>NC_060141.1:590943188-593744438 GCF_021461385.2 Schistocerca piceifrons
CTTTTCTCCACGCCCACTGCTGCTAAAACTCGTAATTAAAAACGTACCTCACGGTAATCTGAAAATATTAGTGTATTTATCATGTACAAATATAAGCTGTTTGTGTTGCGTCGTTCGAACAAGACACATGCAGGACAAAAGCACTATAGGCCCAAAGATGCGAGCTGGTGCTAGTGTCATAGAAACTCGCCACTTGCGCGGGTTCAACAGCGCCATGGGCGACGCTGAGGATGAAGATATCGACTTCGCCTCGACCAGTCGCCGGCCGAGTACAATCCGCCAATGACCGGACGACAACGAACAAAAGTGTACTCGGAAGATAAAAGAGCAGCTCACGCCATCTGGTTATAGATCATCGTCCAGGGCTGACTTAGACAGGGAACGTCGTTCACCGAACTCTTAAAAGTGGACAGACAGTTGTAAATCGTATTTGCTGTGTACTGTGAAGTTTACCTGCGATTCTTTGCACTTAGCCATTGAATATGTTTTTGTGCTATATTACATGCAGTGTTGCAGATTTCATTATTCAATTAGTCACAAAGATCAAAGATAGGTAAATCTTTAAACTCATTTGTGTGACTTTGTTATTAATTTGTTGGAGTGTTGTAGAACCTTCGTTCTCCTATCCTGTTACCTGACTCTGGGGCATAGCTGTGTAATATTGGCAGGGAGATATTGTCATAACGGTGTACTGCAACCAGAGACCGTTTCACGAACTCACAAACAACAGTGGCAACTCGACCTTCACAGCAGTAGCAGTGAGGCCTCTACAAAAGCGGCAACGAGGGCTTACAAAAGTGTGTATGTATTTTTTTTCTGCAATAGTACACTACTTGCCATTAAAATTGCTACACCAAGAAGAAATGCAGATAATAAACGGGTATTCATTGGACAAATATATTATACTAGAACTGACATGTGATTACATTTTCACGCAATTTGGGTGCATAGATCCTGAGAAATCAGTACCCAGAACAACCATATCTGGCCGTAATAACGGCCTCGATACGCCTGAGCACTGAGTCAAACAGAGCTTGGATGGCGCGTACAGGTACAGCTGCCCATGCAGCTTCAACACGATACCACAGTTCATTAAGAGTAGTGACTGGCGTATTTTAACGAGACAGTTGCTCGGCCACGTTTTCAATTGGTGAGAGATATGGAGAATGTGCTGGCCAGGACAGCAGTCGAACATTTTCTGCATCCTGAAAGGTCCGTACAGGATCTGCATCATGCGGTCGTGCATTATCCTGCTGAAATGTATGGTTTCGCAGTGATCGAATGAAGGGAAGAGCCACGGGTTGTAATACATCTGAAAAGTAACCTCCATTTTTCAAAGTGCCGTCAATGCGAACAAGAGGTGACCGAGACGTGTAACCCATACCATCACGCCCGGTGATACGCCAGTATGGCGATGAGGAATACACGCCTCCAATGTGTATGTGTGAAATCTTATGGGACTTAACTGCTAAGGTCATCAGTACCTAAGCTTACACACTACTTAAGCTAAATTATCCTAAGGACAAACACACACACCCATGCCCGAGGAAGGACTCGAACCTCCGCCGGGATCAGCCGCACAGTCCATGACTGCAGCGCCTTAGACTGCTCGGCTAATCCCGAGCGGCTGCTTCCAATGTATGTTCACCGCGATGTCGCCAAACACGGATGCGACCATCATGATGCTGTAAACAGAACCTGGATTCATCCGAAAAAATGACGTTTTGCCATTCGTGCACCCAGGTTCGCCGTTGAGTACACCATCGCAGGCGCTCCTGTCTGTGATGCAGCGTCAAGGGTAACCGCAGCCATGGTCTCCGAGCTGACAGTCCATGCTGCTGCAAACGTCGTAACTGTTCGTGCAGATGATTGTTGTCTTGCAAACGTCCCCATCTGTTGACTTAGGGATCGAGATATGGCTTCACGATCCGTTACAGCCATGCGGATAAGATGCCTGTCATCTCGACTGCTAGTGATACGAGGCCGTTGGGATCCAGCACGGCGTTCCGTATTACCCCCCTGAACCCACCAATTCCATAATCTGCTAACAGTCATTGGATCTCGACCAACGCGAGCAGCAATTTCGCGATACGATAAACCGCAATCGCGATAGGCTACAATCCGACCTTTATCAAAGTCGGAAACGTGATGGTACGCATTACTCCTCCTTACACGAGGCATCACAAAAACGTTTCACCAGGCAACGCCGATCAACTGCTTTTTGTGTATGAGAATTCGGTTGGAAACTTTCCTAATGTGAGCACGTTGTAGGTGTCGCCACCGGCGCCAAACTTGTGTGAATGCTCTGAAAAACTAATCATTTACATATCACAGCATCTTCTCCCTGTCGCATAAATTTCGCGTCTGTAGCCTGTCATCTTCGTTGTGCAGCAATTTTAATGGCCAGTAGTGTAGTATTTCTATTTTCTGAATTGAATGTAACGTTCTTACTGCAATACATGAGTGTAAAACATGAAGAACGGTTGGTTAAATGTAAGAGAGGGCTAATCTTGCCAGGTTAAATAAATAAATAAGTAAATAAATAAACAATTAAATAGAACCTTTTACAGTTAAAGCAGATTCTGATTATTTCGAAGAATCTCCAGGAAATGTGGCCCACCCTTTAACGAGGAACGTGGAGGACAGATGTGCTGAGCATAAACGGCACAAACGATTACAGCAGCCAAATAGATCTGCTATTGCCGAACATTGCTTGGATACTATATAATAATACCGAGATATTGGCATGCACGTCCAGCTATTGGGACAGTGTCATTAGGGAGGCAGTTGAGATTAAATTAGCGAGCAACGTCGTTAACAGGGATGGAGGTTTCTGTTTAAACTCTGTTTGGAATCCGGCTCTCTCCCTTGTCAAAAAAACAGAGGAACAGAGTCAATGCTGCCTCACCTGCGAATTCATAGTCTCACTATCGATAGCTCTGACTTTGGTCATCTTTGGTGGCACTAGTGTTCAGTGTGTGTGTGTGTGTGTGTTATCTTTCCTGCTTTTGTCGGAGAACCGAGGTATTAAATTTGCACGTACGCCGCCTGTCCGTTGCAGTTTGCCTTGAAAATGGCGGGGTGTTCTCCCGCCGAAATATCGGCGGTCGCTGAAAGTGTTACCTGGCTGAATTCCCGGAAGTTATTTGAAAGTTCGTTCGACTAGTATGTGAATATTGCTCTTCAGTCAGGGATCCGTGTCAGGATAGCTAGAGAAAAGATCCAAAGAAGAGCAGCGTGTTTAGTTGCAGGTTCATTGAGTAAGTGCGAAACCACCACGGAGAAGCTCAGCCAACTCCAGTGGCAGCTGCCGCAAGAAGAGAGTTCTGGATCATCGATAGGAGTACTACTAGAGTTCCTAGAGCCTACGTTCAGCCAATACATTGCTTCCTCCTACGTACATCTCGCGAAAAGACCATGAAGTTAAAAATACAGGTGTGAAATTCTCTCGCAGTTGCGGAATGTTCCTGACATTAGCTGCAGTGTATGGAGTTATTAGCTACTGGCGACACACGAAAATTTGTCCGCATTGGAACTCGAATTCTGGTTTCCTGCTTGTACTGAGTGGTCTCTTTAACCTCTTGGACTGTCCGAGTATGCTTTCAGGACCGACTCAAACTTCCACATGACATACTGTCTACCACCTTATCGCAAGTAACTTTAATTGGATTCGCGTCACAGTGCTTCAAGGAGACAAACATATTTAACGTTAGTATTACGACCATCATTCTTCCCATCGAGGCTTAAGTATTACAAGACTCGATGGGGAAAATGGCTATCGTAATACTAATTGAATGCATTTCTCTCCATGAAACCCTATTAGAGAATCTAAGTAAAGTTACAAGCGATAGGGTCGTAGACAGTATGACATATGGAAGTATATTTCAGTCCAGGAAACATGTTCAGATAGCCGAAGTGGTTAAGGCGACCTCTCGTGACAAGTGGTAAATCCAGGTTTGAGCCCCGGTCTGGTAAAAAATTTCAAGTGTTATCAATAAGTAATAACTTCATACCTAATGCAGCGAATGTCAGAAAGATTGCATAATTCCGAATAAATTTCATAACTATAGATCTGATATAATTAAATTTTCATTGAGATATGTGTGAAATCTGGTATCGCAGGATAGAGCGGATCAGGTTATGGTTGTGGAGGGGGACGTAATCAGTTACTGTCAGTTAAACAAAACACAAAAACTTTTATTTTCCTAAGAACCACTTAATTACACATTGCCTTAAATGGATCAAAATAAAACAATGTGGCTGAAGGTCTAGTTAAGAAAATTTCAGATACCTCCTGATCTGAAGGCCCAAAACCACACTAAAAACAAGAACGGTTGAAGGCCTGAACACAAGTTATAAAAAAAATGCCTTAAAGATTACACACAGCTGAAGGCCTTACTTAGAAAATATTTCACGTAAATACTCGGCTCAAGGTTACACTCAACACTCAAGATATTGAACAACTCAGGGCTTAGGGGCTGGATAACAAGAATTTCAGATAGAGCAAAATTTTAAAAAAAATCGTTTTAAACAAATGAATCTTCAAATTTTAATTTAAGACGGCTGAAGGCCTTATCTTAAAAATATTTCACGTAAAAGCTCAGCTGAAGGTTACACACGGGACATTGAACAACTTAGGGCTGATTTGTAACGTGAAACAGAGGAATGTTGTAGTAATAACAAATAAAACTTACAGATTTATTAAATAGCGCTAGAAAATGCAATCTTCTCAATTAACAGGTAAAAAAACACAAAACAAAAATATATCAAACATCGCTTCAGTACTTTGTAGAACGTATATAATACGTGTTTCTTTTATATTCACAGAATTTCAGATACAACAAACTTTCAAAATTTAGTTTTTAAACAAAACAATCTTCAAATTTTAATTTAAGTCGGCTGAAGGCCTTATTTTAAAATTAAAACAAACTAAATGAATAGATGGCTGAAGGCCTCGCACAGTACTTCAGACTAAAATTAGAATCACAATCTAAAACCAACAGCACAGTGGTGATCAGAAATGTTCTAAGGGTTAGTCTGAGGAGGTAGCTGCCGGCCGCGGTGGCCGTGCGGTTCTGGGCGCTGCAGTCCGGAGCCGCGAGACCGCTACGGTCGCAGGTTCGAATCCTGCCTCGGGCACGGATGTGTGTGATGTGCTTAGGTTAGTTAGGTTTAAGTAGTTCTAAGTCGAGGGGACTGATGACCTCAGAAGTCAAGTCCCATAGTGCTCAGAGCCATTTGAACCATTTTTTTTGAGGAGGTAGCTGTAACGTAAGATGAGGCGAGACAGGCAGCTAAGAGTAAGGTTAAACAATCGGATGGCAAACCGACCCAGGCACGGCTGAAGGACCGACCAACAACTTAATCAATTCCCTTCCGCCCGACCAGCGGCACCACAAGAGAAAGTACCAGAGGATGAAGATACCAGCAGCAATTTGCCTTCAAAACTGGCGTCTAAAAACAGCCAAGGCACAATAACCACTCTAAAAGAAATATGAAAAAATAACGAAAAGCTGTCGAACTAGACGCCATGCTGGATCAACAAGATGAGGAAAAACACACTGCCAGAAAACTACGCTAATGACCAGAGCAGGTAACTGGGGCGTTACCGGCCACAAGGCGGAAAATACCGCTGGTGCACTTCACTGATAAGTAACAACCAATTTAATACTTAAAGACCATACAGGAAGACGGCTGCAAAACTTCGCCGACTCCAACACACCATACGTTGCTGCTAGCCGGAACGACCCAAAAACAACACCCACAATGAATAAAGAGATATAACAGCAGTTGAGGTTTCATAACAGGTTAACTGATCACTCAACTCCAGTGTCCAGTTTCGGTGGGCAACGAACTTTGTAGCTCTAGCAGCTAGCGCCTCACAATCCGACCCCATGTGCACGCTACCAGCAGTCCCGGCCGACTCCAACACACCATACTTTGCTGCTAGCCGGAACGACCCAAAAACAACACCCACAATGAATAAAGAGATATAACAGCAGTTGAGGTTTCATAACAGGTTAACTGATCACTCAACTCGTGTCCGGTTTCTGTGGGCAACGAACTTTGTAGCTCTAGCAGCTAGCACCTCACAATCCGACCCCATGTGCACGCTACCAGCAGTCCCGGCCGACTCCAACACACCATACTTTGCTGCTAGCCGGAACGACCCAAAAACAACAGCCACAATGAATAAAGAGATATAACAGCAGTTGAGGTTTCATAACAGGTTAACTGATCACTCAACTCGTGTCCGGTTTCTGTGGGCAACGAACTTTGTAGCTCTAGCAGCTAGCGCCTCACAATCCGACCCCATGTGCACGCTACCAGCAGTCCCGGCCGACTCCAACACACCATACTTTGCTGCTAGCCGGAACGACCCAAAAACAACAGCCACAATGAATAAAGAGATATAACAGCAGTTGAGGTTTCATAACAGGTTAACTGATCACTCAACTCGTGTCCGGTTTCTGTGGGCAACGAACTTTGTAGCTCTAGCAGCTAGCGCCTCACAATCCGACCCCATGTGCACGCTACCAGCAGTCCCGGCCGACTCCAACACACCATACTTTGCTGCTAGCCGGAACGACCCAAAAACAACAGCCACAATGAATAAAGAGATATAACAGCAGTTGAGGTTTCATAACAGGTTAACTGATCACTCAACTCGTGTCCGGTTTCTGTGGGCAACGAACTTTGTAGCTCTAGCAGCTAGCGCCTCACAATCCGACCCCATGTGCACGCTACCAGCAGTCCCGGCCGACTCCAACACACCATACTTTGCTGCTAGCCGGAACGACCCAAAAACAACACCCACAATGAATAAAGAGATGTAACAGCAGTTGAGGTTTCATAACAGGTTAACTGATCACTCAACTCGTGTCCGGTTTCTGTGGGCAACGAACTTTGTAGCTCTAGCAGCTAGCGCCTCACAATCCGACCCCATGTGCACGCTACCAGCAGTCCCGGCCGACTCCAACACACCATACTTTGCTGCTAGCCGGAACGACCCAAAAACAACACCCACAATGAATAAAGAGATGTAACTGCAGTTGAGGTTTCATAACAGGTTAACTGATCACTCAACTCGTGTCCGGTTTCTGTGGGCAACGAACTTTGTAGCTCTAGCAGCTAGCGCCTCACAATCCGACCCCATGTGCACGCTACCAGCAGTCCCGGCCGACTCCAACACACCATACTTTGCTGCTAGCCGGAACGACCCAAAAACAACACCCACAATGAATAAAGAGATGTAACAGCAGTTGAGGTTTCATAACAGGTTAACTGATCACTCAACTCGTGTCCGGTTTCTGTGGGCAACGAACTTTGTAGCTCTAGCAGCTAGCGTCTCACAATCCGACTTCATGTGCACGCTACCAGCAGTCCCGGCCTGACCTCATGCTGCTCTGTCCCAAGCGACCGACTCAATCCAGCACGCAGACAGAATTAAAATAACTGCTCATTCAAAACCACATAATTTACACACAGGTCCGTGAAACACTTCTAGAAACAACTAAAACAATATCATAACCAGTCACTGTGGATCAACTAGGAGGATCACAAGTCGACACGCACAGACAGCCCGGAAGCGGTCGGCGGCCACATACACGTCGTCCGATGAGACGACCGACCGAACGACCAACCAAGGTCGTTCCCCACTGAAGTCATGTGTGTCGGCAACGATCGGGCGAGTTATGGCTGTCCGGACCTCACTGCTGCTCCGTGCCCACTCAGCTCACGACACACGACGTCCCAGAAAGACTAGCGGCCGCTTGAAAGATAGTATGACAGTGCTCTTATCGATAAGCGCTGCTGCTGCCACTCACGGGCAGGCAAGCCAGCATCTTAGTGACGCCAGAAAATCGAATAAGAAATGAGACGGCAGTACCACCAAGATAAGATGTGAAGCAATAACGGCTCATCGCACACGGCTCAATGTGAGTCTTAACTTTATCTACAACAACGATGGAAACTGAAGAAATGAATTAAAATTTGTACCCAAGCCAGAATCCACGTCTCTTTACTTACTAGGTGGATGTGCTAGCCATTACATCATTGCAGTATCAGTAACACCGCTGCATGGACTACACTAATCCAGTGCCCTCCCTAATGCGTACTTTATGTCTATCAGCTTATTTTCTCCTTCTTAAATCGTCACTATTGCTAGGGCTCTGTGGTACTGAAATAGCACCCCAGTTTTGGACGTAACGGGGAAATCCTTCCTTTATCTCAGATGTAGGTGATCTATACATCTGCTACAGTGATGTAATGTCTAACCCACCTGCCTAATAAACAAGGAGATCCAAGTCCCAGCCGTGGCACAAATTTTAATTCATTTCTTCAGATTCACCGATTATCGTTAGTTTTGTAGCCCGAGTACGGCTGCAAGATCGTCACCGATGTCTGTTTTCTTAGATATGGCGAAGACTTATCACGAGTGAAACAGGAAAAGGAGGAAGTGACAATGGCACATACAATGCCCTCCATCGCACAACGTAAGTCAATTTTCGGAATGCAGATGTTGATGTAGACACTGCGTCACACAGAGTTTAATGGCCTCACACCAATGTATAGTATTCATTTGCTGTTACTGGCACTTCTGTTCCATTGAACAGTGAGTAAACAAGTCACGGGTCATCAGAAGTCCACTGCTGAAGTCTTTCCGTGCAATCGTGCACTTCTCGAGACGTGGCGTTCCCGTTGGTTGTATCGTGAGGCCCATCACTTTGACGCGGACTTGCAGTCGCACTCAGGTGGAGCTCTACGCATGCGCACCTCCAGCCGCGTCGCGCCTCGGCAGGGCGGACGCACGCAATTGGCCTTTGTAACTCAATCTGCGGGTCCCCGGGCCGGCGGCGGATGTCCATTATGCGATCGCCGGCCGCCGCGCTGCTAATTTCCCCAATGGCCCGCAGATAGCCGCGCGTGTCGTACCGTCCGAGCCGAGCGGGGCTCAATCAAGCTGGCGGCCCGCCCGGGAGACGCGCGCCGGACACACCGACACGGGATTGTCTCTCCCCTCCTCCGCCAAAGGGGTGGACGGTCGCCGACCCGACAGCCTGCCAACCCAGACAGCCGGAATTGCAATGCGAAGCGGCCGACTGCTGCTCCATCTCTGCACGGACGGTGCATAGAGAGGGGAAGTACAGGATGTAACTAGATTCCCTGTGCAGATTTTGAGGACAGGTTCTTTACACCAGAACAAAAACAAGGTCTTGAAAACAGAGCTCTAAAAATACTGCAGGATACCTTAGACGGCCATAACTAAGCACAAGTTACGGCAGTTTTCCTAGTAGCTTTGATCAGTAAAGTCGTATCCGCATTACCTGCACGTTGGGTGTGATGCATACCTATCAGGGGATACCGTATAACGATCGCCTTCTTTACATATGCGATCAGCGTCTCACTGGACTCGCCTAAAAGTAGAGGTGAACCAACTAGAAAATGAGTGAGGATAATACACTACTGCCTATTAAAATTGCTACACCACGAAGATGACGTGCTACAGACGCGAAATTTAACTGACAGGAAGAAGATGCTGTGATATGCAAATGATTAGCTTTTCAGAGCATTCACACAAGGTTGGCATTGGTGGCGACACCTAAAATATGCTGACATGATGAAAGTTTCCAACCGATTTCTCATATACACAAACAGCAGTTGACCGGCGTTGCCTGGTGAAACGTTGTGATGCCTCGTGTAAGGAGGAGAAATGCGCACCATCGCGTTTCCGACTCTCGTAAAAGTCGGATTGTAGCCTATCGCGATTGGGGTTTATCGTATCGCGACATTGCTGCTCACGTTGGTCGAGATCCAATGACTGTTAGCAGAATATGGAATCCGTGGTTTCAGGTGGGTAATACGGAAAGCCGTGCTGGATCCTAACGGCCTCGTATCACTAGCAGGCGAGATGACAGGCATCTTATCCGCATGGCTGTAACGGATCGTGCAGCCACGGCTCGATCCCTGAGTCAACAGGACGTTTGCAAGACAACTACCATCTGCACGAACAGTTAGACGACGTTTGCAGCAGCATGGACTATCAGCCCGGAGACCATGGCTGCGGTTACCCTTGACGCTGCATTACAGACAGGAGCGCCTGCGATGGTGTACTCAGCGACGAACCTGGGTGCCCGAATGGCAAAACGTCATTTTTTCGGATGAATCGAGGTTCTGTTTACAGCATCATGATGGTCGCATCCGTGTTTGGCGACATCGCGGTGAACGCACATTGGAAGCGTGTATTCGTCATCGCCATACTGGCGTATCACCCGGCGTGATGGTATGGGGTGCCATTGGTTACACGTCTCGCTCTCCTCCTGTTCGCATTGACGGCACTTCGAACAGTGGACGTTACATTTCAGATGTGTTACGACCCGTGGCTCTACCCTTCATTAGATCCCTGCGAAACCCTACAATTCAGCAGGATAATGCACGACCGTATCTTGCAGGTCCTGTACGGGCCTCTCTGGATACAGAAAATGTTCGACTGCTGCCGTGGCCAGCACATTCTCCAGATCTCTCACCACTTGAAAACGTCTGGTCAATGGTGGCCGAGCAACTGGCTCGTCACAATACGCCAGTCACTAGTCTTGATGAACTGTGGTATGGTGTTGAAGCTGCATGGGCAGCTGTACCTGTACACGCCATCCAAGCTCTGTTTGACTCAATGCCCAGTCGTATCAAGGCCGTTATTACGGCCAGAGGTGGCTGTTCTGGGTACTGATTTCTCAAGATCTATGCATCCAATTTGCGTGAAAATGTAATCACATGTCAGTTCTAGTATAATATATCTGTCCAATGAATACCCTGCATTTCTTCTTGGCGTAGCAATTTTAATGGCCAGTAGTGTATATAAAGGGACAGGTAACGTAGATAACAGTTTTTTTCTACACAGTTGACGCCCTACCTCTTTCTTAATAATAAACAGCATTTGTAGTGAAACTCAAACAGTCGTATTTTAAAAGAGGTTTTATTCTAAAATTGCTGATTTGTAACGTGAAACAGAGGAATGTTGTAGTAAAAATAAATAAAACATACAGATTTACTACATGGCGCTGTAAAATGCAATCTTCTCAACAAACAGGTAAAAAACACAAGACAAAAATATTTCAAACATCGCTTCTTTACTATGTAGAACTCATATAAAACGTGTTTCTGTTATATTCACAGGTTTCGCATTTATCAACAATAACAGGTAACTCTTGCCTTCGATCATGAAGAAGAACGTTCTATTGAGTACAAAATAACAACAATAATTATAGAGATATTTTTATGTTTGTGCGTGTAAACTGTACTTGCATCAAGTGTAATTGCTTTGGTTACGTAAAAGAGCAGAAATTAAAAGATAAAATAATTTTAATTGCTTATAAAATGCAATTTGTATTCTGTAAGGATATAAAATATACGCTGGACTAACACTGAGTGGTTAGCGCGCTGGACCCACATTCGGGAGGACGACGGCTCAAACCCTCATCCGGCCATCCTGATTTACGTTTTCCGTGATTTCCCTAAATCACTTCAGGCAAATGCTGGGATGATTCATTTGCAATGACGCTGCCGAATTACTTCCCCTCCTTCCCAAGACCGATGGAACTGATGCCCTCGCTGTTTGGTCCCCTACCAAAAACCAACCTACCCACCAACTAACACAATATGTGGTTCTAGTTATGTCCAAAACAAATCACCAAACAAACAAACAAATGAAAAAAACAGAAGTTTTCGGCTTCCACTTTCTCTCTTACACATTCATTTTATGTTCCTCTTCCTACTAATTCTACCTATAGTACCGTCATTTATGTAGTGTACCAAAACTACTGAACTCTAGTTTTGGTACAGCGCAACTCTACTAGATAACATGGTCTCTAAAATGCACACGTTATGGTCTTCGGTGTTGTGAACCACATCTCTTGTACCAAACAAGTGTTCATAGCTGTTAAGGTTTGCAGTTTAGAGCCCATGTTTACTCGACATTTCGTTCTTGTTTTGGTCCACATTACCTCCTTCGACCTGGAAAAGGCCTTCGACAATGTAAAATGGTGCAAGATGTCCGGGTTCCTGAGAAAAAAAAGGTATGCTATAGAGACAGACGAGTAATATACAATATGTACAAGAGCCAAGAGGGAATAATAAAAGTGGACGACCAAAAACGAAGTGCTTGGATTAAAAAAGTTGTGAGTTACAAAGTCTTTCACTACTACTGTTCAATCTGTACGTAGAAGAAGCAATGGTGGAAATTAAAGAAAGGTTCAGGAGTAGAATTAAAAATTCAGAGTGAAAGGATATGACAAGATTCCCTGATAGCATTGCTATACTGAGTGAAAGTGAAGACGAATAACATGATCTTCTGGACAATCTAATGAGTATAGATTATGGACTGAGAGTAAATCGAAGACAGTCTAAAGTAATGAGAAGTAGCAGAAATGAAAACAGCGAGAAACTTAACATCAGGTTGATGGTCATGAAGTAGATGAAGTTAAGGAATTCTGCTACCTAGGCAGTAAAATAACCAGTGACGGACGGAGCAAGGAGGACATCAAAAGCAGACTAGCACCGGCAAAAAGAGCATTCCCAGCCAAGAGAACTCTATTAGCATCAAACAAGGGCCTCAATTTGAGGAAGAAATTTCTGAGAAAGTACGTCTAGAGTACAGCATTGTACGGTAGCGAAACATGGACTGTGGGAAAACGGGAACAGAAGTGAATCGAAGCATCTGAGATGTGGTGCTACAGACGAATATTGAAAATTAGGTGGACTGACAAGGTAAGGAATGAGGAAGTTCTGCGCAGAATCGGAGAGGAAAGGAATATGTGGAGAACACTAATAAGGAGAAGGGACAGGATGATAGGAAATGTGTTAAGACATGGGAGAATGCCTTCCATGGCCCTAGAGGGAACTGAAGAGGGCAAAAACTGTAGAGGAAGACAGAGATTGGAACACTTCCAACAAGTAAATGAGAACGTAGGTTGCAAGTGCTGCTCTGAGATGAAGAGGTTGGCACAGGAGAGAAAATCGTACTGTGGACGTCAAAAATTCTGACAAAAACACTATCCATTTCACTAAACTTGGTAGCGTTAACCAAAACGCGAATTTTGAAGAATTCGTTGTGACGTTAGAAGAATCACAAGGATAGTTTTCTAACGGCTTTGAGAACAATGCGAGCCTTACACCTGTTTTCAGGTAAGTAACAAACAAAAGAAATTAAGCATGAATTCAGAAATATTTGCATTTAGTAATTCTACAGGCAAAGAAATTTTTCATTTTTTTCTTTTAACTGCATATTTTGTGCATATAACATTTATATTTCTGATTCTGATTTAATGTTTTTTCGTTCCAGAGTACAAAATGGCTTTACGTTATAACGCTTTAGGTTAAAAAAGTCCTCACTTAAAAATTAATTACACGAAAACTGTGAAAATTGTGCTGCTTCTCTGTATAATCACTGTTGACGTCATCATTCCATTGCAAACGGTTCTGAAGTAGTCTGGTTACCACTGGAAAAACGCATCGCGTCTTATCCGTTGTCAGCGTCGATGAAAAAATAGTCGCCCTCATGCCGTCATCACGCAGAACACTGTGTGACAACATGCCTTGTGTGCACGCTTGTGGTCATCCACACTATTCGTGTCACCCACCTTGAGGAAACTTCTCGCCATTTTATGTACCGAAAACAATCCCCACCTTCGCTACTGCCGCTAGAGCTGTGTGTGCTGTGCAGCGCGCACGTGCTTTAAAACAACCGCAGGTTTCTGTTTTCAGTCCTGGGAAAAAATATCCGTTGGTTTCATAACTTGAATGTACTTCTTACGAAACTTATATTCTTGTTATTATATTTTGTTTCATCCCGGGGGAGAGAGGCGAGTTTGGACATTATATAATATCATGCAAGATTCTTCATACTCGAAATACTGCATTATACACGCTGGTAGTCACTTTCATTCATCAAGAGTCAACGGTCTTTTGTAGAACAGTCGAATTTCATTCCATATTAGTCAGTACAGAGAGGAACATCCTTTTCTGCAACAATCCCTATGATGCGACGAACACACTTTTCCGTGATCTTCTTTCTTCTGAAGTAGGTCCACAGAGGAAGACAAGAAAGATTGTCGTTGCCTGTTTACTTGGATGCGTACCGGATTAATACATCGAAGGATTTTGCTGTTGCCTATGACGACCAGGCTTTGGGCTCCTGCTCATTCTGATTGAACTACATTGTTCTGGTTTATGCTCTAGAGCAACTTTGACTAGACGCGGGCCGGTTATGAACTCTTTTACTTGTACTGTGACTGTGTTGAGTAAATCAGTGTACTCGCTAATTTCGGTATCGAAAACTTCATTTCCAGCATCGCATCAATGAATCGTTACCTGTCATTCTTTATACTTGCAACTGAGCTTCTGCGGTCGTTTTAGTTAATATCTCTACACACTGATTCTTCGGAATAGAGGGTGATTTAAAAAAATGAACACGGTTTCAGTAGGCTATGTTTCCTGAAGTACAGCTGTATTTTGATTCTGTAAATTTCATTTTATTATACAAACATGGAAGTTTGCAGATGTTCAGTATCTCCTTCTCGTGTTGCGCGAATAAAAGCTGCACAGTAGCGGAATTCATTCCACCCTCGATGACGGGTGTCTTGCGACACTGATTTCACCGCAGCTGTGATACGGTTTCTCCGGTCATTCAAATCTGTGGGAAGACGTACTAAACAGCATCTTTAACAAAACCAGACAAGAAAAAAGCTCAGGGCATGAGATCAGGAGACACCGGTGGCCAGAAATGAGGAGATAAGTCTTGATTCGCCATCCGACTCTACATTATTGAGACAGAGATTCAGTGCGGTGCCGGAGCGCCCCATTATTCAAAATTTTACAACACCTTGTTTCACATACACTTGGCAGAATTCAAGTACAATGTGTAGTGCAGGAAATATAGCCAAAACTGAAATTATGACCATCTTCTTGAATCGGGCTATATTTGTATGGCATGACTACGCTAGATGTCACTCAATAATTCTGTAATCGAAGGATCGTGCCTCTACATTTCGTGAAGCCCTCAACTTTACGTTTCTTTGCCTGAAGAGCTAGTGGCTAGTTTTTGTACCTTGCTGATTTTTCGTCTATATCTAACGGACATTTATGCAATTTCTAGCAGATAGAATTTCTTCACAGGTAACTACATAACCTGCGAAAATTTTTTACATAGTGACTAATACAGTACTAAAACTCATAAATGTATAACAAAAACATGAACAGTCCTATTACACTTCCCTGGGGCAGTTGTTACTTGGCATGTCTATTGTTGTACATTGGAACCTTTTATCTACTATTCTACAAAGTCTGTGTAATTTTTCTATTAATATATTCACGTTATTTTATGAACGTCATCGTATGAACGTATTACACGATACATATTTTTTGTTGTGGTAGTTGTCATTAAAGATGTTTTGTCGCTTACCGCTACTGGTTGGTGGTCCTTATGCTGTACAGCCTTATTACACGAAGAAGGCACAAAAGTCAATAGCTTAACTATAAGCTATGTGAGATATTGATTGTTTTGTATCGGATGTAGCAGATTATTTGTTACAGTAAAACTGTATGCGTTTTGGAACCATGTTGTTATGTGTAATGTGCAAAGCCTGTGAGTTTCAAATTGAAGAATGGACTGAGCAATCACATCAGAGATTGTTAGCAGACACTAAAAGCATTATTTACGTTTAGTGACAGCAGATATGTATCAGAGGTGGCCGAGTCTGCTCGAAACCGGTAAGGGTATTTGTGCAGAACTGGGCTGGAAATATGATGTTGGCACAAATTTACTGATTTTATTAGTTACTGGTGTGCTGAGAATCAAGTAGTCAGCCCTAACTGTCCTTGCACCATCTAAATGTGCGTGTTACCTCACTTTTACGCAGGACAGAAATGACGGCTATTAGCATCTCAACCGCTTCGGAGACGCTATGGCAGCATTATCGCTGTTACTGTAGATGTAGCAATATTACATACATATTTACTCTAAAACACTCACTCGAAAGGCAATTTACTTGCAAGATGCTGTGGACATAGATGTGTACAGAAATTCATTTCCCCGTTGCTTATCTTATGTCCTCCGTGTTGATTTAATAATTTAGTAATTGACACAGTTAACTATGCTTACAGCAATTATGCGAAGTACATATCCCACAACGTTTGGAAGAAAACGTGTTTTATCAGGTGTCAAAAACACAGTATGTTCAAGCAGTAAGTAGGAGAGTTTACCTCTGTTTGGTGTAAGCACATAGAACAGCAGTGATTCGTTTACTAGTGCTTACTAATGATATGGTCCGTATCAATTCCACACTATCAGCAACAACCGAATGTACGTGAATTAGTTTGTACATAACGTGTGGAAGGTGCAATTGGATGAGTAAATATACCACAACCATTTCAGTTCCTCTGTTATTGATTAATCTGCGTCATGTTGAAGCTGTATTGTTCTGAACCTGCACCGCGTTGAACTAGCGTTGCATTGTGTGGTTTAGTGTTAATTAATTGACATTATACTGCCATTGTGGACTGTAATAGATCGTTGAATTTCAGTATTAACAGCGCAAACGCAGTTTGTGAATGTACTGTTACAAATCTGGGCTCCATTAATCTAGTGAATTATCATTTATACGTCTTTCTGCAGTATTGTTTTCCATTGAAGAGGTGCATATTGCAGTAATGACGTTTCCAGGCAGACAGAATGTAGTACGATACGCATTTAGTCGCCGGCCGAAGTGGCCGTGCGGTTAAAGGCGCTGCAGTCTGGAACCGCAAGACCGCTACGGTCGCAGGTTCGAATCCTGCCTCGGGTATGGATGTTTGTGATGTCCTTAGGTTAGTTAGGTTTAACTAGTTCTAAGTTCTAGGGGACTAATGACCTCAGCAGTTGAGTCCCATAGTGCTCAGAGCCATTTTGAACGCATTTAGTTTTAAAAATATCGTGCACACAATAAGAGTTAATTCTGTAAATTATTTCATACCATAGTAAACATAAAGCACAAATTACTATTACCGAAGAATCTATAATGTATATGAATCATTATTATTCACTATTTTTCGTTATCATTAATCACTGCTATCTATAGTGCACAAGAAAATCTAGTTACAACTGGGTGGTTGCATTTTATAGCAAACGGGTCTCAATATATGCATTTCGTTAACATCCCAGTTCGTATATGCAACTTTCCATTCCACAAGTGTGCATTAGTCTCGAAAAAATTAACCCACAGCTGTGAAATTCAAATTTTTAGGGAAATTTATCCATGCTCGTGCTCCTCTTTCAGATTTCCGTTTAAGGAAAATTGAAACAATGAGTCTGTACCCTTGCATTGTTCTTTCTTTATTTCTTCACCTTTCAGTATCTTCTAATAACATTGCACAACCCCACATTATCAATAATTGTTCCTTCTTTAGTTCTTCACCTTTCAGTATCTTCTAATAACATTGCACATCCCCATATTATCAACAAATCACGAAATCGGCCTATTCACTTCGCCAACAACATATGAGAAAGCACCACAATATCAAAACCGTGAGTAGTTGTAGATAGTGCATCAGAATAGCTACCAAAATAAATGTACAATAGTATCATATAAGTTAGAAAATAAAAAATAACCCATTGAAGATAGCACAAAACATGCTGAAACATGTCTGGGTGAAACAAAACCGAAAATAGGTACCTTCCATAAGGCGGATTTCCTCTTTCCATTTCGTAGTAAGCACGGACATGACAAGAAGAACTGCAACACCACAAAGATGATTATTATCAACAAGTAAAAACTCTCGTAATACCAACAATTTCACATTTTATAAGGCTGAATATTCGATCTTTGTCTTCATGGAGAAACGCAACTTTTAAAACTGTTCCAGAAAATCTGCTACGGGAAGTCTGAGTAATAAATAGCAGCACTAGAGTGTGTTATTTTGAAACATTCTAACAGGACTCGAACCCAGAATCTTGTCTCTTGCTCCTATCGACTGAGCTATTCAGGTGTGACTCTCGAGCTTTAGTTCTGCAAGTACCTTAGCTTAGAAACATCATAGAGTCTTTACTGCATTCCTTTCTGGACTTTCTGCTGAGGAAAAGATATCGCGTAGAACTGTGTATTTCAGAATACATGTTTCTCTCTGCACTGAGTAATATGGAAGTAAATGGGACTGTACCGACACTGCAAAAGACTATCGACTCTCGATAAATGCAAGTGAGTACCAATGTGTATAATGCCGTATTTCGAATATCTTTCAAAAAATTGTATAATGTCCAATTTACCTCCATCTCCCAAGAAAGCTACAAAAATAAATAATAAAAACGTAAATTTCGTACATTTTCAACGATAAAAAACATTAAAGCACAATTGTAAATGTGAAACCTACGTGCCTAAAGCATGTTATTACATATTTTTTTAAAAAATCCAGTGTTCATAGAATTAATAAGTAGGGTTAGCTCTCAATTAGTGCTTAATTTTTATTGTTTGTTGTTGACTTTCGCACTAAGGCGGAGATCATATTGTTCATTTAGTCAACTACGATACATGGTCGCTGCATTTTTCTCTCAAAGTTGTGCAAAAAAGCTCCGATATCATACAGTACCGATCACGGTGCAATTAAGTTATCAGTGTAGGTGTTATGGACCACGCACATGGTGGAAAAAATGAAACTAGCCTGGTAATATTAATTTGTGTGGCAGAAAGTGATTCATCATAGTTGATGGACTGCACAAGTATTATTTACCAAAGTTGATGGAAATTAGCACTACTGATTTCGATACGGCGAACTAGGAGGCTAGCACAGAGCATGGAATATTGCTATATCTACACTAACACCGGTAATGCTGCCATAACGTCTCCAAAGCAGTTGAGATACTAATAGCTGTCGTTTCTATTCTGCGTAAAAATAAGGTAACACGCACATTTAGATGGTGCAAGAACAGTTAGGGCTGACTACTTGATGCTCAGCAGACTAGTAAGTAATAAAATCAGTAAATTTGTGCTAACGTCAGATTTCTAGCCCAGCTCTGCACAGATCATCTTACCGGTTACGAGCAGACTCGGCCCCCTCTGATATATATCCGCTATCTCGAAACGTAAGTAATGCTTTTAGTGTCAGCTAACAATCTGTGGTCAGTCCATTCTTCAATTTGAAACTCTCAGCCATTGCAAATTACGCATAACAACATTGTTTCAAAACGCATACAGTATTACTGTAATAAATAATCTGCTACAGCCAATATAATAAAATCAATATCTCACTCAGCTTATAGTTAAGTTATCGACTTTAGTACCTTCTTCGTGCAGTAACGCAATGTATTGTAAGGAGCAACTAGTAGCGATAAGCGACAACACAACGGTAATGAGAACAACCACAACAAAATATATGTATCGTTTGGTATGTTCACACGGTGACGGTCATAAAATAACGTTAATATAGTAACATAAAGATTACATAGACTTTGTAGAATAGTAGATAATAGATTCCAATGTAGAACAATAAACATGTCCCAGGGAAGTGTAATAGGATTGTTCGTGTTTTTGTTATACATTTATGATTTGTAGAAGCATGGTCCTTCGACTACAGAATTAACGAGTGACACCTAGCGTCGTGATGCAATACAAATACAGGCCTTCAGCTCTGAAAATCTCATCTTCGCTTTGTGTCACTTCTTTTCATAATCTTCCGTGTGTATAATATTACTTCATTCGAATAATTTTCGCGAATATATTCTCAGTTGGTGTTGGTTATCTAAATTAGACCAAGAGCTTTCCCGCCATGCGGGGAGCCTTTAGCTCTAAGTTATTATTCATTTAAGCTTGATGTCCAACTTGAATTTCGAATCGTATAAATATTGGCTTTCATCTAAATATTCCATATTCTGCGTACCTCTCAGATAGAGAGTTCCGACAGGTTGCCGACGACGTGACCAATCAGTAGAGCTAACCACCTCTCTGGCCCATCGTGTTTTTAATCCGGTCTATAAATTTAACCGTATGTTCTGTTCTTTCTGTGCGTGTGTATTGTTGGGATGAATGTGCGTCTGCGTGCAGATGAGACGAATCCTTCCTTTTACCGAACCAAGGCTCTTTCCACGTATTAAAATATTTGAAATAGGTACTGTGTTACGCAAAGGGTATGAAGTATCCCTTTAGTGACCATTGTTGTTCCTACTCGAAGTTATTATGTGATTCTATTCGTGAAAAAATGTTAAATGGTTTCTAAATTGTGTTCCTAGCGCTACTTGTGCAACATGTCTAGCTATTTAGTCTTGCTTCGTCAGAGCCATCTGATTTGATCATTTGGTTTATTAATATTATATTTGGTGTTAAATGAGAGTCGGTTTTGTGTGTGATCAACGCTAATCAGGGAGATAACGTCACAGTGATTCACTGTAACGTAGTGCCAATCGTCGTAATTGATCTTTTAGGAAGGTCTACAGCTTTGTCATTCGTGGTCTGTATAATGAAAAACTGCACCAGTTACTTAATTTTTCATGCTGAGCATAACGCGTTTCGAGAGTTTATTCTCATTTTCAAGTGCATTTGTTTACATAAATATTCTTTGTTGCTTTTGCATGTGTGATTCTCTTCTCTTTTCTTTTTGAGATTACAAGGTACTGTGTCTTCTCCATTGTACAGAACAACACACACACGCAACTCCTCACTCGGGAGAGAGTTTACCGAAACGGGGTAGTTTGCTAAAACGGGATGCCGCCCCTATCTCTCCCGCAGTCACTCCATCTCCTGAGTTTGTACGCTGCCACTTTCCCCCTCAGACAAATTCAGTGTCCAATGAGCAGATGTTTGTTATGGTTAGTTTAATGGCTTGTGTGCTTCAGAATTAATAAACAGCAAGTTTTACTAAACCATTTTTCTATTATTTTAAGTGCTTTTTTTACCTGTTCATATTACAGAACGGGTAAAGGTAAGCTGAAGTTAGTAATACACTACTATCAGCATTTAGTAACGAGAAATAATTTTCTTCACATTCCAATAGCCGCCATTGGCGCGAATATTTACATTACAATGCAGAGTTTGCCAAAATGGCATACTATGTTGTTCGGCAAAACCTGTTAGTCTTATCCATCTAAAATCCATATGTGGCACAACTTACAAGTAAAGCACTTTCCTATTTTTCTTTTCCTTTAGAAAAATACCCTTATTTATAAAAACGGTGATTATGATTTTTCTCGACTCTACGGTAAATAAATAGCAAAAGCTCATTACTGTATATGTCAAGAAAATTATAGTGTTTCCTTATTTTCTGTTGGTTCATAACGAAATGAATAAATGTATAATTATACAAATACAACATCAATCAATTACTTCTTTTTTTTAAAGTTAAGTTCGAGAGAAAAATGTGAAAGTTCATACAAATATTATTGCACAGGCTGCGAATGGATGTTGCCTTAATTGCTACTCAAACTGATCCATAAAGAAATAAGAATATGCAATACGTTGCGAACCGCATAACCAAATTTTTATTCGTCTTAATCCAGATTAGTCCTACACAACAAAAATAATGGTTTTTATTTATTTTTTCAGTTTGATTGGGAAAATGTACAAGAACCACAGAACGACGATCATGGAGTGTGGAAAGTATGAATCACACCGTTACGGATGTTTTAGAAGGGAAGGTGGGTTACCTGAAGGCTTCCAAGGAATATGGAGTTCCACGAAGTACTCTACAAGCAACAGTATTGTAAGTGAACAAAGGGTTACTGTGTGCAAAAAATAAATAAATAAATAAAAAATAAAAAAATAAAGGTTTTGGTCGATATAAGCCAACAACCTACCTTCCACAAGAGGAAGAAGTATTCGACGATGTCATTAACATGGAAAGTATATTGTTTGGTCTAAGCCTTAATGAATTCCGCAGGGTAGCTATGAACTAGCTGAGAGAAATAGCTTTTCTCAAACTTTCAGCGAGCAGAAACATATGGCTGGCAAAGCTTGGCTTTATGAATCTCTAAAACGCCAGTCAACCGTGCTCCTAAACCTACGTCTATAGCTCGTGCCTTGGGTTTCAGACGGCATGCTGTGCTTAAGCTTCGCTGTTAAAGCAGACTTGTTATGAGAACGACCTAACTCCAGACAGGATTTACAACGTGGATGAAACGTGCATAACAACTGTGCCCAAGGAAACATCCAAATGCTTGGCACTTAAAGGAATGAGACAAGTTGTACCTCTCTCCTCAGTTGAACGAGAGGTACTCATCATTGCAAAAACTTACATAGTGCTGTTGGTGCTTTCACACCAACAATGTTTGTTCTCGCTAGAGAAAGTATAAAGCCAGAACTACTGGACGAGGCACCACCTGGAAGTGCTGCCGCATACCATTCGAATGGGTGGATGCAGAACATGGGCAGTCCTGCAGTTCATATAAAGGGTCTGAAACTCATTTACCTCGTTCGGAAGAGTACATTCATTTTGCTTTGCTTCCCGCCACATACAACACATCGCTTTCACTCACTGGATGTCGATCTCATGGCCCATTTAAGCACATACTCTTCCCCTGAAGTAAAACTTTGGTCTTGAATCATTCAGTCGTGCTGTCACTATGTCAAGTAGGGTAATCATATGGTGCAGCATTCACAAAGACATCAAGGCCGGCCGTCAATGGGTTTCGTAGCACGGGGATTTTCCCTCTTCGCTAAGTGAATGTATGTTCCAGCCAGTACTACAGACAGACTACTTGAAGATGTTATTCTACAAGCATCTGGGCAGCAACCAATACAAATATCTGTTGCCATGTCTGATGCCACCAACTTACTACTGATAGAATCAAACACTGTGTCCGTCGTCACAGAAGTCGTAGTTGATTGTGCTGAACTGGGTAGACCAAGTACCTCAGAGTCAACATTCAGTGTATCTCCGAAAAACTTTCAAAAAATTTCTCAAGTGCAGGGAAAAGTCACCCAAATGACAAAAGAGGGGACAAAATAGCAATACTGACCTCTTCTCCTTATAAACAACGACTGACCGAGGCAATAGCAGCTAAGGAAAGAACTTCTCAGGGTAATTCAAACTAAGAAACACTAAAAAGTCCCCGTAAAAACGACGAAAAAGACAAAGACGTCCAAATCTAGTAATCCTGCTCAAGTCGACAGCAGTTCAGAGATGGAAGAAAATAATAGAGATACCTCATGTATCTTCTGCAATGCCATGCGGCTTTTCGCGGATGAAGCTGTAGTATACAGAGAAGTTGCAGCATTAGAAAATTGTAGCGAAATGCAGGAAGATCTGCAGCGGATAGGCACTTGGTGCAGGGAGTGGCAACTGACCCTTAACATAGACAAATGTAATGTATTGCGAATACATAGAAAGAAGGATCCTTTATTGTATGATTATATGATAGCGGAACGAACACTTCTGTAAAATATCTGGGAGTATGCGTGCGGAACGATTTGAAGTGGAATGATCATATAAAATTAACTGTTGGTAAGGCGGGTACCAGGTTGAGATTCATTGGGAGAGTGCTTAGAAAATGTAGTCCATCAACAAAGGAGGTGGTTTACAAAACACTCGTTCGACCTATACTTATGTATTGCTCATCAGTGTGGGATCCGTACCAGATCGGTCTGACGGAGGAGATAGAGAAGATCCAAAGAAGAGCGGCGCGTTTCGTCACAGGGTTATTTGGTAACCGTGATAGCGTTACGGAGATGTTTAATAAACTCAAGTGGCAGACTCTGCAAGAGAGGCGCTCTGCATCGCGGTGTAGCTTGCTCGCCAGGTTTCGAGAGGGTGCGTTTCTGGACGAGGTATCGAATATATTGCTTCCCCCTACTAATACCTCCCGAGGAGATCACGAATGTAAAATTAGAGGGATTAGAGCGCGCACGGAGGCTTTCAGACAGTCGTTCTTCCCGCGAACCATACGCGACTGGAACAGGAAAGGGAGGTAATCACAGTGGCCCTTCGCCACACACCGTTGGGTGGCTTGCGGAGTATAAATGTAGATGTAGAACTCAGAATCTCTGGAAGGATGGATTAAATGCTGTAAGTGCGAAGGCTGGGCTCTAGAAGCTTGCAGTCGTGTTGAGCCAGATGACTGTAAAGGATTTGAATGTGATTCTTATAAATAACTTTCTATTACTGGATTGTGTATTGTTTCATATGTCATAATTTCAGCGCCACGTAACGTACGTATGTCATAATAAGTCGATTTTCTGTTATTTTTGCTGAAATACATTACTTCGAAAGATGAATCACAATAAATTGTCCAGGTGTCGTGTTTTATCCGACTAATCTGATAAAACTGGACAACTAACCGATTTATGGGAATTTACTATCAGATTCATTACTACGTCACTTACTGCAGATTACTTTGATGTGAACTGTAGTTGAGTCCAGATTTAAGCTACACATAAAATATGGGTTTTTAATTAACTTAACTTAAACAAAATATGAAATTTCATGTTAAGTATCCAGTTTTTCCTAATTCTCCCCTACACTGTTTGTTTTTGTAATCAAAACGTGCTACAGAGATATTAATATGGCCAACATCTTATGAAGGTAAAATTTCTTAAAAAAAAGAGCAAATCTACTTTAGTCACATTAAGTGAAAGTAGCTTTATCCACAAAGAATAAATGCTAGTTTCACTTTATGTGACTAAAGAGGTTTGATAAAATTTGAAAACTGTTGCCTACATAACGTATGATGACCATAGTGTTGTAATATCTATGCAGAATGTGTTGATTACAAAAAGAGACAGTGTAAGTGATGAGTTGCTTGTGTGTGATATTCTGTGCAATACGGGAGTCAAAGTTCCTTACATTCTCAAAAAGACAACTACTTTGCAAGAGAGGCAGAAAATCACATATGCGATCGTCACAAAGAATATCTGTGCAAAGAAATACAGTTGACAGTTAGAATAAATTCTCGAACTGGTGCAATTTTTCATTATACAGATCATCATTCCGTGTAATCTTATTTCATTTACTTACTCATCTACACAAAAACCTAACTGGTTGAGACTCATTCGGTACAAACGAGCACTAGGATCGCTTTCAATCTGATCATCGATTAGGATGTGTAGACGAAATCTGGGAGTCATTCAATCCCATCAAAACCATCCTAAAATTTGCCTGGAGTGAGTTAGGGAAATCAGGGAAACCTAAATCTAGATGGGCAGATGTGGACTTTCAGATCGTCACCACCTTCTTGTAACCCAAAGTCGATTTATTAATTTTGAAGTAAGTTAATAACAAAAACATTTTCCTCACACTGCTGTATATACCAATGTATATAAAAATGTCTTCAGTTAGTGAAATGTTATTGATTGGTAATTCCCTATGACCAAAAGAAAACATCTTGGTCCACACACAGGTATTTGAAGCGCTGTAAAGAAAATATAGTAAAATACTTTAGATCACAGAACAAAATTAATATACTTAGTTACGAACTTACTCCTTTTGCTTAGAACACAAATGAAATGTTTTTACACAACATATTACAGTGTCTTTTACATTTTTCTCTAACAACTTGATGTTCTTCATAATACCTAACATCGGCATCAGGTATGTCAGTTTGGAAAATATTGTTCATCAGGTTTTAAGCCCATTTCTGAATTCTTTTATTTAGCTATCCTATTGTTGTTGTTGTGGTCTTCAGTCCTGAGACTGGTTTGATGCAGCTCTCCATGCTACTCTATCCTGTGCAAGCTTTTTCATCTCCCAGTACCTACTGCAACCTACATCCTTCAGAATCTGCTTAGTGTATTCATCTCTTGGTCTCCCTCTACGATTTTTACCCTCCACACTGCCCTCCAATACTAAATTGGTGATCCCTTGATGCCTCAGAACATGTCCTACCAACCGATCCCTTCTTCTGGTCAAGTTGTGCCACAAACTTCTCTTCTCCCCAATCCTATTCAATACTTCCTCATTAGTTATGTGATCTACCCATCTAATCTTCAGCATTCTTCTGTAGCACCACATTTCGAAAGCTTCTATTCTCTTCTTGTCCAAACTATTTATCGTCCATGTTTCACTTCCATACATGGCTACACTCCATACAAATACTTTCAGAAATGACTTCCTGACACTTAAATCTATACTCGATGTTAACAAATTTCTCTTCTTCAGAAACGCTTTCCTTGCCATTGCCAGCCTACATTTTATATCCTCTCTACTTCGACCATCATCAGTTATTTTGCTCCCCAAATAGCAAAACTCCTTTACTACTTTAAGTGCCTCATTTCCTAATCTGATTCCCTCAGCATCACCCGACTTGATTAGACTACATTCCATTATCCTTGTTTTGCTTTTGTTGATGTTCATCTTATATCCTCCTTTGAAGACACTGTCCATTCCATTCAACTGCTCTTCCAAGTCCTTTGCTGTCTCTGACAGAATTACAATGTCATCGGCGAACCTCAAAGTTTTTATTTCTTCTCCATGAATTTTAATACCTACTCCAAATTTTTCTTTTGTTTCCTTTACTGCTTGCTCAATATACAGATTGAACAACATCGGGGAGAGGCTACAACCCTGTCTTACTCCCTGCATGCAGCTATCCTATTATTACAATCCAATTCTCTCTTCAGTCCTTTTCACACGGTTTAACAAAATAAATGTGCCTGCTCAACACCTACATTCATACCACGTGCAACAAAACTTATTTCATTAAGCTACAAATCATTGCTTACAGTTTCAGGTCTGATAACAACATCAACATCTTTTCCTGAACATAAACCTCTCTTATGTCTTTAAAGTAAGCACACTTTTGTGCATTACCATTTCGACCACAACGTATGACACAGGAACCACTGCCTGTTCATTGTAAATTTTCACATATTCATTGGAGTAAACACCAGCTTCAGGCACTTCTGCCTGTACTCAATAACCACTGACTTTCACTGAAGCAAACTCCACATTACTTGCCCATCATTAACCTCCTATCAGCATAGTACACATTCATTTTACAAAATTCCACAGTTGACTCTAGTTCATCATTCGGAATGGATACTAGAACCTTCTTACTTCCAAATTTAACTTTCATGCAGAATACTGAACCCACAGCATATAAAAATATGCTACAACAAAAATAATTTCTTGCCTTATTCTGCAAGAATTTTTTATGCTCGAAATGGCAGATACCTTAAGTGTAGAACTGTCTTCTAGTCCAGAGGAGCTGTGGCGACATCAAACAGGGTAGACCCCAGACAAAAAAGAGTAAAACAGAAATTGCAGAACACAGTCGGAATAGAACTCAGTTAGGAAAGAGTTAGAATAGAGTGCACCAGAAAATAAGAATGAATACATCCAGTTAGGGAAGGCACCACTCTCCAAGTGGTGTGCCTACCAAAATAAGCAGATCCCCTACCTTAATTCTACATACAAGGCCATCAGTTTTATCATTTATTTTGTCCTTTAGTCTCTGATTGTTACAAACATCTTGCATTCATTAGTTTTCCAGAATAAATTAATTTGTGATCAAGACTAATTTTAATAATAGTAGTTATAACATTGATCATTCTCTGCCCCCACGATGTATTCAAAAGTAACACTGAAATTTGTTTTAAAGTGCTGTTCGTTAACTATTTGTCATTGTCATATTTAAATTCTTCTTTCACAGCTACATAAAGTACACTGATTCAATAGGGCAGCACCAGAAAAATATCTATCACAGTAAGCACAAGTAAACGTTACACATCAAAAGAAATTGCAGTTAGTTTGTGAGAAAGGGTGTAGTACTTTCCACGCACATTCCAGAAACTAGATCACAAGAAATATCAAGTTTCATTAGCTGACAAATAATTCCTGACAGCAAAAGAAATACTGTAAAGGTTATTATTTGGATTCCAGAGTCTTTTTCCATAAATATCATGACAAAAAATAAGATGGAAGTGACTCATTATATACCGCAAAGAAAATTATATTCAGACCTGAATAAATGTTCAGGAATTGACTGAGATTTGTACTTACAGCTTCAGCTTTTCAAATGATCAGTTAGTTACAACATTAAACATAGACAGATAACACTGTAAAAAAAATTAATTACTTTTCATGAAAGAAAATAGTTAAATACAAATCATGACTTATTTACAACCTGTAGAAAAGTAAAGCAGCACAAGGGAAAATATGAAGTTACCACATTTAAACTGTTTGCGCAAAAATTTATGAAAAACTGTAACACTATACTTCATTACATATGGCAGAAAATATTTTGTTTCTATTACTTCATTTCTTTTTGCAACTGTTACGATATTGCTTTCCAAAGCGAACACTGTTATCAATTACTCGTTTTCCTGATGATAATTTTTACCATTGTGCTTACTATGTTCCCTCCCGTTGTAATTATTACTGTGTCAGTTTTGATTACTACCTGTTTCGAAATATGTGTGCCTATTGTGGATGTATTTCCCTGTTTTTTTTTCAAAATTCTATCTAACTTATCTAAATATTTCAAAATCTGGTTTATTGTGTCGTTTGGTCCACAGACTAGGTCCCACTGTACCATCAGGTAACCTCCTTTTCAAGGCATCGATCTGGATGAGTTCACTGAATTTGAGGTAATTTTTTAAGTTTATTTTTTTTCAAAACTGTTTCATGCTTTTAAGTTTATTTTTTTCAAAACTGTTTCATGCTAATACGCCCTTCACTGTAATTTGGTCCATTGATAAATTCACTTTTTATTCTAACTTGTTCAGTCTCTGACCAAAATCTATCTCAAAATTCTTTCTCAAAATCTTCATAGGTTGTGTCATCCTTAGTATACTAATTAGCCCAACTTAGTACTTCTCCTCCTAGAAACTTTTTAACAAACTTGATTTTCATAATATCAGTAACATTAGATACAAAATTTACTCTGCAATGCTGCTGAAAATCTACAGGATGTAAACTATGTTTTACTTGTGCTGTTGCTTCTTTATCATACGGAAACTACCTTAGACCGATGACCTCGCTGTTTGGGCCCCTCCTCCAAGTCAACCAACCAACCGAACTACTTTAGGTTGTCAGTTTCTGGCATCTGTATGGTGGTCTGAAATACAGTTTGCAAAGCTGCAGACAGTCTCTTTATAATGGGATGGGGTGCTTGGAATTCCTGGCCTTAAAATATGATGTTTGGTCTGTGTTTAGAGACTGGAATAAGCCACACGTTAGAGCTCTACCTTTTTTTTGTCAGTTGCTCCATTATTTCTAACGCTTAAACGACGAACATCAAATGTGCAGTGTCTATAAAACAGTGTTAGGTTTAAAATAAGAGCATTTAGAACCAATAAGCATCTATTTTTATGGAACTGAAGTGAGACGGACGAAATATGTCTCTAAGGTAACAAACGCGTCTTGATGAGCAAATCGAGAGAAAAAACATTTCCCTCTCTTGCAGAACGCAATAACGATTTTGTTTCAAAGACTTAACAATAATTAGTAACACGCAAAAAATTAATACGTCGGCGACGCTTAAATAACAATTGTGAAAACAAGAACGAAGTCAACTGGCCTTGGTAATTATTGAAATATGAACCAGCGAAAGGGCTCCTATGGTGTGTCAAAATCAAAGAATCCAGTTTCCCTATTTTGTGCCGTATTGCGTAACGCCTAGAATCATTTTGTGCCAAAAAAAGTTCGTTAGCGGAAGGGCGTGCTGCAGGCCAGATGGGGACAAAGGGCGGTTACGGCGGGTCGTCTTATTGTCTGGAAGCAGGAGGCAAGGTGCATTTGTGCTGTCGCGGCACGAACTGCGGACTGCAGGGTCGCCCTGGCTCCTGGTCGCTGATTGGGGGTAAACAGCGGTGCCAGCAAGACGACTAGACCGCCCTGTGTGCCCTAGCGCTGACGTCACACACCGCCTGATTGCACCCCAGGTCGTGGAGAGAGGGCACTACTAATAGAGGACCATGCGTTCCCTAATCTCGTTGTCAGGATCTGTCGTTGATTTTCCTGTTTTATTTAGCTGATGTGCGAGGCTGATAAAGTGAGCTGAGAATGCTGCCATTAATAAAAAAAAACTTTCTGTCATAGTGGGTTATATTTTAGTACACAATTGCTTTTAGGCCTCGTCGTTACGCAGTTTCATCGGAGTCGACCCACGTGTAAGAGACGTTCTGTCACGCTACAGGTACGTGTAGCCTATCCACACTCTCCGATGATTAACGACAAGTGTATCTGACGTTATGTAATTTTCAGGAAAGGCACAATTCCAAACAAGGGGGTACTGACATTACGCGGGTAAGTGTACTACTGAACGTTATAATACCAAATGCGGCAAGTTTGAAAAAAGAGAGAGATCGAGAGGGGAAAATACGAGGGTAATTCCAAAAGCAAGATCTCCTATTTTTTTATAAATACATAGACCTGTTTATTTCTGCAATGGTTTACATCAGTTTACAGCTTGAACATTTAGTTAATTTTCGACATAATAACCATTTCTGTCTATGCATTTTTGTAGACGCTGTGGCAGTTTTTGTATGGTCATGTCATACCAGCTCGCCGCCATGCTGTTCAGAAAGTTATGAACCTCTTCTTTCGCCTCGTTTTCGGAGCTGAACCGCTTTCCGGCCAAATATTCTTTTAACCTAGAGAATAGGTGATAGTCACTGGGCGCCAAGTCAGGACTATAGGGTGGGTGGGTGATCATGTTGCACTTAAACAGTTGCAGGAGAGCAACGGTTTGACGAGCGATGTGTGGGCGAGCGTTGTCATGGAGAATGTTTATGCCCTTGCTCAACATTCCTCTTCTCCGGTTCTGAATTGCCCGGCTGAGTTTTTTCCGAGTCTCACAGTACCTGTCAGCGTTAATTGTGATCCCAGAGATTCAGCTCCGACGACGAGGTGAAAGAAGAGGTTCATAGCTTTCTGAACAGCATGGCGGGGAGCTGGTATGACATAGCCATATAAAAACTGCCACAGCGTCTACAAAAATGCATAGACAGAAATGGTGATCATGTCGAAAAATTGCTAAATGTTCAAGCTGTAAACTGATATAAACCATTGTAGAAATAAAAAGATCTATGTACTTATAAAAAAATAGGAGACCTTACTTTTGGGATTACCCTCGTATATGCGAGCGTATGATAAATCCCTTCTCTTGAAAATTTCTCTCCTTTATACTATCTCTGTGTTACCACAGATGACGTGTCATTTGTACTAAGACTGCAGTACACGCGAGGTGCCAATTTGCTTCCACCGCCCTGCGCGGAATGCTCAAGTTATAATTAATGTTCACCAACCTACAGTTTTCTAAAGTTGCTGTCCCTTGCGTAGAAAACAGCACGTAGTTAGTGAATCATTTATCTTGAGGCTGTGATAAGCTATTAGCTGAGAACTGATATTGTATAAATAATTAAATCTTCAATTAGCTTATTTATACGGGATGCCACTCGCTTTTTATTAGGAGAACACGATAAACTGCGCAATTATATTCCACCTTATGAATAACACATAATTTCCTATCTTCATACGTTCATAAAAAATAACGAAAACAAAGAAATGCGTATTTCCGTAATTACTACCAAATTGTCCTTGGTCACATATCCAAATAACCAGAGATTGCTAATAATTCCTTAACCGATACCGAATAAGGCAGACAACATGTCTGTCTTCCGAGACTGCCGAACTAGCTCTGATCTCGTAGCAGAAGCACTTCGCCCGCCATCCAAGTTTGGCGAGATCCGAAGATCTCCGAAGTGCTCCGTCTGCCTTTCCATTTAGCAACTGTTTACTATTCTGCAGGCAGTTAACAGTTTTGAAATAATGGAAACATAGCGTGTATTTGAGAGATACTTTTACATGAAATGCAAGTAAATGTACTGTTTAGTTTTTCTAATATTAACAGCAAAATATTATCATTTTGGCGCTCAACTTCCGAACACAGCAGCCAATGGCGGAGAAGGACCACAATTTGGTCGGTCTTTCTCGCGATACCCATATGGAACAAATCACCTGTCATCGGTACCTCACACGGTACCTCAAGCTTAACTAGTTTTTTTTCTAATAAACAGAATTCGTTACTAGAAACATAACTATTCATCACTGAATATGTAATAACTTACAGCAATCAGAAGAGTCAACGCCTGAAGTACGGAAACCAAGATCAGACAACACGTAAATAAATACATTAGCTTATGTAATTTTGTTGATTCTGTTATGACCTGTTACTTTGCCACACAAATTAATGTTGCTGCTTAATAAGTTTCCATCTCAAGAAGATAGTGAATGTAGTTACATTTGCAAAATTAAAACACTATCGTCAGTTAAAACGTAAAGTTTCTCTTTTAACTGAAATATCCTAACTTAAAATCTAGTTTCTGACATAATGAATACTGTCTTGGAGATTATACACTCCTGGAAATTGAAATAAGAACACCGTGAATTCATTGTCCCAGGAAGGGGAAACTTTATTGACACATTCCTGGGGTCAGATACATCACATGATCACACTGACAGAACCACAGGCACATAGACACAGGCAACAGAGCATGCACAATGTCGGCACTAGTACAGTGTATATCCACCTTTCGCAGTAATGCAGGCTGCTATTCTCCCATGGAGACGATCATAGAGATGCTGGATGTAGTCCTGTGGAACGGCTTGCCATGCCATTTCCACCTGGCGCCTCAGTTGGACCAGCGTTCGTGCTGGACGTGCAGACCGCGTGAGACGACGCTTCATCCAGTCCCAAACATGCTCAATGGGGGACAGATCCGGAGATCTTGCTGCCCAGGGTAGTTGACTCACACCTTCTAGAGCACGTTGGGTGGCACGGGATACATGCGGACGTGCATTGTCCTGTTGGAACAGCAAGTTCCCTTGCCGGTCTAGGAATGGTAGAACGATGGGTTCGATGACGGTTTGGATGTACCGTGCACTATTCAGTGTCCCCTCGACGATCACCAGTGGTGTACGGCCAGTGTAGGAGATCGCTCCCCACACCATGATGCCGGGTGTTGGCCCTTTGTGCCTCGGTCGTACGCAGTCCTGATTGTGGCGCTCACCTGCACGGCGCCAAACACGCATACGACCATCATTGGCACCAAGGCAGAAGCGACTCTCATCGCTGAAGACGACACGTCTCCATTCGTCCCTCCATTCACGCCTGTCGCGACACCACTGGAGGAGGGCTGCACGATGTTGGGGCGTGAGCGGAAGACGGCCTAACGGTGTGCGGGACCGTAGCCCAGCTTCATGGAGACGGTTGCGAATGGTCCTCGCCGATACCCCAGGAGCAACAGTGTCCCTAATTTGCTGGGAAGTGGCGGTGCGGTCCCCTACGGCACTGCGTAGGATCCTACGGTCTTGGCGTGCATCCGTGCGTCGCTGCGGTCCGGTCCGAGGTCGACGGGCACGTGCACCTTCCGCCGACCACTGGCGACAACATCGATGTACTGTGGAGACCTCACGCCCCACGTGTTGAGCAATTCGGCGGTACGTCCACCCGGCCTCCCGCATGCCCACTATACGCCCTCGCTCAAAGTCCGTCAACTGCACATACGGTTCACGTCCACGGTGTCGCGACATGCTACCAGTGTTAAAGACTGCGATGGAGCTCCGTATGCCACGGCAAACTGGCTGACACTGACGGCGGCGGTACACAAATGCTGCGCAGCTAGCGCCATTCGACGGCCAACACCGCGGTTCCTGGTGTGTCTGCTGTGCCGTGCGTGTGATCATTGCTTGTACAGCCCTCTCGCAGTGTCCGGAGCAAGTATGGTGGGTCTGACACACCGGCGTCAATGTGTTCTTTTTTCCATTTCCAGGAGTGTATCTGTTTCAATAATGCCCCACTCAGTTGTTGTAATGCTAGGAACAGGATCTGCGGTTGGTAGCAATAACATACGGCAATTATTAACACTGGGTAAGAACTAAATCCGACCAAAATGTTGATAGTCTATTGTGCTGGTAAGTCTTTTACATTTTTAAGCTACTGAAATGTCACAGACTTACTTTGAGGTACAGCTGCTGTAGGCTCAACTTAATGATAAGATGGCAATTATTAGGCAAAGGTTCTTCTTTCATTTACAAGGAGAATTTAATAGATTTGGCCACAGAGTGCTCGTCGTCCATAAATACTCTTAAAACTCTTCTCAAATAAATATTGCAGTGTGGCCCACACCACTAACTGGTCGTTATCTTCACAATGCATTACCTAACATTTTATCACGACAAAGTTCACAAGCGCTTTTACAGTCACTTATGTCTGCCCTCATACAATGTAAACTTCCGTCTGGTTTTGTGTGCGCAATTCCGAGTACCATGATGTTACTGCCGTGCCGACAGGTTCTTTAGTTAAAGACTGTTATTATACACTGCCAAGACCCTGACCTCACCAGCATATCTACTACATTCCTTACATCATTTTTAAGTAGTTTCCAATAAGTTTACTTTACAGTCCCACAGCTAATTACTATTGTGAAGAAAATGATAAAATATGCACTGTTGTAGTCTGAAAATAATCGCGAATAAGCAAACATAATTCTGCTCTGGCATCTGACGAGCAATTCACTGCTTATGCTCCGATGTAAGGAGATAATGGGGATACCCCTGGGCAGGGTCGCAGAATACGATAGGCAGAACTGTTCTGAGCAGGGAAAGAAGTGAATGCAACAGTATGTGGACACAAATAGATGGCTACAACCACTAGTGAAATTGGGCAATTACACAGATTTTTAGGATTACCCTTTTTTGTGTCTGACTTAGTGCACATCTTCTGGCTTTAAGAGAGAGTCCGCCTTGCAATGCAACTATTCAAATACATTACGTTAGCGACTCAATCTAACATCGCAAGTAATATGTTCGGTGTAAGTGAACCGCTTAAGTTTTTGGTTCGTGCAATAATTTATATTTGCAATGTAATAGCAAGTGAAATAAAATAAAATAAAATATAAAAATTATTGAAAAGTAAATGAAAGTGAAAGACTAGAAAGAAAGATCAAGGCTTAACCTCCCGTCGATGACAGGGTCATCGGAGGCACAGAGAAGCTCACATTGGGGAAGGAAATATCAGCATTTGCCATAAGAGATGTAGGGAAATCAACGAAAAACTAAATTTTGATAACCAGACGCGCGTTCATTGTTTTACTAGTGAGTCAACTTGTTCTAGTAAATGGGCTGAAACAGTAAAAAAAAATTGGTTTCGAATCAACGATTTTTAAAAGTTTACTTGACAATGTTATTTGGAAAAACTTCTCTGAAATTCTGAAAGAACCTGAGATAAAATACAGGGAAGAAAAGGTTATTCACAAGTTGTACCAACATCAGACGGCAATTTTCAGCCTAGTTTAATGCAGACCGTATAAGACCTCCTTCCTCAGTTTAAAAATTTGAGATATCTGTTAAGAGTCAGAAGCCTCATGTATAAATACTTGTGTAATAAAGAAAAGTGTAGTCTTAAAATTTTTTAGAGTTGCTAGGATACGTCTGGCTGTTCACATTTGTTTTTCTTGTCAGAATGTAAGCATCATGGCCTTTAGTTACTACATTACTGGCCATTAAAGTTGCTACACCAAGAAGAAATGCAGATGATAAACGGGTATTCATTGGACTAATATATTATACTAGAACTGACACGTGATTACATTTTCACGTAATTTGGGTGCATAGATCCTGAGAATCAGTACCCACAACAACCACCTCTGACCGTAATAACGGCCTTGATACGCCTGGGCATTGAGTCAAATAGAGCTTGGATGGCGTGTACAGGTACAGCTGCCCATGCAGCTTCAACACGATACCACAGTTCATCAAGAGCAGTGACTGGCGTATTGTGACGAGCCAGTTGCTCGGCCACCATTGACCAAACGTTTTCAGTTGGTGAGAGATCTGGAGAATGTGCTGGCCAGGGCAGCAGTCGAACATTTTCTGTATCCAGAAAGGCCCCTACAGGACCCGCAACATGCGGTCCTGCATTGTCCTGCTGAAATATAGGGTTTCGCAGGGATCGAATGAAGGGTAGAGCCACGGCTCGCAACACACCTGAAATGTAACGTCCACTGTTCTGCCATCAATGCGAACAAGGGGCGACCGAGATGTGTAACCAGTGGCACCCCATACCATCACGCCGGGTGATAGGCCAGTATGGCGATGACGAATACACGCTTCCAATGTGCGTTCACCGCGATGTCGTCAAACATGGATGCGACCATCATGATGCTGTAAACAGAACCTGGATTCATCCGAAAAAATGACGTTTTGCCATTCGTGCACCCAGGTTCGTCGTTGAGTACACCATAGCAAGCGCTCCTGTCTGTGATGCAGCGTCAAGGATAACCGCAGCTATGGTCTCCGAGCTGACAGTCCATGCTGCTGAAAACGTCGTCGAACTGTTCGTGCATATGGTTGTTGTGCTGCAAACGTCCCCATCTGTTGACTCAAGGATCGAGACATGGCTGCACGATCCGTTACAGCCATGAGGATAAGATGCCTGTCATCTCGACTGCTAGTGATACGAGGCCGTTGGGATCCAGCACGGCGTTTCGTATTACCCTCCTGAACCCACCGATTCCATATTCTGCTAACAGTCATTGGATCACGACCAACGCGAGCAGCAATGTCGCGATACAATAAACCGCAATCGCGACAGGCTACAATCCGACCTTTATCAAAGTCGGAAACGTGATGGTACGCATTTCTCCCCCTTACACGAGGCATCACAACAACGTTTCACCAGGCAACGCCGGTCAACTGCTGTTTGTGTATGAGAAATCGGTTGGAAACGTTCCTCATGTCAGCACGTTGTAGGTGTCGCCACCGGCGCCAACCTTGTGTGAATGCTCTGAAAAGCTAATCATTTGCATATCACAGCATCTTCTTCCTGTCGGTTAAATTTCGCGTCTGTAGCACGTCATCTTCGTGGTGTAGAAATTTTAATGGCCAGTAATGTACTTCGTTATTAATGAAAGGAACTGATTTTGAGTTACAACGTTTTGTATCACATACTTGTGTCAATATTTATTGTGCTACACATTCTATTCGTCAGCTTTTCTTGCTGAGAAGGCGCTTTATTCGATGTGACACCGATCCGCCATTGATGTGACTTTATTACTAACTTACAATGTTCGTTTTTGCTTATCGTACGACATGAGCTTGCAGTGATTCGCGGAAGTTTGAAATTTCTCTAATCAATTGTACAGCTTTGAGCGATTATTAAATCGCAATATGCAATTTTCATTCTCTAAAATGCCATCGGTCCACATCATCTGTTGCATCGCTTCGAACACCAATCTGGGACGCTTACAAACTTCATTTTGGTTAAGTTGTTTTCAAATATTTTAGTTGGTGGAGGGGGACGCCAACTCACAGCCGCCACAAATTACAGTCTTGTACTTAAGTCTTCATATAAGGGTAGGAATTGCACCATTTGCCTTCAGTTCTTTTTTGGAAGTATTCCAATCCCCGTGTGTCCCCACAGTTTACAGTCGACAGCCCTTTAGCAATGCGGAAGTTTTTCCGTCTTAACCATTTCCAATCATCCTGTCCCTTCTTCATGCCAATATTTTCTATTTGTTCCTTTCTTCGCCGATTCTGCAGAGAACCTGCTCATTTCCTATCTTATATTTTACAGAATGAACCGTCGACGATGAACAGTTCAGACAGCAACAGAACAGGAGCTTTTGAAAGGTGGTGTTACTGAAGAATGCTGAAAATAGGTGAGAGGATCGGACAACTAACGACGAAGCGCTGGACAGAAACGTGACCATTTGACAGGACAAACAGCGCGGCATCAAAGAACTTTTTTGGCACTGAAAGAAATGTGGGGGTAAAAACTGTGAGACCAGTGCCTGACTACAGCTGACAGGTTCAAATGGTCGTAGAAAGAGAATTTATTCAGGGACGAGGAGGTCGGCACAGAATATAGTAGTGAAAAGCTGCATTAAACCAGTGTTGGGAATGCACGTCAGCATTTCCAGCTGTCAGACACCTCTCTCAAATAAGGAAGAAGTGTTCAAAACTGTGCTCGTTAATTTATATTCGTATTCCATACGCACAGAAAAAAAATCGAAGAACCCAAAGCTACGTTGCACGAGCCATAAATATCGGTGTACTAACAAAAGGTATTTTTCCACAAGATATACATCGACTTCGACGTCGGTTAAAACGCAAGTCAGCAGTAACAATGGTGAATAGAACACAAAGGAAAGTGGTCTGAAGTTATACACCTGCATATTTCATGCTCGGCACAACGCGTTTTGAGAATTTATTTTCAAGTGCATTTGTTTACATATAATTTTTTGTTAAGTTTGCATATGTGATTTTCTACCTCCCTTGCAATGAGTTGTGTTTTTGAGGTTATAAGATATTGTACCTCCTCCATTGCACAGAATATCACGCACACCCAACTCATCAGTCATGGGAGAGTTTGCCTAGTTTGCTAAAACGAGATGCCCTCTGTAACTCTCCCGCAACACAAAGGAATGGTACCGGAAAGGAATATTTATCACATACGACTCTTAAATGTGCAGAGAGTCAGAACTGTTGCTAGCTCCAGTATCTGAGTCACTCACATTAAATAAATGGTTATACCGCAATTTTGGAATGCCTAGCATCAGAAATCAGTTATTTCTTACAGTTAAATGTTAGTGACGGTTAGGAGGTAACTTACTTTACGTCCACTACATGCATTATGAACTGTAAGGAAACGCGGGGCTGCAATAGAGTCTACATCTAAGGAATTAGGTAATAACAAAATTTAGCAAAATAAAACATTTTCTTCAAAGGAATTAAGTTTAATCGACGTGTAGATCGCTGTCAGACCGCCTTGAATGAAATTGGGCTTTTCATTTCGTATCAGTTTTTCCACATTCATTAACGCCACCTCATTGCGCTGTATTTGCAGGCAACCAGAATTTTTTGCCTATGACTGCAACATTTGGATATTACATCAACTGAATAACACATCCGACAAATGTTAAAGTTGCACAGCCGCTCAAGGTACAGCGCTCATTCAAACATTACAGAAGGCTAGTTCGCAACATATTTCACTGCCTAATTACTTACAAAGGTCAGCGAGACTAGGTGCAAGAAATTTGTTAAAAGCTTTTGCAAAGCAATGTAATACAGAGTTTACGGTATACTTGTACACAAGGTACATGTATTCAAAAAGTTGTGTATTAAGTATACATTGAAAACTGTGATAGGCATATCAGCGTCAGGCTTTATCGCATGTACTAAACTTCTTGTCGATGCCACTGAGTAAATCGAATTGTTCTTTAGTAATACGGGCAGTCTCGTTCCTTGTTTTTCTCGTTATGTAGCTCAAAGCGAACAATGCTTCCCTTTATCAATGAGAAGAATGCATTTAATTCATCAGTCGTGAAGCTAAAAAAAAAATTTATGCAACAGCTAACTGTATGTGGTATGGAAACTTACCATACACTGATTTCCTTGCTCCGTTGCTTTACGAAGCAGGCAGACCGCTTAATGTAAGGCAGGTCAACCAACACTGGGCCGGCAAATTGCGAAGCTCACCTACATGAGCGCTGAAATTCCGCGTCACCAACAGAAAACTTTGCAACGAAACAGTGTTACAACAGCTGCAATAGTGGTATGTTGGAGCAGTGACATCCGAATTCCAGGGAATAGTACGACTAATCTGTTTCGCGTAGTACAGTTACAGCTCATTACAGAGCTTAATAGCACTTGAAACTAAGACACCGAACACAAAGCTGTAAACATTTAATGACACTGGTCGTCATGTTTACTCTCGCATTATTCCATTTTTTTTTTTTTTTTTTTTTTTTTTTTTTTTTTTTTTTTTTTTTTTAGCGCTATGGGACTTAACATCTCAGGTCATCGGTCCCCTAGAACTTAGAACTACTTCAACCTAACTAACCTACGGACATCACACACATCCATGCCCGAGGCAGGAGAGGCAGGATTCGAACTTGCGACCGTAGCGGTCTCGCGGTTCCAGACTGAAGCGCCTAGAACCGTTCGGCGGTTCCCATGCAATCGGCATTAAGAGGTCACGTCTACCTTTCCAAAAAGAAACACGTTGACAGTACTCTTTTGTTTTTATTCTTAGTTTCTACAATACTTCCGATTGTTCAATACACAGATCCATGTGATGACCGAGAAGGAGAATGGTAGGAATCTGTTGAAATCTCAAAATTTTAAACATGGCTGAAGCAGCAACTGTTGAAAATATTCACGGTAAATGATAACAGCCAAACAGTTGCAGAATAAAGATTTATTGAAATCCTCGGCCACGCTTTCCGTGTATCTAAATACACCTTCATCAGGAAAAAAAAAAAAAAACAACACTAAAATCACATCCTGCAGTGGAGATTCATAAAACAATCGTGCCAAAGGCGTCGTCAGTAGTTAAAATTAAAATATCACCTCCATCTGTACAGCATAATTATAAAGAGATGGCCGATGCGAACACGGCATCTTAGAGGATCACCAGTGGAACCGACGGATCCGTCCATGAGACGATCGCTCACATACAGGCTAATGGGTTGGAGCTGTTACGTTCAGCAAGTGGATCAGCGGACCAATCCACCTGTGTATGTGGGTCCCATAGACCTTGGTGAACCCTCCAGGGTGACAGTTAAGTTGCCCCTACACAGACTGATCGGCCCACTGACCTCAGTGCCCTTCCACATAGGGAGACTAGTCCACTGATTCACTCACTGAGCAGGTCACCTTCAACACAATCGCCTGTGTATGGATGACAGGCTCATTGATTGGTCCACAGTCTGAGTCCGTCAATTCCACCAGGGAGCCTGTACCTCCTTAGCCCGACCGCCATCTGCCAGCCCACACTCTTTAAGTGCACCCAGATAGGGTCTACCAAGTGGTCGCTGCAGTCCACACACAACGAATGAGTAGCGACTGTGGTTGGTAAGCGAGTCGGTGTACCAGTCGGGCTATGAAAGGGCTCCTTAAGAGTAAGTCTGCACCTCGTCATTGGGGTTCCGGTCTCAAAGGGAGGGGAGAGATGACTGCCAATGTGGATGCATCCCTCAGTTATTTTCTCTACCCTTCCTATCATAGCTGGTTTGTTAAAGAACAAAGCTGTTGTATACTGAGATGCAGTGAAAATATTCCTAAAAGATGAGGCTTATCGCTTCTTTCATCTCTGGCAGTTATTTTTCATGTGAGAATGCTCAGTGCTGCTTGGTTTGGAGTTCACATGTATGTCCCCCTGTAACTGTCTGGGTAAGTCAGCTCAAATCTCCAAAGAAGGTAGAGGCACACCACACCCCTAGAACTGAGCATAATGAAGTACTCCAGTGCTCAAACCAACCACTTGGGACAGTTTTATCTGTGTTAAATCAAACATCACACCACTGTAAAGCATAACAAAGCAGTCAGTACAACTGGGTTGATCATTTTCCTATACTAGGCCTAGACTTGCACGTCATCCGTTGTTCTTTACCGATGAAATAACCAACAATTTATTTATCGCTGTACTTCACTTTACCATCCGTCCGCTGAAGCCAAATGAGTTACAGGATAGCTTGTTGATATATTGAATCACTGTATTTTTTAGTATGCGTCCTCGCATATGAGGAAGCTTTACGACTAAATAACATAGTAGAAAGATTTTTAAGAAATCATTGTGTACTATTCTGAAGTAGAAATAAGCATCATACCAATTATACTGATACTACAAAGAGGAAAAACTAGGAAATATAGGCGTTATGGAAAATGTGTTAGTCCATTTCCTAGCTGCTGCAACGTGTAAGCATCGGAAAAGACAAGAATCCCAACACCCACGGTAGACTAAACTTTGCAGTCTGGATCTGCAGGTTTAGTCGTAATTTTCAGCGTACAAGAGCCAGGGCTGTCTTATGAACGTAATAAATAGCGTACCGTACCACAGAAGATAATGCAGTTAGGTTATGAAGGAAAAAACAAGCGACACTGGTCTAATTTTCTAGAGTATTCTAGAATATTACACCAGTGTCATGTGTTTTTTCATTCATAATGTATAAAATATTCCGCCAAGAAATAAAGATAAAGTCAATTAATACAAGTTATAGGTATGTAATTAGTGACGTTCGTGGGACATATTCAAATGTTCCCGTGTCCGTTTGTGTTTGAGGTTGCAGGGTCGCCATATGAAACTTCCCCTTTAAACAATTATACATGACTGTGCTTAAACTGACACACAATATTTTGTTAGCGCAACGCAATCTGACTTTCAAAATTCCCTACAAAAGAATGGCCCTGACTAACATTAAACTATACCTTTCACAAATCACTTACCTCACAAAAATCTTCGCTGCTCAAGCTACTGCAATACAGCGAGCGCCACTACTGCCAGCTAAATAAAAGATTCAAACTATGGAAGGCACTAACTACTGATAGGGATAGTTAGCAAATGAAAGATATTAATAGAGAACAAACAATGTATTTACCTTGATATCATCATATATAAATATAGCAGTTCATGACAAATTTCAAAACTCCGCCATCTCTCTCCCCACATCCACCACTGCTGGCGGCTCACCTCCAACTGCCCAACGCTACGCGCTGTTCACATCCAGCTGCCGCTGCCCAACACTACGATGGCAGACAACAATGCAAACTAGCCACAGACTGCACACAGCACAGCCAGTGATTTTTCATATAGAGCGCTACGTGGCGTTACCAATAAGAAAACATAAACAGCCTACTTACAAAATATGTACGGTTGAAACATAGAGATGCCTTCTGTTTTTCGCGTACCCAAATCACTGTTAAGAGTGAAATCTCCATTAAAGGCCAGAAAATAATTACTATGGCGTTCTGTGAGTCGAACAAACAATCTTTGAAGTTGTAACCTGACATTCGCAAAACCACCAAAGAGAGAGCTGTACCAGGGAAGCTCTTCCCGAGCTCTGCTTTCGAGTCACATCACAGATATATCTGTCGACCGCTTAGCCTTTGCGTTCTTATAACGTGCTCAGTATCACAAAATTTAGTTGTGAGCGACAGTTACTAAGCTCCTACAGATGAGCGAGCTCTCCACCTCTGATGACCCGCACATAGACGAAAATTTAACTCCATTCTCCTCTTTTAGAGCAATTCTTTTCCTTAACATAGCAACTGAAATGGGCAGTAGTAATTTCCAGGCGGGTAATGATGCCGTTTGCGTTGTTTTTCGGTGCAGCAAGGCTGATGTGATTCCCTGACCATTACCAAACGTCACTCACAATTGGAAAGAATAGTATGACACCGACGTATCCTTGCAATACAACGATAACAGCTAAATATTCAAGAAAAAAGTGCAGTACATCGCAGGCTTGCGAGTGCTGCCAGTCCTCTGAGATCAAAGCGCTTAACGTAGTGCTTCTCAACGTCTCTATGGTCATTGCTCTTGAATGCCGATTTCAACCAATACTCCCAAAGAAAGTTTATAACCCAACGAAATTGTAGGGAAAACAAAGATAGAAGATATTAAAACTTCTGTTTAAAATGGAAAACCAATAAAAGTCAATTTTATTAAACTAACAAATAATGAATCAACGAGACATCTCTTGTTGCTAATTACTTCATACATTTTGAATGCTCGATTTACTACGACGTAGTTGATCCTTTCTATAGGTTACTATCCAAAATTACGGTAAGCCTCCAAAATCCAACTTTTCCTCAAACAGTACAAACGCCCTGCCGATACCTCGTCCTACAGCCCCACCTGCCTCACCGCAGAGTTTAGCAAGGTCTTTAAACCCCGGCGCATTCATCGGTACCTGAACCAGCATGACCTCCAACCCGTTAACCAGAGTGGCTTCCGTTCCACCTTCTCCTCTGTTGACCACCTCCTGCACCACAACATCTGTCGTCCGACTAGATCAACACCCGAAAATCCGCTATTATTGTCTGTTTCGACCTAGAGAAACTTATGACTGTATGGCATTCCGGTGCCCTCTTCGAACTCCAGATATATGCACTCCACGTTAACCATGTCTTTAATATTGCATCCTTTCTATCTAACCATCCTTGGTTTGTCACTATTACTTCTTTTACTTTAGCAGGCGTTTCCACTCGTCAACAGTTGTCTGTTCGAAGATGACTGTAACTTCTTCCTGCCAATCTTCTTTCACAGAGCTGGCCGTTGTTCCCGAGCGGTTCTAGGCGCTTCAGTCTGGAACCGCGCTGCTGCTACGGTCGCAGGTTCGAATCCTGCCTCGGGTATGGGTGTGCGTGCTGTCCTTAGGTTAGTTAGGTTTAAGCAGTTCGAAGTCTAGGGGACTGATGACCTCAGATGTTAAGTCCTATAGTGCTCAGGGCCATTTGAACCATTTTCTTTCACAGAACTCTCGTTTCCAGGGCTTTGGCGGCTATCATTGTTCCTCCTCCTGCCGGTAATGCCCATACAGTCTCAGTGCTCGAGCATCATTCTAATCAGAAACGCAGATAAAAATTCGCTTGACCCCTTCCCGAGAGGCAGTTTCCACTCCTTCTAAATTAACAATGTACGAGTAAGTGTAGACCAGGTGTGGCTTGAATTCAAAGAAATGGTATCGACAGCAGTTGAGAAGTTTATACCAAATAATTAACAGATTAGCTGATCTCCCATGGTAACCAAACAGGACAGAACACTGTTGCAGGAACATCGAAAAATGCGTGCTGAACTTGAGCGAACGCAAAGCCCCAAAGATTGGTGCTCCTTTACAGAAGCTCGGTGAACCCTCTGCCAGGCGCTTAAGCGTGACTTACAAAGTAGCCATGTAGATGTAAATGTACATGTACATCTATGACTGGTTCTGTGGCAGCCATCTCCATTCTTAACATATTCATACCTCAGGCGATCCAATCGATTCGTTCTCATACTCCGCCGTGGCCCCGTCCAACTCGACTTCCTCAGTTTTCCCTCTTTGTCTCCCGTTCAGTGCCTGACACTCTGGTCCATATGGCAGAATTCTTTCAACCACAGCACGTAGCCCCACTGTCTTTGTTCGTCTCGATACATGGATATGTGCCGACTACAAAAGATAGTATTTAATGATCTGGTAGGTCCCCTCGCTTGACTTACTCTGTGGGATATGGCCAGTTTTATCCATTAACGAACCCAAATACTTAGACCTTTCCACATTTGTTGACCGTCTGTTTCCCATACATTACGTCCCACAGCAGGAGTGATCGAAGGCTTCGTCCTTATTCCTCTCCTACAACTCTTCTACATTGCCGATATCCCCAAACTATTTCCACCAGACCAACCCTTTCATTATGCTGATGACACTGCTTTCCTCGCCCTCTACCCTACACTACATAAATCCCTAAGATCAATCCAAATACACCTCAATCAATTTACCTCTTGGTGTAACTAATGGCTCCTCAAGATGAGCTCCTCCAAAACCCAGTCAGTAGCTACAGGAACTTATTGGACGAACCATCTTCCATGACTATTACCTTACAATTTACGACCGTCCTATCTGGTTAACTAATATAGTAAAATATCTTTGACTAACCCTCGCCAGCAAATAGACTAACAGAAAGTTAACAGTAGACTAAGAATAATAAAAGTGCTAACTGGTAGAACTTGGAGAAGATAACAATCCACTATCCTCCATACCTACAAAATCTTGACGCGACCCATTCTCTCCTGTGCAAATGTTGCTAGGATATATACCCCATCAAAGTTCTGTTAATCCTTACAAAACCTAAAACATCATGCACTTCCCCTCGCTTTCCATATCCGTTTACCTTCCCTAAATTACATCTACCATCTCATCAAATTGCCACTCCATCGCACCTGCATCGAACTTCTCCTCATCTCCTATACCACCCGAAAATTTGATTTCAATAACAGCTTTGCTTCCCCTCTGGCCATCAACCCTAACAAGCTGCCGCACCTTTGTTAACAACTCACGCGGTTCCTGCTCCTATATATACTCTGTATCGTATTCCAACGCAACTTCAAAAAGACTCCCCCTCCCAGACAATGGAATCCGCTCCGATATGCAGCCTTCTTATTTGCTGCTGGTTTCCCCACCTATTTTTGCTCCGCATTTAGGATTCCTCTACCTCTTCCATTTCTCCCCACCCCTTCCCCTCCTGATACGACAACCCTGCACGCCCGCCAAACTCATCATTTCTTTTCCATCTTCCCAATATTCATACTATCTCTACTCTCTCTTCACAGATACACCCCCCCCCCCCCCCCCTGCAGGACACCCAAAGTGTAACCCTCGCAAAACCAAGGGGGAGAGGAATACTTTGTGTCCACCTTCTAAAAATTTGTAATATGGTAAGGTACTTTACATTTTAAAATTTTGAAATAAAAATATTTATTGTTTTTAATGAAGTATTATACTAGCTTCTATAAACATCCAAACTTTTCAGTTAAACATAACCCATAATTTTAAGTGTCATGGTCAGTAGTAAACGTGACTTTCCATAGTGCGGTTAAGGACGCTACTTATATACATCACTATCTCTTTATAAGGTGTGTTGTGCATAAAAGTCAACAAAAATATACGAAAACTCTATTATTTTTAAATTTTATGTGATGGACGCGAAGAATTCCCCCCTCCCTCCCACCCCTCTCTGTTAAGTGTGTACTAAAATGTGTTTTCAAGTTCTGGCCCCCGCTTACACATCGGAGCTTCTTTAAAAAGTCTGTTGTTATTATGTCAACAACAACTGAGAAATTTTGTTTATTATTTTATGGTATACGTAAGTACATCCCCCACTCCACCTTCCTTGGAAATACACGTTATTGAAAATATGTTGGTACTGCGAAGGCTAATCTCTCCACAACCTTTTGTTTAGCCACTGCCTGCCTGCATCTTTTTAGTGAAAGTGCAGTGCATTTTGTTAATAAGCGTCGTCGTCATTTTTAATGTTTTTAAATATCTGTTTTGTCTTTCTATCTTTAGGTGTCAGACTTTATTTCTTTATTGCATATTCATAACCATCTCTTCATTAAATTTTTAAAAGCTGTCTTTAAAATTTGCGTCCATAAATATTATTTGTGATGTCTTCATTCATATTTTGTAGAAGCTCTAGGCTGATGAGCTGGGATATTGTATCGCTGACAGTCCACACCCTGCTCAAATGGAGCTAGGGGGATGAAACAACAAGAAAGGAAAGAAAACGTGGGCACTATCTTATTAACATTAAATAGAGGATGGAATGGCATTCGGAAACACCTAGCGGATGCCTGCAGAAAGTTTCGAAACACTTCCACAGCTGGATGGTAAACGCATTTCCAAAAAAAGACGCCAATTTCACGACATCAGTTTCTGGTTGCCTTACAGTCTCAGTCACAATTCGCACGATTCACTGCACGTTCTTAGAACAATGGGCAATGAGTTACTTAACTTCTTTGTATTGCATAGCGAAAAAACATCTGAATCTAAAATCTGTGGTTCTTCATTTTTTTGTGAGAAAAGTAAAACATTTTCCTAAAAACTACCTCAGCTAGGGATGCATCTTTGACATATTAAAAAATATTTCCCGCAGTGAAACTTTCAGTTTTCTGCATCCCTTGACTAAAGCCTAGATACGATTCATTGCGCGGCAGGGCGAAAAGTCTGCCACAAAGAGGCTGCGACAAAGCATTGCGGCAATGAGTCTAAACAATGAACCAGTGCAATATTAATAATATTTGCAAGAGGTATGCTATCGCAGGCTATGCATGTAGATCAGGCATGCCTCTTTCTGTTTCATTTTCTTTCTTTTGTGGCCGTCGGATGTAATTCACTCAGCCAGCCTCCGATACGTGATATGCTGCAAATTCGAAGACATAGGTCACACACACACACACACACACACATACCAATGATTCGTAGAATATTTATACCGGTTGTAAACATATTAATTACAGCAGATGCGACTATATGGTTCCAGAGACATTTTCAAGTCTCAAACGCCCAGGTTCGAATTGTGGCCTTGGTACAAGTTTTTAATCGTTGCTTCAGTCTGCATATATCCATATTAATTATAGTATGAGGTGCTCCCATCAGTGCCATGAGATGTCACTCCAAAAGCCGGTTACATATGGAACAGATAACATTGATGCCTCCTAAGAAGTTCCTGGCGTGCACTTCTCAATTTAGAGTTACATGAAAGTGATGATATTCTGTACCTAACATTGTTCTCATACTTTTTATGCACAGTTATATGCAGTGGCCCTTAAATAAAATTACCGCCACGCCAGAAAAGTGTTCTGACCGTGGATACTTACTGAGTGCTACCTGCACGAAGCTGGAGCGGGTCGGTAGTTACTACATAAATTTTCCCTGCTGGCGACATAATTATTTTGTGTGTTCTTTGCATATGTTAGATCCTAGACCCCATCCTTCCTTACTCCAGTGTTTACAAAATGTATGTGTTGTAGCACAACAGAAAAGGAGCCTGTGACCACTGCAGGTGTTTTTACTATTATGTATGTTTTGTTCATCTATGCAATCAAAGATGTCTACAGAAATCCGAGCCATTTATCAAAACAGTGTTTTGGTTTGGTTTGTACATCTAGTCAGTGATGCAGGTTACCTCAAAGCCGAACACACGGCCGGGTGTAATGGTTATGAGTGCAGATATTTTTATTTGTTTTACTTTAATATGTACACACATCAGTTTGTTTGTTTTTCCTCTGCATCGAACAGTCTTCTCACAAACACGTCACAAATTTACGACCTAATGTTTCCTGGAAGGCCGTATCTACGCCACTAAGTATAGATTAACCGTTTTGTTTCCATGTATCCACATTTGAACACTTGACCTACTGCCTAGGGGAAAATAAGCTTAATGGTCTGTTCTTGCCACATGTACTTGGGTGTACTAACCATTCTAAAAACATATTACTCCGAAGAGCTACAATTACTAGCCTAAAAGTGAAGTAAATATAGGTGTAAGGTTTTTCAGTACACTATTCTCAGTCACCAATAAAAATATGTACACTTATTCCCATTACACCACGCATATTTCACGTTACTTCACATAAATGTACCTGGTCATGTAAGTTTAAACTTCTGTAACAAGTAGAAGAAATGAAATTGATTGTGACTGGTAACAGTAAGCATGCAGTTTCAGTGGATTCCCTTAACAGTCACATTACTGCCTATCCTAAAATATTCGCATTTGAAATGAAATTCTAATTGATGAAATTAAAATGGAGGTGGCTGGAATACTTCAACAAGGGGGTCGATAAGAGATGAACCAATACAAAAGAAATTACTGGGATGAAAACGTACAGGAAAACGCTTAGATCACGTTATAAAGTATATAGGAGCAAAGAGGACGCATATTGCTAAAAACCTTTGGAAGTGGCAGTAATTAAACAACTGATGTGAAGTTACTGATACTTATGACGATGACAATGATTCATTAAGCATTATAGTATGAGGAAATAGTGACTGTAGAGGTTACTTTTAAAAATAATTTAATCATGAATCAGAAACATTATCACCCTCTCACACATCTTCATTTTACCCTCTAGGGATCAGGTACTCTCATACGGTAGTGTAGTGCCTGCGTTATTCCCAATTACGACGCAAAGTTCCTTCACACATGCGTGAGTGTTGGAAGAAACTTCGCACTCTAATTCGGAATAGGGCAGGCACTGCAATTCCGTATTAATCCGCTGACACTAGGCAAGCGACTATCAAGTAAAATGTCTCCCCTGCTCGGGAATATAAATACTGGTTGCAGACATATTGTTGATCACACATGGAATTTTGGCTCTGACGGTGAGTCGTGCTCGGATAGCCAAATGGTAGGGCGATCGCTCGCGATAAACGGGATTTCCGGGTTCGTGTCCCGGTCCGACACAAATTTTCACTGTCGTCATTCCATTATTCTGATGGTTATCCATATTGTCAGTCGCGAATATATTTACTGCATAACAATTACCCTCACGTTGGGAACCACTCGCTTTGCTTCGGCATTGATCTGATGCTCTCAACTAGATGACTAAACGTGGGGCGGTGTTGTCACGTGCACAGGTGTGATGTTGGTGAGTAACGCTTCGGGTACGGTAGAAGAAACATGACAGCTTCTATGTTGCACCCTTGTGCTCCGTTGTTTTCCACTTCCTTCTGCTGTCGGACAACGGGAAGCAGCGCTGGACAAGGGGGCCAGCACGCTAGTTCCCTCCCCGGCGAGTTTTCTCCCTTGTCTCTGAGGAAATATCCCATATTTGCATAACAGGCCGAGGGGCGAGTTGTAATTCTGCGGAATGAATTCCTCCGAGAAATACGAAATGGTTCCTCGACTGAATTCGCAACGTATCTTCCCGTACCTGGCTGCTGCTGCTGCGGCTCCCCCCGCCCCCCCTCTCCCCCCCTCCTAACAAATTTCGGCTACAAGAGGTTGTATAACACTCGTTTCCTCTCCAAGATGGGAGGGAGAGAAAGTTTAAGGGAAAGCAGTGTCTCGTCAAAATTCTAAAAAGCTGGCTGCAAAATCCCTGAATACTAAAGACTAAACAGATTCTAATATTGTTTGCGCGGAGGACTAAAACATTTGTAGCTGCGCCCCAACCAATACTTCATTCGCTTCCTTGGAATAGATACAGCTTCAGGGTTGAGCAAACACTGCTTGTTAGCTTTTTCTGTACACAGTTCCTTATTGCAAAGTGCGTATGTGAAGATTTAAGGAAGGTTAGTTCCCGATGCCGAAGGTGTTCGGCAGGGATATTGAAAATATCTGACATGCTTGTAGATTTGCACTCATTGTTATTTTTGCGTTCGGCGGCTCGTGAAGAACTCATTGTTGAAAAGATCTGGTATACAACAACATACGGCTCCTATTTTTAATCTACCAAGAATATTAGTGAATAGTTGCAATGGTTTCTTTTTCTCGCAATTTAGCCAGTCTAGACTATCTCTAATTGTGGTAACGATGTAGGCTTAGAAGGGTACTGGAGTAGATGGGCTTGAAGTATGTTTTAAATGTATAGTATGTTGTATGATTATGTGTTTTAAACTTACTTTGGTTGTTGGAATCATTAAAATCTGAAAGCGCTATCAGCTATTATTACTCAGAATGTAAATGCCCTATTAATAACCGCTGCCGTTAATTTTCTATGTCTACTATCCCCAGCTGTCGAGCAATATAAAGAATTTAAAGCATGGTAAAATTAACTTCAAACACTAACTGAAATTTTGTCTGCTGACAACTCAATACTCTATACTATAATTTTTATAGAATCTTTGATTGCACAGTAGTGTAACTGTGCATGCAAGTGTGTGTGTGTGTGTGTGTGTGTGTGTGTGCGTGCGTTTGTGTATGGGTACATCTATGTTTCGTGCCTGAGTGTGTTTCAGAGCAAGGGAAGAAAGACTTTGAACATAGCTAAGCATAAATCACTGTACGCATGTTAAAAAGTAAGAAAAGCAAAAGCTTAGAAGCCATGTAAATGGTCACCATAATGCCAAATTTTACAATACAGTGTTGCGTAGCTTTCGGAGGCCGTTATTTGGTTTGGGTTTTAAATGTGGATCAGCGTCCTTGGTGATCGGAATGTGCCCGAGCTATGTTTAAGACAGTTTTAAAGGGGTCACCTTTTGTCCGCCTTTAGTTACATTATTACTTGACAAAGTACGGTAATTTTTCCTGTAAAATCTGTACCTGTGATTTATTTTTAACTACTTAGGGACTGAAACCTTGTAGTATCTTTTGTATTTTAAGCACTTGTCCATTGTTTCTTTTGAACTGTATGTGCACGACCAGGAGGATCAAATTGTTTTAAAGTATTTACATGTTTAATTGTCTCTTCGTGTTTGTGGGCTGAAAGGGCACTGTTGTATTGAACTGACGGCAAGTGCCAGCTTGCGAGCTGCACTTCGTATTTTTTGTATAGTCTTAATGTGTATCTTACGTCTGTTTTACAGTCTGAGCTGAATTAAGCAACTGTTTGATATGTTGCCTGCTCTCTAGCCGGCGAAAGTTCCATTGGTTAAATAAATTTCAGCCCACTTTCAACTGTGCTGTGCATCAGTAAACCAATGCGTTTGTTTTGTGCTTTGTAGCGATCTTTTTTTAACTGGATGTTATTTGTTCTCTTAGTGAATTTAAGGGACTTGGAATCTAAAGGTTAATTTTTAAAATTATTGTTAACGCCAGTATAAAAAGGGTTTTGTAATTGTCTTTCGAAACTGTGAGCAAATACTTGTCATTTTGGCTCTTTGGTGAACTGTCTTTTAAATGTATATTTTTTAAAATGTTTATGAATTTTCCAACTTTTGATTTTTAAAGTGATATTCAAGCGACTGCTTCTGGGGCAATTTTTTAAAAACATTCGCTAAATTTGAGAAAATTGAAAATAAAAGTAAATAATAATAATAATAATAGTAATAAAAAAACTCCGCCATTGCCGGTCCCAAGCCCGGATCCTCATCTTACAAGTGATGAAGGAGGAGGAGGGGGAGGAGTAACAACCTCGTAAAAAAACCTGGGTCCATCTGGCTCCGGATGGTAGCACCCTGTGAGGGCCCCTGCCTAGGGTTACGGGTGAAAACCGGTCAGCGGTCTCATAGGCGGATGAGGAATTTTTAACTCCCAACGGCTGAGAGAGCGGAGGAACCAAAAATCTATAACTGCAAGCGTCTGTACCCAGATTGGGCGGCTTGTGGGCAGCGTCTGTTCCTCATGTTAGAGGCGGCTGTTTCAAGAAAACCTTCTAACGCTAACAACGTTAGTCGTATTCCTGGTAGGTTACGCAAGTAATCTCCCCAACTTTGAAGAATTTCAACAGTTACAATCTTAACGCATGATGGAAATGTCTTTCAATAACGAAACTACCCCAGGTGGCCAATCCACCGTCGGCAACGACGCAAGCAGACCCATGGATTCTGGGGAGTCTGCAACACCATGCAAATCCAACAAGATTAAACCCAGAAAAACCTTCAACATAGCAACTCTCAACATAAACTCCCTTCTCAAAGTGGGAAAACTTAAGCACCTTACAGACCAGTTACACACGGAAGACATACAAATTGTGGCGCTACAAGAAACTCGCTTCACTGATGAAAACACATTTGAATCAAACAAATTCAGAATATTTAAAGGAAAACCTGGAAAAATTGTAATGAAGAAATGCCCTCAGCTTGGCACAGCTTTTGCTGTAAACACAAAAATTTGAACTCTGTCGAACATTTTTGGTCAACATCATCGAGAACATCTTTCCTCACTTTTCGATGTGCAAATAAAAAATACACATTAATCAATGTTCACGCTCCCACAAATGACAAAAATAATGCTAAAAATAGGGTAGAAACAGATGAATTCTGGGAAAACCTTAAGGATCATATATCAGAAATCCCAGAAAACAATGCAAAAATACTTCTAGGAGATTTTAACGCTCAGATTGGAAAAGAAAAGAAATTCCGCGATATTGTCGGCAACTTTCCCGCACACAAACAAACCAACAAAAATGGAGAAAGGTTAATTATGCTCTGTAAGCAGTTTAAACTCAAGCTAATGTCAACACGTTTTAAACATCTTCCCAGAAAACAAAAAAACTGGGTATCTCCGATAAAGAGTATCGGAGAATTTCAAATAGATCACGTTGCCATCTCCTCCAAATGTGATAAAGAAATATTGAACACACGTGTCCGAAAATCTCTAAACCTCGACTCCGATCACTATCTCACGAAAATAAAAACTAAACTGATCCCACAAAACAAACAGAAAAGCAGAAACGGTGAATATAAAAACAGAAATAAAATAAATTTTGATCTTACAACCCTGAGAAATTACAACCTTAAGTCCAACTCTAACCTCAAGGATTTTCAGAAAAAACTAAAGACATTCTCCCCTTCACAAAACCTCCAAGAATTTCAGAACAACTTGATTGAGGCAACAGAAACAACCTTTCCAAAAAAGAGCAAACCGGGACACCCGTGGTGGGACAGCAACTGTAATTAAGTTCTGCATGAAAGACTTAAAGCCTGGAAAAAGTGGAACTCACATAAAACTGAAAACAACTTTGATGAATTTAAGCAAGCCAGAAAGAATGCCTCGAAAACTATTCGCAACACCAAGAGACAATATGAAAAACAACAACTGGACTCAATCGAAGAGAATTTCAAGAAATGCAACACGGCAGCTTGGTACAAAACATTCAACCAGAAACTCCGAGGATACCAGTCCCCTTGCCTAAACCTTATGAGAAATAATAAGGCTCTCGCCACCAACAATACTGAAAACTGTGAAATCCTGGCTGAATATTTTGAGACACTCCTAAACTGCCAAACACCCATCCAGACTCTCAGTTTTACGCAACCAGAAACATTACCAACACATTCAACACCTCCGACACGAGAGGAAATCACAAACATAATCAAAAATCTCAAAAACAGGAAAGCATGTGGAGAAGACACAATTACAGCAGAAATGCTCAAGCTTGGTGGAGAAACATCAGTAGAAGCACTACACAAAGAACTTGAACAAGTATGGGAAACCAAGAAAATGCCAAGTCACTGGAAAACTGCCCTAATTCACCCTTTGTTTAAAAAAGGTGACAAAAGGGATGTTAACAACTATCGTGGAATATTGCTTCTCCCAGTCCCATACAAAATTCTATCAAAAGCCCTGCTCAATCGTGTATCACCAATTATAGAGGGAAAACTTGGAGAATATCAAGCTGGCTTCAGACCAGGAAGATCCTGCGCCGAACAAATTTTTAACCTCAAAACAACAATGAACTATTTATCTACAAGGAGCAAGAAATATTTCATAACATTCATTGATTTCAAAAAAGCTTATGACTCAATCGATAGGGACACACTCATCAAAACACTTCGAGAATATGAAATAGATGAAACAACAATCACCATAATCAAAGAAACATTAACAAATACAACATCAAAAATAAAATTCCAAGGAGAAATTTCACGGCATTTCGAGGTCAAAACCGGCGTCAGACAAGGAGATGCGCTGTCCCCGGTACTCTTCAACTGTGTTCTGGATAAAGTCATAGCAGAATGGAGAAAACTCACGCAAAAACATGAAGTTGAGAAAGTCCAAATTGGAGGGAAGTGCTACAAAGCCATTGAAACCAACTGTTTTGCCTTCGCTGACGATCTCGCCTGTTTAGCTTACACACAAAAAGACACAATAAAACAAATAGAATTACTTAAAGAAACTGCTGAAAAAGCAAGCTTGCAAATTTCATTTGAAAAGACAGAAATCATTACAAATATCAAAAATCCACCAAAGAAAATAACTACGAAATACGGGAAAATACAGGTATCTAAACATTTTAAATATCTTGGTGAACTAATTCAGCCTGTGGAAAAAGGTCATCCAGCCAGCAGGGCTAGAAGACAAAAACTAGAGACAGCAACTCACTACTGCAGACAAATGTATTCAAAAAAAATGTATACCCAAAAACATTAAACTCAGCCACTACCAGACTGTCATTAGACCGCAGATACTATATGCATCAGAAACACTGGCAAATTTTACATACGCAGAACAGATAGAAAATCGTGAAAGAAGAAGTGTGAGGACAATTCTTGGACACAGGAAAATAACAGATGATCAAGGCAAGCCTGCATACAAACTAAAAAGCAACAAAGAAGTGTATACGAAGTGCAGCAAAATTACAGACGAAATTAGAAAAAGAAGATGCTCCTTTTATGCTCACATCATAAGGATGAACCCGAATAGGCTTACAAAACAAATATTTTCGTACATCGCAAATCTAAAAAATAAAAATTTATGGTTTATCAACACAGAAAGAGATCTAAAAGAAATGTACATAGATCAGGAAACAATATTTAACAGAAACCTTTTTAGAAAAAAAACGGAATTCATTCACGGGTTTCGGTGTGAAAATTAAGAAGACTTGTGGAACTAAATGGTCTGAAGAGAGAAAAGCCGCCTTCAGCGCAAGAATGAAAGAAGTGTGGACTGAGAGAAAGAAGACTTCCCAGAAGCGCAAGAAATAACTGTTTTCACGGTCTTTAACGGCCAAATTTGTATAATAATAATAATAATAATAGTAATAAAAAGTCGTGCATGACCTGCATCTTACCAATCTTAGATCCAGGCTCGTTAAAATCCCAATAACCTCGAAATCATCTTAGTTGACGTCACTTACAGGAGTAAATCAGGCAGTGAACTGTAACACTGATTAATCAAAAGTCATGAGTATGGACGTGAAAAAGATTGAAATAACTGCTTCAAATGAAATGTGATGCATCCAGAAGCAGCGGATGCAACGAAATGAAACTTCACGATTTGAGACGGTATGAAACGTTATTTCAGTGATTATGTAATCGAGTCAAATTTACAAACAACTTGATAGCATCATCCCACTTACCAGTATGGCGTCGTACCTCCTCTAGCCTGAATGCATGCACTGAAGAGATTGGGAAGGATGTCATAAACCCGTCGTATCTTTTGGTTAGGCGAGCGTGGCTACTACTGTTGCAACTGGTCCTTCATATCCTGACACTGGGATGTCTTTGACCTCTGAGGTGGTCCAGCAAATGTTCTATGTGGGACAGAGTTGGGGACCTTCCTGGTCGCTGTAGTAACTTATCCTCAAGCAGACATTTTATAGAGACACCTTCCATGTGTGGACGAACAGACTCCTGTTGAAAAATGTCATGACACTGTCGCTTGAGAGATAGCACGTGAGGACACAAAATTCCCGTGAAGTGCCGCTGTGCCGTCAGGTTTCCCAAAATTATCCAGCCGTGACTTAAAGTCATACCCGACGATTCCACGTATCATGACGCCACTAGTAAAACCGCTGTGTTTCACCAAAACGTTGGAAGAAAGGGACCTGTCCTCAGGCCATCACCATAATCGGCGACAGCGGTCATCCAAGGTAGGGCAGAGCCACGGTGCATGGTTGAACACACTGCAACACCATACATCAGCAGTTCATTCCTCTCAGTCATGGGACCACCCCAAAAGCAGCCGATTGTTTTATGGTGTTTACAGCAGCCTATGCATGAGACGGCTGTTCCCTAGTTCAGCTACTGCTGCTCTGCGACCAGTCGTTCTGAAGACATAGAGTGCTGTAGGAAGTCCATTGCTTGTCTTCGAATGGCAGACGGAGATGTGAAGGGGTTGCGATCTGCTAGCTGCATAATTCTGTGTTCGCCCTTACTGTGGTCAGACGTGGTCAATTGAACCCTTGACGACAAGTGTGTCTGCCCTCACGTTCCCATGCAGTCCAACTTTGGGCTACTATCGCATATGAATGCCTTACAAAGTAAGAGTGATTTCAGGTGTGGCGCAGGGGAGTGTCGTAGGACCGTTGCTATTCACAGTATACATAAAAGACCTTGTGGATGACATCGGAAGTTCACTGAGGCTTTTTTGCGGATGATGCGGTGGTATATCGAGAGGTTGTAACAATGGAAAATTGTACTGAAATGCAGGAGGATCTGCAGCGAATTGACGCATGGTTCACGGAATGCCAATTGAATCTCAATGTAGACAAGTGTAATGTGGTGCGAATACATAGAAAGAAAGATTCCTTACCATTTAGCTACAATATAGCAGGTCAGCAGCTGGAAGCAGTTAATTCCATAAATTATCTGGGACTACGCATTAGGAGTGATTAAAAATGGAATGATCATATAATGTTGATCGTCGGTAAAGCAGATGCCAGACTGAGATTCATTGGAAGAATCCTAAGGAAATGCAATCCGAAAACAAAGGAAGTAGGTTACACTACACTTGCTCGCCCACTGCTTGAATACTGCTCACCAGTGTGGGATCCGTACCAGATAGGGTTGATAGAAGATATAGAGAAGGTCCAACGGAGAGTGGCGCGCTTCGTTACAGGATCATTTAGTAATCGCGAAAGCGTTAGGGAGACGATAGATAAACTCCAGTGGAGGACTGCAGGAGAGACGCTCAGTAGCTCGGTACGGGCTTTTGTTGAAGTATCGAGAACATACCTTTAGCGAGGAGTCAAGCAGTGTATTGCTCCCTCCTACGTATATCTCGCGAAGAGACCATGAGGATAAAATCAGAGAGATTAGAGCCCACACAGAAGCGTAGTGACAATTCCTCTTTCCACGAACAATACGAGACTGGAATAGAAGGGAGAACCGATAGAGGCACTCAAGGTACCCTCCGCCACACACCGTCTGGTGGCTTGCGGAGTATGGATGTAGATGTAGATGAAATCTGGATACTGCACGAATCAGCCAGCTGGCCAAAAGGAGGCGCACAATGAGGTCCCTTTCAAACTCTGTCAGCCGCGGATAAGCAGTCTCAGACAAGTACATGGCACCTCCTTCACGGTGACCATAGTGTTCACGCCCCTTATATACCCTACAAGGCCTGTTAACAACAGTAAACACGAACAACACTGATGCACTCTAGTGGTCGTTGCACCAGTCAGAGAGAATTTCATCTCTAATTATTTGCATACCCTCCAATGGTACGTACATACAGGAACTTACATTGACATCTGATCATGTCTTCTGGGAGGTGGACTTTCTTTAAGCAGTGTATGTTGTGCTGCAAAGATGTACATACAGTTAGGTAGATAAATGTTTTGCAGCGAAATAATAAGAAAATAATACACTCGTATTGATCAGTAGATTTTCTAGATCAACAATGATATCAGTCTAGATAATGGTGTAGAATGAATGGCTCTGGATGCCTGTAAAGGAATCTGCCTCCCTAACTGATCGGTAAACACGCCTATCTGTCATTCAGAGAGCCCAGGCTCGATATCCGATACTACTAGGGATTTCGTCTTTGTAGGAGGACTGCATTGGGGTGCAGTCAGCATCGAGAGAACATTTCAGAAGCCATTTGAGTGAGACGCACCGGCTCCAAAGTCTAAAAACCTGATAATGCTGTGCTGGCCCCATTCCCTCGTCCAAATAACATCAAATGGTTGAGGCTGAAGAGGCGGCCAGTTTGCCTCGCATGGTCCTCAGGGTCTGACCAGTGAGCTACTATTATTTAGGAAGAAATTACAGCACCAAGAAGGACCGATGCCACAACAAATTTGATTTGAGGGAGAACATGTTGTACAAAGACCACATGATTGAAAATGCTGCACGATATGAAGTGAGGAAGATGACGAAATAGTATTAACTGTTGCCGCCGTTGCTGGCTGTAACCGCTGCTGCAAGCCTCGGTTCTGAATCAGATAGACTCTGGATGTTTTGTTGGGGTATAGCAGTCCATGCTGCTTCCACATATTGCCGAAGTTGTTTTGGTGTAACAGCGGCTGGTGTATCCCGCGCTAGTCATTCTGCACTCATCAACCAAACGTTCTCAATAGGCGGGAGATCGGGAGGACATGTATGCCAAGGCAGCAATGCAATTCAATGGACGACGAAGGAGCGTTGAAAATTGCGTGTAATTTGTGGTCGCTCATTATCTTGTTGAAATGTGGCCAACGGCAAGCTCTGAAGGTATGGGAGGACAACAGGGTCCAACACTTCAGAGATGTAACACTGGATGGTTAGTGCACCGGCAACGGCAATGCCTACCAGGGGGTGCGGAAGTGGAATCCAGTACCACTCCAGCTCATGATACCGGGAGCAGGCTAGTATGGCTGCGGCAGCAGTTAAAACAGTCTCTCACCACGATGTGTCCACCCTCTAATCCGACGATCGTGATGGCGCAGGCAGAGTCGGGATTCGTCGGCAGATTAGATTAGGTTAGTACTTGTTCCATAGATCATGAATACGACACTTCGTAATGATGTGGAACGTGTCAGGTTAATAAAAGGTGTCTATACAAGATATTATATTACACAAAATATTACTGGACACATATATATATATTGGGTAGGGGACGGGGAAATTACCCACTTACTATACCCAAAAATTCATCTAATGAGTAGAAGGAGTTGCCGTTCAGAAATTCTTTTAATTTCCTTTTAAATGCTGTATGGCTATCTGTCAGACTTTTGATGCTATTAGGTAAGTGACCAAAGACTTTGGCCGGCCGGAGTGGCCGAGCGGTTCTGCGCGCTACTGTCTGGAACCGCGCGACCGCTACGGTCGCAGGTTCGAATCCTGCCTCGGGCATGGATGTGTGTGATGTTTTTAGGTTAGTTAGGTTTAAGTAGTTCTAAGTGCTAGGGTACTGATGACCTCAGAAATTAAGTCTCATAGTGCTCAGAGCTTTTGTAGCAGCATAATTTACCCCCTTCTGAGCCAAAGTTAGATTTAACCTTGAGTAGTGAAGATCATCCTTTCTCCTAGTGTTGTAGCCATGTACACTGCTATTAATTTTTAATTCGTTCGGATTGTTAATAACAAATGTCATAAGTGAATATATATATTGTGAGGCTACAGTGAGGATCCCTAGCTCTTTAAATAAGCGTCCGCTGGATGATCTTGGATGAGCTCCAGCAATTATTCTGATTGCACGCTTTTGTGCAATGAACATTCTTTTACTCAATGATGAGTTACCCCAAAATATGATGCCACACGAAAGCAGAGAATGAAAATAGGCGTGGTAAGCTAATTTACTGAGATGTTTATCGCAAAAATTTGAAATGACCCTAATTGCGTAAGTAGCTGAACTCTACCGTTTCAGCAGATCTTCAGTGTGTTTTTTCCAGTTCAACCCCTCATGAATGCATACAGCTAGAAATTTTGAATATTCTACCTTAGCTACCGATTTCAGATCAAAGTCTATATTTATTAATGCTGTCATTCCATTTACTGTGTGAGACTGTATACACTGTGTTTTGTCAAAGTTTAATGAGAGCCCAAAAATAAAGCTGTGCCATTCGGTTGTCCATGTCCGTCGTTCATCGCACCACTGTAGTCACAGACGCCTGTGGCGTTAACTCAGTGCAAACACAGCAATGGACGCCTTATGGACAGTCCACTCTGCTGCAAACGACGTCGAATGGTACGCGCGGACACTGGTTGTTGCGCAACTGATCCAATTTGTTGTGATACGGTTCGTGATGTGGCAGAGCGATCCATCAGTGCCATGAGCACAGTGTGCCTGTCATCACATGTAGTGGTGCAAGGAGGTGGGTGCAATCAGTCTCGTCGATCCGTCGTCACCTCCTGCATTCAGTAAATACAGATCCGTCTCACCGTTGCTTGGTTCCGTCCGACACGATCTTAGCTACTTAAGCAAAACAGCCGCACGAAGGAACAGTTCCAGTAAGTGCACCCGACCGCCTTTTTCCCCTTTCTATAGCGCTTGCAGGTGGCTCTACAGGCGCCCATGATGCGCGAGTGCACTGGATTGCTAATCGTGCATCTCTCGTCGCTGAGGACGCATGCTGCACAGTTCACGTGGTTTGGATAATTCCTTCAAGGTGTTCCATTTTGGATGGCCAGTAGTGTGTAAGTTTCGAGACGAGTGGGTGAGGTAACTACGAGCAATGAAGAGCGACTGGGCAACACAGTGGCCTGTTTACTTGGCATTTAGATAGCAGCAGCAAACAGCGGGCCAGCAGTTAATCTAATTACCACGAATCTGAAACGTCACGCTCCATGCTAGAGGCTCCTACTGCTTGGATTGTGTGAGTTCTCAGCGTAACACTCTCGCAACCATTTTGTCTAGCTCTACAGTCTGTAGCGCTGGACAGTGACTATTGGAAGTGCGCTTTGCGTTTGACTACTCCAAAAAATTTTGTATCGTGGTTGGCTCTATTTTGAATTTCGTACCTAAATGGACGTCCGTCGAAAACAAGATCACTTTTTCAACCTAGTTATGAAAGAGCTTAACCGATGTTAGGTTGTCATTACAGATTGCCATTACTTTGCCGATGCTAACCGGTAAATGAACTCATTTAACTATCAGCATCATTCTTGTGAAATTAATACTTATAAATCACAAAATGTTCTAAAGAATAACTAAATTCTCTCGTCTCGAGAGAACATAGAATGTTGTTATGCAAATTTAAGCTACTACTGATGAATGGCTTATTCTCTTAACATGATATCACACAGATCAGTTAAGTGTCCTGTGTTTTGACAATACAACACTTAAAATTGGCACGATCGTATCACTGCTGTACGATCAATGAATGTTCGAATGTGTGTGAAATCTTATGGGACTTAACTGCTAAGGTCATCAGTCCCTAAGCTTACACACTACTTAACTTAAATTATCCTAAGGACAAACACACACACCCATGCCCGAGGGAGGACTCGAACCTCCGCCGGGACCAGCCGCACAGTAAATGACTGCAGCGCCTTAGACCGCTCGGTTAATCCCTCGCGGCTACGATCAATGATACTTTCGGATGACACAGAGAAGGTCTTCTGAAATTGATTCGGTGAGGAAGATCGTACTTCGATTGCTCTTTCCAGTGTCCGTCCGAGTGCTGAAATTATGTTCAGGCAAATGATCACGGAACACAAAATCAACAAAAATTACTAAACAGAGGAAAGGCGATTGAACGTGATACTGGGTTCTATAAACGAAGAGCACAATACCGTGGATATTCCACATAATTAATTATTGTGTATGTTCTACAGAATTAATTTATTTTGCTAACCGATTTTCAGCTTATAAAGTTATCATCAGACTTTAAAGTCTGCTGATGGCCAGGAACACCGAAAACCGGTTAGCAAAATAAATTAATTCTGTAGAACATACACAATAACGCGCTTTTCATGTACAATTATGTTGTTCCACCAAGAAACGACTAAATTGTATATCTTGACGTTACTCGTATGAACCAAAGGTTCAAAATTAATAATTCAGATGTATTGTTTCCAGGGCTCTCGGGTGTCCAGCAGGATGCGATCGTTGAAGTCCCACGATATTTCGGCGAATAACCTTTCCGCCATCATCAGGTGGCTCTGATGGAATGACAATGAGCAGACAGACCATTCCATCAGTACCACCTGATGATGGCGGAAAGGCTATTCGCCGAAATACCGTGGGACTTCAACGATCGCATCCGGCTGGACACCCGAGAGCCCAGGAAACAACACATACGCCAGGAAAGCCTCCGATCACATTCAGATACATTGTCTTGAATGAGCAATGCATATGAGGCAAGTGCTTGTTTGACGAGTATGTTTCGCAACAACTTAGATGTAACTGGTCCACTGTGACTGCTGTTTAATGAAGTAACCGATATCACCATAGGCGATACATGTTTCAATTGTAGCAGACGATATATTATAATGCTGGTGTATGCAGAAGGGTCCAGAAAAGTTTACACACTCTTTCATAGTTAATCTCTTTGGAACAAAATGGTATATCGTTGCAATTTTGGGCGATAGCGTAGTCCATTGTTTTGTCAACAGTTCTTGGCGCGCGTTTTCTAGCAGATGGCAGTGCAGCAATGAATGGAGTAAGACTGTCGTTTGAGCAACGCAAGGTCGTATTGAAGTGGTACTGAAGTACGAAACCATGATGGAGGCATGAAGGCATTTGCGTAATGGGAAAGGAACTCAGCTGCCAACGCGTGCAACAACTTATCGTATTCGGGATAAATTTGAAGCCGACGGTACTGGATGTGTGTGATATCCTTAGGTTAGTTAGGTTTAAGTAGTTCTAAGTCTAGGGGACTGATGAACTCAGATGTTAAGTCCCATGGTGATTAGAGCCATTTCAACCATTTTTTGAAAAGACGAACGAATGTACATTTCGTAGTAATCACCATCCTAATTTCAGATATTTATCGGCATTCACAGAATGAACTGTCCCCTAGTGTTAGTTTACGGAATAAAGGTCCGCATTTGTAGGCATGTTAAATGCGTATTAAACAAAGCTCAGTATTTTTTTTTTTTTAAACGGGAAGAAGTCATCAGCGCTGACGGAAGCTACGGGCACACTGTGGGAAGGTATTATAGGACCTTGTTGTTGATGAAGGTTATGAACAACGTTGTGGATAATATCGCAACGACTTTGAGGTTATTTACACAAAATATTGTTGTTTTAGTGTAGTCGAACCATCGCAAAATTGTAATGAAATTCAGGAAGGCCTGCCGAGGGTCTACGCTTGATGCAGGAGCTGGCAGTTAATCTGAATAACAAAATGGACGGAAGGACTGGAGATGAATCATTGCAAAACTGTAACAACCAATAACTATCTAAGCGTACAAGAGCACAGGCAGGTGCCAGACTGAGATTCATCGGATAAATCGAAAGACAATAGAGATGATACAAATATGGGCCCCGCTTTTCTTGAAGATATCGTTAGTAAGCAAGAGAGGATCACGGAGATTTTCTTTCGACTCCAATAGCATAAGCTACAAGAGAGATGTTGGGTTTCACAGAGTATTTTATCGTTAAAATTCTGGGAATCTAAGTTCAAAATCGAGTCAGGCAATGTAAGTCCCTTCTTTACACATCTCGACAAACGACCACAACGATAAATCTTTCTCCATACACCACAGGTGCGATGTTTATGTTATTCTTGTGTATTTCTTATAACTTCACCAGCTAACCTCACTGACACATGCAATAGCTATATTATTACACCTGTGGCGTATGTAATGATACAAAATAGAATACGGGGCGTCACATTTATCTTCACCACCCCAAACTACTTTTTGGCCAGAAGTAAAAGAAAAATAAATAAATAAATAAAATAAAGTAAATCAAGCAAATCTTTTTTGTAGTTACTTGGAGCACATTACCCAGTTCGACTGCCTTTCTTATAACTTTATTCGTTATGAAGATAAGAACATCAGTTCGAGGTTTAAATGCGTCCTATACTTTTTTCTTCGGTAATCGGCTTTCTTTCCTCAAGACATGTTGAAGAATGTGTCTCTGTGTACCATTCAAGTAAACAAGACGTCATTAAATACATAACACAAAATTCGATTTCGCTCGCCCGTACTAGAACACAATTCAGGTACAGAGGGTAACATAACTCGTCCACTTGCTGGAGATGGCAGTAAACAAATAGAAACATAACGAAAAGCTCACCGTTCATTCAGTTAAACTTCAGCTGTATGATTTTGTGAGTATATTGAGAAGTCAGAAGTGTTCCTCCTTGTAGCAAATCATTGAGTCTCCACGATATTATCGATAACATTATATCTCAGAGTATGAACTTCATTTCGATGTCATAATTATTTATGAAACTGTCGATATTTTAGTTAAAAAATAAGAGAACTGATATCAAGTCTTCCTTCTTCTTCTTCGAGCCTCGCTGCCAGCACATAATTGCTTGATACTTCAAAAATGAAACAATGAAATGTCCAGTAGTCTGCCGTAGCTGTATATGTCCAGTCACTTTTAAACGCCGCTAGAAGGTTGTATCAGTCTTGTATCATGAATTTTGTTGTGTAATAATAAAATGTTTTAAGTCATTTATGTCTTTATTTTGGTAGTATTGAGCATAATCCTGCGTCTAAGAAAAAATGAAATCTTTTGTGTATTTTTTTGGCCTTTTGAGTTAGTTGGAAGTAGTCAGTTTGGTGGCAACGATCGGGCCGTAAGCGAGGTATCGTTTCCACATTTCAACATCTGTAGGTCTAACCTCTAGCCAATGTTTTTAACGAAGTTCGATTGTGATTATTATTATCATGCAAACTATTTATTAGCGTTAACAGTTAAAAATAACACGGTCTTGTGTCAACAAGTTTGCTGCTATCGGTGGGGGACTTTTGACTTGTAGCAAAACTCGGACATAAACGAAAAACTTCAAGGGTTTACTTACAAGCATCCTCAACTATATAACAAATATGTCTCATTAAAATGCGGAAAAGTAAGAAGGAAACCTGCACCTTTTCTACCTGAAGAACTAAAGCAGCTCATGATTCTAAAGGACACAACACGTCGCGCATACAAACAGAGCCCCACGTCTGCAAATTATATTACTTACAACCACAAGCGGGGCAGAGTCAGTCAAGCTGTGAGAGATGCAAAACTCAGACATTAATCGACAAAAGAAATAGACCAGCCGTCATATGCAAAAACCTGCGTTGTCTTGCTGCAGGCAAAGTAAAAGCTGCAGTTGATTCCATTGTCTCAGCGAATGAACGGAACCAGTACTTCACATTTCCTACAACGACAACTGAAACACAACCAAAACAGAGACTCATTGATTACTTCATGATGGTAAATGACTGTGATGATGATGATGAGGTCCCATACTCCGAGGAGCATAGGGGACGATGCGGGAGACCCGCACCATCGTACTAGGCAAGGTCCAAGTGGAGGTGGTTTGCCATTGCCCTCCTCCGACTGTAGCCACGAAACATCTTGTCTAAAGATACCGTCAAAAAAGCTATCGTGCCTATCGGACACGATGGCGTAACACTGCACAAGGTGAAGCTTATTATTGACCCATTTTTTTTGTTTTTTTGTTTGTTTTTGATTCATCAGTCTTCTGACTGGTATGATGCGGCCCGCAACGATTTCCTCTCATGTGCCAACCACTTCATCTCAGAGTAGCACTTACAACCTATGTCTTCTATTGTCTGCTGGATGTATTCCAATTCTCTGTCTTCCTCTACAGTATTTGCCCTCTAAAGCACCTTCTAGTACCATGGAAGCCATTCTCTGATGTCTTAAGAGATGTTCTATCATCCTGTCTCTTCTACGTGTCAGTGTTTCCCAAATCTTCCTTTCCTCCCGATTCTGCGCAGAACCTTCTCATTTCTTTCCTTATCAGTCCACTTAATTTTCAGCATTCATCTGCAGCATACATCTCAAATGCTTCGATTCTCCTCTTTTCTGATTTTCCCACAGTCAATGTTTCACTACCATACAATGCTGTGCTCCAAACGTCCATTCTCAGAACTTTCTTCCTCAAATTAAGTCCTACGTTTGATAATAGTAGACTTCTCTTAGCCAGGAATGTTCTTTTTGCCTGTGTCAGTCTGCTTTTGATGTCCCCCTTCTTCCATCCATCATTGGTTATTTTGCTGAGTACCTAGATGAATGCTTTAAATTAATCTACTTCGTGACCATCAATCCTGATGTTAAGTTTCTGCTACTTCTCATTACTTTCGTCTTTTTTCGATTTACTCTCAAATCCATATTCTGTACTCATTAGATCGTTTATTCCATTCAGCTGATCGTGTAGTTCTTCTTCACTTTCCCTCAGGATAGCAAAGTCATCAGCGAATCGTGTCATTGATATCCTTTCACCTTAAATTTTAATTCCACTCCTGAACCTTTCTTTTATTTCGACCCTTGCTTCTTCGACGTATAATTTGAACACTAGGGGTGAACGAATAAATACCTGCCTTGCACCCTTTTTAATCCGGGCACTTCGTTCTTGGTCGTCCACTCTTATTATTATTCCGTCTTGGCTCTTGTACACATTATGTGTTACCCGTCTCTCCCCATAGCTTACCCCTATTTTTCTCAGAATTTCGAACATCTTGCACCATTTGACATTGTCGAACGTTTTTTCTAGATCGACAGGTCCTATGAACTCGTCTTGATTTTTCTTTAGTCTTGCTTCCACTATCAATCGCAACGTGAGAAATTTCTCTCTGGTGCCTTTACCTTTCCTGAAGCCTAACTCATCGCTGCGATAATTCCCGCGCTACTCAGCACTTGTAGTCTTCGGAACTGCATGGATGATATTTTTCCGAAACTCAGACGGTATGTCGCCTGACTCCTACAGTCTACACACCAACGTGAATAGTCGTTTTGTTGCCTCTTTCCCTAATGATTTTAGAAATTGTGATTGAATGTTATCACTCCCTTCTGCCTTATTTGATCTTAAGTCCCCCAAAGTTCTTTTAAATTCTGATTCTTATACTGGATCCCCCATCTGTTCTAAATCAACTCCTGTTTCTTCTTTTATCACATCATACAAATCTTCCTCGTCATAAAGGCCTCCAGTGTACTAGTTCCATCTATCCTCCTCTCGCCTCTGCATTTAACAGTGGAATTCCAGCTGAAATTCTAATGTTACCACTCTTGCTTTCGATTTCACCGAAGGTTGTTTTTACTTTCCTGTATGCTGAGTCAGTCCTTTCAACAATCATTTCTTTTTCGATTTCTTCACATTTATCATTCAGCCTTTTCGTCTTAGTTCGCTGTACTTACTATTTATTTAATTCCGCAGTGACTTGCTTATCTGAAAATTTTTGTACATCCGTCTTTCCTCGATAAACTGCAGTATTTCTTTTTTTACCCATGGTTTCTTCGCCGTTACCTTCTTTGTACCCATGTTTTCCTTTCCAAGTTCCGGAATTGCTCTTTTTAGAGATTTCCATTCTTCGTCAACTGTACTGTCTACTGAGCTATTCCTTATTGCTGTATCTATAGCCTTAGAGAACTTCAAGCGTCTCTCGTCATTCGTCAGTGCTTACGTATCCCACTTCTTTGGGTAATGATTCTTCCTGACTAATTTCTTCAGCCTACTCTTCATCACTATTACATTGTCTCTTACTGTATCTAGATTGAGCCTTTACATTTCCCTTTTCATATTTGCTAGCTTCCTTATCACGTTCAAGCTTCTGACATTCCATACCCGGCGCATAGAATGTTTCGTTGGTTATTCAGCCCTTTTCTCATGGTCACCTTCCCCTTGGCAGTCCCGTTCCAGAGATCAGAATAGGGTACTATTACTGAATATTTTGCCAATGGAGAGATGACCATGACATTTTCTCAATTACAGGCCACAGGTCTTGTGAATACACTCTATGTGTCTTTAATGCAGTGGTTTCCATTGCCTTCTGCATCCTCATGCTGTTGATCATTGATGATTCTTCCGCCTTTAAGGGCAGTTTCCCACCCCAAGGACAAGAGTGTGTCCAGAACCTCTGTCAGCTCCTCCGCCCTCTTCGACAAGGCCGATGGCAGAATAAGGGTGACTGCTTATCCCGGAAGTCTTCGACGGCCAATATTGATTATTAATCAAAATTTAAGGGGTGGTGGGCTTCGAACCCGGTATCGAGAACTTTTTGATTACTAATCAAAAAGAAGCTACCCTTAGACCACGGGTGCAGAGCGCGCTATCGCCCACTATGACATCGTGAACCACTCCTTAAGCACATGTGTTCTCCCCGAGGCCTGGAAAGAGGGACTAGCTAAGCCATACCTAAAAAGGACGCTGTCACAGCATATTCTGATTACAGATGATTACCGACAAATTTGGATTCTTCCTGCACTGTCGAATGCTTTAGAAAATATAGCTATTAGGCTTCCGTAAATGTCACACCACATCTGCCTTAACAAGGGTAACAGATGACCCGAATCTTGCCATGGATGCACAAGAGGCTACTATTATGTGATTTTTAGACTTTAGCAAAGCCTTTAACACCTTCGACTATGACCTTTTACTTTCCAAACTTAGTAGCCCAAATTTCTCGCCTAGTGCCAGGCGTCCCCCAGGCTTCGATATTAGGTCCTACACTCTTTTCATTGTACATAAGTGGTGAGTCAGCAGTCTTGTCCTACTGCAGGTCCCATGCAATTGCAGGAGAATGTCTCACATGGCAACCACATGTACTCTCATGCCATCTAGTTGTATCTAAGAGCAAAACCCGTACACCTGAAGACGGTTATCGAGAATCTCAATACCTATGTGTGCACTATCAAAATGGCCCCAGGATGTAGGGTTCAAGTTCAACACATCGAAATGCAAGCAGTACTGGTTGATCATTCGATGCTCATTAACCCGAAATTTCGGGAATCCCGACCATCTTTAACCCTAAATGTGTCGTATATTAGCTTCTCTCCCTCAACAAAGAGTCTAGGAGTACTAACAGATTAAAATCTAAATTGTAATGAGCACTGAACTGTAATGCACCAAAAAATATAAAAAGCTCTTCCCTCTTGACTTGAAAATGAAACTTGTATACGGTCTACAACTATGCTTCCGCCGTTTTTTCTCGAAGTTCGAGACTTCATTGTGAAAAACTTTAATAAAATTTACGATTCAAAGTATTGGCCGTCGCTGACCTCTGCTTTCTCCTACCTTTAGGACAGTATACGAATCCCGCAGTGTATAAATTGGGCATCTTATGAGGGGAGCCATGAATCGATCCAATTTCGCACTTGTTCATATGACGGCTTGTGCTAGTCAGCTAGGTCGTGTGCCATAGATCGAGAAAGGTGGTAGTCAGATGGAGGAATATCCGGAGAATACAGCAAGTCGGGTAGTACTTCCCATTTCAACGATTCCAAGTATGTTTTGACGGCGTCCTGCACTGTCATGCTGCAAAATCGTCTTTCCATGTCTATCGCTGTTCTGCGGCCGTTTGTCTTTCAGTGTTCGGCTCAGACACATCAATTGCTTTCGATAACGATCTCATCGGTTGCAGTTGCTTCTAAAGCTTTCGCTCTTTCACAACCATGCCGGTCTTCAGTGTCAAAATCACCGTTCTTGAAGCATGGAAACCATTTTCTGCAAAGTTGTGTCACTAACAGGCGTCTCCTCATAGGTCGTACCCAGCTTTTTATGAGCCTCAGCGGCAGATTTCTTCATATCAAAGCAGAAAATTAAAACCTCTCCCAGACATTGAGAATTGGGCTCGTTGTTGTTGTTGTGGTCTTCAGTCCTGAGACTGGTTTGATGCAGCTCTCCATGCTACTCTATCCTGTGCAAGCCTCTTCATCTCCCAGTACCTACTGCAACCTACATCCTTCTGAATCTGCTTAGTGTATTCATCTCTTGGTCTCCCTCTACGATTTTTACCCTCCACGCTGCCCTCCAATACTAAATTGGTAATCCCTTGATGCCTCAGAACATGTCCTACCAACCGATCCCTTCTTCTGGTCAAGTTGTGCCACAAACTTCTCCCCAATCCTATTCAATACTTCCTCATTAGTTATGTGACCTACCCATCTAATCTTCAGCATTCTTCTGTAGCACCACATTTCGAAAGCTTCTATTCTCTTTTCGTCCAAACTATTTATCATCCATGTTTCACTTCCATACATGGCTACACTCCATACAAATACTTTCAGAAACGGCTTCCTGACATTTAAATCTATACTCGATGTTAACAAATTTCTCTTCTTCAGAAACGCTTTCCTTGTCATTGCCAGTCTACATTTTATATCCTCTCTACTGCGACCATCATCAGTTATTTTGCTCCCCAAATAGCAAAACTCCTTTACTACTTTAAGTGTCTCATTTCCTAATCTAATTCCCTCAGCATCACCCAACTTAATTCGACTACATTCCATTGTCCTCGTTTTGCTTTTGTTGATGTTCATGTTATTTCCTCCTTTCAAGACACTGTCCATTCCATTCAACTAATCTTTCAAGTCCTTTGCTGTCTCTGACAAAATTACAATGTCATCGGCGAACCTTAAGGTTTTTATTTCTTCCCCATGGATTTTAATACCTACTCCGAATTTTTCTTTTGTTTCCTTTACTGCTTGCTCAATATACAGATTGAATAACATCGGCGAGAGGCTACAACCCTGTGTTACTCCCTTCCCAACTGCCGCTTCCCTTTCATGTCCCTCGACTCTTAAAACTGCCTTCTGGTTTTTGTACAAATTGTAAATAGCCTTTCGCTCCCTATATTTTACCCCTGCCACCTTTAGAATTTGAAAGAGAGTATTCCAGTCAACATTGTCAAAAGCTTTCTCTAAGTCTACAAATGCTAGAAACGTAGGTTTGCCTTTCCTTAATCTTCCTTCTAATATAAGTCGTAAGGTCAGTATTGCCTCACGTGTTCCAGTGTTTCTACGGAATCCAAACTGACCTTCCCCGAGGTCGGCTTCTACTAGTTTTTCCATTCGTCTGTAAAGAATTCGTGTTAGTATTTTGCAGCTGTGGCTTATTAAACTGATTGTTCGGTAATTTTCACATCTGTCAACACCTGCTTTCTTTGGGATTGGAATTAATATATTCCTCTAGAAGTCTGAGGGTATTTCGTCTGTCTCATAAATCTTGATCACCAGATGGTAGAGTTTTGTCATGACTGGCTCTCCCAAGGCCGTCAGTAGTTCTAATGGAATGTTGTCTACTCCCGGGGCCTTGTTTTTACTCAGGTCTTTCAGTGCACTGTCAAACTCTTCACGCAGTATCGTATCTCCCATTTCATCTCCATCTATATCCTCTTCCATTTCCAGAATATTGTCCTCAAGTACATCGCCCTTGTATAGGCCCTCTATATACTCCTTCCACCTTTCTGCTTTCCTTTCTTTGCTTAGAACTGGGTTTCCATCTATTTGATGGCATTATGTTCTCAAATGCCTGAGCTTACTGTATGACACTTACGACCTACGACTTGCACCACTATTTTCCACTAATGCCGTCTACTGCAAAACGGCGGAAGCAAAGTTGTAGACCCAATACAAACACGTATATTTCCAAATATTGATGATACCTATGTTATCCTACAAGGTCTTTCTCAGGAAATGAATGCTTGTGTTGGTTATATCCGTGATGTTGACTCATCATAACAACATCATATGCACAGCTATCCTGGCTGCATGCACACTAGTGCGAAATTTCTATACCCTCTATCTTCTCTTCTGCCTTATCAACGTACTATGTCGCTCTTATTTCTCTTCGACATCAACATCCTTGTCTGAAGAACTCGGCAGAAACACCCATTTTCATCAGAGCAAAATCCTTTCTGTCCCACGAAATTTTACCTCGAAACCTGGCAGAAAATCCAATGAGATTCTGGTCGTAGCTACAGTAAGCCAGCGTCAAGACACAATTAATGCCTTTTCCGCGCAATAGCAGTAGAAGTACTATCGATTACAGTGCTGTTCCAGCAGAGTTGTTCACAGCTTTTTTAAATTCCTTCACCTAAGAAGACGAAATAAATTTTCCAGAATTCGAACGAAGAACAGCTGCCAACATGAGTAACTTAGAAGCAGGTATCCTCTGAGTAGTGAAGCAACTTAAATTATTTAGCAAAATAAAGCCTTCCGGTGCATTACAAACACCAATTAGGTTCCTTTAAGAATATGCTGATGCAATAGCTCCCTACTTAACAATCATATACAACCGCTTGCTCGACGGAAGATCCGTACCCAAAGACTGTAATGTTAGACATGTCACATCAATATTCAAGAAAGGCAATAGGAGTGATCCGCTAAATTACAGGCTCATATAATTAGCGTTAATATGCAGCAGGATTATGGAACATATACACACAGTTAACACGAAATTTAGGAAACATCGTTCTTCTGAAACAAAACTAGCTCTTTACTGACAGAAGGAGTGCTATTAACAAGGGATTTCAAATTGATTGAGCGCTATTAACAAGGGATTCAATTTGATTCCGTGTTTCTAGATTTACAGAAGGCTTTTGACACTGTACCTCACAAGTGGCTTGTACTAAAATTGAGTGCTTATGGAATACCGGCTGGGTTATGCGACTGGATCCGTGATTTACCGTCGGAGTGGTAACAGTTCGTCGTAAATGACGGGAAGTTATCCAGTTGAACAGAAGTGATTTCTGGCGTTCCTCTGGGTAGTGTTATAGGCCCTCTGCTGTTCCTTATCTATATAAACGATTTAGGAGACAATCTGAACAATCGTCTTAGGTTGTTTATCGTCTCCTTAAGTTATCAGAATACCAAAACCACTTGCAAAACGATTTAGATAAGATATCTGGTGTGAAAATTGGTAGTTGACTCGAAATAATGCAATGTGTGAGGTCATACACATAGGTACTAAGACGATTGTGTTAATCATCAGTTACACTACAAATCAATCAAATTCAACTAAATACCTAGGAGTTACAGTTACGAAAAACCTAAATTGGAAAGAGCACATAGAAAATGTTGTGAGGAAGGCGAACCAGAGACTGCGATTTATTGGCAGGACAATTAGAAAGTGCAAGAGATCTGCTAAAGAGACTACCTACACTACACTTGTCCGTCCTTTTTTGGGATACTGCTGCACGGTGTCGGATCTTTACCAGATAGGACAACTCAGTACACCGAGAAAGTTCAAAGAAGATTAGCACGTTTTGTATTACCGAGAAATAAGAGAGAGAGTGTCACGAACATAATACTATGTTTGGGGCGGCCATCGTTAAAACACAAGCGGGATCTTCTCACGAAATTTTAATCACCAACTCTTTCCTCTGAATGCGAAAATATTTTGCTGACGACAGCCTACGTAGGTAGAAACTATCATCGTTATAAAACAAAGGAAATCATAGCTCGCACGGAAAAAATGTAGGTGTTCGTTTTTTCGCGCGCTGTTTGACAGCGGAATAATAGAGAATTGTTGTGAAGGTGATTCGATGATCCCTCTGCCAGGCACTTACGTGTGATTTGCAGAGTATGCATGTGGATGTAGATGTAGATGTGGATCGTTCAACCACCTTGTCAAAGTCATTCTCAGTTGCAGGGATCTGACACAAGAACAACCTTCCGCGTCATGGTGGAGAACTAAATAACATCTACAACTCCAGAAGCATTGTCAAGGTTATGACTGTCCCTGTACCCATCATCACCCTTGTGTGATGGATGTGTGTGATGTTCTTAGGTTAGTTAGGTTTAAGTAGTTCTAAGTTCTAGGGGACGGATGACCTCTGAAGTTGAGTCCCATAGTGCTCAGAGCCATTTGAACCATTTTTTCCTTGTTCCCTAGAATTCGTATCCGATACAGTCTCCTTAAATATCCTTTTTCCAGAACTCGCTGAATCAGGAAACGACTATTTCGTAGAGCTATAAATTCTTTTTGTCTTCGACTGTCATTATTGTATTCATGTCGCACTCATTGTCATTATTATTATTTTTATTATTATTACTATTATTATCGCTATCAATGGATCCAGCTGCAATAGTACTAGTAATGCCAGTATTTTAACTTTGTTAGTTGATAGTCAGTATAATTTACTCACTCCATCACTGCAGACATTCAATTTTAATTCTAGCTGTTTTATTAAAAATTTTATTTTCTTAGGTAACTACGATGTAATAGATACTGTACGTCGTGAATCCCCGGTCTGATGTAACAGAGGGTCTGATGAACCTAATCAGATCACCTTAAGTAAATAAATATGAGGATCGTTCAGTAAGTAACGCCCCACATTCTTTTTAAAGCATTTAATATACGTAGACAGACGCCCTTGTTTTTTCTGTGCGCCGGTGAAGTTTCGAACCGTTCTAGCAGATGGCAGAGCTGTAGCGCAGCGTCAAAATGGCGTCTGCATACGACTCACGTTACAAGCATTCTTGTGTGAAGAAAAAGAAACCATGGTGAACATGCATAAACGATTGTATGCAGTGTATAGCGACCTTGTACTTCATAGGGAAACAGTTGGGTGATGGGTAAAGAAAGTTTTAGCCTCAGGAAACGCAAAAACGGAGCTTCATGATCAGTAACGCTCGGGACGTCCTGTAACAGCAAGTGCCTCGTCCATCCTACAGTCCAGACCTACACTCTCGGACTTCCATCTCTTTGGGCCGCTTAAAGATTCTCTACGGGGAACACACTATGAGGGTGTAGTCATGCACTGAAAACATGGTCATGCCTACAAGACAAGAGCTTTTACCAGCAGGGAGTAGATGCTCTTCCACAACGTTGGCGTACGGCCATAGAATGTGATGGAGACTACATAGAAAGACAGGACTCGGACAAGACATGTTGATGGAAATTGTCGCCGAGTTCTCACTCTTAACAATAAATGTGATCTGAGAAAAAAAATGTGGGGTACTACTTACTGAACGACCCTCGTAAGTCAATAATCTCTTCCAGAATCAATTTATGCCACTAGAACACTTCATAATTTTCAAAACTATGTTTTCTTTTCTTACTGACAGTATGGTGTGTCCTTTATTCGTTAGCATTTTGCTTTCTTATTCACACTTAAAATCAGAAAAATCCACACCGGAGGGAAAGGAAACATTACATAATCTAAATCAGATAAACAATAACTAAAATAATGTTTTCTTGTTTACAATACACCTACATGTAGATCAGTAGTACAGTAATTTTAAACAATATATTGCGCTCAATAGCCGCGTGGGGTAGTCGTGCGGTCTGAGGCGTCTTGTTACGGTTCGCGCGGCTCCCCCCGTTCGAGTCCGCCCTCGGGCATGGGTGTGTGTGTACTTAGTGTAAGTTAGATTAAGTATTGGGTAGGTCTAGGGACCGATGACCTCAGCAGTTTGCTCCCATAGTCCTTACCACAAATTTCCTAATTGCGCACAATAAAGGCTGACTGCCATTAAAAACTGTATCGTAATAATTTTTGCCGGCCGCTGTGGCCGAGCGGTTCTAGGCGCTTCAGTCCGGAACCACGCTGCTGCTACGGTCGCAGGTTCGAATCCTGCCTCCGGCATGGATGTGTGTGATGGCCTTAGGTTAGTTAGGTTTCAGTAGTTCTAAGTCTAGGGCACTGATGACCTCAGATGTTAAGTCCCGTAGTGCTTAGAGCCATTTGAAACATTTTTGAATTAATTTTTATTCTGCTGTGGTTCGTATCTACATAAGAAACAAAGTGGCAATTAGGGCAGACATGCTGATTAACAGTTCCTGATAGCTAAATAACGTTGTGTGATGTATTGTTGATTTTGCTTCTGGGCGAAAAGTTATTTGGAAAGGTCAAGATAAATGGGGCACCAAATATAGTTAACAGGTGGACACCTGATGGTGTCAGCGTGTTGTCTGAACGCCATTGAAATAATAAAATTTGCCGTCTATAAGCCACTGAGAGTTTCAGATTTTTGATCGTGACCAACGAAACTGTTACGATATTTCTTCCGCTGACCACACAATAGTTTTGTGAAGCTCCTACTGGGGGTTCAAATGGCTCTGAGCACTATGGAACTGCTGAGGTCATCAGTCCCCTGGAACTTAGAACTACTGAAACCTAACTAACCTAAGGACATCACACACAGCCAGCCGGAGTGGCCGAGAGGTTCTAGGCGCTACAGTCTGGAACCGCGCGACCGCTAAGGTCGCAGGTTCGAATCCTGCCTCGGGCATGGATGTGTGTGATGGCCTTAGGTTAGTTAGCTTTAAGTTGTTCTAAGTTCTAGGGGACTGATGACCTCAGAAGTTAAGTCCCATAGTGCTCAGAGCCATTTTTTGACATCACACACATCCATGCGCGAGGTAGGATTCGAACCTGCGACCGTAGCGGTCGCGCGGTACCAGACTGTAGCTCCTAGATCCGCTCGGACACTCAGGCCGGCTCCTACTGGGGAATCTATAGTTGTAACTGAGAGTACCATGAGGTACTTAGCTCTGATACTTTCCTAGAGAAAAGAGTTACAAGCTCAGTTACGAGGATAACGCAGTGCGATGAGACAGCTCTTCGTTTCAGAAAAATATTTCTCCTTAGTGCGCTTGGGGATATACTCATACAATAGCTGTTGCGTCGCTGTGATACGTGAATTTACTTGGAACTGCCGCGGCTCTCTCTGTAGCACCACTTGACTCGCTGTACGTCATCCACAAAAGGACTGTCGAAAAAAATAAAAACTGAACGCTTCGGAGCCCCTTCACTTGAGGACACTCAATCGCTCTCCGCAGTGCTCATCCGGATGAGTTGGCGTTCGCGTCCGAGGCAACGTAAGAGGCCGACTTTGTGTGAGCCCGTCAGCAACAGTTATTTCCGACAGACAAGGGAGGAAAAAAAAAAAGAATCTGTTTTTGCCCTTAAAGAGTAGCGGGTCAGAAATACCACTCTTTCACTGGCAGGCGTGGTTTCGGAGGCAACAAGAAATCGATGTCCCGACGCCGGCCGAATTACTCTAGGGGTGCCTGCCGTTGATATCCTTTTAATTAGAGCTCCAGCGTCCCGGACGACCCGATGTACAAAACAAAACAGCTAACGGGATGCTGAGAGTGAGAGAGAGAGACAGAGAGGACGCGCGCATGTGTGTGCGTCTGTGCGAGAGAGAGGAAGGATAAGAGCGTAAAATAGGACAAAAAATAAAAGCTTGGAGAGGGTTCGGGCGAGAGAACGAGCTGCCGGGTGAGCTCTGGGACCACCGAAACGGCTTCCCAGAGAGTGCTGCGCCGCCACTGGAAACAAGCTCATTTTTCTCAATTAGGAAGCAACGGCTACCCGCTGCAGGGCCGCGCCGCAGACAGACGGACAGACTCAGAGAGAGAGTGGCAAGGGGAGGGGGTGGGGCAAGAGAGAGAGAGAGAGAGAGAGCGAGAGAGGCGCCGCGCCTGGGAATATCCATCGTCCATTAAGTATTGCCGGCGCTGATGAAGTGATGACCCAGCCGGCGCCCACGCCGTGCTAATGTTGATGGATGGCGCTGTCGATAATGGCTGGCTGTTGGTGTAGCGCCTCCGCCTCCGCCTTCGGCGCTGCTTCGCCTCGGCGCGACTCCCGGGAATCTCTCCCGGCGCTCTCTCTCTCTCCCTCTCTCTTTTGTCGCCAAACACTCTCAGCGCAATTAGAAACTTGGCGCATCCGTCTGCGTCGCCGAGGATAAAGAGTTGCCGATGACAGCTCTCCGATAACAAGTGGGAGCGCCGCGCTACCTGCAGCCAGTCGCCGGTACGAGAGTGTGATATACGTTCGAGCAACCGTATTTCTTCAATTCTGTTAATTACCTTTGTAAACGAGGATAAGATACCCAATAGACAATTGCTGTTGGTGCTGTGGCCTCAGCTACAACATCTCTTTTCTCTTCTTATCTGCATTTTCAATAACTTCCACGATACTTCACCGCTAGCGATGTCATGATATAGCGATATGCACATATACAGATGGCAGTAGTATCGCGTACAAAACGGTAGTACGAGGCGTGTTTTTTAAGTAAGTACCGTTTTGAAATTAAAAAAAGACGTGCTAAGATATCTCAATAATTTTATTTTTACATGAAAGCCTGTACCCTAATCTACTTTTCTACACAATTTCCGCCAATTCTGAGGCACTTGTCGTGTCGTTGTACCCTACTCATGGAAGTCTGCCGCCTAACTTGTTAACCACTGCATCACCACTGTTTGGGTTTCGTCATCGTCTTGAAGACACTGACCGCCCAGGTGTTTCTTCAAGTGCAAAAAAAATGGTTCAAATGGCTCTGAGCACTATGGGACTTAACGTCTGAGGTCATCAGTTCCCTAGAACTTAAAACTACTTAAACTTAACTAACCTAAGGACATCACACACATCCATGTCCGAGGCAGGATTCGAACCTGCGACCGTAGCGGTCGCTCGGCTCCAGACTGAAGCGCCTAGAACCGCTCGGCCACTTCGGCCGGCTCTTCAAGTGCAGGAGCAGATGGTAGTCACTGGGCGCAAGATCGGGGCTGTACAGAGGATGATCTAGAGTTTCCCATCGAAAAGATGTGATGACGTCTTTGGTCTGATTCGCCACATGCGGACGGGCGTTGCCTTGCAGCAAAACGATGCCCTGGCTCAACTTCCATGGACTGTTGATTTGATTCTGGTGTGACGTAGGCCGCCCATGTTTCATAGTCCGTAACAATTTGGCTTAAGAAACCATCACCGTCGTTGTGGTACCGCTCGAGGAAAGTCAGTGCACTGTCTAAACCTTTCATTTAGTGCACATCCGTCGACATTTTCGTGCGCACAATTTTCGGTAATTCAAGTGCTCGGTCACAATGCCATACAAAACACTACGAGAAACATTAGGAAAGTCATCCCGCAAGGAGGAAATCGTAAAGCGTCTGTTTTCTCTCACCTTATTGTCCACTTCCTGCACCAAACTTTCATTAACGACCGAAGGACGCCCACTCCGTCGTTCATCGTGCACATTTGTGCGGCCATCTTTAAATCCTCTCACCCACTTTCTTACCATTCCATCACTCACAATGTTTTCTCCGTAAACTGCATAGATCTCACAATGAATATCGATCGCTTTTAGGCCTTTAGCACTAAGAAATCTTATAACAGCCCGTACTTCACAGTCGGCGGGACTCATGATTATTGGTGGCATCTTAAACACTCAGTACTCAACGTAAACAACGAAGAATCAGACTGTAATGGCTTCAGTGCGTAGATTAAGGTACAGGCTTTCATGTAAAAATAAAATTATTGAGATATCTTGGCACGTCTTTTTTTAATTTCAAGACGGTGCTTACTTAAAGAACCCGCCTCGTACATTGACACAGATGCCATTTGTACTCAGGTGATTCCCGTGAAAAGGCTTCCGACGTGATTACGGGGGCACGAAGTGTATTAACAAACTCTGAATGATGGTTTGAGCTAGACGCATGGGACGTTCCATTTCGGAAATCGTTAAGCATTTCAGTATTCCGAGATCAACAATGTCAAGAGTGTGCAGAGAATACCTAATTTCGGACGTTACCTCTCATCACGGACAGCGCAGTTGCCGACAGCCTTCACTTAACGACCGAGAGCAGCGGCGTTTGGGTAGAGTTGTCAGTGCTCAAACACAAACAACACCGCGTGAAATAACTGTAGAAATTAATGTAGGACGTACGACGAACCTATACTTTAGGACAGTGCGGTGAACTTTGGCATTAATCCTGTCTGGTGGCAGACGACCGACGCGATTGCCTTTGCCAAGAGCAGACATCGCCTGCAGTGCCTCTTCTGGGCTCTTAATCATATCTGTTGGACCCTAGACGACTAGAAAACCAAGTCCTGTTCAGATGAGCCCCGATTTCAGTTGGTAAGAGCTGGTTGCATGGTTCGGATGTGACGCAGACCCCACGACACCCATGCACCCAAGTTGTCAAAAAGGCACTGTGCAACATGGTGGTGGATTATTCATGGTGTGGGATGTGTTTACGTGGAATGGACAGGGTCCTCTGGTCGAACTGAATCGATTATTACCTGAATATAATAACGTTCGGTCACTCGGAGATAATTTGAGGCATTAACGTCCTTCAAGTGATAAACTCTCCCTTTACATGGCGTTTGATTCAGTTCAGACTGCTGCTACGTAATAGTTGTTTTTGGTGATTGAGTCACTGGAAGTATTTTCTTTTATTTCAGTTCCACATTAGATATTTTTTAAAAACTCTGATTTAGCTTGCTCAATTTACATATTGCACTGCATAATTGCGTCAGTTACCCTTGTTCGTACTATTCCTTTCTTCAAGGCCAATGCCGTTCTGAATACCACTACACAGTGCTTGGATTGCTGCGTTCTTGCATTTAAGTCTCGCTTTTGTATATGTGTAGGCGTTATGACCTATAGATGGATACTGAATTGCACGTGACCTCTAGTATGCATCTGACAGTCATCGACCGACTGTACCGCTAATACCAAGCGCCCTATAAATCATGATTATCTGTGAACGGGGTGCAGACATGTCAGTGAATTCTTGAGCATACGTACGTAAAAGGTCAGAGCTCTCCATTTTAATTTTCACCATAGGTATAATACCCTGCCTACACCGATTCCCCTCGGTTCTCGTTGCTTCATCGGAAAGCATTCCTCTTCACTCACAGATACGAATACATTAATTGTACATGTCAAATTCGCAACTTAGGTAAGCATGTTACAGCTTAGTGATGGATGGAGCCGCAACTGACAAGCAGATTAGCATGTTCATTACTTATATCCGCTGCACCTTGTAACCTCCCCACAAAAATTTGAAAGAAAGAAACAAAATTATTTAAAAATGCTAATGGACATTGCGCTAAGCGTAACCTGCCCACAATGAAATGTACTGACAATGGCAACAAAAAATGTGAAATTCGCAATCTGACTCAAATGTAAATTCTTCACAAAAATTTAAAGTCCATTCCGTGATAAGAAAATTCAATTAAACCGAAACATCGGTCTTTGGCCCTGTGTAAAACAATCAGAATTAAAGTCTCACCTCAGAATAACTGGATGTCAAATTTCTGCTCTTTTTCGTGCGCACGGCTTGGAGGAACTGCATTGCAAATAATAATATTCCTTTTTTTGTGATTTTACTGAAATTTTTCTTTAAAAAAAGTGGAGTGAAATGGGAAGTGCAACGAAATCTTTAGTTCAATAAAAAATAAAATTTTTGAAAAAATTCTTTTGAAATAAAAATTATTATTGGGGCATTTGTTGGAAATTAATTACAATAAATAAATTTTTACATTATCTAATGATTATATTAATTAACAGTATACCTCATTCAGCATCTTGACCAGTGTTGCCGACCGCCTACATCACACAACCGCACTGGGCTGCTACTACTGACCGACCGCTCTGCATGACGACTACTAGTGCACTGCTCTACATGACGACTAGTAGCGAACTGCACTGCACGACTACTACTGACCGACTGCTCGCAACTAAATCGAGCTACAGACTTCCACGACTACAGACAGAGTACTGCTATGCATAGCGACAACTAGCGAACTGCTCGCAACACTCGCGCGGTCAAGCGCATACTCTCTAGTCAGAGACGCTGCAATGCCTCGCCATCGCTGCTGCGTTACATACGTGTTTCATAACCCTCCACTGGGGGGGGGGGGGGGCAAAAATTTGGCAGCGATGGTGAGTCATTTGGACTTGCCAATCGCGGCAAAATTTTTAACTAATTAATAAACTTCTACAATTTACAGAATATTTAGATGTAGTACATGAATTAAATGTTGTGCACACGCACTAAGTACAAAATATATAAGACAAAGACAACATATGAGTACAAAACATAGTAGCAAATCAGAAAACTGTATATAAAAATTATTTGACAGATAACAAAGTGCACAGGCACTGAAAAAATTCTTTGGCATATTCAGAACAAATAAACAGACTGGCAAAAAGTATTATGTTGACAAGTGACATGAGTGCACATGCACTGCAGTTGAGAACATATCAGTAAATGATGAAATGTATATACAATTAGTAACAATCGACATAAGTGCATACGCACTGAAGTATTGAATATACAGTATAGTACAAATCATATTGAAAAATGAGAAAAGCGTACAGGCACTGAAGTTCAGTAGAAAACATATTAACACCTAACATAAGTGCACATGCACTGTAGTTCAGAACCTATCCTTAAAATAAAAAATGTATACACAATATAAAAGACAAGAGTGCACATACTGTACTTGAGAACAAATCGAAAAAAAATGTCTTTAGCATTTTGGCAATAAATAAACATAATAGCAAAAAAATCATGTCGAAAGTGCACACGCACTGAAAAAATGTCTTTAGCATTTTCACAACAAATAAACATAATGGCAAAAAAAATCATGTCGACCAGTGACATAAGTGTACTCGCACTGGAGTTCAGCGAATCGAAAAAAATATATAACCCACGAACATAAATGATGTTAACCAAAAAAAAAATTTTTTTTCCTTATGTGACAAGAATCAGGATAGGAAAGGGAAGGATTGCATCATGGTTGTAGCACTTTAGATTGCACACAGCTGTTCTGAAAGTCCATATCTTTCCACAGAAGTACAACACCAAGTGACACAACTTGAAGTTCTTTTCCCATCAGAATTTATCAGTGTAGCCAAGACACTGAACTGTCGTAGTAATGTTCCATGTTTCATTTTGGCAGTACATTAGGTACACCAAACAGTGGGACCATAATAATGTCTTCATCGCTCACGGTGGTGGACAGCATGTCGTGTCAACACCACGCTCTTACAAGGCACACCAACGTAGAATTAGTGCAAAACCAAAGATAGTGCTCCATGATCACTAGGATAAACAGGACAAATGGACATTGCAATAATTCAGGGTAGTCAGCTTATGAGGTGAAGGACATCAAGTCACATAATATTGACAATTACAGACTTAATTAGCAGTTTGTGGCATTCATAGCCCAGTTATTGAACATTTCTGTACCAAGTATGTAGTATTACAGAAAAATGTTCATTAATTGTTTTACATAGAATCAGTAGTCTTCTTTTCCTAGTTACAAAGTATAGCATGGTTAATTAATCATTTGTCATTCCAATATAGTAAGAATCATTAGCCTTCTCCTGATTACAAAGCATTATGAAACAATCACATTCTTTTCCAGTTACAGAGTATAATTAAGAATCATTAACCTTCTCCTAATTACAGTTAATTAATCATTTGCCATTCCGATAATAATCATTAGCCTTTTCCTAATTACAGTTAATTAATCATTTGTCGTTAATTAATCATTTGTCTAATTACAGTTAATTAATCATTTGTCGTTAATTAATCATTTGTCATTCCAATAGTAAGAATCATTAGTCTTCTCCTAATTACAAAGCATAATTAAACAGTAGCATAGTTAATTATGTGTCATTCCAATCTAGTAAGAATCATTAGTCTTTTCCTAATTACAAAGCATTATGAAACAGTCACATTCATTTCCAATAACAAAGTATGGCATCGTTAATTAATCATTTGAAATTCCAATATAGTAAGAATTATTAGCCTTCTCCTAATTACAAAGCATTATTAAACAGTCACATTCATTTCAAATTACAAAGTATGAACATAGAAAACAAGAACTAATTAATGGCATAATTAATAACAATTCATCGACTGACATTAATTATTGGCACTCAGTGGCCAGCAAGTATTGAATGGAATAAAACATAGTTCATCATTCAGTATTATTCAGATCATCACGAAGTCATTATTAAAAATCAGTTAATTACAGTCATAGCATTAATAATCACAGGCATTATAAGTAGTCTCATTACAATAAATAGTGGCAGTTATTAGCTAGTGACAAAGCATTATCTTAAATATATACTTTTTTTTGTCTCATTAAGAAGTCATTACTCAAGTGACATACTATTCAGAGCTAATCAGTATTATTCAGAATTTTCTCAAACTGGTATCACTACTTGGGACTGGTAATACATTTTTTTTTTGTTAGCAATGCATTGCGTTGGGATCGATAATTAATTGCTGAGACATAACACTATTTGCTTTTGACCTATTGCTGCAAATGAGGACAGGTAACGTCATTCGTCATGAGTCAGCTGTAGCAAGGTTATGTAACAAGGCAGTATATGTGATCATATTTATAAATGATAGACACAAATGGGTAAAAAAAATAAAAATGCAAGTACTAGAACAGGTATAATAAGTAACAGGTTTAGTAAGTATCATGAAAGTGCTTCTCCTGGAAAAAATACAAAATGGATTATTGACCTGAAAGAAGAAACGCACACTATGCTGAAAAGTAGTGAACTTCGAATTAACAGGTAGTGAAATGTGTATAAAATGTGTTCCATAGCTGTCCTTTCCAAAACTTTCCGTCATCCTACTATGCAATGTAACACCTGCTGTCAAAACAAACTGCAACAAATACTTAAATAACTACGTAGCATAAATACATAACTTCAACATTATCCTCATCTGTAAAGAAAAAACTTCATTATCCATCACTTCATTATCCACATTACCATAACTTCATTATTATCATCATTATTCATAATCCCATTTCCCTCATCATTATCCATCAGTATTCATTATCATCTGCAAAAAAAATCACTTCATTACTCATTATATAACTATTCCTTATCACTAGCATATTTCATCACTAAAACTAAGATGTGTAGTTCAGTCTGACAGCCTGCATCAATCACCTTGTATTCTGAAAGAAAAAATTAGTTAAGACTGCTATTCTGTGATGAGTATAGTATATTCTTGTTAATGCCTGCCAATCCTGATCCATTTACTCTTCCTCATAAAGTTATTGCATCTTCTTTTGTTTATTCCCTAGGTGAAATTCCCATTTCTGTTGAATTTATCTCTTACACGCATCATTTCTTTCTGAAATTGATGAACAAAGATTAATGTCTTGCATTTAAATCCTATACCCACTAAATAATGACTGGTTTATGGTGACATAATTAACCATACAGCATAACATGACAGAAAACGTAATATGTCAAAGACATTGACAGTGTTCAGATGCAAAAATGTACACAGAATATCACAATGCAGCAGCAAGAAATGTAAAACAGTCACGATCTTGAGATGTCATAGGGCAAAAAAAATGTCAAAGTCAACTGGTGCGTGTTATATCTTAACTATTTCACAGTGCATACAAACAAAACTGGAATACAATCGTACATAAAAAGACAAATGTGACGTTCGTTGTGTTCAGCTTGTATGTAGTGTAGTTAATAGAGGCGAGAATTAAAGACTTTAATGAAAAAAAATGTAATGAAATTAACATGTCATTAGCTAATATTGCATAATTAGTCATAAAATACGTAAGTTCGTCTGGAAGAGTATGCACGGTCTGATGTGTAACGACAAGAAAAGCGACCTGCTAACCTTACCTTGCCGGGCACTTGCCAAGAAAAAATACGATAATCATCAGTAATTAGCCAGGGGAAATAATTGCATTAGTAAATGGCATCATAGTGTGTTGAATCATACAGTGGCTTCACTCAATAAACGGTTTAATGTTTGAGATGTGGTGATTGCCTTTCGATTTTCTAGTTCTCAAAGTTTCGTCGTGTACAACATTGGGGTGAGGGATGCTGCGAATCCGATATGGACCTGCGTATAGAAGTTCAAATTTACTGCACTTACCTTTTAATTTGCTGGATAAATAGTGTGTACGTATTAATATCTTCTGTCCAACGTGAAAGTCGCGGCGTGTACAAACCTGTTTTTGCTGTCTTCTCCGGCGCTCTGCGGCACGTTTGATGTTGTTTAGCGCAATGTTAATTATTTCGTGGTGTCGTAGGCGACGACTTTTGGGAAATTTTACTAATTCTTTAATTTTGTTTGGTGGTTCAACGTTTTTCAGTATAACAGACGGAGATAGCATAGTGGATTCATTTGGAATGGAATTAATTACGTCTTGGAATGAGAGTATGTGTGTATCCCAATCAATATGTCCTTTGTGGCAGTATATTCTACACAGTTTACCAATTTCTTTCATTAATCTTTAACAGGGGTTCGAAGAAGCGTGGTACTTGGATATATAGATCGGAGAAATGTTTCTGGCTCGTAACATGCGTGTCCATACGGTACTACGAAATTGAGATTCATTGTCAGAAATTACTTTCATCACATGCCCTACATGAAATAGAAAATGTTTTACAAATGCTTTCGAAACAGTTTTAGCAGTAGCTTTGCGTAACGGAGTGAAAGTAACAAATTTTGAAGTGAGCTCAACAGCGACAAAAATGTAGAAAAAACCTCTGTTAGTTCTCGGAATCGGACCAAAAATGTCTACAGCGGCCATGTGTCTTAATTTAACAGGTATAATGGGATATAATGTAGGAATATGTGAAGTGGTGTCTGATTTAGCTTTCTGGCAAATTTTACAAGACGCTAAAACTCGTCGTATACGTTTCTCCATGTTAGTAAAATAACAGTTCTGTCTCAGTATAAGAAAACATTTTCGTGCTCCGTAATGTGCGTAACTTAAATGAGTGTACCAGATTAATTTGTTAACCAGTTCGTCCGGAATGCATAATAACCAATTGTTGCTGTCAGGATGAGAGCGGCGAAACAGAATGTCATTGCGTACAGTGTAGTGGTTTCTAATCGTAACATTTTTCCTATCTTGCCAAAGGTGTTTAATTTCTTTCCACACGTTATCTTTATTTTGTTCTTGTGCTATGTCCTGTAATGACGATGAAATAAAATTTTCAAATGCAACTTGCTGAATGTACATGACACTGAAATTTGTTTTGCAGAAGTTGGTTGCTACGTCTTGCTGATTGTTGCCGAGAGAACGCGATAGTGCGTCTGCTATAACATTTTGCGTGCCGGGAAAGTGAACAATCGTAAAATTAAATTCCTGTAAATACAGTTTCCATCTACTTAATCTATCGTGAGTGAATTTGGCCGAAAGTAAAAATTGTATCGCTCTGTGGTCTGTGTAAACGGTGGTATGTCTGCCATAAAGAAAGTGCCTAAATCTCGTAAAAGCCCATACAACACATATTGTTTCAAGTTCTGTAACAGAATAATTTCGTTCAGCGGGTGACAAAATGCGGCTTGCAAATGCGATGTTTTTAATTACTATTGGACCATCTTCTTCAATTTCCTGGAAAATATGTACGCCTAAAGCGGTGTTAGAACTGTCAGTGGCAATGGAAAAATTTCTAGTAAGGTCTGGGTGCGATAAAAGTGGTGCATTCAACAGAGCATGTTTCAGGTTCATGAATTCAAAATGTGCTTGCTTATCCCAAGACCAAATACTGTTTTTACCTGTTAATTGGCATAGTCTAGGCGTGTCTAAAGCAGAATGATGAATAAATTTACGAAAAAAGTTAATTAAGCCCAAAAAACTGCGTAATTGCTTTTTTGTCGTAGGAACAGTAATGTCACGTAGAGCTTGAAGTTTTTCCGGATCCGGTGCAATGCCTTCTGCTGAAATTACGTGTCCAAGAAATTTTATGGAAGTTTTGCCAAAGTGCGATTTACTAAGATTAACTGTAAGTCCTTGTGCATAAAAGTTTGTAACAGTTGTTCAAGAATCAGATTGTGTTCGGACCAGTTAGCTTCTGCGATAAGAATGTCGTCTACATACGTCGTAATTCTGTCTTTAAGTTCTGTCGGAAGTATTGTGTTCAAACCGCGAATAAAAGCTGCAGAAGAAATAGTTAAGCCGAACGGTAGTTTGCAAAATTGATAACAGTCACCGAAACAGAGAAAAGCTGTATATTTTCTGCAGTTCGGATGAAGTTGAATTTGCCAAAATCCCGATTTCAAATCTAGTGTAGAATAAATAGCTGTACCGTGAAATTTCTGTAAAAGTTCCTCTAGTGTCTGTGGTCGATCTGTTTCATTAATAATAATGTCATTAATGTGACGTGAATCAAGTACAAGGCGAAGTGAGCCATCTTTTTTCTTAACAATATGTAGCGGGTTTATGTACGGACTAACTGCTGGTTCTATAATTCCTTGGTCGAGCATATCCTGCAATTCTTTTTTAACCTGTTCTCTGTGAATGTATGGAATAGGATAATGCTTTGCTTTAAATGTGTCGTGCGGTTTGACTTGAAATTCATACATAAAGCCGGACATAGTACCAGGAATGTTGTCAAAAACTGGAGCTTGCTGTAAAAGAATTTTGTGTAATTGCGTTCGTTCGTCGTCTGTAGTTGCACTGCTTTGTCTAACTTTATCGGAAATCATTTGTATTACGTCGTAGTCCATTTCGTCTGGAGTATTATAGTTGTGTACGTACGTATCCGTTAACAATGTGGGATTACAGTTTATGTCACGTGTTGCGGAAATGACCTCTGTGCGGTTGATTGTTTGTTCTTCCGCAGATAATGAGTGCTGAAATTCTAAAGCAAGTTGTACATTTTCATCCTTTAACATTAAATAAGAATTCTGAAAATCAATGACTGCGTCGTGTTGTACCAGAAAATTCGTACCTAAAATAACGTCTGTTGTCAATAAAGGAACAATCCAAAAATTAGAGTGAAAAGTATGACCTCCAATACAAAATGATAAATGCGTCTGTAATTTAACGTCTACACCTTTACTCGATACTGCTCCTTTCACTTTTGTTTTGCCTAAAGGTAACGTCGGATAAGTATTCTCTTTGTTGCACTCGTTGAAAGTCTCCTCATTAATTACTGATATAGGTGATCCGGAATCGATTACTGCTGAAAATTTCGATGAACCAACTTTAATTTCGATGACAGGATGTGAAATAGTTTTCTGAACAAATGGTCTTTCCTGCAAAAGAGTGTCTCGTATGTCGTCAAAAGTAATTACATTTTCGTGAACTACATTTTGCGTGTCAAAGGTAGTGCTTGTGTTACTGGAAGATGCGACTTGTACAGTATCTAGTCAGATTCTATCTGACGTGTTATTATTATTAGGAGGATTCTGTGGCATTTCTACTATTTGAACTGTTCTATTACTTCTTCCAGACGTGTTACGCTCTGGATGATACCTACTGTCGGGTTCATTCATGAGAATATGTTCTTGTTGATTATTTTGTCGCTGGTAAGACCGACTGTTATTAAACGTATGTTGGTAATTATGTTCATTGTTTTTACGTCTGTCGTGAAAGTCATTCCTATACGGTGCATTGCGATAGGAATTGAAATACTGTCTTCTCTGTACGTAGTTGTTTCCTTGCTGCCGTGCATTACTATTTGTTGGATCTGGGACTATACGTGCACGCGGCGGAACATTAAAGCCTGGTTGACCTTGTGCATTACATTGTTGGTTACGTATGCTAAGCGACTTACTTTCATGCTGTTGTGGTGAAAAACATCTATTGTTACAAAAATATGGTTCCTATTGCTGAAAATTTTGACGATACTGATGATTACAATTTTATCTGTTATTAAATTTACGGCGGTAGTTGCCATTACGGGAGTGCCTACTGAAAATTGTCACATTCGGTAAAATATTTGTCATATCCGGTTTTCATTACATGTTTCTTAATACTAGGTAGAGCAATAGTTAAAGAGCAGTTTGGATAGATATAAAGGATAGTAGAAGAAAAGGCAGCAGTGCAGAAAACTAAAGATGAAACAGCACTACTCCAGCTCGGGGCCCTATGCTCGCTACGGCACATATTCATTAAAGCGTAATGAATCCCCTGAGGTCAATTACGCACTGCAAATACATTTCAGCTTTTGCGTTGCAGGCAATGCCGGTAAAATTCCAAAACCAAATTGTTGTAACCATGTTAATTCGAGTTTCTGCATAATACATAATGCTGATGAAAATACAATAGCAAATTGTCGCATCAGGTTCAAAGCTAGTTTCTGCATTACAGGTAATAGCGGTGAAAGTACAAAAACAAATTGTCGTATACAGCTCAAAGCGTGTACCTGTGTTCTGTCATTATTAAATTCTTTACATTTTCTTACAAATACAAATTGCTTATTATCAACGCTCTCGTCACTGAATTTGAGAACACGTTCGGGTTTGTGAGTGAATCTGTTCGTCTGTGTCATTTCGTACTTCAAGTTGCGTAGCTTTTCATATTTTAAGTCGCGTAGCTTTTCGGATTTTACGTCTCGCAGTCTCTGTAAATTTTTCACATTATACACGCTGCGTGAGTCAGTCAAATGCTCGCAAAGTGGCGGATTCTGTGACGTATTGGTGACTGAAATAGTTTTTAATTCTGTTACTTGAAAACTTTCGACATTTTGGTTGTTCTGTCGTTCACTTTTATTATTGACTTCCGTATTCGCAGTGTGTGAAACTTCCACTGACTTCAAATTAAACTCGTCGCGTATCTGTACCGCGTTTTTAAGGCATTGTTCAGTGACTGCATTAATTTCGTGTATCTGTGTTTCGTTTGCTGAACATTGTTCGGTGACTGCAATAATCCCGTCTTTATGTGATTCTGTTGTGTCTACACGTGTGCTACTTAATTCTTGTGCAACAGTGCCAACTTCTTTATTACTGTTTTTAGCACAAGCCTCAGTATCCTCACGTAATTGTTCTTTAATGTCCTGGCATTGCACGGTAATAGCTGTATTCTGTTCACTAACTTGTCTGCTCCATTCGTTAAGGTTGTCTTGTTTTTCGTTCGTCAGTTTGAAACTTTCATTAATTGTTTCGCTAAGTTGTTTGTAATGGTTGTCGACACTTTCATTTACCTGTTTGTAATGGTTGTCAAAACTTCCATTAAGTTGTTTGAAATAATTATTCATTATTTCCTTCCGCTGTTTGAACTGTTTACTAAGTTGTTTGATATTTTCATCAATTTTATTAAATTTTTCATTAAACTGTTTGAAATTTTGCCGCAAAAATGCCATAATTGGATCCGATTCAAAATTAGCATTTCTATTCTCTGTGCTGTTCAATAGTGGATCTGGAACTTTCTCGCTTACTGTAACCATTTGGTTATTCTGAGATTTAGAAAAAAGTTTGTCAGTCGGATGTACACTGTCAGACATTATTTCGGAATTAAATAAATCCGTCCTACTTTCAGTACACTGTTCATTTTCACTAGACAAATTTGTCTGTACGTTACTTGAATTTTCCAAATCGGGTGTGTTAAGCTCGGCAGCGCTCATTACAATAGAGCGTTCTGCGTCATCAATTGTCGCCAAATTAACAGACGAGACAATTGAGTTCGTTTGTTCATTATCAGGGTAAAAGTCATCACTAGTGGTTGGAATGCACTGATTGCTAGTGAACGCAGGATTGTCATCATTACTCTGCGTGTCACAATTACTATCGGTCACGCTGTTTAAGTCGGTAATTTCATTCAAAATACCTCGCGATACACTATTCATAGTCTTTCGCGGCATTTTTACAATAGTCACAATTATTCACAAAACAAATAAGCACAATGCAAAAGCAACACACAAATACAACAGAGCAAAGAATTGCCGTTGACCTGTAGAAAGAAAGTCACAAGATTAGTAAAAGCGTTGCGCCAAATCCTAATTATATCTAAGCAAATAAGAGCAGATATCTGACTGTTGTTCAAAAGACTCTCAACGAAATTCGATCCTGGACTGGGTGTCGCCAAGTGTAACCTCCCCACAAAAATTTGAAAGAAAGAAACAAAATTATTTAAAAATGCTAATGGACATTGCGCTAAGCGTAACCTGCCCACAATGAAATGTACTGACAATGGCAACAAAAAATGTGAAATTCGCAATCTGACTCAAATGTAAATTCTTCACAAAAATTTAAAGTCCATTCCGTGATAAGAAAATTCAATTAAACCGAAACATCGGTCTTTGGCCCTGTGTAAAACAATCAGAATTAAAGTCTCACCTCAGAATAACTGGATGTCAAATTTCTGCTCTTTTTCGTGCGCACGGCTTGGAGGAACTGCATTGCAAATAATAATATTCCTTTTTTTGTGATTTTACTGAAATTTTTCTTTAAAAAAAGTGGAGTGAAATGGGAAGTGCAACGAAATCTTTAGTTCAATAAAAAATAAAATTTTTGAAAAAATTCTTTTGAAATAAAAATTATTATTGGGGCATTTGTTGGAAATTAATTACAATAAATAAATTTTTACATTATCTAATGATTATATTAATTAACAGTATACCTCATTCAGCATCTTGACCAGTGTTGCCGACCGCCTACATCACACAACCGCACTGGGCTGCTACTACTGACCGACCGCTCTGCATGACGACTACTAGTGCACTGCTCTACATGACGACTAGTAGCGAACTGCACTACACGACTACTACTGACCGACTGCTCGCAACTAAATCGAGCTACAGACTTCCACGACTACAGACAGAGTACTGCTATGCATAGCGACAACTAGCGAACTGCTCGCAACACTCGCGCGGTCAAGCGCATACTCTCTATTCAGAGACGCTGCAATGCCTCGCCATCGCTGCTGCGTTACATACGTGTTTCAACCTATGAATACCATTACAAGGTCTCGCAATTTTGGACGCGAGTATGGAACTTACATTGTTATTTCGAGACAGTTATTTTATAGACGCTGTCCATGTCAAATGTCAAATCCACTTTTCCTTTAACACATATTCCTCTCTAATTATCAGTCTCAGGTGCAATTAGCATGGGTGGCGTCCGTGAGTGCATTGTCATACACGTAGATCATCTCTCTCTCTCTCTCTCTCTCTCTCTCTCTCTCTCACACACACACACACACACACACACACACACACACACACACACACACTCAAACCGGTGTCACTCATGGGTGACCGCAGAAATTTATCCAAGAGGGGGCGAAATGCAAAAAGTGCTATTTTTGATGTACATGATTCATAGAGTCTGAAAACGTGCCATGCCCCAAACACTGATTTTGGCAGAAAGTACACGAAACTAATTGTCTTTCAAATGACTGACGATTTAGTTCGATACGTGAAAGATAAGTATATTTCAGTAGTATATTCAATCATTTGCTGTTAATAGTATGAATATGGTTGCTACCTTTTCTCTTCAACTATCTAAAATTGTATCGTCAAATGTCTACAAAAACGGTAAGCGATGAGTTATGAAATCAGATAAAAAATATTCGCAAAAAATTTTGTTATGTTCCAATAGTGTTAGGCTTACACTTTAATTAAAAATCTTATCGATGAAAGTTCAGCACGACTGAGGAAAACCTGTTTGATATTAACAAAAATAAGCAACAAACAATGTCACTACATTGTCCCAAGAAGTGGAGAAACGGGGAATAAACTTCAGAGAAACACACCACTCTGAAGACATCTGTGGCACTTTAGTTTCTTACAAAACGTCACTTCTCATCACGTTAATGGGTCTATTACATTACTTCCACGCTATCTGTTTTTAATGTTGACTGGCAACCTAAGAATAAAATCTGTTTTGAAAGCCACATTTTGTTGGCTGGGTAAAGCGTAACATGTGGTCAGCGTTCGACTGGATGAATGTGCGAAATCTCCCAAAATCACCCTCCAATTGGCCGGCAGAATCAACTTTCAACATCCTGGGACTGAACCTAGGCACTCCTCTCCTCTCAACTTGTCACACTGTTGTGCATCAGACCATCTGTAGCGCAGAATTCGTATCTCTATGACTGCATTTGGCACTCTGTTGCAACGCATAGGCTTTGAGTAAGTTCCAATCCCTGCGGAGAACATCTTCTCGAGATTGAAATTTCACACTCTATCTCCTTTCTCCTAGTGCAGAAAACGACATTATATTTTTTTCGACTGATTAATTTAGATCCCGAGATTAACCATAAATGTACACACACACAATGTAGCACAGATGCTTTCTTCATAGAGCACTATAGTAGTTTTGTTTTGTAAAACTGAGTGTGTTCTCAGTAAGCCAACATGCGTCTTCTGCGGTCACAGAAAACGGATAACTTCGTTTTTGATTCGTTGTGCAGCAAAAGTAGTTGGCACCCTTGTTAGAATTTTCGGACTGTTGGCGGACTCCTGCACTGCGACCGTGCAATATTGTTCTGAGAATTGATGTCGGATCCACGCACCGCGACATCTGCCGTTACATGAGGGCTGTATGAGGAGTTAACGGAGAAGAGATTGAAGACAGTGTCTGGGTACGTTTCCGTACAGTTTCGTAAGTGGACTGGCGCGATGGGTTTGCTGCTGCTTCATAGTTTCCTTTCAAAGAAAGAAGATTTAAGAGTTCAACTTCCCGTCGACAGCGTGGTCATTAGAGACGGAGCGTATACTCGAATTACGAAAGGATGGGGAAGGAAATCGGCCGTGCTCTTTTCAAGGAACCATGCCGGCATTTGCACGGAGCGATTTAGGGAAATCACGAAATCCCTGAATCTGGATGGCCGGAAGGCGATTTGAACCGTCATCATCCTGAATAAGGGGTCGTTGTGAACCTCACTCGGTTAATATTTCTTTCATACTCGTAATACGATAATTGCATTAATTAATCAAGTGAGTTCATAATATTAAATTTAATTCAAGAGTACCGAGGGAGCAGTTGCGTGATCGCATGGCAGCTTTATTTCATTTCACTTTCCTGATTTTTTACACTCATGCGGAAATATGATGCATGTTTTCATAAAGCCAAATGCATGCTGATTTCGCGTTTTCAGAGTGAGCTACGGAGAACCCTGGCTGGAAAAAGCGAAAGTGAGTTTATCCATCTGGAGCAAAGATTCCGTAAACAGCGCGACCTCTAGAATCAAATTTTAACTCTGCAGTGGAGTGTGGGCTGATATGAAACTTCCTGGCAGATTAAAACTGTGTGCCGGACCGAGACTCGAACTCGGGACTTTTGCCTTTCGGTAGACCACTTGCCCGTGAAAGACAGAGGTCCCAAGTTCGAGTGTCGGTTCGGCGTACAGTTTTAATCTGCCGGGAAATTTCATATCAGCGTGACATCTGCTGACTGAACGGCCAGTGGGCGTTCCCAAAGCCGTCTTGCTGGCATGAGCCACAAGTGTCTCCCTGCAGATCGTATAGCCGGACAATGCGTTGTGTCCTGGCCGGCCATTATAAGTCCTTCAGGGAGCGTCAACCTGGGTGTCCGAAAGCAAGGCGGCGCTTACGCCAAAAGGCCGCCCTTCCCAAGGAACTGGCTCCAAAGCGAGTTACTGATAGTATCTTTCTAAAAGTTGCGTGACGCACGTGCCATCCTGGGTGGTATGGTTTTTCTTCCGTGGAGAGGAGGAAAGCAACAGTCTGGATTCCAAGCCTGGGAATCGATATGCGCGCGTTGGCCGTACCCAGAAACGTCAGCGGTTGGTCGTCGAAAGATACCTCTGTAGGCAGGAGTTATGATTTTCGATAGTATGTTCGACTGAATAGTAGATTTGGCTGTTGTGCGCCTGTCCCTCTGACTGGAGGAGGAGGAGGATACACAGTTTCCTACCTGAGCTCTGATGGGCGGACGATGTATAAAGTGAATTAGGAAGGAATTTTTGTGGAGCATCAGAGAACTCTTGAGTAGAGATTCTGGCTTAGGCCCCCTTAGAGTGAGGACGCTTCAGTATCTGGCCCTTCTGGATGCCAACTCGCGATAGGGAGTCGAAGACTTTCGGCGTCGCAGTACTGCAGAACCGAACGGAGGACGGACAGGCGGAGTGACTGGGCATGGTAACACCGTGAACGTCTGGCTCACCTCCGCCGCAGCAATGTGTTCTACGCGGCAGCAGTACCAGCACACGTACGGTAAGACATCAGCTGCATGGGGTCTCAGACCAGCAGTTTAAATTTAGGTGCGGTTAGTTCATTGGGTGTTACTAACAAGCTATCACTTCCTTCCTCTTGCATTTGTTCATGACCCTCACCTCTCACTAAGGTTGATTGATTGGTTGATTTGGGGGAAGGGACCAAACAGTGAGGTCATCGGGTCGGCCGCTGTGGCAGAGCAGTTCTAGGCGGTTCAGTCCGGAACCGCGCTGCAGCTACGGTCACAGGTTCGAATCCTGCCTCGAGCATGGATGTGTATGCTGTCCTTAGGTTAGTTAGGTTTAAGTAGTTCTATGTCTAGTGGACTGATGATCTCAGATGTTAAGTCCCATAGTGCTTAGAGCCATTTGAACCATTTTTCTGAGGTCATCGGTCCAATCGCATTAGGAAAGGATGGGGAAGGAAGTCGGCTGCGCCCTTTCAAAGGAACCATCGCGCAATTTGCCTGAAGCGATTTAGGGAAATCACGGGAAACCTAAATCAGGATGGTGGGAAGCGGGTTTGAACCGTTGTCATCCCGAATGCGAGTTCTGTATGCTGTGCCATTTTGGTGGGTCCTCTCACGTGGTACGTGAGATTGTCTAAAATCACCGTAAGACTGTAGAACCACGCTTCTTAAAAGTGTATGCTGACAGAGTTCCATTGCGACCAGGAAGATGTAGCATGTTAGCCTCTATTGGCTACGCTCATCTAAGGAACAGTCTTGCCAACAAAGTATTGTACTTTTCAGTTGCCTTAACGCTGAAGTGTGACTTTGTAAGTCCCTGTTGATGTTACGTTCGCGAAGTTAACTGGACCTGGAATGATTTTGCATTTCGAGAGCGCTTTCAGTAGTTTAAGAAGGAATTTTATTACTTGCTCCGACATAGCCTCTCTTTGGTATCATTTTGATGTAAGATTCACCCATAGTTTAATAGCTACCCAATGCGTGCGCTTTAAATAGGTAACTGTGTTCATGGGATCCGTTCGTCGCATGCAGGACGAGGTGAGGCGGGCAGATTCATATTCACGAGTGGCTCGTTCAACACCTTGATTGCGTAACACCGCCGAAATCGCCCTCGCGACTAGGAATATCCTGTCATGCAAAATTAACTGAACCTTGAATAATTTTGTATTTGGAGAAATCTTCCAATAGTTTAAGAAGAGATTGCGTGTGCTTAGTCCGACACCGTAACCAGCTACTTAGGCCCCTCTTGGTTGTTGTTGTTGTGGTCTTCAGTCCTGAGGTTGATTTGATGCAGCTCTCCATGCTACTCTATCCTGTGCAAGCTTCTTCATCTCCCAGTACCTACTGCAACCTACATCCTTCTGAATCTGCTTAGTGTATTCACCTCTTGGTCTCCCTCTGCGATTATTACCTTCCACGCTGCCCTCCAATACTAAATTGGTGATCCCTTGATGCCTCAGAACATGTCCTACCAACCGATCCCTTCTTCTTGTCAAGTTGTGCCACAAACTTCTCTTCTCCCCAATCCTATTCAATACTTCCTCATTAGTTATATGATCTACCCATCTAATCTTCAGCATTCTTCTGTAGCACCACATTTCGAAAGCTTCTATTCTCTTCTTGTCCAAACTATTTATCGTCCATGCTTCACTTCCATACATGGCTACACTCCGTACAAATACTTTCAGAAATGACGCCGGCCGCGTTGGTCTAGCGGTTTTAGGCGCGCAGTCCGGAACCGCGCGACTGCTACGGTCGCAGGTTCGAATCCTGCCTCGGGCATGGATGTGTGTGATGTCCTTAGGTTAGTTAGGTTTAAGTAGTTCTAAGTTCTAGGGGACTGATGACCACATATGTTAAGTTCCATAGTGCTCAGAGCCATTTGAATCAGTTGAACCATCAGAAATGACTTCCTGACACTTAAATCTATACTCGATGTTAGCAAATTTCTCTTCTTCAGAAACGCTTTCCTTGCCATTGCCAGTCTACATTTTATATCCTCTCTACTTCGACCATCATCAGTTATTTTGCTCCCCAAATAGCAAAACTCCTTTACTACTTTAAGTGTCTCATTTCCTAATCTAATTCCCTCAGCATCACCCGACTTAATTCGACTACATTCCATTATCCACGTTTTGCTTTTGTTGATGTTCATCTTATATCCTCCTTTCAAGACACTGTCCATTCCATTCAACTGCTCTTCCAAGTCCTTTGCTGTCTCTGACAGAATTACAATGTCATCGGCGGACCTCAAAGTTTTTGTTTCTTCTCCATGGATTATAATACCTACTCCGAATTTTTCTTTTGTTTCCTGGTATCTTTTTGTTTCTTGGTATAATTTTAATATAAGACACATCCATAGTCTGACAGCTATCCGATGCGCGTGTCTTGGATAGGTAACTGTGTTCATGAGATAATTTCCCGTGAACAGCGTGGCAACCAAAAGAAACTTGAGATCTATGCCTATTGCTAAAGTCAGATACAGCCTTTCTCGTCAGGCACCTACAGTGTAGTAAGGCCGCGGACAATCATTGCTGAAAATATGAGAGAATTCTATAATTGAAGAAAATCCTGTACCCGATTCAAACAGGTCCCTTCTTTTTGCGGTTGTTTGTAGGTACAGTCCGCTGACAAAGTATAATGTCTTGCGGTAATTCGGCAACAACCCATGCTGAGATGGAATTGTATTGGTAGGAACCACTATCGTATGACACAGTGATTAGTTGGCACAGTCGTTTACAGTGTCTGGTCAACAAAGGTGAAAACCCAACCTTCATAGGTGTAAATGATGCTGAGTGCTTTTTGCTACAGTCATGGCGAGGAGATAACAGGTTGTGAAACAGTCAAAGGAGCATACAGCGACAACCTCCCGACGAGGTTATGGGAGACTCCGAGCTACGGCATCGCGAGAAGCTTTCCTCATTCCCGGTATTCTCCTGATCCAGCGACTTCTTACTCTTTCCGTAGATGAAGAGACCCTTACCTGGCAGGCATTATCAGAACAACAACTAGGTGATTCGAGGTGGGACATTTCCTGAAAAAAAATTGTGTTACACTGAAGGGTGAATACTAAGTAGTTTATCGGCCCGTGAACCTACTATCGATACAAATTTTCGCTCTATTGCATCTCTGCTGGTTCTAACCTACAAACGAGTGCTACCACGTCGTGCTATATTGCACGGCACATCCCGCTTGTCCTATTTGAGAGCACTGTGCGAGTAGTCTCAGCCTCACTGTATGTTTCTCGCTTAGTGGCTTTAACTCAAAAAAGCGCAAAACTGCTAGCAATGGTGAGTCAGATGCCTCGATACAGACATAACAATGTTTTTCCTTGTGTTTGTGGTATCGTACCAATCGATACCGCATAGGAGGCAATCGTTAGACTCTGTCAGGTTGGCACTTGAGCTACGGCCGTTGTCCGACAGCTGCTGTGATTGCGACCGGCGCCGCCCAACCACTGACGTCCCTAGTGCCAACCTCTCCCGCCTCCTCCCTCCCCTGAACTGATGGATCACATGGGTAAAGTGACCGCCCAACTACAGCTCAGCCAGTCCGTCTCCAGTCGAGTTCATGTAAATCATTATGCAGTTATGGAGTTCTAGTCAAGTCCTGGTGTGGCTCCGGTATAGAGTAGTCTAGTATCGTCCTTGTGCAGACGTAGCTTTTTCCACGAAAGTCGTATCTGAGAACTGGCCTCCCGACTTACTTTTATTGTGAACAATTAAAGTGTTTAAATGTATCAGCATATTTCAGGGATTTGTACGTGATTTCAACCAGGAGTCACTATACAGAAGGTCTCTCAATTCTTTTGATTTCCTCCTCAGAATCAATGCACTATCCCAACAGGACATTGTTTTTTTGGCGACGAGATTTTCTTGGCCACTTCACTGTTGTATGCGAAACTTGATGTCCCTGTCTGCACGCTTTAGACTTGAGACACGCAGGTTCGATGTTTCGACCCTCCGTCATGTTGGAGACTCACTTGGTATGCTTCATCGAGACCTCAATCTGACCTTGTTGTAGTCTGAAGGGTCGGGGTCGAGGCAGACCGATAGCAGCTGCATGTAAAACGGTGGCAGGTGGCTACTCAGGTAACTGCACTCACTGTGAATACAGCAACGAAGAAACTTTAATCGTGTGGGAAACATTTTAAGACAAAATACTTTCAACTTTGCTGTCTACCACAGCGGAGTGACTGGCGTGTTTACATGAATGGCCTTTGCATGATTGACCATTGCTGACTTTTCTTTATTTAGCTTGCCAAGATTCCTTTGATCTTTCAGTGTCGTCGCAGTACTTTCTGGATGTAGCTGCGTATTCCATTATAATGGTCATAGCTCCCGAGCCAGAATATTAAATAATTTGTGTGTTAAATTATGACAGGTTTTTCTGGGATTATGTGCACGAGTTATTATAACCCTGGTATCTATCATTGTTTGCTGTCACTGGGTTTAAGGACTGTTTCTACATATACATATACATACCCATATACGTTTTCATGAAAGAGAACACTGACTCATTATTTCTTTAATGTAACTTGTGATGTAGTCAAATAAATATGTTACCTGATACTTAGACATCTTTCAGAGACAATAAAATATCTGGATTTTTGGTTATGATTAAGTAGGTTGTCAGGTTATTTTCCTTACAGAGAAATATAGGAACATGTAACAAGAAATTATACCAAAATAACAATCGAACAAATGTAAGTAGTGTTAAACTTATTTCATTTTAATTCTAAAAAACTTCTGAAACTTACAAAATTATTATTATTATTATTATTATTATTATTATTATTATTATTATAAATTTTGGATTATAATTTGAAAATATCTGTAATGCAACTTCGATGAAATATTAATGAAATATAACTTTTACCTTTGGATGAAAAGACCGAATATAGATATAAATATCTTTTTGTTGCAAGTTGAGCATTGATGATCACTTTAGTCTAACATTTTTGGCATGAATTAACATCCTTCTCTAAAGCAGTTGGGCATGTTAACTCGGTTCTAGAAATCTTGTGTTCTGTAGTGCTGAGTTCTAGTCGTCATTGCTGGAAGTTATTGTTGAAACAATAAATTTCAAAAATAATGAAGACTGTTTTATTTCTAAAATTTATGCAGGAATAACCAAAACTCTGGATTCCTTCTGGTAAAGGTGGAGCGTACCCTGAATTTGAGCCAACTTAAAGAAACTTCGAGAAAACAACAGAAACCAAAATAAGCTAAGAAAGTTATTTCATTTTAAATAATTCTTTTTTACCATATGCACCGATTTGTCACGTATTTCTATTTTGTCATATGCAGCTCTCAATAATGACACCATTAAAGAGTGCATGGACAAACCTTTTAATTTTTTAAATATCGTCTATAAGAAGGTGAGGGTAGAAAAAGTGCACTAGGTTATTGCTACTATGATTGTGTTTTTGCTATGGACATTAATTACAAAAACTGCCTGTTCTATGGTACTTATTCTAAAGTTAGTTCCTTTTGTAACTACAGTTTTGACGTTCGATATCTACAGTCTTAATAGTACTATTAGTAACATGATCCGCTTTCATGGCTTTTTAAATATTTATTCAGAATTCTGGAAGGTCTTCTTGCATTTATGGCTGAGTTCTATTTAGCATAAGGAGTGTGTTAGCCGGGAATCGTCTACTTTCATACTTTTTTAAACTGTGTATGTTTTGTCCGTCTGCATGTTTTATGAGAGTTTTTCAAACGTTTTAGTTGCCCTTTATGGACAGTTTAATATCTTGGAGAAATTGTGCAATTTCATGATGTTACCAAGCAGTGTAATTGTTGGCAATAAATTTGTGTTTTCTGTAAAGGGCAGCACTGACATCGAGGCAAACGAAACAATTCCTTCTTCTGTTTGTTAAGTGGGTTTTTGCTGACAGGTTCCAATCTCACATTCTCACTCGCCACCTTCTCAGTTGTAGGAGAGTGTGGTTCCATGGCTGTTGCAACAAAACGCGTTAATAATACGATTTTTGTACTTTGAAAAGAATTCATTTTTTGCTTTTATATGTGGTCTTTTCTTCTGAGTTTATGAGACAAATACATAGAGAACAACTACCACCACCATCATCAAGGTTCATGGTCGATGCATGATTTTTTGAGGCGATAATTAAAGCTTAATGACTACTCCTCTCTATCTCATTTTTTATTATCGTCTGTATAAAGCTAACACTAGATATTCGTTCCTACGCTCCATAATGCAGACATTCCTAAGACAACATCAAGGAAATTTGGATATGCTGACAACTAGGCTCTTGCTGCGACCCACAAAGACCTGGTGTTACTGAGACTGTCTTGACTGAAGACCTACAAATTGTTGTCAAATACTTCCGTAACCAGGGGTTACAGCCACACGCTGCCAAAAGAGAAGTCACCAGCTTGCACCTTAGCAACAGTCTCCCAAACAAGGAAGTAAAGGTATATTTTGAAGAGAAACACCTGTGCCATATCAAAAATCCACCATTACCTGGGGGTCACTCCTGGAAGGACGCTCTGCTTCAAACAGCACTTGCTGAGAACTGCCGCTAAGATGAAGTCAAAAAATAATATCTTGCAGAAACTTTATGGCATGACATGCGATCAGCAGCTCCAACACTAAGGACATCTGCTCTTGGGCTGGTGTACTCCGTGGCAGAATACTGCGCTGCTGACTGGATCAACAGCCCATGCACCAGACTTCTCAACACACAACTCAACCACACTATGCGAATCACCACAGGAACAATCAGAAATACTCCAACTTTCTGTCTACCTCTTCTCAGCTACCATCCTACTCATGAGGATATTCCTGTACTCAGTAAAAAACAGCCTTGATCACTGTCACCCACCTCTACAAAGTGAAAAATTTCTAATGGACCACAGAGCAACAACAACAGAGAAATACGGCAGGACAACGCTACCTGAGAACAGCTGAAGATGCCCTGCATCTCGATGACGCCTCCAAGGTTTTAAGAGCATCGCAAGATCTGGTCTGCACTCTATAGAATGAAGATAAATAGTGGAAGATGTGCAGACGCAGTGTAAAAATAGTGATTAACAACATCGCCCAGCGGTGGCTGTGGTGCGGAACATCAAGCTGTCCAGCACATCATGCATACGTGCCCAGATCGATCCTTTCTTGGCGATCTGGAGGAGTTCCTGTTAGCACCTAAGGCATCAATTGTGATGTTCAGCAGTTGGACATAAGCCTGTGTTCTGTAAATATTGTACACTTAATCACCTTATAATCATGGTGGTGGTGGTAAGTTTCTATGGGACCAAACTGCTGAGGTCATCGATCCCTAGGCTTACACACTACGTAATCTAACTTAAGCTAACTTACGCAAAGTACAACACACACACCCATGCCCGTGCGAGGACTCGAACCTCCTCCGATGGGGTGAGCCGCGTGAACCACGGCAAGGTGACCGAGACCGCGCGGCTACCCCGCCTGGCTTGTAATCATGACTTTCTTTCTTAATTATTTCTATGTGTATTGTGAAGAAAAAAATATTTCCCTGTGTGACGTGATGTTATCCATGCGCTAAATATATAAATCTAAGTTCCATCCTTATATATAAAATTCTCGTGTCAATGTTAGTTGCCATACCCCTCCGAAACGAATCGATCGATTCTGATGAAATTTTACATGTGTATTCGATAGGTCTGAGAATCGGTCGTAATCTATTTTTCATACTCCTAAGTGATAAGGGTGGTCCACCCCAAAGTCTTTTATTCTTATTTTTTGGACAGAACTTTTTATTTTTATTTTTTTATGATGTGGCATTACAAAATACACGCAACCATAAATTTTCACGCTTCTACCACCAGCCCCTATTTTTAATAGCGATTTTAGTAATTTAATATTTTTCAACCCCGGTCCGTAACTGATCAATTATCAGTTGATCAGTTATCCCCGCCAGGTGTCTATCGGTGATTTTCAGTATTCGATAGGTAATTGAAGGATACGGACCAAAAGGAATGACTCGAATATCCCTCTTTGAATCGACATAACTAGACCGACAAGTTTAACTAGGTAGCACGAGTCATTCGCTAAACCGACATTTAGGCCTAGCGCACACGCATCGATTTTTATCGTACGGAAATATATCGCACGATCAAATTCTTTTAGTGGAACAAAGAAATTCCTAGGCTCTCCTTTGTTCCAAAGAATTCAATCGTACAATGTTTTTACGCACGATAAAATGGTTCAAATGGCTATGGGCACTATGGGACTTAACATCTGAGGTCATCAGTCCCCTAGAACTTAGAACTACTTAAACCTAACTAACCTAAGGACATCACACATATCCATGCCCAAGGCAGGATTCGAACCTGCGACCGTAGTTGTCGCGCTGTTCCAGACTGAAGCGCCTAGAACCGCTCGGCCACTCTGGCCGGCCGTACGATAAACATCGATGGGTGTGCACTTGGCCTTATTCATAATGCTGGCGAACACGTTTCGACACGAAATTGCCGATTGTTTGTATGCTCATGGACGAGCCGTGCATCTGCTGCAATTGTTAAATCCGCGCGATCTACCGTAGGAACGCTAGGACTAATAGTGGCCGATACTGCAGGACCCTTTTCCCACTCCTTACACAGTTTGCAGCCATTATTATTGTTTGTGTCATGAGCTCCGGCCAACAACGGCTGTTGTGTTCTACATCTACATACATACTCCGCAATCCACCATACGGTGCGTGGCGGAGGGTACCTCGTACCACAACTAGCATCTTCTCTCCCTGTTCCACTCCCAAACAGAACGAGGGAAAAATGACTGCCTATAAGCCTCTGTACGAGCCCTAATCTCTTTTATCCTATCTTTGTGGTCTTTCCGCGAAATGTAAGTTGGCGGCAGGAAAATTGTACTGCAGTCAGCCTCAAATGCTGGTTCTCTAAATTTCCTCAGTAACGATTCACGAAAAGAACGCCTCCTTTCCTCTAGAGACTCCCACCCGAGTTGCAGAAGCATTTCCGTAACACTCGCGTGATGATCAAACCTACGAGTAACAAATCTAGCAGCCCGCCTCTGAATTGCTTCTATGTCCTCCCTCAATCCGACCTGATAGGGATCACAAACGCTCGAGCAGTACTCAAGAATTCGTCGTATTAGTGTTTTATAAGCGGTTCAAAAACGGTTCAAATGGCTCTGAGCACTATGGGACTTAACATCTGGGGTCATCAGTCCCCTAGAACTTAGAACTACTTAAACCTAACCAACCTAAGGACATCACACACATCCATGCCTGAGGCAGGACTCGAACCTGCGACCGTAGCAGTCGCGCGGTTCCAGACTGAAGCGCCTAGAACCGCTCGGCCACACCGGCCGGCTTATAAGCGGTCTCCTTTACAGATGAACCACATCTTCCCAAAATACTACCAATGAACCGAAGACGACCATCCGCCTTCCCACAACTGCCATTACATGCTTGTCCCACTTCATATCGCTCTGCAATGTTACGCCCAAATATTTAATCGACGTGACTGAGTCAAGCGCTACACTACTAATGGAGTACTCAGACATTACGGGATTCTTTTTCCTATTCATCTGCATTAATTTTTAGCTGCCATTCTTTACACCAATCACAAATTCTGTCCAAGTCATCTTTTATCCTCCTACAGTCACTCGACGACGACACCTTCCCGTACACCACAGCATCATCAGCAAACAGCCGCACATTGCTATCCACCCTATCCAAAAGATCATTTATGTGTGTTACACGTATACATTATTCTTCTAGACTAGAGATAATTTATAGGGTGAAGCAATGTTTGCCGGGTCAGCTATAACATATAAAGATTTTCAGAGGTGGAACGAAGTTCGCCGGGTATAGAACAATAAAACAAAAATAAAATTTCATTAATTACAATGACGTTGCTGTGTCACAAGTGCTTGCATTTCTTGTCGAAAGTTCTGCTAATAGACTGTTCAACGTCAGGTTCCTGTAAGAAACAAAAGGAGAAATCAACTTCAAAGATTTTGGTGATACCGAGTCTTTTTGAATAGTAGCAATGGAGTTCTTGCCCACGTAGTGCAACGGCTTTCCGCAACAGCTACGAAGGTTGTCGGTCCGTAAGAGCTTCGCAGCGGACGGATGGAACGTGACGGAGACACCGGCGCCGCCTGCTGCCGCCGTCGCCTCCAGATTCCCCGATAACCACGCATGCGCGGACAAAGGAAGAGCTACCGGTGCCGGCACCGCAGCCGATAATGAACAGTGACGCGACGGCAGAGCCCAGCCGAGCGGCGCCAGCGCGTGAGGTGCGGGACGCGGGGCGCCGGCCCGAAACAAAAGAGGATCGCGGCGCGGACCGGCTCTTTCATTTGGGCGGTCTCTGGTGAAGCCTGGAGGGGGGTTCACACACGACGTCTGGCGCGCCACGCTGCGGCTCGTTTGCGTCGCCACCTTGACGGCGGCCAGCTATGCCGCACTTATTCCGCCTCATATTGCGGCGATGGCGTAACCCGCAGATTAGGCATCGTCGCCGCCGATAATTATAAGTGACGTTAGTGCCTTACTGAAATCTCTCTGCTTGGAATTTCCGTCTTGGAATTTTGCCGTAAATCAACAGACTTTCATTCTTGTTGTTGTTGTGGTCTTCAGTCCTGAGGCTGGTTTGATGCAGCTCTCCATGCTACTCTATCCTGTGCAAGCTTCTTCATCTCCCAGTACCTACTGCAACCTACATCCTTCTGAATCTGTTTAGTGTATTCATCTCTTGGTCTCCCTCTACGATTTTTACCCTCCACACTGCCCTCCAGTACTAAATTGGTGATCTCTTGATGCCTTAGAACATGTCCTACCAACCGATCCCTTCTTCTAGTCAACTTGTGCCACAAACTTCTCTTCCCCCCAATCCTATTCAGTACCTCCTCTTTAGTTATATGATCTACCCATCTAATCTTCAGCATTCTTCTGCAGTACCACATTTCGAAAGCTTCTATTCTCTTCTTGTCCAAACTAGTTATCGTCCATGTTTCACTTCCATTCATGGCTACGCTCCATACAGATACTTTCAGAAACGACTTACTGACACTTAAATCTATACTCGATGTTAACAAATTTCTCTTCTTCAGAAACGCTTTCCTTGCCATTGCCAGTCTACATTTTATATCCTCTCTTCTTCTACCATCATCAGTTATTTTGCTCCCCAAATAGCAAAACTCCTTTACTACTTTAAGTGTCTCATTTCCTAATCCAATTCCCCCAGCATCACCCGACTTAATTCGACTACATTCCATTATCCTCGTTTTGCTTTTGTTGATGTTCATCTTATACCCTCCTTTCAAGACACTGTCCATTCTGTTCAACTGCTCTTCCAAGTCCTTTGCTGTCTCTGACAGAATTACAATGTCATCGGCGAACCTCAAGGTTTTTATTTCTTCTCCATGGATTTTAATACCTACTTTCATTATATGAAACAAATGCCCAACTATTCTACCGAAGTCGATTTACGCCACACGATGAAGGGAAATAGAGCATTAAAAAAAAAAGTCATTAACTTTTCGCTCCGTCTTCAGGCCACGAGTGGCCTACGAGGCCATCCGACCGCAGTGTCATCCTCAGTGTAGGATGCCGATAGGAGGGACGTGGTGTCAGCACACAGCTCTCCCGGTCTTTATGATGGTATTCTTGACCGAAGTATTCGGTCGAGTAGCACCTCAATTGGCATCACGACGCTGAGTGCACCCCGAAAAATGGCAACAGCGCATGGCGGCCTGGGTGGTCAACCATCCAAGTGCCGACCACGCCCGACATCGCTTAACTTCGGTGATCTCACGGGAACCGGTGTATCCACTGCGGCAAGGCCGTTGCCTCATTAACCTTTCAGACTTGAAGTATTAAAAATTAGATTATTTTCAATTTTATTGTTCTTATTATATTATGGAGTGTCCTCTTTTAACTACTTGGGAGCACTAATAACAAATGATAACAGTACTGGAAAGGCCACAAGGGAAAGAATACAAGCAGGAAACAGAGCTTGCTTTGCAAATATGCAACTTTTCAAAAACAGCCTTGTTACAAGAAAAAAACTAAACTACTAATATATAAATCCCTAGTCGACATCTACATCTACATGATTCCTCTGCAATTCACATTTAAGTGCTTGGCGGAGGGTTCATCGAACCACAATCATACTATATCCCGACCATTCCACTCCCGAACAGCGCGCGGGAAAAACGGACACCTAAACCTTTCTGTTCGAGCTCTGATTTCTCTTATTTTATTTTGATGATCATTCCTACCTATGTAGGTTGGGCTCAACAAAATATTTTCGCATTCGGAAGAGAAAGTAGGTGACTGAAATTTCGTAAATAGATCTCGTCACGACGAAAAACGTCTTTGTTTTAATGACTTCCATCCCAACTCGCGGATCATATCTGCCACACTCTCTCCCCTATTACGAGATAATACAAAACGAGCTGCCCTTTTTTGCACCCTTTCGATATCCTCCCTCAATCCCACCTGGTAAGGATCCCACACCGCGCAGCAGTATTCTAACAGAGGACGAACGAGTGTAGTGTAAGCTGTCTCTTTAGTGGACTTGTTGCATCTTCTAAGTGTCCTGCCAATGAAACGCAACCTTTGGCTCACCTTCCCCACAATGTGGTCTTTCCAACTGAAGTTGTTTCGTAATTTTAACACCCAGGTACTTAGTTGAATTGACAGCCTTGAGAATTGTACTATTTATCGAGTAATCGAATTCCAACGGATTTCTTTTGGAACTCATGTGGATCACCTCACACTTCTCGTTATTTAGCGTCACCTGCCACCTGCCACACCATACAGCAATTTGTTCTAAATCGCTTTGCAACTGATACTGGTCTTCGGATGACCTTACTAGACGGTAAATTACAGCATCATCTGCGAACAACCTAAGAGAACTACTCAGATTGTCACCCAGGTCATTTATATAGATCAGGAACAGCAGAGGTCCCAGCACTCAACGGCTCAGAGGTATGGACGTTGACAGAACACGATAAAAATGCACTGAGAACCATTGAGCAGAAAATACTACGCAAAATCTATGGGCTAATAAGGGAGGAAGAAGGCTGGAGAATACGCTACAATGCCGAATTACAAGAGTTAATACAAGGCGGGGACATAGTAAAATTTGTGAAATCACAGCGAATACGATGGCGAGGACACTTGGAGAGAATGGCAGAGGATAGAAAGGAAAGAAAATGGTGAAAGGTATGATCCGTTCAGTTAGGTGAAAAGGGAGACCCAGAAGAAGATGGATCGACGAGGTAATAATGGATATCACCAGTAATGGGAGTCCGGGGGTGGAAAAGAGCTGCAAATAATCAAGAAGTGTGGAGGAAGATTGTTGAAGAAGCCAAGGCTCACCAAGGGCTGTAGCGCTACTGAAGAAGACAAAGATTGGATTATTAGAGAGGCAACAACGTGAAAAACAAGTGCTACATACATTAAACTGAACGCGTACACGGTGGTTTCAGAGGGACCCACTGCACTTGAAATGTCGTTACTTTGGATGCTAAGGTAAAATGCAGTACCTCCCAGCAGTTAGGCATAGGGTTGCCTGACAGAGAGCAAGTACACTTTCCACCTGCTTTTATTATATTCCTTTTCTGCGCTAAAGTGTACACAGTGCCTTGAGGTGCCATGTATTCGTAGATGCTTCGCTTCTGTTGTATTCTTTTCAACGGGGACAATAGTTTTACATTTCTTTGCTAAAGGTGCTTTTCTCTCATTATCTGAAATAATGCAAGACAGCAGTGATTTTTTCGTCCGAAAATCGAGATCACTGTCTTCAGCTAACACATCATCTCCACCTTCGTTGCTACAGACAGTCTGGGTTGACGTTAAAAGAAATCCTTTCCAAAATGCACGCCAGATTTCCTCTTCCTATATTCTGTGAGAGCACGTCGTGTGAAACTGGAAGTATAACAACCTTCTCCAGCGAGCCATATCGCACTGAGAGCCGCATTGGTTTTACACAGATTATAAATCTGAACAGGACAATATTTTGTACGTAATCTATGCACGAAACATGCCTTATAGGCACAAATTCAGTCACAATTCAAAAACAAAGACAATCGTTCAAGGTGTACCGCACTCGCTCCTACGTTTGCTCGACTAACTGCTAAGATTCGAAACATATGAAATTGTTCGAGCTGCAGCCGCTTTAGGGCAACATCTACTGGAGACTTAATGGTTGGCTACAGGAGTAGCTACTTTGCATATGTCAAGAAATGAGAAAGTCGTAGGTGGCTTCAGTGGGAACCCCATCGTCTGAAAGCCAGGTCCTATTAATAAACACTTCTTTATGAATGAAAACACGCGCAGCGCTAGTGTAATGTACAATATTTATTGTTTATTTCACAGACAGGTATTCGACTCTTCGCCATCACCAGATACAAAGACAAATATGTGGTGCAATGAAATTTTGCTGGATCAAAGATTTTAAAGAGACTGTATGTACACAGTATCCCCACTTCCACAGATGAAATTGTTAATGTTGGATATAGGAACAAAACGAGAGGAATTATTTCAGTGTACAAGCCATTTAAGATTATATGAAAGATAAATTATGTGACACATTAACTAATGAATGACATACAAATTGCAAAAATTGTTCACAGATGAAAATAAATTATCAATAAATTGCTGAGAGGAATGTCGTTACACGTATTGCCAAATGCATTGAAGTTGACGGACATCATTTTGAGCATTTATTGCATTAATATGGTATTTACAATGAAACAACTGAAATAAAATGTTAAAAAACCTACCTGTTACCAACTGTTCGTCTAAAATTATGAGCCATACGTTTCTGACTATTACAGCGCCATCTATCACAAAGCGAAAAAAGTGGTCCAACTAAAACATTCATATTTCTTTACGTACTACACGAATATGTAATAAAAATGGGGGCTCCGTTAAAAAAAAAAAAAAAACAGCCAACTATAGCGCCATCTGGTTTCCCCCTTCAAGCTAGACAAGTTTCGTACTTTGTATTTTTTACGTTTGACTCTTATTTCGTGAGATATTTGGCCCGGTCACGATCAATAGACCACCCTGTATAGGCGTTGACAATTGCAGCGCCTTATTTTGCCTGTTTATGTATCCGAATGTTGGTCTGCGCGTTGTATACATCAGAGGATGCTGAAACATCGTAGGTATGTTCATTAACCGGTGCACTCGCGGTGTATTCTGAAAAAAATAATAGTTCAGTTTTCCTACTGCAGGTGAAAACAGGATGCTGTAAGAGGAACTGTGGAACAAATGATTACCGTGGTTCTGGCACGTGTGTTAGGATATGGTCTCAAGCTATGTGATAGCCGGCCGAAGTGGCCGTGCGGTTAAAGGCGCTGCAGTCTGGAGCCGCAAGACCGCTACGGTCGCAGGTTCGAATCCTGCCTCGGGCATGGATGTTTGTGATGTCCTTCGGTTAGTTAGGTTTAACTAGTTCTAAGTTCTAGGGGACTAATGACCTCAGCAGTTGAGTCCCATAGTGCTCAGAGCCATTTGAACCAAGCTATGTGATCTTATGGTCTCGCGACTCATACTGCGTCCGTAACACGGCATGGTCGATAGTCGATTGCAGCATGTCCGGTGTAATCAGAGCGATATGTCAGCGTATGCCATCGTTCGGATCGGGAACACTCTGGATACATTCCTGACACGCACAATTTTTCAGATATCTCCACAACCAGAAGTCACATGAATTTTGGTCACCAGATATTGAAGATCTTACATACTGAAACGGTCTAGAGATGATGCGGTCGTTTGCAAAGATTTCATGAAACACATCTTCCACGTGGGAAGCGCCTTGTGGTGTCGCCACATCTTGCATGAAAATAATGGTTGCGTACTTGCAAACCTGGAATCACATATTGCACAAGAAGGTCCCCAACACGTGGTTACTGAACACCTAAGAGGTGCACGATGTGTCATCTTGAAGAAAAACAGGCCATGAATGAAGGAGCTTGTGAAACCGCACCATACGGTTACATAAATTGTGTGCAGTGAATGTTCCTGCACAACATGCGGCAGCGTAGATCGCCAAGTGCGATAGCTGTGTATACGAGGTGTGGCTAGAAAAAAAACCGGACTAGTACTGGTGAAACAATAAAACGAATGCAATAAGGCTGAAAGTCGCGTGGCCTGTCACGTGACTCTCGCTCCGTCTACTGCTCGAGTTTCATCTGCCTCCTGCACTCAGTCTGCCCGTGGCGTCTGTTTTAAGTAGTTGACGTTTTGTCTGTGCGTCGGAAAATGTTGAGTGTACGGAAAGAACAGCGTGTTAACATCAAATTTTGTTTCAAACTAGGAAAATCTGCAAGTGAAACGTTTGTAATGTTACAACAAGTGTACGGCGATGATTGTTTATCGGGAACACAAATGTTTGAGTGGTTTAAACGATTTAAAGATGGCCGCGAAGACACCAGTGATGACACTCGCACTGGCAGACCATTTTCAGCAAAAACTGATGCAAACATTGAAAAAATCGGTAAACTTGATGCATTGGAAAACTCCTGGTTCTCCACGAAAAAAAAAAGCACGAATGTCAAAATCGAAATTCAAGGCAATGATGATTGTTTTTGTTGACATCAAAGGGATTGTGCACATTGATTGGGTACCAGAGGGACAAACAGTGAATCAGCATTACTACATTAGCGTCCTGGCTACCCTACGTGAGCGAGTACGGAGAAAACGGAACGATTTGTGGAGAAAAAAGTCATGGATCCTTCACCAAGACAATGCCCCAGCTCACAGTGCGTTGTCAGTGAAGACGTTTTTCGCAAAACACAACATTCCCATCTTAGATCATCCACTCTACTCATCTGATTTGGCCCCCTGTGACTTTTTTCTTTTCCCTAAAGTCAAGTCAGCTTTGAAAGGAACTAGATTTGAGACTGTTGAAGCAGTAAAAGAAAAAGCGACGGAAGTAATGTATGGACTTACCGAAAATGATCAGCAGCATTGCTATGAACAGTGGAAAATTCGAATGGAGCGGTGTAGAGACCGAGGAGGAGAGTACATTGAAGGAGATAACATGGAATTGTAAATAATTGTAAATAAATGTTTTTTCCAGCATCAGTCCGGTTTTTTCCTAGCCGCACCTCGTAGCTGTGTGCATTCACGGCACTTTGCAGAGTAAAATGTGCCTCGTCCGTCCAAGGAATATTCTCCAGCCACAAGTCATCCGTTTCCATGCGCGCCGAAATGCGAAGGGTAAAGTCCCGGTGTTGTAGCCTAACTTTGGGGTTCATTTGGTGCTGATTCCGTGTCTTGTCAAATATTTTGAACTGTTGCCAGAGGACGATTCCGGCGACACAGCTCGAGCACTGACTGCAGAGTTTCAGTGTTCCACGGTCGGCTAGAGCTACATCAACTGCCATGGGAAAGAGCCGCCTTCCTCTACCTGCTGCATCACCTAACTCACCGGTTTCTTCATTTCTTGTTCGTATTATTTAGCCCATTTATTCACATGGGGTCTCTTCTCGACTGTCTCTGTTGGCGATATTCCCCCAATGCAGCGTTGCTATTGCTGCAGATATGATAAAACAATTTTATCAACAGGGCACGGTCGTTCTTTTCGATAGCCATTGGATTTTGTACGGAAAACGTTAACATTCTTAACCCTTGCCCTTGCACCAACAGTCACTCCACAAAAGAAATCAGCTCGCGCCACCAAGCGACAAAGAGCATGCTGACATCAAAACAGGAAACATTTCATATTCGGATTGCTGACGGCATCATATTTTGATCTGATGCCAGCAAGTGGAACTATTATTGTTTTTCGGCATTCTCTGCGAGCGCACCGATTAATGAACACACGTACGATGTTTCAGCGTCTGGCGATGTATACAGCCCGCACTGCAGCACTTGGAGTGCGGTCAGCTTAATTCTGGCCACCCGGTACATCTCAATCATTCAATTTAATTTTGTACTAATACGACGCTTATATGCTTGGGACATTAGCACTAGTGAAAGGCCGAAATACACTACTGGCCATTAAAATTGCTACACCAAGAGGATATGAAGATGATAAACGGGAATTCATTGCTCAAATATATTATACTAGAACTGACATGTGATTACATTTTCACGCAATTTAGGTGCATAGATCCTGAGAAATCAGTACGCAGAACAACCACTTCTGGCCGTAATAACGGCTTTGATACGTCTGGGCATTGAGTCAAAAAGAGCTTGGATGGCGTGTACAGATACAGCTACCCATGCACCTTCAACACGGTACCACACTTCATCAAGAGTAGTGACTGTCGTCGTATCGTGACGAGCCAGTTGCTCGGCCACCATTGACCAGACGTTTTCAATTGGTGAGAGATCTGGAGAATGTGTTGGCCAGAGCAGCAGTCGAACATTTTCTGTATCCAGAAAGGCCCGTACAGGACGGACCTGCAACATGCGGTCGTGCATTATTCAGCTAAAATGTAGAGTTTCGAAAGGAACGAATGAAAGGTAGAGCCACGGGTCGTAACACATCTGAAATGTAACGTTCACTGTTCAAAGTGCAGTCAATGCGAACAAGAGGTGACCGAGAGGTGTAACCAATGGCACCCCATACCATCACACCGGGTGATACGCCAGTATGGCGATGACGAATACACGCTTCCAATGTGCGTTCACCGCGATGTCACCAAACACGGATGCGGTCATCATGATGCTGTAAACAGAACCTGGATTCATCCGAAAAAATGACGTTTTGCCATTCGTGCACCCAGGTTCGTCGTTGAATACACCATCGGAGGCGCTCCTGTCTGTGATGCAGCGTCAAGGGTAACCGTTGGTTGGTTGGTTTGGGGAAGGAGACCAGACAGCGTGGTCATCGGTCTCATCGGATTAGGGAAGGATGGGGAAGGAAGTCGGCCGTGCCCTTTCAGAGGAACCATCCCGGCATTTGCCTGGAGTGATTTAGGGAAATCACGGAAAACCTAAATCAGGATGGCCGGACGCGGGATTGAACCGTCGTCCTCCCGAATGCGAGTCCAGTGTCTAACCACTGCGCCACCTCGCTCGGTCAAGGGTAACCGCAGCCATGGTCTCCGAGCTGCTGCAAACGTCGTCGAACTGTTCGTGCAGATGGTTGTTGTCTTGCAAACGTCCACATCTGTTGACTCAGGGATCGAGACGTGGCTGCACGAACCGTTAGAGCCATGCCGATAAGATGCCTGTCATCTCGACTGCTAGTGATACGAGGCCGTTGGGATCCAGCACGGCGTTCCGTATTACCCTCCTGAACCCACGGATTCCATATCTCGACCAATGCGAGCAGCAATGTCGCGATACGATAAACTACAATCGCGATAGGCTGCAATCCGACCTTTATCAAAGTCGGAAACGTTATGGTACGCAATTCTCCTCCTTACACGAGGCATCACAACAACGTTTCACCAGGCAACGCCGGTCAACTGCTGTTTGTGTATGAGAAATCGGTTGGAAACTTTCCTCATGTCAACACGTTGTTGGTGTCGCAACCGGCGCCAACTTTGTGTGAATGTTCTGAGAAGCTGATCATTTGCATACCACAGCATCTTCTTCCTGTCGGTAAATTTCACGTCTGTAGCACGTCATCTTCGTGGTGTAGCAATTTTAATGGCCAGTAGTGTAAGAAAGAAGAATGGATACTGAAAAGACGGAAACTTACAAAAACAATAGCTAAATGCTAAACGCCTGGACAAATTGTTGTGGATTGGCAAGACAGCCAACCCACTATGAGAGGAAGCCGAAAGGCACGCGTTTCAGCTTACGCAGGCTGGCGTGAGGTCTGGAACAGGTAAAGGAAATGAGAGTAACAAAAAACGTACGTAGCTGCTGGAATACTTAACTTTAATCCATAATTGGTGAACATCGCTCTTGACGGTACATATTTTACAGCATCAATAGTAACTGGTAATGGCGCCTTGCTAGGTCGTAGCAAATGACGTAGCTGAAGGCTATGCTAACTATCATCTCGGCAAATGAGAGCGTATTTTGTCAGTGAACCATCGCTAGCAAAGTCGGCTGTACAACTGGGGCGAGTGCTAGGAAGTCTCTCTCTAGACCTGCCGTGTGGGGGCGCTCGGTCTGCAATCACTGATAGTGGCGACACGCGGGTCCGACGTATACTAACGGACCGCGGCCGATTTAAAGGCTACCACCTAGCAAGTGTGGTGTCTGGCGGTGACACCACACAAATGAGATGTAATGAACAGTTTGCGAATAGTAATTCTGTCATACTGTTTTGTAAATGAAGTATACGTCAAAAAATAACGAGCTATAGTACCTCACCATAAAGCACTTATATTATACCTATCAATTTTATGCACATCTTCTCCCATCAGCTGTTTCCGTTATGCTGAGAGGAGTAAAGAGCAAGCACAATTTATAGCACAGTAGAAACACATAAAGATTCAAGGTTTATCGAGTCAGATGAAGAACGGCGGCAGGTAACCAGCATCCGTTCGCGTTAGAATTTATTTCCACAGGAAGTATTACAGTAATGAGCATCCCGGCCCTCAGGGTGACCGGCGGCTGGTCTTAAATTTTTCGGTAAAAGAGATGCCTATCTTAATGCGGGGAGGTACTTAGGGAATTACCGGGGCACCCTTTCGGTTGGTAATTCCCTCCCACCGCCGGTAGGGTGCCGGGCAGCGCGGCGCGCCTGTCGGGTGGGACTCGGCACATACTTAGCCGGATCAGAACGCCTCAATTTCGGGCCGTAAATATAATCCTTTCGGCGGAACCAGACAGGCGTCGGGGCAGGTGTTGGATCTGGCAATCAGGAGCGGTCTCCTCTTTCTGGCGCGCCGAGTGCCTCTCCAATGCGAGCGCCGAGACAAAAAGCAGACGTCAGGCGGCAAGATTGAGTGCCGGCCGCGTTTGCCAGCGGCGACGTGCCGTATTAACCACCGAGGCGGCGCGAGGCGCGTATCTTCAGCGCGGTCGGGCACCATGTCCGCTCCAATTCGGTCCACCTCATCCCTTCCTTAAGGTGCGTGTGCACCTGTGCTCCTTCCACCTGGTCGCCGTGCTCTTGTGTTTGCCTAACATGCAGGAAGAAGCACACGTGTGGAGCACGCCCCAGATATATGAAAACTGCGCCCAGTGAAATTTGCGCCCCAAGTTCCTGGACCTTCTCTAACGAGCTCGAAGTCGATGGGACGTCAAACGTTAATTTTCCTTCCTTTTTATTCTTGGAACCTATCTGTTCACCAAATCACGGCCCACCGGCAGCTCGAGAGTCGTCCGCCGAAAACAACCTGTATGGCTGGAGTGAAGTGCTGTGCCACCCTACCGAGCCGTGTAGAAACCGCCATAAAAAGGACGAGCATTGTAAACACTCTTCCAGAGGGGCAGAAGCAACTAAGAGACGAAGATCACGAAGAATATGTCAATGAAACGGCTGTCTACCCCTTCTCAGAGGAGGAGATGGCAACCCATATAAGATCACTGAAAAAAGGAAAAGCACCTGGGCCAGACGGCATTGTGGCGGAGGTGGTGCAGTTTCTGGCGCCTCAGCTAATTGCGCCACTAACACATCTATATAACGAATGCCTCAGACAGAGAAGATTCCCGAAGAAATGGAAAATGGCGAACGTAGTTATTATAAAGAAAGGACTAGACAAGGACCCTGCAGAAGTAAAATCCTACAGGCCGATTTGCCTGTTGGACGTATTTGGTAAAATATTAGAGAAATTGTTTGCTGACAGATTGACAGCACACCGAGTGTTGTGTGGGATGAGTGACAGGCAGTTCGGGTTCAGGCCGGGGCGATCGGCATCTGATGCAATTGCCCTGGCGGCCGAGGTCTGTGACTCGACCCCGCACAAATACGTGGTTGGCATCATGGTGGATATCAGTGGCGCCTTTGACAACCTGTGGTGGCCTTCGCTCTTCTCCTGCTTGCGGGAGAAAGAGTGTCCAGGGCCGTTATATGGTTGCCTGAGGAGCTATTGTAAGGATCGGGAGGTCTGGTTATCATCGTCTAGCGAAAGAGTTGGGAAGGTAATTACCAAAGGATGACCCCAAGGTTCTGTCTTAGGACCCCTTTTTTGGGACATCCATATGGAGCCTTTACTAGATAGATTGCAACAAAGTAATGAGGTGCTAGAGGTGATAGCCTACGCGGATGACCTCCTTCTGTTGGTCGGTGGCCGTAGCCGCGAAGACATTGAACCGAAAATAGAGACAGCATTAGACAAACTCCAACAGTGGTGCCACACGACTAAAATGACGATTTCATCCAGTAAATCCACCTACTTACTACTAAAAGGACAACTCATCAGAAACCCGACAGTAAGAATAGACGGTTCACCAGTTCTCCGACGACGAGAGACACGCTACCTGGGAGTTATCATTGATGAGAGGTGGAACTTCGGAAAACACATTGATACTGTCACACAAAGAGCCCTTCAGATATTAAATAATCTCATTTCAATAGGTCACAAAAGATTTCATCTTCCTCCACACTTAATCAGACTCTATCACAATAGTATTTTAACCTCAGTTGTGGGCTATGGCTCGGGAGTCTGGGCGCACAGGCTCACGAGGGTTTTGCCCGCCATGGCCGTGAGGAGGGTCCAGAGAAGCATGGTACTAAGAGCAGTAGGCGCCTATAGAACATCTCCGGGGGGGGGGGGGGGCCCTATTAGCCATAATGGGGCTCTGCCCCCTAGACATAAAGATAAGAGAGCAGGCGGCATGGTATTGGGCCAAGAAGGGAAATTATGAAAAGATTGCTGATATTATGGGTATTAGAGTGGGGGATAAGAGAGAGATAAGGAAAAGAGGAGAGGAGCTCTGGCAGGAGACTTGGGAGGCAGAAGAGACGGGACGAAGAACCTTCCAGTTCCTACCTGATGTCACGGAACGACTTGGACTGAAGTACTTCGAGCCTACGCGAGGGTTGATCCACTTTCTCACTGGCCATGGACCCTACCCGACTTATTTATGTCGATTTGGGAAGAGGGCAACACCAGCGTGTGACTGTGGTGATCCGGAGGGTACACCTGAGCATGTAAAACTTCCTGGCAGATTAAAACTGTGTGCCCGACCGAGACTCGAACTCGGGACCTTTGCCTTTCGCGGGCAAGTGCTCTACCAACTGAGCTACCGAAGCACGACTCACGCCCGGTACTCACAGCCTTACTTCTGCCAGTACCTCGTCTCCTACCTTCCAAACTTTACAGAAGCTCTCCTGCGAACCTTGCAGAACTAGCACTCCTGAAAGAAAGGATATTGCGGAGACATGGCTTAGCCACAGCCTGGGGGATGTTTCCAGAATGAGATTTTTCACTCTGCAGTGGAGTGTGCGCTGATATGAAACTTCCTGGCAGATTAAAACTGTGTGCCCGACCGAGACTCGAACTCGGGACCTTTGCCTTTCGCGGGCAAGTGCTCTACCAACTGAGCTACCGAAGCACGACTCACGCCCGGTACTCACAGCCTTACTTCTGCCAGTACCTCGTCTCCTACCTTCCAAACTTTACAGAAGCTCTCCTGCGAACCTTGCAGAACTAGCACTCCTGAAAGAAAGGATATTGCGGAGACATGGCTTAGCCACAGCCTGGGGGATGTTTCCAGAATGAGATTTTTCACTCTGCAGCGGAGTGTGCGCTGATATGAAACTTCCTGGCAGATTAAAACTGTGTGCCCGACCGAGACTCGAACTCGGGACCTTTGCCTTTCGCGGGCAAGTGCTCTACCAACTGAGCTACCGAAGCACGACTCACGCCCGGTACTCACAGCCTTACTTCTGCCAGTACCTCGTCTCCTACCTTCCAAACTTTACAGAAGCTCTCCTGCGAACCTTGCAGAACTAGCACTCCTGAAAGAAAGGATATTGCGGAGACATGGCTTAGCCACAGCCTGGGGGATGTTTCCAGAATGAGATTTTTCACTCTGCAGCGGAGTGTGCGCTGATATGAAACTTCCTGGCAGATTAAAACTGTGTGCCCGACCGAGACTCGAACTCGGGACCTTTGCCTTTCGCGGGCAAGTGCTCTACCAACTGAGCTACCGAAGCACGACTCACGCCCGGTACTCACAGTTTACTTCTGCCAGTACCTCGTCTCCTACCTTCCAAACTTTACAGAAGCTCTCCTGCGAACCTTGCAGAACTAGCACTCCTGAAAGAAAGGATATTGCGGAGACATGGCTTAGCCACAGCCTGGGGGATGTTTCCAGAATGAGATTTTTCACTCTGCAGCGGAGTGTGCGCTGATATGAAACTTCCTGGCAGATTAAAACTGTGTGCCCGACCGAGACTCGAACTCGGGACCTTTGCCTTTCGCGGGCAAGTGCTCTACCAACTGAGCTACCGAAGCACGACTCACGCCCGGTACTCACAGCCTTACTTCTGCCAGTACCTCGTCTCCTACCTTCCAAACTTTACAGAAGCTCTCCTGCGAACCTTGCAGAACTAGCACTCCTGAAAGAAAGGATATTGCGGAGACATGGCTTAGCCACAGCCTGGGGGATGTTTCCAGAATGAGATTTTTCACTCTGCAGCGGAGTGTGCGCTGATATGAAACTTCCTGGCAGATTAAAACTGTGTGCCCGACCGAGACTCGAACTCGGGACCTTTGCCTTTCGTGGGCAAGTGCTCTACCAACTGAGCTACCGAAGCACGACTCACGCCCGGTACTCACAGCCTTACTTCTGCCAGTACCTCGTCTCCTACCTTCCAAACTTTACAGAAGCTCTCCTGCGAACCTTGCAGAACTAGCACTCCTGAAAGAAAGGATATTGCGGAGACATGGCTTAGCCACAGCCTGGGGGATGTTTCCAGAATGAGATTTTTCACTCTGCAGCGGAGTGTGCGCTGATATGAAACTTCCTGGCAGATTAAAACTGTGTGCCCGACCGAGACTCGAACTCGGGACCTTTGCCTTTCGCGGGCAAGTGCTCTACCAACTGAGCTACCGAAGCACGACTCACGCCCGGTACTCACAGCCTTACTTCTGCCAGTACCTCGTCTCCTACCTTCCAAACTTTACAGAAGCTCTCCTGCGAACCTTGCAGAACTAGCACTCCTGAAAGAAAGGATATTGCGGAGACATGGCTTAGCCACAGCCTGGGGGATGTTTCCAGAATGAGATTTTTCACTCTGCAGCGGAGTGTGCGCTGATATGAAACTTCCTGGCAGATTAAAACTGTGTGCCGGACCGAGACTCGAACTCGGGACCTTTGCCTTTCGCGGGCAAGTGCTCTACCAACTGAGCTACCGAAGCACGACTCACGCCCGGTACTCACAGCCTTACTTCTGCCAGTACCTCGTCTCCTACCTTCCAAACTTTACAGAAGCTCTCCTGCGAACCTTGCAGAACTAGCACTCCTGAAAGAAAGGATATTGCGGAGACATGGCTTAGCCACAGCCTGGGGGATGTTTCCAGAATGAGATTTTTCACTCTGCAGCGGAGTGTGCGCTGATATGAAACTTCCTGGCAGATTAAAACTGTGTGCCCGACCGAGACTCGAACTCGGGACCTTTGCCTTTCGCGGGCAAGTGCTCTACCAACTGAGCTACCGAAGCACGACTCACGCCCGGTACTCACAGCCTTACTTCTGCCAGTACCTCGTCTCCTACCTTCCAAACTTTACAGAAGCTCTCCTGCGAACCTTGCAGAACTAGCACTCCTGAAAGAAAGGATATTGCGGAGACATGGCTTAGCCACAGCCTGGGGGATGTTTCCAGAATGAGATTTTTCACTCTGCAGCGGAGTGTGCGCTGATATGAAACTTCCTGGCAGATTAAAACTGTGTGCCCGACCGAGACTCGAACTCGGGACCTTTGCCTTTCGCGGGCAAGTGCTCTACCAACTGAGCTACCGAAGCACGACTCACGCCCGGTACTCACAGCCTTACTTCTGCCAGTACCTCGTCTCCTACCTTCCAAACTTTACAGAAGCTCTCCTGCGAACCTTGCAGAACTAGCACTCCTGAAAGAAAGGCTATTGCGGAGACATGGCTTAGCCACAGCCTGGGGGATGTTTCCAGAATGAGATTTTTCACTCTGCAGCGGAGTGTGCGCTGATATGAAACTTCCTGGCAGATTAAAACTGTGTGCCCGACCGAGACTCGAACTCGGGACCTTTGCCTTTCGCGGGCAAGTGCTCTACCAACTGAGCTACCGAAGCACGACTCACGCCCGGTACTCACAGCCTTACTTCTGCCAGTACCTCGTCTCCTACCTTCCAAACTTTACAGAAGCTCTCCTGCGAACCTTGCAGAACTAGCACTCCTGAAAGAAAGGATATTGCGGAGACATGGCTTAGCCACAGCCTGGGGGATGTTTCAAGAATGAGATTTTTCACTCTGCAGCGGAGTGTGCGCTGATATGAAACTTCCTGGCAGATTAAAACTGTGTGCCCGACCGAGACTCGAACTCGGGACCTTTGCCTTTCGCGGGCAAGTGCTCTACCAACTGAGCTACCGAAGCACGACTCACGCCCGGTACTCACAGCCTTACTTCTGCCAGTACCTCGTCTCCTACCTTCCAAACTTTACAGAAGCTCTCCTGCGAACCTTGCAGAACTAGCACTCCTGAAAGAAAGGATATTGCGGAGACATGGCTTAGCCACAGCCTGGGGGATGTTTCCAGAATGAGATTTTTCACTCTGCAGCGGAGTGTGCGCTGATATGAAACTTCCTGGCAGATTAAAACTGTGTGCCCGACCGAGACTCGAACTCGGGACCTTTGCCTTTCGCGGGCAAGTGCTCTACCAACTGAGTTACCGAAGCACGACTGACGCCCGGTACTCACAGCCTTACTTCTGCCAGTACCTCGTCTCCTACCTTCCAAACTTTACAGAAGCTCTCCTGCGAACCTTGCAGAACTAGCACTCCTGAAAGAAAGGATATTGCGGAGACATGGCTTAGCCACAGCCTGGGGGATGTTTCCAGAATGAGATTTTTCACTCTGCAGCGGAGTGTGCGCTGATATGAAACTTCCTGGCAGATTAAAACTGTGTGCCCGACCGAGACTCGAACTCGGGACCTTTGCCTTTCGCGGGCAAGTGCTCTACCAACTGAGCTACCGAAGCACGACTCACGCCCGGTACTCACAGCCTTACTTCTGCCAGTACCTCGTCTCCTACCTTCCAAACTTTACAGAAGCTCTCCTGCGAACCTTGCAGAACTAGCACTCCTGAAAGAAAGGATATTGCGGAGACATGGCTTAGCCACAGCCTGGGGGATGTTTCCAGAATGAGATTTTTCACTCTGCAGCGGAGTGTGCGCTGATATGAAACTTCCTGGCAGATTAAAACTGTGTGCCCGACCGAGACTCGAACTCGGGACCTTTGCCTTTCGCGGGCAAGTGCTCTACCAACTGAGCTACCGAAGCACGACTCACGCCCGGTACTCACAGCCTTACTTCTGCCAGTACCTCGTCTCCTACCTTCCAAACTTTACAGAAGCTCTCCTGCGAACCTTGCAGAACTAGCACTCCTGAAAGAAAGGATATTGCGGAGACATGGCTTAGCCACAGCCTGGGGGATGTTTCCAGAATGAGATTTTCACTCTGCATGGGGCGTGAGCCGTGCTTGGGTAGCTCAGTTGGTAGAGCACTTGCCTGCGAAAGGCAAAGGTCCCGAGTTCGAGTCTCGGTCCGGCACACAGTTTTAATCTGCCAGGAAGTTTCATATCAGCGCACACTCCGCTGCAGAGTGAAAAATCTCATTCTGGAAACATCCCCCAGGCTGTGGCTAAGCCATGTCTCCGCAATATCCTTTCTTTCAGGAGTGCTAGTTCTGCAAGGTTCGCAGGAGAGCTTCTGTAAAGTTTGGAAGGTAGGAGACGAGGTACTGGCAGAAGTAAGGCTGTGAGTACCGGGCGTGAGTCGTGCTTCGGTAGCTCAGTTGGTAGAGCACTTGCCCGCGAAAGGCAAAGGTCCCGAGTTCGAGTCTCGGTCGGGCACACAGTTTTAATCTGCCAGGAAGTTTCATATCAGCGCACACTCCGCTGCAGAGTGAAAAATCTCATTCTGGAAACATCCCCCAGGCTGTGGCTAAGCCATGTCTCCGCAATATCCTTTCTTTCAGGAGTGCTAGTTCTGCAAGGTTCGCAGGAGAGCTTCTGTAAAGTTTGGAAGGTAGGAGACGAGGTACTGGCAGAAGTAAGGCTGTGAGTACCGGGCGTGAGTCGTGCTTCGGTAGCTCAGTTGGTAGAGCACTTGCCCGCGAAAGGCAAAGGTCCCGAGTTCGAGTCTCGGTCGGGCACACAGTTTTAATCTGCCAGGAAGTTTCATATCAGCGCACACTCCGCTGCAGAGTGAAAAATCTCATTCTGGAAACATCCCCCAGGCTGTGGCTAAGCCATGTCTCCGCAATATCCTTTCTTTCAGGAGTGCTAGTTCTGCAAGGTTCGCAGGAGAGCTTCTGTAAAGTTTGGAAGGTAGGAGACGAGGTACTGGCAGAAGTAAGGCTGTGAGTACCGGGCGTGAGTCGTGCTTCGGTAGCTCAGTTGGTAGAGCACTTGCCCGCGAAAGGCAAAGGTCCCGAGTTCGAGTCTCGGTCGGGCACACAGTTTTAATCTGCCAGGAAGTTTCATATCAGCGCACACTCCGCTGCAGAGTGAAAAATCTCATTCTGGAAACATCCCCCAGGCTGTGGCTAAGCCATGTCTCCGCAATATCCTTTCTTTCAGGAGTGCTAGTTCTGCAAGGTTCGCAGGAGAGCTTCTGTAAAGTTTGGAAGGTAGGAGACGAGGTACTGGCAGAAGTAAGGCTGTGAGTACCGGGCGTGAGTCGTGCTTCGGTAGCTCAGTTGGTAGAGCACTTGCCCGCGAAAGGCAAAGGTCCCGAGTTCGAGTCTCGGTCGGGCACACAGTTTTAATCTGCCAGGAAGTTTCATATCAGCGCACACTCCGCTGCAGAGTGAAAAATCTCATTCTGGAAACATCCCCCAGGCTGTGGCTAAGCCATGTCTCCGCAATATCCTTTCTTTCAGGAGTGCTAGTTCTGCAAGGTTCGCAGGAGAGCTTCTGTAAAGTTTGGAAGGTAGGAGACGAGGTACTGGCAGAAGTAAGGCTGTGAGTACCGGGCGTGAGTCGTGCTTCGGTAGCTCAGTTGGTAGAGCACTTGCCCGCGAAAGGCAAAGGTCCCGAGTTCGAGTCTCGGTCGGGCACACAGTTTTAATCTGCCAGGAAGTTTCATATCAGCGCACACTCCGCTGCAGAGTGAAAAATCTCATTCTGGAAACATCCCCCAGGCTGTGGCTAAGCCATGTCTCCGCAATATCCTTTCTTTCAGGAGTGCTAGTTCTGCAAGGTTCGCAGGAGAGCTTCTGTAAAGTTTGGAAGGTAGGAGACGAGGTACTGGCAGAAGTAAGGCTGTGAGTACCGGGCGTGAGTCGTGCTTCGGTAGCTCAGTTGGTAGAGCACTTGCCCGCGAAAGGCAAAGGTCCCGAGTTCGAGTCTCGGTCGGGCACACAGTTTTAATCTGCCAGGAAGTTTCATATCAGCGCACACTCCGCTGCAGAGTGAAAAATCTCATTCTGGAAACATCCCCCAGGCTGTGGCTAAGCCATGTCTCCGCAATATCCTTTCTTTCAGGAGTGCTAGTTCTGCAAGGTTCGCAGGAGAGCTTCTGTAAAGTTTGGAAGGTAGGAGACGAGGTACTGGCAGAAGTAAGGCTGTGAGTACCGGGCGTGAGTCGTGCTTCGGTAGCTCAGTTGGTAGAGCACTTGCCCGCGAAAGGCAAAGGTCCCGAGTTCGAGTCTCGGTCGGGCACACAGTTTTAATCTGCCAGGAAGTTTCATATCAGCGCACACTCCGCTGCAGAGTGAAAAATCTCATTCTGGAAACATCCCCCAGGCTGTGGCTAAGCCATGTCTCCGCAATATCCTTTCTTTCAGGAGTGCTAGTTCTGCAAGGTTCGCAGGAGAGCTTCTGTAAAGTTTGGAAGGTAGGAGACGAGGTACTGGCAGAAGTAAGGCTGTGAGTACCGGGCGTGAGTCGTGCTTCGGTAGCTCAGTTGGTAGAGCACTTGCCCGCGAAAGGCAAAGGTCCCGAGTTCGAGTCTCGGTCGGGCACACAGTTTTAATCTGCCAGGAAGTTTCATATCAGCGCACACTCCGCTGCAGAGTGAAAAATCTCATTCTGGAAACATCCCCCAGGCTGTGGCTAAGCCATGTCTCCGCAATATCCTTTCTTTCAGGAGTGCTAGTTCTGCAAGGTTCGCAGGAGAGCTTCTGTAAAGTTTGGAAGGTAGGAGACGAGGTACTGGCAGAAGTAAGGCTGTGAGTACCGGGCGTGAGTCGTGCTTCGGTAGCTCAGTTGGTAGAGCACTTGCCCGCGAAAGGCAAAGGTCCCGAGTTCGAGTCTCGGTCGGGCACACAGTTTTAATCTGCCAGGAAGTTTCATATCAGCGCACACTCCGCTGCAGAGTGAAAAATCTCATTCTGGAAACATCCCCCAGGCTGTGGCTAAGCCATGTCTCCGCAATATCCTTTCTTTCAGGAGTGCTAGTTCTGCAAGGTTCGCAGGAGAGCTTCTGTAAAGTTTGGAAGGTAGGAGACGAGGTACTGGCAGAAGTAAGGCTGTGAGTACCGGGCGTGAGTCGTGGTTCGGTAGCTCAGTTGGTAGAGCACTTGCCCGCGAAAAGCAAAGGTCCCGAGTTCGAGTCTCGGTCGGGCACACAGTTTTAATCTGCCAGGAAGTTTCATATCAGCGCACACTCCGCTGCAGAGTGAAAAATCTCATTCTGGAAACATCCCCCAGGCTGTGGCTAAGCCATGTCTCCGCAATATCCTTTCTTTCAGGAGTGCTAGTTCTGCAAGGTTCGCAGGAGAGCTTCTGTAAAGTTTGGAAGGTAGGAGACGAGGTACTGGCAGAAGTAAGGCTGTGAGTACCGGGCGTGAGTCGTGCTTCGGTAGCTCAGTTGGTAGAGCACTTGCCCGCGAAAGGCAAAGGTCCCGAGTTCGAGTCTCGGTCGGGCACACAGTTTTAATCTGCCAGGAAGTTTCATATCAGCGCACACTCCGCTGCAGAGTGAAAAATCTCATTCTGGAAACATCCCCCAGGCTGTGGCTAAGCCATGTCTCCGCAATATCCTTTCTTTCAGGAGTGCTAGTTCTGCAAGGTTCGCAGGAGAGCTTCTGTAAAGTTTGGAAGGTAGGAGACGAGGTACTGGCAGAAGTAAGGCTGTGAGTACCGGGCGTGAGTCGTGCTTCGGTAGCTCAGTTGGTAGAGCACTTGCCCGCGAAAGGCAAAGGTCCCGAGTTCGAGTCTCGGTCGGGCACACAGTTTTAATCTGCCAGGAAGTTTCATATCAGCGCACACTCCGCTGCAGAGTGCAAATCTCATTCTGGAAACATCCCCCAGGCTGTGGCTAAGCCATGTCTCCGCAATATCCTTTCTTTCAGGAGTGCTAGTTCTGCAAGGTTCGCAGGAGAGCTTCTGTAAAGTTTGGAAGGTAGGAGACGAGGTACTGGCAGAAGTAAGGCTGTGAGTACCGGGCGTGAGTCGTGCTTCGGTAGCTCAGTTGGTAGAGCACTTGCCCGCGAAAGGCAAAGGTCCCGAGTTCGAGTCTCGGTCGGGCACACAGTTTTAATCTGCCAGGAAGTTTCATATCAGCGCACACTCCGCTGCAGAGTGAAAAATCTCACCTGAGCATGTAGTTTACGAATGTCCCCTCTTCAATGATGTTGCCAACACACTACGAGACAGACTACCCAACCGCGACACATACCAACTACTCAGACAAGAGGGAACATTTCAGACCTTAAACACCGTGGCTAACGAGGTATCTCGAAAAGTTCTCATTGACTATCTAGGCGAGATACAATAACCACCAATTGCGTCCAGGAGCCCTATTCCCATGCCGCCTGTGCGTGGACTGGCCGACTACATCTAAGTTGGAATCCGCCACGTGCAGGACTAGGGGGAGTAGGGAACAACCACCGATCGTGACACACACCGGATTTGACGTAGGATAAGTTAGTTTGTAGGACTTAGTTATAGGAAATTAAGATAGGGACTGCAGCGAATGCAAGTAGGTTTATATCTTTTTTGGCACACATGTGACGCTGCAGAATACACATACAAATTAAATTAGTCATAGGAATAGGAAATAAATAGTATATGTAGATATTAGATGCCCATTGTTATTAATATTAATATTAACTGTAGCTCACCAACTAATACTAAACTAGCTGCAACATTTCAATACAAATGTATAAATGTTAGGACCCACTAATGTAGTAAGGTAGTGGTTTAATTTGTATAATTATAATGGTTTTGATAATAAAGAATTTTTTTAAAAAAAAAAAACACTCTTTCAAGAGCCGCGGTCATAATCACAAACAAAGCATTGAGAGCCACAGTATTAGCACAATTTTCAGATGACCACTGCAACGTCGTGGAGCTTCATTCACCAACGGGAGTACTATATGTGGTCAACATGTACTTCCAGTACGGAAGACAAATAGACGAATTCCTGGACAAGCTCGTCCAAATAGCCACGGCGTTGCGGGGACGAAAAATTCTTGTGACTGCGGACATCAATGCAAAATCCCCCCTGTGGTTCAGTGGCACTCAGGACGACCGAGGAGAAAAAGCTGTCGACACAATCATGTCACTACAAACCCTCCCACCTACACCGAGGGGGGGGAGGGGGAGGAGGCCAGGGCACAAACATTGACGTTACTCTGGTAACGCCAAACCTCGCAACAAAAATATCGCACTGGACAGTTTAGGACCAAATCACCACTAGTGACCATAACATAATAACATTCACCATTGGAGACGGCGAGTGCCACTGGGACATGGGGTGGGAAACGCAGCTAAACTACAATAAAACCGACTGGGACCGCCTGGCGAGGGAGTGTGACATTCCTGCATTGCTGGAGGGTGATGTCAACGTAGAAGAGTATGTCAGAGATCTTACAAGTGCGATAACCAGGGCAGTGAAGGCAGCTGTACCAACCAGGAGGAGGGCCGTCGCGGCCTCCCCCTCACCATGGTCAGCCGAACTGGGGCAAATGCGCCAGGCAGCAAGGAGGGCGAGGAGGTATTACCAGCGGTGTGTCGTCTGGCATGAAAAGCAGCGCTGGCTGCAGGTATACAGAGAAGCCAGAGAACAGTTCCAACAGGAACTCAAGGCTGTCAGGATGAGGAGCTGGGAGAAGTATGTACAAAGCCAATTGGCTACAGACCCCTGGGGATTACCTTACAAAATAGTACGGGAAAAAATCAAATCACCTATGGTGCTATCTACCGTTAGGGACGGGGACCGGATGACGGAGACCTGGCAGGAAACTGCAGGGGTCCTACTCCGTGCCCTGCTACCTGACGATAGAGAGGATGATGACTCTGATGAGCAACAGAGAATAAGAAGAGAAAACCAATGGGTCTACGAAAACAACCTAGTGCTTTACCCCTTCTCCGAAGAAGAGGTAAGCTCCCACATAAAAGCTCTTAAAAAAGGCAAAGCTCCTGGTCCAGATGGCATTACTGCGGAAGTGATACAGTACCTCGCCCCCCCAGCTGGTGGCACCTCTCACTCAGCTGTACAATGAGTGTTTACGGATTCAGACATTCCCCTCAATATGGAAGAAGGCGAATGTAGTAATAATCAAAAAAGGCCCAGACAAAGACCCCAAAGAAGCCAAGTCATACAGACCTATATGTCTACTGGACTTGTTGGGCAAGCTTTTTGAGAGGCTGCTGGCAGACAGGCTGGCTGCACACCGAGTCCTGTGCGGGATGAGTGACAGACGAATTTCGGACAGGACGGTCGGCGTCTGACTCAATCGCCCTGGCTGCGGATGTCTGCGACTCTACCCCGCACAAGTACGTAGTGGGCATCATGGTGGACATCAGTGGCGCCTTTGATAACCTGTGGTGGCCTTAGCTCTTCTCCTGCTTGCGGGAGAAGGAATGCCCAGGGCTACTATATGGCTGTCTCAGGAGCTATTGTGAAGAAAGGGAAGTCTGGCTATCGGCCCCTAGCGGCAAAGTCAGCAAGGAAATCACCAAGGGGTGTCCCCAGGGATCCGTCCTGGGCCCACTCTTTTGGACATAAATATGGAACCACTCTTAGAAGAACTAAAGAGCAGTGAAGATGTGCTAGAGGTCATAGCCTATGCAGACGACCTCCTCCTGCTGGTCGGCGGCCTTAGCCGCGAAGATTTACAACCGAAAGTAGAAAGAGCCATTACAATATTGACCACACGGTGTCACAAAACAAAAATGACCATCGCACCTAACAAGTCAACCTACCTGTTGCTTAAAGGTCAACTTATAAGAAATCCTACAGTTAGAATAAATGGCCTACCAATCCTCAGGCGCAGAGAAGCCCGATATCTCGGTGTCATCGTCGAAGAGAGGTGGAACTATGCATCACACATTGACACGGTAACACAGAGATCACTAACAGTACTAAACAACTTAAACGGAATAAGACACAAAAGATTCCATCTCCCACCTGATCTAATCAAATTGTACCATAACAGCATCCTCACATCCATAGTAGGCTACGGGTCAGCGGTCTGGGCACACAGGCTCACGAGGGTCATGCCTGCCGTGGCCGTAAGAAGAGTGCAGCGAAATATGCTCCTACGGTCAGTAGGAGCATATAGAACAACTCCAGCAGGGGCACTTTTAGTACTGATGGGGTTATGTCCACTGGACATAAAAATTAAGGAACAGGCCACCTGGTATTGGATAAAGAACAATAGAAGAGAAAAAATTGAAGAAATCATGGGGGTATATGTAGGGGATAAACAAAGTATCAAAAGAAGAGCAACTGAATTATGGCAGGAACTCTGGGATAACGATGAGACTGGTCGAAGAACACACGAGCTGCTTCCAAACATACAGGAACGCCTAAAACTCACTTACATCAAACCCACTAGAGGCTTGCTGCACTTTCTTACTGGGCACGGACCCTACCCGACATATCTGTGTCGGGTCGGGAAAAGGTGAACATCAGCGAGTGACTGTGGAGCAGTGCAGGGCACTCCAGACCACATGGTGTACGAGTGTCCCCTCTTCGACGATGTAGCACAACAATTTAGTGAACAACTGCCGAATAACGACACGCACCACCTGCTCAGACACGTAAACACTTTCAATGTCTTGAATCATCTAGCAGACGTAATCTCAGGAAAAGTCCTCAAAGAATATTTAAGAAATAATCAATAAATAAATACCAGACTTGTCACGTACACCCTCCCTGTTCCGCCGGGACTTGGACTTGGCCAGCCGCCTCACGGCTGGAATCCGCCAGGTTTTCGGAATAGGTTGGGGGGGGGGGGGGGGGCAGTACATCACCACCGGACCTGACGACGCACCAATTATGATATTAGATATAAGGTTAGTTATAGGTTCAAACTAGGATAGTAGAAACAGTACAGAACTGCAGCGACGACGTCACCGGCCAGCCCAGTGCCAGGGACACTCCTACTGGGATTAGCTCAATGGGAATGGCCAACAATTAGGTTTGTATCTTATTCTGGCACACTTGTAACGCTGCAGGTAGAGTTGTCATAATAATAACCATTCACAAGTAGTATCCTAATTAACAGTAGCTAAAATCAAAGTAACACTAAAACAATAACATAGTATAGTATAGTAGAATAACTCCCATAGTGGTGAAAATTTGCAGTAGAAACCTGTAGTGTTAAACATAATAATAGCTGCAGATAGAACATTGTAATAGTTAAAAATAGGACCTACTAATGTATTTAGGTAGTAGGTTAAATTGTATCATGATAATGATCAAATAAAGATTTAAAAAAAAAAAAAAAAAAACTCTCTTCTGTGGGAAGAAGATCAAGAGCGCCACCACCGCTCGGCATAACATTCTACTGTTTGGCCTCTTACATTCGTATATCGGCCCGTCCGCTGCTTCCAGGTGTTAGCTAATGCGCGATATAACCTGTTTGCTTGTAGCTAAGCAACGGCTTCGCTTCTCGCTAGGGATCTACGGCTGCCAGTATCGGCACACTCTCAGTCGTTTACCACCGATAGCTGGAGCATTGCCATCCACGGGCAAGTGTTGGCAGTCATGTTGTTGTTGTTGTTGTTGTTGTCTTCAGTCCTGAGACTGGTTAGATGCAGCTCTCCATGCTACTCTAACCTGTGCAAGCTTCTTCATCTCCCAGTACTTACTGCAACCTACATCCTTCTGAATCTGCTTAGTGTATTCATTTCTTGGTCTCCCTCTACGACCTTTACCCTCCACGCTGCCCTCCAATGCTAAATTTGTGATCCCTTGATGCCTCAGAACATGTCCTACCAACCGGTCCCTTCTTCTTGTCAAGTTGTGCCACAAACTCCTCTTCTCCCCAATTCTGTTCAATACCTCCTCATTAGGTATGTGATCTACCCATCTAATCTTCAGCATTCTTCTGTAGCACCACATTTCGAAAGCTTCTATTCTCTTCTTGTCCAAACCATTTATCGTCCATGTTTCACTTCCATACATGGCTACACTCCATAGAAATATTTTCAGAAACGACTTCCCGACACTTAAATCTATACTCGATGTTAACAAAGCTCTCTTCTTCCGAAACGCTTTCATTGCCATTGGCAGTCTACATTTTATATCCTCTCTACTTCGACCATCATCAGTTATTTTGCTCTCCAAATAGCAAAACTCCTTTACTATTTTAAGTGTCTCATTTCCTAATCTAATTCCCTCAGCATCACCCGACTTGATCCGACTACATTCCATTATCCTCGTTTTGCTTTTGTTGATGTTCATCTTATATCCTCCTTTCAAGACACTGTCCATTCCGTTCAACTGCTCTTCCAAGTCCTTTGCTGTCTCTGACAGAATTACAATGTCATCGGCGGACCTCAACGTTTTTATTTCTTCTCCATGGACTTTAATACCTACTCCGAATCTTTCTTTTGTTTCCTTTACTGCTTGCTCAATATACAGATTGAATAACATCGGGGAGACGCTACAACACTGTCTCACTCCCTTCCCAACCGCTGCTTCCCTTTCATGCCCCTCGACTCTTATAACTGCCATCTGGTTTCTGTACAAATTGTAAATAGCCTTTCGCTCCCTGTATTTTACCCCTGCCACCTTTATAATTTGAGAGAGTGTATTCCAGTCAACATTGTCAAAAGCTTTCTCCAAGTCTACAAATGCTAGAAAAGTAGGTTTGCCTTACCTTAATCTATTTTCTAAGATAAGTCGTAGGGTCAGTATTGCCTCACGTGTTCCAACATTTCTGCGGAATCCAAACTGATATTCATACAAGTGTTTCTCTTTTCTCCAAAGGTCTCTTTAATTTTCCTGTAGGCAGTATCTATCTTACCCCTAGTGAGATAAGACTCTACATCTTTACATTTGTCCTCTAGCCATCCCTGCTTAGCCATCTTGCACTTCCTGTCGATCCCATTTTTGAGAGGTTTGTATTCCTTTTTGCCTGCTTCATTTACTGCACTTTTATATTTTCTCCTTTCATCAATTAATTTCAATATTTCTTCTGTTACCCAAGGATTTCTACTAGCCCTCGTCTTTTTGCCTACTTGATCCTCTGCTGCCTTCACTACTTCCTCCTTCAGAGCTACCCATCCTTCTTCTACTGTACTTCTTTCCCCCACTACTGTCAGTTGTTCCTTTATGCTCTCCCTGAAACTCTGTACAACCTCTGGTTTAGTCAGTTTATCCAGGTCCCATCTCTTTAAATTCCCACCTTTTTGCAGTTTCTTCAGTTTTAATCTACAGTTCATTACCAAACCAATAGATTGTGGTCAGAGTCCACATCTACCCCTGGAAATGTCTTACAATTAAAACCTGGTTCCTAAATCTCTGTCTTACCATTATATAATCTATCTGATACCTTCTAGTATCTCCAGGATTCATCCATGTATATAACGCTCTTTTCTGATTCTTGAACCAAGTGTTAGCTATGATTAAGTTATGCTCTGTGCAAAATTCTACCAGACGGCTTCCTCTTTCATTTCTCTCCCCCAATCCATATTCACTCACTATGTTTCCCTCTGTCCCTTTTCCTACTCTCGAATTCCAGTAACCCATGACTATTAAATTTTCGTCTCCCTTCACTGCCTGAATAATTTCTTTTATCTCATCATACATTTCATCAATTTCTTCATCATCTGCAGAGCTAGTTGGCATATAAACTTGTACTACTGTACTAGGCATGGGCTGCGTGTCTATCTTGGCCACAATAATGCGTTCACTATGCTGTTGGTAGCAGCTTACCCGCACTCCTATTTTTTTATTCATTAATAAACCTACTCCTGCATTACTCCTATTTGATTTTGCATTTATAACCCTGTAATCACCTGACCAAAAGTCTTGTTCCTCCTGCCACCGAACTTCACTAATGCCACTATATCTAACTTCAACTTATCCATTTCCCTTTTTAAATTTTCTGACCTACCTGTCCGATTAAGGGATCTGACATTCCACGCTCCGATCCGTAGAACGCCAGTTTTCTTTCTCCTGATAACGACGTCCTCTTGAGTAGTCCCCGCCCGGAGATCCGAATGGGGGACTATTTTACCACCGTAATATTTTACCCAAGAGGACGCCATCATGATTTAACGATACAGTAAAGCTGCATGCCCTCTGGAAAAATTGCGGCTGTAGTTTCCCCTTGCTTTTAGCCGTTCGCAGTACCAGCACAGCAAGGCCGTTTTGGTTAGAGTTACAAGGCCAGATCAGTCAATCATCCAGACTGTTGCCCCTGCAACTACTGAAAAGGCTGCTGCCTCTCTTCAGGAACCACACGTTTGTCTGGCCTCTCAACAGATACCCCTCCGTTGTGGTTGCACCTACGGTACGGCCATGTGTATCGCTGAGCCACGCAAGCCTCCCCACCAACGGCAAGGTCCATGGTTCATGGGGGTAGGCTGGCAGTCATGTGCGACACGAAAGAGGAGATTAGTGTTTAATGTCCTGTCGATAAACAGGTCATTAGAGATGGAGCTCAATCTCGGCTTAGGGAAGGATGGTGATGGAAGTCGGCGGTGCCCTTTCAAAGGAACCATCCGAACATTTGCCTTAAATGATTTAGTGAAGTCACGGGAAACACAAATCAGGATGGCCGGACATGGGTTTGAACAGTCGTTCTCCCGAATGCGAGGCCAGTGTGCTAGCTACTGCGCTACCTCGCTCGGTGTTGGACACGGACGCAATGAGCAATTGCCGGAGAATAATATTTTGAGCGAATAGATCACGTTGTTCTATCACGTTATACGCGTAGAAGAGTGTTGCTCGGATATGGAGACTGACGAACCTGGAACTTAATCTGCTACAGAAGTCACGAGCAAAGTGGAATTATAAAATCACAATCACTGGCAACCGTTGGGTTGGTTTCGCAATAGTTATCACAAAGGCTTCGCCTCTAGTGTGCTGTAGTGCTTGTTAGCTCTGGCCGATGCTGCGCTGGCTGCGTTGGCTGCTGCGCACCCTCACAAGTATTACTTGAGTGCGAGGTCGCAAGTTCAGTCTTTAGTAAGGCTCATTTGAAAGTGTTGTGTTAACAGTTGTGACACGAAACATATTAGCTGCTAATGACTCAGCATCTGCATCAAGAGAGCGACAAGAAATGAATTTCCGGAAGGTGCACAGCTCAACCTTCTATGAGATGTACGTATTACACATCACAAAACGGACATCATCGACATTCAAGAAACGTCCAGAAGAAATCACCAACTCCCACCGTGAACACCAAATGAAACAAAACGCACCATAATGAACACAAAGGTTCGCACCATCGACGTCGAAGTCGAATTCCTTGGGCATTACAAACTTTACCAGTGGTTCACCTATACTGCTAAATCTTTCTGTCTGTTCATCTCACAGTAATTCTTGTTTAGCGGGTTTGACTTCTGTTTTTAACTTATCGATATTTATGCTGCCTATGTGTCATTTAATTTGGTACTCAGGAATAATGTAACGGTTTGGTTGTGAAAGCCTTCTGGGCGCAATTTTTAAAATTTTATTTCTATGTTCCAGTCTGCATGGTCGTGATGGTCCGATCTACGGACATATGACATGCGGCAGACACGGTTCTTACGCAAACCAAAATCGTCCTTTGTAGACATTAAAATGACCCTGATCTTAGATGGTGGTCAAAAAACAGATTTCTCACTGTGTTTCCGCAGAATTCGATCAACCCTACTGGAATTTATACCTGTATATCCGCATTCCATACATCATACGAATTAATTATTATGACTACGCTACTGTAACCAAGTTTCGATCTTTCGTACGAATCCATTTACAGCTTTAACAAAATAGTAAATGTATTGACAAAAAGGGCACGAGGCCTCTAAATCATAAATCGTCAGTATTTCGTGTCATTTTGTCATGCTAACCAAAATTATTATTCCTTTCGAAGAATAAGCACAGTGTGTCAACGCGCTTTGTAAAGCTTAGCCCATGTGATGTTATGTTAACCGGAGACCTAGAAACGACGGAGAGGCTCCGTCCCCGCCGCAGCCGCAGTGGTCCGCAACCCCACGACGACTACCGCAGTCCACTTCACCCCTCCGCCGCCCCACACCGCTCTCAGGGTTATTGTGCGGTTCTGCCACTAGTACTTCGTTACTCGTGTTGCGCATGCGCTCAGGGTAATTTCCTCTTGCCATTCAACTCGACCCTCTGACAACGGACATCTCCGGGACCGGCAGTAGTGTGTTTGACGCTTCTGTGATACAGTACGAAGCATCAGCGATCACCCTCGCTTTGCAGGCAGGTGCAGTAATTCGACTGCTACAAGGTTTTTAACTGTCGATTCTTGAGTGGTCGGATTGAGGATCATTTTTGTTTTTTACTGAACCAAAAACTACCGAAAGTAAAAGTTTTTCATAAATGGCCAATTTTGAGCTTGATATCAGGCAATGTATGTTAATGACATGAACTCAATCACTTGAAAATGGTATAAAAGGCCGAAACCTGGGTCGTAATTGAGTAAACAACAATACAGTCAAATGGCGGTTTGTTCATATAACAAATATTTCATAAATCCCACTTTAATTCGTGTCTTCTTATCCAAGTGTACAAAGTACTAAACAAGATCTGTCCCATATAATAGGCTACACAGTCGCCGTCAACTTATTCAAAATACGGATATCGCACTTGTCGCCAAGTTGCAGTATATCACGTTTGTCGTGTGATGACTGGTACGTTATATCTGAAAAACCTACAACAAGAATTGCTTAGTACACTTCAAAGAAGGAAATAAATTTACAAGTTTGTGTGTATTGTTGCCCTAGAGCGACGTAGTCATCAAATTTTATTGAAAAATACATTAGGAGTTGCCAGTTAATACAAATGTAAGTTTATATTGAAATCGCATCTATCGATACATGCGGGAGTAAAAAGTTAAACGTGCGACATGCGATCTTGTCCACTCAACGAAATACACACTAAGAAAATAAATAAATAAACAAATGATACACGACGCACCACGAAGGGATTATCCGAATGGAAGGGATCGGTGAATGAGATGTCATGTAAAGACTAACAAATGGTTATAATTTCAGTAAAACTGGATGAGTTATTCAGGAGAAAGACTTTCAGAAATGGGACAAGTCGATGACGCATTGCTCCAGCTCTGCCTATGATGCAAGCAGTTAGTCGGCCAGGTATTCATTGATAGAGCTGTTGCATATTGTCCTGAGAGATATCATGCCAAATTCTGTCCAGATGGCGCGTTAGATCGTCAAAACCCCGAGCTTGTTGGAGTACCCTGGCCATAATGCTCCAAACGTTCTCAGTAGCCAGAGATCCGTCAACTTTGTTGGCGAAGGTGGGGTTTGGCAAGCACGATGGTAAGGAAATCTCGTTGTGTGCAGGCAGAAATTATCTTGCTGAAGTGTAAGCCCAGGATTGTTTCCCATGAAGGGAAACAGAACGGGGCGTAGAACATCGTCGACTTACCGCTGTTCTGGAAGGGTGCCACGGATGACAAAAGGATCCTGCCATGAAAAGAAATGGCACCACAGACCACCACTCCTGAATGTAGGGCCGTAAGGCGGGCGACAGTCAAGTTGGTATCCTATCGCTGTCTGCGGCATCTGCAGAAACGTCTTCGACCTGGAATCTCATTGAATGGAGTAGAATTGCCTTCAGAGATGAGTGCCGCATCGAACTGAGCCTCGATGACCAGCGAAGGCCTGTCTGACGAATACCCAGACAGCTGTGGGATACCAACCCGTCTGTCACCAACCAGCCGGCTGGTGTGGCCGAGCGGCTCTAGGCGCTTCAGTCTGGAACCGCGCGACCGCTACGGGCGCAGGTTCGAACCCTGCCTCGGGCATGGATGTGTGTGATGTCCTGAGGTTAGGTTTAAGTACTTCTAAGTTCTAGGGGACTGATGACCTCAGATGTTAAGTCCCACAGTGCTCAGAGTCATTTGAACCATTTGTCACCCACCGTACGGTTCAACAACCAGCATTGATGGTTTGGGGTGCGATTCCTTTTCAGAGCAGGACCCGACCCCTTTGAGTGTCATTGACAGCACCCTTACAGCACACCACAACGATATGTCAACATGCCCTACTTTGGGCAACATGGTCGCTGGTTCTCTCTCCAGCTGAGAAAGTCTGGAGCATTATGTGTAGGGTCCTCTAGCCATCTCAGTTTCTGACGATCTAAAGCGTCAATTGGACAGAATTTTGCAAGATATTCCTCTGGAGGAAATTCAACAACTCTGTCAACGAACGCCAAGCGGAATATCTGTTTACATAAGGGCCGAGGTGGACCATTGCGTTGTTGAATTGCTCAATTCGGGAAACTCTTTGCCGGCCGCGGTGGCCGAGCGGTTCTAGGCACTTCAGTCCGGAACTACGCGGCTGCTACGGTCGCAGGTTCGAATTCTGCATGGATGTGTGTGATGTCCTTAGGTTAGTTAGTTTTAAGTAGTTCTACGTTTAGTGGACTGATGACCTTAGATGTTAAGTCCCAAAGCGCTTATAGCCATTTGAACTATTTGGAAGCTATTTCTGTTGAATAAATGATCCAATTTTTATTAAATAATTACTTTTTAAAAGCAAAAACTTTTAATCCCTAGATCGCAATTTTCCTATCACAATTAAAGTTCGATAACTACTTTCGGTTGCTATCGGCAACCATCTTCAGATGGTACAAAATATAAAAAGGTGGTGAATAAGCACTGGAAAGCAACGTTAGCTGCATCGTTTAGCATGCAACAACACGCATTCGCAAGTACCAAAACAGCCAGGCTGTAGACGGCAATTTCGCAGTTTGACGGTCACATAAGGAATTGTCCAGTTGCTTGAGTATATAAGACGGTTAACCTGCAAAATTGTCGTCTACCACCTGGCTAGCTCGTAGTGACGTTTTCAGCTAAGTATTGTTCGGTTGGGTTGTTTGGGGGAAGAGACCAAACAGTGAGGTCATCGGTCTCATCGGAGTAGGGAAGGTCGGGGAAGGAAATCGGCCGTGCCCTTTCAAATACCGAGTATTTGCCTGGAGCTATTTATGGAAATAACGGAAAACTTAAATCAGGATGGCCGGACGCAGGATTGAACCGTCGTCCTCCCGAATGCGAGTCCAGTGTGCTGACCACTGCGCCACCTCGCTCGGTAAGTACTGTTATTGTTTTGATACCTACGCATGCATGTTGTTGCATGACTGCAGCTAACAACGCTTTCCAATGCTTATTCACGGCCTTCAAGATGGTCGCAGATAGCAACCGAAACTAGTATCGAACTTGAATTGTGATAGGAAAATTGCGGTCTAGGCATTAAAAGTTTTTACTTTTCAAAAAATTTTTTTAATTTAATAAACCAAATTAAGACCGCCGTCTCCCCCCTTACCATGTCAGTCTTCACTGATCCAATTTTTCTGGAACTGTAATCATTTGTTTGTCTTTACATGTACGTCATATCCCACTCGTATAATTGCTTCGTGGTGCATTGTCTTTTTTTCCCATTAGAGTATCAGAAACTTGTGAAGAGTGAATGTCGTCCAACGATAGCACAGTGCATTCTGGTCACTCGTTTGAAGAGTGAGTGCTGAGGTATCGGAAAACAATGCGTAGCAACGTATCGCGTGCTTCTCTGCCGGCGCAGGAGCGTACACAGGAGGTAGGTACATCGTGGAAAGGAATCTCGAGAGCGAGGAAAACAAAAACATTTTGTTAAAAGTACCGCGGATAAGGGCGTTTGTTTCCGCCCGAGGCGGAATATATAACGCGAGACGACCGCGCCTGAAATATGACGCGAATGCGAGTCACGACGCCGGGCATCCTCCTCACATCGAGCGTCATAAAACGGACCCAGCCATCAATACGGAGCCCCCTCCGCCCGTATCGCGTATACCAATTATTTACTCGGTTATCTCGGGACACAGGCGAAGTGGAAGTTAATGGGTAATGCGAGGATGAGTAATATCGACAGATCGCCGAATCTGACTGCGTGCTTATTGCCCATTGTCTCGCAGGCGACCTCACGACGGACGCAGATACGAATCTCTCGCCTGGACGTAAGGCCGAGGGTGCCGAGCGGCGCGGTGCAGCTACGTACGTGAGCACGTGGTTCTGCCTCCCGCCCCCCCCCTTTCCCCCACCTGAGGGCGAATATTAATATGGGGCCCGCGGGGACGCGATTCACAGGCACCGCCTACGACCTTCCACGACAGAGAGATGGAGCAACATGCCTCGGACCGTGTTGTCGGTGCCTGCAGCTGGGAAATGTGTTCCTATTGTCTGCAGGTTTAATAAAGTTGGAAACTGGTAACAGTTTTCCTCGGCTGAGAGAGTGGAAAACTACTGGCTAATACTAGGAACACGGTTGCAGTTGCGCGTCCTTTGTTTTATACTACGCGCACGCGCATTCGCGCGCCACACGTGAGTCTGTTGTTTCCTCGTAGAATCTCCGTCGCTGGTAAAATTCGTCTGCCAGCGAGGCGTGTCTTTGAAAAGCACCGCGTTGGACGAGGTGTGTTCAAAAAGTATCCGGAAGTTTTCATTTTGTGGGAAACAGTTTTATTTACTGGTCTACATTAATGTTTTTCAAAGTATTCCCCATGACATATTATACACATATCCCGGAACCATTCTGGAACTTATGACCTTTGAGATAGCACTTAGTTCTGCCAGCGATTGACTTTGAATCTCATCTAAACTTGTAAAACGACGGCCGTTTAAGTTTCTGTTTTTGTTTGGTAACAAAAAAAAGTCAGTTGGGGGCCATATCTGGCGAATGTGGAGGCTTGTGCATCATTAAAGTGTTGTTTCTCGTCAAAAATTCACGAGCAGATGGCTCTGAGCACTATGGGACTTAACTTCTGAGGTCATCAGTCCCCTGGAACTTAGAACTACTTAAACCTAGGTAACCTAAGGACATCACACACATCCATGCCCGAGGCAGGATTCGAACCTGCGACCGTAGCGGTCGCGCGGTTCCAGACTGTAGCGCCCAGAACCACTCGGCCACCCCGGCCGGCAATTCACGAACAAGCAATGATTTGTGAGCACGTGCATTACCATGGTGCAAAATCCATGAATTGTTTCGCCACAAATCCGGGCATTTTTTTTTCGGATTGATTCCCGCAAACGGCGGTGAACTTGTAGACAGTACTTCATACTCATCGTTTAACTTTTGGCAAGGACTCATGACGCTCTATGCCGTTAAAATCGAAGAAAACAGTGAGATATCGGTCCAGTATGCCTCAACTGGGACGATTGATCTTTGGTTCGACGTAATACCCGTAAACCCATGTTTGATCACTCCCTTGACAAGTTTCAGTAGTTATGCATCGTTGTTTACTTCATTTAGCGACTCTCGAGCAATTTCTATTCGTCCCTGTTTGTGCTTGGCACAAATTTTGCCGTCAACCGCTTCATATCCAAAACGACCGAAAAGATGTCACAGTATGAGCCAGTTGATGTGCCAACATCATCAGCAACTTCTGTGGTTGTGATTCGGTGATCGTTCATAATAATTTCTTTCATCGACTGTTGATATGCTGGGATTTGCAGGACAATCACCATCTTCAACTCCTTCACGGCCACCTTGCAAATGCTTATGCCACTCGTAAACCCTTTTTGTAGTCATAGCAGACTCATCAAAAGCAATATTCAACATTCCTAAAACTTTGTTGCATTTTATTCGATTTTTATTGCAAAATTGAATGGAAATGCTCTGATCCATTTTTGAAGAGGATGCTCTGATCCATTTTTGAAGAGGAGCAGGAAGAGGTCTGTGTTTAACGTACATCGACAACGAGGTCATTAGAGACGGCCATTTTTAAAACAAATCAATACTCGCAACTATTAAGCAAACACATGTAACCTTGAGAAGTGACGACAGATTAAATATCCATTGTGGCTGCCGTGTATAGATACGTTTCAGACATTTTCACCAACACAACAACCAAAAATCACGCGAATCGGACTAATGCAACCCAAGAAATTACAAAATTCCCGATACTTTTTGAACACATCTTGTACATCTTACTTCGCACGCGAACGTTTCACGTGTGACGGCCAATCAGATGGGAGGCCGCCAAAAATTTCATATGGCGGGGTGGTCGAGAATTAAGATTGTGGCTGTCCCTGTTTATTCGTCAAATGGGAGTATTATTTGACGCTTGTCTCGTGTATCATAGGATTTGGTGACATCACAGCTTGCTTCGTGCTTTCGGTTTCCTTTACATTGCTTGAATATACATAAGATTCAAAACTATGTAAACCCGAAAAAACTTCCTGTGTCGCGTTTTCGGTCGTATTACTAAGGGAACTTAGAATTACTTTGTGATAAGATCGATTTCACCAGAGCATTATGAGCCACTATCCGGATTCAGTTCAAGCATCCGCGGATTGCGATATTCAGATTTGCAATGTTATATTGAAGGCATTTTTCGTGACGACGTTAAATTGCAATGCTGAACATGATAAATCTTATGTATGGTATTCACTCATGAGGGATCGTTCGTTCAGTGGAATAATTACAATGCTCTTCAGTATTTTTGGTGTTCCTGATTTCTTAACTTCACACATTTTCCTTTGGTGATGATTCCGACCAAGTGTCCCTCACCTGCTCATACGTAGAGCTGCATTACGGAAAAGCGCTTCATTCACAAACATTGTTTGTGCTTCATGGGTCTCAGCACTTAATTTTTGCAGCGCTTTGGTATAGTCCTCAACATTTTCACAGCAGTTCTTGCAAAGCTACATGATATGAGTCATGGTGCTGCAGGAACGTAGTCACCAGATTTCATTTTCTCCACCACACCAACTTACAGACTACTGGGCCTTTTCATGCGTTATATGTTGCAATGGCAAGCACATTTGTTCTGGCCAAGTCAAATCTACAACGCACAACTTAACAGATAATGAAAGTTTGTTGTACAGTGTTTGTAGGCAGTGTTCAAATCTAAATCCTACTCTCTTTAAAATGGTCCCTAGTTCCGGTTGCGAATGTTCTGTCTGCTACAGACAGGTTGCGTGTCCAGTGGTCCATATGTAATAACTTTGTTGGAAATTTCAGTGCAAACTATGATGAAAATATTTCATGAAGATCCAGGGCTAAATTTTTCAAGTGGTGGCAAGCTTTCACATAACATTTGAAAATGTGGGATTTCTTAAAGGAAATGTTACTCGTCAAAATAGGAGAGTAAAAGCCCTGAATATTTTCAGAAACACATACTTATTCAGATATGGGCCGCTTTCCTTAATGGTATCTAATGATTTCTGTTGACGTTCATTTCTCGTTCCTTATAGGTTGTCTCTCAGATTGTACTTAGTCCTCTGACTGCACTGCTGCTTTCAGATAAGACACAACTGTCAGCTATATCAAACATTCTGTACGTGTCGTTTTGAAGCTCTGCTGTCATCAGAACAAAATTATACTGAAACGGTCCTTTCTTCCGTGCCTCGGGGCTTCCGTTGCGTACTTTCGGAGAAGATTCCGAGACCTGACCTCTGGACTGTAACCAGTACACCCCTCACAGTTCAAAATGGCTCTGAGCACTATGCGACTCAACTTCTGAGGTCATCAGTCGCCTAGAACTTAGAACTAATTAAACCTAACTAACCTAAGGACATCACACACATCCATGCCCGAGGCAGGATTCGAACCTGCGACCGTAGCGGTCACGCGGTTCCAGACTGAAGCGCCTTTAACCGCACGGCCACATCGGCCGGCCTCTCACAGTTCAAACACTGCCTCGAAATGGGCACTCGTTGCTATCACTGACGATCATCGCAATATCAAAATAACAATAAAGTTCAAAGTCAACAGGGTAAGAGCCACATGAAAACATGGCTCACAAATTAGCAGGGAAACAAACGGTTACCGTCGTTCTTGCAGTTAGATTTAACCTTACTCATTGATGCTGTTGATAGTCCGAATCCGTTTAGTTCTGAATTTACTAATATTGAAATTATAGGATAAATTTTTCTCCATATATAATGGATTTTTTTGAAGTTACCGTACTTCTTATCAAGAGCAGACAATGTCCCTCTATTGGTAAGTTTCAGGGAGGGCAGTGTCATCTAAAGTCGGTGAGAGAATATAAGAAAGTCCCATGACACCCGTTCTGGTTGTTCGTTGATCAATTCACTCAGTTTTTTTTTATTACAGAGGGTAGCTCTGACCGAACACGCGGAGAAACCGTGCCTGCTGCCACTCAGCTATCGAGGCGGACATGAAAGAATATCCTAGCAGTTCCTACGAATTGCTAGTCGTTGTCGTCAAATCTGGCTTGTGGCCATTCATTCTGCTCAAGAAAATTTGTAGGACACAATGGGGAAATTCTAACACGGGTGTATTGTGAAAATAGGTCACTCTTCCAAAAACTAAGTTGAAAACCCATAAAATTTTCGCAAGTAAAATTTACCTACGTAATTCCATTGATAAATGTTTTTAATCACTGCACCGGGATACCAACCAAAAATTTTTACCCCAAGTCGCGCAGGAGCAGCACGTGTAAGACATTACACCGTGACACCAAGTCTCTCTGACTCTGAAGCTTTTTAAAACTTTCGGGGGGGGGGGGGGGGTGAGGGTGGAGAGGGGGGGGGGGGGTTTATCAGATGCCAGTCATCATGAGAAACGATCACGCAGCATCAAAAGCTTCACCCATTTGGGTGAATGCTAAGAAAATGTCACTGCCGTTACCTGAGCCTCCTAACAGTTTAATTAATTTAAAAATTAGGGGGTGATGTACACTCGTGCTGTGGACCAGATCTATGCAGTGTAAGGGTAAGTATTATACTTGCAAAATTCACCATGCACAAAGAATGTGTAATATGGGTGATATCTATTAAAACAAGTAGTAAGTTGCATTGTTCATAGCAAAACCGCAATCTGCCATGAACTCCTTCTTATATGCAGTCATGTAGCAAACACATTTGAGAATGAAACATGCTTACGATCATTTGCAAGTGGAATCATAACCATCAAAAACGCGTCAAATACATATGATGGGTAATAAGACACTTTTGAAGACACTAGTGCTCGATTCCCTAGTTGTACACCACATTTCAAGACAAAAAACTTAACTGCTATCAGTGGCAGAGCCCATCCACTTATAGTAGACGTAAGAAGTGATCAAGAGCCTACAGCACCAGCCATGAATGGAGGATGCAAAGTCCTCTGCACTACCAGCACTAGAGAAAGTAGCACACTTCCATAAATACGTTGCAGTCAAGTGATTCACACGTTCCAGTGGCATTATGTGGTCAGCCACGAGCTGACAGCGCACACTCCAACAGCACGCACTGCAGCTAGCTCATAAGCGAAATTCCTGCATCAAATCTTCTTCTCTGCCATCGGACACGTATATCAAATTTAGTTTCTCACTCACCAAAGACACTTGACAGAAAACGTAAGTTCATGCTTCACTGTCTGTTTTACCGCATCTACTTAACGATAGAAGTCTCTGTAGGATTTATAAATGGAGACAGGTACATATAGCACGTCACTGCATTTCCAAGTAAATTTTATGCTTAAATCATCGTATATTGTACTTAAAGAAGTGTAAGGCCCCTCTCCAGGAATAGTCTGGTGCTTTTTCAAACAATATTGTACCGGCAACACTGAATACACTACCTAAATAATCAATTTTTCACTGCTATTGGAGAATTTCCCGCACCACTGGACATATACCTTGAGGGATCAAATGTACTTATACACTCAGCAAACAACACATGACAGCAACCACATAACAGAATTTAATCTGTAAATTCGAGGGACTTGTAGCCAGTTTTCCCTACTCATGACGATGATTGCTAGAGACTGTTATATTATATCTTCTGTCATGCTGAGATGTTGCTCAGAAGAAACCAGGCAAGTCGCTGCTGATGCAGTTTCTTCGAAATTTCCTGATGCTGAGACGATATAATGGCAAGTCATTGTATTCACTACACAAGCTAAACATCCTCAGGTTATTTAGGTAACGTAGATAACAGACGGTAAAAACATTTTGTAAGGTGTGCGCATTATGTTAAGAAAATTGTCTACTGTAGGTCTTCAGACTTCCCCAGTGAGTCGTTGTCATCTTGGGAAATCGGGTTTTATGACTGTAATTCCTGTCGTACTTAACTGTATTTCGGTCGTGTAACACGCAGTCTTCCACAGATGCTGCCTCGGAGAGCAGAAAACCCGATTTTCCAAGGTGACAACTTATGTTCTGTCGAGGGTATTTAGACTATTCTCTGATCCATAACAATACGCTCTACAAAGTGACTGTTCATGTATTTATAAACCTGTCTAACTACAAGTAAGTAAAGGAATTTGTCACAGTAGCACACACTTCCATAAATCTCCGAAACTAGTTTTCGAAAATGGTCTGTCACTGAAATACCTTACAAAACCAATTGAATCATAAAGTAGTACAAAGACAAAAACTGCATGTACTGCTGACAAAGGAGGAAAACAAATGCAACACCAAATTTCTCTTTACGTGGATATACACGCAGTAAAGTCTGCTACTGCAGTCTCAATTCTGGAAACAGCATCCTAACTTCCTGTAACGGGGAATCATGCGTGCAGAGAGGGTGATAGTTATTATTAATGAAGTTGGAGGGATATCTGTAATTGCCGCGGGGGATTAGCCGAGCGGTCTCGGGCGCTGCAGTCATGGCCTGTGCGGCTGGTCCCGGCGGAGCTTCGAGTCCTCCCTCGGGCATGGGTGTGTGTGTTTGTCCTTAGGATGATTTAGGTTAAGTAATGTGTAAGCTTAGGGACTGATGACCTTAGCAGTTAAGCCCCATAAGATTTCACACACATTTAAACATTTTTTTTATACCTGTAATTCAGCTGTTTGACTATTACCATACTCATTAATCACTGAAAAGGACGGAGGATCTTGGCAATAGGTAACGTGAAGATGGCTTACAAAAATCTCGTATCTAATTTTACGTACAAGAATTAAACAAGTGGTTTGGAAAAGCGGAAGTAACTAGAAATAATGCTGATTTCATATTCTATATTGACTGCAAATTGATCAGATAAATAACATTAAAAACATGGGGTTCTCAGTACACGTGCTATCAATCAGAGTTCTTGTAAAGCCTCGAACTAGATGTTCTCTATCGACGTCTTCCAGTAAAGTAACGAATTACCTAAACCGCAGAAGAGGATGATGAGACTGAGTGCATAATGCATCAAACTGAATGAATATGAGACAATCCCATAATCAGCTTCCAGCTCGCAAGAAACGAGCGACCTCTCAGCCTTTACAACGCGTCGTGCCTAAATAGCAAATCACGTTACAATTCGTTACAAATTCTGCACGCAGCCTGATTGCAAAATACCTGCGCAAATACGAGGAGTGGTCAAGTAATGCAACACATTTTTTTTCTGGAAGTAGTTTCGTATAATTCAAGATTCCGGTATAACAATTATTCTCCAACTTTTACCAAAAAATCTCCGCTGCTTAATCTCCGTTCAACTTGATGGCCTTACGCCACTTACTGGGAGAGCCTGTATACCCGCATGGTACCACTCTACTGATCGACGTCGAAGACAACCTCTTGCTGCATCAATAACCTCCCCATCATCCATGTACTGCTTCCTGCGGAATGTATCCTCGATTGGACCAAACACATGGAAGCCGGAAGGTGAGAGATCCAAGGCACACATCTTTGAGTACCTGAACTAGTGGTCGAATGTTTCAGCTCTACCAGCAGAGATGTCCAGTTGAGCAGCGAGGTGTTTAATTGTGATCCGTCGATCACATCCAATGAGAGTGTCTGCAGGGGTCACAGCTGTGTGCGGCCAGCCGGTACTTTGGAGATCAGACACGTTTGCTCGACCTTGTTGCGATGATGACGACGCCTTGCCTGACCACTCACCTTGATTTTGTTCACTGCCAGTTCTCCATAGACATTCCGCAACCACCTATGAATATATCTGCGAAGATCAGGTTTTTCGACAAATGGAACTCAGTGACACATCTGCCGTTGGAACGCACCTCTGTTAAACCTATCGGAACTTCATGAAACTACAGGAGCAAGCGGGAATATTCCACAATGTCCCTCAACAAATTTCAGATTTTTTCAAACGAAACTGGCCTACAAAGAAATGTGTTGCATACGTTATTGAACGCCCCTCGTATTTATATCACACGACTGAAATTATTTAAACGCTGCCTATTAACAATCACGGCAAAATAATTGAAGTAGACTCACCATAATCTCCAACACTACAGCCGACACCTCCGAACTGCCTCGCTCCGATTTCGAGAATGCAGTACGAATTTCAAATTCTTACGACCACCTGGCCGCGCGCATCCCTGATTTACTGTAACACCGAGCGACTCTCCAAAGGCGAGAAAACGTTACAACAGCGTCACAAGGAGAAAACCCAAAAGTTTGCATGATTAATAGATACTAATTACAGGATGTATTTGCCAAATGTTGCAAAGACCATTTCGGTATTTAAAGAAAACCAAACTCCATGTAAACATGGAAATGCAGTTTAGCAAGCCACTCTCAGTTTGTCCTTGCAAGAATTGGACCTGGAAGGTGCGATTTAATGTACTTCAGGTTGTCTAGTACGTGATTAGCAGTTAATTTACGTGTTAAATATTCGATTGCGTTACACACGACTTACTTTCCCCATTACTGTTTCGCTTTACGTGAGCTTGTCATCTCCTATCACTAGCAAGAAAGTCAGATCTCGTTATCATTAGGGAACATTCTCTGTCTAGGGGTGATTTCAGGACGTGTACTGTGTTCATCATTCTTCATGAAAACTTGTGATTTTAAAACGGATGGCTGCTTCTATTCTTGCAATCAAATATCCGTGACTCTTCCTTTCTGCATGAAAGCCACCGAATGCTCCACCCCATGAGTTTAATACACCTCTTTTTGCTTCCGGAGCTGGCTAATATGGGCCCTGTAGATCTTAAGTCCTCCAGGCGTTTCTTTTAATTTCCTCTCATGATCTCTTTATTCTTTCACTTCTTTTCTTTATCTCCTGCACCAAAATGTAAAGTGTGATCCACCTTTTTAATGTTTCCATTCCAAATTATTTTATGCAGTTGTCTCCGCCTTTGAACTCCTGGATCAGTGTAATATAAATTTCTTTCACATCTCTTTTGACCTCTCCTACCGACTTAGAGGCGTGACGTGATTTCTCCCATTCTTACTAGGTACCGGTAAATTTTCAACATTCGCTGTCGTATCGTGTTCGTGAAATTTTTCGTTTACTTATAGAACTATTGGTTTTTGTTGTTGTTCGAAGTCCCGCCAGTAGTCTTCTGGAGCTGCAGAAGTTTTGTATTCTTCGAAGCATCCTTTTTTATTTAAAATAAGAGACTCCCGAGGACAAAGTCCTTCTGGGTTTATAGTTGAATTGCGGTGCTTGATTTTAGACTTGTACCAGTTCTGTGCTAGTTTTAAGCAACACCGTAATTTTCTGGCTCTTCCTTTGGCTGCCTCTTTCTCCAGTACGTTGCGTTCGATCCATTTATCTAAGTATTTTATTTGTTCTTTCAGTCTTTCCACATTTTATATCCAAGAGCTTCTTCCCTTGGTGTATCTTGGTGTTGCATCATTTCATAAGAGACTTTGAGACACGTTTTTCCAGCGATTTCGTGGAAGACATCCAGCATTCTTTGCCCAACTTTTCGGTTTCTGACTCAAAGAGCGAGGTACTCGGTATTCGATAAATACCTGATTTCCACGTTGTTTCCATTCTTCGCAAGATGTACTCCACTCCTTCGTTCCAACTTCAGATCTCCTTCCCAGGTTCCCATTATTTTCTCCAGGCCAATATTGAACAGACTTGGTGATAACCTGACTACTTGCCTGATACCGGTCTTTTTTTTCCAAAAGGCCGAGAGATTTCTCCGAAAAACTTATCTTTCCAATAGATATCTCTGTCAGTGTTTGTTTTACGAATTCCATCGTTTTTCAGTGTTTGTCTAATTCTGCAAGCCACGTCAAAATTCGTGGCGGAGGGTACTTCGTGTGCCATTGTCAATTCCCCCATTTCCTGATCCAGTCGCCTATGGTATGATGTAAGATTTCTAGTGAGCCTCTGTAATTTTACTTTCATGGCTTTCCCGCGAGATGTATGTAGCAGAATGTCATCCTAGGATGTAAACTCTAGGAACTTAACGGTAGACCATGGCGTGATTCAGAACGTCTCTCCTGATGCACCTGCAACTGGAGTTGGCTGAGAATCTCCGCGACGCTCCTGTGCCTGCTAAACAAACATGTAACGAAACGTGCTGCTCTTCTTTGGATCTTCTCCATTTCCGCTATCATTTGTCTCTACTGCAGATCTCAGACTGACGAACAATATTCAAGTATTGGTCGAATGATAGTTTTATAGGCTACTTGTTGATGGAGTAAGTTTCCTGAGGATTCTTCCAATGAATCTCAGTCTGGCATATGCCTTACCCGCGATTAATTTTATGTGGTCGTTCCACATCAAACCGCTCAGTAAGCCCACTCTTGGATATTTTATGGAAGCAACTGCTTCCCGTGATTGTTCTGCATTTGTGTAATGATACAGTGAAGTGTCTTTGTGTCGCCGTGCGGAGTGGCCGTGTCACTGATTGCGCGGCCTCTCCTGCCGGAGGTTCGAGTCCTCCCTCGGACATGGGTGTGTGTGTTGTTCTTAGCATAAGTTAGTTTAAGTAGTGTGTAAGTCTAGGGACCGATGACCTCAGCAGTTTGGTCCCATATGGATTCACACACATTTGAACATTTGATTTGCCTTTGTGTCCATGTATTTGCAATACACTACACCAATTCAGAATTCCTCTAGAACACTCAATTCCTCTAGAACCTTACAATAAGGCGACAAAAGTGATGTGGTACCTCCTAATATCGTGTCAGATGTCCTTCTGCCCGGTGTAGTGCAGCAACTCTATACTGCATGGACTCAACAAGTTGTTGGAAGTCCCCTGCAGTTATATTGAGATATGGTGCCTCTATAGTCGCCCATAGCTGCGAAAGTGTCGCCGCTGCAAAATTTTGTGCACGAACTGTTGAAGCATCCCCAACTCTCTTGTGGTTCCCTTTTTAGATACTCCACGTCGACGTCTGCTCGTAGATACGTATCGTCGGTAGGTTTTCCGGCTTTACTTCCCGACGTGACAGCGACGACTCTCCGATGAGGTGCGGGCCTTATGTTTTGCTATTATTGCGAGCCTTGTAAAAATCGCTTTTCTTTAGTAATTTGCCCTGCTAAAACTCTCCCCTTTTATGATTAAGACAGCCTGCGTCGCCTTTCGGATGGAGTGAGGACGTCAAAGAGTCACAAAAGTTCATATTAAGCAGTCCGTAAAATACGTAAACGTTCACTTCAGTTAGCGTGTTAGTTAATGCCTACGCTTTCCGCTAGATGGTGCTGGCTTACTGCTGAATAGCTTTGGTTCCGTAAAACCTTCACTAATTAGTACTAGGTAAATGAAATAAGTACAACACTCTTGTATTTCACTTTCACTCTATATTCAAGGATTAAGATGGTGATGGATGATGGCCAATTTAAAAGGTTCCTAGCCTGGAGGAATCTAAATAGTCCGCAAATGCCGATATGCACGCGCTCTACGTCCAGATTCGCAACTAACGGCAAACGACACTTTCAAAAGTCCACACGTTAATATCTGAATACCGGTACCTCTGAATTCACTCGTATCAGCAGATTATTTGAGTTTCTGCCGTCTATATGTCCGTAAAGTTCCAATCTAGCACTAAAGTCCTAAAATCCCCTTAATACTCCATTGCTACCAATAGTCAGAGATCGTACACTACATCACTTTTAATCTCCGTAATATTCTAACAGTTTATCGTCAATCTTAACACGACAAAGTCCAATCTAACTATTGTCTCGCTGACTGACACGGGTTCCCCGCCCTTTAACGAAACAATCAAGGAAAAAAAGGCGGCAATAATGACGATCAGGCCCTTTTATAGGTCTTTCATCACAAGAGTTTAACGTCACTACCTTCTCTATGATGGAACTTCCGTGGCTTTGCTGTACTTAGACGTTAAACTACTTCTGATATACTATAATTTTGATCTGCAATTACCGAGCTCTGATTCTACACTATTTTCCCCTCTAAAAATTCTATTCTTAATTTTAAATTATTCTTTCTATAGCTTTTATCACTGCAAACTGAACCGAGGTGTTACACTGTCCTCTTGATTATGTCTCATAAACGTTCGATGGGATTCATGTCAGCTGATGTGGGTGGCCAAACCATACGTTCGAATTGTTCGGAATGTTCTTCAAAACAAGGACCAACTGCAATGACATGACATTTTTGTTTGGGTACATGAAGCCCATGAACGGCGGCAGATGGTCTCTAAACAGCCGAACATAACCATTTCCAGTTAGCGATCGGTTCAGTTGGATCAGAGGACCCTGTCTGTTCCATGTAAACACAGCCCTTACCGCCACGGAGCAGACTGCACGGGGCGTTGTTGACAATCTAGGTCCATGGGTTCGTGGGGACTGCGCGCACTCGAACCCTCTCTTCAGCTCTTATCAACTGAAATTGGGAATCGTATGACCTGGCCACAGTTTTCCCGTCGTTTAGGGTGTAATCTATATGGTCACGAGCTCAGGACATGCTTTGCAGGCGATGTCGTGTTTCTGGTGCTTATGTGAAGGCCATCGGACACTGCGTTGTCCGTGGTGAGAGGTAATGCCTGAATTTTGGTACTCTCGGCACACTCTTGACATTGTGGATCTCGGAATATTGATTTCCGAAATGGAATAATAGCTCCTACCACCATTTCACGTTCAAAGTCTGTTAATCACGTCGGAAAAATTTACACATGAATCACCTGAGTGCAAATGATAGCTCCTGAGTACAAATGTTAGCTCCTTTTATGCCTTTTGTATATGTGCCTTCTGTATATGTGCATGTCACTGTCTCATCAAGTTTGTCAGCTCTGTGTAAATAAAGAATGTATTTTATTGTATCCCGATATTTCGCCAGACGTCACACTGTCATAGGTTCTTTAATAGTTCTTCAGATCGCGGCTGTACAGCTGTCAACGACTGCATGCGGCATACTAATGCTGGTCGCCGTCCAGCGGGCGAGTGCGGCTAAAGCCGCCACTTTGCCCGTCTGCTCCAGAGTCGAGACGGCCGGCGGTGCGAGGACACAGCGCGACCCTGGCTTCCGACGACTTCCTTTATTGCGTCCACAAGGCGGGGCGGGCGGCCGCGGGTGGCTCATTCTGCCACGCCGAGCGCAACTGGCGCCGCGCAATCTCGGAGGCCGAGCCGGACCTAGCCGCGGCAGCGCGGCGACTTCCCCCGGAAAGCGGGCGGCAGAACTGCAGCCACTTGCGCCGGCCGTCCACGCCAGGAGGGCGCGAGCCACGGCGAGAGGGGAGCGGGGATAAAAGCGCCGGCCGTGTCCACCCCCTCCTTTGTGTCGGGGCGCCACAGCGCCAGCCGGGGCTGGCTGGGCCCCCTCTGCCGCCCAGCCCTTAGGCACGGAATGTGTGGTAATAGGATTTGACGGGGGTGGTCCGAGTTTGAAAGGCCGTGATTCCCCCCGGGGCCGGCGTCGGGGAGAGATGAGTCTTTGTGTTGCGCCTTAACAGGGTTTTTTACGTCACGGCGTGGGAGGCCGCGGGTGCATGTGTGCGCTATGATGCCCGCTTCACCTATCGAATCTCGATCGATGCGTCCTTCAGAGGGAAAGTCATCAACTTTTTAAATCTGAGATTGCAGTCGTTCCCTGTGAACATTATATCAGGGAAATACCTTAAGAAAGGAAGCAGATTAGTATGAATATTCATGTTTTCGCGGCGTCCTGTTTGCGCATAAAATTAAGGGAATGCAGCCATATCCTCTGCTGATATTTCGCTTGCGACCGTCCAGTCACCTCTTGAGTGTCAAGGCTGACGCTGCAGCCCTCCCTCCGCCACTGTCCATCGCAGACAAGTTGTGCCTTCAATCCATAGGGGATAAACTACACTGAAGCGCCAAAGAAACTGGCATTGGCATGCTATTGAAATACAGAGACATGTAAACAGGCAGAACGGCGCTGCGATTGGCAACGCCTATATAAGACAACCAGTGTCTGGTACTGTTGTTAGATCGGTTACTGCTGCTACAATAGCAGGTTAACAAGATTTAAGTGAGTTTTAACTTGTTGTTAATGTCGGCGCACGAGAGATGGGGCAGAGCAAATCCGAAGTAGCGATGAAGTGGGGATTTTCCCGTACGACCATTTCATAAGTGTACCTTGAATATCAGGAATCCGATAAAACATCAAGTCTCTGACATCGATGCGGCCGGGAAAAGATCCTGCAAGAACGGGACCAACGACGACTAAAGAAATTGTTCAACGTGACAGAAGTACAACACTTCCGCAAATTGCTGCAGATTTCAATGCTGAGCCGTCAACAAGAGTCAGCGTGCGAACCATTGAACGAAATAGCATTGATATTGGCTTTCGGAGCCGAATGCCCACTCGTGAACCCTTGATCACTGCACGACAGTAAGCTTTACAGCTCGCCTGGGCCCGTCATGACCGTCATTGGACTGTTGATGTCTTGAAACATGTTGCATGGGTGGACGAGTCTTGTTTCAAATTGTATCGAGCGGATGGACGCGTACGGGTTTGGGGCAGCCTCATAAATTCATGAACCCTGCATGTCGGCAAGGAACTGACCAAGCTGTTGGAGGCTCTGTAATGGTGTAGGGCATGTCCAGTTGCAGTGATATGGGACCCCTGATACGTCTAGATACGACTCTGACAGGTGACACGTACGTAAGCATCCTGTCTGATCAACTGCATCCATTCATGTCCATTGTGCATTCCGACGGACTTGGACAATTGCAGCAGGACAATCCGACACCCCACACGTCCAGAATTGCTACAGAGAGGCTCCAGGAACACTCTTCTGAGATTAAACACTTACGCTAGCCACCAAACTCCCCAGTCAAGAACATTATTCAGCATATCTGGGATGGCTTGCAACTTGCTGTTCAGAACAGATCTCCATCTCCTCGTACTCTTACGAATTCATGGACAGCCTTGCGGGGTTCATGGTGTCAGTTCCCTCCAGCACTACTTCAGACAATAGTCTAGTGGATGACACGTCGTGTTGCGGCACGTCTGCGTGATCTCAGGGGCCCTATATATATTAGGTGTAAGAGTTTCTTTGGCTTTTCAGATTAGCATGACAAAGGTGAATGGCCGGATGACTTTCTCTCAGCAGTAATGATACCGATTAAGAAGATATGCAATGCCAAGAAATTTGAGGATTTGAGAACCATTAGGTTCCCATATAGCATAAGTCCTATTAAGGGTGAGAAATACAAGATTTCAGAGAACACAATAAAAAAGTATTGCAGAGGAAAAGTATGGATTTAGAAGAGGAAAAAATTAAAGGAGATGCATTTGGGGAGTTCACAATTACAGGTGAGAGATATATTGAAAGAGGAAGATAAATTTATAGTGTTTTCATTTACTTAGAGAAAACCTTTATTAGAGTATAGAGAAATAAATTAATGGGCATTTTAAGGATGAATGGAATCGACTGCAGGAATAGAAGGCTTATTGAGAATACATAACTACAACAGAAAATACGAGTACAGTTTGGGAACGAGACGACATCGCAAAGCACAATTGGGAGGGGAGTGAGGCAAGGCAGCTGTCTCTGCAGAGTATTGCTGAACATATATTTGGAGTTTATTCAGGAACGTTTCAATCGAAAAAGAGGAGTGCGGGTTGGTGGTACAAGGAAAGAATGTATTAGATTTGCAGATGATACGGTGTTATTGGCAAAGAGCTAAAGAATTATGATTGTTCTGTTAAAAGAATTAAACAAGACCTGTGACGAATTCGGAATGATAATTAATAAGAAAAAGACTTAATATATGACGGTAAGTGCACGAAAAGGAAGAACAATTACAAACTTAGGAGAGGATAGCATAAAACCAGTTAGTGCTGTGAAATGTCTGGGAAACATAGCTACGAAAGACTCGAGATGCAACAAGGAGGTAAATTCGTATAGCAATTGCCAGAGAGGGATTTAATAAGAAGAGAAGGGTTCTACATAGGTGTATGGACAGCGATCTGACGAAGACACTGGCGAAGTGCTTTATATGGAGCGTGGCATCATTCGGAGGTGACACATGGACACAGAGCAAAGAGGAAGAAAGAACAACACAATCATTTGAGACGTGGATTTGGAGGAGGATGGAAAGGATAAAGTGGATAGGCAAAGTGAGAAATGACGAAGTGTTTAGAACAGTGAAGGAGGAAAAAGAGAGCTTTTTGAAGGTAATGAGGAAGAGGAAACACAGTAGGCTTGGAAATTGGATGAGAAGAGGTTGTTTAGTGATGGATGTAGTGGTTCAAAAATGGTTCAAATGGCTCTGAGCACTATGGGACTTAACATCTGAGGTCATCAGTCCCCTAGAACTTAGAACTACTTAAACCTAACAAACCTAAGGACATCACACACATTCATGCCCGAGACACGGTTCGAATCTGCAACCGTAGCAGTCGCGCGGTTCCCGACTGAAGCTCGTAGAACCGCTCCGCCACAGCGGCCGGCGGATTCTGTGGATGACGAGGAAAACGCACGCAGGAGATACCACATGGTGATTATAAGGGTAAGAAACCATTATGAAAAAACGAAGAGGGTAGCAAATGACAGCACTGCACGTAAAGCTACAATTAAAGACATGCTCCAGGGCAGAACACTAATGATGATGATGATTACTGTGGATAGCATCTCCACAAAGAACACATAAAAAGTGAAGATAATAATTACCCGCAGCACAAAATGTGCATAACTCTCCATTTCAAACTAAAAGTTAGAGTTCTGTGTCAACAGTCTAAGGAAGAAACGTGCAGACCCACAGCATTGCTATTCCACGTTTTTTTTTTCTTTTTTTTTTGAGTTTATGTTCTAAATACATAGGCTCCTTTCCATGCATGTATTGAGGTTATCTTTCGCCCAGCATCTTAGACAGCTTCTCTGTTCGGTTTGGTGAAGGATGGCCTAAAGGTACGTGTAGGAGATGTACAGGGAGTTTGAGAACGACGTTTTAAAGAGTTTTTAAGATTGTAGAGGGTGGATTTTGAACGTTTTTATATAAAGAACCTATAATCTATAGCCACCAGTGGTATGTTGACAATCTATGCACTACCCGTATGAGAGGTTACTAGGTCAGATTCTCAGTGGGGGTTTAGGCTGGAATTCTTGCACCACACATCTTACCAAATCGTTTGCATGGTGCACGGTATTAGAATTTTCCGGAGAACTGCTTGCCTGAACTTCTGGAATACGTTCCCTTGCAAATGCGCACTAGTTTGTGGTTTCAGAACAATGGTGCTCCAGCGCACTTGAAGGGCGTATTTCACAGACAACTTCAGGCAGAGAGTAGGGCCTAACCGGAAGGGGACGGCCAGTCTCTTGGCGTGTGCGCTCCGCTGACCTCACCCCTCTTAACTTCTTCCTCTGGGATAAAGCCCCCTGGCGTACGCAACAGCAGTAGAAACAGCACCTGTGCTTACTGAGCGCATCTTTTCAGCGTTTGATACAATCAGAGGATAGCGCGGAATCTCAAAGAGAAACAGACAAAACACGGCTCGTCATTGTACATTATGTAACGAAAGTGATGGTCATCACATCGAATATTAATCTGCAGTAGTGAAGACACACAAGCGGTTTACAGTATTTGATTGTACTCGAGTGCCAACAAACGTTTTCCAAACTACAGTTATCTGGTGTTTCATTTAACCTACCAAACGTTTAGAAAGCGCATAGCGCTTAGAAAATTGATTCCGACTGTAGGTTCTTTATATCAAAACTTACAAAATTTCATACTCCACTATCTCCCAAATTTTCAAAACATCATTCTGTAACACCCTGTATTCAACATCTCGTACATCTACCTGGTTACTCTGCAATTCACAGTTAAGTTATTGACAAAGTGACTCGTAGGACCACTTCTAGAATATTTCTCGGTGAAACCCAAATGGTCAAGGGAAGGTAGGATTCGGTTACGATTGTGGACGGGACCGTAATCAGTTACCACTGGTTGTCTTATACAGTTACACACATTTATTTTTAAAACAGTAATTCCAGACTTAACAAAAAATAAAAACAATACCACACGTTATTAATGAAGGAATAAACAGCTGTGTAAATAATAGTGTTTTCAGTGTGTTACAATTTATTAAATCACCATAAAACACAGATGCAGTTAATGTTAAAAAAAAGCCACTGTGATCACGACTGAAGGCCTTGCACGCCAAGAATGGCAATAAATTAAGAAATTTTTAAGAATTCACTGCAACTTACAAATTACAGGTATTGAAATATTAAAGGCAAGACGCCACAAACACCACAAAAGACATCAGATGCCAGGAATGGCTGTAAATAAGGTTTTAAGGCTTACTGCTAAAATACAAACACCAAATAGGATTTTAAAGCCAATGACCACAATCACGGCTGAAGGCCTTATACGCCAGGAACGGCAATAATATAAAAAAACTTGAAACCTGCTGTAAAACTGCAAATACAATACCAAAAGTTAATATAAAACCTAGCAACTGATACTGACGGTGCTCCAGGAATCTACCTCTGAGAAGGTCCGGCAGCAAACACTTTCGCGAGCGATGAGACAGCCAGCCAAGTGTTGCATTCACTTCACAAGATGGTAACTAAGACTAATAGCAGTCTAATGAATGACTAATGATAATCTTGATGAAGCTACCTGACGTCCGATGAACCATATGCAACGGTGGAACAATACGCCAAAGCCGGAACCGGCGGTCTGCACTACGTCCCCAGAATACTGTGCTTAGAGCGCCTGGAACGAGAAAGGAACCTCTACCAGATTTCCGTCCGATTCCACAAACCCGAAAAACTGAACAAACAAGTCACAGTAGAGAACACCAGACAAACTAACAGTAACTAAAACCCCACTAGATTTGCGTGAGAGGCAAAACCGAAAATCAGCAACCACACATCATTACGGAAACAATCGCAAAGCGAGCCAAAATCAAGTACCAAATGAGTGACATCAAATTCATTAGGCACACAAACGCACACCGAACTCACTGTGACAACTCTGACAGCGGTTGGCAGAATGAAACAAATCTCTTCACTGCTTTATTAATTCACAGTTGAGTAACCACACCTTCTAATCACTGAGCCAGGTGCTTTTAACACAGTAGGGTCTTCAAGTACTAAGCGGTGCACAGATCCACCAAACTGCACATGACAGCGAGATGATAATCTGTGACAACATCACGTGCGTACTACAGGGCCAACACAGGTGACTGACACCGCTCTACTTGGCCTGAAATGCACTGATCTTAAGGCTTGCTGTATCCGGTTTACGACGAGGTCGTGCACCCTCGTGACCACAGCCCTTCCATCCGGCTGTCCATGTTTGCTGCCAACGATCCCGGCGTGTTCTCGCACTGCGCGGACCTGGCTCCTCCTGAGTCCCCAACCGAACTGACAAACTCACACGACCCGGAAAAACAACGACATCGCCCCAATGATAGGGCAACAGTTACTACATATTGATAACCGCCGGTGCTGCCACTAGCGGACAGGCAACGCTTGCGAAACCAAGTGCCGCCAGTCAACACGAGAAGAAGACAAACAACCGCAACCATGCCAACTAAACGATACGTCTTGCCTGCAGCAGAGGGCGGAAACCTACAAACAGCACCAACGCGAGACGCAGCATGGCTCACTTGGCCATTCTCCTCTCGAATAGCACGTAGGAAATCTGAAACCCAAATCTGGTTGCACGACTTCTTATTACTCTTACTTTATTGCGAGTGTCATTTCTCCTTGTGTAACAGCGAGTCAACAAAATATTTTAGTATTTGGAAGAGAAATCCAATGAGTACAGAATATGGATTGGTGTAAGTAGGCTGTTTAGGTTTTCTTATTGGTAACGCCAAAATCACTGGCTGTGCTGTGTGCAGTCTGTGGCTAGTTTGCATTGTTGTCTGCCATTGTAGTGTTGGGCAGCGGCAGCTGGATGTGAACAGCGCGTAGCGTTGCGCAGTTGGAGGTGAGCCGCCAGCGGTGGTGGATGTGGGGAGAGAGATGGCGGAGTTTTGTAATTTGTCATGAACTGCTATATATATTATGACTATTAAGGTAAATACATTGTTTGTTCTCTATTAATATCTTTCATTTGCTAACTATCCCTATCAGTAGTTAGTGCCTTCCATAGTTTGAATCTTTTATTTAGCTGGCAGTAGTGGCGCTCGCTGTATTGCAGTAGTTCGCGTAATGAAGATTTTTGTGAGGTAAGTGATTTCTGAAAGGTATAGTTTAATGTTACTCAGGGCCATTCTTTTGCAGGGATCTTTGATAGTCAGATTGCGTTGCGCTAAAAATATTGTGTGTCAGTTTAAGCACAGTCATGTATAAATTGTTCAAAGGGGACGTTTCATAGGGAGTAAATCGAAGAAATTGGAAGTAGCAAAAATGAGAACAGCGAGAAAGTAAACATCATGATTGATGGTTACGAAGTAGATGAAGTTACAAAATTCTGCTACCTAGGCAGCAAAGTAACCAATGACGGTCGGAGTAAGGAAGACATCATAGGCAGATTGGCACTGGCAAAAGGAGCGTTCCTGGCCAAGAGAAGTCTACTAGTATCAAGGATAGGTCCTGATTTGAGGAAGAAGTTTCTGAAAATTTAAGTTTGGAGCACAGTATTTTAAAGACGTGAAACGCGGACTGTTGGAAAACCAGAACAGAAGAGAATCGAAGCATTGAGATGTAGTGCTACAGAAGAAAATTAGGTGGACTGTGAGGTGAGCAATGAGGAGGTTCTGCGCAGAATAGGAGAGGAAAGGAATATGTGGATAACACTGACAAGGAGAAGGGACAGGATGATAGGAATCTGTGAAGACATTAGGGAATAACTTCGATGATACTAGAGGAAGCTAAAGAGGGTAAAATCTGTAGAGGAAGACAGAGATTGGAAGACATCCAGCAAATAATTGAGGACGTAGGCTTCAAGTGCTATTCGTGGATGAAGAGGTGGGCACAGGAGAGGAATTCGTGGCGGGCCGCATCAAACCAGTCAGAAGACTGATGACTTGCAAAATAAATAAATAAATAAAATAAATACACAAAAAGTAAGGAGAAGTAAAAAGTAAGTTACAAATCATAATCTTATAACTTTAAATATTAAGAAATCCAGATTACAGAGTAGACAAGCCTCTAACTTTCACATCCGCTGAAGAGGCGTCGACGTCTGTCACATTTTCCCCTTCTCGTGGTTTCATGGACTTCAAACTTCTTTCCAATCTTTCTATAGATGCTCGCGACAATATCTTACTAAGAGCCGACTTTCTAAGCCGTTTCAGAGCTGCTCGCTCCCAGGTACGGAACCGTAGTAATTTGTCATTTCTCAAAATAAATCTCTGGCTTGATAGAGTGTTTGGATATTTTTAACGTAATGGTCCATGAAAAATTAAATATTTAGAGTGTAGAATGTCACAGAAAATCAGGTATTTAAAGACATTCTTGTGACAATTGCTCACAGTTCTACAAAGGGCAGACAGGAAGCAGATTCACTATAAGGTACAGGGAACACATAGATGCCTTCTGGTTAAATAACTGATAAATCCAATTTTGCAGCACATCTGAAAGAACATGGCCATTCACCCAGAACCACCGCAGACACAAAATGGCTCTGAGCACTATGGGACTCAACTGCTGAGGTCATTAGTTCCCTAGAACTTAGAACTAGTTAAACCTAACTAACCTAAGGACATCACAAACATCCATGCCCGAGGCAGGATTCGAACCTGCGACCGTAGCGGTCTTGCGGTTCCAGACTGCAGCGCCTTTAACCGCACGGCCACTTCGGCCGGCACTGCAGACACACTGACAGCAAAGATAAGAAAGTGAATCTTCTTGAAGAAAAAAAAAGACTCCGTCTTCAGGCCACGAGTGGCCTACCGGGATCATCCGACCACCGTGTCATCCTCAGTGAAGGATGCGGATAGGAGGGACGTGGAATCAGCACACCGCTCTCCCGGTCGTTATGATGGTATTCTTGACCGAAGCCGCTACTATTCGGTCGAGTAGCTTCTCATGTGGCATCACGAGTCTGAATGCACCGCGAAATATGGCAACAGCGCATGGCGGCCTGGATGGTCACCCACCCAAGGGACGACCACGCCCGACACCGCTTAACTTCGGCGATCTCACGGGAACCGGTGTATCCACTGCGGCAAGCCCGTTGCCGAATCTTCTTGAAGAGCTTGAAATTATGTCAAAACATGCAACTCACCAAATCGTCTATGAATAAGTAGACGTGGTAAACAAATTATTTCTACATATCTTTTAATGAAATTTTTAAACACTAAAACTGGTATTCACCGCCCCTTCGCAACTAGTAAGGAAAAACAGGCACGAATGATTACAATGTTATATAATTTGCCAGCAATCATTCTATTTATTACAAATGACTGTGTAGTTCCATAATCATGTAACCATTTATATTTGACAATCTGTAATATCTGTTATGTTTCTGTGTGTGTAACACCTTTAAAATTCTTAGATCTAAGGTCTTCGACTATAATCTCCGTTTTGCTATATAAAAATGTTAAATGTTGTGAGTGTGCTTCTGAAATTTTGCATCTGCTGTATCAAGGACGTTACATGGAAGTACCAGTATTCACTATGAAGTATAATATACAGTTAATATGTAAGAAATCGAGATACACTCCTGGAAATGGAAAAAAGAACACATTGACACCGGTGTGTCAGACCCACCACACTTGCTCCGGACACTGCGAGAGGGCTGTACAAGCAATGATCACACGCACGACACAGCGGACACACCAGGAACCGCGGTGTTGGCCGTCGAATGGCGCTAGCTGCGCAGCATTTGTGCACCGCCGCCGTCAGTGTCAGCCAGTTTGCCGTGGCATACGGAGCTCCATCGCAGTCTTTAACACTGGTAGCATGCCGCGACAGCGTGGACGTGAACCGTATGTGCAGTTGACGGACTTTGAGCGAGGGCGTATAGTGGGCATGCGGGAGGCCGGGTGGACGTACCGCCGAATTGCTCAACACGTGGGGCGTGAGGTCTCCACAGTACATCGATGTTGTCGCCAGTGGTCGGCGGAAGGTGCACGTGCCCGTCGACCTGGGACCGGACCGCAGCGACGCACGGATGCACGCCAAGACCGTAGGATCCTACGCAGTGCCGTAGGGGACCGCACCGCCACTTCCCAGCAAATTAGGGACACTGTTGCTCCTGGGGTATCGGCGAGGACCATTCGCAACCGTCTCCATGAAGCTGGGCTACGGTCCCGCACACCGTTAGGCCGTCTTCCGCTCACGCCCCAACATCGTGCAGCCCGCCTCCAGTGGTGTCGCGACAGGCGTGAATGGAGGGACGAGTGGAGACGTGTCGTCTTCAGCGATGAGAGTCGCTTCTGCCTTGGTGCCAATGATGGTCGTATGCGTGTTTGGCGCCGTGCAGGTGAGCGCCACAATCAGGACTGCATAGTACCGAGGCACACAGGGCCAACACCCGGCATCATGGTGTGGGGAGCGATCTCCTACACTGGCCGTACACCACTGGTGATCGTCGAGGGGACACTGAATAGTGCACGGTACATCCAAACCGTCATCGAACCCATCGTTCTACCATTCCTAGACCGGCAAGGGAACTTGCTGTTCCAACAGGACAATGCACGTCCGCATGTATCCCGTGCCACCCAACGTGCTCTAGAAGGTGTAAGTCAACTACCCTGGCCAGCAAGATCTCCGGACCTGTCCCCCATTGAGCATGGATGAAGCGTCGTCTCACGCGGTCTGCACGTCCAGCACGAACGCTGGTCCAACTGAGGCGCCAGGTGGAAATGGCATGGCAAGCCGTTCCACAGGACTACATCCAGCATCTCTACGATCGTCTCCATGGGAGAATAGCAGCCTGCATTGCTGCGAAAGGTGGATATACACTGTACTAGTGCCGACATTGTGCATGCTGTGTTGCCTGTGTCTATGTGCCTGTGGTTCTGTCAGTGTGATCATGTGATGTATCTGACCCCAGGAATGTGTCAATAAAGTTTCCCCTTCCTGGGACAATGAATTCACGGTGTTCTTATTTCAATTTCCAGGAGTGTATTTTCGTAAACAATGTAATGAAAGCGATGTGGAAACGACATGCATACTCCAGCTGTATAAATGTAATGTGGAAAGAAGACGGATACTCGAGCTGTTTGCAAGTACTATAAAACATTAGAACACATGTCGCTTAGCAACTTCCATTCATATCAGTTGGACCTATTTAGTCATCATCATATTACTGGTTTTCTATTTAAACAGTGATCTCCAACATTAAGCATTGAAACATGTAGTTGAAGGTAAAACCACATAAAGTTGGGCACAAGCCCGAAACCGGCCGTGCATTAAATAAAATCACCTTCTATCTTTTGTCCGCAGCTCGTGGTCGTGCGGTGGCGTTCTCGCTTCCCGCGCCCGGGTTCCCGGGTTCGATTCCCGGCGGGGTCAGGGATTTCCTCTGCCTCGCGATAACTGGGTGTTGTGTGATGTCCTTAGGCTAGTCAGGTTTAAGTAGTTCTAAGGGACTGATGACCACAGCTGTTAAGTCCCATAGTGCTCAGAGCCATTTGAACCATTTTGCACCTTCTATCTTGACTGGTAGCGGTTGTTATTCTACACACTATACAGGAGCAGACACAGAGTTCAACTGCATCCATTACAGGTAAAATTCATTAGTTTTATCCATTTGACAGTTAAAATATTTTACGTCAAATAACACGAAACATTATTTCTTCACAGTACGCATGAGCCGTGTGCGGATCGCGTTGATGCCGTTAATAGCACGGCATCGTGTAATAGCGATAGTGGCTTCTCGTTTTCTTAGTGTGTTCACTGGCACCACTACGTTTGCTCGCCCTGTCTCTCCGTGAGTGGTAGCAGCAGCGCTTATCGATGGCGCGTACTGTAGTACCATCTTTGGAGCGGCCTCTAGTACTTCCGGGTCGTCGTGTGTTGAGATAGGGGAGTTGGGACGGAGCAACAGTGAGGTCCGGACAGCCAGTACTCGCCCCACCGCTGGCGACGCACGTGGACTGTCCGACTGGAGGATGTGGTCGCGAGAGTGCACGACCACGTCAAGGACCGGATTCAGCGAGTTCTAATTGAGTGGACCGTGATATTCGAGTAGTGCAACTTTCACCTGTGTTTGTGTGTCCGCCCGTCGAAGTGACCTCATGGGAATAAGTTGTCAGTCGACGATTTAAATTGCGGTCTTTCCGGTGCCTGACTTGAGTGGGGACGACCGTTGTTTGGTCGTTCGGTCGGTCGTCGCAGCAGGCGACGTGCATTTGTTCTTCCGACCGCTTCTGGTTTCTATGTGTTTATGCCGACTTACAATTCGTCCTTGTTGTTTCACAGTGACTGGTTTTAGTATTGTGAGCCGTTGGCTGTCTGCGTACTGGATTTGGAGCGGACTGCGAATGGACATCAGTTCGGTTGAGGGCGCAGCAACGAGCAGATCCGTAAAGTGCGGGGGCAAGCAAGGGCCGCTGGCGGCGTGCTGCCACTGCCCGATAGAGGAGGGGTAGCTGCGAGAGCGACGCCTTCGTTGCACTCCGAACCCTGGACGTTTGAGTTGAGTGAAGAGTTAACTGCTAATGCAACCTCGACTATTCTTAGATCTTGCCTTTGGTCGACGGGTTGAGTCCCCAAGGGCCGCTGAGCCTGGAGGCAAAGAGTGAAGTGTTTCGAGGGGGTGAAATTTTGCAGCCGTCTTTCTCTATTTGTTATTCATAATTGAATTTAGTATTATTCTTATCAGTGAAGTGCAACCTGCGGTATTTTCTGCCTTGAGGCTGCTAACGCCCCAGTTACCTGCCCTGGAGGTTAGCGTACTTTTCCGGTAGTGTAGCTTTCCCTGTCGTGTTGATGCTTTCCGACACGACATGTAGTTCGACAGCCTCTTTATTGTACTGTGCATATTTTTTGGGAGGTCTATCTTGGTTCTAGTGTTTCCTTCGGCCTCGGGTGTTTTCTGAAGATGTAGTGCTGTCCTGTCTGTCTCTTCGACCTTGCCTAAAAATATTCCATCATTGTACCTGTGATAGGACGTTAGGCGAATTGGTTAGTCGCTCGGTCGGCGCTTAAGCTGCCCCTAGTTTGAGTTGCCATCCTGTTACGTGAGTGCAACTCTTAGCTGCTTGTCTCACCTTACCCTATGTTTGAGTTACCTTCATAGACTGACCCTTGGAACACTTGCTGAGAACTGCTTGTCCTGACTTCTTAGGTTGTGATGTTTGTTCTAAGGATACTTGTAATTTCTAATTATTGTTAGTGTGGCCTTCAGCCGAGCAATAATTTCACTTCTTTCGTGATAAGGCCTTCAGCCGTGTTACCATAAGTTTTTTTTAAGCAAACTTATTTAAAAAGCAAGGGATTTATTTTAAAAGTGTTATTTGGAATTGTTTTCCTGACTTCTAGTTCAGGCCTTCACCCGATTGTGATTTGAAGTTGTGTGTGGCCTTCAGCCGAGCAATAATTTCATTTCTTTTGTGATAAGCCCTTCAGCCATGTTACAGTAAGTTTTTTAAGCAAACTTGTTTTAAAAGCAAGGTATTTCTTTTAAAAGTGCTATTTGGAATTGTTCTTCTGACTTCTAATTCAGGCCTTCAGCCGTTTGTTGTTTGAAGTTATTGTTGGTGGCCTTCGGCCCTAAAATTGTGGAACCTTTTTGTGATAAGACCTTCAGCCGTCTTACAGTCAATTGTGTTTTTTTTAAGAGATTCTTTTAAAATTTTAATTTCTGTAAATAAATTTCACGTATTTGTTGTGCAACCGAGAGTAACTGAATACGGACCCGTCCACAATCATAACCTTACGCTGCCCCATCCCGAGAAACCAGCTCTCAGACATTGTTTTGAAGATAGTTACAACATAGTAAAGATGCTGCCTTAAGTCAAGTGGTAAATCTTCCAGATATAGGCCCTCTGCTGCTGTTCGGAAAGTGGCGCAGGAGGAATTATGGGGATCGTTTCTGGACGATCAGTCAGAATAAAAATGTACGAAGTATGCGTAAATTTACACAGGACAGGAATAAATGGTACTGGGAATCCAGTGAATTTATAGCTTAATTACTCAATTTACGAAAAATAAGAGGAAATAATAATTTAACGTTACTGAATGTTAATTACAATTAAGACATAAATTAATTCTGATAAAATAGCGAAACCTTGCCTGTTGGCTTTTTCGTCAAACCATAATCTTCTCTTTACCGAAGTCGGTCGTAATTTCTCTAGAATCTAGCCTCTGCGCGTTGCGGAGAACTAGGTTAGAGCACTGTAGCTCGGAATCGAAGACCTTTATCATCCGAGATGTGAGTCCAGGATCAACAGAGAAGCAAGTCGCCAGGAAGTCGGCTGTTTACTTGGGACAAGATGTTTGGATTGTTCCCCAACTGCGCCGTCCTCTCGTTCCAGTGATAAGGCACGGCCATCCGACAGCAGAGCGCAGCAGCCGGGCCGCTCTCAGTCACTGTAATCGCTTCAGGAAACTTCAGTGCAAACATTGGCAGAGCCGCAGGAGCACTGATCGTACCTAACAGATCGTCAAAGTATTTCACTCGCCACTCATTGCTTTTTCTCTACACTTGTTACAACAGTGTGCTGACATATCGTTAGTGTAAATGAAGGTAGGTTAATTTCGGCGTCAGTAACCACATTCGCTACCTGTTCGCTTTCACGATGAATGTTCTCAAAACAATGGACAATTGCAGACAACATTTTTTTTATGATATGTAGGATGCCTCTGTCACTTGCGATACAAAACGTCTTTCACTTCTCTGATAAGCAGTTAAGGACAGTGGGACAGCTGCTCGACGAAGTACTTGAATAATGATGACAAAACGGACAGCTATATTGAAATATAATGCCGTTTATTCTTTTTAACGCATGCTACCGGTTTCGACACCAAATGGTGTCATCCTCAGGCACCAAACGTAGGCTGCCGTCTTTGTCACTGCGGTTGTGAATGGCAGGTTACGCCTGGGGCCTGAAGATAATATCATTTCGTGTGGAAACTGGTAGCATACGTTAAAAAAAAAAAAAAAAAAAAAAAAAAAAAAAAGCGATGTTGGATTCTAGTACAGTTGTCGGTTTTGTCATCATTATTCAGGTCTCTCACATCTTGTGTGAAGATGGTAGACTTAAGGGGCCGTGACATTATGCATTGCGAGCTGTATTCCGACCTTGGTACCCATGCAGCTTCAGCTGTACTATATTGCTTTATCCATTCTGTAAATTACAAACAAGCACTATGACAACATAAATTCTTTATTCGAAACTGATTCTGTATGTGATGTACACTACTGGCCATCTAAATTGCTACACCAAGCAGAAGTGCAGATGATAAATGGGTATTCATTGGACAAATATATTATACTAGAACTGACATGTGATTACATTTTCACGGATTTGGGTGCTTAGATCCTGAGAAATCAGTATCCAGAACAACCACCTCTGGCCGTAATAGCGGCATTGATACGCCTGGGCATTGAGTCAAACAGAGCTTGGATGGCGTGTACAGGTACAGCTGCCCATGCAGCTTCAACACGATACCACTGTTCAAAGTGTCGTCAATGCGATCGAGAGGTGACCGAGACGTGTAACCAATGGCACCCCATACCATCACGCCGGGTGATACGCCAGTATGGCGATGACGAATACGCGCTTCCAATGTGCGTTCACCGAGATGTCGCCAAACACGGATGCGACCATCATGATGCTGTAAATAGAACCTGGATTCATCCGAAAAAATGAAGTTTTGCCATTCGTGCACCCAGGTTCGTCGTTGAGTACACCATCGCAGGCGCTCCTGTCTGTGATCCAGCGTCAATGGTAACCGCAGCCATGGTCTCCGAGCTGATAGTCCATGCTGCTGCAAACGTTGTCGAACTGTTCGTGCAGATGGTTGTTGTCTTGCAAACGTCCCCATCTGTTGACTCAGGGATCGAGACGTGGCTGCACGATCCGTTACAGCCATGCGGATAAGACGCCTGTCATCTCGTATGTTAATGATACGAGCCCGTTGGCATCCAGCACGGACTTCCATATTACCCTCCTGAACCCAGCGATTCCATATTCTGCTAACAGTCATTAGATCTCGACCAACGCGAGCTGCAATGTTGCAATACGACAAACCGCATTCGCGAGAGGCTACAATCCGACCTTTATCAAAGTCGGAAACGCGATAGTACGCATTTCTCCTACTTACACGAGGCATCACAACAACGTTTCACCAGACGACGCCGGTCAGCTGCTGTTTGTGTATGAGAAATTGTTTGGAAACTTTCCTCATGTCAGCACGTTGTAGGTGTCGCCACCGCCGCCAGGCTTGTGTGAATGCTCTGAAAAGCAAATCATTTGCATATCACAGCATCTGCTTTCTGTCGGTTAAATTTTGCGTCTGTAGCACGTCATCTTCGTGGTGTGGCAATTTTAATGGCCGTAGTGTACATTGTTTACTGTGATATCGGTACCAACTTCGATTCTGGAAAGGGAACGAGAGTCATTTCTGTTGATCGGTTCAAATGGTTCAAATGGCTCTGAGCACTATGGGGCTCAACATCTGAGGTCATTAGTCCCCTAGACACAGAACTACTTAAACCTAAGGACATCACACACATCCATGCCCGAGGCAGGATTCGAACCTGCGACCGTAGCAGCAGCGCGGTTCCGAACTGGAGCGCCTAGAACCGCACGGCCACCGTGGCCGGCCTGTTGATCGGTATCAACTTCGCTTTTGCAGAGGAAACCATAGTAATTTCTGCTTCTAGTATCTAGGTTTTAATAGGGACGAATTTCATGTCGATTTACTCTTCAAAATCTGACCGGCAGTTTCAGAGAAGTTACAATGTTTAGAACTCTTGAAATCTATTGCTTTCTTTCGCGGAAATCTGTGTTGTTCTACAGAGCTGTCACGTCAGGTTGACGGGGTTTCCAGCTTGATGCAGCTATGGTAGCCTACTTACACGATGGTAGTAGTAGAGAAAGTTAAATTTACAACGTGTTAATCGCACTTAACTATTTATGGTTGGACCGACACACCAACTGGAAGACAAAGACTGTGGCATCCACGTATGATCCACCAGTTAACTATGGTATCAGTTCTACTAACTTTCTTTTTTGCCAGAGCCCAGAAAGAAAAGTGCATGTCAAAATTTGAACGACTTTTTCAGACATGGAGCTGAGGTATAAGGATTATTAAATAACGTCACGATAAAAACTTACATTTCAAAGCTACATCAGAAATAGTAAGAAAAAGGATATCACAAAAAAATGTGGTCATAAACACTTCCTTAAAATTTCCTTCAAGAAGTGTTCAGAACGTCCACCGTCTACAGCAACACACTTCTGCAGTCGCTGGTACGAGGATTCTGGAGAGAAGGAAGAGATTCATTCGATATCATTGCACATGGTGCAACAGTGCAGTTTTTTAAGTCATCTTGGGTCGTCATAACTTGAACATCGACATAGAGTTTTCCCTGCAGGAAGGGTACAGTGGCATCATATCAGGCGAATGTTTAGGATAAATGATAACGCTTTCACGTCCTATCCAGAGATTTGGAAATAGCAGGCTGGGCGCTTTCCGAACCACTAGCAAATAGTGAGCCCGGCTCCCATCATGCTGGTGGCATGTACATCCATGTACTTCAAGTGGTACTTTCTCTAGGAGACGGTAAGAAGTTGTGTGTACCTTTTGCCCGTTAAAATTTCCAGCTAGCCAAATCTCACATTTTATTAGAAGTAGGATAGAGTAATATGCTAATGACAGACAGAATGTGACAAATAGACTTCGAACCGTGAGAACGGAAGTGGCAGTAACTGCAGAGGCAAAACTAACTATCTACGCTTGCTCTTTCTTTGTCAGGATTCTGTATCTGCACGTGTAAACGGCGGACGTTGAGCCATCCAAAGCAGATGAGAAAGAGGAAGCGAGGGCTTGCCGCAAGACGCGGATGCAAACAGCGGTGTCTTTTTCATAGCTGGACCGTGAAATAAGAGCAGGGGGATGGAGGCAGAACGGACTTTGTGCAATAGGATGGCCAGGCGCGAGGCCTCGGTCTTTGGCGGCCTAGGACGCAGTTATGGCGGTAATAATGTGAACCCCTTCCCTCACTGTTTCTGCCAGCGCAGCCTGCTGACAGTATAGCTTTTCCGCAAGTGAGCGAAAAAACACACTGGTGGCATGAAGGAATTCAGAGAAAAGCTACTCTCGGAGTGCAGGAGTAGAGGCACTGGATGTATATAGCTTAGCGACGATGTGTCTGAAATGTTTCCCTCGGCCTGCTATCAGAAACAAGTGATTTCAACGCTGGATTTCGGAGTTCTGACCATCGGAGAGGCCTCAAGGGAAGGGGCAAGAGGCGGTGTCACGAGCTTCCTATCGTGTGACACATCCACAGGTTCGTTGGGCAGAGATTTGTTGAAATTTGGTGCCAGTGTGATTTCGTTAACCCACCCAGCAGCTCATATGAATTTCTGTGCTGCGGCCTTTTTTCGTATATGCCGACACCTCGCTGTCTGTAACGAAGCCGTGACCCGAAGTTACGTTTCAGGTATCCACGCTTTTGCACCATTACAGAGGCACGTCGTAGACATCTTTGAGCCGTCTTTCAGACTTGTCGCAATGGGGGACAACTACGGCGTTTCGAGAAAGCGATCCTTTAATTGTATTGCGCAGTGTAGCTGTCTTGTTTTCAAAAGTGCAACGCTGTAGCTTCCAGTTCTCTTAGAACTACGTTGCTAGCAACAGAAATTACCGTAGCTCCATTTGAAAAAGGAGACGTTGATAACGATATGTCCGCAATTAGTATAGCTATGAAAGGAAACTCTATTTCGTTTACTGAGAACATTCTCACAATTCATCTGGGTGAAAACAGATTTACGATATATTAAACGGTTCTGCAAGTATCCGAAGTGAGCAGCTTAGCTGAAGAATGCCGTGTATTGATTGCATCCACTTTTTCGTATAGAAATTAAACACATTCATTAAATGAATTCACAACTAGAAAAAATTGGTTAGCTAACGTTGACAGTAAGTGACAGTTTCTGAACAATAAGCTGTTGCTGATAATTATGTGGAAAAATACAATAATACTCAACTTCTGAATTCTCTTTCCTCGATACATCGGGAAGTTCTAACATTTGATTGTAAAATCAAACAGAAGTTGTATGCATATTTTACATTCTTCCAATGACAATACCATAACACTTTTCGTTGAGATGTCTGTGTACTACCTAAGAGATTAAATTACAAAAAAACTGGTTCTTCTTAACAGTGTAAGAATGCAGTGTCTCTTAAATACTGATTTCCTTCAATGATCGTCACATAATTTCATTACAGGAAGCAATCATTGCGAAAGAGTTCTTCCATCATACAATATGCTGGACTTCACTACTTTTTTTTCAGGGTGTGGTGAAACTTGTGAACTCTATTCGCAGGAACACTATATTTTCAATAACGTTTTAGTATGACGCAGCGGACGTTGCGGACGAAAATACTTATCCATATGAATTCCGAATTTCTTAGTACATGTATACGTATCGCGGTAATACACTGATGAGGCAAAATGTTATGACCACCTGCTTAATAGTTTGTTTATTCATCTTTGGAACCAAATAGATCACTGATTGTGCGTAACAGGGATGTGGAGGTATGTGGTATTCAAAAAATGCCACTAAGCACTATGGGACTCAACACCTTAGGTCATCAGCCTCCTAGACTTAGAGCTACTTAAACCTAACTAACCTAAGGACATACACACATCAACACCCGTGGCAGGATTCGAACCTACGACCGTAGTAGCAGCGCAGTTCCGGGCTGAAGCGCCTAGAATCGCTCGCCCACAGCGGCCGGCATATGGTATTCGATGCTTACTCACAGGCCATGTAATTCGCGCAAATAAAGGGCCACTGATCTGCGTACGTGTTTACGACCCCCCCCCCCCCCCCCCCCCACTCACACACACACTGCGACACAGATACGTTCCGTGGGATTTACACCAGGCGAATTTAGTTGCAGAGACAACAACATGAGTTCACTACAATGCTCCTTAGAACACGGTAGGACGATTCTGCCTTCGAGACACGGACAGTTATACTACTAAAAGATGACACCGGTAGCGGGAAAGACGTCAACCATGTGGTTCGCAGCTGTCAGCGTGTCTTGATTACTGCCACGGGTCCCACCGAAGCGCAGGAGAATGTCTCCCAGCCTGTGTCCGTGGCGAACTGCACATTTCGAGCTGCCGTTCACCTCGGTGCCTGCATTTGTGCAGACGACCGTCGACCTATGGTAGCAAAAATGCGATTGACGCGAAGAGCCGACACGTTTCCATTGATCGACCGTCGGATCCCGACAGTCCCGCACCCACTGCAATCATAACTGACAATATCATTGGCTCAACATTTGAACATGTAAGGGTAACCTGCTTCGGAGCTCCAACAATGTACGGTGTGCCCCGAAACACTTGTTTGTGCACCAGCATTGTGCACTTTCGGCAGAGATGCCACAGATCACCATCTATCCTAGTTTACAGAGCAGACAAGCCTTCGAACCCCGCGTTCTGTGAGGACTCGTGGACGTCCAACCATTTAGCTCCTAGTGCTAGCTTCACTGTCCTTCCTCTTTCCGCAGACGCTCTCGACAGTAGCACGTGAACATTCTACCATATTCCCCGTTTTAGAGCTACTCATTCACAGGCTCTGCGTAATAATAATCTGCCCTTTGTCAAAGTCGATTATCTCGAAAGATTTCCCCATTTGCAGCCCATTTCGCTCGGATGTTCCCCCTTCCGTGTCTGCTCAGCTTACATTACTTTTGTTACTGCGTCACGTGACCGCAGCTCCACCAGACGACATCCAAATGGCTGGTTCAAATGGCTCTGAGCACTATGGGACTGAACATCTATGGTCATCAGTCCCCTAGAACTTAGAACTACTTAAACCTAACTAACCTAAGGACATCACACAACACCCAGCCATCACGAGGCAGAGAAAATCCCTGACCCCGCCGGGAATCGAACCCGGGAACCCGGGCGTGGAAAGCGAGAACGCTACCGCACGACCACGAGATGCGGGCAACGACATCCAGCGCCGCGGTAGGCAGTGGTCATAATGTTTTGCCTGATCAGCGTACATACTAGATATTAATACACTGTAAATCCAGAACATACATATAAATTTTACGTCTCTTTTATTTTATCTTTTGATTTTTATCTTCATGTAAATGGTTTAGCAGTATTCAGCGGTATAGTTTTAACGAGATAATGGCAACATTATTTCGATTAATCATTGTTTCATTTAGAATTTGTGAGCGGTGTCTGCACACCATGACAGTAGTCAGCTATTCCAGTACGCACAGTCGCACACTGGTTTTGGAAGAGCCGGTTGAGCGAGCGAACACTTTGCTCCCAGAAGCAAGAAGAGACTAGCTTACAGTTTCGCCCATGGGGCGTTACCTTCGCAGCGGCCAGAAAAGTTGCACGGCTGTCACAACACGTTGTGTGTCGAAGTCCATAAGCCGCCGTAGCCCTTTGGTTCCCTTGGCGGTAGGCGACGGAACTCTCGGACAATTACAGTTGTCCGTCTGTCAGAAACCTTAACTTTTCGAGTCGTACTTCTCCACGTATTTCACACTTTTGCTCACAAGCCTGCGTGAGGCGAGGGGCTTGACTTTTGAGAACGGCTACCTGCAAGTTCTGAATCGATAACTAACTTGCAATACTTGCCGGCATCGGGAAAACGCCTGTGCGTGCACGCGTTATACAGCCAAAACGATAGGCACGCAGAGATGTGTCTTAGCAAAGTGACTGGACAACAAAGGACCTTGATGATGGTAGATAGTTGTTACGAGTTCATGTGGTTGTCCCGGAGGACAAACGGACGTGTAAGTATTTCTATTACTTATTCGTGCTTTGTGATTCACACGACTAATTTTTGTTGAATGAAAAATGTAAATTTACCTAAAATGTTTATCAAAAGTAGACATGATTGTCTTACTGGCATAGCCGCGATCGTTCTTTGAATAAAACTATGGCATTTCATTCTTTGATCGCAATTTTTTTATTTTCAATAATCCGTTTCAGCTGCCCATCTTCAGATCATATATTGCAGTTACAGAGTCAGTTCGACGCCTTTGAGGGGACAGTTTAACTTCCCTTTTCTCCAGTCAGATTATCATCAACGGTGTGAATGATCTGGTATTTGTTTTTCCACTTCTTGAGGTAAATGTGTCCGCGTTGCTAACTGATCACCAGTTATTTTTTTATGTCATCAGTCGAACCTTGGTGTATGTTAAGCCCGGTACGGAAAATTATTTCAAACAAATATCCAGTAGTGTACGTTCTCTCCCTTGGCAAACCTTGAGTCATACTTACCGGTCACTGTGTCCTGACGTCCCAGGAGCCTTTGCTACGTCGTTACACACGGAACCATTGCGGAATGCACAGGCGTTATTATTAAGTGACACTAAGAGCTTGGTTAATTCCATCTTGCAAAACTAATGGATGATGCTGTGACTAATTCGTATTCTAGTGTGTACAAATCGAGGTCTTTTGACGGTTATACATGGCGGATCACCAACAGCAGAATGTAAACGATTCCCGCGAGAATAATATTGAGTTGGCGCGTGGCTTGTTTAAAAATACTTGTTCCTTATTATTACGATGCCGTGGTGAAAAAAAAATGCCTCCGAATTGTTAATTCTGTTCTAAGGATCGGTTGAAATATTGCATGTCATGCGCATTACTCGGTCGACTTTCCCGATTCTCTGGCGAAAGGTGCAACATTCTGCCGCTAGTGGGCTCCAAATTGTAGCGTGTAACGTGGCGATGTGTAACGTAACTATGTCGATGTACTGCGAAACCCTAAGGAAACTGAAAGTAGGAATTCGATGTGTTCCCCCACACATGAACCACCCTGTCCTTCAGCATGTCAATGTGAGACCATACGTGAGCGCTGTGACGTGACATCTGCAACAGTCCGACGCCTTGTGTTTATCGTCATACAGACCTGACTTTGTCCCACCCGATTTTCGTCCTTTTTCAAACCTTAAAGAAAAGATTCGCGGCCCATACTCAGATAGTGACGAAGCGGTGCAATCAAATATAGAGCTCTGGCTCCGTAGACGATGTCAAAAATTCTATAGTGACGATATCAGTAAATTGGTCCCTCGTTGGGAGAAATGTGTTCGTCGAAAGGGTGATGAAGACTAAAGAGGTAGAATGTTAACAAAGTTTGTTTTGTTTAAAAAGCTTTAAGAGTTCTCACATAAAAATTCGGAGCCATTAGTTTTCAGCACGCCCTTGTATACAGGGTGTAAAGAGATTAAGTGCAGATATTTCTGTTGGGAACTTAGGACCGTTTATTGAACAACATTACGTCACTGAAGTTAAAATCTTCTGGGTTATTAGGCCGCGTCATGTTTCTTCTAAAATGATCGACGTTTCGACCCCTCTGCTGGGCTCTTCCTCAGGATCTTCTGGTTTCCACTACTGCTAGAACACTGTCAGAGCCGGCCGGAGTGGCCGTGCGGTTCTAGGCGCTGCAGTCTGGAGCCGAGCGACCGCTACGGTCGCTGGTTCGAATCCTGCCTCGGGCATGGATGTTTGTGATGTCCTTAGGTTAGTTAGGTTTAATTAGCTCTAAGTTCTAGGCGACTGATGACCTCAGAAGTTAAGTCGCATAGTGCTCAGAGCCATTTGAACCATTTGAACACTGTCGGAGACGAGTGTCGCGTTCTCTTATAAAGGGGGAGTTTTTAGCAGTTCGTGCTGGAGATGTGATAGTATTGGTTAAAATTCATATGGCTATCATTGGTGGGCCACAGTCATAGGCTAATATTCACGCTCTGACACATAAGAAGGGGCGTTGTTAGCTAACCTCCAGTGGATACCATTGGGGATAGAAAGCCACTATTCCACACTTACGCTGGAGATAGGGTTACTGGTTGAAATTTCTGCTACCGCTATTGGTTGGTCGTCATCACTGGCTAGATTCGAAACGGACAGAGCAAGAGAGAGGGAATGTTTACCCAAAATACACTCCTGGAAATTGAAATAAGAACACCGTGAATTCATTGTCCCAGGAAGGGGAAACTTTATTGACACATTCCTGGGGTCAGATACATCACATGATCACACTGACAGAACCACAGGCACATAGACACTGGCAACAGAGCATGCACAATGTCGGCACTAGTACAGTGTATATCCACCTTTCGCAGCAATGCAGGCTGCTATTCTCCCATGGAGACGATCGTAGAGATGCTGGATGTAGTCCTGTGGAACGGCTTGCCATGCCATTTCCACCTGGCGCCTCAGTTGGACCAGCGTTCGTGCTGGACGTGCAGACCGCGTGAGACGACGCTTCATCCAGTCCCAAACATGCTCAATGGGGGACAGATTCGGAGATCTTGCTGGCCAGGGTAGTTGACTTACACCTTCTAGAGCACGTTGGGTGGCACGGGATACATGCGGACGTGCGTTGTCCTGTTGGAACAGCAAGTTCCCCTGCCGGTCTAGGAATGGTAGAACGATGGGTTCGATGACGGTTTGGATGTACCGTGCACTATTCAGTGTCCCCTCGACGATCACCAGTGGTGTACGGCCAGTGTAGGAGATCGCTCCCCACACCATGATGCCGGGTGTTGGCCCTGTGTGCCTCGGTTGTATGCAGTCCTGATTGTGGCGCTCACCTGCACGGCGCCAAACACGCATACGACCATCATTGGCAACAAGGCAGAAGCGACTCTCATCGCTGAAGACGACACGTCTCCATTCGTCCCTCCATTCACGCCTGTCGCGACACCACTGGAGGCGGGCTGCACGATGTTGGGGCGTGAGCGGAAGACGGCCTAACGGTGTGCGGGAGCGTAGCCCAGCTTCATGGAGACGGTTGCGAATGGTCCTCGCCGATACCCCAGGAGCAACAGTGTCCCCAATTTGCTGGGAAGTGGCGGTGCGGTCCCCTACGGCACTGCGTAGGATCCTACGGTCTTGGCGTGCATCCGTGCGTCGCTGCGGTCCGGTCCCAGGTCGACGGGCACGTGCACCTTCCGCCGACCACTGGCGACAACATCGATGTACTGTGGAGACCTCACGCCCCACGTGTTGAGCAATTCGGCGGTACGTCCACCCGGCCTCCCGCATGCCCACTATACGCCCTCGCTCAAAGTCCGTCAACTGCACATACGGTTCACGTCCACGCTGTCGCGGCATGCTACCAGTGTTAAAGACTGCGATGGAGCTCCGTATGCCACGGCAAACTGGCCGACACTGACGGCGGCGGTGCACAAATGCTGCGCAGCTAGCGCCATTCGACGGCCAACACCGCGGTTCCTGGTGTGTCCGCTGTGCCGTGCGTGTGATCATTGCTTGTACAGCCCTCTCGCAGTGTCCGGAGCAAGTATGGTGGGTCTGACACACCGGTGTCAATGTGTTCTTTTTTCCATTTCCAGGAGTGTATTATTGTCCGCCGAGGTGACTTGCAGCGCGTTGTTTATGCCGCTCACGCACCGCGGCCGCGTATTTACTTCCTTGATGGCGGGGAGCCACGATGCCGGAAGCCAATAGCCGTCCTCTCCTTTGAAATTAGATGCATTCTTAGAAATTTCAACCTCTTCTCGGACCTTTCTTCTATAAATGTTTGTTTCCTTAGCCAGTATACGTACGGTATTAAAATCGATGTCAGAGCCACAATTCTCATGATGTTCCGCTACTGCCGATTTTGCACTTTGTTTCAGCGGCACGTGCCGCTCGTGTTCCTTAATGCGTTCTTTAACAGTTCTTCCCGTTTCGCCTTTATCCACTTTGCCGCAGCCACATGACACTTGGTAGACGCCTGCATTGTGGAGACAATCAGGTGCATCCGTTTTCCGTCGGAAAAAATCTTTTATTTTCAGGATGAGATTTCCACTCTGCAGCGGAGTGTGCGCTGATATGAAACTTCCTGGCAGATTAAAACTGTGTGTCCGACCGAGACTCGAGTTCGAGTCTCGGTCGGGCACACAGTTTTAATCTGCCAGGAAGTTTCACCTTTTAGTTTGTTTTGACTAAATAAACATTTCTGAATACCATTTTTCTTTAAAATTCTGCTTATGCGGTCAGTGACCCCAGAAACGAACGGTAACCTGACGGAGTGAGAAGGCAGTTCCTCGTCACTCTTATTAGCGGTACAAATATTCCGCTTAAAAGCCCTGTGGATTGAATAACTATCATACCCATTTGCGTTCAATGTCCTCTTTAAAAAATTCAACTCTGATTCCAAGTTGTCGTCATTACTGATACGGAAGGCACGTGAAGACAGAGTGTTGAGTGCTGCTTGCTTCTGGGCTGGGTGGTGGTGCGAAGTGGCATCTAAATACCTTTTTGTGTTAGTCGGCTTTCTGTAAACTCTTTGACCTGGAGTGTTATCAGATCTTCTGTATACCAACACATCTAGGAACGGGATACCAACCTCACTCTCAGCCTCTAAGGTAAAATTGATTTTCGGGTGAATTTCACTAAAAAAGTTGTGGAAGGCATGAAGTTCTTCTTCGCCGTGTGGCCATATAACAAATGCATCGTCCACGTAGCGGAGCCAACAAGAAGGCTTCAAAGCAGCACTACTTAACGCCCTGTTGCTCAAAATGTTCCATAAAAACTGCAGCTGCAACTAGCGAAATGGGTGAGTCCATAGCAAGGCCGTCAGCCTGTTCATAGAATTCACCATTGTATTTAAAATAGCTCGAACGAAGACATAACTCAATTAAGTCACAAACACTCGTCTCTGACAGTGTTCTAGCAGTAGTAGACACCAGAAGATCCTGAGGAAGAGCCCAGCAGAGGGGTCGAAACGTCGATTATTTGAGAAGAAACATGACGCGGCCTAATAACCCAGAAGATTTTAACTTCAGTGACAGCGGCCACGAAAGTCTGCAGACTTACATAACATTACATCAGTATTTACATCACTTGCAGATTAATAATTATAGCTACCGCAAGTTGTATGTTTTTAGTCTGATTAGTACCCCCAAGTGACAAGTGCAAGCCATTAATACATGCTTTCCCCTGGCCAACACGTCCGGTATTGAAGTGTAGATGCATGGTCTGAAAACGGTGAGTCTATACTGCTTTAGTTTTAAATTATGTGACATGAGCTATAAATCAGAAACTCGAATGCATTAAGACTAAACGCCTGATCACACACGAAAAAAATGTACAACGTCGACTATTTTTAACTATTGTTAACCTCCCTGCTCCATAGATCTGACTCAGCGTGCTTAACTTGTTTCTTAATTTCAAAATATAGCTTAGCGCGAAAAATATTTTCTCCATATGGTTATTCATTCGCGATAATGAGCGTGACTTAGAATTGGATACGATTTTGTGTTCCATCAGATTATAGAATAAAAATAAAAATGTTTTCTGGTTTACTGGACGAAAATCTCGATTATAGTTATATTGAGATTTCTTTTTTGCAAAACTCTATTTATTGTAATTTGTTATGATTTTTGTAGACACAACCTCAAGGAAGAGAATAATATCTAATGAAAAGGGTGTATTGTATGACAAGCGGAACTTTTAGCGATGCTACTAGTAGGGGTACATACATGTGTGTGCTTTACGCTTTACGGAAAATATAACATCAATTTTTTTATGTCCTTCGGATAAGCAAACCTTGTATCTAGACAGTTCTACCTGTACATGTATGATAAAACCCCAAATTTGGATGATTTTATCTTGTCATCTTGTCTGGGTATGGTCTACCATTTAAAAGACTTAATTACTTTCTGAATGTATATTGAGTGATTGAGCTGTCGTTTTATGCAACCTGAAATGTTATAGCTGATCTGCATAAACCACGAGCGCATTTTTTTTTAATTCTCTATGCATGAACGATTACTCCTACAGAAGAAATGAACAGCACCTTTTTGTAAGTAATTTAATGTATTTACATTTTGTACTGGTATATATTTTCACTTATGGCCATTTTCGAGTTATTCAAGTAAAAACGTACGAAACTGACCTCCCACACTCGGCTCCCATTAGTCAGGATTTTTCCTATTTTGTTCATGGCACTCCCTCCTACCACTGTAGAGAAATTTGAGACTGCACGAATTATTTCCCAAGTCGACCTTTTTTGGTCTTTATTGCTGGCCCTATTGCGCCACCGGCTTAGTCGAGCACTTAAAGATTGTAAAATTGAAGTTCATGTAAATTTTTCCGAATAATCTTGTAAATGTGTTATGGGAGCACGAAGCTGCTGTGTTTGATTATAATGTTTATTATTATAGGCCTATTTCGTCGTGACTGTCATCTTCAAGCTAAATGTGAAAGTACGCAGATTGGTTCACTGTACAAGAAGGACCACTAAGGAGGACCCTTGAAGAAATCGAAATATATTCAAACCCAAAAAATTACCCTCAAATTCTAAATGAAAAGATCAATTTGAAACACGAACATTACACATAAATTTTTTTTTAAGTTATATTTCCAAACACGAGATGAGTGGAGAAACAAAGTCTCTGAACATATCAGAGATCATGTTACCATGAAATTAAAAATAATCACTGGAAAGCATACGTTTCAGAAAATGATGATAGGAAATCGTCACAAACCTCGTGCACCACAACACTATTTGGCATAACCACTTCCCTAAAAACTGTAGGATTAAATTACGTATGAGTGTAAAACACATAAACACGAATCACTTAAGCAATAAACGAGGGTAAGTCAATTATTATCCGCAAAGTAGTTATAAAATTTTATTGTAATCAAATGGGAAACTTAGAAGAACATCATTTTTCGACGTAGTCTCCTTGCGTTTCAACGCACTTGGTCCATCGTTGTACAAGCTTCTTGATGCCCTCATAAAAGAAGGTTCTCGGTTGAGCTGCGAGCCAGGAATGCACCGCTTCTTTCACTGCTTCGTTCGAGGCAAATCGACGGCCCATTAATGCCTATTTCAGTGGACCAAACAAGTCGCAGAAGGGGCAAGATCGGGACTATATGGAGGGTGATCCGTTACTTCAAATTTGAGTTTCTAGAGCGTTTCAACAGCGTGGGCAGCAGTTTGCGGTCGGGCACTGTCGTGCAACAACACAACACTTTTGACAGAAATCCTCGGCGGCCGGCCGAAGTGGCCGTGTGGTTAAAGGCGCTGCAGTCTGGAACCGCAAGACCGCTACGGTCGCAGGTTCGAATCCTGCCTCGGGCATGGATGTTTGTGATGTCCTTAGGTTAGTTAGGTTTAACTAGTTCTAAGTTCTAGGGGACTAATGACCTCAGCAGTTGAGTCCCATAGTGCTCAGAGCCATTTTTTTTAATCCTCGGTGTTTGCTTCGAATTGCAGGTTTTAGCCAGGCAGTAACAATCTCACTGTAACATACACTGGTTATTGTTGTGCCCCTTTCCCATAATGTTCCACTACTAGACCTTGTGCGTCCCAGAAAACCGTAAGCATCAGTTTTTCTGCGGACGGTTGGGTCTTGACTTTTTCTTACACAGCGAATTTGGATGTTTCCATTCCATGCTCTGCCGTTTGCCCTCCGGCTCGTGATGATGGATCCATGTTTCGTCACAAGTAATGATCCTGTCTAAGAAGTTGTCGCCTGATAACAACACTGGGGGACAAGCAGAGGTACATCATTCACTATCTTAACCTCCAGCAATGCCTCATCTTGGGTATGGAGCTGGCTAAAATCACCCGGGCCATTACCTTCAACCAGTCCCCCTGGTTGGAGTATATTGATCTGAATACGAGACAGAGAACTTACGCGTCGTGTGACTTTGAGAAAGATTTTTATGAATTAATGAATAATTCAATTTTCGGAAAAACTATGGAGAATTTGAGGGAACGACGTGAAATTTTTATTAGAACGCAATGGGATGGGCGTTATGGCGTACGAAAATGCATTGCCAGACCAAATTTTAAAAGGGTCACTATTTTCAATAAGAATTTTGTTGCTGTGGAGATGGTTAAAACTGCAGTAGAGTTTACTAATCCTATCTATGTGGGGATGTGCATACTAGACCTATCCAAACTCCACATGTACCGCTTTCATTATGAGTTCACGAAAACTCAGTTCGCAGATCCTAAATTACTTTATATGCACTTCGTTACCATAGCGATCCAAATGTTTTTTTTGCAGATGTCCGAGCGCGTTTGTTTATGCAACTGTGTGAGTTGTTTTGGGACCCATCTTCCACAAACTTTATGAGACCCAAGTCTGTTGTGGGTGATTTCGTAGGCAGAACCGTGACTGATTTGCAGACGATGTGCCACTTGGTCAATAGTTAATCGTCTCAGAGAATCCTTTCACGTGATGACCTCTTCATTTGTGACGGTACACGGTCGCCCGGCTCCTTCATCGTGAGTAACACTTGTGCGACCATTTCGGGATTTTTCAATTCATTCGTAGACACTCCGTTGTGGCAAAACACTGTTCCCGTACTGTAGCGAAAGTCTCCGATGAATTTCGGCCCCTGATACGCCTTCAGACCACAAAAAAATGGATCACTGAACGTTGCTCTTGTTTGGTGGAAATAGACAGCGGAGCAGCCATGATTAACAGCACGGTAGCGATAACTAAACTAACCTGGCAGCTTGGAAATTGCAAAGATATAACAACAAATGAACAAAGCATGCATCAGCAACGTAAAACGACAGTACCACCAAAATAAACAAAAATATAACTAAATTGCTGATAATAATTGACTTACCCTCGTAACATAGCTCGTAACAACAAATATATGACCTACAGAAATCCATGGAAACAAAAAGCCTGTAACCAAATAACTTCGCTGTCTCAAATGTCAATACCGTTATCAAGAAACGCCATTATGGAATGTACTTCCATAATTCGAATCTACACAGATAACTGCTCCAGCAAAAGCTTAACACCCATTATAGCTCCAACAACATCAAAGAAGCAAACTGATGTACAGTAGTGTGACTGCAACTGAGACATCGATGTCATATGGATGTAAATACCACCTGACGTACATAGCAAACCTAAATTCTGTAATACGATATATTATCTACAAAATTTGAAATATTTTACCAAACTGTGTACTTTTCACGGATAACCTGAAGATGGCAATTACGCCGAAACAGACCTACAGTAATAAAAAATGTAATCAAACACAGCTGGGTCTTGGTCTCATCAAATAATGTAATTGAAGACATAAAGTCTGAAATTGAGTCCGTTATCATATTGTGGAACTTTATTTTACAAGCCCATCTTGATCACAAAAAAACTTTTAGACTTCACTAGTACCGGTGTCGGCTACTGCCACTTTCACATCTTTTACAAACGAAAATAGGGTTTAACAAACTAAGTACAGTTTGCTTAACCTAAATCTATAAAAGGCCTAGTGCTACGTAAGATAAATAAAAAGTATTTTCATGATTAACCGTCATGCACACTAGCCATACATACCATAAAATATTTTGATGAAGGTATCAGTGTCAAATTATACATGCATTTACATAGTAGGAGCTGGTGATTATATGGATGTTTCTGATATTTATACGTACAAATAACTGAGACCCGCAGAGGGCACTATAGCTAGGGCACAATAGTAACCAGTATTGAAAATTTAATTGCTAAAATGCAGTATGCGCAGTCATTAATTAAAATTATTTCGCATGGGAAAATGAGAGTCTGGCAATAAGACATGCACTGATATATAGTATGCGCAATTGGATCCAAAGCTAAAATCCAAATTGAAAGTGCAACTAGTAATAATGGGTAGCTTCTAGCCTGGCAAGGTAAAATAAACAACTGAGTAAAAGACAGTATGAAAAGTTTAAAAATAAATTCACATTTATAAATAGAAATCTTCCAGCACGACAAAACAATTGAACCATAACAGTAAGTGTAAGGTACTTAACGAAACAGTGAGTATTAAGTAAAAAGTCGATAGTCGATGACGCATCCAGAGTGGGATCTCAGTGGTGCTGCCTCGTGGCTTCGGTGTATAACGCTCTTGTTTTCCTGCTGCAGAGCTCGCAGTGTCGCCGCCGCTGCAGGAAGGCGCACGCGACCGCACGCCAGGCTGCTGGGGCGCTCCACGCTGCTCAGACTACTGGGTTTCTGAAAGCATCAAAATAAGCATTCAGGTTAAACTCATTCTATTCATTCAGCATCAGTTCCGTTTGCCACTTTCTGTGTTCATAACTTACTCGAGGAAATGGAGATTAATGTACACAAAGGTCCTACTCCGGATGTATTATCGACTATCGACTCTTTAATTAATATTCACTGTTTCGTTAATTACCTTACACATACTGTTGTGGTTTAATTTTTTTGTCATGCTGGAACATTTCAATTCATAGATGTGAATTTATTTTTAAACTTTTCATACTGTCTTTTACTCAGTTGTTTATTTTACCTTGTCAGGCTAGGCACTTGTTGCTAAACCTAATTAACCTAAGGACGTCACACACATCCATGCCCGAGCAGGATTCGAACCTGCGCCAGACTGTAGCGCCTAGAGCCGCACGGCCACTCCGACTGGCAATTTTAATTAATGACTACACGTACTCCTCTTCTGGTCTCAGTTATTTGTATAAATATCAGACGCATACAGGTCATCACCAGCACTTACTATGATACATTCATCACAGTATTTTATGGCTTGTATTGCTGGTGTGCATGGCAGTAAGTCATCAAAATACGCACATCAAAAAAAGTTTTGGATCACACCAGTTCCCAGAACTCCTGAAGAGAGACGTTCAATGTGGATATTGTATAACAGACTCAGTCCCTTTGACTGTTCAGAGATGTCACTAAACCCACCCAAAGATGTAAACAACCATGCATGAGCAGCGCCTATTAGACCAAGTGGGTCCGACAGCCGATCAGTTCCAGTCATTCCACTAGGAAGGAGGTACACGGCTCGTGTTGTCTGTAGTTCAACCACGCCTAGACGGTCAATACCGCGGTTCGTTTGCGTCAGCATTGTTACTTAATGCCAGGAAGGGCTCTCAGAAAGGGAAGCGTCCAGGCGTTCCATGTTCGCACATGGAGGAGATATAGAGAGATAGGAACTGTCGATGACATGCCTCGTTCAGGCCGCCCAAGGGCTACCAGTGCTCTGGATGACCGCTACCTACGGATTATGGCTCGGAGGGACCCTGACAGCAATGCCACCATGTTGAATAATGCTTTTCGTGAAGCCACAGGACGTCGTGCTACAACTCAAACTGTGTGCAATAGGCTGTATGATGCGCAACTTCACTCGCGACGTGTATGGCGAGATCCATCTTTGCAGCCACTACACAATGCAGCGCGGTACAGATGGACCCAACAACATGCCGCATGGACTGCTCCGGATTGGCATCACGTTCTCTTCACCGATGAGTGTCGCATATGTCTTCAACCAGACAATCATCTGAGACGTTTTTGGAGGCTGAATGTCTTAGACATACTGTACAGCGAGTGCAGCAATGTGGAGGTTCCCTGATGTCTTGGTGTGGCATCATGTGGGGCCGGCGTACGCCGCTGGTGGTCATGGAAGGCGCCGTAACGTCTGTATGATACGTGAATGCGATCCTCCGACCGATAGTGCAACCATAACTGCGGCATATTGGCGAGCCATTCGTCTTCATGGACGACAATTCGCGCCCACATCGTGCGCATCTTGTGAATGACTTCCTTCAGGACAACGACATCGCTCGACTAGAGTGCCCAGCATGTTCTCCAGACATGAACCCTATCGAACATGCCTGGGGTAGATTGAAACGGCTGATTTTGGAAGACATGACCCACCAACCACTCTTCGGGATCTACGCCGAATCGCCGTTGAGGAGTGGGACAATCTTGGCCAACACTGCCTTGATGAACTTGTGGCTAGTATGGCACGACAGATACAGTTATTCATCAATGCAAGAGGACACGCTACTGGGTATTAAGGGTACTGGAGTGTACAGCAATCGGGACCTCCACCTCTGAAGGTCTCGCTGTATGGTGGTACAACATGCAATGCGTGGTTTTCAAGAGCAATAGGGTGGAAGTGATGTTTATGTTGATGTCTACTCCAATTTTCTGTACGGGTTACGGAACTCTCGGAACCGAGGTGATGCAAAACTTTTTTTTGATGTATGTATTATTTATTTATCGTATGTAGCACTAGGCCTTTTATAAATTTAGCTTAAGTAACCTGGACTTCGTTGGTTACGCTCTGCTTTCGTTTGTAACAGATCTGAAGGTGGCAGTAGCCGAAGCCGGTTATAACGAAGTGTGAACGTTTTTGTGTGTTCAAGACAGAACTGTAAAATGAAGTATCAAGTCCTTATATGGCGCATACGACGCAGTGGGCCCACATGAGTACAACTTTCGTTAACTTAAACAGCACAAAATAACAGCTGACAAAACTACTATGCTTGTATGGTTTAAGTCTGGTTCAAAAATGGTTCAAATGGCTCTGAGCACTATGGGACTTAACTTCTGAGGTCATCAGTTCCCTAGAACTTAGAACTACTTAAACCTAACCAACCTAAGGAGATCACACACATCCATGCCCGAGGCAGGATTCGAACCTGCGACCGTGGCGGTCGCGCGGTTGCAGACTGTAGCGCCACCCCGGCCGGTGTTTAAGTCTGACTCGAGTTGTTAACGTATAGCATAGCAATTTTCTTTCGTCACCCTCATGGGCACGTTTAATTTAATAATGTTTAGGAAGTAGTCTACTATGCTGGTGGCGTAACCCAGTCAATAGAGACAAAAAAGGTCGAATATCGGGAATAGTTCGCGTAGTCGGAAATATTTGTATTGTGGTGGAAGCGAGTGCCACGAACAACATAGCATTAATCATGGCTGGTGAGGGATTAGTGTGTATTTGCAGGTGTGTTTGAAGGTAACCTTTGTACGTGTTTCTTGAATAACTCGAAAACCGTGGCCTCCACCGAAAACGTATCACAGTACAACACGTAACTACAGTAACTTTTCTACAAGAATGTCCCGTTCATTCTTTCGCAGGGTTAATAGTTTGCTCGTAGCGAGCGAGAGAATATGCAAATCTCGCGCCATTTATAACATTGCGGCTTGCATAAAACGATAGCGGTAGGGGCAACTGAATCACCCCGTATATACTAGGTATTTATTTATTTACCGTATGGCAATACAGACACATTAGAAAGAAACAGACAAATCACTAATATAACAAACGTTAATAATTGCAAACAAACATTACTAATATAACAAAGTTTAAGGATTACGAACAAACATCAAGTCTATTAATATAATCTATCGACTCTGGAGTTGCGAGCAGGAAGTCGTCGGGGCTCCCATTATAGGCTCTTCTGGAACACTCTTCAACAGTGTGGCTGATGGTCTGACTTTCTCCGCAGTCACACTGAGGGGATAGTATTTTACCCCATTTATACAGGGAGTAAGCACATCTGCCATGACGAGTTCTAATCCTATTTAGAGTGGACCACATTTTGCGTAGTAGGTCAAAACCAGGTGGTTTTTGTGTGATGCAAGGCATGTTATGATTTTGCCACGCGTTCCATTTTACAGACCATGCGTTTGTGATACTGAAACCTTCTTGTACGCAGTTCCTTGCTGTTCTTGTTGGCGGATTCCTAGATCGAAGCCTATTAGTGTTTGCAGCCTCAGTGTCTTGGTGAATTGGCAGGCCTTCGATTTCCCATGATGTTTTTGTATTCACGTACAAGGGCGTCAGTACGTCGCAGGTGTGGCGGCGGGATGTGGCTTGATATTAGGAGCCATTGCATTGGAGAGCATTTAATTACTCCAGAAATCATCCTTAGAGTGTTATGCAACTGGACTTCTACCTTTTTTGACATGTGGGCTGTTTAGCCAAATCGGAGCACAGTATTCGGCAGCCGAGAATACAGTTGCTAAAGCAGAGGTGCGGAGAGTGGAGGCCGGTGTTTTCAAACCGAATGTTGAGTTCCTTTCCAGCGAGTTTGTTGTTGAGATGGAAGCAACTAACCTCTGTTTTCGAAGCATTTGGTTGAAGTGTCCACTTACGGAAATATTCACCCATTATCTTCAGGTCTTTCGTTAGGATATACTAGTACCAACTATCTATGGAAAACATCCCAAGCTTGAGTAATAAGTACGTACGCTTTTAAGTTTAGAACGATCCGCTGACTGCCAGTTGAGAAGCCAGCCTAACTCGCTCACCCACTGAGAAATAAACAACAACTCGCTGCAGGTGCGAAGTACAGCAGCAGAGGACACGCTGGAGAAGAAGAGAACAAACACGAAGAAAACAGCGGCGGGCGAGTCACGCGCACGCGGCAGCAGGACACGGGCGGCCTGCATTCGGGAGTGCGCGGGTCATGCATAAAACATGCGCCGGGCCCGGCCGCCCCGCGCAGAGCGGAGCCGCGCCGGCGGGCACTCCCCGGGCTGTTAACCTGCGACCGGCCGCCAGGATTTGCTCCTCCCTGCCCGCCGCGCCTAAGTGCCTACCGGTGACACGGCCGCCGCGCTGGAATCTGCCGGCGCAGTGAAAGCCGAGGCCGCACACAAGCCGCAGGAGGCGCTATGCGGGTCATCCATTTGTACCACGCCGGTGGTCCTGGAGCTGTGGAGGGTCGCGCTACAGCTACCAGGGATGGTTTGGGTAGGCTTATGATGGTAGCTACGCGCGAAATGGATGTTAGCAGGAACCACGAAGATATTCCAGGCGAGGTGGATGCGTTGTTGTTGTAATTGAAATTATCCTCGTTGCCAGATGAAACAGAGACGCCTATACGGCACTCTCACTTCAGAGCATAGACGGTGACGCTGTTCGGGAGCCATCCTGATCAACGGCCATTCAACTTTACGACAACTCAGGGAGATTACGGAAAGATATAACCGCTAGTTGACTATATGGTATGCTTTACTACACGATCTAGATTTCAGTCTTTGGCAGTTTTCAAGGGTTACAATTTGAATAAATGAATACACGAAAAAAGTAAAAATAGCAGAAAAGTAACAGAAAAGTAGCACAAAAATATAATTAATTTATGTTGTTGTTGTTGTTGTGGTCTTCAGTCCTGAGACTGGTTTGATGCAGCTCTCCATGCTACTCTATCCTGTGCAAGCTTTTTCATCTCCCAGTACCTACTGCAACCTACATCCTTCTGAATCTGCTTAGTGTATTCATCTCTTGGTCTCCCTTTACGATTTTTACCCTCCACGCTGCCCTCCAATACTAAATTGGTGATCCCTTGATGCCTCAGAACATGTCCTACCAACCGATCCCTTCTTCTGGTCAAGTTGTGCCACAAACTTCTCTTCTCCCCAATCCTATTCAATACTTCCTCATTAGTTATGTGACCTACCCATCTAATTTTCAGCATTCTTCTGTAGCACCACATTTCGAAAGCTTCTATTCTCTTCTCGTCCAAACTATTTATCGTCCATGTTTCACTTCCATACATGGCTACACTCCATACGAATACTTTCAGAAATGACTTCCTGACACTTAAATCTATACTGGATGTTAACAAATTTCTCTTCTTCAGAAACGCTTGCCTTGCCATTGCCAGCCTACATTTTATATCCTCTCTACTTCGACCATCATCAGTTATTTTGCTCCCCAAATAGCAAAACTCCTTTACTACTTTAAGTGCCTCATTTCCTAATCTAATTCCCTCAGCATCACCCGAATTAATTAGACTACATTCCATTATCCTTGTTTTGCTTTTGTTGATGTTCATCTTATATCCTCCTTTCAAGACACTGTCCATTCCATTCAACTGCTCTTCCAAGTCCTTTGCTGTCTCTGACAGAATTACAATGTCATCGGCGAACCTCAAACTTTTTATTTCTTCTCCATGAATTTTAATACCTACTCCGAATTTTTCTTTTGTTTCCTTTACTGCTTGCTCAATATACAGATTGAACAACATCGGGGAGAGGCTACAACCCTGTCTTACTCCCTTCCCAACCACTGCTTCCCTTTCATGTCCCTCGACTCTTATAACTGCCATCTGGTTTCTGTACAAATTGTAAATAGCCTTTCGCTCCCTGTATTTTACCCCTGCCACCTTTAGAATTTGAAAGAGAGTATTCCAGTCAACATTGTCAAAAGCTTTCTCTAAGTCTACAAATGCTAGAAACGTAGGTTTGCCTTTCCTTAATCTTTCTTCTAAGATAAGTCGTAAGGTCAGTATTGCCTCACGTGTTCCAGTGTTTCTACGGAATCCAAACTGATCTTCCCCGAGGTTGGCTTCTACTAGTTTTTCCATTCGTCTGTAAAGAATTCGTGTTAGTATTTTGCAGCTGTGACTTGTTAAGCTGATAGTTCGGTAATTTTCACATCTGTCAACACCTGCTTTCTTTGGGATTGGAATTATTATATTCTTCTTGAAGTCTGAGGGTATTTCGCCTGTTTCATACATCTTGCTCACCAGATGGTAGAGTTTTGTCAGGACTGGCTCTCCCACGGCCGTCAGTAGTTCCAATGGAATATTGTCTACTCCGGGGGCCTTGTTTCGGCTCAGGTCTTTCAGTGCTCTGTCAAACTCTTCACGCAGTATCATATCTCCCATTTCATCTTCATCTACATCCTCTTCTATTTCCATAATATTGTCCTCAAGTACATCGCCCTTGTATAGACCCTCTATATACTCCTTCCACCTTTCTGCTTTCCCTTCTTTGCTTAGAACTGGGTTTCCATCTGAGCTCTTGATATTCATACAAGTCGTTCTCTTATCTCCAAAGGTCTCTTTAATTTTCCTGTAGGCGGTATCTATCTTACCCCTAGTGAGATAGGCCTCTACATCCTTACATTTGTCCTCTAGCCATCCCTGCTTAGCCATTTTGCACTTCCTGTCGATCTCATTTTTGAGACGTTTGTATTCCTTTTTGCCTGTTTCACTTACTGCATTTTTATATTTTCTCCTTTCATCAATTAAATTCAATATTTCTTCTGTTACCCAAGGATTTCTACTAGCCCTCGTCTTTTTACCTACTTGATCCTCTGCTGCCTTCACTACTTCATCCCTCAAAGCTACCCATTCTTCTTCTACTGTATTTATTTGCCCCATTCCTGTCAATTGCTCCCTTATGCTCTCCCTGAATCTCTGTACAACCTCTGGTTCTTTTAGTTTATCCAGGTCCCATCTCCTTAAATTCCCACCTTTTTGCAGTTTCTTCAGTTTTAATCTACAGGTCATAACCAATAGATTGTAGTCAGAGTCCACATCTGCCCCTGGAAATGTCTTACAATTTAAAACCTGGTTCCTAAATCTCTGTCTTACCATTATATAATCTATCTGATACCTTTTAGTATCTCCAGGGTTCTTCCATGTATACAACCTTCTTTCATGATTCTTAAACCAAGTGTTAGTTATGATTATGTTGTGCTCTGTGCAAAATTCGACCAGGCGGCTTCCTCTTTCATTTCTGTCCCCCAATCCATATTCACCTACTATGTCTCCTTCTCTCCCTTTTCCTACACTCGAATTCCAGTCACCCATGACTATTAAATTTTCGTCTCCCTTCACAATCTGAATAATTTCTTTTATTTCATCATACATTTCTTCAATTTCTTCGTCATCTGCAGAGCTAGTTGGCATATAAACTTGTACTACTGTAGTAGGCGTGGGCTTCGTATCTATCTTGGCCACAATAATGCGTTCACTATGCTGTTTGTAGTAGCTTACCCGCATTCCTATTTTCCTATTCATTATTAAACCTACTCCTGCATTACCCCTATTTGATTTTGTGTTTATAACCCTGTAGTCACCTGACCAGAAGTCTTGTTCCTCCTGCCACCGAACTTCACTAATTCCCACTATATCTAACTTCAACCTATCCATTTCCCTTTTTAAATTTTCTAACCTACCTGCCCGATTAAGGGATCTGACATTCCACGCTCCGATCCGTAGAACGCCAGTTTTCTTTCTCCTGATAACGACATCCTCTTGAGTAGTCCCCGCCCGGAGATCCGAATGGGGGACTATTTTACCTCCGGAATATTTTACCCAAGAGGACGCCATCATCATGTAATCATACAGTAAAGCTGCATGCCCTCGGGAAAAATTACGGCTGTAGTTTCCCCTTGCTTTCAGCCGTTCGCAGTACCAGCACAGCAAGGCCGTTTTGGTTATTGTTACAAGGCCAGATCAGTTAATCATCCAGACTGTTGCCCTTGCAACTACTGAAAAGGCTGCTGCCCCTCTTCAGGAACCACACGTTTGTCTGGCCTCTCAACAGATACCCCTCCGTTGTGGTTGCACCTACGGTACGGCTATCTGTATCGCTGAGGCACGCAAGCCTCCCCACCAACGGCAAGGTCCATGGTTATAGATTACATAATTTGTTTTCTTAATTACATGTCAGAAAATACAAATACATATCTTTGGTTATATAAACCTGATTTTTTTACAGTAAGGACATTTTTGAGATTTGTTATTGGCTGGCAGTTAAATACAATGAATGACCAAATAACAGGTTTGGACTTCGTTTCATTGTGCCTAAGCAGTAACGAACATAAATACAAATGGAACGATCATCAAAGATCGTCACAGAGACGTCACAATCTGCACCAAGTAATCTATGGTACGTTAGGGAAACTGTTTATTTGACGATCTGGTTACATTAACTTAGTAATATGTGTAAGATGATAGTGATTACATGATATGCTTGGAGAACCAGTTTCACAGCGTGCATGTGAAAATCGCGACACACACCATCGTAATTTAAGAGACATAGAAGTTCAACCTTGAGAGATCGTTAAATTTTTGATGTATGGTCCGCTATAGAAATAAATGGATTGACACGAATTACAACTATCTTGTGCAAGAGCTTATTTGATACATGGTCCATAATAACAAGACCCTTCACACAAACTTCAGTGTCTCTTAAATTACTTTGGTGTATGCCACGATCTTTACATGTACACCAAGGAAGCTAGTTTTGCATATATGTAATGTAAATACTGGCATCTTGTACCTATTGCAAAGATAATGTAATCAGCTTTTTCAAACAAACAGCATCACTACATGGTTCTCTGACGTACTGTAGATTACACGGTCCAGACTGTGATGTCCCTGTGACGATCTTTGACTGTCGTATTGTTTAAGTTTATGTTGGTTGCCGCTTAGACACACGGAATCGAACTGTAAATCTGTGATTTGGTCATCCGTTTTGTTTCACAACCTTGTCCAGTAACTAAGTCATGCAAGTTGACAACCAATTAACATATCACAAAAATGTTCTCACTTTTACTTACGAAAGCAAGTCCACCTTCTCCAGTATGCTGATGACACCACCTTCCTGGCTCTTTATCCTACCCTTCAACAGTTCCAACGCACCCTCCAGACCCACCTTGACCAGTTCACCACTGGTGCAACTGGTGGTTCCTTCATATCAACCCCTCCTAGATCCAGGCAATAATCAGAGGCTGCACCACTCGCTCCTTCTGTCTCCATGATTTCTACCTAACCGTTTATGGTAGTCTAATCCAGCTCAGCCCCACCCTGAGATACCTTGGCCTCACCCTCGGCCGCCACCTCACCTGGACCCCTCATATCCTGACCATCCAGCAGAAAGCCCATTCCCACCTCCACCTCCTGAAACTCTTGTCCAGCCAGAAATGGGGATTGCATACTTCCACCATCTTCCACATCTACAAATCCCTCATCCATGCCATCCTCTGTTGTGTCAGCATTGCCTGAATCTCCACAGCCCCGCCCCCACTCTTACAAGGCCATCGAAATCCTTGAATACCATGCACTCCACCTTGCCTTCTGTATCCACCTTCCATCCCCTATATGGCTCCTGTATGGCCTCATCCCCTTCCCCTACCTCCTCCTTTTCCTCCAACATATCTGCATCCTTTACACTTCCATAGGCTTGATCCTCCTCTCATCCCCTCTTGACCTCATTCCTCTCTATCCCTCCACCCATTGCCACGCCTCTAGCGCAATATCCCCTAGTCTCTCCATCTCCACAGCCTCCATATCCTCCATCAGAGCGATTTCCAGCACCTCCTCCTAACAGATGATCTTCGCTGTAATGTCTATCCTGCCTACCAATTGTAGGCTGGCCTCGTGGCCCCCTCTGCAGGGCACCCCCTTTCCTTCCCCTCCTTCCCCCCCCCCCTCCCCCAAGGGTGGATTTTCCTCCTTCCCCCCTCTGAGTCCCTGCACTCCCTCCTCAGGTGTTTTCCTTTCCTGCCTTCCCTCTCCAGCCTCCTTCGGCGAGCACCCACCCTATATCCCCTTCCCTCCCCCCTCTAGCATCATCCATTTGCCCCCTTTCTTCACTACTCCCTTGTATCCCTACCCCTGGCAGATCCTTCCAGTTTGTTCCTTCATCAGTGTGGTAAATCAGTGTTGTGTTTGGTGCCAATCTACAGTGACATCAAGTGCTGTGGTTTTAATTGCATACTTGACTTTATCCTCCAGGTGTACCTTGGCTTGTGTTGATTTAATCGTTACAGTGTGTGGATTTTTGTGTCCTTTTTTTTAGATTTTGATCTCCATTTTTACAGTCACCCCCTTTTGTACGCTCTCTTCCATAATGTTCCCCTTTTTATATCTCTGTTCTGCCATATTTTCCCCTTCACATTGTTTTACATGTCATCCTATTATGTACTGTCTCTATGCTGCTGCCAGCCCGTCCAGGATGGGGAATTGAAATTCAGTTTAAAAAAAGGATGGCATGGTCGAAATAGCTCTACCAGCACCTCTCACCTGTCAATAATAACGCAAGGTTATCACCTGCATCCTCTTATTTGCCAGCAGCAGCCGAGCTGGAACTTCAGCAAGATAATGTATTACTCCATCGCTCATGAACTGTGTCACCATTGTCTGAGGCACATTCCAGAGATATGGGACGCTGGTGCTCACCCCCACTTTATGTCATATAACCGCCATTTGACTGTGTGATTGCTTTGCTACACGATCTAGAGTTCAGTCTTACGCCATTTCAATATGTTGCATAATTTAAAATGTAAAAGGCGGATTAGGTGATTAATTAAAAGTTTGATACAGATGAAACAGCAACAGAATGTTTCACGAAAGATAAAATGCTCTGAGACTAATGGATAACTTAAAAGAAGTAAAAGGCCAGGATGACGACTGATTGAAATGGATACATAGATGATTGAAATGATGAGTGGGTCTAGACAGCCAGGAAGAGGAAGAGGGGTGTCATGAGGATGTGGCAGTTGGGGTAGTGCTTAAGAGGATGTCTGTGTGGGTTGATGGTTAGAGGAGGAAGTGGGATGCCATTCCAGACCAAGGCTAAGAATGTGAGTGGAGAGGAGTTGAGAAAAAGAAAGCCGTGGTCAGGGAAGGTGGAACAGGTTAGTTTAGATCTGGTAGGGTTGACATAATGTATCAGGGCGGATTTCATAGTCGGGTAAGGGAAGACTGTTTTATAACTTGGTAGAGGCTGCGAGTGGGGGAGAATAAGCGGATTCGAAGAGTTAGGCGGCGTGCGTGGCGGTCGGAGATCCGCAGGGCGTGATAAAAGGAGGGGCTAGAGGAAATCCATGTCACATTTGTGTAGCAGAGAATGGGTCGGATCAAGAATTTAAGAGTGGAGGATTGTGGAAGGATGCAATCGTCATGTTCAGCAGGTTAGTAGTTTTAGTAATCTTAGTCTGTTGTGGGGTTTCTGTTGAATGGTCTTCCGTGTTCCATGGGAATTCCATGTTAGTTGGCGATCAAGTGTTAGTCCGAGGTATATTAGTGTATTAGTTAACTGAGTAGGGATCTCGTAAATGGTATCGTAGAAGTCGTAGGGTGGAAGCTGCAGATGGTTTGGCCCGTAATTATCACGTGCATTTTTGGTAGCGTTGATTTTGAGGAACGACTGGTTGCACCCGGAGGTGAACTGATCGAGATGGAACCGAAGGGATCGTTGGGAATTCTAGAGGGTAGGGTAGAGTGCGAGGAAGGCGGTGTCACCGTCATGCTAGAAGAAATCAACAGGAGGAGGTGGCTTGGCATATCGGCAGTGTAGAGGACATACAGAACCTTGGGGCACACTTGTATTGGGATGGAAGATCTGAGAGTTAGTGTTGCTGATGATGACATGAGACGGGCAGTTGGTGAGGCAGGAGGCGATGAGGCGAACATAATTTATGGGAATTGCAAAGGCTACGGTTGCGTGACGGTAAGTGTAGTAATTAACATACTCGGTGATTGCTGTATCGTCTTCTCAGTTATAGCACTCCTTCCTATTTATCTTCAAACCTTGCACTACTATCTGAATAACGTAGGAGGAATACTCGTTCTCAAAAAAGCAAAATCCTCCCTGTATCTCTCCACACCAATGCCACCTTCTATATATCATTTTCTAGGTCAGGAACCCGACTTGGGAACAGTCTTCTTCATGATATTAGAGAAATAAAATCGTTCCAAACTTCACAAGACAGCTATGGCCACCTTCTATCACAATAGCTGTCTATTCTGCATCTTACTCATGTCAACCATCCCTACCCCACCACATGTCCCTACTCTTGTCTACAGAGCTCTCTATTGAGATTCTCTTCTTTCATAGCAGTCATTGTCACTTTCATTGCAATCTTCTGAGAAAGGCTTCATAAGGGCTAAACTAGTCAGTATCGTTCTTAAATGCCTCCATTATTATTACTGGGGTTACAGTTGTTGCGGTTACCATTATTATTATCGTTAGTTCCTCCTTAAGAAGAGCGGTAAACACAATCAATTTTCATGGCATTTTCCTCTGTCACTTTGTTTTTTCTTCCCAGAACTCTCTCACATATTCACTGTGTTCCTTTTCCCTCTCTTTTTTCCACTTCTTTTCTGCTTTCTTCTCTTTGGGCGTTTGTTGAAATTTCTGTTTTCTAATATTTTTCTCTGTATTTTTCCCTGTCTGTCATATCCTTTGTGTGGGTATTCAGTTTTTTTAGGACTTCAACGATTTCCTTTACCCAGTTGGTTTTCATAGTATTACTTGTCACTATGTTAAAAATCTTTTTGGTCAGTCTGTATGTGTCCCAAAAACCTCTCCCTTCTTTTCCTGATGACTTTCTGTCTGTCTGTTGGTTCGTACTGTTCTTCCATCGGTCTTTTTATCCAGATCCGCTCTTTCTTCCATCTCCTTGGTATTCGTTCTTTCCTTGTTTACTGTTGCTTCTGAGGCGTAAAAAGCCTTTGGTAAGAATACTGCACAATAGTATCTTAATTTGGCATTGATGGGAATACTTCTTTTGTTGTAATAGCTCCATGTAAGTCTGTAGGCTTTTTGTAGTTTTGTGATCCTTTCTTCATCGGGTGACAAATTCAGTCCTGTTTCCTGTCTAATCTCTCCCAGGTATTTGAAACTTTCTTTTTATGTTATATTCACATACTTCGTTACCAGTGGGTGACTGTCTGAGGATTTTGTGCCCATACACTGAGTTTTTTCAAGCTAGATTTGTAGTCATGTTTTGGCTGATATTTCATGTAGTGTCTCTAGAGCTTCTTTGGCTTCTTTCCGCTTATTTGTTATGACGGCTATATCATCAGCAAATGTCAGACATTTTATGTCGACGGTTCCATCCTTGTTTCTCCCCATCTTTACCCCACTGACTTCTCTGTCCCATGTCCTGATTATTTTCTCCAAAACAGAGTTACTCCACATCTTTACCCCCATTGACTCCTTTGTCCCATTTCGTGATTATTTTCTCCAAAACTGAGTGAAATAGAATCGGAGAGAGTCCATCTCCCTGTCCCACGCCTGTCTCGATTTCAGATTGTTCCGAGATCTCTTCCATAAACTTTGTGGTCCTGTTATCCACTATCATTTCTTCCAGTGTCTTAAAGAGCGTTTCTCTGAGTCGAAGGCCTTCTTGAAGTCGGCGAATGTTATTCTGGTGTTGCTAGACTTTATTGTTGTCAGTATTGCTCAAACATCAGGTCTGTTTACTTCATGATCTTCCATTTCTGATCCCTCCTAACTGTGGATCTATCTGCGGCTCTAGGAGATTTAACAGAACTTCGGATAGAATTTTGTATGTCACACGTAGAAATGACATCCCGCTGTAGTCATTAAGGATTTTGAGAAGATCCGATTTTTCTCTTCATGACTTGCCTGATCGCTTGGAATCACATGATCGGGTCTAATTTTCCCATTTTTCGGTCATGATTATTGGTCTGTGTTGACGTTTTGAGGGGGAATCCAAAAGGACCTCACGTTATTTCGACTGGAGTTTTGAGTTCCAGAAACTACAGTCACAGCCGAGCTCACAGATCCAACAGACGCTGACCAGAGTACCAATTGCTACCACAAAGACGTGTCTGGATTTTGGGGTTTCTCCAGTAAACTGAAGCAGGTGGCCTCAGAAGGTGGTGCCATCTGGAGCCAGATGGACCCAGATTTTTTTGGGGTTGTTACTCCTCCCCATCCTCCTTCCTCATCACTTGCAAGATGAGCCCTCATACTTGGAACCGGCAATATGAGAGTTTGTTAGTATAATTATCGTTTTAAATAATTTACTATATGCCGATGATGCAGTGATCCTAGCAGATAAGGAAGATGACCTTCAGAAAGGAATCTACTTGCTAAAACAAATAAGTGCAAAATTTAACACGGAATTTTCAAAAGAAAAAACTAGGACACTGGCCTTCATGGGTAAAGAACGAATCAGAACCAAAATAGTGATAGATCAGAAGATTTCAGAGCAAGTGAACCATTTCAACTATCTCGGATGTGGCTGCAGCAGAGTTATTGAAATCAAGCTTAGTAAACTCAGCTGGGTATGTGGAACAATTAACAGAAGCCTAAAAAACAAAACCAGGAAATACACTCAAATGAAATTTATAGAACTGTTGCAGTTCCCACACTGCTCTATGGAAGTGAGACATGGGTGACTACCAAGAAGCAAGAAAGCCGGATTCAGGCACAAGAAATGAAATTCCTTAGACGTGTTAAAGGTTGCACAAGAGGAGACAGGCTAAGAAATCAAGATATTAGAGAAGAACTGCAAATCTTTAGCCTTGATGATAAAATTCGAGATTACAGAAGAAAATGGAACGAACATCTACTAAGAATGGAGAGTGAGAGGCTTCCCTTAAAGGCAAGAAATTATAAGTGCCATGGGAGAAGAGACTTAGGAAGACCCCGACAGAGATGGGTACCGTAACAGGCAATTCCTGGCTAATACCTGAAGAGAAGATGAAGATTATCGTTGCCAGTTATTACTTTGTGCTAATTATTATTGTTGTTATGTAGTAGCTAATCACTAACACTTCTCGTTCGTTTCATCTGTGGTGTCACCGCCAGACACCACACTTGCTAGGTGGTAGCGTTTAAATCGGCCGCGGTCCGTTAGTATACGTCGGACCCGCGTGTCGCCACTATCAGTGATTGCAGACCGAGCGCCGCCACACGGCAGGTCTAGAGAGACTTCCTAGCACTCGCCCCAGTTGTACAGGCGACTTTGCTAGCGATGGTTCACTGACAAAATACTCTCTCGTTTGCCGAGACGATAGTTAGCATAGCCTTCAGCTACGTCATTTGCTACGACCTAGCAAGGCGCCATTATCAGTTGCTATTGATATTGTAAATAATGTACAGACAAGAGCTACTTTCAACATTAATGGATTAAAGTTAAGTATTCCACCATCTGGGTCCGTTTTTCTAAGTTCTAATTTCCTTGTCCTGTTCCAGACCTCACGCCAGCCTGCGTGAGCTAAAACGCGTGCCTTTCGGCTTCCTCTATTCATACGGGTTGGCTCTCCTGCCAATCCACAACATCATCTTCATTATTAGTGTAATTATTATTATGCCTGTTGCCAATTAATATTTTTAGTAACAACGGAAATTGTTATTATTCTTATGTAAGTCAGGCTAAATAAGCAGTAAACAAGTATATAAAAGTAAACTCTTCCGGGTTAAGTTGCCGTGGTCGATCTGTAGAACTTCTTCTCCCTGACGTTTCGTTCTCAACTACGGAGAACATCTTCCGAGGTGAGCCTACATGGAATGAAGTATATAAAAGTCAATCGCACCACTTCACCCCCTGACTGCATCCCTGCAATAGTGGTGGACTCTTGGCAAATGGGATGCAATGCCTCATGCAATTTTCGACATAGTAGAATTCAAATATCTTTGTGATTAACCTTTCAGTGAATGGTAAGAGCTACCCGCCAGCTAATAATTTCCTTCTCTGCCAAATCGAAATATTCAAATTACAGTTCCTAAAATTCAATCGATCGACATCCTATGTTGCGCCACTCCCAATGCCAGTCTGTTCTCCCAACTTTCTTTCTGGTCACGTCGTTCTAACGTATTTGAGTGCCGTACGTTGAAGCCAACTTACGCATCCGCGTTGACTGGTGGCGTTACCAGACGAGGGATCCAAATCGGTGTTCAGTCATTTATCACTCTTACGATTTTTTCAGTCGCTTATCGCCTCTTTCACTTGTGGAAATATTTGTTAAGATGAAAAATGCGGAGTTCCTATGTGGTTGGAAGACTACGTCGAATTGTAGGTCTCCCTGCACCTGCTGTGCAAGTCAGATCAAAGGTTAGTTCAAAGGCAACAGCATACCTCCTTCAAGATGATCATGCCAAGCAAAGCACCGTGGTCTTGAACACTAACCTCGGGCTGATGATAATTTTACCTTCACCTTCTGATGCAGGCAGCAGCTGGTCCATTCAACGCACCATTATGCGCAGTGGGTTGTGGTCTCGTGGCGGCTACTACCTCTGGTTTCCATATATAAGAGGCCTTCTGAACTCATCCAAAGAGATTGTAAACTAACGCAGGTCTGTCACACACACTTCCTACGGTCGAAAGAAGATTACTGGCAATGACTGATATACCGCTTCAGTCACTTTTATTTTTAATTCCAAATCCTGTAATTCCTTCACGTATAAAATTTAGCCCAAGTTTACCTCCCACTCCATAAAAGATCTACGCATTACGAAATCGATGTACTCACAAACTTAAACTCGTATGCCAATCTTTGTTCAAGCAAAACCTAATCTGGATTGAAATGTAACTAGTCTGAATACAAAGTGCCTTTGTATTAAATGCGCAGCTGAAGTAAAGCAGTTATCTGGCCTTAACCCAATTTCCACTTCCCTCGCATCTTGACAACATAGTAGTAGATTTCTCGAAAGCACAACATCGAACAGCTAGCAGGCAGATCCTAAGTTAGATTTTTCTTTTTAAATAAGATTTCCAAACACTATTCAAACTGTTGCTTTCCATACGGTGCAATGCTGTAGTGCGTGAAGGTAAACCTTCTTTAAACAGTGGGATGGGGAGAGTAACTATTCCTATGTAATGATATTCCAAGACAACGATTTTAGAATGAAGCATATATCCAAAAAGACAGAGAAAAACTTCGCGTGATCTTGACACATAACAGTGGTCTGAATAATTCGGTGCTTAAGAAAGTTAACAATGGTTCAAAAATGGTACAATGTTAGCAGATAATTTCTATAAAACCGAACACCTTAATTAGTTGATATGTTAATGCATGACTCAGGGAAATGGGGTGGTCTCTCTCACAGCTCTGAGCGAGGGAACAAAGGTAGCAAAAACTAAACTAAACCAAACAGGCACTGAAGGTGCAACTGCACCGATCGACCGCCGTGTCATCCTCTGCCCAAAGGCGTCACTGGATGCGGATCTAGAGGGGCATGTGGTCAGCACACCGCTCTCCGGGCCATACATCAGTTTACGAGACCGGAAGCGCTACTTCTCAATTAAGTAGCTCCTCAGCTTTGTCTCACGAGGGCTGAGTGCACCCCTCTTGCCAACAGCGCTCGGCAGACCGGATGGTCACCCACCCAAGTACTAGCTCAGCCCGACAGCACTTAACTGCGGTGATCTGACAGGAACCGGTGTTATCACTGCGGTGAGGCCGTTGGCAACAAAACTATCTGACAATAATCATTACGACAAACCAGCTGCGCAGTGCTGCAGTCTTACCTCAAACTCCTTCTCTTCAAACAAAAATAACATTATTCAAGTTTTATATTCCTTTCGCCTTTCAGTATATACACCATATTCATCCTTGCTCTCCTTTACAATAAATCTTTCTTCATCTGACCGATACAATTATAAGACAACAAAGCACTACTAAATATGCCCATCACCTACCACACTTCAACTAAGAATGTATCAGATTGCGCAGAAGCAGGGACTGTGGCACAAAAGGACCAAAGATTGTTTAATAGTAACGTAACTTGCACTCTCCCTGAAGCGCACATCAAAAAGTTACAAAATCAAGATGATATGCCTACCTTACAATATTATACACGTTTCGATGACCATGTCATTGTCTGTAGGGGCTTTCCAATATTTTTACATTGTTGAATTTGTACGAGGTGTGGCTACAAAAAAACCGGACTAGTACTGGTGAAACAATAAAACGAATGCAATAAGGCTGAAAGTCGGGTGGCCTGTCACGTGACTCTCGCTCCGCCTACTGCTCGAGTTTCATCTGCCTCCTGCACTCAGTCTGCCCGTGGCGTCTGTTTTAAGTAGTTGACGTTTTGTCTGTGCGTCGGAAAATGTTGAGTGTACAGAAAGAACACCGTGTTAACATCAAATTTTGTTTCAAACTAGGAAAATCTGCAAGTGAAACGTTTGTAATGTTACAACAAGTGTACGGCGATGATTGTTTATCGCGAACACAAGTGTTTGAGTGGTTTAAGCGATTTAAAGATGGCCGCGAAGACACCAGTGATGACACTCGCACTGGCAGACCATTGTCAGCAAAAACTGATGCAAACATTGAAAAAATCGGTAAACTTGTTCGACAAGATCGCCGTTTAACAATCAGAGCACTGTCTGAGTTAACAGGAGTTGACAAGGAAAGTGTTAGGCAGATTCTTCATGAAAGTTTCAACATGAACAAAGTGTCTCTCAATTGAACAGAACGAACGCCGAAGAATGATTTGTTCTGACATCCTGGAAAACATTGAAAGTGATCCCATCTTCTTACAAAATGTTATTATTTGCGATGAATCGTGGTTTTTTACTTCCGATCCCGAAACTAAACGCCAATCGATGCATTGGAAAACTCCTGGTTCTCCACGACAAAAAAAAGCACGAATGTCAAAATCGAAATTCAGGGCAATGATGATTGTTTTTTTGACATCAAGGGGATTGTGCACATTGATTGGGTACCAGAGGGACAAACAGTGAATCAGCATTACTACATTAGCGTCCTGGCTACCCTACGTGAGCGAGTACGGAGAAAACGGAACGATTTGTGGAGAAAAAAGTCATGGATCCTTCACCAAGACAATGCCCCAGCTCACAGTGCGTTGTCAGTGAAGACGTTTTTGGCAAAACACAACATTTCCATCTTAGATCATCCACCCTACTCACCTGATTTGGCCCCCTGTGACTTTTTTCTTTTCCCTAAAGTCAAGTCAGCTTTGAAAGGAACTAGATTTGAGACTGTTGAAGCAGTAAAAGAAAATGCGACGGAAGTAATGTATGGACTTACCGAAAATGATCTGCAGCATTGCTATGAACAGTGGAAAATTCGTATGGAGCGGTGTAGAGACCGAGGAGGAGAGTACATTGAAGGAGATCAAATGAAATTGTAAATAATTGTAAATAAATGTTTTTTCCAGCATCAGTCCGGTTTTTTCTAGCCGCACCTCGTATATGACACACATACCTGTGTTGTCTCCTTGGCAGAAAGTACTGTGGCGGGGATGCCATGTGTCGTCTTGCATTAATGTCTGGGCAAATATGGTTGCCGTATGCTGCCATAGCGAATTCTGTATGTTTGTCACTAGACAATTTCTAATGTTACAGTATTTACATATCTTGCAGTTCAATTTCGCATTCAACCACGTAAAAATACCGTAATCCACCTGAAGATGATAACATGACTCTAGACAAGTACTATGTTACTTAAATTAAAAGTGAAAGTGACTGAATCAGTATACGAATAACTTTTTGTATCTAAACAGCCGCTTCCCTAAACAAGCAGCCCATGGATGAGATATTTGTTAAATACACTACTGGCCATTACAATTGCTACACCAAGAAGAAATGCAGATGATAAACGGTTATTCATTGGACAAATATGAAACTTCCTGGCAGATTAAAACTGTGTGCCCGACCGAGAATCGAACTCGGGAACTTTGCCTTTCGCGGGCAAGTGCACTGGACTCGCATTCGGGAGGACGACGGTACAATCCCGTCTCCAGCCATCCTGATTTAGATTTTCCGTGATTTCCCTTAATCGTTTCAGGCAAATGCCGGGATGGTTCCTTTGAAACGGCACGGCCGATTTCCTTCCCAATCCTTCCCTAACCCGAGCTTGCGCTCCGTCTCTAATGACCTCGTTGTCGACGGGACGTTAAACACTAACCACCACCACCACCACCTAGCACTCCTGAAAGAAAGGATACTGCGGAAACACGGCTTAGCCACAGCCTGGAGGATGTTTCCAGGATGAGATATTCATTCTGCAGCGGAGTGTGCGCTGATATGAAACTTCCTGGCAGATTAAAACTGTGGGCCCGACCGAGACTCGAGCTCGGGACCTTTGCCTTCCGCGGGCAAGTGCTCTACCATCTGAGCTACCGAAGCACGACTCACGCCCGGTACTCACAGCTTTACTTCTGGCAGTATCTCGTCTCCTACCTTCCAAACTTTACGGAAGCTCTCCTGCGAAACTTGGGATCCAGCACGGCGTTCCATATTACCCTCCTGAACCCACCGATTTCATATTCTGCTAACAGTCATTGTATCTCGACCGACGCGAGCAGCAATGTCGAGAAACGATAAACCGCAATCGCGATAGGGTACAATCCAACATTTATCAAGGTCGGAAACCTGATGGTACGCATTTCTCCTCCTTACACGAGGCATCACAACTACGTTTCACCAGGCAACGCCGGTAACTGCTGCTTGTTTATGAGAAATCGGTTGGAAACTTTCCTTATGTCAGCACGTTGTAGGTGTCGCCACCGGCGCCAACCTTGTGTGAATGCTCTGAAAAGATAATCATTTGCATATCACTGCGTCTTCTTCCTGTCGGTTAAATTTCGCGTCTGTAGCACGTCATCTTCGTCGTGTAGCAATTTTATTGGCCATTAGTGTAGTTACTACTGGTGCCTTCGCATCTGCCAAGCAAGAAATGTCATCAGTAAATAGGGCGCTCAGAACACATTAGAAATTTCGGAAGTCATAACTGTATCCTACATACGCAGACCGCAAAGAGCGTGATGAGAACTCACACCCGTACCTCCAGATGTCAGACACTCAGATCGGTACCAACCGTTGTGTGTCGATAGGGTATCAAACAAAACTCCGATTTAGTTCGTGTTGTGTGCTGTCGTCCAGTAGAACACGTGTAAATGATAACTGAAAACAGCACAAGAACTACGGAGTACCGCGAAAGCGCATTTATGAGGGGCACATATCAATATCCCTGGGAGGTTAGTTAGTAGAGCGTTAGATCGTCGTGCTAAAGGTCCCGACTTCGAAAACCACTGACGCTAACGTTTTCTTTTAACAGCTTACATTTGAAATTATTATACGGGAGAACATCTTTCTCACATGTAAAAGGGACGTTTCGGAGTTTGTAGCAATGTTCTTTTGGCAGTCTGCATTCGCTTCGTTAGTTGACAGTCGCAAACCTATAGCGTATATTTGTATACGTAACACCACATCTGTCTATACAAATATGCTGTATAGGTTTGCTACTTTCAACAAACGATGCGAAAGCAGACTGGCAAAAGAACATCGCTACAAACTCCGAAACATCCTTTATACATGTCAAAAAAATGTTCTCCCATGTAACAATTTCACGCGTAAGGTGTTCTTGAATAAAGAAAAAAAACTTAAAAAAAGTCGCCGCCAGTTGGTTTCCAACTTGGAACGTTTGTGACGCTCTACCAACTCACCTACCATGGATGTTGACATGTGCTCCTCACAAATGCACTTTCACAATATTCCATAGTTCTGGTGTTACTTTTACACTACTGGCCATTAAAATTGCTACACCAAGAAGAAATGCAGATGATGAACGGGTATTCATTGGACAAATATATTATACTAGAACTGACATGTGATTGCATTTTCACGCAATTTGGGTGCATAGATCCTGAGAAATCAGCACCCAGAACAACCAGCTCTGGCCGTAATAACGACCTTGATACGCCTGGGCATTGAGTCAAACAGAGCTTGGATGGCGTGTACAGGTACAGCTGCCCATGCAGCTTCAACACGATACCACAGTTCATCAAGAGTAGTGATTGGCGTATTGTGACGAGCCAGTTGTTCGGCCATCGTTGACCAGACGTTTTCAATTGGTGAGCGATCCGGAGAATGTGCTGGCCAGTGCAGCAGTCGAACATTTTCTGTATCCAGAAAGGCTCGTACAGGACCTGCAACATGCGGTCGTACATTATCCTGCTGCAATGTAGGGTTTCGCAGGGATCGAATGAAGGGGAGAGCCACGGGTCGTAACACATCTGAAATGTTATGTCCACTGTTCAAAGTGCCGTCAGCGCAAACAAGAAGTGACCGAGACGTGTAACCAAAGGCACCCCATACCACCACGCCGAATACACGCTTCCAATGTGAGGCCGGCCGGACTGGCCGTGTGGTTCTAGGCGCTACAGTCTGGAACCGAGCGACCGCTACGGTCGTAGGTTCGAATCCTGCATCGGGCATGGATGTGTGTGTTGTCCTTAGGTTAGTTAGGTTTAAGTAGTTCTAGGTTCTAGGGGACTGATGACCTCAGAAGTTAAGTCCCATAGTGCTCAGAGCCATATGAACCATTTTGCCAATGAGCGCTCACCGCGATGTCGCCAAACACGGATGGGACCATCATGATTCTGTAAACAGAACCTGGCTTCATCCGAAAAAATGACGTTTTACCATTCGTGCACCCAGGTTCGTCGCTGAGTACACCATCGTAGGCGCTCCTGTCCGTGATGCAGCGTCAAGGGTAACCGCAGCCATGGTCTCCGGCTGATAGTCCATGCTGCTGTAAACGTCGTCGAACTGTAAGTGCAGATGGTTGGTGTCTTGCAAACGTCCCCATCTGTTGACTCAGTGATCGAGACGTGGCTGTAAGATCCGTTACAGCCATGCGGATAAGATGCCTGTCATCTCGACTGCTGGTGATACGAGGCTGTTGGGATCCAGCACGGCATCCCGTATTACCCTCCTGACAGTCATTCGATCTCGACCAACGCGAGCAGCAATGTCGCGATACGATAAACCGCAGTGGCGATAGGCTACTATCCGACCTTTATTAAAGTCGGAAACGTGATGGTACGCATTTCTCCTCCTTACGCGAGGCATCACATCAACGTTTCACCAGGCGACGCCGGTCAACTGCTGTTTGTGTATGAGAAATCGGTTGGAAACTTTCCTCATGTCGGTGTCGCCACCGGCGCCAACCTTGTGTGAATGCTCTGAAAAGCTAATCATTTGCATATCACAGCATCTTCTTCCTGTCGGTTAAATTTCGCGTCTGTAGCACGTCATCTTCGTGGTGTAGCAATTCTAATGGCCAGTAGTGTAATTACCATTTACACATGTTCTACTGGACGACAGCACACAGCACGAGCTAAATCGGTGTTTTGGTTCGGCACGGATCTTAGTGTCTGACATCTGGAGGTCTGGGCGTCAGCGGTACGGCTGCTGTTGCGAGTCACACCTGCTGCAGGTAAGAGAGCGGTGCATCCCTGACGCTTCCTGACACCGCGGCGGGGCGTGCTATGCGCCCCCTGTCGGGCCGGTTGTCTCCATTAGTCAGCCGAGGTAAGTGCCCACCATTACCCGAATCGCGGAGAACAAAATTACTTTCTCTTGGTCCAAAGAATGAGACTTGCGAGTGAAATGTGCGCGGGACACGAAACGCTCCTCCCCCGCCTCCCCCCCTCCTCCCTACCCTGCTGAAAGGCAGCGAATATCGTAATGGACCTCCCGACTGTTGAGAGTGCCTTTCTTGAGATACCACTGGTTTTGTTCTCGAGAGGGGCTCAACGGCATTACCGGCACATTTCCAGTGAATTCCATTACGACTTACTTCGTCACATTCCAGAAGCATTTGCATAGCAGTAAATCTCGAGGTAGTCGCCATTAACAGATCTGTGGCGCTTAGAAAGTTTCTGCGGGTTGGTGTTAATGGAGCAAAAAATATCTAATTACGCGCGATTATTTCTTTCCAATACATTTGCACTCAGAAATCTCTCAAGTTTCTCTGTCTGAAATGACTTAAACGCGATTGTATTCCTTTTCATTCCGCTCTCTTTCGCTTACGATCGTACATTTTTGCAGGTTTGTATAGCGGTCGATACCATAAAATCAGACGAGTGAATAAAACATGTAAGTTTTTAACGTCTCTTCAAGTAAAATGCAAGCTTTCCAACTCACTAGCCGTCTTTTTTTATTTGTGCTTCGTGTCACCGACTAAAAGATCTGTTTGACTCTTCCTGAGTACTGTGGGGAGCATTTCAGCTCTCCGTTAGTTTATCCTCAATCACTACTTTTACTGCAGTTGTCTCAATATTTCTTCTTAGGCGTATCCTCATTCTGTTGCGTCTTTGATTCAATAACCTGTTACTGAGATTAATGTCTGATTTTAATACATAAATGTTCCTTTGCTATCCACGATTTCAGGAAGGGTTAAGTACGTGCAACAAATGAAGAATTGCAGATATATGCGTACTTTATAACGAGCAACATAATGATCGATATCGCTAAATGAGTACTTTTCAGATACCTGCAATAGCTGGAGTGGATTAGACACGTTCTACCGGATGGTTATATTTAAACTTTCCCTATTTAACACGTTATAAGACGGAAACTAATTAGTGTATTAGTACGAAACTAGGTAGCATTAATGTTAAGGGCATGGGGAAGAGAAATAATGCAGAATCAATTCAATTAAACGCTTTTAATGTGCTGTTATGGTCATCATACAATTACGTGCCAGTACCATAACTGCTACAAAAGGGGCTCAATATGGCGCCCACTTTGTCCAGAAGAGTCTGAAAGCTCAGGATTGCATTCTGCACAGCAGAACGAAGCATGCCCGTAGATATGCTGGCTACCTCTCAATGTGCTGCGCTTCAGATCGGCACATGTCTGAATGTTCCCCTGGTAAATCATGTCCTTCAGGTAGCCCCACGAAGAAAAATCACAGGGAATGAGATCAGTTTATCGTGCCAGCCAAGCATTTGGAAACGATCGCCTGATAATTCGATACTTTCCAAACGTATTCGGAGAATCAGGTTGTTGTGTACATAGTTCGACGTAGTCAGCGCGTTCACAACTCTCCCACTAGAGCGCGCCCCATTAAGCACAACAGCGCAGGCGCAGCTCTCGTCCGTCTCCGCACTACGAAATGGCGCTGTCTTAGAGACGGACCAAATTCTGCTTCCGCCGATCTGCGTATTAATATGCAACGCAGTCAATGAGATTGCTGCTAACGTAGGACCTTTTCTTCTCGCGGATCATACTCGCGCAGTGATACCTGAACGCTCGAGGTATTATAACGAGTGTACAGACCTCCGATTTGTCAGTCTGCATTAGTCTGAATTAGTCTGCATTTGTCTGCTTTAGTCTGCATTAGTCTGTAGTCAAGTTTCAGTCTGCGCCTAATAAGATTATCATATTCCTGTACATAGCCATGAAGAGAAATGTATAGACACTTTGTCAAGTATCAGTGATATGTGAGAATAAGATTAACGTACCAAGACCAAAGGAACTTCAGATTGTCAATTGTAAACAGCATCCAGAATCAAGTTACGTAATGTCTATGATTTTTATTATTTTAACAAAAGTGTGTGAAAATTAATCAAGTTCTGTTTAAAGTTGGTCACCGTCAATCTGCTACTCTAAGCGTGCAAGTGGCATTTCTATCGTCTGACCTAACAGCAGAAGATAAACACGCCACGATAAGACCACGAGACATATTGCTGACACTCGCCTACTTCGTTAGAGCGACAAGTCAAATAATCTGATGGTGTGTGTACCGAAGGTCTTACAGTACGCACACTACACAGGTGAACTTCAAGAGCGATGTAAGTTGGGGCCCCATCTTGCAAGGAGACTGTTGAGTTCACTGTCTCTCTGTCTCCTGTAGGGCGGGTATGAGATGTTGGAGAAACACATCGCAGTAACGCTGGCCTCACACACTGCACGTCTTTATTCCTTGAGCGCCAACCTGTTCAAAACAGAATGGGCCAGTGACGAACATAGCCGCGAAGCCACACCGTACGGTCACACGTTGATCATGTTCATCATACACAAAAACTTCATTCACGGTGGCTGTATGTGAAGATCCCCACACTCGGCGATTGTGTGTGTTCACCTCACCCGTCAGAGAAAAATGAGTTTCATCTGTCCATAGGATGGTCCAGGGCCAGCCCTCAAAATCTTCAGTCCTCGCGAGAAAGTGGAGAGCGAAGTCAACACGTCGTTGTGCGTCCTGTGGTGCAAGCTGCTGTTCGATATAGATCCTGTGCGGATACTATTTGAGAATGGCCGGAAGCACCTTCCGTACGGTGAACCACGGGATGTTCAACTGTTATGACACAGTACGAGCACTGCCTAACAATCGAGAATTGCTGGAAGCGTTGTCTGCCATAACAACAGCGATTTCATCAATCACCTGTGGTGCAACCGGTCGTCGGCCTGTGCCCGGAGCGACGCCCAGTTCTCCAGCTGATTCGAACTTCTTCATCATGCTCTGCACAGCAGGTGGAGAAAGAGGACCCTTCCGTAATCCTTTCAGGCCGGCCGCTGTGGCCGAGCTGTTCTAGGCACTTCAGTCCGGAACCGCGCTGCTGCTACGGTAGCAGGTTCGAATTCTGCCTCGGGCACGACTGTGTGTGATGGCCTTAGGTTAGTTAGGTTTAAGTAGTTCTAAGTCTAGGGGACTGATGACCTCAGATGTTAAATCCCATAGTGCTTAGAGCCATTTGAACCAATTTGAATCCTTACATGCGGCTATATTCTCGAAGTGCAGCTGCAGCATTACTGTTCTTTCGATAATACAGCTTCAAAAATAACGCCCTGCTCCTTCTGTCCACGCTCATGCTGACATGTCAACTAGTGCACGGCGGCTGGTCAGGTGTGTGAGACGATGAATCACGAGGACTGATCATGGCTCCTAGTGGCCATTATTGGAACTGGAGGGTGGCTCTGTGGCTCGTGGAAAGCATGCACCCTATGCTCTGGACATTAATGCCACCAAGGTTGTTAGTCGTACGGTAATTAGTTTCCATGTTATAGAATGTTAAGTAGGGAAAGTTTAATTATATACACCCGCTACTTGTTAGGTTACCTGTAGTTATAGGTGTTCATAGCAGGACTTTACTTATTTTGCCGGCCGGTGTGGCCGAGCGGTTCTAGGCGCTTCAGTCTGGAACCACGCCACCGCTACGGTCGCAGGTTCGAATCCTGCCTAGGGCATGGATGTGTGTGATGTCCTTAGGTTAGTTAGATTTAAGTAGTTATAAGTTCTAGGGGACTGATGACCTCAGATGTTAAATCCCATAGTGCTTAGAGCCATTTGAACCAATTTGAATCCTTACAGGCGGCTATATTCTCGAAGTGCAGCTGCAGCATTACTGTTCTTTCGATAATACAGCTTCAAAAATAACGCCCTGCTCCTTCTGTCCACGCTCATGCTGGCATGTCAACTAGTGCACGGCGGCTGGTCAGGTGTGTGAGACGATGAATCACGAGGACTGATCATGGCTCCTAGTGGCCATTATTGGAACTGGAGGGTGGCTCTGTGGCTCGTGGAAAGCATGCACCCTATGCTCTGGACATTAATGCCACCAAGGTTGTTAGTCGTACGGTAATTAGTTTCCATGTTATAGAATGTTAAGTAGGGAAAGTTTAATTATAGCCACCCGCTACTTGTTAGGTTACCTGTAGTTATAGGTGTTCATAGCAGGACTTTACTTATTTTGCCGGCCGGTGTGGCCGAGCGGTTCTAGGCGCTTCAGTCTGGAACCACGCCACCGCTACGGTCGCAGGTTCGAATCCTGCCTAGGGCATGGATGTGTGTGATGTCCTTAGGTTAGTTAGATTTAAGTAGTTATAAGTTCTAGGGGACTGATGACCTCAGACGTTAAGTCCCATAGTGCTCAGAGCCACGTGAACCATTTCTTTACTTATCTTCATTTATGCACTTAGGAGCCTCTCGTGATGTGTCATTCAGCTGCACCATCATAAAATATTTCAGATTATAATTTTTGATGTTTGTAAGACTGGCTGATGAAGATGAATGTTCATGATGGTTGCGCTATAGAAAGGAAAGCATTTTAAGTGTTTTTTCTTTTTTTTTAGTTATTTGATGCCGGACACAGTTTTTTTTTTCATTGATCCATCTAAATTTCAATTCTAACGAGCGCTCTTACGTCGGCACAACAATTATTGCTATCAAACTTTCGCTACGTTTTAGCATCTCATCTTTGACGAAATGCATGGTATAGAAATGGGAGTTGTCAGTTTGTAGACGTGATTGATTGTTATGATATCTAACTAGGCAGACGAATCGCAACGGTAATACGGAATCTTGGCTGACGCCAATGCAGGGGATTTATTTGAACACATACGGGATGATTGTGACACGTATATGGCCCAGTTGTATCTACTGCAAAACTTGTCTCTGCCTGTTGCATCTCCATTAGTTTAGGCGTATAATAACGGTATATTTAACTTTAGTGTATATCTCTGCACTGCAGGTGAACCAAAACAATTACGCATTGTAATGCTGACGGTTAGCGGTAAGCTGAACGAATTAGGATGCATGTGAATGCCAGTAATTGTAGCGTACGTAGTTAAATTCTGATTAAGGAACGAAATAGCTGTTCACGCTGTCATTCACCTAACATTTATATTCAGACATCAAGCTTGGAACTTGTGTAGTTTCCTCCTTGTGTCTATTACTCGATTTGTGTGTGTAGATTAGATGAAACTTGACGATGAGCAGTTATGTTGGCAGTTAGAAGGCACACTAGGTGAAAAGGGTCTAATTTTTGCCCACTCTACCACGGAGCCAGCTGTGCTGTGGCGAGCATTCATTTGTGGCTTCGAAGCCATAACCCAAGGTATGAAATATATGAGTTTTGACTGGCGACTAGTTCCAGGAAAGGGTTGAGTTTTGTAAAATAATGGGAAAGAATTATGGACGGTGGACCTCTTCGTTGAGATAACAAGCAGATGCAGAGGAAGTTCGGTTCAGTTATTGGCACCAGAGAACGTATGTGGAGATGCTCAGTACCTGTGGTCAGCAACGAGAAGTTGTGAATATCTTTAGGGAGCTTCAAAAAGATAAAATTTTCTATGTTGTTCGCTAGAGTTAAAGTCAGGTTCATTGAGATTGGCTTGCCAGCCCGCAAGCTAGCCCTGGCGAGGCGTAGATCTGCGTCATTTACGGCATAGGTTGTCACAAAAGTCAGGAAGGGAAAATTTGCTGGTGCAAGGGTGAACTTGCCTAGAACGAACCCTCATCGGCGATCACTAGCGTGTGATTCGTCACCTATGTTACCTTTTCGCTGTGCACAAAAGGTGCATGGTGGGGGGGATGATTTGTTGTCATCAGTTCGGAGAAACACTAACCTTTGCTGGTCGACGATCTTACTTCGCAAATAGGGCACAATGAATTACAACTGATCAATGGAATATTTTTAAAGAAACATTCTAGAGGATAATTAGGGGGGCTGCTCCATCTGTTCGTTCCTATCACTTTCGAAAGACACACATATCTGGAGGTGTGGTTGGGTGAGGGTGGGGTGGAGGGGGGGGGGGAGGGCGATGATCTGTAGTGGGTGTATAGTTAGTGGTAACATGATAGAAAATAAGCTAAAGTGGCTTACAGATTTTTTTGTAATAATGATTTCTTTTTGCAGTTGCCTTTAGAATGCCTGGACAATGTTGCTGTAGAGTTGAATGTAGTGGTCTTCATTGTCCACAGCAGTTACGTCACGGGCAACAGGAGCAAATAGTAGTTATTTGTACAACTCGTGTGACAAGTGTATTCTTGACGTCACAACAGCATAAATATAACGCTAATGAATTGCTTGGATTAATTTTCTTTTAGTTAATAATCGAGTTTCACCATCAAAAATTAGTGTTTTTCTCAGATACCGGCGTTCCGCAAGGTAGTGTCATAGGAGCTCTATTGTTCTTGATTTACATAAATGATCTAGGTGATAATTTGAGCAGCCCCCTTAGATTGTTTGCAGATGTCGCTGTAATTTACCGTCTAGTAAAATCGTCAGACGATCAATTCCAATTACAAAATGATCTAGAGAGAATTTCTGTATGGTGCGAAAAATGGCTATTGGCACTAAACAAAGAAAAGTGCGAGGTCATCCACATGGGTACTAAAAGAAATCCGATAAATTTTGGATGTACGATAAATCGCACAAATCTAAGGGCTGTCAATTCGACTAAATACCTAGGAATTACAATAACGGGGAACTTAAATTTGAAAGGCCACATAGATAATATAATGGGGAAGCGAAACAAAGACTGCGCTTTGTTGGCAGAACACTTAGAATATGGGACAAACCCAGTAAGAGACAGCCTACATTACACTTGTCCGTCCTCTGCTGGAATACTGCTGCGCGGTGTGGGATCCTTTCCAGGTAGGATTGACGGAGGACATCGAAAAAGTGCAAAGAAGTGCAGGTCGTTTCATGTTATCGCGCAATAGGGGTGAGAGTGTCACTGATATGATACGCGAGTTGGGGTGGCAGTCACTGAAACAGAGGCTGTTTTCTTTGCGGCGAGATCTATTTACGAAACTTCAATCACTTTCTCTTCCGAAAGCAAAAATATTTTGTTGACACCTGCCTACGTAGGTAGAAATGATCATCATAATAAAATAAGAGAAATCTGTGGTCGAACGAAAAGATTTACGTGTTCCTTTTTCCCACGGGCCGTTAGGGAGTGGAATGGTAGAGAAGTAGTATGAAAATGTTTCGATGAACCTTCTGCCAGGCACTTAAGTGTGAATTGCAGAGTAACCATGTAGATGTAGATGTCATTTGTGGATTTACCCACAAGTGGAACCTAATTTAAATGGCAAAATGCCATAATAGAAAATTAAATCTTTCGTTGGTCTACATTAAAAGAATGGCTGGACAATGCTGCTTAGAGGGTGGAAGATAGGGGTGAAGGCAGTGGTTCTCGTTGCCCGCAGCAGATGTGTCACAGGCAGCAGGAACAACTAGTAGTTATCTTTACCATTCGTACGACAAATGTAATCGTGACGTCACGAGAGGATAAATACAATGGTTGTAAATGTATGCCAGAAAATGCTACTAGTGTAACGCACTGGTTATGTAAAACGGAAATAAAACTTACAAATTCCCTAGGTAGCACACATAGTAAGTTTGAAATACTAAAAAGTATTTGCAAAACGGAATGGCTGTATTTACAATATCACTAATATTTTGAATATAGATACGCACTCAAATAATTGTGACTCGTCCTTTTTGAAAGGCAGTTAATTATAGATAACATTTATAAATCTTTCCATGAAGGTACACGAAGTTTAATCAGTGATAATTAAACGCAGCTCGAAGTAAGACACTTAACACTTGGGATGTATTATCGTGTTTTCATAAGAAAATGTATCTGCCATGGAGATTCCAGGAATTTTATGTGGGACAGCGAAATGGAGAAGTAGTCAGCGGCATGAAGGCTATACCATAAGACACCCCACTCTCAGTGATCATAAGAAGCACAGGGACCATGCTGACCACAAATTCAGAAAATGCACACACTATTTTTCTCTCATTTATTGCTGTTTATCAAGCCTGTCCTGTTGAACCTCTACTGCAGAGTGTTTGATACACAAAGTGACCATACATCACGATGGATCTCTGTACTGCTGTACCGGCGACCGGAACAGTCGCTGGGTTGAAGTGACGGAAAACGCGGCGGGATCCGCGGAGCGGCCCGCGAACAACAACACAACGGAGAGGACGGACGCGATCAACGAAGCACCTTACGATAACAACAAGAACGAGACAACAGAGTCAAGAAGACCTAACTAGAGAACCACGTCCACTCGTAAACAAAACACGAGAGTAAATACGATGTCTGAAGCGAGGCGATATGTCCTGAGACGTACGCAATGTTAGAATGGTAGGCTGAGCTTTTTTTTTTTTTTTTCTTTATTGTGATTTTAAACACCTTATACAAAGGCGGGCTGTCAGCAGCACAATACGCCACTCTTCAGCCTTGAGTTTGACAACAAGTAGTACATAAAGGTGGCACAGAGTAGACAGTAAAAACGGTGGGCAAAAAATGTAGACACTAAAAATCGAAAAAATATGGAGCCGTTCACGCTGGACGAGAAACATCACTAACACGAGGCGACACGGTGCGCATAACATGGATGATGGCGACGGCACGTGAACGGTGGTGGCGTGACGGCGAACAACACTACACACAAACGAAGGCACACACACGAAACACTGACGGCGATGATCTCCGGCGCACGAATGTTCACTGAGCGTGTACGAGTCCGGGGACCTGCCAAGAGAGGAGGTGGAGGAGGAGGAAGGGGAAGGGGAATGGGAGAGGGGAGAGCAGAGATGCCATGGGCATAGGAGAGAGGGGGAGGGAGGAAGGGGGAGGGGAAGCCCGGGGGAGAGTGGAGAAGGGAGGGGGGAAAGGAAAGGGAAGGAAGGGAGGGAGGGAGGGTGCCTAAAGGAAAGGACACAGGAGGTGGGGGGGGAGGATCAAAGTTGATGGGAGGGGTAGATGCAGGGGAGGAGGACAGCATCAGGAGGGGGAGCTGGCGGAAGCCACCTTGGGAGAGGGTAAGGAGGGTGGAGAGATGGAGACCGGGTGGGATGTGCGAATACAGGCGCGGCAGCGGGCGGGGGTGGGAGAGGATCGGGGAGACGAGTGGGTGAGGAGGATCGAGTTTGCGGGAGGTGTACAGGATCCGTATCCTTTCAAGGAAAAGGAGGAGGTGGGGGAAGGGGTTGAGATTGTATAGGATCCTCGTGGGGGAGGGGAGACGGATGCGATAGGCGAGGCGGAGAGCATGACGTTCAAGGATTTGGAGGGATTTATAAAAGGTAGGGGGGCGGAGATCCAAGCCAGATGGGCATAACAAAGGATAGGGCGGATGAGGGACTTATAGGTGTGGAGGATGGTGGAGGGGTCCAGACGCCACGTACGGCCAGAGAGGAGCTTGAGGAGACTGAGTCGGGAGCGTGCCTTGGCTTGGATTGTCCAGAGGTGGGGAGTCCAGGAGAGGCGACGGTCGAAGGTGACGCCAAGGTACTTAAGGGTGGAAATGAGGGCGATAGGACGGCCATAGATGGTGAGATAGAAATCAAGGAGGCGGAAGGAAGGGGTGGTTTTGCCTACAATGATCGCCTGGGTTTTGGAGGGATTGACCTTGAGCAACCACTGGTTGCACCAAGCGGTGAACCGGTCAAGATGGGATTGGAGAAGGTGTAGGGAGCGCTGGAGGGTGGGGGCAAGGGCAAGGAAGGCGGTGTCATCGGCAAACTGGAGAACGTGGACAGGGGCTGACGGCGGCAGCATGTCCGCCGTGTACAAAAGGTACAGAAGGGGGGAGAGGACGGAGCCTTGGGGCACACCGGCAGAGGGGAAAAAGGTGTAGGACTCTGTGTTATGGATGGTGACATAGGAAGGACGGCATGAGAGAAAGGAGCCGATCAGACGGACGTAGTTAATGGGAAGGGCGAAGGTTTGGAGCCTGAAGAGGAGACCGGAATGCCATACGCGGTCATATGCACGTTCGAGGTCCAGGGAGAGGGAGATTGCGGAGCGACAGGAATTAAGCTGTTCGGAAAGGAGATGAGTGAAGTGGAGGAGAAGGTCGTCGGAAGAGAAGGACGGCCGAAAGCCACACTGGGTAACGGGAAGGAGGCGGTGCTGGCGGAGATGCTGGTGGATGCGTCGCGTGAGGATAGATTCCAGGACCTTGCTGAAGACCGAGGTAAGGCTGATGGGACGGTAGGAGGAGACGGCGGACGGCGGTTTGCCAGGTTTAAGGAACATGAGGATACGGGAGGTTTTCCACAGGTCGGGGTAGTAACCGGTGGACAGGACTACATTGTAGAGCCTGGCCAGGGTGGAGAGGAAAGAGACAGGAGCTTCACGAAGGTGACGGTAGGTGACACGATCGTGATAGGGGCATTGAGTTCCGTGTGTGCAATGTTGTCCAAGTACTGGAAACCAGGAGCGAGGGGAGGGACAGAGGTGTCAGTTCGATCGTGGATATCCGGGAAGAGGGAGTAATCTAACTGGGGATCATCGGGGATGGAAAATACATCAGAGAGGTAGGAGGCAAAGTGATTGGCCTTACTAAGGGTGTCAGGGAAAGGGTGATCATCATGGAGAAGAGGATAATAGGGGGAGGGATTTAAACGGGTGCATGTCTGTCGCCAGTCCTGGCGTTTCTTAGCCGCAAGCAAATTACGAATGTGTCGCTGGAGTTGCCGGTGGCGTCATAGTGTGTCCGGGTCATGCGTGCAGAAGAAGGCACGGTACAGACGACGGGATTCATGGAGGAGGAGGACGGCCTGTGGGGGTAAGGTAGAACGGTGGGGGTGGATGGCGACAGTAGGGACGTGGGCCTCCACGGCCTCAGACAAGGTCTGCTGGAGAAAGGAGGCGGCATGGGTGACATCGTCAGGGTGGTCGTAGGCGAAGGGGTGGCTATCGACCTGGGTGGAAAGGGTATCCCGGTAGGCATTCCAGTCAGCACGGGAATAGTCATGGACATACTTAGGGGGAGGGTCATGACGAGGGTCAGGGCGGGGGCGACGACCGTCTGAAACGGTGAGGAGGACAGGGAGATAGTCACTACCAATAGGCTCCAGGACATCCACCGTTATGCGGCCAAGGAGGTTGGGGCAGGAGAGGATAACATCAAGAGTGGAATTGGATTCGGGACGGGTGTGCTGGGGGATGGGGATTAGGTCGCCTTGAAGGGAGGAGAGGAACTGATGCCACCGCCGTAACTGGGCGGCGGAACGACTATGGATGTTGAGGTCGGCGGCGATCACGTAAGAGGAGAAGGTACGGTCGATGTGGGAGAGGAAGTCGAAGGGAATAGGGGCGTTGGGGCGGACATAGATGGTGGCGCAGGTAACGGTAAGGCCGGGGAAGAAGAGACTAAGGACCAGGTGTTCGGTGGGGTCGGGAAGGAGAGGTTGGAGCAAAACGGGGATCTGGCGGTGGTGACCAATGGCTACTCCGCCATGCGCAGTTGGGAGGGGATTATCGGAGTGGTGGAGGAGATAGGGCGAAGTGTGGATGGAGTGGTGGGATTGGAGGAAGGTTTCATTAAGGAGGAAGGCATCCACACGGTGGGTGGCAAGGGTGTGCAGGAAGAGGTTCTTGTTGGCGGGAAGGGAGCGGATGTTGTTGAAAAGGATACGTTGCTGTCGCGCCATGACAAGGATTTGGACGAGGGTGTCAAGGCGGGAGAAGGTGAAATGGGCCTGGTTGTTGGAGTAGGTGGCATACATTTTGAGGTGGAAAATGGAACGGGCAGCGAGGGATACCTGTTGGAGGGTGTGGGGGTGCTTAACGGGATGGACATTCTGGAGAACGATGGTGAGGAACCGGATGAAGTCCTCAGTGGGGGGGGGGGGGACGAAGGGAATTTCCAGGAGGGGTGGGGGCGTCCAGAGGACGGACAGGGACGGTGAGTTCAGGAGTGGTCGGAGGGGGTCGGGCTTTACACTTTTGGGAGTAGATGGGATGGGGGAGATTGCAGGTATTGCAGGAAGGAGGGGATTGGAGGTTAGGGCACTGCCTGAGGAAGTGCGCCTGCCTACAATGCGGGCAGGTGGGGGCCTCGCGGCACTCAGCTGTGGGGTGCGCGTTATAGCACAGACACCTCTGGCAGCGCAGGGATTGAGGAGGGGAACGGGAGGGGTCGACCTTGTAACGCTGGTTGAAGAGGAGGCCACCCTCCTTCAGGAGACAGTCAATGGAGGGGGCGTCCTCGGAGAAAACCCGCATAAGGCGGGTGGGGCCGGCCGAGTTGAAAATGCGGCGGATCACCCGCACCTCCAGCATGGGATGCGCCTTGAGCTCCGCCAACACCTCCTCCTCCGTGATTGACGGGCTGAGCCGAGTGATCACCACGGTGAGGGTTGGTGGGCGACGCGGGGGTTGGGGTTGGCGGGTAGGAGATGGGGAAGGAGCAAGGGTGAGGGAGGCATTGGGGCCAAAACGGGTGATGGGGAGGCGGGAGAGGATGTCAGTATGGAGGGTGGGGCTGGGGGAGGAGATGAGAACGGAATCCCGTCTGGGAGTGAGGAGAGAGATAGGTGCACCAGGGAAGTGTTGGCGGAGGAGGAGGGAGAGATTCTGGGCCTCAAGAAGGGAAGGATCGGGACGGGAGAGGAGGTATTTGTAGAAAGAGGGGGGGAGGAGGAGGAGGAGGAGGAGGAAGAGGCGGCGGGAGCAGGGCCAGGTGGGGAGACATCCATGGCACCCTTCGGGGGGGGGGGGGGAAGGAGGACGGGGCGGGGCCTTTTTGGGGGCGGAGGAGGTGGTGGTGCCACTAGGGCGCTTAACGGCGGCAGAAGGGCGAGTGGTGACAAGAGGGACGGGAGCTATAGGGAGGCGGTGGGAAGGGACAGGACCCGGTGTGAACGCAGCAGTCGGTTACGGTGACGGCGACGGCGACGGCGACGGCGAGAGCTGGGCATGGACAGTGGCCCGACGGGCCACCACCCTAGCCGGAGCTGCAGTGACAGGCTGGGGGAGTGGGGGGAAAGGATCAGATCGAGAGGAAAGGGAGGTAGAAGCTGGAGAGGGGGCGACAAAGAGCGAGGGCGAAGGGAGAGTGAGAAGAGGTGGGATGGAAGGAGGTGGGTGGGACTAGGCACACCACATTATAGTGGTGGAGGCGGCAGAAGGGGAAGTGTAAACTATGGCGGTGGTGGTAGCGGTGGCGGTGGTGGTGGGGGTGGACATGACGTCAGGGAGAAACAATAACGCGCAGAACGAAAAGGAAAGGACAGAAACAGGGGACAGACGAAGACAAAGACGGAGGAAGACGAGGACGGAGGACGATGAAGACGGCCAAAGACCAGGGTCGGACGGCGGCGGCGGCGACCAGGCGGCGGCGGCGGCGGCGGCGGCGGCGGCGGCGGCGGCGGCGAGCACCGGCTGGCGGCGATGGCGGAGGCGGCGGCGGCGAGCACCGGCTGGCGGCGACCAGGCGGCGGCGGCGGCGGCGGCGGCGGCGGCGAACAGACGGACGGACGGACGGACAGCAGGCAGCAGCGGTGATGGACAGCGAGCAGGCAGGCGGACGGACGGACGGACGGACGGACGAACGAACGAACAGCTACAGCAGTAAGCGGCGGGCAGACAGGCAGACAGACAGACAGACAGACGAACGCAATCTTCGAAGACGGAGATTCCAACCTGACAGTAGCCCAGGCTTTGCAATCTGACGCCTTCGAATGAGGGGATCCAACCCTCTGATGTAGACTGAGCAACAGGCAGGCACTTAAGTACTCGATCGGGGACGTCGCTATTGGCCGCTGCAACCACGTGTTCCACTGAGGCGCCCTCACATTAAATGCGGGCCAGGAGGCGCGCGCCGCTACAGCTTACGGCGCGATGGTGCAGAGACCTCTAGGGGTCTTCGACGCCCATGATGTCTGGCGGGGATTCAAATTCCGCGGCGCGCGGTACCAGATGTACAACTTACAATCATAAAATAGCATTTTGCGACAGAAAATATTTTAATTAAGCTAATGAATATGATAAAATATTATGAAATCAAAATTCGCATAAGCCCGCTACCAACTAATGAAAGCGAACAATTCACATACTTTATCGTATCTTTCCAGCCTAGGGCCACAAAAATAGTTTTATTACGAAAGGTTAATGGTTAAATACTTTTGGGCCGCAAGTAATTCACTTGATGCAGTTGAGTGTAATTAACCATCCTCCTCAGCTACATCAAGCATCAGGCCAAGTTAGACCACCAGAGCGAGTTATGCCAGGGCTGCCTGCTGATGCAGTACTATGGCTGTGATGCGAAGGTGGTTACTTCACTGATTGCTTCACGCTTGGGTGACGGTTCTGTTGTGACTTGTGTGGGAGGAAACAGTAATCCAACCAAAATAGGATGGGTGAAGCCCATGTAAATATTCTTCAGTTTCAGTTAGAGATATTGGAGTCTCCCGGCAACCAACTACGAGGAGGTACTTACAATGGTCGGCAGGCTTTGCGTCTACCATTCTTACGAGTCTCCATGGTTAAGCAAATCTCCTCCTCTGGACTTGGCCGCCTCCTCGGCCGCTTCTCACCATAGCACTACTGTGAGATGCCAGTTGAGCAGTTTAGCATACCCCTAAGATGCTAAAGTCTGATCTCTGGTGACCTAGAGAGAAGGGAAGCGCCTCATAAGATCAAGCAACTTTTAAGGAAATGACAATGTTGTGCAAAGAGAAACATCTTAATGAATGATAATAACAAGTTTGGCCCAATCAAACATGAAAATATGGTCACCACACCACAATTGGATATGCATATTAATGAGAGGCAGAATCATCTACCTATAACAGAAACAAGTGGTCACTATTACAATCAGGTTTATTATCATAAAGCAGCAACATGTGAATTACCAGCTGACATAAGCAAATGAACATTTAATAAATGAAAAATAGATTATAGTTGTGAAATATAACCTTTAGCACTTTTGTTTTCAGAAGTCCGTCTTGATCACATAGATTTCGTTACACTTTATAGCCGGTTCCGGCATATCGCCATCTTCAGATCGTTAAAATATTCTGATATAAATCATTGAAGATGATTAATATCAGAATATTAAACATGTTTAACTTGACGATGATTTATATCAGAATATTTTAACGATCTGAAGATGGCGATAAGCCGAAAGCGGTCATAAAGTGTAAAGAAATCTATGTGATCAAGACGGACTTGTGAAAATAAAAGTACTAAAAATAAAATGATCGCGGACTCATACGCAGACTTTATGTCTTCAATTGATAAATATAACCTTGTCACAGGTGGGTGAGGACAATAAAAGCATAATCATGAGAATAAACCATGGGTATGGTCAATGACTGCAAGAATGATTAGTGGATTAAAGAGAGAGCCTGGAAAAACGAGTACAAACAGCAGTAAGATTACCGATGTACGTGATGGAAGCAACTAACTGGCAGATCCTTCCAGTTTGTTCCTTCATCAGTGTGGTAAATCAGTGTTGTGTTTGGTGCCAATCTACAGTGACATCAAGTGCTGTGGTTTTAATTGCATACTTGACTTTATCCTCCAGGTGTACCTTGGCTTGTGTTGATTTAATCGTTACAGTGTGTGGATTTTTGTGTCCTTTTTTTTAGATTTTGATCTCCATTTTTACAGTCACCCCCTTTTGTACGCTCTCTTCCATAATGTTCCCCTTTTTATATCTCTGTTCTGCCATATTTTCCCCTTCACATTGTTTTACATGTCATCCTATTATGTACTGTCTCTATGCTGCTGCCAGCCCGTCCAGGATGGGGAATTGAAATTCAGTTTAAAAAAAGGATGGCATGGTCGAAATAGCTCTACCAGCACCTCTCACCTGTCAATAATAACGCAAGGCTATCACCTGCATCCTCTTATTTGCCAGCAGCAGCCGAGCTGGAACTTCAGCAAGATAATGTATTACTCCATCGCTCATGAACTGTGTCACCATTGTCTGAGGCACATTCCAGAGATATGGGACGCTGGTGCTCACCCCCACTTTATGTCATATAACCGCCATTTGACTGTGTGATTGCTTTGCTACACGATCTAGAGTTCAGTCTTACGCCATTTCAATATGTTGCATAATTTAAAATGTAAAAGGCGGATTAGGTGATTAATTAAAAGTTTGATACAGATGAAACAGCAACAGAATGTTTCACGAAAGATAAAATGCTCTGAGACTAATGGATAACTTAAAAGAAGTAAAAGGCCAGGATGACGACTGATTGAAATGGATACATAGATGATTGAAATGATGAGTGGGTTTAGACAGCCAGGAAGAGGAAGAGGGGTGTCATGAGGATGTGGCAGTTGGGGTAGTGCTTAAGAGGATGTCTGTGTGGGTTGATGGTTAGAGGAGGAAGTGGGATGCCATTCCAGACCAAGGCTAAGAATGTGAGTGGAGAGGAGTTGAGAAAAAGAAAGCCGTGGTCAGGGAAGGTGGAACAGGTTAGTTTAGATCTGGTAGGGTTGACATAATGTATCAGGGCGGATTTCATAGTCGGGTAAGGGAAGACTGTTTTATAACTTGGTAGAGGCTGCGAGTGGGGGAGAATAAGCGGATTCGAAGAGTTAGGCGGCGTGCGTGGCGGTCGGAGATCCGCAGGGCGTGATAAAAGGAGGGGCTAGAGGAAATCCATGTCACATTTGTGTAGCAGAGAATGGGTCGGATCAAGAATTTAAGAGTGGAGGATTGTGGAAGGATGCAATCGTCATGTTCAGCAGGTTAGTAGTTTTAGTAATCTTAGTCTGTTGTGGGGTTTCTGTTGAATGGTCTTCCGTGTTCCATGGGAATTCCATGTTAGTTGGCGATCAAGTGTTAGTCCGAGGTATATTAGTGTATTAGTTAACTGAGTAGGGATCTCGTAAATGGTATCGTAGAAGTCGTAGGGTGGAAGCTGCAGATGGTTTGGCCCGTAATTATCACGTGCATTTTTGGTAGCGTTGATTTTGAGGAACGACTGGTTGCACCCGGAGGTGAACTGATCGAGATGGAACCGAAGGGATCGTTGGGAATTCTAGAGGGTAGGGTAGAGTGCGAGGAAGGCGGTGTCACCGTCATGCTAGAAGAAATCAACAGGAGGAGGTGGCTTGGCATATCGGCAGTGTAGAGGACATACAGAACCTTGGGGCACACTTGTATTGGGATGGAAGATCTGAGAGTTAGTGTTGCTGATGATGACATGAGACGGGCAGTTGGTGAGGCAGGAGGCGATGAGGCGAACATAATTTATGGGAATTGCAAAGGCTACGGTTGCGTGACGGTAAGTGTAGTAATTAACATACTCGGTGATTGCTGTATCGTCTTCTCAGTTATAGCACTCCTTCCTATTTATCTTCAAACCTTGCACTACTATCTGAATAACGTAGGAGGAATACTCGTTCTCAAAAAAGCAAAATCCTCCCTGTATCTCTCCACACCAATGCCACCTTCTATATATCATTTTCTAGGTCAGGAACCCGACTTGGGAACAGTCTTCTTCATGATATTAGAGAAATAAAATCGTTCCAAACTTCACAAGACAGCTATGGCCACCTTCTATCACAATAGCTGTCTATTCTGCATCTTACTCATGTCAACCATCCCTACCCCACCACATGTCCCTACTCTTGTCTACAGAGCTCTCTATTGAGATTCTCTTCTTTCATAGCAGTCATTGTCACTTTCATTGCAATCTTCTGAGAAAGGCTTCATAAGGGCTAAACTAGTCAGTATCGTTCTTAAATGCCTCCATTATTATTACTGGGGTTACAGTTGTTGCGGTTACCATTATTATTATCGTTAGTTCCTCCTTAAGAAGAGCGGTAAACACAATCAATTTTCATGGCATTTTCCTCTGTCACTTTGTTTTTTCTTCCCAGAACTCTCTCACATATTCACTGTGTTCCTTTTCCCTCTCTTTTTTCCACTTCTTTTCTGCTTTCTTCTCTTTGGGCGTTTGTTGAAATTTCTGTTTTCTAATATTTTTCTCTGTATTTTTCCCTGTCTGTCATATCCTTTGTGTGGGTATTCAGTTTTTTTAGGACTTCAACGATTTCCTTTACCCAGTTGGTTTTCATAGTATTACTTGTCACTATGTTAAAAATCTTTTTGGTCAGTCTGTATGTGTCCCAAAAACCTCTCCCTTCTTTTCCTGATGACTTTCTGTCTGTCTGTTGGTTCGTACTGTTCTTCCATCGGTCTTTTTATCCAGATCCGCTCTTTCTTCCATCTCCTTGGTATTCGTTCTTTCCTTGTTTACTGTTGCTTCTGAGGCGTAAAAAGCCTTTGGTAAGAATACTGCACAATAGTATCTTAATTTGGCATTGATGGGAATACTTCTTTTGTTGTAATAGCTCCATGTAAGTCTGTAGGCTTTTTGTAGTTTTGTGATCCTTTCTTCATCGGGTGACAAATTCAGTCCTGTTTCCTGTCTAATCTCTCCCAGGTATTTGAAACTTTCTTTTTATGTTATATTCACATACTTCGTTACCAGTGGGTGACTGTCTGAGGATTTTGTGCCCATACACTGAGTTTTTTCAAGCTAGATTTGTAGTCATGTTTTGGCTGATATTTCATGTAGTGTCTCTAGAGCTTCTTTGGCTTCTTTCCGCTTATTTGTTATGACGGCTATATCATCAGCAAATGTCAGACATTTTATGTCGACGGTTCCATCCTTGTTTCTCCCCATCTTTACCCCACTGACTTCTCTGTCCCATGTCCTGATTATTTTCTCCAAAACAGAGTTACTCCACATCTTTACCCCCATTGACTCCTTTGTCCCATTTCGTGATTATTTTCTCCAAAACTGAGTGAAATAGAATCGGAGAGAGTCCATCTCCCTGTCCCACGCCTGTCTCGATTTCAGATTGTTCCGAGATCTCTTCCATAAACTTTGTGGTCCTGTTATCCACTATCATTTCTTCCAGTGTCTTAAAGAGCGTTTCTCTGAGTCGAAGGCCTTCTTGAAGTCGGCGAATGTTATTCTGGTGTTGCTAGACTTTATTGTTGTCAGTATTGCTCAAACATCAGGTCTGTTTACTTCATGATCTTCCATTTCTGATCCCTCCTAACTGTGGATCTATCTGCGGCTCTAGGAGATTTAACAGAACTTCGGATAGAATTTTGTATGTCACACGTAGAAATGACATCCCGCTGTAGTCATTAAGGATTTTGAGAAGATCCGATTTTTCTCTTCATGACTTGCCTGATCGCTTGGAATCACATGATCGGGTCTAATTTTCCCATTTTTCGGTCATGATTATTGGTCTGTGTTGACGTTTTGAGGGGGAATCCAAAAGGACCTCACGTTATTTCGACTGGAGTTTTGAGTTCCAGAAACTACAGTCACAGCCGAGCTCACAGATCCAACAGACGCTGACCAGAGTACCAATTGCTACCACAAAGACGTGTCTGGATTTTGGGGTTTCTCCAGTAAACTGAAGCAGGTGGCCTCAGAAGGTGGTGCCATCTGGAGCCAGATGGACCCAGATTTTTTTGGGGTTGTTACTCCTCCCCATCCTCCTTCCTCATCACTTGCAAGATGAGCCCTCATACTTGGAACCGGCAATATGAGAGTTTGTTAGTATAATTATCGTTTTAAATAATTTACTATATGCCGATGATGCAGTGATCCTAGCAGATAAGGAAGATGACCTTCAGAAAGGAATCTACTTGCTAAAACAAATAAGTGCAAAATTTAACACGGAATTTTCAAAAGAAAAAACTAGGACACTGGCCTTCATGGGTAAAGAACGAATCAGAACCAAAATAGTGATAGATCAGAAGATTTCAGAGCAAGTGAACCATTTCAACTATCTCGGATGTGGCTGCAGCAGAGTTATTGAAATCAAGCTTAGTAAACTCAGCTGGGTATGTGGAACAATTAACAGAAGCCTAAAAAACAAAACCAGGAAATACACTCAAATGAAATTTATAGAACTGTTGCAGTTCCCACACTGCTCTATGGAAGTGAGACATGGGTGACTACCAAGAAGCAAGAAAGCCGGATTCAGGCACAAGAAATGAAATTCCTTAGACGTGTTAAAGGTTGCACAAGAGGAGACAGGCTAAGAAATCAAGATATTAGAGAAGAACTGCAAATCTTTAGCCTTGATGATAAAATTCGAGATTACAGAAGAAAATGGAACGAACATCTACTAAGAATGGAGAGTGAGAGGCTTCCCTTAAAGGCAAGAAATTATAAGTGCCATGGGAGAAGAGACTTAGGAAGACCCCGACAGAGATGGGTACCGTAACAGGCAATTCCTGGCTAATACCTGAAGAGAAGATGAAGATTATCGTTGCCAGTTATTACTTTGTGCTAATTATTATTGTTGTTATGTAGTAGCTAATCACTAACACTTCTCGTTCGTTTCATCTGTGGTGTCACCGCCAGACACCACACTTGCTAGGTGGTAGCGTTTAAATCGGCCGCGGTCCGTTAGTATACGTCGGACCCGCGTGTCGCCACTATCAGTGATTGCAGACCGAGCGCCGCCACACGGCAGGTCTAGAGAGACTTCCTAGCACTCGCCCCAGTTGTACAGGCGACTTTGCTAGCGATGGTTCACTGACAAAATACTCTCTCGTTTGCCGAGACGATAGTTAGCATAGCCTTCAGCTACGTCATTTGCTACGACCTAGCAAGGCGCCATTATCAGTTGCTATTGATATTGTAAATAATGTACAGACAAGAGCTACTTTCAACATTAATGGATTAAAGTTAAGTATTCCACCATCTGGGTCCGTTTTTCTAAGTTCTAATTTCCTTGTCCTGTTCCAGACCTCACGCCAGCCTGCGTGAGCTAAAACGCGTGCCTTTCGGCTTCCTCTATTCATACGGGTTGGCTCTCCTGCCAATCCACAACATCATCTTCATTATTAGTGTAATTATTATTATGCCTGTTGCCAATTAATATTTTTAGTAACAACGGAAATTGTTATTATTCTTATGTAAGTCAGGCTAAATAAGCAGTAAACAAGTATATAAAAGTAAACTCTTCCGGGTTAAGTTGCCGTGGTCGATCTGTAGAACTTCTTCTCCCTGACGTTTCGTTCTCAACTACGGAGAACATCTTCCGAGGTGAGCCTACATGGAATGAAGTATATAAAAGTCAATCGCACCACTTCACCCCCTGACTGCATCCCTGCAATAGTGGTGGACTCTTGGCAAATGGGATGCAATGCCTCATGCAATTTTCGACATAGTAGAATTCAAATATCTTTGTGATTAACCTTTCAGTGAATGGTAAGAGCTACCCGCCAGCTAATAATTTCCTTCTCTGCCAAATCGAAATATTCAAATTACAGTTCCTAAAATTCAATCGATCGACATCCTATGTTGCGCCACTCCCAATGCCAGTCTGTTCTCCCAACTTTCTTTCTGGTCACGTCGTTCTAACGTATTTGAGTGCCGTACGTTGAAGCCAACTTACGCATCCGCGTTGACTGGTGGCGTTACCAGACGAGGGATCCAAATCGGTGTTCAGTCATTTATCACTCTTACGATTTTTTCAGTCGCTTATCGCCTCTTTCACTTGTGGAAATATTTGTTAAGATGAAAAATGCGGAGTTCCTATGTGGTTGGAAGACTACGTCGAATTGTAGGTCTCCCTGCACCTGCTGTGCAAGTCAGATCAAAGGTTAGTTCAAAGGCAACAGCATACCTCCTTCAAGATGATCATGCCAAGCAAAGCACCGTGGTCTTGAACACTAACCTCGGGCTGATGATAATTTTACCTTCACCTTCTGATGCAGGCAGCAGCTGGTCCATTCAACGCACCATTATGCGCAGTGGGTTGTGGTCTCGTGGCGGCTACTACCTCTGGTTTCCATATATAAGAGGCCTTCTGAACTCATCCAAAGAGATTGTAAACTAACGCAGGTCTGTCACACACACTTCCTACGGTCGAAAGAAGATTACTGGCAATGACTGATATACCGCTTCAGTCACTTTTATTTTTAATTCCAAATCCTGTAATTCCTTCACGTATAAAATTTAGCCCAAGTTTACCTCCCACTCCATAAAAGATCTACGCATTACGAAATCGATGTACTCACAAACTTAAACTCGTATGCCAATCTTTGTTCAAGCAAAACCTAATCTGGATTGAAATGTAACTAGTCTGAATACAAAGTGCCTTTGTATTAAATGCGCAGCTGAAGTAAAGCAGTTATCTGGCCTTAACCCAATTTCCACTTCCCTCGCATCTTGACAACATAGTAGTAGATTTCTCGAAAGCACAACATCGAACAGCTAGCAGGCAGATCCTAAGTTAGATTTTTCTTTTTAAATAAGATTTCCAAACACTATTCAAACTGTTGCTTTCCATACGGTGCAATGCTGTAGTGCGTGAAGGTAAACCTTCTTTAAACAGTGGGATGGGGAGAGTAACTATTCCTATGTAATGATATTCCAAGACAACGATTTTAGAATGAAGCATATATCCAAAAAGACAGAGAAAAACTTCGCGTGATCTTGACACATAACAGTGGTCTGAATAATTCGGTGCTTAAGAAAGTTAACAATGGTTCAAAAATGGTACAATGTTAGCAGATAATTTCTATAAAACCGAACACCTTAATTAGTTGATATGTTAATGCATGACTCAGGGAAATGGGGTGGTCTCTCTCACAGCTCTGAGCGAGGGAACAAAGGTAGCAAAAACTAAACTAAACCAAACAGGCACTGAAGGTGCAACTGCACCGATCGACCGCCGTGTCATCCTCTGCCCAAAGGCGTCACTGGATGCGGATCTAGAGGGGCATGTGGTCAGCACACCGCTCTCCGGGCCATACATCAGTTTACGAGACCGGAAGCGCTACTTCTCAATTAAGTAGCTCCTCAGCTTTGTCTCACGAGGGCTGAGTGCACCCCTCTTGCCAACAGCGCTCGGCAGACCGGATGGTCACCCACCCAAGTACTAGCTCAGCCCGACAGCACTTAACTGCGGTGATCTGACAGGAACCGGTGTTATCACTGCGGTGAGGCCGTTGGCAACAAAACTATCTGACAATAATCATTACGACAAACCAGCTGCGCAGTGCTGCAGTCTTACCTCAAACTCCTTCTCTTCAAACAAAAATAACATTATTCAAGTTTTATATTCCTTTCGCCTTTCAGTATATACACCATATTCATCCTTGCTCTCCTTTACAATAAATCTTTCTTCATCTGACCGATACAATTATAAGACAACAAAGCACTACTAAATATGCCCATCACCTACCACACTTCAACTAAGAATGTATCAGATTGCGCAGAAGCAGGGACTGTGGCACAAAAGGACCAAAGATTGTTTAATAGTAACGTAACTTGCACTCTCCCTGAAGCGCACATCAAAAAGTTACAAAATCAAGATGATATGCCTACCTTACAATATTATACACGTTTCGATGACCATGTCATTGTCTGTAGGGGCTTTCCAATATTTTTACATTGTTGAATTTGTACGAGGTGTGGCTACAAAAAAACCGGACTAGTACTGGTGAAACAATAAAACGAATGCAATAAGGCTGAAAGTCGGGTGGCCTGTCACGTGACTCTCGCTCCGCCTACTGCTCGAGTTTCATCTGCCTCCTGCACTCAGTCTGCCCGTGGCGTCTGTTTTAAGTAGTTGACGTTTTGTCTGTGCGTCGGAAAATGTTGAGTGTACAGAAAGAACACCGTGTTAACATCAAATTTTGTTTCAAACTAGGAAAATCTGCAAGTGAAACGTTTGTAATGTTACAACAAGTGTACGGCGATGATTGTTTATCGCGAACACAAGTGTTTGAGTGGTTTAAGCGATTTAAAGATGGCCGCGAAGACACCAGTGATGACACTCGCACTGGCAGACCATTGTCAGCAAAAACTGATGCAAACATTGAAAAAATCGGTAAACTTGTTCGACAAGATCGCCGTTTAACAATCAGAGCACTGTCTGAGTTAACAGGAGTTGACAAGGAAAGTGTTAGGCAGATTCTTCATGAAAGTTTCAACATGAACAAAGTGTCTCTCAATTGAACAGAACGAACGCCGAAGAATGATTTGTTCTGACATCCTGGAAAACATTGAAAGTGATCCCATCTTCTTACAAAATGTTATTATTTGCGATGAATCGTGGTTTTTTACTTCCGATCCCGAAACTAAACGCCAATCGATGCATTGGAAAACTCCTGGTTCTCCACGACAAAAAAAAGCACGAATGTCAAAATCGAAATTCAGGGCAATGATGATTGTTTTTTTGACATCAAGGGGATTGTGCACATTGATTGGGTACCAGAGGGACAAACAGTGAATCAGCATTACTACATTAGCGTCCTGGCTACCCTACGTGAGCGAGTACGGAGAAAACGGAACGATTTGTGGAGAAAAAAGTCATGGATCCTTCACCAAGACAATGCCCCAGCTCACAGTGCGTTGTCAGTGAAGACGTTTTTGGCAAAACACAACATTTCCATCTTAGATCATCCACCCTACTCACCTGATTTGGCCCCCTGTGACTTTTTTCTTTTCCCTAAAGTCAAGTCAGCTTTGAAAGGAACTAGATTTGAGACTGTTGAAGCAGTAAAAGAAAATGCGACGGAAGTAATGTATGGACTTACCGAAAATGATCTGCAGCATTGCTATGAACAGTGGAAAATTCGTATGGAGCGGTGTAGAGACCGAGGAGGAGAGTACATTGAAGGAGATCAAATGAAATTGTAAATAATTGTAAATAAATGTTTTTTCCAGCATCAGTCCGGTTTTTTCTAGCCGCACCTCGTATATGACACACATACCTGTGTTGTCTCCTTGGCAGAAAGTACTGTGGCGGGGATGCCATGTGTCGTCTTGCATTAATGTCTGGGCAAATATGGTTGCCGTATGCTGCCATAGCGAATTCTGTATGTTTGTCACTAGACAATTTCTAATGTTACAGTATTTACATATCTTGCAGTTCAATTTCGCATTCAACCACGTAAAAATACCGTAATCCACCTGAAGATGATAACATGACTCTAGACAAGTACTATGTTACTTAAATTAAAAGTGAAAGTGACTGAATCAGTATACGAATAACTTTTTGTATCTAAACAGCCGCTTCCCTAAACAAGCAGCCCATGGATGAGATATTTGTTAAATACACTACTGGCCATTACAATTGCTACACCAAGAAGAAATGCAGATGATAAACGGTTATTCATTGGACAAATATGAAACTTCCTGGCAGATTAAAACTGTGTGCCCGACCGAGAATCGAACTCGGGAACTTTGCCTTTCGCGGGCAAGTGCACTGGACTCGCATTCGGGAGGACGACGGTACAATCCCGTCTCCAGCCATCCTGATTTAGATTTTCCGTGATTTCCCTTAATCGTTTCAGGCAAATGCCGGGATGGTTCCTTTGAAACGGCACGGCCGATTTCCTTCCCAATCCTTCCCTAACCCGAGCTTGCGCTCCGTCTCTAATGACCTCGTTGTCGACGGGACGTTAAACACTAACCACCACCACCACCACCTAGCACTCCTGAAAGAAAGGATACTGCGGAAACACGGCTTAGCCACAGCCTGGAGGATGTTTCCAGGATGAGATATTCATTCTGCAGCGGAGTGTGCGCTGATATGAAACTTCCTGGCAGATTAAAACTGTGGGCCCGACCGAGACTCGAGCTCGGGACCTTTGCCTTCCGCGGGCAAGTGCTCTACCATCTGAGCTACCGAAGCACGACTCACGCCCGGTACTCACAGCTTTACTTCTGGCAGTATCTCGTCTCCTACCTTCCAAACTTTACGGAAGCTCTCCTGCGAAACTTGGGATCCAGCACGGCGTTCCATATTACCCTCCTGAACCCACCGATTTCATATTCTGCTAACAGTCATTGTATCTCGACCGACGCGAGCAGCAATGTCGAGAAACGATAAACCGCAATCGCGATAGGGTACAATCCAACATTTATCAAGGTCGGAAACCTGATGGTACGCATTTCTCCTCCTTACACGAGGCATCACAACTACGTTTCACCAGGCAACGCCGGTAACTGCTGCTTGTTTATGAGAAATCGGTTGGAAACTTTCCTTATGTCAGCACGTTGTAGGTGTCGCCACCGGCGCCAACCTTGTGTGAATGCTCTGAAAAGATAATCATTTGCATATCACTGCGTCTTCTTCCTGTCGGTTAAATTTCGCGTCTGTAGCACGTCATCTTCGTCGTGTAGCAATTTTATTGGCCATTAGTGTAGTTACTACTGGTGCCTTCGCATCTGCCAAGCAAGAAATGTCATCAGTAAATAGGGCGCTCAGAACACATTAGAAATTTCGGAAGTCATAACTGTATCCTACATACGCAGACCGCAAAGAGCGTGATGAGAACTCACACCCGTACCTCCAGATGTCAGACACTCAGATCGGTACCAACCGTTGTGTGTCGATAGGGTATCAAACAAAACTCCGATTTAGTTCGTGTTGTGTGCTGTCGTCCAGTAGAACACGTGTAAATGATAACTGAAAACAGCACAAGAACTACGGAGTACCGCGAAAGCGCATTTATGAGGGGCACATATCAATATCCCTGGGAGGTTAGTTAGTAGAGCGTTAGATCGTCGTGCTAAAGGTCCCGACTTCGAAAACCACTGACGCTAACGTTTTCTTTTAACAGCTTACATTTGAAATTATTATACGGGAGAACATCTTTCTCACATGTAAAAGGGACGTTTCGGAGTTTGTAGCAATGTTCTTTTGGCAGTCTGCATTCGCTTCGTTAGTTGACAGTCGCAAACCTATAGCGTATATTTGTATACGTAACACCACATCTGTCTATACAAATATGCTGTATAGGTTTGCTACTTTCAACAAACGATGCGAAAGCAGACTGGCAAAAGAACATCGCTACAAACTCCGAAACATCCTTTATACATGTCAAAAAAATGTTCTCCCATGTAACAATTTCACGCGTAAGGTGTTCTTGAATAAAGAAAAAAAACTTAAAAAAAGTCGCCGCCAGTTGGTTTCCAACTTGGAACGTTTGTGACGCTCTACCAACTCACCTACCATGGATGTTGACATGTGCTCCTCACAAATGCACTTTCACAATATTCCATAGTTCTGGTGTTACTTTTACACTACTGGCCATTAAAATTGCTACACCAAGAAGAAATGCAGATGATGAACGGGTATTCATTGGACAAATATATTATACTAGAACTGACATGTGATTGCATTTTCACGCAATTTGGGTGCATAGATCCTGAGAAATCAGCACCCAGAACAACCAGCTCTGGCCGTAATAACGACCTTGATACGCCTGGGCATTGAGTCAAACAGAGCTTGGATGGCGTGTACAGGTACAGCTGCCCATGCAGCTTCAACACGATACCACAGTTCATCAAGAGTAGTGATTGGCGTATTGTGACGAGCCAGTTGTTCGGCCATCGTTGACCAGACGTTTTCAATTGGTGAGCGATCCGGAGAATGTGCTGGCCAGTGCAGCAGTCGAACATTTTCTGTATCCAGAAAGGCTCGTACAGGACCTGCAACATGCGGTCGTACATTATCCTGCTGCAATGTAGGGTTTCGCAGGGATCGAATGAAGGGGAGAGCCACGGGTCGTAACACATCTGAAATGTTATGTCCACTGTTCAAAGTGCCGTCAGCGCAAACAAGAAGTGACCGAGACGTGTAACCAAAGGCACCCCATACCACCACGCCGAATACACGCTTCCAATGTGAGGCCGGCCGGACTGGCCGTGTGGTTCTAGGCGCTACAGTCTGGAACCGAGCGACCGCTACGGTCGTAGGTTCGAATCCTGCATCGGGCATGGATGTGTGTGTTGTCCTTAGGTTAGTTAGGTTTAAGTAGTTCTAGGTTCTAGGGGACTGATGACCTCAGAAGTTAAGTCCCATAGTGCTCAGAGCCATATGAACCATTTTGCCAATGAGCGCTCACCGCGATGTCGCCAAACACGGATGGGACCATCATGATTCTGTAAACAGAACCTGGCTTCATCCGAAAAAATGACGTTTTACCATTCGTGCACCCAGGTTCGTCGCTGAGTACACCATCGTAGGCGCTCCTGTCCGTGATGCAGCGTCAAGGGTAACCGCAGCCATGGTCTCCGGCTGATAGTCCATGCTGCTGTAAACGTCGTCGAACTGTAAGTGCAGATGGTTGGTGTCTTGCAAACGTCCCCATCTGTTGACTCAGTGATCGAGACGTGGCTGTAAGATCCGTTACAGCCATGCGGATAAGATGCCTGTCATCTCGACTGCTGGTGATACGAGGCTGTTGGGATCCAGCACGGCATCCCGTATTACCCTCCTGACAGTCATTCGATCTCGACCAACGCGAGCAGCAATGTCGCGATACGATAAACCGCAGTGGCGATAGGCTACTATCCGACCTTTATTAAAGTCGGAAACGTGATGGTACGCATTTCTCCTCCTTACGCGAGGCATCACATCAACGTTTCACCAGGCGACGCCGGTCAACTGCTGTTTGTGTATGAGAAATCGGTTGGAAACTTTCCTCATGTCGGTGTCGCCACCGGCGCCAACCTTGTGTGAATGCTCTGAAAAGCTAATCATTTGCATATCACAGCATCTTCTTCCTGTCGGTTAAATTTCGCGTCTGTAGCACGTCATCTTCGTGGTGTAGCAATTCTAATGGCCAGTAGTGTAATTACCATTTACACATGTTCTACTGGACGACAGCACACAGCACGAGCTAAATCGGTGTTTTGGTTCGGCACGGATCTTAGTGTCTGACATCTGGAGGTCTGGGCGTCAGCGGTACGGCTGCTGTTGCGAGTCACACCTGCTGCAGGTAAGAGAGCGGTGCATCCCTGACGCTTCCTGACACCGCGGCGGGGCGTGCTATGCGCCCCCTGTCGGGCCGGTTGTCTCCATTAGTCAGCCGAGGTAAGTGCCCACCATTACCCGAATCGCGGAGAACAAAATTACTTTCTCTTGGTCCAAAGAATGAGACTTGCGAGTGAAATGTGCGCGGGACACGAAACGCTCCTCCCCCGCCTCCCCCCCTCCTCCCTACCCTGCTGAAAGGCAGCGAATATCGTAATGGACCTCCCGACTGTTGAGAGTGCCTTTCTTGAGATACCACTGGTTTTGTTCTCGAGAGGGGCTCAACGGCATTACCGGCACATTTCCAGTGAATTCCATTACGACTTACTTCGTCACATTCCAGAAGCATTTGCATAGCAGTAAATCTCGAGGTAGTCGCCATTAACAGATCTGTGGCGCTTAGAAAGTTTCTGCGGGTTGGTGTTAATGGAGCAAAAAATATCTAATTACGCGCGATTATTTCTTTCCAATACATTTGCACTCAGAAATCTCTCAAGTTTCTCTGTCTGAAATGACTTAAACGCGATTGTATTCCTTTTCATTCCGCTCTCTTTCGCTTACGATCGTACATTTTTGCAGGTTTGTATAGCGGTCGATACCATAAAATCAGACGAGTGAATAAAACATGTAAGTTTTTAACGTCTCTTCAAGTAAAATGCAAGCTTTCCAACTCACTAGCCGTCTTTTTTTATTTGTGCTTCGTGTCACCGACTAAAAGATCTGTTTGACTCTTCCTGAGTACTGTGGGGAGCATTTCAGCTCTCCGTTAGTTTATCCTCAATCACTACTTTTACTGCAGTTGTCTCAATATTTCTTCTTAGGCGTATCCTCATTCTGTTGCGTCTTTGATTCAATAACCTGTTACTGAGATTAATGTCTGATTTTAATACATAAATGTTCCTTTGCTATCCACGATTTCAGGAAGGGTTAAGTACGTGCAACAAATGAAGAATTGCAGATATATGCGTACTTTATAACGAGCAACATAATGATCGATATCGCTAAATGAGTACTTTTCAGATACCTGCAATAGCTGGAGTGGATTAGACACGTTCTACCGGATGGTTATATTTAAACTTTCCCTATTTAACACGTTATAAGACGGAAACTAATTAGTGTATTAGTACGAAACTAGGTAGCATTAATGTTAAGGGCATGGGGAAGAGAAATAATGCAGAATCAATTCAATTAAACGCTTTTAATGTGCTGTTATGGTCATCATACAATTACGTGCCAGTACCATAACTGCTACAAAAGGGGCTCAATATGGCGCCCACTTTGTCCAGAAGAGTCTGAAAGCTCAGGATTGCATTCTGCACAGCAGAACGAAGCATGCCCGTAGATATGCTGGCTACCTCTCAATGTGCTGCGCTTCAGATCGGCACATGTCTGAATGTTCCCCTGGTAAATCATGTCCTTCAGGTAGCCCCACGAAGAAAAATCACAGGGAATGAGATCAGTTTATCGTGCCAGCCAAGCATTTGGAAACGATCGCCTGATAATTCGATACTTTCCAAACGTATTCGGAGAATCAGGTTGTTGTGTACATAGTTCGACGTAGTCAGCGCGTTCACAACTCTCCCACTAGAGCGCGCCCCATTAAGCACAACAGCGCAGGCGCAGCTCTCGTCCGTCTCCGCACTACGAAATGGCGCTGTCTTAGAGACGGACCAAATTCTGCTTCCGCCGATCTGCGTATTAATATGCAACGCAGTCAATGAGATTGCTGCTAACGTAGGACCTTTTCTTCTCGCGGATCATACTCGCGCAGTGATACCTGAACGCTCGAGGTATTATAACGAGTGTACAGACCTCCGATTTGTCAGTCTGCATTAGTCTGAATTAGTCTGCATTTGTCTGCTTTAGTCTGCATTAGTCTGTAGTCAAGTTTCAGTCTGCGCCTAATAAGATTATCATATTCCTGTACATAGCCATGAAGAGAAATGTATAGACACTTTGTCAAGTATCAGTGATATGTGAGAATAAGATTAACGTACCAAGACCAAAGGAACTTCAGATTGTCAATTGTAAACAGCATCCAGAATCAAGTTACGTAATGTCTATGATTTTTATTATTTTAACAAAAGTGTGTGAAAATTAATCAAGTTCTGTTTAAAGTTGGTCACCGTCAATCTGCTACTCTAAGCGTGCAAGTGGCATTTCTATCGTCTGACCTAACAGCAGAAGATAAACACGCCACGATAAGACCACGAGACATATTGCTGACACTCGCCTACTTCGTTAGAGCGACAAGTCAAATAATCTGATGGTGTGTGTACCGAAGGTCTTACAGTACGCACACTACACAGGTGAACTTCAAGAGCGATGTAAGTTGGGGCCCCATCTTGCAAGGAGACTGTTGAGTTCACTGTCTCTCTGTCTCCTGTAGGGCGGGTATGAGATGTTGGAGAAACACATCGCAGTAACGCTGGCCTCACACACTGCACGTCTTTATTCCTTGAGCGCCAACCTGTTCAAAACAGAATGGGCCAGTGACGAACATAGCCGCGAAGCCACACCGTACGGTCACACGTTGATCATGTTCATCATACACAAAAACTTCATTCACGGTGGCTGTATGTGAAGATCCCCACACTCGGCGATTGTGTGTGTTCACCTCACCCGTCAGAGAAAAATGAGTTTCATCTGTCCATAGGATGGTCCAGGGCCAGCCCTCAAAATCTTCAGTCCTCGCGAGAAAGTGGAGAGCGAAGTCAACACGTCGTTGTGCGTCCTGTGGTGCAAGCTGCTGTTCGATATAGATCCTGTGCGGATACTATTTGAGAATGGCCGGAAGCACCTTCCGTACGGTGAACCACGGGATGTTCAACTGTTATGACACAGTACGAGCACTGCCTAACAATCGAGAATTGCTGGAAGCGTTGTCTGCCATAACAACAGCGATTTCATCAATCACCTGTGGTGCAACCGGTCGTCGGCCTGTGCCCGGAGCGACGCCCAGTTCTCCAGCTGATTCGAACTTCTTCATCATGCTCTGCACAGCAGGTGGAGAAAGAGGACCCTTCCGTAATCCTTTCAGGCCGGCCGCTGTGGCCGAGCTGTTCTAGGCACTTCAGTCCGGAACCGCGCTGCTGCTACGGTAGCAGGTTCGAATTCTGCCTCGGGCACGACTGTGTGTGATGGCCTTAGGTTAGTTAGGTTTAAGTAGTTCTAAGTCTAGGGGACTGATGACCTCAGATGTTAAATCCCATAGTGCTTAGAGCCATTTGAACCAATTTGAATCCTTACATGCGGCTATATTCTCGAAGTGCAGCTGCAGCATTACTGTTCTTTCGATAATACAGCTTCAAAAATAACGCCCTGCTCCTTCTGTCCACGCTCATGCTGACATGTCAACTAGTGCACGGCGGCTGGTCAGGTGTGTGAGACGATGAATCACGAGGACTGATCATGGCTCCTAGTGGCCATTATTGGAACTGGAGGGTGGCTCTGTGGCTCGTGGAAAGCATGCACCCTATGCTCTGGACATTAATGCCACCAAGGTTGTTAGTCGTACGGTAATTAGTTTCCATGTTATAGAATGTTAAGTAGGGAAAGTTTAATTATATACACCCGCTACTTGTTAGGTTACCTGTAGTTATAGGTGTTCATAGCAGGACTTTACTTATTTTGCCGGCCGGTGTGGCCGAGCGGTTCTAGGCGCTTCAGTCTGGAACCACGCCACCGCTACGGTCGCAGGTTCGAATCCTGCCTAGGGCATGGATGTGTGTGATGTCCTTAGGTTAGTTAGATTTAAGTAGTTATAAGTTCTAGGGGACTGATGACCTCAGATGTTAAATCCCATAGTGCTTAGAGCCATTTGAACCAATTTGAATCCTTACAGGCGGCTATATTCTCGAAGTGCAGCTGCAGCATTACTGTTCTTTCGATAATACAGCTTCAAAAATAACGCCCTGCTCCTTCTGTCCACGCTCATGCTGGCATGTCAACTAGTGCACGGCGGCTGGTCAGGTGTGTGAGACGATGAATCACGAGGACTGATCATGGCTCCTAGTGGCCATTATTGGAACTGGAGGGTGGCTCTGTGGCTCGTGGAAAGCATGCACCCTATGCTCTGGACATTAATGCCACCAAGGTTGTTAGTCGTACGGTAATTAGTTTCCATGTTATAGAATGTTAAGTAGGGAAAGTTTAATTATAGCCACCCGCTACTTGTTAGGTTACCTGTAGTTATAGGTGTTCATAGCAGGACTTTACTTATTTTGCCGGCCGGTGTGGCCGAGCGGTTCTAGGCGCTTCAGTCTGGAACCACGCCACCGCTACGGTCGCAGGTTCGAATCCTGCCTAGGGCATGGATGTGTGTGATGTCCTTAGGTTAGTTAGATTTAAGTAGTTATAAGTTCTAGGGGACTGATGACCTCAGACGTTAAGTCCCATAGTGCTCAGAGCCACGTGAACCATTTCTTTACTTATCTTCATTTATGCACTTAGGAGCCTCTCGTGATGTGTCATTCAGCTGCACCATCATAAAATATTTCAGATTATAATTTTTGATGTTTGTAAGACTGGCTGATGAAGATGAATGTTCATGATGGTTGCGCTATAGAAAGGAAAGCATTTTAAGTGTTTTTTCTTTTTTTTTAGTTATTTGATGCCGGACACAGTTTTTTTTTCATTGATCCATCTAAATTTCAATTCTAACGAGCGCTCTTACGTCGGCACAACAATTATTGCTATCAAACTTTCGCTACGTTTTAGCATCTCATCTTTGACGAAATGCATGGTATAGAAATGGGAGTTGTCAGTTTGTAGACGTGATTGATTGTTATGATATCTAACTAGGCAGACGAATCGCAACGGTAATACGGAATCTTGGCTGACGCCAATGCAGGGGATTTATTTGAACACATACGGGATGATTGTGACACGTATATGGCCCAGTTGTATCTACTGCAAAACTTGTCTCTGCCTGTTGCATCTCCATTAGTTTAGGCGTATAATAACGGTATATTTAACTTTAGTGTATATCTCTGCACTGCAGGTGAACCAAAACAATTACGCATTGTAATGCTGACGGTTAGCGGTAAGCTGAACGAATTAGGATGCATGTGAATGCCAGTAATTGTAGCGTACGTAGTTAAATTCTGATTAAGGAACGAAATAGCTGTTCACGCTGTCATTCACCTAACATTTATATTCAGACATCAAGCTTGGAACTTGTGTAGTTTCCTCCTTGTGTCTATTACTCGATTTGTGTGTGTAGATTAGATGAAACTTGACGATGAGCAGTTATGTTGGCAGTTAGAAGGCACACTAGGTGAAAAGGGTCTAATTTTTGCCCACTCTACCACGGAGCCAGCTGTGCTGTGGCGAGCATTCATTTGTGGCTTCGAAGCCATAACCCAAGGTATGAAATATATGAGTTTTGACTGGTGACTAGTTCCAGGAAAGGGTTGAGTTTTGTAAAATAATGGGAAAGAATTATGGATGGTGGACCTCTTCGTTGAGATAACAAGCAGATGCAGAGGAAGTTCGGTTCAGTTATTGGCACCAGAGAACGTATGTGGAGATGCTCAGTACCTGTGGTCAGCAACGAGAAGTTGTGAATATCTTTAGGGAGCTTCAAAAAGATAAAATTTTCTATGTTGTTCGCTAGAGTTAAAGTCAGGTTCATTGAGATTGGCTTGCCAGCCCGCAAGCTAGCCCTGGCGAGGCGTAGATCTGCGTCATTTACGGCATAGGTTGTCACAAAAGTCAGGAAGGGAAAATTTGCTGGTGCAAGGGTGAACTTGCCTAGAACGAACCCTCATCGGCGATCACTAGCGTGTGATTCGTCACCTATGTTACCTTTTCGCTGTGCACAAAAGGTGCATGGTGGGGGGGATGATTTGTTGTCATCAGTTCGGAGAAACACTAACCTTTGCTGGTCGACGATCTTACTTCGCAAATAGGGCACAATGAATTACAACTGATCAATGGAATATTTTTAAAGAAACATTCTAGAGGATAATTAGGGGGGCTGCTCCATCTGTTCGTTCCTATCACTTTCGAAAGACACACATATCTGGAGGTGTGGTTGGGTGAGGGTGGGGTGGAGGGGGGGGGGAGGGCGATGATCTGTAGTGGGTGTATAGTTAGTGGTAACATGATAGAAAATAAGCTAAAGTGGCTTACAGATTTTTTTGTAATAATGATTTCTTTTTGCAGTTGCCTTTAGAATGCCTGGACAATGTTGCTGTAGAGTTGAATGTAGTGGTCTTCATTGTCCACAGCAGTTACGTCACGGGCAACAGGAGCAAATAGTAGTTATTTGTACAACTCGTGTGACAAGTGTATTCTTGACGTCACAACAGCATAAATATAACGCTAATGAATTGCTTGGATTAATTTTCTTTTAGTTAATAATCGAGTTTCACCATCAAAAATTAGTGTTTTTCTCAGATACCGGCGTTCCGCAAGGTAGTGTCATAGGAGCTCTATTGTTCTTGATTTACATAAATGATCTAGGTGATAATTTGAGCAGCCCCCTTAGATTGTTTGCAGATGTCGCTGTAATTTACCGTCTAGTAAAATCGTCAGACGATCAATTCCAATTACAAAATGATCTAGAGAGAATTTCTGTATGGTGCGAAAAATGGCTATTGGCACTAAACAAAGAAAAGTGCGAGGTCATCCACATGGGTACTAAAAGAAATCCGATAAATTTTGGATGTACGATAAATCGCACAAATCTAAGGGCTGTCAATTCGACTAAATACCTAGGAATTACAATAACGGGGAACTTAAATTTGAAAGGCCACATAGATAATATAATGGGGAAGCGAAACAAAGACTGCGCTTTGTTGGCAGAACACTTAGAATATGGGACAAACCCAGTAAGAGACAGCCTACATTACACTTGTCCGTCCTCTGCTGGAATACTGCTGCGCGGTGTGGGATCCTTTCCAGGTAGGATTGACGGAGGACATCGAAAAAGTGCAAAGAAGTGCAGGTCGTTTCATGTTATCGCGCAATAGGGGTGAGAGTGTCACTGATATGATACGCGAGTTGGGGTGGCAGTCACTGAAACAGAGGCTGTTTTCTTTGCGGCGAGATCTATTTACGAAACTTCAATCACTTTCTCTTCCGAAAGCAAAAATATTTTGTTGACACCTGCCTACGTAGGTAGAAATGATCATCATAATAAAATAAGAGAAATCTGTGGTCGAACGAAAAGATTTACGTGTTCCTTTTTCCCACGGGCCGTTAGGGAGTGGAATGGTAGAGAAGTAGTATGAAAATGTTTCGATGAACCTTCTGCCAGGCACTTAAGTGTGAATTGCAGAGTAACCATGTAGATGTAGATGTCATTTGTGGATTTACCCACAAGTGGAACCTAATTTAAATGGCAAAATGCCATAATAGAAAATTAAATCTTTCGTTGGTCTACATTAAAAGAATGGCTGGACAATGCTGCTTAGAGGGTGGAAGATAGGGGTGAAGGCAGTGGTTCTCGTTGCCCGCAGCAGATGTGTCACAGGCAGCAGGAACAACTAGTAGTTATCTTTACCATTCGTACGACAAATGTAATCGTGACGTCACGAGAGGATAAATACAATGGTTGTAAATGTATGCCAGAAAATGCTACTAGTGTAACGCACTGGTTATGTAAAACGGAAATAAAACTTACAAATTCCCTAGGTAGCACACATAGTAAGTTTGAAATACTAAAAAGTATTTGCAAAACGGAATGGCTGTATTTACAATATCACTAATATTTTGAATATAGATACGCACTCAAATAATTGTGACTCGTCCTTTTTGAAAGGCAGTTAATTATAGATAACATTTATAAATCTTTCCATGAAGGTACACGAAGTTTAATCAGTGATAATTAAACGCAGCTCGAAGTAAGACACTTAACACTTGGGATGTATTATCGTGTTTTCATAAGAAAATGTATCTGCCATGGAGATTCCAGGAATTTTATGTGGGACAGCGAAATGGAGAAGTAGTCAGCGGCATGAAGGCTATACCATAAGACACCCCACTCTCAGTGATCATAAGAAGCACAGGGACCATGCTGACCACAAATTCAGAAAATGCACACACTATTTTTCTCTCATTTATTGCTGTTTATCAAGCCTGTCCTGTTGAACCTCTACTGCAGAGTGTTTGATACACAAAGTGACCATACATCACGATGGATCTCTGTACTGCTGTACCGGCGACCGGAACAGTCGCTGGGTTGAAGTGACGGAAAACGCGGCGGGATCCGCGGAGCGGCCCGCGAACAACAACACAACGGAGAGGACGGACGCGATCAACGAAGCACCTTACGATAACAACAAGAACGAGACAACAGAGTCAAGAAGACCTAACTAGAGAACCACGTCCACTCGTAAACAAAACACGAGAGTAAATACGATGTCTGAAGCGAGGCGATATGTCCTGAGACGTACGCAATGTTAGAATGGTAGGCTGAGCTTTTTTTTTTTTTTTTTCTTTATTGTGATTTTAAACACCTTATACAAAGGCGGGCTGTCAGCAGCACAATACGCCACTCTTCAGCCTTGAGTTTGACAACAAGTAGTACATAAAGGTGGCACAGAGTAGACAGTAAAAACGGTGGGCAAAAAATGTAGACACTAAAAATCGAAAAAATATGGAGCCGTTCACGCTGGACGAGAAACATCACTAACACGAGGCGACACGGTGCGCATAACATGGATGATGGCGACGGCACGTGAACGGTGGTGGCGTGACGGCGAACAACACTACACACAAACGAAGGCACACACACGAAACACTGACGGCGATGATCTCCGGCGCACGAATGTTCACTGAGCGTGTACGAGTCCGGGGACCTGCCAAGAGAGGAGGTGGAGGAGGAGGAAGGGGAAGGGGAATGGGAGAGGGGAGAGCAGAGATGCCATGGGCATAGGAGAGAGGGGGAGGGAGGAAGGGGGAGGGGAAGCCCGGGGGAGAGGGGAGAAGGGAGGGGGGAAAGGAAAGGGAAGGAAGGGAGGGAGGGAGGGTGCCTAAAGGAAAGGACACAGGAGGTGGGGGGGGAGGATCAAAGTTGATGGGAGGGGTAGATGCAGGGGAGGAGGACAGCATCAGGAGGGGGAGCTGGCGGAAGCCACCTTGGGAGAGGGTAAGGAGGGTGGAGAGATGGAGACCGGGTGGGATGTGCGAATACAGGCGCGGCAGCGGGCGGGGGTGGGAGAGGATCGGGGAGACGAGTGGGTGAGGAGGATCGAGTTTGCGGGAGGTGTACAGGATCCGTATCCTTTCAAGGAAAAGGAGGAGGTGGGGGAAGGGGTTGAGATTGTATAGGATCCTCGTGGGGGAGGGGAGACGGATGCGATAGGCGAGGCGGAGAGCATGACGTTCAAGGATTTGGAGGGATTTATAAAAGGTAGGGGGGCGGAGATCCAAGCCAGATGGGCATAACAAAGGATAGGGCGGATGAGGGACTTATAGGTGTGGAGGATGGTGGAGGGGTCCAGACGCCACGTACGGCCAGAGAGGAGCTTGAGGAGACTGAGTCGGGAGCGTGCCTTGGCTTGGATTGTCCAGAGGTGGGGAGTCCAGGAGAGGCGACGGTCGAAGGTGACGCCAAGGTACTTAAGGGTGGAAATGAGGGCGATAGGACGGCCATAGATGGTGAGATAGAAATCAAGGAGGCGGAAGGAAGGGGTGGTTTTGCCTACAATGATCGCCTGGGTTTTGGAGGGATTGACCTTGAGCAACCACTGGTTGCACCAAGCGGTGAACCGGTCAAGATGGGATTGGAGAAGGTGTAGGGAGCGCTGGAGGGTGGGGGCAAGGGCAAGGAAGGCGGTGTCATCGGCAAACTGGAGAACGTGGACAGGGGCTGACGGCGGCAGCATGTCCGCCGTGTACAAAAGGTACAGAAGGGGGGAGAGGACGGAGCCTTGGGGCACACCGGCAGAGGGGAAAAAGGTGTAGGACTCTGTGTTATGGATGGTGACATAGGAAGGACGGCATGAGAGAAAGGAGCCGATCAGACGGACGTAGTTAATGGGAAGGGCGAAGGTTTGGAGCCTGAAGAGGAGACCGGAATGCCATACGCGGTCATATGCACGTTCGAGGTCCAGGGAGAGGGAGATTGCGGAGCGACAGGAATTAAGCTGTTCGGAAAGGAGATGAGTGAAGTGGAGGAGAAGGTCGTCGGAAGAGAAGGACGGCCGAAAGCCACACTGGGTAACGGGAAGGAGGCGGTGCTGGCGGAGATGCTGGTGGATGCGTCGCGTGAGGATAGATTCCAGGACCTTGCTGAAGACCGAGGTAAGGCTGATGGGACGGTAGGAGGAGACGGCGGACGGCGGTTTGCCAGGTTTAAGGAACATGAGGATACGGGAGGTTTTCCACAGGTCGGGGTAGTAACCGGTGGACAGGACTACATTGTAGAGCCTGGCCAGGGTGGAGAGGAAAGAGACAGGAGCTTCACGAAGGTGACGGTAGGTGACACGATCGTGATAGGGGCATTGAGTTCCGTGTGTGCAATGTTGTCCAAGTACTGGAAACCAGGAGCGAGGGGAGGGACAGAGGTGTCAGTTTGATCGTGGATATCCGGGAAGAGGGAGTAATCTAACTGGGGATCATCGGGGATGGAAAATACATCAGAGAGGTAGGAGGCAAAGTGATTGGCCTTACTAAGGGTGTCAGGGAAAGGGTGATCATCATGGAGAAGAGGATAATAGGGGGAGGGATTTAAACGGGTGCATGTCTGTCGCCAGTCCTGGCGTTTCTTAGCCGCAAGCAAATTACGAATGTGTCGCTGGAGTTGCCGGTGGCGTCATAGTGTGTCCGGGTCATGCGTGCAGAAGAAGGCACGGTACAGACGACGGGATTCATGGAGGAGGAGGACGGCCTGTGGGGGTAAGGTAGAACGGTGGGGGTGGATGGCGACAGTAGGGACGTGGGCCTCCACGGCCTCAGACAAGGTCTGCTGGAGAAAGGAGGCGGCATGGGTGACATCGTCAGGGTGGTCGTAGGCGAAGGGGTGGCTATCGACCTGGGTGGAAAGGATATCCCGGTAGGCATTCCAGTCAGCACGGGAATAGTCATGGACATACTTAGGGGGAGGGTCATGACGAGGGTCAGGGCGGGGGCGACGACCGTCTGAAACGGTGAGGAGGACAGGGAGATGGTCACTACCAATAGGCTCCAGGACATCCACCGTTATGCGGCCAAGGAGGTTGGGGCAGGAGAGGATAACATCAAGAGTGGAATTGGATTCGGGACGGGTGTGCTGGGGGATGGGGATTAGGTCGCCTTGAAGGGAGGAGAGGAACTGATGCCACCGCCGTAACTGGGCGGCGGAACGACTATGGATGTTGAGGTCGGCGGCGATCACGTAAGAGGAGAAGGTACGGTCGATGTGGGAGAGGAAGTCGAAGGGAATAGGGGCGTTGGGGCGGACATAGATGGTGGCGCAGGTAACGGTAAGGCCGGGGAAGAAGAGACTAAGGACCAGGTGTTCGGTGGGGTCGGGAAGGAGAGGTTGGAGCAAAACGGGGATCTGGCGGTGGTGACCAATGGCTACTCCGCCATGCGCAGTTGGGAGGGGATTATCGGAGTGGTGGAGGAGATAGGGCGAAGTGTGGATGGAGTGGTGGGATTGGAGGAAGGTTTCATTAAGGAGGAAGGCATCCACACGGTGGGTGGCAAGGGTGTGCAGGAAGAGGTTCTTGTTGGCGGGAAGGGAGCGGATGTTGTTGAAAAGGATACGTTGCTGTCGCGCCATGACAAGGATTTGGACGAGGGTGTCAAGGCGGGAGAAGGTGAAATGGGCCTGGTTGTTGGAGTAGGTGGCATACATTTTGAGGTGGAAAATGGAACGGGCAGCGAGGGATACCTGTTGGAGGGTGTGGGGGTGCTTAACGGGATGGACATTCTGGAGAACGATGGTGAGGAACCGGATGAAGTCCTCAGTGGGGGGGGGGGGGGGACGAAGGGAATTTCCAGGAGGGGTGGGGGCGTCCAGAGGACGGACAGGGACGGTGAGTTCAGGAGTGGTCGGAGGGGGTCGGGCTTTACACTTTTGGGAGTAGATGGGATGGGGGAGATTGCAGGTATTGCAGGAAGGAGGGGATTGGAGGTTAGGGCACTGCCTGAGGAAGTGCGCCTGCCTACAATGCGGGCAGGTGGGGGCCTCGCGGCACTCAGCTGTGGGGTGCGCGTTATAGCACAGACACCTCTGGCAGCGCAGGGATTGAGGAGGGGAACGGGAGGGGTCGACCTTGTAACGCTGGTTGAAGAGGAGGCCACCCTCCTTCAGGAGACAGTCAATGGAGGGGGCGTCCTCGGAGAAAACCCGCATAAGGCGGGTGGGGCCGGCCGAGTTGAAAATGCGGCGGATCACCCGCACCTCCAGCATGGGATGCGCCTTGAGCTCCGCCAACACCTCCTCCTCCGTGATTGACGGGCTGAGCCGAGTGATCACCACGGTGAGGGTTGGTGGGCGACGCGGGGGTTGGGGTTGGCGGGTAGGAGATGGGGAAGGAGCAAGGGTGAGGGAGGCATTGGGGCCAAAACGGGTGATGGGGAGGCGGGAGAGGATGTCAGTATGGAGGGTGGGGCTGGGGGAGGAGATGAGAACGGAATCCCGTCTGGGAGTGAGGAGAGAGATAGGTGCACCAGGGAAGTGTTGGCGGAGGAGGAGGGAGAGATTCTGGGCCTCAAGAAGGGAAGGATCGGGACGGGAGAGGAGGTATTTGTAGAAAGAGGGGGGGAGGAGGAGGAGGAGGAGGAGGAAGAGGCGGCGGGAGCAGGGCCAGGTGGGGAGACATCCATGGCACCCTTCGGGGGGGGGGGGGGGAAGGAGGACGGGGCGGGGCCTTTTTGGGGGCGGAGGAGGTGGTGGTGCCACTAGGGCGCTTAACGGCGGCAGAAGGGCGAGTGGTGACAAGAGGGACGGGAGCTATAGGGAGGCGGTGGGAAGGGACAGGACCCGGTGTGAACGCAGCAGTCGGTTACTGTGACGGCGACGGCGACGGCGACGGCGAGAGCTGGGCATGGACAGTGGCCCGACGGGCCACCACCCTAGCCGGAGCTGCAGTGACAGGCTGGGGGAGTGGGGGGAAAGGATCAGATCGAGAGGAAAGGGAGGTAGAAGCTGGAGAGGGGGCGACAAAGAGCGAGGGCGAAGGGAGAGTGAGAAGAGGTGGGATGGAAGGAGGTGGGTGGGACTAGGCACACCACATTATAGTGGTGGAGGCGGCAGAAGGGGAAGTGTAAACTATGGCGGTGGTGGTAGCGGTGGCGGTGGTGGTGGGGGTGGACATGACGTCAGGGAGAAACAATAACGCGCAGAACGAAAAGGAAAGGACAGAAACAGGGGACAGACGAAGACAAAGACGGAGGAAGACGAGGACGGAGGACGATGAAGACGGCCAAAGACCAGGGTCGGACGGCGGCGGCGGCGACCAGGCGGCGGCGGCGGCGGCGGCGGCGGCGGCGGCGGCGGCGGCGAGCACCGGCTGGCGGCGATGGCGGAGGCGGCGGCGGCGAGCACCGGCTGGCGGCGACCAGGCGGCGGCGGCGGCGGCGGCGGCGGCGGCGGCGGCGAACAGACGGACGGACGGACGGACAGCAGGCAGCAGCGGTGATGGACAGCGAGCAGGCAGGCGGACGGACGGACGGACGGACGGACGAACGAACGAACAGCTACAGCAGTAAGCGGCGGGCAGACAGGCAGACAGACAGACAGACAGACGAACGCAATCTTCGAAGACGGAGATTCCAACCTGACAGTAGCCCAGGCTTTGCAATCTGACGCCTTCGAATGAGGGGATCCAACCCTCTGATGTAGACTGAGCAACAGGCAGGCACTTAAGTACTCGATCGGGGACGTCGCTATTGGCCGCTGCAACCACGTGTTCCACTGAGGCGCCCTCACATTAAATGCGGGCCAGGAGGCGCGCGCCGCTACAGCTTACGGCGCGATGGTGCAGAGACCTCTAGGGGTCTTCGACGCCCATGATGTCTGGCGGGGATTCAAATTCCGCGGCGCGCGGTACCAGATGTACAACTTACAATCATAAAATAGCATTTTGCGACAGAAAATATTTTAATTAAGCTAATGAATATGATAAAATATTATGAAATCAAAATTCGCATAAGCCCGCTACCAACTAATGAAAGCGAACAATTCACATACTTTATCGTATCTTTCCAGCCTAGGGCCACAAAAATAGTTTTATTACGAAAGGTTAATGGTTAAATACTTTTGGGCCGCAAGTAATTCACTTGATGCAGTTGAGTGTAATTAACCATCCTCCTCAGCTACATCAAGCATCAGGCCAAGTTAGACCACCAGAGCGAGTTATGCCAGGGCTGCCTGCTGATGCAGTACTATGGCTGTGATGCGAAGGTGGTTACTTCACTGATTGCTTCACGCTTGGGTGACGGTTCTGTTGTGACTTGTGTGGGAGGAAACAGTAATCCAACCAAAATAGGATGGGTGAAGCCCATGTAAATATTCTTCAGTTTCAGTTAGAGATATTGGAGTCTCCCGGCAACCAACTACGAGGAGGTACTTACAATGGTCGGCAGGCTTTGCGTCTACCATTCTTACGAGTCTCCATGGTTAAGCAAATCTCCTCCTCTGGACTTGGCCGCCTCCTCGGCCGCTTCTCACCATAGCACTACTGTGAGATGCCAGTTGAGCAGTTTAGCATACCCCTAAGATGCTAAAGTCTGATCTCTGGTGACCTAGAGAGAAGGGAAGCGCCTCATAAGATCAAGCAACTTTTAAGGAAATGACAATGTTGTGCAAAGAGAAACATCTTAATGAATGATAATAACAAGTTTGGCCCAATCAAACATGAAAATATGGTCACCACACCACAATTGGATATGCATATTAATGAGAGGCAGAATCATCTACCTATAACAGAAACAAGTGGTCACTATTACAATCAGGTTTATTATCATAAAGCAGCAACATGTGAATTACCAGCTGACATAAGCAAATGAACATTTAATAAATGAAAAATAGATTATAGTTGTGAAATATAACCTTTAGCACTTTTGTTTTCAGAAGTCCGTCTTGATCACATAGATTTCGTTACACTTTATAGCCGGTTCCGGCATATCGCCATCTTCAGATCGTTAAAATATTCTGATATAAATCATTGAAGATGATTAATATCAGAATATTAAACATGTTTAACTTGACGATGATTTATATCAGAATATTTTAACGATCTGAAGATGGCGATAAGCCGAAAGCGGTCATAAAGTGTAAAGAAATCTATGTGATCAAGACGGACTTGTGAAAATAAAAGTACTAAAAATAAAATGATCGCGGACTCATACGCAGACTTTATGTCTTCAATTGATAAATATAACCTTGTCACAGGTGGGTGAGGACAATAAAAGCATAATCATGAGAATAAACCATGGGTATGGTCAATGACTGCAAGAATGATTAGTGGATTAAAGAGAGAGCCTGGAAAAACGAGTACAAACAGCAGTAAGATTACCGATGTACGTGATGGAAGCAACTAACTGACTGCAAAAAGTTAAAACTGTACAATCAGCCTCTGATGGGAGTTGACTAACATTGAACTTCTACGAAATTGGTGATTGCACATTCTTACCACACTCTTGCAGCATGAAAGTAGAAGGCAGCAGCAGTAATGGCTGGGAACTCTGAGTCCAGCTGGTCCTCTGTATTCATTGTCAGTACTAAAATGAAGATATCCTTCCATAAAATAGCAAGTCTCATCTGGCAGCAGGCCTTTACTCTCTGGTTTTTGGCCCGCAAGTGTGTTTACTCTTTGAATCCTAGCCGCTAGCATTGTCTAGCTCAACACTATGAAATGTGACTGTTTCTGCCAGAGTAAGGATCTCCCCAGCCAACCGCAGCAGACACTGTGGGTTCCATTCAGTAATAATTCTGTAAATAAGTGGAACAAGCTGTAAGGTTATGATTAGGTGGTTTCTTATTCTACGACTGAACACAGCTGTGTAGGCTGTAGTAACATTGTTTAATACTGCAATTTTGTCATGGAAATACACGCTTTTACATAGTTTACAATGTGACAATGTTAAGACAGTTGTCAAAATGCCGCATCTCGGCCTTTGATAGTCAACTAATACTAAACACAACAGTATTAAATTGTAACTCTCAGAAAGTTAAATAATCCTAAATACAACAATATTAAATTTTAACTAGAACTTCTTCACAAAATTATTCTTACGATTACGTTATGATGTTGGCCAGTACTACGATGAATCATTTGATTCTGGTTCAAAGCTCGGTACTATTTTGAGGATGACAATCAAGTCTACAGAGGATGGTTAGTTTTGTAACAAGTCGAGCAAAAGATTACCCAAGGTCGTTCAAGTTTACAGTGGACGCAAGCTGGTGAACTAACAAGTTTACGCCTTTGCACGCGGTATTTACCTTAGCTGGATGAGTTGTCTGCTTGGTTGCTCTCGCCCACTGAAATTCCTATAAAATCTAATTAAGCCTTTGCTGAATTTTCCAGCAGAAACTCTCCCTATATTTCTCGATATGCGAGAAAACATGAACTCATCCCTACTCTAAGACTATGGCGATATACGCGTGCATGGCTGAAGCAGTGACCATATTATAATGCCCTCTCTTGCAGGAAACAATTAACTTGAGAGGCACCAACATGCCTTGCTCATACTGTGGCATCAAGCAGTCAGGCCTGCAAGATGAGTGGTCTGCCAAGCGAGTGGATTTATTCATATCTCTCAGTGACTGATTATGAGCTCTAGTAATCACAATTAAGCTACAAATTATTCTCATTTTTGAACACTACGCAACGGAAACGGATAACACACATCTGACTATTAGTAATTTACTCAACTCTGACTGTTCACTACGCACTGGCAATACCACATTTTCTTTCTTACCAAACGGATTTGATCAACACGTGGCCATCGAGTTGAATATGAATGGCGCACACATTATAAATTTTGGGTGTCATGACTACACACTACTCGAAGAACAAGGCCACCAATCTTATTCTTTTCACTATCCTTTTTATTCCGATAAATTATATTATGATTCAAAGATTAAACACACTATTACATTTTATACAACAATTACACATGAGAAACTCCGCCCAGTGGGCATGGTTATACATTGGTGATTCTCTATCTTATGGTCTCGTAATTATTTAACGCTACAGTGCACTTTCTGGATAGTATGATGGATCTTTTGCTATATCTCACACTTCGACTCTCACACCCATCATCACGAAAACTTCCTCCAGACCGCGCGGTACAAAAAGGAACATGCATGACCCACTGCCTCTGAACCTATCTTGCTACTCTCCCATGCAAACCACACATACTTAAACTACATGAAATACATCACACTGGCAACATACATCACAAAGAATAATCACAACGTTAGAATCACTTCACTTTCAGCTTTCCCACTTCAATTAGTATTCATCCCAGTTTCACACGACACTGCCCCACTTCGTAACTTTTCTTTTTTACTACGAACTCTGGAGGATATGTGCACGTCTTCCTGTGCAATGCACGCCAAGTGGCGTTGCTAGATAGACGGCTGACTCACCTTGCTTCTTTCTCAGAGTATTAGAGTTAGAATCCAGCGTCACACGGAAACATAACACGCAAAGTTATATTAAGAACATATTCGTCACATACCATGGACGAGTACTTCTCTTTATCATTTGTCTCATACACAGATTGAGACTCACACAGTAATCCCCACGTGGAAATATTCGTCTCTAATTTTAAGTCCTGCACACGTCATTTCTTAAATATTTCCAAATTATAGTACACACGCCAGTAATTCAGCTTAACTTTAGCACTCGGAAGTATTTCAACTTATTGCTACACGTGGTTTCATTGTGGCCGTTGGTCACTTCCGAAGATTACTACGATGCCTTTAATATTACCTGCCTGACATTTAATTCTCCCCACAGAAGTTCCTGAAATAGAGAAATTATTATTCCAAACTACTCTTAAGTATTCCACATGCATACCATTCTCTCCACTCTTTTGTCTTTACGGAGCACACCTAAGACAGGTCTTACCAACACAAGATCCAGCACCAGAGTGCCGAAAACATGGTCGTTCTTCAGGTTAGCTCGCACCTCCGTCGAGGTGGGGGCGCACAATGTTATCGTATCGGTCAGCCACATTTCAGGCGATCAAAGCTCAGGTAAATTTCATATCTTTGGTTCCACCAAAGGTGACCAAAGGACCGTCTCTAAGATGATCGTATATTGCCGATTCACTATCTGCGGTTAGCAGACGACCATACATTCATTCATTTCGCAGATCTCACCAAATTGGATGTAGGGATTTATTTTGTGGGAGTGCACATGTGATTAATTAAATAAATAGATTGTCCTTCTTTCCTACTCTGTTATCCGGCTTCGGTGTATTAAGTGAAATTGAGTTATTATTACAAAAAATATGTTGTTCTGACAAGAATAACGAAGAATGTTGTACTTATTTTCAATGTCGGGCGGTACTGTACCCTTTCAAAGTAACTGGCTTGTTCGTCTCTCCTCAGTTGGAGCTCAACAACACTACAGCTAATTTCTAGCAGGAAATCAGCCGCTGTGAATGCAGTGTTCACACAGATTTCTCCTCTATGTCGTACAGAGCGTTATGCGCTCCATTTTGCACTTGATGCCAGTTCAGAGAAGAGTCTGAAAATTTCGCTCTCGTCTTTCTCGTAGCCGAACTCTCTCCACACCTGGGTTCTTTCGTGCTACAAGTCACGGCTTTTTTAGACGAATAGGAGCGTTTCTCTTATTTTTTGGAAACTCTCTCTACCAATCGGAAGAGTCCTACTATTGAACTGCTTCGAAATCTCGGCACTACTCCTTCCTGGTGCGTTTCTGCCAATCAGAGATTTTCCGCCTGCTCCTGACACGTAAAAAGTTACATGTGTCAGTCACGTGTGTACCACTCGTAGTTCACGTGATCGAATACATCACTGATTTTGTTTGTATCCCTCTGGAATTCCGAAACACAGTTTTCTAAAGCTGCTTTCTGTCGTATTTATGGCGGTCCATTACTCGCCCTTCAGTATGCGTCACCTGTTCGGTCGCTGACCCGCCACTGCGGGATGTGCCCCCTTAAGAGCACCAAAGAATAACGCATTAGACTATCTTGAGGTCGCTCTATCGAATGGACACGTAAAATTCCACTATAAAAATAATTTTATTTGTAGCTGGAAACAAAACGACACTTTACGTCGACGCTGGGGTCAGATGAAAGATGTGATGGGCAGGACTTGTTTAAGCTGACTCCCGCTACACGTTGCAAAAATGAAAATGCTGATATCTGCCGAAACAGCAAAGAAAACGTGGCTGGCTCCCACAGCAGAGGCGCCCGTTATAATCAATGGTTAGATATAGTTAGTTGTGGCAATAGGTGTAGTTACCATTAACAGTAGAAATATTTATGGTGATTATCGTAAATCGCACCTGAAGTCCTGGCAGAGGTGCGTCACCATAATACGAAATTCAGTTTAAAAATGCTGGTAACTCGCATAAGTGATGGAGATCCCAGTGGTATTAAATCCTTTATTGCGCTCATGATGCGTTTAGGGCATAGCCCGTCATCAGATGACCTGGTAACAAGTAATATAGAGAAGTGAAAATAATGATATCATACAGTTCCTTGACAAGGACTTTGAATAATATCCGTACAAATATTAAGCAAAATATGTGCTATCGTATATAAGAACTAGACCTAACCAATAGCTGCCGGCAGCTACCGTGTCAAGGCACCTCTAACGGAACCATAACATAAGCTCATATCGCTAGAGGGCAGGATTTCTAATGCGTAAAAGCGAAATGTTAAAGTAAAATAGCAAAAGCTCAATAAGCACTAACGTGCAAGAAAGTCAACTGTAAAAACAGTATAACAGTAAAAGGCATCCCGTTTACAACGACGTCCTATAGAACCACCTTCGGTCTAATTGTTGTGGTGATGGAAATATTATCACCATAGATACAGTGCATTTTGTATTATTAGTTGACGATGTGCGGAGAGAAAGCAGTAATTTGGGTAAGAATATATACCCTTCATGTTTAAATGATAGGTAACAGGCTACATTGTAATAAATAAACAAATTAAAATGTGATATTAAGGTGGAACTGCGGAAAATAAGGGGCTCTTCGCAGAATTGGCGAAGAAAGTAAGATAGAGATAACACTGACAAGAAGGAGTGAGAGGATGTCAGGACACGTGTTAAGTGTGTAGCGCAGTGACTTTTGTCGAGCACGGCCGGCCGAAGTGGCCGAGCGGTTCTAGGCGCTACAGTCTGGAGCCGAGCGACCGCTACGGTCGCAGGTTCGAATCCTGCCTCGGGCATGGATGTGTGTGATGTCCTTAGGTTAGGTTAGGTTTAAGTTCTAGGGGACTTATGACCTCAGCAGTTGAGTTCCATAGTGCTCAGAGCCATTTGAACCATTTTTTTCTCGAGCACGTGGCAAGGCCACAGGATCTGTCAAGACCAGTCCTCACCACAAAGGAAGAGAGAGAAATAAAATATTCTTTTAATTCTGATGACAGATTCTAAATCCATATAAAATTAAAAGTAAACTGATACCTGATTCAGACCAGTCGAATAATTAATTAACAACTGAATAAATTTCATCATTGAATTAACACCACTAAATTAATTTTCCCAAGTCCACAGACACTGCCGAGGTATTATCTACGTAGACCATCGGTAGGGGGGCAGGATAATTTTAGGATTCGCCTTTTAATTAATATAGAAAACACCTAAGATGGTGAAATGTAGCTAGCAGTTCTGAGCGTTATTTCAAATCGTTGTTGGAGCCACGCGATGACGGAAGCACACACGGTTGTCCTTCCTTATGAGAGTTCTCGCCAGTTCAGGGCGCCCAACGTGAGAGACGGAACTCTATCACTCCAGGCTACCAGAACAGCTCGAACGGTTCCAGTTCTCACCTCTTTAGGTTGACTACGAGGACCTTTTCGCGTACCGCGGAGATGCACTGTAGCTCATCGACCGAGCCTGAACAACAGCTCTCCATCCCATTCCGTTGCAGTTTCTAGAGGAGTCAACATCGCGAAGTTCAGTGTACGGCAGTTGTCACCATTTAATGGCTAGTACTTCCCATTGCCCTGGGAACTGCACAAGTTTAGTCATCCGGCTACCACTTCGCAATTACGATGGTTGTGACTGCGTTAGTGTCGCAAGATACTAGTGCTGCAGACAGGCATGTAGTGTTACATTTCTGTGCTCTCTCTGGGGAATGGTCTTCATACTGAAGATGGGTTGGTAAATGATCTTGTGTACTTTCGTCCTACAGCAAGTATGCTTGCTCAGCGGCTACATTCCGTGTGTAACAATTTATGATTACTTGTGACAGGACTACCTCTGAATTTATGTGTTCATTCTGAATATACACTGAAATGTCAAAGAAACTGATATTCGCATATTCGATATGTAAACAGGCAGAATACGGCGCTGCTGTCGGCAACACCTGTATAAGACAAAAGTGCCTGACGCAGTTGTTATATCGGTTGCTGCTGCTACAGTGGTAGGTTATCAAGATTAAGTGAGTTTGAACGTGATGTTATAGCCTGTACACGAGAGATGCTACACAGCATCTCCGAGGTAGCGATGAAGTGGGGATTTTCCCGCACGACCGTTTCACGAGCGCACTGTAAATATCAGGAATCCGGTAAAACAGCAAATCTCTGATATCGCTGCGGCCGGAAGAAGATCCTGCAAGAACAGGACCAATGACGACTGATTTTAATGCTGGACCATCAACAAATGTCAGCGTGTAAACCATTCAACGAAACTCATCAATATGGATTTCCGGAGCCGAAGGTCCACTCGTGTACCCTTGATGACTGAACAACACAAAGCTATACAACTCGCGTGGGCCCGCCAGCACCGACATTGGGCTGTTGATGACTGGAAACATGTTGCCCCGTCGGACGAGTCTCGTTTGAAATTGTATCGACCGGATGGACGTGTACAAGTATGAAGACAACCTCACGAATCTGTGGACTCTGCATATCAGCAAGGGCTGTTCAAGCTGACGGAGGCTCTGTAATGGTCTGGGGCGTGTGCTGTTGGAGTGATATGGAACCCCTGATACATCTAGATACGGCTCTACAGGTGACACGTACGTAAGCATCCTGTCTGATCACCTGGATCCAGTTCATGTCCATTGTGCATTCCGACTGACTTGGGCAATTGCAGCATGAGAATGCGACAACCCACACTTTCAGAAATCCACAGAGTGGCTCCAGGAATACTCTTCTGAGTTTAAACACTTCCGCTGGACTGCAAACTATCCAGACATGAACATTACTGACAAGGGAACCTCCCCATCGCACCCCCCTCAGATTTAGTTATAGGTTGGCACATTCAATAGGCCTTGAAAAACTGAACACAGATCAATCGAGAAAACAGGATGAAATTGTGTGGAACTATGAAAAAATAAGCAAAATATACAAACTGAGTAGTCCATGTGCAAGACAAGCAACATCAACGATAGCGCGAGCTCAGGAGCGCCGTGGTCTCGTGGTTAGCGTGAGCAGCTGTGGAATGAGAGGTCCATGGTTCAAGTCTTTCCTCGGGTGAAAATTTTTACCTACTTTATTTTCGCAAAGTTATGATCTGTCCGTTCGTTCATTGACGTCTCTGTTCACTGTAATAAGTTTAGTGTCTGTGTTTTGCGACCGCACCGCAAAACAGTGCGATTAGTAGACAAAAGGACGTGCCTCTCCAATGGGAACCGAAAACATTTGATCGCAAGGTCATAGGTCAACCGATTCCTCCACAGGAAAACACGTCTGATATATTCTATACGACATTGGCGACGGCATGTGCGTCATATGACAAGCATATGTTGTCGACTCACCTAACTTGTACACTTGGCGAATGGGTAAAAAGATTCTTTTACCTTGCCCGATTTAGGTTTTCTTGTGGATGTGATAATCGCTCCCAAAAAAGTGATCGCATCGGACGGACAGATAATAATTGTCTGAAAATAAAAAATTAAAATTTTCGCTCGAGGGTAGATTTGAACGAAGGACCTCTCGCACTGCAACTGCTAACCACGGGACCACGGCGCTCATGAAATCAGGTTGTCCTTGATGTTGTATATCATATGCATAGACTATTCAGTTTGTATATTTTGCTTATTTTTTTCATACTTCCACACAACTTCTTCCTGTTTTCTCGATTGATCTGTGTTCAGTTTTTCAAGGCCTATCCACTGTGCCAACTTATAACTAAATCTGAGGAGGGTGCGATGGGGAGGTTCCCTTGTGAGCGTATCTGCGATGCCTTGCTGCTGAGAAGAGATCTCTATCCCCTCGCACTCTTACGGATTTATGGACAGCCCTGCAGGATTCATGGTGACAGTTCCCTCCACGGTACTTGAGACATTAATCGAGTCCATGCCAGGTCGTGTTGCGGCACTTCTGCGTGCTCACGGGCGCCCTACACGATATTAGCCAGGTGTACCAGTTCTTTTGGCTCTTCAGTGTATGTTCTGCCAGATTACCCCGAGTTTCATTGTATGTTATGTGGCTTCTCTACCGTCCCTATTGTAAACCAGTGTCTTACTAGGCTACGAAACACCTGCAGAAGAGACGCCTCGGACGGTAGATTCTCAGGTGAGTCATTTACTAGGGAACAATGTCAGTCAGAGATTGATTGCTAATCTGCTATAGTTGTTGTTGTTGTGGTCTTCAGTCCTGAGACTGGTTTGATGCAGCTCTCCATGCTACACTATCCTGTGCAAGCTTCTTCATCTCCCAGTACTTACTGCAACCTATATCATTCTGAATATGCTTAGTGTATTCATCTCTTGGTCTCCCTCTACGATTTTTACCCTCCACGCTGCCCTCCAATGCTAAATTTGTGATCCCCTGATGCCTCAGAATATGCCCTACCAACCGGTCCCTTCTTCTTGTGAAGTTGTGCCACAAACTCCTCTTCTCCCCAATTCTATTCAATACCTCCTCATTAGTTATGTGATCTACCCATCTAATCTTCAGCATTCTTCTGTAGCACCACGTTTCGATAGCTTCTATTCTCTTCTTGTCCAAACTATTTGTCGTCCATGTTTCACTTTCATACATGGCTACATTCCATACAAATACTTTCAGAACCGACTTCCTGACACTTAAATCTATACTCGATGTTAACAAATTTCTCTTCTTCAGAAGCGCTTGCCTTGCCATTGCCAGTCTACATTTTATATCCTCTCTACTTCGACCATCATCAGTTATTTTGCTCCCTAAATAGCAAAACTCCTTTACTACTTTAAGTGTCTCATTTCCTAATCTAATTCCCTCAACATCACTCGACTTTCCCACTATATCTAACCTTAACCTATCCATTCCCTTTTTAAATGTTCTAACCTACCTGCCAGATTAAGGGATCTGACATCCCACGCTCCGATCCTCCCACGCTCCGATCCGTAGAACGCCAGTTTTCTTTCTCCTGATAACGACGTCCTCTTGAGTAGTCCCCGCACGGAGATCCGAATGGGGGACTATTTTACCTCCGGAATATTTTACCCAAGAGGACGCCATCATCATTTAAACATACAGTGAAGCTGCATGCCTTCGGGAAAAACTACAGCTGTAATTTGCCCTTACTTTCAGCCGTTCGCAGTCCCAGCACAGAAAGGCTTTTTTTGTTAGTGCTACAAGGGCAGATCAGTCAATCATCCAGACTCTTGCCCCTGTAACTACTGAAAAGGCTGCTGCCCTCTTTAGGAACCAAATCCAAACGCTACAAGATATTAGGAAATAACTTCAATAGTTCAAATAACTTACGGGTTTGCTGCCGGGTGACGTCGTCAAACACCGCCGATATTTCGACAGGAGCACACCCTGCTATTCTCAAGGCACAAATGCCAGGAAGAAAAAATGTGCAAGGAAATTTAATACCTCGGTTCACAGAGGAGAAACAAGGAAGACACCACACACAGAACAAGTGTCAACACTAACAAAGATAACCAAAATCAGAAATATCGATAGTTACTATTAATCACCAGGTGAGGTAACACTAATTCTGTCCCTCTGTTTTTTTTTTTTTTTTTGTTTTTTTTTTTTTTTTTTTTTTTTGAGAGACAGAGCCGGATTCCAAGCAGCATTTAAACAAAATCCACCATCTCTGTTAATAAGGTTGCTTATTATCCCAATAGCTGGATGTGCAGGTCAGAATCTCCGTGTTGTATTCCATAGGATGACCGGTGTCAAGGCAATGTTCTGCAATAGCGGATTTTACTTAAATTCTGCTTGGAGTCCGGCTCTGTCTCTCATCAAAAAACAGAGGGACAGAATTAATGCTACCTCGCCTGTTGATTAATAGTAACTATCGATAATGCTGATGTTGCTTGTCTTTGTTTGTATTGACACTTGTTCTGTGTGTGGTGTCTTCCTTGTTTCTCCTCTGTGAACCGAGGTATTAAATTTCCTTGCACATTTTTTCTTCCTTGCATTTGTGCCTTGGGAATGGCAGGGTGTGCTCCTGTCGAAATATCGGCGGTGTTCGACGATGTCACCCGGCAGCAAACCCGTAAGTTATTTGCACATTCGATTCGCCGGGAAAAGTTAGGTCTCACAACTTCAATAGTACTTACTAGAGGGACTTTAGAGGAGAGGAATTAGTGGTGACTAAAAGAAAAAAAATCGTATCTCAGGACCGAGACCTCTGCATCTGGGAGATGAGTTACTGTGGGGTCACGGACGCCGGCCTCACTCGGTATTCAGGCCGCTGGTTGCCCAGTCGGAAAGCAATGCTCGGCACAGTTTTTGTTTGTCGCAGCTGAGCCCTCGGATGGCGCACGCTGCGCTGGCGCCAGTCAGGACGGCTTTACGCGCGCCACTGGGCAGCGCAACCCCACGGCCCACGGCTTCCGACGCATTGCGTGCCTGCGTGCAGCGCGAGGCGAGACGCACCGCACGCACCGGTGAGCCACGCCGCGCCGCGCCGCGCCGGCGAAGCGCACAGCAGAAAGTAGCTCGAGCCGTAGTCGCAGCCGGGCCGGCGCTGGCTGCTCGCCGCTCGCCGCCAACGGAGCGGGCACGCGGAAACTGCCGGAGCGCAGGTTTTTGCTGTGTGCAACTTTCCCCCTTTCTCTGCACACCACTGAACACTATTCTGACATGCACTTCTGCACAGAATGCGGTACGAAACGAACGCTCCGCTTTTTTTTTTTTCTTTTTTAGCTCAGTTTCCAACTCTGCACCCTGTTTGTTTGTACAACTGCGTTGTTGACGTGGTTCATTGAAGCTGGAAACTTGAATAATGACTGCAGGAGATTCGACAGGCGAAACGAGCTCAGATTTCATAGCGTACGAGCGTTGCTAAAGTTATCAACGTTTGCGAATTTTCATTTCCCTCCCACAGAGTTCAGTTTAAATAGCATTCCATCGAAGATATCTGTTATCTCTGCAATAACTCCGGGCGGCATTAAATTACAATTAATTTCCAATACATTTCTATACTGACTACTCTACGAACATGTCAGGGCGATGAAAAAAGCAAATAATTGTAATAAATGTAAGTCCGGAAATCAATGGTTTTTTGGCCGATACAACATATAATCTTTGAGAACATGAACACCTTACCCCAAGGTTACAAAGCCCGCCCGATTGGCCGTGCGCTCTAACACACTGCTTTCCGGGCGGGAAGGAGCGCCCGGTCCCCGGCACGAATCCGACCGGCGGATTTGTGTCGAGGTCCGATGAACCGGCCAGTGTGTGGATGGTTTTTAGACGGTTTTCCATCTGCTTCGGCGAATGCGGGATGGTTCCCCTTATTCCGCCTCAGTTACACTATGTCGGCGATTGCTTCGCAAACAAGTTCTCCACGTACGCGTACACCACCATTACTCTACCACACGAACATACGGGTTACACTCGTCTTGTGTGAGACGTTTCCTGGGGGGGGGGCGGGGGGTCCACAAGGGGCGAACCGCACAATATCTCTGGGTTTGGTGTGGGGCGCGGAGGGGTGAAGTGGACTGCGTTAGCCGTCGTGGGGTTGTGCACCACTGCGGCTGCGGCGGGGACGGAGCCTCTCCGTCGTTCCTAGGTCCCCGGTTAACATACAATACAAGATTGCAAAAGTCATGGGATATCATGTCGGACGTCCTTTCGTACAAAGTAATACAGCAGCTCGACGTGGCATGGATTCAACAAGTCGTAGGAAGTAACCTGCAGAAATATTGAGTCATGCTACCTCTACAACTGTCCTCAATTGCGAGAGTCTTGACACTGCAGGATTTTGTACACGAACTGACCTCTCTATTACGTCCCACAAAAGTCCGATGGGTGGCCAAATAATTCGCTCGAATTGTTATAATGTTCTTCAAACCAGTCGCGAGCAATTGTAGCCCACTGACACGGCGTGTTCGCATCTAAAAATGTCCATCACCTTTTGCTGCAAATGGTCTCCAAGTTACGCAACATAACTATTCCGTGTTTCCGTGTCAGTGATCCAGTCCATTCCATGTAAACACTGCGCATTTCATTATGGAGCTACCACCGTCATGCACAGTGCCTTGTTGACAACTTGGCTCCAAAAATTGTTCAAATGGCTCTGAGCAGTATGGGACTTAACTTCTGAGATCATCAGTCCCCTAGAACTTAGAACTACTTAAACCTAACTAACCTAAGGACATCACACACATCCATGCCCGAGGCAGGATTCGAACCTGCGACCGTAGCGGTCACACGGTTCCAGACTGTAGCGCCTTGGCTCCATGGCTTTATAGAGTCTGCGCCACACTCGAACGCTACGATCAGCTCTTACTAAGTGAAATCGGGACCCGGCCACGGCCTTAATCATGTCGGAAATTTTTCCACATGAATCACGTGAGTACAAATGACAGCTCCTGTAATGCAGTGCCCTTTGACATCTCGTGTAGGCGATATTACCAACATCTGTATACGTGTGCATATCGTTGTCCCATGACTTTTCCAACCTCAGTGTGTAACAGAGTCTCCAGAGAGCCATACTGCATATGCAGACTTGAGGAAAAGCACATTATAACAAGTGCCCCTCATAGCCACCGTTCATGTGAAGACAGGCTTCAGCACGCGTCCTCATCCATTCCCGAACACGTTAAGAAATCGAAGGTGTGTTCCGAATGCTTTGACAATCAAAAAAATGATTCAAATGGCTCTGAGCACTATGGGACTTAACTTCTGAGGTCATCAGTCCACTAGAACTTAGAACTACTTAAACCTAACTAAGCTAAGGACATCACACACATCCATGCCCGAGGCAGGATTCGAACCTGCGACCGTAGCGGTCACACGGTTCCAGACTGTAGCGCCTAAAACCGCTCAGCCACCCCGGCCGGCTTTGTCAATCAACCACAATGGTTTCCCAGAGCTCTTCGACACTGTCAAACGGGCTGGAATAGACCAAAGCTTTCCAACGGGTCGAAGTCAGGAGATCTTGAAAGACACCAAGTCCTTCAGGCTAGCCTTTCACTTTAATTATTCAGATCATTTGGACAGATGCAGTTAGGGCACTTAGTCAGGAAGCCAACGTAATCAATATGATGCTGATGGAAGAGGGTTGACAGTGGTTCATTCGTGTCTAACTGCGCTGAGTAATCTGAGGTAATGGGACTAAGTTTGTGTTTGGCACTGTATTGCTGGTCAATTATGGCTGCAGGTAGGCGAAGGGAAGCTCGCTGGCCTGAGATAGTGGCAAGGCCACTTTATTGGCGTCAGCTCAGACAACAAGGAAAGGGCGCAGACACAGGTGTATTGGGCAGGCCTGGGAGACTCGGTCGTAGTTTAACATAGAAAGTGGAATACTGGCGGACATGGCCACAACAGTAGGGGATTCTCCCAGCTACGTGCAGAGAAAAGCTCCTACTGGCCTACAGAACATTCAGAGGTTTGCGGCAGAATTTCTTGCAACTTCTTTAGGTGAGTTGCGACGGACTATTTCCCAAATAACTGGTCACTGTCAAGGAGAGTGCATTCTTCAGATTCTGCAGGTGTCGCACCGTGGATCTTCCTGTGAGATCCATATCTTCAACGATCGTGGCTAAAATGGGCTGACGGGGCGGGGTGCATGACACACTGTCACCAGGACAAGCCTTTGCGTCTTCTGACATCACTTGGGCACACTTGCGAAGTGTTTCCCCGCCCGAATAGAGAAACAGTGCCTTGACTGGGAACCCGACGTCAGAAGACAACGGAAGGCATCAGTTCGCTGTCATGAAAAACGTTAGGTTTGGAGGGTGGGAATTAACCGGTCTTTTGGAGAGAGGCTGTACTGACAAGGGACCCTGTGGGTGCGAGGTTGCAAGTACAGTCATCAGTAACCCACATTTGAAAGTGGTGTGTTAACAGTTGTGTCAGAAAAAAATATTAGCTGCTAATGACTCATCCTGTACGTCAGGAGAGCGACAGAAAATGAGCGTCCTGGGAGTGCAAATATCAACCTTCAATGGGAATATTACACTTCACGCATTCAAGAGATGTTCAAAACAATCAATTAACTCGCGCTATGAACACCGAATGAAAAATGGCGCGTCACAGTGATCACAAAGGTTCGCATCATCAAGATCGAAGGCGAACTCCTTGGGATTTACAAAACGTGCAGGACGTTCAGCTACGGATCCAGTCTTATAGAGTGTATATAGAATCGTATTGGTGCAACGGGATGATAAGAACTGATGGAACGATGCAACCGAATGCGATACAGTTTGTCTTGGAACTTGTTGTGAAATAGGCTAGCCTTTATGGGTGCAGACGGTAAGATAATACGCGTTGTTTCATGAAAGTCAGGTCCCATATTCTAGGATTAGTGTTTTTTCTCACTAATTCGAACGTCCTCGGCCACGTGTTCGAAACCCGCCAACGCTTAAATACTGAATAAAACTCATCAGTATTGGCGGCCGATTCTGGTATAAGATGTAACCCTCATTCAGCTAATGGCCTTGTCAAAGATGGCGGAGGAGTGGACAGAGTTTAACGGCACTCTCTTGCCCTTGGAGTGGGAAACTGCATCTAAAGACAGAAGAATCAGCAATGATCAACAGCAAGAGGACGCAGAAGGCGATGGAAACCACTACATTAAAGACACATGATGTGTATCCACAGGACACAGGGCCTCTAATTGAAAAGTGCCATGGTGGTCTCTCAATTGGAAAAAGATTCCGGGATAGCCCGCAATCGGATCTCCGTGAGGGGACTACCAAGGGGAAAGTAATCGTGAGAAAAAAACTGAATAACCAACGAAAGGATAACGTTCTACGAGTCGTGGCGTGGAGTGTCAGAAGTTTGAACGTGGCCTAGAAGCTAGGAAATTTGAAAAGGAATGTCAGTGAAGTGCAAAGGGAAAGAAGACAAGGATATCTGGTCATATGACTATAGGGTGATATCAACAGCAACAGGAAATGGTATAAAGGGAGTAGGATTCGTTATGAACAGGAAGCTAGGGTAGAGAATGTGTTACTGTGAACAGTTCAGTAATAAGGTTGTTCTTATCAGTATCGACAGATAATCAACATCGACAACGATAGTTCAGGTATACATGCCGACTTCGCAGAGAAAGAGAGAAAGTGTATGAGTGTATTGAAAGGGTAATGCAGTACGTAAAGGGAGATGAAGATCAAATATTCATTGGAGACTGGAATGCAGTTACAGGGGAAGGAGTAGAAGAAACAGTTACTAGACAATATGGGCTTGGGACAAGGAATGAGAGAGGAGAAAGACTAATGGAGTTCTGTAACAAATTTATGCAAGTAATAGCGAATGGTCTATTCAAGAATTACAAGGGGAGGAGGTGTAATCGGAAAAGGTCGGGAGATATGGGAAGATTTCGGTTAGATTGCATCTGGTCAGACAGAGATTCCGAAATCAGCCACTGAATGCGTATGTGTGTGAATTCTTAAGGGACCAAACTGCTCAGGTCATCGGTCCCTAGACTTACACACTTCTTAAACTAACTTAAACTAACTTATGCTAAGAACAACACTCACACCCATGCCCGAGGGAGGACTCGAACCTCCGACGGGAGGGGCCGCCCAATCCGTGACATGGCGCCTCAAACCACGCGGCTGAGACACTGATTTGTAAGACGTACCCAGGAGCAGATATACACTCGGATCACAATTTAGTGGCGATGGAGAGTAAGCTGAAGTTCAAGAGACTAGTCGGCGAGAATCAATACGCAAAGAAGTTAGATACGGATGTACTAAGGAATGAAGAGATAGGCTTGAAGTTCTCTGATGTTAGAGAAACGGCTATAAGGCATAGCTTAGTAGGCAGTTCAGCTGAAGAGGAATGGACGTCTTCAAAAAACGGAAGTATCGGAAGTTGGATAGAAAAACAAAGAATGTAACTGCTAAGAAACCATGGGTAACAGAAGAAATATTTCGGCCGATCGACGAAAGAAGGAAGTACAAAAATGTTCAGGAAAATTTAGGAATAGAGAAAAACAAGTCACTTAAGAATGAAACAAACAGGAAGTGTAAGGAAGCTAAGGCGAAACGGCTGAATGGAAAATGCGAAGAAATCGGAAAAGAAATGATTGGCGGAAAGACTGACTCAGTCTAGAGAAAAGTCAAAACAACCTTCTGTGAAATGAAAAGCACGGCTGGTAATATTAGGATTGCCGTGGGTATTCCAACGTTAAATGAAGAGGAGAGAGCAGAGAGGTAGAGAGATTACACTGAAGAAATCTACGAGATGGAATATTTGTCTGCTGGCGTGACAGAAGGAGAAACAGAAGGTGATATAAGAGAGATAGAGGATCCAGTAAAAGAATCAGAATTTAAATAGCTCTGGAACACTTAAAATCAAATAAGTCAGGAGCGACAGATAACCTTCCATCAGCATTTCTAAATTCATTGGGGAAGTGGCAACAAATCGAATATTCATATTGGCTTGTAGAATGCATGAGTCTGGCGATATACGTAGCATCAGAAATCCAGAAAAATAACATTCACGGAATTCCGAAGACTGTAAGAGCCGACAAGTGCGAGAATCATCACACCATCAGCTTAACAGCTCATGCATCCAAGTTGCTGTCAAGAATAAAATATATTAAATGAAGCTCAGTTTAACGTTAGGAAAGACAAAGGCCTCAAACAGGCGGTTTTGACGTTGCGGCTGATAATGGCAGCAAGCCCAAGGAAAAATCAAGCAGTTTTATAAGATTTGTCGACCTGGGAAAAGCGTTCGACAACGTCAACTGGCAAAATGTTCTAAATTCTGAGGAAAATAGGGCCAAATTATAGAGAGAGATGGATAATACACAACATGTACAAAGGCCAGGAGGGAACAATAAGGTGGAAGACAGAGAATAAACTCCTCGGATTAACAAGGTTGTAAGACAGAAACTTAGTGTTCACCCCTACTGTTACATCTACACATCGAACAAGCAATGATGGGAATAAGGGTTTAAGTGTGGAATTAAAATTCAAGGTGAAAGGATATCAATGATAAGATTTGCTGATGACGTTGGTATCCTCAGTGAAAGTGAAGAAGAATTACAGGAACTGCTAAATGGAATGAACAATATGACGAGTACAGAATATGCACTGCGCGTAAATCAACGAAAGGCGAAAGTAATGAGAAGCAACAGAAATGAGAACAGTGATAAACGTAACATCAGGATTGATGAGTACGAACTAGATGAAGTTAAGGAATTGTGCTACATAGGCAGCAAAATAACCTGTGACGTACGGAGCAAGGAGGACATCAAAGGCAGACTAACACTGGCAAAAAGGGCTTCCTGGCCATGAGAAGTCTGCTAGTAACAAATACAGTCTTTAATTTGAAGAAAAAATTCCTAAGAATGCACGTTTGGTGAAGGCCTCTACAGTCATGAAACAAGGACTATGAGATAATCAGAGTACTAGACAATTATCGGATTTGGCGTAGGGAAATACTGAAATCTTTGGAATGGTAATTTTAGTTTTTCGAGAGTACTCCACGTGGACTGTTTATGGAAATGATAGTGAGGAGACTGAGAAAAAGGTAATTTGGGAATTTGGTTTGAGGGCAGACGGATCCTATATTCAGGCGGCAGCCAGTTTCGGCTTTGATCTAGAGATGCTGTCGCAGATCACGGAACGAGAGAAAGAGACTGAGGTCCACCGTTCGAATCGAAGTGGATGCTCTGGCCGCATATTGCAGATCCTTTCCGGTTTATGTTGAGCTTTTGCAGTTGCAGCGCATTAGTAGTAGCTTTATTCATCCATAGATCTCTTTTTACAAGGATATAGGACATGTCAAACTATTTACAAGTTTAGACCAACTTAAAATAAACTACACTCCTGGAAATTGAAATAAGAACACCGTGAATTCATTGTCCCAGGAAGGGGAAACTTTATTGACACATTCCTGGGGTCAGATACATTACATGATCACACTGACAGAACCACAGGCACATAGACACAGGCAACAGAGCATGCACAATGTCGGCACTAGTACAGTGTATATCCACCTTTCGCAGCAATGCAGGCTGCGATTCTCCCATGGAGACGATCGTAGAGATGCTGGATGTAGTCCTGTGGAACGGCTTGCCATGCCATTTCCACCTGGCGCCTCAGTTGGACCAGCGTTCGTGCTGGACGTGCAGACCGCGTGAGACGACGCTTCATCCAGTCCCAAACATGCTCAATGGGGGACAGATCCGGAGATCTTGCTGGCCAGGGTAGTTGACTTACACCTTCTAGAGCACGTTGGGTGGCACGGGATACATGCGGACGTGCATTGTCCTGTTGGAACAGCAAGTTCCCTTGCCGGTCTAGGAATGGTAGAACGATGGGTTCGATGACGGTTTGGATGTACCGTGCACTATTCAGTGTCCCCTCGACGATCACCAGTGGTGTACGGCCAGTGTAGGAGATCGCTCCCCTCACCATGATGCCGGGTGTTGGCCCTGTGTGCCTCGGTCGTATGCAGTCCTGATTGTGGCGCTCACCTGCACGGCGCCAAACACGCATACGACCATCATTGGCACCAAGGCAGAAGCGACTCTCATCGCTGAAGACGACACGTCTCCATTCGTCCCTCCATTCACGCCTGTCGCGACACCACTGGAGGCGGGCTGCACGATGTTGGGGCGTGAGCGGAAGACGGCCTAACGGTGTGCGGGACCGTAGCCCAGCTTCATGGAGACGGTTGCGAATGGTCCTCGCCTATACCCCAGGAGCAACAGTGTCCCTAATTTGCTGGGAAGTGGCGTTGCGGTCCCCTACGGCACTGCGTAGGATCCTACGGTCTTGGCGTGCATCCGTGCGTCGCTGCGGTCCGGTCCCAGGTCGACGGGCACGTGCACCTTCCGCCGACCACTGGCGACAACATCGATGTACTGTGGAGACCTCACGCCCCACGTGTTGAGCAATTCGGCGGTACGTCCACCCGGCCTCCCGCATGCCCACTATACGCCCTCGCTCAAAGTCCGTCAACTGCACATGCGGTTCACGTCCACGCTGTCGTGGCATGCTACCAGTGTTAAAGACTGCGATGGAGCTCCGTATGCCACGGCAAACTGGCTGACACTGACGGCGGCGGTGCACAAATGCTGCGCAGCTAGCGCCATTCGACGGCCAACACCGCGGTTCCTGGTGTGTCCGCTGTGCCGTGCGTGTGGTCATTGCTTGTACAGCCCTCTCGCAGTGTCCAGAGCAAGTATGGTGGGTCTGACACACCGGTGTCAATGTGTTCTTTTTTCCACTTCCAGGAGTGTAATTTCGTATACAAATACATTTACAGACTTACAGTTAGAGACAATCATTAGATTTACTCCTGGCGTACAATACGTCTTTTACAAATAACTTATTAAATATTGTAATGTCACACTGTTCACTCATATCTCACTATCAGTCGGGCACACACATTGCTTCATAACACGTCAGTCACTACACATACAAACACACTCACACACACACTCTGGGCCATTTTCTGTACCGCGGCTTCCCATTTTCTTTCCTGAAAAAACTGAGTCAGCATCCCTCTATAATGAGTGAGATGTTGAGCTCAGAAAGAGGAAGAGGTGTTAGTACTGTTCTATGCATAGCTTGGGGGTAACTTTTTCTAGAAAAGGAAAAAAAGAAGAAAAAACATAATGTGGTGTTATGTGGAATGTTGGATGTTTTGTAATAATTTTTTTATTTATTTTTATAACTATTTTTTATCAGACCTCTGCTCTGTTTTATCTAAGTTTATCCTTCAACATCCAAATGTATTGCACAACAGGTACTTTTTAGCTGCCTTTTTAAATAAGTCAATTTTTTCAATTTCTTTAACTCCTTTCGTAATTTATTGTAGAGTTTTATTCCTTGTTAGAAAATGCTAATCTGAGTTTTATGTTTATTTTTTCTTGGTTAACGTAAGTCGAGTCTATCTCTTGTTCCATGGTCATGGACAGAGCTATTTGTGCAGTAATTACCAATGTCACATTTGATGTGTACAATTGACTGATAAACGTATTCACATGGAGCAGTTAAAATACCCAGTGATTTGAACAGAGCTTTACAATGAGTTGGCTACTATTTTGGGTTACTATTCTTATCGCTCTTTTCAGGAGTTTGAATATTGTGTTCATATTTTGTGCATTTGTTCCCCAAAAAAGAATGCCATAGCTAAGAATTGAGTATACATATAGATGGTAAGTAACTAAAAGACACTGCTTGTTACACACTGATGATAGGATTCTAAGGGCATAACATGATGATGACATTCTGTTTGTAAGTACCTTTGTGTGTTCACTCCACTTCAACTGAGAATCAATATTCATTCCTAGAAATTTTGCATTTGTTACACAGTCTATAAAAGTGTCATCTGCATTTAATTTAATGTCATCATTTTCTCTCTTGAAACTGAAATTCATGGAATTAGTTTTCTTTATGTTCAGTGTCACTTTATTGCTTATTGGCCAATCATAAACTTCCATGAGAGTTTCATTTGCTTTCTCTGCAAGGAGTTCTCAGTGACTATAATACTGCTGTCTTCAGCAAAGAGAATTTTTTCACCATGAGTAACACTGCTGAGAACGTCATTGAGATACATCAGGAATAGTTTTGGTCCTAATATGCTACCTTGTGGAACCCCTATATTAATGTATTTTGGTTCTGATAAGTGTTTGGATCTATTTGAAGTGCATGTTATTTCTACTCTTTGTACCCTATCTGCTAGGTATGATCGGAACCAGTCATTAACTACCCCTCTAATTCCTAATACTTCTAATTAATTTAATAGAATCTTGTGTTCGATTGTATCAAAGGCCTTAGAAAGATCCCAAAATACTCCTGTGACACATTCATCTTCGTCAAGAGCATTAAGTATAGCTTTTGTGAATTCTACTGTGGCTGACTCCATATTTTTGCCACTTCTTAAACCAAACTGTGATTCGCTTAAAAGATTGTATTTATTCAGGTAAGTCATTTATCTGTCTTTCATAATTGCTTCTATTATTTTTGAGAATGGTGACAGCAGGGAAATGGGCTGATAATATTCCATTTCTTGTGCATTACCTTTCTTAAGTAAAGGTGCAACTCATACCTGTTTTAACTGATCTGGAAATGTCCCTGATGTAAAGGATTCATTTATTATATTTGTTGAGGGGCCTTGTATAACCTCTATGCATTGTTTCAGTACACACATTCGTACTTCATCTAAGCCTACTGACTCTTTATTTTTTAGTTTTTAACAGTTTTATTGTCTTCATTCTCTGTGGTTGGAAGTAACAGCATTGTATTTCATGCAACATTATTTACAGGTGTTGTATTGTTTTGGGGAATTTTTACTGAAACTTCTCTGCAACACTTGAAAAACGATCGTTTACATAGTTTTCTAAGTGTTGTGGATCATCTATTACCTAATTCCCCTCCCTTAGCAGTATGAAATTCTGCGTTTGTTTGAATCTCCCCGTCCCAGACTGCTTTGCTTTTATTCTCTGCATTGTATATTGCTTTGTCATTAAACGACTTTTTTGCAGCAGTCAGCACCTTCCTATAGATCTTTTTGTATCTATGATAGAAATTTAAGAATTCTGGATCATTGCAACTCTTTTTCATGAAACTGAGGTATTTATGTGTTTGGAAGGTCTTCTTAATACCTGCTGTTATGTGTCTGTTATTGTGAGATGTTGATACAGACATGCGTACTTTGGAAATACCTTTTCAAAGTCCAATGTAAATAATGTGGAGGGTTTAGAGAATTTCATACTCACATAGGTTTCCTTATACACTTCATCCCAGCTCTGTTTTGCTATTTGTTATAAAAATTTTTTATTTTGATTTCTGTTAGATGTTGTTTGTAGGCTTGTAGTTCAGGGAATGATATTACTGTTGTTCTTTGACAGAGATGGTTTGATAGTCCGAGATCTTTTACAGCTGCATCACATTTTTCCCTGTCCTTATTTGTGGCCATATGGTCGATTACTGATGCAGTCATTGTAGTAACCCTTGATGCATTATTGACCAATAGAGACATGCCAAAGCTTTGATGGATATTTATGAGGGTGCTGCTATATTGATTTATAATGTTAGTGTTGGGGTTGCTGTCCACACACAGAATTATGTTGACCTTAGTACTTGAGACTTTATCTAGAACTTCTGTCAATTTATTGAAAAAAGTGTCCACATTACCACTGGGAGATCTATACATACACAAAATGATTGATTTCTTAGTGATATCGAGCCCTGTTAATTCAGTAGCTGATATTTCTTACAGTACTGAGGTCATGCCTTGATTTGAACTGTGTTCTTTTTCTGATATAAACGCATGATCCTCCACCCCTGAATCAGTTCTGCAGTAAGAGTTTGAACTTTCATACAGTAATAATACCATATGTTGGATTTCAGTGTCCCTACACCAGTGTTCAGTAACACAAACTACTGTGGAGTTCAAAGACTGGAACTCAACTTCTAATAGTAGTATTTTATATTTTATTGACTGCATGTTTGATGGACGATTGTTAAGTCTGCGAAATGCCCCATGTTACTCTTTCCAACTTGTTATTCTTTGTGACACCTGGTATGTGTTAAAATTTGTCTTGTGAGTGATTGTTCCATTATTTTTTTAACTGCTGGAGATACTCATTAGGAAGGGGAACCTGTTGTCTGGATTTATGCTAAAGAAAAACTTCCTACCCATGACAACAGGTATTTGACCATGTATGGCCTAAGATCCACCCACTGTACTTTCATGAATCAGCTGTACCAATCTTCCCTTCCCAGTCCTGTTTAGGTGTAGGCCATGCCTTGTGAAACCCCATCTGTTGGTAGTCCCAACAGGCACCAGAAAACCGCGAACAAAGTTGGTTACCCTCAGAGCCATCCATAACCCCACATTGATTTGCCTCACAGCTCCATCAAGGTGTGGTCGATCGTGACGCCGGAACAGCTCAACGAAGTGTATGTTGGTGACATGAGTCAGGGAAGCTATCTTGTCCAGGTCACCACGTATGTCATAGGCCCCATCCACGTCCAAACTGTTTCCCGCCTCACCCAATATCACTGCATGGGCCCCTTTTGTAAAGTCCCTATATAAAACCCTAGGTCCTGTGTCACATGACTTAGCCCTGCATTTGGCTTGAAGATACTGGTGGCCTGGTACGCTGTCCCTAAACTTTTCTGTAACTGAGTGCCTGCATCTCGCCCATGGCTACTACCTAGCAGCAGCACTTCCTTCTTCCTAACACTTTGTACATTTCTCAGCCTCTTGGCCTCGGTTGAAGTGTGCTACACATGTCTTGCTCCTTGCTCTAGCTGAGGCTCTTCTCCACTTAGCTCTGGCAATGGTAGATACCTGTTTTTGGTGTTGGTGATAAAACTGTCATATCGCTTTCTCTTTCTTCCTATCCTCCTACCAGCTGCCAGTTCCCAACCACCCTCCTCCCCCTATCTCCCTAGATTCTTATTAGTTCCTTCCTTGCTTCCTCCACCTGTGCCTGAAGAGCACAGATTTTACTTTCCTGTTCCCTAATCAAAATGTTCCTACTGTATACTCTGCAGTTCCAGGAGAGAGCCTCTTCTGTTCTCCCAACCTTTTCCCAACGGAACGCATCCCCCCCCCCCTCCACCAACCCAGTGAAAATATTTCCTACAAGATTGGCAACAAATCCCTGTACTCACTACCCTTTAACAGTTCCACATTTTTCACTCATGCTCAGTTTCGAAAGAATGATTAAGTTTAAAGAATGTTTTGAATTTGTCAAGGACGCCAAAAAAACGTCTTAAAGGACTTTTGTGCAGTTGTTGTTGTTTTTATACTAAAGATACAATGACAGAAGAATGAATTAGTAATTACCTTGTTTTTAGAGAATTTACGTTATCAAGCGTGTTTGGTCAGGATTTTAAACGTTTATAAATCGGAAATTTTAGGTCTAAATCGCGTCTATCTAACTAGTAACCAATACGATTTAGAAGCTTTTAATGACACTTTTATTGTGACAATACACACTGATGAAACTAGGAGCTGTCTTTTTTTAACGAATTTTGTACTATCAAGAAAACCTGAATAGAATTTTTTGTGTTCATGTCACGCAAAATTTCGTGTTATGTCGCGATTATCGTGACTTCAGATAACATGAAGTTATTTCAATAACAAGCTCTGCTGGGACCCTAATATTCAGTTGTGTGGAAAGAACGGACACTACAGTAAGTACAGAAAACAAAGAAAATTTAAATTTGACAGTATTTCCTCCTAAATAAGTTCTTTTAGTGGACCTTAACTGCTAAGGTCATCAGTCCGTCAACTCACACACTGTTGTTGTTGTTGTGATCTTCGGTCCTGAGACTGGTTTGATGCAGCTCTCCATGCTACTCTATCCTGTGCAAGCTCCTTCATCTCCGAGTACCTACTGCAACCTACATCCTACTAAATCTGCTTAGTGTATTCATTTCTTGGTCTCCCTCTACGATTTTTACCCTCCACGCTGCCCTCCAATGCTAAATTTGTGATCACTTGATGCCTCAGAACGTGTCCTACCAACCGATCCCTTCTTCTAGTCTAGTTGTGCCACAAACTTCTCTTCTCCCCAATCCTATTCAATACCTCCTCATTAGTTACATGATCTACCCACCTAATCTTACACACTACTTAACCTAAATTATCCTAAGGACAAACACACACACCCATTGCCGAGGGAGGACTCGAACCTCCGCCGCGACCAGCCGTGCAGCATTGTAGTTGACAATCCTTGTCAACCTGAGTAGATTCAGTCCGATCGCGTTATCCATATTGAAAGTAGCACGTGCAGTAAATTATTCCATCCAATGTCCAACTTTGTCAATCCTGTATCAGCGTGTACTTTATTTCGTTAAATAGGCCCTTGAATTGAATTAATGTTTGTTTATTACTGTTTATGTACGATGTACTCTTGCCCTTTGTGTAATAAGAGCTCTATGCGAAATTAAGTTCCCATCGTTCACGAAATGGAAACTACTGAGAAATTCGAAAGTGTTTTATTTGGATTAGTAAGCCACACATTACAGCCATAGTCGTCGCTCCGACTTCGACATTTTTCGTAGCGTTGTGCTAACTTTTCGATAGCCTTGCAGTAATAGGCAGCCTTATGTGCTTCTAGCCAATTCTCTAGCTCGTCTACAGTTCGTTGTCTGTGCCAAAATGTTGTCTTCGTAGCCAGCGGTTCATGTGAGCAGAGATGAAAGCAATTAGGGTCTGTGCTGTGGGTGATCAAACACTTCCCATCGAAAAAACGGCAGGAGCATCTTCATTGCCCTTGCAGATTGTGGCCGAGAACTGTCATGAGGAACGAAAGTATGACAATTACGTTATGTGGGCTGCACGACATCGGGCGAAATCCCTCAGCAGACAACTCTTACTTGGCGGGAGACATTATTTTCTAGGTATCTTCACCTGTGCACTGTGCGCTCAGAATTAAAAGGAGCAACGTGCCGCGATCGACGGGCGTACTAGACACTACCCAGCACATTTGTGTAAAACTTCATAGAATTTTCACAGTGGTTTCCATTTTGCGACAGAACTGAACTTACTTTCCGAATAGCTTTTGTAAATCTGTCGTTTTCTTGAATATCATCTCTTGTTCCAGGAGATACCATTCCTTGATCATTTATTTACTTTATTTCCTTACGTAGGAGGTAGTAGGAGTTATTTTGGAGTGTAATACACTGTATCAAGATATCAGTTTCAGTTGCACTGCTGGGGCTCCAAATCACTCATTTGTACATAAATCTTCTGTTGCGTTTAGTTGGTTTAGTTGCACAGTGGTGTATTTGAAGGGTGGTTCTGTGCAGTAAATCCTGGAGCGGAAGTTCATTATAGGTATCCCCGCATTACCTTCCCTTCAAACACTTTGTAACCTGGGAGGTCATGGTACTTGCGAGCCACGACTCACACACTTGTTGTCGAAACGCTGTTTACAGGACATAGGTAACTAGAACTATGATAAAATAAAATGAGGGCAATTTATCACGTTATAATTTACGCCTCACCTCTGGTGTTTCGAAATAAACGTAGACGTACCGGGGAACCACTGGTATCAAGATCTAGGTTTATTAGGATTATTTGCTTGTTTCATTGTCCTCGTTCCTTTGGTTTGCACCTGTACTATCCAGACTCTATGTACGCAATGATGATTCTGCAGCAGTCGTATTAGCAGCGAACAAAATGGTGTCAGAAAATCATTTCAAAGGCAAGGACTGGTTGTATCTCTGCAGGGAAGAGCGGTAGGCGATGAAATGTAAACGTGATAACCAGAGCGCACACAGAGTTAATTGTGCTGAACATTTCAGTGTGCTCTGAATGTTATGTTAAAGAGGAACTGAGTCAGAGTTATCTGTCATGTTGCAGATACACCACTCCTCTGGCCATGGGGAATGGAAGATCTCAGCGTAAGAAAGGGGAGGGGGATCTAGATGTCTCCATATCTTGTACTAATTGGCTGAGTCACAAATGGCTACCAGCTGGGTAAAACACACGATTTCAGACCGTGAAGGAAAGTCGTTGGACCAGGCCTACAGGTCTATACATCACTAAAACACTGGGCTCCACAGGATGTTAATAACCACGTCAGTTATCAAATTCCTCGTAAAGTAACACTTAAACAGCAAGGAACATATATGACTTCAACATATAACTATACACTGTTTCTCAATGTACCCATGAATGACCAAATGCAATCCTTGACAGCGCATATTCAAAAACCACAATCAGAAATTAATTCATACAAATGCATAGAAATAACATCAGGTTAAAAGAAAACATTAACTGTAGGGTGTGCTGAGAGAAACGAATTAAAATTATGCCTAATCAGTATTAGGAATGTGTGGACCATTCAATAGATGTGGAAGTCTTTGAGCACTCGGACGTGGAAGAAAGAATAGTGTTTTTAGAACTCGAACTTCGTCACACAGTATCCTTCAGCAGGGCTTTCATCTATATCTCAGCAATTTCTGATTCAATCAATTAACTCAAGAGATTGGGACAGCACTTTGGTGGAATCATTGCACTGCTGATTACTGCTACCTAACGATAGTAGGTAACCTACATTAGAGTTTAATTTAAAATCTGATGCGTCCTTTTCATAAAGAAGTGATAAAAACAGTATGGAAGTATGTTACCTTAACTCATGTAAATTGATAGGATGTTCATAATGAAGATGCAAATGGCGCACAGCACAATAGGTCTGACCAGTGAGGCTGAAGAAAATCGATGAGGAGCAAGTCCTGGAATGAGGAACATAGAAAAGCAGCAAGAAATACTGCCAAACAATATGTTACTGTTTCGAATAGGTAATACCAGCTAACACGTTTGAATGTGTAATGGGCTGTTCGCAGACAGTTACAAGCAAGAACACGTAAATGAAGAGTACCAAGAAACATTGTTCAATAAGCTTTGGTTAAGTACGTCTAAGGAAATTCGGGATATGATACTAGCTGACTGTAATGTAATTGTTGTGTACATAGTTCCGCGTAGTCAGCGCGTACACAACTTTCCCAATAGAGCGCGCTCCATTAAGCACAACAGCGCAGGCGCAGCGCTCGTCCGTCTCCGCACTACGAGATGGCGCTACCTTAGAGACGGACCAAATTCTGCTTCCGCCGATCCGCGTATTAATATGTAACGCAGCTAATGAGATTGCCGTTAACGTAGAACCTTTTCTCCTCACGGATCACACTCGCGCAGTTATACCTGAACGCTCGAGGTATTATAACTTTTGTACAGACCTCCGATTAGTCAGTCTGCATTAGTCTACAATCAAGTTTCAGTCTGCGCCTAATAAGATTATCATATTCCTGTACATAGCCATGAGAATAATGAATAGACACTTTGTCAAGTATCAGAGATATGTGAGAATAAGATTAACGTACCAAGACAAAAGGAACTTCAAATTGTCAATCGTAAACAGCATCCAGAATCAAGTTCAGTAATTTCTATGCTTTTTATTATTCTAATAAATATGTGTGAAAATTAATCAAGTTCTGTTTAAAGTTGGTAACCGTCAATCTGCTACTCTAAGCGTGCAAGTGGCATTTCTATCGTCTGACCTAAAGGTAGAAGATAAACACGCCACGATAAGACCACGAGACATATTGCTGACACTCGCCTACTTCGTTAAAGCGACAAGTCAAATAATCTGATGGTGTGTGTACTGAAGGTCTTATGTCTTATGTCTTATGTCTGCAACGGACAAAGTATGCCACAATTTTTGTTTACCTTTGAGATCAATATTAAGAGAGTGAGCTGTAGTCAGGAGAATTTTTAGAAAAAAGCATATTTTGATGAAACAATAGTCATTCATGCCAACAGGCCCTCTAAGTTCTATCAAAATGTATGGGAACTAATGACAAATTACTTGCGGTCTACACGTACTTCAGAAAAAAGTTGTTATTGCCAAAGTAAATCTAATATTGGTGATCGAGATTTGAATGTTAAAACACTTTATGAAATGCTCTGGAAATATTTTAAGGATCAAACCGGGAGAGCTCGTACTGGGAATTGTAGCTCATACCTGCACTTCAGATTCTTTAGACAGAAATACAGATACTCATTCCGAAAACCTAAAGGTGATTTCTGTGACTATTGTAACAATGTGATGGAAAACTAGCAAGCAGTCCTAATAACAGTTGCAGAGCTGAATACTTACTTCACAAGGAAAAAAGTTGACGAATACTTTGAAGCGAAAAGAGAAATTTTAGAGGAAGTTGAAGACAGTGATTTCACTATATGAAACAAAATTCGATGATGCCCGAAAGTTTCTGTTACCAAAGCTGAACGTTACGAGTCAGTCTTACAAACGACTGCTGTGGATAAGACGTCCTGCAAGTACTGTTTCTTATAACTATAAGCAACGAGAGTTGACAGTTCAGTTTGATCTTTTCTTCACCTGTCATACCATGGAACGAACGAAGTACAGAGATGGGACATATAATATTTCTTTCTGGTGCTGCAGGTGGGAAAAACAAGAATAAGGCCACGGTTTTTGTCATAAATCTCACGTACATGGAATGTCACTATACATCATCTCTTCCCAGAACGTGGACTCACGCTGTCCCAATGTGATGGAAATTTTCGTATAGTGAAAGGGGCTGTAAAGAAGGAAAGTATTATCCCTATAGCTAAGCCATACCCGGAAGCAGTAGTTTTATTCAATGTATGCGTTGATGCTGATATAATCAAAGACTGGATTGAACTAATGAACAAAATCTTCCTACAGGCCTCTTTGTCTAAACGAAATTCATTCAAAATTCAGAGCTATGTACAACTACGTTACATACCAGATGGAACATTACTTGCTTTAGGGACTTACACACAAAACTGTGTTCCTTTCAAATGTTTACTTTTATTTGACATAGAAACACTCCCATTAGTTCATCCTGATGATTGTTCAGTTGTGATAGTAAATACAGAGAAGATAAAGGAACTCCAAGACTTACACCCGATCACTGATCAATAGAGCCAAGACCGTATTGAAAGTTTCCTAGTGGAAAGGTGCGCAGCTGCTCAAGAAGCAGGGGAAGTAATGGCTGATAATGAAGATGACTTGTATGTTTGATAGGTGTTCACTGATTACACTGGAATATTGTTTCGAATATAATTATTTCTTAGAAGAGTGTTCATTTTCATTTTGGAAGTAAAATGTTTAGTGTCAATAAATATTATTCTCTTTGCAGGTTTTTTATTAATAACTTATTACAGTACTTGCTGGGTAGATAAAAGACATATACCACATTTTTTAAACTCCTATTATAAAAGAATAAGAATATAAATGTCAAAATACCAAACTTATTGTAATTAGGAAGCTTATTTTTAATTACAGTGGGAGATAAATGAAATAATTTTGTAAACAGAAAACAAAACTTTAATGGTCTGTATCTTGGTTTTTTTGTATGAGCCCTCTTTCCAGCCACAGACTCAATTACAGATTCATTGAAACAAATGCTGGTAGAGAAAAATGTGTGTGTCAGTCTGCCGAGAGTCTGTCTAACCGCGCGGCAGGATTCAAAAAGGACAAAAAAAAAGGAAGTCCGAGTTCACCTTTCATGAAATGAATCGCAGGGTTCCGTCGCACAGAAATATTATTCGCGAATGATTGTTTTCCGCATCTGCGGCATGTGCAAGGTGCGGGTTTGGTATCCATTACATTGTAACTGATACTCCACTGGGCCTCGCTTCTGTGTAAAGCCGCAAACGCCACACAAGCGCAGGCGGAAGCAGCATCCCTTTGTACACGAGAGAGTGCCGCGAATAGTGATACAAGTGTATCGGGTTCCAGCCAGAATTGTTTACAAAAGGTGGAGCGATAATTTCACACAGAGCCGGCTGCCGAGCGGGCGTCCAGGCATAAAGCAGCCCCAGATGAGGCGGACTTTTGAAAAGGAGACCGGGTCGATTGAAGAGGGCGTCTGTCGGTGGCAGTTTGTCGGCGCGTCTGACAAGACAAGGCGGCGACGCAACAATGAGACCTTTCTCCGCGCCCGCCATCGTTCCTTCTGGTGGCCTAGCAGTCAGCTGGAACTTTCGCGTCTCATCGCCGTGCCCCGGATCTGTTAGACACGTTCTTTATTTAGCGCTCTGAGATTAGCAAATATTGATTCAGCCGTCTGAAGCTGCTGCTAGCTAAGAATTACATGTTTGCTTCTTGTGACTGATATTGTGACAAATTTAGGCCAGAGCGAGAGCATATCTTCTGCCACCTTTGATTTATAACTGTTCGGGTAGCGCTCATGATCTGAGAATAAAATTTTATTCGTTGTCTCTTCATTTTTCTCTCGCCCGCAAGGAAGGTATCAGAGGTGACCCAGAAACTTACCGTCCAATATCCTTAAAACCCATCCGACCTAGAATTACAGAACATATTTCTAACTGAAATGAAGGGTCAAGTATAAGAATGAACGGTCCAATTTTATAAATTTTACAGGACATTGATATTTCTGTTTAAATCTTTCCTTGATCTTACAGTTATATGACAAATATACATTTATTGTACAAGATTATAAACCTTGAATAATACGCTGCAAATGTATAACAATATTAGAACTTATTTATTTCGTTGCTACATGTTAAGAAGTGAGTAAGGGTAAATTATTCAGTGAAAGAAGGGGCTGAGTCCATGAATTCGAGGTAACATAAGCATTGCTTGTTCCTTTAGTGCTTGAAGTAAGAATCAAACTATATTTAAAAATCAGTTCAGAGTTTCTTGTCCTGACTGTGAAGAACTTCACGCAACAGGGAAACGGTCATAATATTCTTGTGCTTCTGCCCCATAGAAAATTTTCAAAACATGCAGATCCAAGTGTTTCTCGTGAGAGATGGATAGGTGTAACATTTTATAATTTGAAACTATATCACAGTAAGAAAATCAACAAGGTATGGAGAATATCTTAAGTCTTAGAGGTAAAAGAAAACTCAGGCAAATCAAACTCTAGTCCACTGAAGTCTTCAGCTGCATAAGCCTATATCAGAGCAGCAGTCTCCCATGCTGCATTACAAATCGTGGTGAATTTTACAAGCCTTGGGCGAGTTCTGTCTATGATGAGTTCTTTAATTGAGGGTAGGGAAAAAACACTTCTGCTTGTGCAAGGTCTTCAGGAATGCTGCCCATTGGCGAAAAGTTCCAGATGTAGCTTCAACAACATTAAATTGTGAAGGCTTTGACCGATCTGATACGAACACCCCTGTCCAATCTTTGGGAACTTCTGTATGAACTTTCTTGTTTATAAGTCCCATGATTGTATTAGATTACAAATAAGAACGTCCTCATATTGGAAACGTTTCTTTTACAGTGGCAAACCTTTACTCTACTGTAACTAAATTGCGCAAAAATGAAATACGTGTGTAATTCTTATTTTGCCCAGAACGTGAATTACAAAATATGTCCAGATATTCCACGACCATGCCAAGGTAATTGTAATAAAATCTATGAAGCACTGAGCAGACTTCATCGCTATCTTTTCTGACAACACGTTCATAGTATAGGAAAAATGTACTCTCTGCATTCGATAAACAGTTTATGTTGAAAGTATGCACAAATAATTGCCATTTTGTAGTACACAATTTAATTGTAATGTTAGGCAGAGGCAGATTTTTTCCAAAATCCATACATATGGCTTCCTTTCCCATGGTCTTTCGGCTTTACTTCTTAGCTTTTCTTTTTTTTCCTCCCATAAAATTTGTTGGCTTGCAATTTGTGATAATCGTATAAAGTTTCAAAATTCTTCAGTTGGGTCTCAATATCTTTTACTTCTACTACTTCAGTTGACTTTTGCCAGTTCCCGGCATTTCACTTTGACTGTACACTCGTCACAGGTAGGCCTACTACACGTATCGGTGCAGGGATATCCAAAGGAAATATTGACGGTCGTGTAGTATATTAGTTGTTGGGTAAGCCTCTTTGAATAAACTGAACATTTTACTTATACCTAGTTCCTCGAACGGGTATACTTTACTTGTATCTTTTAACCCATAATGACTATTTCTAATCAGAAGGAAGAAATATGCTGCTTAATGGTATTAACTGTTTCATCACTTAATCTCCAGGGTCTGTTCCCGTGTTTCCCTCTCTTGTCAAAAGGGGCATGGCCAGTAGTTCAAAGACCAGACACTAAGTATTGATTCTTACTTTTTGATATTTCGTACACTGCCATAAATGCCTTGCGACGACCTGCAACCTCTTTCGACCCATCCCCTACTTGTCCTCGAACTCTGTACTCGTAGCCTGCGTTGTTAAATCTTGCTTCACATTTGTCTTTCCTAGGCCTTCTATGCTGCACTGGAAGTACGGTAATGAAACCACACAGATAAGCATTCTGCAAATCTACAGATTCCATCAAGTTGAGTTCTTTCAAAATACTTTGTCTTGTCTCTTTAGACAAGGTGTCAAAGCACAGAGCCTACAATGGCTGTTTCCTCCCGTCTCATGAGACGTTAACTTTTTGTTCACCTCAGATAAGCGACCATGCTGTTTTCTTTTCGTCGTTAGTTGCTGATCCCCTTTCATAGTTTCACTACAGACATCACGTATAGGCTCACGTTCCATATCCGTATTTTAGCAAAGACCTACGCAGAGCAGCTTAATGTACCAACAATACACATAATAATTACAAAACTGTTTGACATCAACTGTTTATCAGAGCTCCAATCTATATCATTATTTAAAGAACAGCAGTTAATGGACTACACCCTTCATTTCTCCTGTTTCATAAGGAATGAGCTCTTCTTTTCCTGTGCTGTATTTTTTCAAACTTCATTTACAGTATGAGTGAGCTTGTTTTTGCCTACTTACTACAGCAGGAAATATTGGGTCTCTTCCACACTTGCATATTCTGGTGAAAAGTCAAATACTGAAAAAAATGGACGCAGTTCATTCTTTTCCTGCTCCCTTAAAATGTAATCAGGTCTCTCGAAAGGAATGGCCTGCTATTTGCTAAGCAAAAAACATTCTAAAAATATCGGTAAACTCGCGTTTTCCAAACGACATCTGAAAGCCAAGAGGCAAACATTAGTAACGAAAGTACGTTCAGCTGAAGGGGAATGGGAAATTTTTAAATAAGGTAAAATGCTGAAGTTAGATGGACAAACATAGGTAGAAGGAAGGTAACGCAGTAAAAAGAGAAGGAATACTTCAACTGCTCTACGTAAGAAGGAATTAGAAAAACATATAAGGAAGATTAGACTACAGAAATATAGGTTATTACAACCAGGCGGCTGGTTTTCAAGGTATTACAGGACATATTGAATGGAATGAACTGTTTAAACTGTCTAAAGTGTGTCTACAGAATATGGTTGAGGGTAAACAGAAGACAGGTAGAAATAATGTGGAGTAGCAGAAATGAAATTAATGGTATACTTAATATCAAAACAGGTATCCAGAAGCAGATGAAGAAATTCTCTCACCTTGGAAGCATAATAAGACGTTATGAACTAAACAGGGAGGAAATAAGAAAAAATCGTGCTAGCACAGGCAAAGAGGTCATTCATAACAAAAATAAGTCAACCAGTATCAAACATCGATTTCTGTTTCAAAATAAAATTTCTGAGAATGTACGCCAGAAGCACAGCGTTGTATGGAAGTGACTCATAGACTGTGGAAAAACCGGAAAAAAGAGAATCGAAACGTTTCATACTTGGTGCTACAGAAGACTCTTGAAAATTAAGTGGACTGTGAAGATATGAGGTCCGCGCTGAATCGGCGTGGAAAGACATATACGAGAAATGTTGACAAAAAGTGTTAATGTGGTAGGAATGTGTTAAGGCCTCAGGGTGTAACTTCCATGATAGAGGGCGAATACTGTTGCAGAAGCCAAAGACTTAAATAAATCCAAAAATTAACTGACATCGTAGGGTGCAAGTGCTACCAGGTGATGAGGTTGGCATAAGAGGGGAGTTAGCAGTGGATCGCATCAAACTAGACTAGTGACCCAAAAGCAAAAATCAAGTAAATAAATGAAATCACTTGTGATTGTTCACATTGAAACTTTTCCCAACGCTACGACGAAAATCTTTCAAATGTGAAGTCTGCTGCCACACTGCTGTTTATCTGTGCTCCCCAGCAAACATAACCTGATAAGTTAACTGCCTTTTCCGTCGCTGCTTGGTAGAAATCACTGTAGTTATAAAATAAGCTTTTTTTTTACTCTCGCTGTTTTTCAGTCTAAAGCAAAGAATTTCATTAACCCTATACGCAAATTTGTCCTACAACACTGTCTTGGGGTTCCTTCCTACACCTGTCATTTACAACTCATGAGGATGTGCATTATCTTCGTCATCCTGTTCACCTGTCAGTGTCCTACCATCGATTTTACTTTGTAGTTGCCTTTTACTTTTCTGTAGCAACTTTTTTACAGTTGAAACCGAGTACCCGTTGAGTGCCGCAACTTGTTTTATAAAAGCAATTTCTCTTTTCCCCACGCGGTCGCTTCCTGACAGTTTGAAAATCTATTAGTCATTGATCGAAAATATGCCACATTGAGTCTATCAAGGTGCCAAGACTTCAATAATAATTTCTGCCTAAGCAGGTTTTTGTAAACACGCCAAATCTGTGCTTGCAATCTTAACATCGTGGTAATTGATGGCTTCTTTAGTTTCGTGGTCAGTTGTAAACAAAATCTTTGGATGAATAGCGGAGAAAATGAATGCTGCACGCAGCATTTATCTTTCCCATTCTTCTCCGGGAAACATCGGAAGAAATGGGGATCATAAATGCTGTGTATACCACCCATTCTCTCCACTGCGTGCCCACATTTGAGCACGAAAGTAAAGAAGCCATCAACTAATGAATCGTCAGTGAGGATGATGAACAGATGTTTGTAAATATTTCATATTCCCAAACAGCGGAGGAAAGCACAAGTAGAACAAACTACTAAAGCATGTGGAAGAGCTGACTGCGCCAAAATATTTCCGTCCTATTTTCTGTTACTGACACTGTGTAAGTCATTTGAAGCAATACTTATGTCAAGAACAGCAACCAAAATCGAAACAAAATTTATCTCTTAATAAGCTAGGTTCAGACCAGGGAAAGCATGTTGCAGTCAAATACTAAATCTGACTCAACACATTGAAGTCTGTCTTGAAAGGGAACTGATAACAGCTGTTGTCTTTGTTGACTTTTTTCCTGCGTTTGATTCAGTAAACCACCAACGATTCCTCACGAACGCCTACGAAATAACAAAGGACAGTCGGCGGACTTAAGTGTCAAGAAGCATGTTGCAAAATCGAACATTCTGTGTAACCCACCGAGGAAAGAAAAGTAGATGGAGAAACCAAAAGAATGGATTACCACAAGTGAGTGTTCTTTGTCGTATTTTGTAGAATGTGTACACAAATGGGCAGCCACACGAGCCGGAAATAAAGAGATTCATATAAACAGATGACAGTGCCATTATTGTTCAAGTAAGAACTTTGGAAGAGGTTGAAAGAAAACTGATAGTGGCTTTGCATACCTTGGGGAACTACGGTGAAGAGGATCACCTGCGACCTACCGTGGAAAAAAGCAAGTAGAGTATTCCACTTGCGTAATACAGAAGCTTTAAGACAGATGGAAATAGAATGGAGAGGAGTTAGAGTACAACACTGCACTGAACTAAAATCTTGGGAGTCGTCCTAGATAGTACACTGTCATTTAAAAAACGTTGCACTGATCTAAACGGAAACATATGTGCAAGAAACAGTATTACACGTAAGCTGACTGTTTCAACAAGGGGAACGCAGCCTGAAGTTATTTGATCATCAGCAACTGGACATTGTTTTGCAGGCGGAGAATATGCGACACCAGTATGGGAGGCCTCTAGCCACTCCGTACAGGAAGACTGTCAGGAATGTTAACGGATGTCTGAGGTCTACACCCGTCCAAAAATGTACTCACTTGCGACAACAGAACAACTAAACATCAGACGCAAAGTAGCCAGCGTAACAGAGGAAAAAGCAGCAAATCGGCCAACGACACTTAATCTACAACCACCAAACAGCTCCAACTCGTCTTAATTGAAGGAAGAGCTTCATTCGGCGGACAGTACCGCTAGGAGGCCGACCTAAGACCAGTCCCCTGTCTTTGTGGTTTGACTCTCGGCGAAACAGAGAGGAAACAACTCGAGCACAGCAACTAGACTGTAGTACACGGAGAGCACTGAATAGATTAAGAACAGGAGTCGCAAAATGCAAAGTAAACATGTTTAAATGGAGCTGTTCTTAAGATGACCAGTGTGAATGTGAAAAAACACAGACAATTGAACATTTGCTCATGTGCCCACGGATAGAGTCTGCGCTGCGGAAGATCTACTTTTAAGCAATGACAAGGCCATTAAAGTTGCAGGGTTTTGGAGGAAGAGAGTTCCGATGTTCTTATCCGTACACGGAAAGTAAAGTAATTATCTTTCCCACTCTCATGCATGCTTCTACAGCCTTGCATTTCTCGTCAGTCCATTCGTGCTTCGCTAGATTGCAACTCCTATCAATGTATTTTTATATTAAAGTTAAACGTAAAGAACACTACTTGCTGTAGCAAATAAAAATACAAATGTAGACACGTGTATTCACCTAAGGATGTAGATGAAAAACCTTGAAACGCTTCTTGGAGGTTTAATAAGAAAGAGAATGTCATACACTGCGGCGCCAAAGAAACTGTACAGGCATTCGTATTCAAATACAGAGATATGTAAACAGGCAGAATTCGGCACTGCGGTCGGCAACGCCTGTATAAGACAGATGTCTGGCGCAGTTGTTACATCGGTTACTACTCCTACAATGGCTGATTATCAAGATATAAGCCAGTATGAACGTGGTGTTGTTTTCGGTGCACGAGCGGTGGGACACAACATCTATGAGGTAGTGATAAAGTGTGGATTTTCACGTACGACCATTTCACGAGTCTACCACGAATATCAGGAATCCGGTAAAACATCAAATCTTTGTCATCGCCGCGACCGGAAAAAAATCCTGCAAGAACGGGACCAACGACGACTGAAGACAATCGTTCACCGTGACAGAACGCCAACCATTCCGCAAATTGCTACAACGCTGGGCCATCAACAAGTGTCAGCGTACGAACCATTCAACGAAACATAATCAATATAGGCTTTCGGAATCCGAAGGTCCACTTGTGTACCCTTGATGACTGCACGACACAAATCTTTACGCCTCGCCTGGGCCCGTCAACGCTGACATTGGACTGTTGATGACTGGAAACATGTTGCCTGGTCGAACGAGTCTCGTTCCAAATTGTATCGAGTTGATGGACGTGTACGGTATGGAGACAACCTCATGCATCCATGGACCCTGCATGTCGGCAGGGGACTGTTCAAGCTGGTGGAGGCTCTGTAATAGTGTGGGGCGTGTGCGCTTTGTGGTGTCACCGCCAGACACCACACTTGCTAGGTGGTAGCCTTTAAATCGGCTGCGGTCCGTTGGTATACGTCGGCCCCGCGTGTCGCCACTATCAGTGATTGCAGACCGAGCGCCGCCACACGGCAGGTCTAGTCTAGAGAGACTCCCTTGCACTCGCCCCAGTTGTACAGCCGACTTTGCTAGCGATGGTTCACTGTCTACATACGCTCTCATTTGCAGAGACGACAGTTTAGCATAGCCTTCAGCAACGTCATTTGCTACGACCTAGCAAGGCGCCATATTCAGTTACTATATACCTTTTGAACAAATAATATTGTGAATCATGTACCGTCAAGGGCGACGTTCATCATTAATGGATTAAAGTTAAGTATCAAACTAATTACGTCCGCTTTCTGAATTCTAATTCCTTGTCATGTTCCAGACCTCTCGTCAGTATAGTTCTTCCCTCCTCACGCCAGCCTGCGTGAGCTAAAACGCGTGCGCTTTGGCCTCCAGTTGTAGCACGGTGTTGGCTCTTCTGCCAACACAACACACTTGGAATGATTTCATGTCCACTGTGCATTCCGACGGATTTGGGCAATTCCAGCAGGACAATGCGACAACCCACACGTCCTGAAATGCTACAGAGTGGCTCTTCTGAGTTTAAACACTTCCGCTGGCCACCAAGCTCTCCAGACATAAAAAATTGTTGATCGTATCTGGGATGCCTTACAACGTGGTGTTCAGAAGAGATTTCCACCCTCTCGTACACTTACGGATCTATTGACAGCCCTTAATGGTGTTAGTTCCCTCCAGCACTACTTCAGACATTAGTCGAGTCCATGCAACGTCGTGTTGCGACTCTTCTGCGTGCTCACGGGAGCCCTATACGATATTATGCAGGTGTACCAGTGTTTTAATTTTCTCTTGTATCATGGGTTGTGTATTGTGTATTCCTCTGCCCGCTAGGGATACTAAACAAGCACTTCGACGTCTACTGCCGACGGCAGCGCCACAAGCCGCTGGCGGTGGCAGCGGTAAGTTGCGCGCGGCTGTGCGCCGCACCTGCGTCGGCTTGCGGCCTGCAGCCAGAAGCCCCGGGAGACGGAATATTCGCAGCTGCTATCCGTCCCTCGAGGGCGGGCACGGAGCCGCAGACACGGCCTCGGCGGATGCAATATTGCGGCTGAGGAAGGCGCGCCGAGCTGCGCCGCGGGAAATATACGCGCGGCCAGCTACAATGCGCCAAGACCGCAATAAACTACGCCAAGAAAATACCGGCTCGTAACTCCGCATTAAATAACTGCGTGCGTAGCCGGGCTTCGAGTGGCTAGCTGCAGTCGCCGTGCGCCATCACCAGTCGAGATTTATGCGTCGACAATTACAGGCGGCCATCTATTACCTACTGCGAGTACATGCCGAAACATTACATGCAGAGTTCTGTGCGAACCCTGGGAGATTTACGGAAATCGGCGTTTTCAGCATTCTTGTTGGAAATACCTGTGTATTCAGCTGCTAGAATACACGGCTGGGAGCTATCGTTCGTACCGCTCTGCCAGATACAGGTAGTGAGTAATATTGTAGCTTTTCCAGCCAGAGGTAAGCGATAATGTCAAACTGTGTGGTACCAATAAAACATATCACAATACGAGCAACAAAATTGTTTAATAAATTATCTGAGTTCGAAGTTAGACTACTATGTAATCGATATATCATGCTGAAATTTTGCGGACTGCGCTGTAAAACATGAATTCTCGGTTCGGTAATGATAACATGTAAATATCAACGCGTTGCCTCTCGGTGGGGCAGAATGACTTCGCCAGAAAACATTTAGAGTGGAACTCTACGGACGTCGCGCCATTTCGATGAACGCAGTCGCTTGCTTTGTACTGTACTAAAGTATTCTCTGCCCTGAGCCAAATTATAATGGAAAAGGGCACAAAAGCTTCCTGTCAATACAATGATACAGCCATACGTCACACTAGTTGATGTTATTCTGTATCTCTTTCCCAGAAGATGTATTATTATATGCTCACTGTAATGGGAAAACCCAAAGTATGTCATGCGGAGGAGCCAGGTTCGATTTCCTGTACTTTGAGGGATTGTTCCTTGGTGGTAGGGTTGGAATGAGGTGTACTTACTTTCATGATGCCATTTTAGGAGCTACTTGATTGATTAGCAATGACACCAGGTTTGCTAAATTGACAAGGCTGGAGATTCGGTGTGCTAATCCCACACCTTCATACCATATGCACATGAAACAATCGGCTAATGGATGACATGGCGTCGCCCATCTATGGCCATAATGGCGGAACTTCTCTGTTTATAGGATAGCATTTTCTTGTACGTACTTACACCTACTGTGCCACCTTCATCAGCCACAAATTCACATACCCACCACACACCTATTGGGTATTTGTTTATGTTACGTAGTAACATAGTACAGATAGAGTGTGATGGTACTGCGTGGTGACCAGTCTCGATACATATAAAGGTGTCCTGTTTTAGTGGACTACATTTTGAGTTAAGTTAAATTGCTGTCTGTAGGTGCTATGGACACGCCAGGTTAGCCGAGAGTGTTAATGCGCTGAGTCTTGGTCTCCGGTTGGCGCGCTGGGCCCGGGTCGAATTCGCCCGGCGGACTAATGATGAGGGCTGGTGTACCGGTCAGCCTGGTTGTGGTTTTTAGGCGGTTTTCCACACCCCACTAGGTGAATACTGGGCTGGCCGCCACGTTCCACTTCAGCTACACGACTCTTAGACATTTGCAACATGTTTGCACTATTCCATGGCTTACAATAAACACAGACAGTTGGGATGCACTGATACAGTCCCAGGGGGTACGGAGTGGCGACAGGAAGAGCATCCGGCCACCCCTTAAAAATTAACAATTCACGTTCGTTTAACCATAACAGCAGACCCCACATGTCGGGATTAATGCTTGCAAAGAGAGAGAGATGTTTGTTCGAGGGACATTTGAAAAGTCCGTGCAAAAATAAAAACTACTTACATGTTTGGGGTAAACCTTTTTTATTTTTCGACATTGTCTCCTTTCAGACTTATACACTTCGTCCAACGCTGTTCTAATATGTTGATCCCTTCCAAATAATAGGCATTATCCAAGTCCGCAAAATAGCTATTATTTGCTGCAATCACCTCCTCATTTGAATAAAATCTTTGTTCCGCCAGCCATTTCTTCAAATTGGGGAACAAATAGTCGTTCAAGGGAGCCAATTCTGCAGAATAGGGGGGATATGAAACGAGTTGGAATACTATTTCCAATAATTTTGCGACCACAACTGCTGAGGTGTGTGCTGGTGCATTGTCGTGATGGAAAAGGACTTTTTTACTGTCAAGCCGCCGGCGTTTTTCTTGCAGCTCGGTTTTCAAACGGTCCAGTAACGATGAATAATATGCACCTGTAATAGTTTTACCTTTTTTCCAGATAGCCGATGAGGATTATCCTTTGCGAATACAGAAGACAGTCGTCATAACCTTTGCGGTCGAAGCAATGGTCTTCGCCTTTTTTGGTGCAGATTCTCTGTTGGTAAGGCATTGTTTAGAGTGTTGTTTTGTCTCCGGAGAATAGTAATGTATCCATGTTTCACCCACAGTGACGAAACGACACTTCAAGAACTGCGGAGTCTTCCTGAACAGCTGCAGACCATCCTTGCAACACTTCACACGATTCCGGGTTTGGTCAAGGGCGAGCAATCGTGGAACCCATCTTGCGGATAGCTTTATCATGTCCAAATGTTTATGCAAAATATTATGTACCTGATCATTCGAGATGTCCACAGCACTAGTAGTCTCACGCACCTTAATTCTTCTGTCATCCACCACCATATCATGGATTTTATCAATGATTTCTGTAATGTTTATCAAGCTTCTCTTTAGTCTCCTGAGGCGTTTTGTCTTTCATAAAGTAATGTTTAGTCACGACATGAAATTCTTTTTCGCCCATTTTTTGACGATCACTCGTCTTACTTGATTCACACGAATGCCAAACACAAAGAAATAGACCAATATGGCTGAAACTTCGTGTGCATTCTTTCCAAAGATGCTACTAACTAAACATGACCTCCATACGCGCCGGTGGTGCCATCTCTTGGACTTTCCACGGGCTTTTCAAATGCCTCTCGTAGCTGCTGTCAGTAACAACAACGACTATTTTAAATGAAAAGCATTATTTATATATTAATTTTCATAGTATTCTGTTGCTAGACTGACAACTGCACTCAGAAAACAATTCTGCCTGGACCATATTTCCATTGCTTTGGTTACCGACTATACCGATTACGCAACAGCGAGTTGTCGCTTTAAAGTCTAGCTAAAAAGTGAGTGGCTCATCTGTCGTTTAACTAAAGTGGGATCGTTTTGCGACAAATTCTGCAGGAAGTGCTCTGGGCTGCAAGGTTGCTAGACGCTAGCGCCAGTTTCATCTTGTGTAGGACCGCTGCAAATAATCGTGTGCTAACGACGATGTGGGCTCAGAATGGAGATATCCACTAACATACGCTACTTTGACAAAGGGCAGATTGTTATGGCGCGGTGTGTAGGAAAGAGCATTTCGACAGCGGCGAATCTGGTTAGTTGTTCGCGTACTCCTCTAGGGAGCGTCTATGGAAAATGTTAAAGGACGGTGAAATCACGAGTAGTGTAGAAGGTGATAAACGCGGCCGCATCATCTCTGACCGTGGATGTCGGAGATCTGCCGGCTCTGTAAAGTAGGATAGAAGCCAAGCTGCGGCACATCTGACGACAGAGTACAATGCTGGGGCAGGCACGACTGTTTCAGAGCTCCCAGTTCAGCGAGTATTGTTGAACGTGAGGCCTTGCACCAGGCGACACCTACACGTGTTTTCAGTTTGACCCAGCCACATCAGTTACGACTGCATTTGCCATGGGAGCATCGAGACTGAACCATCAATGGACTTGTTACATCATGTGAACGTCTGTTCGAAACGAGCGCCAAAGCACGGGCGCATGCCACTGCGGGCAGTATAAAGCTATGTGGGATATTCATCTGGGGTTCCATCAGATCTGTGATAATAATCGAATACACCATGGTCAACGTGGACATTGTTACACACTACCTACATGCCTTCAAGCTTGATTTCTTCTCCGACGGTGTTGACATTTTCCAGCACGATAACAATCCGTGTCACAAGGCAAGAATAGTGCTACAGTTGTTTGAAGAGTAAGCTGCTGAATTCACGTTGACGCCTTGGCCACCACATCCTTCAGATCTGAAGCCAATGGATCACATGTAGTCCTCCACCGGGTGATAACTCTGCGAGCAGCAACAATTGGTTCATAAATTATGGGAACAGCGTAACCTGTGCACAGACATCTGGTGCCCCCATAGCTCCGCAAAGCTACCAAATACTCGTAGTTATCCATGTCACGCAAAATCGCTGGTGTGCAGCGTTCCAGAATTTGACCAACACGCTATTAAGCAATAGGGCATAATGTTTTTGACCAGTGTATTTGTTAATTTGGAATGGTCACAGTCACCAAAAGCAAAATATGGAGAAATCCTTGTGCATCGAAGCTTAAGGTTATTCTTATCTTAGTTCATGGTTCACGTCGAATGAATATAGCGTTTTACACCAATTTTGTAAGGTTGGCTTTTGTTGATACTTAATTCTTGAGGTTGAAAGAACACTTGGACTTAACGGTGATCTTAGGCCAAATGATACTTTTTAAATTTATAACTTGTTGTCGTGCAGTTCTAATGCTGTGGTGCAGACATGTGATTCATGGATTTTGCCTGATACTTTTTTGTTTTGCTTGTTGTTCTGTGCCATGCAAACACATAAATGCGTTTCTAGACTACATGATAGTCTGATACACAACAAGTTCGTATGTTTCACACAATTGCCTGCTATCTGAGTCTTTGTGGCTAACGTTTCGACTGCCTAAAATTGGATTGCTGAATTAATGGAACCCACATTTGGGGAAAAATCATATGAATATTCGGTAATGTTGAATAAGAAAAAGGACAGCTAGTATAATTGCTTTGGCAGAAGAAATGGCAGACTATGAGAAATGGGGACGGTGACACAGATAGGCGTCGCAGAATGAGCGTCTGAGGGCGTCCGGTGTGGCCGTTCGGTTCTTGAGTCTGGAACCGCGTGACCGCTACGGTCTCAGATTCGAATCCTGCCTCGGGCATGGATGTGTGTGATGTCCTTAGGTTAGTTAGGTTTAAGTAGTTCTAAGTTCTAGGGGACTGATGACCTCAGAAGTTAAGCCCCATAGTGCTCAGAGCCATCTGAACCATTTTTTTGAGCGTCTGACTATACAGAAAAAAGTGTGTTGTATTTCTACGGTGTAGTCATTCGGTGTTAAAAATTGACTTCGCTGCTTTTCTCGATATTTTTATTAATCAAGATCAGCTTACTGTTCAAGCCTAAGTCCATTTCCTACTACATCTTTCAGATATCAACGACAATGAGTTAAAAAAGCACTATAAATTGTAGAGGTCCGCTATCAAGGAACGGATAGTGTCGACCTATTCAACTGCTAAAATCAGGGACACCTCTCCTTCGCGGAGCCTGAGGCCATTACGAAGCTAAGGAGCCAGGATGTCCGAGGTCACCTCCCGGGACGTAGTGTGGCGCGCCGCTGGGAGCTGGTAAGAGAAAAATGTATCACGAGCCAGCTGTCTCCGGCCGTGAAATATAACGTGGGCGTGCTGCGAAAATATCGCCAGGGCTTCGTTAGGGCGGTCGGCCTTGTCGGGATGCCTTATTAGAATGGGGCCGATCCGGTTAGCCCGTGATATAGGGGACCGGGCGGCCGGGAAGTATGAAAAAGACGACGAGGTGGCAGCGCTGCCTCTAAGAGCCCCAGCAAGTAGGCTCTTTACGTACACAAGTATTGTGGTGTGCGTATTGTAAGACCTTCAGTACACACACCGTCAGATTTTTTGACTTGTCGCTCTAACGAAGTAGGCGAGTGTCAGCAATATGTCTCGTGGTCTTATCGTGGCGTGTTTATCTTCTGCTGTTAGGTCAGACGATAGAAATGCCACTTGCACGCTTAGAGTAGCAGATTGACGGTGACCAACTTTAAACAGAACTTGATTAATTTTCACACACATTTATTAAAATAATAACAAGCATAAAAATTACTTAACTTGGTTCTGGATGCTATTTACAATTGACAATCTGAAGTTCCTTTGGTATTGGTACGTTAATCTTATTCTCACATATATCTCTATTACTTGACAAAAGTGTCTATACATTTATGTTCATGGCTATATACAGGAATATGGTAATCTTATTAGGCGCAGACTGAAACTTGACTATAGACTGGTACAGACAAATGTCGACCTGTACAGACTGGTGCAGACAAATGCAGACTGGTACAGACTGGTGCAGACAAATGCAGACTGACTAATCGGAGGTCTGTACATCTACATCTACATCTATACTCCGCGAGCCACCTTACGGTGTGTGGCGGAGGGTACTTATTGTACCACTATCTGATCCCCCCTTCCCTGTTCCATTCACGAATTGTGCGTGGGAAGAACGACTGCTTGTAAGTCTCCGTATTTGCTCTAATTTCTCGGATCTTTTCGTTGTGATCATTACGCGAGATATATGTGGGCGGTAGTAATATGTTGCCCATCTCTTCCCGGAATGTGCTCTCTCGTAATTTCGATAATAAACCTCTCCGTATTGCGTAACGCCTTTCTTGAAGTGTCCGCCACTGGAGCTTGTTCAGCATCTCCGTAACGCTCTCGCGCTGACTAAATGTCCCCATGACGAATCGCGCTGCTTTTCGCTGGATCATGTCTATCTCTTCTATTAATCCAACCTGGTAAGGGTCCCATACTGATGAGCAATACTCAAGAATCGGACGAACAAGCGTTTTGTAAGCTACTTCTTTCGTCGATGAGTCACATTTTCTTAGAATTCTTCCTATGAATCTCAACCTGGCGCCTGCTTTTCCCACTATTTGTTTTATGTGATCATTCCACTTCAGATCGCTCCGGATAGTAACTCCTAAGTATTTTACGGTCGTTACCGCTTCCAATGATTTACCACCTATGGCATAATCGTACTGGAATGGATTTCTGCCCCTATGTATGCGCATTATATTACATTTATCTACGTTTAGGGAAAGCTGCCAGCTGTCGTACCATGCATTAATCCTCTGCAGGTCCTCCTGGAGTACGTACGAGTCTTCTGATGTTGCTACTTTCTTGTAGACAACCGTGTCATCTGCAAATAGCCTCACGGAGCTACCGATGTTGTCAACTAAGTCATTTATGTATATTGTAAACAATAAAGGTCCTATCACGCTTCCCTGCGGTACTCCCGAAATTACCTCTACATCTGCAGATTTTGAACCGTTAAGAATGACATGTTGTGTTCTTTCTTCTAGGAAATCCTGAATCCAATCACAAACCTGGTCCGATATTCCGTAAGCTCGTATTTTTTTCACTAAACGTAAGTGCGGAACCGTATCAAATGCCTTCCTGAAGTCCAGGAATACGGCATCAATCTGCTCGCCAGTGTCTACGGCACTGTGAATTTCTTGGGCAAATAGGGCGAGCTGAGTTTCACATGATCTCTGTTTGCGGAATCCATGTTGGTTATGATGAAGGAGATTTGTATTATCTAAGAACGTCATAATACGAGAACACAAAACATGTTCCATTATTCTACAGCAGATTGACGTAAGCGAAATAGGCCTATAATTATTCGCATCTGATTTATGACCCTTCTTGAAAATGGGAACGACCTGCGCTTTCTTCCAGTCGCTAGGTACTTTACGTTCTTCCAGCGATCTACGATAAATTGCTGATAGAAAGGGGGCAAGTTCTTTAGCATAATCACTGTAGAATCTTAAGGGTATCTCGTCTGGTCCGGATGCTTTTCCGCTACTAAGTGATAGCAGTTGTTTTTCAATTCCGATATCGTTTATTTCAATATTTTCCATTTTGGCGTCCGTGCGACGGCTGAAGTCAGGGACCGTGTTACGATTTTCCGCAGTGAAACAGTTTCGGAACACTGAATTCAGTATTTCTGCCTTTCTTCGGTCGTCCTCTGTTTCGGTGCCATCGTGGTCAACGAGTGACTGAATAGGGGATTTAGATCCGCTTACCGATTTTACATATGACCAAAACTTTTTAGGGTTCTTGTTTAGATTGTTTGCCATTGTTTTATGTTCGAATTCGTTGAATGCTTCTCTCATTGCTCTCTTTACGCTCTTTTTCGCTTCGTTCAGCTTTTCCTTATCAGCTATGATTCGACTACTCTTAAACCTATGATGAAGCTTTCTTTGTTTCCGTAGTACCTTTCGTACATGATTGTTATACCACGGTGGATCTTTCCCCTCGCTTTGGACCTTAGTCGGTACGAACTTATCTAAGGCGTACTGGACGATGTTTCTGAATTTTTTCCATTTTTGTTCCACATCCTCTTCCTCAGAAATGAACGTTTGATGGTGGTCACTCAGATATTCTGCGATTTGTGCCCTATCACTCTTGTTAAGCAAATATATTTTCCTTCCTTTCTTGGCATTTCTTATTACACTTGTAGTCATTGATGCAACCACTGACTTATGATCACTGATACCCTCTTCTACATTCACGGAGTCGAAAAGTTCCGGTCTATTTGTTGCTATGAGGTCTAAAACGTTAGCTTCACGAGTTGGTTCTCTAACTATCTGCTCGAAGTAATTCTCGGACAAGGCAGTCAGGATAATGTCACAAGAGTCTCTGTCCCTGGCTCCAGTTCTGATTGTGTGACTATCCCATTCTATACCTGGTAGATTGAAGTCTCCCCCTATTACAATAGTATGATCACGAAACTTCTTCACGACGTTCTGCAGGTTCTCTCTGAGGCGCTCAACTACTACGGTTGCTGATGCAGGTGGTCTATAGAAGCATCCGACTATCATATCTGACCCACCTTTGATACTTAACTTAACCCAGATTATTTCACATTCGCATTCGCTAATAACTTCACCGGATATTATTGAATTCTTTACTGCTATAAATACTCCTCCACCATTGGCGTTTATCCTATCCTTGCAGTATATATTCCATTCTGTGTCTAGGATTTCGTTACTGTTCACTTCCGGTTTTAACCAACTTTCCGTTCCTAATACTATATGCCCACTATTTCCTTCAATAAGAGATACTAATTCAGGAACCTTGCCCTGGATACCCCTGCAGTTTACCAATATTACGTTGACTTTTCCTGTTTTTGGTCTCTGAGGACGGACGTTCTTTATCAACGATGATAATGTCCTCTCTGGTAAGCCGTCAGGTATTTTATCGTTTCGCCCAAGGGGGGGTCCCTCTAACCTAAAAAAACCCCGTGTGCACGCCACACGTACTCTGCTACCCTAGTAGCTGCTTCCGGTGTGTAGTGCACGCCTGACCTGTCTAGGGGGGCCCTACAGTTCTCCACCCAATAACGGAGGTCGATGAATTTGCAACCATTATAGTCGCAGAGTCGTCTGAGCCTCTGGTTTAGACCCTCCACACGGCTCCAAACCAGAGGACCGCGATCGACTCTGGGCACTATGCTGCAGATATTAAGCTCAACTTGCACTCCGCGTGCGATGCTGGTTGTCTTCACCAAATCAGCCAGCCGCCGGAAGGAACCAAGGATGGCCTCAGAACCCAAGCGGCAGGCGTCATTCGTTCCGACATATGCTACTATCTGCAGCCGGTCACACCCAGTGCGTTCAATAGCTGCCGGAAGGGCCTCCTCCACATTACGGACGAGACCCCCCGGCAAGCACACCGAGTGCACACTGGCATTCTTCCCCGACCTACCCGCTATTTTCCTGAGGGGCTCCATAACCCGCCTAACGTTGGAGCTCCCTATAACTAATAGGCCCGCCCTCTGTGACTGTCGGGACCTTGCCGGAGAATCGGCCACTGGCCCAACAGGCGAGGCATCCTGTGGTGGCTCGGAAACGATGTCATCACCACTAGGAAGCACCCCGTACCTGTTGGAAAGGGGTAAGGCAGCTGCCACGCGGCCAGATCCCACCTTCGCCTTTCGGCCAGGCACGCGCGAGCCCACCACTGTCCGCCATTCACCCTGGAGTGATGGCTGACCGGTAAGATGCTCACTGCCGGAAGAAGCAGCGACATCAGGGGTTCCATGCGATTCCAAGGCCACCGAAGTAGGCATAGGTCTCACCACAGTTGCCCCAACGCCACTACGAGCCGACGCCTGCGCCTCGAGCTCGATGAGCCTAACAGACAAAGCCTCCACCTGCCCCCGAAGAGTGGCCAATTCTCCTTGCGTCCGCTCACAACAACCACAGTCCCTACACATGACTATGTTTACCCTACACGCGAACGGTGTACTCGCCTTAGTAGCAGCAGGAAATCGAAGTGCTCTCTCACTGACGGTCTAACCGACACTGAGCTGTTCTAACCAAACAAACAAAAGCCTGTACGATACGAGGGTCGATAGCAACGGCGATACTGTACACTACACTGTTATTAAAATAAAAGGTTGTGTCTAGTAGGCACTCAAACACGCAAGAAATTACAAAAATAAAATAGTAACTACCCAGATAACTGAAAATAAGTTGTACCTGTTTGAAGCTCGTAAAAATGTGTAACAAGCGAACGGTGTACTCGCCTTATTAGCAGCAGGAAATCGAAGTGCTCTCTCACTGACGGTCTAACCGACACTGAGCTGTTCTAACCAAACAAACAAAAGCCTGTACGATACGAGGGTCGATAGCAACGGCGATACTGTACACTACACTGTTATTAAAATAAAAGGTTGTGTCTAGTAGGCACTCAAACACGCAAGAAATTGCAAAAATAAAATAGTAACTACCCAGATAACTGAAAATAAGTTGTACCTGTTTGAAGCTCGTAAAAATGTGTAACAAGCGTACGGTGTACTCGCCTTATTAGCAGCAGGAAATCGAAGTGCTCTCTCACTGACGGTCTAACCGACACTCGTTATAATACCTCACGCGTTCATGTATCACTGCACGAGTGTGACCCGCGAGGAGAAACGGTTCTACGTTAGCAGCGATGTCATCGGCTGCGTTACATATTAATACGCGGATCGGCGGAAGCAGAATTTGGTCCGTCTCTATGGCAGCGCCATCTTGTAGTGCAGAGATGGACGAGCGCTGCGCCTGCGCTGTTGTGTTTAGCGGGGCGCGCTCTAGTGAGAAAGTTGTGTACGCGCTGACTACGAGGAACTATGTACACAACAAGTATTGTCCACTTATTCGAGGTCCTGATATACCAACACGTAAATACACTGATGGGAAAAATCAAAACACCAAGAAGTAGTTGTGCTACATAAACGAAAGTTGATGGGGCGTGTTTCTATATCTGAAAGATGATATCTATTCAGATTTCGGACCACTATGAGGATGTAAATCAGTTTCGCTTTAGATGCAAGCTGTAACGGTCATGAGCGTTAGTTTCTTTTGAGATTGGACGTGGTGAGTTGATCTTGGTCAACAAACATACAATTATCGACACCTCACTGAGTTTGAAGAGATAGTGTAAAGGGCTACGAGAAGCCGGATGTACCTTCTGCCATACCGCAGAAAGACTTGGCAGGAATGTAGCCACTGCACTTGACTGATGGCACCGCTGGTCACGGGAATGAAGACAGGGCTCTGGACACCCACTTGGCACTACCGAGGGCGAAGGTCATCGTGTTTGGCGTATGGCTCTGCGCATTGTACTGGATCTGTAGCAGCACTTTGAACAGCAGTTGGCACCACAGTGACACAACGGTTACAAACCGGTACTTCAAGGACAACTCCGGGCCAGACGCCCTGTAGCATGCATTCCACTGACCCCAAAGCAATGTCGTTTGCGACTTCAGAGGTGTCAAGCGAGAATTCATTGGAGGGCAGGGTGGAAGTCTGTTCCGTTTTACGATGAAAGATGGTTCTGCATCGTTGCTAGTGATCGTGTGTTGGTCAGAAGAAGGCCAGTCGAGGGCCTGCAACGAATATGTATGCGTGCTAGACACACTGAATTTACACCTGAAGTCATGGTATACGGTGCAATTTCGCATAGCAGTAGGAGCACTCTTATGATTAACCGATGCACGCTGACTCCAAATTTGTACTGATATCTGGTGATTCGACCTGTTGTGCTGTGCTGCCGTTCATGAGAAGCAGTGCAGATGATGTTTTCCAACAGGATAACGCTCGCCCACATACCGCTGTTGTAATCCAATGTGCTCTACAGAGTGTCTCCAGTCGAACACATACGAGAAATCATCGGGTGTCAGCTGCTGCGTCATCCACAAACAGCATTAACGGCCCCTGCATTTACCGACCAAGTGCAACAGACATGGAGCTCCATACCACAAACTGGCGTCCGCCACCTGTACAACACAATGCATGCACGTTTGCAAGTTTGCATTCAACATTCTGGCAATTACTCCGGTACATTAATAACCGGTTATTAATGTACCAGCATTCCATCTTCTCAATGGTTCATCTCACTTTTAAATTAACATGTGATCTTGCAATGTTAATCACTTCGGTATGTTACCTAGACAAATGTACTCCTGAAATCTCATTTCTCTACATTATTTTTTGATGTTGTGATTACTTTTCCGTCAGTGTAGCAACCAAAAGAATGTCACTGTCTATGGACTAGAGGGTTCGTTCAATTTTCACCATTAAAATCCCAGCAGCTGGAATGTTTCCTGTTTACGCCCAGTATTTCAGCTAATGGCCTAGTGGTCTTCATCAGACGCGGAAGTAAGAAACAAAATGTGTATCCTTAACACTACACAAAGTATATGATACGACGGGGAAGATAGGTAATATAATTGTGTTTACGAAAAGCATACGGCTTAAGCCTGAAAAATGAGCTAAACTGACACCGATTTAGTAGACAGAAGGATTAGAAATCAATGCTTTTTGGCCTACTAATTTTCTCAGATAAATGTACTTACGAAGTCCACGCTTTGTGAAAACTTAATACCACAAGTTACAGTACCTATAGACGACGAGTTGACCAATCATTGAAATGCAGAGCGCAAAAATGGAATTCCGTATTCCATTTCGACACCTTACGATCTCTCAGTCTGACTGGGGAGCCTCACAAACCACTCAATTTCAGTAGTTACTGTGGCATGATTCGACTATTTGTATAAGCAAAATCAAAAATATTTCGTATGCTGTTCTCATGCACTCGCAACACCAGTCTCATGGATTAAGAGTAGCTTTTATGTGATCTTCCCATTCAGTGGATTTGTTTCTGTTTGGTAGCATGTGCGTCCGACGATTCTGGAAGATCAACAGGAGATGCTTCTCAATAAATGTTAGACGAGTGCTCTTCATGGTGTAACTAAGTATTCCCCTGGAAAAGTAATGTTCTGTGGAAATATCAGTTCTGAAATAAAAGCAGGCGCAACTTACACAGTGCTGGCAACCACACCATCACCATCGAACTGTAGTACCACACCAAGCTGTTTTTGTCAGTCAGTGTAACACATGGAGATGTGGATATAAATGCAGATATTTTTGTATGTGGCGCCTACATCACATCAGTGTTTTGGTTTTTTTCCTCTGCGTCAAACAGCCTTCCTACAAACACGTCTCATAATTTACTACTGCACAGTCGTGACTGCATCACAAACTGGAGCACCAATGTCAGTATAGACTAACCATTTTGTATCCTCGCATCCGCACTTTAACACCCGATCTGTTGTCCAGAGGGGGGAAAAAAAGTTGTTACCTTACTCTTGCCACATGAATTTGGAGGTACTACCCAACCTAAAAACACACAGCTTGTAATAGCTATAATTATTAGTCACCAAAACGCGTAAATACTGATGTAATGTTGTTCAGTACACCGTCCTCAGTCAGCAATAGAAACAGCTGCACTTAAAGCCGTTAAAACCTGTATATTCGGGAGGACTTCAGGAATTAAATTACACATTAAGCCAAGTAACTTTTAATTAATGCTATGCTACGTTTCAAAGTAAGACAGAAGTATGACAGTATTTTTCTACTCCATAGACAACAGTTAAAACGCTCTACCATTGATTCAGTTCCTCGATGAAGACGTCGCGCCTTGGTCACGTTGCCATTCGAGTATCACGGTGTGAACGTCCACATCGTTGGAAAAATCTCCTCCCGCCCCCTCCCCCCACCCAGGTTTTCTTCCTCGACTGCCTTGATATTGTCCACCGTGATCGATGTCGATATCGATTGGCATTCTTCCCAATTAGAATCACCAACATTTGTGCAGCCTTGGTCAAGTTGTTAGCACCGTTACACTACAGTTGGAGGCAACATTGCATTTCGTCCACATACCGTCGGTATTTTACGGTGAATCTGTGCAATTCAAACTTCGTACCCATAAGAGCCGTACGGACCTGCGTATTTCAACTCTCTTAAGCGTGAAAATTGTGTAAAGTGCTCCATCCTGTTGTAAGTAACTGTAGGTCTTTTCCTCCTCCGTTAATGCATGCGATCGTATCTACTCCTCCGGGTCACCTTTATTTTCTCCATCATGTGCCAACCCAAAACCATACAACTTGTACCTTCTTAGTCTGCAAATAACGTAAATACTGCTGTAGTCTTGTTGAGTACCTCACCCACAGTCACCAATAGAAACATCTACACCTACATCCATTACACCTAAGTGTAGATGTTTCTATTGGTGATGGTATATACACATTTTGCCAATTTTCTGTTAGAAACGAAAACAATGTTTGTAGCGTGATGTAGAAAAAATTCATTTCCATACGCCCGTGAAAACACCTTTGAAACAGTCGTACAAAGAAATATGCGTAATATACAAATGTATAAGTACAGTACCCAGAGAGTTTCCATACATTGGGCCCAGCTCCTTCCCGAGTATATAGCGCGACTTTTTAAACCCCTCTGTGGCAAAGCCTCTTCATAGGGCTACAGACAGCTATTACGCTCGCCTGCAACTCTCTGAGTTTCGCAGTTTAAGCTGTCAAAAAGCGCTGATAGGCGTCAGGGATTTCCTTAAACTGACTCGACTGCAGAAATGCCATAGTAGTACAAAATTAATGTACTAAATCTTCAAGCACGGTGCGGAATTTTTTCACGCGTCTCAGTGTTTACGTCGCCATATCTTCTGAACTATGTGGTGGTAGCATGGCCTAGTTTTGTAGGTGCATTTATCTGCATATGCAGAAGCTGTGTGCGAAATTTATTGCAAATAGAAATAGTGGCACAAACGTAATAACTTCCGAATTCAGTCCAGCGGTTTAGGGGCAGATCTGGAAGATATACACGCGCACATACACCCATATATACACCCATATATATTACTGCCCATTAAAACTGCTACACCAAGAAGAAATGTAGATGATAAACCGATATTCATTGGACAAATATATTATACTAGAACTGACATGTGATTACATTTTCACGCAATTTCGGTGCATAGACCCTGAGAAATCAATACCCAGAACAACCACCTCTGGGCGTAATAACGGCCTTGATACGCCTGGGCATTGAGTCAAACAGAGCTTGGATGGCGTGTACACGTACAGCTGCCCATGCAGCTTCAACACGATACCACGGTTCATCAAGAGTAGTGACTGGCGTATTGTGACGAGCCAGTTGTTCGGCCACGATTGACCAGACGTTTTAAATTGGTGAGAGGCCTGGAGAATGTGCTGATCAGGGCAGCAGTCGAACATTTTCTGCATCCAGAAAGGCCCGTACAGGACCTGCAACATGCGGTCGTGCATTATCATGCTGAAATGTAGGGTTTCGCAGGTATCGAATGAAGGGTAGATCCACGGGTCGTAATACATCTGAAATGTAACGTCCACTGCTCAAAGTGCCGTCAATGAGAACAAGAGCTGACTGAGACGAGTAACCAATGGCATCTCATACCACCACGCCAGGTGATACGCCAGCATGGCTATGACGAAAACACGCTTCTAATGTGTGTTCACCGCGATGTCGCCAAACACGGATGCGACCATCATGATGCTGTAAACAGAACCTGGATTCATCCGAAAAAGTTACGTTTTGCCATTCGTGCACCCAGGTTCGTCGTTGAGTACACCATCGCAGGCGCTCCTGTCTGTGATGCAGCGTCAAGGGTAACCGCAGCCATGGTCTCCGAGCTGATAGTCCATGTTGCTGCAAACGTCGTCGAACTGTTCGTGCAGATGGTTGTTGTCTTGCAAACGTCGCCATGTGTTGACTCAGGGATCGAGACGTGGCTGCACGATTCGTTACAGCCATGCGGATAAGATGCCTGTCATCTCGATTGTTAGTGATACGAGGCCGTTGGGATCCAGCACGGTGTTCCATATTACCTCCCTAAACCCACCGATTCCATATTCTGCTCACTCTCAGTGGATCTCGACCAACGCGAGCAGCAATGTCGCGATACGATAAACCGCAATCGCGGTAGGCTACAATCCGACCTTTATCAAAGTCGGAAACGTGATGGTACGCATTTCTCCTCCTTACGCGAGGCTTCACAACAACGTTTGAGCAGGCAACGCCGGTGAAGTGCTGTTTGTGTACGAGAAATCGGTTGGAAACTTTCCTCTTGTCAGCACGTTGTAGGTGTCGCCATCGGCGCCAACTCTGTGTGAATGCTCTGAAAAGCTAATCATTTGCATATCACAGCATCTTCTTCCTATCGGTTAAATTTCGCGTCTGTAACACGTCATCTTCGTGGTGTAGAAATTTTAATGGCCAGGGTGATCAAAAAGTCAGTATAAATCTGAAGACTTAATGAACCACGGTCTAATGTTGATAGAGAGGTAAAAATTGGCACACATGCTTGGAATGACATGGGGTTTTATTAGAACAAAAAAAAAAAAAAGTTCACAAAATGTCCGACAGATGGCGCTGGACAGCAAAACGTCAGTGACTGCTGCCGTGACGGGTGAGAGGTACGCCGATATGTTACAGAATTGCATCATCCCCAGCCTGGCTGATAAACACCTATTGCAACGTACGATGTTTATGCAGAATGGCGCTCCACCCCTTATTGCTAGATGCGTGGAACATCTCTTGCGCGCGTCGTTTGGTGATGATCGTGTGCTCAGCCGCCACTTTCGTCATGCTTGGCGTCCCAGGTCCCCAGACCTCAGTCCGTGCGATTATTGGCTTTGGGGTTACCTGAAGTCGCAGGTGTATCGTTATCGACCGACATCTCTAGGGATGCTGAAAGACAACATCCGACGCCAGTGCCTCACCATAACTTCGGACATGCTTTACAGTGCTGTTCACAACATTATTCCTCGACTACAGCTGTTGCTGAGGAATAATGGTGGGCATATTGAGCACTTCCTGTAAAGAACAGCATCTTTGCTTTGTCTTACTTTATTATGCTAATTATTGCTATACTGATCAGATGAAGCGCCATCCGTCGGACATTTTTTGAACCTTTGTATTTTTTTGATTCTAATAAAACCCCATGTCATTCGAAGCATGTGTGTCAATTTGTACCTCTGTATCTACATTATTCCGTGAGTTATTCAGTTTTTAAATTTATACTGACTTTTTGATCAGCCGGTATATATATATATATATATACCGGTATGTGTGTGTGTGTGTGTGTGTGTGTGTGTGTGTGTGTGTGTGTGTGTATGTGTTCCACATCCGTCCAGAATCTGTGCACTCGGACACCATTGTGCAATTCCTTGCACACTAAATATTAAGAAAATGTTTGGAACAAAATTTAGTCCTGTGGAAATTTTCGATAGAAAATTGACGTTAAAGAAAGGCAATTTGGTATCACTGTAATCGTGTCGACTAGTGTGTTCTTTTAAATCGAGTATCTGTTGCACCCTGTATATTTCACAAGCAGTAAAGCTGAGGGAATACGTTTCTAAATATGGAAGCGATTTGGTTGTATATTGACAGGATGTGTACTTTAGTACACATGGCTACCACCTCTGTCTCTAACTGGGCTGAGTATCGAGTCGAACTTAATGAGGTCAGATGACTAATACAGTAAAAGTCATCTTATGCTGCTTCAACTCTTATGCCATTTAATGGTAGTGGCTGGCGAGTCTCTTCGCGAGTCATGACCAGAGATTTCGTTCTCACATGACCGGAAGTTCTCGCCGGATTAAAAATCATGAGAACGTGTTGGTGAGGACAACAATCTAACACCCTCTCCTTAAAGGTACATCAGTACAGAACAGACAAAATGCGCTCTTGCGTTTAAGGATAACGTCACGGAGACTTCGCCTTATCATGTCAGAAACGCAATGGCTGCTACGGCTGTATGAACCCACAGTGATCGTGTCGTCTACCCAGTGGCACCACATACCATTACGCCATTTTTTGCGCCTGAACAACGATGACGAATGCCATCTGGTAACTTTCGTCCTCCTTGGAGCTTCTACGCACTTATTCGCTCATTGTGATTCTGTATGTCGAAGCTTGATTGGTGTGGACGCACCACTGTCTCTACCGCCTGTCTCTACCGCCATGTCAGGGGAAGCAGTTACTATAGTCACCGTGCTGGCAGTCCGTTCTGTTCCAGACGACGTCACATTGACCGTATGGATACTTTTTCACCATAAACAAGTGTATTTTCTTACTGAAGGTTCGTGTCGTAGCTGTATTGTCGTGAACGGCTGAGAAAGCTACGCTGAAGAGCCAAAGAAACTGCTACATCTCCCTAATATCGTGTAGGGCCCCCGCGCACGAAGAAGAGCCGCAACACGACGTGGCATGGACTCGACTAATGTCGGAAGCAGAGCTGCGGGGAACTAACATCATGAATCCTGCAGAGCTATCCCTAAATCCGTAAGGGTAGGTGGGGGCAGAGATCTCTTCTGAACAGCGCGTTGCAAGGCATCCCAGATATGCTCGATAATGTTCATGTCTGGGGAGTTGGGTGACCAGCGGAAGTGTTCCTGGAGTGACTCTCTAGCAATCCTGGACATATGGATGTCGCATCGTCCTGATGGAATTGGCCAAGGCCATTGGAATGCACAGTGGACATGAATGGAGGCAGCTGACCAGATAGGATGTTTACGTACGTGTTCCTCTCAGAGTTGTATCTAGACGTATCAGGCGTCCCTTATCATTCCAACAGCACACGCCTCACACCGTTACAGACCCTCCACCTGCTTGAACAGCCCCTTGCTGCCATGCAGGGTCCGTGGATTCATGAGGTTGTCTCCATACCCGTACTCGTCCGTTCGCTCGATAAAATTTGAAACGAGACTTGTCCGACCAGACAACTTGTTTCCACTCATCAACAGTTCAATGTCGGTGTTGACGGGCCAAGGCGAGGCGTAAACCTTTGTGTCCTGCAGTCATCAAGTTTACACGAGTGGCCCTTAGGCTCTGAAAGCCCATATAGATGATGTTTCGTTGAATGGTTCGTACGCTGACACTTGTTGATGGCTCAGCATTGTAGCAATTTGCGGAAGGGTTGGCGTTCTGTCTCGGTGAACGATTCTCTTCAGTCGTCGTTGGTCCCGTTCTTGTAGGATCTTTTTCCGGTCATAGCGATGTCGGAGAGTTGATGTTTTACCGGATTCCTGACTTTCACGCTACACTTGTGAAACGATCGAACGGAAAATTCTGTGTCCCATCGCTCTAGTCCCAACTATAACACCACGTTCAAACTCACTTAAGTCTGGATGACCTGCCATAGTAGCAGCAGTTAGCGATCTAACTGCGCCTGACACTTGTTTTGTAAAGGCGTGTTCTGCCTGTTTGCATATCTCTGTATTTGAATACGCATGCCGGTACCAGATTCTTTGAAGCTTCAGTGTATATGTCTGTACTCCAGTGCGCTAGTCGTGTGGCTGTTGAAATCTACACGGCGTCTATTGTGGCCCACGTGAGCCTCTCGATTCCACATTCGCATGGTAGTCATGGGCTCCTAACCAAAGCGAGCTACAATATCGTTGTTTATATTCTGTGTTGTAGTTCGTCTACTGTGTGGCAAAACGAATCAGCGTTGCTATCGTTGTGTAATCAAATTGTTGACGTGTACACTATATGAAGTTTTGCGAATAATTAGAACTGGTAATATTTTAATGACATTAAGTAGCCGGCCGGAGTGGCCGTGCGGTTCTAGGCGCTACAGTTTGGAGCCGCGCGAACGCTACGGTCGCAGGTTCGAATCCTGCCTCGGGCATGGATGTGTGTGATGTTCAAATGGTTCAAATGGCTCTGAGCACTATGCGACTTTTCTGAGGTCATTACTCGCCTAGAACTTAGTAACCTATACCTTTCACAAATCACTTACCTCACAAAAATCTTCGTTACTCGAACTACTGCAAGACAGCGAGCGCCAATACTGCCAGCTAAATAAAAGATTCAAACTACAGGAGGCACTAACTACTGATAGGCATAGTTAGCAAATGAAAGATTTTAATAGAGAACAAACAATGTATTTACCTTAATAGTCATAACAAATATAGCAATTCATGACATCCATTCTTACAAATGTACTGTTTCTGATGGACACACCTCCAGATTATCCATTCTCAAAAATCCGCCATCTCACTTCCCCACATCCACCACCGCTGGCGGCTCACCTCCAACTGCGCAACGCTACACGCTGTTCACAGCCAACTGCCCAGTACTGCAATAGCAAATTCCAACAATGCAAACCAGCCACAGACTGCACACATCACAGTCAGTGATTTTCATACAGAGCGCTACGTGACGTTACCAATAAAAAGTCTAAACAGCCTACTCACATAACCCCCATGTTCCCCACAAAAATTTTACAAATTGTTTTGGGCAGTGGCCAATAATGATTTGATAAAATTTTTCATAATTACAATAACAAATTTCTCACAGTCCATAAAGACAGTTCATCAAAGTATAATTGCAGTTTTTTTTTTCTCAAAGTCTGAGCAGTAAAAGAAAATGCACATGGAAGTAGTGGAATTCCATGCAGTCTTGAAGAAGTAGTGTTGTCCTTCCAACGGAAAGACAGTGCTGACTCTTGACATGCAGACAGGTAATGGGCCACAACAGAGCGAACCCACAGCAGAGTCAGTCCAAGTATTGAAGTATATTGGTAGGTAGGTCATCACAGAGCAGACCCACTGTAGTCCTGGTAGAGAGTGTGGTATTGATGGGCCACCAGAAGTGCAGACCCACTGCAGTCCTTGTAGAAATAATGGTGCTGGTGGGCCATCAAAGGTGCAGACCCACTTCAGTCCTTGTGGAGACGGCCTGCAGCCATCTGTTGCGACTGTGCAGGTGCACAATCACCATTGAAGAGACTTGCGGAGAATATAGCTGGTCCATAAATCACCACTTGTGCACTCACAAAGTTTTTTTTTTTAGTTGTCTTTAGAACCAGCAATGCCGTTAACCAGTCCCTTGCTGAATTATTAACACACGTGCAAACACTATCGGTCCCAACTTCTCACATACTGTGCATATATTATGACCAATAGAAACGTGTGCAGTGAAATGTAACTTACAAGTTACTTAATTTGATGAACTGGTGTCAATTACAATTTTATAACATAAGAATACATTAACAAAGGTAAAAAATACATCATTAAAGAACATAACAATACAGATAACATTTGTAGTAATACAGGCTTTACAAAAGAATATATATATATATATATATATATATATATATATATATATATATATATATATATATATATATATATACACACATCAGTGTGACAGGAATTATGACATAAGTACATACATAAAAGATCAGAATAACTTTTGAAACATCAACTTCACACATGAGCAACAAAACAGAACAGATAAATAATGTCTAAAGATCTTTACAAAGTAAATAACATAGTATTAGAAAAATTCTACAACATAACTCTCATCAGCTAAACACATAAAGAAAGGGAAAACACAAATAAACAAGGGTACACAAACACATAGCAGATTAACACAAGAGGAAAGTGCAGGGTTTGTTTTCAGTGTAACATTTGGTACTGCAGTCCAACCCAAAACTTCATTCCATAGATCTTTTGTCTTATTTCAACATTTGTCTCCACCAAAAAAATCCAATCCAAGCATGCTTTCTGTACTTATATGTTCACATATTTCTTACCTCATTATTTATTTTCCATTATCTTACCTCATCATTTATTTCCAAGAAAATTCTACCTAAACCTGTTGTCCCTAAACCCTACTTTTTGTGCATATCCTCTTCCAAAATACTATTTTCTCATAGCTTCTCAATGCATTTCTTCCAATTCATCACAACTCGTTCTCTCATATAGTCTACCCCATCTTAAGCTAACTTAAATCTACTGAGGTCAGATACATATACCAAGGGACGAGACAATGCAGCAACACATAACAAATTAACACAAACAGCAATGACAAAAAAATGCAAATTGGCAAAGTAAGCAGCAATAAATATAAATTAGCAGAGTAAATGCAACATTACAACTAATATGATCCAATGTGCAGCAACAAGAAAAATAAATCAGTAGTAAAAGTAGCTTAATAGAGTAATACAAAGTGAAATTCAGTAGCACTATGCCTGGCAAACAGCAGCAGCAAATGCTATATCTTATACCTAAACATGACAAAGCTCAAGCTGAAAAAATATTACACTAAAGACAACAATGCAGAAAAGGGAAATGTCTGTTCACATCTTAATATCTATGTCATTAAAATGGTGCACCACAAGACGTTATTCTACCAAAAAAGTTACTAAGTAGTTGAAAAGAAAATTATGTATACAGTAACTGTTATTAATCCCTTCTTATTGTTCTTTCCTTTCCAATTTCTCCTTTTTCGAAGAATGTGGATCATAAAATTATTATTAAATAGATCTGTTGACAGAAAGTGTTCACATTAGCAAATGCATTTAATATTATTTTATAAAACCAATGTTGCAACACAGCTGGAAACCAGAAATCAAATGAAATAAGCAACTACGTACAAAGTAAATCATAAAAAAATCATTCAATAGTCATGTGGCATTTCGTAAGTAGTAAAAAAATCTCTCATCTAGAAAGACAGTAGTCATGATCAGGTGTGTAGCATGAACTATTTCTCGTCATTTCATTAGGCATTTCAGTAATATCAGAAAGTACGATATGTTTCCAAGTAACGAGTGTGTCGTATTTGCGATGCTTTCTACAAAGGTATGTCAATAGTGAGGTTAATGGTCTCCTTTTTTCTCCACCTGTGCCTCTGAAAGGCACACACTAATGGCTTTTTTTTTCCAGGCGACGCACGGCTGGGCATCAACGACGCATTACGTCAAGGACACTTGGCTTCCTTACCGAAATATTTATAACAGCAGTTTGCACTACAGTGACAGTCTCATATAAAAAATTTCACAGGTCAAGAATTTGCGTTGCAAATGTGTAGAAACAAAATCCTATTAACATAACAGCGTCCAAAAAATTTTCGTCGGCATTGTAATACATTCACTCATTTACATACATACGATTCTTGGTTTCCAACAACCTTTTTCACAAACCAGAGTCCCTAACCACTACTCGTTATTTCTTACCTTATTACACATATACATATTCGTCGACACTTCTTCAATATTTTATCATAACAGATATGTAGCATAATCAAATTCCTCATATAGCATCAGCTTATTGATCATAAACATACTGCAACAGCGTAATACACATCGTCATCATAACATCATAAAACCTCCGCCAAATCTCAAAATCGTTGTAGCTTCCTCCAATTATTTCAAAACCTAATAAAAATTCTCTGCTGATGTCAAAAGTGTCATCTACCTCAAAAGTACTTTAAAAATCATGATCCCATACCAAATACATCATTCAAAGCTCTCATAGTATCACAATGGTTCCGAAAAAATACGAACATTTCACAAAGTACAGACAAAATACAATTTCACAAGTGTGAAGTTATCCAACTGTGTAATTACATAAACATCTGTCACTGGTGTAGTAAAATAAATATTTGTCTCTCTCAGTTAAATGATCAGATAGCTGTGTAATTCTGTGTTAGAGAAATATGGTACCGATGTGTAAAGTTGTATAAGCAAATACCATATTAGCTAGGGCTCCTTGTGCTTGCCACACACATGGTACACAAAGTAAGCGTGTACCCCCTGAGGATTAATGTAATTATACCCTCAGGTGTTACAGATTACAGCAATGGAATGAAATGTATCATGGAAAACTTTCTTTGTAATTCAAAAATCTTGGAAAATAAATGGTTTAAGTACAAAATTAATCTCTCAAATGCGTGTCCTGTAGCGCTAAATGTGCGTCTTGCTGTAAGATAATTCTGTGGAAGTGTCGTAGTTATCGTCCTCTGTAAGCAAAGTTCTGCTGAAGTCAATGTACTTACCTCATCATAAACGAATAGATATCGTAGTTATTACGTACCTTACTGTGATCAAGAAAGTACTATAATGTAACTTATTATTGTGCTACAGAAAAGGCTGCCTCATTGTAGCTGTACCACAAAAGTTACTACTAAAACATGTTTTACTTTCCAGAATAATACATAAAAACTGTGCAGATATAAAACAGAGACACCGCCAAAGCAACAATATAAATTGTGTCACACATTAGTAGCATCGTGATATGATCGTGTAGCTATCAAATAAACTAATCACTGTGTCATCTGGTATCTCTCAGAAAGTACTTTAAATAAAAAAGTCTTTTCAAGTAAACCAAAATGTTGCATTAAAATCCCATTAGCAGTATGTGTTCTAAGTATGTAAGCCTTATAGTCGTTACATAATCGTGCAACTAACAAGCAAGAATGTACACACACAATAACACTGTGTCGTCTGTTCACTATAACAATGCATTCGTAATTACTGTCTAAATATGATCCCTAGGTTCTAGACTGGATAGTTAATTTTAAAACATAGTTGCGTGTTAACAGTTTCTAAGTGTGACAACGCGTACTAGAAATGTGAAGTGAAAAGTTTTATGGAAAAGACAAAGTTTAAAAGCAGATTATCTTTCAACAAACGGTTTTACATGTGCAATGTGGTGTAAACCTTTACTCTTCCTAGTACGCAGAGTTTCACATCAACGCAATTATCATGTGGTATACGTCGGATTCTGTAAGGTCCACTGTAAACTAGAAAGAATTTGTGACTCAAGTGTTTCTTCTTATGTGACAATGAATGAGCTTTAATGAGAACTTTCTGACCAATATATAATTTCTTTGCATTTGCTTTACCGTGTAGTTTTCTCCTTTTGTCTGCTGCAGAGTTTATATTTTCAATAGCCAAATCAATTACGTCTTTGTGTCGAAGTTTACGTGTATTCAGGAAAGGTACAAGCTCTCTGATTCTTTTCGGTGGTTCTTCATTCTTCAGTACAAGAGTAGGTGGTAAAGCAGTGGAGTCATGAGGCATTTCATTCAGCACATTTTGAAATAATTGTAAATATCTGTCCCAATGCTTTTGCTTTCTGTGACAATAAAGTCTGCAAAGCTTATTGATTTCTTTCATAATCCGTTCAGACGGGTTACAATGTGGTGAGTACAATGAAATAAAAACAGGTTTGATTTTATGATTCCGAAGCATGCGTGACCAAACAGCAGATCTGAATTGCGGTCCGTTATCTGAAATGACTTTACTAACGTGTCCAACTTGACGTAAGAAATTTTTAACAAAGGCGTTGGATACAGATCGTCCAGTGGCTTTACGTCACGAAGTGAAGGAAACAAATTTTGAAGTAAGTTCAACAGCGACTAGAACGTAAAAAAATCCATTCGATGTTCTGACAAAGGGTCCCAAGAGATCAACAGCAGCAAATTCTTTTAATTTAGAAGGAATGATAGGAAACAACGGAGCACGATGTAAGATAGTAGATGGTTTCGCCTTTTGACAAAGTTTACAAATAGACAAGACTCTTCGAATTCTCTTTTCCATATTGTTAAAATAACAAGTCGTTCGAAGAATATGATAACATTTTCGTGGACCAAAATGTGCGTAGCTGCGATGAATGTACCAAATGAGCTTATTAACAAAATCGTCTGGAATGCAAAGTACCCATAGCTTGTCATCAACAGTGCAGCGTTTGAAGAGTATATTGTTTCTAACCAGATAATAATGCCGAATCTGAGTGTGTGTCTTTTCATGCCATTTACTTTTGATGTCTTTCCAAATGGGATCTTTATCTTGTTCACGAGCAATGTCCTTTAAAGGTATGGTGATGAAGTTTTCAAAGGCGACTTTCTGAATGTAAAGAATACTGAAATTTTTCTCGAGGTTGCCTTCTGTGTTACTTTTCACAAGCCCAGGCGGTGCGCGTGACAGTGAGTTCGCAACAATGTTCTCCTTGCCGGGAATGTAGACTATTGTGAAGTGGAATTCTTGCAGAAACAATGCCCAACGTTTTAACCTGTCATGATTTAATTTTGAAGAGATAAGAAATTTTAATGCACGATGATCACTGTATACTTTTATGTGCTTACCAGAAAGAAAGGAACGGAATTTGTTAAATGCCCAAACGACAGCTAAAGCTTCTAATTCAGTAACGAAATAATTTTTTTTCGGATTTTGTTAGCACTCGGCTAGCAAAAGCAATGGTTTTCTGAACAGTAGTGTCATTTTCTGTGGCTTCTTGAAATAAATGGGCACCAAGACCGACTTTAGAAGAATCCGTGCTAAGGCAGAAATCTTGTGACAGATCTGGATGAGCTAGTATTGGCGCGTTAAGTAGCGATTCTTTCAAAGAATTGAATTCCAACTGTGCTTGTTCGTCCCAGTTCAAAATAGTATTTTTTCCAGTGAGAGAACGAAGTTTTGGTGTAACTAGAATTTGCATAGTCAGAAAACGACGGTAAAAATTTACGAGACCTAGAAAACTGAGGAATTGTTTTTTTGTGGATGGAACTGGAATGGCTCTGATTGCTTCTAACTTTTCAGGATCCGGCTGAATGCCTTGAGAAGAAATAATATGTCCCAAAAACCTCACCTTTCACCTACCGAATTCAGACTTTTCCAAGTGAACTGTAATTCCAGATTCTGGAAAAATACGTAACAAACTGTTGAGGATGCGATTATGTTGTTCCCATGAGGCTTCTGCTATTAGAATATCATCCACATATAAGGTGATGTGACGTTTTAAGAAATCACGTAATATGGAATTTAGCCCACGAATGAATGATACCGAAGAAATGTTCAAACCAAAAGGAAGTTTCCGAAATTGATAACAAACGCCGATACAAAGAAAACCTGTGTATTTTCTACATTCTGGATGAAGTTCGATCTGATAAAAGCTGGATCTCAGATCAATAGAAGACAACACTGTTACACCATTAAAATTGTGAAGAAGTTCATCCAACGTTTGCGGCCTGTCTGTTTCAGGAATGATGATAGTATTGATTTGTCTCGAATCTAAGACAAGCCTGATGATCGATCCATTTTTCTTCTCAACAACATGTAATGGATTGTTGTATGAGCTTACTGCAGGCTCATTAATTGCCTCGTCAAGCATGGATTGTATTTCTGTTCTAACACGGTCCTTATAATGTGCCAGAAATACGTATGGTCTAACACAAAATTTAGTATGCTCACGAACACGAAATTGGTATTGAAATCCCTTGATTGTTCCTGTTTTGTGGGTAAAAACTGTGGAATGTGCTTGTAAAATCTCAAAAAGGTCCTGCCTATCAGTGTCATTACAGTTCTCAAATGGTTGAATTTTATTCTGAATTAACTCATTAGTTCAAATACGCCGTCGCTATCATCCATGTCAGTACTTGCAGAGTGATTGTTAGTGTCTAGTTCCGTCGAAAATTCCGAACTGTTGTCTAACAGAAGGTAAAGCCGATTAATTTCTTCGTCATAGTTTGAGAGCCAATCTTCAAATTTCAAATCTATTGACTTACCTTCTTTCTCTAAACTTATTTCAGCATCGTGAAAGTTTAAGATTGCTTTGTATTCATTAAAAAAGTCTACTCCAAATATAATTTCCGTCGACAATAATGGAACAATAAGAAAGATCATAGAGAAGCTGTGGCTTTGACAAAAGAATTCTAAGTTGGTTTGTTGGCGTACATCTACACTTTTTCCAAAGATTGCACCTTGTAATTTAATCTTACATAAAGGAAGTGTGGGGCAATCGTTCGATTTGTTGCATTTGCTAAAGGCTGATTCGCTAATTACTGAAATGGGACTGCCATAGTCAAGTACTGCCGTAAATTTTACGTCACATACCGTAATGTGAATCACAGGATATGCAATGTTGTTATGTGTTACGTCGTGACCCTGGAGTAAGATGTCCCTAATGTCTTCCATTTTTACGTAATTACTAGCTACGGCAGCTGCATCGTCAGTTTCGTAAGTACGTTTTGTGGCTGCCAGCGGTATGAGTCATTGCCTATTGTGTCTTTGTTGGCGCTCGTCGTTATTAGGATTTGGAGACCTAACTTCTACAAATTCACCTTGTCGAGAGGGCCCTGCCCTGTTTGAATCCCGCCAGTTCTGATGCAATTCAGGTCCGTCGTTACGATCATATCGTCTGTCGTCATGTCGGTAGATTCCATAGTTTCTTTCTTGTCGGTCACGTGGTGGAGAATTTCTCCCTGAATCGTAACTGCGCGCTGGACCGTTGCGTCTAAAGTCATTCTGTCTCCCTTGATAATAATTATTTTGGTTCCCATATTGTCTGTTTCTCTGATTGTCTCTGTGATAGTCACTACTGCGGAGAGGTGATCTTTCCCTGTAATTATTACTACTCTGCCAACGGTTGTCATACAGGTGGTGTCTGTTTTGGTCACGATTTGTGTTGTGAGAATAGCCTTGTCGTGTCCAGTTATTATTTCTTTCATCGCGGAATTGCGATGGATGTGACCTGTAATTGTTGTGTTCCTGTTTTCGCATTGTGCGATTGTCAGTGTCAATTTCTAATTCTTGTAAGAGTCCCTGAAAAGCTTCAATGTCGTCTTTGCAACGTCCTGCCAAAATAATATGTCGTAAATGTTCAGGTAATTTGATTAAGCAAATGCGGATGAGTTCTGAGGGGCTGTATGGGTTTGACAGGTACTGATTCTTGTGCAACATGTCTTCAAAATATTTCACAAGACTGGAAAATTCAGATTGTTCGAAATGTTTCATCATTATGATGCTATGTTTTACTCGGTCTTGTGTAGCTTGAGACCAATATGCTGAGAGGAAGGCATGATAAAATTCTCCTTCACTGTGGCAATCGTGAATGACCGATCACATTCTTACAGCTGGTTCATTCTCTAAATAGCCACACATAAATTCTAATCTGTGCTTTAATCACCAGTTGGGAGGAAAACAATGAGAGAATTGATGAAGCCACGCTTGTGGATGAATGTTGTTGCCGGAATTCTTAAATGTTTTGAATTTACGTGTAGTAATAAACAGCTTATAGTCAAAATCATCATGTCGACGAGTCGCATATCGCTCATTGTTACTTCGTTTCGGCGGTTCCATCTAAAAATTCGGTGTACCTTGCCAATTTCTTACATAATTTCCGAAGTACCTCGTGTTATTATTTTGTGGCTGTTCCGTATTTCTATGTCCCTCTTCCCGTATTGGAGCGCGAGTGTCCTCTGAAATACGTATTACCTTTGTCAGCTGATCTTGTACTTCCCGGATTTCTCTTTGGTGTGCGTATTACTTTGATTCTGATTTTGTTTGAATTTCCTAATTTGTTCGCACTCTTCTGTGTCATTAAAGACTACCGGTTTTGTGTCATTCAGATTATGATCTACCTTCATAGACAAATTATTTAGCTGATCCGAAAGTTCAACTACTTTCTCTGATAATGAACAAATTTCCTCCATGTGTCTTTCTGAACCAATTTTCAGGGTATCTACTGTGTCCTTTAAGTTTTCCTGAGTTTTTGCAAGTTGCGTAACCAAATCGGTAGATGCAACTGATTCAATTTTAGCTTGCAAGGTCTCATGATTTTCGTAAACAATAGTTTGCAGTTCTTTTATATCTGCTTCGTGATACTGTAATGCATTTTCATGCCGCGAAAAAATAGGTTGAAAATGCTCACAAATTTGTGTTTTTACGTCATTACAGACTTTTCGACATTTCGATTCAATGTTATGTAACTCAGTAGTTAAATATTGACGTGTTTGTTCAAGCGTTGTGTCTAACTTTTGAAGCTTTTGCTGTGTTTGTCTCTGATTTTGTTCCATTGCGTCTAACTTTTGAAGCTTTTGCTGTGTTTGTCTCTGATTTTGTTCCATTTGTTGCATTAATTGCAATAATAATGTATTAGTGTCTGGAATCTGTTTCTCTATGCTTTTTGGCAGTGCATTTTCACCGGCAACATTCACATTTTGACAAGCAGAAAATGTGTCTTGACTCATTTGAGAAACCGGTGAGGACCCAAAACCTGAGTCTACAGTATTTGCAATATTCAGTTCTGTCATTCCCGATTCCTGAGGCGAGCTGTTGCCGACCGATCGATCGATAATGCTTCCCTGTTCACTACTTGTTTCGCTGTATACACCATTATTTGCCGCCCGCTCCATTTCCCTATGCACAGTTACCAAATTACTACTTTGAATGTCTGTTAATTCATTACGCAGTGGTGCTGATAAGCTACGCTCGTCGTCACTATTATTTCTCAGTTTACTTTGGAGCCTAGTGTTACGCTTTTCACACGCCATTATTGTCACAATATTTCACACGATAACACAGAAAAGCACAATTTGAAGAGAAAAAATAAGAGATCACATTAACATAGCACTGAAAATAATATCTAGTTAACTGCAAGCGCAGCTGCGAAATACTTGGTGCAAATCTACGTGGATGCCACAACTGTTTTACTGCACAACAATAAAAGACTGCAGCTACAAAGGAGATTCTCTCTACAATTGCGCGCTAGCAGTAAACAAAAGCTACACTAATTACACAAACTACAAGTAAAAATCAGAAGATTCCAGTGAGGTATCCTCGGCTAAGGGTCGACATGTGAAACGTCCCCTTTGAACAATTATACATGACTGTGCTTGAATTGACACACAATATTTTTTTAGCGCAACGCAATCTGACTTTCAATAATCGCTACAAAAGAATGGCCCTGACTAACATTAACCTATACCTTTCACAAATCACTTACAAAAATCTTCGTTACTCGAACTACTGCAATACAGCGAGCGCCAATACTGCCAGCTAAATGAAAGATTCAAACCACGGAAGGCACTAACGACTGATAGGCATAGTTAGCAAATGAAAGATTTTATTAGAGAACAAACAATGTATTTACCTTAATAGTCATAATATATATAGCAGTTCATGACATCCATTCTTACAAATGTACTGTTTCTGATGGACACATCTCCAGATTATCCACTCTCAAAAATCCGCCATCTCACTTCCCGACATCCACCACTGCTGGCGGCTCACCTCCAACTGCGCAACGCTACGCGCTGTTCACAGCCAACTGCCCAACACTACAATAGCAAATTCCAACAATGCAAACCAGCCACTGACTGCACACAGCACAGTCAGTGATTTTCATACAGAGCGCTACGTGACGTTACCAATAAAAAACCGAAACAGCCTACTTACAAACCAATTAAACCTAACTAACTTAAGGGCATCACACACACATCCATGCCCGAGGCAGGATTCGAACCTGCAACCGAAGCGGTCAATCGGCTCCAGACTTTATCGCCTGGAACCGCACGGCCACTCCGGCCGGCGTGTGTGATGTCCTTAGGTTAGTTGTGTTTAATTAGTTCTAAGTTCTAGGCGACTGATGACCTCAGAAGGTAAGTCGCATAGTGCTCAGAGTCATTTGAACCATTTTGACATTAAGTGTGGTATTTCTTTTGAGAGTCAATTATTTGCACAGATGATCTGCAGTGCCCACCAGTATATTGCAGGTGTCTGTCCATAACGCTTAACTACATAAACTCAGGCATATTGTTTTTGCCTTTCAGAGTCTTTTGTCTATTGTCTCTAATGTCGCGTAGCTTAAGCTAACTTTTTTAACAGTTTAGAGTGTATTTATAGTACGTACTTCGCAAATACCGTGGGTATGTTAACCTGAAGTTTCCTGATGTTTGCTCATCCCATTGATCATTAACAAGCGCATTCGAGTTGGTGCATCGCAAGTTATGAGCAAGGCTGAATCATTGCCGCTCTTGAGAGGACGGAATCCAAGCAGTTCAGGCAACGGCCAATATGCATCAGATAGGACATTTGTATCGTATGTGTTGACGGTGGTGGAAGGGTATAATGAAGTTGTCCAGTCAAATGGTTCAAATGGCTCTGAGCACTATGTGACTTAACTTTTGAGGTCATCAGTCCCCTAGAACTTAGAACTACTTAAACCTAACTAACCTAAGGACATCACACACATCCATGCCCGAGGCAGGATTCCAACCTGTGACCGTAGCAGCAGCGCGGTTCCGGACTGAAGCACCTAGAATCACTTGGCCACCGCGCCCGGCTAGTCGTTTAGTAACGTTAGTACTTTTACTCCGTGCTTCTTATTGTACAGTTATTATGTTGCTTTCCAGAATAACTTACAGATGAATGTTGGTCATAGGAGCTTTAGTGTCTTAGTAAACTAGATGATATGGTTACGTACGATGAGGTGAACATCAGGAACGGAGAATCGACGTGTGGTTAAACATATTACTCCGGCATATTGATGAGGCTAACTCCAAGGTATTGTAAGTGGAATTGAAGGAACCGTTAGGAACTACACCTACTGGACATTAAAATTGCTACACCACGAAGATGACGTGCTACAGACGCGAAATCTAACCGACGGGTATAGGATGCTGTGACATGCAAATGATTAGCTTTTCAGAGCATTCACACAAGGTTGGCGCCGCTGGGGACACCTAAAACGTGCTGACATGAGGAAAGTTTCCAACCGATTTCTCATACACAAACAGCACTTCACTGGCGTTGCCTGATGAAATGTTGTTGTGATGCCTCGTGTAAGGAGGAGAAATGCGTCCTACCACATTTGCGACTTTTATAATGGTCGGATTGTAGCCTATCGCGGTTGCGGTTTAACGTATCGCGACAGTGCTGCTCGCGTTGGTCGAGATCCAATGACTGTTAGCAGAATGTGGAATCGGTGGGTTCAGGAGGGTAATACGGAACGCCGTGCTGGATCCCAACGGCCTCGTATCACTAGCAGTCGAGATGACAGGCATCTTATCCGCATGGCTGTAACGGATCGTGCAGTCACGTATCGATCCCTAAGTCAACACATGGGGACGTTTGCAAGACAACAACCATGTGCACGAACAGTTCGTCGACGTCTGCAGCAGCTTGGACTATCAGCTCGGAGACAATGGTTGTCGTTACAGACAGGAGCACCTGCGATGGTGTACTTAACGACGAACCTGGGTGCACGAATGGCAAAACGTCATTTTTTCGGATGAATCCAGGTTCTGTTTACAGCATCATGATTGTCGCATCCGTGTTTGGCGACATCGCGGTGAACGCACACTGGAAGCGTGTATTCGTCATCGCCATACTGGCGTATCACCCGGCGTGATTGTATGGGGTGCCACTGATTACAAGTCTCGGTCACCTCTTGTTCGTGTTGAAGGCACTTTGAACAGTGGACGTTACGTTTCAGATGTGTTACGACCCGTGGCTCTACCCTTCATTCGATCCCTGCGAAACCCTACATTTCAGCAGGATAATGCCCGACCGCATGTTGCAGGTCTTGTACGTGCCTTTCTGGATACAGAAAATGTTCGACTGCTGCCCTGGCCAGCACATTCTCCAGATCTCTCACCAATTGAGAACATCTGGTCAATGGTGGCCGAGCAACTGGCTCGTCACAATACGCCAGTCACTACTCTTGATGAGCCGTGGTATCGTGTTGAAGCTGCATGGGCAGCTGTACCTGTACACGCCATCCAAGCTCTGTTTGACTCAATGCCCAGGCGTATCAAGGCCGTTATTACGGACAGAAGTGGTTGTTCTGCGCACTGATTTCTCAGGATCTGTGCACCCAAAATATGTGAAAATGTAATAACATGTCAGTTCTAGTATAATATATTTGTCCAATGAATATCCGTTTATCATCTGCATTTCTTCTTGGTGTAGCAATTTTAATGGCCAGTAGTGTATGAACAATTAATTGGAAAGCGAGGAAAGTGGTATTGTCGAGATGATGGAGCATTTGCTCGACTAGGTGTGTTGGCCATTTGGCTGAAGTGGAAGGGCAGAGTTACAGGTACAGGGCATGTGCTTGGGCACTCCTGCGGATCCAGAGAGGATTTGGTATTAGGCATGTTTAGCAATAAGACCGGTTGGTTATGAGACAGATGTAGTGCGTTGGACGAGAGAAAGGGTTCTGTGAGTGTATCAGTTCCCCTACGAGACATCGTATAGGAGTTGGTGTTGATGGTGTAACCCCTCATTGTGTGATACATATTCGGAACTGTATGGGAACTGCCTCACAGAGCGTTGGCGCTGTTTCTCGGGAATCTGAACCAGAGGCAAGGCCGGGCACGTGAGGCGCAGGCAGCGCGACCCTGGGGCACGGCGGGTAACAGGTGGCGGCCGGCTAGCAGCTCGTTACTCGCGGCCCGGCCAGCGGACGGTAGGCCTGCGTCCGCAGCCGATGCCGACGCGGCCGCTCATTAGAATGGGGCCGGCGGAGATTTAAGACTGCGGCCGCGCGCCGCCATTACTCATCTCATTGTTCGGCGCGGCGCGCGATAGCATCGTATCTGGTGTGCGGTGCGCGCCGCGGCGGGCGACCTGCTACAGACAGCGCCGGTAGTTATTACCGAGATGGCGGCCGGCGATAGCGCCCCCCGGCCATATATACCGAACCCGGCGCGCCACGAGCGCCGCTGCCACCGGCGCCGGCCGCCGACGACTGCCGTGGGCTGAGTCACGGCCGGTAGCTCACCTCACCTCGCCTCGCCTCGCTTCACTCCTTCCCTTCCCAGGGACTGTCGTGCAGCCGAGGGGAAGAACGATCCCAGCTCCAGACGGTCCACGGCTAATCGGGAAAAGAGGATGCGGTGCGAAGCGATAAACGGCGATCCAACAACAGACAGACTGTACCAACAGAACAGGTCGGGCTTCCTAGAACTCAGCCGGCCGGTGTGGCCGAGTGGTACTAGGCCCTACAGTTTGGAACCGCGCGACCGCTACGGTCGCAGGTTCGAATCGTGCCTTGGGCATGGATGTGTGTGATGTCCTTAGGTTAGTTAAGTTTAAGTAGTTCTGAGTTCTAGGGGACTGATGACCTCAGAAGTTAAGTCCTATATTGCTGAGAGCCATTTGAACCATTTTTGAACCTAGAACTCACGTTGAATGTCAAGTGCAGCGCACATATTGCGGTATGAGCGAAGTATATGCCGCAATATGAACCACTGGGGTAATGTATTGTTCCTTCGCCACTTTGCATTCTGCCTAAACAATACCATCTTCCCTTGACATACCATTTACTGACCAAATCTTTCTACAGGTGTCTCGCTTATTCTGCGATAGTGTATTATTGTAGCTTGTCTCATTTTGCCTTCAAAGCTCCTTGAGAGAAGGCCTGTCAACCAGCTACGTGTCTTAGGACCCTGTGATCATTTCTGTAAGGAAACTATGCAGCTCAGTCCTTGGATTAGAGATTATCAACCGGACAAGCTTGGCTACAATAAAGTACACAATTACACAAAAATTTTCAGTTTTGTCCACACCGTTGTGGCCGTGCGGTTCTAGGCGCTTCAGTCTGGAACCGCGTTACCGCTACGGTCTCTGGATCGAATCCTGCCTCGGGCCTGGATGTGTGTGATGTCCTTAGGTTAGTTAGGTTTAAGTAGTTCTAAGTTCTAGGGGACTGATGACCACAGATGTTAAGTCCCATAGTGCTCAGAGCCATTTTGTCCAGACTTTTATTATTTCCTACTAGCTGAGTACATGGCGTTGCTTGAGTATGTGAATAGTCCAGTCTTCTACACGTCTTCTTCCTTCTCTTTCTGTCCATATCCTCCTTCACCCCATTCTGTGCATATTCTCCGCCCCCTCCATCTGATCACCTCCTTCATCCCCCACTCTCTGTCCATCTTCTCCTCCTCATCTACGCCTCTTTCCCTTCTCCTCTCCATCTCCTCCTCCCCTCTCCTCCTTTCATTATCTCCTTCTCCCCCTCCTAGAATCCTATCTCCTCCTATTTCCTTTCACTATCCCCCCCCTAGAATCCCATCTCCGCCTCTCCTTTGTCCATCTCCTCCTCCGCCTCTCTCTGTCCACTTCCGCTGCCCCCACTCTCTGCCCATCTTTTTCTCCCCCTCCTCCCTGTCCATCTGCTCCACATTCCTTCCTATGTCCATCTCGTTCTTCCCCCTCTCTGCACATATCCTCCTTCCACTCTCCCTGATTATCTCTTCTTCTTTCTGCTCACTGTCCATCTCCTCCTCTCCTCTATCCATTTCTGTCTATCCTCTCTCTCTCCTATCTCTTCCTCCCCTCTACTCCTTCCTGCATCCTCCCCTCCCTGTCTGTCCATATCTTGCTCCCCCTTCTATCTCCATGTCGTCACCCCCACCCAAATAAGAGGCTGGTTGTTCGTATCCCCACAGTGTTTCCTTACAGATCGTAACTAAAATGTGTTCCAAATTTTACTGAAATCGTTCCAGGAAGTTTAGGACGAGATTTTTACCCGTGGTCTTTGTCAGCGTACGCACATGTCCGAGATATTTAACATACATGTAACATATTTCAAACGTATTTGTACACATTTTTCACTGTATGTATAACGAATATCGCCCTGCAGTTTCATTTTCACCCAGCTCAATGTTTCAGGTGTGTTATCACCTAGGTTATGCATCTTACAACGAAATAATTTTTCTGTTATATTCATTGGTATATATGAACACTGTGTGGTAAATATATCGTGAATACATTTAGTAGTAAAGAAGTTATAAATTAAAACGTCATGCTTCATGCGGCAGTTTTACTCTATCAACAGCAAGGATAGAGTAACTTTGTGGAGATTTCAGCCACAAAAAGTTTCATAAAGGTTTGGAATTACGTGGACAGTTTGAGCAAGTCAGTAAGTGCTCTCATTCTCAAACACTGGATAACTGAAATAAGGGTATTCGTGCGTCGTGGCCTTTTTCAACCCCAACCGTCTCGCACGAAGATGGTTCTTACCCACAAAGTGATTATCTCCAGACAGAAAACTGAAAAAGAGGCCATCGAGGAGTACGATCTTCATCTACAAATACTGGAAAAACCACGTTTGGTTGAAACTGGTACCGTGTTCTAGGAGGTGGTGTGGAACATACACTCCTGGAAATTGAAATAAGAACACCGTGAATTCATTGTCCCAGGAAGGGGAAACTTTATTGACACATTCCTGGGGTCAGATACATCACATGATCACACTGACAGAACCACAGGCACATAGACACAGGCAACAGAGCATGCACAATGTCGGCACTAGTACAGTGTATATCCACCTTTCGCAGCAATGCAGGCTGCTATTCTCCCATGGAGACGATCGTAGAGATGCTGGATGTAGCCCTGTGGAACGGCTTGCCATGCCATTTCCACCTGGCGCCTCAGTTGGACCAGCGTTCGTGCTGGACGTGCATACCGCGTGAGACGACGCTTCATCCAGTCCCAAACATGCTCAATGGGAGACAGATCCGGAGATCTTGCTGGCCAGGGTAGTTGACTTACACCTTCTAGAGCACGTTGGGTGGCACGGGATACATGCGGACGTGCATTGTCCTGTTGGAACAGCAAGTTCCCTTGCCGGTCTAGGAATGGTAGAACGATGGGTTCGATGACGGTTTGGATGTACCGTGCACTATTCAGTGTCCCCTCGACGATCACCAGTGGTGTACGGCCAGTGTAGGAGATCGCTCCCCACACCATGATGCCGGGTGTTGGCCCTGTGTGCCTCGGTCGTATGCAGTCCTGATTGTGGCGCTCACCTGCACGGCGCCAAACACGCATACGACCATCATTGGCACCAAGGCAGAAGCGACTCTCATCGCTGAAGACGACACGTCTCCATTCGTCCCTCCATTCACGCCTGTCGCGACACCACTGGAGGCGGGCTGCACGATGTTGGGGCGTGAGCGGAAGACGGCCTAACGGTGTGCGGGACCGTAGCCCAGCTTCATGGAGACGGTTGCGAATGGTCCTCGCCGATACCCCAGGAGCAACAGTGTCCCTAATTTGCTGGGAAGTGGCGGTGCGGTCCCCTACGGCACTGCGTAGGATCCTACGGTCTTGGCGTGCATCCGTGCGTCGCTGCGGTCCGGTCCCAGGTCGACGGGCACGTGCACCTTCCGCCGACCACTGGCGACAACATCGATGTACTGTGGAGACCTCACGCCCCACATGTTGAGCAATTCGGCGGTACGTCCACCCGGCCTCCCGCATGCCCACTATACGCCCTCGCTCAAAGTCCGTCAACTGCACATACGGTTCACGTCCACGCTGTCGCGGCATGCTACCAGTGTTAAAGACTGCGATGGAGCTCCTTGTGCCACGGCAAACTGGCTGACACTGACGGCGGCGGTGCACAAATGCTGCGCAGCTAGCGCCATTCGACGGCCAACACCGCGGTTCCTGGTGTGTCCGCTGTGCCGTGCGTGTGATCATTGCTTGTACAGCCCTCTCGCAGTGTCCGGAGCAAGTATGGTGGGTCTGACACACCGGTGTCAATGTGTTCTTTTTTCCATTTCCAGGAGTGTATATTCATATACAAACTTCCATACATATGTACGTACATTAATTTTTGTAACGTATATGGAGTTCGATTGTGCATTTTGGCTATTTGCCACCACTGTATCATATACTTACGTACTGTAATGCGTATGCACCTACACTTCGTATGAGTATCTACTATTTAACGACATATATTGTATTGGTATTTTACAGTATTTGATCCGATGACGGCAGTTAGCCAAAACGCTTAATCAAAATAATAAATAATAAAATATGGCTAAGACTGAACGATTTTATGTGTTTTTGCATGATTTCTGACGCTGACTTACATAATGACATCCTCTCTGCCTTTTGACAATAAAATATATAAAAAAAGGTTAGCGGAACCAAAAGCACAGACTAACTACAACAAACGATACTGAAATGTGGCTTCTCGCCCCATTTCATTATCACGATACAGTTCTTTCCTGCACGGATTTACCGGCGTGTGGCGTCTCCAAAGATGCGGGCGATAGTCGTTCCTAGACTGCGTTAAGCTATGCTCTTTGAGCCAAGGCGAGGGCGGAGAAGGAAGCGGGAAACTGCGTTAGAATTCAGAACTGAGTTTTTTTCCAGTATTTGTAGATGAAGATCGCACTCCTCGATGGCCTCGTTTTCAGTTTTCTTTCGCGAGCTCGAGCCGTGGATTCTGTGCGAAATGCTTTACGTCATCTACATTCCATTTTATCTGCGTTAGTGACTTAAAATTCTCTAAGTGATTTTGTGCAATGTGGCCATGTGGATCAGTGCACGCATTCGATATTTCTCCATCGCCATTTGTACCTAATCTGACTTGCCTCCTTTAAATGAAAAAGACTGTACTCTGTCTTTTGCAGGTAATATTTGTGGATACAAACGTTTAGGATATTTTGTCAAGATACTGGTTGAAATTCTTTTGTTCAGTGTGGTCGCGAACGATGTGTATTCCTGATTTGTTTCATTTTTATAGTGTTCCATGTGTTTGTTTACAAGTATTAATAAATATGCGCCATACATCCAAAAAGTTCCGACACGAATTATATTCCTGGCATGTAGGTGACGTTAGTGCATCGCAGAAGTCGCATCTTGAACTAACAACTATAAACAACAGATATGCGTTTTACCAGTCGGTCGTGAGCAGGCAGTGTTAAATAGTGGACAAGCGGCCGTAGTGTGTCAGTATTGTCGTGGCATATTTTACAATGGACCAACATCTCCAAATCAAGAGTTCAACACATTATCAAGAATGTTTTGAAGAAGAGGAATGTCTGTGCAAAGTTTATCCCGCACAGCTTGACTCCCGAACAAACGCAGTGACGCATAGATGCCTGCCACAACTTGACTGAAATGCAGTAGACGGACAACTTTTTTCTGGAAAAAATCATTATGGGTTACAAGAATTGGTGTTATCAATACGAATCACACTTAAAAAGACAATACGCAGAAATTTTCGTGAAGGATTAATGCTTTGATGACACAACCGAACTTCAAGCCATCGTGACACGCGAGTTGGAAAACACCCCAAAGAACGTCTGTTCTGACAATTTCCCGTAGTTGTGAGAAAGTTCTGTGCGCTGTTCTCAGGTAGGGGAGACTAAATTGAATACCTGTAGCATTAAAGCCTCAAACTTAACTTTAATGTATCTTTTATTAAACCAGCGACGAAACTTTTTGAACTGAAAGGGTATATCGTGGAGGTTGATTTCCTTATTGATTTTCTTTTTTAATCTCTGTGAGAGACTGAATCTTTTATATTGCGAATTTTCTTGATCAAAGAACTTACGTCTGAATAATGTTTTTCTTTGCTGTTGAGGGAGTACCATCAACGCTCGCTTCTGTAATTACTGATTAAATAAATAGTTGCGCAAAATTCATGTCAGCCACATGAGTGTTTTTTCTGGGATTATGGTAACATCTCCTGGCTATCGATTTCTGGAGACCATCCTAAATCTATGCCAGGCCCTGATTAATTACCTTTAAGTGCTTTTTTAAATTTGTTTGTACAATCCCTCTCGAATTACAACCTTCCGAAGCAGCAGGAGATGTCTATATTTCTTGTGATTTTCAGCTTCGTCATTGTAAGTTCAGCGAGCTGTGACTGTGTTGAGTATACAAGTTCTTTGCGTGAGTCTGATGTAAAACTCAGCCGAGGCCCATGGAGACAGTTAAAAATACTCCCAGGTTTCAATTTTCCTTTGAGGTTGCTGCCAAAACAGCAGAGAAATTATTACTATTATAGTCAGATGTGTAATATCATTTTGTCTTTTGTCGACGGATCAGGGGGAATATTATTCTCGTAGTCAGATGCTTTTGTACTTTCTTAATCATTCTTCGATGCATTTATTTACTTAATGTAGGCAGCACAGTCCCACGTGCTTTGTACAGTTTGGCCCTACAAAGAATAAGGTATCTATACTAAAATATAACAAAGCCTTACAGGGCTTAACATTTTAATGGATTATTCTCTTCAAGTCTCCACCCCGCTTACAACAAGACCAATTCTGTGAATAATTTTAATCGATTATTCTCTTTTGTCTCCACCCCGCTTACAACAAGACCAATTCTGTGATTAACTGTGGTACTAAGTTTCACACATAAAGTTTCACCTAGCACCTCCTGCCAGGATTGTTTGCTCAATCACTTCAGTACGTATGAGTAGAAATAGAGCTAAAAGACTACCTTAATTTGTCAACTATTGTATTACGTATTCATTTAGCGACATATTTCGAGGTAAACCTCATCTTCAGGCTGAATGGCATTACAAAAGCAACTTTAAAATAAGGCCGTACTGATGTTACATAGTCTTTCCGTAAATGCTGTGGTCATCTTTTTTTCTTCTGGCGTGGCAGTCTCGTAGTGATGCGCTGGTGTGCCTCCATTTCCGTGACTCCCCTGGTCACTGTGCACAAATTGTCACTAACACAGTAGAACTTGGAAACACGATCACAAACAGTTCTGCAGTGCAGAAATGTTTGTGATGGTTTTCCAAGATTGGGCGCAGTGGAAAACCAGCTCCTCGTAAACCACATACGTCTGGAGTCAGTGCTAAGAGAAGCATGATGTGTAAAGAGCTACACGACTGTATGCTAACGAGTGGGAGCGAATTATTTGCGTTGATGAACCATGCTATGCCCTGTGACAATCCGATGGAATGGTTTGGGTTTTCGTAAACCCTCGTCGCCAGTTTTGTAAAGGACTCGTTGCTACTGCCGTCGAGGCCGTGTTGCCACTGTTGTTGCTGTAGACCGAGTTTGTGAGTTTGTGAAACGGCTTCTGGTGAAGTACACCGCTAAAACAATTTCCCCTTCCACTATTACAAAACTATGCCCCAGCATCAGGTAACAGAATAGGAGAACGAAGGCTTTACAGCACTCCAACAAATTAGTAACAAAGTCACACAAACGAGTTAAAAGGTTTACTTATCTTTTTGACTTGTTGAACAATGAAGTCTACAACAGTGCATGTAATATAACACCGAAAATGCAATTTTACACAACTGTCTGTTCACTTCGAAGAGTTCACAAAACGACGTCCCCTGTCTAAGTCAGCCCTGGACGAAGATCTACAACCAAGAGGGTGAAAACTGCTCTTCTATCTTCCGAGCAGGTTTCTGTCCGTTGTCGACAGCTCATTGGCGGATTGTACTCGGCCTGCAATTGGCCGAGGTGAAGTCGATATCTTCATCTTCAGCGCCGCCCTTGGAACCGGTGAAACTAGCGCAAGTGGCGAGTCTCTATTTCAACGGCACCAGTCGCATATTTGCGCCTGTGGTGCTTTTGCCCTGGTCGTGTCTTGTTCGGACGGCACAGCATGGGTTTTGCCGAATTCCTGGTGAAGGTTACCTGCCGTGTCAACAGTGAAGCATGGGGAAGGTAGTTTTGTGGCATGGGGAAAAACGTATTCGTCTTGTCGCGTACAGGCCACAATGCGCCACATTTACCTAGACTGTGTTTTATTTTCGGACCAAAGACCAGCATTTGATTTGCGAACAAATTTGCACTCTATTTTAACTGATAATCAAAAATATTAATTAATGTATTGGCTCGTCCACGATCTTGTGTGTGATCAGCTAGCCACATATTCCGTGTATCTGTTTCAGTTTTCCACTTGACTTACTTCGATTTACTCAATAGGTTTATAATATTTGATCAATTTTAACGCAATCTCCCGTGATGAGAGGAAGTGCGATTGCGCGTGTGATCGTGGGTGAGATGGGGGAGAGAGTGCAATTTTATCTCACATTGCTATTTATCTTTTCTCCCATTTCCCCGTTTTAACCACATTCTTTTCTGCTTATTTCGTTCAGGCGCCGATACCGTCGTCGTAGAGTGCCACTAACCCACAAACTCGCACACACGGTGGTTAGACTGACGTCACATTATTGCTCTTAAGAAAATGTTAAGTGGGGAAGTACGTGAGCACATTTAGTGCAGTGTATACTGCATAGAGTACAGGAACAGTTCGGAGACGATGATTATTTGTGTCAGTACGACAATGCGCTCTGTCACAAAGCAGCATTTGTGTGACAATCGTTTGCAAACAATAACGTTCCTGAAATGGACTGACCTGCTGAGAGTCACGACCTGAACCAAATAGAACATCTTTGGGACAAGTTAGAACATCTACGTCACTCTAGACCTTTCCGTTTAGCTGATTGCTGCTCGCTAGGGAGAATGGACTGCCATATTTCCACATACCTTCAGGCACTTCATTGAAAGTATCAGTAGCGAAGTCGCCTAACCAGTCTCCTCTGTAGGTCTTCACGACACCGTGTAGTCGACAGTGGTAGGAAAATTCACGTGTTGTGATAAGCTATCTGTCTTCGTGTTACATTTCCCAGGACTCGCAAGGTTGCTACATCAAGCCGACTAGAATATTCTCGCGCCTTCTTGCTCACCTTATCAGCAAGTTCCTTGGACGTTTACAGCAGCAGTCACTTCCAGACAGTACCCACCCCACCTCGTTCTACTTCCTGTCGATCGTTTGTTTCTTAGGGTTGTGCCGAGACAAAACTACTTTCGTACGGCCATAACTGTGGGTCTTTTGACTGCCTTAGGCCGTTGGGACACACAGAAACTTTGTTATCAGTAGCATAGCATCTGATCCTGCACTGTGAGGAAATGCTTATGCAGAAGAGCCACATTATGTGTTTTATTGATAACTTAAATACTTGGAAGTATGCTAAGTGCATGCTGTAAAAGACATACATGCCATTTTGTTTTGTACACTTCCACGTGCTTCAGTGAACGATGTTTTGTTTCTGTAGCGTGGAACACAATGAAAGCATGACTCTTTCGAAACCCCTTAACTATGCCCCATTGCAACACAGAAATTTGAAATTTGCCTCAAAGGTGCCTACCAACTTTCTCTGTAATGGCGCAAAGGCGTGGCAAATTGTGCCCTCATCCACTGGCTCGGCGATGCTTCAGACAGCAAGGCGACGAACGTGCGTTAAAACGCCACAGCTCAGAAGTTCATATGAGGTGTATGCTGTGTTAATGACGTTCCATTGGTACCAAATTTTACCGCAGTTCTGCCCAACGCCACCGTGGACATATCACATGGTGGAAAGGACGTCACATCCCCTCTTACGAGCATCCCCCTCCCACCTTCTTTAGGCGCCTCTGTGATGGAGGTTAGAACCGCGACGTCCAGCGTTGAAACCACATGGTTTTCTTATTTTTTTTTCCTTTATTGAGTTACGATTCCCCCCCCCCCCCCCGAAGGGAGCAGGCTGGCAGAAACTTAGCACGCTGCTCTTCATCCTACAGGATTTTTTAAAAACGTAAGAAGAAGAAACTAAACAATAAAAGCAGGCGATAAAACGGTGATTTAAATTGTAAAATGGCGGAAAGTTGTGGAAGTTAAAACATAAAACAAAGGGTTGGCGATGCTAATTAAATACACAGGAATCATACAGGTAAAATAGTATACAGACAATTAAAAAAACACGGCGACAATCTGGTTTCTGTTCACAAGGTTTACAACCTGCACCACGCAAGTAACGAGCAGCCCTTAGTGGCTCGCCATCACAGTTTTCTTTATCTTAAATATCTTTGTGACTAATGCCCTTTTGGCATATATATTACACTCCTGGAAATGGAAAAAAGAACACATTGACACCGGTGTGTCAGACCCACCATACTTGCTCCGGACACTGCGAGAGGGCTGCACAAGCAATGATCACACGCACGGCACAGCGGACACACCAGGAACCGCGGTGTTGGCCGTCGAATGGCGCTAGCTGCGCAGCATTTGTGCACCGCCGCCGTCAGTGTCAGCCAGTTTGCCGTGGCATACGGAGCTCCATCGCAGTCTTTAACACTGGTAGCATGCCGCGACAGCGTGGACGTGAACCGTATGTGCAGTTGACGGACTTTGAGCGAGGGCGTATAGTGGGCATGCGGGAGGCCGGGTGGACGTACCGCCGAATTGCTCAACACGTGGGGCGTGAGGTCTCTACAGTACATCGATGTTGTCGCCAGTGGTCGGCGGAAGGTGCACGTGCCCGTCGACCTGGGACCGGACCGCAGCGAAGCACGGATGCACGCCAAGACCGTAGGATCCTACGCAGTGCCGTAGGGGACCGCACCGCCACTTCCCAGCAAATTAGGGACACTGTTGCTCCTGGGGTATCGACGAGGACCACTCGCAACCGTCTCCATGAAGCTGGGCTGCGGTCCCGCACACCGTTAGGCCGTCTTCCGCTCACGCCCCAACATCGTGCAGCCCGCCTCCAGTGGTGTCGCGACAGGCGTGAATGGAGGGACGAATGGAGACGTGTCGTCTTCAGCGATGAGAGTCGCTTCTGCCTTGGTGCCAATGATGGTCGTATGCGTGTTTGGCGCCGTGCAGGTGAGCGCCACAATCAGGACTGCATACGACCGAGGCACACAGGGCCAACACCCGGCATCATGGTGTGGGGAGCGATCTCCTACACTGGCCGTACACCACTGGTGATCGTCGAGGGGACACTGAATAGTGCACGGTACATCCAAACCGTCATCGAACCCATCGTTCTACCATTCCTAGACCGGCAAGGGAACTTGCTGTTCCAACAGGACAATGCACGTCCGCATGTATCCCGTGCCACCCAACGTGCTCTAGAAGGTGTAAGTCAACTACCCTGGCCAGCAAGATCTCCGGATCTGTCCCCCATTGAGCATCTTTGGGACTGGATGAAGCGTCGTCTCACGCGGTCTGCACGTCCAGCACGAACGCTGGTCCAACTGAGGCGCCAGGTGGAAATGGCATGGCAAGCCGTTCCACAGGACTACATCCAGCATCTCTACGATCGTCTCCATGGGAGAATAGCAGCCTGCATTGCTCCGAAAGGTGGATATACACTGTACTAGTGCCGACATTGTGCATGCTCTGTTGCCTGTGTCTATGTGCCTGTGGTTCTGTCAGTGTGATCATGTGATGTATCTGACCCCAGGAATGTGTCAATAAAATTTCCCCTTCCTGGGACAATGAATTCACGGTGTTCTTATTTCAATTTCCAGGAGTGTATTTTATAAATGACATATAAGTACTGCCAGTCTTTCACGATAATTCCGTACTTATAATTTGTGTCATACGTTATTAGTCATAATTCTGTGACCATGTTATAGACCATTCTTTCGTGTAAATTCTGAGGAAAACACTCCTAGCAGTGTAGAAACCCGGTTAATTCGTTAAAAATTAGTGACCGAGGGCTGTTTTCTTTTAATTGTAGTGCTTCTTAACATAGTTGTTTCTTAATGACATTTACATATCTCTTTTTCAGAGATACAGGTCTGTTAATGGAATCATCACGAGATAGAAGAATAAGCTACGTAAAGTGAGTGTACCACACAGTCAGACCTGCACATGTACAGTGCAGTAATGAGATAATTTTTGATGATGTTTAGTACAATAGCGTAAGGATTATCTTATACTCTATCCGAACAGGCCTCGGACCGCCGAACGGTATCGACTGGCCGCCGTGTCATCCTCAGCCGATAAGCGTCACTGGATGCGGATATGGAGAAGCGCGTCGTCACCACACCGCTACAACTTTCGTGACTGAAGGATTACCTCATACTTCAGTGTGTATCATCTAGATGTTTATGACAGTTTTGTTATTACCTCTTAAACAAAGTTAGTTTCTTATATATATTGACTTATTCGACATCGATTATGAGCATTTTACTTAAGATTAGTGGAAGGAATATTAGCATAAGTCTCTATCTGAGCAACTATGTACAATGTGTTTCACATCCTTGAGAACCTTCCCACTTGAATCAGTGGAATAAAATTAATTTAATCTCACCTAAAATGAGAAATGTGAGAATGTAAAGTAACTGACTCTGTGTTGCATTTCAAAGCGAAGTTAGTTGCTCTTATCACATCTGAATGGCCGTAGCAGTGACGGAAAATTTTATTTCTTTACCATTCGTGGAGTAATAACGTAGTTGGGAAGCGAATGGATCTTCTGTATTACGAGGACGTGTGCAGAGATTTTTTTTATGTCAAACAATCAGGTCGGAGGAACATACGCAACTGAGCATTATACACTATGTGATGAAAAGTATCCGGACACTTGGCTGAAAATGACTTACGAAATCATTGCGCCCTCCACCGGTAATGCTGGAATTCAATATGGTGTTGACCCAACCTTAGCCTTGATGACAGCTCCCACTCTCTCAGGCATACGTTCAGTCTGGTGCTGGAAGGTTTCTTGGGGAACGGCAGCCAATTCTTCACGCAATGTTGCACTGAGGACAGGTATCGATATGGGTTGGTGAGGCCTGGCACGAAGGTGGCGGCCCAAAACGTTACAAAGGAGTTCTATAGGATTCAGGTCACGACTCTGTGCAGGCCAGTCCGTTACAGGGATGTTATTGTGATGTAACCACTCCGTCACAGGACGTGCATTATGAACAGGTGCCCGATCGTGTTGAAAGATGCAATCACCATCGTCGAATTGCTCTTCAACATTAGGAAGCAAGAAAGCGCTTAAAACATCAGTGTAGGCCTGAGCTGTGATAGTGCCACGCAAAGCAACAAGGGATGCAAGTCCCCTCCATGACAAACACGGCGACACCATAACACCACCGCCTCCGAATTTTACTATTGGCACTACACAAGCTGCCAGATGACGTTAGCCAGGCATTCACCATACCCACACCGCGCCATCGGATCGCCACATTATGATTCGTCACTCCACACAAAGTTTTCCACTGTTCAATCGTTCAACGTTGAAGCTGCTTAGACCAAGCGAGGCGTCGTTTGGCATTTACCGGCATGGTGTGTGGCTTATGAGCAGCCGCTCGACCATGAAATCCAATTCCCGCCTGATTGTCATACTACTTGTAGTGGAACGTGGTGCAGTTTGGAATTCCTGTGTGATGACCTGGATACGTGTCTGCCCATTACATATTACGACCCTCTTCAACTGTCGGCGGTCTCTGTCAGTCATCAGACGAGGTCGGCCTATACGCTTTTGTGCTGTACACGTCCCTTCAAGTTTCTACTTCACTATCACACCCGAAACAATGGACCTAGGGATGTTTAGGAGTGTGGAAATCTCGCGTACAGACGTATGACACAGGTGAAACCCAATCACCTGCCCACTTTCGAAGTCCGTGAGTTTCGCGGAGCGCCCCATTCTGCTCTCTCGCGATGTCTGATGACTAATGAGGTCGCTGATATGGAGTACCTGGCAGTAGCACAAGGCACGTAATATGAAAAACGTATGTTTTTAGGGGCGTACGGATACTTTTGATCACATATTGTACTAGATGTTGAAAATACCGCTACAGTAGTAAGGTTTTTTTGTTTAGAACACGACCGTTTTCGATCTCTTATACACCCATCTTGAGGTGGTAACTTCGTGCTGCGGCCGCGAGCGTCACGGTGGACGAGTGCAGGAGGCACTGTATTACTAGCAAACTCAGAGCTCTGCACTCGCTGGTAATACACCGCGGCGCTCGGGGTTATAACACCTGATGGGTATTTTCAACTTCTGATTTTTAATGTGCCGTCTCGGTAAAAGGAGCTTATTTACTTGTACAAGAGACAACCCAGAAAGAATTAACAGTAAAACTACATACAAGGTGTTACAAAAAGGTACGGCCAAACTTTCAGGAAACATTCCTCACACACAAATAAAGAAAAGATGTTATGTGGACGTGTGTCCGGAAACGCTTAATTTCCATGTTAGAGCTCATTTTAGTTTCGTCCACCTATGCTCAATGGAGCACGTTATCATGATTTCATATGGGATACTCTACCTGTGCTGCTAGAACATGTGCCTTTACAAGTACGACACAACATGTGGTTCATGCACGATGGAGCTCCTGAACATTTCAGTCAAAGTGTTCGTACGCTTCTCAACAACAGATTCGGTGACCGATGGATTGGTAGAGGCGGACCAATTCCATGGCCTCCACGGTCTCCTGACCTCAACCCTCTTGACTTTCATTTATGGGGGAGTTTGAAAGCTCTTGTCTGCGCATCCCCGGTACCACATGTACAGACTCTTCGTACTCGTATTGTGGACGGCTGTGATACAATACGCCATTCTCCAAGACTGCATCAGCGCACCAGGGATTCCATGCGACGGAGGGTGGATGCATGTATCCTCGGTAGCGGAGGACATTTTGAACATTTCCTGTAACAAAGTGTTTGAAGTCACGCTGGTACGTTCTGTTGCTGTGTGTTTCCATTCCATGATTAATGTGATTTGAAGAGAAGTAATAAAATGAGCTCTAACATGGAAAGTAAGCGTTTCCGGACACATATCCACATAACATATTTTCTTTCTTTGTGTGTGAGGAATGCTTCCTGAAAGTTTGGCCGTACCTTTTTGTAACACCCTGTATAAAGCAAGAGAGTGAGAGTGAATTTGTCTTAAACAGAAAGGAAATAATCTTCAAATTTTTTTGTTGTAACGTGATAGATTTCGAGGCTACTAGCCTCATCTTGTACCTGGAGATGAGATGACGCCAGTAGTTTTGAAATTACTTACATTACAACGAAAAAATTTAATTGCAGGTTGAGACAAATTCATTCGTACTCTCAGTTTATCATATGACCGCGTGCTCGCTGTTCCGTCGACGATGGGAAGTTTAAAAGTTCAGTTCTTTAAGCGGCCTTCAACTGTGCCTTCATTTGGGAACGCTTTTGCGAAAATGCTGTGCGAGTTAACGCGTTGGACGTGCGCTCTGACCGCACGCTGCCCAGCAACACGGCTGGCGGATCGCGAGATAACGAAAGCCGCAGCTGTATCGGCGCGGCCCTGCGCCCGATGCTAATAAGCGACCTGTCCAGCGCCGTCCACCCCCGCGCCCTCCAGCAGCGCGCGCTGACGAGTTAATCCGGGGCCATACGCCGCCTCCACTCCAGCATGTCCGACAGATAAGGCCGGCTCCTGCCGGCAGGCAACCCGCCGCGCGATAGCGGCTCGCGCTAATCAGCTCAGTGTCAACGTTATGCACCTGCGTACTAGGCGGGACAATCGCTGCTGTCACGTACGTAGCAGCGCAGAGCTCGGCAATAATTTTCACATTTATGCTTCATTATTAGACAGATTCTCTCTCTCTCTCTCCCTCTCTCTCCCTCTCTCTCTCTCTCTCTCTCTCTCCCATTTCTTTGTCTCTCGTATACTTGTCATTTAATCGCCGATCTGTCAAACTTCATATTCTCTCTTTAGAAAGTTAATACAATTTTGAATTATATCATACTCTATAAGACTCACGTTTGTTCATGCAGATCTAATTAATAACAATGACGGGTATATTATTTATCCACCTCAGAGGCGAAGACATAATTTAACAGTTCGCTTTCTAACATTTTGACCTGCTTATCCTGTCAAATACGTACGTAGGCGGCCAAAGCAAGATGGTCTATATAACTACATATGACGGTAGTAACTGTTCCCAAAAGAACAGTTACCATTGATGACCATGCAGCTTTACTAGAAATAAAATGATAATTAAATGGACACCCTATCTGCAAACAGGCGTCGGGGCACACATTTTAAACATGTCCCCAATGAAATTCAACACCTGTTTGCAAGCTAGGGTGTCCATTTAATTATCATTTCATGGTCTATGTAACATATCACTTGAGTTTTGAGGACTGACCGGTTAATTCACAATAGAAGCAGCACGATACAGCTTGATGTCTTTTTTTTTTTTTTGTACTCTTTCGTTAAACCTTTCTACATGATGTGCCAATGCCGGCTGGAGTGGCCGAGCGGTTAAAGGCGCTACAGTCTGGAACCGCACGACCGCTACGGTCGCAGGTTCGAATCCTACCTCGGGCGTGGATGTGTGTGATGTCCTTAGGTTAGTTAGGTTTAAGTAGTTCTAAGTTCTAGGGGACTTATGACCACAGCAGTTGAGTCCCATAGTGCTCAGAGCCATTTGAACCATTTTTTTTTTTTTTATGTGCCACTAAACATGGCCGTGAATGTTTGTGCGAGAGAACACGCCAGTTGATAACTGTATTTTCCTCCACTATTTGCCACACCAATAATAAAAAAGTCAAGACGTTGTTGTGTGGGACACCGCAGAGGGCAGATTCAGTCACCTAACTGAAAGCTTCTTCTGTCCTTCACGCACAGTGGGACCTTTCCTTTGTGAAGAGGGCGAGTAGTGTCTGTAAAACCTGACATCATACGGTGTCGGAGACACAGCGATCTGTATTATTTGTAAAAAAAGAAAATTAAGCGTGATTACAATAAAAAATGAAATTGTAATATGCTTGAGCCGTGGTGGCTCATATCGATAGTGCCACTCTGATGGTTTATCTTTACTGCGACGGTCAGGGCGGTAAGCAGCGCCCTCTGGGGCCTTCACGAGGAGTAAGGAGGTGACGCCGTGGAAGACGGTTGTCGGTTGACGCAGCGAGTGTGGAACCGGACCTATCGCATGGAGATATACAAGTTGGCTCTGAACGGAAGGCGCCGTAGCAAGCAGCGGGAAGCGGGCGTCCTGTAATTTTTGTGAAGGAGTAACGATTTGCATTGGATGTCCTAGTGGTTCCCGAGAGTTGCGGTGGCTGCTTTCGGAGAAGAGAATTGGTAAGAGCTTGTGTCTACGTTCTTTTCCGTACGATGTTGCTGCCTGCCGTTATAAACGGGTGAAAATCAGGCGCTTGTATTGACTTTACGGGAACTGGTGATGTAAAATTACATTTGTGATTGCGTCTCACTTGTACTGTGACAATTTAGAGGCGAAAACTGTGGTGGTTTCATTAGGCCTGGTTCTTTGCTGTGCAACTAAGGGAGTCAGTTATTTGGGGTAACTGAGGGAGCACCATTATGTTGGTCTAAGTGAGACATTCTCCACGTTTTGTCTATGGCTTTGCGAATCGAAATCGTGGGGGAGTACACGTGTGAGTAATTTGCTATTGTATTGATGGTTATGTTGTAAAGACTATTCTCTGGTGTGTTAAATCACGCGCTGATTTGTTGCCAATCTAAGCAGAAGTTACTATTGCTACTGGCTTATGTGCTATTGTCCTTATGATTGGCGTTGTTTTTCTTTTGATTGTGGGTGTGTTCACGTTAAAAAAAAATTACAGCTACTATTCATAAGTGTTGTCTAGTAAGGAAACTGCTTAAGCTTTTATCATAAGCTGGCCTGTTTGCCTATCACATTGGCTTTCTATGCAGTAACTGAAGAAATGTGTATGGTGGTTCAAGATTGTAGGCTGACTAGTATTTGAACTGGTGTTGAGCTTAAGGGCGAGATCAGCATCCCGCAAACACGCACGCTGCGCGTGGTTAAATGTTCCGCTATTGGGGAGCCGGCTCTCTGTTCTTGGATTGTGTAAGGATACGTGAAGAGTGCATCGCTGTAGTTTTTCGCGTGCTTAATTGCGGAGTGTCGGTGCCGTCCTAGGGCTAGACTTGTGATGTATGTTATGTTGAAAGGGAATTAACTGTACCAAACTTAAGAGAGCTTTTAGTTTGTTTTAGGTCTGTACATGGAATGATGTTGATATTTTGTCGATTGCGGCGATAACTTCCTGTGTGTGGAGATCCTCTGAGGGATTTGTATTGTACTGTTGCAGTGCAGTCCATCTGAAACGTGCTGCTTAAAACTTGGGACTGCAGCTCTCTGATGTTATATATTACTGTTAAATCATAAATGTCTTGGATGTAATATGGTTGTTGAGGATTATGTAATTTTGATTGCTGGTTCCTTAAAGGAAGTATTTCGTTTTAAAATGTGTTCTCGGTCAGAGCCCATTTAAATATGATTTTAACTCATCATTCACATTTTCTAGTCTTACTTTCTTAAAAGGCTTTCAGTTAAATGATTGCTGTTTGCCTGTTTAAATGTTTGAGTGACTTAAGGGAAAAGAAAATTATTTGGTAATTTGTACTGACTGTTCCTTTTGGGTAATACCTGACTTATGTGTTCAATAAATGTGTCTAGTCAATGGTGATGCACTGTTCTATTGCTGGCCTACCCCTTCCACTCCACAGCCTATTGAGCTGCTTTGTGTCGAAATTGTGTTCAGAACACCCCTCTGACCTGACACCTCAATGCTGATAAATGATTTCAGTTGATTAACCATCTTCAGATCAAGCTTACTAAAGACACAGTGTCTGTGTACAATGTTGGCCACAACGCCATCGTTACAAAGCGGAATTCAGAACAAGCTTACTAAAGAATGAGAACCGAAGTGGTTACTACAACATCGTTACTATGTACAACTTGTAAGCATGCTTGCTAAGGCACCTGAGTGATGGCTTTGAACATTAACATCCATGCTTTGAGGAAATTTTTGTTACTGACGTGCTACACTTAGTAACGATGATATGGACAACATCGTACATTTACTGAGTCTTTAGTAAGCTTGATCTGAAGATGTGTAGCAAAATGAAACACCTATAGGCGATCTTATGTCCTTATGATATCATTTATTCTATGGCTATCAGTTTTGGTGCTTCAATGCACCATCTTCAGGCCATAGCTGATGCAGAAGGGGTTAACACCATCCTTATACACGATGTATCAGTGGCCAATGTAACTGGTTTACGCAGACTACCAATAACTGTGACGTTGTATCTACAACCATCAACTGTCAACTGAAAATGGTGCACTGAAGCACCGAAACTGGTAGCCATACAATAAATGACATGATAAGGACCGCTGTAGGTGTTTCATTTTCTTAGGTAAGTGAATGGTCATAGTCTCGCAGGCCTCCAATCAAAAGGATGGACATACAAAAACTTGATATGAAAATGGTCGCCAGACAACCGAGACTAGTTACCAGCAAACAGTTATTTTATTTCTTATAGCAATCAAGACTATTAAAAATATTTTAACAGAATTGTGTGTGTAAGTGTATCTGGTAAGTAATGGGTGTGTGTAGCGTAGTATCATGTTTCTGGTGGATGGTGGTGAGATAAGGGAGAGGGTGAAACACGGTGCTGGCACATACTTAAAGGCCGGTTCCCACTAGGGCAGCCACGCGTCAAAACCGCGCGGCAGCGGCGTGGTTGCCATGGAAACAGCGTCAGCGGCACTGCGCGGCGGGGTCTGCATCGCGGTTTGCCCATGTCGAACCGCTGCGGCTGCCGCGTGCCGCGCTCCAGGTCCGCGCCGCCAATCACAGAACGCGCTGAGCGTGACGTCAGGCAGGGAACCCCGGGCCACACGAACTTTCGCCGAACTGCTGGCGCGGACGCGGGGGCAGTTATGAAATACTTATCATCCGATTCCAATGAAACTATTCGGTAGAAAAATTTGATTCTTGTACATGTTACAGCCTGATATCTTCTCTCAATAAAGGACCGAATTTATTTTCGTTATTCGTCGAGGTTACTTGCTGTAACACATTTACATAAACCTCTACACGAAATTTTAATGAGTGTGCAGAGGTAAAAACGCATTGCGTGGACTTTGGGTACAGTTCATTTTAGGTAATACATTACTGCGTATGTAATTCAGCCAACATATCGAAACTGTTTTTAAAGCTGAGAGCAGAGCGATAGCTATCACCGTTCTCGAGATATTGAATGATATGCCGGCGGACGGGCTGTGCGGTGACCGCGCGTGGGTCGCTCGCGATGCGACCGATACTTTGTCCTGCTCGTCGTAAATCATGTGGTTGTATCAACCGCAAATTTCGTAAACGGTTCAAGAAATCGAAACGTGTTTTTTTTTTGCAAAGGATAACTTGTAAAAAGTCATGTATTAGGTCGCATGATAAATATCCAAAATCTGTTTATCTACCGAGATATGAAAGTAACTACAGTTTTTCAGAAGGGATAGATGAATTTTTTTAAACGGTATTTAATAGCATGTGGAATGAGAAGTTAAACCGAAACTAATTTTCTGGTATGTCATAAGATGTAATTTACTAAGTATCTACAGCTACTGATTACTTCCTTTGGTAAGTAACAAACGTTTCTTTTCTTGATCCAGTGTACTTTATTGGTTCGACGCGTTTCGCCTTTTACTTTAAGGCATCTTCGGTGGAATATAGAATGATTCAGTTTTGTTTTGGTATGTGATACTTGCAGATTATAAAACAGTTCACATCTTTTTCTACGTGAATAACTGATTACTTACAGTGAATCGAGGTTTTGGCGGACATTGCGTTTCCTCTCACCTGGTCACATGCTGGAGATTGAACTAAAACTTAGATTATGGAACATAAGCACATTTTCATGTTCGCTCTTTTTTCTTCTGTCACTAGCTGTAGACATTTTACCGAAAACTCTGATTTGAAGTCGTAACTACAATGTGTTCACCTCATGTCCCATCCTGTTTGGTTTGTTTACGTACATGTTGCCAACCTAAAGAATTACATGCTGAAAAGTAATGTTTGTTTATTTCCGTTCTCCTTATATCTGTATGTGTGTGGTCAGCCAGTGACAGTTATAGAAAGTTGAAAGTGAATGCAGTAGTTGTCAGACAGTGGTTGAAAGCTTTGGTGTTCAGCTGATTTCAGTTTTGGTTTAAATGTTTTGTGGAGGAGTGCACGGAAGAGTAAATTCACTGCTTCCATTAACAGACAAAATAGTAGAATAACATTTCAGCAGATGATTATTATCAGAATACTATCACCATACCCCTTTGTCCTTGCCGGCCGGAGTGGCCGTGCGGTCCAAAGCGCTACAGTCTGGAGCCGAGCGACCGCTCCGGTCGCAGGTTCGAATCCTGCCTCGGGCATGGATGTGTGTGCTGTCCTTAGGTTAGTTAGGTTTAATTAGTTCTAAGTTCTAGGCGACTCATGACCTCAGAAGTTAAGTCGTATAGTGCTCAGAACCATTTGAACCATTTTTGAACCCCTTTGCCCTCACTCTTTGGCGCCTCATAATGTGTCCTGTCAACAAACTCCTCTTGTAGTCAAAGTTGTGCCGTAATTTCCTCTTCCTCCTCTTATTAATTCCGTACCTCTTCTTTAGTTACACGATCCACGTATCTAATCTTCAGCGTTCTTATTAATCACCACGTTTTGAAAGCTTCCATTATCTTCTTGACTGAAATGTTCATCGTCCACGTTTCACTTGCATACAAGGCTTCACTCCATACAAATACCTTTGTAAAATAGTCCCCAACCATTAGAATTTATGTTCGATGTGAACAAATTTTCTTTTTCAGATCGCTTTTCTTGCTATCGACAGTCTTCATTTTATATCCTCTCTTCTTCTGCCTTTTGAATTACTGCTTCCCTTTCAAGTCACTGAAGTCTTAGAAATGCAGTTTGGTTTCTGTACAAGTTCCAGATAATCCTGTGTCCCTGTGTTTTATCGATGACATCTCCAGAGCTTCAAAGAATGTTTTAATTAAGATTGTCAAAACCTTTCTCTAAACATGCAAATGCTATAAACACAGTTTCGCAGTTCTTCAGTCTGTCCACTTAGCTAAGTGGTAGGATCAGTATTGCCTTGCGTGTTCAGACATTTCACAGGAATCCAACATTGTGCTTATGTTAGTTTGTACAACCCCTTCCGCTCCCCTCCCTACATGTTCCTTCCACTTTCTAGCCTTCTCTTATTTGCTTACTTCTGGCTTGCCAAATGAGTTCTTGACAGTTGCTTCTCCTTTGAGCAAAGTTTCCTTTCTTCTTTCTCGTTTTCATTCTCCTATATTTTCGAAGTGCAAAATCGCGTTGCAATTTTGGACTTTCTGTCAGCGTCATGTTTAGACATTTCTGTTTCCCATGGCCTACTTTATTTGCTGCATTTTTATATTTTTCCCTCTTGTCAAATTTAATATATCACCTTTTATCTAACGATTTCTACTGCACATTTTTCCCGTTCACATAATCTGCTGCATTCACCACTTCTTCTCTCAAAGATATCCATTCGTATTCTAGCGGATTCCATCCTCTGTTTCAGTCAGTCGTTGTATTACGGTAACTTTAAGATTATCGAAAAACTGTGGGTCTTGACTTATTCAAATTCCATCTCCTTAATTTTCTACCGTTTGCTGTCTCTTTAGTTGTAAACTGCAGCTCTTAACCAATAAATTATTGTAGGTTTGCGTCTGCACCGGGAAATGTCTTATAATTTAAAATCTGGTTTCGAAAACTCTGTTCCAAGTATATATTATTCTTTCGTGATTCTTAAGCAAGATGCTGTCCAGGATTACATTATGCTCTGTGGGAAATTCTATCAGGTGGCTTCCACTTTCATCCCTTCCCCCTAGCCTTTGTGTTCTTACTGTTTTGGTGTACCTGCTACCGTATCACATTTTAAGTTTTTGTCTCACTTAACTATCTGAATAATCTCTCTTATCGTACATTGTTTCAATGTGTTAGGAGATAGTGAACAATCATGAACGGTAGTCATGAAATCTGTTTATGGTGAAATGAGAAAACATGTATAATGAAGTATGTGAAAGAGTACATTGTACAGAAAATGAAAAATTGGTATGTCTTCACCCAGCTTCGTCTTTCCTTCATGTAGGTGTAAGATATAGTTAATCAAACGCACCGGGAGTTTCAGTGGGTCCCGCCCCGTACCTCAGTGGCTGTCCGTCATTGGCTGCCGCTAGCGTCTGCCGCTTCCAGATGGGAACGCCAATTCAGCGAGCCGCCGCGTCAAAGCGGAAAACGCTTGCCGCAGCCGTTGCCGCACGCCGCGCTGCCGCGCTCTAGTGGGAACCGGCCTTTACTTGCTCCTCTCGAATAGCAGCACGGGCGCCCATCCGACTAACGGATCTCCATCACCATTTTAACATGCGCTCCTCTCACACTGCGGAGAGGTTAGAAATTTTATCCAGGAAATTGGTACAAAGTCTGGTTATCCCAACAACGCTTGGGGCGCCCTGTATTCATCGAAGAATAGTTACTTCCTACATTAAAAATTCGATACAAATGTGCCACAGTTGCAGTACATACATTTTGGTGACTAGTTTCAAACCGACTGGTTGATTCTCAAGCTTGACCTACCGAGGCTGCACTGGAAGTGCCGGATCTTGATGACAACCATCTAAAAATAACAATACATGCATCACACAGTGACGCTAGATAAACGTCACAATATACTTGTGCTGGCTATACAAGTCAGAATCAAGTTGGAATGTGGGAGTGGGTGAAGACAGAGAGAGCATCCCGCCACCCTCTCCCACTAAAAATGCTAAATCCAGATTAACATGCCGATTACGTGCAGATATGGGATAGAGGCACTTTTCTACTTATCCCTGTTTCTGAAGTAAACGTAAACAAAGTTATTTACAACAATTTGAAACACACTGTGAGTTAGAATGGTGACGTTATAAACTTTTTTTTGTTGTCTGTTTTGATTATCTGGGGTCCTTTTACGTTTCTTTCTCTGTGGAACTACATTCACAATTCATTTTTATACTCTACAGGGGCGATGTTGAACGATGTGTTCGTACTATAAACTCTGGGCTTTTATTTCCAAGGGACGACCGTGGCGCTTACCGTCTCCCTCGAGGCTGTGCTGTGACATAAACGCAGCTGTCATAATGCGTCACGTCGCATCGCCGGCGCCAAACGCAGATTCCGTATTCCGGCGGCTTCCGCACCTGCTACCCCCGGTGCGCAACGCGAAGGAAATTCTAATGCCGCTTCCAGACATTAATGACGCCTGCGAGGGCATAAGGGCGAAGGCACGCTGTCACCGACGCTCATATGTCGCCCTCCTGAAGTGCGGAGGAACTTTTGAAAAGATAAAAGGAGGGCTGCTGCCGGCAGATTCGTTTTACGTGCCGGGGAAGTCAGCGACATATGACACAGGGAGACGCAGTTGAGGACAGGAAGTTTCCACGCGTCTGACGGCAGGCGCATTGTCAAACAGCGTGGACAAGTCCTCGGCGGAATACGTGAATGCCTGGGGATGAAGACAGACGCTCCGCGGGTTCAACATCTTTCTTAGTAGTCACAGCCTTGTTTGGAAGAAAGCGCACCTGTTCAGAATCCCACATGACACTCACTAAAGCCGTAAAAGTCCCTTATGCTAATCGTAAATGCCATCTGTTTCATTACAGACAGAGCTAAACTATGTTTGATCAGAAATAGTAGATTTTACCTTCTTTTTTTCGTAAAAACCCCATCCACAAGCCACCTGCTTTCAAATGATATCAAGTGGTTCGTTGCAACTTTAACAGCTATCTGGGAGTTGCAAGTTGAATAGAAATCGATGTATCGAGTGCATTCGCAGATAGAGCACTAATGGTGGTTGACGTTCATGGTAAAAGTCTGTATTCAACTTCCGGTCTGCTACTGAAAATCTTATACTTACTTCGAGACTCGGTCCTCATTCTGAAAGTCAAATAACTGAGAATAATATCGACCTTCTAAGGACTACGATCCAGAAGTGCACTTAAAACTTTGGTAATGGCTGCGCACATACACTATCAAAAGGCGTTATGTGACGTCACACGCGCTGCACATATAGCACATCTAGCATACCGCAGATCTGTGGCAAAGCACATGGCAAGAGAGTGGCTTGTTGGTTTATGACATGATGGTGGATAATAGGTATGATCTTACTTATACCTGAGGATGGCCCGTTTGTGGCTGAATGTAGGTGTTTAATAAAGTGACCCTAGAGCTGTGTGCTAACCGTGGTTTCCCTAAATTGCTTTATAGCTTTTAATCAGAGGATACGTCGAAGCTTATGGCAAAACGGTACTTCCAAGTTCTGACATACAGTCGGCGCAGAAAAGTTAAATCAAAGTATTAATATCTCCCGCAGAAATGTTTTTAAGTAAATATATTTTTAATGCAACGGCCTTGCCGCAGTGGATACAGCGGTTCCCGTGAGATCACCGAAGTTAAGCCCTGTTGGGTGACCATCCAGGCCGCCATGCGCTGTTGCCATTTTTCGGGGTACACTCAGCCTCGAAATGCCAATTTAGGAGCTACTCGACAGAATAGAGGTGGCTTCGGTAAAGAATACAATCATAACGACCGGGAGAGCGGTGTACTGACCCCACGCCCCTCCTATCCGCATCCTACACTGAGGATAACACGGCGGTCGGATGGTGCCGGTAGGCCACTCGTGGCCTGAAGACGGAGTGAACTTAGTATATTTTTAGTCACAATAAAATGTACTTTTCATCACCACACTTTCATCAATAGATATTTAATTAATGTAATTACGGAAAAAGCTTTCTGTTCAAATAACTCCATTTTCTCAAAGAAAAAAGAATACACTTTTCTTGCAATAACGCTATTCCCACGTTTTACATTAACGTGTGCATAAGTGAAATATAAAAATGTTACGAACTTCCAGAACGATACGGACAAAAATCTTACTTCGAAGTAAAGTCAAGGACAGTTCAAAAAATTTAATTTTAATTACAAAGTTTTCTTTAATTTTTTTACTGTCGCAACAATTTCCGCCGATGGTCATGTTTATTCAGGATTCCGGTACAAACAAAATTTGCGAATGGCCTTTACAGTTTCATTTGTAACGTTAATATGCTGCTACCGTAACAGTTCATAGGCGAACACTATTCAGCGTAGCTATATCACAGGCCACACTTTTTTCTCCCAGTGCTTCTACGAATTGATTTTCTCCCTCACTCTTACTGTCCATATCCGAAATATAAATCAGCAGTGTTAGTTTCCTTTAATAACTGAACAAATCGTCATTTGGTTAACGATACGTCACACCGAATCGCTTTTTCCACAGCTTCCAGATCGATTCCGTTCAGCAACAACAGCTCCCAACACTTCCATTATTTCAAAATACACTGCGTGATCGAAAGCATCCGGACACCCCTAAAAACATACTTTTCCATATTATGTGCATTGTGATGCCACCTACTGCCAGGTACTTCATATCAGCGACCTCAGTAGTCATTAGACATCGTAAGAGAGCAGAATGAGGCGCTCCGTGGAACTCACAGACTTCAAACGTGGTCAGGTGATTGGGTGCCACTTGTGTCATACGCCTGTACGCGAGATTTCCACGCTCCTAAACATCCCTAGGTCCACTGTTACCGATGTGTTAGTGTAGTGGAAACGTGAGGGGACACGTACAGCACGAAAGCGTACAGGCCGACCTCGTCTGTTGACTGACAGAGACTGCCGACAGTTGAAGAGGATCGTAATGTGTAATAAGCAGACATCTATCCAGACCATCACACAGGAATTCCAAACTACATCAGGATCTACTACAAGCACTATGACAGTTAGGCGGGAGGTGAAAAAACTTGGATTTCATGGTAAGCGGCTGCTCGTAAGCCACACATCACGCCGGTAAATGCCAAACGAACCCTCGCTCGGTCTAAGGAGCGTAAACATTGGACGATTGTGAAAAGAACGTTGTGTGCAGTGATGAATGACGGTACACAATGTGGCGATCCGATGACAGGGAGTGGTTATGGCGAATGCCCGGTGAACGTCCTCTACCAGCATGTCTAGAGCCAACAGTAAAATTCGGAGACGGTGGTGCTATTTTGTGCTCGTGTTTTCCATGGATCGGGCTAGCACCCATTGTTGTCTTGCGTGGCACCATCACAGTACAGGCCTACATTGATGTTTTAAGCCCATTCTTGCTTCCCACTGTTGAAGAGCAATTCGGTTATGGCGAATACATCTTTCAACAAGATCGAGCACCTGTTCATAATGCACAGCCTGTGGCGGAATGGTTACAATGTAATGGAGTGACCTACACAGAGTCCTGACCTGAATCCTACAGAACACATTTGGGATGTTTTGGAACGCCGACTTCGTGCCAGGCCTCACCAACCAAAATCGATGCCTCTCTTCGGTGCAGCACTCCGTGAAGAATAGGCTGCCATTCTCCAAGAAATCTTCCAGCACCTGACTGAACGTATGCCTGCGAGAGTGGAGGCTGTCATCAAGGCTGAGTGTGGGCCAACACCATACTGAATTCCAGCTTTACCGATGGAGGGCGCCACGAACTTCTAAGCGATTTTCAGCCCGGTATCCGGATACTTTTGATCACATAGTGTAGATCCTGCCTCGTTTTAAGCCTTAACTTCAAATTCACGTACAACCGGATTAAAGTTTCCGAAATTTACGCATATTGTTCCACACCCGCGTCCATACGACAGTATGGCTATCTGTAGTCTACTGTTATTAACAAAGTTATATCCCTCCGGCTTCAGAAAAATACTACAAACACCATTAATGTACGTAACTGCCCTATTGCATTACGTTAAATACAGACAAAAATTTTTTGTATCGTACTTTTCGTACAATTCTAACAGAATTTACATAAAATATGAAGGGCGTTCAATAAGTAATGCAACATTTTTTTCCGAAAACAAGTTCAGGATTTCATTACACCATATTATTCCCCATTTCTCAACATCTGTTCAGTGGGACTGACTTACCCCACCTTCGGAGGGCCTGTACCGCCGCGTGGTACCACTCCTCCGGTCGACGTCAAAGCAAACGTCTTCCTCTATCAACAACCTCCCCATCATCCGTGTGCAGCTTCCCGCGGAGTGCATCCTTCACTGGGCCAAGCAGATGGACGTCGGAAGGTGCGAGGTCTGGGCTGTACGCTGAATGAGGAAGAACAGTTTTGTGAGCTCCTTTCGGGGGCGCTGGCTTGTGTGAGGCCTTGCGTTGTCGTAGAGAGGGAGAATTCGTTTCTATTTTTGTAGCGATGGACGCGCTGAAGTCGTTTCTTCAATTTCTTCGGGTAGCACAATGCACTTCAGAATCAGTCGTTGCACCGTAGACTTTCTGCATTCGCCCTGAGACAATCCGCATTGCTCTGGTTTTCCTCTAGAAGAAACTTAACGACAGCTTGTAACGCTACCGCCCTTCTCGGACGTACGTTAGCTCTATAAAGCCTGTACTGTAATAAGTTCACGGGCTTCACCTTATAAACAAGGATTTTAGTACATAAGTTGACCGCGTGTACCTAATAGAAGCAAGATCGGACTTATACTCAGTCAATAACTACAGTGATGCATCAAGCAAATGCAAAGTATAACTACCCTTCAGCATAGACAAGAAGTACACACAGTAGATGCTACCTATAATTAATAATTCGGTCGCCAGCCTACTTAGACAATGAGTAAGTTTTTCCTTGTACAAGTGGGTGCATGTACAAGCATAGTAACACGTAGTAATGATGCGTTATATGGCAAAGTTTGGAACCGGAAAAATCCACTGAACTAAAGTTTTCTCCCTTTGTACTAATTTGGATGAACTACATTTACACAACACCACACAGCAATGATTACTACGAACTGCCTTTTGTATATTGATCAGACTGAAATCGGGCATAGATTGCCCTAGCACTGACAATCTTGAAAACACACACACAATGTCACTATTAAAGATGGAAAAACATTAATACACTTAGGATTAATATAGACTTAGCTTTAATGGTCAAATCTGATCAACACCTTTCAAGGTTTGAAAGAATGGACAAGAGAAGGGGGGGGGGACCCTGAAACTGTTATGGTCGTTATACTGAAACTATTAAGTACTAAAGGCAAATTTACACTCAAATTTAGCAATCTATGGATAACTACTCTTTTGTCTTACTTCTGAATAATTTAACTGTCATTATTTCTGTCTCAAATTAATTAAATAACATCGCTAACTCAATTCAAAAAAAAACTCTCTTCCAATTTAGTCATGCTTTTGTTCTTTACCAACATTTGCAATAACACACAGCACTTTAGATTCCTTTATGGCATAGATTAATCTGCTGATGATTTTCATTAATACTAACATTAAACTTTCAGTTCAGGATACTCGGGTTGCACAATACGAGGTAAGGATCGTGTCTAGGCCAGTGATCAGGATAAGTCATGGCTAAAGCAATTCTGGTAAAAGTCACGTTATTATTGAACAGTTAGAAACAGTTTCGACACTGGTCCACACAGATACACTTCTAAAGATGAAATAAATGTTTGACCTGTGCAAGTCGGTGCGGCGGATGGCGGGCAGCGAGATAGCGAGAAGCACGGCACACATGCAAGCACGGCTAAGGCTCTCACTGCAGCGGCACTTTCCTTCTTCTTAGCGTCGTTATCTTTCCAACTTTGTGCCTCAGAATATAGCCATGCCAAGTAGTCGTCGGAATCGGTTCATCCGAGGCTCAATGGAATCCACTTTTCCTGGGTAGCCTCCTCGGTACAGTACGTGTACTTCCGACTGTTGCTCGCCTCCGACTGTTATACTGTGCCCGTTGTGCCGAACCGCGCCAGTGTGCGTTTTCCCGCCTCGCCTGCCTCCACCTTTTCCCACTCCCCTACAGGTAGGGTATTCACCAGAGGTTTTCTACTACACATATCCTAATGCATTACCTACTTATGAACCAAGTGTATAAATTACAATTTTCACATCTTACAATAGTTTTAACATTAAATACACTTTCCTTTGATTACCACATTATTTGAAATCTAACATAAATAATAATATCAATTTCAAAAGTTGCTCACAGTCTCTTTAACCTAACAATACGAACCAAAAAAAAGTTCAAAACATTGCTTATATTAATTTATCTACATTCATAAAGAAAAAAAATTATTATATGTACAGTTGTCGTTACAAGCTCTCTAAGTGGAACGCACTTCCGTTATAGATGCGATTTTGAAGCTACATTTAGTTCCGCCACCTTTCGGAACTTTGACAGTATAGGGGCTCAAGCAGGGATATTACACGATGTCCCACAACAAATTCCACGTATTTTCAGCTAATACTGGCTGAGGAAAAAATAGTATTGCATTACTTATTGATAATCCCGACGTACACTACTGGCCTTTAAAATTGCTACACCAAGAAGAAATGATGATGATAAACGGGTATTCATTGGACAAATATATTATACTAGAACTAACATGTGATTACATTTTCACGCAATTTGGGTGCATAGATCCTTAGAAATTATTACCCATAACAACCACCTCTGGCCGTAATAATGGCCTTGATACGCTTGGGCATTGAGTCAAACAGAGCTTGGATGGCATGTACAGGTACAGCTGCCCATGCAGCTTCAACACGATACCACAGTTCATCAAGAGTAGTGACTCGCGTATCGTGACGAGCCAGTTGCTCGGCCACCATTGACCAGACGTTTTCAGTTGGTGAGAGATCTGGAGAATGTGCTGGCCAGGGCAGCAGTCGAACATTTTCTGTGTCCAGAAAGGCCCGTACAGGACCTGAAACATGCGATCGTGCGTTATCCTGCTGAAATGTAGGGTTTCGCAGGGATCGAATGAAGGGTAGAGCCACGGGTCGCAACGCATCTGAAATGTAACGTCCACTGTTCAAAGTGCCGTCAGTGCGAACATGAGGTGACCGAGACGTGTAACCAATGGCACCCCATACCATCACGCCAGGTGGTACGCCAGTATGGCCGGCTGAAGTGGCCGAGCGGTTAAAGGCGCTGCAGTCTGGAACCGCGAGACCGCTACGGTCGCAGGTTCGAATCCTGCCTCGGGCATGGATGTTTGTGATGTCCTTAGGTTAGTTCGGTTTAACTAGTTCTAAGTTCTAGGGGACTAATGACCTCAGCAGTTGAGTCCCATAGTGCTCAGAGCCATTTGAACCATTTGAACGCCAGTATGACGATGACGAATACACGCTTCCAATGTGCGTTCACCGCGATGTCGCCAAACACGGATGCGACCATCATGATGCTGTAAACAGAACCTGGATTCATCCGAAAAAATGACGTTTTGCCATTGGTGCACCCAGGTTCGTCGTTGAGTACACTATCGCAGGCGCTCCTGTCTGTGATGCAGCGTCAAGGGTAACCGCAGCCATGGTTTCCGAGCTGATAGTCCATGCTGCTGCTAACGTCGTCGAACTGTTCGTGCAGATGGTTGTTGTCTTGCAAACGTCCCCATCTGTTGACTTAGAGATCGAGACGTGTCTGCACGATCCGTTACAGCCATGCGGATAAGATGCCTCTCATCTCGACTGCTAGTGATTCGAGACCGTTGGGACCCAGCTCGGGGTTCCGTATTGCCTTCCTGAAACCATCGATTCCATATTCTGCTAACAGTCATTTGATCTCGACCAGTGTGAGCAGCAGTGTCGCGAGACGATAAACCGCATTCGCGATAGCCTACAATCCGACCTTTATCCAAGTCGGTAACGTGATGGTACGCATTTCTCCTCCTTACACGAGGCTTCACGATAACATTTCACCAGCAACGCCGGTCAACTGCTGTTTGTGTATGAGAAATCGGTTGGAAACTTTCCTCATGTCAGCACGTTGTAGGTGTCGCCACCGGCGCCAACCTTGTGTGAATGATCTGAAAAGCTAATCATTTGCGTATCACAGCATCTTCTTCCTGTCGGTTAAATTTCGCGTCTGTAGCACGTCATATCCGTGGTGTAACAATTGTAATGGCCAGTAGTGTATATTCGTATAATATAAAGAAATACCAACATAAAGTATAAAATAATGTAATCAAATAAGGAAAAAAAGAATGGTTGCTTATACAGACAATATATTTAGAGTACGAAAACATAGCAGAACCATTTTGTCCACCATAAAAAAGTAATAAGCAAGTAACTCTCGTCCTGCTATATTGTAATCCTAACGGTCTCAGAGTCCCATGCTAAGAATTCTATTACCTCAGCGATTCGTTATGGAGGCATCAACGAGCAGTGAATGCGAGCCGCTGGATGTCGGAATTAGGAGGATTCGCGCCAAAAGGAAGAGGGACAGATGTTCAAGCTCTCCCGGCCTCACGTCGTTAAGGTGCCCCCGCGACGCATTTCTGGCTAACAGCGCGGCGAGTTCCGAAATAAAGGAGTGAAGACTCTGTCGATAAATGTCACGTGTTGTGACTACCGTGACGTTAAGCAGACAGGAGAAAAATGTGGAAGCGCGCGCAAAAACAAGCTACTGCGACTGCAGGGCCCCGGCCGCGGCTGCGGTCGCGGTCGGAGGGTCCACTTTGCGAGTACGCTACGTGTGTCACACGGGCCTCATGAATAATGGATCCGCGGCTGCAATCGACGTCCGGCAGAGCTGCTTACACCGGGCTTGTTATGCGCTGTTGGGCACCGCAGACCAGTTGCAGAATGCATTTTTGGGAACCTCTCCAAATACGGGGGGGACAGTAAACGGAGGAGTGGGCGCGTATGCATCATTTATTTAAAAATAGTAGCCAACGACGTCGGCGGTGCGACCTTCCAGGAGCTGGAACTGATCTCGTGTTACAAGATGCACCATCCGAGGGGAGCAGTGTTACATCCTTCTTTTTTTGTGAATGCAGAGTAGTCGCACGTGTCAAATAAACTTTCATTCAGATACAGCATGAAAATACCTTGGTTCTTTATCTGTTATGACCAAGTAAATAGATGTTGTTACTGTTTTCTGTGCTCTGGTCGTACATGAAATCGAATAGTTCGAGTTGTCACGTGGTCCCAAACAGACACGTACACTACTAGTCAATTAAATTGCAGCACACTGAGCGAGGTGACGCAGTAGTTATCGCACTGGAGCCGCATTCGGGAGGACTACAGTTCAAGCCCGTGTCCTGGCATCCTGATCTAGGTTTTCCATGTTTTCCCTTAATCGCATCAGGGAAATGCTGGGATGCTTCCTTTCAAAGGGCATGGGCGATTTCCCTCCCCATCCTTCCCTAATCCGATGGGACCGATGACCTCGCTGTTTGGTCCCCTACCCCATATCAACCATCCAAAAAAATTGCAGTGCCATGAAGACGGCATGCATCAAGCATCAAAACCGAATTAAGTGTGCTATATTCTCGGAGACAGAATCCACAGATCGCGGCGCCAACCAAAGTTGGGAAAGCGCATCGATGCAACAGACAAGCCCGTGTCCTGCCATCCTGATCTAGATTTTCCATGTTTTTTCCTTAATCGCTTCAGCAAATGCTGGGATGGTTCCTTTCAAAGGGCATGGGCGATTTCCCTCCCCATCCTTCCCTAATCCGATGGGACCGATGACCTCGCTATTTCGTCCCCTACCCCATATCAATCAACAAACAAATTGCAGTGCCATGACGACGGCATGCATCAAGCATCAAAACCGAATTAAGTGCACTACATTCTCGGATACACAATCCACAGATCGCGGTGTCAACCAAAATTGGCAAAGCGCATCGATGCAACAGACATTACCGACGCCTCGCTGCAATCCGCACCGGCTAATGGAAGGCGCTCCTGAACACACGCCCTCGCACTCAGCACTGCAGGGCCATCGCTTGGAGGTCATTATAGAGCGTGGCATGGACTCGACGTAATAGTGGAACCATCATACTACCGTCACACCGTAATTAACGTCTTATTTTCAATATACTACCTCATTTACCATCTTATTAAAACAGTGACAGTTGTAAGACAGTTTACTGACGACGTAATATGGACGTCACATGAATCTGGACGGTCTTGATAATGGCAATAAATGTCGAAAACGTCTGTCGTAAATAAAGACGTTATTATAAGCAGCTGTTTTGGTTCATCTGTTCTAATAAGCATGTCGTTATCAGACATATTCACACTGGCCATTGAAATTGCTGCACCACGAAGATGACGAGCTACAGACGCGAAATTTAACCGACAGGAAGAAGATGCTGCCATATGCAAGTGTTTAGCTTTCCAGAGCATTCACACAAGGTTGGCGCCGGTAGCGACACCTACAACGAGCTGACATGAAGAAAGTCTCCAACCGATTTCTCATACACAAACAGCAGTTGACCGGCATTGCCTGGTGGAACGTTGTTGTGATGCCTCGTGTAAGGAGGAGAAATGCGTACCATCACGTTTCCGACTTTGATAAAGGTCGGATTGTAGCCTACCGGGATCGCGGTTTATCGTATCGCGACATTGCTGCTCGCGTTGGTCGAGGTCCAATGGCTGTTAGCAGAATATGGAATCGGTGGGTTCAGGAGGGTAATACGGAACGCTGTGCTGGATCCTAACGGCCTCGTATCACTAGCAGTCGAGATGACAGGCATCTTATCCTCCATGGCTGTAACAGATCGTGCACCCATGTCTCGATCCCTGTGTCCACAGATGGGACGTTTGCAAGACAACAACCACTTGCACGAACAGTTCGACGACGTTTGCAGCAGCATGGACTATCAGCTCGGAGACCATGGCTGTGGTTACCCTTGACGCTGCATCATAGACAGGAGCGCCTGCGATAGTGTACTCAACGACGAACCTGGGTGCACCAATGGCAAAACGTCATTTTTTCGGACGAATCAAGGCTCTGTTTACAGCATTGTGATTGTCGCGTCCGTGTTTGGCGACATCGCGGTGAACGCACATTGGAAGCGTGTTTTCGTCATCGCCATGCTGGCGTATCACCCGGCGTGACGGTATGGGGTGCCATTGGTTACACGTCTCGGTCACCTCTTGCGCGCATTGACGGCATTTTGAACAGTGGACGTTACATTTCAGATGTGTTACGACCCGTGCCTCTACCCTTCATTCGATCCCTGCGAAACCCTATATTTCAGCAGGATAATGCACGGCCGCATTGTGCAGGTCCTGTATGGGCCTTTCTGGATACAGAAAACGTTCGACTGCTGCCCTGGTCAGCACATTCTCCAGATCTCTCACCAACTGAAAACGTCTGGTCAATGGTGGCCAAGCAACTGGCTCGTCACAAGACGCCAGTCACTACTCTTGATGAACTGTGGTATCGTGTTGAAGCTGCATTGGCAGCTGTACCTGTGCAAACCGACAGGGTACAGTACTGCCCGACATTGAAAATAGGCACAACATACTTCATTAATTTTGTCAGAACAACACATTTTTTTGTAAAATAACTCAATTTCAATTAATACAGTAAAGCCGGATACAAGTGTGGGAAAGAATGACAATTTATTTATTTAACTGATCACACGTGCACTCCCACAAAATAAATCCCTACATTCAGTTTGGTGAGATCTGTTAAATGAATGAATGTATGGTCATCTGCTAACCGCAGATAGTGAATGTGAATATATGATCATCTTTGAGACTATCCTTTGGCCGCCTTTGGTGGGACCAAAGAGATGAAATTTACCTGAGCTTTGAGCGCCTGAAATGTGGCTGACCAATACGGTAGCAAGGTGCTCCGCCACTTCGGCAGAGGTGCGAGAGGACCTGAAGAACGGCCATGTTTCAGCACTCTGCCGCTGGATCTTGTGCTGTTAAGACCTGTCTTAGGTGTGCTCCGTAAAGACAAAAGAGTGGAGACATGGTATTTCAGGAACTTTTGTGGGGAGAATTAAATGTCAGGCAGGTAATATTAATGGGATCGTAGTAATCTTCGGAAGTGACCATCGGTCACAATGAAACCACGTGTAGCAATAAGTTGAAATATTTCCGTGTGCTTAAGTTAAGCTGAATTACTAGCGTGTGTACTATAAGTTGAAATATTTAAGAAATAGCGTGTACATGACTTGAAATTAGAGGCGAGTACTTCCACGTGGTGAGTACTGTGTAAGTCTCAATCTGTGTAAGAGACAAAGGATAAAGAGAAGTACTCGTCCATGGTATCAGCTGAGGACTCGCGTGTGTGATGAATATGTTCTTAATATTACTTTGCGTGCTATGTTTCCGTGTGACGCTTGATTCAAGCTATAATACTCCGAGAGAGAAGCAAGGTGAGTCAGCTGTCTATCCAGCAACGCCACTTGGCTTGCATTGTACAGGAAGACGTGCATATATCTCCAGAGTTCATAGTAGGAAAGTAGAATTACGAAGTGGGGCAGTGTCGTGTGAAACTGGGATAAATATTAATTGAAGTGGGAAAGCTGAAAGTGATAATGTTGTGACTATTCCCTGTGTTGTATTTCATGTTGTAGTGTCGTGTATGTCATGTAATTTAAGTATATGTGGTTTGCATGGGAGAGTAGCAAGGTAGTTTCAGAGGTAGTGGGTTATGCGTGTTCCTTTAGTACCGCTCGGTCTGGAGGAAAGTTTCGTGGTGATGGTTGTGAGAGTCGAAGTGTGAGATATAGCGAAAGATCCACCATCCTATCCAGAAAGTGCACTGTAGCGTTAAATAATTACGAGACCATAAGACAGAGAATCACCATTGTAAAGCCATGCCCACTGGGCGGAATTTCTCATGTGTTATTGTTGTAGGTTATAGAATTTGTGTGTTTAGGTTATAGAATTTATCGGAATAAATAAGATAGTGAAAAGAAAAAGATTGGTGGACTTTTCCTTTGAATTGTATGTTGTCATGATGTCCCGAATTTATAATGTGTGCGCCATTCATATTTAGTGCGATGGCCACGTGTTGATAAAAGCCGTTAAATAAAAGAAAAAAGAAAATGTGGTATTGCCAGTGCGTAGTGAACAGTCAGAGTTCTGTAAATTACTGATAGTCAGATATGCGTTTCCGTTGCGTATTATTCATATAGGAGGATAATTTGTAACTTAGTTGTGAGTACGAGAGTTCATGTTACTCGATAAATAAGAATGAATCCACTCGCTTGGCAGACCACTCATCTTGCAGGCCTGACTGCTTGATGCAAGGGCGTTATTACGGCCGGAGGTGGTTGTTCTGGGTACTGATTTCTCAGGATCTACGCACCCAAATTGCGTGAATATGTAATCACATGTCAGTTCTAGTATAATATATTTGTCCACTGAATACACGTTTATCATCTGTATTTCTTCTTAGTGTAGCAATTTTAATGGCCAGTAGTGTATTATGCTGCTGGACCTAAAGAAGAATTTTCCTTTTTTAAAAATAGGTACATTTTCCCGAATCAATCTGCCTTCGTAACAGCGAGACAATGATGTTACGTTCGTCCTCTGGGAGACCCTTTTCGTTTAAGTGGTGACGCCGATGTTGGCTGAAACCTGTGACGTCAGTCGACCGCGAGCCCGCCACACATCCCCTGGGTTTCCCTAGCGAAAGCGGAGCCTTCCGCACGTGCGAGACGCACAATTACGCAAATGAGGGGCAAGCCAAGCGGAGCGATGCGTGCGGCGAGACATTTAGCCATCAGCGCAAAGCCCGCGGCCCTAATGAGAGCGCGGGGAGGGCCTAGGGCCTAGGGCTTAGGGCGCGGGAGGCAGCCGGCCAAGTGCTGACCTTGCAGCACAATATGTCGGCCCGGTCGACCTCGTTGAGCGGTTTTCGGCGCCGAGTAGGAGGCGAGCAGAACGTGGATTGTTACTCTAGCTTCGAACCCATGTTTTATATATTGCTAGATTCCTTTGAGTTCACTGTTACTTGTACAATTGCTAACTGCACCGCCTGATAAGAAAGCGAATCACTCAAAATGCGTGCTCAGGTGTCAAACTTCGTACACGTAAACGCCATCGGCAGGTGTGTAAATGATTATTTTCATTCCTCTGTGAGAGTTACGTTAGTTGTATGAATGCGTGGTGTCTGCTCTTTCAGACGTATTCGAAACAACAGACACCACGCAGAATCCACAGCTGGTTTATATTATATGTAAACTGAATGTGGAGAGCGGAAGAAAGGAAAGGAAAAGTGAGGGATCACTGCCGCCAGAAGCATTGGGGCATTACGCGGGATCGGCTGCGACGAGTGAAAATGTTTATCGTGCTGGGATTCCAACCCGGGATCTCTTGCTCACTAGGCAATTGCGGTAACCACTGCGCTGTCCGGGACGCAGTGGTATCGCCTCCCCTTTCCTTTCTTTTCTTCCCCTCTCCAGTTGACATAAAATGTGTAACAGCTGCGGACCACATATTCATATAATTCGATAAGCTTAGCTGCGCAATGAATCCTCCTTCTTCAGCACGGATGCATCAATACGTCCGACTTCCTTTGGGACTTTAAGTAGAGTGAATATGGAGGAAATGGAAGGGGTTGTAGATAGGTGCCGCTCAATAGTAGTGGGGATCGGCCCTGAGGCAAGCCGAGATAGTCCGTGCATTTGCGGTAACACTGTGTCACGGATGGCACAGTGGTAACAGCACCTACCTAGTAAGCAGGAGGGCTCGGGTTCGAATAGCGGCCCGGTACACATTTTCATTCGTCGCCGCCGATTCCGCGTAATGTCCCTCTGCAGCTGACAGCAGTGATCCCTCACCTTTCCTTTCCTTTCTTTCCCTCTCCATCTTCCATTTTAATATACACTACTGACCATTAAAATTGCTACACCACGAAGATGACGTGCTACAGACGCGAAATTTAACCGACAGCAAATGATTAGCTTTTCAGAGTATTCACACAAGGTTGGCGCCGGTGGCGACATAACGTGCTGACATGAGGAAGTTTCCAACCGATTTCTCATACACAAACAGCAGGTGACCGGCGTTGCCTGGTGAAACGTTGTTGTGATGCCTCGTGTAAGGAGGAGAAATGCGTACCATCACGTTTCCGACCTTGATAAAGGTCGGATTGTAGCCTATCGCGATTGCGGATTGTCGTATCGCGACATTGCTGCTCGCGCTGGTCGAGATCCAATGACTGTTAACAGAATGTGGAATCGGTGGGTTCAGGAGGGTAATACGGAACGCTGTGCTGGATCCCAACGGCCTCGTATCACTAGCAGTTGAGATGACAGGCATCTTATCCGCATGGCTGTAACGGATCGTGCAGCCACATCTCGATCCCTGAGTCAACAGATGGGGACGTCTGCAAGACAACAACCATCTGCACGAACAGCATCATGGACTATCAGCTCGGAGACCATGGCTGCGGTTACCCTTGACGCTGCATCACAGACAGGAGCGCCTGCGATGGTGTACTCAACGACGAACCTGGGTGCACCATGGCAAAACGTCATTTTTCCGGATGAATCCAGTTCTGTTTACAGCATCGTGATGGTAGCATCCGTGTTTGGCGACATCGCGGTGAACGCACATTGGAAGCGTGTATGCGTCATCGCCAACTGGCGTATCACCCCGCGTGATGGTATGGGGTGCCATTGGTTACACGCCTTGGTCACCTCTTGTTTGCATTGATGCTCATTTCAGATGTGTTACGACTCGTGGCTCTACCCTACCCCTAGCTCGTCACAATTCGCCAGTCACTACTCTTGATGAACTGTGATATCGTGTTGAAGCTGCATGGGGAGCTGTACCTGTACACGCTATCCAAGCTCTGTTTGACTCAATGCCCAGGCGTATCAAAGCCGTTATTGCGGCCAGAGGTGGCTGTTCTGGGTACTGATTTCTCAGGATCTATGCACCCAAATTGTGTGAAAATGTAATCACATGTCACTTCTAGTATAAGATATTTGTCCAATGAATACCCGTTTATCATCTGCGTTTCTTCTTGGTGTAGCAATTTTAATGGCCAGTAGTATAGTTTAGTGTTGTTCGCGTTACTGTTGTTACCAGGCCGTGTAGGGTATATATGGGGGGTGAACAGCGTCAGGCATTCAGTGAATACTGTAAAGGGTAAGGAGATGCGCGTATTCGTCTGAGTAGGCACCTGACTGAAAGAGGCCTCATTGTGGGTTTCCATTTGGCCGGTAGGTCGAATCCTGCAGTATCCAGATTTGTGGGGCATTGAGATGTGACAGATGCAGTATGTTGGACTGCAAGCGACTGTGAGGGCAGGCATACAGGTCATCAAGATACCCGTCGATCACGTCTCATCATCACAAGGGAGGATCGCCTTACTGTGCGCATCGTAGTCTCTTCACGTCTGGGGTTGCCATCCGAGAAGAGTACAATGGACTCCCTGCGAAATTCTGCGACATCCCACACTATTGGTAAGACGTTAACAGCAACGGAATTAGGGAACCACAACAACATAAACAGCCGCGTTTGGAAAGTTTGTACTGCTCATGACTGGCGTCGCTTTGTATTTATCAATGAATCACGGTTCTGCACTACGTCGGATGACCATCGTCGCTGTGTACGGCGGAGATTTGGGGAGAGGTCCCATTCTTCATGTGTTTTAGAGAGGCACAGTGGTGACACTCCTGGCTTCATGGTGAGGGGACTCATCGGGTATGACTTCAGGTCACGGCTTTTAGTGACTGAGGGAACACTGACGGCACAATATTACATCGCAGACATTCTGCGTCCTCGCGTGTTATCTCTCATGCGACAGTATACTGGTGCCATTTATCAACAGGACAATTTTCTTCCACACATGGCACCTATCTCTATGAACTGCCTGCGTGATGTTGAAGTACACGCGTGGCCAACAGGATCCCCAGATCTGTTCCCTATAGAACATGTGTGAGAACTGATTCGGCGTCAACTCCATCCCAGTGTATCCAGGGTATCAAGAACAGATACAGTTGAGCTGTACCTACGTGCTTCAACTGCACATCCTGTTCGGTGGTCAGATTGAAGACGAGCCTAGTGGTTGTTTGCATGGAGCAAGTCTTAGTTGCTTAATTTTATGAGGTGATTAGTAACTAAATCAGTTTAGATTGCGCTAAATCAATGGGGTGTTATCTCTCTGACTAGCGTCTGCTCAAATTCAGAATACAAGTTTCGTATTAACACATATGAAATATTAAAAGCACAAATAATCAAATCAGGCGTCTCTGAGTAAGCCAGACTGAAAGTTGGACGGGTTACACGTGTAACGTTAATAACACAATTTGAAAACCATTTAATAATTATTCTCGAACAAAATTACAAGTAACTTCAATCAGGGAAAATAATTATCACTAAAGGAATGCTTGATATTGTTTGCATTAACACGGAAAGTGTTTCAATAACTATTTCTTAACACGTGGCAGAAGAGTTAGTTTGGTATAAGGAAGGATTCGTCTCATCTACATATACACTCACATTCATCCCACACGGACAGAAGGGAAAATGATAAATCTGTACACCAGTTTAAAACACGATGGCACGGAGAAATGTTAGCTTCACTGATCAACCACGAGGTCAGCAGCTCGCGTAAGAAGTTCTCCACCTCCTTCGTATGGGAAAATACGGAAATATATAAGATGAAAGCAAATCGTCATATTATTCGAAATTCAAGTTGGGCAGCATTCTGTAATGAACAATAACGCTGAGCTGAAGGTTTTCTATGTGGCGGAAAGGCATGTGCGCTAGTTTTACTAATCAACGCAAAGAAACACCGAATTCTAGATACGAGTTTAAAATTGTAACGTGGGAAAACAAATTTAACACGATAAACACACACACACACACACACACACACACACACACACACACACACACACACGCGCGCGCGCGCGCGCACGCGCGCGCGCACAACTAAAGCGAGACATAGCTTGTACAAAGCACTCCTCCATAGCAAGTAGCTGCAGTATAAAGAATCGAATTAAGTAACTAATACATTAATAAGCAAAGTCGCACTTCCTAAATGAAGCAGATACTCTGGTACGATTTATCGCGTCAAATAACTAGTACATTAATAAGCACAGTCGCACTCATTAACTGAAACCGATATTCTGGTACGATTTATATCGGTTCAGTGCTAAGAAAAATATTTGCATCCCAACCTCGACAAATCCTTACACTTTCTAACTACCTAAACCTATATAACAACAGATAACCAGAGCAGACTGCCTAACCTTCTGACGACCCAGCGAACAGCGCTGCTTCACGCAAACGGACAGAGGGCTCTGGATACTAGCGGAAATGGACAGAGAAAATATGTTCTGGCTACCTATAGCAACTTATACAATAGCTACTGACCAGCTCCCCTAATGTATCTTTGGCCCAGAAGAAGCTACTTAGTCTCTACAAAAAAGTTGGCTAAATTGCCGCTACCAGTCAAAGAATACATGCCCAAGAACCAAACTACATGGAAGCACCACACACATGTATTCATACATTCTCTCTACTAGACCAGACAAAGAATGACAAATGGGAACATAAAAATATAACATGGAACGTAAAAAACACATGGAATTTGGAAACACAGGACTATATTAATACTTATTATATCTGTAGCTGTATATCTGTAGCTGTATGAAATGGAAAGCATAAATTGAGAAATGACAGTACTTGACAGTTAAAGTGCCACTGTGCCTGATTCATTAAACAGCCTTTTTGTCACCCTCCATAGGATCTAAAGCACCATTTTATGACCAATAGAGGTGCAAATGAGTGCAGTAAGGCTGAAGGCAGCTCAGCAGACCCAATGGAATGACTCACATTGAGGCGTTACACAACGGTTGTAGCTCAGCTTGCCTCAGGAAAGGATTATACAACGGCTTTATGACACCCAACCAGAGGTGTACAAATTCTCCTTCTAGCCTGCCTGCCACTGCCCCCGCTACAAACATTAAAGCAGTTGTTGTGTAACGACGTAAGTTTTTTATAAACGATTTTCTTTTTACATATGACCATGTGTAGACTTCGTCACCTACGTCAGTTACAACCCACTTCAAAATTATTTATATTCTTTTTAAATTGTCTCAGAATGGTTCTTGAACGAAACACTAAAACATCATTTGAGTCGTATGCGCAGAATGACGTCACTTGGGCCAACTGGTTTGCGTAAACTTTTTCAATTTTTAGATTTCGTTTGTTCCTCCTCAGAAATTATATTGATACACGTTATCTGATTTAATCGATAATAGAACCACATTGAATAAACTTTTTGAGATTCAAAGTCGCGATGAACGCTGTCAAAACCCAATAATCTTGTCAAATATATAATTAATTCATTCACATAATTCTTCATAAATAAATCCTCGGAACACGTATTTCAACTTTAGTAGCATCCACTAGTTTATTATCTTCCTACATACAGACGTGAACCTGAGCCTTGACAAGACAAAACTAACATTATCAATAAGATTAAACTCTCTACGACGTCATTGTTGTACAAAACATTACAAATTATTCATTTTCAATTTTTAGAAGCACGACGCAACAAATCGGTTTCAGAATCTTCTGTCGCTCTTTGGCTGTCGACCCGCGACGTATAGTGGCCAGCAATTTTCTCTCTGGTTCCGGCACCGAAGATGCTGTCTCCGTTCGTTGCGCCGCCCTCTCTGTACATGAAACATAAAAAATAACTACAACTTTAGACAATTCACAAATATTACAAAAATTACATAAACAAAACTAAATTAAACTTATATTCACCTGCAAACTGGGCTGACTGGTGGATGGGTGACGCTTCAATTTCGCGTCCCACTACACAGTTCAGTCTGTGGCAACGGAGACAGAAAAGTGCGCGTGTACTGACGCACAGTTGTCAAAGCAAGTCAGCTTGGGCTTCCGCTAGCCTGGCAAGCTTCACAGCAGCCGTTCAGCCTGCTGCACCCGACGATAGGTTGCGCTGTCAGTCCAACGTGACCACAGAATAGACAGGAATGGGTTTGCGTAGGTAGTTTCACTGCAGCACATTTATCGTAAGTGGTAGGATCAGCAAAATGAACAAACTTAACGGAGGTTGAGGAGGAATTAAGAATTGGGGAATATATACTAGTGACGAAACAAAGCCCAGGTGAAGCAAAGGAAAGCTTTTCGTGTGTTTATGAGGCAGCTTCAAAAAATCAGTAGGTGTCTAGCAATGAAAACTGTGTAAAAAGTTACTAAACAATCATTCTGAAACGTCTAGTATGTTTGTAAATTTGACCGGCAGTTTTCTCAGTCCATATTTTTTTCGAAGAGGTCAAAGACTCAGTGGTTGATAACTGTGTCGAAATGTGTGCTAAGTACTTGAAATCATTTAGCAGCACATTGAATTTCTAAACTTAGGACAAACATTGATTGAAATAGGAAAATTTATGGCTCAGTGGATATCAAAAACCAAATTTTGGTGGTATGCAAAGTAGTGCGCATAAGGCTTACTATGAAAGAAAAGCGTCTTCTTTCAGTCACTTACTTTTTGGAATAACATAATATGAAAAACGAACTTTGTATTGGTTGAAACGCATTTGTGGAATTTTAATTCAGCGAACCCGCAGTGCACATCCTCGAAAAAGTAATTGAAATTGCTATAACTGGATTGATATTTGTCGGAAACACACTAAGGTTAGAGGAGCTAGAGTTCCAAATGTTACTTTGGTTGGGGTTGTACTGTAATAGATATCTTCAGGTTCTTAGGTGAAAAGGATATCGACTTCCGGAGATGGTTCTTCTTACTATAGAAAACATGTATAAGAGGCGACCTGATGATATTTCGAATTGAGAATACCCAGTACTAGTCGAAAGAGGGCGAAGTTGTAGGGAATACTGTTCACCGAAATACGCCGAAAATGAATAAAAAGGACAAATAAAATCTACTATTTTCTGGCCTACAATCAAGCAAAATGGGTATACATTTCACGGAGTCTTGTCTTGCAGTACTCGGTTAAAAAAAGACGTTTCATCAATTTCAGAACCCTAGTCATATGGCTGCAATGAAAGCGTACGGAATAAACTGCTACGCAGTGTAACACAGCGGGAAGACGGACAAGCAAGCAAGGAAGATGACTCCTGAAGCCTGCTTTGGATGGCGTTGCATTACAACAGACATCTTCAGGTTCTTAGGTGCAAATAATCTGTACTTCCCGAGATGATTTTTCTTGCAATAGAAAACTTGTATGAGAGGCGACCTGATGATATTTTGAATTGAGAATACCCAGTTCTAGTCGAAAGAGGGCGAAGCTGCAGAAAAAACTGTTCATATCGAAGTAAATAAATAAGCCCGAAATATGCCGGAAAGGAAAGAAAAAGATAAAATCTACCATTTCTGGCCTACAACTATGCAAAATAGATATATATTTCGTTGAGCCTCTCTTTGTGGTATTCGGATAAAAAAAGACTTTTCATCAACTTTCGAACCTTAGTTATAACACTACAGTGAAAGTGTACACAATAAACTGCTAAGCAGCGTAGCACAGCATGAAGTAGGACAATCAAGCAAGACACCTGCTTGCCTGCTTGGGTTGGGCACAACTTGGCTTGGATGGGATTAGAGCAGCCTGCCAGTTCTGCTGCTAACGTGTGGTAGATTGCCTGCCTGCCTAACAGGGAAGCATGGGCAGGTTAAAAGCGGAATGTGAATACCTCTTCTCCCAACTCATCCAAATCACTGCATGCATCCAGGCCAGAGGTCACACTGACAAGCGGCCTCATACAGCCAATTACTTTGTGGATCTGATAAATATTAGCGGTAAGATCGTGCTTCATGATACACTATTTCTTCCCTCTTGTTATTATGTCCTCCAGTGCGAAGATCTGTTTTATTCAACTCTCCAGGGTGGTCTGCCGTGTGCAAGCCTCTTCATCTCTGAATAACTACTGCAACATACATCCATTTGGACCTGCGTACTGTATCAAACTCGGATCTCCCTCTACAGTGTCTGCCTCCACATTATCCGACTTACCCATATAATTTTCAGCATAATTAGGTAGCACTACATCTCAGAAGCGTCTGCTCTACTTTTGCCTCTAAAGTTTAATTTGCAAGTTTGACTTCCACAAAAGGCTACACTCCAAACAAGTACCTCATCACTCAGTTTATGCTCGACATTAACAAACTGCTTTTATTCAGAAAATCTCTCTTGGCTTTTGCTATTCTGCGTTTTACATCCTTTCTACCTTGGACACTATCACTTATTTTAAACAAAACTCATCTACTAGTTTCCGCATCTCATTTACTAACCCAATATCTTCAGCATCGCCTGATTTAACTCGACTACATTTAGTTAAAGATGCATATAAAGAAATGAACATACTTAAATCTGTAGCCGAAAATATTGGTAATAATGCCTCTTTGATTAACACCCTAGTTGGAAAAATTCGAAGTAAACTCAAGCAATCACCATCACCATCACAAACTAAGAAACAAATGCCAAAATTTGTCTGTCTTCCATTCCTTTGCAAAGTGTCATATAAACTTGCAAATCTTCTCAGACCACACACAACATAAAAACATCCTTCCACACCGACAGTAAACTACAAAATAAAATTGTTCACGATAGTAAATCCACTGGAGACTGGCATAAAAATTCTGGCATGTATAAACTGGCTAGCTCCTGTTCTTGCTTCTATATAGTTATAGCGGGGAGAAACTTTGCAACCTGCTACAAACAACATTCGGATACTCTTCGACTCAAAAACTTAAATAAGTCCATTTTTGCAACACATGTTGTTCATCATGAACTCTCTGTTGGTGATACCAGTGACAATATTTCTGTGATACACATCGCTGAGAAAGGAATACAGATGGACCTCCTTGAACAATTATAAATTTACGTTTACAAACTAAAAGCACCCCAAAAAATGAATGAATATCCTGAGTCAACACAAAACCTTTTATTATGGAATTTCTAGCATATCCAGGCACTAAAACAACAAAAATGACAATAATAACACACATTCATCTTCCTGCATAAATCTTGTTCTTCTTGGCATGTAAGGACTATGGTATTCTGTAATTTACAAAAAGTTTTGAACTATATATAAGATATTCCACTCTAGCTGTTTACCTTCTAATAACTGTTAACCCATATTAAAGAGTTTTTGCCTACTCCTACAGCTAGCAACATTTACCGAAATATAAAATCTGTACTTGTAATGTTTGTGCCATATATACGATGTATCTCTTGCCAAAGACTATTGACTAGCAAAGTCTAATATCCATCACATCCATATTCTTTGTAAATGTATACATTCTGTGAATAAGTGTAAAACCGAATGTAGCTAAATACTGTGTTTATTTGTGTACATATATTAATAATGTAGTTATAAGAATCAATCTTATGTGGATACCACAAGGCAGTGCGCTGTAAGTACCTAAAACATAAGTACCTAAAACATAAGAAACTTTCCAGTTTGAAATGTTTTGTCATATCTGCCTCCCGCACCAGCACTGCATCTAGCTACAGCTGGTCCACAACATAATGTTTCTGTGACACGTCCATCTGATGATGAGACTGTGGTGGCTCGAAAATATGTTCATGTTTGAATAAATAGTAAAAAAGCAACTGATTGCATATTTATTACCAGTTAAACGCCAATTTAAATCAGTTCATCATCCCCAATGGTTATACTGAAGTTTTTATCTTACCTATGAGTAACAAGAATATCTTGCACAAATGTCTTCATCTTCTAAGAACTGAAAATATGTTACATGCATCATTTTGCATGGTAAATCGTAATGATGTGGAACGAGTCATTATACATTCGCATGACAAATTAATTTGTACCTACAGTTACATTCTGAACATTCCTAAATTTTTTCAAAAAGAAAAGAAAGATATATGGGTGTGAGTTAGTAATTCCTACCCATCACCTTTTACACATTACAATAATAGAAATTCTTGTATGGGATAGAAAGAGCTGTCACGGAGAAACTTTCTCAGGTTTTTGGTAAATTTCACTTTGCTGTCTGTCAGACATTTTATATCACTGGTAAATGATCAAAAATTTTTGTTGCAGAATTGTACACCCTTCTTTGTGCTAATGACAACCTTAATGTGGGATATGAATGCCATTTTTCTTCTGATGTTATAATTACATATCTCATTGTTGCTCTTAAACTATAGTGGATAATTTACAGCAAACTTCATTAGGGAATAAATATACTATGAATCAGTAGTCAGAATGCATAACTCCTTAAATAGATGTCTGCAAGATGATTATTGGTGAGCACCGCATATTACCCCACAGCACATTGTTGTGCAATGAAGACTTTCTTTCTTAAAGATGAGTTACCCCAGAACATTTTTCTATATGACGTTATTGGTTCGAAATGGCTCTGAACACTATGGGACTTAACATCTGAGGTCATCAGTCCCATAGACTTAAAACTACTTAAACCTAGCTAACCTAAGGACATCACACACATCCATGCCTGAGGCGGAATTCGAACCTGCGACCATAGCAGTAGCATGTTTCCAGACTGCAGCGCCTAGAATCGCTCGGCCACAACGGCTGGCTGACATTATCGAATGAAAATATGCAAAATATATGAGCTAACTGTTGACTCATCCAAAGGTTTGCAATGATTCCAAGCACAAATGTCTTTTTTCCAATTTAAATTCTTGTCAGTGTGCACCCATAAGTATTTTGAAGTTTCCACTCTATTTGTTATTTCCTCACCATTGGCGTAGTACTTCTAGATACGCAGAACTAAAAATCTTGGGTCCTTTTAAAATTGAGGGTGAGACCATTTACAGGAAACCAGTCAACGATATTTTTAAGAACTTGTTTAACGTTTCTTCAGTTTCTGTTTGTATGCTTGGATTGATTACAATACAAGTGTTGTCTGTGAAAAGAACTAATTCTGCTTGTTGTATACTAGACAGAACATCATTTACATACATGAGGAATAGTAGTGGACCTAAGATTGAACCTTGAGGAATCCTACATGTGATTTCTCCCCAGTCAGAATTATGTCCCTGGAGTATATTGCTTGAATGACTAAGTATAACTTTCTGCATTAATTTGTTTAGATATGACATTGTCCATTGGTTGGCTATACCATCAGTCCCAAAAAATATTAATTTATCTGGGAGATTACTGTAACTCAACCAGTGAAACAGCTTAGAAATGTCGCAGAAAGTACCAGCTGGCGCTGTGTGTTTATTTAATGATTGTAAAATGGCATTCTGAAACCTGAACTGTGATTTGCTAACAGTACTACTGTTGCTAAGGTGAGATACTGTTCTAGAATACATGATCTTGTCAAAAACAACAGCGAACAGGTCGTTAATATTGACATCTCTCTTATCACCTTTCTTAAAGCGTGCTATTGTTGCTAAGGTGAGCCACTGTTCTAGAATACGTCACCTTGCCTTAGACTGTTTTAGCAAGTACTGATTTCTGATGTTATGTGCATATTCCTTGAATTTTAATAACCTTTCTTGGTAATTTTGAGTGGTTTTTGTGGTGTGCAACAACTCCAGGATCTCTACTTGTTCTTGCCAAAAGATATATTTCCATTTTCGTTTCACAAGATATTTTAATCCCTCAAGTAATCCATGGTTTTCTACCAGCTGTTTAGTGTCCATTCTGATTTGCTTATGCAGAAAGCTATTTTCAAATAATGATATGTATTTGTCATGGAATAGATTAAGTTTTATGTTAGCATTTGGTTCAGTGCAAATTACATCCCATGTTATCTCCTGTAAACTATTCTTAAAAATATTTTTCATGAATCACTAATTATTTTAACTGATTTTCACTGAGGAGTGCCCATACTGTAAATCGCATTGCTATTTACCCTAACTAATTGTGCACCACGATCAAAGATAGCATTTGTTCCTTGTTAAATAGTTAGTCTCTTAATTTTAGGCTTCATCAAAGAGAATATTATCAATTAGAGTCCTACAGTCTTTATCCACCTGTCTTGGAAATTTAATTACTGAGTCCAAATTGTAGGATACAAATAAGTTTTCCATACAATTTTTCCTATCAAAATCCTTTAGAAAATCTAAATTGAAGTCACCACAGTCTGTTAACTGCTTGCTACTGTCTAACAGATAGCACAGCAAGGAACCCAGATTTCTCATAAACAGTTCAAAATTTCCTAGTGGGGCTCTATATACAGTTACAATTAGAAGTGATCTATTTTTCAGCATTAATTCACAAGCACAGACTTCTACGCGCTGATCGCTACAAAATCTCCCTGTCTCATTGTTTTTGAACTTGTGTTCTGTCTTAATGTAACAACTCCATCTCTTCCTACGTTTTTTTCTGCATGAGTAAACTGGAATAGTGTAATATTTTATATGTAACTTATCTATTTTAACTAATCCTGTGATTACGTGATTCTCAGACAGGCGCAGCAAGTCTGTCTTTTTAGAGCTCTCTGAATTTTCCAAACAGACAAGAAGCTCTTCTACCTTACTACTCATTTTGATGAAATAAGCTAACCTTACTTTTCTGTGCATTGTTAAGCAACAGGCACTGCACTCATATGAGATTTCGTTTCAGTCAGCAACAGCACGCTCAATTCAATGTATTTACCAAAGGCTGGTCATGGCGCTGCAGGACGTCCACGAAACTCACTTGTGTGATTAGTTGCTACTCCTATTTCATTCAGGTCACCTCAAATGCAGAGATTAACGTTCTTAGCCTGGCTGTTCCCTGCTCCACCTACTGTAAGAACCTGATACTCCTTGCCAAAGCCTTCGCACAAAAATATTAATACATTTACACTGACTTCAGTATCTATGGATGTAAAGCTCATCAGCATTGCTCATTGCAAAACTTCAAAAAATAGATGCTGCCTTTAAAAAAGTACTAGTTCTATTTACCGACGTATCTTCAGAATTCTGTTACATGTTGCACGAAAAATCCTGTGGACAAGATCAGCATGGGCAACAAATAAACGTAAAAAGAAAATCTTTAAGCGAAACTCTGAAATTCTTGTACTACACAAAAGTTCACGACCGCCACCATGAAGAACCTTCTCTTTTAGTACTCAGGCCAAAGATTGCTAGACAGAAGCTAGTTGGTAGCAAATCTCTTTTCTTTGCGTATTTCTGCCTAGTTCTTCATTTCAGTCCAGATGTTACAACTGACATCTGTAACAATTAAATCTTTACATCGTAATCGTGATCTTGCTCTAGTTCTCTTTCCATTTATATATCTATTATCGTTTACGGGAATCGCTCGTGTGTACTTAGATTACAAATAATCGGAATTCTTCTTTCTACAGTAGTATTCCAAAGTTTCTCATCTCTCCCATTCTCCCATTCTAATAACGACTTCGTCATTTACGATCTTAGCAGCCCATCTGATTTTCAGGGTGAGCCTGTACCACCACGTCTCAAGAGGCCAGGCCTAAAAGCCAGATAATACCACATCCGAAAACATTTTTCAAAATCCTTTTCCTATTTTCTAGGCTGCTGCTTTTGGGAGTTATTATCTTCTTCTTATTATTAAAGGCACATTTCGCTTGAGAACTTTTACTTCTTATTTCTTCTTTCCTTCCGCCCATCTATATCGAGTTTGCTTACTAAATAAGTACATGAGTCCATTCGTTACGATAGTTTGTCACATATATACGTACTCGGACTTGCAACAAATTTTCTTTGTTTTAGACTCTTTATTATTATATTCTTTTTCCCATGACTTTATCTGTTCTACATATCTGAGCTTCAAGGTCTTCTTTACTTCCAACTTTGACAGCAGTTATCAGCGTATATCAGTATGTACTGTCTATTACCACACCTATCTGTCATTTCTTTAAATGCCTCAACTACACATAGATTAAAAATAATTGTGGATAGCGCACATTATTGGATGAATACCAACTACTTCAAAATAAAGTGTGTCGCTGAGGAGATGGGGAAAGTGAAGTCACGAGTCTGTTATTTTACACCATGCGGAAGGAGTTGCGACAGTTTGCATACAATAAATGTTTAGACGGCGTTTGTAGACCAACCAGTAAATCTCCCTAGCGCTCGTCTCTCTTACGTGGTCTCACTCTGACAGCGTTTTTGTGGGTCCTTGCTAGCGGCAAGACAGGCTTCAGGGAGCGAAACAAAGGTGTCCCACAACGACCTACCAGTTCTCTTTTTCCACGTTCCTGAACCCCTGGCAGCCTCGGGGTGGATCGAGTAGTTGAGGGAATCCAGTCACCTGTTCCTACTTGAGACTTTTTCTCTTCTATCTCACCTCAGACGGGCAGGAGTAACCTTAGCCGTTGCGGCACCAGCTTCTACTTTTACTTCTACATGGATACTCTGCAAATCACATTCAAGCGCCTGGCAGAGGATTCATAGAATCACCTTCACAATTCTGTGTTATTCCAATCTCGTGTAGGCCGGCCGAAATGGCCGTGCGGTTACAGGCGCTGCAGTCTGGAACCGCAAGACCGCTACGGTCGCAGGTTCGAATCCTGCCTCGGGCACGGATGTTTGTGATGTCCTTAGGTTAGTTAGGTTTAACTAGTTCTAAGTTCTAGGGGACTAATGACCTCAGCAGTTGAGTCCCATAGTGCTCAGAGCCATTTAACCATTTGAACCAATCTCGTGTAGCGCGCGGGAAAAGATATCCAAAACAACAAATTACGCCCCCGTCTCTAATGACCTCGACAGAACGCGTTTCACCACTTTGAAGTTCTTCCGGCTCAAAGCAAAAGGCCACATGAGTTCTGCATCTGATCTGCACAGCACCCGTGATACGAGAACAAAGTGTTTGTGATGTGTCGACAGAAGTGCCGACACAGTGTGGTTTGAGGAGACCGAAATGCACGCTATAAGCTCACGCAGGATGGCGTGAGGTCTGAAACAGGATACGTAATGAATGCTATAAAGAAAAGTACGTAGCTTCTGGAATACTTAACTTTAATCCATCATTTGTATACATCGTTCTTGATAAGACAAGTGAGACTCTCTCTAGAAATGGTTAATGGCGCCTTGCTAGGTCGTAGCCATGGACTCAGCTGAAGGCTATTCTAACTATCTCTCGGCAAATGAGAAAAAGGCTTCGTCAGTGTAGTCGCTAGCAAAGTCGTCCGTACAACTGGGGCGAGTGCTAGTCCGTATCTCGAGACCTGCCTTGTGGTGGCGCTCGGTCTGCGATCACTGACAGTGGCGACACGCGGGTCCGACATTTACTAATGGACTGCGGCCGATTTAAAGCTACCACCTAGAAAGTGTGGTGTCTGGCGGTGACACCACAGTTTGTACTCAAAGAACCTAGAATAAACCACTGAATTGAGTAATACACTAGAATACACGCTAGACGTCTGATCCTCTACAAAATTCCAAACGAAATGGTCTAAGAATTGTAACACGGAGCTTATGAAGTCTGTATATGTCTGTAGGTCTCAGCTGAAATAGCATAAAAATACAAGAGAATTAATTCTTAATAGTTTATGGAATGGTGAACAGTAATTTGCGAAGGGGTTATCCAGCAGCGACCGTCTTGTGAAGCAAGAGAAGCAATTCGGTAAGGACAAGAGCAAAATTTCGTGACTTAGCATGGAACAAATGTATGAAGAGATATTGTGTTTATATCTCTGACAGCAAGCATCCTTTAGATTTTTTTATATGGAGTCATCTCAAAAGTGAAGTGTAGAACACTAACGCTGATATGCTAGAGGAATAATGGCAGTAACGAATTTTACAGCCTCTTCGATATTTACCAGGTGGTCTGGGGGTATTTGAAAGAATTCGTAACTGCAGGAGCGCGTGGGGTACTGCATCCAAATGCGTGGACGACACGTGGAACACCTTCATCAGGTACGTGTATACAATGACTTGTAACGTATAGCTTAGAGAAGTAGTATTGTATTTCTTTTTAAGATAGACAAAGGGTGAATTTTGATGCCAGTTAGATAGGGTCTTGATTGAGAAGTATGCGTTTATACTAACCAGGACAATATTTCGTACTGAAGTCTGTGGCATTTTGTAACCAAAAATTTGCATTTATTTCAAAGACCTCCCGTTTGCGGATTTATGTACACTTGAACGTAAATGCTTTTGTTCTTGTATACTATCGTATACTTCCACCCAAGTCAGCTTCCGCTATTAACTGTGATACACCCTGTGTGGAGAGTTATCCGTGCACAAAGGTACTTTATGAAAATTTTTCTTCAAAACTCTTTGAGTCTGATAATTTGGGTTTCGTGTGAGAAATTAAGATTAGGTCACCTAATGGAAGCACTGGAGGCCCCCGCATTTGCTGCAGCAATCACTCGCTCTTAAAAATAGTTTCCTTTATTGAATTAGTGAAAGATTCCAACAGTTGTCACAATTTTAAAAGTAATAAACAGTAATTATGCAGACAACTCATCTGATCCTTCACTGTACATGAGCTTAGTTAGAAAAATATTCTGAGAGCTGCCACAGTTTTAAATCACCAATAAACAGTTATTATGCAGTCAGCCCTAAATGACGTCTTAATGTAACAGTTCAAGAATACGTACTAACAACTGCCACCATTTAAAAAAAAAAAAAAACAAGAATAGCCAAACAGCTATGAAACAGCCGTCACAATATTTTTTAAAAAGTAGTAAAAACAGTAATTAATCAGCCAGCTCACATTATTTTTTATTTTTCACTGGTTTAAGGACAACATTCTAACAGTTGTCGCAGATTTTCAAAACAGCAAAACAATTATTAACCGGACAGATGTGACAATAGATTCCTATGTACCAGCTAAAGCCACAATTGTGTTTCAAGAACACCCCTATGCTTGAGTACCAACCCCTTAAATCCAAAGAAAGGAAAAATCAGAAACGAATAAACGCGTGCACACCGTCCTTTGGTTCCATAGGAGCAAATCAGTTCCAAATCGCCACTGCAATAAGAAGTTAGGCGAACAGAACGGGCTTCCAACAGACTGCCAAAAGACATTGGTCTCCAGAACTGGCGATTGTAGTCGATGCAAACCAGGCTCATAGCCCTTCCCAGAAGCAGTCGACTATGTCCACAAAACGCCAGTAGCTCAATACGCTAGCTCACAATGCCGGGAGACACCTCAAACCTGGGCAAGGGAATCGTCTCCCAAGTGAGCGTTTCATCTTCACGCCAGACCACGTTTACTCACCCTGCCGTTCCACCTCCCTTCCCTCTTTCCACGAGCGAGCACCACTGGCGCCAAAGTAAGCACTCTGCACTATCGAGGCAACGATGTTGAACCAGAGAAGAAATCGGTAAGGGACAGAGCCGCCACGGCTCAGAGACAATGGCTGAGAAAACCACCCGAGAAAAGAATAGTAATGTGAAAGAAGTTAACACATGTTTAAGGATGCCCATGACATTTCATGTGGGTGCCCACAATAATTTAGACAGTGTGCACCATAACGATGTGTGTGATGACTAACCAATAGTGTTGAAGTGTTGTGAGGTGCCGGGGCAAGCAGTATATTTAACACTAAATTATTCTAGAATCTACATATATAAATGATGCTCTGAGCCCCCCCTATTCTAACTCCGACTTTTGCTGTTGCACATGGATTAAAAATTATACGCAAACTGACTGTAATCAACCCTGTGAAGGTGAAGTTGTCCCTAAACTAGATTGTGAGGTTTATGACGAAGTGGTATGTGGAGCCAATTCCTTGCCACTCAAATCTTAAGAGAGACACACAGCTAACCCTACATTAATTGCTGCTACCCAAGACAGAACAAAATTAGAAAAAGACGAACAGGCGCGCTCTGCTGAGCTCTGATTATCACCTAGGAAAATCCCTATCTGCCGGTGCTGCGGACATACATTACCAAACTGTCTTCTTAACTGCCAGAACACGATCTGGCGTACCGGAGGCGATGGCTGGTTGCTTTGACGTCCTCGACCGAAAAGCGAGAGCCGACTACTTAGAGCACCCGTACAGGCCGAACACACAACATCCCCGCCCAAACGACAGTGGCCGTGGCTAAACCTTCCAATCAGCAACTCGAAAACCGACGGAAAATTCCACTCTATTGCCGGAGCACTACCATTCCACCAATGGAGATTCTTGGCGCCAATTTCTGCGCTGATTTTGCTACGTCACGGAGCTATGCCCTGAGCAAGCCAATCACAGTTACTATTTTGCAGTGAGCTCGGGAATTTTCCCGCCACAACTGCCTGGGTACACAAGTCATTCCCACGCCTCGCTGGTAGCCCGCCAGAAAGTGTTCTCTCTAAGTTTCTGCGAAGTAGCGGAAGCTCTAGCCCAGCCGCTACTTCAGACCCCTCCGGGCGTGTCTTTTGACAATGTCGGCGTCTGCAAAGCATTCACTCGACTTCCTCACACCCGTCGGCTTAACCCTTTCCATATCAGCAGAGCCCGCCTGTCACCGGACCACCCGGGTGACGAGAGACGCTGCGTGGGAAGTCCGCGTGTGAAGGAATAGCGACTCTTCACTGCGTGCAATTAGAGAGGAAAATCGTAAGATAGAAATATGAGAGGGGGCTCATGCCACCTCTCAGTGTGAATTCTATATTCCAAAGTTTTGAAATAGCTTATTTTTGTACGTTGCAGTTCTTCTCCAAAAACATCGTAGATGAAGTCGCCAGGAGAAAGGTGCGTATTTGTGCATCTTACAATATAACGTTTAAAGACCGACTTCGACACTTTGTGACACAGAATGGCTAGAGAACAAGGAAGACTCAAAAACTATGTGAGGTGACAGAACTGACACAAGGAAACGAAGACTAATATATTTAATTTTGTAACAAGCTGTAAACTCTTAATTTGATCGCAGCATGTTGTTGGTTGTCACCGTTATCTCACCGGACACAGTTTCAGCCACCCAGTCACCCACTTAAAAGAGCACGCTGGTCACTTTGGAGCACTGTAGATGGTGTAGAATTGGTATCAGGCAGTCATACGACCGTCCACCGCAGAACGTCAGTCACGGCAGTGAAGTAGTATGTACGTAATTGTCGGTTGTATGGGAGCAGTACACTAAGATCAGTCCACGTGGAGACTGACAAAAAGGCGGAAAGAAGACATCGTGTTGTTATGTGCCCTTGTCTACACCGTAAATGAAGTTGCCCTACTTGTTGGTGGATCAAAACAGGTTGCCCAACGTATCAGCAGGGATGGTGTATCATTTGCAGCCACCTAACATGGCGTAAGAATATTAGTCGTAAATAAAATGGAAAGATTGTCATGCCTTGTCAGAGACTATTGGTTTCATACCCGATCGGAAGTGTCTGGAAGTTCTTCCTGAAAGAATTTGTATGGAGTGTAGCCGTGTATGGAAGTGAAACATGGACGATAAATAGTTTAGACAAGAAGAGAATAGAATCTTTCGAAATGTGGTGCTACAGAAGAATGCTGAAGATTAGATGGGTAGATCACATAACTAACGAGGAGGTATTGAATAGAATAGGAGAGAAGAGAAATTTGTGGCACAAATTGACAAGAAGGAGGGATCGGTTGGTAGGACACGTTCTGAGGCATCAAGGGATCACCAGTTTAGTATTGGAGGGAAGCATGGAGGGAAAAATCGCAGAGGGAGGTCAAGGGATGAATACACTAAGCAGATTCAGAAGGATGTACGTTGCAGTAGTTACTCAGAGATGAAGAACTTTGCACAGGATAGGGTAGTATGGAGAGCTGCATCAAACCTGTCTCTGGACTGAAAACCATAACAACAACAATTGAAATTACTTCTGTCAGTTTTTGGAGGTAAGTCTCAAACAGTTTCCGATCGAACATTGGAAAGAAATCGCTTGAGGCTGACATCTGAAGTCGGGTGCGTCGCAAATGCAGAGTGGGTTCATTACCACTTAAGGCTTTAATATTCTAGACAACACAGAAACTGGAGACTGGAGACGCATAATGTGATCCAATGAGTCGCTGTAATGTTCATACAGGGTGTCGAATGCACCGACGCCACAATAAAATGTTTAAGCTGCCGTGTATGGATATAGTAGCTCAGGCCACAGGTAATTCTGTGATGTTTTGGTGATGTTTTCGTTTTACAACTTGGGCCTACTTATGAAGTTGTATGATTATTTCAAGGTATCGGTGCTCATCTGTTGCCCTTTCTTCTTCAATTTGGTGATAAGTATGCTGCAGACACTCTCGGGTCCAAGACGACAACACCTGTATTCACAGTCTTGCACGTCTATGTTCATGGCGTGACGAGTATTCAGACATCCTATCACAGTTCCACTGTCATTCAGAATCATCTTATTTTTGGGGCTGGCACCTCAGTCGATTAAAACAGAACTCTTACTGAATCACTTTGAGGTCCTTCTGTTGTCTGTTTGTCCATCTGTTAAGGCCCCAATCTCTCAGGAACGCGTAGAGGCATAGAGTTGAAATTTATGTCATCTACTAAGGTCTGCAATTCCTCAGAGACGAAAAATATTTAAGCTTATAAGTCAAAGCAATCGAAAAACAATGTGAAGTCCACTGTAGCTGTGGAAATGATGCCTTTTCTAGCATCTCAGGTCCATTACTAACTGCTAATTCTGCATACAAACATTCCCTGACAGTCTATGCTTACGACACGTACAGCATCTGGAATGCTGCAAAGCAAAGTACACTCCTGGCATTGGAAAAAAGAACACATTGACACCGGTGTGTCAGACCCACCATACTTGCTCCGGACACTGCGAGAGGACTGTACAAGCAATGATCACACGCACGGCACAGCGGACACACCAGGAACCGCGGTGTTGGCCGTCGAATGGCGCTAGCTGCGCAGCATTTGTGCACCGCCGCCGTCAGTGTCAGCCAGTTTGCCGTGGCATACGGAGCTCCATCGCAGTCTTCAACACTGGTAGCATGCCGCGACAGCGTGGACGTGAACCGTATGTGCAGTTGACGGACTTTGAGCGAGGGCGTATAGTGGGCATGCGGGAGGCCGGGTGGACGTACCGCCGAATTGCTCAACACGTGGGGCGTGAGGTCTCCACAGTACATCGATGTTGTCGCCAGTAGTCGGCGGAAGGTGCACGTGCCCGTCGACCTGGGACCGGACCGCAGCGACGCACGGATGCACGCCAAGACCGTAGGATCCTACGCAGTGCCGTAGGGGACCGCACTGCCACTTCCCAGCAAATTAGGGACACTGTTGCTCCTGGGGTATCGGCGAGGACCATTCGCAACCGTCTCCATGAAGCTGGGCTACGGTCCCGCACACCGTTAGGCCGTCTTCCGCTCACGCCCCAACATCGTGCAGCCCCCCTCCAGTGGTGTCGCGACAGGCGTGAATGGAGGGACGAATGGAGACGTGTCGTCTTCAGCGATGAGAGTCGCTTCTGCCTTGGTGCCAGTGATGGTCGTATGCGTGTTTGGCGCCGTGCAGGTGAGCGCCACAATCAGGACTGCATACGACCGAGGCACACAGGGCCAACATCCGGCATCATGGTGTGGGGAGCGATCTCCTACACTGGCCGTACACCACTGGTGATCGTCGAGGGGACACTGAATAGTGCACGGTACATCCAAACCGTCATCGAACCCATCGTTCTACCATTCCTAGACCGGCAAGGGAACTTGCTGTTCCAACAGGACAATGCACGTCCGCATGTATCCCGTGCCACCCAACGTGCTCTAGAAGGTGTAAGTCAACTACCCTGGCCAGCAAGATCTCCGGATCTGTCCCCCATTGCGCATGTTTGGGACTGGATGAAGCGTCGTCTCACGCGGTCTGCACGTCCAGCACGAACGCTGGTCCAACTGAGGCGCCAGGTGGAAATGGCATGGCAAGCCGTTCCACAGGACTACATCCAGCATCTCTACGATCGTCTCCATGGGAGAATAGCAGCCTGCATTGCTGCGAAAGTTGGATATACACTGTACTAGTGCCGACATTGTGCATGCTCTGTTGCCTGTGTCTATGTGCCTGTGGTTCTGTCAGTGTGATCATGTGATGTATCTGACCCCAGGAATGTGTCAATAAAGTTTCCCCTTCCTGGGACAATGAATTCACGGTGTTCTTATTTCAATTTCCAGGAGTGTTTTATTGGTATCTGATGGAGGACTGCACTTCCATAAAATATCCGTTGCAACATTCCACAGAACAATTCGGCATTGATTTGCATAACCACGCAATCCCTATGGCTGGCTGTACCGTTTTCTTCTCTGAAGACTTACGTCAAATTTTCCCAGTAGCCAGTAAAGGGAAGAGAAGAGAGCATAGCATGTTCACATAGGTCAAAAATTAATGAAATAAATGAAAAATTGCAACAGGGAACGCGAAATTTTACTACAAATTAAAATATTTTGGAAGTCTTGCAACTCCCAGGGCCGATGTCCTGCTAGTGTCGATATCGATAACGGGCAAAAATCGACCAGATTTCTAATCCCCGCGATTGGTGAACTATCTATAAACATAACTAAGCTTGTACGGAATCCTCGGAGCACGAGTTCTAGTTGCACTTGTCCGGTTTTTACCTCATACATGATATCTGGAACTCTATGGGAGAGCGAGTGAAACACTGTAACAAATATCACCGCAGTTTGGCGGTTCGACAGGGCCTAATCATCGATGGGTGGCTTCATCTTGATATGGAATACTTGAACAGTTCTGTAGACCCTATTTTTCGCCGACTGACATAATTACCAAGGCTATATGTGGTGTAACACGGTATTAGAGGGATATCTCCAGTTCGATGTGCTTAACAGCGGTGGCTGTAAGAGATTTCACGGATGATGAACGTCCAGAGTTAAAATGGTTGGTATTGTAGAAAAAGTCGAGTACTATCGGATACGTAAGCTTTCTTGAAATTGTATTGTCTTCACAATAAACGATATTATGATACATTACTTAACAGCATTAAAATACTTACTGTCATAACCATATATGTTAATTGAATTTTTAGTATTCTTGGTACATTTTACATTTCGGACGTTTAATAGTTTTGGAGGACTGGCAAATAAAATTGAAAGTTGTAAAGAAGTCATTTTTGCTCAAAAAAAACTTTTAATTGGATCATATATTGTTATAAACGTGGGTAAGCTATACATTCTATTGTTAAATTTCCACGTCGGGAGAAGTTAAGCTCAAATAAGGAAAGAATCATAATAATCAAACGTCAGATTTACCTTTAGTGAAATATTCGTCACGCGTATAGTAAGGATTGTTCAGCTTTATATGAGCACAATTTCGTATGACCCAAACCACACAAATAAGGCAGGGAATATTGCAGTCATCGAAGGTTTCATTGATCGTACATTATGTTCCCTATTCATCAGTAAATGTTCTTGGTAAACACTTGTTATTTCCTAAAGCAGGGTTCATAGCCATCTCTTTGCTTTCTAGACTTAAAGCGTATGATATAAAGTTACGGTTTAGGAATCCGCAGTTTAGGTGCGTAATAAATATTTCAAAAAATTAAAAAAACTATTAAAATCTTCTAATAAGCTACTGTTGACAGTTCGTTTATGACAAGATCATACACTTCCGGATTCGCCATGATTTAATCGTGTCCTCAGGTGCATACACATATGAAAATATAATGCTAATTAGAAAGTATAATAACAGTAAAAAATAAGGCAATTAAACCAGGAGGATGGAACAAACACCCACATAACTAATTTGACATTGGGTCATTACAAATGCACGATCTATCAACCTTGGGATGGCGTTCGAATTGAAGGAACGGTTCAACTGGATGGTTGCAAAAACAGACATCCAAAATTCCAATGGGTAGCAGGCACAGGAACTATACATAAGCACTGGGAGTCACAGATATGGACCTAAAAATCAGTATCAGATAAGATCCCAAACGAAGACTATATGGAATGAACCTGCGTTTGGATAGAAAACTGTAAGAACTCACCGGTGATTAGACTTTGGCTTCTCTCAGACACGCTATGCACCGGCAGTTTCAGTAACACGACGTCAACTGGGTAGCTTTGTCGCGTGGCCTCAGTTCAGCCATACTCGCGTCTCCACCACGTGGCTTCTGTGGTCATGTGTTGATTTTTTTGCCACTGTTGAGTTCTTATGTTTTTCTATTCGAACACAAGTTCATTCCGGATAGTCTTCTTCCGGGGTCTTATCAGAACTCCACACAGTATTCATGGACACTGACTGCGCTTGCTAGCCATTGGAATTTCGGATGTTTCATTTTGTAAATATCCGGTTTAAGCATTTCTGACAATTCGAGCTCCATTCGAGGGTTAGGAGACAGTTTATCCGTAATAATCGAATCTTAAATTAGTTATATGAGTATTCATCCCCTATCTTTCTAGTTTAAGAACCTTATTTTCATACCATTATTATACATTCTAATTCGCATTATATTTTTCATAGATGTATACACATGAGGACCGATTAAGCAACTGCGAAACGAGTCGTCTATAATCCTGTGATAAAGTAACTATTAACAGCTAATGCGGCTACCAGAATTTTTTTAGAACGTTTTAACAGTTTTTTAAATAAAATATTTCAATTTTAGCCTACCCATCGTACGTTTCGGAACTATTTCTCACTCTCTTCTTTGATTCTCATTTGAAAATTTCTGACTTTTTTTTACGGCTACTTCTAATTTGTTTTCATCCCATTTATGTCGTAACTTCTCCGTATATATCTGTTGTAGAAATAAAACCTTAAAAATTTAAGTTTTTGTGATATCTGCTTCGTCTGGCACAAAACGGAAGTTCTTAGTCCAAAACAACTTGAACGTACCGCTCTGCTAGTTTAACATTCGTACTGCATTTGCTTGGGGTAGACGTCGTCACAGCCACTGTTGTTTGCATGTGAGCGGTCTTGTTTCTCCATACTTCAATCTACAGTGGCGCTTTAGGTGCTTCTGCTAGCGCTAGAGTTCAGAAACAGCTTTTGCCCGCTACAATCCGCTGTCCGATACTGCGTGCCCTTCCCCTATCACAACTGTTTTGTTGGATTAGTATAGCTGTCAAGTAGAAGCATACGATTACCGTTTTCTTTTGTTCGGAGTCATTTACAAAAGTTAACATTTTAGGGAACTAGCGCGGTTTCAGACGATCGTAATTCAAATCATATCATCATCGTTAGCTTTCTGATAAATAAGCTGGTCCTTTGCGGCTCCATTTACTACGATCCACTGCTTCCTTCTTAATGTTGCTGTATGGCTGTATGTGTTGCTGTCCATCATATCATCCAGGACATGAAATCTTTTTCTTCCCTCACCTCTTCTTCAGCGTACCCCCATATGACTGCTTTTATTAGCCCCTCCTTCTTTCTTAACGTGTGTCCAATCAAGTTTTCCTTCTGTTTATTACATTCAGTAACTGTCTCTGCTCTCCCACTCTTCCCAGTACCCCTTCAGTTTTCACTTTATCCATCCAAGTTACTCTTTCCATCCCCCGCCATGTCACCGTTTCAAAAGCCCTCATTTCTGGTCTATGTTTCTTCCTCAAGGTCCAGTTCCAGTGCCTTGCAGCAAGTCACTCCACACAAAACATTTTTTAGGTTTTCCCTCTAATCTTTGTCCATATTGCTCCAGGAAATTATCCTTTTCTTACAAATCAGCTGTTTCGTCATTGCTATCCTCGTTATAATTTCTATGCTAATTTTCCAATCGGTTTCTATCCTGCTTCCTAGGCATTTAAAGCTTTTCACATGTTGCAAAATCTATTCATTCATTATTGTCTTTACCCTTTTATTTCCTCCTGTTGCCTTTAGCGCCAGTGGTATCCGCTAGATCCTTTAATTTTTTTTTTTCATCTGTTACTAGTAGGACTATTTAGTCTACAAAACTTAGTTACCTTTTTTCCCCTCTTGCCATCCAGTAGACACTGTAACATCATAGATTAAGTAAGGGTCGACCTGCGACAGCAATCGCACAACTTGTGTACGGGCCGCTAGACGCCGCCGCGAGCGCTAAGAGTGCATTGCGGTCGCAGGCGCGCGTGTTGCGTACGGGCCGCGAGGTGCCGCCACGAGCGCAACCGTATGTAAGTGCCGACGGAGTTCGGCCAGCTCTCATTTTTTTTGGCATCTCATTTCTGCCTATTTTCTTATTTGCTTAGTTGCTTAGCTCTTATTCATTTATGGCTCATGTTATTGTGCTCTCTTTCAGCCATTCTGATTGTTTTGATTTACTTCCAATTGAGAAGTGCTCATTTTGGCACTTCACTTTTGCATATTCCTCATTTTGCTAATAGTATGCTCCTTAGCTTTTTACAGTTGAATTGATTAACATAGTCTCATGTACTGTTTGTTCATTTCAGCCTGTTCATATTTTGATGTTCTTTAAATACTGTAATAATTATCGGAAGCATTTCTTCCCTTAAACTTGTGTAAAGTATTCTCGATGTAGGATTTGTTCTGTGACACAGGTGTAAGGTTTTGAATATACACTCCTGGAAATGGAAAAAAGAACACATTGACACCGATGTGTCAGACCCACCATACTTGCTCCGGACACTGCGAGAGGGCTGTACAAGCAATGATCACACGCACGGCACAGCGGACACACCAGGAACCGCGGTGTTGGCCGTCGAATGGCGCTAGCTGCGCAGCATTTGTGCACCGCCGCCGTCAGTGTCAGCCAGTTTGCCGTGGCATACGGAGCTCCATCGCAGTCTTTAACACTGGTAGCATGCCGCGACAGCGTGGACGTGAACCGTATGTGCAGTTGACGGACTTTGAGCGAGGGCGTATAGTGGGCATGCGGGAGGCCGGGTAGACGTACCGCCGAATTGCTCAACACGTGGGGCGTGAGGTCTCCACAGTACATCGATGTTGTCGCCAGTGGTCGGCGGAAGGTGCACGTGCCCGTCGACCTGGGACCGGACCGCAGCGACGCACGGATGCACGCCAAGACCGTAGGATCCTACGCAGTGCCGTAGGGGACCGCACCGCCACTTCCCAGCAAATTAGAGACACTGTTGCTCCTCGGGTATCGGCGAGGACCATTCGCAACCGTCTCCATGAAGCTGGGCTACGGTCCCTCAAACCGTTAGGCCGTCTTCCGCTCACGCCCCTACATCGTGCAGCCCGCCTCCAGTGGTGTCGCGACAGGCGTGAATGGAGGGACGAATGGAGACGTGTCGTCTTCAGCGATGAGAGTCGCTTCTGCCTTGGTGCCAATGACGGTCGTATGCGTATTTGGCGCCGTGCAGGTGAGCGCCACAATCAGGACTGCATACGACCGAGGCACACAGGGCCAACACCCGGCATCATGGTGTGGGGAGCGATCTCCTACACTGGCCGTACACCACTGGTGATCGTCGAGGCGACACTGAATAGTGCACGGTACATCCAAACCGTCATCGAACCCATAGTTCTACCATTCCTAGACCGGCAAGGGAACTTGCTGTTCCAACAGGACAATGCACGTCCACATGTATCCCGTGCCACCCAACGTGCTGTAGAAGGTGTAAGTCAACTACCCCGGCCAGCAAGATCTCCGGATCTGTCCCCCATTGAGCATGTTTGGGACTTGATGAAGCGTCGTCTCACGCGGTCTGCACGTCCAGCACGAACGCTGGTCCAACTGAGGCGCCAGGTGGAAATGGCATGGCAAGCCGTTCCACAGGACTACATCCAGCATCTATACGATCGTCTCCATGGGAGAATAGCAGCCTGCATTGCTGCGAAAGGTGGATATACACTGTAATAGTGGCGACATTGTGCATGCTCTGTTGCCTGTGTCTATGTGCCTGTGGTTCTGTCAGTGTGATCATGTGATGTATCTGACCCCAGGAATGTGTCAATAAAGTTTCCCCTTCCTGGGACAATGAATTCACGGTGTTCTTATTTCAATTTCCAGGAGTGTAGATTATATACGAAACTGTGCTTTAAAAGGAATTTATTTTTTCAGTTTGTACTACATCAGACGACAATTTTGTGATATGAGGGAGAAATTTGAGGGGCGAACCCATGGAAATAGTCTTAAGTGATCCCCTTTAAAAATAAAAATTTGTGTGACACTGAAAGACGTGACACTGTAGGCACCGAAAATTTATATATACAGGGTGTTACAAAAAGGTACGGCCAAACTTTCAGGAAACATTCCTCACAAACAAAGAAAGAAAACATGTTACGTGGACATGTGTCCGGAAACGCTTACTTTCCATGTTAGAGCTCATTTTATTACTTCTCTTCAAATCATATTAATCATGGAATGGAAACACACAGCAACAGAACGTACTAGCGTGACTTCAAACACTTTGTTACAGGAAATGTTCAAAATGTCCTCCGCTACCGAGGATACATGCATCCACCCTCCGTCGCATGGAATCCCTGATGCGCTGATGCAGCCCTGGAGAATGGCGTATTGTATCACAGCCGTCCACAATACGAGCACGAAGAGTCTCTACATTTGGTACCGGGGTTGCGTAGACAAGAGCTTTCAAATGCCCCCATAAATGAAAGCCAAGACGGTTGAGGTCAGGAGAGCGTGGAGGCCATGGAATTGGTCCGCCTCAACCAATCCATCGGGCACCGAATCTGTTGTTGAGAAGCGTACGAACACTTCGACTGAAATGTGCAGGAGCTCCATCGTGCATGAACCACATGTTGTGTCGTAAACGCACATGTTCTAGCAGCACAGGTAGAGTATCCCGTATGAAATCATGATAACGTGCTCCATTGAGCGTAGGTGGAAGAACATGGGGTCCAATCAAGACATCAACAACAATGCTTCCCCAAACGTTCACAGAAAATCTGTGTTGATGACGTGATTGCACAATTACGTGCGGATTCTCGTCATCCCACACATGTTGATTGTGAAAATTTACAATTTGATCACGTTCGAATGAAGCCTCATCCGTAAAGAGAACATTTGCACTGAAATGAGGATTGACACATTGTTGGATGAACCATTCGCAGAAGTGTACCCGTGGAGGCCAATCAGCTGCTGATAGTGCCTGCACAAGCTGTACATGGTACGGAAACAACTGGTTCTCCCGTAGCACTCTCCACACAGTGACGTGGTCAACTTTACCTTGTACAGCAGCAACTTCTCTGACGCTGACATTAGGGTTATCGTCAACTGCACGAAGAATTGCTTCGTCCATTGCAGGTGTCCTCGTCGTTCTAGGTCTTCCCCAGTCGCGAGTCATAGGCTGGAATGTTCCGTGCTCCCTAAGACGCCGATCAATTGCTTCGAACGTCTTCCTGTCGGAACACCTTCGTTCTGGAAATCTGTCTCGATACAAATGTACCGCGCCACGGCTATTGCCCCGTGCTAATCCATACATCAAATGGGTATCTGCCAACTCCGCATTTGTAAACATTGCACTGACTGCAAAACCACGTTCGTGATGAACACTAACCTGTTGATGCTACGTACTGATGTGCTTGATGCTAGTACTGTAGAGCAATGAGTCGCATGTTAACACAAGCACCGAAGTCAACATTACCTTCCTTCAATTGGGCCAACTGGCGGTGAATCGAGGAAGTACAGTACATACTGACGAAACTAAGATGAGCTCTAACATGGAAATTAAATGTTTCCGGACACATGTCCACATAACATCTTTTCTTTATTTGTGTGTGAGGAATGTTTCCTGAAAGTTTGGCCATACCTTTTTGTAACACCCTGTATAAAATTATACGTCACAACGCTCATCAATAATATTTTCTAAGTGCAGATCTAAAAGGGCAGAGGCAAACAGGCAGTGCTGTATTACCACTGAGTTACCTGTTCCACGTGTTCGTAAACCGCTTTTTATAAGAGAAGTGGTGTCATGGGTTCTGTCGGCGGAATTTTGTGTACTAGCTTTCCTACCACCAGTACCTACGAATGGGAGTGTTCGGCTCCACGTCACGACATTTCCTGCCCTTGATGGCGAGACTCCATCTAGCGTCCAGCAGCAGCAGCCAGGGATGTCGGAGTGGGCGGCGGCTTTGTCCCGGGTGCACCGCCGGCCATCTGTTGGCGGATGACGCGTGTCGTGCACGTGACGCCCTTCCAGGTGCGCGGGAGGTGGAAGCTGGAGGGTGTGGGACCTCCGGCGCGGACGAACTCACCTCCGCACGCGGGCTTTGTGCTGTGTACCTGAGGGCAGCGCGGCACGTACTAGCTAGGGCTACCTCTCTTATCATTATATCCGCTCTGTGAACAGGGTAGTGGGCTTCCTGTTCCGCTCGGACAGATGTATAGAAAAAAATTTTCGAGTCGTACCTGCATAGCTCAGTCGGTAGAACATTTTCCAGATTTGATATGCCAGATAGTTTGAAACCACCGATCATTCCACTGAAGGGCAAAAATGTATAACCTTAAACTCTCCCATAGGCTGTGGATAAGTCAGCTCTCTGTAACTTTTTTTACCGAGGAAACTGCACTGCCTCTGCTATTGGTCCTCCCTCTCCGAACACCTCATGCCTTCGTGGCAAGGATGTTATGGTGGTGTGTGTTGTTGCTCCGTCTTGATGGAAACATATGTACAGTCGATCGTCTGCTCTCAGATAATCCACCTACGGATTAAACAGTTTCTGTATACACAGGTTGCAGTACCACACTTGAGATTACACAGAGGCTGTACAGAGTAGGGGACAGTGGTGTACCTGAAGGCTAGTGTACCTAGGAACACATGATATTTCGTGGCCTGTTTTTCACTCTAGTGATCTATTTTAGAATCAGACGAAGGAATGCACACAATAGACTGTCACATGCAGTTTCTGGCATTTTCTACCGTTTTCTTTGTGAGACTTGAGATTTTTTTGTAGTGTTTGTAAATATTTTAAGTTCTACAAGTTTAAATGCTATATGAAACAGGTGATTCAGCTGCCATTGACGATGTCTTTTTTACAACCAGCAATGTTACTTGTGGCCTTCAATACCGACATGCGAGATTTTTGTATCCTTTTACACGCTACACACAAGCTATGAGTGCTACAGTATAAATGAAAAAGATCTCTTTTTGCAGGAAATTTAACGAAGTTAAGTTTTGTACTGGGCTACGTTTTCATTGGAGGCCGCGGTTTTCGAGTTATTCAACAAAAACGCGCAAAAGAGACCTTCAAACGCACCTCCACCTGCACCTCATCACTCATTTCTCAGCATTCAGGATTTGTAGTATGTTGTTCTTGGCACTCCTTCCTACCACTGTACGGAAGTTACCGGCAGTACAAACTATTACCTACATTCGATTTTTCTCAAATGGTTCAAATGGCTCTGAGCACTATGCCACTCAACTTCTGAGGTCATTAGTCCCCTAGAACTTAGAACTAGTTAAACCTAACTAACCTAAGGACATCACACACATCCATGCCCGAGGCAGGATTCGAACCTGAGACCGCAGCGGTCTCGCGGTTCCAGACTGCAGAGCGTAGAACCGCTCGGCCGCATCGGCCGGCGATTTTTCTGTCTCTGCTGATTGGGCTACTGCGCCACCAGCATAGTCGGCTAGTTCGTTAACTTTATTAATTTAAACGTAGCCATGAGGGTAATGAAAAAGAAGAAAGACTTTTGTAACCATTAAGCTAAAAGTAATTATCTTGAAAATTCGATCCAAACATAACCCTTAAGAGCACAGCAGTTTCGTAGTCAAAAGGCCTGACGAATACAATGATATAATTGCTTATTTTATGTTGTTAAAATTCACTAAATCGACAAGTAAAGTGTACACCAACGCCAATATTACAATCTTTAAGTTCTCGACTAAATCGGTGGTGAAATAAGGCCAGCCAATTAAGACCAAAAAGAGGTCAATGTGGGAAATAATTCGTGCAGCCACAAATCTTTGCACAGTGGTCGGAAGGAGTGTCATGAACAACTTAGTACCAATCGTGACTGCTAGGGGATGAGTTTGGGTGTGGGAGTGAAGGCCATTTTTCCACGTTTTTCTTGAATAACTCGAAAAGTACGGTCTCTAACGGAAACTTACCCCAGCACAAATTTTAACTAAATCAATTTCCATGCAGGAAGGTGCTCTTTCACTTTATTCTGTGGGCTAATAGTTGCGAGTAGCGAGCGAGAGAATATGAAAATCTCGCGCATGGTTTATGAAGGCCAGATATACCTGCAGGTTGCATAAAACAACATGAGTAGGGGCAGCTGAATAGCATCTGTATAGTAAAGCTATTTGTAAGATGTTGTTAATTCGTCAGTTACAGATTTTTGGCGAGTAAAGCTCCCTATATTTTTAAAACTCAATTTTAGTGGACGTACTAGTAAAGACTTACTTCCTTGGTCGTGTACCACCTTCTGTCTTAGAAAGGAATGCTGGCCGTTGTGGCCGAGTGGTTCTAGGCGCTTCAGTCCGGAACCGCCCCACTGCTATCGTCGCAGGTTCGAATCCTGCCTCGGGCATGGATGTGTGTGATGTCCTTAGGTTAGTTAGGTTTAAGTAGTTCTAAGTTCTAGAGGACTGATGACCTCAGAAGTTAAGTCCCATAGTGCCCTGAGCCATTTGAACAAAGACGCATGTTCTGTGAGCTCACGTACCCTGACGGGCTGAACCAGGCCTCATCGAAAAAATAAAAAATTGAGGATTTCAAAGTAGCACTTGCAACCTGAGCCCACAGTTATGTGTTGGATGTATTTCAAACTGTGTCTTCCTTTACTGTTTTTACCCTCTCCAGATGACTACAGTTCCTTAGAAGTTATTCCCTGATATCTTAAAACAGTCATGCTGTCCCTTTTTCCAGTCAGTGTTGCCCATATGTTCCTTTCATCGCCGAATCTGTGGAAAACCTCCTCATTCCTTATCTTATCGGTCAATCACACTTTCAACAACCTTTTGTAGCAACATGTTAAACGCTTTGATTCTCTTCTTTTCCGCTTGTCGCACAATCCACTATTCATTACCACACAGTGTTGTTGATTCAAACATACATTCTCGGAAATTTCTTCTTCAAGATAAAACCTATCTTTTTTGATAATAGTAGAATTTTTTGGCAAGAAATACCCGCACTTTCTGTGCTAATCTGCTTTTCATGTCCTCCTTGCTTCATCCGTCATCTGTTATTATGCTTTCAAAGGTAGCAGCATTCCTTCACTTCATCTTCTACGTGCTTACCAATTTTGATGTTAAATTTATCGCAAATCATATTACTGCTTCACCTTGTTACTTTCTTCGGTCTACTCTCAATCCATGTTCTGCACTCAGTAGGCTGTTCAATTCATTCTACAGGTCCTTTAATTCTTTTTCACTTTCATTGAATATAGCAATGTCATTAGCGAATCTTATCATTGATGTTCTTCCAACTTGAATTTTAATCCCACTCTTGGACCTTTATTTCGTATCCGTCATTGCTTCTTCAATATCTAGGCAGAACAATAGATGTGAAAGTTGTATCCCTGTCTTAGATACTATTTACTCCAAGCACATCATACTGTAGGTACAAAGCAACCTGAGCCAGCACCCAGTCAGATTGCACTAACAGTACATAAATTACTATACAGATGTGAATACTGGCTCTTTTTTATAACTGATGGGAGTTCATATGTTCAGTGCTGCTATATGCTAATGCTACTACTAAACCCATGGCAGTCTGAATATTTGTTTTGCTCCAAAGAAGCCCATTTCCTTTGTTAATGATCTTGACATGGCATATTGTATTGTATTGTATTGTATTGTATTGAACTCGGGACCTATAAACAACGGAGAGGCCTCATCCCCGCTGTAGTCCTCAGTGGTACACAACTCCACAATAGGCTTCAGCAGTCCACTTGCCCCACCTCCGCTCCACACCGAAACCAGGGTTATTGTTTTGTGCGGCTCGGTCCCCAGTGGACCCCCTCCCACCCCCCCCCACCCCCCCACCCCCAACCATCCCCCGGGAACGTATCACACCAGACGAGTGTAGCCCCAAATGTTTGTGTATTAGAGTAATTAGGGTAATTAAGGTGTACGCGTACATGGAGACAGTGTTAGCGCAGCAATCGCCGACATAGTGTAACTGAGGCGGAGTAAAGGGAACAAACCGGCATTCTCGAGGCAGATGGAAAACCACCTTGAAAACCATCCACAGACTGGTCGGCACACCGGACTACAACACTGATCCGCCGGACAGAATCATGCCAGGGACCGGCACGCCTTCCCGCTTGGAAAGCAGTGCATTAGACCGCACGGCTAACCGGGCGGTCTCATGAGGCGTAAGTTGCTACCTAAAGTTGCATATGAGGTCTGCGAACGTAGTGCAGATTGAGTGCACTTCGTACCACTGTTGTAATAGGTCGCTTCAAGACAAACGTTGGTGCTCGTCTGTGTTGAGAATGTATTCTTATTTGATGTCCTGAGGATAGGCTACACCCGAAACGCGTCAAACAGAAATTTTTAGCAACAAGGAATCTATTGTCTTTAACGGAGCTTTTACAGTATTGTATACAAAATGCTCACACTTGACATGGTTGCTCGATCCTAGGCAGCCGAGCAAACTATGTCAGTCCTCTCGGGCGCTAGTCGCATGGGACCATTTAAGTCCTTCACGGCCTTAAGTATGACTTTCCTGAACCCTTCGGTTCCATATTCTCATGGCAGTCGTGGGGTCCTGACCACGTGGACGGCAACATTGCAGAGCAATAAACCAGAGATGCAGTAAAGCCACGATCCTGCCACTGGCGAACTACGATACTTGCTGGTAAATGATTTTCCTTCATACAGAAGCATAAAAAGATAGAAAAAACAACTGATATTCTGAAACAGGGACCCGTTTCGTAATCTTTCCTTGGTTGCAGAAAATAGCTGGCGTTCTTCCTAACTGCTTTCAGCAGTTTCGCTGAAATGCTAAATATTTGATTATCCTAGCATGTATTGCACCAATTTTTTTTTTATTAGGGTTCAGTGCCTCAATGTGTACAACAAGACCCTTATAGGACCGCTTTCTTTCTTACCCGTGTGTCAGTCAGTCAGTCAGTCTGTCTGTCTGTCCGACTGTAATGCTTTACCTCAGGAATGGGTAGATGCATAAAGTTTAAATTTATATCACTTATTAAGGTCTATGGTACCCTGAAGGTGTAAAACTTTTAAGCTGCTAAATCAATGAATGAAAAGATGCGGCCATTTATGTCACATATATTCAGACTCAAAAACTCATTCATCATAATCTATACAGTGCTTTCCGTTGACCTAAAATCGTGAAATTTGGCAAGATGCAAGGTTTCCCAATGCAAGTAAAGGAAAAAATACAAAATTTATTGATTTGTGATTATATAACACTAAAAAGAAGTTTTTTGTTATTTTTTTATCTGCCTGTCTGTCTCTCCGTCTCTTAAGACACCTTTATCTGTGGAGGAGTCTGGTATATCAAGTTTATGTCACATACACTCCTGGAAATAGAGATAAGAACACCGTGAATTCATTGTCCCAGGAAGGGGAAACTTTATTGACACATTCCTGGGGTCAGATACATCATATGATCACACTGACAGAACCACAGGCACATAGACACAGGCAACAGAGCATGCACAATGTCGGCACTAGTACAGTGTATATCCACCTTTCGCAGCAATGCAGGCTGCTATTCTCCCATGGAGACGATCGTACAGATGCTGGATGTAGTCCTGTGGAATGGCTTGCCATGCCATTGCCACCTGGCGCCTCAGTTGGACCAGCGTTCGTGCTGGACGTGCAGACCGCGTGAGACGACGCTTCATCCAGTCCCAAACATGCTCAATGGGGGACAGATCCGGAGATTTTGCTGGCCAGGGTAGTTGACTTACACATTCTAGAGCAAGTTGGGTGGCACGGGATACATGCGGACGTGCATTGTCCTGTTGGAACTGCAAGTTCCCTTGCCGGTCTAGGAATGGTAGAACGATGGGTTCGATGACGGTTTGGATGTACCGTGCACTATTCAGTGTCCCCTCGACGATCACCAGTGGTGTACGGCCAGTGTAGGAGATCGCTCCCCACACCATGATGCCGGGTGTTGGCCCTGTGTGCCTCGGTCGTATGCAGTCCTGATTGTGGCGCTCACCTGCACGGCGCCAAACACGCATACGACCATCATTGGCACCAAGGCAGAAGCGACTCTCATCGCTGAAGACGACACGTCTCCATTCGTCCCTCCATTCACGCCTGTCGCGACACCACTGGAGGCGGGCTGCACGATGTTGGGGCGTGAGCGGAAGATGGCCCAACGGTGTGCGGAACCGTAGCCCAGCTTCATGGAGACGGTTGCGAATGGTCCTCGCGGATACCCCAGGAGCAACAGTGTCCCTAATTTGCTGGGAAGTGGCGGTGCGGTCCCCTACGGCACTGCGTAGGATCCTACGGTCTTGGCGTGCATCCGTGCGTCGCTGCGGTCCGGTCCCAGGTCGACGGGCACGTGCACCTTCCGCCGACCACTGGCGACAACATCGATGTACTGTGGAGACCTCACGCCCCACGTGTTGAGCAATTCGGCGGTACGTCCACCCGGCCTCCCGCATGCCCACTATACGCCCTCGCTCAAAGTCCGTCAACTGCACATACGGTTCACGTCCACGCTGTCGCGGCATGCTACCAGTGTTAAAGACTGCGATGGAGCTCCGTATGCCACGGCAAACTGGCTGACACTGACGGCGGCGGTGCACAAATGCTGCGCAGCTAGCGCCATTCGACGGCCAACACCGCGGTTCCTGGTGTGTCCGCTGTGCCGTGCGTGTGATCATTGCTTGTACAGCCCTCTCGCAGTGTCCGGAGCAAGTATGGTGGGTCTGACACACCGGTGTCAATGTGTTCTTTTTTCCATTTCCAGGAGTGTATTAAGCTCTAAGGTTCCTTTGTGGCGTAAAAATTGTAAGCTTTTAAGTCAATGCAGTCAAGAGGTACTGTCATTTATATCACAGATTTTAGTGTTCGAAATCTCATTCACCAAAGCCAAGGGTCCTTCCCTTTGAATTAGAATCACAAAATTTGACAAGAAGCAGAGTTTCACAATACAAGTAAAGGGAAAAAACGAAGATTGTTCATTTGCAATTGCATCATACGAGAAAATGTTTTTTCGTCTGTCCATCTTTTAAGACCTCTTTTTATCTGTAACTGGTTGGTGTATGAAGTGCAGATTTATGTCACATACTAAAGTCTGTTGTCTTTTTGCGGTGCAAAAAAAGTTTCAAAACCAATGCAATCAAAAGATTCTATCATTTATGTGAAATATTTTAGCGTTGGCAAACTCATTCATCAAAACCTATAGGTTTCCTCCCGTTGACCTACAATCACGAAATTCGGCAAGAAGCATGGTTTCACCATACAAGTAATGTAAAAGATCTGAAACTTATTAAAATGTAATATTATCATAAAAAAAATATCATTTGACATGTGACCATACATTGCATTCATCATCCATCAAAAGAATAATAGACCAACATTGCTATATGCAAACAAACAATGGAAGTTGTAGTCTTGTATTAGCAAGTAAATAAAAAAATGCTTTATTAAATATTATCACTCTACAAACATAAATAGCTGTCCCCTGCTTGCTTCTTTTTTTATGTTTGGGCTATCCTGAGGAACTATTGTAGAGATTTTCATACGATCTTTGTATTTCCGTGACCAGTATCTTGCCACTATCAATAGCGATGACAGGCAAAAATCGTTGAGATTCTCGATTCCCAGGGTGGCTGAACTACATGTATGTATATATAATTAAGCTCGCAAGTCCTGCTCACACTTGGCCATTTTTTCTTTTATTGTCTTTCTGTGAGATATTTATCACATCACTCCGTATGATTAAATTAGTTGGGCTTGTCAGTCACCATATATTTGCATGATGGAATCCTGAAAAAAAAATACTGAAGATATATGTTAGTTCTGAGTCTGAGGGCAGCCATCGAAATCGTTAAGTGCCGACACGCGTCTGGAGAACCGTATCTTGAGTGCCCGTGAGGACGAATTTCGCGCCTGCGAGCAAGCAGACCCGCGGCGCAATTTGTGGGCTGCGTCCCTTGAGAGGCGGCTCTTGGCACCGGAAAAAACCTGGCAACCGACTTTTGATGATTACGTGCTTACTTCGTGCGGCGCCCGCAGGTACAGCCTCATTGGCGTGGCGAGTACCGAGAGGTGGCGCTTTCACTCCTCGTGCATTCACGCACCGGGCTTCATTAGGGCGGACTCCTCCAAACGAGAGGTCGAGTGTGGGCCAGCGTCCACGCCTCGGAAAAGCGAGCACGTGCCAACGACTCCTGTACATTACTTAGGTCGCTGCGGTGTGCTGGCTCGGGGTCACGGTGAGAAAGCCGGAATCTGATTCCCTGGCTTCACTGTTTGATCTACAGTGATGAAGAAAAAGACCGCAACGCCAAGAAGGAGTTGTACAACGTAAGGAAAGTTGGTAGGCGTGTTTCTACACCGGAAAAGTGATGTTTAATCAAATTTCGCAGCAGTCACATAAGAGTGGCGCTAGTAGCGACACTATGAAGAAGTAAATCAGGTTTACTTTCGATACATGCTGTATGGGTCATGAGCGTTAGTTACCTTTGAGATTGGACGTGGTGAATTGATGTTAGTCAAGCATGCCTTTAAGGTGACAAAGACGCTATGCACGAGATCGTGTAATGGGGCTACGACCAGCTTGATGTTCCTTCTGCGATAATGCAGAAACACTCGGCAGGAACGCAGCCACAGTACATGATGGCTGGCAGCGATAGTCACCAGACTGTACGGTGGCGAGAAGACCGGGCTGCGGACGACCACTACCGAGAGGGAAGGCCATCGTATTCTGTTTCTGGCTCTGGTGCAGTGTACTTCACCTGGCGCAGCAATATGAGCAGCAGTTGGCACCACAGTGGCGTAACGATCTGTCACAAATCGGTTAATTTAAGGGGTGAAGTTGATGAAAAACACACACTATTTCACGAATGCACCAAAACAACCGTTTTGGAGATATGGCAATGAAATTTTTGCCCACGCTTTACATGAAAGTAACAGATTAACATATAAAATCCTTTGATTGTATATATTCAGCATTTTTAAAATTAAATTTAAAGTTTTATTTTCAAAAAAATATTGTATGTTCCTTTTTCTCAGAAAGTATTCAAGAGATTTTTACAAAAATTTCTCTGTTGCATATCTTCATATGTTGTAAGCTTCTCTCATGAGGTTTTTGGAATAGGTCAAATAGGAAAATTTTCATATTTCTTTTAAATTATAATTCCACAAGTACAATTTTAAATTCATTCAAAATTCCAAGCACTTTGCCCCATATCTCAGCTTGCAATCAGAATTTCAAAATTTGCTCTTGAGACAACGTTTATTAGATTTACAGAAACATGCGCACAAAATTTCATAATTCTAGCGATCACAGAAACAGAGAAAAAGGTACATAAACTTTAAAAAACAAACTTTTCAGGAAACGCAATTTAAAGTTCAACCTAACTTTTTTCCTTATGTCACTTCTTCAGAAGGCACCACATTTGTACTCTGGGACGTCTTTCCCTTCAAGGCTTCTCTTTTGTGGTTTCTTGTTGTCTGTATTCTTTCCTTTACCAGGTCTTCAACTGACTTTTCAGCTGCAGAGACGCGCTGCAGAGACGTAGCCTCATTGCTGGTTTGTCGTTGTTTCTCACGTCTTCCATTCACTAACTTATTCAAACGTAGTTTATCCAGTTTTTTATACATTCTATGTGATCGTGGCATAACTGAATAAAGAAAGAATCGAACACTTGTATAAATCTCTGTCAGTATCACAAGGCAAAAACAAAAAAAAATTGCTTCGTCATAAACGATGGAGCTAGCTGCTTATTGTTGATAAGATACGAAACAGAGTCAAAGATGATCTATAAAACCAAAGAGTATGTATCACGGCCTTCTAAATGTACCCCACACACTTTTGGTTGAAAGTAATGCACAGAATCGGTGTTCACTGAGCTGGTATTGAAGTGCTGCTTCAAAAAGTGGGCGTGGCAGGGAGACCGCGTCACACTTTTAATTAATTTTCAGGCACTTCGGATGCGATTTCAACATTGAAACTTTGGGAACTTGTTCTCCATGATTTGTACTAACAAATAAAAAATAAATCGAAAGTTGACATTTCTGGTCAATTTCATCAACATCCCCCCTTTATATTGCATTATGAACAACAGTTAGCGCCACAGTGGCGTAACGACCTGTTACAAATCGATTACTTTAAAGATTAATCAATGGCTCTGAGCACTATGCGACTTACCTTCTGGGGTCATCAGTCACCTAGAACTTAGAACTAATTATACCTAACTAGCCTAAGGACATCACACACATCCATGCCCGAGGCAGGATTCGAACCTGCGACCGTAGCGGTTGCTCGGTTCCAGACTGTAGCGCCTAGAACAGCACGGCCACTCTGGCTGGCTTACTTTAAAGACAGCACCGAGCCAGGCGCCCTGTAGCATGCATTCCACTGACCCCAAAACCACAGCCATTAGCGGCTTCAGTTGTGTCAGTTGAGGGCTCATTGAAGGTCAGGGTGGAGCTCTGTTCTGTTTAGTGATGGAAGCTAGTTCTGTCTCGGTGCCAGTGACGGCCGTGGGTTGGTTAGGAGGCTAGACGAGGACTTGCAACCAACCAGTGTGTGTGTGTGTGTGTGTGTGTGTGTGTGTGTGTGTGTGTGTGTGTGTTTTTTTTGTGTGTGTGTTAGACGCACTGGATCTACACGTGGAGTTATTGTCTGGGGAGCGATTTCATGTGCCAGCAGGACCACTCTCGTGGTTTTCCACGCTCCGTGAGTGCAAATTTGTTCGTCTGGTGACTGGATCTGTTGTGCTGCCATTCATGTACAGCGTTAAGAGGGATGTTTTCCAATAGGATAACGCTCGCCCACATACCGCTATAGAGTATCGACGTGTTGCGTTGGCCTCATCGATCACCAGACCTGTCTCCGATCGAGCACGTGTGGGACACCATCGGGCAACATCTACAGCGTCACCCACAAACACCATTAACCGGCCCTGTATTGACCGACCAAGGTAATAGGCATGGAACTCCATCCCATAAACTGACATCCGGCACCTGTACAACACCATGCATGCACATTTGCTTGCTTGCGTTCAACATTCTGGCGCTTACATCCGTCATTAATGTACCAGAATTTCACATTTGCAATGGCTTATCTCGCGTTTACATTAACTTGTGATTACTAATCTTAATGACGACAACCGAGCGAGGTGGCGCAGTGGTTACACACTGGACTCGCATTCGGAAGGACGACGGTTCAATCCCGCGTCCGGCCATCCTGATTTAGGTTTTCCGTGATTTCCCTAAATCACTCCAGGCAAATGCCGGGATGGTTCCTCTGAAAGGGCACGGCCGACTTCCTTCCCCATCCTTCCCTAATCCGATGAGACCGATGACCACGCTGTCTGGTCTCCTTCCCCAAACCAACCAACCAACCTTAATGACGACAGTAAGTTACATTGACAAATGTGTTTCCGAAATTTCATTAATTTACATAAATTAATTTTTGGTCTTGCGGTTTCTCTTTCTGACAGTGTAGCTCGAGAAGACTTGCCAGGCTCCCCTCGATTCCACCAGTTGTGTGATGTCAATTTCAAATATTAATATGAAGAATGATCTGAGATTAAAATTATTATTACTTGTAATTTAAGATTTTATTCGGCGAACAATTTGTACGTATAACTATTTGCCTACTGTCGAGATGATCTGCAGTGTCTGTTATTAAGGGCCTCTGTAACGTAGGGAGTTGTGAGAGGTCTGTGTGTTGTACTGTACGTTAGCAGTGAAGGAAAAGAGGTTGTCGTCAATGGCTGGGATATGCATGTTCAGTAATGTTTGGTAAACGATGTGAGTAAGTGAAAGAATGACTGAATACCTTAACTCCTAGAGATGTAAAGTCAGTATCGTGTTAGTATACTCTAGAAAAAAGAAGGATAAGTAAGAATTTCACTAACAGTCTTGTACATAATTTTAAACAAGAGTAAATTTCGACTTACATTCATCAACGAAATCCACACACCCAAAGACCCAAAACAGTACTTTCTACCAGGGATTAAAATAGTGTAATAAACTGCCCAAGAAGATGAACAAGATTACTATATACTGAAAAATGTACTTAGAGGACTCGTAGTAGGAGTGAATAACGGAAGGGGAGACTAACAAGTCACTGTCACGTGACATTATCACAATATAATGCTTTTTACCACAGAATCAATGCATCAAGATATATAGTGCGTAATAGTAACGTGTTGTCATTCTTATGGGCTCATCTCACTCATCATGAGAGATTCTCAGTTTTCCAACGGACTGAAGGGAGAACAAGATGATAGGATATAGTCGAATGTTTATGTTCCTCGAGTCCGATTTCCAGACAGATTTCTCTCGCCATATGAGGGTACGTAATGGACCCAAGAACTCTGTCATGATCGTTTGGTGATCTAGGTGTTATGGTATGGAAAGACACTATGTTGCTTTGGTATACTGAGCAAACCTTTGAACAAGGTGCACTCGCCCATCAACTTTGCTGTGACACTGTACTCCTTCCTGATGTGCGTCTTTTTGGGGGTCCTATCGGCCCTTACATCACCTTTAAGAATGACAGTGCGCGACCCCTCCGAACAGCACAGGTGGAAGTGCTGTTGCAGCTAGAGGATATTCATCGAATGGACTGGCCTGCCTACTTGCCAGATTTCAGTCCCATCGAGCACTTGCGGCATGCGTTGGGGAGATGTACTGCAGAGTGTCCACAGGAGCAAACGACCATCCAGCAGCTGTCACCAGCGTTGCTGGAGGAATGGAACACCCAACCACAAGAACTGCATAGGAAACTGTTGGCCAGCATTGGAACACGTTGCGGAGCATGCACTGACGTCCTTCAGCATATGGAAACGTTGCAGAGCATGCAGTGACGTCCTTAGTGATCACATACCTATTCAGAAGCATATTCCGCATTGTGTAATATCCAGGAGGCCATCATAAATTGCGGTGCCTTCAATTCAATTGTCGTCTTTATGCATAAGTATCATTTTTGTTCGTTTCAAAGACTATTTCTTTCAATTTCATTCTGTACTATACCGTTAGTTCTTTCCATGTGTAGTCCAAGTTTCATCGAGCTATATTACTTGTCAGTGATACATCATGAGAAAGTTACTCTCACCTTTAAGTTTTGCACACTGATGTATCTGTTATTAGAAACAGATGGTTCTACCACATGCAGTTTTGTTCCTTTATTTTTGGATTTATATTATATATCTTTCACTCTTCCCTATTCATACTTCGTCTGCGATCGTATATCAAACTGTTCCTCCTAGAAATTTCATATTCACTGTTTCTTCCTTTTACAGTTCTCGCAACAGCTACAGCAGACACTCTACATCATGTTACCAAAAAATCATTTGCGTTCGCTTCCTTTGTAGTATCACATATCACTTGAAACTTATTTGAGATATTTCTCACATCTTGTCCAAAAAATGTCAAATAGGCTTTATATGTTGTGGTGGTGTGATTCTGGTATTCATCCTGAAGATGTGTTCCATACAGCTCTCCCACGCTAGTCCATCCTACGCAGGACTCTCGATCTCTGCATAACTACTGCAAACTGCAGCAGTCTGACCCTGCTAACTGACTAGTATAGCCTATCAAATATCTGGTTTACTTTCTGTAGTTTGTTCAGTCTGACTCTCTTTTGTTTACATTTATGACGAAACCATACCTGCATTATTATGTGATAATGCCCGCCTGTTTCACTTCTCAAGCCAGTTAAAGTGTATTAATAAACTGAAGCAGTTAGTAAGAATATAGTTTCACTAAATAATAACTAAATAAGATACATTAAAAAATCCTTCTTGATAAAACTAGCTCCGTTGTGGTAGAATCTCCTCCCCTGTGTATTCACATTAGTAAACTACTAAATCACACAAATGAAGAACACACACGCACAAACACACACACACACATACACATACACACACACACACACACACACACACACACACACACACACACACACACGCACACGCACACTTACACACACTACATTTTTATTACGATATATTACTGAAACTGCAATACACAAGGAGAACTGCCGTGTTTACACACAATATGACAAAAGACAGTCACAGGCACGCAATATTACAAAAAAGATTACAGAGACGATATATCAAAAACAAAATCCTTGGTAAAATGATTTATAAAAACACATACAGGCGGCATGCAAGTATAAATAAGATCTCGAAATTTCAGACTTAACATGAAAAAATGGAAACTTTCTGGTCATAAAACACACTTTGCAAGTTCAATAGACCTTCATATTATATATTTCGACATCTAAATTGTCTGTACTACTTATTAACATACATACAGCTGGCATATTGTCACTCTTGCTAACAGAATGCCCTTCTAATAATGACGAATGAACAAAAATATTGTCTATGGTTGTTCTACTGTTCCCTTGCACTCTCGTTGGAAAGAATACGGTTTGCATAAGATTATATGAATTAAGGAGGTCTACCAGCATCCTTTTCCTTGCACAATCACTTATACAATTAATATTGAAGTCACCACATATAACTAACTTTTTGTATTTCCTATAAAGTGAACCAAGAACCTCCTCTAGCTTTAGCAAAAATGTTGTGAAATCGGAGTCTGGGGATCTATAAATAACAACAGTAAGAAGTTTAGCTCCACTAAATTTAACCACACCTGCACAACATTCAAACACCTTTTCAGTGCAGTACTTTGAAACATCAATTGACTCAAATGGGATACCGTTTTTCACATACATGGCTACTCCCCCACACCGCAAAGAGCTCCTAGAAAAGCTGCCAGCCAACCTGTATCCTGGTAAAGGAAGCCTCTGAATTATCTCCTTATTTAAGAAGTGTTCAGATATACCAATAATTTCAGAGTCAACATCTATAAGCAGTTCACTAACTTTATCTCTAATACCTTGTATATTTTGATGAAATATACTAATTCCCTCATTAATCGGATACCCAAGCTTTGTAGAAAGTGGTTTCTTTGTTAGAGAGACTTCCCTTAAGCAGGAATACCTATCAGCTGACTTCAATCTAAAAAAGGTACAGCTCTAACACCCACAACTACCGGAATTTTCCCATGAGTGATCCCACCACCCCCACCTATGCTGTCACCTATAAGTTTTGCCAACCTCCCCTTCCCATACCTGTTGAGGTGCAGGCCATGTCTGGTGAAACCCGTCCTACTGATAGACTCCACCGACACCACTGAAATGTGACTCATGCCTTCCATCATCAGCGCACCCCCAAGTCTCATGTTATTACGCCTGACGGCTGTATTAAGATGAGGCCGATCGTGACGCTGAAACAGTTCCACAAAATGCACATTCGTGTTGCCAGTCTGAGTGGCTATCTTTTCCAGGTCACCATCTATGTCATACTCCCCATCCCTATCAATACTATTACCAGCCCCACCCACAATCACTACCTGATCCTCTTTAGTAAAATCCCTACATAACACCCCTATGTTAAAAGTCACCTGAGCCAATCCTGCATTAGGCTTCACAATGCTGGTGACCTGGTACTCACTCCCCAAAACTTCCTGCAACTGCTGGCCTACACCTCTACCATGAGAACTACCTAACAGCAGAACCTTCTTCTTTCTCTTAGACTTTGCAACTGTCCTAGCCACCGTAACTGCTGAGGTCTGCTGCATACTTCCTACATCTACAGCTACTAGAGATTCCTCTCCACTAGACTCTGACAGTTGGTCAAATCTATTACAAACACCAATAGTAAAACTATCTGAAAATCTCCTTCTCCTAGCAGATCTCTTGCCAACAGCCAGCTCCCATTCCCCAACCCCCTTCTCCCTCCTCATCCTATCTAGCTCCTCCTGTGCGTTTTTCAACTGCACCTGAAGGGCACAGATCTTACGCTCCTGCTCCTCTATCAACTTACTCTTGCTACATAACCTGCAGTTCCAGGAGAGGATCTCACCAGAATGCCCACAGGCTTCCCCACTGCATTCCCCCCAGTGAAAATACTTCGAACAAGTCTCACACCGCAATCCACTACTCACGAACCTACGGCAAAGCCCACACTTCTCACTCATGGTAAAATTTTACAATTATTGAAACAAGAAAACAACTTTATCTAAGTTCCGCAACTACAATAAGAAGATGTTAAAAACTGACTACAATTATCACAAACTTGCTCTACAAGGGAAGTAACTACTACTATTGACAGTATTAATCAACAACAAATGAGAATATAACAAAATACTAACACAGAAAGAAAATCAAACGTCTAATGACAGTAACGAAACTGAAAGCAGTTCGCAAAAATTTCTTCTGAAGTTATTTCACCGGAAAACACCAAGAACACCGGTTGAAGACTACTAAAGTTCCTAAATAAACTACTATACACAAACAATTAATTAGTACTTAGCTTTCGATGCGCCGCTACAGCTGCAACTGGTCAGCGCGGAATGTAAACACGGGTAAGAGGTTAAGTTGCTCGATACGAAACACTCACAAATATCAGGCCACAACACAAGAAATGCAGAGGTGAATGAAGAAACCACTAATAAGTCACTTATATAGTAAATATTATCACAAAAACAGTTAAAATATATATCAGAAACATAAAAATAGATGAAAACTTAGAGAGCGATCTCACACGCAGTCACGCGCCTTTCAGATCATGATGCACAAATTTTAAGTCTAAAAGATTTTTGTGCTGCAACACATGTTAAATATAGTTACCAACTTTTTAGGAAAGCTGATCCAGTTGCTGTACAGACTTTTGTAAACCTTATCAAGGAACAAGAGTGGCAAGATGTTTATAGCGCTGATACAGTAGACGATAAATATAATGCTTTCCTCAAGACTTTTCTCGTGCTCTTTGAAAGTTGCTTTCCGTTAGAACGTTCAAAACAGGGTACTAGCACAAACAGGCAGCCTGGGTGGCTGACTAAAGGGATAAGAATATCTTGTAGAACAAAGTGGCAATTACATCAAAACGTTAGAAACAGTCAAAATCTAAATGCAGCAGCCCATTACAAACAGTATTGTAAGGTGCTTAAAAAAGTTATTAGGAAGGCAAAAAGTATGTGGTATGCAGATAGAATAGCTAAGTCTCAGGATAAAATTAAAACCATATGGTCAGTCGTAAAGGAAGTGGCTGGTCTGCAGAGACAGGTCGAGAATATAGAATCAGTGCATAGTGGGGATGTCCGTGTTACTGATAAGTCACATATATGTACAGTATTTAATAATCACTTTCTGAATATAGCAGGTGAACTAAATAGAAACCTAGTCCCAACAGGGAATCATATAGCGCTCTTAGAGAAAAGTGTTCCGAGACTGTTACCTGAAATGCTCCTCCATGATACTGACAAGAGGGAGATTGAGTTAATAATTAAATCACTAAAGACCAAGAACTCTCATGGATATGACGGGGTATCTAGCAGAATACTGAAGTATTGTTCCACGTATGTTAGCTCAGTACTTAGCCATATCTGTAACTTTTCCTTTAGGAGTGGTCGGTTTCCTGACCGATTAAAGTACTCGGTAGTGAAGCCACTTTATAAAAAGGGAGACAGGGATAATGTTGACAATTATAGACCTATTTCTATGCCATCGGTGTTTGCTAAAGTTATCGAGAGGGTTGTATATACAAGGTTACTGCAGCATTTAAATTCACATAATTTGCTGTCAAATGTACAGTTTGGTTTTAGAAATGGCTTAACAACTGAAAATGCTATAGTCTCTTTGCTCTGTGAGGTTTTGGATGGATTAAATAAAAGGTTGCGAACGTTAGGTGTTTTCTTTGATTTAACGAAGGCTTTTGACTGTGTTGACCACAAAATATTACTGCAGAAGTTGGAACATTATGGAGTAAGGGGAGTAGCTTACAATTGGTTCGCCTCCTACTTTAAGAACAGAAAGCAAAAGGTAATCCTCCGCAATATTGAGAGTGGTAATGATGTTCAGTCCCAATGGGGCACTGTTAAATGGGGCGTTCCCCAAGGGTCGGTGCTGGGGCCACTGCTGTTTCTTATTTATGTAAATGATATGCCTTCTAGTATTACAGGTGATTCAAAAATATTTCTGTTTGCTGATGACACCACCTTGGTAGTGAAGGATCTTGTGTGTAATATTGAAACATTATCAAATAATGTAGTTCATGATATAAGTTCGTGGCTTGTGGAAAATAATCTGATGCTAAATCACAGTAAGACTCAGTTTTTACAGTTTCTAACCCACAATTCAACAAGAACTGACATTTTAATCAGACAGAATGGGCATGTTATAAGCGAGACGGAACAGTTCAAGTTCCTAGGCGTACGGATAGATAGTAAGCTGTTGTGGAAAGCCCATGTTCAGGATCTTGTTCAGAAACTAAATGCCGCTTTATTTACCATTAGAACAGTATCTGAAATAAGTGACATTTCAACACGAAAAGTAGTATACTTCGCATATTTTCATACGCTTATGTCATATGGTATTATTTTTTGGGGTAATTCTTCTGATTCAAAAAGGGTATTTTTGGTTCAAAAACGGGCTGTTCGAGCTATGTATGGTGTAAGTTCGAAAACCTCTTGTCGACCCCTATTCAATAGTCTGGGAATTTTGACATTGCCCTCACAGTATGTATTTTCTTTAATGTCGTTTGTTGTTAGCAATATTAGCTTATTCCCAAGAGTTAGCAGCTTTCACTCAGTTAATACTAGGCAGAAATCAAATCTGCATGTGGAATGCACTTCCTTGACTCTTGTGCAGAAAGGAGTGCAGTATTCTGCTGCATCCATTTTCAATAAGCTACCACAAGAACTCAAAAATCTTAGCAGTAGCCCAAACACTTTTAAGTCTAAACTGAAGAGTTTCCTCATGGCTCACTCCTTCTATTCTGTCGAGGAGCTCCTGGAAGAGCTAAAAAATTAAGCAAATTCCAGTGTTACATTCTTGATTTTCTTTATTTAAACTAACGACTTGTCGCCTGAATATGTTTCTTATATTTCATTTTATCTGTTTCTACAATCGTGTTATAATTTCATGTATTGACTCGTTCCATGACCATGGAGACTTCTCCTAAATGTGGTCCCACAGAACAATAAATAAATAAATAAATAAATAAACAGCATTTGCCAATGAAACAAGTTCCATTACTGTGTCACACTTTGCAAGCTCTCTCGACTTTCAAATTTAACATCGCCAAAAGTAAATAATGTATATTACTTATTGCAATATGCACAGCTTGCTTAATGACAAAACTTTAAAAGAACTATAGCAGACAACTATAATTCAGTCACTTTAAATTCATCTAAATATGTAGAACTTGGTTGCAAAACATATATATGAATACTACTACAGATCTAACTCATAGGTTAAAGTCCACTGAGAATTAACAAAGGAAACATTGACTACATTTTGTGCTTATAAAAAGCAGTTTAGAACACGTCTTGGAATGCATTTAGCATAGTGATATGATCAGAGCGCCTAACTGCAAAATATACATGGGCACTATTGCGAATCTAACTTATAGCTTAAAATTCACTTGTTATGAGAATTACCAAAGTAAGCAGTGTTATTCGCATGCCTCTAAAACCAAAGTTTCGATACTCATAACCCAGTTTGAAACCACAATGTACCTTCAAATTAAATATGAGAAAAAATTGTTGAGCAACAGCTGTGATTGTTTAATATCAATAAAAATGGCATAAGTGGCTGCTCCTGATATTGTAGTCCCCATTCAGCAGAGTCAGCAATTGCTGGTTCTGCACATGCATACTGATGTGATTTCATATATCACCGACTCAACAAGACCAAAAAAGTTGAAGCTTGCAAAATGCATGGTCAGCAAATTCAGGCTTACCAATACCAATTCATAATGCATGTCATATTATGATGATTGGATGTCAGCAAGACAAGATTTATCACAACAAGCAAAATGGTCAGCATGTTCAACTTTGCCATTGCCAGCCGAAAGGAAGCAGCATGTGTGTCATGTTATACCAAGCTGATAGTCAGACACAGTGGTCTTCATCACACACGTGTGTTCACTAATTTGTAGCAGCTTCATATTTCAAGTGAGGTTTTTAATAACAGCATTCACTTCACTTTCAACAGGCATCATGTACTTCTATGGGGAGATGAGAAGCACACTTTCTTAATCATATTTTCTCGTGATACTCTTTGTAACCTCTCACTTTCACAGCATATGGTACATTCTATCTCCACGTTCTTTTGTCAGTTACACCACATCGTGATTGAAGCATTACATCTGGAATTCTTTGTATAATGTCTGAATATTTTTCTAAAAGCATTTATATTCGCTTCTATCCAGGTTTCCCATCTTTGAATGGAGTGTCCAGCTTGATTTCTGTAATTAGTATGTGAACACCTTGCAGTTCTCTTTCTAACATACCGATGGTTCTTACAATCTGCTGCACACCACTTGCATGCAATGACTGGAGTGAGTGTGTGTGTAGAAGTGTTTATATTCTGGCCCCTCCAGAATAGGTTAGACATCAGAAGAACGGTTATTTGTGGATTCCTGAAAGAGTTTCTCTACCAAGCAGGTAGCCTACTTTAAGAACGAACAACCTGTTCTCTGTACTATTACATTGTTTTTATTACAAAATGAATCAGGATAGAAATGATTTACTGATAATTAAATTCAAAAGGACACACCAGTCTTGACACAAGTATCAGACAGTTACAGATGATAAGGCTTTGCTATCCAATAAGTTAAACCAAAAAAGTAAGAACAGAACTCTCCAGAAATGGCTTCTGCAGTATACTCTATTCGAACAACCTTAATTAACACAGTGGAACAACCATTCTTAACTGAAGTTCAGCGTTACAATCTTGCATGGCTGAACACAACAAGAAGGAGGCTTTGGATACTCCTCCAAGCTAAACATTAAACTGAACAGAGAGACACACCTATGGCAACATCATATGTAATATACTCCCATATGTAATGTGCTCCCTGCACGACTGAAGTGCATCATTTACCTTTTCTGCATGATGTGTCATTGGATGTGCAGGACGCCAGGTACATTGGATGTGGTGGACGTCAGATGAATGCATCTGCTCCACGTTACCTGTCGATCTATAAATCTGCTTATTTTTGACTGAAGTGGCAGTTGTACACTTACAGAGAGTTCTTTCGTGAAGCAGAAGACTGTTTGCCCCTAGTGTGTCTAAAATGGCTGTCTACACTCGCCTATCATACACTGCTCACGTGTCATGTGCTGTTTTTAGCTACGTATTTCCTTCTCTGCCTCCGAAAGTGCGGCCCATCCACTTAGTATGAATTGTGCAGCGCCTTGACGCAGTTAACCCATCGTTGGCGCCCCTGTGGTGCAACACGTTACGTATCATATTCTGATTAGCCAAGTACACTGTTATTATTATTTCATATGCAGATTACGTCTATTACGCCGAGAGTATGGCATGTGACATATCATTCGAATCTTCTCATTGAGGAGATGCCCATGGAAGGTGTTTAAAATGGTTTTTCAGTTTATCTGTTGCCCAGAAGGTGATAAAAATCGACTGCTACCTTACAACTTCTACAGAGTAGTTCGAAGGAGACCACTGGTTTTGCTATATCAAAGTAAGAACTTTGTTTTTCAAAAGAACGAAAACAAAATACACAAACACGTTTATCTAACCTTCCCATTTAATGCATGAAAAATGTGAGACACACGATCTCCTCTACTGCACTGGCGTGCTAGACCACTGGCCATGAAATTCATTATAACTGCATGACAAGATCCCACATCCATTTCGCTGACAGCTCGTCAAATTTCCTCCTTCAAGTCATGGATGTTTCGGGATTTATTGGCATACACTGTTGACTTAAGATGGCCTCAAACAAAACAAAGGGTTAAGTCACATGCACTTGGTGGCCATTGATGATCAACATTGTGCGAAATGAGGTGATCCAGGAACCCCTCATGGAGCAACTGAATTGTTTTGTGGGAAGTATGGCAGGTGGCTCCATACTGCTGATACCACAGCTATTGTGTCTATTCCATCCATATGATTCCACAAAAACTTCCTTGTTATTGGACGTTATCAGTCTCCATTGACTGTCACGGCTTGTCCTGCCTCATCTACAAAAAAAAAAAAAAAAAAAAAAAAACAAGGGACCGATAACGCCACCCAACCAAAATCCCCACCAAACTGTCACTCGCTGTGGATGCTTTTCCTTTTCTTGGAATTTTCTGACCCCGCAGATACGGCAGTTCTGCTTAATCACAAAACCATTTAAGTGGATATGTGCTTCATTACTGAAGATTATTTTGTCTGCGAAGCTGTTGTCTTCCTGTCGAACCTCTCAGAACCCAGTCAACAACCTGTCGTCTCTTCTCGTGATCCTCTGGTGAACCCCTTCTAATTGATTTGCAGTAAGGGCGAGTCCATTCATTTGGCTCTCCAAGACCTGATTAACCAACAAAGCTTCACATTTTCCATCCAGTAAACAGGCGTCGCCCGCTGCCCTTTTTGAACTGGATGCTTTCCAGGATTTTTATACGCCAGAGTTGTTCCGGCAACAAATTTACTTCACGTCTATGGTCACAAATTTGCATCTCATCAGACTACCAGTTTCGGTCTATAATGACCATCTTGAGATCTGTTTTGTAAAGCATGTCCTTATATACATGTTTTTTATAAAACAGACCTGAAGATGGTCATTATAGGCCGAAACCGATAGTCTGATGACATAAAAATTTGTTACCATAGACGTGGAGGAAATTTAGTCTATTTTCGGATCAGTGTTCATTTCGCGACAATGCCGCATTTTGTACAGTTTACTAACTCTTCCACAGCTTGAAGCATTTGATTTTGTTCGTACTTGGGGTTCTTATTTTACTTTTCTTTTGCCCATGTCAAGTTGGGTAACTGAAACCAAATAATATGCTAATCTGATAAGGCAGTGACAATTGATAGCTACAAACAAATCTTCATTCATAACTGCAATAGCATGTACCAGAAGTATGCAAGTATGTGTCAGCTACTGGATCTTAAAGCATGTTGTAATACAAGGTGGATATCAGCTACTGGATCTGAAAACTGTATTGTATCAACAATAGCTGACTGTATGTATGTACAGTGGATGCCAGTTACTGGATTCTATTAATGTATCGTCAGCTATTGAGAATGCCAGTTACTGGAGGTGTCAGCTACTAGCGGTGTCAACTACAGGGGGCGTCAGCTGCTCGAGATGTCAGCTACTGGAGAAAATTTGGAAATATTGTAGGCCTCAGGTCTATTGTGTTTGCAGAGATTATTTCGTGCTCGAAATCTTACTTTTTTGTGCGAAGTTCGAATTTTTGCGAGCTGTAATTATACTTGAACGAAACCCGCATGTATTTTGATAAATTATTTTATTATAGAGTTTATTTTGAGTTATCAACTACCATCTTTTATGATATTACAGCTCTGTCACCGTCTTTTGTCATATTTTGTGTAAAAACAGCAGAAGTTCTCACTGTATATTTGCAGTTTAATGACGTATCGTAATACGAATGCACACGCTCGTGTGTGTGTGAGTGTTTGTGTGATGTGGTGTTTTTACATTGTATATCTTTATTAGATCTTGGTGTAATTTAGCAGTTGTTTACAAGAAGTATAGTGCGTAAAACTTTTAGGCACCCTATTATCATATCTGTAATTGGTAAACATTTTAGAGATCCTTGTCACAGTACTTCCGAAAAGTAAATCTTTTAGGGAGTCTTGGCAACATAGTTATGACTGTTAAGAATCTCAGCCTTCGTCGTGAGTTCGTTTTGTACTTAGCCTCGACTAGGCCTAATCACTTATAATAGAAGTCAGTAACTGCCAACTAATATCATAGGCTTCATATTTCTAGTGATACATTGTCGTCTTGCCTCCTATACTGATTCTTCTAAGAAAAAAGCTTGTAAAAAGTTTAGGTGATGATAGAATATTCTATTAACCACCAACACCGTCTTCTCACATTGAACTACCAGCTCCCAACACGTATTTCAGATGTGGAGGTACCACTGCAGCACTTCATAAGCATTAAAGAACAATTTAGATGTGGAAATATTTAGCATGAAGTTGTATTGTGACTTACATCAAGAGTAGGACTTAATAACGGAATTAACTACATTCTTCCAGTAAATCAGACTATTTCAGACGACCTATTTGTTGCTTGCCTGCTTACCACGGCATTTTAGAAAACACGCGTTTTCTGTAGATATAAGCCTGGTCACGTTAATTTTATGACACCGCTCTTTTAGGACAAATCTAATATCAACTGTCTGTTTAGCATGATATTTGTAACTATTTAGACATGGAAACGGCACTAGGTTACTTGCTTTAGAGTTCATAATTATGTTTTAGGCATGAATTTGACGGATGTTTGTATATGTAGCAAATAACATTGTGATACTTGATGTAAACATTGAACTGTTTTGCACTGCTGACATATTTTTGCAGACATTTTAAACTTGGAAACGTTATTCTGACACTTGACCAGCATCACAGATGTGGAAAATAACTAATCTGAGGCTTTGTTGCATCTTAAGCCAAGTGTGGTATAACAACCGAACTCTGAACATTCACAAATGGAGTCGCCTGTTGGTGACGAGAAGCAGCAAGAGCATAAACCAGCAGTTGATTTTATTCACGTTATTTGAAGTTTTCAGAATGGTATTTAAAGTCATCCTCTGTGACTAAGTACTCCTAAATCGTTACTTACATTGGATGATCAAAAGTTGGTTTTTGAATATTTATGGAGAGGATTTTTGCACCCACTTTCATGTCCCATAGCGAATGCAATATAGTTTACACTGAAATTTACAGATGTGGCTGGCGAGAGAGTCTCTAAAAAATATACTGCAGTGAGAAAGGAAACGTGGTTGGCAAATTTTTGCGTCATCTTACATAATTCAGGTAGAAGTTGTGTGTGTTTTGATGGTGTATACTACAAATGTAGTTTTTTGATGATTAATTTAGTTCTTTCGAATGTATTTGAGCACAGCCAAGGTGGGTACTCTGGCGCTACATTGTCATTTTATTTTAGTGTCAGCTCTGACTAGAGAGGACGAGAGGGATTACAAGTCGGTTCAATCATCTTGGTTTTTGCCACTAGTCCATCTGGATTAGTTGCACCAACCAGGATTTTAAATGGGTGTTTTATTTTAATGACCCTTAAAATACTGGGCTAGAAAGGGGAGGGGAAAGGTTACCAACCACAGTTACGCTAGTTTCAGCATCTTAGATTTTTAAACTTAATTTATTTACTTAATTCGTTAGCGAAACTACATTCTAGTTGACTACATCATTTAACTACTACTATGTGATTGGCTGCAGAGGCTAAAAGAGGAAGGGCATAACGACGTAGTAGGGGAGATTTGGTTTCGTCAAAAAAGTGAGTAAGGCTGTTCAATTTTAATAAAGCGAGCCAGGTAGTTGATAGGTTATACTACTCACAGGAGAACTTTCCCATTTGGCTTGTGTAGAAATGTCAAAATAGTGCAATCCATATTCTCCTGTTTGTGCTCAGTTTCACTTCTGATGGGTAAAACTCACCCCAAAAGACAATTTGGTGTTTTATGTTTAGAAGGAACATCTTCGAAACAATGATATGTATAGAAATTACTTTTTATATAAAAGTTTGTGTAATTAATTTTCTTGAAAACTGTACAATCAACTTTCACAATAATCTGAGATTTGAAAAATACGCCACCAACATTTATTAACTTTGAAAAATGAAAACTTTCGCTACAACGGAAATTAAAAAAGCTTTCAAGCCACATCCATCTCTGTGTAATAATGCTGGATTCTTAAACACCATTTTGGGGAAACAAGCCGTATACAATGTGCTATTGGAGTATTTTTAACATACTTCATTAAAATATCGAAACAATCATGACAATTACAATTATTTATTTTACTTATATTTGTTTTATGTTTTAAACTGTTATTTTATGTTTTTTTAGTTTACTGTTTCAAATATGTGTATTTTTCTAACTGAACATAATAAGTTACTCATTATTACAATAATGATAATATGTAAGAAAATCCTTAAAACGTAACATTTCTTGAGACCATGTGCATAAACTGAACGAAATTTCTTCGCGTTATATACACGAAGGAGAGGGCAGTATAAAACAAATTTTAGCAGGAGTTCATATTTTCATGCGAGATCCTCTAAACATCCTGAAGAGTATCAGGCATATTTCAGTACATTAGTACGTCTTGCCGTAGAAATTTTATTATGTACTAACGAGTGCAGCTCCATTATATTGTTTCTCAAATGGAAACTGTCATCGGAATCGTTCAAGTCTACTAGCAAAGTTCTTCCAAGAACGATAGCCGTATCCGTCCTTCGGCTGTACCTGTGCAGTCGAGCCCTTTGAGATTACCAGATGAACAAGTTCCTTGTCCTCAGGTACCCGCTCGCGGATCAAACTGTGAGCAGCAGGGCGCGAGCACGTAGCATGGTGAGTACCCCCATTATGGGAACAGGATGAGAGGGGAGAGCAGAATGGGGTGTCGAGTGGAGTACAGAACAGCTGCCGTCGCGCATTCGTCAGTCACGCTGCATGGGAATCACTGTATGATATATTATTGCTACAAATGAAACAAATAAACAAAAATGTGCACTTGACACGTAATTTTACTAACGAAAAGTTCGACATTTTTCTTAATATACTATGTGAGTTGTTATACAAAAATAAAGTTATTTAAAGTGTGGGATTATCGGTTCTCTTGCATTTTTCCCCTTTATAATTGCTTCTATGTCCACGGTAATTGTTGTCGTGCATTGTAGACGCTGCGTGCGGTTTAGATTACAGCTAGCCAGTGATTTTGTCAGGCGCGTCTTATTACTTTTCATTGCAGAGAACGGAGGATCACAAACATGCGTGGAACTGAACATGACATTACCATAGCCGCCTTCTTGTGGAAACGAGGACACCTATCTGAGTGACGTATCGGTAGAATCCCAAGGTGTTTTTCTTGTACTTGCATTTGTCTTTGTATTCTCTGTCACACTGCAGATCAAAAAGTTCTAGTTGTAGTTCAGAACAAATCCCTTCAATATTCGCTGAATGTGGAAAGGAGAACACATCAAAATCCTTTTCTAATGCCATCAGATCTTTAAAACATTGCTCACATTCTTCTTTTATGGATGCTAAATTATGTTAATAAGGTTAGAAGTCTTTGTTGACAGTACGTCTTAAACGGACCATAATTTAGGAAAAGAGCTTGACTTCCTTTTCCCATCTGCCGTACTGTGTACCTGTCGTTTTGTGTAAAAAGGTAATATTCCTTGCGAAGACATTGTCGGTGTTACACATGAGCGTTTCGCCGTTGCTGCTATTACATGGCACCGCTGTAAAGCTCACCTCCCATTTTCATAGTTGGCACCTCTCATGTGTTGTCACAAACGAACATATCCTTTCCCCCACTCCCCTCCACGGTACAACTACTCTGTTCGTGAGTAAAATCAGCAGGCGCGAGTGCTGACGCTTAGAATATGTGAGTTGTTAAGTCCTGCTCTAAACGGTTCCTTCACATTGACAACCGTAACTATCTAGCAATAATAGATATTTCTCCCTCACTGGGAAAGAAATCATCTTTCAATTATCTTTTGACCTGGTCAGACTCTTTTTTACCAGATTTCGATGCTGTCGGAAAGGACATCTAGGGCTCCAAAAAGAGTTTCTCGAATTCTCGGTCCAAACCCACCATTAGTTTCTCGTTAAACTCTGAAAAGGTGGGTTGTCAGCTTGAAAAAAAAAGTTTTGAATGCCATTGTTGATGATAAGGAAAATCTGATGATCCCAAAGGGCTCGTGGTACAGGTACAAAAAAAATGGCTCTGAGCACTATGGGACTCAACTGCTGAGGTCATTAGTCCCCTAGAACTTAGAACTAGTTAAACCTAACTAACCTAAGGACATCACCAACATCCATGCCCGAGGCAGGATTCGAACCTGCGACCATAGCGGTCGTGCGGTTCCAGACTGTAGCGCCTTTAACCGCACGGCCACTTCGACCGGCGGTACAGGTACAGCCGTGTAACGTAAACGGCTTTCGGTGTTGGGAAGAACTTGTGAGAAATTTGTCAGACCTAGTTCCGTTCAATGATTATAAGTCAATCTTCACTTCAGAAACAATGAAATCAAGGTTCAGTCACTAGCATATAAGCAATTCGCTTTTGGCACTGTCCCTCACAAGCAACTTCTAATCGAACTGCATGATTGTGTACTATCATCTCAGTTGTGGGACTGTATTCATGATTTCCTGTCAGGAAGGTCACAGTTCGCAGTAATTAACCGAAAGTTCTTGAGTAAAACGGAAGTAATATCTGGAATTCCCCAAGGAAGTGTTATAGGCCCTCTGCTGCTCCTGACCTACATAAACGATTTATAAGGAGGAGACAGTCTGAATAACACTCTTAGATTGATTACAGCCGATTCCGCCATTTACCGTCTTATAAAGAAGGCCAAATAATTTGCAAAATGATTTAGACAAGACATCTGTAGGATGCGGAAAGTGGCAATTGACTGTAGATAATGAAAAGTGTGAAGTCATCCACATGAGCACCAAAAGGCATCCGCTAAATTTCGGTTACACGATGAACTACACAAATCTATAGGATGTAAACTAAATAGTTAGGGATTACAATTACGAATAACTTACAGCGGGACGATCTGGTAGATAATGTTGTGGATAAAGGAAACCAAAGACTATGATTTATTGGCATAACAGTGAGAAAACGCAACAAGTCTAATATAGAGACTGCCTACACTGGGCTTGTTCGTCCTCTTCTGGAGTACTGCTGTCCGTTTTGGGATCTGCATCAGATACGATCGACAGAGGGCATGGAAAAAGGAAGAAAATGGCAGCTTGTTTTGTACCGGCGACATAGAACAGAGAGCGTCACAGATATGATACGTGAATTGGGGTGACAATCATTAATACCATGGGGTCTTTTATTGCGGCAAGGTTTTATCATAAAATTTAATAACAAACTTTCTCCTCAGACTGTGAAAATATATTGTTGGCGCCCACCTACATAGGGAGGAATGATTACAGGATAAGGGAAATTAGAGCTAGCATAGAAAGATTTAATTGTTTGTTTTTCCAGTACAAGGTTCGAGAATGGAACGGTAGAGAAATAGCTCCAAGGTGGGTCGACAAAGCCTCTGCCGGGAATTTAATTGTGAATAGCAGAGTAATTATGTATATGTATACGTAGATTTTCAGTTAACAAAACACACATATCTGAAACGGTAAAATTAAAAAGAAGAACATGAATTTAACATGTAAAATAACAATTTAAAATATAAAACAAAAATAAGTAAGTTGATTAATTAGAATAGTAAAAATTGTTTTGAGATTGTTGTTAGGTATGTTGAAAATATTCTCATAGCACATTCTGCACAGTTAATTTTTCAAAAAACGTACTTCAGGATCCAGCTTTATTACACAGGTATGTCTGTGGCTTGAAAGCTTCCTTAATTTATGTTGTAACAAAAGTTTTCGTTTTTCAAAATTAAGATCGTTTACTGACACTTGGGAATGTTCCCTTGTCAGTAAGCATGGTCAGATGGCTGTAGTATGCAGTAGTTGTGCTGAGATCAAAGAGTCCTGCATAAGATAGACTAGCATGGGGGGCTGCATGTAACCCATCTTCGGAGTGAATACCAGAATCACACCAACAGCAACACAGAAAGCGTATTTGAAATTCTGTGATCGAAATCTGAGAAATAACTCAAATTTCAAGTTACATGTGGGCACTATAAAGGAAGCAAATAAAAATAATTTTTTTGGTAACATGATGTAATCCCCTGTAGTTGATGTTAGAACTGGAAAATGAAGATAAACTGGATACGAAATTTCTAAGACGTACGGTTGGAGTTTGATACGAGGGACGTTTGAAAAGTCCGTGCAAAGTCCGAGAGATGTCACCACCGGCGCGTATCGAGGTCATGTTTAGTTTGTAGCATCTTCGGAAAGAACGCACACCAAGTTTCAGACATATTGGTCTCCTTCTTTGTGTTTGGCATTCGTGTGAATCAAGGAAGTCGAGTGATTTTCAAAAACTTGACGAAAAAGAATATCGTGTGGTGATTAAACATTACTTTATGACAGACAAAACGCCTTAGGAGACTAAAGAGAAGCTTGATAAACATTGCGGTGACTCTGCACCTTCGATTAGAACAGTTTATAAATGGTTTCAAAATTTCCAGAGTGGCCATAAGGGCACAAGTGATGCTGAATGTTCTGGACGCCCTGTGGAGGTTACAACTCCAGAAATCATTGATGAAATCCATGATATGGTGATGGATGAAAGAAGAGTTTAGGTGCGTGAGATTGCTAGTACCGTGGGTATCTCGAATTTACATAAACATTTGGACACGATAAAGCTATCCGCAAGATGGGTTCCGCGATTGCTCACGCTTGACCAAAAACGGAATCGTGTGAAGTGATGCAAGGATGGTTAGCAGCTGTTCAGGAAGAATTCTCAGGACTTTATGCGTCGTTTCGTCACTGTGGATGAAACATGGATACATTACTATACTCCAGACACCAAACAGCAGTCTAAACAATGGGTTACCAAGGAAGAATCTGCAACAAAAAAAGCGAAGACCCTTCCTTCAGCCGGAAAGGTTATGGCGATTGTCTTTTGGGATTCGCAAGGGATAATCCTCATCGACTATTTGGAAAAAGGTCAAACTATTACAGGTGCATATTATTCATTGTTATTGCATCGTTTGAAAACCGTGCTGCAAGAAAAACGCCGGCGATTGGACCGCAAAAAAGTAATTTTCCATCACGACAGTGCACCAGCACACACCTCAGCAGTTGTGGTCGCAAAATTATTGGAAATAGGATTCCAACTCGTTTCACATCTCCCCTATTCTCCAGAATTGGCTCCCTCGGACTGCTATTTGTTCCCCAATTTGAAGAAATGGCTGACGGGACAAAGATTTTAGTCAAATGAGGAGGTGATTGCAGCAACTAATAGCCATTTTGCAGACTTGGATAATTCCTATTATTCGGAAGGGATCAACAAATTAGAACAGCGTATGACGAAGTGTATAAGTCTAAAAGGAGACTATGTCGAAAAATAAAACACGTTTACCCCAAACAAGTAAGTAGTTTGGCTAAGAATGAAAGATCCTGTGGAAGAAAAGTGAGTTTTGCTTTCGATTATGTAGTTTTGAAGTGGAAACGCAAAGCAACCCAACCAACAGTTTGCCGACCGACCAATCAACAAGATCAGTTCCGCTCCATGCGACCAGCAAAACGACCACAAGATTTTAATACAACGACACACAGAATATTCTACATCTACATCTACATTTATACTCCGCAAGCCACCCAACGGTGTGTGGCGGAGGGCACTTTACGTGCCACTGTCATTACCTCCCTTTCCTGTTCCAGTCGCGTATGGTTCGCGGGAAGAACGACTGTCTAAAAGCCTCCGTGCGCGCTCTAATCTCTCTAATTTTACATTCGTGATCTCCTCGGGAGGTATAAGTAGGGGGAAGCAATATATTCGATACCTCATCCAGAAACGCACCCTCTCGAAACCTGGCGAGCAAGCTACACCGCGATGCAGAGCGCCTCTCTTGCAGAGTCTGCCACTTGAGTTTATTAAACATCTCCGTAACGCTATCACGGTTACCAAATAACCCTGTGACGAAATGCGCCGCTCTTCTTTGGATCTTCTCTATCTCCTCCGTCAACCCGATCTGGTACGGATCCCACACTGATGAGCAATACTCAAGTATAGGTCGAACGAGTGTTTTGTAAGCCACCTCCTTTGTTGATGGACTACATTTTCTAAGGACTCTCCCAATGAATCTCAACCTGGTACCCGCCTTACCAACAATTAATTTTATATGATCGTTCCACTTCAAATCGTTCCGCACGCATACTCCCATATATTTTACAGAAGTAACTGCTACCAGTGTTTGTTCCGCTATCATATAATCATACAATAAAGGATCCTTCTTTCTACGTATTCGCAATACATTACATTTGTCTATGTTAAGGGTCAGTTGCCACTCCCTGCACCAAGTGCCTATCCGCTGCAGATCTTCCTGCATTTCGCTACAATTTTCTAATGCTGCAACTTCTTTGTATACTACAGCATCATCCGCGGAAGGCCGCATGGGACTTCCGACACTATCTACTAGGTCATTTATATATATTGTGAAAAGCAATGGTCCCATAACACTCCCCTGTGGCAAGCCAGAGGTTACTTTAACGTCTGTAGACGTCACTCCATTGATAACAACATGCTGTGATCTGTTTGCTAAAAACTCTTCAATCCAGCCACACAGCTGGTCTGATATTCCGTAGGCTCTTACTTTGTTTATCAGGCGACAGTGCGGAACTGTATCGAACGCCTTCCGGAAGTCAAGAAAATAGCATCTACCTGGGAGCCTGTATCTAATATTTTCTGGGTCTCATGAACAAATAAGGCGAGTTGGGTCTCACACGATCGCTGTTTCCGGAATCCATGTTGATTCCTACATAGTAGATTCTGGGTTTCCAAAAACGACATGATACTCGAGCTAAAAACATGTTCTAAAATTCTACAACAGATCGACGTCAGAGATATAGGTCTATAGTTTTGCGCATCTGCTCGACGACCCTTCTTGAAGACTAAGACTACCTGTGCTCTTTTCCAATCATTTGGAACCTTCCGTTCCTCTAGAGACTTGCGGTACACGTCTGTTAGAAGGGGGGCAAGTTCTTTCGCGTACTCTGTGTAGAATGGAATTGGTATCCCGTCAGGTCCAGTGGACTTTCCTCTGTTGAGTGATTCCAGTTGCTTTTCTATTCCCTGTACACTTATTTCGATGTCAGCCATTTTTTCCTTTGTGCGAGGATTTAGAGAAGGAACTGCAGTGCGGTCTTCCTCTGTGAAACAGCTTTGGAAAAAGGTGTTTAGTATTTCAGCTTTACGCGTGTCATCCTCTGTTTCAATGCCATCATCATCCCGTAGTGTCTGGATATGCTGTTTCGAGCCACTTACTGATTTAACGTAAGACCAGAACTTCCTAGGATTTTCTGTCAAGTCGGTACATAGAATTTTACTTTCGAATTCACTGAACGCTTCACGCATAGCCCACCTTACGCTAACTTTGAACTCGTTTAGCTTCTGTTTGTCTGAGAGGTTTTGGCTGCGTTTAAACTTAGAGTGAAGCTCTCTTTGCTTTCGCATTAGTTTCCTAACTTTGTTGTTGTACCACGGTGGGTTTTTCCCCTCCCTCACAGTTTTACTCGGCACGTACCTGTCTAAAACGCATTTTACGATTGCCTTGAACTTTTTCCATAAACACTCAACATTGTCAGTGTCGGAACAGAAATTTTCGTTTTGATCTGTTAGGTAGTCTGAAATCTGCCTTCTATTACTCTTGCTAAGCAGATAAACCTTCCTCCCTTTTTTTATATTCCTATTAACTTCCATATTCAGGGATGCTGCAACGGCCTTATGATCACTGATTCCCTGTTCTGTACATACTGAGTCGAAAATTTCGGGTCTGTTTGTTATCAGTAGGTCCAAGATGTTATCTCCACGAGTCGGTTCTCTGTTTAATTGCTCGAGGTAATTTTCGGATAGTGCACTCAGTATAATGTCACTCGATGCTCTGTCCCTACCACCCGTCCTAAACATCTGAGTGTCCCAGTCTATATCTGGTAAATTGAAATCTCCACCTAAGACTATAACATGCTGAGAAAATTTATGTGAAATGTATTCCAAATTTTCTCTCAGTTGTTCTGCCACTAATGCTGCTGAGTCGGGAGGTCGGTAAAAGGAGCCAATTATTAACCTAGCTCGGTTGTTGAGTGTAACCTCCACCCATAATAATTCACAGGAACTATCCACTTCTATTTCACTACAGGATAAACTACTACTAACAGCGACGAACACTCCACCACCGGTTGCATGCAGTCTATCCTTTCTAAACACCGTCTGTACCTTTGTAAAAATTTCGGCAGAATTTATCTCTGGCTTCAACCAGCTTTCTGTACCTATAACGATTTCGGCTTCGGTGCTTTCTATCAGCGCTCGAAGTTCCGGTACTTTACCAACGCAGCTTCGAAGTTTACAATTACAATACCGATTGCTGCTTGGTCCCCGCATGTCCTGACTTTGCCCTGCACCCGTTGAGGCTGTTGCCCTTTCTGTATTGGCGCCCATAACGACAGACAACACCTCAGCTGTCCATCTACACGCCGCGCTGGACAGCAACAACACGACAAGTAAAATACACTGCCGAAAATTCCAGAACAGTTCCGCTCCATGCAACCAGCAAAACGACCACAAGATTTCAATACAACGACACACAGAATATTGGCACCCACAACGACCAACAACATCTCAGCTGTCGAAGTACACGCCGCGCTGGTCAGCAACAACACGACAAGGAAAACACACTGCCGAAAATTCCGTCAACGACCAGGCCTGGTAACCGGAACGTCAACGGCCACATGGCAGAAAATACCGCTGGTCAACTTCAATAACAGGGAATACATTAATTTAGCTCCACAGGAAGACAGTTGGTATCTTGGCCGACTTGAATACACAAACGTTGTTGCTCGCGGGAATGTATCAAAAGCGACAACCAGGACCAAACGATGAATTGTAAACAGTTGAGGCCCGATAATAGGTTAAGTGAGGATTCAACTTTCATGTCCAAAGATCGTTGGGTGATGAACTTCGTAGCACTCGCAAGCAGCACCTCACACTCCAACCGCGCATGCGCACCACCAGCGGCCCCGGCCACAGTACACGCGACCGAGACTTCCTTGCAGCTCCATGCCAACCGACCGACTGCTCAGGCCCGGAAACAGTGAAAGGACCAAATACACGTCGGCCGATGAGACGACCAAACGAACGACCAACTAACGGTCGTCCCCCTCCATCTCCCACCGTCGGACAGTTCATGTGTGTCGCCAGCGGTCGGCGGGCACTGGCTGTGCGCGCCTCACCGGCGCTCCGTCCCCGACTTCACTGCTGCTGCGTCCCGACTGCACTCTAGGACGTCTCCAACTGACTGCCAGACACACGGTGACCCAGAAACACTATCAGTCGCTCCAGAGATGGTAAGACTGTACACTTATCGTTACGCGCTGCTGCTGCCACTCACGGGCAGGTAAGTCAAGAAGTTAGTGACGCCAGTAATTGGAATACGAAAGCGGCAGTATCGTAATAGAAGATCACAAACAATAAATGACGTGAACACGAGCTGTGCACGGCTCAAGTGAAACAGTTGGGGGATGAATGTTGTATGGGGTGAGAATGAACTCAGTCATAAAGAAGCATTTGTGGGGCAGTGGATTGTGGACAATAACGTTCCTAAAATGGACTGGCATACCAGGGTTCCGACTGATCTCAAAGGAATGCCTTTGCTATGAGTTACAATGCCTACTTCTTTCCAACAGTAAAATTGAGAACGAAATGATAATTAAATGGACACCCTAGCTGCAAAGAGGTGTTGATATACTTCATAGGGGACATGTTCGAAATGTGTTCCCCGACTGGGACTCGAACCCGGGATCTCCTTCTTACATGGCAGACGCTCTATTCGTCTGAGCCACCGAGGGCACAGAGGATAGTGCGCCTGCAGGGACTTATCCCTTGCACGCTCCCCGTGAGACTCACATTTCCAACATGTCCACACCACTACATTCGTAGTGCGCCTAATAGATGTTTGCCCAACATAGAACATGTTCGAAACGAGAGTCTCACGGGGGGCGTGAAAGGGATAAGTCCCTGCAGGGGCACTATCCTCTGTGTCCTCGGTGGCTCAGATGGATAGAGAATTTGCCATGTAGTCCGCAGCTCGTGGTCGTGCGGTAGCGTTCTCGCTTCTCACGCCCGGGTTCCCGGGTTCGATTCCCGGCGGGGTCAGGGATTTTCTCTGCCTCGTGATGACTGGATGCTGTGTGCTGTCCTTAGGTTAGTTAGGTTTAAGTAGTTCTAAGTTATGGGGGACTGATGACCATAGATATTAAGTCCCATAGTGCTCAGAGCCATTTGAACCATTTGCCATGTAAGCAGGAGATCCCGGGTTCCAGTCCCGGTCGGGGCACCCGTTTCAACATGTCCCCTATGGAGTATATCAACGCCTCTTTGCAGCTAGGGTGTCCATTTAACTATCATTTCATTCTAGCGAGATCTGCATGGTCATTAACGGTAACTGTTCTTTCGGGAACAGATACTACCCTCACATACAAGGTGTCCGAATAGACTTTCCCTGATTACAGAAATTGATAACTCAGGCTAGCAGTAAGATATAAATATGAAACTTGTGTCGAATTGTTTACAACTATCAAAGTTTTTTTTTCTGTTTTAGGTTCGCAGTAAGTAAGTAGTGGATGAGGTGCAGTGCCCAAGAAGCCATGTTAACCAATCAGGAGAAGGCACAGTGTGTCCTGTGGTACAATGAGACACGATCACCAAGCACAGTGCAGAGACACTTCCAGACAACATTTGGAAGGAATCCACTTGATGCCATGCCTGGTATGAGAAGTTCAAGAACACAGGATCGGTTGCTGACCTTCCGAGGTTTGGTCGACCAAGAACCTCAGCAGACAGGGTGGAAGCTGTAAGGCAGTCTTTTCTGCGAAGTCCGAAGAAATCGGTGCGCAGGACCTCACGTGAATGCAAAAAGCTCTCTCCATGACATTTTACACAAACTTTTATTGTTTCGTGCATAAAAAGTGCAAATCGTTCAGGCCTTGTTGGCCAATGACAGTACACGTCTATACGACTTTGAGGTCGAAATGCTATCACGTATTGAGGACGATGATGGTTATCTCAGACGAGTTGCCTTTTCTGACGAAGCGACCTTTTTTGTCAGTGGAGTAGTGAATCGCCATAATGTGCGCATTTGGGGTTCACAACCCCCTGGCGAGGTCATGGAGTGCACCAGAGGCAGTCCAAAGGTGAATGTTTGCTGCGCGCTATTGCACGATCGAATTATCGGGCCATTCTTCTTCGCTGAGGCTACCATCACATCTGCAGTGTATCTGGACATGTTGCAACTGTATGCTGTTCCTCAGCTGCTTCAATATCACCCCGATGTCTTGTTTCAGCAAGACGGGGCACCGTCTCATTGAGGTTTGGACGTCCGTGCCTATTTCGATACGACCTTTCCTGGGCGATGGATTGGTCGTGATGGGCCAATGTTTGGCCTCCACGCTCTCCTGACATGACCCCATTAGACTTCTTTTTATGGGATTATGTCAAGGACGAGGACGACGGTTCAATACCGTCTCCAGCTATCCTGATTTAGGTTTTCCGTGATGTCCCTATATCGTTTCAGGCAAATGCCGGGATGGTTCCTTTGAAAGGGCGCGGCCGATTTCCTTCCCCATCCTTCCCTAACCCGAGCTTGTGCTCCGTCTCTAATGACCTCGTTGTCGACGGGACGTTAAAAAAAGAAACCCTAACCCCCCAAGGACGAGGTCTACCGAACACGTATACCAGATCTTGAAACCCTGCGGCAACGGATAACCACAGTCGTTGAATCGATCCCTTCAGTGATGTTGGCTAACGTGTGGACGGAAACTGAATTTCGCCTAGATGTGCTACGTGCTACCAAGGGTGCTCATGTGGAAGTTTCCTGATGTGTGAAAAAAGCTTTGATAGTCTGTAAACAATTAGACACCAGTTTATTTGTATCTTAATTCTAGCCTGAGTTATCAATTTATGTAATCAGGGAAAGACTTTTCGGACACCCTGTATAATTAATTTTCAGGTTTCTGCTGTTGAGGAAGAATTGTCTGCCGTTACTCGAGACATTGAGACCCCTCGCTGAATGCTGAAGAGTTCAAAGCGTCATAAAGGTTAAAGGTGTACACATTTCATGTTAATATTCACTAATGCGTTCCGGATAATTTCGATCAGAACCTCGTAAAGTAGCCAACAACACGGCCGAGTGGGAAATTACTGTGACAACGTACTGTGTTCTCCAAAAAGAGAGGTCTCGAGTGTGCGTCAGCACGTGCCCGGAGCGGCGGGTGGTGGTCCGGGCGCGTGTCGCATCCCGTCTGTCGCGAGGCGCCGCCCAATTACTGGCCAGCGCCGCCGCCGCCGCTGCCGCTGCCACTGCCAGCGCCGCCTCCGAACAGCTGCCTGTCGCCGCCCGGACGGGCAGCGAGCCGAGGCGTGGCGAGCTGCTGCCTCCTTTGTTGCCGGGCCGGGGTATTGGGTGACGGCGCTGCGACCTGATTTCGGCGGCGGCTCGCCTTACAAGAGCTGCGTGGGCGGAGGCGGCGCCGGGGTCGGCGGGCTCGGCAGGTGTGGTGGCGCGCGACTCGTGTAACCAGACGCCGCACCACCTGCGCTGCGGCCGCAGCCTCGCTGTGCGGTCGCCTGCTTGCGGTCACCTGGACCCTGCACTGAGTGCCGGCCAGCTCCACAGTTTAGTGGAGGTGCAGGGGAAGCAACTGCACATGGTGATTTTAGAGCAGTGGGACACAACTTTTTTGGGACTATTAGCCCTGAATACAGTAGTAAAACTGCCGTAGACTATCGTAACTTTGGTCAGTTAAGGTCGTGTTGCATACTTATCAGGCATTACCTGATTTCGATAGCTTTTTTTTGCGGATCTTGATTCCCTCCCAGAAACTGTCTAGATGCTGAGATAGATAAAGGGCAGCGTAACATACGGAATGTTTCTGGTCTACAAGTTATCCTCCTGTCCGTAACTAACAAGTAAGGAATACTTATACTAAATTCGTCAACATTTAGTTCAGGTTTTATTTAAAATTTGTTGACTTTTAATGTGGAAGAGAGGTATACGGAAGTAGAAAAAAAAACAATACAGATCTATGTTGATGGCGTTAGGACAGCAACTAGCCACACATTTACTTTCAGTTCCTTTATTCAAAGGGTACCGTTACCGGTTTCGAATCGTTGTGATTCATCCTCAGACGGTTTACACGCTTTCTTTATAACATGTGGTGTGTTTTTTTACGGATTAACTGTCCTAAACTATAAATAATGCATATTTATAAACACCCCACACACAGATGGTTGCGTTACAGATCTTCGTTGCATGTAACTTACGTGAAACGTCGGTTTGGAGTGTTTGTTTTCATAACATTCGTAAATGCATTCCCACTGCATTCTTATTGTTGAACACGTAAATTGTTCTCACTGAAAACTTTAGACTTGTCACTGAGAAGATTTCTACCACGCACCACATGTTTTCATACATACAAAGAGCTTACAAACATATGAGTATCACAGATGCTACGATATATCGTAACATTCGACGATGATGTCCTACGTTTGGAAAGGATCATAAGAGTGCAGTGGAAATGCATTTACATCTGTTGGACGAATGTTATGAAAACAAACACTCCAAACTGACGTTCCACGTAAGTCACATGCAATGAAAAACTGTAACGCAACCATCTGTGTGTGGCGTGTTTATAATTATATATTATTTATATTTTAGGACAATTAATCTGTAAAAAACACTCCACATGTCATAAAGAAAGCGTGTAAACCGTCTGAGGATGAATCGCAACGATTCGAAACCGGTAACGGTACCCTTTGAATAAAGGAACTGAAAGTAAATTTGTGGCTGGTTGCTGTCCTAACACCATCAACATTTGTCTTCAAACAACAGCCACGGTCTACATCATGTCATCATATGACAAAATTGCAATACAGATCTACATGTACATCTACATTTATACTCCGCAAGCCACCCATCGGTGTGTGGCGGAGGTCACTTTGCGTGCCACTGTCCACTGTCATTAACCCCTTTCCTGTTCCAGTCGCGTAAGGTTCGCTGGAAGAACGATTGCCGGAAAACCTCCGTGCGCGCTCGAATCTCTTCGGGAGGTATAAGTAGGTGGAAGCAATATATTCCATACCTCATGCAGAAACGCACCCTCTCGAAACCTGGACAGCAAGCTACACCGCGATGCAGAGCGCCTCTCTTGCAGAGTCTACCACTTGAGTTTGCTAAACATCTCCGTAACGCTATCACGCTTGATACTAAAATGTAGACTTTCACGGGCGGAAATATCATGTCCATTATAATTATCTGGGCTGTTATGCCGTGGTCGGTTGATGAATTCTGTGTCGTTTCCCAACGTTTCGTCTCCGACTGCGGGAGACATCTTCAAGGGAGTCCGTAGCTCGATTCAAGGTCCAACACACCCACTAGCTCGCTACTGACTAAAGGTAGATGCAGTGAGCCCGTCCAACGACGTTCAGTCTAACTGAACAGTAGACTAAACTGAAATTAAAACTCATATTTTTAAAATGACCGGCGATCTATGTCTTTTAGCTAAAGTACAAACAAATAAAGCATATGTTTTCTGTAGGTGGTTTATTATATCCGCGTATAATGAGTTATTGATATGATTAGCATTGCACACTTACAACATTTTTTTCTTTTTAAATTCGTTTAGTTATCGGCTAGTTGTCAGGCTTTGTAACACCCCAAATATGGAACCCATCACAACCACCCTTCTGTTGCAAAAGAAATAGCAAAATTAGTCATCCTGATAGTGACGACAGCTACTGACAACAAAATCTATACTCTTTTTCAGTTCGATTAACAGGAATGTTATATAAATAGTAATGCTTATCATAAAGAAAGCACTGAATGAAAGAATACCACACGATTCAAAACAGAAACTTTAAAGAAAGAATTCAAATATTATTATTTACGAAGGTTAAAGCCCAGACCATAAATCGACCAAAGATAACATTTATCCTAGAAAAGAGTCGTAGCCGCATCGAGCTGTAAGTTCGCTGTGACTACCATACAACTCGGCAATACAGATGTTAACTTCACTTCTCTCTTGTATCCTGCAACAGTAGTACTCATGTTCAGCGCTACTAGATTGTTTTAAAACTGATTTGAAGTTTAAAGTTTTACGATATAGACTGGAAGGGTTAGAAGTCGGACTAAAATAGGATCATCTTTACCGTTAGACAAATAACGGGATTTTGAGGTATCTGACAGAAAAGTGAATCGTGTGATTTCGGATTTGTGATGGGACTTAGCGTTCGTGATACTTAATAGTCACGAACATCAAAGGACACAGAAAGAGACTGATCACCGACATAAGCACGATTATTAGACTTGAGTAGGCTACAACAAAACGCAATCATGAAGAAATTACAATTTCGCCGTGCTGTCAGAAGTTATCATCAAAGTCAGGATTACTGATGTTAACGGACGTAATTCCCTAAATGACATATCAGTGTGTGTGCTCAGCGTAGGGTCAGACAATAATTACGAATAACAATAAACCTTAATTCAAGACTCACTCCAGAAATAACTTCAGTGGTTGTGTCAGATACCACTTGCACAGAACAACAAATATGGAACCTGATACGGCATTCGAAATCAAATCAGGGAAAGTGAAAAAATGTGTTTTCATATCGTTTACACAGATCTCATGAAATATGTACATGACCAAACAAAAATTAACTCGTAATTAACGAGAAATTCTTCCCTCGACGAATAATATTGGATTCCATTTTACGCGTTTCGTTTGTAGTCCACAGTAACGCTGTTTCCACAGCTGTTTCTTATACTGCCGCGAGTTGTGAGTTGTGGCGAGTGCAGTGTGGCGTCGTGATTAGCGTCACTGGCTGCAGTGCTGTGGGTCGCCAGTTCAGGTCCTAACACGAGCAATTATTTTAAATTGATGATTTATCATTTCTGAAACGTTTTTGAAAAATGTTTGTAATGTTTGTATATTCTGGAATATCCTATGTCTGTATAAGTAACAGAATTGGGGAATATTCGACGTTTGTGTAAATACGAGGAATATTTTTTTATTGCCTTCCGATCGGTCGCGAAATACACTCCTGGAAATTGAAATAAGAACACCGTGAATTCATTGTCCCAGGAAGGGGAAACTTTATTGACACATTCCTGGGGTCAGATACATCACATGATCACACTGACAGAACCACAGGCACATAGACACAGGCAACAGAGCATGCACAATGTCGGCACTAGTACAGTGTATATCCACCTTTCGCAGCAATGCAGGCTGCTATTCTCCCATGGAGACGATCGTAGAGATGCTGGATGTAGTCCTGTGGAACGGCTTGCCATGCCATTTCCACCTGGCGCCTCAGTTGGACCAGCGTTCGTGCTGGACGTGCAGACCGCGTGAGACGACGCTTCATCCAGTCCCAAACATGCTCAATGGGGGACAGATCCGGAGATCTTGCTGGCCAGGGCAGTTGACTTACACCTTCTAGAGCACGTTGGGTGGCACGGGATACATGCGGACGTGCATTGTCCTGTTGGAACAGCAAGTTCCCTTGCCGGTCTAGGAATGGTAGAACGATGGGTTCGATGACGGTTTGGATGTACCGTGCACTATTCAGTGTCCCCTCGACGATCACCAGTGGTGTACGGCCAGTGTAGGAGCTCGCTCCCCACACCATGATGCCGGGTGTTGGCCCTGTGTGCCTCGGTCGTATGCAGTCCTGATTGTGGCCCTCAACTGCACGGCGCCAAACACGCATACGACCATCATTGGCACCAAGGCAGAAGCGACTCTCATCGCTGAAGACGACACGTCTCCATTCGTCCCTCCATTCACGCCTGTCGCGACACCACTGGAGGCGGGCTGCACGATGTTGGGGCGTGAGCGGAAAACGGCCTAACGGTGTGCGGGACCGTAGCCCAGCTTCATGGAGACGGTTGCGAATGGTCCTCACCGATACCCCAGGAGTAACAGTGTCCCTAATTTGCTGGGAAGTGGCGGTGCGGTCCCCTACGGCACTGCGTAGGATCCTACGGTCTTGGCGTGCATCCGTGCGTCGCTGCGGTCCGGTCCCAGGTCGACGGGCACGTGCACCTTCCGCCGACCACTGGCGACAACATCGATGTACTGTGGAGACCTCACGCCCCACGTGTTGAGCAATTCGGCGGTACGTCCACCCGGCCTCCCGCATGCCCACTATACGCCCTCGCTCAAAGTCCGTCAACTGCACATACGGTTCACGTCCACGCTGTCGCGGCATGCTACCAGTGTTACAGACTGCGATGGAGCTACGTATGCCACGGCAAACTGGCTGACACTGACGGCGGCGGTGCACAAATGCTGCGCAGCTAGCGCCATTCGACGGCCAACACCGCGGTTCCTGGTGTGTCCGCTGTGCCGTGCGTGTGATCATTGCTTGTACAGCCCTCTCACAGTGTCCGGAGCAAGTATGGTGGGTCTGACACACCGGTGTCAATGTGTTCTTTTTTCCATTTCCAGGAGTGTAGAAACCAAAGTCAAGGTCCAACTAAGCTGTGCACAGATGCGTTGGGCTTTGTCTCTAAAATGGTCGTCGATCGCATCACGTCGCTCTTTTCAGTTCTGAGTGCACAGTGAGTACGTAAAGATGCCTAAAAAATAGTGGCTCTCGCCAAGTATGAGTGCCTTCTGAAGGATTTCGTCTCATTTCATGCCGCCCCATAACATAACTACCATGCATTTCCTTATTCATGAGAATTCTCGATCGCACACTGCAGGGGCACTGCTCCTGACCGTTTTCGATGGGACGTGTTTGATCATCCACCTCACAGTGTGTACTTGGCTCCTTCTTAGTTTCATCTCTGCTTATATGAATTTCTTGCTAGGAAGACAACATTTTGGCACATACAACGAGCTGCAGACTAGCGTTGGGAATTAGCGGGAAGCACAAGCGGCTGCCTTCTATGACGAGAGTACTGAAAAGTTAATACAATGCTACGGCAGATGTTTAAGTCGGAGCGGCGACTGTGCAAAGAAGAAGGCGGAAAATATAGCTAACTATTGCAAACAAAACATTTTTCGTTTTCACAGCAGTTTTCATTTCGCTACCGATTGGACCTTAACAAACGAGTGGTCCTCGTTGCTGTACCTCCGTCAAGGAGTTAAGTTCTGCTCTGGCTGTACGATGGTGCCAGTAATGCACATGCTTTCAGGACTAAGTGTTGAACGTCACCGATGACCTCACCTTCGGATTTGGACTTCATTGTAGTTTAGACGTGGCATTGTTTGGTGGAGTCGTCGTGTACATCAATACATGTGCATTTACGTGGCTCCATCCAGGCAACGTACAACAGGAAGCGGCATGTAAGTAGTACAACATTCCTGAGATCCGTATTTTCATTAGTCTGACGAATTTTGAAACAGAAGTAAGTCAACTGCACATCAGGAACCCGTCAGTCCTTTCGGAATACCTTGGACATGACCCGACGAAGTGGCTGAAAGGACTCGACCGAATCGCCATATGCAACAGGTAGGACGACTTGACATGTGTGGCAAATGTGTATATTTACTTGGAAGGTACAACCCAGATGTGGTTCGGGAACAACGAAGAGAAGCTCAGCAACTGGGACAAATTCCGGGCCGATCTGAGGGAAACATTTGACGACAGCAAGTTCCACTAACGGAAGAATAAAAGAAGAGCACGGCTCGACGTCATGGGGAAACGATACTGTCGTGCAGACTTTTTTTTGCATTGTGCCACGTTTAGACATGACCTAAACCGACAAAATCACACACTTGGTGAAAGAACTCGCAGAAGACATTTCCTCTGATAAAGCATGCCACAGCGACAAAGGAATTCAGCAAGTGGTGTCAGCGAAGCGAGAAAATACAACAGAATAGAGCAAGGCAATAGAGGACTGCCGAGTGTGGTCCTTATCGCAGTTGTGGAAGACCACAGTGACTTCATTTCTTTCATATGCCAGGTAGTAAGAGAAGAGATAAAGCCGTGCATGGCAGCCAGAGATGTGGGAACGAATACAGAAGATACAGTACACTTAAATGTCGACCCAAATTGTGAAGAAGAGGTGCACTGGTCTTGAGCACCATCTCCGTCGAACGCACCAGGAAGAACGGACTCGGCCTACTGGAACTTAGGCCGCAGCTATCGACCGACAGCCCAGTACCCGGTCAGTGCAGATACAACCAGTTCCTTCGCCAGGTACAACACCTTGTAGAAGAAGAGACATTTAGCGAACAGAGGACAGCACGGCGATGTGTTTTCGCTGTGGACGCACTGGACACATTTTGATCTACTGTACAGAGAGAAGGTGAGTTTTCAATGACTGCTACGCCGTCGGATGTCAACAATCACAGTAGTGCTATTTACGCCAGTCATCTGCAGATGATTATAGTCGACTACTGTGACTAAGCCCATCGCCGCACGCTATACGAGGTAGACCTTCCCCGTCGCCGCATGGAGGTACCAGCCGCTCGCCTACCTGCCGACTTGAGAAAAACTGAGAGAGGCGACCACCTGTGGAGGTGAGCTCACGAAAGGTGCCAATCCTTGATGAACAAGACTCACCATGATGTCAGGAATGTCATTGGCATCATCATCGACGGCCAACCTGTCTCGGAGCTAGTCGACTCAGAGTCTTCCTTTTCTGTAATGTCGGATGCTTGGCGCCTCCAGCTAACGGAAAATACGGCCCGAGACACGAAAGTGATTGTGCTGTATGCCGCAAATGGAGAACACATCCAACGGAGTGAGAAATGTGTTTCAAGAATAACTATGAATGACAGAACACAGTCCTTCAACTTGTTGTGCATCGATCCTCAAACTCAGATGGAATTTGTGGTTTTATCATAACTTAGCCATAATGCTATTCTCGGATGGGACTTCTTGCAGGCGTTGCAAGTAGTCATAGAATGTGGAAGATGAGAGCTCCAGACTGAAGAAGTTATTCCAAGAAGCACACACAACAAAGATTGTTCTGGGTGGTCGTTTGTCGTTTAAGACGTTGTTATCCCTCCATCATCAGCCACTAGATGTCCTGTCGTCCACTGAGAAGCTCAGCTCAACTCTGAAGCTTTTGTTGACAGCAAAAAGCCACTCAGGCTCACCAAAGAAAGCCGCGTGCTAGCAACGATCACATGCACTGCAAGTGGTGATGGTCACTTGTGTATAATGTACACCGAGAGAATAAAATATTTTGGTTTTTAGAAAACCACCACTAAAGCTCCTGGCGCGCAGTCGACTTAAAGCTGATAGGCTCGATAGATAAATAACTTTTCAAGGTCATATACTCAATGAGCTAAGACAAAGAAAAAAATATGCACCACGAAGGAATTACCGAATGGGATGGAAGTCGGTAGATGTGATGTACATGTATCGACGAATAAATGGCTACAGTTTCGGAAGAACTGGATGATTTATGTAAGGGAAAGAGCTTCACGAACTGAGCAAGTCAGTAACGCGTTGGTCGACCTCTGCAATTATGCAAGCAGTTATTCGACGTGAAATTGATTAAGAGAGATTGTGGATGACCTTTTGAGGAATGTCGTGCCAGATTCTCTCCAATTGGGGCGTTTGTCAAAATATCGAGGAGGTTGGAGGGTTTTCCCATTGATGCTCGAAACTTCTTCAGTTGGGTGTATCCGACGACCTTGCTGGCCAAAGTAGGGTTCAGCAAGCACGAAGACAAGCCGCAGAAACTCTGGCCGTGTTCGAGCGGGCATTATCTTGCTGAAATGTAAGCCCAGGGTATGTTCCCACGAAGCGCAGAACGGGACGTAGAATACCGTCGACGTACCTCTGTGTTGTAAGGATGCCGCGGATGACAATCAAAGACGTCCTGCTACGAAAAGAAATGACACTGCCAACCATCACTCCTGGTTGTTGGGTCGTATAGCAGGCGACACTCAGCTTTGTGTCTCACCGCTGACAGGAGCGTCTCCAGACGCATCTCCACTGCTTCCTGGGACTTAATTAGAAGAAAGACTCATTAGTGAAACAATTGTGCTACAGTCAATGAGATTCCATGCCGAAAAGCCAGGAGTGATGGTCTGGGGTGCCATTTCTTTTTCGCAGCAGGACTCCTCTCGTTGTCATCTGCAGCACTTTTACAACAGAGCGGTACGTCGACGATATTCTATTCCCCGTTTTGTTGCCACAGAATAATGTACGTAGAAAGGAAAAACACGTGCTGGAAGTGATGTGGGGTTTTATTGAAACCAAAAGAAGATGCACAGAATAACCAACACATGTCGCAGCGTATGGTACAAATGGTCCAAATGGCTCTGAGCACTATGGGACTTAACATCTGAGGTCATCAGTCCCCTAGACGTAGAACTACTTAAACCTAACTAACCTAAGGACATCACACACATCCATGCCCGAGGCAGGATTCGAACCTGCGAGCGTAGCAGCAGCGCGGTTCCGGACTGAAGCGCCTAGAACCGCTCGACCACAACGGCCGGCGTATGGTACAAAAGCAATAATTAGCATAGCTACTGATTTAAGTAAAGACGATATTCTTTATGACAAATGCTCATCATTTATGTCGTCATTCACCAACAATATCTGTAGATGGAGGACAATGTTGTGATCATCACTGTAGAGCATATCAGTCGGTATGGTGAGGATTTCCGTCAGGTGTCGTCCTTTAGCATGCCTAATGAGGTCAACCCATCGCGGTAGATCACATAAATTGAGGTCTGGGGTCCTGGAAGGCCAAGTATTACTGCAGTGGCGGCTCAACAGGCGATCCTCGCCAAATGATGTATGCGAGAGGTGTTTTAAGCCTTTAGCAATGTAGAGTGTTGCCCCATCCTGAGTAAAAGGCGTTTATCAGGGATTATGTGTATCAGCGCACCTCACACCTGTCATGCTGACAGTTTAAAAAGCAGCATCCCACGTTTCCTATATAAAAAAAGGGTCTGTTCACGACTGAGTGGTAAATCCACACCACATCGTGACTATCTCGTAATGCAAGGGAGTTTCCACGACAGTTCTAAGACTTCGGTAACCCTGATTCTGCAGATATTGACAGATCCTCAGAGTGGTAAATGGGCTTCGTTGGTCCACAACGCTGTAGACAACCCCCGTTTTTCGAGCGGCCCACACTGCAAATGTTCTACGTGTCACAAAATCGGTGGTTAACAGTTTATGATGACACTGGATTTTGAACGGATAGCACTGGAGAGTACGCCTTAGCGTGCATGGAATTCCAGTGCGAGATGCGACTTCACGAGCCGTGAATTCCCCATGCTGAGATGAACCCGATAAAGTCTCAGTTTCTTCCTGAACTTTCCAGGCAGTAGCAGCACTTGTACCTGGTCGCCCACTATGGGGTCGATCGTCTAATTATCCTGTGGCTTTGAACCTCGTGGTAATTTTGTTCACAACGCCTCGCCTCAGAAACTTTACCCGTTCGAAAACCTTAATATGACGATACCGTCGTTTAATTGCAGTAGCGGATACTCAAACCTGACGGTAAATCTCCAGTAACTATGCCTTTTCTGCTAAAGTCAAAATGCAGCGATTGCTGGCTCATCTGCGCCCTCTCTCACTAGAGCTCATTTCATACACGATTCTCATAAGGCGTCAGTGACACGTTTCTGTCCAGCGCCATCTGTTGGCCGGCTTTTGCGCACGTTTTTGATTTTAGTGAAACCCCATGGGACTTCAGTTATGAGCGTCAACTTCGAGCCTTTTAATAACATTATTCCGCGGACGTTCGGGTCACCCTGTAAATGTGGCAACGCTACTATGAGCCCTAGAGGAACGATTACCTTGTGTGCTTCAGGAAGATCATAGCGCCGTGAACTTAATTCGTGGCACATGGTACTTCTTGCCTTCCCAGCCGGTCACAGTCACGCTGCTATGGCGCATTTTTTTGGCCATACGGCGACTGCGCTGAGGTGAGCCAGCGTGATGCGAAACATTGGAAGTCAGTCACCTGTTCCGCTCGCTACCAGGAAGCCCAGAAGCCTGTGCCGTGACTGCGGTAAGGTGATTAGGACGCTTGTAGAGCGTGTCCTGGCGGGGGCGATGGCTGAGGTTGATGCAACAGGCTGAGCTCGGAGGTATCTACAGAGGAGCAGGAAGCGTGGCGACGTCAAGGAGAGCCACAACTGGCAGCCGTGGTGCTTGCGACTGATCCGTCGACTGGTGGGCGCTACGATTGAAGTTAGGCGTTGGCTCGAACACTCTGACGCGACGTAACAGGCCAAGGCATCGCAATGGCCGCAGCTGGATGTGCAGGGAAGGCGGATGTGGGAGTCAGTCGGTGGACAGTCAACGAGTACGAAGTCTGCAGCAGATCTGGTGTCGCGAGGTACCGGGGCTTTGGATAGCCTAATGGAAGACGCGTGGCTTGACTGGTGTGGATTCAATAGGCCAGATGATCAGTCGGTGTCTATCCTGGACGAGAGGACGGCGATTCCAGAAGATACGCAAACAGGGGTCTCCGTATTACAAGGGAACCACTGACATTACGTTTTGGTGCCCGACAGTGGAATTTGGTCGTTTGATTTGCTTCAGAGTTGTGTACAATGAAGGGAGTAAGCGTTGTGAAATTAGTGTCACGGATTTGTCAGCTACATTCCACATGCGAGGAGCGTGTGCACAATGTGGTGTGTCGTGGTTTGATGTGTTTGCACGGTGGCTGTGCGTTTGCTGTCTCGAAACAAGAGCTCTGTAAGCCCCGTTTGATATCATTCCGATCAGACCGTAGCTGAGATTGTATATACAGGGTCGTCCACTGATCGTGCCCGGGCCACATATCTTACGAAATAAGCGTCAAACGAAAAAAATCACAAAGGCGAAACTTGTCTAGCTCGAAGGGGGAAACCAGATGGCGCTATGTTTGGCCCCCTAGATGGCGCTGCCATAGGTCAAACGGATATCAACTGCGTTTTTTAAAATAGGAACCCTCATTTTTTATTACATATTCATGTAGTACGTAAAGAAATATGAATGTTTTAGTTGGACCACTTTTTTCGCTTTGTGACAGATGGGCGATTGGACAGGTTCCCACAATGGTAACCTCTTCAGATTTCGGTATCCTATGACTATTTGTCCTTCACGAGGACTATACCATGTTACTTCCAGAAAATGCTTTCCCTCGGGACTCTGGCTTTCTAGAGGTTCTTTTCTCTATTTCTTTACCTCAGCGTGATAGTAATACACCCAACACTCGTATTAGGCGGTTAAGGAAGTCATCTTGATAGGCCTAACACATCACAACGTTTCCGCTGCTGCGTGTTTCCTGCGAGCTTTCTTAATTGGATGTGATCGTTCAAGGAACCTAGTGAGCGGCCACGTTTCTTTCATGTTCGAAATGTCACGCGAGATACTGGAAACTTATCTGTGAGTGACTCTCACTTTTACCACTATAGTCTCGATTGTGGTACACCGATCTTAGACCGCCAGTGCTTCTACTTCTATTGCGATTGCTAGTTCTCCACATGGGTATAGCCAGTCGCTTTTTCTTTTCCTTTCACACTTGACCACACGGGCAGGGAGTGGTTCATCCACCTCCTGTATCATACGATGGAGCGTAGTTGCCGTACACTTCCACCGAAACATGGACTGCTGCAGCTTTGTTCTGTCTATTTCGTGATACAGTTTGTATAACTAAAATTGGGTACATCTATTATATTAGAGTAAATGTGCAAAACAATCTAAAGAAAAATCACTTCTGAGGTCTGTTGGTTCTTCTTTGACTGAACTATAAATCACAATTTCTCCTAGAGCATCCATTAATCTGCTGTTCACCACCCAATGTGGGATGTTCAAAGATTTCTCAATGCTGCTGATGCTGTCAGTGCGGTTTCACAGATATCACATGTGCAGCACGGTCCTACAAGAATGTTGTGTAACCTGTTTCTACGAAACAATATTATTCGGATTCCTGCAGCAAATATCTCAATACAAAAGACAAAACTGGTCGTGGATTAAAAGAAAGAACTTTTAGCAATAATTAACTTTTTAAAAAATTATTTTTGTGGAGAATTTGCAAGCAGAAATTTTAAATTTTTGATATTTTGCAAAACAAATTCTATAATGTTGTTCATTATTTCTTAGTAAAATGGAGCAAGTTATAATTTATCTCTGTATGGTCCTTAGAAGTGTCTTACCTTTGACTTAATTACCTTATTTGCGTATTTTTTGAACCTACGTTGTATATCGGTATCTCTGATACTACTCCATATAGAAGGCTTTGGATTTCACGTATCGACAGAAGACACGCAGCGCTCAACGTTGGCTATCCCGCTGTTTACAGTAGGCATAAGGATGGGCATACGCTCACAAAACTGAAGCAAAGTGTCTGCACGACCAAACTGTCAGATGGCAAGCCATTGAGGAATCGACGTGCTGATAAAATAATTAAAAGACTTCATTTGTTTTAGAGAATGGTCATCAGGAATAACGAAAATAGTTTAGAAGGTACGAAGAAAGCGGTCTGACACATTCACTTTGGCTGCTTGGACTTGAATCGTGGTGCTAATACCGCAAGGTTGAAGTTTCAGCAGCATGTTTCGAATGAAAAATTCTATTCCTGGAGCTGTTAAGGAAACTAATTTGTAGAGACCTAGCTCACCTAGGCCTCATCCGAAAGTGTCTACGTGGGCGTACTTCGAATCCCAAAAAGGCATTCAGTAATATAAGTTGGACACGTATGCCCAAGAATACCTTCGTGGGGTTAAACACTGTGGAAGGGAGACTCAGTAATACCATATTATCGTTTAATGATGGAAATAATAAGAGTGCTAACGCGTCTCAACTTTTTTCAGCACTGGCTGTCATACTGTAAAGCAGCTGTAACTTTTAGACAAACTAAGAGTCACAGTATGCTGCAAAGTTCAACACCACAAAAGCAAGGTCAGACAGAAGGAAAATGCATTTAAAGAAACACGGGGACGACGAAGAGAGTCCTGACTACGCTACTGGCTGCTCTTGAGCCTTCACTTAACAATATGAGTAAATTTTTTGTTTTGCTTTCAGCTTTAAACTTCATTTGTTCAAAATGCCGTTTGTAGAGTTTATGTTCCTATAGATGAAAAACTACTTGTAACAGCTACATGAAACTTGCGATACCTACTGAAGCACAATATTGGCAGTAGTTTGGATAGATACGAAGTTAGGTGTTTGAGTGTACAAAAATTTAATGTAAAAATTGCATATTTTAATAAATTAATGTATTTGGTTCTTCTGGCTTTTATTTGGAAATCCTGTTTCAGTTAGAATAGGTATGTAATCAGTAACAATTCTAGCGTGTTATCTTCATTGATTCCAAAGATAAAAGCGCATAAACTTGGATTATTTAGCAGATGCATAGGACCTTATTAGAAACTACCCACTTGTAAGGCACGGTTAATTACACGAGTCTTTAACGATCTTGACTTTGACGACATGGTATCCCCCTCCTCCCCCCCCTCCCCCGACGCCCCCACCACCCGACTCCTTGCTACTGTAATCGACTGAAATCTGAACCAAATTTATTTGAAAAATAAGTATGATTGACAGCGATGTATGCTGAAAGACTGCTTGAAATTACATGGAACGAATACGTGTATTAGGTATGTGCACAAGTGGGTGACAGCAGAGAATGTTGGAATGGTCCGCAACTCGTGAGGACACGGCTCAATGCGCGCCGGTCATCGGGCATACCTCTCTCTCTCCCCTAATCTTACGAAGCGCTTAAATATGTATGAGTTTGTTAAATATTAATGCCTACTGGTTTCCAGGGAGCGCTTCAATAAGGAAATAAATACATAAATCAAGGTACGGCGAGCAACCGTTTGCTATTAGGATTAATCGACTGAATTATACATTAGTCCCTGAGTAAGAGATACGGCGAGTCGAACGACCTGTGCCGATGTTCCCTGGGGCGGGTAACACATAATTTATTGTTTCTCTAGCGGTAATCGCGGTTAGGCTGTATGGACCTGTCATTAGTTCGTCACGCCTCTCTCTAACCTTAGTGGATGAAGTGTGCTGACGCTCCACGGCTCAATGTGTCTCAGTTGTCAGTGTGAGACGACCTCAGTGATAAAGAGGCAGCTGTAATAACTATCTCTTGTGCAAGACGGAAAGCTTGATTCAGATATTTTTGAAAAATACGATACGCAGTAATAATGGTATTTCGAATTCCATATGTAGTAAGACACAATAGTAATGCTTTACAACAATTTTTTCTTGAATAGGCTGATGATACTATTAAGCAGATGGCAGTATGCATACGACATGATTGGAAATCGACGGAAACTAAGGTCAGGCAAAAACTCAGCTGTGATACAGTAGTTTTACTAATGATTATACCATATTTCTCCAATTTACGAACGCTCTCTGTTGAAGAGGTGCAATATTCCACTGCCACCTCGCCTTTATCCTCACGAGCGAGAGAATGAGGCAACAAAAAAATTTACAAAAAAAGACTAGTTATTGAATTCCACTGCCGTTCACCAAAGGCCGTAACTGTCGGTTTCGATATATAAACTTACGTTCCATGAAAATACGTCATTTTTATGCAATAGTGCAATAAAGTTTCCCTAAAACATGCCGTCTTCGGTACGGTTTGTTATAGGGTCTTGTCAAGAAGTGTGACATGGGAAGATATAAGTGTTATGTTTACCTTATTGAGTATGAACAGTGACGTATATAACCCGCTATAGGCCAAATTCTAAGCTTAATTTCTGCTGCTGTGAGTTTTTTGCGAGAAGTATATAGCAATAGAATACCACGCATCCTGTGCACGTCTGAGAAAACGTATGATGCGATATTTAATTTTTAAATGAAATTGTTAAAACTACTCAATTTCCTCAGCCGAACTGGGGGTATATACACTGAAGAGCCAAAGAAACTGGTGCACCTGCCTAATATCGTGTAGGGCCCCCGCGAGCACGCAGAAGTACCGCAACACGACATGGCATGGACTCGATTAATGTCTCAAGTACCGGGAGGGAACTGTCACCATGAATCCTGCAGGGCTGTCCATAAATCCGTAAGAGTACGAGGGCGTGGAAATCTTTTCTGAACAGCACGTTGCAAGGCATTCCAGATATGATTAGGAATATTCGTGACTGGGGAGTTTGGTGGCCAGGAGAAGTGTTTAAAGTCAGAAGAGTGTTCCTGGAGCCACTCTGTAGCAATTCTGGAGGTGTGAGGTGACGCGTTATCTTGCTGGAATTGGCTAAGTTCGTTGGAATGCACTATGGACGTGAATGGATGCAGGTGATCAGACAGGAGCTTACGAATGTGTTACCTATCAGAGTCGTATTTAGACGTTTCCGGTTACCACATCACTCAAACTGTACCCTCCCCACACCATTACAGAGCCTCCACCAACTTGAACAGTCCTCTGCTGACATGCAGGGTCCAAGGATTCACGAGGCCGTCTCCATACCCGCAAACGTCCATCCGCTCGATACGATCTGAAACGAGCCAGTCAACATGTTTCCATTCATCAACAGTCCAAAGTCGGTGTTGACGGGCCCAAGCGAGGCGTAAAGTTTTGTATTCTGCAGTCATCGAGGGTACACGAGTGGGCCTTCGGTTCCGAAAACCAGTGATGTTTCGTTGAATCGTTCGTACGCTGACACTTGTTCATGGCCCAACATTGAAATCTGCAGCTATTTGCGGAAATGTTGCACTTCTGTCACTTTGAACGATTCTCTTTAGTCGTCGTTGGTCCTATTCTTGCAGGATCTTTTTCCGGCAGCAGCCATGTCGGAACTTTGATGTTTTACCGGATTCGTGGTATTCACGGTACACTCATGAAATGGTCGTAAGGGAAAATCCCCACTTCACCGCTACCTCGGAGATGCAGTGCCCCATCGCTCGTGCGCTGACTATAACACTACGTTCAAACTCGCTTAAATCTTGATAACCTGCCATTGTAGCAGCAGTAACCGGTATAACAATTGCTCAAGACACTTGTTGTCTTATATAGGCGTTGCCGACCGCAGCTCTGTATTATGCCCGTTTACGTATCTCTGTATTTGAGTACGCATGCCTATACCAGTTTCTTTGGCGCTTCAGTGTATTTTCCTGGTTATATTTTTGCAGAAATCCAGACTAATGATTATCACTGCATGTTTAAACGTTACACAGTATAGCTCTGTGACTTCAGTGAATGAATAAGAAGTATTTCGCTCTGTTGTTTTTCCTCATTTTCTTCCTAGACGTAAAAATGGGTGGCACACACCACGTAACTTTAATTCTTCAATTTCGCGTTAGCAAACTCGGACTGGTATACTCATTGTGTGTGTAATGTAGCTCTATGCTAATGATTTGAAAGTAACATAAACGAAACATTGGGCTTTGGTTTGCGTCTCTGACTAGCAATCAAAACGTCCAGGGTTCTAACAGAACCACTACTGAAACTGTGAACAGGTATCATCAGCAATGGCGCAGAACGACTTCCGGCATATGAAGTCACTCTCGTTCTGCCAACGGCCCTTTAGAATAAGGCGGAGGATCGAATAGACTTTTAGGGTACTCTCTTGCCATTGGAGTGGAAAACTGCCCTAAAAGACAAAGTAATCAGAAATAATCAGCGGCATGAAGCTTCAAAAGGCGATCTAAACCACTGCATTAAAGACACGTAACTTGTATCCACAGGACACGTAGCCTCTGACTGAAAAAGAGTCTCGATGAGCTCTCCATTGATAAAAAATTACTGCTTAGTTCACCTTTCAGATCTCCGGTAGGGGGCTGCAAAAGTGGGAGGACACCATGGGAAAAAGATTGAAATAATAAAAGAAGGGTAATATTCTAGGAGTCGGATCGTTGACTCTCAGAATTCTGAACGTAGTAAGGAATCTATAAAACCTGGGAAAAGAAATGGAAAGTCTCAATCTGGGGTCAGTGAAGTGAAGTGGAAAGAAGACAGGGATGTCTCATCAGACGAATACAGGGTAATATCAACAGCAGCAGGTAATGGAATAACGGGAGTATGATTCGTTATGGATAGGTAGGACGGTAGAGAGTGATTACTGTGAACAGTTCAGTGATAAGATTATTCTAATCAGAATCGATAGGAAACCGACGCCGACAACTATAGCTCCGGTTTACAAGCCGACGTCGCAAACAGAATATGAAGAGATAGAGGAAGTATATGAGGATATTGAATGGGTTATTCAGTATGTAAGAAGAGATGAAAATCTAATAGTCATGAGAGATTGGAACGCCGTTGCAGGCGAAGAAATACAAGACAGACTTACGAGAGAATATCGGCTTGGTATTAGTAATGACAGAGGAAAAAAACTAACAGAGTTCTGCAATACATTTAACATGGTAATAGCGAATTCAGGAATCGCAAGAGGAGGACGTATACATGGAAAAGACCCGGAAACACGGAAAGATTCCAGCTGGATTACATCATGGTCAGAGATTTCTTAATCAGATATTGGACCTTACCCAGGAGCAGATGTAAGCTCAAATCACATTTTAGTAATGATTAAAGATAAAGTTTAAAAGAATCATTCGTAATAATCAATGTGAGAGGAAAAACGATACTGAAATAATTATGAATGAAGAGACGCGTTTGACCATCGCTAAATATGTGGATACTGCGATAAGGAATGACACAGTAGGCAGTTCAGTTGAAGAAATGTGGACATGTACAACAAGAGCCATCACAGATGTTGAACAGACAAACATACACTCCTGGAAATGGAAAAAAGAACACATTGACACCGGTGTGTCAGACCCACCATACTTGCTCCGGACACTGCGAGAGGGCTGTACAAGCAATGATCACACGCACGGCACAGCGGACACACCAGGAACCGCGGTGTTGGCCGTCGAATGGCGCTAGCTGCGCAGCATTTGTGCACCGCCGCCGTCAGTGTCAGCCAGTTTGCCGTGGCATACGGAGCTCCATCGCAGTCTTTAATACTGGTAGCATGCCGCGACAGCGTGGACGTGAACCGTATGTGCAGTTGACGGACTTTGAGCGAGGGCGTATAGTGGGCATGCGGGAGGCCGGGTGGACGTACCGCCGAATTGCTCAACACGTGGGGCGTGAGGTCTCCACAGTACATCGATGTTGACGCCAGTGGTCGGCGGAAGGTGCACGTGCCCGTCGACCTGGGACCGGACCGCAGCGACGCACGGATGCACGCCAAGACCGTAGGATCCCACGCAGTGCCGTAGCGGACCGCACCGCCACTTCCCAGCAAATTAGGGACACTGTTGCTCCTGGGGTATCGGGGAGGACCATTCGCAACCGTCTCCATGAAGCTGGGCTACGGTCCCGCACACCGTTAGGCCGTCTTCCGCTCACGCCCCAACATCGTGCAGCCCGCCTCCAATGGTGTCGCGACAGGCGTGAATGGAGGGACGAATGGAGACGTGTCGTCTTCAGCGATGAGAGTCGCTTCTGCCTTGGTGCCAATGATGGTCGTATGCGTGTTTGGCGCCGTGCAGGTGAGCGCCACAATCAGGACTGCATACGACCGAGGCACACAGGGCCAACACCCGGCATCATGGTGTGGGGAGCGATCTCCTACACTGGCCGTACACCACTGGTGATCGTCGAGGGGACACTGAATAGTGCACGGTACATCCAAACCGTCATCGAACCCATCGTTCTACCATTCCTAGACCGGCAAGGTAACTTGCTGTCCCAACAGGACAATGCACGTCCGCATGTATCCCGTGCCACCCAACGTACTCTAGAAGGTGTAAGTCAACTACCCAGGCCAGCAAGATCTCCGGATCTGTCTCCCATTGAGCATGTTTGGGACTGGATGAAGCGTCGTCTCACGCGGTCTGCACGTCCAGCACGAACGCTGGTCCAACTGAGGCGCCAGGTGGAAATGGCATGGTAAGCCGTTCCACAGGACTACATCCAGCATCTCTACGATTGTCTCCATGGGAGAATAGCAGCCTGCATTGCTGCGAAAGGTGGATATACACTGTACTAGTGCCGACATTGTGCATGCTCTGTTGCCTGTGTCTATGTGCCTGTGGTTCTGTCAGTGTGATCATGTGATGTATCTGACCCCAGGAATGTGTCAATAAAGTTTCCCCTTCCTGGGACAATGAAATCACGGTGTTCTTATTTCAATTTCCAGGAGTGTAGATACAAGAAAGGTAACTGCGATGAAACCTTCAGTGACAGAAGAAATAATTCAGTTGATTGACGAAAGAAGAAAGTGCAAGGTTGGTTGATTGGTTGGTTGGTTTGGGCGAGGGGACCAATAAGCGATGTTATCAGTCCCATCTGATTAGGAAAGGAAGTCGGCCGTGTCCTTTCAGAGGAACCATCCCGGCATTTGCCTGAGCGATTTTTGGAAATCACAAAGTGCAAGGAAAGACAAGCATACAGCGCTATAAAAAGCATAAAACACCATACATCTCTTAGGAATGAAATAAATGGAAAATGAGGGAAGCCAAGGTAAAAAAGGAGGGAAACAAAAAATAAGTAATCACATGGAAAGTCGAAACGACCTTTGGCGAAACTAAAGCCAAAGACGACACAGAGGAAAGAGCGGATAGGTGGAAAAGGTACACTGAAAGCCTATGGGAGGGAGAAACTTGTCTGATGACGTGATAGAAGAAGAAAATGGAGCCGATAGGGAACAGATAGGTGATCCAGTTTTAGGATCAGAATTTGGAAGGGCTTTGGAAGACTTAAAATCGAATAAGGCAGAAGGGATAGATAACACTCTATCTGAATATCTAAAATCATTCGGGGTAGTTGCTGCGGGGCGGATTCGGTTTTCTTCGTTTTGTTATCACATTCACACAATTCCTCCACTACCTCGATATTCTTCTTGTCTGCTCGTTCTCTCTTACTTTGTCGTAGCAGGTACTATGTAGATGGCGCAAAGCGACAGTAAAGAAATTACCACCTAATATCTACCAGATAGAGATAGCAATACTCTAGTTAAAAAATCAGTTCCTGAAAGTTCATGATAAATACCGAGCCTCGGGTTCTTCTTGTGACAAGGTATTTAAAGTTCTATTGACTATTTCTTGCCACTAAGACTCATAAAATGACTATCAAGTCCGTTTTTACGTCTGCAATAACATTGTCTCTGCAAGTTTACAGTTATAAAGATGTGTTACACATAATCACACGAAAGCAGCCAGAATTTTGCAGGTTTGATCAGATTATTATTCACCATCTAAACAGCGATCCACAACTTTAAGCAAGTTAAACATTTGGTAGATTCAGTGGTCTTCCTTAAAAGAAGAGCTCACCATATTATCGGAATACGAAACATACCACGCGGATTTTCTAGGATCGACCAGAATATTTCACACTCGGCTATTTTTACACGGAAGCGCATAAAATTACCAAAGGTCCACTAAAATTCTTCTCAAATGGTTCAAATGGCTCTGAGCACTATGGGACTTAACTTCTGAGGTTATCAGTCCCTTAGAACTTAGAACTACTTAAACCAAACTAACCTAAGGACATCACACACATCCATGCCCGAGGCAGGATTCGAACCTGCGACCGTAGCGGTCGCGGGGCTTCAAAAATGCTTCTCACTCAAGTCATTTTCTGTTGGCGATAACAGAACTGAATTTTCGTCTCTGATTCTTTATTTTACATAATAAATGCGAAGAGTCGTCTAACAAATGTGTGTGGTACAATGGTTCATACAGATAGTACCCATCTCTCAGTGCGGGAAGTTCCCAATTCTGATTGATTGTTGATCTGAATGACCAGTCATAACGTTCTTTGTAGATAATTCTAGCGGGTAAATCCTCTCTTATCCACTCACAGTTAAGAAAGTAATTTTACGTAAGCAAAACAGCAATTCATTAAATTAGATTTAATTATTAACCAAAAAAGAATGAAATAATTTGAAAATTGAATGACAAACTGATTCAGTTCCTAACTTCTTTCCTGACTGCCTTTTACTAAAGCATGCTCTCTCACTCTATGTGATCAGAAGTATCCGGACACCCACAAAAACATACATTTTTCATATTAGGTTCATTGTGCTGCCACCTACTGCCAGGTACTCCATATCAATAGCCTCAGTAGTCATTAGACATCGTGAGAGAGCAGAAGGGCGCTCCGCGGAACTCACGGACTTCGAACGTGGTTAGGTGATTGGGTGTCACCTGTGACATACGTCTGTACGCGAGATTTCCACACTGCTAAATATCCTTAGGTCCACTGTTTTCAATGTGATACTTAAGTGGAAACGTGAAGAGACACGTACAGCACAAAAGCGTACAGACCGACCTCGTCTGTTGACTGACAGAGACCGCCGACTTTTGAAGAGGTTCATAATGTGTAATAGGCAGACGTCTATCCAGACCATCACACAGGAATTCCAAACTGCTTCAGCGTCCACTGCAAGTACTATGACAGTTAGGCGGGAGGTGAGAAAACTTGTGGATTTCATGGTCGAGCGGCTGCTCATAAGCCACACATCAAGCCAGTAAATGCCCGACGACGCCTCGCTTGGTGTAAGGAGCATAAACATTGGACGATTGATCAGTGAAAAAGCGTTGTGTGGAGTGACGAATCACGTTACATAATGTGGCAATCCGATGGCAGGGTGTGGGTATGGCGAATGCCCGGTGAACGTTTTGCCAGCGTGTGTAGTGCCAACAGTAAAATTCGGTGGTGGTGGTGTTATGGTGTGGTCGTATTTTTCATGTAGGGGGCTTTCGCCATTGTTGCTTTGCGTGGCACTCACACAGCACCTTCTTGCTTCCCACTGTTGAAGAGCAATTCGGAGGTGGCGACTCCATCTTCCAACACGATCGAGCACCTGTTCATAATGAACGACAATAACATCTCTGTAATGGACTGGCCTGCACAGAGTCCTGACCTGAATCTTACAGAACACCTTTGGGATGTTTTGTAACGCCGATTTCGTGCCAAGTCTCACCGACCAACATCGATACCTCTCCTCAGTGCAGCACTCCGTGAAGAATGGACTGCCGTTCCCCAAGAAACCTTCCAGCACCTGATTGAACGTGTGCCTGCGAGAGTCATTTTCAGCCAGGTGTCCGGATACTTTTGATCACATGGTGTATGTCACATGACTCGTAGATATTCCCAGATATTTTTACCGCGGTTTGGATTTCACACAGATGTTCCAAAAATTTAGAATTTGCATGTGTCTCTCATTCGCTCTCTCAATCATTCACACGCACTCACATGACAAATTGTAACTGAATATTAATTTTAAAAGGTTCCACTGTTTTGTCAAATAAAAATTACAACTGTCATAAAATGGAAGATACTAGGTAATTGATTTTTTGGATTTGAAATTCCGTAATAGCCACATATAATACTGAGAAGTTGATCTATTGCCGTTACTAGATCGGTTTTGATATTCCAGAATTGTTTTTGTGATTTTAGGTAAAATTTTCTGTCTTAGAAACCATTACAAATAACGAAAGGAAATTTGGGTAGTATCATTTTAGCAATAACAAAAAACAACGTGTAAAGTATGAAGAGAGTCTGAGAATAAGTAATGTTTTTTACTTAGATTCGCAGGGAGTATAAATATTCGTAGCGTTCTACTGGCAGGCTGGGTCACTGCCGCGAACGTATCTGCTACAGCTACTGGACCGGATGCGCTCACGACCCCCTACCTTCCTGCACCTATGGTAACGCGGAATAACTTGGTACGTTACGAAGTGGCAACCAAACGACTATCCAAGTTGGTGTGTAGAATCTATGACACTGGAGACCAACCATGAGATTTACGGAAAAATATCGTCCACACAACCCCGAAGATAGTAAAAGCAGATATGTGCGAGAACTATCGCACAATCAGCGAGACAGTTCAAGCATCTAAGTTGCTGACAAAAATAATATACAGAAGAATGGAAAAGAAAATTGAGGATGTGTTAGATGACGATCAGTTTAACTTTAGAAAAAGTAAAGCACCAGAGAGGCAATTCTGACGTTGCGGGTGGTAATGGAAGCAATACTGAAGAAAATAAACACAAGCTCATGGGTATTGTCGACCTAGAAAAAGCATTCGACTATGTAAAACGGTGCATGAAGTCCGAAATTCTGAAAAAAAATAGTGAGCAATAGGGGAAAAAGAGTGATTACAGTACGTACAAGTGAAATGTCCCCATAGAAAAATTTATGAATTACTGTGCTGATAAACCTCTTACATTATTTGATCTTCAAACAGCTGAACAGAACTGAACGTACTCAGACATTTCTCTCTTTACTTATTCTGATCAACACTAAACAGACACACAATATTTTTAGCGCAACGCAATCTGACTTTCAATAATCTCTACAAAAGAATGGCCCTGACTAACAATAACCTATACCTTTCATGAATCACTTCCCTCACAAAAATCTTCGTTACTCGAACTACTGCATACAGCGAGCGCCACTACTGCCAGCTCAATAAAAGATTCTAACTACTGAAGGCTCTAACTACTGATAGGCATAGTTAGCAAATGAGAGATTTCGATAGAAACAAACAATGTATTTACCTTAATAGTGTTCAAAAGTTATATATATATATATATATATATATATATATATATATATATATATATATATCAGTTCAAGACATCCAGTCTTACAAATCTACTGTCTCTGATGGACACACGTCCAGATCATCCGCTCTCAAAACTCCGCCATCTCTCTCCCCACATCCACCACTGCTGGCGGCTCATCTCCAACTGCACAACGCTATGCGCTGTTAACAGCCAACTGTCCAACACTACAATAGCAAATTCCAACAATGCAAACCAGCCACAGACTTCACACAGCACAGCCAGTGATTTTCATACAGAGCGCTACGTGGCGTTACCAACATAAAAACCTACCAACATAAAAACCTAAACATCCTACTTACATAGCCCCCATGCTCCCCACAAAAAATTGTACAAAAATGTTTTGGGCAGTGGACAATACAGATTTGAAAAAATTTTTCATTATTACAATAACAAAGAAATGAAATGCACACACTTATTGATACAAAGTTGGTCAAAAGCAAAAATTGTTCTCATAAAGACAATCCTGATCATTTATCGCAATAGCCATTACAGTTCTTTTTTACAAAGTCTCATTAGTAAAAGAAAATGCACACGGAAGTAGTGGATTTTCATGCAGTCTTGAAGAAGTAGTGTTGTACTTCCAACAGAATGACAGTGCTGACTCTTGACATGCAGACAGGTAATGGGCCACAACAGAGCAAACCCACCCCAGAGTCAGTCGAAGTTTTGAAGAATATTGGACGGTAGGTCATCACAGAGCAGACCCACTGTAGTCCTGGTAGAGATTATGGTATTGGTGGGCCACCAGAGGTGCAGACCCATTGCAGTCCTTGTAGAAATATAATGGTATTGGTGGGCCATCAAAGATGCAGACCCACTGTAGACCTCGTTGAGAAGGACAGCAACCATCTGTTGTGGGTGTGCAGGTGCACACTCACCATCGAAGAGTCTTGCGAACAATATACCAAGTCCATAAACCACCACTTGTGCACTCAGAAAGTTTTTGGGATTGTCCTTAGAACCAGCAATGCTATTAATCAGTCCCTTGCTGAACTATTACCACACGTCCAAACACTAACAGTCCTCTTTTTTTTCACATATTGTGCATATACTATGACCAACAGAACTGTGTGCAGTTAAATGAACGCTTACAAGTTACTTAATTTGATGAACTGGTGTCAATTACAAGTTTATAACATGAGAATACAATTACAAAGGTACAAAATACGTCATTAAAGAACATAACAATACAGATAACATTTGTAGTAGTACAGGCTTTACAAAAGAATAGAAATAAACATATACTTCAGTGTTACAGGAATTGTGACATAAGTAAATACATAAAAGATCAGAACAGTTTTAGAAAATAATTTATAAGCATCTTTACAAAGTAAGTAACATATTATTAATGCAAATAATACTTGAGGATAACAGTATGCCTCATCATAGTGACTGTAGCTTAGTATTAGAAAAAATCTACAACATAAATCTTATTAGCTAAACACATAAAGACAGGAAAAACACAAATACACAAGAGTACACAAACACATAGCGGAATAACACAAAAGGAAAGGACAGGGTTCGTTTCCAGTGTAACATTTGGTACTGCAGTCCAACGCAAAACTTCATTCCAAAGATCTTTCCTCTTATTTCAAGATATGCTCCTGCAAAAAAAATCGTATCTAACCCTGTTGTCCCTAAACCCTACTGTTTTACACATATGCTCTTTTAAAATAAATATTTCTCGTTGTACAATACTCATTTTTGCCCAAATCTTTTTCATTTAACTTCTCACTGCATTCTTTGCCTATTCTTCATAGTTAGTTTCTTATATAGTATCCCCCCCTCTTAAGCTAACTAAAATCTACTGAGATCAGATATATATCCTAGGGTCGAGGCAATGCAGCAACACACAACAAGTTAACACAAACAGCAATGACAAAAAAATGCAAATTGGCAAAGCAAGCAGCAGTGTATCTAAAGTAGCAAAGCAAATGCAACATTACAACTAATATGAGCCAATGTGCAGCATCAAGAAAAAGAGATCAGTAGTAAAACTGGCTTAACAGAGTAATACAAAGTGAAATTGAGTAGCACTATGCCTGGCAAACAGCAGCAGCCAATGCAATAACTTATACCTAAACATGACAAAGCTCAAGCAGAAAAAATAGTACACTAAAGACAACAATGCATTTAAGGGAAATGTCTATTCACATCTTAATGTCTATGTAATTAAAGTGGTGCACCACAACAACTTATTCTACCATAAAATTACCAAGTACTTGAAAAGAAAACTATGTATGCAGTTACTGTTATTAGTCCCTTCTTATTGTTCTTTTCTTTCCAATAGCTCCTTTTTCGAAGAATGTGGATCATAAAATTATTATTTAATAGATCTGTTGACAGAAAGTGTTCACATTAGCAAATGCATTTAATTTTATTTTATAAAACCAATGCTGCAACACAGCTGGAAACCAGATATCAAATGAAATAAGCAACTCTGTAAAGCAAAGCATAAAAATATCATTCAATAGTCATGTGGTATTTCATAAGTCAGTAGAAATTCTCTCAAGTCTCGTAGAAAGACACTTGTCATAATCAGGTGTGCAGATGTAAGAATATTTCCCATCAATTTATAAGCATTTCAGCAAGTAGCACAAAGTACGTGCTCCACAGTATAATCATATGTTTCCATGTAATAGCGTGTCATATTTGCGATGCTTTCTACAAAGGAATGTCAATAGCGGGGTTAACGGCCTCTTTTTTCTCCACCTAATGGCTTTTTCTCCAGGCAGCTGGCACAGCTGGGCGCTCACAATGCATTACGTTAACGTCACTTGGCTTTTTTACCAAAATATTTGCGACAGCAGTTTGCGCTACAGCGACAGTCTCATATAAAAATTTCACAGGTCGAGAATTTGCGTTACAAATGTGTAGAAACAAAATCCTATAAATATAAGTGTCAAAAAAAAATTTCGCCAACATTGTGAAACATTCACGCATTTACACACATTTCATAACTCTTAAAGTACGATTCTTGGTTTCCAACATCCGTTTTCACAAATCTGAGTCCCTAACCACTACTCATTATTCCTTACTTTATTACACATATTTGTCAACACTTCTTCAATTTTTCATCATAATAAATATGTAGCATAATCAAATTCCTCATATAGCATCAGCTTATTGATCATAAACATACCTCAACAGCATAATACACATCGTTGTCGTAATAATAACATCATAACACCTCATTCAAATCTCAAAATCGTCGTAGCTTCCTCCAATAATTTCAAAACCTAAAAAAAATTCTCTGATCATTTCAATAGTGTCATCTACTTCAAACATACTTTAAAAATCATGATCGCATACCAAATACGTCATTCAAAGCTCTCATAGTATCACAATGGTTCCAAAAAAATATGAATAGTTCACAAAGTACAGACAAAATACAATTTCATAAGTGTGAAGTTATCCAACTGTGTAATTGCGTAAACATGTGCCACTGACATAGTAAAAAAAAAACTTTGTTTGTCTGTTATATAATCTGATAGCTGTGTAATTCTGTTTTAGAGAAATATGATACCGATGTGTAAAGTTGTTTAAGCAAATACCATATTAGCTAGGGCTCGTAGCGCTCGCTACACGCTTAGCAAACAAAGTAGGCGTGTACCCCCCTGAGGATTAATGTAATTATACCCTCAGGTGTTACAGAATACAGCAATCGAATGAAATGTATCACCGGAAACTTTCTTTGTACCTTTGTGATTCAAAAATCTTTAAAAATAAATGTTTTAAGTACAACATTAATCACTCAATAACGTGCACTGCAGCGCTAAACTGTGCGTCTTGTTGTAAGATAATCTCTGTCATTACTTAAGGGTAAAAAATGTGCCAAGTGTCGTAATTATCGTCGTCTGTAAGCAAAGTTCTGTGGAAGTCAATGTACTTACCTCGTAATAAACAAAAGTGAAATTCTATGCGTATAGATATCGTAGTTATTACGTACATTGCCGTGATCAAGAAAGTACTATACTGTAACGTATTGTTGTGCTATGAAAAAGGCTGTCACATTGCAGCTATACCACAAAAGTTACCACTAAAACATGTTTTCCTTACCAGAAGAATTCAGAAAATCTGTGCAGATATAAAACAGATACGCCGCAAAAGCAACAATGTAAATTGTGTCACACATTAGTAGCGTCGTGATTTAGTCGAGTAGCTGTCAAATAAACTGACCACTGTGTCATCTGGTATCTCTCAGAAAGCACTTTAAATCCATAATGTATTTTCAAGTAAACCAAAATGTTGCAGTAAAATCTCATTAGCAGTACTAGTATATGTTCTAAGTATGTAAGCCTTATAATCGTTACGTAATCGTGCAACTAACAAGCAAGAATGTACACACACGATAACACTGTGTCGTCTGTTCACTATAGCAATGCATTCGTAATTACTGTCTAAATATGTTCCCTAGGTTCTAGACTAGATAGTTAACTTCAAAACATAGTTGCATGTTACCAGTTTCTAAGTGTGACAAAGCGTTCTAGTAGTATAGCAAGTACTAAGTTAAAAAGCAGATTATCTCTCAATAAAGGGTTTCACATGTGAAATGTGGTGCAAACCTTTAATCTTCCTAGTACGCAGAGTTTCAACTTCAACGCAATTATCATATGGTATACTTCGGTAAGGAATGCTGGAATTTTTCTCAAGGTTAGCGTCTATGTCATTTTTCTCTGAGCGAGCCGGCGCACTTGGCTGCCTGCGGTGCAAGTCATTGTCTCTTTGTTGGCGTGCGTCGTTATTGGGATTAGGAGACCTAAATTCTACAAATTCACCTTGCCAAGAGAGCCCTGCCCTGTTTGAATCCCGCCAGTTCTGATGAAATTCAGGTCTGTCGTTACGATTATATCGTCAGTCGTCATGTCGGTAGATTCCATAGTTTCTTTCTTGTCGGTCACGTGGTGGAGAATTTCTCCCTGAATCGTAACTGCGCGCTGAACTGTTGCATCTGACGTTATTCTGTCTCCCTTGATAATAATTGTTTTGTTTCCCATATTGTTTGTTTCTATGCTTATCTCTGTCATATTCATTACTACGGAAATGCGATCTTTCTCTGTAACTATTACTACTCTAAAAACGGTTGTCATACGCGTGGTGTCTGTTTTGGTCACGATTTACATTGTAAGAATAGCCTTGTTGTGTCCAGTTATTGTTTCTGTCGTCACGGAATTGTGACGGATGTAACCTGTAGTGATTGTTTTCCTGTTTTCGCGTTCCGCGATTGTCAGTGTCAATTTCCAATTCTTGTAACAGTCCCTGAGAAGCTTCAGTGTCGTCTTTGCAACGTTCTGCCAAAATAATATGTCGTAAATGTTCAGGCAATTTGATTAACCAAATGCGGATGAGTTCTGAGAGGCTGTATGGGTTTGAAAGATACTGATTCTTGTGCAACATGTCTTCAAAATATTTCACAAGACTGGAAAATTCAGATTGTTCGAAATGTTTCATCATTATGATGCTATGTTTTACCCGGTCTTCTGTAGCTTGAGACCAATATGCTGAGAGGAAGGCATGATAAAATTCTCCTTCACTGTGACAATCGTGAATGATCGATCGCATTCTTACAGCTGGTTCATTCTCTAAATAGCCACACACAAATTCTAATCTGTGCTCTAATGACCAGTTTGGAGGAAAACAATGAGAGAATTCATGAATGTAGTTGCCGGAATTCTTAAATGTTTTGAATTTACGTGTAGTAATAAACAGCTTATATTGAAAATCATCACGTCGGCGAGTCGCATGTCGGTCATTGTTATGTCGTTTCGGCGGTTCCATCTCAAAATTCGGTGTACCTTGCCAATTTCTTTCATAATTTCCGGACTGCCCTGTGTTATTATTTTGTCGCTGTTCCGTATTTCTATGTCCCTCTTCCCGTATTGGAGCGCGAGTGTCCTCTGATATATGTAATTCTTGTTTGACCTGTATCAACTGATCTTGTACTTCCCGGATTTCTCTTTTGTACTGTGTATTGATTTGATTCTGATTTTGTTTGAATTTCCTAATTTGTTCGCACTCTTCTGTGTCATTAAAGACTACCGGTCTTGTGTCATTCAGAGTGTCATCTACCTTCGTGGATAAATTATTTAGCTGATCCGACATTTCGACTACTTTCTCTGATAATGAACTAATTTCCTCCATGTGTCTTTCTGGACCAATTTTCAGAGTATCTACTGTGTCCATCACGTTTTCCTGACTTTTTGCAAGTTGTGTAACCGAATCGGTGGATGCAACTGAGTCAATTTTAGCCCGCAAGGTCTCGTGATTTTCATGAACAATAGTTTGCAGTTCTTTTATGGTTGCTTCGTGATTCTGCAATGCGTTTTCATGCCGCGAAAACATAGGTTGAAAATGCTCACAAATTTGCAGTTTTACGTCATTACAGACTTTTTGACATTTCGATTCGATGTTATGTAACTCAGTAGTTAAATCTTCACGTGTTTGTTGAAGTGTTTCTTTAATTTGTTTCTGATTTTGTTCCATTTGTTGCTTTGACTGTTTTTGAAGATTTTGTTCCATTGTATCTAACTGTTGCTGTGTTTGTCTCTGATTTTCTTTCATTTGTTGTATTAATTCTAATAATAATGTATTAGTGTCTGGAATCTGTTCCTCTATGCTTTTGGGCAGTACATCTGCACCGGCCACATTCACATTTTGACAAGCAGAAAATGTGTCTTGACTTATTTGAGAGAACTATGAGGACCTAAAACCTGAATCCACAGTATTTGCTAGATTGTGTCCTGACATTTCGGATTCCTGCGGTGAGCTGTTGCCGACCGATCGATCGATAATGCTTGCCTGTTAACTAATTTTTTCACTGTCTACACCATTATTTGCCGCCCGCTCCATTTCGCTATGCACAATTACCAGATTACTACGTTGAATGTCTGTTAATTCATTACACGGTTGTGCTGATAAGCTAAGCTCGTCGTCACTATCATTTCTCAATTTACTTTGAGCCTAGTGAAACGTTTTTCACACGCCATGATTATCACGTATTTCACACGATAACAAGAAAAGCACAATTTGAAGAGCAGAAACAAGAAAACACATTAGCATAGCACTGAAAATAATATCTAGTTAATTGTAAGCGCAGCTGCGAAATACTTGGTGCAAATCTACATGCATGCCACAACTGTTTTACTGTACAACAACGAAAATCTACAACTACGAAGGAAGTTCTCTCTACAATTACGTTCTAGCAATAAACAATATCTACACTAATTACACAAACTACAAGAAAAAATCAGAAGATTCCAGTGAGGTATCCTCGGCTAAGGGTCGAGATATGAAACGTCCCCTTAGAAAAATTAATGAATGACTGTGCTTATAAACCTCTTACATTATTTGATCTTCAAAAAGCTGAGCAGAACTGAACGTACTCAGTCATTTCTCTCTTTATTTATTCTGATCAACACTAAACTGACACACAATATTTTTAGCGCAACGCAATCTGACTTTTAATAATCTCTACAAAAGAATGGCCCTGACTAACAATAACCTATACCTTTCATGAATCACTTACCTCACAAAAATCTTCGTTACTCGAACTACTGCAATACAGCGAGCGCCACTACTGCCACCTAAATAAAAGATTCTAACTACTGAAGGCTCTAACTACTGATAGGCATAGTTAGGAAATGAAAGATTTCGATAGAAACAAACAATGTATTTACCTTAATAGTGTTCAAAACTCATAATATATATATCAGTTCAAGACATCCAGTCTTACAAATCTACTGTCTCTGATGGACACACGTCCAGATCATCCGCTCTCAAAACTCCGCCATCTCTCTCCCCACATCCACTACTGCTGGCGGCTCACCTCCAACTGCACAACGCTACGCGCTGTTAACAGCCAACTGCCCAACACTACAATAACAAATTCCAACAATGCAAACCAGCCACAGACTTCACACAGAACAGCCAGTGATCTTCATACAGAGCGCTACGTGGCGTTACCAACATAAAAACCTAAACAGCCTACTTACACAAGGACCAAGAGGGAACAATAAGACTGGAAGACCAAGAACGAAGTGCTCGGATGAAAAAGAGTGTAAGACAGGGATATAGCCTTTCGTCCCTGATGTTCAATCCAAATATGAAGAAGCAATGATGAAAATAAAAAGATGGTTGAAGAGTGGGATTAAAATTCAGGGCGAGAGGATATCAGAGATGAGATTGCCCCATTGCTGTCCTCAGTAAAAGTGAGGGAAAGTTACAGGATATGTTGAACGGGATGAACACTAAAATGGATATAGAACATGGATTGAGAGTGAGCAAAAGGAAGATGAAAGTAATGAGACGTAACAGAAATGAAAATAGTGACAAGCGTAGCATCACTATTTATGATCAAGAAATAGTTAATGAATTCTGCTACCTTGGGTGCAGAATTATCCATGCCAGACGAAGCAAAGAGGACATAAACAAGCAGACGAATGCGGGCAAAGAGAGCACTGCTGACCAGGAGAAGTTTGCTAGTATCAAACATAGTTGATAATTTGAGAAAGAAATTTCTGAGAATATACGTTTGGATCACAGCAGGGTATGGTAGTGAAACAAAGAGTGAGGGAAAACCGGAACAGAAGAGAATCGAAGCGTTTCAGATATGGTGCTACCGAAGAATGTTGATGATTAGAAAGGAATATCTGCAAAACAGTGAAAAGAAGAAGTGACAGGATGATAGGGAATGTGTGAAGACATCAGTAAATAACTTCCACGGTGTTACACGGAGCTGAATACAACCAATAAATAATAACTGAGGTCGTAGACTTCAAGTGTTAGTCTGAGATGAAGGCACTGGCGCAGGAGAGGATTTCGTGGCAGCTGCATCTAAACCTTAGGAAGTATTTATATTACCAAAGCGAGGACTACATTTAGAACTTAGCGTTCACTATCGACCGCCGTACACAAAATCTGAAATGAATTTCGTATGTTACGAGTTAGTACTATTGACTTTTAATAATATTTGTGGTAGAAACAAGAGATGAGGTGCTACACAAAATGACTATAATTATCGTTTGAATGGGGCCATGTATCCTTCAAAAAATGTGGGTAATAAATTGTGAACCAACGGAGATTAAAACGGATAACATTTTTCTGCCGTAATCAGTGTTTCACGATCTCTTTTTGTGCGACGGTAAAAAGAATCCAGGAATGGCTGGAATTCAGCTTTCATATCCGACCGTAACAGATCGTGTACTAAACTGAAATCTGTAAAATAATCATACTTCGGTTATGTAATCGAAACCTAAATATTAACAGTGAACCGAGTAATTCACTCGTGAGTAAGTCAGTTCAATGAAGACCAGAATTGTGACACTTGAGTTTCTACTTGTGTATGCATTGTTTAGGTAACTTAACGGTAATGGAGCCGAGTTACGTCGGCTGTAACCATGTTTCGAGAGACGCATTTCCCTGTCATTTTCAAGACAAAACCGCAGCAAAAATAACAGATGAGCATGGGAATTACACTGTGTTTGTGTGTGTGTGTGTGTATTTTATCTTCACCGAACTGCTCTGCAAACCAAGTTTTTAGATTCCCTTGCAAATCACTTTGTAAGTAGGCTGTTTTGGTTTTTTTATTGGTAACGCCACCTCTGTATAAAAAAATCACTGGCTGTGCTGTGTGCAGTCTGTGGCTAGTTTGCATTGTTGTCTGCCATTGTAGTGTTGGGCAGCGGCAGCTGGATGTGAACAGCGCGTAGCGTTGCGCAGTTGGAGGTGAGCCGCCAGCAGTGGTGAATGTGGGGAGAGAGATGGCGGAGTTTTGTAATTTGTGATGAACTGCTATATATATTATGACTTTTGATGATATTAAGGTAAATACATTGTTTGTTCTCTATTAATATCTTTCATTTGCTAACTATCCCTATCAGTAGTTAGTGCCTTCAGTAGTTTGAATCTTTTATTTAGCTGTCAGTAGTGGCGCTCGCTGTATTGCAGTAGCTTGAGTAGCGAAGATTTTTGTGAGGTAAGTGATTTGTGAAAGGTATAGTTTACTGTTAGTCAGGGCCCATTCTTTTGTACGAATTATTGAAAGTCAGATTGCGTTGCGCTAACAAAATATTGTGTGTCAGTTAAGGACAGTCATGTATAATTGTTCAAAGGGGACTTTTCAACTTACCTACTGCAGTTTTTGCCTTGAAGACGATAGGGTTTGTATCCGTCAAAATATCGACGTTGTTGTCAACGTTACTCAGCAGCATTTCCGTAAGTTATTTGTAGGTCAGAATTGTCCATTCATTTGCCTATGAGCTATAGCACTAGTATTGTTACCACCGTTTCAGTGAATGATATCCCCACAGATTTAAGAACACAGGAATCCATTGTATGTTATTTTCAAGAAAGTAGGACCATCTCAGGGTCAGTTGCTTCATATCACAATCGTCACATACCGCGCGAGCAAAGTGTGTATTTTTGCAAATAAATGGTTCGCAGTGGTGACAGTTATTAAAATATCAGACAATAACCAGCTACTTTTATTCATGTTTCACCACGCCGATGTGCAACACACATTCAGCGTTACTCGGGGTATTGTTTCGCCAGGACTGACGAACTAAAAGTGTTCTGAGGAAGTTCTCACAGTTTGTCATCTGAATCAATCCGTAGACGGTCAATGTTATTTCTCATTATACCAAATGTTCGAAAACATGTGCTGGGTCGAGAGGCTGTACAGTAATACTGAACAAAGCTAAAACGTATTTCATATGTTTTGCTGCGAGAGAAATATTGTGCCGTCTGTGGGTAACAGTGACGGTATCGCAGCTTGGGATCTTATTAACGTGACGATGTGTTGCTTTACACGAGTTATTAATGGATGGCCCGGATCGCAGCTGAGCGATAGGCGTCGGTTTATGATAATAAACTGAAGATGCACAGGTATGATATTTGTTTGAGTGATAATCGCGCCTGTGACGTCGGTAGTCGGTGTGCTATTGTTAGTGACAAGCACTGGGAGGTATATTACTCAACTGTGGCAACAAGGAAATAAAAGAATACAAAAAAGTGGTAAGCGTTGCTGACTTTTGACAACGGTGGCCCGGGTTCGATTCCCGGCCAGATCAGGGATTTTCTCCGCTCGGGGCTCTCTCTCTCTCTATCTCTCTCTCTCTCTCTCTCTCTCTCTCTGTCTGTGTGTGTGTGTGTGTGTGTGTGTGTGTGTGTGTGTGTGTTGCCTTCATCATCTTTTCATGATCGCCGGCAAGTCGCCGAAATGGCGTCAAATAAAAATACTTGCACCAGACGGCCGAATCTCCCAGATGTGGACTCCCGGCCACAACTGCAATACCCACATTATTTTATTTCAGTGACAATAACCTTGCCAGTCGCTCAAGTGCCGCACTGAAGTACACTCATTGTGCTTCTTTCTGTTAGCAGTTCTGTTTATCTACTAACAAACGTTCAAACGGAAGATTATTCGGATTACAGTGTATCGAAATGTACGAACTGTTGGCAGTTGGCGGCATTATGGGACGTCGACGCAGATAAATATACAGTTAAAATTACTTTATAGGTGCACGATATTGCGCAGTATTTTCCAAAATTGCAGCAGAACTCTTTTGACTGTGCTAATAAGTGCTACATCGTTAGTAGTGTTTTAATTTAAATAAACAAATAATTACAAATTTATGTCCGCTGTCTGATCAAAAGACTCCGGACTCCCCTACGCGATGAAGAACTGATCACAGCATGTCACGAGAGCGGATCACCGGTATGAAAGAAGTCGAGGGGTCAGTATTGTCAGCACAGAAAAGCAGAACGGGTCGGTCAGCAGAGATCAGTGATCACGGACAGGGTGAGTCATTGGATGTCACCTTAGCAACAAATCCATCAGGGATATTTCAACCCTTCTAAAACTGTCCAGGTCGGTTGTTGGTGATGTGATTGAGAAGTGAAAACGCGATAAAGTAGCCACAGGTACACCAGGACCTGGTAGACCTCATTTACTGACGGGTAGAGATCGTCGAGCATTGTGGAGGGTGACTGTAAACAATCACATGCATACAGCAGAAGGAATCACTTGTGAGTTCCAAAGCGTTTCGAGCAGCCCACATAGCACAGCGACCGTGCATACGGAGTGAAAAAGAACAGATCCTGATAAGGCAATGTTAAGCGGCGTGGATGGCGTAAAGTGTGACGCCGTCCGACAGTGGATGGCTGGCAACGTTCGACAGTGGATGGCTGCAACGAGTTATCTGGAGCGATAAACCACTCTAGCTCCTCTGCCAATCCGATGAAACGGGTTTCCTTTGGCGATTGTGTCGAGAATGTCACATTCAATCCACATGTAGAACCTACAATGAAATAAGGAGGAAATGATGTTAGGGTATGGGGGTGTTTTTGAAGCATAGAGTGTGGTCACCTTGTTGCACTTACGAAAACGCTAAATACTGAAGGATACGAATACGCCTTGCAGCTTTGTGTACTGCATACAGTATAAGACTAGTTCAGAGATGATGACTGTATCAGCATAACCATACATCCTGTAAGGCAATGGTTGTGGACAATAACACTCCTGAAATGGACTCGCCTGTCCAGAATCTCGACCTGAATACAATGGAACATTTCGTTCAGCTGACGTCCGTGTTCTTATGGATCTTGTTCCGTTCAACGCCACCAGCCTTCACCATGTTGCTTACGGCCTGAGGATAGTCTAAATTACCGACCGAAAACGGTTGTCAACAAAAATAAACATCTGTTGCGATCAAGACTGTGTAACTGAATGTCAATATTTTACACCGATTGCTGTTCACTATCCACTGAAATAACGCTTTCTAAAATTTCCAGTTGAACACTTTTGGAATGAGTTAGAACTTCGACTTCGCTCAAGACCCCAGTATCTAACATAACTACCATCTGTGGTTTCAGTTTTTGAGGAAGAATGGGATGCCATTCCTTCACAGATATGCAGCACCTCATTGAAAATTTCAGCAGAGTTCAGTCCTTCACAAAGGCAAAGGTGTAATGTATCTAGCTTATTTTTGGTAATGAAGAAAACTTGTGTAAGTCTATTTTAAATTTGATGTGTTATTCTTCTTATCTATGTATTAGATATTTTTCAAACACAGGTTTTCAACAGTCGATATGTTACGCAACAGAGGTTCCGAGTATAAGAAATGTGATGTTTGGTTGCTTGTGGCACTGTGTTTGCGGTAGCATTGCAAGAGAAGTGAGTTGTGTGTTGGTCATGCTACGGAAACGGCTGGAAATGACTTGCAGAGCTTAAACATAAAGATACAAGGATGATGAATTTTGGAAATAAGATATTTAAACAAGATGTGCTATTTCTGAAGATGATTATAAAAGCCAGATAACGATTTTTATTATTCGCAATATAGTTTCTTTACAAGTAAGTCTCTCTTCATTTATTTAGCAAGTTTAAATTCCTCACGACAATCCGGATTTTCAGTTACATATCGATGCATTGCACTGAGCAGTACAATGTGCTCAAAAGTGAAGCGTGATCTACTTAGAATAATTGCACGTCCTTGCATTACACTTGTGCAAGGGTTTCTTTCCTCACTTTACTTAGTTTCCCGATCTGCTGGTTTTTTATGTTCATCACTTTGAGCTGTACTGATTTTCCGTTGCCTCTAGCAAGTTATCAAAATCTGTTGGGGTCAGTTTTACATTTCAGTCAAGACGGTAAAATCAATCATTGTTAGGTGCTGTTTTTCAAAATTAGTATCACGTTTGGTTTAGGTAAAGTTCATTTCAGTTTAAATTTCTAATAGGAACATATTCTTACGGTACTCTGTTACATCGTTTTCATCATTTAGTGTTTGGAGTTTGCACATGTAAATTTACAACGAATTTCAACAGAAACATTTGGGTTACTTATTCTTTCAAAATTTAATTTGTAATTTTATGTAGCATTTTTCATTCAAGCGTTATAGCACTGTTCACTGCACTGCACAATACAGTTTCACAGGAAAGCTTACTTAGTCCTCAACTTTAGATGTTCTAATTAATTTGGCTGAGGTTAATTGCAATAGCAGTATATACACACATCAAAAGAGATTTGCATCACATCGGTTCCGAGAATTCCGGAACCTGTACAGAAAATTGGAATAGATATCAACATAAACATCATTTCCGCCCTTTTTATTGCTCTTAAAAGCCACACATTGCATGTTTTACCACCATACAGGGAGACCTTCATAGGTGGCAGTCCAGACTGCTGTACACAGCGGTGCCTTTAATATCCAGTAGCACGTCTTCTTGCATTGATGCATGCCTGTATTCGTCGTGGCATATTATCCACAAGTTCATCAAGGCACTGTTGTTCCAGATTGTCCCATTCCTCAACGGCGATTCGGCATTGATCCCTCACACTGATAGGTGGCTCACGTCGTCCATAAACAGCCCTTTACAATCCATCCCAAATCAAATGGTTCAAATGGCTCTGAGCACTATGTGACTTAACATCTGTCCCCTATCACTTAAAACTACTTAAACCTAACCAACCTTAGGACATCACAAACATCCATGCCCGAGGCAAGATTCGTACCTGCGACCGTAGCGCGCGCGGTTCCAGACTGATGCGCCTAGAGTCGCTCGGTCACAACGGACGGCCAATCCATGCCAGACATGTTCGATTGGGTTCATGTATGGAGAACATGCTGGCCATTCTAGTCTAGCGATGTCGTTATCCTGAAGGAAGTCATTCACAAGATGTGCACGATTGGGGCGTGAATTGTCGTCCATGAAGACGAATGCCTCACAATATGCTGCCGATATGATTGCACTATCGGTCGGAGGATGGCATTCACGTATCGTACAGCCGTTACGGCGCCTTCCATAGCCACCAGCGGCGTACGTCGGCCCCACATAATGCCACCCTAAAACAGCATGGAACCTCCACCTTGCTGCACTCGCTGGACAGTGTGTCTAAGGTCTTCAGCCTGACCAGGTTAACACGTCTCCGACGACTGTCTGGTTGAAGGCATAATCAACACTCATAGGTGAAGAGAAAGTGATGCCAATCCTGAGCGGTCCATTCGGCATGTTGTTGGGCCCATGTGTACGCGCTGCTTGGTGTCGTGGTTGCAAAGATGGACCTCGCCATGGGCGTCAGGAGTGAAGTTGCGTATCATGCAGCTTATTGCGCACAGTTTGAGTCGTGGCACTACGTCCTGTGACTGCACGAAAAGCATTATTCAACATCTTTGCTGTCAGGGTTCCTCCGAGCCATAATCCCTAGGTAGTGGTCATCCACTGCAGTAGTTGCCCTTGGATGACCTGAGCGAGGCATATCATCGACAGTTCCTGTCTCTCTCTGTATTTCCTCCATGTCCGAACAAGATCGGTTTGGTTCACTCCGAGACTCCTGGACACTTCCCTTGTTGAGAGCCCTTCCTGGCACCAAGTAACAAAACGGACGCGATCGAACCGCGGTATTGACCTCCTAGGCATGGTTGAACTAAAGACAACACGAGCCATGTACCTCCTTCCTGGTGGACTGATCGGCTAATGGGCGCTGCTCATGCATGGTTGCCTATACCTTTGGACGGGTTTAGAGACATCTATGAACAGTCAAAGGGAGTGTGTCTGTGATACAACATCCACAGTCAACGTCTTTCTTTAGGTGTTCTGGGAGCCGAGGTGATGCAAAACATTTTTTGATGTGTGTAATTATACAGTTTTAGACATTTGGCGATTCGCTTTGTTGGATAGCGTTTCGTATTTACATCACGTATATTGTTCAGGACGCAAAGAAGGACTTAGTTTAAGCAAGGAAAGCAGACTAGTCCAGATTTAGTTCACAACAAAACGTTTTACTCAGAAAAGTTACAAGGATCGACGCACCAAACATTAACGCTCACAAACAGTTGCACGGATACTTTTTATCACGTAATATGTACATAATTTGCAGTATATAAGAGGTCTATAACAAAATGAAAAGATATTAGATAAACGGCTACCTACCGTTCGGTCAATTAACAAATGTACAATTATCGAATCTGTAGTCGCGGTAAAGTCATCCATTACAACACACCTAGAGCTGTTCCGCTCTATTTGCTGTTTGTCAGCTAAGATTGACCATTCTAAATATATTATAGCCAGTAAATGCAATGAGATGTGGTTTCTCTAAGTTATAGCAGAGACTGTGACGATTTCATGAGACACAAGTAATTTTAACTTTAGTAGCTTCACAAATTGTGAGACCAAATTTCATTTTCAATGGATCTATTATCTTTTTTCTGTGGCATTGGGAAGAGCGTTGAAGATGACTTCAGCGACATAAGACGTGTGGACCTTGATCCAGTAGTAACAAGACAGCAAGCGGCGGCGCAAACCATTCATTGTTCCGTCGCCAGGAGAAGTGGTTCCATACCCTCTGCTGGACGATGGTCTGCTGGGCTGTTGTGTTACTATTGGATCAAGTTGAACACATCTTATGTCGAAGTCATCTTCAAGGCTCTTTCCTACGGTGCAAAAAAGTACATGAAGCCGTTAAGAAAAGTAAAGTTGATGTTATAAGATAATGGCTGTAAAAGTTAATAATTTACTAAGTCAGAAAATTTGTCACATGGCTTATCTTAATGGCCGATCTTAGCTGCTTCGCTTTCTACAAGCATGAGCTTCGGTGATAAGTGTGGGAGGGTTGCGCGAACAGAGTTGGAGCGAAATGAAGTGCCATAGGGGAGAAGGAAAGCGGACCATAAGTACTACATTAGCGCATATTTTTCTATTTGTAAACATTAAATAAGATGCATCACGAACTACTCTCTGGATGATGTAACATAACTAAACATGGCTGCGTACTTCGCGCTTCTCGACTGTTCTTCTAGAGCTTACTGTGGAGGAATAAGCACGATTAACATTGTCTACCATCCCACCCCCCTCCCACTTGGATCCTGTATCAAGTTATTAATTCCCCTCTGTCTCTACCACACTGAACACCTTCGGATATCTTTAACTGTAAGTAGGCTGTTTATGTGTTCGTATGTTGGTAGAGTTATGTAGCGATCTGTATTAAATCTCTGACAGCGCTGTGCGCACTCTGTAAGAGACTCTCTGTGGCTGGTCGGACTACCAGTTGGAGTTGAACAGCCAGCAGTGATGAAAGTTTGGAGTGAGTAGTCAGCAGTGATGGAGGTTAGAGGTCAATAATTAGCAGTGTTGGAGGTTTGCAGTATTTGCACGAGCGGACGATCTGGACGTGTGTCCGTCATGGAAATGTAATTTGTCGATGATTATATAATTTTTGGAGCTGGATGTCATGAACGATTATATAATTTTTGAACAGGTTGTCACATTCTTAAGGTAAATACATTGTTTACTCCTCAACAAAATCTTTCCTTTTCTAATCACGTGCCTATTAGTAGTTGAGCCTACAGTAGTTAGAATGTTTTATTTAGCTGGCTGTATTGGAGTTCGCTGTATTGCAGTAGTTCGTGTAATGAAGATTTTTATGAGATAAGTGACTTAAGAAATGTATAGGTTATTGTTAGGATTTCTTTTTATTCAGGACCATTCTTTTGTATTAATTATTTGAAGTCAGGTTATCATTTTTGAGCAGTCAGATCGCGTTATCCTTTAATATTGTGGGTAATTAATGAATAGGAGAAGTTTGAGCTGTGTTTGACACAGCAAATTCTGTAGGTCAGTGTTGATATGATAAAGAATAGCAAAGAGACAGTATAGTCGATTTCACTGAGCAAAATAAGCTGAAAAATTAATTAAGAAGTTGCAGCATCTCTCAGAAACTTGACATTAACCGCGTAATCGTTGTGTATTTTTTTTTAATTATCATTCTTCTGACTTTCGGAGTATGCTGACGCTTTAGCTCCATACTTAACAATCATATACAACCGTTTGCTCGAAGAAAGATCCGTACCCAAAGACTGGAAAGCTGCACAGGTCACACCAATGTTCAAGAAAGGTAGTAGGAGTAATCCATTAGATTACGGGCCCATATCGTTAACGTCGATATGCAGCAGGATTTTGGAACATATATTGTGTTCGAACATAATGAATTATCTCGAAGAAAATGGTCTATTGACACACAGTCAACATGGGTTTAGAAAACATCGTGCTTGTGAAACGCAACTAGCTCTTTATTCACATGAAGTGCTGAGTGCTATTGACAAGGGATTTCAGATCGATTCCATATTTCCGGATTTCCGGAAGGCTTTTGACACTGTGCCACACAAGGGGCTCGTAGTGAAATTGCGTGCTTATGGAATATCGTCTCAGTTATGTGACTGGATCTGTGATTTCCTGTCAGAGAGGTCACAGTTAGTAGTAATTGACGGAAAGTCATCGAGTAAAACAGAAGTAATTTCTGGCGTTCCCCAAGGTAGTGTTATAGGCCCTTTGCTGTTCCTTATCTATATAAACGATTTGGGTGACAATATGAGCAGCCCTCTTCGGTTGTTTGCAGATGACGCTGTCGTTTATCGACTAATAAAGTCATCAGAAGATCAAAACAAACTGCAAAACGATTTAGGAGAAATATCGGGATGGTGCGAAAAGTGGCAGTTGACGTTAAATAACGAAAAGTTTGAGGTCATCCACATGAGTGCTAAAAGGAACTCGTTAACTTGGGTTACACGATAAATCAGTCTAATCTAAAGCCGTAAATTCAACTAAATACCTAGGTATTACAATTACGAACAACTTAAATTGGAAGGAACGCATAGAAAATGTAGTGGGGAAGGCTAACCAAAGACTACTTTTTATTGGCAGGACACTTAGAAAATGTAACAGACCTACTAAAGAGACTGCCTACACTAGGCTTGTCCGTCCTCTTTTAGAATACTGCTGCGCGGCGTGGGACCCTTACCAGATAGGACTGACCGAGTACATCGGAAAAGTTCAAAGGAAGGCAGCACGTTTTGTATTATTGCGAAATATGGGAGAGAGTGTCACAGAAATGATATGGGATATGGGATGGACATCATTAAAAGAAAGGCGTTTTTCGTTGTGATGGAAACTTCTCACGAAATTCCAATCACCAACTTTCTCCTTCGAATGCGAAAATATTTTGTTGACACCGACTTACATAGGGAGGAACGATCACCAAGATAAAATAAGGGAAATCAGAGCTCGTACCGAAAGATATAGATGTTCATTCTTTCCGCGCGCTATACGAGATTGGAATAATAGAGAATTGTGAATGTGCTTCGATGAACCCTCTTCTAGTAACTTAACAGTGATTTGAAGAGTATTCATGTAGATTTAGATGTAGTTTTATGCGGCACGCTACGAATTTCTCTCTTGTGCCAACGTCTTCATCTGAGAGAAGCACTACAAGCTATGTCCTCAATTATTTGCTGGACGCATTCCTATCTCTGTCTTCCTCTACAAGTTTTATCCTCTACAGCTTCCTCGACTACCATGGGAAGTATTCGTGATGTCTTAACAGATGTCTTGGCCCTTCTACTTGTCATTTTTTTCCAAATATTCTTTTCGTCACAGATTCTACAGAGAATCTCCTGATTCCTTACCTTATCTGTCCACCTAATTTGCAACATTCTTCTGTTGAATTCCTATCTCGTGCTAACTATTTTACCCTACAGTAGCATTTGCACCGTAAATCCTCAAGTATCTTTTGGATTACCCCAGTCGCTGTCTTTTTTCTGTCTTCTTTCTACAGATTTTACCCTCTACAATTCGCTGTAATTATTCTCTGATGTCTTAACACGGTCCTGTCATCCTGTCTCGTCTTTTTGTCAGTCTTTCCCATATGCACATATTTCGTCAGTTCTGCGAACAGCTTCTACGAGGGTGAGTCAAATGAAAACCTTAAATATTTTTAAAAATATTATTCATTGTGCAGAAGTGGTACAAAGCTGTATCAGTTTTCAACGTAATTTCCCACACACTCAATGCAAGTCTTCCAGCGCTTACAAAGTGCATAAATTCCTTTAGAAAAAATTTCTTTTGGTAGTCCGCGCAACCACTCATGCACCGCGTGGCGTACCTCTTCATCAGAAGGGAACTTCTTTCCTTCCACTGCGTGTTTGAGTGGTCCAAACATATGGAAATCACTTGGGGCAAGGTCTGGGTTGCTCGCTCTCTTCGTTTCCGGTTGGTGGAAGTGAACCCAGGTTTCGTCCCCAGTAACGATTCTTGCAAGGAAGCCATCACCTTCTCGTTCAAAGCGCCGAAGAAATTCTTCACAAACATCAACACGTCATTCTCTCATTTGAGGAGACAGCTGCCGTGGCATTCATCTTGCAGACATTTTGTGAAACTGGAGCACGTCTTGCACAATGTGGTGTGCTGACCCATGACTAATCTGTAAACATGCTGCAATGTCATTCAATGTCACTCGGCGGTTTTCCTTCACTATGGCTTCAATTGCTGCAATGTTCTGTGCAGTCACAGCTCGTTGTGCCTGACCTGGTCGAGGAACATCTTCTACTGAAATCACACCCTTTGCGACCGTGCTACTCCATTCGTAGACTTGCTGCTGTGACAAACAAGGCCGCGCGGGATTAGCTGAGCGGTCTCAGGCGGTGCAGTCATGGACTGTGCGGCTGGTCCCGGCGGAGGTTCGAGTCCTCCTTCGGCCATGGGTGTGTGTGTTTGTCCTTAGTACAATTTAGGTTAAGTAGTGTGTAAGCTTAGGGACTGATGACCTCAGCAGTTAAGTCCCATAAGATTTCACACACATTTGAACATTTTTTTGACAAACATGCATCGCCGTACGGAACCTTCATTCGTCGATGAATTTCAATAGGTTTCACACCTTCACTACACAAAAACCGAATAACAGAACGCTGTTCTTCCCTGGTGCAAGTTCGCGAGTGGGGTGACCATATTTAAATTGATACTGCGACAGAATGTGTGCATCTGCACTATGCTGTCACCTACAGGCCATTCTGCACGCTGTTTGTAGCACGCTTACCAACTTACAGGAAAACGGCGCGAAATTTCGATTTGTTATTACAAATTTAAGGTTTATATTTGACTCACCCTCGTACATCCCTTATCAGTCCGCCTGAATTTCAAATCCTTCTATAGCATCACTATGATATTTCTGCTTTCTTCTTTTCCGGCGTTGCCACAGTTCCATGGTTCCCCGCCACACAAAGTGTGCCTTAAACACACATTGTCAGAAACTATTTGCTCAGATTTAAGGCCAGGTTCTCATTGAAAATGGTCGCAAATTCGACTTTTTATTGCATTTTTTGAAAGGTGTATGTGTCCATAATGTTGGAACGGAAAGGTTTTTTCTATCCGTGCGTTAAAAATGTTTCTATAGCCCTTTGTTGGAAGCAGTGTCACGGCTGCCGTGGGGCGGTCAAAACATAATTTTTGGTCCGCCATATTGCACTAGCGATTCTGAATTTTGAAAATCTAACTTCAGATTTGTGGTCAGCGATATATATATATATATATATATATATATATATATATATGTGTGTGTGTGTGTGTGTGTGTGTGTGTGTGTGTGTTATTTGTTCAATTGAACAAATAACACATATTCGCTAAATTTTAAACAGGTTTTTCTCGGGAAACGGGTTTTTTAAAACTGTGTGCAGCATAAAATAGAAACGGTTCAACCTATTAAATTTTACCTCCCAAATGTAAATACTTTGTTGGGAGCCTATACCTATACTATACGAAATTTGTTAATAATAACTATTTTTTGTAAAGCCGTAAAGAGTGAAACAAACCTCGCAAATCTAACTGAAACAAACCTCACAAATCTAACTCGAAGTCGGAGCAAGAACCATATCGTTAAATATAAGGTTATTTCATTGTGGGCAAATATCAGCTCGCATAAATTTAATGTAGTATCGACTATGCTATCCATTTTTTATTTCAGATAACTACTGAGGGTCTATACTGCACTCCGTCTACGTACTTCAAACTCGCAGGCCCTTGATCAAACCATAGCTATGGGAGGCTTTGTTTTGTATATTGAAAATCTGAAATGGAGTCCGAAGTGTTATCGTTCATAATGCCCAAACAGATCCTCTGGAAGTCTTTTCACTGCCTCCAAAAAAATTCCAAGTTTCTCAATTTTTTGCTTGTTTGAATGAGAACCTGACCTTAAGTGCTGTGTTTGATACTAGCAGTCTTCTCTGGACTAGAAATACCTGCTTCTCCTGTGCGACTGTACTTTTTATGTACTCTTGTACTCCGTCATGTGCTATTTTGCTTCCGAGGCAGCAGAATTCCTTAACTTCGCCTACTTCGTGATCACCGATTTCGATGTTAAGCTTATTGCCAATCTCATTTATGGTATTCATCATCCAACAGGTCCCTTTTTTTCACTGTGATCTGTACTTTCACCTTTTTTTTAATTGCACTCAAGAATTTTCTTTTATTTTCATCAGTTTTCTTCATATATAGAGAATGAATAGTAAGGGCGAAAGACTGCACCCTTGTGTTACACAAATTTTAATCTGAGGCTTACTTTCTTGGTCTATCACTCTCATTCTTCCCTCTTGGTTCTTGTACATACTGTGTATTACTCACTCGTATTTCCCTGTAGGTTACACCTATTTTTCTCAGAATTTCAGGCATCTTGCCCCATTTTACACTGCCAAATACTTTCTTCTGGGTCGACAGATCTAATGAACTCTTCTTGATTTTTCTTTCCATTATCATGCGCAACGTTAGAACTTGCTCTCAGTGCCTCTTCGTTGCCGAAATCCAAACTGATTGTCACCTGGCAGCGCCTTCATTTTCTTTTCCACTGCATATTATTCTTGCCAAGAGCTTAGATGCCACCGACATTAAGCTGGTGGTGCGATAGTGCCATTTTCAAGGGAAGTATCCCCACATTTGCCTGGAGCGATTTAGGACAATCACGAAAAATCTGAGTCTGGGTAGCCGGACGGGGATTTGAACCGTCATCCGAATGCGAGTCCAGTGTTCTGACCACTGCACAACCTCGCTCGAGCTTCACAAAACGGAAGACTGTAATGCCCTCTCGCAAAATTATCATAAGTCACCAATGAAATTGTTGAATTTATACAATGGGTATAACAATTTGTAAGGATATGAAATCAAATGGTCATGTAGGTAAAGCATGTGACGGTGTTCGAGTCACCGGTAGGATACTGGGAAAATGCAGTCGGTCTTGAAAGGAGATTGCTTACAATATACTGGTGCTACCAGTCCTAGAATACCGCTCAAGTGTGCTGGACATGTGTCAAGTAGGACCAACAATGGATTTGAACGTACACGAGGAAAAACTAAGCGTATGACTGCAGGTGTGTTTGACTCATAGTGGAGCGTCACGGTCACGCTTAAAAAAAGCATTGGCAAGCACTTGAACTTTGCTGCCAATAATTATCCCTTGATAGCTTTCTTACTAAGTTTCAAGAACCATTATAAAGTGAAGATCCGAAAAACATACCTCAGCCCCTCATATATTTCCCCGTAAAGACCGCGAAGACAAGGATAGAATAATTATAATGACATATACGAAAGCTATTCACGCCTCACGGTGAACTGTTTGACAAAATTTCTTCTCCTGCTTCAAACGTGATTTAAACAGGAAGAAACGCTAACGTGCGGTACAATGTTAAGTACCCATGCCATGGAATACACACACAATGGTCTGTAATGTACGTACGTTGCGGCGAAACTGCTACCTCTCTTTAGCAACAGTTTCAAGTGTTTCACCTAATTTTTTCGCCATGTTCAGTAGTTTTATATGTGGCCACTGGCTCTCCTCGACGCGGATATCTTCCTACGAAAATTTTCACTGAACTGTTTTCCATTCAACACTGTTCTTACTGCACTTGACCTTACTGCTAGCATGATCAAATGCCTATACTGCAGTCTATTCAATTATAATCGTCGTGAGTCATTGCCTAAATCAGTGCTGTCTATTTCTCCTGAATAAATCATAAGCTGTTGAAGACATTCAGTGAACAGGGATTCTTAATCAAATTTATTTTCGGGATACCACGAGCGGTAGAAAAAAGTGTCTGCAGTTGCATCAGCCGTCACATGACTTCGACAGATTACTCGACGATGACGTGTGAACTGTTGACTGTACACGGAAATGTCACCTATTGACTGTCGTTACTCTGTAGAAACTTTAAAGAATGTTATCGTCGAGCCGGTTCGAGCGCTGAGCCGCTGATACGATATCTCAGCCCACTTCACCTATCTGCCAGTTGTGTACTCAGAGAGCAACAATTCGACCTGCGTCCTCCTTTCGAAATCGTCAGGGAAAACCTGGACAGGGTGTAAATATCAACGTTCATCATTACTCCTCAAGAAAGACATCCATTCTATTCGTCTCTGAGTCCATTTATGTGCCTCCCTCTCGTGTCAATCACCAAGTTCTATAAGACGAACAAATAGTAGCGGAATCTATAAAGAATATCTATCTCCTTTAATGTTTCGAACAACTCTGAAACAGCAAACCAACTATTGAAGTAAATATTTTTTTTTTCAGATCTGTCACGCATTGAAATATCTGGGGTCTTCTAGAGAAATTTAGTTTGCTTTACTTTAATTTGGAAATGCTTGACAGGTTTACCTCCCACACACGGAAAGAGAAGAAAGAGCTATGCTAAATGTTTCAAAGAACAGAAAGTTATTAAAGCAACATTAAGGAGCAGGCCACTTCATCTGAACGATAAGAAAGAGTGAAGGATGCTCTCCTGTCCTTACGTGAATGACATACTCTTATTTGAAACGATTTCTACAAAAATATTAATCTTTCTGTGTTTTTAGTGATGTTAAGCCGTCAAGAAAGCCTAAAGGGAAAACCGTAAATGACATATTGTGAAAATTTTTAACTGACTTCCCATACGCAATTTCCCAGTATTCCAACGCGGAATGTCTAATCAACTTGAGAAGAGAGTGATTTCGAATTTACCTAGAAAGAATCATATTCTAAATTATGTAATTTTGTCTGATAAAAATGACAGCCGAGAAACTCTAAATAGCATATTTTCATTCGCTATGTCATGCAACGCCACCCTTCTTTCGGACCAATAATATTCATTGCTCAAAAGAAAGAAATTATAATCTGTGTTTGATTCTTATACATGCGTCTTGCAACAATATGTGTAAATAATTCGATATATAGTGATGTTGGACGCATAGATCTGGAGCTAAGTCGACGTTCTAATTCATCCCAAAGGTATTCCATTGGGGTGAGGTTGGGGCTCTTGGCAGGCCAGCCCATGTCCACAAAACACTACACCACAGGTGCTGCTTTATCACAGGGTGCATTGTCACATGGTACAATCATCGCCTCCGAATTGTTCCCACACTGTACGCAGTACAAAAATTGACGTAAAAAGTATTCGCTTCATTCCGCATTTAGCGTTTTCCTAAATGCAATAATTGAACCACACACTAATCACTAGTAACACTACCGTACCATATCACACCCTCCTCCGTACTTCACTACTGCACTACACATGACGGCAAGTAAAGATTTCCAGGCATTCGCCAAGCCCAAACGCTTCTGTCTGATTGCCACAACGTATAGCGTGATTCGTCACTCCAAGCCACCCGTTTCAAGTCGTTTACTGTTAAGTGGGATTGCTTTTCACATCAACCTCAAACGTCACTTAACATTGACTGCAGCCGGCCGCTGTGACCGAGCGGTTCTAGGCGCTTCAGTCCGGAACCGCGCTGCTGGTACGGTCTCAGGTACGAATCCTGCCTCGGGTATGGATTTGTGTGGTGTCCTTACGTTAGTTAGGTTTAAGTAGTTCTAAGTTCTAGGGTACAGATGACCTGAGATGTTAAGTCCCATAGTGCTCAGAGCCATTTGAACCACTGACTACAGAAACGTGTGCCTTACGAGGAGTTGCGCCATTCTTTTAAGCTCCCTACGCGCCATCGCTGTGGTAGCTGGTCTGCTGCTGGAAGTGCATTGGAACTCATGAGCGATTTCTTCTGCTGATTTCATGCAATTTTTGTACAACCGCTCTCAGCAATGCTCAGTGTCATTATATGAGATCTTCCTCGTCTTGGTTCAGCTATGATTGCTCCATAGCGTTTCCGATTCACAGTCACATCATCAGTAGCCGACACGGGCAACTTGAGAAGGTTCAAAATGTTCATGATGAATTTGTTACTCAAATGACATCCAATGACTAGTCCACGTTCGAGGTCACTGAGTTCACCTGGCGGACCCATTCTGCTGTTACTGCTTTTACATTGGCGGCCCCGCTTTTCGTGACATCTAGTGGTCAGTTCCTGCAGTTATATGGTGGTATCCGGATACTTTTCATCAGATAGCGTGTTTTAAAATTCAGTAAAGCGGGAGAGGAATATCAGAAGTAAAGTTTCCGTCGCAGTCGTGAGCTAAGGCACTTCCTAATTTGGAGTAGCATAGGCAAGAAGGTCGGTTGCGGCCTCGATAAAGAAATAATCTCCGCATTCACTTGTACGAGGGTAATCCCAAAAGTACGTCTCCTATTTTTTTATAAGTACATAGACCTGTTTATTTCTGCAATGGTTTACATCAGTTTACAGCTTGAACACTTAGCTATTTTTCGATATAATCACAATTTCCGTCGGCGCATTTTTGTAGACGCTGTGGCAGTTATTGTATGCCCATGTAATACCAGCTCGCCGCCATGCTTTTCAGAAAGTTATGAACCTCTTCTTTCACCTTGTCGTCGGAGCCGAATCGCTGGGACCACAGTTAACGCTGATAGGTACTGTGAGACTCTGAGAAAAACTCAAACGGGCAATTCAGAACCGTAGAAGAGCAATGGTGAGCAAGGGAGTACGCCGCGCGGGATTAGCCGAGCGGTCTCAGGCGCTGCAGTCATGGACTGCGCCGCTGGTCCCGGCGGAGGTTCGAATCCTCCCTCGGGCATGGCTGTGTGAGTTTGTCCTTAGGATAATTTAGGTTAAGTAGTGTGTAAGCTCAGGGACTGATGACTTTAGCAGTTAAGTCCCGTAAGATTTCACACACATTTGAACATTTTGAGCAAGGGAGTACACATTTTCCATGACAACGCTCGCCCCTACATCACTCGGCAAACCGCTGCTCTCCTGCAACAGTTTCAGTGGAACATTATCACCCACCCACTCTATAGTCCTGACCTATCTCTCAGTGACTATCACCTGTTCCCTAGGTTAAAAGAACATTTGGCCGGAAAGCGATTAGCTCTGACGACGAGGTGAAAGAAGATGTTCATAACATTCTGAACAGCATGGCGGCGACCTGGTATGACATGGGCATACAGAAACTGCCGCAGCGTCTACAAAATGCGTAGACAGAAACGGTGATTATGTCGAAAAACAGCTAAATGTTTAAGCTGTAAACTGATGTAAGCCATAATAAACAGGTCTATGTACTTATAAAAAAATAGGAGACCTTACTTTTGGGATTACCCTCGTACGTCGTTCCATATGAATAAATGCACGCACTACTTTACGATAGCACATTGGAGATGGGAATCTCGGGCTAAAATTGTAACGGTGATGTTTGGATGGCATTAGATTTCGCGAGAATACATACATTTCTGTTTGCTTTGACGAAAAAGAAAAAGCGTGGCTCAAATTCTTCTTCAACGGTGTTGGTCGATAGCAATAATTAATCACTAAACATAATCCGTTGTCCGCGGAAAGGCGTATTGAAATTTCATCGAGTCGATGCCGTTACAGCAGAAGATTGCTAGAAGGCTGTAACGGATCGGATGTCACATACAGTGAACAGCGTACGACGTCGCATATATAGAGTACGCACGAAAGAGTGTCGCTTCGCTGCACGCTCTACCGGCAGTCCGAGTCATTGGATTTCCCGGCTAGACCGGCGAGCATTCACGATGTGTCTCGTGCGCCGCGACTGCTCTTCGCTCCATGCGCGCACCGCGCTTACAACGATTTCCGCGTCTGCAGTAGGTGAAACGCGGAAATTCTGGGGCATCCCTCGTTAAAAATAATTATTCCTTACAGCGTGCGTCGTCGTCGTCGCGCTGTCTGGCTCCCCCTACCCGCCGCGCTGCCATGTCGTGCCTTGTTCTGACGCAACGGAGCGGGGCGCTAGGCGACAGATGACAGGCGTCGCGTGGCGCACGTTCCCCCGCGCGCCGCGAGGGGCGCTCGCGTCGGCCGCCGGCGCGGGACGCAGTGCGCGCGCGGCGCTTGCACGGGGCGGATCACTGCGCCTGCGCCACCGCCAGACAAACTTTGTTGACGCTGGCGTCGTCTATCCTCGCACCGACTTATTTATCGCCTCTTTCGTAAGCGATCGCCCAGATTCGCCTGCTGCCACTGCCGCCAGAGCCAAGTGCCACGTCTGGTTGCAGTGTCCGTGCGACATGACAACAGCCTCAGGTAAGCTGCTGTGTAACGGCACGCCCACATCTGCGTCTCTTCGTACCTACAGCAACGGTGTCTACCTGTAAGCAAGAAGACCATATAGAAATCATACATTCTCTCAGAGTCACAACATTATTTTTGCCTTGAAAAAGAACACGCTGCCAGAACTGTAATCCTCTTCGCACAAGCGTAATCAACCTGCATAACACAATTTGACGGAACTACAAGCTAACTTAACGCCTGTCTCACGTGTCATGCCCATACGAACACGGGTTGACAGATCACAGAGCCAGCTCACTGGCTATTTTTAAGTCTGGCCAGCGGCAGGGAAATGAATAGAAGGGCTATCGATTTCTGTTTGGAGACCACTCGCTAGAGCATTACGAAACGATTTCATCAACAGCGTATTACAAAGAAGGTCAAATTATATTTAAAACTAACATGATGATCATAACAAGGCACAGTAAATGAAGTCCATGTAATGTGGTGGTGGTGGTGGTGGTGGTGGTGGTGGTGGTGGTGGTGGTGGTGGTGTGTGTGTGTGTGTGTGTGTGACCATGTGGCTGATATTTTTGCTGTCATAATATCTGCGATTTTGTTATTTAGAAACACGATACTTGTCAGAGCATATTAAGGTTAATTTTATAATTGTGTGCAATGAGATGTTATGTTTTAGTCACATTGCAAAAAAAAGTTTTATGTTGTCTCTGCAATACGAAAAAAAGTTCGTGTATCAAGGTAGGTTTCACGCCGTAAGAAATGTGAATGCTGCCACTTATAATTCTTTCATTACGTGAGAGGCTGGACACAAGGAGGCATATGACGTTTTGAGATGGTTCAGAAACTTTAACCGTCGTGTAAACTGTTCTAGGTCCAATTGTCAGTTCTTTTCGGAAGCACGAGCGTGGTAAAGATGCCTAAACAGTATCAGGAAACTACACACCAACACCCCTTCTGATAAAGTCAATGATGATTATTGCAGATAGCTTGCATTTTCCCATAAAATTAACGCAGGAAGTGCTCCAAAAAATAATTTTCACAACAAATACGTTAAACTTTATCTATTAGATGAACACAGTCGTATTGCTGTCTTGGTTTACTCGACATCTGTCCCACTCACTAACTCTCTAGTTTCAGGTTGCTTTATTCGCATAAAAATATCCTAAAACCTGTCCACCTTTTTGCGTGTCCTCTGAATGATTAAAGTAACTTTTTCTCCGTAAGTTATTTCTCGATAGGTACTATTTCTTGTAGTATAATGCGACATAATACTGAAATTAACCCTTTAATTTAGTTTTAAGACAGGAAAAAAGAAATAGTAGTGTTTTAAGTAAAAGCTCACTTGCAGATGAGTGAGAGCTCGGAATATGTACTAATTTCTGAACTGGAGAAAATGCACTTTGTTGGCGTCTGATGCATATATGCGAAGCTTTTGAAAGCGAAATGTGTTGAACGGGCTACTATGGTTCAAGTTGGATACTGCTGATACAATTTAGCTTCCTTTTACCACATAAGAAACTGGATGTCCTCCGGGTGATAAATGGAAGCTGTGTGCCCGCAAGGGTTTGTAAACACCGATGATTTTTACCTGTTTTGGGAAAGTAACAGGAAAACATCGCCAGTCACACCGTGTTTAAGCTTCCCTTTTCTTTTCTGGTCGCTGATTTTTAGCAAACTCCAGCGTTGGAACTGTCAAGAATTTACTGGAAAGCTTGAGACAGCTAGAAATTCTTGAATGTCTGCGATTCTATTATTTAGAAATAGACAACAGTAGAGGGTATTTGTGCTGATTTAGTCCTTTGGCGACGTAGAACAAAAATGGATTCGTCGTTGCTATATATCCCGCAGTGAGGTCGATATTATCATTCATTGTAGATTTCATGCCATAAGAAGAATCTGTACAGCCTCTCATAATACTTTTGTTGAGTGAGTTGACACAAGCAAACATATGGTCAAATTTTTAATCGTTCAACAACTTTACCTCTTTTCCAGACATCCGTCAAGTGTCTGGGTGTGACTATTCGAAATGATCTCAAATGGAATGATCAGATTACGGAAGTAACGGGCAAGGGGAACTCTAGATTGCGGTTTATTGGTAGAATCCTGAAACGATGCAGTCCTTTAACAAAGCAAATTGCTTACAATACGTTAGTTCGTCCAGTCTTAGAGTATAGTTCGTCTGTATGGGACCGTTACCAGTTTGGTCTCATTTAAGAGATTGAGAAGATCTAAAGAAGAGCGGCAAGATTCGTGACTGGTACATTTAGCCATCGCGAGAGCGTTACAAATCTCACAGATAGTTTGAAGTGGGATACACTTACAGATACACGAGACGCTAAATGGAAGGGGCTGCTCAGTAAATTCCTAAATCCGATCTTCGCCGAGGATGTGGAGTATATATGATTACCACCAACTTTCAAATCACACAATGATCACCATTAAAAGATAAGTTAGATCTCGTACTGGGGCGTTCAGACAGTCGTTTTTCCCTCGTGCTATCCGCGAGTGGAACAGAGGGGGGAGAAATATGACTTTGGCGCGAATTGTGCCCTCCGCCACACACCGCTTGGTGGCTAGCGCAGTATATATGTAGATGTAGCCTTATTGACATCTCTGTATCCTTAAAATTACAGCAATGTACATAAAAACATTCTAGAGCGTTTGGGACATTTAGTCGTCCTCTAGGCAATTCAAATACACTTTTACCTCTTCCAGTTATGACATCTGTAAGTACTATTATTGCGGTACATGCGACATAATATGGAAATTAAGTCTTCGAGTTTAAGACGTTTTAAGAACAAACCCATCTGATGACGGGCAAGAGCTCGAAACGATTACTGTATTATTAAACATTTAAAAAAATCACGTAACACTTGCTGGGTGTTGTCGCAGATTTGCGAGATCTATAAAAGCAAAATGTCTTGAGGAGGCTCCTGTGACTGGCGAATGCCGTTTATTAAATACGAGCGTACGGATTATAAGACCAGTTGTGTGACTGGATTGAAGAGTTTCTAGCAAACAGAACTCCAGCGTGTCATTCACAACAGAGAGAAATATTCAGACATAAAATCAACTTCGCTCGTACGCCAAGGAAGTGTTACTGGACCACTTCTTTTCACATTAGGCCTGTATATAACAGGGTGTCTCTTCTGAGAGTCGTCAGGCGCATTTTTTCTAATGTTTGAGAAGATATTTGCACTTTGGTGTTTGCGTTGTGCGCCAGGAATCAGCCCAAATTAATACTGCTCATCACGTCTTTCACGCGTCACTCAGTTTCGACAGAAAGCGACGATTTGTTTCCCATTACAAACAAAACGATTTTTAAAGAGGATTTTTGCTTGTCCATTCGATAGAGCGGTCCTAGATTAGTCTAGTGCGATAGTTGTTTTTATCGATATGTGTTAACAGGGACAGTAAAACTCGAAGAATAAACAATAACTTACTCCAGCAGCGATAGCACTATTGTGACCCTCGCTGACTGCTACCGTCAAACGTGCTGTGCTACTAAGTAGCGGCTGGGCTGTTGTTTATTCCTAGTCTGTTACTCTCTCTGTTAATACGTATCGATAAAGAAAATACCATTCTACACTAATCTGGAACCGCTTTATCGAATGGGCGCGAAAAATTCCGCTTTAAAAATAATTTTGTTTGTAATGAGAAACAAACGTACGCTTTCTGTTGACATTGGGCATCATATGAAGGGCGTTACGAGCAGTCATTGTTTGCACTGACTCTAGCCATACAACGAAAAAGCGAAATTTCAGATATCTGCTGAAACACCAGAGAAATACGCCTGAACAATGAGAGAGACCCGGTATAAACGATCTAGCGGATAAAGTCTGAAGTTCCATGAAGCATTTTGGGGATGATGCTGTTGTACTCAGAGAAGTGACATCGCTCAATAATTGTAGCAAAATACAAGGCGACCTACAGAGGACTGGCAATTCATACTCAACATGAACAAATGTAACATATTACGTAAAAATAGGCAGAAAGACACATTCCTGTATGATTCGCGATTGCAGACCAGTTACTGGAAGCAACCAAATCCGTAAATTATCTAGGAGTGTGCGTACGGAGCGATTTAAAGTGGAACCACCACACATGAAAAATTGCAAGTAAGGAACGAGAAATGTGGTCCATCCACAAAACAGGTAGGTTACAAAACGTTCGTTCAAGCGACACTTGAATATTGGTCTTCATTCTCGAATCCGTACGATAGGATGGTTAGAGGAAATAGTGTCCAAAGGGGAACAGTTCGTTTCGTTACAGACTGACTCAGTAAGAGTGAAAATGCCAAGGTGATCCTCGGCAAACTCCAACGGCAGACTTTGCAAGGTGGGTGTACTGCATCACGGCTTGGTTAACTGTAAAAGTTGCAAGACTGTACGTTCCTTGAAGAGTCGGCCAACGTATTGCTTTCTCTTTCGTAAATCTCGCGTAGAGACCACGAAGGTAAAATTAAAGAGGTTCGAACTCACACGGCGGCTTACCAGCAACCGTTCCTCCCTCGAACCGTTCGCGAATGGAACAGCAAAAGGGTTCAAGCGGCAGTGGTACACCGTACACCCTCCGATTGCTGTGTATAGATGTAGATACCCGAAACGTATTCCAAAACTAAGATCACGAGGAACAGTTTTCATTAACAGTAATAGTTACTGCATATCTACTTTACCTTTTCACATTAGCGCCGTTCACATCTGTACACTTTCTATAACGCTGCACCAACTGCTTTAACCTCCCCCCCCCCCCCCCCCCTTCGTAGAAGTCTGCCGCCTGGGAACGGACCCAGTTGGTAACACCAGCTTTGATTTTATCGTCGTCTTGAAATCGCTGTTCACCCCGTCACTTTTTCAAATGCAAAGAGACGTGATGCAAGGTCGGAACTGTACGGAGGGTGATCAGAAAGTTCCCAACGAAAATCGTGAATCTTCTCCTTGGTCTTGGCTGTGGTGTGAGGGCGTGCGTTGTCGTGAAGGAGGATTATGCCAGATGACATTTTCTTGCGGCGTCGATTTCGGATCGCCGTCTCAGTTTGGTCAGCATTTCACATTGCATGTCAGCTGTAATAGTTGACCCACAGTCCATAAAATCAATCAAAAGGTCTCGTCGCCCGTAACAAGGCGAGAAACAAATAATCTCCTACTTGTATAATGGTTCAAATGGGTCTGAGCACTATGGGACTTAACTTCTGAGGTCATCAGTCGGACTAGAACTTAGAACTACTTAAACGTAATTAACCTAAGACCATCACACACATACATGCCCGCGGCAGGATTCGAACCTGCGACCGTAGCGGTTGCGCGGTTCCAGACTGTAGCCCCTAGAACCGCTCGGCCACTCCGGCCTGGTACTTATCTAAAGCTCTCTAAAAACTGACGTGTGCTACGTATTTTTTATTGTTAGTGCTGATCATTGAGAATTTCTGGAACCCACCTTGCACACAATTTGTGATATCAAAGCTGTTCAGTGACAGTCCTGTAAACTGAGATTCGGGCAACATTTTGGCATTCATTAGGCGATCAATTCGAAGTTTTTGGTTCACTTGATAAACGATGTCGTCGATCCGAATACTGGCCTTGCCATTCCGCTGTTCATCGTCAACATTTGTGCGGCAATTTTGAAATTGTCGACACAATTTTCGAACTTGCTTGTCATTCATTAATTCAGGTCCATACAGTAGGCATAACTCACGATGGATTTCGGTAACTGAAGATTCGTTTTCCAGCAAAAATCTGATGACACCGCGCACTTCACAGCGGGCGTGATCTACGACTGTCTCGTCCATTGCGATCTTCTCCCACCGACGCAAGCGACTACTGAACCTAATCAACTCCGCAACAGTTTCCTAAAGAGTCGGTAGACAGCGCTGCATGCGTGAAACTTCACTCAGGCCAATCATCAGTATTGGTCAGTGGACTTTAGTTTTGAAATACTTCTCGTAGGTATTATGGTTACAATCTGTTAAGCCGTCGGCACACGGACCGTGCTGTCGAACGTTAACGTTGAGCGTGCCAAGTTCAACGTGCCGCTGAACGCTCAGGAACGATGTGACTTGTGCATACGGTACATGGGCGCCAACGTTGTATACGCGATCGCAACGCGCTCCAGCGGCAGTTGAGGGATCTTTCAAGTTCGTAAATCACACTGTTTAGGGGCTCAACGGGCGAGCGTAAATTCCCACATTATCTCTCTGAAAACGCACGTTTCCTCCATCGTCCACGAAAAGAGAAGTACCATGTCGAATCAATAAGGACACAGGCTTATAAATGTTCCATTACTAACTGTGCGGTACAAATTTGGAATACTTCTCCGCATAAGATAAAACATTATTTCGTCATTCCCATATTTTAGTAAAACCCCAAGGTCAATCTTACTTGATCACTGTTCATACCCAGTAGCAGAATCTTTGAAACATGTGAATTACGAAGCGTAAAAGAAAAAGGAGCAAAATATCTTTATACAAGTAGCGCAAGCTGTCCTTTAGATTAAGCCAATCGAACAAAGTGACGTCTCAAAAAAAGGTGAACTTACATTTACATAACAACAAATATTAAAGCATATACTTATGTTAAACTAATAATAAAGTGTCAGAACCTAATAAAAACGCGAATGTTAGGGGAAAAAATTTGGAACTGTTAAGAAGCGAACCACTGCCCCAATAAAACCTCATTTCTGGACAGAGAGGCTACTCATTACGCTAAACCAACCACACGTTCCTTATACTTAATCATATTGTGTTACGCCATGCTAAAAACGTTAATCGTAGATGTTACTAATTGAAATTTAATTATAACAAATTGTACCAAGAACAATGCGTTTTCGGTGGATCTTCAGTGTGTCGCTGCCTTCAAATAACCTACTCTCATAATACGCAAGTTACAATTAATCTATTGCCACGAATATGATGTATCTCATTATTTTATTGGAACGAATCACACAACTAACAACGGGTTTTCCAGTGACTCTCAGTTTTCTGGTGCCCAGAAACGGCATATACACACATAGGCTTGAAATGAACGCCAATATGGCGCCTCACAACTCTGTAGTGAAGGGAGACGGCGTGTGTGTGACGTAGGTGACGTTGTGCCATCTCATTGGTCAATGCTCAGAATATCTGACATGCCAGATATTGCACTGCACGTTCGGAAAGACTCCCGAACGTCCTATTCCACGCTATGACGTCAGAAACTCGGCACGCTCAACGTTCGGATGCACGGTCCGTGTGCCAACGGCTTTACCATATAAGAGACTGGATGGCGCGTCCCCCTGAGTTACTTGGTCAGCCAGGTTAACTACGCCCCCGCACGCGAGACAGTTCCCCTTGCGGAGCGCCGGGCGCTCGCGCGGCAGGGCGGCGAGCTATCGATAGCTACCTCTACCTCTACCTCGTGCACGGTCAGCTGACTCGCTAGCCGGGGGGCGGCGGCCGGCGCTGGCTTCACGGTCGGCCGCGCTGTGCGCATGAGCGATAGCGGCGCGGCCTTGCGGCTGCGAGCCGAGCAGTAGGGTACGTCAGATGTATCTGGCTGCGCACAGCTGCCGCCGGGCCCGCCTTATCCCGCGTCCTTTATACGCCGGCCGCTGTGCCGGAATCGCCCCTAAATATCGCTGCCGGAGTTGGTTCCGCGCCTAATTTGGCCCCGAATCTGACGTCCCGATACCATCGTGGCCCGCACTAATGGGAGGAAAAGGAAATAGCTAATGAGCCACGACCATGCGCGCGCGCGCGCCTGTGTCCATAACATCAAAAGGCATGCCAGCGGGAAACGAGCGGAACGAAGTCGATTGTTTGTGGACTCTGCGCGGTTCTTGCAGGTAGCGCATGCGCCTTCCGCCTCCGACATACCGTTGCGGAATTTGTGTCCTCAATTGCATCTTATCTACTTACTCGTTCAGTAATACGGAACAACTATCTCAAGTCGTGTATGGGAGTCCTCAGAAATTTATCCAGGAGGTGGCAAGATCGTAAAATTGTCGTTCCTGCTGTAGCTGATTCGTAAGTTCCAGGAAGTATTGTGCCCCGAGAATTAGATTTGACAGGAAGTTCACAGCACTTGCGTGACAGGTATCCACTGTGTTAGTTTGGTATCTATATTGTATGGATATTTCACTAGTGTATGAAACGCACATCGTATTATGTTATTACGACGGTGAGTCAAATGAAAACCTTAAATATTTTTTTAAATATTATTTATTGTGCAGAAGTGGTACAAAGCTGTATCACTTTTCAACATGATCTGCGCCACGCTCAATGCAAGTCCTCCAGCGCTTACAAAGTGCATAAATTCCTTTAGAAAAAACTTCTTCCGGTAGTCGGCGCAACCACTCATGCACTGCGTGGCGTACCTCTTCATCAGAAGGGAACTTCTTTCCTCCCATTGCGGCTCTGAGTGGTCCAAACATATGGAAATCACTTGCGGCAAGGTCTGGTGAGTACGGTGGATGAGGAAGACACTCAAAATGCAGGTCTGTGATTGTTGCAACTATTATACGGGCAGTCTGGGGCCTTGCATTGTCATGTTGCAAAAGGACACCCGCTGACTGCAATCCACGTCGCTTTGATTTGATTGTAGGCCGCATATGATTTTTTAGGAGATCTGTGTATGATCCACTGGTGACAGAGGTCTCTCTAGGTATCTAATGCTCCAAAATGACGCCTTTTTCGTCCCAAAAGAGAGTCAGCATAAGTTTCCCTCCTGATGGTTCTGTTCCAAACTTCTTTGGTTTTGGTGATGAGGGATGGCGCCATTCCTCGCTCGCTGTATTCGTTTCCGGTTGGCGGAAGTGGACCCAGGTTTCGTCTCCAGTAACGATTCTTGCAAGGAAGCGATCACGTTCTCGTTCAAAGCGCCGAAGAGGTTCTTCAGAAGCATCAACACGTCGTTCTCTCATTTCAGGAGTCAGATGCCGTGGCACCCATCTTGCAGACACTTGTGAAACTGGAGCACATCATGCACAATGTGGTCTTCTGACCCATGACTATTCTGCAAACATGCTGCAATGTCATTCAGTGGTTGTCCTTCACTATGGCTTCAACTGCTGCAATTTTCTGTGGAGGCAGAACTCGTTGTGCCTGACCTGGACGAGGAGCATCTTCCACTAAAGTCACACCATTTGCGAACTTCCTGCTGCTGTGACAAACATGCATCACCGTACTGAACCTTCATTCGTCGATGAATTTCAATAGGTTTCACACCTTCACTACGCAAAAACCGAATAACAGAACGCTGTTCTTCCCTGGTGCAAGTCGCTATTGGGGCGGCCATATTTATACCGATACTGCGACGATATGTGTGCATCTGCACTATGCTGCCACCTAAAGACCATTCTGCACGCTGTTTGTAGCACGCTTACCAACTTAGAGGATATCGGCGCGAAATTTCTATTTGTTATTGCAAATTTAAGGTTTTCATTTGACTCGCCCTCGTACGAGTAATTTACGAAAGTTTTCTAATCCACATAACAATAACTTTAGACTGACACTGAAAAAAATGGCTCTGAGCACTATGGGACTCAACTGCTGTGGTCATAAGTCCCCTAGAACTTGAACTACTTAAACCTAACTAACCTAAGGACATCACACACACCCATGCCCCAGGCAGGATTCGAACCTGCGACCGAGACTGACACTGAAAATTAAAAATTTGATTCTAGAAGAGCTAATTAGGGTGGCAGAGAAGATCGGTCTGTATTGGAACAAAAATAACCCGAAGAAAATAGCACATTAATAGTCCTCGAAGTGGACCCGCAAAACGTGCTGCATTAATAGTACTGAAAGTGCGTCTCCGCTAAAACTACAGTCTCTATGGTGTAGCAGAATCGTAGACAGTCACTAACAGAAACGCGAGAGGATTTTGTAATAAATAATTGCAGATCCTTGTACCGCAAGGAAGCAAGGGAGAGGATGTCGTGGTGGATGGCCAGGATCCGCTATCTACAACACAAAAGCACACGTGGATTAATACGGTTGTTTATTTACAGGAGCAGGACTGATCTTGAATAGATTACCTGTCTTGTGGCAAGTTCGTTAGTAATAGTCCTCTCGCTGCTTATGTGAAGTACTAGTCCCGGTATAATCACTACGCTGGTCGCTATCTAATGTCGTAACCTGCGATGAACTGAACCCGCTCTGTAGGTGAATGGCAGACGCCACTGGAGAGTGAATTCGAGCGATGGAGTGAGTCAGTGAGACCCTCCGGTCAGCGCCGGCGGCCTAAATACACGCTGTCGAGAGGGCGTGGCCGGTGATACTGTGTGTGTGTGTGTGTGTGTGTGTGTGTGTGTGTGTGTGTGTCTCTGGCCTCTCTCGTGATAGGTGCGCTTGATCCAGCGCCTACTATCGATCTTCGCGCTATGTATTTGCCGACCAGTGTGCTGGAGACGGCTTACGCCAACACAATAAGATGTCAATATCCCCAGATTCAACGAGGCGGCAAGTTGTGGAGGCTGCAGCACCAACAGCAGGGCGTTTGCATTCTGGATACAGTCACGTAGTCCACAGCCGTAATCCATTGGATCACTGGATTGCTTTTGACAAAAAATCTTTAAGCAGGTCTGCCACCTTGTGTGGCTCAGTAATACACTCTTGTCTTTGTCGCTGTATAGGGTGACACAGCCAAGACATACCACCCTAGATACAGGGTGGTCCATTGATAGTGACCGGGCCAAATATCTCACGAAATAAGCGTCAAACGGAAGGGGGAAGCCAGATGGCGCTATGGTTGGCCCGCTAGATGGCGCTGCCATAGGTCAAACGGATATCAGCTGCGTTTTCTTAAATAGGAACCCCCATTTTTTATTACATATTCGTCTAGTACGTAAAGAAATATGAATGTTTTTGTTGGATCACTTTTTTCGCTTTGTGATAAATGGCGCTGTAATAGTCACAAACGTATAAGTACGTGGTATCACGTAACATTCCGCCAGTGCGGACGATATTTGCTTCGTGATACATTATCCGTGTTAAAATGGACCGTTTACCAATTGCGTAAAATGTCGATATCGTGTTGATGTATGGCTATTCTGATCAAAATGCCAAGCGAACGTGTGGTATGTATGCTGCTCGGTATCCTGGACGACATCATTCAAGTGTGCGGGCCGTTCGCCGGATAGTTACGTTATTTAAGGAAACGGGAAGTGTTCAGCCACATGTGAAACGTCAACCACGACCTCAGCAAATGATGATGCCCAAGTAGGTGTTTTAGCTAATGTCGCGGCTAATCCGCACATCAGTAGCAGACAAATAGCGCGAGAATCGGGAATCTCAAAAACGTCGGTGTTGAGAATGCTACATTAACATCGATTGCACCCGTACAATATTTCTATGCACCAGGAATTGCATGGCGACAACTTTGAACGTCGTGTACAGTTCTGCCACTGGGCACAAGAGAAATTACGGGCCGATGACAGATTTTTTGCACACGTTCTGTTTAGCGACGAAGCGTCATTCACCAACAGCGTTAGCGTAAACGGGCAAAATATGCACTATTGGGCAACGGAAAATCACGATGACTGCAACAAGTGGAACATGAGCGACCTTGGCGGGTTAATGTATGGTGCGGCATTATGGGAGGAAGGATAATAGGCCCCCATTTTATCGATGGCAATCTAAATGGTGCAATGAATGCTGATTTCCTACGTAATGTTCTACCGATGTTACCAGAAGATGTTTCACTGCATGACAGAATGGCGATGTACTTCCAACATGATGGATGTTCGGCACATAGCTCGCGTGCGGTTGAAGCGGTATTGAATAGCATATTTCATGACAGGTGGATTGGTCGTCGAAGCACCATACCATGGCCCGCACGTTCACCGGATCTGACGTCCCCGGAGTTCTTTCTGTTTGGAAAGTTGAAGGATATTTGCTATCGTGATCCACCGACAACGCCTGACAACATGCATTAGCGCATTGTCAATGCATGTGCGAACATTACAGAAGGCGAACTATTCGGTGTTGAGAGGAACGTCGTTACACGTATTGCCAAATGCATTGAGGCTGACGGACATCATTTTGAGCAGTTATTGCACTAATGTGGTATTTACAGGTAATCATGCTGTAACAACATGCGTTCTCAGAAATGATACGTTCACAAAGGTACATGTATCACATTGGAACAACCGAAATAAAATGTTCAAACGTACCTACGTGCTGTATTTTAATTTAAAAAAGCCTACCTGTTACCAACTGTTTGTCTAAAATTATGAGCCATATGTTTGTGACTATTACAACGCCATCTATCACAAAGCGAAAAAAGTGGTCCAAATAAAACATTCATATTTCTTTACGTACTACACGAAAATGTAATAAAAAATGGAGGTTCCCATTTAAAAAAACGCAGTTGATATCCGTTTGACATATGGCAGCGCCATCTAGCGGGCCAACCATAGCGTCATGTGGTTTCCCCTTCAAGTTAGACAAGTTTCTTTCTTTGTAGTTTTTTCGTTTGACGCTTATATCGTGAGATATTTGGCCCGGTCATGATCAATGGACCAGCCTGTATATCCAGAACGAATCAATATACCGAGGTGCGGGTTTCGCCAAGTTATAGCGGACAGTATGGCGAATTTCCTGATGCTTATGCTGCTTTTGATCAAATAGTACCAAGGTAACAGCGCTGGAAACCACTGTCACCCCGTCAGAGGAAGCGGTTCCATAAACGTTTGTGCTCTTATTCCAAAAGCAAGCAGACACGTAGCTCAGGTATGCTTTTTGTGTTTAACTGTAAGTCCATGAGTCTGTGTTCCGCTGTTGTAGCACTCAGATAACTTCCACGTTCAGCTACTGAGAAATTCACAATATATACGGGAGTCGAAAAAGTAAATATCGAGTACGCCAAACGTCTCCAAGCTATTAGAGCAGTGGCGCGGTCGTATGCTGAAGAGTATCCAGATCGTGGCAAGCACACACGATATCTGCCTTTACAAACATTAGAAACTGGAATTGTGGAGAAAAAGACAGCAACTGATGACAGAAATAAAGCAAGCGTTGTAGCAGCAGTGACATGCAGTGTAAATGTCACTGTGAGGCATTTCGGAAGTACAAAAGAGATCTACCAGATGTGTATTCAGCGAACAGAAATTCCATCTTATTTCATCCTCTTCATATTTCGTTGCACCTACAGCTTCATTGCAATGACTTCCAAAATTGGTTAAAATTCTCCGAATGTTATCTACGAAAAGTGCAAAGTGATGGGGCGTATCTACGCAAAATTTTGTTTAAGGAAGAAGCATCGTTTACAAACCACGAGCAAGTCAATCTTCGCCTTATGCACTAATCGTCAGTCGCAAATCTACGCTGTTTCAAATAACTGCATAAAAACAACACTTTCGGTCTGTTGACGCTTGGTGCGTGTTTTTCAAGACCAGCCTCGCTTGTCCCTGTTTTATTGATTGAAATCTAAATACACTGAAGTATTTAGAGTTCCTAAGATATGCTGCTGCCACAGTTGTTGGAAGACTCCCACTGGGCATAAGGCAGTCAGTGTGGCACCAACATGACGGACGTCCCATTCCGCACATGTAACGGCAGAACTACTTAAGAGGACATTTGGAGACAACTGGAACGATAGTCCAGGAAATGCAAAATGGTGTCCACATTCACCAAATTCCGTGGCGAAAAGTAAAATACCGAAAACTCCCGAAGATATGAAATGCCTTATAACACGGGCCTGTGCTGCCAGTAACTCCAGACGCAATTTAACGTGGAGAATTTTTTCTCCAGAAAAACTTTATAGCGTGTGTAATGCTCAAGGTTAACGTTTTGAGCATGTGGTGTGATAACCGTGATGATAAACGCGTGGACCGTACCTGAGTTACGTGCTTGTTCACCTTTGGTATTACAGGGCAGACGTTTGTGGAACCTATTCTCCTGACGGCGGAAAAGTAGATTGCGGCCCTGTTATCTTGATACTATTTGATCAAGTCTCATGCATGTTATGGTTCAAAAATGGTTCAAATGGCTCTGAGCACTATGGGACTTAACATCTGAGGTCATCAGTCCCCTAGAACTACTTAAACCTAACTAACCTAAGGACATCACACACATCCATGCCCGAGGCAGGATTCGAACCTGCGACCGTAGCAGTCGTGCGGTTCCGGACTGAAGAGCCTAGAACCGCTCGGCCACCGCGGCCGGCTGCATGTTATGCCGTCTAAATTTCATTAGAAGCTTCTTTGAAATTCCACAAGGAAGAATACATACTTTCATTACAAGAAAACATTGTTGTTGTCATAATTCGGTGTTGATAAACGATAAATTTCCTTGTGAACATCAAGAAATTAGCCATGTTGTCCCCGAAAACAACACCTCGGTATAATTGTTCATTCTGGCTATATTTGAAGTAGCTTCTCTTATCTGCCTCACCATGTATATAGCGACCAAGACGAGAGTGTATTATTGATTCAATTACTACCACACAACCCATGGTAGCCCAGGTGATTGTCCCTACACCATAATACAACCCCACAGACTTACGTCTGTGTTGCGGTTCATGTTTCGAGTAGCCGTAAAACTTTGTTGGTGTCTCGGAAGGTGAGCATTCTAAAAGCAGACGGGTGAAACCGAGTGGACACGTAATGAGAAACAAGATGCCACATTTATCTGTACTGTGATAGCACAATACCCAGGAGGCTGTCCGCATTGCCAAGCAACGACATATTTAAATAATATCAAAAGCGAGACAAAAAAGGATCTGAAAATTGCAAATCGCCGTATACACGATATGAATTGTGTAATCTCCGATGTGCTCTTACATCCCATGTTGAAAGTCGGTGCACTCACGACGTACTGTCACGGACTGTTCAGATATCGTGTCGACGCTCGCCCCATACGCTGAATTTAACCTGAATATTTCGGACGCCATACACGACACATCATTAAGCGGGACTCACTTTATAACTCCTCCCGAACGGGCCGTGAAGGCCCATCGGTTCCGACCTGCCGCCGTCTCATCCTCAGCCCACAGGCGTCACTGGATGCGAATATGGAGGGGCATGTAGTCAGCACACCGCTCTCCCGGCCGTAAGTCAGTTTCCGATACAAGAGCCGCTACTTCTCAATCAAGTAGCTCCTCAGTTTGCCTCACAAGGGCTGAGTGCACCCCGCTTGCCAACAGCGCTCGGCAGACCCGATGGTCATCCAGAGAAGTGCTAGCCCAGCCCGACTGCGCTTATCTTCGGTGATCTGACCGAACCGCTGTTACCACTGCGGCAAGGCCGTTGGCCACTCACTCTATTTATTCGTGATTAAATACGCTAGTATGCCGTCTTCTTCAGATGCGAGCATATATTTCTTGCACTAACAACACTTTTTCTCATGGCACAAAATACTAAATAGTGATGAATCAGTATCTGACGATGCATCAATAAGCAGCGGTCAAAGGCAGCTCTCCGAAATCCGTTCATGGTGAAGTTACTTTTGTCCCCTACACGTTCAGACCGCCGCTACGAATGACTTCAGAATGAAAAGTACCGCATCAGCAAGGATGGACATATCGCATCTACACTCATACGCTGACAGTTAACAATACTGAGTTTGCTTAGCAGGGCGGTAATAGTTTTATCACTTTTCCGCACACTTTCCCGACTAGCTTGAGCGTTGTTGTCACGTAAAATAAGCATGACATACAGAGAAACAACACGGATAACGGAAAAGAATCACAATTCGTCATTTACAACTGACAGTGACATCTGATATAGCCATGTAACAACGGTAACAGAAGGCATCACCAAGCTCAGGCTCCGATTCGTTGTTGCTAAGTGTTTCGTAAACAACCAGCGGTCAGTCAGTTTGTTATTCTGATCCAAGTATAGTGCACTGATTTTCTTCTCTATTACACCTAACGGTAGCTACGTAGGAGTTGCCTTGTAGGCTCATTAACACTAACCATTGCTCTGCGTGGCACAATCCCAACTCGATACCATTCGAGTTTGAAGCCTTTAGTGTTATACGCTGAACCGAGAAAACCATAAGGTAAAATGGAAATGAGCGTTTGGTGTCATTGGCCGGGAGGCCCCTTGCGGGGCAAGTCCGGCCGCTTTGGCGCAGGTCTTACTACATTGGACGGCACATTGGTCGACCTGCGCGCTGTATGGGGATGAAATGATGATGAAGACAACACAGCACCCACTTCCTGAGCGGAGAAAATCCCCGACCCAGCCGGGAATCGAATCCGGGCCCATAGGACGGCAATCCGTCACGCTGACCACACAGCTGTCGGAGCGGACAACCATAAGTTATTGGTGACGAAGAAACTGCAATGTAGCGAAGCACCCAAGACGAGAATTCAAATGGACACTCCGTACTGGCAGCGCACAAGTCCTACATTCAGCAGGAGCAAGAGTCAGCAGGAAAAGGTCGCAGTTTCGATAGTAATATATTTATTTCGAGGTTTAGAGTAACTTATGTGACTAAAATGTGCTGTGATTTTGTGAATACACATTTATAATCCAATGAACAGTTATGTTCGAAAAAAAAGTAAGTGGATACAAGTCAGACTTCAAAACGAGAGAACTGGGTTTCGATGCATCGTACGTACTGCGTATTTTTCTATAACATCTAACAACGTTTTGCCAGTGTGAGAAATGCTGAGCTGCACCGTGGTTCAGACTCAACGTAGCTCCCCTGCCTCCACTACCCTCCCTCCCCCCTCCCCCATTCCCACCTATCCCCTTCCTTACTGACTAGGTCAGTAAGGAAGGCAACGGCATACCACCTCCAGCAGGACTGTCTCTAGTAAAGCACTATGATGATCAGCTTTCGATATGAGGACAACTTCTTTAAATCAGTTTTCTTCTGGGTGGGCACAACAGCCTCGATGAATGTTGCAGTATCATTCACAGCTGGATGCAGGTTTGTTTTGCAGCAATGCATCACGAGAGTATGCACATTAACGACCGTACTATGTACAATTACATATGACACGCGACTTTTGTACGACGAGACGAGGACAGTGTATTCACATTAAATTTGATAAGTAACCACCCCATTCCATTCCATAGGCAAAAGGATGCAGTTTCACCTTGTGAAAACCTAGATTTGAAGTCGGAAGGAACACTAGGGTTCATTGTCCCATCGACGGTCAGATCATTAGACGTGGACAACGGTGGACAGGAAATATGTCATGGCCTGTTCAGAGGAACCATCCTTGCAGTTCCGTATGCCGTTAATAGAAACCATGGAAAACCGAAACCTGGTGCGCAAACGGGGCTTTCATCCCCGCTCCAAACCAAGGGTAAGTAGTATATATGGTTTTGCTGTACTTGAGGCATATAGCGCCTGTAATATCTGATGTACAGAGAGGTGGTCATTGCTTTCATCACAGTCATCTTCTTGCCTATACATGCTTTGTTTGGTTGCAGGATGTTCGATTGTGGGGCACAAGTACTAATGAGAGTTTTCCGAAATATCTCCTCATGGACTATACATTTTAGCGGCATAAACACTACAATATCAAAAACGGGTACAGCAGTCCAACACGCTGTAGTGGACTGCCTTTTACGAAGTTGTCAAGGTATCTGTGCCACAGACCCCAGACGTACGAGTACATGTCAGTTTAACCAGCACACTTCTACTCCTCATTACAGAGTATACTGGAAATTCAGTCACAAATATTTCCATTGTTCCTTTTGACGTAGTGATAGAGCCCTTTTCTTCGTCCCTACTATGACGGTGCAGCTCTGCAGTAATTTTCTTATTTGAAATGTTTACATAGTACTCCCAGGACTTTTTTAAGCTTCTCCCTACGCTAGCGTCAGGTCGTGGGGCTATGCAAATTTGCAAGATAATACTCCAGCCAGGGCCTCTGCGTAAAAGTTATAGAAGGGTGGGGGTTTGCAGAGACGGCCATTTTTCTGCACTAAATTCCTTCTGCCATTTTCATTGAATATGGATCCGTGTTTCGTTCCAACCAGCTCATTTCCGAGTATGGTGTATGCTTGCGTGCATCTGACAGCTCTTGTTAGTCTAGCAATCAGTCACTGAATCGGTGGTACGGTGAGGTAGGTAAATACAACTGCAGTAACGATATTACTTTGTATTCTTTCTCTCCCTGTGGTTTAGGAAGTCCTACTTGATTTGAGCAATTAACGTCGGTACAGTGGAGAAATCTACACATTCGCTGCAACGAAATTCGTAATTGGCCCCCCCCCCTCGAACGGATACATAAGAAATATTTATCACAAAGGTCGTTTTTTCCAATTCTTCTTTCAATCCTGAACTTTTCTCCGCGCTTTGCTCTGGTTTAGCAACTTCCATAAATTTCAGGCTCGTAGTGTAGGATATGTTTATGAATAAGGTAAACGCTCTTTTCTAAAATGTTCCCAGATACGTTCGAAACTATGTATGCTGCTCAGTACTATGCACAATTTGGGAGATTTTCAGATTTTACCAACAAAATCAGTTGCTAAGTAATTCCAACATGTCTCAGAAGGAATGACTTCCTACAATGAACTTACCCCAGTTTAAAATTAAGATCCTTCTCCAAAAGTATGCTAACTAAGCATTATCCGGATACCTAGTGAGAGAACATCTGAAGTAATTACTTCGAACGAGCGAGGTGGCGCAGTGGTTAGCACTCTGCACTCGCATTCGGGAGGACGACGGTTCAAATACGCGTCCGGCCATCCTGATGTAGGTTTTCCATGATTTCCCTAAATCTCTTCAGGCAAATGCCAGGATGGTTCCTTTGAAAGGGCACGGCCCATTTTCTTACCCTTCCTTTCCTGATCCGATCGGACCGATGACCTCGTTGTTTGGTCCCCTCCCCCGAATCAACGAACCAACTGCTTCGTGAAGTAATACAATATTTCAACCTTCCATTTAGCATTTTCTCCAAACTTCGTAAACTTTTCCATCATTTCATCATTATAGGTGTGTTATATGTTGGTTTTCACTCTTTACGCTAATCTCATGATTCTTCGTCATCCGATTTCAGGTAATCGAGGTTTTCATTTTTTTCCATTCTCTGCTGCCTTCTGCATTGTCAAAGTATTGTGCACCCGTTGCTCCTGTGCGAGTCCCCTGTGATATAAAATGCTCCTGCAGAATGCTTTTTACTACATGTTTTACGTGACTTAAATGCGTGCCTTTTCTGAATGAAATTATCACCTTGCAGCGGAGTGTGCGCTGATATGAAACTTGCTGGCAGATTAGAACTGTGTACCGGGCCGAGACTCGAACTCGGGATTTTTGCCTTTCGCGGGCAAGCCCTCTACCAGTCCCGGTCCGGCACACAGTTTTAATCTGCCAGGAAAATTCATGCCTTTTCTGTTCATGAAGCTTTTAACAGTACTATTTATACCTCCCACTCTAACACACTGTTTCGTAATGATTTCATTTCAAGTTGAATTGTGGGCTTTCATTCCTATAAACACCTTCCTGAAAGATTACTTCTTCCACAGGCGCACAAATCGCAACACGATAGCAGGCTGTATTTTCAGAATATGTCACACTTACCGTCGTATTTACGGTTCTCGGGCAGTCTGGAATGTCTGTCACTATTCTCGGAACTTCCGCGTGCAACTCTGTGCGCTGACTCATGTTTGGAGACCTCTGACGTTTCGGCAAACAGTATATTGGCACGCTCTGAATTCAGCAGACGTTAAAATGGAGTTCCGTCGGTTGTGAAGTGCAAATGTTCCGAACCGTCAGTCTTTGCCATTCTCTGACACTTCTGGCTTTTGAATGACTGTGGAAGACAGCGTGTGTCTTCGCTTGTCTTCCCGAATCCAGTATGTATTAAGCGTCTGAACTGTCAGCCGAAAAGATGAAAAATTGTCTCATGCGTTTATTATTTTTCAAACCATCCCAGAAGATAATAAAAAGGATTAAATTGGCGTGAAGATGAAAGGCTTCTCGAAAAAAGCAGTCACGAAACCCGTCCCTCCATATCCTTACAGGAAAACTATCAACAATGTAAAACGATGGCCAAATGTATCCATTCACAACGGATATGTAAGTTAAGAGTGTAAGATCTCAATTGTAATTTTTACAACGTTTCGTCTTTGTTCACGGTTTCTCTTTCTCTCCCTCCCTCCTTCTCTCTCTCTCACCCTCCTTCCCTCTCTCTCTCACCCTCTTTCTCTCTCTCTTTCTTTTTTTTCTTTCTTTGAGTCATCAGTCTTCTGACAGGTTTGATGCGGCCCGCCACGAATTCCTTTCCAGTGACAATCTCTTCATCTCGGAGTAGCACTTGCAACGTACATCCTCAATTATTGCTGGATGTATTTCAACCTCTGTCTTCCTTTACAATTTTTATCCTGTGCAGCTCCCTCTAGTATCATGGAAGTTATTACGTGATGTTTTAACTGATGTGCTACCACCCTGTCCCTTCTTCTTGTCATTTTGTTCCATATATTCCTTTCCTCACCGATTCTGCGAAGAACCTCCTTAATCCTTACCTTATCGGTCCACTTAATTTCAACATTCTTCAGTAGCACCGCATCAGAAATGCTTCGATTATCTTCTGTTCCGGTTTTTTCACAGTCCATAATTCACTACCATACAATGCTGTGTTCCAAACGTACGTTCTCAGAGATTTTTTCCTTAAATTAAGGCCCATGTTTGATACTATAGACTTCTCTTGGCCAGGAATGCCCTTTTTGCCAGTGCTAGTCTGCTTTTCAGTCCTCCTTGCCCTGTCCTTCATGAGTTATTTTGCTGCTTAGATATCAGAATTCCTTAACTTCACCTACTTCGTGATCACGAATCTTGATGTTAAGTTTCTCAATGATTAACTTCACCTACTTCGTGATCACGAATCCTGATGTTAAATTTCTCAATGTTCTCATTTCCACTACTTCATATTACGTTCGTCTTTCTTCGATTTGCTCTCAATACATATTTTGTACTCATTAGAATTCAGTCCATTCAGCAGATCCTGTAATTCTTCTTCATTTTTACCGTGGATAGCTGTGTCATCAGTGGATCTTATCATTGATATCTATTCACCTTGAATTTTAATTCCACTCCTGAATCTTTCTTTTATTTCCATCAATGCTTCTTCGATGCACAGATTGAACAGTAAGGGCGAAAGACTACATCCATGTCTTACACCCTTTTTAATCCGAGCACTTCGTACTGGGTCCTCCACTCTTATTATGCCCTCTTGTTTCTTGTACATATTGCATATTACCCGTCTTTCCCACATAGCTTAACGCCCAGTTTCCTCAGAATATTTAAAATCTTGCACCAGTTTACATTGTCGAATGATTTTTCCAGGTTGACAAACCCAGGAACTTGTCTTGATTTTTCTTTACTCTTGCTTTCATTGTCAACCGCAACCTCAGAACCTTCTAGCTGGTGCCTTTATCTTTTCAGACTGATCGTCATTTAACACATCCTCAATTCCCTTTTCCATTCTTCTGTACACTATTCCTGTCAGCAACTTGGATAAGTAAGCTGTTTAGTGTGCGATAGTTTTTGTACTTGCAATCTTCAGAATTGTGTACATGATGTTTTTTCGAAAGTCGTATGGTATATGGTATATCCCCTCCATGAACGATGGACCTTGCCGTTGGTGGGGAGGCTTGCCTGCCTCAGCGATACAGATAGCCGTACCGTAGGTGCAACCACAACGGAGGGGTATCTGTTGAGAGGCCAGACAAACGTGTGGTTCCTGAAGAGGGGCAGCAGCCTTTTCAGTAGTTGCAAGGGCAACAGTCTGGATGATTGACTGATCTGGCCTTGTAACAATAACCAAAACGGCCTTGCTGTGCTGGTACTGCGAACGGCTGAAAGCAAGGGGAAACTACAGCCGTAATTTTTCCCGAGGGCATGCAGCTTTACTGTATGATAACATGATGATGGCGTCCTCTTGGGTAAAATATTCCGGAGGTAAAATAGTCCCCCATTCGGATCTCCGGGCGGGGACTACTCAAGAGGATGTCGTTATCAGGAGAAAGAAAACTGGCGTTCTACGGATCGGAGCGTGGAATGTCAGATCCCTTAATCGGGCAGGTAGGTTAGAAAATTTAAAAAGGGAAATGGATAGGTTGAAGTTAGATATAGTGGGAATTAGTGAAGTTCGGTGGCAGGAGGAACAAGACTTCTGGTCAGGTGACTACAGGGTTATAAACACAAAATCAAATAGGGGTAATGCAGGAGTAGGTTTAATAATGAATAGGAAAATAGGAATGCGGGTAAGCTACTACAAACAGCATAGTGAACGCATTATTGTGGCCAAGATAGATACGAAGCCCACGCCTACTACAGTAGTACAAGTTTATATGCCAACTAGCTCTGCAGATGACGAAGAAATTGAAGAAATGTATGATGAAATAAAAGAAATTATTCAGATTGTGAAGGGAGACGAAAATTTAATAGTCATGGGTGACTGGAATTCGAGTGTAGGAAATGGGAGAGAAGGAAACATAGTAGGTGAATATGGATTGGGGGACAGAAATGAAAGAGGAAGCCGCCTGGTCGAATTTTGCACGGAGCACAACATAATCATAACTAACACTTGGTTTAAGAATCATGAAAGTAGGTTGTATACATGGAAGAACCCTGGAGATACTAAAAGGTATCAGATTATATAATGGTAAGACAGAGATTTAGGAACCAGGTTTTAAATTGTAAGACATTTCCAGGGGCAGATGTGGACGCTGACCACAATCTATTGGTTATGACCTGTAGATTAAAACTGAAGAAACTGCAAAAAGGTGGGAATTTAAGGAGATGGGACCTGGATAAACTAAAAGAACCAGAGGTTGTACAGAGATTCAGGGAGAGCATAAGGGAGCAATTGACAGGAATGGGGGAAATAAATACAGTAGAAGAAGAATGGGTAGCTTTGAGGGATGAAGTAGTGAAGGCAGCAGACGATCAAGTAGGTAAAAAGACAAGGGCTAGTAGAAATCCTTGGGTAACAGAAGAAATATTGAATTTACTTGATGAAAGGAGAAAATATAAAAATGCAGTAAGTGAAACAGGCAAAAAGGAATACAAACGTCTCAAAAATGAGATCGACAGGAAGTGCAAAATGGCTAAGCAGGGATGGCTAGAGGACAAATGTAAGGATGTAGAGGCCTATCTCACTAGGGGTAAGATAGATACCGCCTACAGGAAAGTTAAAGAGACCTTTGGAGATAAGAGAACGACTTGTATGAATATCAAGAGCTCAGATGGAAACCCAGTTCTAAGCAAAGAAGGGAAAGCAGAAAGGTGGAAGGAGTATATAGAGGGTCTATACAAGGGCGATGTACTTGAGGACAATATTATGGAAATGGAAGAGGATGTAGATGAAGATGAAATGGGAGATATGATACTGCGTGAAGATTTTGACAGAGCACTGAAAGACCTGAGTCGAAACAAGGCCCCCGGAGTAGACAATATTCCACTGGAACTACTGACGGCCGTGGGAGAGCCAGTCCTGACAAAACTCTACCATCTGGTGAGCAAGATGTATAAAACAGGCGAAATACCCTCAGACTTCAAGAAGAATATAATAATTCCAATCCCAAAGAAAGCAGGTGTTGACAGATGTGAAAATTACCGAACTATCAGCTTAATAAGTCACAGCTGCAAAATACTAACACGAATTCTTTACAGACGAATGGAAAAACTAGTAGAAGCCAACCTCGGGGAAGATCAGTTTGGATTCCGTAGAAACACTGGAACACGTGAGGCAATACTGACCTTACGACTTATCTTAGAAGAAAGACTAAGGAAAGGCAAACCTACGTTTCTAGCATTTGTAGACTTAGATTAAGCTTTTGACAATGTTGACTGGAATACTCTCTTTCAAATTCTAAAGGTGGCAGGGGTAAAATACAGGGAGCGAAAGGCTATTTACAATTTGTACAGAAACCAGATGGCAGCTATAAGAGTCGAGGGACATGAAAGGGAAGCAGTGGTTGGGAAGGGAGTAAGACAGGGTTGTAGCCTCTCCCCGATGTTGTTCAATCTGTATATTGAGCAAGCAGTAAAGGAAACAAAAGAAAAATTCGGAGTAGGTATTAAAATTCATGGAGAAGAAATAAAAACTTTGAGGTTCGCCGATGACATTGTAATTCTGTCAGAGACAGCAAAGGACTTGGAAGAGCAGTTGAATGGAATGGACAGTGTCTTGAAAGGAGGATATAAGATGAACATCAACAAAAGCATAACAAGGATAATGGAATGTAGTCTAATTAAGTCGGGTGATGCTGAGGGAATTAGATTAGGAAATGAGGCACTTAAAGTAGTAAAGGAGTTTTGCTATTTGGGGAGCAAAATAACTGATGATGGTCGAAGTAGAGAGGATATAAAATGTAGGCTGGCAATGGCAAGGAAAGCGTTTCTGAAGAAGAGAAATTTGTTAACATCCAGTATTGATTTAAGTGTCAGGAAGTCATTTCTGAAAGTATTCGTATGGAGTGTAGCCATGTATGGAAGTGAAACATGGACGATAAATAGTTTGGACAAGAAGAGAATAGAAGCTTTCGAAATGTGGTGCTACAGAAGAATGCTGAAGATTAGATGGGTAGATCACATAACTAATGAGGAAGTATTGAATAGGATTGGGGAGAAGAGAAGTTTGTGGCACAACTTGACCAGAAGAAGGGATCGGTTGGTAGGACATGTTCTGAGGCATCAAGGGATCGCCAATTTAGTATTGGAGGGCAGCGTGGAGGGTAAAAATCGTAGAGGGAGACCAAGAGATGAATACACTAAGCAGATTCAGAAGGATGTAGGTTGCAGTAGGTACTGGGAGATGAAAAAGCTTGCACAGGATAGAGTAGCATGGAGAGCTGCATCAAACCAGTCTCAGGACTGAAGACCACAACAACAACAATGGTATACCGCCAGACTCACACATTCTACACAGCAACTTGGATAGTCATTTTGTTGCCTCTTCCCCCAATGATTTGAGAGATTCTGATGGAGTGTTATCTATCCCTTCTGCCTTATTTTATGTTAAGTTCTTCGAAGCTCTTTTAAATTCTGACTCTAATACTGGATCTCCTATCTCTTCTAAATCGACTCGTCTTCTTCTGTCACGTCATCAGACAAGTCCTTCCCCTAATAGAGGTCTTTAGTGGACTCTTTCCGCCTACCCGCTGTCGCCTCTGCATTTAACAATGGAATTTCCGTTTCACTCTTAATGCTATCGTCCCAGCTTAGAATTTCACCAATGGTTCTTTTGATATTTATGCATCTTGAATCAGTCCTTCCGACAGTAATTTCTTTTTCCATTGCCTCGTATTTTTCTTGTGTCACCCGAGGTTTCTTCGCAGTTATCTTCTTTGTACCGACGGTTTTCCTTACAACTTCTGTGATAGTCCTTTTTACAGACGCCCATTCCTCTCCAACCGAACTGCTTATTCCCTACCGCAGTATCTATAGCCTAAGAGAACTTCAAGTGTATCTCTTCTTTCCTTAGTACAACCGTATGCCACTTCTTTGTGCATTGACTCATCGGAATCTCTGTCTGACCATGATGTAATCTAACTGAAGTCTTCCCATACCTCCCGGCCTCTTCCTCTTGTAATTCTTGAACAGATTATTCGGTATTGAAATTTATTCAGAAATCAATCTTTCTCCCCTCTCATTCTTAGTACCAAGCCCATATTCTCCCGTAACACGTTCTTGTACTCCTTCCCCTAGAACCGCATTCCAGTCCCCTATGACTATTAGTTTTCATCTCCCTTTTTCGTACTGAATTACCCATTCACTCTCCTCATATACTTTTTCTATCTTATTATCTTCGGCTTGCGACGCGGGCATACATAACTGAACTATCGTTGTCGGTGTTAGTTCGCCATCTATTGTGATGAGAACTACCCTATCACTAAACTGTTCACAGTAACTCACTCTCTGCCCTGAATTCCTTTTCATGAAGACTCCTACCCCCGTTATACCGTTTTCTGCCGCTGTACTCATCTGACCAGAAATCCTTGTCTTCTTTCCATTTCACTTCACGGACCACGCACAGTACCTAGAATGAGCTTTAGCATTTCCCTTTTCAGATCACAGTCACGCACGGCGAAGGTAGTGCAGATGTCGTAACATTTGTGTCAGGGTCAATGAACGACGGTTATATAAAAACTTCGAGACCCTGTACCTAATACATTTAGATTAGTGTGTTTGTAACTGACGGATTATGCTCTAACGCGTTCAGACTTCTAACATTCCACGTCCAGACTCGTAGAAAGTTATCCTTTCGTTGGTTATTCAGTCTTTTTCTTATGGTCACCTTCGCCTTGGCAGTGCACTGCTGGAGATCCGAATAGGTTACTAGTCCGGAATCTTTCGCCAATGGGAGATCATCAAAACACTCATTCAGTAACAGGCCACATGTCATGTGAATAGACTTTGTCTGTCTTTAATGAGCCCGCATCTCGTGGTCGTGCGGTAGCGTTCTCGCTTCCCACGCCCGGGTTCCCGGGTTCGATTCCCGGCGGGGTCGGGGATTTTCTCTGCCTCGTGATGGCTGGGTGTTGTGTGCTGTCCTTAGGTTAGTTAGGTTTAAGTAGTTCTAAGTTCTAGGGGACTGATGACCATAGATGTTAAGTCCCATAGTGCTCAGAGCCATTTGAACCATTTTTTTGTCTTTAATGCAGTGGTTTCCATTGCCTTCTGCATCTCCAAGCCGTTGGTGATTGCTGATTCTTCCGTCTTTAGGGGCAGCTTCCTATCCCCAATAGCAAGAGAATACTCTGAACCTCTGACCGCTCCTCCGCCCTCTTTGACAAGGCCGTTGCCTGAATGAAGGGTGATTTCTTATGCCGGAAGTCCTGGGCCGGCACTGATAATGACTTTTATCAAAAATTCAAGCGGGGGCTGGAATTTAATCGGTGGCTGGGTTCGAACCCAGGACCAATGACATTTGGATTACTAATCAAAGACGCTACTCCCCCCTTTTTTTGTTGATCTCATTTTGTTCGTTAATGGTCGTTGTATCTGATCGGGGAGGACGTCGCATGTCACTGTTTCAAGTTCATCGTCGATCCATCAACTCATTTTTCTTATTACAGAGGGCAGATAACCCTCTGACCGAACACGCTGAGCTACCGTGCCGCCGTCCCTAGACCACAGCTACTATGAGTGATAATATACTGAAGACGGAATGTGCTCCCATCCTTCCTCAAGCATTGTGAGTAGTTTTAGGGTGTCACTTCCTCAAATGAATCTCATTCCTGTTTTTTCCAACGGTAGTGGAACGTAATGTTTTCGAAGCCATTCTGCCGAATGAAGTTGGTTTTCTGCAATGGGATGCCTTTATCTAGTTACGGCAGTGTCCTCATACTGATACGAGAAAAGTGGAAGTGCAGATACGTATCACGTAGTTCGAAATAAGTTATTTCGTTCAACATTTTCACAAATGTCTGAGTTCATGCTCAGAATCCAAAAAGTAACCGCCCTTTCCCAAAGGTTATAAAAACAGCCGCAGACAATCAGTGTATCTTCAGTAGGATAGATACCGTTCGAGAACAATCCGGCAGTTACAAATTCACTCATCTAAATGCTGTATTATATGCAGAAATTCGAAATTTTATACAACTATTGTTCATTGAGCCAGAGACAAATGATACATCTGCGCTGCGTTAAATCGTGCATGATTATTATAAGTTGTTTCTGGGCAACTGCACGTCATGAACATGGTGCCCTATCATCTTTTGCCGAATCTTTAGGTCAATGAAGTCTGATTCCGATCTTCAGTGGTAGAAATTGTCATTAACTGGATGGACGTCTCAGAATTGGTTCCACATAAGCTGTAGCGTTCAGCGGTCGAGAGGACGACGGTTCAATCCCGCGTCCGGCCATACTGATTTAGGTTTTCCGTGATTTCCTTAAATCGCTCCAGGCAAATGCCGGGATGGTTCCTTTGAAAGGGCACGGCCGGCATCCTTCCCCATCCTTCCCTAATCCGATGAGACCGATGACGTCGATGTCTGCTCTCCTCCCCCAAACAACCCAACCCCACACAGCGGTCGGGATCAACTTCTTAGGGCTGCCAGACCGTTTATAGGGGTTAGTGCTTTGTGACGTATCCGCTTCACAGTAACATACTAGTAGAACACCTGGATACTTGTAAGCCCCGTGAATCCTCTGACAGATGTCCGAAACTATATGTGGCTACGGTCGGTCCGTGTTAGAACAAATTCAGTTCAATGGAAGGACACCTTCTGTCGTAAGATGAGTGTATGGTGGTAACGCATTTTGGCTGCACCTTAATTGGCCTCGGCACATTTCTTTGCACAATAAATTTTGATGAAACACTTTTGAGAACTGTTTGTCATCCTTCCGTCTTGCACGAAGTAAAAGTAATAGTAATACGAGACGTCCTCCGTCTTCCAAATGGTATGTAAATTGCACCCAGGATTGTAAACTAACCGTTTTTAACTTTCAGTATAAATTAGATTGAGAGTAAACCGGAAAAAGACTGAAGTAATAAGAAGTAGCAAAAATGAAAATAGCGAGAAACTTAACATCATAATTTGTGGTCACAAAGTAGATGAAGTAAAAGAATTCTGCTTGCTTCGAAGCAAAATAATACGTGGCGGGCGAAGCAAGGAGGACATAAAAAGGAGACTAGCACAGGCACAGAGGGTATTCTTGGAAAAGAGAAGTGTACTGGCATCAAACACTGGCCCTAATTTGACAAAGAAATTGGTGAGAATGTACGTTCGGAGCGCAGCACTGTATAGTAGAGAATCAGGGACAGAGATTGGAATACAGTTAGCAAATAATTGACGGCGTAGTGTGGAAGTGCAACTCTGAAGTGAAGTGGCTGGTGCATCAGAGTAATTCGTGGAGACCCTCATCAAACCAGTCACAGGACTGCTCTTGAAATAAATAAATAAATAAATAAATAAATGTAACGAGACATAAGAGGATCCTTGCTGTGGCAGTCTTGTGGCGAGAAGGGATATAGTGCTATGTATGTATGAAGTTTGACCAGTAAAATACATTATTAAGTGTAACTCAAAGGAGAACTGCGAGGTTTTCTCCAACATTTTCTTTCAAATCGAGATCTTCATCATTTTTACAGCGTTTATCGAATATAACAGAAGGTCGAATATGTGCTGATGATGAGGACTCATGCCTATTCAGAAGATACATTGATAATCGGAATTCTACAGTAGTGCTTATGATTTTAAACATAATTGGTCTTTGCCGAGTAGGCATCGTGTGAGCCAGATATCAAAGCGAGGATTCAAGCTTTAAATGGATCGCACTTCAGTCTCGGTCACCTTCTTAAGTATCTCAGTCAAGTAATTTCAGTCTCCAGCTGGATAAAAGACTCGTACAACCCAGAAAAATGTATGGTTGTGTAAGTTCGTCTTCTCGTTTTCGAGCAGAAAGTCTAACGGAAGATGTATGGTACTGTATAAGATGAAATCGGATCCGGCATAGTTTTGAACTGGATGAGATCGATATCAGACCAGATATTTTAGGCCTCATGAGAACCAAACTTCATTATGGACAGGTCGTGTCATACGGATAGACAAACATCGACGGGCTTTGAAATCGATGGATTTCACTCCCCGGAAGGAATATCTGTAGGTAAAAGAAAGAAAAGGGGGAGTGACGAAATACACGACGGCTTGCAACTGATCGACGTAGAGGGTGAACGGCGGCAAAAAGCAAGAAATAGAATCCAGGGGCAGTGGAGAGCTGAAGTTGCACACAGTCCTCTGGGCCTGATCGCACAAAGTAAAGTAAGTAAGAAAGTAGTAATATAAGTTAGTAACAGGACAGCGGACTGAAAGGTGTAGTAACATTTGCTTAATAAAGCGCCGCTTGTTCCTAAGCACATTTCTTTGTCCGTGGCCATTTTCGGTCTTTACTGTTCGCCGCAGAGAACCACTTTCCAGTAACCGTTAGCTTAGCGCTCCTCTTTTTTTTTTTTTTGAAAAAATTAAGGCTCGGTAAAAATTTTCCCGTAATAGCACGGCGGGGCTTATTAGAGGCGCGAGGTTATCGCGCGAGCCCACAGCACAAGCCCCGAGCCGAGTATCGATCGGTCTGCCCTTCTTGACGCACACCCTCGAACTCTTTCCGTGCTACTGGCTAGGCCGGCGCCAGGGAGTCAGAAAGGGGGAGATGGGGGAGAGAGAAAGAGAGAGAGAGAGGGGCGGCTGATCCACCGAGGTTGTTGGCTGCTTTCCCACTGCTCTTCTTTCACTGCAGTAAAAGCGATTGTTCTTTGCGGCAGCGGAATTTTAATGCGAACGTCCCTCATGCAAAATGACGCAGACGCGAATTATTTACCGAGCCAACTTTAATAATCTACTGGCAAAGCTGATGATTGTTACAAACAGTAGTTACCGTCGTGACTGTGTTCAGTACACCAATATGACGTGCAGCAGTGAGATGCTATCCTGTGCTCATCATGCTGGACAATAGTTGACTAAATTTTCTTTCCGTGGTTACCGTTAGTTTACGCCGTCTGCAGTCGCAGTATTTTAATTTTCTAATTACCGTGCGTGTCGGGGCAACAGCTTTCAAGGACCATACGTCCGATATGATTGGACGCAAATGTAACAAAAAGCACTTAATAACAAACCAAATGAAAACTTTCTTCGTTACTTCCTCTACAAGGAAGTGTTACAAAACTCTTGAGACGTTAGCTAATGCATATTCTGCTGAACAGTAGCTTCTGTTCCTAGCATCTTATATGACCAAACCAATTGCGACTTTACCTGGTGATGTTTGTACCTTAGGTAATTGGGCTACGCAGGGCCCTGTTTAGAAAGAGTGGCTCGATAATGTTGTAGGGACGAACAGCTCGCATCTGCTTTTGTGCCCAGCAGCTAACTCGCTGCGAATAATAATTTGTAACTGTGATCCCGTAGTCAAGTAATTAACAAAATAATCGGAAATAGTACATGGGGGTAAAAAGGTTTTATTCTAAGTCTTTAATTGATGTAGACAACACAAGGGAAATACTGTTGAATAACGAGTATTCAAGAAAGAATTCTTAAACAAATGGGAATTGGTCCTACGATAACTAGTTATAATACTGACAGAAAGGTTCCCTTAGAAAACGCAATATAGCTGCTTTGAGAGCGTTACGAGAATGTTAGTAGAATCCCCAAGCTAAATAGTCACCCAATACACGTGAAAAAGTAAGTCCATTTATGATTATATGAAATAGTCACCATTTCAAAATAACTGAGAGTTCAGCTCGATGAGTTGCGCATTAACCACAAGAGATAACGAGTAGGAACTCACTGTCTGTTCTCAGCTCTGAAATGCAAGCAGAAAAATTAAAGTTCTGCACTGGAGCACATTCAGACTTAGTGGAAGTTAGAGTCCCTTCAAAAGCTAAAGTTTTGTAGTGTCCGTTCACCGCCCAGAATCCAGATTCGGCCACCTTCAAGATCAATTAATACGCTTTATCACAGGCAGGTCTGCCTTCTTCCAAGACTCGCGTAAAAGTGTGCAGTGTCGCTCCCAAGTGTCTTCTTCAAGTTGACTCGCTCAGTGTTCTGCCACTGACTGTCATTGGCTGAAGGTCATCCCTACCAGAAATACATAGTTCTTACGTCCTCCAGATATGATTCCGAGTCGACTACTTTTCCTCCTTAACTAATATATTATAACAATATGTAAATTAAGAAACATTATAAACGTTCTGTCACACTTAAACCAATGACGATGAATCCAAATATAGGTTTGTTCATAAATAACCCAACATTATTGCATATGTGTGCTCACATTAAATGACATCAAAATGGTGTTAAATATTTTTTAAAGAATTATTTATGTCTGCTTGATAGAAGTGTCTTGTAGCACTCTTGCCACTAATGGTGTCAGCTGGCACACGCAATTAATGACTTCATAAATTATCATGTTTTTTTAATATCGATTATGATTACAGTTAAATAAAGTTACTGACTGGCACAAATAGTATAATACTCATTAAATAACTACACAAGTATGATAACATCTGAGATATTCTAGTTATTGTGGAGGATATGATGATCTGACAAACATTTGCACAAAGAAAAAGATATAAAACTTAATAAATCAATAAATAAAGTAGGTACAGATATGCATTTTTCAGGGGTAATAGTGCAAAGCTGTTATCTGAGACATCCGTTGCTCAAATCACATGAAAATCGATTAAAATTGTTAATTCTAAGGTTCATTATGAACATATTTAGTCACTGCAGATAATTACCCTTTGTAGTTTTAAAAATATTGAAAACATTATTGGTTCAAATGCCTCTAAGCACTATGGAATTTAACAACTGAGGCCATCAGTCCCCTAGACTTAGAACTGCTTAAACCTAATTAACATAAGGACGTCACACACATCCATGCCCGAGGCAGGATTCGAACCTCCAACCGTAGCAGCAGCGCGGTTCCAGACTGAAGCGCCTAGAACCCCTCGGGCATAGCGGCCCGCGAAAACATTATTGCTTCATTGGATGCACCTCAGTTTTCTGAGCTCGCAGATGTGTTCAGGTTCGCTTTATTATGTAATTGTGATTTTTTTATATGATTTCTAAGAGCTCTATGTTTCAGAATGTCATTTCTCCAGCTGAGCGAGCGACGGCTTTCACATGATCTGGGGTTTGCCCATTTTCTCCCTTTGTACCTGGCCTGACCAACTACGGTCACTTCGACTGGCGTGGCCACAGTGTGTCTTCGGCTCTGGGCGCACCATGTACCATTCAGCTGCAGAAGCAATTTCATCTCTCACAAATTCTGGGTGGCCCAATAACTCGCCTACACACATGAAATCTTCCAATCTCACACGGGATGAAACAATTCCGCTTTTGCCGTAACAACAGACACACGAAATATTTATCCATATACAAACATACACTGTCTCATCAAAAATATCCATTTACCCCTAAATAACACAGAATTGGCTGGTAGATGTGACAAGAGGGAGACATGCCAGTATAAAAAAAATGAGGAGTATTGTGTTGTCACTAGAGGAGCAGTACCAACAGAATTGGTCGTTCAGCAGAAATCTTACGTGGACTAGTCATTGGATGTCAACGAGTAACAAATCCATCAGGGACATTTCAGCCCTCCTAAAGCTACAAAAGTCGTCTGTTGCTGATATGATTGTCAAGTGAAAACGTGATGGAACAACCACAGGTAAAGCGAGACCAAGCAGACCTCATGTGTCGATGGACAGGGACCGTCGAGCATTGTGGAGGGTAGCTGTAAAGAAATCTCATGAAATCAAGGAGCTCTAAAGTGCTATCAGCGGTCCAGCTAGAACAGTAGCTGTGCTAGGGCTTTAAAAAGTATGGGGTACAATGGTCGAGCGACTCCAAATAAGACACATTTCTGTAGTCAGTGCTTGAGGCGGTGTGAAGAGCGATGCCTGTGGGCAGTGAATGACTGGAAGATATGGAGTGATGAATCATGCTGTAACCAGTGGCTGTCTGAAGATGGGAGGGTTTGGGTTTGGCGACTGGCTGGAAAACGTTACCTCTCATCTTGTGTAGGGCCAACAGCGAAGCATGGAGGAGGTATGTGGGTGTTTTTCTTGATTAGGGTGTGGTTCATTACTTCATTCCGTACAACAGAGGAATAGTTCAGAGACAATGATCATTGGTATCGGCATGACAGTGACCCTGCTATGAAGCAGCACGTGTGAGTCAATGCATTGTGAACAATAACATTGCTGAAATGGACAAATCTGCCCAAAGTACCAACCAAGACCCAGTGGTGGAACACCTTTGGGATGAGTTGGAGTGTCGACTTCTCTCCAGACACCGCCGTCCGCTATTATTATTCCCTCTGGTTTCGGTCCTTGAGGTAGAAATGTCTGCCGTTTCTCCACAGAGATTCAGACCTCCACAGCAGATTCCAAGCCATCATGAGAAAGAAGGGCTGACACCCCATATTAATGATATAACTGTTCTGATACTTTTAATCAAATAGTGCACTTGAATGCAGCTCTGTTTATGAGCACTCACGCTTAAATAGGACGCATTGAGTTTCGACCAGTTATCTGCTCTCTGTAAATTTCACTGTGTGCATTTAAGCCCTTGAAACGGTCACTCAGGTGTAATTAAGGGATTGCACTCCAACAGCTTGGGAAGCAACTAGCTTCCACGTGCTGATACCAAGTCTCCCCTATTTTTAAATTCAGATACATTACACAGCAATCGGAAAAGACATACATATAAAATTTATTACAAATTGGAAGATATATAAGCTCTTTTTGCCCCACTTAATAAGTTCCAAGATGCTACTCGAGGTGGGTGTAAAATGAATGTGCGCAACGGAAAATAATAAACGCAAAAATGAAGATTTGGCCCTATCTGACTACCTCCTAAAGAAGATCTTAGTATCTCTTATTTCTATAAATTACAATCTAAACATAAATTAATGATGTAGGCAACTAATCCTACTAAATGATAAACGTTGTTCCTGTTTATATTCTTATTGTAGATTAAAAAACCTTTGCCGGCCGGCGCGGCTGAGCGGTTCTAGGCGCTACAGTCTGGAGCCGCGCGACCACTACGGTCGCAGGTTCGAATCCTGCCTCGGGCATGGATGTGCGTGATGTCCTTAGGTTAGTTAGGTTTAAGTAGTTCTGTCCTAGGGGACTGATGACCACAGATGTTGAGTGCCATAGTACTCAGAGCCATTTTTTAAAAAACCTTTATATTACAAAGTTTACATTTCCTAAGTAAAATTACTAATCAATTGCCCAACTCTGCCCCTTATTATGACTGCACGATCTAATATCAATAACGCGAAATGACTGACATCATCTATGTACCAAACACTGGAAGACACTACTTTCGAAGATGACCTACAGTGGTGTGGAACCTCAGTGGAAATAAACTAACGTGATCACAGCTCTTTAGCTTTTACAGCCCTAATAAGCCGAAGCAATTTGGGATATCACCGTATGTACTGCGTCCGGTGTGTCGAAGTGATGGTTTTCACACTCGTCTGTGACGATGGAAGAACTGCAGCCTCAATGAAACTCTTTCAAACACTAGGACGGCAGAAGGCGGTCCTCTGACTAATATACTCTAATACTGTCTTCTCCTCTACAGACGAGAAACGCGAACTCCCAACCACAAGGACGGAGTTCAGATAACGTCTCAACGTAAGTATAGGCAGAGGAAGTGCCCTCAATTACTGAACGCTGCGTACTCAACGACGACTTCCAACCCGGAGGTGAAGCGCACAATCGTATAGGTTCGCAACAGTACAGTTCCTAACTGTTCTAACTATACACTCTACTGAGAGCAAAGACAAAGACAACAAGTCTGTCTGTACCAACAAAAGCTGATATCGAGCGACCGTCACACACGAGCGCTCGCAACAGAAGACCTCGTCTCTCCACCACTGTCTTCCCAGCAAGGCTCGGCTCCCCACCGTCGTAATTCCGAAAACGAATCATATTGCCGAAACCACGGAATATTCTCCCTCTCTACACATTCTTCTGAACGCCGACCAACCATATTTTAGTCTTTAATCGTCCAGCGCGGAAAGTTTGTGAGGAAAAACCTATACTCGAACAATGGTACGCTTATGAGTAAAAATCCTTGGAAATAATGCAGCTTGTGTGGTTTCCAAGGTGCCGCTTCTTCGTTCCTCTCAATTGCGTCCAGGATTTTCGTAGTTTCCGAAGTAAACCTGGTTTGGCTACAAACTGGCCGGTAGCGACTCTATTGTGCTCCAGCGCTTAGGTGCTACGACGTCCGTCTTGCTGTTTCCTGTGTTTAAGCAAGACCAACACACCTGTGTGGGCCTTTATTTCCACTGTCGTTCCAGCCTCTACTAGTATGATAATAAAGACACTCCGTCACCTTTCACGCAGTAAGCGTTAACAGTTATTTACAAGGAGTATGTGACAATGTCAGTCTCCTTTATATATTCAAATATACGATGTACAACCTATCACATGATACCTAATTGTAGATCACGGCAAAGTATGTGGATGAGTTCTTGTAAGGTGCGAAATTATAGCCACCTTACAAAGTGTACACTTGCACATGAGCACCACTAATTGCACGAAACACATCAAGACCTAACTCTATTTTTGCCACCTTCACTGCAGCAAATCCTAATCAGTGGTAGGAGTGGCTTTAGAAATCCTCTATTTGATGTCAGTGATGCCCCGTACCTTTGTTTGATGAATGACATCTTAACCGTACCCCCATAGAATGAGGTCGAGGGAAGTGACATCTCGGAGAACGGTGTAGCCAGGGAGTCGTGCCACCCTTTCCAATCCGTCGCACAGGAAATGTTTCATTTAGGGTCTCACGAACATAGATTCTCCAATATTGTGGTACATCGTCTTGCTGGAAACTGAGGATTGATTGAAGGTCATGTGTTTACGGTGGCATGTATTACGTAAAAAGGTACATATAAACATTCGCAGCTATTCATGCCTCACAGAAGATAGAAACATGAAATTTGCGATACCACAATTATAATCCCACTCTACTCATTTATCTTTCGACTATCTCACCGGTTCTCTAGTTACATGAGGTTTTTCTGATTTACAGATTCTCATATTTTGTGTGTTCAGAAAGATGAACGGCTGCCCCATCACTGAAACAAACTGGAGTGAGGCATGTTTCATCCGCAGACAGTGGTTCCAACATGTCAATTGCAAACTCTTTTTCTCCTTAATTTATCATTTGCTTCAGAGGCCTGTAACAATAGCTTTTTGTAATCATATAGTCGAAAAATTTGGTGAAGAATCTTGTGCACTGTCGAATTGGATGGCTGCAGAAGTCAATAGCTCTTGGTAAGCACACAATCGAAAGATTTGGTGAAGGACTTTCTGCACTGTTGAAACTGGTATCTACATCAGTCTGACGCCAGTGCGTGTAGACTTCCTCGGAGAACAATCGAAAGCTTGTCTTAACAACATCGATGTTTTCCTCAGATTTTCTTATTTGTGCACACCTGCCTTTATCGAACACTGCCCTCCTTCTTCATAAACTTCTTTTCTCATGCACGAATTAATGGAGCTAACGGTGCATACCTTACATACTTAGTTTTGAAGTTTCGCCGTGTCGACAGGTTCGATTTTGCTATATTTATGCACGATATACACAGTGCCTTCCTTTGAGGAGCAGACTTTTGCATGGAGCTCGTTTCGTCTCAACCATCAACAGGGCACCCGAAACACACAAATGCAGTGTAGTAATAAACTTCGGTAACGACTTAGTGCATTGTATAAATCTGGTCATGATGATGTCAGTTCACTTTGTAATAATACACTCCTGGAAATTGAAATAAGAACACCGTGAATTCATTGTCCCAGGAAGGGGAAACTTTATTGACACATTCCTGGGGTCAGATACATCACATGATCACACCGACAGAACCACAGGCACATAGACACAGGCAACAGAGCATGCACAATGTCGGCACTAGTACAGTGTATATCCACCTTTCGCAGCAATGCAGGCTGCTATTCTCCCATGGAGACGATCGTAGAGATGCTGGATGTAGTCCTGTGGAACGGCTTGCCATACCATTTCCACCTGGCGCCTCAGTTGGACCAGCGTTCGTGCTGGACGTGCAGACCGCGTGAGACGATGCTTCATCCAGTCCCAAACATGCTCAATGGGGGACAGATCCGGAGATCTTGCTGGCCAGGGTAGTTGACTTACACCTTCTAGAGCACGTTGGGTGGCACGGGATACATGCGGACGTGCATTGTCCTGTTGGAACAGCAAGTTCCCTTGCCGGTCTAGGAATGGTAGAACGATGGGTTCGATGACGGTTTGGATGTACCGTGCACTATTCAGTGTACCCTCGACGATCACCAGTGGTGTACGGCCAGTGTAGGAGATCGCTCCCCACACCATGATGCCAGGTGTTGGCCCTGTGTGCCTCGGTCGTATGCATTCCTGATTGTGGCGCTCACCTGCACGGCGCCAAACACGCATATGACCATCATTGGCACCAAGGCAGAAGCGACTCTCTTCGCTGAAGACGACACGTCTCCATTCGTCCCTCCATTCACGCCTGTCGCGACACCACTGGAGGCGGGCTGCACGATGTTGGGGCGTGAGCGGAGGACGGCCTAACGGTGTGCGGGACCGTAGCCCAGCTTCATGGAGACGGTTGCGAATGGTCCTCGCCGATACCCCAGGAGCAACAGTGCCCCTAATTTGCTGGGAAGTGGCGGTGCGGTCCCCTACGGCACTGCGTAGGATCCTACGGTCTTGGCGTGCATCCGTGCGTTGCTGCGGTCCGGTCCCAGGTCGACGGGCACGTGCACCTTCCGCCGACCACTGGCGACAACATCGATGTACTGTGGAGACCTCACGCCCCACGTGTTGAGCAATTCGGCGGTACGTCCACCCGGCCTCCCGCATGTCCACTATACGCCCTCGCTCAAAGTCCGTCAACTGCACATACGGTTCACGTCCACGCTGTCGCGGCATGCTACCAGTGTTAAAGACTGCGATGGAGCTCCGTATGCCACGGCAAACTGGCTGACACTGACGGCGGCGGTGCACAAATGCTGCGCAGCTAGCGCCATTCGACGGCCAACACCGCGGTTCCTGGTGTGTCCGCTGTGCCGTGCGTGTGATCATTGCTTGTACAGCCCTCTCGCAGTGTCCAGAGCAAGTATGGTGGGTCTGACACACCGGTGTCAATGTGTTCTTTTTTCCATTTCCAGGAGTGTACTTTGGAATTGTAATGACTGTACACTCTACAGTTGTAGAGGTTCGATTTCACATTTCACACTTACTTTTAGCTCTGTTTATACCACAAACATGACACAACAGCGCTCATACTCAGTAGGTACTCTTTATCCAGTGATGATGTTGTGGTATGACATACTGCAATTATGATGCAGTCTGCTCGAATGTCATATTATTTAAAGTTTCGTCATTTCAGTCTCTCAACATTCTCGAAAGCTTTCTGAAAGCATTAAACTCTAGTCCCAACAGATCCGAGCCAGTCACGGTTAAGTGGCTTTTTCCGTTCTAACGTAACATTATAAAGTGAAGACAATTCACAGAGGATATTGCTGTATTGTAGAAACAAGTTTAAGGCTTTAAAAAGTGTAAGCACTCGCCATTCGTAGACGTAACCACGTCTGTTCCAGTCAGACCATCGTGAATCTTGCCGGCGGCGATGGTCTAGCGGTTCTAGGCGCTCAGTCCGGAACCGCGCGACTGCTACGGTCGCAGGTTCGAATCCTACTTCGGGCATGGACGTGTGTGATGTCCTTACGTTAGTTAGGTTTAAGTAGTTCTAAGTTCTAGGGGACTGATGACCATAGATGTTAAGTCCCATAGTGCTCAGAGCCATTTGAACCATTTTTTGAACCATCGTGAACCACTCACTGAACGTTTAAAACTGCTATTGTATGTAATCAGTCTTGCACCGTTGTCAAAGGATTCCTTCGGCGCGTGGCCCATAAGAATAGATTTTAAAGCTCATTTCGCAGGGGGCGAAGGCCTACAGCGCAATGTCCAACGGTGATAAAACCATTCCGCCTCTTTATGACGTCGTTCCAGCAGCAGTAACTATGTTGCGCTGAAGCTTGAGGCAAACATCCGACGCAGATACAATTAGTTTAGTGCCAAGCTGTGCACTTCGGCAGAGAGTTATACTTCATGTGTCGGGAATTTAGAAAATATTTCACACTGGTTTCTTAAGGCTCGTAAACGACCCAGTGGCAAAGATGAGGAAACAACTGGTACCTGAATCTGACTATTCAGCCGTCTTTTCTCTTAAACTGTTTTACTGCCGTCTTACGTATCAAATTTTAGGTTTCGCCTAGATGTACAAAATAAACGCCAGTTCATATCAAAAGTCCAGTTTCCATACGTGAAAGGTGTACAGTTACCAAAAACCAATTTCCAAAGTTGTCATGCTGGAACGATATTTTGGCTAATGCCTTGCGCTGCTTCTGTGGCCGCTACTGCTGGTCTTGACGTCAGTTGGTCTTTAATTATTTTCAAAATTCTTCTGCGTCACCTCATTCCAAAAGCTTCTGTTGTGGTGTAAACTGCTGATCGTACACGTTTCACTTTCTTACAAGGCGACGCTCGATACAAATGTCGTCATAAAACACTTCCTAACGATTATATACAGTTATCTTTGTCGCCAGTTTTTTTTCTTTAAAATCGATCTCCGGCAGCGTGTCACTTGTCATTACACTACATCAGTGGCCATTAGTTATGGGCACTGATGTCTGTGAGCTGTAAACGTTCACCACAGAGGAAGCCAAGACTATCACTTGCTCTTCGGGAAGACAAAGGATTTCGTCGAAAGCTCGAGATTTTACCCATTTCAGGCGACATGTAAATCGAGAATGTTTTATACAAGACAGTCGCCGCGAGAAACTTCGATGTCAACGCCAGCTGATGACCACTACTGACAGATTATTGCTCGTAAGTGTCTGGAAAAGAGCACATCAGAATAGCGCACTGAGTTTTTGGAGGCGACTGAGAGGGCTGTATTGACCCAGACAGTGTGCATCCGTCTTCAAAAGATCAGTTTGGACTCAAGGCGTCCATTGCGAACGACACTACAAAATTCCAATGTCATAGTGACCAAGGAACCTGGGCCATAGATCTCCTGAAATGAAACCTGAATCAGTAGCGTCAGGTTCTCTTCAGCCCCAGGTGCAGGACCTGCCTGACGCCTGATAGTTGCCATACAGGATTGTGAATGCTGTGAGATACCACTGCACGTGTGATGTACGCAGTCCAGCGGATTCAGCATGGATGTGGTTCAGTCGTGTTTTGGGCCTGTATCATATACGAATGCACTGTGTGATCGTGTTTCTTTACATGCTCACTGGCTTTTCTATTCGTGAATGTATTATTCAGCCTACTTCACTAAGAATTATTGCCAGAACTATACACAAGCTGCATACACATCTTTCCACTGAAGATACATCAATATAATATCGCGAAACGCAACTGGCAACACTCGTATTGCATTTATTCAGTTGCGCATAAAAATAAACTAAATGTCATTAATACATATTACTGCTAAATGGACAACGACGGGGCAACAATTAAAGATGTTATTTTAACCATGCTGGATCTTGCTGAACTCCGCGGCTGATAAGGATTGTTGGTGATGAACGCAGTCAGCAACAAATACTTTTAAAAAGCTTTCTTTTAAGGGCATTGTGGGTTTCGGATTGTCATGCCCATCTTCAGATGGCTAGCTGCACAAGGATATTAAAGTATTTAGCGCCACTTAGTGATTACCCGCATACGTGTCACTGCTAAAACTTAGATCTGATGATGGCTGAAAAGCCGAAATAGGTAATCAGTTTTAATACAGTGTTACGTGGCCAAGACATTGACTTTCATATTCTAATCCGATACAAATGTCTCCGGGCTCCACAGGAGGAACAAATGTCATCATTCCTCAAGGTCTTTATACTGTTGTTCCATTTCCTCTGATCTATTCCTGAGCAAGAGAAGTCTGCTAGTACCAAACATAGGTTTTAATTCGAGGAAGAAATGTCTTGGATGTGCCTTCGGAGCACAGTGCTGCATGGTAGTGGAACAAGGATTGTGGGAAAAGGTGGAGAGAAGAGAATCGAAGCATTTGAGATGTGGTGCTACAGATGAATTTTGAAAATTAGGTGGGCTGAGAACGTAAGCAATTGGCGAGGAAAAGAGTATATGAAAGACACTGACAAGAAGAAGGGACAGGATGACAGAACACCTGTTGAGACATCAGGAAACAACATCCATGGTACTAGAGCGAGCTGTAGATGGCAAAAACTGTAGAGGAAGACAGAGACTGACATACATACAGCAAGTAATTGAGGACGTATTTCGCAAGGGCTACTCTGAGACGAAAAGGTTCCCACTGGAGGAATTCGGGGCGGGCCGCATAAAACCAGTCAGAATACTGCTGATTAAAAAAAAATTTCGACTATCTCCTATCTCCCGATTTCTTTGTTTCCTTATATCGATTCCATAATTACTCCTCTGTACAGTGCATTTTGCAGATATTACTGATTTTTAATGATGGATTTTATCATTTTAAGAGTGTGTTTTTAACTTACTAACAGTTGATGTAGAATGGATTGCTAAGACCGTCATTTCTGTGTTATCTTTTTCTCCTGTCCATAAAGTGGCGTCATTTTTCCTATACGCTGAAATTTCCCTGTTCTTTACAAATTTTCTTATTCCATGTTATATAGTATTGTACTGTCGCATTATTCACAATTAGTTCTGATTTTTTTGGCTGTCTTTGAATATTTGTATAATTTTTGTGATAATTGTAAACTATCTGTCAAAAAAATTCCTGCATCACGTGCACATGATAAACAGTCCTTTTGAATAGCATACTTCACGATAGTAGGCATCGGAAGTTTGAAAGAATAAAAACAGACGAGGGACTAACGTTTTGATTGCGTTTACAGTGTTTCTCTTTAGGTCGTTTTAAACCCACCGTACCGCTCTGAAGAGGACTGTTGCAAAGACGTTCGAAACGTTGGCGTAATATACGTGTTTAGCGTTTAAAAATGAGGCGTCGTAACATCCTAAAGAACCGAGAATGAAATTTTCACTCTGCAGCGGAGTGTGCACTGATAATAAGCTTCTGTCAGGTTAAAACTGTGTGCCGAACCGAGACTCGAACTCGGGACCTTTGCCGGCCGGGGTGGCCGAGCGGTTCTAGGAGGTACAGTCTGGAACCGCGCGACCGCTACGGTCGCAGGTTCGAATCCTGCCTTGAGCGTGGATGTGTGTGATGTCCTTAGGTTAGTTAGGTTTAAGTAGCTCTAAGTTCTAGGGGACTGATGACCTCAGAAGTTAAGTCCCATAGTGGCTCAGAGCCATTTGAACCATTCGGGACGTTTACCTTTCGCAGGCAAATGCTCTACCGACTTTTTTTCTGATCTCGGTTTGTTCGTTGTATATGTTCGAGGCGAACATCCTATGACAGCTGTTCAAGTTCATCCTTCACCTGTTCACTTCGTTCTCTCTTTTTTTTTTCTTTTGATTAATTACAGAGGGCAGCTAACCCTCTGACCGAACACGCCGAGCTACCGTGCCGATTCCAACTGAGCTACTCGAGCACAACTAACAACCCGTCCTCACAGCTTTACTTACTTACGTCTCCTACCTTCCAACTTGACAGAAGCTTTCCTGCGAATCTTGCAAGATTAGCATTTCCGGAAGAAAGTATATTGCGTACACAGGGCTTAGCCACAGGCTGGAGGGTGTTCCCAGAATGAAATTTTCACTCTGCAGCGGAAGTAAAGCTGTGAGGACGGGTCGTGAGTCGTGCTTGGGTAGCTCGGTTGGTAGAGCACTTGCCCACGAAAGGCAAAGGTCCTGAGTTCGTGTGTCGGCCTGGCACGCAGTTCAAATCTGCCAGGAAGTTCCAACCTAAAGAATGTTACTGAAGTAGACTCCGGCGGTGGAAGTAACAGCCAGTTCGTATTGCGCATTTCATGTTACATTCTGGAAATACACTACTGGCCATTAAAATCGCTACCCCAAGAAGAAATGCAGATGAGAAACAGGTATTCATTGGACAAATATATTATACTAGAAGTGACATTTGATTACATTTTCATGCGATTTGGGTGAATAGATTCTGAGAAGTCAGTACCCAGAACAACCACCTCTGGCCGTAATAACGGCCTTGATACGCCTGGGCATTGAGTCAAACAGAGTTTGGATGGCGTGTACAGGTACAGCTGCCCATTGCAGCTTCAACACGATACCACAGTTCATCAAGAGTAGTGACTGGCGTATTGTGACGAGCCAGTTGCTCGGCCACCATTGAACAGACGTTTTCAGTTGGTGAGAGATCTGGAGAAAGTGCTGGCGAGGGCAGCAGTCGAACTTTTCTGTATCCAGAAAGGCCCGTACAGGACTAGCACCTTGCGGTCGTCCATTGTCCTGTTGAAATGTAGGGTTTCGCAGGGATCAGATGAAGGGTACAGCCACGGGCCGTAACACATCTGAAATGTAACGTCCAGTGTTCTAAGTGCCAAGCGGTTAAAGGCGCTACAGTCTGGAACCGCGCGACCGCTACGGTCGCAGGTTCGAATCTTGCCTCGGGCATGGATGTGTGTGATGTCCTTAGGTTGGTTAGGTTTACGTAGTTCTAAGGTCTAGTGGACTGATGACCTTAGAAGTTAAGTCCCATAGTGCTCAGAGCCATTTGAACCATTTTTTCAAAGTGCCGTCAATGCGAACAAGATGTGACTGAGACGCGTAACCAATGGCACCCCGTACCATCACGCCAGGTGATACGCCAGTATGGCGATGACGAATACACGCTTCCAATGTGCGTTCACCGCGATGTCGCCAAACACGGGTGCGACCATCGTAATGATGTAAACAGAACCGGGATTCATCCGAAAAAATGACGTTTTGCCATTCGTGCACCCACGTTTGTCGTTGAGTACACCATCGCAGGCGCTCCTGTCTGTGAAGCAGCGTCAAGGGTCTCCGAGCTGATACTCCATGCTGCTGCAAACGTCGTCGAACTGTTCGTGCAGATGGTTGTCGTCTTGCAAACGTCCCCATCTGTTGACTCAGGGATCGAGACGTGGCTGCACGATCCGTTACAGCCATGTGGATAAGATGGCTGTCATCTCGACTTCTAGTGATACGAGGCCGAAGAGGTCCAGAACGGCGTTCTGTATTACACTCCTGAACCCACCGATTCCATATTCTGCTAGCAGTCATTGGATCTCGACCAACGCGAGCAGCAATGTCCCGATACGATAATCCGCAATCGCGATAGGCTACAATCCGACCTTTATCAAAGTCGGAAACGTGACGGTACGCATTTCTCCTCCTTACACGAGGCATCACAACAACGTTTCACCAGGCAACGCCGGTCAACTACTGTTTGTGTATGAGAAAACGGCTGGAAACTTTCCTCATGTGAGCAGGTTATAGGTGTCGCCACCGGCGCCAGTCTTGTGTGAATGCTCTGAAAAGCTAATCATTTGCATATCACAGCATCTTCTTCCTGTCGTTAACTTTCGCGTCTGTAGCTCGTCATCTTCGTGGTGTAGTAATTTTAATGACCAGTACTGTATTTCCTCGGTACTCTGTTCACATTTTCAAGATCACGGTTGAAGAAGACAGAGAAAGTTCGTCAACCCTTAACAGAGCTGAACGATGTTTTTGTGATGAAGTGTACAGCGCCGTCATATGAAGGGACTCAGAGAGAGGCGGGAAGCGACGCCAGTAGGCCTTCTGGTGCGTACGCCGTCAGCGGCAGAGGCAGCGGCGGTGGCGCCGCGTTTGAGACGACGGCGTGTGGCTGGGCCTGGGCGCGCTATATCGGCACCGACGTCGTTTACACAGGAAGGCGGATGGCCCCCACACCCGCACCCTCTGTTTACTCGCCCTACTTGCCGGGCCTGCTGGTGCCGGTGCCGCAGTCGATTATAAAATCAGAGAAGCGCCCGACGCCCGACAGCTCCTCCCCGTCCTCGGTACTCAGCCAACACGGCACCGTGCTACGTACAAAGTGCTTGTTCTACTTCCCGCTGTATCCGGAAACAGCAAAAGCACCGTATGCGTTGAAGCTCAGTCAGCGATCACTTCGAAATCTAGATATTTCGGAGATATTGCTGGGCGGTAATATAAGCTCACCGTACAAAACACTGGTCTCTTTGGAGCACTGTAGATGGTTGCAAATGGTACCAGGTGATCGTGTGACACTTCACCACTGACTTCAGTCTTGGCAGTGAAGTGGTGTATTTGGAATTGACGAAGATAAGAAGGGTCAATCTGATGTGACAGAATCTACATCTACATCTACGTGATTACTCTGCTATTCACAATAAAGTGCCTGACAGAGGGTTCAATGAACCACCTTCAAGCTGTCTCTCTACTGTTCCACTCTCTAACGGCACGCGGGAAAAATGAGCACTTAAATTTTTCTGTGCGAGCCCTGATTTCTCTTAATTTATCATGATGATTATTTCTCCCTATCTAGGTGGGTGCCAACAGAATGTTTTCGCAATCGAAGGAGAAAACTGGTGATTGAAATTTCACGAGAAGATCCCGTCGCAACGAAAAACACCTTTCTTTTAATGATTGCCACTCCAATTCACGTATCATGTCTGTGACACTATCTCCCCTATTTCGCGATAATAGAAAACGGGCTGCCCTTCTTTGTACTTTTCCAATGTCATCCGTCAGTGCCACCTGATGCGGGCCCCACACCGCACAGCAATACTCCAGAATAGGGCGGACAAGCATGGTGTAAGCAGTCTCTTTAGTAGACCTTTTGCACCTTCTAAGTGTTCTGCCAATGAATCGCAGTCTCTGGTTTGCTGCACCCACAATATTATCTATGTGATCGTTCCAATTTAGGTCATTAGTAATTGTAATCCCTAAGTATTTAGCTGAATTTACAGCCTTCAGATTTGTGTGACTTATCGCGTAATCGAAATTTAGCTGATTTCTTTTAGTACTCATGTGAATAACTTCACAATTTTCCTTATTCAGGGTCAGTTGCCACTTTTCGCACCATACAGATATCTTATCTAAATCAGAGAGGAGCTATCGCATTTTGGTGAGCTTAAGTTCAAATGGTTCAAATGGCTCTGAGCACTATGGGACTTAATATCTGAGGTCATCAGTCCCCTAGAACTTAGAACTACTTAACCCTAACTAACCTAAGGACATCACACACATCCATGCCCAAAGCAGGATTCGAACCTGCGACCGTAGCGGTCGCGCGGTTCCAGACTGCAGCGCCTAGAACCGCTCGGCCACCACGGCTGGTTTAAGTCCACATTGTCAGCGATACGGCCCGATTTGTTGTTTTATCAATGTGGACTGTACAACTTGCCTAGAGTGGATTGTGTACCACTCGCAGTCGCATACTCACGGTTGCCATAGAAAGATCCTGAATGGCAGTAACTAGAGACGAGTGTCACGCCTTGATATTCATTACTTTCCAAAGCAGACAGATACCGCTTCTGTTACTGAATGCAGGAGCATTTTAACTAGGGTCAAAGCGAACATTGCGACTCGCATTCGGGAAGACGACGCCTACGTCCGGCGATCCTGATTTAGGCTTTCCGTGATTTCCCTAAATCGCTCCAGGCAAATGCCGGGATGGTTACTTTAAAAGGGCACGGCCGACTTCCTTCCCTGTCCTTCCCTAAACCAATGAGACCGATGACCTACTTGTTTGGTCTCTTCCCGCAAACAACCCAACCCGAACATTGCGAAGGGAATTACGAGCAACTGACATTTCAAATCGTATACCTCGTGGAAGGCCATTTTTACCATTGCACACAGCAGCATGTGAAGATGCACGTCTGCAATGGACCAAACAACACAGAAACGGGGCAATATCTGACTACACTCGTGTCTGTGGTCCGACAAGTCACGCTTTCGCCTCCTTTCAAAGGCTTCGGGTGCACCAAAGATCCAATGAACTGTTTAGCTTAAGCTGGAGGTGGTTCGTTGATGCTTTGGGAATATTGTTCGTGCTATAATTTGGGGGCCCTGTCAGTCCAGTCATTCATGTTAGCGCGAATTGGGCCAGGATGTTTATTTTAGCATTCTTGACTACCAAGAAGCTAAATATGGCATAACTGAAGGAACTTGTGGATTCTCTTCCTTGGCGGCGAATTGAGGCTATTATCAATATTAGCCTGATGTCTCTTGGGGTGACTACTTTTTAATGAATAATAGGGATGAGAGGAATGAAAAGGAAACGGCATGGCAAAGAGATTGGAAAGAAATGACGACTTCCAGTCGCACAGGGGCAACAGCGACAGTTGAAAATTTGTGTCGGACCGGTACTCGAACCTGGATGACCCACCTCTCTGGAACCGTTGTCTTAAACACCTCGGTCATCCAGACACGCTTTCCATCAGACCCAAATTCCCGCTCGACGCACCGCAATGAACCCCAACACATTAACACCTGCTCGCAGATGTCTCATTCCCGTAAGAGTTCAGAAGTCGCTTCACATCCGCACTGAAAGTGTCAAACAGAACAGGCACCACTCATATCTACAAAGACTTCTTTTTGTTCAGCAGACTCATGCGATGGTAACATCTGTAACCTTGTTTAAGCCTCCCTTTAAAAATTATTTCTTTCTAATTTCAATATCACCTCGTCTAAGGAGCTGTACAAACGCTAGAACCCACCATACGGAATAAGGTGAAGGATCAGAATTCGAATTATGTGGAAATGCTGTGTGAACTCAGATGGGAATATACGGAGGGAAGAATACTTGTGCTTTTCACCAAACACTGCTGAGTAAGTTTAGAGAACCGAAATTTGCGACACACCAGAACGATCCTACTGTGACCATCATCCGTCTCGCGTATGTATCGCGCAGACAAGAGAAATCAGGGCTCCTACGGAAGCATACAAACTTTTTTCCGTCGCTCTCTTTGCAAGTGAAACAGAAAAGGTAATAATAAACGCGTGACGTAAGGTCACGTAGGAGGCTAGCGACCATCGTTATGAATAAGCATAGATCTGTAAGATTTCTAGATCGCAAAAAACTCATACAGCAGGTGAAGAACGACTTTTTTGACCACTGAGTACGCATGACAAAATTATTTTCATCTCACGTTATTTACACAAATGGTAAGGCTCTTCTCCTTTTCCCACCTTTGAATGTGGATTTCTGAATACAGAAATAATTCGGAAACGCGTCATGCATTCTTTGTGATCAATAAAGCCATTCTTCACGTGCTGTATGACTGTTATGCTACTTAGCCAGGATGACTACACATCTGCGCATATTCGTAGCAAAGATAATGTTTAGCAGTTTTGCAAGCCATCCCTGGTATGCATCGTACGGGGGCTTGCGGAGTATCTGTGAACAAATAGGTGTAGATGCTTCACAAACATCGTTCCCTTAATCATTAACCCATTCACACACTCTATGCCCGATCGCAATTCCCCATTCCATCCATGAATCGAGCGTGGGGAAAAACAAATTTCGTTAGCCTCTGTATACTCTAGAATTCCTTTGGGTTCATACGGAGTGATATGGTGCAATGATTACGCAACTGTAATCACAGTCACGCGGGGCATGGTTCAAATTCTTATGCAGCCACTATTTCACCAACAGGTTCATCGCCCTTTCCCAAAATATTTTAGAAGAAGGAATATTAGGGTTTAACCTTGTATGCTGCCTGTTAAATTCGATGTGACTTCGCTAATAGCAGTGGACATTAGAGTTCCACTTGATATTCCCTACATCTACATCTGATTAAAGGATGCCTCTATCCAAAGAGAGTAAAGTCTAAGGGAAATAATATTATTACGCGATCTGACAATCCCCTGGAATAATTCGTCACAGGCCAGCATATCTAATGTCATTAAAATTCTCTTGGCATCTGAAATGATTGATTGGTGACGTAGTAATGTTTGTCGCAAAACATTATAACGATACTACGAAACAGCTGTTGTCCTGAAATTCCTCTAGGCGAACTTACCCTGAGTGGTGTCATTACTGATGCTAAGAAGTGAATCATAGTCGAATAAATTGGTCGCAGCAGAAGCGGCTCCAAATGAACTATCGATCAAAAGAAGGAACGAAGATTGGGTTTAACGTCTCGTCGACAAAGAGGTCATTAGAGACGGAGCACAAGCTCGGATTTTGTCAGGTATGGGGAAGGATATATGGATGGCAGAACGCGAGTTTGAAACGTCTTCCTCCCGAAGGCGAGTCCAGTGCGCTACCACTGCGCCATCTCACTCGGTAAACTATCGATTGAGTTAAAGCAGGAGAATATTTCCTTAACTACCTCTGCATAAGGCATTAGGGCAAAGCCTCTTACCTATTCAGTACCACTATCTTGCAAAAGTAATGCTCTGTTTAATTAAACTGACGAAAGGAAGGAAATAGCAATAAAGATATGAAAATCCTTTTAACTTCAGGATTATTGTTTGATTCCAAAAAGCACAAGGATTCTACACAGAACAATCAAATTACTGTTACACGGATCACGGTGTGCTCGCAGTACAGTCACACAAAGACGTCCCTCAGAACGTGGACTTGAAGAAAATATAAAACACAAAACCTTTAAGTGAATGAGATATCTGCTTGCTAAACCGGGTCACGAATCTGAAACAACACGCAAACAGAAAGAGATCTACTCAACGTTGATTTTAGCCGCGATTGTCACTCTACTACTCAGTCGATAACATTGCCTAAGCAACCACCCTTTCCATATAATTCACCATGTGTTACAATACCTTGTGTGGTAGAGTAAGCGTAGGCCTACACAAAGAAGCTGTATATGCTCGTTTTCATCACATGGTCAAAACAAGCGCAAGGCTGCATTCATGCATGGCTCTCTCTCTTTCTTACTATATATACACTGTCCAGTCACCAACAAAGACACCACCTGTAAAATACTGAGAAATCACCTTTTCGTGTGCGGACCAATGCGAGACGTCCCTGAAGTGGAGATTCAGGTTCTGCAATGTACTGACAGAGATGTGGTTTCTTTGTTGAGGATCCATAACGCGGACAGCCTGATCGAGGTGGTCCCACAGATTATCGACTGGGTTTTAATTCGGGCAATATAGTGGCCATGGGAGTACGGTAAACTCGACCTGGTGTTCTCCGAACCACGCACATACTCTGCAGGCTTTGTGCAGGCTGCATTTCCCTGATAGATGTCATCGTGCCGAGGAAAAACAAACGGCATGTAGCGGTACACACGGTCCCCAACATTACAGCTGCATCTACATAGCTGCACTGTAGATAGGAGTTAACTGCCTGGCACAGGTTTCATCGAACCACCTTCACCCTAATTCGCTATTCCTCTCTCGAACAATGCGCAGAAAAAACCGAACACCTGTATCTTTCCGTGCGGGCTCTTATTTGCCTTATTTTGTTATGATGATAGCTTCTTGCTATGTATGTCAGCGTAAGTATGCTTGTGTCTATCCCCTATATCTTACAGCATGACGAGATCACCTAGGGAATCAAACGAAACCATTCCGCAGACCATAACGCCCCATCCATCGGCCATGACTCTTCCCACGATTGTTGCAGTGTGCTTGCTTTCAGCCCGTTGGAGCGTAAAACGTGATTCATATGAAAAGGCCACTTGTCGCCTCTCAGTGGACCTACAGCTGCGGTATTGGTGTGAAAATTCCAGCATTCGTGGCCGATGAACAGCAGGCTGCATGGGTGGATGAACCAGGCACCTACTGCACAGACCCATACACAGCAACTTTCGCTGGGCGGTCGTTGAGGAAACACTGTTGGTAGCCCCTTGGTTCATCTGGGCGATCAGTTGCTCAATAGTTGCACGTCTTTTCGCCCTCACATATATCCGCATGCGTCGTTCATCCCTGTCATCTAAGGCCAATGCTGCACCACAGTTTCATAGTTGCCGATTTTGGGTAGCACCATTTTGCTGTGCACAGTATACTTTAACCACGGCGGCACGTGAACAGTTAACAGACTTAGCCGTTTGGGAAGGGCTTCCACCCTTGTCCCAAAAGTCAATGACTTTTCTGTTTTGGACGTCTGATAAATCGCTCTGTTCCCACATTACAACTACTTGAGTCCTTTCGCGTCCTCCGTATTCGTTTCAAATACCACCCACTGCTACTGCTGTCAACTGCCGTCTGTGACGTTATTGGCCGTTGACGTCGAACATACGCGGTTGTGGCATTAATGTGGCTGGAGCATGTATGTTAATGCAGTCACGCTCGTTAGCTCTCCATTTCACACACGCTCCCTTCAGGATTTATGTGCACTGTACACCGCCCATCCCTTAGTGCAGCGGGGCCAGGAAAATTGTCACTTGCACACTCTTGGCGAAGCCAGTGAGATGTTTCTGTGGGTTCCTGGTCATGTCAGTCTGCCGGGAAATCAGGCCGCTGCCAAGGCTGCAGCTCTTGTACCTCAGCTCGCGAGTTCCTATATTTCCTCCGATGATCTCTGTGTTGCCGTCTGTCAGGAGGTGGTGTCCGTTTGGCATCGCCAATGGTCCTCCCTTCAAGGGAATAAGCTCCGGCTTACTAAGCCTCTCCCAGCGGCTTGGACGACCTCCTTTCGGCCCTCCCGCCGGGAGGAGCCCATTTTAAGTAGGCTGCGTATTGGGCATTGCTGTTTTAGCCACCGTCATTAGATAAGTGGCGCTCTCCCACCACTTTGTACATATTGTGCCCAAGTTTTAACTGTCCCCCACTTCCTGACGGAATGCCCGTTTTTTAACCGTCTACGTTCCCGCTTGAGTTTGCCGTCTGAGTTATCGACCGTTTCAGCAAATGACGCGCATTCTGTCGACCGCGTTTTACTTTTTATCCACCAAAGCAATATGACTAAAGCCATTTAATTTATAGTTTTTGACCTTTGTTTCTGTATGGTGTCTGTTTTAGCCCTTTTTCCACGTGCCTGTTTTTAGCTGTCTTCTATAATGTCAGTTGGGACTGACGTATAGTCTTTTTTTAACTCCTCTCTGTCTTCGTATTCTATAGTTTTGATTGGCGCGTATGACCCCAGTTTTTTTTTTTTTTTGCGCCCTAAAGCAGAACAAAACAAACAAACATGTCACACACTATTTAAGAGCAACCCAAACGGAATACTATGAAGCAGAACGATTTTGTTTTCTTTCAAACCGTCAAGACCGTGTGACAACCACGTACTTGCTAGACATCGGCCGAAGCCATGCGCTCCTCAAAGACCTCAGGCAGATAAACTCGTGTCGCCGAAGCAGCCGTAAATATGCGGAAGTCGAGCAAAGCGCCACAGATAAGATAACAAAGATTTTTTGCGAGACGAAGCTACGTAAAACCAAATCCAAGAAAAATGTCCGAATATAACCTCCCGTCGATGAAGATTTCGTTGGAGACAGGGTGCCGGCTCAGATTGAGAAATGATGGAAAAGAAATCATCCACGCTTTTTCAAAGGAATCAACAAGGCATTTGCCTTAGATTATTTAGGGAAGTCAAGAATAACGTGAAACAGGACGGTTAGACGAGAGTTTGAACAGCCGTCCTCAGGAATACAAGTTCACTTCATTAGCTCTACATCACATCACTCGGACCAAAAACATTTATAATGAATGTGTGGATGGGTCGTGTCAATCAAATTCCTTGGAACTCCTCTCCCATCTTGTCATTGCTGAATCAAGGCTCTCTAATGACATCGTCGCCAACAAGACGTACGTTTGCCCCTTGTTTACGAACATAACCACCAGCAAGTGTAATGCAAGAAACTGCAGAACAACGTCTTACGTTCACTGTGGTATCGTAAGGTGCGGTTCGTAAAATGTTACGAGATAGTCTACATAACATATGCTCAGCAGGTCGTTTTACAATGAATGATGAAGGGTACCATTGATTTTGCAACCAGTTATTATTTCTGTATTACGGTATTTGTTCAATTGCATCCCTTCACGTTTACAGGGCGATAGTTGTCCTAGTTAATTAGAAGTAGATTATCTGATTCCGGCTGAAGGCATATGGGACGTTTCCGATGCCATCTCTGCACACATAGAAGATTAGCCCGTAATTCACGGGAACTGCGTAATCTGTGCTCAGTCATCTAGTGTCATATACCTCCACTCAGTTGCTGCTGTACTGCGTTCCGGAGGTGCACCAAAGTGAAGGCGTTACATATGCATGCAAGAAATTTCTATAGGATATGTTACAGGAAAGACGTCACATCGCGGATAGAGTTACTCAGAACGTTTAGTGAGTCATTGATCTAACTTATTACCACCTTTAACATTCATATTTCACGATGCTAAGAACAGCGAAATTTTGGGTTCGTGCTGAAGGATATCGACAACTACATGAGGACATCGTTAACACAGGTCGGCTACAAGATACTGTTGAAACTCCTGAAGAGAGGAGAACAACAGATTGAAATTGCAGTTGGAGGATATTAAGCGGAATGTAAGAAAAGAAGAGGATGAATAGAACAGTCGTTAGACTGAAACAATTGACATATCAAAGGGTCTTACGGAACAAAAAAATCTATCAACTTTAGCGGACTGCACGAAAGAATATGACTGTATCAACACACACACTTTTGAGAGGATCCTGAAGAACAGAAGCGTACTTGAGTCCTAATACATGAGATTCTCACAGACACAAAGACGTGGGTGTGACGTTCAGAAGAACACCATCGGAAGAGTACGAGATCGACTGGTGTCATACAGGGAGATGGATTGTCACAAATTTTGTTCAACATAGCGCTGGAAGAAGTGATCAGATAGTAAACTAAAAAATAGGAATACGAAAGACGCATTTGGGGGAACAATGGGATAACATGGCCCAAGTGGGCTGGAAAGACATAGCAATATGGACGACACGGCAAGTGAGACAGAAGAAGAACCAAAGAAACGACTCACAACCTAAACAAGGTAGGAAAGGAGACTGAACTGAGGAGCGCTTACAACAAGACAGAGAGAATGAATACCACTGAGGATTGGAAAACAACGGAGGGCACCGGGGAAAAGGTGCAAAAATTTATATATCTGAGAGAATTCATAGCCAGAAGAAACAGGAGCAGTGAGGGAATAATAGAGGATGAAGGGGTCAGACTTCTCATTACCAGGAATATGTACAATACAAAGAAGATACATACCAACGTAAAGATGAGACATTACTAGGCAACGATGAAGAATGCGGTGCTGTATGCGGCTGAGAAAACGTAAGAACGATATGATTAGTAACAGAAGCGATAAAAGTTTTGAGGAAAGTACTGGGCCCTAAAAGAGTTGGTGAGAAATGGATGCAAAGATCTAGTAAAGAAATGTACAGCAGCGTGAGGACTAATAGGAGAAATCAGACTGAAAATGGTAAGATATGCAGAACGTGACGAAGCTTACCGTCAGGGAAACAACTGTGAGGAAATGAGGAGAGATAGGAAGCAAGAGGGTTTTTAAAGTCAAGAAGGGTTGATCTCAATTGGCAATCAAGTTTGCAAGGGAAAGATAACTGGACAATCAAGTGCACACCACACCGACCAGTATGCTAGAGACCAATATTAGTAAGGAATATATAAAAAGGATGATGTCACCTGTCTGGCAGACAAGGGAAGAGGATATTCAAGATATCGGAGAAAGAGTGGAAGAACAGAAGAGAGAGGATGAAGATCTTCTGGAAACAGAAGAAATTAATCCATGAAGGGACTATCTGTTGTCCTGTAGGGACTGTGACAATAGAAGAAGGGGGATACCAACAGTCTCTCGTGGGCGACATCTGAGTATGGAATGCTGAGAAGGGGATAGGATGGCACGTATATACAGAATGTCTCAAACGCTTTGGATCTGAGGTATAGGGGGGTGATAAGATAACATCATGTATGTCGAGACTTCCTGGCAATGATCGGCGACCTTTAGTATTCGCAGGTCCCAGCGGGGTCTACCACCTGGGTGTGGTGCGTACTACCTACTCCAGTAAATTGATTCAGTGAATTTTAGAAAGGGAACCTTAAGAATTAGTGTCTCTAAGCGGAGAGAGATATTTTAGAAGTGAATTAGGAACACCAATTTCGCTGGACCTGTTCCCTTTCATACAGAGCAGATGATTGGATTATAGGCAACACACGAGGCATTTGTATGCTACAGTGTGCCTGCGCTGTGCCATATCTCAGGGGCATAACAAATAAGAAAAGGACGACTAGCGTCACTGGGAAGTAAACATTTTGTCTCTAATAAAGTTGTAACCACTAGACTTTTAATGCAAATACCTTGAAATACAGTGTGTATACCGTCCACCACAGTGGAGTATACACTGATCAGCCTGAACATGAGGACCACCTACCTACTATTGATACAAACTCATCCAGGCAATAGCAGCATCACCTGGCGAGGAGTGACTGCTAATCACACACACATTGTGCATGCAGTACCAGTCGGCATGCTGTCAGTTTGTAGAATGAGGAAGGCATGCGATTAATCTAAGCTACTAGCCAGGGCTCTGGTCTCAACCACTGCATTGTGTTAATCACCTCACTGGTAGGATGTTTGACAATTTCGGGAAAAACGACAGAGGAAAACAAACTATAATGAGACAAGCAAATAATCCTAATAAAAGTGTCCGAAATCCATTGGTTTCCCCGATAATACGTATGCACACGAGCAGTCATGCCAGTGTTGCAGTACTGTTAATTAATGAAAATTTCCAGTTTCCAGCGTGATGGCTGGAATCCGAGGACGTTTCATCATCAGTAAACGCCGGGACCGTCATATTCAAACACATTGTCAGTGTCCAAATATTTGGTTGATGTTCGTTTTGGTGAAAGGATGCATATGTCGTACAAGTATGACGGTGTACTGGCACGTTTTAGTGTATCGGTCGTGGTTCGCTAGTACTATGACAGCCGGCCGCTGTGGCCGAGCGGTCCTGGGCGCTTCAGTCCAGAACCGCACTGCTGCTAGGGTCGCAGGTTCGAATTCTGCCTCGGACATGGATGTGTGTGATGTCCTTAGGTTAGTTAGGTTTAAGTAGTTCTAAGTCAACGGGACTGATGACATCAGATTTTAAGTCCCATAGTGCTTAGAGCCATTTGAACTATTTAAATACCATGACCACCCAGATCCCCTAACTTAAAACTGTTGGATTTTTCGTGTGGGGATATTTTGAAGCTTGGGTTTATTTAAGCCCTGTTGACAGTGCCGGTGAAATCTGGGAAAGCATTGTGGATGGTTGTCAGCGCATTCGGAATACGCCTGAATGTGTTCGGGCATAGACTGGGAGATGTGTTGAAGCCTACCTTCAGATGCAAAGTGACTATGCAGAAGACATGTTATAATGTGTTTGTTCTCAAGCAGATCCTGGGGAATTCTGTTGCAACGTGTTCATGTTCTCATTTCATGTTCTCAGGCATAATACGACGTATTGTGGTAACCATTGGTTTCTGGACCTAAGTATTATTAGCATTATTTGGCTTGTTGCATTGACCTCTGCTCACCTCTTTCGTTTGTATGTATAATAGTCAAATACCATATAGAGTACAATATATGGATTAAAAATCCTAGGTCTAGATCTCAATAATATATTTCTTGTTAACTACGTATTTTCAGCTAATTGATGAGCTATTTTCAGGTCTGAAATACGGAAAGGTGCTTTTGAGAGGTGAACAATAACAAGAATACAAAAATTTTTTACGACATTGGCCGTTTATCATATCCATTGTTCACATGGCAACACTTCTGTGTTAATACAAAGTGATTAACAGTTGCATAGTGCATATGTTGATGTAAATAATACGTACCACTCGTAATACTAGCTACAGAGCAATTACGTGCCAGCTGAGTTTACTGAAGTGTGATAATATGAAAACTGAATCAACATACGATAAATGGATAAAGTAAGATAATACTTTTATATCAGTCAGTAAATATTGTGTGGGTCTTTATTTTTTTTAGTATGCACATGTCAATATGACCCTTCAGTTTAAAGAGAGCGTTTGAGGTCAACAGATTACACGAAGTGTACTGCCATTATACGCACGTAACAAAATAATAACTTTATATTGGTAGGTGTTTGTAATATAAGTTCTATTATTAAACGTATCTTGTTATTGTTCCGCTCTTACTTACAACTTTCTGTGTTTTAGATTTGAAGATAGCTCGTCATTTAGCTGGAACTAGTTATCAGTAATTTACAATCTTGACCAAGAATTTTCAATCCATACTTTTTAACAAAATAGATTGGTTATCTACCTATTTGATATTGTTAAACAATAATACCATATATAGTAGTTTACGGCCTCTAGGTGCATACTCTCTCAGAGCTGTAGAAGAGAAAGACGGCTCGACTCTGGAATAGACAGACACTCCATAATTAGGAAAAACGCCTCCTCGGTTGGATACAGCCCACTAATCTCAGGAGAGCAGGTGGCGGTCTGTGATTTCTGATGGCCGCGTCTCTGTTTACCGAGGAAGTGGACGGCCAAGTGGCAGAAGACGGCGCGAGGGCCGGCAAAAAACTAGCTGGAGGAGGGGGAGGTCCTCCGGGCCCGAACAAAGCGCGGCGCAGGTGTCTGTCCGGGCGGCGTTTGTTCCAGCAGCCGCCGCCGTGGCACGGACCACTGGAGCAAGAGTGCGGCCGCTCCAGCTCCAGCTCACTCGCACGCTCCACTGCGCCCTGCAAGGCGCCACCACCTGCCGGCGCGCCACCCCCGCAGGCGCCGCCGTCGTCGCTGCGCTCGGCGTCGCGATGTCACAACACAAGCATATCGGCGAGGGAACTGCCCGCTGTGCACTACTCCAGGTTCATCTTGGTTGCCTTACAAGGCGTCGTCACTGATAAAATTTTTGATACATTGGTGACTATAAAAACAACAATTAACGCAATTTTCGGTCTTGATCGTTCTTTGTACACACGATGCAACTTAATGCCTTTCGGCCTATTCCTTCTCCAAAATCAGACACGCGCGGACACAATTTGGGAACGTGGACACCAGTCGCGCATGAACAAGACAAATTAGCAGAAGCCTTCGAATTTTTGCACTTGCCTTTCTCCTGTGGATTCATCCACTTACGCGTTCGACACGTATGTTGAACACACCTCGTCTTCCCATTCTCTCTGTCCATCCACGTCTTCCTCCCTCTTTCTATCCACCTCATCCTCCCACCTCAGTCTGTCACCACTTCCCCCCTCTTTTTGTTTCTTCATCTCTTCCTTCCCCTCTCTTGGTTCGTTTCCTCCATGTACTCTCTCTGACCATATCGTCGTCCTTCATCTGACCCCTGTCACTTTTCACCACTGCCTATGCCTCTTTCCACCTACCTCATTCATGTACCTTTCATTCCCTGTCTCTGTCCGTTTCCTCCTGGCCCCAGTTCTGTCCATCCCCCCCCCCCCCCCCCCCAGTACATGTCCTCAGCCATGCATATGGGCATATGTATCCCCTGTAATACATTTCAATTAAGCAGGCTAGTAACATCCCCACAACACAACTGTTGTGCAGGGCAGGCTACACATCAGGGGCTTGAAGGCCTGAAAATGATTTGTTGGCCCTGCAGGTCAATAAAGTATGCTGATACTACTCCAGCACAACACACCCGTGAAGCAGGGCAGACTGCACGTTTGCCTGTCATAAAGGCTGCTCTGCAAATTCGATTGATCTGGCAGGCTGCTACTGTTCCCACAAAACATGTACATGACATAGAGCAGCCTATAAGCCAGGGGCCTGAAAAATACGTTTTTTTCCCACACGGCTCAGCTCTAAGCCCTTTGGGACTTAACATCTCAGGTCATCAGACCGCTGGACTTACAACTACTTAAATCTAACTAACCTAAGGACATCACACTTATCCTTGCCCGAGGCTGGATTCGAACCTGCGACTGTAGCAGCAGCGCGGTTCCGGACTGAAGCGCCTAGAACCGCTCGGCCACAGTGGCCGGCTTTTCCTATACCTCCATTCCTATTGGGGCTAGATAGTCACAAACCGAACAATGCTGATCCTCACGAGGTTCGCAGTGTCGAAGTTGACTGAAATCGATACAGGGGTTTTGAAAGACATACTTATGCACACTCTGCTTTATATTTATAAAAGATATATCAACTTTCAAAATTTCTCAGCTAACTATAGGACAAAAAAGGCACATGAAGACAGAGTAGCTCTTAAATGGTGAGGAATTCTATAAATTACAAGCTATGTAGATGTAGAATGTAGGATGGTATCAGTTGCTTGTGCTAGGGCATTCTCTTATGAATGAGCTTACATCATGACCAGCAACATTCTGTCCCGGTACAGGCACACATTTCCAGGTGACCACATCTACTTCAACAAATCAACCACAGTTTTTGAGTCCACAGATACCTCCAACAAATCACAGGAATCTGAGAAAGGAAAGACAGAAAAGGAAAGATCTACACTAAGAAAACAAAAAATAGGAGAAAGATTTTCCTCATGACCATAGATGGTAACAACTGGAAGGAGTAGCAGACCATTCATTTACAAGCTCACATAGCCATACTTCCATGGTCACAGTGTTAAATAAAATAGTGATTTTATATCGTGCTAATTCGTACGTTGTCAGAGTCGTGAGAATTTGTTCTTAAATTAATTTCTTCGCACATGATCTCAAATTTTCGGACAACTGCTTTTTAAATGCTATATTTCTCTAAACTGCAGTTACTTGGATGTTATGCTATATTTATCTGCTAAAAAAATAATTCTTACCTAAAGTGGTAAGTTCCTGTTTGGGGTGTGGTAAGTTACTGGGGCTGGAAAGTAACGTACACTTGAACAGCAGTTTATTATCAGAATAATTAAACACTTTACAACTAGAAAATACACAGTTTAATGGTGAAGTGGTTGGTGACTAGTGAATAAGGTAGTTAGAGCCAAGGCTCATCACATCGATGAATACAGTTATTAAAATACACGAACACAAGATGATGATAATTCTGGACGGGCGGGGTGGCGTATTGTCCTGCTGAAATTGTCGAAGTCCGTCGGAATGCACAGTGAACATGAATGGATGCAAGTGCTACCTGTCAGAGTGGTAGACATATCAGAGGTCCCATATCACTTCAACTGCACGGACCCCCACACCATTACAGAGCCCCCACCAGCTTAAACAGTTCCCTGATGACATGCAGGGTCCATTGGTTCATGAGTTTGTGTCCACACCCGTACACGTCCATCCGCTCGATACAACTTGAAACGAGATTCGTCCGAACAGGCAACATGTTTCCAGTCATCAGCCGTCCAATGTCGGTGTTGACGGGCCCAGGCGAGACATAAAGCTTTGTGTCGTGCAGTCATCAAATTACACGACTGGACCTGCAGCTCCGAAAACCCATATCGATGATGTTCCTTTGAAAGGTTCGCAGGCTGACACTTGTTGATGGCCCAGCAATGAAATCTGCAGCAATTTCCGAGAGGGTTGCACTTATGTCACTTCGCACGAGTCTCATCAGTCGTCGTTGGTACCGTTCTTGCAGGATCTTTTTCCGGCTGCAGTGATGTCGGAGATTTGATGTTTTAGCAGATTCCTGACATTCACAGTACACTCGTGAAATGGTCGTGCGGGAAAATCCCCACTTCATCGCTACCTCGGAGATGCTGTGTGCCATCGTTCGTGCGCCGATTATAATATAAATTCAAACTCTCTTTTATCTTTATAACGTGCCATTGTGGTAGCAATAACCGATCTTGTCGTTTTATATAGACGTTAGTTACCGCAGCGCCTTATTCTGCCTGTTTACGTATATATATTTGAATATGCATGCCTATACCAGTTTCTTTGGCGCTTCAGTGTATATATGTAACTTTAAATGTATTTATACAGGGTGTTCGGAAATTCCCGTTACAAACTTCTAGGACCTGTAGAGGGGAGTGACTACGTAATATCTTAGGAAGAGACCCATATCCAGAATGGTACCGTTTCCGTGTTACATCGGTTTGAAAACATGTTTGCTAGGTGGGTATGCAACAGGGTAATCGTGGGAAGGAGGCGGGGGCGGGGGTGACGTCGGATCAGTGGGTTTCACTTGACTTTCATCGTACCTCTCTGACCTGGTTCGAGCCTTACTCATGTGTCTGTGAGTTTTAGAACAATATGGTTGAATTACACGTTTGCAGGATACATGAACCTTCTTAATCGCGAAGCTCACGGTAATGGAAGAGCTGCTTGTCACCTTTATCAAGGTCGTTCTCCACAACGTCGGACTCCATAGCATACCCTTTACTCAATGGCGTCGAGAAAGGAGTACCTTCACTCAACAGGTGTGGTTGTAGTGCTCCAAGGAGACCCCGCAAACCGAAACTGGAAGAGGCTGTACTGCGTCATGTTGTAAAGAACTCGTCACGAGTACACGAGCTCTTTCATTGTCTTTTAATGAGTAAAATCGTAAAACAAATCCTGTATTGGGTCACGCATAATCAATTACCTGTAAAAATGGTCGCGTTAACATGTTTTCAAATGACTGTAGTACAGAAGTGGTACATTCCCAGACATGGGTTCCAAATTCGAAATATTATCTACTGACTCCCCTCTAAAAGTGCTAGAATTTTGTAACGGAAATTTCCGAACACACTGTGTATGTGATGTGTCGTCTTTTGGACACGTCCGAAAGAACAGATTCAATTAGTGACCTGTAGCCATATATACAAACGACGAAAGAGAATATCCGACAACAGCTGCAATCGCCCATTGAAATAAATCTGGCAGCAAGTGAAAATTTGTGCTAGTCCGGGACTTGAAATCAGATTTCGCTCTTATCGCAAGCAGTCGCCTTAACCACTTCTGCTATCCGAGCATGCTTGTCCATTATTCTGATTGCCCACAGCATCCGCACTGAATGTATCATTATTTGCTGCCACGGTGCTTATATTTATCTGTGTTGTGTCTGTTCCTTCGGACATTTCAGGTGAAGCCCATTGCGGATAACGGTCAGAGGACACTATGTATGTAGTGTTTGATACATAGGAATTTGAGCTGTATTGGAAGCGTGCTTGTATAGCTGAAGTGGCTAAGGTGGCCATTTGCGATAAGCAGAATATCTGGGTTAGAGTCCCTGTCTGCTACAAATTTTCACTTGTCGCCATTGCAAGAATTTTCCTTTCGTCGTGTATATACGGTAGCAAACAGAATGGAGTACGTTTTTCGGACATGTCCGAAAGGACAGACACTACACGTATGAATTAATGGAAAATAATACTTTCAGTGGGGATGCGCTCTATGTTCGACCTCTTGCGGGAATCAGGTGGGCCCGCGAGCAATGAGGATACTGGACGGAGGAAGCTATGTATGTAGTGCGCAACGTACGGAAATTTGTGATGCTCAGGAAGCGAAGTGGTTAGGACGATCTCTCGTGACAAGCGGGAAATCCGTATTCGAGTGCCGGTGTGGCACAAATGTTCACTTTTTGCCATTGGATTTATTTCAGTGCCCAATTGCAACTGATGTCGGAATTTCTCTTTCGTCATATGTGAGTTGATCGGTTTCGAACTTTAGTACCACCTTTCCGCCTCTGTAGTCTAGTTCTTTGCGTTGTTAGCTGGTAATGAGGACGTATTCGTTTCGATTCACAGTTTGCAAATTAGATTTTTCAGTCGTCGAATTCGGGAGGACGGCGGTTCAAATCTCCGCCTAGCCATCCAAATTTAGGTTTGCCGTGACTTCACTGTATATCTACAGACAAATGCTGCGATAGCTCCTGTGAAAAGGCACGGCTGATTTTCCTTCCTCACCATTTCGTAATCCGAGCTTGTGTTCTGTCTCCAATAACATCGTTGTTGACGGGTCATTAAAACCAGGGTCCTCACGAGCTTTTGATGCCAAATTAGAAACTGATTGATTAAATAAGTAGCGGAACTGGTATGCAAGCCGTCGAAATGGCGTGAAGTCTGAAAACGTTCACCCAACTGGAAACCATATAACCTATTTTACTGATATATTCCGTTATGCGAGTAGCATATATTCTGTGGGGGCGGTCCAGAGTCCATAGTAAAGGTACACTAAAATCTTGGCTATACGTTACGCGATACGCAGTAAATTATGATTTTGAAATACCACGAAGGTAACTGATGCAGACCTAATTTGTAACAAACGATAATTCATACGGCTACGTGTTCAAAATGGATTCCTAGGTATATGTAAATGCTGTTTCCTGCTGCCTCTGGAAAATTTTATATTTATACTAGTTCTCATGTTTTGTAATTTCCGAAATCTCTCGTCCCCAGTTGTTGGCAACTAATTACATACGATAATTATGCTTTTTAACGACAGCATGTCAGTATGTAGAAATAGTTTGAGTGACAGTTGCATGTAGCAGAACGCTATATAGCAGAAATGCTGTTATGAGCCCTTCGAGCAGGAACAGGCCGGGCCTGTGTAATATATTTCGTAACATGGACTAGAAATTTTCAGCACTCTCTGGGCGCGCGATGGAGAATTATTATTTTTCTATAGCATGTTCTTTGCCAACACTTCCCAGTGTTTACGTCTGTTACGCAGTTCGAGAGAAGAATGTCTTAGCAGCAGAGAGGCACCGATGTGTAAGACCACTCTTGAGATAAAAAGGTAACGGACATCGATCTTCGTCATATAGCGTGACGAGCAGAAACAGTATTACGTCACGAGAGAGTGAGTGCTCGTAGACGTAGCTAAAACGTTACGACTATGCAGCTACCTGATTAGAGGTGAAACGCAAACATGATATTGAGCTTTAATGGGCTGGCATACTGCCAAGAATCAAAAGTGAAGCATCCGTTATGAGGTTGATAAACGACGTCTGCTTATAACGTTTGGCTGTTGTTCCCCAAAGACGAGAGCTAAAATAACACAGTATCACATACATCGAATAACAATAAAGTACTTCACTCACATTCATTCCAAACTTTTACTCTACTTTTATCTATAATTTCCTGTCACATCCTGAGACCCTTAGTTCCTCATTATGCTACGATCTTCTCAATTTAGAAAGTTTTCAGGTAAATCTTACTCTTAGATGTACAGACTCTGTATTCGAATAGTGATGGTTGTCGCCGTAAATGAATGGAATTCCATGTACATGATGCTCTGTATGACACTATATTATTGAAATGTGTGATTATTTTCCGTTTTTATTGTGCAAAGCAATGCTTGAGCGTGCTATTTACCGAATTCGGCTTGCAGGTCGGAAAAGTCTATGTCGCTCGGACAGCCTCATCTGTTCACAGTTTGAGATAGAGTGCTAACCTATACAAACAGGCAGCAGTTGGTCCCAGACTCTGTACGGAACGCTTCATGCACAGCGAGTGCATAGAATGGGCGCGGATAAAGGCATTGGTCAGTCCCGCATAAGTCGCTACGTCTTCCACCATCAGAGTTTTGTGATATGAAACTCTTCACTAAAACAGTAGCTGCACCTACTGGAACAATGCGTTTCTATTTCAGAATTCCTCTGCAGAACTGCGTCGACGACATTACTACAGAACTACTGAGATCCTTCGGAGACCCATTTATGATAAAACTATTCCACTATTCCACTTGGCATGCAGGATATATGAGACGAGCGGAACACTACCAAAAAATCATCAGTTTAATAAGTCATGGTTGCAAAGTACTGATGTTAACTGCTTACAAAAGAGTGGAAAAACTGATAGAAACCGACCTTGAGCAAGATCAGTTTGCATTCCGGAGAAATGTACGAACACTCTAAGACTTATATTAGAAGATGCGCTGGGGAAAGCAGCAGCGCTGACTGAAATACGTTGTTTAAAATTCTGGGGATAGCAGGGATAAAGTACATGACAGTGAACCTTTATTTACAACTAATTCAGAAAACTGACTACATTTATAAGAGTCGAAGAACATAATATGGAAGCGGTAGAGGAGTGAGACAGAGTTTGTGCATTCAGCGATGTTGTTCAATCTGTACATTGAACAATCAGTATAGAAAACCAAGGAGAAATTGGGAAAGAGAATTAAAGTTCAGACAGAAGAAATAAAAACGTTGAGGTATGCCGATGACATTGTAATTCTATCAGTTACGCTAAACGTACTATCTTGAAAAGGGACTAGAGATGAACATCGACTAAAGTAAAATAAGGGTAATGAAATGAAGACGAATTATTTGGTCCGTCCATAAGCTTAATAAACAGTGTCCATTAGCTTAATAAACAGAGACTTTAGTCATAAACAAAATGTTCTCCTTCACTATTTGCAACAGTATGCCAACGCCGGGATAACTTTTCGATCCGCGAGTGTAGAAATCACGTGATTTTGAGGCTAAGAACTCGACGAACCATGTTCCGAGCCATCTGGAAAGGAAGTTCGATAGAGAGCGCCGGCCGGGGTGGCCGAGCGGTTCTAGGCGCTACAGTCTGGAACCGCACGACCGCTACGGTCGCAGGTTAAAATCCTGCCTCGGGCATGGATGTGTGTGATGTCCTTAGGTTAGTTAGATTTAAGTAGTTCTAAGTTCTAGGGGACTGATGACCTCAGAAGTTAAGTCCCATAGTGCTCAGAGCCTTTTGAACCGTTCTCATGGAGAGCGGAAAGAGTCCGAGGACGCAAGACCAAGTGAATAAGGGGGGGATGGATGACTTCTCAACCGAACTTGTGTATAGCGTTTTTTGTTAGTCTAGCAGAATGCAGCCTTTCTGGCCGTTGTTCTGAGACTGCATCTGCAAGACGTCTCAGCTGTTAAAAATAAATATCAGCAGCGATGTTTACACCTCGGGGAAGGAATTCATGGTACACCACACAGTCGCTGTTCCACCAGATGTATAACGGATGCGCACAGGTCTCTGTACTGGGAATTGCTGCTTTATTTGGGCTCAAACATTCCTTATGTTAGCATGAAGACACCATTTCGTGTCACCACTGACGATACAGGATAGGAATGGACTATATTTACGTTTATGTAGGCTAGGAATGGTCGATGTTTTTCACAAGCTAGTTGATGACGAGGAACCAGAGTTACACATATGACCACCCGCTGATTTCTGTCATTTTGGCTTAGAACATACGGCACTCATAAACTCAGTTTCTGAACCTTCGCTATTAAGTGAAAATGTGACACAATAGTGGAATGACCACAGCTCATCACATTTGCGAGTTCTCGAGTACACTGACGTGGATAATCGTGGATTAATGTATTTAAACGATTTGCATCAAACCCGGAAGGTCTTCCTGAACTTGGAGGGTCACTAAACTCGAAACGATCCTCGTTAAAACGAGAAAACCATTTTCTTGCCGTTGTTTGTCCAGTGGCATTATCCCCATAAACGGCTAATCAGCAATTTATCGTAGATCGCTGGAAGAACGTAAAGTACCTAGCGACTGGAAGAAAGCACAGGTCGTTCCCATTTTCAAGAAGGGTCATAAATCAGATGCGAATAATTATAGGCCTATTTCGCTTACGTCAATCTGTTGTAGAATAATGGAACATGTTTTGTGTTCTCGTATTATGACGTTCTTAGATAATACAAATCTCCTTCATCATAACCAACATGGATTCCGCAAACAGAGATCATGTGAAACTCAGCTCGCCCTATTTGCCCAAGAAATTCACAGTGCCGTAGACACTGGCGAGCAGATTGATGCCGTATTCCTGGACTTCAGGAAGGCATTTGATACGGTTCCGCACTTACGTTTAGTGAAAAAAATACGAGCTTACGGAATATCGGACCAGGTTTGTGATTGGATTCAGGATTTCCTAGAAGAAAGAACACAACATGTCATTCTTAACGGTTCAAAATCTGCAGATGTAGAGGTAATTTCGGGAGTACCGCAAGGAAGCGTGATAGGACCTTTATTGTTTACAATATACATAAATGACTTAGTTGACAACATCGGTAGCTCCGTGAGGCTATTTACAGATGACACGGTTGTCTACAAGAAAGTGGCAACATCAGAAGACTCGTACGTACTCCAGGAAGACCTGCAGAGGATTAATGCATGGTGCGACAGCTGGCAGCTTTCCCTAAACGTAGATACATGTAATATAATGCGCATACATAGGGGCAGAAATCCATTCCAGTACGATTATGCCATAGGTGGTAAATCATTGGAAGCGGTAACGACCGTAAAATACTTAGGAGTTACTATCCGGAGAGATCTGAAGTGGAATGATCACATAAAACAAATAGTGGGAAAAGCAGGCGCCAGGTTGAGATTCATAGGAAGAATTCTAAGAAAATGTGACTCATCGACGAAAGAAGTAGCTTACAAAACGCTTGTTCGTCCGATTCTTGAGTATTGCTCATCAGTATGGGACCCTTACCAGGTTGGATTAATAGAAGAGATAGACATGATCCAGCGAAAAGCAGCGCGATTCGTCATGGGGACATTTAGTCAGCGCGAGAGCGTTACGGAGATGCTGAACAAGCTCCAGTGGCGGACACTTCAAGAAAGGCGTTACGCAATACGGAGAGGTTTATTATCGAAATTACGAGAGAGCACATTCCGGGAAGAGATGGGCAACATATTACTACCGCCCACATATATCTCGCGTAATGATCACAACGAAAAGATCCGAGAAATTAGAGCAAATACGGAGACTTACAAGCAGTCGTTCTTCCCACGCACAATTCGTGAATGGAACAGGGAGGGGGGGATCAGATAGTGGTACAATAAGTACCCTCCGCCACACACCGTAAGGTGGCTCGCGGAGTATAGATGTAGATGTAGAAATGTTTCTAGCTGCCTCCGCTGCTGTCACCCCCTGCTGACCTGAAACAGAATAAATTATCGGAAACGTTCGATTTCTCCACTTGGCACTCCATTTTCTAGCGTCCACAACTCCACTCACTATCTCCTAATGACAAAATGATAATATCTTAATTCAGATAGCAACAGTGAAGTACAAATAAAAACTTACAATCGATAAATAACCCGATAGTAGCCGGAATACTGGCATCCAAAACAAAAATGCTAGGAACTTACGCACCAATCTCATAAATCAGGGGATATTGAGAGGATGATATTTAGATACCCTAAATGTAGTACGAGACGATTCTTTACATGATCATCAAAATACGTGACAAAAGCCGAAGAAGGGAGGATTTTTTTTTTTTTGTTCACCAGTTTACTGACTGGTTTGATGCGGCCCGCCACGAATTCCTTTCCTGTGCTAACCTCTTCATCTCATAGTAGCACTTGCAACCTACGTCCTCAATTATTTGCTTGACGTATTTCAATCTCTGTCTTCCTCTACAGTTTTTGCCCTCTACAGCTCCCTCCAGTACCATGGAAGTCATTCCCTCATGTCTTAGCAGATGTTCTATCATCCTGTCCCTTCTCCTTATCAGTGTTTTCCACATATTCCTTTCCTCTCCGATTCTGCGTAGAACCTCCTCATTTCTTACCTTATCAGTCCACCTAATTTTCAACATTCGTTTATAGCACCATATCTCAAATGCTTCGATTCTCTTCTGTTCCGGTTTTCCCACAGTCCATGTTTCACTACCATACAATGCTGTACTCCAGACGTACATCCTCAGAAATTTCTTCCTCAAATTAAGGCCAGTATTTGATATTAGTAGACTTCTCTTGGCCAAAAATGCCTTTTTTGCCATAGCGAGTCTGCTTTTGATGTCCTCCTTGCTCCGTCCGTCATTGGTTATTTTACTGCCTAGGTAGCAGAATTCCTTAACTGCATTGACTTCGTGACCATCAATCCTGATGTTAAGTTTCTCGCTGTTCTCATTTCTACTACTTCTCATTACCTTCGTCTTTCTCCGATTTACTCTCAAACCATACTGTGTACTCATTAGACTGTTCATTCCGTTCAGCAGATCATTTAATTCTTCTTCACTTTCACTCAGGATAGCAATGTCATCAGCGAATCGTATCATTGATATCCTTTCACCTTGTATTTTAATTCCACTCCTGAACCTTTCTTTTATTTCAATCATTGCTTCCGCGATGTACAGATTGAAGAGTAGGGGCGAAAGGCTACAGCGTTGTCTTACACCCTTCTTAATACGAGCACTTCGTTCTTGATCGTCCACTCTTATTATTCCCTCTTGGTTGTTGTACATATTGTATATGACCTGTCTCTCGCTATAGCGTATCCCTACTTTTTTCAGAATCTCGAACAGCTTGCATCATTTTATATTGTCGAACGCTTTTTCCAGGTCGACAAATCCTATGAAAGTGTCTTGATTTTTCTTTAGCTTTGCTTCCATTATTAGCTGTAACGTCAGAATTGCATCTCTCGTCCCTTTTCCTAAAGCCAAACTGATCGTCACCTAGCGCATTCTCAATTTTCTTTTCCATTCTTCTGTACATTATTCTTGTAAGCAGCTTCGATGCATGAGCTGTTAAGCTCATTGTGCGATAATTCTCGCACTTGTCAGCTCTTGCCGTCTTCGGAAATGTGTGGATGATGCTTTTCCGAAAGTCAGATGGTATGTCGCCAGACTCATATATTCTACACACCAACGTGAATAATCGTTTTGTTGCCACTTCCTCCAATGATTTTAGAAATTCTGGTGGAATGTTATCTATCCCTTCTGCCTTACTTGACCGTAAGTCCTCCAAAGCTCTTTTAAATTCCGATTCTAATACCGGATCACCTATTTCTTCTAAATCGACTCCTGTTTCTTCTTCTATCACATCCGCCAAATCTTCACCCTCATAGAGGCTTTCACTGTATTCTTTCCACTTATCTGCTCTCTCCTCTGCATTTAACACTGGAATTCCCGTTGCACTCTTAATGTTACCACCGTTGCTTTTAATGTCACCAAAGGTTGTTTTGACTTTTCTGTATGCTGAGTCTGTCCTTCCGGCAATCATATCTTTTTCGATGTTTTCACATTTTTCCTGCAGCCTTTTCGTCTTAGCTTCCCTGCACTTCCTATTTATTTCATTCCTCAGCGACTTGTATTTCTGTATTCCTGATTTTCCCGGAACATGTTTGTATTTCCTCCTTTCATTAATCAACTGAAGTATTTCTTCTGTTACCCATGGTTTCTTCGCAGCTACCTTCGTTGTACCTATGTTTTCCTTCCCAACTTCTGTGATGGCCCTTTTTAGAGATGTCCATTCCTCTTCAACTGTACTGCCTACTGCGCTATTCCTTATTGCTGTATCTATAGCGTTAGAGAACTTCAAACGTATCTCGTCATTCCTTAGTACTTCCGTATCCCACTTCTTTGCGTATTGATTCTTCCTGACTAATGTCTTGAACTTCAGCCTACTCTTCATCACTACTATATTGTGATCTGAGTCTATATCTGCTCCTGGGTACGCCTTACAATCCAGTATCTGATTTCGGAATCTCTGTCTGACCATGATGTAATCTAATTGAAATCTTTCCGTATCTCCCGGCCTTTTCCAAGTATACCTCCTCCTCTTGTGATTCTTGAACAAGGTATTCGCTATTACTAGCTGAAACTTGTTACAGAACTCAATTAGTCTTTCTCTTCTTTCATTCCTTGACCCAAACCCATATTCTCCTGTAACCTTTTCTTCTAATCCTTCCCTACAACTGCATTCCAGTCACCCATGACTATTAGATTTTCGTCCCCCTTTACATACTGCATTACCCTTTCAATATCCTCATACACTTTCTCTATCTGTTCATCTTCAGCTTTCGACGTCGGCATGTATACCAGAACTATCGTTGTCGGTGTTTGTCTGCTGTCGATTCTGATTAGAACAACCCGGTCACTGAACTGTTCACAGTAACACACCCTCTGCCCTACCTTCCTATTCATAACGAATCCTACACCTGTTATACGATTTTCTGCTGCTGTTGATAACGAATCCTACACCTGTTATACGATTTTCTGCCGCTGTTGATATTACCCGATACTCATCTGACCAGAAATCCTTGTCTTCCTTCCACTTCACTGACCCCTACTATATCTAGATTGAGCCTTTGCATTTCCCTTTTCAGATTTTCTAGTTTCCCTACCACGTTCAAGCTTCTGAAGGGAGGATATAAAATGCAGAATGGCAGAAGGAAGGAATGCATTTCTAAAAAAAAGAGGCGTTTGTTAAAACTGCGTACAAATTGAAACGCTGAAACGCTATAATGATTTCTCTGAAGGTATTTGTCTGGTGCAATTTTGTCATATGATGACATGATGGAGACGTGGCTGTTGTTTGAAGACAAATGTTGATGGTGTTAGGACAGCAACCAGCCACAAATTTACTTTCAGTTCCTTTATTCAAAGTATACCGTTACCGGTTTCGAATCGTTGTGATTCATCCTCAGACGGTTTACACGCTTTCTTTATGACATGTGGTGTGTTTTTTACAGATAAATTGTTGTGAAACGTCTGTTTCGAGTGTTTGTTTTCATAACATTCGTCCTACATACGTAAATGCATTCCCACTGCATCCTTGATGTTGCACACGTAAATAGTTCTCACTGAACGCTTTAGATTTGTCACTGAGATGATTTCTACCACGCACCACATGTTTTGACACATACAAAGAGCTTAAATTGTCTGGAGTGTAGCCTTGTGGTGAAGTGAAACGTGGACGATATGCATTTCAGATACAGGTTTCTGAAATCTGTTGCGTGTATATAACGAGAGCGTGCCGAATGTGACTGCGTGTGACTGAGAAGCACAGAAATTTATGGAACAGCCTGACTAAAAGAAGGAATCGGCTGATAGGACACATCGTGAGGCAGTTTAGTGAAGGAATAAAATTTTCTAGAACGAAACCAGGGCTTGAGGACAATAAGCAGGTTAAAATGGACGTAAGCTGCAGTATTTATGCAGAATGAATATGAAGGGAGAGACTGACGTGGAGAGCTCCATCAAACTATTCTAGGTACTGAAGACTACAAAAATAGCAACAAGAACAACTACAGCAACAAAAACAATAACAGCAACTGACAGGTCACACACAGTGCCGGCCTGAATGTGCAGAGAAACCGACTATGGTGCTTTACGTTGATGGTGTCTCTTTCAAAACCAGTAGACTTCTCAAGGAGTACCGACACAAAAGTGCGATATTCCAGCGTGAGTACAAAATGGTTCTGGATAAGTCTGAAACATGCAAGATATTTTAATTAACTGTGGAGTGTTTCTAGGCAACAGAGAAGTCAGTGACTCAGCTCGTATTTTTCTAGTGTTTCAGTTGCTCGAAAACGGAGATGCTAGTCGCACTGTAACATGGGAGAACTTCAGCAGACTTTTAAATAAAAAAGGACAATTTGAAGCTTCAAGCTTCCATAAGTCGTTCTCGGATGGCGTGTTGGTGGGGAATTGTGCACGAAAGGCACGGACCTAGGTTCGAATCCGTCGGGCATAAAGGGTAAGAGAGGTCATACTCGAAACACGCAGGTTGTTGCGTTCTACAGAAGTCCTCAATTTCGGAGACAAGAGCTGTGACAGCGAACCCCAGTATCGGTATCACTTGCTTGTAAACTTTGATTCCTCTGCCGAATTGCTTGTATGACGTTGTTGAAACACTCGTATACCTCTCTTCGAACATTTTATTTCTTAACATTCAACATAATTCCCAGCTTACGTTTTTAGATGTTGTAGGTTGTATTGTATTGTATTCTGTTGTACTGTATTGAACTGGGGACCTAGAAACGACGGAGAGGCTTCGTCTCCGCCGTAGCCCGCAGTGGTACACAACCCCACAACAGGCTACAGCAGTCCACTCACCCCATCAAAAATGGTTAAAATGGCTCTGAGCACTATGGGACTCAACTGCTGAGGTCATAAGTCCCCTAGAACTTAGAACTACTTAAACCTAACTAACCTAAGGACGACACACACATCCATGCCCGAGGCAGGATTCGAACCTGCGATTGTAGCGGTCGCTCGGTTCCAGACTGTAGCGCCTAGAACCGCTCGGGCGCTCCTGCCGGCCTCACCCCATCGCCGCTCCACACCGAACCCAGGATTATCTACATCTACATTTATACTCCGCAAGTCACCCAACGGTGTGTGGCGGAGGGCACTTTACGTGCCACTGTCATTACCTCCCTTTTCTGTTCCAGTCGCTTATGCTTCGCGGGAAGAACGACTGCCGGAAAGCCTCCGTGCGCGGACGAATCTCTCTAATTTTACATTCGTGATCTCCTCGGGAGGTATAAGTAGGGGGAAGCAATATATTCAATACCTCATCCAGAAACGCTCCCTCTCGAAAACTGGACGCCAGGTTTGGCCACAAGTGCCCCCCCCCCCCCCCCACGCCCTTCTAAGGACGTCTCACACCACACGAGTGTAACCCTAACGTTTGCATGGCAGAGTAATTTTGGTGTACGCGTACGTGGAGACAGTGCTTGCGCTGGCCGTGCGGTTCTAGGTGCTTCAGTCTGGAACCGCGTGACCGCTACGGTCGTGGGTTCGAATAGTGTTCAGAACCATTTGAACCATTTGAACAGTGCTTGCGCAGCAATCACCGGCATAGTGTAACTGAGGCGGAATAAAGGGAACCAGCCCGCATTCGCCGAGGCAGATGGAAAACCGCCTTAAAAACCATCCACAGACTGGCCGGAACACCGGACCTCGACACTAATCGGACGGGCGGATTCGTGCCGCGGACCGGCACGCCTTACCGCCCGGATGTTGTAGATTACTCATCTCCCTCCGTTTCTGAGATATATTAGTGTCAGGATTGCTAACATTTTGCACTTACGTTATTCTGGTGACAATTTGAAAGCTAGAGAGTGTGACTGATACTTTTCACGTTTGGTTGTATTCCACCTGTCTGTTTTTGATAACTCATTAATTTTGTAGCGCTATGCTAACATCGGTGTGTTGTCAACACATGCAAGTAAGTGCTCGGTCACGCTATGATGTCATTACCGAACCACCTATTTTCTCTGTGATCAATTACTCAACTTTCATCGCATTAGAGCTAGATCCGACACTAGGAGTAGAAAAGACCTTCACTATTAACGACTTCATTTGACCTTGAGAATGAGAGGGGATTGTGCAGACGATGTCATGTCTGCTTCCACAACCGGAAAAAATGTCCAGCTATAGGCTAAATATCGACTGCAACAAAAAGGTCACAAGACCTAATATTTAGCAACGGCGCAAACACAAGGTTTGATTAGAGTTTCAGATTCAAAGCCGTGTGGCGTCACTGATGGCGCATGTATAAGCCACTGTAGTAGCACAGTGCGCTGACCTGTTGGATAATCGCTAAGTCATGGAAATGAGGATAGCCCAGTATAGTGTTACTGTGTTTCTTTCCACATTTACGTTTTTATACATGTGCTAGTTTTCAGTAATAATAATGATACTAATAATACTTGTAATAAATATGTAGTGATGTCGAACTAATGTTTTGCAACGCTCTTGGTTTGTTTGCATTTCCGATTACAAACAATGACATCTTGCGAAACCGTTGACATAATTACGTAGAGCAGCAGCTGTTTTGTCATTGGCAAGTTTAGTACCTGTTACAGAGTCATCTTGTGCAGGAATAATCCTTATACGAAGCATTTTGTAGATCAAACAAGACTCATTAATGTTATAGACTTGATCAGGGATCAGCTTACGATCATTAAGTAACTTCTGAAATTCAGAACAAATTCATTGGCAGTTGTTTCGTCAGCAAACAACTTCTCGCTGGAAATAATTGCAATTCGAATGCAATGTTGTTTTTCCCACTTCTCAGTCACAATGGTACTGCACTCGGCCGTTATCGGAAACACGCTATGATATTACAGTAAACAAGTGCAGCAGTGACTAAGGAAAATTCATCATATTGTCAACGCTTTCAGGTTATTGTGCACATTCTCTCATCCCCGGTCACGCACTGACTACGGTAACCCAACTGAAACGCCATCACGCCCAGGTACGATAATATGTAATCGACTTGGTTAATAATCAGGCCTTCACTCGAAGTGAACGTCTCATTTCAGTTGTCTACATCTCCTTTTTCATACAAAATCAAATGGTTCAAATGGCTCTGAGCACTATGGAACTTAACATTTGAGGTCATCAGTCCCCTAGAACTTAGAACTACTTAAACCTAACTAACCTAAGGACATCACACACATCCATGCCCGAGGCAGGATTCGAACCTGCGACCGTAGCGGTGTACAAAACCAGTGCCTTTTCCTTTATGAATGGTCCAGACAACGGATTTCCATTTCTTATCTCCTGCTTAAACCAGACCCACATAGCACTCGTTGAAATTTCAGTTTTTTACTTATTCAGAGTCTTCCGTATTTTCAATCCTTTCTCCTCATTAGTCCTCATTCTGTGAATTCCAGGATTTTTTCTGTTTCTTCTCAGTCTTTTACCGTTGTTATGCCAAGCCGTAGCTCACTTTCAATGTTTATAACAGACTTGCTTTTATCTAATCCTTCAAGCGCTTTCAGTTTTTTTTTTTTGCCAAAGACAGCGTCACATATTTATGTTTAGTTGACGCTGTAATTTACACACTTTAATAAGTAAGACGAACACTGTCATCAATTTATGAACAAAACTGTGCACAATAACACTTACTGATCGAATTGGAATGAAGCTGTTTCATACAGAAACTAATCGAATTACAGCTTCTATCAATCGTGAACTGCGTACTGATCAGTATCGCAGTCACGTAAACAGACACCGGAAATGGAATGGTCGGAGTAAGCAGGAAATCAGACTATTCGAGGTCGGATTAGCGAGGTTGTTGTTTAGTAACACAGTAATGACAAAAATATGAGTAGTAGCAGTAGTCCTAAAAATGATAACTTACGCAGGTCCAAGATATAATAGATTTCTTTATTTCATCTATGAGTTTTATTGAAAAGGATGAGGAGATTGCCAAGATGCTCTACTGTGACCATTTTTTTTTTTCTTTTTGAGAGTCTATACTCAAAGATTCACAATTACTCTTGTTGCGGGGATTGCGCGCTAAAGTTTGTTGTTGTCCTGCTGCGCTTCGCTTCACTTCACTTCAAGTACTTTTTGAATCAGATTTACATTTACGGTATTTACATTCATTACTGAGCTTCTCAAAATAAAATAAGACACAAATTAGTTTTAAAAAAGGAGCAGTGAGGCTCACATAACATTACAAAGTGCGCAGACCGAAATACTCTCCGCGTCACAAAATCGGTGGCTAACAGTTCACTTTACAGGGTGACAATTAATGAACTATATGAAATAAAATCCTCATAACTTCTCAACAGCACGTTCAAACTGCACGGTTGGCCGCGGGGCGTGACAGGAATTAGTAAGCGCATTCATGGTTTGGTTTAGTGGCGAAGCCCATTTTCATTTGGACGGGTTCGTCAATAAGCAAAATTGGCGCATTTTGGTGACTGAGAATCCGCATTTCGCGATGGAGAACTCTGTTCACCCTCAACGGGTGACGGTGTGGTGTACAATATCCAGTCACGGAATAATCGGCGCTGCAGTCATGGACTGTGCGGCTGGTCCCGGCGGAGGTTCGAGTCCTCCCTCGGGCATGGGTGTGTGTGTTTGTCCTTAGGATAATTTAGGTTAAGTAGTTTGTAAGCTTAGGGACTGATGACCTTAGCAGTTAAGTCCCATAAGATTTCACACACATTTGAACATTTGGAATAATCGGTGCTATATTCGTAGATGGCACAGTCACTACCGAACGGTTCTTCAAGGGTTTGGAAGATGATTTCATCCCCATTATCCAAAGTGACTCTGATTTCGACAAGATGTGGTTCATGCAAGACGGAGCTCAACTCCATCGAAACAGGAGCACATAGGGGACCGCATTCTGGCTATGGGGTATCCAGGCCACTGGCATGGACCTGACCGCCATATTCTCCAGATCTGAACACATACGACTCCTGCATTAAAGACAAGGTGCACAACAGTAACCCCAAAACCTTTGTTGAGCTTAAATCAGCCATTCAAGAGGTCACCAGCAGCATCGATGTTCCGGAACTACAGCGGGTCATGCAGAATTTTGCTATTCGACGGATCATCATCGCTAATGACGGCAGGCGTACCGAACGTGTCATAATCTAAAGTCGAATATCCGTGGTGACGTTTACATGTTGAATAAAGTGTGTGTACGCCTTAGTTTGTAACTAATTTACGTTTTATTCATATAGTTCAATAACTGTCACCCCATATACACGATTCCCTTGCGACGTCACTGACGCATTGCTGTCCCTGGCCATCTGTTGACCAGCTTCTGCAGTTATGAGATTTTCACTCTGCAGCGGAGTGTGCGCTGATATGAAACTTCCTGGCAGATTAAAACTGTGTGCCAGACCGAGACTCGAACTCGGAAACTTTGTCTTTCGCGCGCAAGTGCTCTACCAACTGAGCTACCCAAGCACGACTCACGCCCCGTCCTCACAGCTTTACTTCTGCCAGTACCTCGTCTCCTACGTTCCAAACTTTACAGAAGCTCTCCTGCGAACCTAGCAGAAACTTCCTCGTGGCTGGTTCCCCAAGGAAGCATTGTAGGACCTCTGCTATTACTAATCTATATAAACGATTTAAGAGATAATCTGATGATCGCTCTCAGTTTGCAGATGACGCTGTCAGTTACCGTCTAGTAAAGTTAACAAAAGTCATCATAAGATAAAAACCAACTGGAAAATGAATCTGCTAGGTTCGCAGGAGAGCTTCTGTAAAGTTTGGCATGTAGGAGACGAGGTACTGGCAGAAGTAAAGCTGTGAGGACGGGGCGTGAGTCGTGCTTGGGTAGCTCAGTTGGTAGAGCACTTGCCCGCGAAAGGCAAAGGTTCCGAGTTCGAGTCTCGGTCTGGCACACAGTTTTAATCTGCCAGCTTCTGCAGTTGCTCTTAGTTTCAATAAAAACCCATGTCACCTCAGACATGTGGTCAATTTTTCGCTCTCTGCCTGTATTATTCAATGAATTAGTGTGTTTTCAAATGTCAAAGGTAGTTTTGGGTCGCCTGTACTATAGGGTTAATTTGCTTTGAGTAAAATCCTCCTCTGTGTACGTGAATTTCGATGTAAAGCCATCAGTGACGTCAGAGAATTAAACTGATGCAAGTAATTTTTGTTCTACAGTGTAACCACCCGAGCTGCGTGCTCCAATCAGCGCAGGCACACCAAGGCGACGTGTAAAAGGACGGCCAGGCGCAGGCGGGCGCGGCGCCGATGTAACCGGCGTGTTACCGCGCTGTCAGGCGACAAGATGCACTGTTTCAATTTCCTCTTTTTCCAGCCCTCCTTGCCCCACGCCGCTTCGGTTTCCGCCGGGCAACATCGACCCGCATCTCCGGTGCGCACCCGCCTCGCCCACCCCCTAGCAGATGCCACCCACGGCCGTACCTTTCTGCACAGCGGTCCGAGATCTTGTCACACGGCGGGAGGCTGCGCCTACCCTCTCGCGCTGTCTCCAGATTTTTCCAGTATCGCCGCGTCCTTTTTTCCCCCCCTCTCTGCCTTTCATAGATTTTGCCTTTGTCTCTTTTTTTTCCTCCCTTGTTATTTCCGTGGCTGTTGTGCAAAGTCCAGACATCGTCTCCCAGTTTGCGGCGTCATCGACAGCTCTCAACGCGTCGCAATAGTCGCACCCCCCCCCCCCCCCCACCCCACCCCGACCGCCACTCTGTTCCGAAACTTGCACATGGTGCGAGCGGGCGCTGAGACACGCGTGATGAATAGAGCTTCCTGCTCTTTCCGCGCCGTGACTTGACTCCGTTCAGTGCTCTCCGTCTCCACATCCCACTTTCCGCTTGCCTCTCTCGACTCTACTTCCGTGCACGCCCACGCCCGCTCCATCCCTTCTCATTTCGTGTTTTTCCTCTCTGATACTCCAGTTCGCCGTCTCTTCTCCTTTGTTCTCCGTCTGTGCCACAATAGAACTCCTACCTCCGTCCTCCAAGATGAGGAATTCCTCTCATATCGCGCCACTGTCTCCAGTCCCATCAAGTATAATTAGAAATCAATCGGCCTCCAAACCGTAATAATTCAATTGACTAGCTCGAAAGCGACGAGTTCTGGCACGGGCAGAGTTTCCACTTCGCTCCGACCGGCACACCTTACTTTACTAACTTACACAGTACCACATACTCTACAATACAATGACTGTTATAAGAACTTTATCTGGAATAATAATTGTTTGGTTGCTCTTGTAAACAATTTATGTACCAAAATTCTGGAATAACTACAGGTCAGAAACTTCTGTTAATCAGTACAACGAAAAACCAGCCGAGGTTGCAAATTTCACTTTTTTTTTATTTGTTCGTTATCTAGGTTCGGGCCGGTGCCCATTTCCAAATTCGGACTGGGTGTTTGTGTTTCCCTCATCATTCCATTGTCATTCATGAAAAGTTAGGAGATTGGACTGTGTTCAGATTGGGAAAGTGTACGGGCGCTGATAACCACGCAGTTGAGCGCCCCAAAAACCAATCATCATCATCATCATTATCATTATCATCATCACACCATTTCCAAATCATTGTAACAGATAGTCAAAATGGTATTTCCGAGAATGCTGTAACTGTTCACTTGCACTTCATGATACGTATAAAAATGTTCAAATGTGTGTGAAATCTTATGGGACTTAACTTCTAAGGTCATCAGTCCCTAAGCTTACACACTACTTCACCTAAATTATCCTAAGGACAAACACACACACCCATGCCCGAGGGAGGATTCGAACCTCCGCCGGGACCAGCCGCCCAGTCCATGGCTGCAGCGACGCAGACCCCTCGGGTAATCCCGCGCGGCTCATGATACGTATAGACCTATACTTAAGGCGACGGTCTTATGGGACTATAAAGGTATAATTCTGTTTGATGTACTCCCCCATGATGCAACGATAAACTCGGAAGCGTATTGTGCTATCCTTAGGAAATTGAAGAAACGACTTAAGCGTCTTCGTCGCCACAAAAATGCAAACTAACTTCTTCTCCATAACAACGCAAGGCCTCACAAGGTCTGCTCCCCTGAGAGGAGCTCACAAACTTCATTGGACACTTCTTTCTCGCCCATCCGTAGAGCCTGGATGTCGCACTTTCCGACTTCCGTCTTTTAAGAGGTCCATAACTAAGGAATTTATTGCTTGCGCACTCGAGCAGATGTAATTTCGATGGATTGCTCACGCACTGTCTGCGATATGTAAGCTATAAGAGAATCTCAGACCAGAGAGCAGTGTTGGCTGCAGTTGTAAGTAGGCTGTTTAGGTTTTCTTATTGGTAACGCCACGTATGAAAATCACTGGCTGTGCTGTGTGCAGTCTGTGGCTAGTTTGCATTGTTGTCTGCCATTGTAGTGTTGGGCAGCTGGATGTGAACAGCGCGTAGCGTTGCGCAGTTGGAGGTGAGCCGCCAACAGTGGTGGATGTGGGGGGAGAGATGGCGGAGTTTTGAAATTTGTAACAGATAGTCAAAATGGTATTTCCGAGAATGCTGTAACTGTTCACTTGCACTTCATGATACGTATAAAAATGTTCAAATGTGTGTGAAATCTTATGAACTGCTATATATATATTATGACTATTAAGGTAAATACATTGTTTGTTCTCTATTAAAATCTTTCATTTGCTAACTATGCCTATCAGTAGTTAGTGCCTTCCGTAGTTTGAATCTTTTATTTAGCTGGCAGTAGTGGCGCTCGCTGTATTGCAGTAGTTCGAGTAACGAAGATTTTTGTGAGGTAAGTGATTTGTGAAAGGTATACGTTAAAGTTAGTCAGGGCCATTCTTTTGTAGGGATTATTGAAAGTCAGATTGCGTTGCGCTAAAAATATTGGGTGTCAGTTTAAGCACAGTCTTGTATAATTTTTCTAAGGGGACGTTTCATACAGTAAGAGCAATGTCAGTAGGAGTAAGTAGTAGGGAGCAGCCTGGTGTATGGAGTTGGCGGGGCCGGTCGTGGGGAGCGATGGCGGTGCCTGAGTGATGCAGTATAAGGTAAAAGCAGCCGCGCGCATATGCATTCACAAAGAGTTGAAAACATTCATATACTTTCAAATCTCCGTACTGCTATTTATTGAGAGGAAAAGAACCGTGAAATTCGACATATATCCATGAGTGACTTAGTGAAAGAACAATACTTAATCTTGGATATTAAAAAATGTGAACTTATGCAAAGTCGTAAGCATGCAACACGATATAAACAGAGTCTCATAAGCTCTGGGAGTATGACTAAAGTTTGATTTTTTCCGGGTACACGAGGGCCAGTCCAATTCGAATCTTGGTGCATAGCAACCTGAATTGTTGACAGGGCTCTGCGTTCAAAGTACTGCTTGCAGATATCGACGTAACCAAAGATAAGATTGCGATAACTGACGAAAGCATGAACTACTTCCTCGTGGCTGGTTCTCCAAGGAAGCATTGTAGGACCTCTGCTATTACTAATCTATATAAACGATTTAAGAGATAATCTGATCAGCGCTCTCAGTTTGCAGATGATGCTGTCATTTACTACCTAGTAAAGTTCTCAAAAGCCACCAGAAGATTAAAACTAACTGGAAAATGATTTAGACGAAGTAACCGAATGGTGGGAAAAATGGCAAATGACTCTAAGTAAAGAAAAGTGTGAGGTCACTCACATGAGCGCTAAACGGGATCCGTTAAATTTCCATTACACAATAAATCACACAAATGTAAAAGCTGCAAGTTCAACTGAATACTTGCGGATTATGATTACAAATAACTTAAACTGGAGCTATCACATAGATAATGTTGTTGGGAAAGCGAACCAAAGACTACGTTTTATTGACAAAATACTAAGAAGATGCAACAAATCTACTAAAGATACTGCATACACCACGTTTTTCTGTCCTCTTCTGGAATATTCTTGCGCCGTATGGGAACCGCATCAAACAGGATTGATGTAGGGCATAGAAAAAGTTTAAAGAGGAGTAGCTCGTGTTGGCGTGGCAATCATTAAAATGGAGCAGTTTTTCGTTGCCGCGGGATCTTTTCACGAAATTTCAATTACCTACTTTCCCATTTGTGAAAGTGGAAACATTTTATTGGTGTCCACCTACAGAGGGAGTACTGATCATCCTAATAAAATAAGGGAAATCAGAGCCCACGCGGAAAGATTTAAGCGTCCGTTTTTTCCCGGCGCTGTTCGAGAGTGGAACGATAAAGAAACAGTCTGAATGTGAGTCAATGAACCATCTATCAGGCACTTAAGTTTGAATTACAGAGTGCTCATGCTTGTATATATTATCACGTCTTTCAGGGATTCATGACTCACTTTTATATAGCCATTGTTTTATAATATTTTAATTTTGTTTCCTTCCGTATCTTGTTTTGGATAGTTTTATCATCCCACACGCTGACCGATATCTTTGTGCATGTCACAGCTTATATCAGATCGTAAAAAATTTAAGCCAGAGTCTTGCCCAACATAATTTCAGGTTTCTTTATTGATACATAAGGATTTAATCTCTTTCCCTACTTGATGTAGTCTACACTCTGCTTTTTGTAGCTCACCTTCTTTCTTCCAAAATTGTGACATCATATGCATGAGTAAGGATATTGACATATTTATTTCTGTAGGTGGTGTCTTTTCTATCGGACATGTTCGAAAGGACAGACACCATATATACAATTTCGGCGAGAATGGCGAATGATCTCTTCAGTGAGCATGCACACCACGTTCGAACTCTGACGAGAATCGGCAAAATGGCGCGAATAATGAGGATAACGGGATAGGGCACTACGTCAGAAGTATGCGGGTAAGAGGAGAGATAAAAGGAAGGCGTGCTGGGGAAGTCCGTGCAATTGCGCTGACCACAGTGTTCAGATGACGTAGTGTCAGCACAGCTGCCTAGTAAGAAGGTGACCCAGGTACTAATTCCGGTCAAGCACAAATTTTCAACTTTCCCAACTGATTTAATACAATGCACACTGCCAGCTAATGTCTTTAATTCGTTTGTGTCTTGATATGTATTTCTATTAACCTGTGTACCCATATTTACTTCCCATCTCCATTTGTTAATCAGATCATTTATATACACATCACATTAGTTTGATAACAGGCTACGGCCCTATTTAAGTCCGTTATTAGTAATGATCTCTTCATTTTTATTACCACCTTCTTTGTTATTTATTTTATGGACTTCGAACTCTCTCTTGATAGTGGGATCAGAAAAAAACTGTAGGACACAATGACTAAAGCTGGATATCCTCTACCTATTATAGACACAAGGATCTTGTCCTGATATGTTACCTGTATCTTCCACATTTAGCGTTCCTACCTTGACTTTATAGAATATTTCTCTCTCTCTCTCTTTCTCTCTCTCTCTCTCTCTCTCTCTCTCTCTCTCTCTCTACTTCAGTTTCACTCTTCATATGATTGTAAAAATCTTCTGCTCCTTACCTTGTTGAATGGTTTCTTGAGGTTCATAGATGCTATGAAAGTCCCTTGACTCTTCTCCCCCTCGCCTTTCAATGCAAAAATCATTACTGTCAGTAGTGTTTCTCTGGCACCTCCTCCCTTTCTGAAATACAACTCATCTCCAGTACCTCTTCCTTTTTTTTCTTTTTGCCAATGTGTATGTTGGTTTGTAAGCTTAATATGTCAGTGCGATTATCCAATAGATTTCACATTTTCTGCTCATATCATCTTTTGCGATAAAATGATCTAGGGCAGATATCTGCCACAAATGTATGGTGTTGCAGATAAACCTTAAATGATGACTAACATTGATCAACAAAGTGAATCCCCTGTGAACACAAGGAAAATGAGGAAGACACGTAGGGGCAATTGAGTGGCTACAAACATATTCATGAAGTAATTTTTACTGCTTCAGTAACTTTTTACTATCTTTATTAGCAAGGCACGTTTAGGTAGCATCATCAGTGGCATTACAATTACATGTACATTAATATGATGATGGCAGCATTGTGCTAAAACGCGTCGTGCTAAAAAACATTACAAAAAGGGACTGAAGCAGTAAAAATTGTTACATAAATTTATAATACAGTCGATTACCTCAACCAATTCCATAAAACATGGACAAATTAAAGTGTAAAAGTATTTGAACTTCTCTGGCATCTGCCGACAGTAAAATAAGTTTTACTCACGAAAGAGTATCATATGTTTTCCTATATTTTGGCTATGGTCTTGGTCTATTCTTCGCTTCTGATGGGTGAGGCATCATCTGAAGCTATTCATGTGGATGGTCTAATCTCGCTATGTAATGTGCTTTAAGGAAGGCAAATTTACTGTTGGGTATAACAATGACAGCTAAAGGAGAGTTTCGAATAGTTTCTCAAGGGCCTAGTAATAAATTCTTGCAATTAAACTCACATCCAAAACGACCATTTTCGTCTGTCTCGCACATTTAGAAAGCCTCTTGAGGTAACGATATGATCAAATCCTATTATTTGTTCAGCACAGTCCTCTGCCCAGCGACTGACGGAGGGTATCTGGTATTGAACAGAACAAGACAAACGTGCCACCATTTTTGGACGATATCCTTTACGTCTGTTGTTAATTTTTCCTGCAGTTGTGTTTAGAAGCAACCAAGGTATCATTAGATTTTTCACTGAAAATCTACACTTAAATTTCGAAAAGATATATTTGTTGAGGATTGATTCCCAAATTACATATCAAAGAGTTACGATATGTGTTGCTCTTTTCTTTCCAACACAATCGTATACGTGAATAGAATATGGAAAAAAGTTTCGTATGAAACTATTACTTTGAAATTGACATGGCTTATTACATAGTGAATTGCACCAAAAAAATCGATCTACTAATAACTAAAAACATACCCAATACATTTTTTAGCTTATTACTGTCTGGTGAAGGTCTCCATAGCCGAATTCAGTTACCCTTTGCGTTAGATTTGAGAAAATCACTGGAAGGTGGGTTGGATTTGTATTAGGTTGTTCGTAGTGAGATTAAATTTTGCTCCACTCTTAGTCATGTGGTAAACGTAAAGTACCTATTTTGTAATATTTATCGATGTGCATTATATACAGTGTGGTCCATTGATGGTGACTGGGCCAAATATCTCACGAAATAAGCATCAAACGAAATGTGGTAAACGTAACGTACCTATTTTGTAATATTTATCGATGTGCATTATATACAGTGTGGTCCATTGATGGTGACTGGGCCAAATATCTCACGAAATAAGCATCAAACGAAAAAACTACAAAGAACGAAACTCGTCTAGCTTGAAGGGAGAAACCAGATGGCGCTATAGTTGGCCCTCTAGATGGCGCTGTCATAGGTCAAACGGATATCAACTGCGTTTTTTTAAATAGGAACCCATTTTTTATTACATATTCGTGTAGTACGTAAAGAAATATGAATGTTTTAGTTGGACCACTTCAGTAAAGTTATTTGATAAAAACTTTAAAAAATAGTTTAATAGCTGCCTTCGACGGGGAAAGTCCCGGGTTCGATTCTTGGCGCCTTCTTAATTTTTTAATTTTTTATTTTATTTTTTATTTCATTTATTTATTTTTTGAGGCAGTGTCTGGAACGGGATCCGCCTAGCGGCATCATCAGGATTCATCTAGCGGTAATAACTTCTGAAAGGAGTGTTGATCATATGCTTCACGATCATAGATCGCTGCTCCTCGCACTGCCTCGCAGTCAGCTGTCGGCCTCTCGGAACAAGCCTGAGACCTAATTCGTGAATGGTGTTTTCGTTACGTAGCACTGCCTGTTGCACAATGAATCATTTCCGTAACAGGTATGTTGCACTATGCTAACTCACAATAATAAAGTAGCCAAAAAACTTCGATGTTTCCAAAACTAGAAATTTTACTTCTGTAAGAGTGATCCATAGCCTGATTTACCTCTAAAGACGTAGAAAACACTGTTTAGATTATGATTTCAGTTTTTACATTCCATTTACTGATAACATGTTTCTGCAGTCTAAAACTTCATAAACAACCTATCAATGAGGAAACGAACTCATTTCTTTTTATCTGCTAGTAGGTTCTGGCCTAAGACGATCTTCAGATGTCGGGAAACCATTCCTATGCAGTTTCAGATGTTTTCTGTGGAAAGAAAGTGTTCGTTTTTGCAGCATGAAGAACTTAAAGAGAACTATAGGACGCCACTGAAGGGTTTGACTACTGTATTTTACGGACTATAAGACGCACTTTTTTCTTCGAAAAATTGCCCACAAAATTAAGGGGGTGCTACTCTCTAAATTAATACAAAAATGCCGAGTTTTTGATTTAAAATTCCCGGCAGTCTTAAAAACGGCCACATATTCAATGGCGCGGGAAACCTATCTTTATCTGGCGGCATTGGGTTCAACTGGCAGCAACAGTGCTCTCATGGTACGAACATGGATTGCGCGGATTCAGAAGCTTGCTAACGCTGTCTCCTCCCGCCCCGCCATCACAAACCCAGAAAACTGTCAACCCATGACGCGTCATTGCAGTATAGGGTGTGGAACTAAAAATGGCTCTGAGCACTATGGGACTTAACTACTGTGGTCATCAATCCCCTAGAACTGAGAACTACTTAAACCTAACTAACCTAAGGACGTCACACACATCCATGCCCGAGGCAGGATTCGAACCTGCGACCGTAGCAGTCGCGCGGTTCCGGACTGCGCGCCTAGAACCGCTAGACCACCGCGGCCGGCTGTGTGGAACTAAGCCAGACATTTGATGTTCCAAGTAACAGATCTGCCAGCACGGTAGCTCATTGTGTTCGGTCAGAGAGCTGGTTGGCCTCTGTAATAAAAACTGAGTGGAAGGATCAACAAATGAACTTGAATGGATGTCATCTGACTTCCGCAACGACCAAACACAACGATCAACAACGAACAAAACGAAAAAAAAAAACCATGACGCGTCATTGCTGTCTACGATGTGGAACTAAGCCAGGCATTTGATGGTCCAAGTAACAGATCTGTGTACATGAAAACATGCATTAGACGGTTACGCTTTCATGTTGTGCTGACGGCACCAAACTTAATCCAATGACAATTTTCAAGCACAAAACAATGCCAAAAGCTTCTGAAATACTGCCATGTGTTGTTGTTCACGTACAAGACAAGGGTTGGGTGGATGGGGCTAGTATGAAGGTATAGATTAACAAAATGTGGGAGAGAAGGAAAGGTGCCTTATTGAAGAAGAGTTATCTTTTTGTGCTAGATCAGTTTAATATACATTCGAAAAATTCTGTGGAAGAGAAATTGAGACAAGGAAGTACAGAGGTTGCCGTTATTCCGGGAGGACTTACTTCACAATTGCAACCTCTTGATGTCTTGATAGATAAACCATTTAAAGTGTATACGAGAGGGGAATGGAACAAAGGGGTGATGGATGATACCCAAGGTGAATTCATCCCGAAGCGAGCTTTAAAACGATCTGCAGTCAAACAAGTGCGTCAGGAGATAAAACAGTCGTGGTCTAGAGTGACAGAATACCTTATTGTTAAATCGTTGCCAAGAAGTGTGGCATAAGTAACACTCCCGATAGCGGGGAAGACTACGTTATATATGAAGAGGACGATGACGACGACGACGAAGAACAAGAAGAGTAAGGAGAAGAAAGATCAGATGACGATTTTCAGGGATTTTAAATGTCAGTTCGGTTGTATAAAGTAAATATTTTTTAGTCTGACTTTGTACTCTAACAATAAAAACGGTGAAATTGTTTGAAAATTGTGATATGTTTTACAGTCCGTAGCGTCCTATAGTGCTGAAATGCGGTACGTATTACATTCCAGAATGAGATTTTCACTCTGCAGCGGAGTGTGCGCTGATATGAAACTTCCTGGCAGATTAAAACTGTGTGCCCGACCGAGACTCGAACTCGGGACCTTTGCCTTTCGCGGGCAAGTGCTCTACCAACTGAGCTACCGAAGCACGACTCACGCCCGGTACTCACAGCTTTACTTCTGCCAGTACCTCGTCTCCTACCTTCCAAACTTTACAGAAGCTCTCCTGCGAACCTTGCAGAACTAGCACTCCTGAAAGAAAGGATATTGCGGAGAAATGGCTTAGCCACAGCCTGGGGGATGTTTCCAGAATGAGATTTTCAGTCTGCAGCGGAGTGTGCGCTGATATGAAACTTCCTGGCAGATTAAAACTGTGTGCCCGACTGAGACTCGAACTCGGGACCTTTGCCTTTCGCGGGCAAGTGCTCTACCAGCGAAAGGCAAAGGTCCCGAGTTCGAGTCTCGGTCGGGTACACAGTTTTAATCTGCCAGGAAGTTTCACGTATTACATTGTTTGCACCAAATTTTAGCTGAACTGCATGTGTGCCTTTTTGCTGTATTTCTTTCCTGCAACCGTGGACAAAATAATGAGTCAGCACTCTTTTGAAGGTTAATAGCAAGTCGTTTTGTGGTAAAGACATTATTAACTTTCGTAAAACATACTTCCAATTATTTTGTTCCTGCATCTTTGTGTGACTGAACAGAAGTACGTGATCAGACACCAGTAGCGAACCATTTGGAACGCTTATTGTGGTTTCTCACCACGTGTCCTCGCTGTAACACCCCTCGACATCTCAAGTAACAGTACTGCCTTCGTGAAAGGAGTCGTTGGTGACCAGCACGTGGACTGCCTGTGTATGGGGGTCAAGTGGTGTCGCGCGCCCCTCCCCCGCAGCGGTCGTGCATAACGGACGTGTCAGCCTCGTCGCCGCTTCTCACGCTGCCGCCGTGTCATCCATCTGCTCGCCCGCAGCCAATCACGCTGTGTTAGGGGAGAAATTACGGGCGGAAATTCGACGCGCAGAGGGCCGTTGATGCAATTTGTAGAGAGCGACAGTAGGAGGCGCGCGTCAGTTGCTGATTGGATAATTGGGCCCGTTCTGGTCAGCACCCCGCGTGACGCTGCTGTCCGGTTGGGCGCCTATTGGCACGGCGTGCGAACGCGGCCTGTATGAGCGGCGAAGGGACCGGCCACGCGGGCGTTTAACACGTTAAAGCAGCTGGCGGTACGGGCTTCATCCAGGGCTCAACAAAATACTGATAGAGAGGGTCGAGCACCCGGAAAGAACCACCCAGTTTCTATGTCGTGTTCAGCACTCCGATGTCAGTGGTGGATACACTAACGATCAAAATTTTGGAACACGTTTGCCGCTTGTGTTTCCTAACGATTTTTGGAGATCGAAAGTCTCTTCTGTATGAATCAACAAGGGTTCTGCGATCAAAGGTCCTGTGGAACAGCTCGCTCTGTTCGTCTACGCCGGGCGGAGTGGCCGAGCGGTTCTAGGCGCTTCAGTCTGGAACCACGCGACCGCTACGGTCGCACGTTCGAATCCTGACTCGGGCATGGATGTGTGTGATGTCCTTAGGTTAGTTAGGTTTAAGTAGTTCTAAGTGACTGATGACCTCAGCTATTAAGTCCCATAGTGCTCAGAGCCATTTGAACCATTTTGCTCGTCTACGAAACGCAGAAGCCAGTGGGTTCCCGCCCCTAGGCTCGTGCCCTATTGGCTTGCTTCCAGAATGCGTTCAACACGATTCATCACTGTCGACTAGTGAACAAATAACGGCCGTACGGAGTATACGAGGGTGACCGAGAAAGTAATGCACCTCATTTTTTTTTTCTCAGCCGAAAACAATGCTATGTATGCGAAACGTTACATATGTACTATTTGACTCTCCTAAGTGAGCGCGCCAAGTTTCCGTCACTTCCGATGGATAACGTACCTGCAGGACAGTTTCAAAATGACGTCTGTAGGTGATGTATGTTACAAGCAAAGTGCCGCCATTGAGTTTCTCACTGCAGAGGAAACTGTGGGGAATATTCACAAACGCTTGTGCAAAGTCTATGGAGCATATGCTGTCGACAGAAGTACAGATGTACAGATGTAAAATTAATTTCTGGAGTATCCCAAGGAAGTGTGATAGAACCGTTACTATTTACAGTACATATAAATAATCTAGTAGAAAGCGTCGGGTGCTCTCTAAGGCCGTTCGCATATGTTGCTTTTATCTATAATAAAGTAGCAACGCCAGAAGGTAGTAACGATTTGCAGAATGACTCCAGAGAATTAACGAATGGTGCAGGCTCTGGCAGTTGACCTTGAATGTAAATAAATGTAACATATTGGTGATACATAGGAAGAGAAATCCATTACCTCATAGCTACATAGTTGATGAGAAAGCGCCCGAAACAGTATATGCCGTAAAATATCTAGCATTAATTTTCCAACGCGACCTTAAGTGATGTGACCACATAAAGCAAATAGTCTGAAAAGCAGATAGACTCAGATTCATAGCAAGTAGCCTAAGGAAATGTAACTCAATAATGAAGGAAGTGGCTTACAAGGCGATTGTTCGACCGATTCTTGACTATTATTCATCTATCTGGGGTCCCTATTAGATGGGACTGATAGAAGAGATAGACACGACCCAACGAAGAATGGCACGTTTCGTCATGGGATCGTTTAGTCAGCAAACTCCGTTGGCAGACGTTACAATAGAGGCGTTGTGCATCACGGAGAGATTTACTACTGAAATTTCGAGAGAGCGCTTTCTGGGAAGAGTCGGACAACATATTACTTCCACCTACATACGTTTCGCGTAACGATCACGAGAAAAAAATTCGAGAAATCAGAGCCAATACTGAGGTTTCCCGACAACCATTCTTCCCACGGGCTATTCGCGAGTGGAGCACGTTTGGAGGGCTCAGTTAGTGGTACAGAAAGTACCCTCTGCCACACACCACTACGTGGCTTGGGGAGTACGATATAGATATACATACATACCCGCGTCGGAGTCACGCTACGTGGAATTTAAACTGCAACAACGCCCTAGACCTGAAACTTTTTGATCGCCCCTTATAAAACTAATTGCTGCAAAGGAAGAGACTGAGATTTAATGGAAGAATTCTCACGAAAGTATAGTCGAATCATGAAAAGAACAGCTTACAAAACACTCTCTTGATCGATAGTTGAATAATGTTCCTCATTATTACACCATCATGTGATTAGCGTAGGATTCGTGACAGCTACTAGTGACAACTTTACAATGGTGGCTCAAGCCATGTAATTCAGCAGCACAGGCTGTGACGCGAAGGCGTTGTCTATATGTTCATCCAGCTCCAGTGGCAGGTGCTACCCGAGAAGCGTTATGCATCTCAGTGCTGTTTACTGAAAAAATCGAAATGTCAACATTTCACTTCCTCCTAGCCTATGTACATCTTCCGAAAGAACTATGGAAATAATATTAGATAGATGCAAGGTCAAGGTCTTCGTATGACAGTAGTTCGCCACACAGCGTAATTTGTCTTGGGGACTGTAGAGCCAAATGTAGAATAGAATTGATTGAGGTCTATAACAGCAACCAGAATACATAATGACCACATATTCCTGCACACGGATACATCGATGTGCCTTCACCAATATGGAACAGAGATAAATCACATTACTGTCACTTCCAAGAAGAACGTTAGAGGCCCTACAAGCAATCGATGCACATGGGACTCAATGTCAGACAATGAGGCGGTAGAGCTCATTATCACGAAACTTTATGATGCAGGTGTAATGGGATGCTTTATAAAACTGTGTGGTAATACATCTTATTAGTTCTGGAGTAATGCCCTTGGTGGCGGACAGATTTTTAGTTTGTCACGCAGTCGGCAGTGACGTGCACCTAGAGTAAATTATAAATTACGAATTGATTCAAAACTCTAAAATACTGCACTTTGAAACCTGCCGTAGCGTCAGCAGCTGCCGTTTTTTTGATAAATATTACTTTAAGGACAATTTTTCCCAAACAAACAGCTCATAAAGTCGTTATGACTTGGGGTACTAGCATGTTCATATCTCTTCAACAGCTGAGGACGTGTTAAGGGTCTACATGTTCTCTTTATTGAACTCATAACAACTTTTGCAGGGCTATGTTTTTGCTTATATTGTTTAAAATTCCTTTAGTACCTACACAGTGGTTTAGAACACAAGGAATATACTGCATAATCATCTGTTGACAGTAAGAATTAACAGATCTTGGCGATACACAGTGTTCTGAAGGAATTTGTGGTACAGCATATTTTACAGCCTTACTTATGGCGTGTATTTCTAGATGGTATATCAGCCATTTTGTCTTACTCTGTTTCATGTTTCCGTTGTTGACAAAGTAGATAAACGACAAATAAAAGTAATTTCTCGGAAATTTTCAAGGTTAGAACATTTTCATTGAACAAGGTCACACATAACCAAGACCACAACCTTCTAGTGCCGTGTTCGTGGCTTGTTTGAAAAGACGATGTAGGAAATTTCTCGTCTCTCCACACCGCTAGCCAGAAAAGCACAAAAAATGTAGAATTGCTCGATTTTGTCTGCATCACCGCTAAAAACCACCAAATTGACGATATTTATTGTTCAGACAGCTGCCAATGAACTGACTTGCTTGCCACATGTGTTCTTATTCACGACAGAGTCTGGCTTCTCTATGAAAAAGCGTTGCTCTTGACCGAAGGCAATATTACCCCCGCCTTACAACTCCGATCTATTGGCCACTGGATATTTAATCATTCTTTGTTCGATGAGACAGCGCTGATCACGTGAAGGGCACGTTCAGTACCTGCTTGTTATCACAGACAGCACACGAACAGTGGATATACTGAGCAAAGGAAGAAGCTGTGGAAAAATGTGAACAGTACAATCTCGAATATATAGTAAAAGATATTGTACCCGAAATTTGTGGTCTACTTTTTAAGTTCAAAAAATAAAAAGAAGGATGGAGTATAATGTTCCATCAGTCATTACAGATGGAGCATTAGTTCATATAGGATAATGTTGGGAAGAGAAATAGTTTTGGTGTTTTCAGCAGTACCGTTGAGCGATTTGGGATTATCACAGTTAACGTAAATGTAGCTGGCCTGACAAGGATTTGAATCCCAGAGCTCCTGATTGCGTTTCCAGTGCTTCAACCACTGCGGCACTTCGGACAAGGTTTTTACATGTGCTCGAATTTAGTACTCCGAATCGTCTTCGTAGCTGCCCTCTACGAAATGCTTAGACCACTTCATCAATTTTCATACTAGATTGTTCACTACTTTTGCATTCTTCAGTCCAAAGTATCACACAGAAAATAGGCACCTTAAAGCGGGGTGACTTTGAACGGCGAGGTGACTTTGAACAGCAGTTTAGAGTCTTTTTTAAAGTATGTGCTGCACTCTAGTGTGTAAATATGGAACTAAGATCAGAGTCGTTAAATATCGCCAATAATCGATATTTTCAGATGATATGACAGTCGATATGAAGTAACGTTGTATTCCAACGCCAGAAAATAAAATAATTTTCCGGAAATGTAAGTTCCTTCACAACCGCAAAACATTTGCCTATTATTAGAAGCATTTTTGAGTTTAGAATTTGAAACGAGTTTTTATGTGCAAGGTTATCACTTGAATGAACATTTACAGAAAGCATAAAATGTTATATTTATTCTTTGGTGACGTAAAAATATAAAATGTGAAAGCTTGTCTTTGAAAGGGTGACTTTGAACAGCGACTTCTCTATTCTTTGACACATCAGCTCCATGGAAAATATGTTCTAGTGAAGTTTCCTTCAAAGAGAAATGTGAAATATTATGTTGAACATGTTATCACGGATGATGAAATTACGCTTATTAGGAAATGGCATTCCAAGGTGGAATCAGATGATGCTTTTTTGTGTGACTAAATGTTCCCAATGTGTCAGATTTTGAGAAAGATGTCATTTGTAGGGTTATACCTAAGGTAAATAGAAGGGGAAGGCTTCATTTTGAGTTTGAATTTGATGTCTATGACATCTGCTACAGTGGGCACTCTTTCTTGCAGAGTCTTTACAGATGTATTTCTTCAAAATGCGATAGCTTATTTTTTCTTACTTTTGTTAAAGTCACACAGACTTTTTGAAAATATCTATTTTTAAATAGTTTTCTTATTTCGTAAATAGCTCAGCACCTGTTTCCATTATTACAAAAATTAAGCCGTAATCATATAAAATAAGTTACTTTCAAAACAATATTTATATACAAAATATCACGCTGTTTCATATGACAGGGGTGTCATTTAACAGCAACTGACATGACTCCCACAGAATAGGCAAATGTTTCCATGTTCAAAGGACCCCGACGCATGTGGTGAAATTGAACAGTGAAAAATTAAAAAAAAAAACTAGGCGTCGGGGATAAAAATGTATAATGTGCTTTATCATATTCAGCAACACCTCTTGCAACTGCCCAAAAAGTTTCATGTCAATACCTTGAGAAGTTTCTGTTTAATTTACAAAATTGAATTTAAAATGTTCAAAGTCACCCCACTTTACGGTGTATAAAACAAACAACTGGTAAGTGAATGGAAAGAAATGCTGTACATCAACAGTCCTGTCAATCTTCTTCCAATCTTACAGTCATCAGCATACACCTGAGCAATACGGTTTGCAGATAGCTGATTGTGACTTAGTAGCTATCCTGATTGAAGCTACGGTTTTAGTTTATTATTTACTCATTTTTTACACGAAAAGCTTTGTGTACACAACACTTTAAAGTTAAATTGCGTTTCTCGACCGTGACTGTTTGTTAACATTTTTAAACAGGTTTATCAGAGACGGCTGCTGTACAATTTTAGAAAAAGAAAAATAAATAAATAAATAAAATAAAAATAAAATAGAAAGCTTAAATTATATTTATAGGGTGTAGAAAAATTTCCGCTACCAGTCACAATAAAAGCTAATTCATTCGTCACACGACCGGTTTGGGGCTTATACCCATCCTCAGGTGTTTATAGATTCATGTACATGTTTATATTGCTGGAGATCACTGTTTAAATACATAGAAAATTATTTGCTGGTGACTAAACAGATACAGGTGTGACAATTATAAGTGGCAAGGCTTAATTTGCCGAAAATATACATAAAGATGAAGCATCATTATTATAATTATGCTGTGGTGACAATTTTCACCAACTCAGCTGCACATTTGCAGACAGGATGGTAGGACATGTGTTAAGACACGAAGGAATAACTTCCATGAAATAGAGGGGGGTCTGTAGAAAGTACAAACTGTGGGGGAAGTGAGAGACTGGAATATATGCTAGTACAATGATTGAGGACCTTGGGTGGAAGTGCTAATCTGAAATAAAGTGGTTGGCAAAGGAGAGGAAGTTGTGATGGGCCGCATCAGATATAATTTTAAATCATGGAATAAGAGTAGGTTTAACCGAGCAGTTTCAGAAAGTGTGCCTGATTGAGCCACCTCTTTCGTTGCGAAATGGAAGTGCTTTTGGCCTTTAACGAGAATAAATTTACGGTTCTAGCCCGTCGGCTGCCGTGGGTGGATTAGAATAATTAATTAATAAAAGAAGAAGATGTTTTGGATGGTAGTGTCTCAGCGTTACGTAGTTCGCGCATCGCATACGGAATTTAGCAGCGCGAGTGTGACAGGTGATGTTAGAAGGTCGGTGCCGCTGGCTTGCCGTATTCATGAGGTTTATCTTAGCTTCCTTGTAAGCGCAGCGTGAAAACTGCTCTCGAGCTTTAAATAAAGATTTCACGTAGGAACCTGTTGACTACATGCATAGTAATGAAATAAGCGCGCTGACTTGTAGCACCAAAAATTTTACATAACATTAGGTCCGGTAAAAAGCTTTGAAGAACATTTTGAATGCATAACGAATATCTGGCGGTGTTTCTTTGCACATCGCTCCGCTTCTGAACTTCTGAAAAGAATAACTTATGCCATTATGCAAATGCGGGTGGTAACACTGAAATTGCTTTTATTAGGGGCCCGAACGTGATACGGTTGTCGTATGCAGCTTGTGTATTGAGAAGTCGGGATTGCGACATTTGTTCTGTCTTCTTCTCTCTTTTACGCGCCGCCCTGGACGCTGCGCTTTGCATGTTAACATCGCGCCGGCTTAACTCGGTTTCTGAAACTAAGTTGTCAAGTTGCTTTATTTTTTTTGTAGTCTTTTTTACTCTCTCCCTGCGTGGAATGAATACTAAAAATTATGTTTCATTTGCAAGAGAATATGTGTATCTGCCTAAATTCAGTTGCGTTGTTCATATGTTTTTCTCCTGAATTTAGGAGAAATTGCGGAAGGGAGCACCTCGGGGGATTTTGTGACAGACAAACTTGAAAAAACTTGACACACACACACACACACAGACGTTTATTCTTAGCTGTGATTATATGTCACCTAATATCAACATCGCTTTTATTACGTCCCTTTTCAGAGCTCTGAAACACTACGTTAACATTCCAGCGCGTCTGCAATATATAGAAACGGACTAGGTGGCAAGGAAAGAATCTCTACGTAAAAGGACTAATTTTTTCTCTAATTGTTTAGAAAATGTCGAATATGAATTTTTAGACATATGGAACAGATTCAGTAATGTTATTACTATTGAATTTAGATTGTTCTGCTTTCTAAGTAAAGAAAAGTTTCCGAAACTACAAAGAGAAATTGTGTGATATCGGCAACGCCTCATCCTAACGTAAACCAGACCTTCGGTAGCGTGTTTATATTCATGTGGTCGCCTTTTATCCTGCCACTCAAAATCTTAACCCTTGCCTGCCAGGGTGGCCGAGCGGTTCTAGGCGCTACAGTCTGGAACCGCGCGACCGCTACGGTCGCAGGTTCGAATCCTGCCTCGGGCATGGGTGTGTGTGATGTCCTTAGGTTAGTTAGGTTCAAGTCTTTCTAAGTTCTAGGGGACTGATGACCTCAGAAGTTAAGTCCCATAGTGCTGAGAGCCATTTGAACAATTTCTTAACTCTTTATTTGGCAATAATGCTCTGAAGCAACATTAAAATTGCGCACTATTTCCTGCAACATGTTTCAAGTTTGATTCTTGAACGGGCAGCTGTGCTTCCAAGCAACATTTAAGGTCTCATATACAACGGTTTTCTGTTGTCTCGAGTGAAAAGGTACTGGGATAGTGTGCATCTGTAACAGACGTCGTGTAAGGTTACGTGAGAACCAGTTACCGGTGTAGTAATTTCTGTCGACTTCGTAGCGATGCTTTCTCTTGTGCGATGAAAACTGCTTATAAACTGAAAGAGGAAATCTTGAAGATGAATTATTACACAAATGTGTAAGCGATTTCTACCTGGGATATTGCAAATAGACTGGTCTTTAATGTGAAGAAGAAGAGTGGCTTTGACTGTTGGATAGACATTACGTCCAGAAGAAGAAGAAAATTGCAGCTCGTGCCAGAACATGATGTACGATGCGACAGTTTTGGTCACTGGCCAGAGTACGGGGCAAAAGGGAATATGTGGGCTTTCCCTGTTGGTTATTGGACTATAAATAGTAGGTAACGTGGAGTTTCTCTGTGCATGGTACGAAAAATGAATTGTTCTAAGACATTTCAGATGAAATAGTGCAAAAAGCAACCATTTTTTTCAGAGACGATAACAACATTGTAGTATTTATGTTGTAGCACCCATGCGCATTTTGAGGGCAATGATACTTAAAAGGAACATACTATATTTTGAAAAAGTTCACATGACCATACACATCTAATTCAAGTATCCTAATATCTTTTCTTCAGAATAGTTCTGTGTGTGCCAAATAAAAGGCTACACAAGAAAAGTATCGACAGTCCCGCCGTTACACGGGTAAACAAGATGTCTGATCTTTTCATAACATCAATTTCGAGGCGCCAAAGATACTTTTTGATTGAGATATACAGGGTAATTCTTTACAACGTACCACAGTGGTGCAGAGGAAGTCGAGACGAATAGTTTGATACGGGGCACTTACGGTCCGTCAAGTAGGAAAACTACCAAAAATTGGCCTACGACAACCATATAAGCTATGGAGAATGCGCGGTGTGCGAGATTTTCAGTATTTCCTCTCCCTCTCTGCGCGCAAACTACACTCCTGGAAATGGAAAAAAGGACACATTGACACCGGTGTGTCAGACCCACCATACTTGCTCCGGACACTGCGAGAGGGCTGTACAAGCAATGATCACACGCACGGCACAGCGGACACACCAGGAACCGCGGTGTTGGCCGTCGAATGGCGCTAGCTGCGCAGCATTTGTGCACCGCCGCCGTCAGTGTCAGCCAGTTTGCTGTGGCATACGGAGCTCCATCGCAGTCTTTAACACTGGTAGCATGCCGCGACAGCGTGGACGTGAACCGTATGTGCAGTTGACGGACTTTGAGCGAGGGCGTATAGTGGGCATGCGGGAGGCCGGGTGGACGTACTGCCGAATTGCTCAACACGTGGGGCGTGAGGTCTCCACAGTACATCGATGTTGTCGCCAGTGGTCGGCGGAAGGTGCACGTGTCCGTCGACCTGGGACCGGACCGCAGCGACGCACGGATGCACGCCAAGACCATAGGATCCTACGCAGTGCCGTAGGGGACCGCACCGCCACTTCCCAGCAAATTAGGGACACTGTTGCTCCTGGGGTATCGGCGAGGACCATTCGCAACCGCCTCCATGAAGCTGGGCTACGGTCCCGCACACCGTTAGGCCGTCTTCCGCTCACGCCCCAACATCGTGCAGCCCGCCTCCAGTGGTGTCGCGACAGGCGTGAATGGAGGGACGAATGGAGACGTGTCGTCTTCAGCGATGAGAGTCGCTTCTGCCTTGGTGCCAATGATGGTCGTATGCGTGTTTGGCGCCGTGCAGGTGAGCGTCACAATCAGGACTGCATACGACCTAGGCACACAGGGCCAACACCCGGCATCATGGTGTGGGGAGCGTTCTCCTACACTGGCCGTACACCACACTGGTGATCGTCGAGGGGTCACTGAATAGTGCACAGTACATCCAAACCGTCATCGAACCCATCGTTCTACCATTCCTACACCGGCAAGGTAACCTGCTGTTCCAACAGGACAATGCACGTCCGCATGTATCCCGTGCCACCCAACGTGCTCTAGAAGGTGTAAGTCAACTACCCTGGCCAGCAAGATCTCCGGATCTGTCCCCCATTGAGCATGTTTGGGACTGGATGAAGCGTCGTCTCACGCGGTCTGCACGTCCAGCACGAACGCTGGTCCAACTGAGGCGCCAGGTGGAAATGGCATGGCAAGCCGTTCCACAGGACTACATCCAGCATCTCTACGATCGTCTCCGTGGGAGAATAGCAGCCTGCATTGCTGCGAAAGGTGGATATACACTGTACTAGTGCCGACATTGTGCATGCTCTGTTGCCTATGTGCCTGTGGTTCTGTCAGTGTGATCATGTGATGTATCTGACCCCAGGAATGTGTCAATAAAGTTTCCCCTTCCTGGGACAATGAATTCACGGTGTTCTTATTTCAATTTCCAGGAGTGTATTAGTTGTGGAGCAAAAATGAATAGGACTTCCGTTGTAGGACATTTAATGTAGTTTCGTACTACGATACATTTCCACTAGAGGCCGCAGTTTTCGAGTTATTCGAGAAAAACGTGCGGAAGTGGCCTTCAAACCACTGTACATGAATTTCCGACTTTTCGAATTATTTCTCGTATTGGATCCGTGTTGGTCGCCATTGACTGAGCAGTTAGCCACCGGCGTAGTCGGCTATTTCGTTAACATTATTGATTTAAACTTCCCCGTACGAGTATTGAAAGTACGAGGGTAGTTTCCTAAGTCTCGTAAAAAAGGCAAGGAAAAATGTGTGTTTCGTTGGGGAACAGGAAGAAGCCACTTGGGGCTGTGTCCCATGGATAGGGATGGTGAGGAACCAATTTAAAACCAATTTTGTGCACTTTCTCCGATGTTCTCGCTGATGTGTAGGATTGTTCATTATCCTGGTAAAAGAGCACATTTTAGCGTGCCAGTCTTGCTCTTCTTTCAGCCAACGAAAGTTTCAAATGATCCAACAATGAAGCATAAAAATATCCAAATGTGATTCTGCCTTTCTTTCAAGTAATCTATGAGAGTTATTCCTTGAAAATCCCAAAAAGTAGCGGCTATCCCCTCACCAACTGACAAAATGTCGTTTAACTTCTTCGGTGTTTTAACTGCCGTTCTGACTCTAGTGTGTAACGATGGGTCCAAGTTTCATCAGCAGTCAGAAATTGGCGCAGACAGTCTTGCGAACTGTGACTAAACATTGCCAGACATTGTGTTGAAATGTTGTGCCGGGCGCGATTTTGGCCGACTGACAGCAGTCGCGGCGTCCATCTCGCACTCAGTTTCTTCATATCCAATTCTCCATGCAGGGTATTATAGGCTCGCTCAGATGAGATGCTTGCAGTCTCAGAAATCTCACGAATTTTTATATGGCGGTTTTGCATTACCGTGCCATGGATTTTGTAAGTGATATCCGTTGCGGTGACTTCCACTGGATGGCCGGAGTGCGCTTCATCTTCGGTGCTTGACGGACCACGTTTAAATTCATCAATCCAAAAGTAAATGGTCTTCAGTGATGGTGCAGATTCCGCATGAACTTCATCTAATTCGGTTTTTGTAAGTGGTATCCGTTGCGGTGACCTCCACTGGATGGCCGGAGCGCGCTTCATCTTCGGTGCTTGACCGATCACGTTTAAATTCATCAATCCAAAAGTAAATGGTCTTCAGTGATGGTGTCTAATAACAGCACGAAACTTGCTTTTCTCCATCTTCAATCGCAGTCGACACACTGAGCAAACAAGACGACTGTCAGCAATGAACTGTAAATTGTGTATTGTTGAAATTCATTATGCGATCCTTGTAATAATCATGCTTACCCACCTTGAAGGCGTAACATTCCTTTCTTTCATGGAAAGTTACCAGACTCCTCATACACATACATTTGTTAACGTTATGCGTAAACTAATTCATAAACTAATTACGTTTATAATATTCGATCTCAACGCCTACAAGCTCAGTAGTATCGCAGTAAGAAGGCCATTCGAACAAAACGATTTAGGTGTTAATTTAAAGCTGTTAAAATCAGCAATATTGTGAGATAATGTTTATGTAAATATCAGTTTGGCGATTTGTAAGGGCACAGCTTTGTCGGTGGAGTAACAGCCCAATTTGTGAAGACCAAATAAAGAGAGATCGAATATGTGAAGTAATTCATGTAATCCCAATTTTCTGCAGTGGTAGATGGCAGTGCCATGAACAACGTACTAAAACTCCTGATCTTCATCTACATCTGCATCTACATGGATATTCCGCAAATCATATTTAAGTGTCTGGCAGAGGGCTCATCGAACCAATTTCATGCCGGCCGCTGTGGCCAAACGGTTCTAGGCGCTTTAGCCAGGAACTGCGCTACTGATACGGTCGCAGGTTCGAATCCTATCTCGGGCATGGCTGTGTGTGATGTCCTTAGGCTAGTTAGGTTCAAATGGCTCTGAAAACTATGGGACTTAACATCTGAGGTCATCGGTCGCCTAGAACTTAGAACTACTTAAACCTAACGAACCTAAGGACAACACACACATCCATGCCCGAGGCAGGATTTGAACCTGCAACCGTAGCGGTCGCGTGGTTCCAGATTGAAGGTTAGTTAGGTTTACGTAGTTCTACGTCTAGGGGATTGATAACCTCAGATGTTAAGTCCCATAGTGCTTAGAGCCATTTTTCAACCACCTTCATAATAATTCTCTATTACTCAAACTCGTGCAGCGCGCGGAGAAATCGAACGCCTATATCTTTCTGTGCGAGCTCTAATTTCCCTTATTTTATTTCTATGATCGTTTCTCCCCATGTAGGTTGGCGTCAACAAAATATTTTCACATTCGGAGGAGAATGCTTGTGATTGAAATTTCGCGAGAAGATTCCGCCGCAACGGAAAACATCTTTGACTTAATTATGTCCACCCCAAATCCTGTATCACTTCAGTGACACTCTCCCCCTTGTTTCGCGATAATACAAAACGTGATGCCCGTCTTTGAACTTTCTCGATGTACTCCGTCACTTCTATCTGGTAAGGATCCCACACCGCACAACAATATTCTGAAAGAGCTTCGGGTAGGGGGGAGGGGCAGTGTGGGTGCATTGTAAGGCCACATTTATACGTTTTTCTTGAATAGCTCGTAAATTGTGACCTCCAGCGAAAACGCACCCCAGTAGAAAATCAAAGTAAATTAAATTTACCATCCAAAAGTTGCTATTAATTTTTTCTCTAGGACCTATATTATTGCGCAGAGAACGAGAGAGTATTGAAAATCTTACGCATGGTATATACGCTAAACCTTAGGTGGTTTTTGTAGATCACGTGTGTCCAGTACCAAATTTTTCGTCTCGAGTTCCTCTACAGCACTGCGCTACTTTGTAAACAACTGTTATTTACACCCTGTATAGCCGTACGTCCAATCGCCAACGTTGATTCACCTCGATATCATTAGTCCCTACGTCGTGCAAAAATTAGTCACTTCCGAGACATCATGCTAATAGCAGCCTCATGTACCGGTACCTCACGGCTGGCCCATAGGTGAACTAATGGTTTCGAAACGTAAGCTAAAATTGACCTCAAGTTTCTACAATTATTCGTGTAGAAGATGTGTAGTCTTGTGAAATCGAAAAGATACTTTTCAAACACTCTGTATTATGTGACGCCTTTATAGAGAGCAGTCATTCAGGGAAACTTCACAGATCTGGACGGGGATCTCCTGATACTAAACGATGGTCCACCTCTTATGTCTCCTCATGCAGTCGTCTGTGTCATGAGTAATACATTTTACTTTGCGTTCTCCAAACATTTTGAATGTTGTTAGAAAACGAAGCCGATTGTTCATATCCGATCGTTTGTCCACAGGTTCCTCTCAGTTAAACCTTCAGAAAGGTATTTCGTTACAAGGAGGCCCGTATATTGTCATCATGATATCGTGCTACCATGGTATCGTGCTATCATGGTATCGTGCTGTAGTTTGGTAACTTTCAAAAGGCGGGCGACGGATTTAACACACATGTACTGAGTTATACATGCTATGAAAGTGCGATCTGCTTGCCATGGGAGAACGAATCCTAATCACATCGCACGAAACGTGGCATTTTCTGACGCCACGCTATTTAAGCTAAGGTTTTCCAAGAGGTCGTCAAAACTAGAAATAATGTTTCTGCTTTTACAAGAGACCTGTGTGAACAATATTCACATGATTTTCAGTTTTTAGCGCAGCCATGTTCAGGTGCCTACCTATTGTTAACGACACAGAGATAATGGCTGCTTGAATATGTATTTCACATGCCTTGATTAGCGACCGCTTACAGATAAGCTACATCGTAACAAGTCCAGCAACACGTTATCTCTAATGTGTTGTGAAACTTATCTGGAGACTAACATTTACTTTGCTCTTGCGCACTGTGCCAGCATGTAGCACGCTGCAGTTATCACAAACGTGTTGCAGTCGAAGGAGACTACTTCGTGGTCAGGCGCTACAAAATTCTTCCTCGCTCCTTCCATCAGCAGGGCTCCACATGACCTCTGGCCTGTCGGCGACCAGTCGCAGTATTTACTGCCGTTAGAGGCAAAGTCAGAATGAGAATGTGAACCCCTTCAACCGTTTCATTACACCCAGCGTCGTTGACATCGACAATCTCCATTACGTAGCTTGGTCGGTAATACTGGTCACCCCACACCAGTCAGCTTTGTGAAGGATAAGCCTAGGCTCGAATTGTTCGGTGATTTAATTTTTATCTTAGGCTCAATGTTTTAGCGACGAGGAAATTGAGACATCGCTGTAATCAGCAGAACATAGGAAGGAAGAAGGGAAGTAATATACACTACTGGCCATTAAAATTGCTACACTAAGAAGAAATGCAGATGATAAACGGGTATTCATTGGACACATATATTATACTAGAGCTGATATGTGATTACATTTTCACGCAATTTGGGTGCATAGATCCTGAGAAATCAGTAAACAGAACAACCACCTCTGGCCGTAATAACGGCCTTGATACGCCTGGGCATTGAGTCAAACAGAGCTTGGATGGCGTGTACAGGTTCAGCTGCCCATGCAGCTTCAACACGATACCACAGTTCATCAAGAAAAGTGACTGGCGTATAGTGAAGAGCCAGTTGCTCGGCCACCATTGACCAGACGTTTTCAGTTGGTGACAATTCTGGAGAATGTGCTGGCCAGGGCAGCAGTCGAACATTTTCTGTATCCAGAAAGGCCCGTACAGGACCTGCAACATGCGGTCGTGCATTATCCTGCTGAAATGTAGGATTCGCAGGGATCGAATGAAGGGTAGAGTCACGGGTCGTACACATCTGATATGCAACGTCCGCTGTTCAAAGTTCCGTCAATGCGAACAAGAGGTAACCGAGACGGGTGACCAATGGCACTCCATACCATCACGCCGGGTGATACGCCAGTATGGCGATGACGAATACAAGCTTCCAATGTGCGTTCACCGCGATGTCGCCAAACACGGATGCGACCATCATGATGCTGTTAACAGAACCTGGATTCATCCGAAAAAATGACGTTTTGCCATACGTGCACCCAGGTTCGTCGTTGAGTACACCATCGCAGGCGCTCCTGTCTGCGATGCAGCGTCAAGGGTAACCGCAGTCATGGTCTCCGAGCTGATAGTCCATGCTGCCGCAAACGCCGTCGAACTGTTCGTGCAGATAGTTGTTGTCTTGCAAACGTCCCCATCTGTTGACTCAGGGATCGAGACGTGGCTGCACGATCCGTTATAGCCAGGCGGATAAGGTGCCTGTCATCTCAACTGCTAGTGATACGAGGCCGTTGGGATCCAGCACGGCGTTCCGTATTAGCCTTCTGAACCCTCCGATTCCATATTCTGCTAACAGTCGTTGGATCTCGACCAAGGCGAGCAGGAATGTCGCAATACGATAAGCCACAATCGCGATAGGCTACATCCGACCTTTATCAAAGTCGGAAACGTGATGGTAGGCATTTCTCCTCCTTACCCGAGGCATCACAACAACGTTTCATCAGGCAACGCCGGTCAAGTGCTGTTTGTGTGTGAGAAATGGGTTGGAAACTTTTGTCATGTCAGCACGTTGTAGGTGTCGTTCTGAAAAGCTAATCATTTGCATATCACAGCATCTTCTTCCTGTCGGTTAAATTTCGCTTCTGTAGCACGTCATCTTCGTGGTGTAGCAATTTTAATGGCCAGAAGTTATGAATGTGGGCCAAGAAATCGACTGTGTTCTTTTTGAAGTGACGATCCTCCATTCGTTAGTGAATTCGCGGGAAGCTTGTTCAGAGTAGTTGAACAAGACCAATACCGCATCCCGTATCAGTGAAGTTTTTTTCAATCGCCACGTCACTTTGCTCGTCGCTACTGTTCTCACTGTACAATAGAAATTGATGATTTTTCTTACCCTTAATAACTTACTGGTATTTATGGATTCAATATAATTAATATTTTTGTTCTACAGTGTTTAGGCGAATGTAAATTACGTTTTTCAGCAAATTCTTTCCAACATGAAGCTATGTATAATTGTATTAACCACATTTTTAATTTCTTTCTAGAACTGTTGCTTGCTTTCATTACCATTAATCCTTTATTATACGTACCACTTGTTGTGTTTCTTGCCGTCTGTGTTTTTTTTTTCTTTTTGTCATCAGTCTTCTGTCTGGTTTGACGTGGCTCCTTACGAACTCCTCTCTGTGCCAAACTGTTCAGCTCAGAGTAGCGCTAGAAGCCCTTGTCCTCAATTATTTGCTTGATTATACCTGTTTCTGTCTTCCTCTACTGTTTTTACCCTGTACAGCTCCCTCTATCACCATGGAAGGCATTCCGTGATGCCTTAACAGATGTCCTACCATCCTGTCCATTCTTGTCAGTGTTTCTCACATTTTTCTTTCCTCACCGATTGTGCGGAGAAGCTCCTCATTCCTTACTTTAAAAGTCTATCTTATGTTCAACATCCTTCTGTGGCACCACATGACAAATGCTTCGATTCTCTTCTTTTCCGGTTTTCCCACAATCCATGTTTGACTACCATACAATGCTGTGCTCCAAATGTGCATTCTCAGAAATTTCTTCCCCAAATTGAGACTTACGTTTGATACCAGTAGACTTCTCTTGGCCAGGAACGCCCTTTTTGCCAGTGTTGGTCTACTTTTGATGTCCTCCTTGCTCCGTTCATTCTGGGTTATTTTTGCTGCGTAAATAGCAGGATTCATTAACTTCATCTACTTCGTGATCGCCAATCCTGATTTTAAGTTTCTCGCTGTTCTCACTTCTGCTGCTTCTCCTTACTTTCTTCTTTCTTAGATTTACTCTCAATCCATCGTTTCCGCTCATTAGACTGTTCATTCCATTCAGAAGATACTCTAACTTTTCTTCAGTTTCACTGAAGGTACCAATGTCATCTACGAATCTTAGTATTGATATCCTTTCACCTTGAATCTTAATTTCACTCTTGAACATTTATTTTATTTCCTTCATTGCTGCTTCGATGTTCAGATTGGGTAGTAGGTGCTTAAGACATATCCCTGTCGTAAACACTTTCCAATCCCCACTTCGTTCCTGGTCTTTCGCTCTTATTGTCCTCTCTTGGTTCTTGTACATATTGTATGTTAGCCGTCTTTCCCTATAGCTTACCCGCATTTTTCTCAGAATGCCGAACATCTTGCACTATTTTACTTCTCGAACGCTTTTTCCAGGTCGACGAATCCCACGAACGTCTCTTGATTTTTCTTCAGTCTTGCTTCCGTTATAATCAACTGCAACGCCAGAACTGCCTGTCTGGTGTCTTTACTTTTCCTAAAGCCAGATCTAAAACATCCTCAGCTTAAATTTCTTTACCACTCTCTGTATGTTATTCTTGTCAACAAGTTGGATGCATGAGCTACTAAGCTGATTGTGGCATAATACTCACAATTACCGGCTCTTGCAGTGCTCGTAATTGTGTGGATTATGTTGTTCCTAAAGTCAGTTCATTACATGGACTCATAAGTACTACAAACCAACGCGAATAGTCGTCTCAATTTGTTCTTTCTCACACTGTAGCCTGCGAACTATGGATACAATGGGCAGATTCCATATTTCTAGATTTCCGGAGGCATTCGACATAATGCCCCACTGCACACTCTTAACGAAGGTATGAACTTATAGAACAATTTCCCTGATGTGTGAGTGGCTGGAAGACTTCTTAGGTGATAGAACCCAGTAAGTTGTCCTCGACAGATTAAGTTCATCAGAGACTAAGGTATCGTCGGGAGTGCGCCAAGGAAGTGTGACAGGGAAGTCGCTATTTTCTGTATACGTAAGTGATCTGGCGAACAGGTTGGGCAGCAATCTACAGTTGTTTGCTGATGATGCTGTGTTCAACCGTAAGATGTCGAAGTGTAGTGAGCGTAAGAAAATACAAGACGACGTAGTTGGTGTTATGAATGGCAACTAGCTGGAAATGCGGAAAAATGTAACTTAACGCGGATGACTAGGAAGAACAAGTCCGTCATGTTCGGATACAGTAATACTAGTGCCCTGCTTGACACAGTCTAAATATCGGGGCATAACGTTGCAAAGCTATATGAAATGGAACAAGCATGTGAGAACTCTGGTAGGAGAGGCGAACGGTCGACTTCTGTTAATTTACGACAATTTTGGGGAAGTGTGGTTCATCTGTAAAGGAGACAGCATATAGGATGCTAGTGCGACCCATTCTTAAGTAACACTCGAGTGTTTTGAGGATTAAAGGAAGACATCGTAGCAATTCAGAGGCTGGCTGCTTGATTTGTTATCAATATGTTCGGACAACACGCAGGTATTACGAAGATGCTTCGGGAACCAAATGGGAACCCCTCAAGGTAAGGTGTCCTTCTTTTCGAGGAATACTATTGAGAAAAATTAGGGAACCGGCATCTGAAGCCGACTACCGAGTGATTCTACTGCCGCCAACATACCGGGTGATCAAAAAGTCAGTATAAATTGGAAAACTGAATAAATCACGGAATAATGTAGATAGAGAGGTACAAATTGACACACATGCTTGGAATGACATGGGGTTTTTTTAGAACCAAAGTCCGCCCCGGTAGCTGAGTGGTCAGCGTGACAGACTGTCAATCCTAAGGGCCCGGGTTCGATTCCCAGCTGGGTCGGAAATTTTCTCCGCTCAGGGACTGGGTGTTGTGTTGTCCTAATCATCATCATTTCATCCCCATCGACGCGCAGGTCGCCGAAGTGGCGTCAAATCGAAAGACCTGCACCAGGCGAACGGTCTACCCGACGGGAGGCCCTAGCCACACGGCATTTCCATTTCCATTAGAACAAAAAAAATACAGAAGTTCAAAAAATGTCCGACAGATGGCGCTTCATCTGATCAGAATAGCAATAATTAGCATAACAAAGTAAGCCAAAGCAAAGATGATGATCTTTACAGGAAATGCTCAATATGTCCACCATCATTCCTCAACAATAGCTGTAGTCGAGGAATAATGTTGTGAACAGCACTGTAAAGCATGTCAGGAGCTATGGTGAGGCATTGACGTCGGATGTTGTCTTTCAGCATCCCTAGAGATGTCGGTCGATCACGATACACTTGTGACTTCAGGTAACCCCAAAGCCAATAATTGCACGGACTGAGGTCTGGGGACCTGGGAGGCCAAGCATGACGAAAGTGGCGGCTGAGCACACGATCATCACCAAACGACGCTCGCAAGAGATCTTTCACTCGTCTAGCAATATGGGGTGGAGCGCCATCCTGCATAAACATCGTACGTTCCAGCAGGTGTTTATCAGCCAGGCTGGGGATGATGCGATTCTGTAACATACCGGCGTATTTCTCACCCGTCACGGTAGCGGTTACAAAATCAGAATCACGCATTTCCTCGAAGAAAAAAGGCCCTATAACGGTAGATGTGGTCAATCCAGCCCATACCGTGACTTTCTCGGAGTTTCCAGGACGGACAGTTCTAGGATTTTCGGTAGCCCAAATTCTGCAGTTGTGGGCGTTGACAGACCATCGGAGCGTGAAATGAGCTTTGTCGGTCCACAACACGTTACTCAGCCAATCGTCATCTTCCGCCATCTTTTGAAACGCCCACACCGCAAATGCCCTCCGCTTCACTAAATCGCCAGGTAACAGTTCATGATGCCGATGGATTTTGTACGGATAGCATCGGAGGGTACGCCTAAGTGCCAACCAAACACTAGTGTATGGAATGCCGGTGCGACGTGCGACTGCACGAGCGCTGACTTCTCCGTGCATAGACGAACCCGCTACAGTCTCCATTTCTTCCTGAACTGTCTCAGCAGCATTACGCCTTGTGCTCGGTCGGCTACTACGGGGTCTATCGTGTAAACAACCCGTGGCTTCGAACTTCGAAATCATTCTCGCCACAGCTGGATTTGTCAACTGACTTTTACCCGTTCGAATCCCCTTCCTATGGCGATAGGATCGTAAGTTCCCCGTTCTGATAATACAGCTTCACCAAAAGCGCCTTTTCAGGTAACATCAACTTCTGATTCTCTCTCTCATTACAGCTCCTTTTACACACGATTGTCATGCGCAGTCATTGACGTATTGCTGTCCAGCGCCATCTGTCGGACATTTTGCGGACTCTTTTTGTTCTAATAAAACCCCATGTCATTCCAAGCATGTGTGTCAATTTTTACCTCTCTATCTACATTATTCCGTGGTTTATTCAGTTTTCAAATTTATACTCACTTTTTGATCACCCGGTACATTGCACTTAATGGACCACGAAGATAGAATACGATGAGTTAGGTCTCAGATGGAGGCATATAGACAGTCGTTATTCCCTCGCCCATATGAGAGAGGAACAGTAAAGGTAATAACTTGTAGTTTTGGAAGTTACCCTCCGCCACTCATCTTTCGGTGACTTTCTGAATAACAGCTGTCGCGTCTCGTAGCTTATGCGTCTGCAGATACTCTCGGAGCGGTGTGGGATTCTACTATATGTAGATGACGTTATTACTAAACGTGAATGGGGACGTTATTCATTTTGTATCTCACTCCAGTCCAGAAACTTCTTGCTACGGAGCATGCAGGATTTGTCGTAATCCACTGATATTGTGTAGGGTTTCAAGACCGGAACACTGAACGACGAAACGGGAGATAATAACTGAGGTGCTCTTGACTTTGAAAGAAGCGCATCTCCCGCTGAATGCTCATCAGGGAGCCGGAGTTGGCTGGATGTTCGGCGTTTTATATCAGTCGTCAATTCTTTTTCCTTAATTCCTCTCTCGGCCCCTCAACTTAAGACCGAGAATGGCCCAGCAGTAAGACGCTGCACTCGCGTTCTTTTCAACCGGCGGAGGAACGGAGGGGCCGTAAAGTGGTGCAGCTGAGAGACGAGCATTCGCCGAGGGGCCCGGGCTGGCCTAGCAGCGGAATGAGTGGGCGGCAACAACTCCACTCCCTCCCGTAGCCTCCCCCGATGCACTGGATTGGAGGGGGCGGCCACGACCTGCGGTAAAAAATTCGTGACGGCTTATGCGTCTGCGGATACACTCGGGGCGGAGTGCGTTGCTACGACTTCGCTGCAGATCGATGCAATTCACTTCTCGTAGCTCTTATTCCGTTCTGGGGCTGAATTTGGATAACGGACTACCTCTAGACCACTCCACACACTTCGCCGCCCGTAGTATTGACTAAGAAGCTGCTGGACACATCCATATTGTCTTACGTTTTTGTAAAGGTACTATCTCACTGGAGCTGCTCGCCTTAGCGGCTGGAAGTGACTGCCGGCCTTGACTGTCAGCTGCTGCTGCCCGTTTATTTGGTTCAAGCTACTCACCGCAACACCGAAACCGCTCAGAGTAACATTAATTTCTATGAAACAGAGATATCTTCAGACGTAAAAGTAGCTGGTCGTACATCAGGAGAGTGTTACAGGATTATTACTTCTCACAAAATATGCAGGGTATAACTAGATTTACAAACTTCGAGGACATATTCCGTACACCAAAAGGAGAAAAAAATTGTGTAGTAAACATTGGCTCTAAAATGCATACATTAAGAGCTGTGAGCAATTGTTCACTAGAAGAGATGTTTCACTGTAGCAAAGACGAACAAGTGTTCATAGCTTGTAACGTACACAAGAACCCATCTTTATTGGACATTAATTCTTGTTTTGATCCACATTACTTCCTCCCAGAATATGGAAAGCAAAGAGCATGCAGTAGAAGACATGTCTTTCGCATTACCGAAGGTGGAAAAGTGCTTATAGCTCTTTAGGTATGCATTTCAGTGCCCTTGTTTATCAGACATCTTTTTCTTGTTTTGCTGTAAGGAACCAGTCTTCAAAGTCTGTAAAGCGACTTTAGTTGTGCCCTGTACATATAACGTAGTGGACAACGTCGAAATTTCCATGAGGCATTTTGCGGATGATACAGTTGTACACAGAGTGGTCACAGTGCTAAAAAAATTGTAGCGAAATGCAAGAAGACCTGCTGAGCCTCCACCTTCGGTGTAAGGGTTTGCAGCTGAATGAGATTTTCACTCTGCAACGGAGTGTGCGCTGATGTGAAACTTCCTGGCAGATTAAAACTCTGTGCCGGACCGAGACTCGAACTCGGGACCTTTGCCTTTCGCGGGCAAGTGCTCTACCAACTGAGTTACCCAAGCACGACTCACACCCCGTCCTCACAGCTTTACTTCTGCCAGTACCTCGTCTCCTACCGTCCAAACTTAACAGAAACTCTCCTGTGAACCTTGCAGAACTAGCACTCCTGAATGAAAGGATATTGCGGAGACATGGCTTAGCCACAGCCTGGGGGATGTTGCAGTTTTAATCTGCCAGGAAGTTTCGTTCGCAGCTGACCTTCAAGATAAACAAATGTTAGGTAATACGCCTACCTACGGTGAAAGGCCCATTATAGTATGATTATACAACTGCTGAACAATGAGTGGAAGCAGAAACATCATTAAATACACTCCTGGAAATGGAAAAAAGAACACATTGACACCGGTGTGTCAGACCCACCATACTTGCTCCGCACACTGCGAGAGGGCTGTACAAGCAATGATCACACGCACGGCACAGCGGACACGTCAGGAACCGCGGTGTTGGCCGTCGAATGGCGCTAGCTGCGCAGCATTTGTGCACCGCCGCCGTCAGTGTCAGCCAGTTTGCCGTGGCATACGGAGCTCCATCGCAGTCTTTAACACTGGTAGCATGCCGCGACAGCGTGGACGTGAACCGTATGTGCAGTTGACGGACTTTGAGCGAGGGCGTGTAGTGGGCATGCGGGAGGCCGGGTGGACGTACCGCCGAATTGCTCAACACGTGGGGCGTGAGGTCTCCACAGTACATCGATGTTGTCGCCAGTGGTCGGCGGAAGGTGCACGTGTCCGTCGACCTGGGACCGGACCGCAGCGACGCACGGATGCACGCCAAGACCATAGGATCCTACGCAGTGCCGTAGGGGACCGCACCGCCACTTCCCAGCAAATTAGGGACACTGTTGCTCCTGGGGTATCGGCGAGGACCATTCGCAACCGTCTCCATGAAGCTGGGCTACGGTCCCGCACACCGTTAGGCCGTCTTCCGCTCACGCCCCAACATCGTGCAGCCCGCCTCCAGTGGAGTCGCGACAGGCGTGAATGGAGGGACGAATGGAGACGTGTCGTCTTCAGCGATGAGAGTCGCTTCTGCCTTGGTGCCAATGATGGTCGTATGCGTGTTTGGCGCCGTGCAGGTGAGCGCCACAATCAGGACTGCATACGACCGAGGCACACAGGGCCAACACCCGGCATCATGGTGTGGGGAGCGATCTCCTACACTGGCCGTACACCACTGGTGATCGTCGAGGGGACACTGAATAGTGCACGGTACATCCAAACCGTCATCGAACCCATCGTTCTACCATTCCTAGACCGGCAAGGGAACTTGCTGTTCCAACAGGACAATGCACGTCCGCATGTATCCCGTGCCACCCAACGTGCTCTAGAAGGTGTAAGTCAACTACCCTGGCCAGCAAGATCTCCGGATCTGTCCCCCATTGAGCATGTTTGGGACTGGATGAAGCGTCGTCTCACGCGGTCTGCACGTCCAGCACGAACGCTGGTCCAACTGAGGCGCCAGGTGGAAATGGCATGGCAAGCCGTTCCACAGGACTACATCCAGCATCTCTACGATCGTCTCCATGGGAGAATAGCAGCCTGCATTGCTGCGAAAGGCGGATATACACTGTACTAGTGCCGACATTGTGCATGCTCTGTTGCCTGTGTCTATGTGCCTGTGGTTCTGTCAGTGTGATCATGTGATGTATCTGACCCCAGGAATGTGTCAATAAAGTTTCCCCTTCCTGGGACAATGAATTCACGGTGTTCTTATTTCAATTTCCAGGAGTGTATGTTTGTCATTTTCAAGCATTCATGGTTTACATCGTAAAAAAAAGCGAAATGAGAGGCAGTCGCGAGACAAGTGCGTGCTTTCACACTGTTTACCATAAACAGTTGAAAATCTTGTGGAGGACAGTATTTTAGTTGATACTAATCCCCTCTGTGATACTATCCGAAACTAACAGGACCCCTATTTCGTCGCTAACCATGATAATATTACATCGATTTCATTCGAGCACTCGAGCAACGCATTCACCTAGTCGGATATGGGAAACAGCCTTAGAACCACATCCAGGTTTGCCGGCACACCGACGTTTGTCGAGAATCCACCGGGCAAGTTCAATACGGGGCCGCTGCGCCTCCGCGAATCCCGGAACCAGCGTGCTAACGCTCGCAGTTATCTGAGCGAACGAGGAAGTCATTCTGTAACACATTGTACACCGTTAGTGACAAAAAAATTGGTTTATACTGGCTAAAGATGAAGTACGGTGGTAGACAAGGGGCAGGACTTCTGCTATGACACTGCCATACAGTCAGCAGTTGACATTAGTGAGAAGTATCCGCAGCTCCTCGCCTGTGCCATTGTCTCCAAGTGTCATCTCTGGGGTATAACATCGTGTAATTTACATTTAACATAATTAGATTACATGTTTCCTTCTGTTCTGTTTTACTCTGACTGACAGAGTATGGCCCGAAGATGATCCACATCGGGTCGAAACCGGTTGCCACTTACGAATAAAATTGTGTTTTTTTGGGATCGACGCTGTTCTCTGTAATATTTTGTCACTAGTTCATTGCGATCTGGTGTTCCCAATACGTTTAGAAAGATTATCTCTCGATATATAAATAAAATTCTATTGCTGCATGTTGAAAGGTCATCACTTGAGAACGGCTTCACCGATTTGGTTGATTTTTATTTTTTATTTTTATTTTTTATTTTTGCTGTTTTCGGTATTGTCAGGACATCGCTTGTATGAATGAAAATTTTTGTAAAATTTCCAGCAAAAGTAGGAAATTGAAATTAATTGTGAAAGATCATCTCTCGAGAACGGCTTGACCGATATGGTTGACTTTTCCTTTTTCTTTTTTGGTGTGTTCGTAACTGTGGATGGTAATAGTATTTTTGATATGTAAAACAAAACAAGAAAAAAAATTGCGTTCAGTTTGACAGTTCTGCTATCGCATATTTTCATAACAAAATAATTAGCTTGACAGTTATATGTATAACAGATAAATGCATATGTAATATATAAGGGGTAAACATTGTTACAGAAATTCTCAGCGTTTCCGACCGAGTTACAACAAATATTTATTCGATAGTCTAATTAACGCTCGGATGGACATACGCAGATAGGTTATATATTTTTGTAGTATATGTAATATATACATATGTGTGTGTATAAAACGGAAACGTTGTTACTAAAAATCACAAAAAGGTCTTGCCGCATTTACTTCTTGACTTTTACAAGCTACAATGCTGAACATTCAGTGGGAAATGGACTTAGAGAAGCGACAGGAGAAGATGGACAGAGAGAGGAGATTTTTGGAGAGAAAGGGGGGATGAGGAGATGGGTAGGGGGAACTGGTCACGGAATTTGGGATGTTTGTACAATTTCCATACGTATTTAGCAGTTGCGAAGCATTGCTGGATTCACTAGGGTTAATATAAATATAATAGTCTACGAATAGTTTCGAAGACTCCATCTTTTCAGGTGGATGTAGGGGTTACCGGATGACACAGACGAATTCGATTAATCAAAACAGGTAACACTCTGAAATGGATAATGTGGTATGAACGAGTTAGGTAAGTCAGCTGAGTGGAAATTTATCCAGTACACTATTAACGTCGAGTGTCTCTTTGGTAGTACGTAACTAACCATACAAAGGATGATTTGAAATATCTGCATTTCCTTGGAGTTACAATGTGATCGTAATATTTAGAGACGCAAGGTATTTTGCGCTTAGCTACACAGCAGCACACATTTCCCTCAAGAGTAGAAGCAGGAATGACACGAAATGAAAAAAGCAGCGACAATGTAACAATCAGAAATCCAAGGCACAGAATGGAGGCAGGTGGAATTTGAAGAAGAGAACGATAAAGACAGCGACGGAGCGATGGAACAGCTGCGCTGAAACGCAATGTGACGACTAGACCGAAAGTTCCAGCTCTTGCAATTGCCACCCAACAGATGCGAGTTCTACACCTAAATAGCTCAGTACAGACTACAGTGCCGCAACAACCTGACAAGATCCATTCTTCCTTTCCCCCCCCCCCCCTCTCTCTCTCTCTCTCTCTCTCTCTCTCTCTCTCTCTCTCTCTCTCTCTTTTGCAGAACCGTTCGGCGTTTCTCATTTATTTATTTTGGGTACAAATCTCGCGCACGCCATGCTGTTTTATCCGCGTGGAAGCAAAAAACCGCAGTGATTAATTTTTGGCTGTAATCTGCGGTGAAAACTTGGCACGCGTGCCTTTCTACCCCTCCCCCCCACCCCCTTCCCTTCCCCCCACCACCATCTACAACTCGAAAAAAAGTTCGACAACGGGCGGGGAGGGAATTGAAAAGAGTTGTGCTCTGCGGCTGCTCCCGAGCGGCGCTGCGCAGTGAGTGGATTTTGCAACTGACGGTTATTTTTTCGAAAGCCGAGAGCGGCTAATTGAACCACAAAAATAGAAGTGGCGTATCCAGCGCGCTCCACGGCGAAACATTTGACTATCGCTGTATCGCGCAGACGAGTGCGGACAATGCCTGCGGCACAGAACGACGTATTGCCAATTCCACTATTCGCTCTTAGTTTCTCTCGTAATAGACTTGAGACAGCGAACCGTACAGCCTCTTCCCAAGCCGGAAAAGTCTTTTGAATACAAAGATCATTGATGTTTTCAGGTACAAGGATGTACTTCGTGAATGAAAACAACAATGACATGGGTTGTCAGCCTTGGAATGTCACAAGTGTGTTTCCATTTTAGAAATTGTGTCTCAAGCGAAGCTGTGGGTACCTTCCTTGAATTCGCAGTCTCATTCATGTGGCCTACTCAATCGTAAGCTGTAGCTTAAGTAAAAAGTACAGTTATCTTTTGACATAACCCCTTATAGCCAGATACATTGTATCCATCCTTCTCTTCAATGTGTAGATTCGAATCCTGAAGTTCCATTTGCAGCGTCTGTAAGATACTCGTTTAAGTGAAGAATTGTGCCAACTTCAAGCCTCACATTGTAATTGCTGTTACACCTGACTTTCTTCCAGCGTAAACACTGTTAAAATAACTTACTGGATTGCAGCCTTGTGCCGTTGTCTACAACCGCCGATATTTAGACGTATGTGGTCTCTCTGTTCACTCGTGTACCTCTGATTCGTTACGCTTAATTGAGGTTAGGTTTGGCGTTGAATTGACGAACTTATTTTGACATGTATTGACTTCCACTTATTTGTTAGTCAATCGCGAATAAAACAGTGACCCGTATATACGATAAGTTTCCTTTGATTTATGTGGTGTCACCGCCAGACACCACACTTGCTAGGCGGTAGCCTTTAAATCTGGATAGATTGGTCATACTTTCATCGTTTTCTCGCTCCGTCCCATGAGTATTCAGGAGTTGTTTCTCAGTTGTTGCGTCCCGTATGCTCTGATAACCGTTTCAGCGATTCTGCAATTTACGCTACAGAAACGCGTCTCTTCTTCTTCCTGTGGGGAATTTAAACACTCAGTCCGCCTCCGTTCCGGTTCGCTGGACATCTCTCATCTCTCCATATGCTGCTTTGAACAGTTCGCGATAGGAGTGTCAAGTATCTACCACTTTCGTAAACCCATTGTTATAAAGCTTGTATGTGGCTTACATATGAGTCAAGCTCACTTCATGGTACATGTTGATTGTATCCAGGATGCGTTGTCGCTCTCCAAACTTTTCCACAGAGGTCTTATCCTCTAGGAACGTTTCTTTCACCAAGGCCTCTTCTTTCGTCATCACGCTCATCAATTCAATGTCCCTTCCTCTTACGACTAACCGCTCTCCTCAGTTCTGCCGTCGATCTGGCTTCAATGACGGTGCACCTTGTCTGCTGATTTCATATTTAACGCAATGTTTGTCCCTGCTTTGCGTTTCTTACTCCTCTTACGTCCTGACCTATTCTCTGTTTTTCATGATATCATTATCTATTTTATTCTACCCTTACCCCCTTAAATTACGTTACAAAATTTACGAACATTAAATTTTTTTTATAATTTTACAAAAAGTATCATTAATTCTATCCAAAAATTGTTTTTCTTATCACTATTTTTACTTATTTATCTTTTTTTTCTCCCCGTTTTGTTTAATTCTTCCTTTAGATAAAGTCATGGTTACCTCATCTTCATCACGATGGATAGTAAGAGTGAAATTGATGGTGATGACGGTTAGTAAGTTAGTGAATTTTTCTCATTACCGCTTATTATTTTTATAACTAAAAGTATATTATGTTATTTTGAAAACTTCGCACCTTGACTCCGACTCCAGCGTTTTTTCTCAGCAATCTCTTCTTTTTGGCGTAACAGAATTTCCAAAACACAGTGTATGTTCTTTCTCTATTCAAAAATTTTCTCCATTGTTCTATTGCGTTGTTTTAAAGTTTAAAAATTTCATTCATCAGTTGTACTTACCCCTTTCTCCTTTTTCTCGATAGAAAACTTTCTTTCTCCTTTCTTCCCTTACCATACTCTTCCGTATTGAAATCTCTTCTGGGTTAATCTTACTTCCTACTGTTTACCTCCTTCCACGAAATAACATGTTTCTTGTTTAGTTTAATAATTCAGTTCACTTTCCTAATTATTACCTCCTAACAACTTATATTTATTTCCCTCATATCTCTCTTTAAATATTGTGGTACCTTCCACAAATTATATATGCTTCACATATTCTCCCAAAATATCTCCTCAATTATCTGTTCACCTTCCTCTACGGAACAAATTATAAATGACTATCTCCTTACCTAATTCTTTATTTCCTTCTTACTTCTTTACCTCCTTTTGTCCACAAAAATCAACTTCCTCCTCCTTCATACTACATCTTCAAGAGAGAATCTACTACTATTTCGTCAAACTATCCACATGTTGATCTCTATCTTCCTCCTTGTTTTCTTCACTTTCCCCTGAACACATTTCGTTTGCAGAAGAGTTGCTTTAGTTCTTACTTTCATCATCATTCTCCCTTTACCTTGATACCAAATTAATTTTTATTTAGTTTACTGAGATAAGTAAAAGTTAAAAGTTTTATCTGAGCGCGTTTTGTTATCTTTCTTTAATTTCTGGACATTTAATACAACTAAATTCCCGTGGAGAGTGTTTTTTTGCTTCTGTCTAGTCTGATACTCCCTTTATACAATTTCAGATGACTCACATGGCGCAAACCTATGGTGCATTATCCTCTTGGCATACTATGTCTCTCTCCGTTTCATATAAATGAGCTACATCTTTTACAATTTGGTCCTCAACAGTTTTTGTGCTACTGTCTATATTCACCGTTAATAACTCTTGTTCCTTGTCATCGGTCGATTCCCAGTCAATTGAATCCCAGCATGCTGGTATTTGTATCCGATTACTCGCTAAACTTACTTCAGAATCTTGCTGATCAAAACTAACTCTATTTACATGTTTAATTATATAATTAACTTCATTTTGCGATTGAATCACTTGTGACTAGTCTTCGTAACGTTCATCTCGTCAATTCTTTTACCTGGGTTTGGTGGCCTCAACTCGACTTCCTGTACCGGGTCATTTCGCGTGTTTTGTCCTGCTGAAGCTTGATTTTCCCAAAGTTTCTGCGTTCTGTCCATTCCATTTCCACCTCAGTAACCTGGATTTTGTTGTTGAAAACCTCTAAACCTTCCTGGCTCGTTTGCCCGGTGATTATATCACGGCTCATAGATACTACCGTAGTTTCTAAGATCAAATCCACTACTGTAGTTCCGCGGCCTACCAAAACCATAATTATTGTTCGTCCTCTGTGCGTTTCCAAAACCATAGTTATTATTGTTATCCCATGTGCGATTGTCGCTCCTCCCAAAACGATTACCATTGTAATTATTATTAAAGCCTGATCAGTTGTTGTTATTCCCCCTACCATCGTTTTCTCTGCCTGCACGTTTTTCTTCGCGTCATCTTCACTGAAGATCAATTCCAGTTCTCTTAACATCCCTTTAAATTCTTGTATATTATCACCTGTCCTACCAACCAATGACTGCTGATAACGTAACGGTAACTTCATTGTGCACATACTTAAGTTCCCCATCACTGTATGGATTATCTAAACACTGATTTTTTTTTTTTTTTGTTATTTCTTCGAAAAATCTAATTGGTTTCTTTTTCCCTGAATTTCCGAATAACTCTTTCTGTAACAACTCATACTTTATTCTATTTTGGGTTTCCGTCGACCAGTATAGCTCCAAGAATGGGGATTTAAATCGCTCATATGATTGACAGTTTACAGCTACTCTTTGCATGGTTTCCGCTATTGGGCCATCCATATGCCCACAAATGAAGTCAAGTTTATGTCTAAGTGGCCAATGCTCTGGTACCACGATCTGGAATTGATTTACAAACGTGCGTGGGTGCAAGCCGTTCCTGCTTTCTTTGTAATGTTGGAATTTTCTAAATGTCAAAGTGATCATTGTCAAATTTTTCTATTCCAAAATATAGCGTTTGTGTTTTCTCAACATTATCCGTTCCCTTCAACTGTGTCATGTTTTCTCGTGTTCGTTCTACCATATTTGGATCCTGAGATGACAGATTTACGTCCCATTTTGCAGACAAACAAAAATTACGCGAAGCGAAATGTAGTGTGAGGAGGGCTATGCGAGAGGCGTTCAATGAATTCGAAAGTAAAGTTCTATGTACTGACTTGGCAGAAAATCCTAAGAAATTTTGGTCTTATGTCAAAGCGGTAGGTGGGTCAAAACAAAATGTCCAGACACTCTGTGACCAAAATGGTACTGAAACAGAGGATGACAGACTAAAGGCCGAAATACTAAATGTCTTTTTCCAAAGTTGTTTCACAGAGGAAGATTGCACTGTAGTTCCTTCTCTAGACTGTCGCACAGATGACAAAATAGTAGATATCGAAATAGACGACAGAGGGATAGAGAAACAATTAAAATCGCTCAAAAGAGGAAAGGCCTCTGGACCTGATGTGATACCAGTTCAATTTTACACAGAGTACGTGAAAGAACTTGCCCCCCTTCTTGCAGCGGTGTACCGTAGGTCTCTAGAAGAGCGTAGCGTTCCAAACGATTGGAAAAGGGCACAGGTCATCCCCGTTTTCAAGAAGGGACGTCGAGCAGATGTGCAGAACTATAGACCTATATCTCTAACGTCGATCAGTTGTAGAATTTTGGAACACGTATTGTGTTCGAGTATAATGACTTTTCTGGAGACAAGATATCTAGTCGGTAGGCATCAGCATGGGTTTCGAAAAAGACGGTCATGTGAAACCCAGCTCGCGCTATTCGTCCACGAGACTCAGAGGGCCATAGACACGGGTTCACAGGTAGATGCCGTGTTTCTTGACTTCCGCAAGGCGTTCGATACAGTTCCCCACAGTCGTTTAATGAACAAAGTAAGAGCATATGGACTATCAGACCAATCGTGTGATTGGATTGAGGAGTTCCTAGATAACAGGACGCAGCATGTCATTCTCAATGGAGAGAAGTCTTCCGAAGTAAGAGTGATTTCAGGTGTGCCGCAGGGGAGTGTCATAGGACCGTTGCTATTCACAATATACATAAATGACCTTGTGGATGACATCGGAAGTTCACTGAGGCTTTTTGCGGATGATGCTGTGGTGTATCGAGAGGTTGTAACAATGGAAAATTGTACTGAAATGCAGGAGGATCTGCAGCGAATTGACGCATGGTGCAGGGAATGGCAATTGAATCTCAATGTAGAGAAGTGTAATGTGCTGCGAATACACAGAAAGATAGATCCTTTATCATTTAGCTACAAAATAGCAGGTCAGCAACTGGAACAGTTAATACCATAAATTATCTGGGAGTAGGCATTAGGAGTGATTTAAAATGGAATGATCATATAATGTTGATCGTCGGTAAAGCAGATGCCAGACTGAGATTCATTGGAAGAATCCTAAGGAAATGCAATCCGAAAACAAAGGAAGTAGGTTACAGTACGCTTGTTCGCCCACTGCTTGAATACTGCTCAGCAGTGTGGGATCCGTACCAGATAGGGTTGATAGAAGATATAGAGAAGATCCAACGGAGAGCAGCGCGCTTCGTTACAGGATCATTTAGTAATCGCGAAAGCGTTACGGTGATGATAAATAAACTCCAGTGGAAGACTCTGCAGGAGAGACGCTCAGTAGCTCGGTACGGGCTTTTGTCAAAGTTTCGAGAACATACCTTCACCGAAGAGTCAAGCAGTGTATTGCTCCCTCCTACGTATATCTCGCGAAGAGACCATGAGGATAAAATCAGAGAGATTAGAGCCCACACAGAGGCATACCGACAATCCCTCTTTCCACGAACAATACGAGACTGGAATAGAAGGGAGAACCGATAGAGGTACTCAAGGTACCCTCCGCCACACACCGTCAGGTGGCTTGCGGAGTATGGATGTAGATGTATCTACGTAGTTGTGTGCAGTTATCTGAACCGTACCGTCCCTAGTGTATCGGACTGAAAGATTCGTTTACATTTCCCGTTACTGGTTCAATGTTTTGCCTTCCCATTTGATTCATAGTGACTTGCGGTCTATAGCCTGTAGTACTGTAACTTGGAAATTGCGGAATTGGTACATGTGTCGCCGTAACTTGCTCTGTTCTCGCGTCACTCGCGTACATTCGGAGGGTCGGCTGCTGCTCTGTAGGAATGCGCGCGTTTACCGTTTCTCGATCCATTGGCAGCTGTGACCGCACATTATCTATTGCGCTCACCTGTGCTAACTGTTCTTTTCCCGTTTGCTTCTGTTTCGTTTCGGTAATCATTGACGCAACCTCTTGTGGATATACGACTGGAATCTCAAGCCTTTTTTGTGTTTCCGCTAATGCTACGGAAGACTGCACCACTGACTGGTTTACTTCTGGATTTCGTCCATCACTATGTCGGATGACACTACCGATTCCGTTGCCTCACTATTACTTTCTGCGTGGCTCTCGATACACTGTTTCAGTTCTGTACGAAGCTTTTCATACTGTTCCTGATTTTTAGAGATTATGTTCTCAATGCGTGTGTCGAACCTCTTTAATGGGGCTCGCGTGACACGTTTTCTGACATTGAGCTCTTCCACGATTTGTTGCGCCTTACCAGACGTCTTATGTGCTAAGTTATTAACTGTCTAGTTAGCGTTAGACACTGCATCCTGCACCTGTTTAACGTCAGAACGCATCATTGTATAAGCTCGCGCGAGTTTCTCGTCTTTCGTAGCCGAACTCTCTCCCCACCTAGGTTCTTTTGTTCTCCACGTCTCGGCTTTTTTCGGCCAATAGGAACGTTCCTCTTATTTTGTGTAAACTCTCTCTACCAATCGTTTTACATAAGCATGCTCACTCGGACATACACTATGTGATCAAAAGTATCCGGACACCCCCAAAAACATACATCTTAGGTGCATTGTGCTGCCACCTACTGCAAGGTACTCCATATCAGCGACCTGAGTAGTCAGTAGACATCGTGAGAGAGCAAAATGGACTGCTCCGCGGAACTCACGAACGTGGTCAGGCAACTGGGTGTTACTTGTGTCATACGTCTGTACGCGAGATTTCCACACTCCTAAACATACCTAGGTCCACTGTTTTCGATGTGATAGTGAAGTGGAAATGTGAAGCGACACGTAAAGCACGAAAGCGTAGAGGCTGACCTCGTCTGTTGACTGACAGAGATCGCCGACAGTTGAAGATGGTCGTAATGTGTAACAGGCAGACATCTGTCCAGACCATCACGCAGGAAATCCAAACTGCATCAGGATACACTGCAAGTACTATGATAGTTAAGAGGTGAGAAAACTTTAATTTCATGGTCGAGCAGCTGCTCATAAACCACACATCACGCCGGTAAATGCCAAACGACGCCTAGATTGGTGTAAGGAGCGTAAACATTGGAGGATTGAACAGTGGAAAAACGTATGGAGTAACGAATCACGGTACACAATGTGGCGATCCGATGGTAGGGTATGTTTATGGCGAATGTCCGGTGAAAGTCATCTACCAACAGTTAAATTCGGAGGCGGTGGTCGTGTTTTCCGTGGAGGGAGCTTGCACCCCTGGTTGTTTTGCGTGGCACTATAACAGCACAGGTCTACATTGACGCAGTAAGCACCTTGTTGCTTCCCACTGTTGAAGAGCAAATCGGGGACTACGACTGCATCTTTCAACACGATCGAGCACCTGTTCATAATGCACGGCCTGTGATGGAGTGGCTTGCACGACAATAACATCCCTGTAATGGATTGGCCTGCACAGAGCTCTGACCGGAATCTTATAGAACAGCTTTGGAATGTTTGGAACGCCGACATCGTGCCAGGCCTCACCGACCGACATCGATACCTCTCCTCAGTACAGCACTCCATGAAGAATGGGCTGCCATTCCCCAAAAAAACCTTTCAGCGCCTGACTGAACGTATGCCTCCGAGAGTGGAAGCTGTCATCAAGGCTAAGGGTGCGCCAACACTATTGAATTCCAGCTTTACCGATGGAGGGCGCCACAAACTTGTAAGCCATTTTCAGCCAGGCGTCGGGATTCTTTTGATCACACAGAGTATGTGTATAGGGGGGGGGGGGGGTGTGTCATTAGGCAGCATATCCTGGCAGTGGACAGCGGCTTGTTTGTGGCCTGGTCTGTTGGTCTGTAGAGGTCCTGTGGCGTTAGTGGCAGTCACTCCTGCTGACAGTCATTGCCATCAGAAGTAAAATGGTGAGTGGTCTGAGTCACAGATGTCGGAGAAGCTGAAAGCTTATCAAGTAAACGGAACGCCTTTACAGAGGAACTTCTTGACGAGTGAGTCTGTCTTTTAGTGCAAGGAAATAGTGTTGCACAGATATAACAAAATACGAGGAAGGTATTCGCTGTTGCGAATATGGACAACTGGGGACTCGAACCTGGATTTCCTGCTTATCCTGAGCGGTTGCCTTACCCTTTTTTTTTTTTTAGCCATTAGGCTATCCAAGCACACTCGACGCCCAAATCCAAATTTCCATAGTCGTCAAACATGTATCTATAAACTACACTCTTTACATGCGTGCAGAAGGAACACTGCATCGTAATTCTGAACAACACAAGTCATGTAATATCGACAGAACAAAAGTTTTAACCGAATAATTCAGTTGGTAGGACAAAGAACGCCAAGTAGCCAACCAGATACTTGGATGCACTGAAAGCGATTTGTGGGGCACTTTGATGTGAGCCTTTGTGAGAGTCGGTGTAAAGATCATGAGCTGTTTCGTTATAACAAATAGAATAGATTTTAAAGTAAAAGTAAGCACCAACACTCCACTAGCTTGTTGTTTTTGTTGTGGTCTTCAGTCCTGAGACTGGTTTGATGCAGCTCTCCATGCTGCTCTATCCTGTGCAAGCTTCTTCATCTCCCAGTACTTCCTACAACCAACATCCTTCCGAATCTGCTTAGTGTATTCATCTCTTGGTCTCCCTCTAGGATTTTTACCCTCCACGCTGCCCTCCAATGCTAAATTTGTGATCCCTTGATGCCTCAAAACATGTCCTACCAACCGATCCCTTCTTCTAGTCAAGTTGTGCCACAAACTTCTCTTCTCCCCAATCCTATTCAATACCTATTCATTAGTTACGTGATCTACCCACCTTATCTTCAGCATTCTTCTGTAGCACCACATTTCGAAAGCTTCTATTCTCTTCTTGTCCAAACTAGTTATCGTCCATGTTTCACTTCCATACATGGCTACACTCCATACAAATACTTTCAGAAACGACTTCCTGACACTTAAACCTATACTCAATGTTAACAAATTTCTCTTCTTCAGAAACGATTTCCTTGCCATTGCCAGTCTACATTTTATATCCTCTCTACTTCGACCATCATCAGTTATTTTGCTCCCCAAATAGCAAAACTCCTTTACTACTTTAAGTGTCTCATTTCCTAATCTAATTCCCTCAGGATCACCCGATTTAATTTGACTACATTCCATTATCCTCGTTTTGCATTTGTTGATGTTCATCTTATATCCTCCTTTCAAGACACTGTCCATTCCGTTCAACTGCTCTTCCAAGTCATTTGCTGTCTCTGACAGAATTACAATGTCATCGGCGAACCTCAAAGTTTTTACTTCTTCTCCATGAATTTTAATACCTACTCCGAATTTTTATTTTGTTTCCTTTACTGCTTGCTCAATATACAGATTGAATAACATCGGGGAGAGGCTAAAACCCTGTCTCACTCCTTTCCCAACCACTGCTTCCCTTTCATGCCCCTCGACTCTGATAACTGCTATCTGGATTCTGTACAAACTGTAAATAGCCTTTCGCTCCCTGTATTTTACCCCTGCCACCTTCAGAATTTGAAAGAGAGTATTCCTGTTAACATTATCAAAAGCTTTCTCTAAGTCTACAAATGCTAGAAACGTAGGTTTGCCTTTTCTTAATCTTTCTTCTAAGATAAGTCGTAAGATTAGTATTGCCTCACGTGTTCCAACATTTCTACGGAATCCAAACTGATCTTCCCCGAGGTCCGCTTCTACCAGTTTTTCCATTCGTCTGTAAAGAATTCGCGTTATTATTTTGCAGCTGTGACTTATTAAACTGATAGTTCGGTAATTTTCACATCTGTCAACACCTGCTTTCTTTGGGATTGGAATTATTATATTCTTCTTGAAGTCTTGGGATATTTCGCCTGTCTCATACATCTTGCTCACCAGATGGTAGAGTTTTGTCATGACTGGCTCTCCCAAGGCCATAAGTAGTTCTAATGGAATGTTGTCTACTCCCGGGGCCTCATTTCGACTCAGGTCTTTCAGTGCTCTGTCAAACTCTTCACGCAGTATCTTATCTCCCATTTCGTCTTCATCTACATTCTCTTCCATTTCCATAATATTGTCCTCAAGTGCATCGCCCTTGTATAAACCCTCTATGTACTCCTTCCACCTTTCTGCCTTCCCTTCTTTGCTTAGAACTGGGTTGCCATCTGAGCTCTTGATATTCAAACAAGTGGTTCTCTTCTCTCCAAAGGTCTCTATAATTTTCCTGTAGGCAGTATCTATCTTACCCCTAGTGACACAAGCCTCTGCATCCTTACATTTGTCCTCTAGCCATCCCTGCTTAGCCATTTTGCACTTCCTGTCGATCTCATTTTTGAGACGTTTTTATTCCTTTTTGCCTGCTTCATTTACTGCATTTTTATGTTTTCTCCTTTCATCAATTAAATTCAATATTTCTTCTGTTACCCAAGGATTTCTATTAGCCCTCGTCTTTTTACCTACTTGATCGTCTGCTGCCTTCACTACTTCATCCCTCAGAGCTACCCATTCTTCTTCTACTGTATCTCCTTCCCCCATTCCTGTCAATTGTTCCCTTACGCTCTCCCTGGATCTCTCTACAACCTCTGGTTCTTTCAGTTTATCCAGGTCCCATCTTCTTAAATTCCCACCTTTTTGCAGTTTCTTCAGTTTCAATCTGCAGGTGATAACCAATAGATTGTGGTCAGAATCCACATCTGCCCCTGGAAATGTCTTACAATTTGAAACATAGTTCCCTAATCTCTGTCTTACCATTATATAATCTATCTGATACCCTTTAGTATCTCCAGGATTCTTCCAGGTATACAACCTTCTTTTATGATTCTTGAACCAAGTGTTAGCTATGATTAAGTTATGCTCTGTGCAAAATTCTACTAGGCGGCTTCCTCTTTCATTTCTTCCCCCCAATCCATATTCACCTACTATGTTTCCTTCTCTCCCTTTTCCTACTGACGAATTCCAGTCACAACTAAAATTTTAAGATAGGTCTGAAATCGATTACAAGGCATGGGCATTTAATTCATAAACATGTACACTGAAGAGCCAAAGGAACTGGTACACCTGCTTAACACCGTGTGGGGCCCCCGCGAGCACGCAGAAGTGCCGAAACACGACATGGCTTGGACTCGACTAATGTCTGAAGTAGCGCTGGACGGAATTGAAGCCATGAATCCTGCAGGGCTGTCCGTAAATCCAAGACGTTACGAGGGAGTCAACGTCTCTTCTGAACAGCACGTTGCAAGGAATCCCAGATATGCTCAGTAATGTTCATGTCTGAGAATATTGGTGGCCAGTGGGAGTATATAAAGAGTGTTCCTGCAGCCACTCTGTAGCAATTCTGGACGTGTTTGATGTCGCGTTGTTCTGCTGGAATTGGCAAGTTCGTTCGAATGCACAATGGACATGAATGGATGCAGTTGATCAGACAGGATACTTAATACGTATCACCTGTCAAAGTCGTATATAGGCGTATCAGGGGGGCCGTATCACTCCAGATGCACACGCCCCACACCATTACAGAGCCTCCACCAGCTTGAACGGTCCCCTACTGACATGCAGGTCCATGGATTCACGCGGTTGTCTTCATGGCCGTACACGTCTATCCGCTCGATACAATTTGATACGAGACTCGTCCGACCAGGCAACATGTTTACAGTCATCAACAATCCAATGGCGGTGTTGACTCATAAAATCGTCGTACGGGAAAATCCTCACTTAATCGTTACCTAGGGGATGCTCTGTTCCATTGCTCCCTGCGCCGACTATAATATCACATTCAAACTCACTTAAATCTCGATAACCTGCCATTATAGCAGCAATAACCGAACTAACAACTGCCCCAGACCCTTCTTGTCTTATATAGATGTTGCCGACCGCAGCGCCGTATTCTGCCTGTTTGTATATGTCTGTATTTGAATACGCATGCCTGTGCCAGTTTCTTTTGCCCTTCACTGCACGAATGCTTTGTGTCTGTTTTTTCGGACATGTCCGAAAGAACAGACACCATGCATTCATATAATTGATTCGCCTCGATGGGCAATTTTTTCACAACCTTCAGTGCTGATGCGCTAGATGGAAGTGTGGGTCATCCGGGGTGCGTGCCGAGAGAGTTCTTGCATTAGCGCTTATCACTGTGTCCGGATGGCGCATTGGTTAACGCAGCTGTACTGGATTCGAGTCCCGGTTTGGCACATAGTTTTAATCGTCGCCGCTGATTCCGCATAAGGTTCCGATGCAGCTGATACCATCAATTCCTTCCCTTTCCTTTCCTTCTTCCCCCTCCACCTTCATTTTACACAACAAAACAGTTTAGGTCTTAGGTCCCAGCCTAGCCACCACCTCGGAAATCGCGATATATTCCGAAAGAACCGTTAAAAATGTGTAGCAGTTCTGTTTGTAAATACTGTTGCTGCTCGTTTCAGTCGAAACACTTCAAAGCTGGGCTAAACTTACGTGTTAGTGTAGGCCAAAGAAAAGTTGCCAGCTGTGACAGGGGCTGTATAGCGCCTCTTGCCTGTTGTATACGAGCTAGTGTCACAAACAAAAATACAACCTTTTTCTGTAGATTTGGAGCTGTCACAGTCGATGTGTTTACGAGTAGCGTATACCGAAGTCTATTTTAAACTGGGATGTGACAGTTCGGTTGCGAGTGGGACAAGCCAAAGAATGGTAGTGGAAGAATACTCGATGCGATGGCGAACTGATCTGTAGTATAGCCAGACGTCTAGATTAGGTTGCAATGTGACAGTCTGGTCGTTCAAGCGCAGAAGTCGTTGCAAAACCTTTGTGTAGTATTTTCATGTTGTTGTCTTTGTTGTGGTCTTCAGTTTAGATTGGTTTGATGCAGCTCTCCATGCTACTCTATCCTGTGCAAGCCACTTCAACTCCGAATAACTACTGCAACCTATGTCCTTCTGAATCTGCTTAGTGTATTCATCTCTTGGTCTCTCTTGACGATTTTTACCCTCCACACTCCCCTCTAATTCTAAACTGGTGATCCCTTGATGCCTCAGAACGTGTCCTACCATCCGACCCCTTCTTCTAGTCAAGTGTGCCACAAATTCCTCTTCTCCTCAATTCTATTCAGTACCTCCTCATTAGTTACGTGATCCACCCATCTAATCCTCAGCAATCTTCCGTAGCACCACTTTTCGAAAGCTTCTATTCTATTCTTGTCTGCACTGTTTATCATCCACTTTTCACTTCCATGCATGGCTACTCTCTATACAAGTACTTTCAGAAAAGACTTCCGGACAATTCAATCTATGCTCGATGTTAGGAAATTTCTCTTCTTCAGAAACCCTTTCCTTGCCATGTTCCGGTTTCCGAAGTGACAGGCAGGCTGGATCCTAAGAGTAGAGCATAAATTTTACAGAACATTCCGTACCTACACATCTATATTTCATTGTAATCCCACTTATTTTCATACCCATAATGACGTTTATCGAACCTATTTTGTCAATGGTTCCACCATCGTGTCTAAGCAGTCATCACCATCCGTTGCTAATTTTTTCCTCCATGTATCGGATATTTTTCTTCAGATACAATATTCAGGGGACTGTACGACAATCTTTGATGTATTTTAGTAGAAGTAGTTCGTACTTATACTTCAGCAACCTAAATGCGATTCTGCTGTCAGTCTCTTTTAACTGGTTGCAGACTATTCTTAATTTTTACAGAAAGGTAGGCTATTAGTTCCCTACTTAATTATCCCTTCGGAAATCGCTACATATTACGGAAACAACTATGCCAACAAGAGACCACACAACAACAACATACCATAATCGTAGTTGTTGCATTTTTTTACGAAATAACATCCCAGAAAAACGTATCTCGTTCGTACGTTTTCCACAAGAGGCTCTCCATTTGAGACAGTCCGAACCTACTTCGTCCATTACTCAGAAAAGGCGGTACCATAGGCCCTGTTGATCGTCGACAACTTCCCACCCGTTGGTACAAGCCTATTAGGCAAGTCTGTTATTATCCTAGCATGATATCAGTTGTTTGTTTAGATGATGAGAAATATATTTTAGCCACCATGATTTTGATTTACCTGACTAGTGCATATTCCAGGTAATGTATTAATTAAGACTGCGTTTACGATTCTACAACATATAAGCACCTTTCATTAGTGATGACAGAGTAAACTAGCCTACCTATTTCAAATTATTTGAGAAACTCGATCGGAACTTGTCCGAGACAGCGAATAAAAAGTTAGCGCCGCTATCATACAAAACAGTCAATTAGATCCGATGTTTCTGGTGTAACACACAAAATTATTTCCATCAAATATCACTGGCAACTTAATAATTCCAGTAAATCGTTTCCAAACATTTGCATATCGTTTATTATGCAGAGCGTAACGAATCGCACGAAATTGAGAATAATGCCCTCGTTTGTAGCAAATCAACGGAATGTTATGCAATAAATGCTCGATAGACTAGAAATATTCAAACGTTTTTTTGGTAACTAGATTCATGTTCACAGCGTGCGACATTTATAACTTGCGAAAAAATACCATTACGTTGTTACTGGATGTACATATGCGATCAAGGTTGCCGAGTCATTTGAAATTAAATACCTGCGCAAACGAATACAGCGACACTGTTTAAACTGTGTATTCAGAGCCTTCAGATTGCACTCCTTGTTTGAATACGATGTGCAAGCTTATATCACCATATGCTCGTTGTTGTTCTGGTCTTCGGTTGAGACTCACTTGAATCACATCTTCACGCTAGCCAGTTCTGTGCATGTGTGTCGATCTCTGCACAACTGCTGCAGTCTACATTCTACTGATTCTGTTTACTGCGTTCTAGCTTTAGTCTCTCTCCACAACTGTTATCCCTTCCAAATGAACTTTACATTGGTGTCTCGGAATATGTTGTATCAAACATCCCTTCGTTTCGTCATGTTACAGTAAGACGGTATGAAGCTCTTTCCTCCTTGACTCGATTCAGTATCTTCATAAGTTAACCGATCTACACACCTCATCTTCAGCATTTTTCCTTTTTTTATTGCAGCACTTCAAGTGCACTTTTCCCCTGCATGTTGAACGTGTGTGTGTTTACATTGTGTAGTGTTGGCAACTGTCGCTGCTTGTTTACTTTTCTTCTTTTGTTTATATTTTGTATATATGTATTTTGGTATTTATTCCTTTGTTTTGTGTGTGTGTGTGTTTCCTTGAATTTTCTGCGTATTTGTAATAGCTATCGTTCACGTATAACATCATGATAAAGCTATTTTACAGACAAATGCTTTTGCAACAAATTTCATAGCACACAAATTTATAACTGATGTCAACAAATTTCACTGCTTTAGAGAAAGATTTCCTGTTTGATGCCAATGGGGATTTTGTATGTTGTTGTTTGATTCTTCCGCTTCTGCTTCGTAGAGCAATTCCATAATACGACATAAAACTGAACTACTCCCAAACAGTGCATGAATGCCCAACGGTACCGACCGGCTGCCGTGTCATCCTTAGCCCATAGGCCTCACAGGATGGTGATATGGAGGGGCATGTGGTCAGCACACCGCTCTCCCGAACGTGTGTCAATTTCCGAGACCGGAGCCGCTACTTCTCAATCGAGTAGCTCCTCAGTTTGCCTCACAAGGGCTGAGTGCACCCCGCTTGCCAACAGCGCTCGACAGACCGGATGGTCAGCCATCCAAGTTTTAGCCAAGCCCAACAGCGCTTAACTTCGGTGATCTGACGGGAACCGGTGTTACCACCGCGGCAAGGCCGTTGGCCGTAACAACACATGAATAGCACAAAAGTGTTGATGTTTTACAATATTATTGTTTATTTAGGTAACCGGGTTTCGGCATACGAGCCCATCATTCCACCCACTGTCTGTTCCATACCAATTCTTCATTTTAACTGTATTTGTTTATGTAGTTGTGATTATCAAAGTATTTCAGATCGTATTACATTCTGGTTTTTTATTATTATTCGTAAATTATTCACTGGTTTACAGTGTACATTAATTTAACTGTGAATGTTAATGTAATTAAAATTTTTATTTAAGCTCTAGTTTGGACATCTTTCATAGGGTTAAACCTAATTACATCATCATGTTGCCCTCGTTCTCGCTCTCTCTCTCTCTCTCTCTCTCTCTCTCTCTCTCTCTCTCTCTCTCTCTCACACACACACACACACACACACACACACACACACACACACACACACACAGTTTTCTTTCGATGCTTAGACTTAATGTTTCCTGGTTTGTAAGCTTCACATTAGTTTACTGTTTATCTTTAACTTTATCGTTTGTTACTGTTCCAATATCAAAGATGGTATATACTCTGTGTTTACACCGCGTTATCTATGTGTAATTCAATTTTCGGTGTTGTTAACCGACACTGTGTCCTTTTTGATGACGTTAGTCGTAATCTGATGATGGATTTGTAATCCGGAAACCCGTTAACATCGACAATTTTTGCTTTTCATTTCAATTTGATAACCTTCTAATGTATTATGTCGTTAGTCATTTTACTGCCCAAAGAACAAACCTCGTCCACTTCTTGAAGGACTGCTACAAATTTGACGAAGATCCTGGGTAACAAGACTGCATTCTGTAGCACTTACCAAGGTATGGTGGCAACAGAAACCTATATTTCCACTTCTCAGTATTCTGCCAGTGATGCTTAATCATAGTTTAGGTTGGCTCATTGACAGCCAACGAACCGACACGTCTTCTGGCTTCATTCGTGGAAGCAATTAGACAAGCTGTGGTTGAACTGATGCCAACACGCTTAGCGTAGCGTATCACTACGACCAATTAAAATTGTTGAACGAGTATATGTGGACATTACAGGACAATCTGAGGGTCTTAACGTTGTGTCAGGACTTAGCGTAGCCCACAACAGTGTAAGAAGTTGTCTAATTCAATTATGTTTCATGGTATAATTTCCAACGACTTCGACCACGTCGCTGGAATATTTCGTAGATGATGCATTTTGTTTCTCTGTCGTCAAATTCAAATAACCGTCACAACCGCGCAACATTTATAACGATATCTGCCGAAATGATTTTCAACGAGTCAGTTTGCACGCTACGTATATTTGATTTGTTTGCTTGCATAGCTACAAAGATTCAATTTTTAGGTTACTAAATACAGCAAAAGTTTAAATTTAATAATCGTAACGAAACATAAGTCTTTAATGTCACCCAGGTTATAGTAGGGCATAATGAAATCAACCAAAAAGAATAAACAGGTTAGTCTTGTACGCTAAAAAGGTGACTAGTGAAGCTTTCCTGAATCTAGTAATGAAATTGAACATTTGCCTGTTTCGCCGTCCACACTAGTAATTTATTGTTCAATTTTTATCAGACATTTTACGGTACTGCGTAAATGATGAAACTTTTGTGGCTGCGTAGTGCTCCCTTTGTGTGTCACAGACGGCTTTTTCTAGAAACGAAACCCACTTTCTTCTACTAGTGAAGGATTGATTACAACTATTTTCATTCGGTAGGAGGGAATGCGGTGTCGGATGGAACGAAGCAGTGGACATATCAGCGAACGTCCCAGTGTGCAGTGGGACCAAAAATATATGACGAGTTTCTCACGTAGACCTACTCCAGTACTCGTAGTTGAAAATTACAGACAATTTGAATAGCGTACTGTGTCGTTCCTACCAATTGGAGGGATGGAAATATGTGGAAATAGTTCCGAACAATCCTCTAGGACTATGGACGACTTTGGACTGTGCCGTAGGAACCTCCGTATTCCGCCTCCGCTTTAATCACGAAAAGCTTAAGCTGCATTTTCACCTATTTAAGCACGCAGAGGAACCCTTGTGCAAATGAAGCTCGGAGAAAACAATAATCATATCTTCATCGACTGACCGTTACAACCGCAACTTATATACTACAGTCTCTGATGAAGAGTGGGTGTCAGTTACATATTGATATGAGGATTTTAGACAGCAAATTATACGGCGTTTTATTCAGTTTTTTAGCCGTTCGGCATACTACGTTTTAAATGATGTACCCTATACGGTAACTAGGAGCAACTACGAGTGTCAGATGGTTTATAATGGATTTTAGTGTGGGACATAAACTAAAAAGGATTATTCAGTGGGAAATTTTGGCGACAATATCGGAGATGACAGATGTTACACGTTGCTACAATGTACCGCGAAGAACAATATGTTTGTATTCAACACATTTATCCAGAAGAAATGTACAGATAATGACATACGCAGCTCAGGATTAGCCGAGCGGTCTGGGCGCTGCAGTCATGGACTGTGCGGCTGGTCCCGGCGGTGGTTAGAGCCCTCCCTCGGGAATGGGTGTGTGTGTGTTTGTCCTTAGGATAATTTAGGTTAAGTAGTGTGTAAGCTTAGGGACTGATGACCTTAGCAGTTAAGTCCCATAAGATTTAACACACATTTGAACATTTAATGACATACGTGGCAAATATTAAGACGACTACATTTCATTAAATAATAGTAAACATGTTACGGTCATAAGCTGTTTCCAGATAAAAAGTGATCATAGACTCATAAAATGTACATAAACTGCTACATAGAAACATCGGACAGAAAGTCTGAAGCTTGAGTTAGAAGTTTCTTTATAAGTAGGGAATTACAATTAAGTTAAGGAACACGTTCAGCAGCTAAGGAAACTAAGTTAGTACGAAGATAGATGAAAGCGGTGATAATTTAATAAATGCAGACAGACACAGATATTGTAGGTACAAAGCGAGCTGATGCAAAGATTATAGGAAATGGAACCCGTCAAATATTACAGAAAATAGACTTTCAAGCAAACGATGATAAGAACGCAACAGAATATGCCGAATTAAATGAATCTACTAGGAAACGTCTTCCATAGAATTTGTGGAAAATATAGTACAATACGATAAGGAAAGCAAGTGAAAACAATAAAAATATGAAGAAGACTAAATAGAAACAAGTTGGATAAACAACACATTTCCGCAGGTAAAGTGACAAATCGAAAGATAACTAACGACCGACAAAGTTACAAACCTTCTTAGATATCTTTAAATACGTGTATAGTTTGAGAGGCGACTCAGAAATGCAGGTGGTAATGGTAATAGTTACGCTATAAGACTAATGCCAAAATAATTCAGGATACCGTGGAAGAAAATGCACCTAGAAATGTAAGTGTTTAATGTAAATGTTGAAACTGGAGGAAACGTAACGTTAAAAAACACGTATTTATAGGATGTCTACGAAAGCATACAAATGTCACGAAACTGGAACAACGCTAGAGACAGACAAGACGCAAGAAACAAGACCGTGGCAGCCGTCTCTCCGTAGTGCACTGTAATGTAAAAGATATTCATTAAATCACCAAAAGACACAAAGATTCAAAAATTACTGGATTTTAATCATGCAAGGACAAAGCAATCCTCAAAAGAGAATACAGCGCAGCGGCCCACTTGTAAGTTATTCGAGCAGTGAATATGAATTACTTATTGAGAACATAGATTCTGAGAAGACTTTTGGTCTCCTTTGACAACATGTATACTAACAGCAATTTGGTCTCAATCGTTGCACGTGGTGCAAACACGAGATAGCACACGTCAGAAGCGTAAGACAAAGTTCCATTTCACATTTTCTTGTTTCTTGGACGTGATTAAAATTCAGGGTAATGGAAACCACTATGCTGGACGACGGGTGTTCATCCGAAACAGAGGTATCTTTAGAGTGCCATAGGAAACTGTGATATGGCTGCTCTTGTTCTGTGCATACATAACCGACCTGATGAACAGGATGACCAGCAGCTAGCTAGTGTGTGCTGATAACGCTGTAGTGTAGGGAAAAGTGTCGTCTTTGACTGTGGTAGTATACAGGTTGACGTAAACAGAATTTCTGTTTGGTTTTATTAATTGCACCTTGCTTTAAATGCAGAAAACTATGGATACAGGTGATTAGGAAAAACAATCCTGTAATGTTCTGTTAGAGTATTAGTGGTGTGCTGTTTGATGTAGTCAAGTCCGTTAAACATATGCTAGTAACGTTGCAAAGCAAAATGAAATGGAACGAGCACGTAAGGTCGGTAGTGGGGCAGGAGAGTGATCGCCTCGGTTTATTGGGAGAATTCTTGGAAAATGTAGCTCATCTGTAAAGGAGATCGCATGTAAGACACTAGTGCGACACATTCTTGGGTACTGTTCGAGTATTGGGGTACCCACCAAGTTGGATTAAAGGAAAACATCGAAGACGTTTCAGAGGCATGCCGCTAGAACTGTTACCGGGAGGTTCAGTCAGCATGAGAGTATTGCAGAGCGATCCTGCTGCCACCAATAAGGACTGGAAAAAGTGAAGGAATCAGGGCTCATATGGAATAATATCGACAGTAGAATTTTCCGTCCCCACATTTATACACTACTGGCCATTAAAATTGCTACACCAAGAAGACCTGCAGATGATGAACGCGTATTCATTGGACAAATATATTATACTAGAACTGACATGTTATTACATTTTCACGCAATTTGGGTGCACAGATACTGAGAAATCAGTGCCCAGAACAACCACTTCTATCCGTAATAACGGTCTTGATACGCCTGGGCATTGAGTAAAACAGAGCTTGGATGGCGTGTACAGGTACAGCTGCCCGTGCAGCTTCAACACGATACCACAGTTCATCAAGAGTAGTGACTGGCGTATCGTGACGAGCCAGTTGCTCGGCCACCATTGACCAGACGTTTTCAATTGCTGAAAGATCTGGAGAATGTGCTGGCCAAGGCAGTAGTCGAACATTTTCTGTATCCAGAAAGGCCCGTTCAGGACCTGCAACATGCGGTCGTGGATTATCCTGCTGAAATGTAACGTCCACTGTTCAAAGTGCCGTTAATGCGAACAAGAGGTGACCGAGACGGGTGACCAATGGCACCCCATACCATCACGCCGGCTGATACGCCAGTATGGCGATCACGAATACACGCTTCCAATATGCGTTCACCGCGATGTCGCCAAACACGGATGCGACCATCTTGATGCTGTAAACAGAACCTGGGTTCATCCATAAAAATGACGTTTTGCCATTCGTGCACCCAGGTTCGTCGTTGAGAACACCATCGCAGGCCTTCCTGTCTGTGATGCAGCGTCAAGGGTAACCGCAACCATGGTCGCCGAGCTGATAGTTCATGCTGCTGCAAACCTCGTCGAACTGTTCCTGCAGATGGTTGTTGTCTTGCAAACGTCCCCGTCTGTTGACTCAGGGATCGAGACGTAGCTGCACGATCCGTTACAGCCATGCGTACAAGATGCCTGTCATCTCGACTGCTAGTGATACGAGGCCGTTGGGATCCAACACGGCGTTCCGTATTACCCTCCTGAACCCACCGATTACATATTCTGCTAGTAGTCATTGGACCTCGACCAACGCGTGCAGCGATGTCGCGATACGGTAAACCGCAATCGCGATAGGCTACAATCCGACCTTTATCAAAGTCGGAAACGTGATGGTACGCATTTCTCCTCCTTACACGAGGCATCACAACAACGTTTCACCAGGCAACGTTGATGGTTCATATGGTTCAAATGGCTCTGAGCACTGGGACTCAACTGCTGAGGTCATTAGTCCCGTAGAACTTAGAACTAGTTAAACCTAACTAACCTAAGGACATCACACACATCCATGCCCGCGGCAGGATTCGAACCTGCGACCGTAGCGGTCGCTCGGCTCCAGACTGTAGCGCCTAGAACCGCACGGCCATTCCGGCCGGCCTGCGGCGTATGGGTTGTTGAGTATGTATGAAGACGTAGAAGTAGATAAAGCTGATCTTCGTACTTAAAAAGGTAAGGATCTTAACGTCAAGGTCTTTAATTTGTTAGAGGGCCTCGCATTCACCTGTTGTCTCTGAAATAAATTAGTGCCCTGCTAACTTGTCGTCTCAGAAATAAATTAGTGCCCTGCTCCCGACTCCAGTTGAAATAAAAGGGTTCATAATTTTATGATAATAATAAAAATAATAATTTCGTGTGGTTTATTGGCCTGGTGCAATTTCTTCCGTTTTGACGCCACTTGGGCGGTTTGCATGTCCGTCACCTACACCAGTAATGCAACCGGTGAAAGGGGACTTACTATTTAACGACTTGGGATCCAAATTACGTGCCTTATCTGAGACATGAATACTATTTTAAAAGGTAGACTCAGAAATTTGGGTCCGACCGGATTTCCATTCTACGACCTTCCAGGCACGAAATTTACCGGTTATTTTCGGGTGTGTTGGGGGGGGGGGGGTGGGAGGGAGGGGGGGTCCAACCTCTCCCGCAGCGCCTCTTTGCACTCACTATGTGTGCCTTCGTCGGCTAGGTTCTTCAGCTTCCAATTACAATAAATGACCTTGACGCACCTGCCCTAAATTGTCATCACTCTTGAATGTATGATAACAAAAAATTTTATTCTTCTCATACACAAACTGGTGAACTTCGCAATGAATCGCAATTGCTAAAGTATTGCAATTGGATGTACGACCTAGTCTTCTGCCCCCTCGCTCTGTCCATCTCCGCCTCTGCCTTCTCTTTGCCCATTACTCCCCTTTCCACCCCCCCTCCTACTTACCACGTTCCATCTCCTCCCCCCCCCTTCCCCCGGACCTAGAGTCGTCTTTATTGTTATCGGAAATGGATCATTGATGGGACCTGAAGTCGCTCAAAACAAATGAGTAAATGGGTTTGGGATCATTAGTATGCGGGTTATACCCCAACTGCTGCTGGATATTTGAGGATAGTAGCTTCAGTGACAGTATTTCTCATAGTTTTAATATGCTAATGGGTGGGATTAAAAAGGTTCGGATGATTCAAATTTCTTAGTAGTATTACAATCATAAGTCGATAAGCCACAAACACAGCTTTCTTATTTTCTGTGAAAACCGACTGAGAGGAAAAAAACAAAGTAGCACATAGTTGTGTATACTGTTTCTGGTTGCGTAAAAGAAAACGAAACATTATAATTAACAGTGTGGCCTACGTCCGTTACATGTTTTTGCAGTATCGTGCAAAAATCTGAAGTAAATCGATCAATTGCTTTACGACATCTTTGCTAATAACGTTTCCTTTTTATATGTCATATGATGTACGAGGGTTGCCATAAGGTAATGCACCACATTTTTTTTCAACAATTCCTTATTGAACATAATGAGAATTACACACACGAAAGAATGGTGTTGCACCCTATTTTTCCACATAGTCTCCATCCAGTTCTATGGCCTTCCTCCAGCGCGAAGCAAGGGCGTGTATGCCCCGACGGTATCAGTCCTTGTCCTGGTGGTGGAGCCAGTGCTTCAATGCGTGAATCACCACCTCATCGTCTTCAGAATGTCCACGAATGGCATCCGTTAATCGCCCAAACAAGTGGAAGTCCGAAGGGGCTAGGTCAGGTGTGTCAGCCATGGATGGTCACCTCGACCGCTGCAAATCGTGGAGCTCCGCCGAACCGCCTTCTGATGAAATGAAATGTCGTGTGACGAGGGCCTCCCTTCGGGTAGACCGCTCGCCTGGTGCAGGTCTTTCGATTTGACGCCACTTCGGCGACCTGCGCGTCGATGGGGATGAAGATTAGGACAACACAACACCCAGTCCCTGAGCGGACAAAATCTCCGGCCCAGCCGGGAATCTAACCCGGGCCCTTTGGATTGACAGTCTGTCGCGCTGACCACTCAGCTACCGGGGGCGGACTGACCTCACCTTCCGTGCCCAGCGACTAACTCTACTTCTGTCGACAGCAGATGCTCCAAAGACTTTCCACAAGCGTTTGTTAATAATCTCCACAGTTTTTTTCTCTGCAATGACAAATTCAACGACGGCACTTTGCTTGTAACGTACATCACGTTCGGAAGCCATTTTGAAACTTTCCTGCAGCTACGCTATCTGTCGCAAGTGACAGAAACTAGGCGCGCTCACTCAGGGGACTTCAAATTGTACATACGTAACGTTTCGCATACATAGCATTGTTTCCGGCTGAGAAAAAAATGTGATGAATTTCTTCCTGGGCATCCCTCGTATTTATATACGATGGGTGTGAAAAATGTGTAGCATATGCCTGTCCATTATTAGAACATCGTGTAAAAATTTGAAGTAAATCGGTCCGGAAATTTTCGAGATTTTTGGTAAAAACGTTAAACGACTACTTGTCTGTTACTGTTGTAGGAATAGTAAAAATCCAATCAGTTGCGAACTGGAAAGTTTATTAAAAGCCCTTTGCCGTGGTTTCAACGTTTATAAAAAGTCTTCTTTAGAAGGAAAAACAGACAACTGGATTATATGTTGTGGCAGAGGTGGGTTAGAATGTAGCCGAAAGGCGTCAGTCAGCCAATAAACCTCCTAGTTTGCCACTAATTAACTGTTTACTCTTTCTACAAGACGATTTCATTCTAGGTTGCTGTTCCAGCCTCGTACAAAGTCTTAGCATTTGTGTTTATACACAGTAGTATAGATAAAGGAGTATGTGTATTTGTTTCTTCCTGTCTGGAAAGACTGTGTTGGAGCTTCTAGTTAGCGCGAGACTTTAGTGATGATGATGATGATCATCATCATCATGTTTGGTTTGTGGGGCGCTCAACTGCGCGGTCATCAGCACCCGTACAATGCCCCAATCTTTACACAGTCCAGTCTAGTCACTTTCACCCGAATGATGATGAAAAATGGAGGACAACACAGACACCTTGTCCCTGGGGACTTCACTGCCTTCCACGATTACAATTTCTTTTGTATATGATGCAATAATCAGGGTCTCTATTTGACACGGAAATAGTGTTAAACAGAAAAACACACAGTAAAAGAAATTAATGAAAAGTTTTTTTCTTGAAGTCAAAAGAAACGTGTTACCGTATAATTGAAATCGATTTGTGACAGAGTATAATGTTCTATGTTAAAGATGTTCTAGCCAGCCGCTGTGACCGAGCGGTTCCAGGCGCTTCAGTCCGGAACCGCGCGGCTGCTACGGTCGCAGGTTCGAATCCTGCCTCGGACATGGATGTGTGTGATGTCCTTAGGTTAGTTAGGTTTAAGTAGTTCTAAGTTCTAGGGGACTGACGACCTCAGATGTCAAGTCCCATGGTGCTGAGAGCCATTTTGACAGATGTTCTAGAAATTTTATATGGTTTCTCTTGACATTAGATAACTCACCGAATGGCCGTCTAGCTATTTGATAGAATTTCTCTTGTGTCGGGCTACGAAATTGTATCTGCATTCAGGGATTCATCAGATGTAATGACATTTGGGGAAGTCCTACTGATGATTGCCAGCCTTTGTCTGATGGTGCTCTAGATATCTTCAACATTGTCTCAAACGAACCGATGCTCTTGATTGTTTATTAAGCTACACGTTGCGCAGGAGGAAGAGTTGCCCATGTATACTACGGCATGGAGTTAGAGTTGGTGTGCATTTTTCGATTGATTGCTCCGCTAGACCATTTCCCCATATAATTTTTAGTCACATAGTCTGACGTCGTGGGTAGCAGCGCTGTAAGCCACGGCTGCTCACGTCAGCAGTGAGAGGTGCTCTATTAGGAGACGACAGCGACTGTACGTAGCGGGCGCGGCGCCAGCGGCGGCGGTCGGCCCCGGCGCCCCAGGCCGTCACTAATTCATCCGTGTGGCGTCCACGTCTGCGACTCACCGCTCCGGTTCGCTCCGGTGACCGAGCAGCCCTGCACCGTTTGCGACCACGTCCCCATGTTGATGGCGCGTACTGCCGGGGAGGGGCCGCAACTAAAACGCATCCCTAATGCGATTCATGACGCAGATCGCATCCTGCGGCAGTTTATTTATCGTCCAAGCGTCCTCCTCTCGTACTGTGCGCCAGTGCAGACTCCTATTCGAGAACACGGTAGTGGCGACTGTGACTTGATTGTAGAATTTTTCTCTGCGTAATGAGTACTCCGTGAGGTTTCGAGCTTGCTGCCAGATGACGTCAATGTCTCGTCACGATATTTCGATTGACAACCATTCAGCCATTTTTAGGGGAGTTTATAGTGGAGATTGATGGCGCGCGTCGCTGACTTTATACTAAGGTGACAAAAGTGATGGGATAGCCAAGTAAGTGTACATACACAGATGTCGGTAGTATCGCGTACGTAAGATATAAAATAGCGATGCATTGGCGGAGCAGTCATTTGCACACCGGTGATTCACGTGAAAATATTTCCGAAGCGATTATGGCTGCACGACTGGAATTAAGACGCTCCGAACGTCGAGCTGTTGTTGGAGCTAGACGCATGGGGCATTCTGTTTGGGAAACTGTTAAGAAATTCAGTATTCCGGGATGCACATTGTCAACAGTGTGCTGAGAATATCGAATTTCAGGCCTTACCTCTCACCACAGACAACGCAGTGACTGACGGCTTTCATTTATATCTACATCCATACTCCGCACGCCACCTGGCGGTGTGTGGCGGAGGGTACCTTGAGTACCTCTATTGGTTCTCCCTTCTATTCCAGTCTCGTATTGTTAGTGGAAAGAAAAATTGTCGGTATGCCTCTGTGTGGGCTCTAATCTCTCTGATTTTATCCTCATGGTCTCTTCGCGACATATACGTAGGAGGGAGCAATATATTGCTTGACTTCTCGGTGAAACTTCAACAAAAGCCCGTACCGAGCTACTGAGGGTCTCTCTTGCAGAGTCTTCCACTGGAGTTTATCCATCAGCTCCGTAACGCTTTCGCGATTGCTAAATGATCCTGTAACGAAGCGCGCTGCACTCCGTTGGATCTTCTCTCTCTCTTCTATCAACCCTATCTGGTACGGATCCCACACCGGTTAGCAGTATTCAAGCAGAGGGCGAACAAGTGTTCTGTAACCTACTTCCTTTGTTTTCGGATTGCATTTCCTTAGGATTCTTCCAATGAATCTCAGTCTGGCATCTGCTTTATCAACCATTAATTTTATATGGTCATTTCATTTTAAATCATTCCTAATGCCTACTCCCAGATAATTTATGGAATTAACTTCTTCCAGTTGCTGACCTGTTATATTGTAGCTAAATCATAAAGGATCTTTCTTTCTATGTATTCGCAGCACATTACACTTGTCTCCATTGAGATTCAATTGCCATTCCCTGCACCACGCGGCAATTCGTTGCAGATCCTCCAGCATTTCAGTACAATTTTCCATTGTTACAACCTCTCGATACACCACAGCATTATCTGCAAAAAGCCTCAGTGAACTTCCGATGTTATCCACAAGGTCATTTATCTATATTGTGAACAGCAACGGTCCTACGACACTCCCCTGCGGCAAACCTGAAATCACTCTTACTTCTGAAGACTTCTCTCCAATGAGAATAACATGCTGCGTTCTTTTATCTAGAAACTCTTCACTACAATCACACAATTGGTCTAATAGTCCATATGCTCTTACTTTGTTCATTAAACGACTGTGGGGAACTGTATCCAACGCCTTGCGGAAGTCAAGGAAAACGGCATCTTCCTCGGCACCCGTGTCTATGGCCCTCCGAGTCTCATGGACGAATAGAGCGAGCTGGGTTTCACACGCTCGTCTTTTTCGAAACCCATGCTGATTCCTACGCAGTAGATTTCTAGTCTCCAGAAAAGCCTAACGACCGAGAGTAGCGGCGTTTGCGCAGAGTTGTCGGTGCTAACAGACATGTAACGCTGCGTGCAATAACCGCAGAGACGTATCCGTTAGGACTGTGCGGCAAATGGGCAATGGCAGCAGACGACCGACGCGAGTGCTGTTGCTAACAGCACGACATTGCTTGCAGCGCCTCTCCTGGTCTCGTGATCATAGCTGACTAGAAAACGGTGGCCTGCTCAGTTGAGTCCCGATTTCAGTTGGTAAAAGATTTTGGTAGGGTTCGAGTGTGGTGCACACCCCACGAAGTCATGGACCCAAGCTGACAACAAGACACGGCAACAGTTTCGCAATTATGGACGACTGCAGAGGCAGCATTGTTCTCTATATTTCTGCAGGGGACTTCCAACGACGTATTGAGTTCATGCCACGTCGACTTATTAAACTACGCCGGGCAAAAGGAGGTCCGACACAATGTTACGAGGTATCCAATTACTTTTGTCGCCTCAGAGTATGATTGGATTCTAGAAGTTTCCTCGGCTTAATGAGCATTCCGTGAGGTTTCAAGCTTGCAGCCAGATGACGTCAACCTCTTGCCACGATTTTCCGGCTGACAACCACTCAGCCATCTTCAGGGAATTTTTGTAGAGGAGACTGCTGATGCACGTCATTTACTTGGTACCGATATCTGCCGCGGTGTGGCTCACGCGCATAGAATTACGCTGAATGATCTCCACTCGCCGTTTTTAGTGCCCTCCATCTGATGCGCAAAGGCGCATTCGCAACGTTGGTATTGCAGCACGCCGTCAAATTTCAGACCCACGAAATCAAAACTGGTTTGTCAAAACAGTACGCTGCTCGTGGTCTTGCGGTAGCGTTGTCGCTTCCCGTGCACGGGGTCCCGGGTCCGATTCCCGGCGGGGTCAGGGATTTTTCTCTGCCTCGTGATGATTGGGTTTTGTGTGTTCTTCATCATCATATCATCATCATTGACTCGCAAGTCGCCGAAGTGGCGACAACTAAAAAGGACTTGCAATACGGCTGCTGAATTTCCCCTCATGGGGCCTCTCGGCCAACAATTCCATACGATCACTTCATTTCATTTCACTGAGGCGACGAAAGTCATGGGATCCGTCCTAGTATCTTGTCGGACCTCCTTTTTCTCGGTGTAGTGCAGCAACTCGACGTGTTTTGGACTCAACAAGTCGTTGGACGTCCCCAGCAAAAATATTGAACCATGCTACCTCTGTGATGATGATGAGGTCCCATACTACTTGACAGAGCGCTGGGGACGATACGGGGGACCCGCTCCGCCGTACTAGGCAAGGTCCTAGCGGAGGTGGTTTGCTATCTCTGTAGCCGTCCATAGTTTGTGAAAGTGTTGACAGCGCAGAATTTTGTGCACGAACTGACCTCTCGTTTATGTCCCATGAATGTTCGATGGGATTCATGTCGGGTAATCTGTGTGGCCAAATCATTCGCTCGAACTGTACAGAATGTTCTTCAACTTAGTCGCGAACAGCAGTGACCCAGGGACATAGCGCTTATCATTCATAAATAATGGATGTTGGGAACATGAAGTCCATGAATGGCTGCAGATGGTCACCAAGTAGCCGAACACAACCATTTCCAGTCAATGATCGGTTGACTTGGTCAAGTGGACCTTTGCTATCTCTGACAGAATCACAATGTCATCGACGAACTTCAAAGTTTCTATTTCTTCTCCATGGATTTTAATTCCTACTCCGAATTTTTCTTTTGTTTCCTTTGCTGCTTGCTCAATATGCAGATTGAATAACATCGGGGATAGGCTACAACCGTGTCTCAGTCCCTTCCAAACCACTGCTTCCCTTTCTTGCGCCTCGACTTTTATAACTGCCATCTGGTTTCTGTACAAATTGTAAATAGCCTTTCGCTCCCTGTATTTTACCCCTGCCAGCTTCAGAATTTGAAAAGAGTATTCCAGTCAACATTGTCTATAAATGCTAGAAACGTAGGTTTGCCTTTCCTTGATCTATTTCCTAAGATAAGTCGTAGGGTCAGTATTGCCTCACGTGTTCCAACATTTCTAGGGAATCCAAACTGATCTTCCCCAAGGTCGGCTTCTACCAGTTTTTCCATTCGTCTGTAATGAATTCGCGTTAGTATTTTGCAGCCGTGACTTACTAAAATGATATTTCGGTAATTTTCACATTTGCCAACACCTGTTTTCTTTGGGATTGGAATTATTATGTTCTTCTTGAAGTCTTAGGGTATTTCGCCTGTCTCATACATCTTGCTCACCAGATGGTAGAGTTTTTTCAGGGCTGGCTCTCCGAGGCTATCAGTAGTTCTAATGGAATGTTGTCTACTCCCGGGGTCTTGTTTCGACTTAGGTCTTTCAGTGCTCTGTCAAACTCTTCACGCAGTATCACATCTCCCATTTCACCTTCATCTGCTACCTCCTCCATTTCCATAATATTGTCCCTTGTATAGACCCTCTATATACTCCTTCCATCTTTCTGCTTTCTCTTCTTTGCTTAGAACTGGGTTTCCATCTGATCTCTTGATATTCATGCAAGTTGTTCTTTTTTCTCCAAAGATCTCTCTAATTTTCCTGTAGGCAGTATCTATCTCACTCCTAGTGACATACGCCTCTACATCCTTACATTTGTCCTCTGTCCATCCATGCTTAGTCATTTTGCACTTCCTGTCGATCTTATTTTTGAGACGTTTGTCTTTGATTTTGCCTGCTTCATTTACTGCAATTTTGTATTTTCTCGTTTCATCAATTGAATTCAGTATATCTTCTGTTTTCTAGTAGCCCTCGTCTTTCTACCTACTTGATCCTCTGCTGCTTTCACTATTTCATGTCTCGTATCTCATCATACATTTCATCAGTCTCTTCGTCATCTGCAGAGCTAGTTGAGATATAAACTTGTACTACTGTGGTAGGCGTGGGCTTCGTATCTATCGTCACCACAATAATGCGTTCAATATGCTGTTTGTAGTAGCCTACCCGCATTCCTATTTTTTTATTCATTATTAAACCTACTCCTGCGTTACCCCTATTTGATTTTGTATTTATAACCCTGTATTCATCTGACTAGAAATCTTGTTCCTCCTGCCACCGAACTTCACTAATTCCCACTATAACTAACTTTAACCTATCCATTTCCCTTTTTAAATTTTCTAACCTACCTGCCCGATTAAGGGATCTGACATTCCACTCTCAGACCCGTATAACGCCAGTTTTATTTCTCCTGATAACAACGCCCTCCTGAGTAGTCCCCGCCCGGAGATCCGAATGAGGGACTATTTTACCTCCGGAATATTTTACCCAAGAGGACGCCATCATCATTTAAACATACAGTAAAGCTGCATGCCCTCTGGAAAAATTACGGCTGTAGTTTCCCCTTTCTTTCAGGCGTTCGCAGTACCACCAGCACAGCATCGCCGTTTTGGTTAGTGTTACAAGCCCAGATCAGTCAATCATCCAGACTGTTGCCACTTCAGGAACCAGACGTTTGTCTGGCCTCTCAACAGATACCTCTCCGTTGTGGTTGCACCTACGGTACGGCTATCTGTATCGCTGAGGCACGCAAGCCTCCCCACCAACGGCGAGGTCCATGGTTCATGGGGGGGGGGGGGGGGGGGGGTGGGGGGATCTTCTAGAGTATGCACAGCAAAAGCAGATTTCTCGAGGTAGCGTAGGCGATAAAACCTCTCAAGCTCCTTCCTGTGTTGTTCCACAGTGCGTACTGTTTGTTTGTTCGACGTAAGGGTGGCCACAGTAGACCCAAGGTGTTCTGGACCCTGCTGCATCTTTAACTGGTCTCAGTAGTTCACGGGTTTTTGTCGTAAGCTTGAAGATCGATTTGATCTTATGCGTTTCTGCAGGCTACTTGCGGGTATCTTGCCCGACACGGAGCCACAGAACGGCAAGAAATAATAGTTCTTTTCCTGCTCCTCGTCGGTGGTCTTAATGTGATTCTTGCTTGAAATCACTTATAGCCGTTGTTGCTGAAGAACTTACGTAGGTGGCTCAGTTCACGGGACTGGTATACAGCGTCTGATATCATTCTTGCACGGTGCAACTATGTTTGCTCTTCTGTGCCGAGAGATGATGCCGTAGAGCTACAGATCAGTGTGGGTGTGTGTTCCTAAGACTTTGTGGCCAAGACATCCATTTCGCTTGCGGCGGACGAGGACGTCGAGAGAGAGAAATGCTTTGTCTTTTTCTACTACCATGGTAAACTGGATGTTATTGTTAATGCCGTTGATGTTGTCCATGAACTCGTCAAGTTTCTCACGTCCGTGGGGCTAAATGTCAATGTCTCGTCATCTTATTGAAAGAAAGAAGTAGGCTTTAACGGTGCCATGTCCCATGCAAATCCTCAGAGTTCTCCATGAAGAGGTTTGCAAGAGCTGGAGCTAACGGGCTACCCTTTGGAACGCTGCCCGTCTTATCGTAATACTGGCCGTTGTACTGAAAATTAGAAAACCTAAGGGTGTCCCTAAATAGCCGAACCATCTCGTTTTCAAAGTACTGGGTCCTAACAGTCTTTGATCGGCACATTCGTAAACAGTGCCACCACATCAGAACTGACCGTGATGTCCCCCTCACTAAGTCGAAGACGGTTAGTTCAATGTATTAAATCTGCTGAGTTTTTAATACGGTGTTCGCAGTGTCCCATACGCGGAGCGAGGAGATTGACCAGTGCTTCGCAAGTTTGTTTGTTGGTGATGTAGTGTTGGCAGAAGAGCCAACACCGTGTTACTAGAGGAGGCCGAAATGCACGCGTTTTAGCTCACGCAGGCTGGCGTGGCGAGGGAAGAACTATACCGAAGTGAGGTCTGGAACACGACAAGGAATTAGAATTCAGAAAGCGGACGTAATTAGTTTCATACTTAACTTTAATACATTAATGATGAATGTCGCTCTTGACGGTACATGAGTCACAACTTTATCTGTTCAGAAGACATAGTAACTGAATATGGGACCTTGCTAGGTCGTAGCACATGACGCAGCTGAAGGCTATGCTAAACTTTCGTCTCTGCAAATGAGAGCATATGTAGTCAGTGAACCATCCGCTAGCACAGTCGGCTGTACAACTGGGACGAGTGCTAGGAAGTCTCTAGACTAGACCTGCCGTGTGGCGGCGCTCGGTCTGCGATCACTTATAGTGGCGACACGCGGGTCCGACATATACTAACGGACCGCGGCCGATTTAAAGGCTACCACCTAGCAAGTGTGGTGTCTGGCGGTGACACCACAGGTGAACCAATCAATGATGGCTACGATGTGGCGGAGTGGCCTCCCATCCTCGTGGATCTTCGGTAAAGCATTAGCAGTAGGCGGTCAAGGAACCTGTGGCGGAAGATTCTTAACCACACTGTCTTCCACCGAAGAGCGCTTGAGAAGTTAGATGTCTTCCTTATAATTCTCGATGTCAGGTCACGTGTGAGTTTTCCGTAAGTACTCGTATCCTCTTCCAGTAGCGTGCGTATCTTTGTTTCAAAGTCCCTTGTCAGGAGGAAGGATCACAATGCTTTCATCATTACGTAGGGCTCGCAGGTAATTGTCCTCAGCTCTGGTCATATTAGGTACGAGTTACTGATCTTCCTTGAAATTACGGTTCGTTTTGTGGTGAATCTAATTGTATCGTTTGGGAGACAGATTGTTTACCTGCCCTTCGTCGGTAGTGTTGTGCACGTGTAACTTTGATTACTTGACGCGGCTGGAAAGTAAAATATTTTTCACATAGTGTTACCGCAGCGAGACTGCATTCTTACAAGGGAAATTTCATGTTTACGTGTTGTGATGTCTATAAGTAAGTGGAAATAGCAACACGAATTAGCTGTACTAGACATATTTCTTACACAATCTGTTTTATATTACGAATATTTTTAGTTTCTAATTTGCGGTTGAAGTGTTGCGAACTTCATACAAGTACGCAGTTAACTCCAGCATTCAGTTTCAACAATCAGTGCGCAGCTACGTTCACACTGCGAGGGTATCTATGGGCGTGCTCAGCTGAAGAGCTCCTGTGTAACATATTCGAGTACGCAGGGTTGTTCGTAGAAGATTGATCTATAATTTAGTGTGCTAATGTTTTATTAGCCCCTTTTTCTTCCCTTTTAAACAGATCATCTGACGACGACTTGATTATAAGTAGGAACTCATACCATTTGTCTAACTTTAGGCCGTTAAGTAATTTAAAAAAGTGGAAACGTAAACATTTTTGGCGAATACATGATGAATAACAACTAACACTATCGAGTTCACAGTGTTTGCAAATCATGTACTTAAAAATTTAGTCAACATCTTCAAGCGCAAAAACATGATTAGTTTTTTGCTTTATTTTCAGCACTTAGGATTTCTTACCTACCTTCGGTGTGTTAATACAGACTTCTGGAGGGCAGTTTTCAATTCCTTAGTGATTCATAACCAAACAAACCCAGCATAATAACGCAGAAACACTCATCGCTGTTATCCACTCTCCGCAGTTACATACTAGACATAGGGTGGGGAGGTGAGGACAAGAGTGCCAACTTTCTCCTCTTTCTTCTTCTTCTTCTTCTCCTGCTCTACAACGCTTCAGTAATCTACGCCCATACACCTTCTTTCTTTTCTCCTCCTCTTTCACAACATGTCATCAGTGACAATGTCCATCTTTTTCTGGTCGGTCCTTCCTTCTTTTGGAATATAGTCTTCCTTTCATTACTCTTTTAGTTACCCTGTTATACGCTATCGACTCCATACGTCCTCATAGCCTATTTTCCGAGATTTGACAAATTTAGCTGTGTCTTTCCCCTGTGTAAAACGCCGCATATCTTATTCCCCGACCACCGGTCTCTCTCTTGCAATCCCATAGATTTTTCCCAAGAGTGTTCGTTCAGATGATGTTATTGTTTAAATGCAGTTATGCCATCATCTTCATCATCTACATTTCTGATCCAGATGTAATACTGGTTCTGCAATTGAACAGTATACTTTTAACTTTGTTTTCCCTGTGAGTTTGCAAACTGTCTCTATTAGTTGCACGTATCCATCCCTCCCTGATACAGTGCGTCATATAATTACCAGTAGTTGAAAGGATACCTAGATAACGGGTGTACCTGATTCCAAACAAAACATTCGGTAGAATCATTCAGGTCATGTGGTGTTCTTATAATCTTAGATGTGGCATCACGTTTAATATACATCATGAAACGGGTGGAAATTATCAGGGGAAAAATGTTCCTATCGGAGCTAATATGATCCTGTTTTAAAAGACTCTGACTGAAAAATGGGGTACCAGCTCCTTCATTCTACTTTTTTCAGCACCTTTAAAATTTTGCCAAAAATGTTTGCATGGGAACATATTCGGTGTCTTTTCAATATGCAGTTCACATCTCACTCCCACAAATCTCCTCGAATTGTAACGCGCCCACACCCATTAGCCCATCACCACTAAGTCGCTCGTACACATCCACTCCCACTTCCCCATTCTCACTAATTCATTTAATCCAACTTATTGTCGTTATGTCTTGCTGTCTCTCTGTCACTGTCTCCTTCGTTCCATCATACTGCTGCTGTCATCACTCATTGTTAACTGTCTGTCTCTTGTTCTTTCTTACTGCTAATACATCACTGATTTCTCCCCACTGCTGCTGTCTCTTCTCACTGTCGCTGCCTCTCTTTTTCTTGTAATTTTCATAGACTCTGTCTCTCATAATCACGGCTGTCAACCACTTCCACTTTCTCCTTACCTTTGATGCTCTCCGACTGGCACTTTCTGCTTCACTCTATTCCTAGAACTGTTCTGTCATTGTCAACTGTGTTCTGCTGCCTCTGTGTGCTATCTCTCTCTCACGTGCTATTCTCTCCTTCGTTCTTTCTACACCACAACCACTGTCTGCTGTGTCCCAGTATCTACTTTTCCGCCTGTTTCATACTGTCTGTGTCTCCTTCTCTCTCAGTATAAAAGAGCGCGAATGTATTTTGCACGCAACGTTTTTGAGATCTTTTTAAAGATGGCGAGGAAGGTATCCCACTTTAGTCAGACTAGAGGAGCATAATAGTTTTTCTTGTGCTCCGATACGAGCATTTTTGTTTGCTTCTTTTCCCGGCTGCTGCAGGGCATGTCACTCATGTGAAAAGAACTTCAAGGACTAGTAAAATTTTGGTAGTTTACTCACGTGAAATAGAAATGACCAGATTTAAGTGCAAAAAAATTTTTCATTTGCTTTACTATCCTTCTGATGCTAACGTAAACACTTGACATCTACATCATACTCCGCAAGCCACCTAATGGTGTGTGGTGGAGGGTACTTTGGTTATCACTATCTGTTCCCTCCAACCCCGTTCCACTCGCGAATAGTGCATGGGAAGAAAGACTGTCGGTAAACCTCTGTATTGGCTCTAGTTTCTCGAATTTTCTGCTCATGGTCAATACGCGAGATGTATGTGGGGAGGAGTAATTTGTCGTCCTGAAACGTACTGCCCCGAAATTTCAATAGTAATCTCTCCGTGATGCACAACGCCTCTCTTGTAACGTCTGCCAGTGGAATTTGTTTAGCATTCCCGTAACGATGTCTCGCCAGCTAAGCGATCCCGTGTCGAAACCAGCCGCTCTTCGTTGGATCTTCTCTCTCTCTCTCTCTCTCTCTCTCTCTCTCTCTCTCTCTCTCTCTCTATCAGTCCTACCTGATAGGGATCCCAGATTGATAAGCAATACCGAAGAATCGGGCGAACAAGCGCATTATAAGCCGCTACTTTCATGGTTGAGTTACATTTCCTTAAGATTCTTCCGATGAATCTGAATCTGCATATTTCTCCACGCTACTCCATAAACTACGTTTTCGTCTCACACCGGATATTACGAGCGTGTATTACGTTTACAAGTAGGGCAACGTTGAACCTATGTACCTCGGATACGGACAAAGATAAAAAGAATATATTCATTTTTGTTTGAGATGGGAATCGTAGAAATATATCACAAATGTTAAAACTTTTTGCTACTCACAGCCATGTTGGAATTCGCGGCTCGGTTTCGATAGCCAAAAACCAAGTTTTTGGATTTTGTCAGGAACTGACCATGAACCAGATGGAGGCTGCATAAGACAGTAGAGGCGCACCATAAACCACATATAATACACTCCTGGAAATTGAAATAAGAACACCGTGAATTCACTGTCCCAGGAAGGGGAAACTTTATTGACACATTCCTGGGGTCAGATACATCACATGATCACACTGACAGAACCACAGGCACATAGACACAGGCAACAGAGCATGCACAATGTCGGCACTAGTACAGTGTATATCCACCTTTCGCAGCAATGCAGGCTGCTATTCTCCCATGGAGACGATCGTAGAGATGCTGGATGTAGTCCTGTGATACGGCTTGCCATGCCATTTCCACCTGGCGCCTCAGTTGGACCAGCGTTCGTGCTGGACGTGCAGACCGCGTGAGACGACGCTTCATCCAGTCCCAAACATGCTCAATGCGGGACAGATCCGGAGATCTTGCTGGCCAGGGTAGTTGACTTACACCTTCTAGAGCACGTTGGGTGGCACGGGATACATGCGGACGTGCATTGTCCTGTTGCCGGTCTAGGAATGGCAGAACGATGGGTTCGATGACGGTTTCGATGTACCGTGCACTATTCAGTGTCCCCTCGACAATCACCAGTGGTGTACGGCCAGTGTGGGAGATCGCTCCCCACACCATGATGCCGGGTGTTGGCCCTGTGTGCCTCGGTCGTATGCAGCCCTGATTGTGGCGCTCACCTGCACGGCGCCAAACACGCATACGACCATCATTGGCACCAAGGCAGAAGCGACTCTCATCGCTGAAGACGACACGTCTCCATTCGTCCCTCCATTCACGCCTGTCGCGACACCACTGGAGGCGGGCTGCACGATGTTGGGGCGTGAGCGGAAGACGGCCTAACGGTGTGCGGGACCATAGCCCAGCTTCATGGAGACGGTTGCGAATGGTCCTCGCCGATACCCCAGGAGCAACAGTGTCCCTAATTTGCTGGGAAGTGGCGGTGCGGTCCCCTACGGCACTGCGTAGGATCCTACGGTCTTGGCGTGCATCCGTGCGTCGCTACGGTCCGGTCCCAGGTCGACGGGCACGTGCACCTTCCGCCGACCACTGGCGACAACATCGATGTACTGTGGAGACCTCACGCCCCACGTGTTGAGCAATTCGGCGGTACGTCCACCCGGCCTCCCGCATGCCCACTATACGCCCTCGCTCAAAGTCCGTCAACTGCACATACGGTTCACGTCCACGCTGTCGCGGCATGCTATCAGTGTTAAAGACTGCGATGGAGGTCCGTATGCCACGGCAAACTGGCTGACACTGACGGCGGCGGTGCACAAATGCTGCGCAGCTAACGCCATTCGACGGCCAACACCGCGGTTCCTGGTGTGTCCGCTGTGCCGTGCGTGTGATCATTGCTTGTACAGCCCTCTCGCAGTGTCCGGAGCAAGTATGGTGGGTCTGACACACCGGTGTCAATGTGTTCTTTTTTCCATTTCCAGGAGTGTACAAAAAGCGTCAAGCGATTATTCGCAGTTACATAAAGGGGTGGAAGTGTGAAATTTCAAAATTCCACTCTGTGCTCTACGATAGTTATAGTAAGACGATCCTTGAGATGGGTATACAAATGGCCTGCAGCCCAAGGATTATAGAAGCACTTGACCCTTACCTTTCTATCACTAACAGAATCCGAGGTTTGAGCCCCGGAAAAATTCATTTTCATAAACGGCGTTTTGAAACCTATCTACATCTACATACATACTCTGCTAGCCTCCAAGCGGTGTGTGGCGGAGGGCACAATTCGCGCGAAAGTCGTGTTTCCCCCCTCCCTCCCCCCCCCGCCCCCCCCCTCTCTGTTCCACTCGCTGATCGCGTGAGGGAAGAATGACTGTCTGAACGCCTCAGTACGAGCTCTTATTTCCATTATCTTTGAATGATGATCATTTCGCGATTTGAAAGTTGGTGGTAATAATATATGCTCTACATCCTCGGCGAAGGTTGGATCCTTCTGTTTAGCGCGTCGTCTATCTGCAAGTGTGTCCCACTTCAAACTTTCTATGAGATGGCTAAATGTACCAGTCACGAATATTGCCGCTCTTCTTTGGACCTTCTCAATCTCTTGAATCAGACCCAACTGGTAAGGGTCTCATACAGACGAACAATACTCTAAGACTGGACTAACTAACGTATTGTAGGCTATTTCCTTTGTTGAAGGAGTGCATCGCTTTAGGATTCTACCAATAAACCGCAGTCTAGAGTTCGCCGTTACTTGTGTAATCTGATCATTCCATTTGAGATCATTTCGAACAGTCACACCCAGATACTTGACTGATGTTACCGCTTCCAAAGACTGATCATTTATTTTGTACTCGTACATTAATGGGTATTTTCGCCTTGTTCTACGCAGTAGGTTACACTTACTAATATTGAGAGATAACTGCCAGTCATTATACCACACATTTATTTTCTGCAAATCCTCATTGATTTGTTCACAATTTTCGTGTGATAGTACTTTCCTCTAGACTACAGCATCATCGGCAAACAGTCTAAGGCCGCTGTCAATACCATCAACCAGATCGTTTATGTAAATCGTAAAAAACAGAGGACCTATTACGCTGCCCAGGGGCACACCTGAAGTTACGCTTGTTTCTGTTGAAGTTACCCCGTTCAGGACGACATACTGCTCCTTGTCTGTTAAAAAACTTTCAATCAAACAGCATATGTCATTGGATAGACCGTAAGCGCGCACTTTTTGCAGCAAGCGACAGTGCGGAACTGAGTCGAACGCCTTTCGAAAGTCGAGAAATATGGCATCAACCTGGGAGCCGGTATCTAGAGCCTATTGTATTTGGTAGCGCATGCAGTCGTATGCGTACCGATCTTAAGGGCCGACGTGGAGTTTGTTGGGTTGGCAGAAGAGCCAACACCGTGTTACTAGAGGAGGCCGAAATGCACGCCGATTTAGCTCAAGCAGGCTGGCCTGAGGAGGGAAGAATTATACGGACGTGAGGTCCGGAACATGACAAGGAATCAGAATTCAGAAGGCGGACGTAGCTAGTTTGGTACTTAACGTTAATCCATTAATGTTGAACGTCGCTCTTGAAGGTACATATCAGTATCAATAGTAACTGAATATGACGCCTTGCTAGGTCGTAGCAAATGACGTAGCTGAAGGCTATGCTAAACTTTCGTCTCGGCAAATGAGAGCGTATGTAGACAGTGAACCATAGCTATCAAAGTCGGCTGTACAACTGGGGCGAGTGCTAGGGAGTCTCTCTAGACCTGCCGTGTGGCGGCGCTCGGTCTGCAATCACTGATAGTGGCGACACGCGGGTCCGACGTATACTAACGGACCGCGGCCGATTTAAAGGCTACCAGCTAGCAAGTGTGGTGTCTGGCGGTGACACCACAGAGCTAATGACATGTGACAGGCCTTCAACGTTTGGGCAAAGGACGGTCGATGGCCTAAGCTGGTGTACATGTACCCATTGCTCTGGACCCGGAAATAGCACTAACGAGTGTGACGTTATCATGGGGACACAGCTTATTGATTTCGAGACCTTGCCTGGTTCCCATCGATGGCGCCTGTATGAGAGTGTGGGAGGAGGGGGAGGGGATGGGTTGAGGGTGGGGAGGGGGAGCAGCCGAGAGTAGAGAGTAGGTGGCACTAGCGGGACGTGAGGACATCCAGCCAGGAAGCCATTGCGTGCGACGCGGAGACACCGCTGTCATTACCGCTAATGGCGTGCCCGTGGAGTCTGCAGGAATACGAGTACCACTTAATATCGCCGCTGGGAGGTTTCGCGCCGAAGGCATGCCCCGCGAATAAAAACAAAAATAAAAATGCCGAGCGCGCCGGTCACTTCGCTGCATTTCCCGTGGGGCGTCGCTGTGTAGTGTAGCCGGCGCATTCACGTTCTCACCTACCTGGACCAGAACACGGCAGGAAGGCCTCGGCACATTGCGTTCGCTGCACGGATAGCTCTCTCTCTCTCTCTCTCTCTCTCTCTCTCTCTCTCTCTCTCTCTCTCTCTCTGCACACCTCCCCTCCTCACCCTCCTTAAAGCACAGCTCAGGTGTAACTACCATACAGAACGGGCGCTTTCGTAGTGAGTGCAGTAAAACCTCATGAATTCGAGGTAATTAGGAGCGAGTAGATCTCAAATTTGGGAAAACTTGAATTAGACGAAGAGTGATTATTTTACAGTCCTTTTATTTACAAATATATCCAGAACTTCATGTTCACAGTATTATTACAGTTGTTGTTGTTGTGGTCTTCAGTCCTGAGATTGGTTTGATGCAGCTCTCCATGCTACTCTATCCTGTGCAAGCTTCTTCATCTCCCAGTACCTACTGCAGCCTATATCCTTCTGAATCTGCTTAGTGTATTCATCTCTTGGTCTCCCTCTACGATTTTTACCCTCCATGCTGCCCTCCAATACTAAACTGATGATCCCTCGATGTCCCTTGATGCTTGAGAATATGCCCTACTAACCGATCCCTTCTTCTTGTCAAGTTGTGCCACATATTTCTCTTCCCCCCAATTCCATTCAATACCTCCTCATTAGTTATGTGATCTACCCATCTAATCTTCAGCATTATTCTGTAGCACCACATTTCGAAAGCTTCTATTCTCTTCTTGTCCAAACTAGTTATCGTCCATGTTTCACTTCCATACATGGCTACACTCCATACAAATACTTTCAGAAACGACTTCCTGACACTTAAATCAATACTCGATGTTAACAAATTTCTCTTCTTCAGAAACGCTTTCCTTGCCATTGGCAGTCTACATTTTATATCCTCTCTACTTCGACCATCATCAGTTATTTTGCTCCCCAAATAGCAAAACTCCTTTACTAATTTAAGTGCCTCATTTCCTAATCTAATTCCCGCAGCATCACCCGACTTAATTCGGCTACATTCCATTATCCTCATTTTGCTATTGTTGATGTTCATCTTATACCCTCCTTTCAAGACACTGTCCATTCCGTTCAACTGCTCTTCCAAGTCCTTTGCTGTCTCTAACAGAATTACAATGTCATCGGCGAACCTCAAAGTTTTTATTTCTTCTCCATGGATTTTAATACCTACTCCGAAATTTTCTTTCGTTTCCTTTATTGCTTGCTCAATATACAGATTGAATAGCATCGAGGAGAGGCTACAACCCTGTCTCACTCCCTTCCCAACCACTGCTTTCCTTTCACGTCCCTCGACTCTTATAACTGCCATCTGCTTCCTGTACAAATTGTAAATAGCCTTTCGCTCCCTGTATTTTACCCCTGCCACCTTCAGAATTTGAAAGAGAGTATTCCAGTCAACATTGTCAAAAGCTTTCTCTAAGTCTACTAATGCTAGAAGCGTACGTTTGCCTTTCCTTAATCTTTCTTCTAAGATAAGTCGTAGGGTGAGTGTTGCCTCACGTGTTCCAACATTTCTACGGAATCCAAACTGATCTTCTCCGAGGTCGGCTTCTACCAGTTTTTCCATTCGTCTGTAAAGAATTCGGGTTATTATTTTGCAACTGTGACTTATTAAACTGATAGTTCGGTAATTTTCACATCTGTCAACACCTACTGTCTTTGGGATTGGAATTATTATTATTACAGTAAATTATGTTAATTATCAGTTAACTGCGTTCACTAAGTAAAGAAACATATTTTTTTCTGAAAGCAGGTTGGTTTTATTCAGGATTCCGATATAGGAAGTTATTCTCCACTCTTTTGGCTACAGAACCCTGTTTTTTAACATAATCTCTGCTCAATGCCACTGCCTGCATATTACCATTCTAATGGTCTACGTCCGATCCAACGTCTTCCTGCGTCAGTAACCTCTCCATGATCCAATTACTTCTTCCCGCAGAGTGCATCTTTCATCGGGCCAAACAGATGGAAAGTGCGATATCCGGGCTGTAGGGTGGATGAGGAAGAACAGTCCAATGAAGTTTTGTGAACTCCTCTCGGGTGCGCAGTTTTGTGTGAGGCTTTTCGTTGTCGTGGAGAATATGTTCATTTTTTGGCGACGAATACGGTGAAATCCCTTGTGTAATTTCCTGAAGTTAGGAAAATACACTTTATTATTACACCATGAGGGGGCACATCAAACAGAATAACCCTCTTCAGAGTCCCAGAGGACTGTCGCCATGACCTTAGCGGCTGAGCGTTCGTCTTTGAACTTTTTGTCGGAGGAGGGTTTGTGTGGTGCCACTCCTTGGATTGCTGTTTTGTTTCCATCTGAAGTGATGAAACCATATTTCGTCGCCTGTGTCGATGTCTGACAAAAAGTTTCACGGTCGGCCTCTTAGCACGTTAAGAAATACTGCACGGATGGTCCTTCGTTGCTCTATTTTTGTCTTCTGTCAGGTGGCGAGGAACTCAGCGGGGAGACACGTTTCAGTACCCCGGCTGGTGGACGAATGAGTCAGCACTACCAACAGAGACGTCCAGTCGAGCAGCGGGGCATTTGATCGTAAACCGTCGATCACGACAATGAGAGTGTCCGCACATCCCAAAATCGCAGGTGTTACAGCACTTGTGGCCGCCCGGCACGTGGGAGAACGGACAGTTTTGCGTGACCTTGTTGCGATGAAGAGAGTCACCTCGCCCAACGACTCACCGTGTTTTTGTTCACTGGCAAGTCTCCGTAGAGATTTTGCAAGAGTCTGTGAATATCTCCGATGCTCTGGTTTTCGCCAAAAGAAACACAACGACAGGTCTGCTTGTAACGTACCCCCACTACAGACGTCATTTTGAAAGTCAAATATAACGCCGCCGCTTGTCGGATTCTTGAAACTTTATGGCCTGAAGCCATTTTTTCAACTGAAATTAGCCGAGAAAAAAAAGTGTTGCATTATTTATTGAACTCCCCTCGTACTTGAGAGTTTGCTTTAGAAACAGTGTCCTAGTATAAACTCAAACATTGTACTGTGAACTCTTAAGAACTAACAAAAGCGGCAGTTGGTGATCTCTGGAGGCACTGGTGCAAGCTAGAATCATTACTGTATCTCTAGACTTTTTATGACCTGGAGCGGAAGTTTCATTTCTGGGTGCCACGGGGTTGGAAGCAGTCTATTGTTTTTTCTTGGCATCACACACGCACGAGCAATATTTTAAGTAGTATGGGTCGCACGAGTGATGTTGAATCAGACTCCTTAGTAGAGTGAGGCCATTTCCCTAGTATCCTACCAACGAAACGGTCTGCCACCTGCTTTACCTAAGAGTCAGCATACGTGATCGTTCCATTTCATAATGCTGCAAACGAATACACCTAGGTCTGTGTAAGAGGTGACCCATTCCAGTTTAACTCGGTGATATTGTAGCCATAGGACAGTATGTTTCTTCGATTTGTAGAGTACATAATTTTACATTCCTAAATATTTGAAGCAAGTTGTTAATACGTGCAGCAGTTTGAAATCTTATCAAAATCCGAGTGAATATTTTCGCAGTTTTTTTCATACGGTACTTCATTATAAGTAACTGCTTCGTCTGCAAAAAGGAAACAAGGGTCCAAAACACATTTTCGTGGCACACACTCGAAATTACTTCTACATCTGTCGATAAATTTCCGTCCAAGATAACATGCAGTCTCCCCATCAACAAATCTTCAATCCATTAACAAATTTCGCTCAATACCTACAATAGAACTTTCGGTAATTGGCATATGTGCGGTTCTATAGTCAAATGCTCTTCAGAAATCGAGAAATACTGCATCTACTTCACTACCTTGCTCTACGGCTTTCAGGACTCCACGTGAGGAAAGGGAGGAAGGAAGAAAGGAAGATTACGGTTTAACGTCCCGTCGACATAGAGGTCATTAGAGACGAGCACAAGCTTTGAGTGGTTCAAGGATAGGAAAGGACATCGGACGTGGCCTTTTAAGAAAACCATTCCAGTGTTTGTCTGGAGCGATTTAGGGAAATTACGGAAAACTTAAACCTGGTCGGCCGGTCACGGATTTGAAATATTGTCGCCCCGCATGAGAGTCCATTGTGCTAACCTCTGTGTCACCTCGCTCGGTGTCATATGAGAGAATTGTGAATTGATTTGCACATGGTGAATTCTTTCGCAATCCGTGGTGGTTGGCATGGGGAAGGTCATTGCGTTCGAGATACCGCATTACATTTGAGTTCAGAACATGTCCTAAGATTCTACAACAAATAGATATCAGAGTTATTAGACGGTAGTTTTGTGGACCACTTCTGCTACTGTGGGGTAAGCCGCGCTTTCTTTTTTCCGAGAGTTTTACATTACATTATTGTTAAAAGAAGAGCTATTTCACCCACAAATTCGATATAGCATCTGACAGGGATTGTACCGGGCCCTGGAACTTTGTTCAGTTTTAGCGATTTCAGTTGTTTCCCAACGCTGCTGACGCTAATGTCTGTATCACTCAAGTTTGCAGTGGTGGTGCGAGAATTAATTGTACACTCGTCACTACATTTTTTCAACACACAAAGCACCTGATACTAGTATTGTACATATCATTAGACCTTTCTGGTAATTACCTATAAAAAGTAACTATTCCTTTTTCACGTATTTGGGTTTGCGTCCGTGGCAGCGTGAACTTCCCGGAGGTCATACGAATGATAGTAACAGCAGCGGAAAAAAGTATCCAGTTTATTTTTACTCCGTACTGTGTTGTCCAACCTGGCCAGATTTGTTTCAGTGAAGTTTCCTCGCACACTCCTGTTATTTTGATGAATAAAATACCGTAGATTAACAAAAAAAGTTAATGCATATGTTTCGGTAGTGACTGAGTTTGCGAAAGTTTTCATGAGCCCTCACTAGTCTTCAGTATGTGAAGTAAGACTACAAACATCTTTGTGTCAAAATTTACTTGAAGTGAAAAAGCTAGGCTCCCCGTACCGTGTACACCTCTAGATAGCAAATGACTCTACTGATTACATCTAAGATTTGAGAAACACCGAATACGATTATATTTCAACCCCTTCACGAAGACGTTAAGGCCCCAAAAACAGTTCTGACTCCAAATTCTTCTTATGCATCACTACATAGTAAAGTCGGTCATTTCAACCTTAAGAAATGCTCATAAGTCCCTCACCGTCTTGTCTCATGCTCGCAGACGCGAGGTGCAGTGGGGCAGCAGCCGACGACAGACATCTGCCGGAGCGACCCTATGGGTTCCCACGTACAGCTCGATTGACTAGTTGACTTGTCACTCGAATGGTGGTTGCCACAGTGGTATGAGGACGGAGTAGTGCGGTCTGCGAAAGTCAAGAGGCGGGAAGTACGTTCTACTGGACACACCCGGAACAAGCAGGGTTTGCTTCCAGCTGCGATAATTTCAAGGTACAAATTGTGTATGTATCATTAGGTATTTGTGTCATTTAATGTGAGATGAACGAGGTGCTCAAACCAGTGTTATCGAGTTTCCTCGGCATCTTCCTTGTTCGCTGTTGCAACCATTTGAAATGGGAGTCGAAATTTTATTGTTGCACCTCGTTTAGTTTGTTAGCAGTGGCGTGCTTTTAAAGAAACAGGTGCATTCCCATCGCTCATCTTTTCACCCAAGTTACCTCTGTTCCATAGAAAACCAAAAACATCAGTTACGGCTGAAATTTTGGGAATATCACTAAATGTCCGTTAAAAGAAGGGTTAAAACAGAATCTGGAACGTTACATATGGTTTGATAACAGATTTACAAAATGCTTCCCTCTGATATCACCGAAAAACGTGAATAGTATCTCTTATTTACCGAAGGAACTATCCAACTATTTTCAATCTGTTCAGATATAGAGATAATTAACGTAATATTTTTGCCTTTTGCTCTTTTCGTGTTCATTATTTTGAGGCGTAAGAGAACGAGATAGGGCGCTGTATTCGACAAAACTTTTTGACACGGTTCTCAATAGAGCGTGTTTGTTAGTACTGTTTTTAATTTCTAGTAGTGGCAGAAAGCAATATTTGTAGTCTTCTGAGTTACGCTCAGTGCCAAAGAGAGGAATGCAAAGCGTTACTCGTATTCCATATCTTAAAAGTATGTAATTTCAACCTGTGGGCAGTCGTGAAGCAAGTTCATAAATTGACCAAAAAAATGGCTCTGAGCACTATGGGACTCAACTGCTGACGTCATTAGTCCCCTAGAACTTAGAACTAGTTAAACATAACTAACCTAAGAACATCACAAACATCCATGCCCGAGGCAGGATTCGAACCTGCGACCGTAGCGGTCTTGCGGTTCCAGACTGCAGCGCCCTTAACCGCACGGCCACTTCGGCCGGCATATAAATTGACCAACATTATAGTAGACAAAAACTTGGCTTCTAGGCTTTTGCTCAACGAACTGAATTGTGGCTTTTTTCTGATACCCTGAGATGCACAAATTAAGGACAAATGTAATTTTCGCAAGATTTCATTGCAAGTAATACAGCTCGTTGAAACTGGGACCATTGATCGAAAGAATTGCTACGGTATAGTACACAAAGTAACAAAGAAATACGCTACGAGACGACAGACCACAGTCCGGAACCGCGCGACTGCTACGGTCCCAAGTTCGAATCCTGCTTCGGGCATGGATGTATGTGATGCCGTTAGCTTGGTTAGGTTTAAGAAGTTCTAAGTTATAGGGGACTCTTGACCTCGCATGTTAAGTCCCACAGTGCTCATAGCCATTTGAATCATCTGAGACGACAGAAATGATGCTTTATTCAGAGACAATAATTATACTACAAATAACCGCTATTTATGTTGGGCTCCTGGACATTACAAAAGGCGAGACATGTTTCTCAGTAGAGGGTGCGATCACCATGGGCACTGATCCATGCCCTGCAACGTACTCCCGTGCAACCCTCAATGTTGGTAAGGCCGGTATTACACTAACAAAGTTCTTTGTCAAGGATTTGATGAAATATTCTTCAAATTTATTTGACAAAGATCTTTGACGTGGCGCTAAAAAGGGATATTACACTGTCATATTTTTCGTCAATGTTCAAGATGACTAACAACAACAACTTGTTATTAACCGCAGCAGTTGCATGCACCACAATTGCACTGTGTGCACATGTGGAAGAGAAGCGGGGAAAAAAGGAAACGTGCCTGGGTGAAGCCGTGAGTTTTACGACGAGACGATAAAAGCATTCAACAAAACTTCATACGTGAGCTTGTAGTGGAGGGCGTCAAGTCGTACATAAATTACTTAAGAATGGATGAGCATACATTTCAGTATTTCCTCAGTGAAGCGTATCCTCATATCACAAAGCACAATACTCGCTTCAGAGAAAGGCACACTGTAACACTCAGATTCCTTGCTACAGGAGAGAGTTTGGTTAGGTTAGATCTCCAATCTGCTTAATCAATTTTTGTATGAAGGGTGCCTCGCGTTGTAAATCGCCTCATCAGCTTCATACACCTCTATTAATTTTGTAGTTGTTGGTGCACAACAATTGTATTTACCATGAATGTTTATAAAAACACTAGAGATGACAGAACGCCGCAGCGATGCTAGCGCTCCACGTGGTATCATGTCACATTGCTGTGAACAGAATACAAGCGACTTTTATGACCATGTCTACATCGAGGCCCTAGATTTGATGAAATTTGACGACAGACAAGATTTGACACAGCGCCTTATTACACTAACAAACGTCTTTGACAAAAATGATTGACATATCAACTTTGACAAAGAAATTTGATAGTGTAATACCGGCCTAAGCAGTTCCTGAAATAGGACGTATCGCTGCTCCACCAGCGCGATTGACAAATGGTGAACGTGCATGTGAACATGTTGCAGTACATCTCCCCAACGCCTCCCACACGTTCACGATAGGATTTAAGTCGGGGGAACACGCAGGTCAGTCCATTCGACAAATTTCTTCCTGTTTCAAGAGATTCTCCACTTAGCTGTTCGAAGCTGTCGGGCATTGTCATTCGTAAAAATGGAGTCAGGAGCGAATGCATCCCAGGAAAGACGCACATGGTGAAGGAGTACGGTACCACTATGACGTTGTCTTGTGAGTATACTGTGTTCGAAGCTTTTGAAGTCAGTACTCCCAAACAACATTATGCCTCCACAGACCATAAACCTGGACCGTCAAAACATCAGGTGCAGCAGTGTTCATGGGGAAATTACGTAGCATCATATGGCAAGAGGTGGGAACAGGTAATACGCCAAGGAACATCGTCAAACATGATCGTTTTGGTGGTCTAACTGTTAGGGCGTGGGGAGCCGTTATTTTGCACGGGTGTACTGACCTCCAAAACTTCGAACACGGCAACCCACGGATCAATGTTATTGCGACGCGATGCTCCACCCCATGTGCTTCTTTCCGTGGGTACATTCGGCCCTGACTTCAATTTTATAGATGTCTACATCTACATCTACATCTACATTTATACTCCGCAAGCCACCCAACGGTGTGTGGAGGAGGGCACTTTCCGTGCCACTGTCATTACCTCCCTTTCCTGTTCCAGTCGCGTATGGTTCGCGGGAAGAACGACTGTCTGAAAGCCTCCGTGCGCGCTCTAATCTCTCTAATTTTACATTCGTGATCTCCTCGGGAGGTATAAGTAGGGGGAAGCAATATATTCGATACCTCATCCAGAAACGCACCCTCTCGAAACCTGGCGAGCAAGCTACACCGCGATGCAGAGCGCCTCTCTTGCAGAGTCTGCCACTTGAGTTTATTAAACATCTCCGTAACGCTATCACGGTTACCAGATAACCCTGTGACGAAACGCGCCGCTCTTCTTTGGATCTTCTCTATCTCCTCCGGAAAACCGATCTGGTACGGATCCCACACTGATGTGCGATACTCAAGTATAGGTCGAACGAGTGTTTTGTAAGCCACCTCCTTTGTTGATGGACTACATTTTCTAAGCACTCTCCCAATGAATCTCAACCTGGCACCTGCCTTACCAACAATTAATTTTATATGATCATTCCACTTCAAATCGTTCCGCACGCATACTCCCAGATATTTTACAGAAGTAACTGTTACCAGTGTTTGTTCCGCTATCATATAATCATACAATAAAGGATCCTTCTTTCTATGTATTCGCAATACATTACATTTGTCTATGTTAAGGGACAGTTGCCACTCCCTGCACCAAGTGCCTATCCGCTGCAGATCTTCCTGCATTTCGCTACAATTTTCTAATGCTGCAACTTCTCTGTATACTACAGCATCATCCGCGAAAAGCCGCATGCAACTTCCGACACTATCTACTAGGTCATTTATATATATTGTGAAAAGCAATGGTCCCATAACACTCCCCTGTGACACGCCAGAGGTTACTTTAACGTCTGTAGACGTCTCCCCATTGATAATAACATGCTGTGTTGTGTTTGCTAAAAACTCTTCAATCCAGCCACACAGCTGGTCTGATATTCCGTAGGCTCTTACTTTATCAGGCGACAGTGCGGAACTGTATCGAACATCTTCCGGAAGTCAAGAAAAATAGCATCTACCTGGGAGCCTGTATCTGATGAAAGTGAGAGAGCGCATTGAACTGAGCGCGGGAATGAGCTCTTGGAACGAGACGATACTCTGTGAACGGACTGACCTGCCGTTCCTCCGACATAGACCCAATCGTTTGTGGGAGGCATTGGCTACCGGCACACATCATGTCAAATATATATCTGACAGCACGTCTGCTTGTAACAACGACCATCCAGTGACGTTGACGGCACTGGTGAGGGAATGGCAGGCTCCCAACACAAGAACTCCTTAAGCCGTCGGCACACGGACAGTGCTGTCGAATGACAACATTGAGAATGCTAAGTTCAACGTGCTGCTGAACGCTCAGGAAAGATGCGACTTGTGCGTGCGGTACGTCGGCCCCAACGTGGTATACACGATCGGAACGCACTCCAGCGGCAGTTACGGGATGTTTATAGTTCGTAAATCATACTGTTTACTAAACGGGCGAGCGTAAAATTCCCATGTTAGCTCTATTAAAACTCAAATTTCCTCCATCGTCCACGAAAAGGAAAGTACCATGTCCAGTCAATAAGGACACATGCTTATAAAAGTTTCATTGCAAACAGTGCGATACAAATTTGCAATACTTCTCCACATAAGATAAACATTATTTCATCATTCCCACATTTGACTAAAACCCCAAGGTCAGTTTTACTTGATCACTGTTCCTACCTAGTGGCAAAGTCTTTGCAACACGTGAGTTACAAACCGTAAAAGAGAAAGCAGCATAATATCTTCATACAAGTAGCGCAAGCTGTCCTGTAGATTAAGCCAATCGAACAAAGTCAACCCCTCGAAAAAAGGTGAACCTAAATTTACATAACATCAAATGCTATAGTATATACTTGTATTAACGAATAAGGAAATATCAGAGCCTAATAAAAACGCAAATGTTAGGGTGAAAAACTTGAACGTTCCGAGACGCGAACCACTTCATCTTGATACGGATCAGTGAAGCTACTCACTGCGCTAAACCAGCAACACGCTGCTAAACCAATCACAGAATATTATCTCTTGCTGAAAACTTTAATCGTAGATATGTTACTCATTGAAATTCAGTTATAGATGGCTCTGAGCACTATGGGACTTAACTTCTTTGGTCATCAGTCCCCTAGAACTTAGAACTACTTAAACCTAACTAACCTAAGGACATTACACACATCCATGCCCGAGGCAGGATTCGAACCTGCGACCGTAGCGGTTGCGCGGTTCCAGACTGTAGCGCCTAGAACCGCCTGGCCACTACGGCCGGCCAATTCAGTTATAACAAATTTTACCACGAACAATGGGTTTCGGGTGGATCTTCAGAGTGTCGCTGCCTTCAGATAGCATACTCTCGTAATACGCAAGTTACAATAATTCTTTTGCCACGAATATGATGTTTCTCATTATTTTATTGGAACAAATCGCACAGTTAACAACAGGTTTTCCAGCGATTTTCAATTTGCTGGTGCTCAGAAACGGCATATATACGTATAGGCTGTGCTGAAGTGAGATGGCGTGCATGTGACGTAGGTGGCGTTGTGCCATCTCATTGGTCAACGCTCAGACGCACGCTCAGAATATCTGACATGCTAGATATTCCTCTGCACGTTCGGAAAGACTTCCGAACGTGCTATTTCACGCTATGACGTCAGAAACTAGGCACGCTCAACGTTCTGATGCACGGTCCGTATGCTGACGGCTTATACCATCGTCGTTGCCAGCATGGGAGTACGTTGCAGAGCAATCATTGCCATCCGTGGTGACCACATACAGTATAAAGTACCGCAAAGCGTCTTTTGTAATGTCAGGGGACCATCAGAAATTGCGGTGACTTCACTGTGATTGCTGTCTTCGAATAGACGTCTCATTTCTGTTCCTCTCACTGCGAATTTCTTTCACTTACCTTCTGTACTATACTGCAGCAGTTAATTCTATGTATGTCCAAATTTCGACAAGCTTCGTTACTTTATAGGGACGGCACATCTTGCGAAAGTTACTTTCATTCTTATGTTTAGCGCACCTGTGTACTACGCAACAGTGTTTGTAAGCAAGCGGGGCAGAAAATGCAAAAATCAAAATACTGAATTCACTAAACGTTTACTTATGAAGCGTGCAGTTTTCTCTGCAGGCCTTTCATTATCATAATCGGCCCTCCTCGAGCTAGGAGTTAATTGCTACCCCAGGTCCGAGCGGGTGCCAGGGCAACGCGTAACTAGGAAACGTATTTTTTGTTGTTGTACTTATTTAGCGTTTGGCTGCTCATCTAGTTAACCAATCACATCGTTGTTTAATACTTCACAATTGCATATGAGTTATGTTAGAAGCAATTGCATATTATTACTACAAATAAGATAAAAATGCAAATTGTGCTGAGGACGTTAATGATAGGAAATCATTTTTCACTGTAGTGAGTTCTGTGTTGTTCAACATTGGAATTAAATAACAGATGGGGCAAGGGATTAACACTGTACACAAGTAACCTATTAGAAGATGACTGCATGCGATTTCTCTTCGGGTAGCACCTGCCGGTGTGCACCTGTGAGGGCTCTCGGATATTGCGGTTGCTGTGACTCAGTTCCTTCAGATTTTAAAATTTAGCGGTAAATAACCGTATCTTCAAAGTATCTGCGATATGGATGTAGATCTTTGGTGGACTCTTGCACGTAGGGGGATTCCCAGTATGACGATTGCTTTATACAGTTTAGCGTACTGACTGGTGTAGCGATAACAGCCGAATAGTGGATGGTTTAGCTCTGCAAGTTCTGGAGGCTGATCTTCGCACTATGGAAGTGATAAAATTTTGATTTGGTACGGATGTGCCGTATACACATGTGTTCATTTCGTTTTCGTACGGATGATCTTGTATGTAGTCGTGAAAGTGTTAAGTGAATACCATGTTCTTTTGGGAATGCATTGATGAATCTATGCAAGGTTTTGCACTTTCGCAATCTGAGAGGTTTCCCAGAACTGATACTAAATACCAAATCGATGGTAGATAATGAAAACCTCGTAACGCAGTGTGTGACAACCTCGTAATTTCGATAACCAGCATCCAATTATCAAAGAGAGATTTGACAGTACATGGATTTCCCTAATTTGTCAATAACTGGATTTCTACTGAATAGTTACGCAAGTAGCAACTTAATATGTATCACATTATATTATTTTCAAGAAACCACTTTTACTTCTCCTGTAAAATTTAACAAAATTGAGTTACGAGGTTTTCATTGCCTATCATCGACATAGGCCTATTCCTTTAGCTACAGTTGTCAGGAAGTCTGTGTGAGGTGGATGTACAAAGAAGGGGAATCCTCCGTAATGGAACTCTTTGCTAGTTGGTCAGCGATTTCGTTGTCTCTGATTCCGGAATGCCCCACAGAGAAGTTGAATTCTGATAGATTTGTTCGTGTACATCGAAGTGGCAGTACTTCGTTTTCAAGCTTCAGGACTGATGTTATAATCTCTAAGATCTCCACAAAATCTGTTTTACCAGAATATAATCGACATTATATTTTACGTATCTGAGTGCGTCTCTTATTGCAGGAACTTCAGCTGTAAAGCTGCTCCTTTCGGGGAAACCTAGTAGGTTCATAGCTTCAGTCTCCATAGTCGTACAGAGGTATGCGAATCTTATTCCTTCACCGGCATAGACCCATTTATGTCGGGGTAATTCCCGGGCGCCGGCCAGTGTGGCCACACGGTTCTAGGCGCTTCAGTCTGGAACCGCGCGACCGCTATGGTCGCAGGTTCGAATCCTGCCTCGGGCATGGATGTGTGTGATGTCCTTAGGTTAGTTAGGTTTAAGTAGTTCTAAGTTCTAGGGGACTGATGACCTCAGATGTTAAGTCCCATAGTGCTCAGAGCCAGCCAATTCCCGGGCACTCGGTCAAGATTTGCTGAACCATATTTGGTAGAAGGGCCTGGGTGATACAGAATCGATAGTTCGTGGCAAGCGGTTCCATGCTTAATTATGAGAATCGAAGATGTTACATTGTTCAGTATGAGCGGTATGGTGTACTGCAGCTGATTGAAAGTTAATAGCCGGCCGAGGTGGCCGAGCGGTTCTAGGCACTACAGTCTGGAACCGCGCGACCGCTACGGTCGCAGGTTCGACTCCTGCCTCGGGCATGGATGTGTGTGATGCCCTTAGGATAGTTATGTTTAAGTAGTTCTAAGTTCTAGGGTACTGATGACCTCAGATGTTAAGTCCCATAGTGTTCAGAGACATTTGAACCATTTGAAAGTTAATATAGATGTTGCTTTGGCCCGCGGTATGCCCTGGTACTGATAATTTCGTTGATGCCGGTGCTGACCGCTCTATTGAAACGTCTCCTTTGGAAAATTAGTGAATTACTGTGCTGATAAATCTCTTACGTTATTTGATTTTCAAACAGCTGAGCGAAACTGAACGTACTCAGACATTTCTCTCTTTACTTATTCTGATCATCACTAAACTGACACAATATTTCTTTTAGCGCAACGCAATCTGACTTTCAATAATCCCTACAAAAGAATGGCCCTGACTAACAATAACCTATACCTTTCATGAATCACCTACCTCACAAAAATCCTCGTTACTCAAACCACAGCAATACAGCGTGCGTCGATACTGCCAGCTGAATAAAAGATTCAAACTACTGAAGGCGCTAACTACTGATAGGCATAGTTAGCAAATGAAAGATTTTGATAGAGAACAAATGATGTATCTACCTTAATAGTCATAATATATATAGCAGTTCATGACATCCAGTCTTACAAATTTCAAAACTCCGCCATCTCTCTCCCCACATCCACCACTGCTGGCGGCTCGCCTCCAACTGCGCAACGCTACGCTCTGTTCACATCCAACTGCCCAACACTAAAATAGCAAAAGTCCTAACAATGCAAACCAGCCACAGACTGCACACAGCACGGTCAGTGATTTTCATACAGAGCGCTACGTGGCGTTACCAACATAAAAACCTAAACAGCCTACTTAAAGTATTACACACTAAGCCTTCCTAGGTCGTGGAAGGGTAAGTGGAGTGGTGTAGCTGACTGTAACTGTAGGCTGATAGTTATTTTTTTGCCGAGCGTTATATCTTTGGCAGTGATAATTTCGTTGATGCACGTGCTGACCGAGTGTGGTCTTGGACAGATTGCTCCCCCTGCCACGCCAAATGCTAGTAGCTCGACAGCCGGAATAACAAAATGGTTCAAATGGCTCTGAGCACTATGGGACTTAACATCTGAGGTCGTCAGTCTCCTAGAACTTTGAACTACGTAAGGGGGATAGGACGTCAAACGGGCCGACTTGGACCAGGAGAGGCACCACAGGACATTTTATTTTCTACTGTCTATACTTTTTTACAAATAAATTCATAAAACTTCGTCAGCATGACCAGGAAGGATTCAGGATTCACACTCATAGCAGTGGAAGTGCAAAAACATAACAAAATTAATTTTTTTTAGATATGAAATTTCATCATTTTTTTCACTTACTGTTGGCTGCATTTGTTGCTATAGGTACACTTTCCTTCACAAGTAAGAGAGATTCTTTGATGAATTTTGCACAGCATACAACCCATACTTACAGGTGTATGAAACTTTAGAATTTTCCAAATGTATTAAAAACTGTGGTAAAAACTGAGGTAATTAACTACAAAAATTGATTTTTTTTCTAAACAAAGTTTAAAACGTAACAGCTCATTCATTTTTTTCATAAATTAAATAGATTCTAGAGTTTGACACCTGTAAGTATGATTTGTATGTTGCCCAAAATTCATCGAACAGTCTCTCTTACTTATGAAGAAAAGTCTACCTATAGCAACAAATGCAGCCAATAGTAAGTGAACAAATGATGAAATTTCAAATGTAAAGAAAATTATTTTGTTATGTTTTTGATTTCCGGTGCTACGAGTGTGAATCCTGAATCCTTCTTTGTCATGCTGACAAAGTTTTATGAATTTACTTGTAAAAGTGTAGACAGTGGAAATTAAAATGTCCTCTGGTGCCTCTCCTGTTCCGTTTGACGTCCTACGCCCCCTTAAACGTAACTAACCTAAGGACATCACACACATGCATGCCCGAGGCAGGATTCGAACCTGCGACCATAGTGGTCGCGCGGTTGCAGACTGTGGCGCCTAGAACCGCTCGGCCACGACGGCTGGTCCCGGAATAAGACACGCTTTGCGTGGTGAGCGAGCGGTCACGCTGCAGGTCCGTGCACTGTGTGCCCGCAGGCGCGGTCTCAGCATGTCCCCGGAGCGCGCCGCCGCCTGCCAGCACTGCCCCGGGCCGCCCCCGCCGCGCTTCCTCGTGCCTCCGCCCCCGCGGCCGCCCTTCCTGCTGGAGGACGGCGAGGACTGCTCGGAGGAACCGCTGCTGCCTTACGAAGTCTGCGACCTCGCTGCCCCGGTGAGTACCACTCAGCCTTCTGCACGAGAAGCCGACTCGAGGATTCATTTTTTTTTTTTAATTGCTCTCTTCTACATCTACGAGAAGCACTCAGTAAGTGGTGCAAAATATCTTTTTTCGTAAAGTGGGTTAGCTTTATTCAAGAGTCCAGTACACCATATTTCCCTCACACTTTTATCTACAAAAAACAGTTTTGCTACTTATCTCCGTTCTATGACACGGCCTTAAACCACCTTAATGGGAGGTACTGTCTGCCCCGGTGGGCCGCGCGGGATTAGCCGAGCGGTCTCGGCACTGCTGTCATGGAGTATGTGGCTGGTCCCGGTGGTGGTTCGAGTCCTCCCTCGGGCATGGGTGTGTGTGTGTGTGTGTGTGTGTGTGTGTGTGTGTGTGTGTGTGTGTGTGTGTGTGTGTGTGTGTGTGTTTGTCCTTAGGATAATTTAGGTTAAATAGTGTGTAACCTTAGGGACCGATGACCTGCATCTACATGATTACTCTGCAATTCACATTTAAATGCTTGGCAGAGGGTTAATCGAACCACAATCATACTATCTCTCTACCATTCCACTCCCGAACAGCCCGCTGGAAAAACGAACACCTAAACCTTTCTGTTCCAGCTCTTATTTTTCTTATTTTATTTTGATCATCATTCCTACCTATGTAGGTTGGGCTCAATAAAATATTTTCTCATTCGGAAGAGAAAGTTGGTGACTGAAATTTCGTAAATAGATCTCACCGCGACGAAAAACGTCTTTGCTGTAATGACTTCCATCCCAACTCGCGTATCATATCTGCCACACTCTCTCCCCTATTACGTGATAATACAAAACGTGCAGTCCTTTTTTCCACCCTTTGGATGTCCTCCGTCAATCCCACACCGCGCAGCAATATTCTAACACAGGACGAACGAGTGTAATGTAAGCTGTCTCTTTAGTGGACTTGTTGCATCTTCTAAGTGTCCTGCCAATGAAACGCAACCTTTGGCTCGCCTTCTCCACAATATTATCTATGTGGTCTTTCCAACTGAAGTTGCTCGTAATTTTAACACCCAGGTACTTAGATGAATTGACAGCTTTAGAAGTTAAGTCCCATAAGATTTCACAAACATTTGAACATTTTGCCCCGATGGTACCAATTTACTGGTCGATGTCGAAGCGAACGTCTTGCAGCATCAGTAACCTCCTCATCACCCACATACTATTTCCGCAGAGTGCTTCCTTCGTTGGACCAAATAGATGGAAGGTGCGAGACTCGGGCCATAAGGAGGATGAGGAAGAACAGCCAATGAAGTTTTGTGAGCTCCTCTAGGTTGTGCAAACTTGTCTCAGGTTCAGGTTGTCAGGAAGATGATGATGGTGGTGATCAGTTGCATTTTGTGGCTTCGAAAACACGCTGAAGTCGTTTCTTCAGTGCAGGAATCGCAGCTGTGTGCGGCCAGCCAGCACTCGGGAAATCGGACAGGTTTTCGCGATCTTGCCGGGACGATCACGAACGCTTTACCTAACCACGTGCCGTCCGTTTGTTTACTGCCAGGTTTCCGTAGGTAGTCTACAAGCGCCTATTAATAACTACGTTGCTCTGGTTTACCGCCAAATGAAGCTAAATGGCAGGTCTCTCCTTGTAACGCAAATCCTTTTCAGGCGGCATTTCGGAGGTTACGTATAGCGCCGACACATACTGGAACTTAATAATAATCCAGTGTTTCACAACAATTACCTCATTTTTCAAAACGACACTGGCCCAGAAAAAATGTGTTGCATTACTTACTGAACATCCCTCTTACATCTACAGTACTGGCCATTAAAATTGCTACACCAAGAAAAAATGCAGATGATAAACGGGTATTCATTAGACAAATATATTATACTAGAACTGACATGTGATTACATTTTCACGCAGTTTGGGTGCATAGATCCTGAGAAATCAGTACCCAGAACAACCACCTCTGGCCGTAATAACGGCCTTGATACGCATGGGCATTGAGTGAAACAGAGCTTGCCTGTCGTGTACAGGTACAGCTGCCCATGCAGCTTCAACACGACACCACAGTTCATCAAGAGTAGTGACTGGCGTATTGTGACGAGCCAGTTGCTCGGCCACCATTGACCAGACGTTTTCAATTGGTGAGAGATCTGAAGAATGTGCTGGCCAGGGCAGTAGTCGAACATTTTCTGTATCCAGAAAGGGCCGTACAGTACCTGCCACAGGCGGTGGTGCATTATCCTGCTGAAATGTAGGGTTTCGCAGGGATCGAATGAAGGTCTAACATTCTGCGTGGTTTCTGTTGTTCTATATCGTGTCTCCCTTCCACTTTCGCGCAACGACGTTCTGAGCGTGTTTTTTTAGGGAATTGACTAGTTTGAACCTGGGACCTGTTGCTGGTAAGGAGACGCCAGACCACACATGACTCGTAGAATTCAGAAGAGTTCAGTGAGACTAGCGATGATATAACCAAATACTTAATGATTTCAGCGTCAGCTCCACTGCACTTCCTGTAAAAGAATCTTAATACTAACTAAATTTAGTGGAAGGGGTTCAAGGCTTTCCTATTTTTAGTTGGCTGGTAAAATAACGTCGAAAAAGCAATTAAGTTTACCATTGGAAATTTTATTCTACTCACAAAACATTGTTTATAAATTGCACTGTCGATAAAAGGAAATGTTTTAATACAGGATGGTAAAAACCAACTGCGTTCAACAAAAATGTGAAGAATATTCCCTGAATGGGTTTCCAAGTTCTACAATGGATCGAAGGATGACCTATGCCATATCACATCTATAATCTAGGTTTAAATTAAGTTTCACAAAAGAGAAAACTACCAAAATGGTCTACAGTGACCCTCAATTATCTTTAATTACTTAGCTAACTTGTCGTAAATTACAGTGGCTGATGTGGCTTCTCAATAACTACATAACGGAAAAATCATCGCGTTTCAGATTTTTACTTCAAGTGGCAAATGTGAACACCATGAGCTTTAATTGACGATCGACACTAGTGTTACGCAAAAAGGGGATGTAACAGATGAGACTTCTGCAGTTCTGAGTGAAGCCTTATGCGCTCAAAAATGAGGCAACGCGTGCGTTCATTACCTTGTCGGTGTTCGTCAGGAGGCGGCGAACAGCACAGCTCCGCTCACCTCGCCGTCTCGGAAGCAACTTGCCCTAACTTCTCCTTCCTACAATTTACCGAAGTTGGTTTAAAAAAAAAAAAACTATCTGGCTGTGTTTTCATCTGACCAATCAGGGTCTCAATGTTAACCTTAAGCTCTGCCTACAAAAATTCTGTCTATCCAATGAGAAACGTTATACTTTTCGTGGTGGGGTAAAGTTTTTAAAGTTTGCAACGTAACAGAGACGCGAAAAAGTCACACGCTAAAACTTACAGCTAGTGTGGTCCTTTAGTGTTATCGTAAGATATATACTGTTCTTCTGGAGGGCTGGGGGGTGGTCCTGACGTAACAGAGATGCGAAAAAGTCTCACGCTAAAACTTGCGGGTTGTGTGGTCCTAGCGGTTAGCTGGCGACGTGGGTGTCCGTCCGTCCCTTATCGTAGGGCCTTCCAGCTTAACACGGTTCTGCTCTCGGCTTCAGTTCTCGTTTCTCCCCTCGGAACTGCGTCTGTCTCTGGGTGGGAAGGTATGACATGCATTTAGTCATTCTTGTGTTAGTCTGTGGTATTCCATTTGCTCACTCGATACTCGTATTACTTTGGTTAATTTAATGTCACGATTTATTCGGAGCTATGTGACATACTACTGGATTTGCTTATCATGTTAGGGTTTTCATGGAAGGTGTTGGATTTGCCTGACACCTTACAAAGGGTAGAGCCACGGGTCGTAACACATCTGAAATTTAACGTCCACTGTTCAAAGTGCCGTCAATGCGAACAAGAGGTGACAGAGACGTGTAACCAATGTCACCCCATATCATCACGCCGGGTGATACGCCAGTACGGCGTTGACGAATACACGCTTCCAATGTGCGTTCACCGCGATGCCGCCAAACACGGATGCGACTGTCATGATGCTGTAAACAGAGCCTGGATTCAGCCGAAAAAATGACATTTTCCCATTCGCACACGCAGGTTCGTCGTTGAGTACACCATCGCAGGCGCTCCTGTCTGTGATGTAGCGTCAAGGGTAACCGCAGCCATGGTCTCCGAGCTGATAGTCCATGCTACTGTAAACGTCATCGAACTGTTCGTGCAGATGGATGTTGTCTTGCAAACGTCCCTATCTGTTGAGTCAGGGATCGAGAGGTGGCTGTACGATAAGTTACAGCCATGCGGATAAGATGCCTTTCATCACGACTGCTAGTGATACGAGGCTGTTGGGATCCACCACGGCGTTCCGTATTACCCTCCTGAACCCACCGATTCTATATTCTGCTGACAGTCATTGGACTATGGCTCTGCAAGACCTTCCTACCTCAAAATGTTGGATGTGATTCACCATGAGGGTATTAGGCTTTCAGCGGGGGCTTATCGCACGAGTCCGGTTGCTAGTCTGTGTGTCGAGGCGGGAGAGCCTCCGCTGTCCATTCGGCGTCTTCTCCTCGTGGTACGGCACGCGTACAGGACCAGGTCCACTCCTCTTTCATTGGCGTCCGACACTTTTTCCCAGCCGGCACTGGCACGTCTCTTCCGCCACCGTCCGGCGGCGACAAAGCCGTTTGGCATCCGTGCAAAGGAGAGTCTCGAGTCGGTACACCTGGAGGGCATTAAGGTCCTCCACCAGGGATGGAGTAGGGGATCTCCCTGGCGACTACAAAGGCCAAGATTACTTCTTGATCTGGCTGCTTACAGGAAGTATTGTACCCCGGACCACCTTTTTAAAATTAAACTTACTGAGATTTTAGAACGCCATTCCGATTTTACTCCTGTTTACACGGATGGTTCTAAACAGGGGGATTTTATGGGCTGCTCTGCTGTGTTTCCCCATACTGTCCATCGGATAGGGCTCCCAGAGCAGTTCTCAGTTTACTACGCAGAACTGTTTGCCATTCTGCAAGCATTAGAGCATATGCGCCGACATCGTGGCACGAAATTCATCATCTGCTCCGATTCCCAAAGTGCTCTACACGCTCTTCAACAAATGTACCCTGCAGATCGGATGGTGCAAGAGGTGCAGGACGCACTCCTGCTCTTGCAACAGCAGGGTAAGGATGTGATTTTCTGCTGGGTTCCAGGGCACATAGGGATTCCTGGAAATGAACTTGCAGATGCGGCTGCCAAGGAGGCTTGCTCCATCCCACCTCCTGCTCGCTGTTCCGTCCCCCTGCAGGCCATTATGTCTTTCGTGACTCGGAAGGTCATGCGTTGGTGGGAGGCTCAGTGGCTGGACGTGAGGGATAATAAGTTGCGAGCGGTGAAGGATTCTGTCCGACCGTGGCTCACCTCCTTCCGACAACGACGCGCTGAGGAAGTAGCCCTTACACGGCTTAGAATAGGACATTGTCCTTTGACACATGCTTTTCTGTTACGTCGTGAGGAGCCACCAACGTGTCAGACATGTGGGGCACAGCTGTCGATACGGCATATTTTAACTGAGTGTGTTTTATATGCAGGTTTGAGGGAAGATTTCAGTTTCCCACCGGACCTACCCTCTCTTTTAACTAATAATGAGGCGAGTGTCACTAGAGTTTTACGTTTTTGTGTGTTGTCTGGCCTTCTTCCCAAAATATTGGGATTGAAGTCCTAATGTGCTGTCCAGTGGTTTGGTCACCCATTATTTGTAAGTGGTCACTCAGCCACCGTTACTTATTTTTCCCTGTTTGTACTGCTATTTTATTTTTAGTTTTATCTCCCTGTTTTGATGTGCTGTGTCCAATCTTGCAATTTGAACAATACCACTTCTCTCACGATTCGGCTCTGAATTGAACTTTTGGGAACGGGCGCTGATTGTGCGCCCTAAAACACTAATCATCATCATCATCATCTGGACCTCGACCAACGCGAGCAGCAATGTAGCGATACGATAAACCGCAATCGCGATAGGCTATAATCCGACCTTTATCAAAGTCGGAAACGTGATGGTACGCATTTCTCCTCCTTACATGAGACATAACAACAACGTTTCACCAGGCAACGCCGGTCAACTGCTCTTTGTGTATGAGAAATCGGTTGGAAACTTTCCTCGTGTCAGCACGTTGTAGGTGTCGCCACCGGCGCCAACCTTGTGTGAATGCTTTGAAAAGCCAATCATTTGCATATCCCAGCATCTTCTTCCTGTCGGTTAAATTTCGCATCTGTAGCACGTCACCTTCGTGATGTAGCAATTTTAATGGCCAGTGGTGTATACTCCGGGAGCCACCTTAGTTTTAGTGGCGGAGGGTACTTCTCGTATCACAAGCAATACCTCCTCTTCCTGTTCCGATCGCGAATGATGCGCACTTAGAACGATTGTTGCTAAGCTTGCTAAGCTTCATTTATGGCGTTTTCGCGACATATGCGAAGAAGGATTGGATATTAAAAAAAATTAGTCCATGAGAACTGATGATACTATTTTCAACGGTGTATTTTAAATTTCTTTATTCAGTTCGAAAGGTTTCGGTGCTAAACTGCATCATAACGTCCACAATGGCCAATAATTGTATCTGCACTAGCTTCCATGTAGATCCAATTTCTATCCTGCTCGACCGTCTCAGACCATCAGTACATGAGACCAAGGTTTAGCTGTGTGTGGTTGTTCCTTTGCTTTTTTACTTCAGTCACATCACCAACAATGTGGCAGCTTTAAGAAAGGTTGAAATGTGTCTCATAAAATTCAGTTAGAATCTGAGCTCTACTGACTGCTGTTACTGCTGTTACTCAACGCCTCCATTTATACTGACGAGCCAGCCTCTCGTGACATCTAGTGCTCAGTTCTGCGTTGTATAAAGGTGTTGGGCTTAGAGTATGTAGTATCGAATATTTTAAGGGTTTTCAACAAACGTGCTCAGGACTAAGAAACTGACACATCAACTTTGCCCAAGCAAAAAAATTAGGAGGAGCATGGAGTCTCATACAGAAGAACAAAAAGTGTTACCAGCTTCGAAACTTTCTAGGTGATGTGAAATTATATATATTAAAAGGGGCTTTTTTAATAAACAGATGTCCGTATAACTGCAACACAAAATGGAGTGTAGGGGTTTGGAAACGTCTGTTCCTCGTCGTCCAAATATATCGCCTTGAAGTTCAGAAACTTTAATGTTTTAAGCAAATTTCTCATGGTGTGAAGGACATTATTACCTCGAGAGCTACATTTTTTGGACGATGCATTTATTGCAAGCGGTATTTCTTTACGAAACTTGGACTTCAGAGACTATTGCATCGTCATCACGTCCAAAATGGGCAATAATTGTATCTGCACCAGCTTCCATGTAGATCCAATTTCTATACCGCTCGACCGTCTCAGACCATCAGTACAGGTTGTTCGGAAATTGTCAATACAAACTTCGAGGACTTGTAGAGGGATTTGAGTGGTATTACTTTTAACTGGAACCCATGTCTCGAAACGTACGATTTCTGTGCCACAATCATTTGAAAACATGTTGGTAATGTGACCACTTTTACGAGTAATTTATTAGGCTTGGCGTTCTATAACACTTATTCTATAATTCTACTTCTTATTAACCAAAGAAATAAAAAGGAAACTTAATCAGTCTGCATAAACACTGTTGTTTACTACGGCCCCTTCCAATTCGGGTATGCGCCTCTCCTTGAAGCATCACAATCACGCCTGCTCACGGTGACTTTACCTCTTCCTGGAAGCCGTCAGTTTGTTGCGGCGAAAAGGGTGTACGATGGAGTCGGACTTTGTGGAAGATGAAGGAGCAGCTCTCCCATTACTGTGAGGTTCGCCATCCAGAATATGTCGGTGTATTCTGCAAACGCATAATCAGCTATGTTGCTCTAACACTCACAGACACGTGAGTGAGGGTCGTATCAGGTCGGAGAGGTAGGGTAGACGTCAAATAACATCATCCGATGCAATGTGAGCATCTTCCACCATAACTACCCTGTTGCATACCTACATAGGAAACATATTTTCAAAGGGTACGTTTCCCAACGTGGGTTCCAATTCTAAATATTGTCTACTGAGTACCATATACAAGTACTAGAGGTTTCCAAAGGGAATTTTGGAACACCCTGTATATTTGGCACGACTGTAAGGGAAATGGTTTGCTAACGGTACCCACAGGTACTTCTATAGTGTGTATAGGAGCAGTGCTAAAGAGTCTGTAACAGTTGCAAACATAGTGTTCCAATAATGATTTCTCAGATGTTTCCAAAGTAAATGTTATTTTCTTTACAAATTTCTCTCTGAAAGGTGATCCAACAGAAACCAAATACATCAGTGGCGAAACGATTTCACGAATCCTTAAACATAGAGATTATTCATACATATTTCTCAGAGCAAATGTGTTACTTTTTCTAGATTTTTCTACTCACTGACTTAAAATCATCAAGTTTCTTGTAACATCAGCGTTTATTTTTCGTAGCGTCTGGCAAGAATTTTATCTTGGAAAGTACATGATCACAGTCTGGACTAAAAACAGACATATCAAGTATCTTTCTGAGAATTTTGAATAATATTTGAAATTATCACAAATTGGAAATGCTGTAAGTAATACGGCCTTACCAAACGAGTTTCGTCACGACCACTATAGTGTGGAATGGGAAGTTATTCACAACTCAACGAAAGAAAGCTAACCGGTTTAACTTTTGGACGAGAGCCAAGGAAGGTAGTCAAAGAGAGGGAAGGCACGTTTTAACCTCAGAAGGTTAGAGCTCGAGATCTAGCCCTTTAACTGCAGGAGAGGAAGAGAAATAAGAAGACGAAGTACCCGTTGCAGCAAACTTTCCTCGGCAAGGCGACGCGGGCGACAAGTGCAAGACGTGGAGTTCTTTTTCGGGCTGGCAGCAGCGGCAGCTGTTAATGAGGTCGCACTGGAGTGGTGCGACGTGACCGCCGCCAAATTCGGGCGCCCAGCTGCGCAGCTGCAGACTGCAGGCTGCTGCATGCTGCGCTTGCCGCCTGTGGTCTGCGGGACTTCCCCCCGCTGCCTGGTCTGTGGGACTTCCCCCCCTGCTGCCGGGACTGCCGAGGTGCCATGCCGCTCAATTATACACGCCCCGCGCCGATAATGCCATCTCGCGGAGCCGCGCTCAGCGGATTGCCGCTGACGGATTACTGCGCATAAACGGACTCGCAGCTTCCCCCCATCAGTAATGGGCGCCAGCTCCGACGTTCCCGATCAGCAATCCGGTTTGCTGAAGTACAGGCGTCAACTTTGAACGGCAACGATATAGAATGTGCTTATGCAGTCTTGTTCCCTGTAGCTACACAAAACAAGGAAGACGTTATGTAAGCACATAGGACAATAAGTTTGTCATTTCAGTATACGTTGTAGTACCCTTTCATCATTGTTAGCGGCCACCGCAAGACGACTATTTTTGCAGAGCTTTCTCTAACTTATAGGACAGGTGATATTAACAAGACATTGGTATTTAAATTAACATCCTCCTCAACGCATCAACTTCTTATCTTGTTTCGATGTTCTCCGATTAATTAGGACAGTAAAAGTTAGGGGCTACTTCCCGATTTTAGAAACAGGTTAAAAGTTAACACGTGAAACTTCTACGAGTCTCAAACACCTGTGATATATGTACGGAGACTGAAGCAAAAAACGAAAATTTTTACCGAGACCAGGATTCGAAGCCGAGTCTCCTGCTGCTCTAGCACACCGCCCTCCTAAATTGAAGTTCCCATTCACACCACAGCGTGGGCGTGCTAGGACAGTCCGTGCAATTGTACAAAACATTGGTTCCAGGATGGCGTACTGATCATCGCACCTCCGTAGTTAGCATGAGACCGGGGTTCGTGTTTTGGTCTTTATAAAAATTTTAATTCGTCACTGCAGTCTGCATATACCGGGTGATAAAAAGTCAGTATAAATTTAAAACTGAATAAATCACGCAATAATGTAGATAGAGGGGTACAAATTGACACACATGCTTGGAATGACATGGGGTTTTATTAGAATCAAAAAAATACAGAACCTCAAAAAATGTCCGACAGATGGCGCTTCATCTGATCAGAATAGCAATAATTAGGATAACAAAGTGAGACAAAGCAAAGATGATGTTCTTTACAGGCATTGCTCAATATGTCCACCATCATTCCTCAACAATAGCTGTAATCGAGGAATAATGTTGTGAACAGCACTGTAAAGCATGTCCGGAGTGAGGCATACGCGTCGGATGTTGGGGACCTGGGAGGCCAAGCATGACGAAAGTGGCGGCTGAGCGCACGATCATCATCAAACGACGCGCGCAAGAGATCTTTCACGCGTCTAGCAATATGGGGTGTTTCTAATAAAGCCCCATGCCATTCCATGCATGTGTATCAATTTTTACCTCTCTATCTACATTATTCCGTGGTTTATTAAGTTTTCAAGTTTATACTAACTTATTGATCACCCGGTATTAATCATAGATGTATGAAACTGTGGAAAGATCTCTGGAGATATGTAGCTTTATTTGATTAAAGCACTTATGCCTAGGTTTCAGGCAGGATTCCCAATTTAGTTCGATGCAGAGCTGCTACTGCAGCGCAGTTGGAGAGCGCCTGCAATGTTGTTGGTGTTTAGGGGAAATACCAACTGGGCAGATGCGTGAATGGGAAATAGGATTGACATGGGAGGCGCACTAGGGTACTGTGTGCAATTGTGCAAAGCTACCGTGCCAGGGTGGGGTGGTAGTTCGTACACACCTCATAGATGTTTGTGACTAAAAAGAGGTCTCTGAAACCATATAGTTTCGTTCGATTACAGCATTTATGCCTGGGTTTCTGTCAGGCCATTTCATTCAATGCTTACGTGCTATTCCAATAAAGTTGGAGAGCCTACGCTGTGCTATTCGAGTTTATGGGGAATACCAAGTGGTGTGAGGCGTGATTGGGAATTGGGGCTGAGGAGGTAGGCTTGCGAAGGTAGTCCATAGAGTTGCGCAAAGTCAGTGTGTCAGGGTGGCCTAGTGGTTAGCGCTTCTGTCTAGTGAACAGGAGACCTGCGTTCGAGTCCCGGCATTGTTACGATTTTCATTCGTTGCTCAAGTCTGCGTATATACGTATTTAAAAATTAACAGTGGGGTAGGGTTGGTGGGGGTAAACGTACGTGTGGTGCAAGAGCACACACATTAAGGTTTCAAGTGTCTAAAGCAGAATTTCACAATACTCTCATCACGCAGCGCATAGGTCATCATCTCCTCAGTCTGTAATGTTTCGCTTTACAGCCGTCATATTCAGCTACGAGAAGCTGTTCTTAGAGCAGCTGAGAAGGCAACAGTGGGAAGATGACGTAATGTGGTGTGAGGTACCGATGACAGATGGTTTGTTCGGTGCGTGTATCGTGAGAAAAAGTGCCTAAATGGTGGTCGTCTTAAACTTTTGACTGTTGGGTTCAGAAGTAGCGCACCAAAACGATAAGCTTCTGTTATTAATATTAGAAAAAATTAACAGTGAATTTACTTGCCATTCATATAAAAGCATCTCTCAATAGCAGGCTATCATTCCATTATTTCAGAAGTGTTAATTACGAGCAGAATAATAAACAACAGGGAAATGAAAAGGCAGACAAAGCGCTTGGGAGATGTTCAGGTTGCGCCTAACTTGGATGGCGGGCGAGGTGGTTCGGATGTAAGATCAAAGCTGGTTCGAGAGTCTCGACGTATAGACATGTTGTCTGCGCAATCGATATTTGTTCTGGTGTTTTTTTTTGTAATTGAGAACTCGTTTGAAAGTAATTACGCAAAACCGCAATTCATTATTTTTTGAATTCTCTTTCAAAGTGTGAAGAATGGAAATTATCTGTGCTGTTTCTTGTATTCTGCTAATATAAAAGGTGAGTGACATCCTAACAGTTCACTAGAGCCTCAAGATAACGTGCTGTTTTCTGCGCAGGAGACAGCAACTATAGAATACTGCAGATACAGAAACTATCTTCATAAACTTATATTAGTCCACATGTTGGATGACAATGAAACTTTACACAGTGTTAAAAAGGTATCTAACTAGGTATTGCATGCATAATTGATGTAATATTGGTACAAGTTTTTAAGAATATTTACAAGGGAACCTCCCCATCGCACACCCCCCCCCCCTCAGATTTAGTTGTAAGTTGGCACAGTGGATAGGCCTTGAAAAACTGAACACAGATCAATTGAGAAAACAGGAAGAAGTTGTGTGGGACTGTGAAAAAATAAGCAAAATATACAAACTGAGTAGTTCATGGGAAGATAGGTAACGTCAAGTACACCGGGAACGCCGGAGCGCCGTGGTCTCGTGGTAACGTGAGCAGCTGCGGAACGAAAGGTCCTTGGTTCAAATCTTCCATCGAGTAAAAAATTTAATTTTTTATTTTCAGTTTATGTGACAAACTCTTACGTTTTCATCACTTTTTTGGGAGTGATTATCACATCCACAAGAAAACCTAAATCGGGCAAGGTAGAAGAATCTTTTTACTCATTCGCCAAATGTACAAGTTAGGTGGGTCGACAACATATTCCTGTCATGTGACGCACATGACATGCCGTCACCATTGTCGTATAGAATATATCAGATGTGTTTTCCTGTGGAGGAATCGGTTGACCTATGACCTTGCGATCAAATGTTTTCGGATCCCATTGGAGAGGCAAGTCCTTTCGTCTACTAATCGCACGGTTTTGCGATGCGGTCGCAAAACACAGACACTAAACTTATTACAGTGAACAGAGACGTCAATGAACGAACGGACAGATAATAATATGCAAAAATAAAGAAAGTAAAATTTTCACTCGAGGGAAGACTTGAACCAAAGACCTCTCATTCTGCAGCTGCTCACGCTACCACGGTACCACGGGACCACGGCGCTCCTCATCTTATTTTGTCTATGATGTTACCTATATGGCCCATGGACTACTTAGTTTGTATATTTTGTTTATTTTTTCACAGTTCCACACAACTGCTTCCTGTTTTCTCAATTGATCTGTGTTCAGTTTGTCAAGGCCTATCCACTGTGCCAACTTATAACTAAATCTGAGGGGGGTGCGATGGGGAGGTTCCCTTGTTAGTAGTAAAACAAAAAATGCGTACTCTCTTACCCCGCTACTCTGTATCCTGGGACTAGATTAACGAACAAAACCCAAGAAGAGCGTTCAGTAACAACATATCCATACTGAGTAATACAGGGTACATTGAAAGAAATGAGATGTGTCTAAACAAAAATATACAAAGTAGGCCTATAAGAAACCTACACTAGTGTCGGGCGTGACAGTGCATATGTTTAGTTCACGACGACCACTCAAATCCAGATAGCTGCTGACTGTACATGTCCCAGGCGGTCGGCGAATTGAATCATTGTACTCATCATTTTCTAGCACGTGCCCTCCAGCGGTTTGTCTGATGATGAGACACTTTTTTAGTCATGATGCTGCTACTTTTTTTAACCTGAAAAACTTAATTTAGAACGAAACCGGTTGTGACGTAGTAAATGTACAGTTGTAGACAGAATTCGCGAGACCTTTCGCCTACTCTATATGCTGAACAGCAAAACTTTACTGTCTGGTACACAGTGCAACAGACTAGAAGACGCGGTGCTACCAGCATTCTGTCAATCACATGTATCTTACATGAAGCGGAAGATGACGCAGTTATGTACGAAGCGCGCTTGTTTCCTGCGACACGAAGTGGACCTCACAAACGGATTTTCAAATCACTTTGCAATTTATTTTCCCCACATTTTTTAAACTCTTCACGACTCGCTTACCTTTTCACCATCGCTTGTATCTTAACGGAGACAATAGGAATTGAGATCCTGCATTACGAACACTTTTCTCAGGCATTTGAGACATATTAGACTGAAAAACGTGCTTACTTCACATTGAAATTCCGCGTATTTGGTGATTTCAAATCACCAACAGTAGCCAGCAGTTAAAGTAACCTTGATCACACGAGATCAGATCGCCAGGCGTCTGATACGTTCCACACTGGCACACTTGATGGGCTTACGCTTAAAACGGTTATTCTTTGACGGTAAGGACGAAAGGGATCCTGTTTTCCACTCCTTGCTACAAATCCCTAGGGACCATAGTACGCCACAATGTTCAGAGTGGCTGTGTGACGTTTTCTGCCCAGCGTCTGATTCAGGCGCTAGAATCAAGACAACTGTTTGGCTTGGCGGTTCTCTGGTGGGCTCCTCGAGAGTGAAGGTTCAATTCTTACTGTCGTTTTCACTGGTTTTAGCACATTCGTTAGACGCTGTAACTAAAATAAACTGACGAAAAAAAGCAAAACCAACAGGAAGTTGTGCGATATTAACGAAAGTTGGTAGGCGTGTTTCTATATCTGAAAGATGATGTGTATTCAGATTAGACCCCAGTCGCGTGAAAGTGGTACTAGTAGTGCCACCTGGAAGATGTAAATCAGGTTTGCTTTGAGTACACGCTGTGACGATCGGAGCGTTAGTTCCCTTTGAGATTGGACGTGATGAACTGATGTGAGTCAGGCATGCCTTTAAGGCGACAAACATACCATTATCAACACCGTATCGCGTTTGAACGGGGTCGTGTACTAGGGCTACGAGGAGCCTGGTGTTTCTTCTGCGATACTGTAGAAAGACTTGGCAGGAGTGTAGTCACAGAACATGAGTGGTTGCAGCGGTGATCATGAGAATATACGGTCACGACAGGGCACCGTACGGCCACGTGGCATTACCGGGAGACCATTGTGTTCGGAGTACGGCTCTGGCGCATCGCACTGCATATGCAGCAGTAATGTAAACAGCAGTTGGCACCGCAGTGACACAACTGTCACAAATCGTTTACTTTAAGGACAGCTCCGAGTCAGACGCCCTGTAGTGTGCATTTCACTGACCCCAAACCACCACCATTTGCAAGTTCAGTGGTTGACAGGGTGGAGGTCTGTTGTGGTATTTCCTGATGAAAGCTGGTTCTGCTACAGTGCCAGTGATGGAGGCCAATTGAGGGCCTGTGACCAGGGGGTGTTTCCCAAAAGGATAACGTTGGCCCACGTACCGCCATTGTAACCCAACTTTCTCTACAGTGCGTCGAAACCATGGCTTGCTCTATCAGTAAATCTGTCTCCAATTCATGTCATGTGGGACATAATAGGACAAAAACTGCAGCGTGTTCCACAACTTGATTAACCGTCACTGTTATGATCGATCAAGTGCAACAGGCTTGGAACTGCATCATACAGACTGACATACGACCCGGTACAGCAGAATCCATGCACGTCTGCGTTCAACATTCTGCACCAGCATTTCCTATTTGCAATGTCTCACCTTGCGCTTACATTAACATATGCTCTTGCGATGTTAATCACTGAAATATGTTACCTAAACTAATGTATCCCCGAAATTTCGTGACTCTACATTTTTTATTGGTGTTGCGATTTTATTAATCTGAATTCAACAGGTAAAACTATCAGTGTTCACTTCCCTCTGTAGATACGTTATTAAAGGAATAAACGACGGGGCTTCATGGATCGATCTCGAAACAATAGCTCTAACGGTACTCAAAGAAAAATAAAACTGGAGTTTCAGGGTGCAGTGGTTATTAGTTTTATTAATATCGCGTTGAAGTAGATACATAATAGTTCTTAAACGAATTTTGTAATTTCTCGAACAAAAGTGGCAAACGTAAGTCCACTTGCCGGTCGAGGTGGCCGAGCGGTTCTAGGCTCTATAGTCTGGAACCGCGGGACCGCTACGGTCGCAGGTTCAATCCTGCCTCGGGCATGGATGTGTGTGATGCCCTTAGGTTAATTAGGTTTAAGTAGTTCTAAGTTCTAGGGGACTGATGACCTCGGAAGTTAAGTCCCATAGTGCTCAGAGCCATTTCAACCATAAGTCCACTTCCTCTTAACGATTCCTGTACTTTAGCACCCAGAACTACGATTATTAGCAATCGATTGTGAACCTCACATCTACACTAATTTATCTGAAATTTGCGTATTTTTAAAATAATTAGTTATAGGCACATGATAGCATGTTGGACACTCAAACAAACGCATACGATTATTTGTAATTATAAATCAGAGCATTGAGTCTTGCTACGTGACAAGCTTATTTATTGTGACTCTCTGACAAACCATTAGTCAACAAAGGGCAGCGCGAATACTGTCTTTCTCACATTTTACTTGCATTTACACATAATTCTCCTTACGTTTTTCACGTCACAAAGACATGTGAAACAATGTTAGTACTAATGGGGCTCACAAACAGTAAAATGAAATTCTTGTTATCATTGTCTTCTACAATGATCTTGGCTAATGGTTTATCAGAAGATCAGACTTAATAAATAAGCTTGACATGTAGCAAAACTCGGTGCTCTGAGTTTTCATTTCAAATGCTTGTATGTGTTTGTATGAGGGCCCAATATGCTACCATATGCTTATCATTAATGATTTTAAAAATGTAGTGACATTAGAACAATTAATGCAGCTATGTAGGTTCACAATTCATGCTCAACAATGGGAGTTTTGACTGCTAAAGTACAGGAATTATAAACAGGAACTGGGCTCAAGTTCGCCACTTTGTTTTCGAGAAATTACAAAATTCGATTCACTGTTACGTGTGTACTCCACACACGATATTAATAAAATAACCACTGCACCTTGCAATTCTGTGAGTATCGTTAGAACCATTCTTTCGAGATCGATCCACAACACCCGTCCGCACAGATTTATTTGTTAAAATAACATTGATATTTTAGTTGCAACGTCAACCGAAGTGCTAAAAACAGTGGTGGGGACAGTTAGATCGGAACCTTCATTCTCCGGAAAACCACATGCGATCCGCCACGCTAAGCAGTCGTCGCAATTCTGGCTCCTGAATGAGACAATGGGTAGAAACCGTCACACGACCACTCTGAAGTTCGTGGCTTACTATGGCCCTAGCGATTCATAACAAAGAATGGAAAATAGGACCCCTTCTGTCCGTACCGTCAACGAGCATCATCAAGCGTGTCAGTGTAGCACCTACCAAACGTCTGTCGACTCGAACTCGTGTGTCGTTGAATAAGTAATGTTCCACATTTTTTAAAGGAATTAGTATATATAGACAAACGTCCTTGTTGGTGCTTGACATTTGATGTCCGTTCTGTGCGCCGGTGAAGTTTCGTACCGTTCTGGCAGACGGCAGAGTCGTAGTACAGGGTCAAAATGGCGTCTGCTTAGGACTCACGTTACAAGCAGCGTGCTGTTATCGAATTCTTGTGTGCAGAAAAAGAAACAGTGCTAAACATCCATAAACGTTTGTGTGCAGTTATGGCGATGCTGCAGTTGATTGGACACGGTTGGCCTCAGGAAATGCAGAAGCAGAGCTCCGTGATCAGCCGCGGTCGGGATGTCCTGCTCCAGATATGCTGAATCGTGTGGATGCCATTACTCGTGCTGGCTGGCGCATCACAACTCGTCAGTTGGCTCTACAGCTGTCGGTCAGTATTGGAAGTGAGTCTTCAATGATCGAGACTCTCTGATATTCAAAAAGGTACTCACGATGGGTTCCACGAATGCTCGCAGAGTACCACAAGTTTCAAAGAAAAGCCATTTCTTCTGAATTGTTGGAGCGTTTTCAGGCCGACTGTGAGGTCTTTCTGTCGTGGATCGTTACGGGGGATAAAAACTGGGTGCACCACTTAGCGCCGGAAACAAAAAGGCAGTCCATCGAGTGGCATCATCCTCATTCACCACAAAAGAAGAAATTCAAGCTAACCCCCTCTGCAGGAAAAGTCATGGTGACAATTTTCTGGGACTGTTATGGCGTCATTCTCGTGGGTGTCATGCCAGGAGGGCCAACCATCAATTGAGAGGCATACGTGAACACTCTCGATAAACTAAAGAGCCGTTTCCTACGTTTTCGATAGGACAAGAATCCAGCAGATAGCTTGCTCCAACACGATAACGCACGCTCACGGACAAGTCTGAGAACCTAGGAACACATCGCCAAATTTGGTTGGACATCATTGCCTCACCCAGCCTAAAGTCCAGAACTGTCACCCTTGGACTTCCATTGGGAAGCTTAAAGATTCTCTACGGGGAACACACTTTGAAGATGACAAGAGTGTCATTCATGGAGTGAAAACTTGGCTACGCCTACAGGATAATAGCTTTTACCAGCAGGAAATACATGCTCATCCACAACGTTGGCGTACGGTCATAGAACGTGATGGAGACTATGTAGGAAAATTAGGTCATGGACAAGAGTTCTGATGTGTATTGTCACCAAATTCTGACTGTCAACAATGAATGTGTTCTGAGAAAAAAATTTGGGGCATTACTTATTGAACGAGACTCGTACTACCTGCTGCCGATGATTTTACTCCCGTCACCTAATTCACGGAGTTCCGCGTCATAAGCAAACTTTTCCATTCTAATGAGCCAGGAATGCCCTAAGTTGTCTGCACTGCAGCATCTCAGTTCTTATTGCTGTCTTCGTTCACAAACTATGATGTGTCAGTCGTGAAGAGCTGAAACTCCTGTGGGATAAGAAAATGGGAAAGCTGTTTGAAAATCTGTTCGCAAATATGTTTGCAAGATCCATTTCATGTCAAAGGGAAACACGCGCTTCACAGAGAGAGTTGTTATTACCGGCTGTAATAATCCTAGATAACTGTTTTCCTCTCACCTTTTATAAGAGACTCTAGGTACACATGTTACTGACAGAAAGTTGGTGGCATTGTGTCTCCTAGTCTGCTCCGAACCAGGCGGTAAAGCTTTCCAGTTCATCACAATGAATGATCGACAGGTCTTGCGAAATCTGTCAACGATTGTACATATAATAACAGTTGTGAATGAGCCAAACATTACGATCACTGCCCACCGCGAGATTGTACGCTGCCTGGTGGACTGAGGGCACGTGAGCCGGTAAGAGAAGTATGTGAGCGGAGCAGAGACGAATGGGGAATCGTTCTAGCGACGGTAAGTGGCGCAAATGCGGAACTTCGCTGTCTTACGTGACATTGACAAAAATCAGATTGTTGTGGCCCCGTGCGGGGGATCGAGTATATCGGAACCGGCGATGCTGGTAGGCTGTTCGCGTGGTACTGTCGTGAGAATCTATGGAAAGTGGGTGAAGAATGCTGAAACAACGAGTAGGCGACAAGAAGTTGAACATCCAGACCTCATCACCTGCCCGCTCTCTAAAGGAGGATAGGCAGATCTGACGAGAGAGTATAGTGCTGGGACAGGCGCAAGTGTTGTGAAGCAGTGTTCAGCGCATAGTGTTGAACATGGTTTTCCGCACCAGCTCAACAACATCGTCAATAATGATTACAGTGGACACGGGATCATCGAGGTTGGACCGCGGATCAATGGAATCGTGTCGGCTCGTCGGATGAACCCCGTTTATTATTAAACCAGGTCGATTTTCGTGTCGAGATACGCTGTCGTCCAGTCGAACGGCTGCACGAAACATGAAGCATGCCACGGACGCTGACCTTTTGGAGCAGTATTATGAGGACATTTACTTGGGCTTCTATGGGAACTGCAGTAGTAATCGAAGGCACCACGGCTGCTGTGGACTACGTGAAAATTAGTAGGGACTACCTGTAACCCCGTATGCCTCATGTCTTCACCAACCGCGAAGGCGTCTTACGACAGGATAACTGTCCGTATCTCAAGGCCAGAATCGTGCTGCAATGGTTTGAGGAGCATGATAGTGAACTTACGTTCATGTCATCAAATTAGGCTTGTATGAGTCCAATTACATCCAGTTGGGACTCTATTGAGCGCCAACTCCGCGCCCACAAACCAACCGCCCGTAAATTACGGGAAGTGTGTGAAGTTTGCGTAAGCATCTGGTGCCACAAACCAGTGGGAACCTATCAAGTACTTGTCGAATCCATAGCACGCAGATTCACTTCTGAATTACGTTGAGAGGTGGACTAACACGCTTTTGGGTAAGTCGTCAAATGTTTTGGGTCACCAGTGTATATGGTATTCTATTAAACTAAAATTATCACCTACATGGTACACTGTTATTATCCCTGTGATGAATAGGTGATTAACAATTAAGACGTTTAAGATCTTGTATCACAGTTATGAGCTATTAATTACTTCTAAATTGAAGAATAACAGTTGTGACGAGTCTGATAGTCACTCCAATGTAGAACTCATATATTAAATAGCGTACGTTAGTTACGTACACTATCCATGTTACGTCATGGCGCCCAAAACCAGAATAAATCTTTCTTCTTGCGGTGTTGAGCCAATCACGCGCCCGCTGTACTACGTCTCGTCCGCCTACCACAGTGGGTGTTTTCACCTGTCTACAACAAACGAGAGGGTATCTACGGCCAAGTTTGTGCATATTAGATATTGGTAATATTTACAAAAAAGCTGCGCCTTGCAGTGTCACGTGTTAGAAATACGACGGGCATGGTTAAGCTGCTTCTAGCACAATCGTGCCTCAGCAGTGAAGACTGAACACCAATTTCAGGCTGAATGTACGTATGTTCACCAGGACTGAGACACAGAGCGGGCTGGCGCACTGGACTCGTTATTCATGAAGGGGATAGTTGCATTTCCAGTCTGGCTATTTAAGTTTTCCATGGTTTCTATAGATCGCTTAAAAGGTCATGAATTATTTCCTTTACAATATCTTCCAAATTCGATCTTTTACCCTGCCTTGGATGACCGTGTTGTGGGCGGGAAGTTAACATTGATCTTCCTTTGCTTCCTTCCATTTCGGACACTTGTACTTCTATGTTCGTAAAGTAGTGCGTTCCTTAGTTCGTGGCAACACTGTGACATTTGTTGCAGTAACGCCAATGCAAAGTATGCCGAAAAGTACCTCGCTGCGTAGCACTTCCCCTCGTAAAAAATTGCTGTCTGAAAAAAGAGTAGTAGTTTCTGTTGTGACGCATTATTGCATCGGACACACGAATCGCGTAAGTTGTTGTTTCCAGAAAGTTACATGTGGAGCCTTACGTTGAGTGACCCGCAAAGGCAAACTCTAGCAAACTGCACTCGATTATTCCCTAGATGACCAGGTGGCGGCATGCTTACCTCATCTCTTCTAAAACTGCCTTATATCCACATTGAATTTCTTCTCTGTAGGTCGCGCCTACTGAGATGCGATTTAAAACAGTGAAGTTTGAAGTTGCTCTTGGGAATACTACTACGACCTTAAAATAATGTCTCAATATATTGACGGAAAAAAATCATTACACCAACAAATAATTAATCTGGAGTAATGAAATTTCTAGCGGTTCTAAGCGCTTCAGTCTGGAACCGCGCGACGCTACGGTCGCAGGTTCGAATCCTGCCTCGGGCATGGATGTGTGTGATGTCCTTAGGTTAGTTAGGTTTAAGTAGTCCAAGTTCCGGGGGACTGATATCAGATATTAAGTCCCTTAGTGCTCAGAGCCGTTTGAACCATTTTAATGACATTCCGGGAATAAGTTTGTCTCGGTAACCACAACAAGAAAAAAATGTCCAGTAAAAATGTGCTCTAAAATGCGTAGCTTAAAAGTTATGAGCATTTGTTCATTAGAAGAGTTATGTTTCAAAGCAGCGACGTTGAAAAAGTGCATTTTAGAGCATATTTTTACTGGACATTTTTTTTCTTGTTTTGGTCCATAGTGCCACTTCCCCATATTTTGGAAGAGCTTGCAGTGGAAGAGATTTGTTTCACAGTATCGAAGATGAAAAATTGCTCATAGCTCTTAAGGTATGCATTTTCGACCGTATGTTTACTGAGACTTTTTTGCTTTTAGTATCGTGTACTTTCAACTGCATGCTTCTACGTCACTAATTATGATACACCCTGTATTTCAGTGATTAACATTGCAAGATCATAGGTTAATGTAAGCTTGAGATTAGACACTGAAAATGTGAAATGCGGTACGTTAATATCGGGCGTAACCGTCAGAATGTTGAATTTAAGCATTCAAACGCACATGCTTTGTTTGTACTAGTACCGGATGTCAGTTTGTGGTGGGGAGTTTCATGCCTGTTGCACTTGGTCGGTCAATTCAAGGACAGTTAATGCTGATTGTGGATGAGGCTGGAGCTGCCGCCCAGTGATGTCCCATATGTGCTCCATTGAAGACAGATATGGTGATCGAGCAGGCCAAGGAAACATGTCCTCCGTAGAGCATGTTGGGTTACAACAGCGGTGTGTGGGCAGTACGAAATCACACCCCAAAGCGTTACTCCAGGTGTATTTAGCATACAGACAGGTTCGTGGCAGGCCCTCAACTAACCTCCTTCGAATTAACACACGGTCATCACTATCACCGAGGCAGCACCAGCTTTCATCAGAGAACACAACAGACCCTGCCATTCAACAAGGTCTCGCTTGACACCACTGAAGTCGCAGATGTTGGTGGTTTAGGATCAGTGGAATGCAAACTACAAGGCGTCTGGCTCGGAGCATTCCTTGAAGTAATAGATTTGTAACAGTTCGGATGTCACTGCTGTTCCACATGAACCCCAAATACCTGCTGCAGATGCAGTAGGATGAGAAAGAGTCATATGCCAAACACGATGGACTTTCGGCAGTGCCACGAGGTCGTCTGAACCCCGATCTTCTTGGGACCGTACATTCTCGTGACCACCGTTGCCAGCAATCATGTACGGTGGCTACATTCCTGCCAGGTATTTCTGAATTATCGCAGAAGGAACATCCAGCTTCTCGTAGCCCCATTTCACGACCTCTTTCAAAGTCTGTGAGGTGTTGATAATGGCGTCTTTGTCACCTTAAAGGCATTCTTGACTGACATCAACTCTCCACCTTCACTCGCAAAGGTAACTAAAGCTTACGACCGTTACAGCGTGCATTTAAAGCAAACTTTATTTGGATCCTCATAAGGACGCTACTAGCGTCACTTATGCGAACGGCTCGAAATTTGAATAGACATCATGTTTCAGGCGTAGTATCACGTCTACCAACTTTAGTTTGTGTCTTACAACTCCTTCTTGGTGACGCAATTTTTGTCTGCGATTGTACGTGGGAGGCCATCTCGTTTCTCAGCCCAAACCCGAAAGAGTGAAATCCTACATGGGAGGCAGTCTAAACTCATCAATAACATTAACAAACGCGGAATCTGATGATAAACGACCTCTGCAGTAGCCAGAAAATCGTACAGCGTCTGTTTCCTTTTTTTGTAGTTCAAATTGCCATTTCATTAGACAGTAGTAAAATTTATATCGTTTTCCTAAGCAAAATGAATCCCTCGTGGTTAGTACATGTTCACGTCATGGACGACATTCCTAGGTTGAGTTAAACACTGTCTTTATGTTTCCCATCTGCTTGCGCAAAATGCCCTTTCGTGAATTAGTACTGGACGTTATGACTCTTGGTGCCAAATGTGATACAGAATTTCGTATGATCTGCCATCGGTCAAGGACTTACCCTGCATTGACGGTGGCACCAACAACGTTCGTCAGACGCCGTTGCCAGGGCCACCCGGTAACATCGGCCGACAGGTTGGTGACAGTGCGTCCGGTTACTTCTTCAGTTTCTGGCGAGGTCAAGGAGGCGAGTTTAGGTTGGAGACGAGTGCTGCAGTGCGGCGTTTGCCAAATGCATTTGAAAAAGTCCTACCTGTCTCGAAAGAGAAGTAGCGAGTACTGTACACTCTGTCCTCAGTTGTCGGAATAATCAGATAAATTTTACCAGTACATGAGGTGAAAGGAGAAACGTTCTGTTACATACTCGAGATGCTTCGTGGTAATCTTGAAAAGTAAGTTTACAAACACTCCGTTTTGATGTATTTGTTTGAAGTTGTGCAGACAAACGTCATTTAATACTCAATGACTTTCACTGTGCTTAAGTGTGAAAGACAAGCGTAACGTTTCACGTAAGGTACACTGAATGCCTAAAAACTGAAAAATCGAAGCATGCACCACATTCGCAAACACTACATATAACAGAAACCCCAACCTACTGGCTTGGAAACGGCAGTAAACAGTAATAATAATTTGTAGACAGCTAATGACCACCTACCACAACCCGAAAAAGATCAACTAGAGTAACTATAAGATACGACAGTCTCCTTAAATTGAAAAAAAAAATGTTGAGGTTATAATTTACGATTGAAATTTCCTATATAGATTTTGTCCACTTGTAGTTTCCAGTAAACATGCGATTTCAGTGCATTGACTTCGAACTATACACCGATTAAGTTATTTGTCCTCCTCACGATGCCACAAACTCAATCTTTGTTGGGCTAAACATAACGTTCCCGCTATTTGTTTGTGATCAAGTCGATCGATTTGACCGAAGGAAACAAACTGATTTCAATTCCGCCGATTGTCGTCCATAGTCTGAACGTTCTTGCGATGAAATCGGCTACAGCGTGACCGGGCACGTAGTGGCGTATTGACTTGAAAAGATCAGCCGTCTCCGGATCCATATGTCATGACCATGACCACTTGCGGAACGGGTAACCTGTCTTTTCTACGGGCTGCATCGCTACAAGTCTACACGATGTGATAAATCACAGCCCGCAATTTGGCCTAAATTGCAGAATCTGTGGAACTTTACCAGTGAAATTTAAATCGTTTTCCTAGGTAAAATGAAGCATTCCTGATTAATACATTTTACATCATGGACGATATTCCTAGGATGCGTTAAAAAGTGTCACTCTGTTTCCCACTTGCTTACGCAAAACGCCCTTTCACCTTCACTGGTAGCGTGCAGAAGGATGGAAAATTAAGATTTACCCTACCATCGTCGATATCGTCATTACTGGTTGTGCACTTGCCCTTACAATACAGGGGGAAATGTAATAACAGCTCAAGCTTTGGTCTCGCCTTACTTGTTCCCCAATACGAATTCAATGTCTTCACTATTCGGCCACGGCGTTGGGTAAGAAATCTTCGGGTGATACTCGTATGTTTTGACAGACGGTGTCTAGTGTTTTTTCCAAATCATTTACCGCTTCTTTTACTTTAGACGACGGTTGGCTCTGAGCACTATGGGACTTAGCATCTAAGGTCATCAGTCCTCTAGAACTTAGAACTATTTACACCTAACTAGGGACATCACACACATCCATGCGCGAGGCAGGATTCGAACCTGCGACCGTAGTGGTCGCGCGGTTCCGGACTGAAGTGCCTAGAACCGCTCGGCCACAACGGCCGGTCGTGTTCACGACACCTGTGACACTTTTTGGGGAGAACCTGGAACATGCGAAAGAGTGGAGCAGGCTATGATGCGACCTGTGAATACGTGCATTGTATCCCATGGACGCCACTTTCGACATCTTTTGCGAAGGGGATGCGCTGCAGCTCTGTACTTTGTTCCGTGACGATTTGTTTTCGTTGCACCCATGCCGTTCATTTCCGTACACATGTTCTTAGGACCTCTTTCTTCTATTTCCAGTCCCTGTGCTTCGTCCGTTTTATTAATGTTCACCCTGTATATTAAACGTAGATTAATGACTCGTCAAAGCATAATAGAGAGATACAGACAGGGATTAGAGAGGGATGTTCAGCCTCTCTGTTGATTGTTGTTATAAGTAGTGTAGCGTCAAAAGATTCGCTTAGGCTCAGCTAGTTAAGCCTACAATAGGTCCGTAAAAACCTCTTCTACGTGAAGGTAATCGGAAGTACATGGCGCAGCCTGAAGAATAGCAACTGGCCGTTTGGAAAAAAAAAAGACATCATATCAACAATTCCCAAAAATGTGACTTATATTATTTAAATCTACGTGCAAAATGTTAAAAATGTTTCCCGATCGTTTAAATTCTGTATTATATATATTTAAATATAGATGCTGGGTGACTCCACATCAGAGCCCCACCTCTGCGCTTATCTCTCACAAGGGGAGGTCGCCAATTGTAAAATTCAGATTCGATTCATACTGCGCATAATAAAAGCTCATAACCAGAGGTGTAATGTGGCAAAGCACCAAGATGCACTTCTCAGCCGTTGTCGAGAAAATTGACAGTTAAAAGAAACCGTTGCGGTGAAATACTCTCTACGATTAATGATTTTCTACAGCGTCATAGCGCAGCGGTAAGCGCTGCGGTTGGTAATCCGAAGGTCGCCGGATCGAATCTTGCGCCACGCAATATTTTTTTATTATTAGTTTTTTGCAATTCAAATATATATATATATATATAAACTATTAATGAATTGCTTATGCATGTAGGTGAAGGCGGATCGCTCTCCAATTGTACCGCCTCCATTTTTCCGTTTGTTTAACAGGGTGTACCAAAGCTGTCCCGTCCGCACTGGTTTTCGACGTTGTTATAAGTTGCGCTAGGGACCGCATCAACCTTCTTTCGAAGTTTGCAGACAACTACGTTGTTATGGGGCGGCTCGTTTCGGCCCATTCAACATCTGGCCTTCAAGTGTAACGAGCGAGTAACGGAGTTTATACTTCATACCTGCCACAGCAAGTTTGTGTTCGTGGGGTTTCTATTCTAATTCGAACGTTTGACTTACGCTATACGTATTCGTTTCTACGTCTTCCGTTAACTATACGTGGTTAACATTATGAAGACAATTAATAACATTTGTGAAATACAACTTTGTTTGCGGAAAACATAATGATGTTCGAAGTCGCCAGTTTTTCCACGACAAACGACTTTCAACAACTTATTATATGCATAATTGTTGCAACTGATTGCCGGGAATTATATATATATATATATATATATATATATATATATATATATATATGAATTACAAAAAAAAACTAAAAAAAAAAGGTTGCACGGAGCGAGATTCGATCCGGCGACCTTCGGATTACGAACCCGAGCGCTTACCGCTGCACCACCACGCTATAGAAAATTACTAATCGTAGAGAGTATTTCACTGCAACGGTTTCTTTTAACTGTCGATTTTCTCGACAACGGCTGAGAAGTGCATCTTGGTGCTTTGCCACATTACACCTCTGGCCATGACCTTTTATTATGCGCAGTATGAATCGAATCTGAATTTCACAATTGGCGACCTCCCCTTGTCAGTAAAGAATCTTTCCGTAATGACTTTAACGACGATAACTTGGACAACAGTAGCACTGTAGATAGGAATTCGTGATTTTTATTTTAGAACGACTGGCACACGGGCGCGAGTGATCGTAACACTTCTGCACACTGATGGCGTTTTGGAATACTAGTGGCTAAACTCTTCGGGCACAGCAAGGCGGCCGTCTTTTTAGGAAGTGTGGGTGGAGTAAATAGCTTGGATTCATCTCGTACAGCACTTGAGATATTGTGTACTTGGACCTTTCTGGACTCGAATATGTGCTGCTACTAAAGGAAATGAATGTGCGAAAATCAATTTTATGTCCTAACTGCCGATACTATTTCTAAGCTTTTGACAATTGTTTGTTCTACATGCAACGTAAAAGATACAAGCACAGCTATACTCTGAGTTGGAACGAGAAATAACTGTAATCATGTGACAAAGTAGATTTTTCCGGCGTAACAAATGTTGATGCTCTTCGCAGGTACGCTGCCGGCTTCCAGCGTCCTAACGACACGGTATTTCGACGGTCCAACTGGCCGCTATTTCCAGATGAGTCTGCAAATGCACAATCACGCCGGAAATGAGTTCCGGCGTGATTGTGCACGTGCAGTCTCACCTGAAGATGGCGGCCAACTGGACCGTCGAAATAACTTGTCGTCATGGCGATGAAATCCGGCTGTATACCGGTGAAGAGCATAAATTGTAATGATGTTTGGAATCTTGGGTCTATTATTTCTCAAACCAAATACGATAAAAAGATTAAACGCTGCGTTTCGTAATAGAGAACGCCTTTCGGAAGCTCTTGGAAGAGGGTCTTTCATCAGACAAGAAAAACAGCAAATTATTGCGAATTCAGCTGCAGCAAATTATTGCGAATTCAGCTGCAGCGAAATTATTGCGTATACAGCTGCAGCGAAATGTGTTGTGACGGGCCCGGGGCGTTTATTTCGGCCTCTATTACGGAGGGCCTCGCCATAAAAACGTGTGTGTGTTTGTTGGGGGGTGGTGCACGCCTTCGGCAGCCCACCGCCAAGCCAGCTCACCAGCCGGCCATTGCCTCGTCCGCAGCAACCTAGCCAGCCGCTTCCTTGCAGCTAGGGCCACGACGCCGCTTTTTACGATCCCCTCCTCTGGCGCCAATCGACCCGCCGTTGAGGAAGCTCGCGCAGCCCTGGTACGTCCCGAACTAGCGACGACCGTGGAAAATGCTGGTGAACTCGTTTCTGTGCTGATGATGATTTACTGCGAGTGGCAACAGCTCGGGCGCTGTTAGGAAAAACTAACTGGTCCCGAATGTCGACGAAGCGACAGTTGTCATTCATCTCATGTGTCCATTTCAAATCAAAGAAGAAACTGCCTCCTGAAGCGTCTTCATTCTGGATTTTAAGTTTATCGCCAACACCCATCGTTCTGTGGAGCTTCAGTCTGTGGTACACAGACGGAAAAAAATCGTAAATCCTAGGAGAAGTTGTGAGACACAAACATCTACATCTGAAAGAAGACGTATACTCAAATTTCGCGCCCGTCGCATAAGAGTAGCGCTAGTAGCACCACTATGAGGAAGCACATCAGTTTTGCTTTATTTTATATCCCTCCTGGAAGGCGGCGCGTGGGTCTGCTCCTGTAACTTGGAGGGTAGGGCGAATGTAGGAAGCTAGGAGGAGCAGGTGAGGTAGAAATACGTCGGTACTGCAAGTAACATGAAAGATGTTTACTCTAGGTAAGACAAGTAATAAAATATGTTTATATAACTTGGGCTATGATGGCACGTAGGTGCGAAGCAGGATGTATCAAAGTTAACAGAAGCTACACAGGCAAAATATGTAGTGGCTCGCCCACTATGAAAATCAAACAATGTTGCCTGGTCGTCTGCTCTTGATCAAATGGGCCGAATCTGGAGCGGCGCTCGTAGAGCTGCACAGCGCCGGCTAGAGGGCGCTGTCGTCTGTGTGGATCGTCCGTTCTCGTAGTGCCCACCTAAGAACTTGTACCTATCGATACCACACTGTGAGTGTAGTGATCGTCAGTTACCTTGGAAATTGAATGTGGTGAGTCGACGTTAGTCAAGAACGCCTTTAAGGCGACAAAGACACCATTAGCAGCACCTGATTGAGTTTGTACGATGTCGTGTTTTAAACTGAATAGTTCAGGTATAGCACCTAATGTCAGTTTGCGCATGCGTAATATCCAGATTCTCGACGTTGCGCTGACTGCTTATTCTTTGAAATTACGTACTTCATCACACAGATTTCAAGATCTAGACTCGTTTCGTAATTTTATTCGAGTGGAGGCGACGAATTTTTCGAAGGAGCTTACCATCACGAAAAAATATTTATTGGCAAGATAGAAATATGAGCCAGTCCATAAACCCATATATATTACAGAAAGTTTCGTAGCAGCAAAAACTTCCAGGTTGTAACTTGTGTTAACTCTCAGATATAGTCTGGCAGTCACGTTTTATTTCTTTCCAATGGTGAAACGTTCCACTGGTTGGCCTTTGGAAGAAGAATTGCACCAGATACAATATTTATACCAAATATCAATGCCTTTCGAGATAATACTTCTATTAAATGAAAAAGAAAGACCCAGAATCATTGGAAATCGAAAGTGAGAAAAAAAAATATTTGGAAGGAGGTGGGCACGAACCCGCAACCTTCATCTCAATTATAAAAAAACTTACAACGCTACTATTTGCACTACAGATTCGACATACCAAACAGCTTTCTTTGTGTAGCATAGACTGTATACAGACTGTAACTACAGATGTCATTATTTGATATTTAACACGCAAATTATACCAGAAAGATGCTCATTTGGTAAATCATTCTGACGTAGCACTGAAACGGTATACTTACGCAGTTTCCTATCCTATAATTATAATGAATGGTAGCTAAAAGACTCGATTTCGAGAGATCCTCAAATTGCTGATGCTATGAAACAGCTTATATTCGTATCACGCTCTCTACGAGAAACAAAACCAACAATTACGATTTTTAAAGTAATGCAATATGGCTGCTCTTCTTTCCTGCTTGTGAGGTGAAACGATGTCACATCTTATTGATTACTTTCCCACGAGGCACAGATCTAACAAGACAGATTCTTAATTTTACGCTCCGCTGTAACGTAATCAGCTCTTCGTCCAAGCCAGCCGCTATGGTCGAGCGGTTCTAGGCGCTTCGGTACGGAACCACGCTGCTGCTGCGGTCGCAGGTTCGAATCTTGCCTCGGGCGTGGATGTGTGTGATGTCCTTAGGGTAGTTAGGTTTAAGTAGTTCAAGTCTAGGGGACTGATAACCTCAGATGTTAAGTCCCATAGTGCGTAGAGCCATTTGAACCATTCTTCGTTCAAGGGTGTTTACATGTCCCGTGAGAGGACGACTAAAGGTGGGAGAAGGGTCAGAGATTTTTAGCTACGTAGTTGACACGCAGTAGTTAGCCAATTTCCATCTTGAAACGCGTCTCTTTATTTTAGATATTTTGAAGAGTGCATAATATGTTTCGTGCTTCTCGTTGAGGAGTGAAAACTTGATACTTATTGCTGGTACATGGGGTTATACCTGTCGAACATCATTAATGGGACCTCCTCCTGTACATCGCAGTCAACACAGCGGTTACAATTAACTCCATGGGTCACTGTGGAGAGGATTGGGAGTTAACCCGGGCGGGGCGATGTAGTCAGCTTCTGCAATGTCGTCACCTTAAACAGTCTCCGCAAACATATTCCTTCGCCCACTCTTAGCACTGGAAAAAAAAGTTGCTGTTTCGTGGTTAATTTCTGCTCGAGGACTGCCTTCGGGGCCGAGTTTAAACAGCCTCTATCTCATTCCTGTCCCAAACAGCGACCATCGTACAAAATCTTCCCAGGACGAAGGATCAGGTGTCCTCAAAAGGACATCTTACTGTTGCTCTGTTATGTCTCTCCATAACGTCACTGACTTTCTTGAACACTATAGCTATACACCGATGAAACCCTGTGATTACAGGTTTAATGGCGTGATGTTCCTCTTTTCAAGCACAGTGCAAGAGATTCCCTTGGCTTGGATACTAAGTCCTTGACAGCATTCCAGAAGCATGTGGCACCACATGTTTGCGCACTGGTCAAAACAATTTCCGAAAATTACGGGGTGGTATCTTACGGGTATGTAGGTGGAGACTGATATGTGTTCCAATAGGTTCGTATCAGGCCCTTTTTCTGACCAAAACATTTATTTATTTAATCGTATGGCTAGGGCCCCCCGTCGGGCAGACCGTTCGCCGGGTGCCGGTCTTTCAATTTGACGCCTCTTTAGCGACCTGCAGTCAATGAGGATAATAGGATGATGATGCTGACAGCACAACACCCAGTCCCTGGGCGGAGAAAACTCCCCGACCCAGCCGGGAATCGAACCCGGGCCCAGAGGATTGACAATCCGTCACGCTGACCATTCAGCTATCGGGGGCGGACACCAAAACATTAATGTGAGCTCACTACAATGCTCCCCCCCCCCCTGCCACCAAACCACAAACCACTATAACACGATTCTGACCTGGCAATAAGGAGAGTTTTCCTGCTGGAAGATGTCATCAGTGTAGCGGGAAACATTAAGCATGAAACGATGTAGGTGGTCCGCAATAATGTTTATGTAATCCACTTCTGTCATGGTGCCTTCGATTACCACCACAGATGCTATGGGAACTCAGCTCAGTACACCCAATAGCATAATTCTGCTGTGGCGCGGTCCATTTTTCTTGCCGCCATTCGCCCAGATGACGGCACGTAACAAGAAATGAGATTCATTCGACACGTTTCTATTGATCTACAGTGAAAACTCAGTAATGCTGTGCGCACTGACATCGTAGCTGACAATGTCGTTGGGTCAGTACACGAACACGTACGGGCCGTGTGATGTGGAGCTCCATGTTCAACAACGGCCTATGAATAGTGTGCTCCGAAACACTTGTGTCTGCACCAGCGCTTTCCTCTTTCGTCAGACGTGCCACAGATCGCTGCCTATCCTGGGTTGCACAGTGGTGGATCCTCCGACCTCTACGTTTTGTGATAAGACGACGTCGTACAAGGGGCCTACTTGTTATCTCACCATCCTTCGCCCACTTTCCCTGAGTGCTCACGACAGTAGTAGGCCAACAGGCGACCAGTTTCGTCGTTTCAGAGATTATAGTTTCCAGCCGCGACGCCACAATAATGTGCACTTTGTCAAATCGCTTATATCAGTGGATTTCCGCATTTGTGGCCCGTATCTTCGCTATGATGACTGCCCATTCGTTTCTCTTCCGCCTACATTCTTTCCTTACTGCTTCACGTGCCCGCTGTACCACCAGGAGGCATTCAACCTCGCTGTGTGCAGTGGTTATAATGTTTTGGCTCATCAGTGTAAACACCAAACAGTGCCTCATTAGAACGGTGTAAGGAGCCTCTTACGTGAGGAAGACATTTTTACCAGTTTTAATAAATTATTGTCTCTAATTGATGTATTCACGATAGTTAGAAAGTGCTGTAGTCTGTAGCCGGCCATGAGTCGGAGAGCATTTCCCACTCTGGCTGGCTAGGTGACGAAGCGACCATATGTCGCGCGTAGTGGGGTGGGGTTCGGCGCTGGACCGTAGCAACAAGCGTCAACCTGGGAAATATACATGACGGGAAGTACCGCCATCTTGGCGCCAAAGTCACCGATTTTGTTTATTTATATTTAATATTTAAAGTCATTTATGACAACATGAGTACTAGGAGGAGCGTCAGGATGTTTACAACTTTTCATCATAATTTTGCCTCGTTAAAATTCACACCCGTTCATTAACAAACGCATATCTTAGTAAGTACGAACTTGATCGGAAATCCACGGACTGTGATGAAACTAGTAAGAGATACGGACTGCGCGCCAAAGTCGGCAGTCGGCGTTAAGAGCTCTTCCTGTCTAATTCGATGGTAGCCATGCTCTCGGTTACGAGTAGTTTGTGACATGAGTGTTTCATTATTCATCTAATAGAAATAAAAGTGATATTACGGAATTCTGAATGTTAATTTCGAGTAAACAGATACCCCAAAGTTGATCGACAGCAATTTCAGATAATTATCTGCCACAGAAAGAGACATCCAATGCGCCAATGAAGAACCTGCGCGGGACGACATTTACGAGAGCTGCACAGCGCACAGCTAGGAGGAAATCCGACGACACGACCCACCAAGGCGGATCGAGGAAGGTCCGACTTACACTCGCAAATTCCGGGTGGAAATGCTGACCAGTTATACTGTACGACACATATACCATCCTCTACGGACTCGCGGCTAAGCTGAGTGATAATGGAAGCGAGGGGATCTAGCAACGGGATTGTCCGTTTGGTAACGAATCAAACTGTTCGCATTACTACAGTCTCTTAACGACTAAATGAACCGATTTAATGGCTAAACTCAGATCGGGTGCCACCGCAGTTCACTGATTAGGAGTAGGATGTCAGATGCAGATGTGATAATGAAGTGGAATGTGTGCTCGCACTCTGTAACAGGGGACTTTGTGACACGCCATGTCGTCCGCCCGCAGGTGCACCTGGAGGACGGGTCCAGAGGTCTGCAGCCGCTGCCGGCCACGACGGTAGTCGCCATCTGCTGTTCGCTGCTGCTTGTCGCTGTCCTCACCGCCACCGCCCTGCTCTGGAAGTGAGTACAGTAGACTTGGCCACTGTTTCTGTGTGTCGATACAGTGTACCGATACGTGGAACTGTTTCAGTGTTTCGGAACGGCTGTGGTTCACTGTTTCGTAACAGTGGTGTTTCATTCCGCTCCTGTCTCGGATAACCGGACCAGATTCGATCTCGAGCCAGACACACAAACTGTATCGTCATTTCAAAATAAGGCTGTTTCAGTCCACTTGTGCTTGGAACGGACTAATTGTATCGAAACAGTGATGTTTCTTTCCGCTCTGTGTCGGACGAGATTCGGACTCGGCACAGCTACTGAAACACAACATAACACTTCGTGAAACACTTTCAAGAGTGTCGAAATCTTTTTGAAAAGCAATAGCATGAAGCTTAAGATATCCGAAAATAAAGCTTCGTTTGTAGCTGACTGTCCTACTACGAAATGGCGTAACATCTGCTTTATAAACACTAACCAAACAATAAAACAACGCATACTATTCACATTCAAAATAATAAATATGTGAAAATCATTCAATTAAATTACACTCTTTTTTATAACATACGCTTCTCTGTTCATGTACAGTAATCATATTAAGAAACGCAAGTAAGCCTACAACATTTTGAATAAAAAAAAGGCGCAGAGTGACAGTTATTAGACATATACATAAATTTGATGTAGGTATAATTGCAAGCAATCTGTTTGACGTATCACTGATAGTGTAATGGTGAACGGGAAGGTCTGAGAAGCATGGTGAATTTATAGTAACGGTTCGAAACACCTCGAAAGACAATTTTTTTTCTGTTATATTCTGTTATTTATTCGAATTATTTGACGTTATTTGTGAGTCTATAGTCACTGTGCCTATCATCCACAATGATTCCCTTTGTGTGAATGGAAATTTGCAGGATGGGTATGTTACCCATACTAACGGAATGTGGGAATCCCAGTAGCATATACGTTGTTTCTGCAGTTTGATCCCACCTCCAGTTCCGTTCGTCGTGGTTCTTCTGTCTTCAGCTATGGCTGTCCTCAGCCAATTGAAAAGTATGAAAGTCATACGACGAGAAAGCAGCGAATTTGCTGCAGGAAATACGAAACTGCCAAGACGCCTAAGTGATAGTTTCATGCTTTCTGCGATATGATTAGCGCTCTCGCACCTCATTTGTGTTCATATCGACATACTTACACAGTAGACATTCAAGATGATAAAATGTGTAGGTTTATTAGATTACAAAACACAAACTGTTTCACTGTTTCGAAACAGCGTATCGAAACATTACATTGTACTGTTTCACTTGTTTCGAAACAGTTACGTGTGTCAGTTTGCCCATCTCTAGTGAGTACAACTTGTCACTGACTGCATTATGCGCCTTCGTCGGGAGCGCGCGGGTGCTGCACTCTAGTGGACAGCCACGCAACAAACACTCTTCAAGGAATTAATAGTTACGCGCAAAGTAGTGAGTTAGTGTAAATATGACTGCATTGAGAGCTTCAGGCTCTAGGAAATATATTTGTAATGGCTGTTGCTCTTTAATGCACACACCTGAATGACAAACTGAATCCAAGTAGTAAAGGATACAGCAATCAGTCGCAAATGATGTTTATTGCATGTCTAGATTTTGGTCACTGTGTGGCTATATTCAGTGCTTAAAAAAAAAGTAAATAACCTGTTACTTTAAGGTAACATGCATGTCTCATAGAATTTACAGTCGCATAAGCTTCAAATACGAGACAATCATAAAATACATATCAGTAAAACTAAGGTAACACATTACAACCTCTTGTATGTGCACAGAGTCCCAACTGAACTATTCATGTCGGTGGTTGGACTCACAATGAAGCCACTGTTTACACTCCAAACAAAGCTGGCTTCAGTGTACGTCTTACCAATCTACAGCGCCCACGTTACATGCATGAAGCAGTGACAACAAGTGACTGGGGCCTCTGGCTATTTCACACCATAACCACCATGTATAATTGTGAAACGTTAGTCACCGGTTTTAACTAGAACCGCCTTATTTGTTTTATGTAGTTAAGTTTTGGAAAAGTATAAAATAATAAATAAAATGAGAAAATACACAAATTGTGAAAAAAAGTTAATACAACATGTTGTCAATGTATCTAATATACACTGAAGTGCCAAAGAAGTAAGTGGCACAAAGTAACATTGCGGACGCGATCGGATGACCGTCTAGGCATGGTTGAACTGCAGACAACAGGAGGCGTGTACCTCCTCCTTGGTGGAATGACTGGAACTGATCGGCTGTCGGACCCCCTCCGTCTAATAGGCGCTTTTCATGCGTGGTTGTTTACATCTTTGGGCGAGTTTAGTGACATCTCTAAACAGTCAAAGGGACTGTGTCTGTGATGGAATATCCGCAGTCAACGTCTTTCTTCAGGAGATCTGGCAACCGGGGTGATGCAAAACTTTTTTTTGATGAGTGTATATGCAGGGAGGATGCTGTAGAATGGTATGATGTATAATGAGGCCAGCTGTGTTGTAAGTGTAAACAGCGACCTCAGTGTGAACCCAAGCTCTGACATGGAATAGTCCTGTCTGGACTACGTGCATGTATAAGTGGTTTTTATTTTTTAACTTACATATACTAGTATATATTTTATAAGTTACTTACATGTAAGACGTATGCAACTACGCATTTAATAAGGCATGCATGTTACCTTACTGTAACTGGTTCGTTACGTGTTTTTTAGGACTGAAGGTGGCCACACAGTGACCGAAGTCTTGACATGAAATAAACATCATTTACAACTGACTGCTGTACCGTTTACTACTTGAAATGAATACAGTCGCTGGGTACGACTAATGCCCTGTGGAATCAAACCTGTTAGAAAAATTGAATGTTTGGCATTTTTCGTTGTGGCTGCCTCTAATGTAGATAACAGCTGGAGAAGTACATTGCTTGCTCTTGAGTAACGACCGTTCTAGCCGATCATAATCGCCATACCTCAAATAATTTAACTCTGCTAGTCTGTTGAGTGGCAGGTACGTGTAGTTTTGTCTCTGTAAGCCATGCTCAACACTCTGACTGCTCTGTAGTCTGAAACGCAACATCTTGTATCATGCGGATTTGTAATTTTATTCGGACATGTAAAATTTCTGCACACCTTCGGAATCCGCTGTGTTGTTGTTGTGGTCTTCAGTCCTGAGACTGGTTTGATGCAGCTCTTCATGCTACTCTATCCTGTGCAAGCTTTTTCATCTCCCAGTACCTACTGCAACCTACATCCTTCTGAATCTGCTTAGTGTATTCATCTCTTGGTCTCCCTCTACGATTTTCACCCTCCACACTGCCCTCCAATACTAAATTGGTGATCCCTTGATGCCTCAGAACATGTCCTACCAACCGATCCCTTCTTCTGGTCAAGTTGTGCCACAAACTTCTCTTCTCCCCAATCCTATTCAATACTTCCTCATTAGTTATGTGATCTACCCATCTAATCTTCAGCATTCTTCTGTAGCACCACTTTTCGAAAGCTTCTATTCTCTTCTTGTCCAAACTATTTATCGTCCATGTTTCACTTCCATACATGGCTACACTCCATACAAATACTTTCAGAAATGACTTCCTGACACTTAAATCTATACTCGATGTTAACAAATTTCTCTTCTTCAGAAACGCTTTCCTTGCCATTGCCAGTCTACATTTTATATCCTCTCTACTTCGACCATAATCAGTTATTTTGCTTCCTAAATAGCAAAACTCCTTTACTACTTTAAGTGTCTCATTTCCTAATCTAATTCCCTCAGCATCACCCGACTTAACGCGACTACATTCCATTACCCTTGTTTTGCTTTTGTTGATGTTCATCTTATATCCTCCTTTCAAGACGCTGTCCATTCCATTCAACTGCTCTTCCAAGTCCTTTGCTGTCTCTGACAGAATTACAATGTCATCGGCGAACCTCAAAGTTTTTATTTCTTCTCCATGAATTTTAATAGCTACTCCGAGGTTTTCTTTTGTTTTGTTTTCTGCTGCATTGAAAATTAATCTCATGAGACTAAACATTCTGCGTAACATACGGCATTTGTGGATGACCCAAGTTCCAATAGCAGCACATTATCCCATTGACTTCGTTCAACATCGTCGATTGCCAACAGTTGGACATAACCTTAGCTTCACTTTCACATTTCTCTCGTAACATGTGAGAAAAGTCACGGTCAACTTCTTTATCCTTTTCAAATACCTGTTATTTATTAAGAGATTAGTGATCCGTTTCTCTATTTGTAACAGATCGTGTGCACTTTTTCCGTGAAGAATGTTTTCAGCCGTTTCGCCTTTGTGGTATAAGCTGCAACGAGAATTACCTTAATTTTCCCACTGTCGCAAAACGGTTGTTTTAGAAAAATCTTTCACTGTTAATGAAGCAGTACAATGTAGCAATATGTTTACAGAATCCAGAGGGCTGCTTTATTACACTCACAATCATCTTGGATCTGAAAAAAGAATACAGTACATGCCGCTTATAAACATTATACATATAACGTTCTCATATTACACAATTACAAATTAAATATTTACGCAACTTACTTTGATTTTATCCGCATGAGGCAGCTGATTGTAACTAGCTTCTCTTAGACATTTGCCGAATATTTCGTCCCACAATATTTCCTTAACTTCAGAAACATGGTTATTGTTTTGTAGATCTATGCCTTTCTTTATAGTGGGAAATCTGAAAGACGAGGAGTCCCGTTTTACATTCTTGAAACCAACATAAATTAGGCTTGTAGTGTCAGACGCCATATCGAAGACGTGAATTGCAATACAACTGATCTCTCGGTCTCTCATTTATGAAGTTTTCCGCTCGTGCTGCTAGAGGCGCTCGCAGTTACAAATGCGCTTTCTTAGGCTCCCTACAGTGACAAGAATGACATCTGCTAATTTGACTTGCTTGCGTAGTAAGTGGTCGGAGCGCAGCAATGTGATGAGAAATTACAAATAAAATGGCCTCTGGCGGCGAGGATGGTTTCCAAAGTCTTCATTGGATAATCGATTTGGGACTGCCTGACCCGTCTTCAGCTCCATCAGTTCACGTACAAAATTTTAGAAAAATTGTAGTAGAGCACATACAACGTAGCATCATTAATTGTATGCTGTACATTTCAAGCTATCAAATTTTTACCAGTAATGAGATCGGATTAATAATTATGGCTTAGGTTATACATTAAATCACATTTGCTCAAAGTCGTAGATTATGCACTAAGATTATAACATTTTCTATCTCACGCATGTTAAATTTTTTATTATAATGTTGGATACCAAGTTCCATTTAAAATTAAGAACCATATACAGTGGGAGTGTATATACCACACTCTACAAGCGTCAACCATTTATGGAATTAAATCCAAACCTCGCGAGGAATCGTTGTGAGTATTCTGGAAGGGCACATACATATAATAAAATACTCCCCTGGGTCTCACGCGCTGCATAGCCATCGCTTAAAATTACATAAATGTGAGAACATACTAGGATAAAAGACAGTTGTTACGCTCAATACAAATTACACTCTAAGACAAAAGAAAAAAACACCACGAAGAAATTATCCGAACGGGAAGGGGATCAGTAATTGTGGTATGCATGTGCAGACAAATGACTATAATTTCAGAAAAACTGGATGATGTATTGAAGCGAAAGATCTTCACAAATGAAGCAAGTCAATAAGTCGTCGATTCATCTCTGGCCCTTTTGACGTGCTATGGTGCCAAATTCTCCTGGTTGATCTAATGGCGACAGTAAGGCTGGTATCTCACTCCTGACCAAAACAGCTCCAGATAAGTCATCCGGTCTCAGTTCGAAGCGAAACTTGTCGCTGAAAACAATCCTGCTCTAGTCAATGGCATTCCAGGCCGACGACGGTCCTGGAGGAGCTCCGGACAGCGGTGGGATACCAACTTGACTTTCGCCTGGCATACGTACAAAGAGGAGTGATGATCTTGGATACCATTTCACTTCATAGCAGGATCCTTCTGGTTGTCATCCATGGCATCCGTGCACCCCAACTGTATACCAACCGTACTCTACGCTCCGTTCCGTTGCACTCCATGGCAAGTTGTCCGTGGATCACATTTCAGCAAAAATGCCTGGCAACATACGGTGAGAGTTTCTACTGCTTGTCTCAGTGCTTGCACTTGTCAAAACCGCTATGTCAGTGGATTTCAGCATTTGTGGCCCGTATCTGTTATGAAACCGTCCACCCTCACCTGTTATGCACAGATTCGATGAGAGGCCTTCAGGCTATCGCTCAGTGCTTTCCCGTCCCCCTTAGTCCTTGTCATCCACGACCTTCTCGCCAATTGACCGTAAGTTTTGTTATGTACGGTTTCGCTCGGTGGCTTTCTGGCTACCACCCAGTGTTTTTTCCCGTCCATCGCTTGGCCTCTCTCATCCATGACCTGCTAGCTAATCTTGACCCTGCCGCTTCTTCAGTTGCTTTCCTTTGTGGTACCCAACCACATGGGTATCCTGGTTAAAGATGTTGGCGATCGTTTGGCTTGGGAGGGGTGGGGGGGAGGGGGTCGGGGAGCCACCAATTCCGTGTTTTCTATGACAGATTCCCGTACTCCCGCTATGTGGCGTTCTTCCTCCAGTCTCTCCCGATGGGAATCATCGACTCTCTGCCAACCACGTATCAGCCATACCGTGTTGAAACATGGTTTTTTATTCTGTAATTATGCCTCCTCTCCTTCGTAGTTTCAACCTTCTAAAGTTGCAATTCCTAGTCCTTAGTAAATATTTACTCCTCCATAATTGTAGTCGAGAATCCTACTTGAATATGTGGGCCCATCTCATAGCGATTCATGATTTTTCTGGTCTGCCGCCGCGTTTTGGCCCTCCGCACTAAATGTGCCTGCCACAGGTGTTACCGTGCGAACCTGACAGCGCTACGTACATCCTGAGTCTCCATCACGAAACTGGTTTGTCTTCCCTTTTTCCGGAATTTGAGTCCCTCAGCGTTGGCATTAGTTTGTCAGGCTGGCCTTGCCTCCACACCACCCATGTCCCCCCCCCTCCCCCGTTTATGGTATGGTGTGGGGGATCAGACGCCCTGCCGCGCTAGTCCTTTCCCGTCGACTGGACTGCTGTTGATGTCGTTCTTCCCACAGTTTCTGCCACCTTGGATCGTGGAACTAATGACGTCGCTGTTTGTTCTCTCCTGGACCGTCAATCAACAAACCAAACTGGAAAAACCTGCCGCCTTTTCAAGTTAGCACCCGCCACTGCCCTTGGGAAAGTTTCACGTGCTCGTAGCCACCAGGAGACTCAATGTTTACCCAACGTACTGCTTACGCGTCCTGTCCTTGCATCGAAATTGCGCACGGTCTTCAAAGGCGAAAAATGCTGACCTCGCATCCCTTCGTGGTGTGCCAAGAAAGTTCAAAGTACTGCTCACCCTTTGAAACAAATCCTGGGATGCCATTACGGTGCATTTATTAACAAATGTTGGAAAACAATTTACAATGTAATAACTATTACAATTCATCACGAAGAAAGTTACTGTAATTCGAGAGCGCGGTTTAAACGACTAGTACAGAGCATAGACTCGGAATACATCCTGTCGCCGACTGGCGATATTGGCGCGCAGCAGAAATCTTATGCATACTTCGGACAGATTGGTATGTGACTTGTAACAGAATGATATTCATTTTTTTCCTGAGTCAGTTGATTTATTGAATAGATTTATTGTAGCATTAGAGGTCTGATGACCTGTAGGCTTCCCGTAGCATATACTTTGCTAGAAGTGGGCCTTAAGAAGAAAATTCTGAGTTTCGCGCCAGGATGTATGTGGTTTCCCTACATATAGATCACCAAGCAACATTCTCCTGGCTCGCGTACATTTCCGCACTCCAAAGACTCACTACCACGCCATGTGGTAAGTACATCCGTCAGCGATACTGGCGCGGGAACCGACTTCTCGCTTCGTGCAGTCTCATTCTGCAGTGCTGCTTGAAGGCAACGAATTACTTCTGCCAGCTGCAGCGTTCCAATAAAATGTGAAATACAGAAAATAAATGCTTTCCAAAATAGTAGGAACATCACAAGAGTTCCAGCAGAACATCGCATACAGAATAGTTGAAGGAAATCCAGACGCGAACATGGAGTATTATCGATCTGATGAACGTTCTTGCCACTACCAGTGAAAAAGGTGCAGAAACATGCTCAGCGTAAGTGGAAAGTCTCTGAAACTATATGAAAACGGCCTCGAACATAGTCTCTTACGAATTTTCATGTGGTGCATGGCAGGTTATTTCCCACCAGAACGTAAGGCACCTTAACACGTGATACATACCGTGTACTTTGCTACCTAGAGAGAACAACAAGAACATACTGAACGTCAAGTGCGACAAGTTAAAACGTGACGATGACTGGACACAAATCACGTTTGTTACATTTCGCGTGCCATGTTCTGATAGAGCACACCTATGTTTTAGCGCTTCACCTCTTGCAGTGAGAAATACCTGCCGCGATGCAGTACTACGTCAGACATAATAACCTTGCCGAGAGCGATTAGCCGCGCGGTCTAAGGCGCTGCAGTCAGGAACTGTGCGGCTGGTCCCGGCGGAGGTTCGAGTCCTCCCTCGGGCATGGGTGTGTGTGTTTGTCATTAGGATAATTTAGGCCTGACATACGACCTATTGACAGACGATTTTATAGTGGCTGTCGGGGATACTTCTACAGTACAATATCTCATTATAGTCCTTTGAGCGCTATCGTATTCACAAAGCGGTGAGTTCTCTCCCTCCCTCTCTCTCTCTCTCTCTCTCTCTCTCTCTCTCTCTCTCTCTCTCTCTCTCTCTCCTCCCGTTTTGGTTCATTTCACATCGTTGATCTATAACAACACCACCTTAGCATATTAAGTGAAGTTTAACATTCGTGATCCATGTTGACGTTGTTGTGGTCTTCAGTCCTGAGACTGGTTTGATGCAGCTCTCCATGCTACTCTATCCTGTGCAAGCTTCTTCATCTCCCAGTACCTACTGCAGCCTACATCCTTCTGAATCTGCTTAGTGTATTCATCTCTTGGTCTTCCTATACGATTTTTACCCTCCACGCTGCCCTCCAGTACTAAATTGGTGATCCCTCGATGTCTCAGAACATGTCCTACCAACCGATCCCTTCTTCTAGTCAAGTTGTGCCACAAGCTCCTCTTTTCCCCAATTCTATTCAATACCTCCTCATTAGTTATGTAATCTACCCATCTAATCTTCAGCATTCTTCTGTAGCAGCACATTTCGAAAGCTTCTATTCTCTTCTTGTCTAAACTATTTATCGTCCACGTTTCACTTCCATACATGGTTACACTCCATACAAATACTTTCAGAAACGACTTCCTGACATTTAAATCTATACTCGATGTTAACAAATTTTTCCTCTTCAGAAACGCTTTCTTTACCATTGCCAGCCTACATTTTATATCCTCTCTGCTTCGACCATCATCAGTTATTTTGCTCCCCAAATAGCAAAACTTCTTTACTACTTTAAGTGTCTCATTTCCTAATCTAATTCCCTCAGCATCACCCGACTTAATTCGACTACATTCCATCATCCTCGTTTTGCTTTTGTTGATGTTCATCTTATATCCTCCTTTCAAGTCACTGTCCATTCCGTTCAACTGCTCTTCCAAGTCCTTCGCTGTCTCTGCCAGAATTACAACGTCATCGGCGAACCTCAAAGTTTTTATTTCTTCTCCATGGATTTTAATACCTACTCCAAACTTTTCTTTTGTTTCCTTTATTGCTTGTTCAATATACAGATTAAATAACATCGGGGATAGGCTACAACCCCGTCTCACTCCCTTCTCCATACGTGATCACAATCTGGTTGACAGAACTATAGTACAAACGTTTCCTTATAAAATTTTAACGTACTTTTAATTAAACGAAATAACCACTCGAAGTGCACAAATGTTGCAGGTACTACGGCAACTAATTGCTCAATCACCCTACGTGATAAGTTTTCAGTCTTTCTCCTCAGATAACCTTACGTCTCAATAAAGTAAAAGTTCGTCAAAAAACCAAATAAACAATTATTAAATATCCTGGAACGGAAAACGAAATTCCTTTGGTCACTTCCTTTCTATAACAATAACGATAACCTATAGTTAAGCAGTTATATTTCTCATTTGAGCACACTACATCAAGAACGTTATTTTTCTGGGAAATAATGTCCTTGACTTTTGTCAGGATAATTTTACGTTACAGAACGTCATCATTTCAATTTTTTCCAGTTCGCGAATTATTGTGTTCCTTTGTCCATTGGTTGTTTATGAAAGAGAACAGCTTTTCGATGTTAACTTTCTGCCCTGGAATGCAAATAAACATTCTGTAAATTTCGAATAAAATTCTTCATTACGATGTCGGTTAAAATAAGCTGTTCGCATCTGAGGGGCCAAAAGCTTTTTAACGGAAAGATCGTCTCTTTTTCTTCCGTCATGCTTTTCGTTAAATTTTGCCACTGATCAAAAAATTTACTGTCATCCGATTTTTTATATGGCATTTGTTGGTATATCTATACATTCTTATGGATGTCCTTATTCCTTCCTTACACTAAAGTCAGTACCTTGGAATGGGTTTTATTTGTGCAGTCTCTACTTCTCGCCTAACAACAGTCGGACAGGCCGGACTTGTATAAACAGTATTACTCGGTGAAGTCCGTCAACCATTCGTAACATTACATTAATTCTTTTGTTAATCTTTTCAGGTCAGTGTTTAAGAACTGAACTTGTAGATATATTGGAATCAGAGTGGATAAATTCATCAGTATTGTCAGATATTTAACCATTCGAACAGTTAATATTAGTATATTAGTAGAAGCTACGCATTCTGCTTCCAAACCTGATGCTGTTTTCCCGCCATTTGTTGTCGCTCAAGGACAACTCAACCTATTCGCATCGCTTTCCTGCACTCTCAGTCCATATGACGTAGCCATCTGTTACTTGTGGAGTGGGTAACCTATCTTTCCTACCGACACCAGAGTATGCAGTTACATCTACATATACGTGTTTACTTTCCAGCACACAGTTAACTGCTTGGCATATGTAGGTCGGATCCGATCTAGTAAATCATAGTCCGCAATGTGAAATAAATGCCACAAACTGACCGACTCTCCTCTTGAGCTTCGTACAGATATTTCTGTTCAAGGACATTCGAGAAGAAAGGGTGGACGATTTTAGTTCAACGCTTACATTCTCACAAATGATTAACGCAGAATATGCTGTGCAAAGACTACACGAAGCTACCTAACTATCTAAAAATTAAACAAATACTTCCTTCTCTTTAGTTGGTATTACATAAATCACTTTGTGACCAGAGAAATGCTCGATTTCATCAATGAGATACTACAGACCTGGGATCCCTTTTCCCCAGTATTGTTGGGACCTAAGACTAACCTGTTAAATACTTTGTATTATTCGACTATACACAATGCAAAATACCGTATGTTTTATTTTATTTTGCCATCCCCAGGTTTTCAGTTCAAATGACGCAAACTAACTAATTTCGGTGATAGCTATCGGCCTACACACATCTTAGATCAGTAGACAGTACAATTTAGTCGAAAGCTATCGTTAAAATTAAAAAAAAAAATTATTTTGTATTGTTCATAAAATAAGTAAATAAAATTACTCTTTTATTTTCATTTGGTCACACGATTCCGCATTTCTGAACTTTTATTGCATTATTTTTGTGTTATATAATCAAAAGAAAGTCGTCTTAAGTGATCCTATGGTCTTACACCCAAAACTGCATTGTCGTGCCATACAGTAACAAGCAAACAGAGGATCTCGTTGCGTTTAGCCGCACAACAGTGGTTCTGAACTAATGTGTCGTGGACAGATGACGCACGTGGGCATGGGCAAGGGGGAATCTATTTCTGTCGGTCAAGGGCTCTGTTGAGAGCTTGGATAGCTATGTAGTTCTTTTTTATTTTTTTAAATACGACCCTGTATTTCAGCGACTGCAGTGGTAGTAGTAATATTTACAAAGATAAGAATTTATTTAGCTGCAGCCTGAAACATCTGCGAGTGTGACGGGAGAATTAGCCGTTTGGCTGCATCGATTCGTGTGGCGCTTTGTGTACTGAAAGGTCGGCGCGCCTGCCCTTATCTGTAGCTTTCGACGCACAAACGTACTCGTTATCTCTGGCCTGACTCAGCGTTCGGTTATTGAGCTCATGTCTACAGCGGGTATTGCGTTATTGAGCCAGGTATCCGATAGCGCAACGACAAACATTCCATTCCGACGTGTTCCGCCGATAACGCTTTGCCGGCAGGTTATCCACCTCTGTCGGGCAACGCGACGCGATGCGACCTGCGAACGCGATAGCTTTCGTCTGATACACCCGCCCGCTGACCTCTGTGGCGGATTAGCGTGAAATGCCCTGCAAGCAGAACACCGTGTGCTTCGTGCAGTAGTTGTTCTACGGTCACGTATTTCTTTTGATCCATGAAACTTCTAAAATATGCACACCTGTTTTTAAGACATAACGAGAAAAAATGAAGAGTGTAGACATGCGTTTCCAGGTTCATTTTTTCGCTCTTGTGGTTGGGTGGCCTGCACTTCCTCTTAATTCACAGCTAGTCTCTTCCTTGCGTTCTCTGATAAGTGAGTTTCACCTTTCCTTTTACACAGTGCAAGAGCTTGATTCAGTAGATGAAGTCATACATAGACATGAATGTCTGGGAACTCTCCCCTTCCATATCATAATAAACTGAATCACATTTTTAATTCTGGCTTCAATACCGATGTTTGTGGTGGCATATTCACATGGTACAATCTCCTGATTTCACAATTAGAGAGTACCTCTTAGTGGTGCATTGATCCCTGTCCGAAACCAACCAAATTATAACTAGTCTCATATGCTGCAAGAATTTGGACATTCACATCCTAAGCTTCCAATCAGTGTCAAAATAATGTGTTCGGCCGTGTTTGTTAGTTTATTTAGCTCGCCTGACTATTTGTAAGGCAGGGCTTAACAACTTGCTGATTTTGAGTGCGAGCAATCGCGCCTGCTCTGGTTTTTCCTCGCCAGCAGAGCAGTGGCTGCGTAAAGGGGAGTGAGGGAAATGCGCGCATCATGTTGTCGCGGCAGTACAAGGGAAGCGCCAACTGTGAAATAGGGCAGATTCAGCTTTGGCAGCGGCGCCATCTAATAGCACTGTGTAACACTGATAATATCTTTTTTATATAATTTATTGGCCTTTGGCGTTAACAAGTGAATAACTACACGATTAGTTTTCGTTATCACATTTACAGAATAAACATTAGAAATTAAATTAATTCCAAGGAAACTTCATGTTCCATTGTGTAGAATCACGCACTCAACACAGTCCATGTATCACAGCTTCTAACGCTGCAACCTTTGAGTCAGGCTTATACCTGGGTATTCACTTCTTGCAGAAACAGGACAACGTTGACATAGTCCGTTGTACTGACAATATCTTCGCACTTCAATCTACATTGCGAGGAATTTTATCGTTTTTCACAAAAAGATGGTTTTGCAAAATTCTTAGTGCATCGTAACACATTGAATACGTACCACCTGTCTCACCATGTCAGAGAATATGGAAACGGAAAATCTGAATGATCTAACAGTGTACAACAGGTTTTAAAACTTAGAAGGTAGCTCTCTACAGTTTAAGGAGAATAGGCAGAAAAACTTAGTGACTGTCGTTCCGATGAGCTACAAAATTTCACTACTGACACTATGGTCTTCCACAGATGGCGATTTAATAAAAGAGTGCTTGGTGGTTGCAGCGGAGCATCTATGCCCACATCCGATAGAAGTTTCACGTAGTGCTGTTATCAAACATCACAATCGTACGTCTCACCCAGGTTATGAAAGACGACGTCTAGAGCCACCTTGCAAAATCTTCGTAAATGTCTTGTTGCATATTAATTGACGCTCTGTGAACGTGTAGGTATCACATGCATATAAATGGGTGTGACAGTCTTTTTTTTCTTTTTTTTTTTGTCATCAGTCTACTGACTGGTTTGATGCGGCCCGCCACGAATTCCTTTCCTGTGCTAACCTCTTCATCTCAGAGTAGCACTTGCAACCTACGTCCTCAATTATTTGCTTGACGTATTCCAATCTCTGTCTTCATGTACAGTTTTTGCCCTCTACAGCTCCCTCTAGTACCATGGAAGTCATTCCCTCATGTCTTAGCAGACGTCCTATCATCCTGTCCCTTCTCCTTATCAGTGTTTTCCACATATTCCTTTCCTCTCCGATTCTGCGTAGTACCTCCTCATTCCTTACTGTATCAGTCCACCAAATTTTCAACATTCGTCTATAGCACCACATCTCAAATACTTCGATTATCTTCTGTTCCGGTTTTCCCACAGTCCATGTTTCACTACCATACAATGCTGTACTCCAGACGTACATCCTCAGAAATATCTTCCTCAAATTAAGGCCGGTATTTGATATTAGTAGACTTCTCTTGGCCAGAAATGCCTTTTTTGCCATAGCGAGTCTGCTTTTGATGTCCTCCTTGCTCTGTCCGCCATTGGTTATTTTACTACCTAGGTAGCAGAATTCCTTAACTTCATTGACTTCGTGACCATCAATCCTGATGTCAAGTTTCCCGCTGTTCTCATTTCTACTACTTCTCATTACCTTCGTCTTTCTCCGATTTACTCCCAAACCATACTGTGTACTCATTAGACTGTTCATTCCGTTCAGCAGATCATTTAATTCTTCTTCACTTTCACTCAGGATAGCAATGTCATCAGCGAATCGTATCATTGATATCCTTTCACCTTGTATTTTAATTCCACAGTCTTACCAACGTTAAAGAGAATCTAGAAAATTTATGTTTGTCACCGAGAGAGGTGGCGCAGTGGTTAGCACACTGGACTCGCATTCGGGAGGCGACGGTTCAAACCTGCAGCCGGCCACCCTGATTTAGGTTGTCCGTGATTTCCCTAAATCGCTTCTAGCAAATGTCGGGATGGTTCCTCTGAAAGGGCACGGCCGACTTCCTTCCCCATCCTTCCCTAATCCAATGGGACCGATGTCCTCGCTGTTTGGTCCCCTCTCCCAATTCAACCAACCAATCAACCAACCTTAAGTTTGTCAAGTAATTTACGAGTTTGTGTGTCTACAGGCGGAGCGCCAGTCATATTGCGAAACAAATCAGGATTCGTAGCTAGCGGAAAGAATCTTAGAGTACCCAGTTCATGTTGACATGCTGCTTGAAGTATCTACAGTGCGGCAGGAACGTAAAGCCGTTCTAGATTTCTCCAGGCATTTTCCTCAAGAAGTCTCCATCCTACTTCCTGTGATGATGGTGGGGGTACAGTGCTCGCTGCTCGCAGACTTTGAGCTCACGGTCTGCTTGCGGAGCGCCTTTGCTGTGAAGTCTTGACATAAGGGAATCACACTCACCATTACACTAACTGCTGGTAATGCTGAATTATTAATGGAGTATGAAGAGTATAGTGAATTGGAAATAAAGATTAACTGCGGTAATTATGAAGACAATGACAAATGAAAGAAGTATTCACTGTCTGTTCGTAAGATGAATGGTGTGTGTTCATTCATTAATTAAGTCTCACAGTGAATATTGATAGCCTTGCACTGCAAAAATAATGTGACTGTTGGGCACTATCCCATTAAGTTCAGTTACTTGTTCCAGTAATCACACGTAACTGCCAGCTGATTCCCCATTTCAGTTACCACGCGCATAGTCTCTGTGCACCTTAACCCAGATAAAGCATGTCGCCAAAACTGTTTCTAAACATTTCAGATTCCACTGGCATAGAATTAAAATGTTGAAGTTAGTGAAGTGATCCTGAATATTTATGTTCCCACTACTACTTCCAAAAGAATACCTACAATTTTTCTCGTGGCAAGTGATGATAGTGAAAGACATATATTTCATGAACAGAAGTCCGGCAACTGTATTTATCTTTTCTTTTGTTCTTCAGAATACATACGAGAGAAAACGTCATCGTTGTTCCGAAATTCCACCTGGCGGAAAGCCTCTAGTGAAACTGGATACCCTGACCACCAACTGCAGAAACGTAGAATAGGAATTACGGAACATGCTGCGACTATCTGATTTTAGATTTCTCTAACAATGTGTACCTCCACACTTTTTTGAAATAAATTAATAAACTGTCTTGAATGACAGAACAAATAGTTTACTTTCCTGTTTCTGCATAACACCGATAATTTTGGTCGGATGCAGGTTTGAATGAAAGCCCAGTGTGCTAACCAATGCGCTACCTCTCTGGGTGACAAACCTAAATTTTCTACACTTTCGCCTACTTATTTCATCTGTCACTAGGAATAGTGTTTAAGACGCTTGACTCACAGAGTTCGAAGACTGGCTGAGACCATTTTAATTTGAATTTCTCGTAGTTTCCCATATTGTCTGGAAGTGAATGCCACGACCGTTCGTTTAGTTCCTGGAACTACTTATTTCTTACGCGTAATCATTATGGAAACGGAGTTGTTCTACATCAATAAAGACTTCCGTTTCAACGATACTCTACACTATTTTCCCAAGGTCGTCTTTTCTGACGCTTTTAGTAAAAATGAAATTCCTTGTTTTCGGATATGCTCATCTCGATTGCAACAAAGATTTTTCCTTTTTAAACTGGACTTTTACTTTGCATACTCCGGTTTCTATCTCTACTATTCACGCAATAGCAGCCCTAGATTGTGTAAAATCGCGTATCTTCAAACGTTTCTAGTCTTCAAGCTGTTCACTAAATGTCGCTTGATTTCATTCTTCCTTTCCTCTTATAAATGTGATGTCGCGGTTTTGATTCCAAGTTACAGTTTCTTGTAGTGTTGTTTAATATATTTCCTCCTAATAAGATCATACCCACATGTTAAGCTCATCAGATAGCACACTGTAAGGTCCTCCAACAAGTAATTAATCCGTGTACGAGACTACTAAAACTGTGTGTTATTGCGTCAGTTCTAAGAGTCTGATATGTGTCTAATTGATGTTCCTCGCTCTAAACAAAAATTAATTTCTATAACATTTACCAGAAATGCTTAGCCATTGATGCTGATTCGTAGATTGGAAGTATACGTGAGAAACTGCGTCTGTGTTGAGATAGTTAACAATAATTCTGGTAACTCTTTGCGTTAGGCGAAAGAAAGAATACCTAAACACTAATAGAAATTGGAGAGCAAAAAAATGCTTCAAATGGTTCTGAGCACTATGAGACTTAACTGCTGTGGTCATCAGTCCCCTAGAACTTAGAACTACTTAAACCTAACTAACCTAAGGACATCACACACATCCATGCCCGAGGCAGGATTCGAACCTGCGACCGTAGCGGTCACGCGGTTCCAGACTGTAGCGCCTAGAAACGCACGGCCACACTCCGGCCGGCAATTGGAGAGCAATATGATGTGTGTTATTGTTCAGAAAATTTCCTTACTTGTAATATTCTCTGCTCCTTCAGTAATTTTATCATTTTTCATGTTTAAAGTAAGAACCATCCGCTGTCATCTTCAGCGTGTCGTACTTACTAACGGTCGGAAATTAATGATGTCAGTTCTTTCAAAGATAGCAAGATAGCTCATAACTCTCACTAAATGTCGATGTGACTCGTATCGAACAATCCAGAGGTCAGTAGGGGCGAAGAGAAAGTGAATATGAAGTTTTCTGAGTTTCCATCTACGTTAGTAGAAGTAAAGTAGTCAAAAGTGTGAAAAAATTTTATTACTCTTATTCTGTAATTCATAAAGAAATAATCATTGGAGGGTTTGGTAGTAACAGGAGATAAGGTAGTGAGGCCTGGTTCTGCTGTAGACGACGTGTCTACGCAAGTTAAGAGATAAGCTTCTCTAATGCGGGTATGGGGGAACCTAATTTTTTCACGTGTGCTGCAGCCATAGTAGGAAATAGTCATACTTTAAAGAAGAATTAAGATTATATTCACGTAACTGTAAATTGTTGATCACCCCTTAGTCTCTGAAACAGAAAGGACGCACCAAGAAGTTTCATAGCTGCGGCACAACAACAGAGCATTTGCTTAGAATGTCTTGTATTGTTTCAGAGTGTGTTACATTCTCATATACAATTATACGACGTCCTGTGTGCAACTTTAATTATGAAAAGAAACCAGTAGAAGATAATTTTGTATGTCGTAATTTCGAAATTCTTTCAGAGCCAGACGAACAGTTCTCGAAGACTGTTGACATGCATTTCAAGGGGCAGGTCAGACGTCTGCAGAAGTCATGGTCTCGAGACTTGGATAACTACCAGTAACAAGTTTCGGATGTATAACTTTATATGGCTCTAACATCTTCAAAACATTGGATTGCGGTAAGCCGTCGAAGTCAAACGGCACACGAAGTTTCCTTACGTATTCAGGTCTCCCCGTTATTCTGATTATTCAGATGATTAGCTCCGAAGTGGAGTGGAAACTCGGAAGTGGAGCGGAAACGTTAATGCAATGATGGCCATCAAGCAGCATTGCTCGTCTGACATACTTTGGTATTTACACAAGAACCCCTGCCATCTGCATGTCCGGAATACTATCGCAGAGGATATTACAGTGTACCTTGGCGCTTCAGGAAGCACTTCGGCCACCAGGAATACATTCGTATAAACGATGAAATTCAGTGGCCCTAAGAGACGTTATCAGTTAAGTCGAAAAAGATAAAATAAGCGTCGGTAATAACATATCAGCGAATAGACATCAAGTTTCCATGTTTACCAGCAATAAAGAACTAAAGGCTATATTAATCTGATCGACACGACTGTTAACATGTAGGACAGGAATTTGATTACACAGTGACATACATAGAACAAATGACTAGAAAAGGTAATTGAGATGAGGGGGAAAAAGGACTGAAAGTTTTTTTGTTGCATTATCAGCTGTGAGTATTGGTCCGGTGCATGGAAATCGAATTTGAGCGACCTATACAGAGTTTCAGTAAAGGAAATGAGGACAGACAGAAGATCTAGAGGCATCGACTAATCAAAGGCACTTAAAGATAATAAAACAGAGTATCCTTACGAAATAAATGTTACCATAAACTTAATCAGGGAGTAAATGGTGCATACTACAGCTGTTTAAGAGAAAAACAGGTCACACGCATATAAAAAATGTGAGGAAATGGCTGGTAATAATAATTCGGTGTGCCTTAGAGGCCTAGTGGAAATCTTCCAATTGAACGCCACTTAGGCGATTTGTGTGTCCCTAATCTACCCCAGTAATCATATCAGGAAAAGGGGGCCTACAGTTTAATGTGGAATCCGAACCGCATATCATTCCTGGTGAATCTTCACTTCATTCCCTACTCCGACGAGGCTTAGATTACGCTTCCTTGTGACGGCTGTGGAGATTTTCGATGAAAATTGCTAGGAACCAACTGGAACCCGTGTACCGACTGTTAGCGATGTGCTTTTTCCAGTTCACTGGTCAGATTTTTGAATTTTTCTGTATGCAGTTAGATATTATCACGACAATAATAATTACTTTTGGAGCAATGGCAAGTTCAACACTTGTCTCGCAGGTCAAAGCGCACATGGTTACCGTAATTACACTAATTTTATAAGTGCATGAATGATGACACTTCATCCGGTCTCTCCGATAAATGTTCCACTAATTAATCCTCGTATCAATATGTCCCGTAATTACCTCGTACACTGTCTCATCGGAAGCATCAGGACACCCCATGTGATGGCGAGCTGACCACCACTATAAAAGGAGGCAGGGAGTATGTTGATGTCAGCAGAGAAACCACAGTTGAGAATGGGTCGGTAGTAGAGCTCAGTGGCTTCTAACACCTGAGGAAAAAATCTACCCGGGACACTTACGAAGCTACACCATTGATGCTTACACTGTTTTTTGTATAGTGTCTAAATCTTCACATTACAATGTCCTTCGGACACTTTATTCAACGAGTAAACGTCACTACAGACATCTGGATCTAGGTTATGACATGTTCGATATGCCTGACACCACAGGCGATGGTGTGGCGCAGACGAATAGCGCAATTCTGCGTGTACTGTCTGAACATCCATGCTGTCGATGACCTCCTGAATGGCTGTTTACAGCTCAACAATGGCTTTGGGGTTACTCCTATTAATCTTTAATATAGCCCCACAAAAAGGAGCCACATGTGTTCAGATCCGGAGAATATGGCGGCCAATTGAGATCTATTTCAGTGGCATCTGGGTACCCCACAGCCAGAATGTGCTCCCCAGAGGCTCCTCCAGAATCAAACACTCTCCTGCTTCGATGGGGTCGAGCTCCATCTTACATGAACCACATGTTGTCAAAATCATGGTCACTTTGGATAACGGGGAAGAAATCATCTTCAAAACATTCACTTACCTTTCGGTAGTCATCATGTCATCAAGGAATATCACACCGATTATTCCGTGACTGGACATTGCACACTACATAGTGACACGCTGAATGTGAAGAGCTTCTCTATCGCGAAATGAAGTTTCTCAGTCCCCCAGACGCGCCAGTTTTGCTTATTGACGAATCCAACCAAATGAAAGTGGGCTTCATCACTAAACCAAACCATACAGTTCCCATCATGCCCATTCGCCAATCGTGCAGTTTGAACGTCCTAACGGAAACCGTTCAGAAGTTGACGGTTTTGTTTGATATAGTTCAATAATTGTCACCCTGTGTAACGCAAGGTCTGCGATCCATTCCAGATGTTGTACTTTTCGTCTAAGCGCCACTTTTTCATTCCTAAATTTAACGATAACAGGGTTTTAAATAAAAAATTCGTTCCAGGCGTGTCTCTTTACTTAACCAACGTACTTTGCAGTAGTATATGAAGTCTCCATACTCTTCGTTCAGTTCCATCGAAAACTATTGCATCTGACAGTGGAAAGATACGTGCAACTTCAGAAATTTCACTTTTCATACCACGAGTTTCCTCATGTGCCGCATGCCTGTAAATTTAGCGCAAGGTGCTTCTTGATGTACTGAACAATGAATCCGGACTGTCGATTGTTGTAATTTTTTGCTTTTTTATTTTGAGTTAAATCTTTAAATTGTCTCTGTATGATACTATAATATCGTTTGATAGCCCATTTGGAGTTCAGTCGTTTATGTAACTGGAAATATACACTTGCGGGCTCTTAACCCTCTCTTCTGTCATTCCAATTAATTTTACAGGCGTGTGGCGATAGGTCGCTAGATTGCTTCTTTTTGTGCAAACAGCAACTGGATCTGTGACTTCCCTTATACCACGAACAAATAGCGATGGGTCAACAACGCTGACACCACGTTTCTGCAGAACTGAAGAGAGTTGTGCCGACGGAAAAAATATCGCACAGCAATACTAAACGAAATGTCGCTCTGTGCCGAGTACTTCCGAAAAGGAAAAAAAGGCGAGAGGGGCAGATGCTTGGCCCACGTGAAGTTGGGCAAGCCATGGCAGGAGCTTGTGTACAGGGTGTACATGTGACCTCGGAGTCTTTTGGGGTGGCATGTTGTCACAAAATTTTCTGGGTTTACAAAATGCGTCATCGCTTACATGCTTAGATGTTACTGAGCAACAGTAGTACAATTATTTTTAAAGGAACACTCCGCCATTTCATTATATTGTTGTTCATCTAATTACGAGACAGGTCAAGCTTGATATCCTGCAACGTATGTTAATGACGTAAACTCAATCACTTAGAAACGGGATAAAGGCAGAAACCTGGGTCGTCAAATGGCGGATTGTTCATTCTAAAGTAGATGTTTTAGCTGAATAGAAGGTAAGAGGCCGCTGGATAATGTAGTGTACAGGAAATCTACGCACATTAACGGGTACTTGAACGCCAACAGCATTCACCACCCTGTGCGCAAGAAAGTGGTACTGAAGATGTGGTTACGCAGTGGAAAGATTATTTCTGACGACGACCATCTACAACCAGAAATTCAGCATTTGAAGCGCGTCATCAGAGAAAATGGTTGCAGCAACGGAGAAACCGCTAAAGCTTTCAAGTGCTCCCGACCAAAGTCGCCTCGTGAATCGGTGGAAGAGGCCAAGCCAGCTGCATTCCTTCCATACTGTGGAGCAACTGCTAGCAAGAATACACATGGACTGAGACCAGTTTTCCGGTGCATCCGAGAAGGGGGATATGTTACGCCCCCTCTCAGTGTTCCTAGCGTGTTTGGTGTCCGTGTGAATGTGGAAGCATTTACATAGGCCAAACTATTAACACTCGCTGAGCTTTGTACAGAGCATAGACATTATATCAAACAAAGGGAATTTGAGGAGTTAGTCGTGGTTGAACATTGCGTCGTCACCGAGCATGAAACTCAATCTTACAGACGGAAAAGAAAAAAACACGGGAACGTTGACCCAAACACCATCGCGCTGGGATTCTGTCCGCCCCCGGTAGCTGAGTGGTCAGCGCGACGTAATGTCAATCCTAAGGGCCCGGATTCGATTCCCGGCAGGGTCAAAGATTTTCTCCGCTCAGGGACTGGGTGTTGTGTTGTCGTAATCATCATAATTTCATCCCCATCGGCGCGCAAGTCGCCGAAGTGGCGTCAGATCGACAGACTTGCACCCGGCCAAGGTCTACCCGACGGGAGGCACTAGTCAGACGACATTTATTTACTGGGATTCTGTAATCAAAGAAGCGGGCGAAATTAGAATAAACACTAACAGTTTTAACAAAAATCAAGGTGTACACCTAGCAGGGCAAGGAGGCAGGCTTTGGACATTGAGCGAAAGCCAAAGACGTAGGCTTGACGTTTGTAGGGACGGGGAAGCGGCAGTTTCAAACATGGCGCCGGTCGCTCGCACCATGTGACGTCACTCGGTCCCGCGCGAGGCCCACGAGGAAGACAGGTCGCGGCGCGTACGTCACGAAGGTAGTCCTGAACTCGCTCTCTCGCTCAGCTCAGCAGACAAAATGCGTTTCTAAATCTGTTAACTCGCAGCTGGGCGTGTAAGTACTAACTAGAATTGCATTTTCCACTGGAATCTGCTATTATGAAGTCTTACTGATTAACAGTACTACAGCAAAATTTAATTTAAGATCAATACTCGATATAAATGATATAACAGCTTAACAGTACTTATTAGATGCTGGAAGTGACGAGTTAACAGGTGTAGAAATGTAGTTTGTCTGCTGATTTCAGCGAGCGAGAGAGCGCGCGCATAGTACCTTCGTGACGTACGCGCCGCGGCCTGCCTTTCTCGTAGGCCTCGGTCCCACGGCGGGACGGAGCCGCTACGTTGTTTTGAGCTGCCCAACTTGGCTTCCGCACATGCGCTACTCTGGCCCTCTCTGGAAGGTCCAGACGCTGCAATTACATCTATGTAAGCAGAATATCGTGCCAGCTTGACAGTTGGAGATTTCAACTCCTGACGAAGATGGCGGAGACAGCTATCGAAAGCCGTACGGTTAAAGGCGCTGCAGTCTGGAACCGCAAGACCGCTACGGTCGCAGGTTCGAATCCTGCCTCGGGCATGGATGTTTGTGATGTCCTTAGGTTAGTTAGGTTTAACTAGTTCTACGTTCTAGGGGACTAATGACCTCAGTAGTTGAGTTCCATAGTGATCAGAGCCATTTGAACCAAGCTATCGAAAGCTCGTGTGTGTTATTCGAAATGATGCGGCTTGTAAACCGAGAAGAGATTATTGGGGGGTGTATGATAATTAAATTTATTTCAGTAAAACAGTCTAGATCACAAATAAATTGTGTTATACTGCACTTGGTGACTAGTTTCGGTCTCTTCAGAGACCATCATCAGAGATATACAACTTTTTCTTTTGTTATTTTTTTCACACCTTTTTGACAGTAGGAGCCGGTGGCGTGGAGCAGGCCACTTTGAAGAGGCTTGATTTTGAGAGAGAATGGTGGTTTCTTCATTTGTAAGGAGTAAAAAGGAGCCACCAAGGAGCAGAAATGGTCTGATGATCAGTTAAAGGACTGGAAACAGAAAGTGGAAAACAACTGACATGCCAAGTACACTGCTTTATTGAAATAATTTTAATGTAATTTTATCGATTGCTGTGTGATCATAACAAGGGAACCTTCCCAGGTAGTTCTAAGTTCTAGGGGACTGATGACCACAGATGTTAAGTCCCATAGTGCTCAGAGCCATTTGAACCATTGTTGAGTTGTCCATGCGCAAGATAGGCAACATCAAGGATAGTGTGAGCTCAGGAGTGCTGTGGTCCCGTGGTTAGCGTGAGCAGCTGCGGAACGAGAGGTCCTTCGTTCAAGTCTTCCCTCGAGTGAAAAGTATAACTTTTTATTTTCAGACCATTATCTGTCCGTCCGTCCGTCCGATGCGACGTAGCTGCGCCGTAGTATTGGGACGCTACACCTAAACAAACATCAAAACACACGACGTCAGTCGACTACAGCGCATAAACGTTAAAAACACATGTTTTGACAGAGCACAGGTAAAACTGTGCGACTGTGAAACTGTTGAATTCATTTGTTGCAGTTTATGTGAAAAAACTCTTATGTTTTCATCACTTTTTTGTGAGTGATTATCACATCCACAAGAAAAAGTAAATCGGGCAAGATAGAAGAATCCTTTTCCCCATTCGCCAAATGTACAAGTTATGTGGGTCGACAACATATTCCTGTCATGTGATGCACATGCCGTCACCAGTGTCGTATAGAATATATCAGACGTGTTTTCCTGTGGAGGAATCGGTTGACCTATGACCTTGCGATCAAATGTTTTCGGTTCCCATTGGAGAGGCGCGTCCTTTCGTCTACTAATCGCACGGTTTTGTGGTGCGGTCGCAAAACACACACACTAAACTTATTACAGTGAACAGAGACGTCAGTGAACGAAAGGACAGATCATATAACTTTGCGAAAATAAAGTAAGTAAAATTTTGAAATCCTTCCAGTCCATATGTGATTCGCTCCGGTGAACGGGAACGCGTTATGCAGATCTTGGTGCCTCTCGCGTCCATTTAGAAAAGATAACCTGAAGATGCCTAAATAAGGCGAAACGCGTCGTTGAAAAATAAAAAAAACTTAAATTGCAACCAAGACTGTTTTTAACCAATACAATAAAGTAAACTTTTCACTGAAGGAAAGACTTCAACCAACCACCTCTCGTTCCGCAGCTGCTCACGCTAGCCGCGGGACCACGGCGCTCCTGAGCTCACACTATCCTTGATGTTGCCTATCTTGCGCATGGAATACTCAGTTTCTATATTTTGCTTATTTTTTCATAGTTCCACACAACTTCTTCCTGTTTTATCGGTTGATCTGTGTTCAGTTTTTCAAGACCTATCCACTGTGCCAACTTATAACTAAATCTGAGGGGGGTGGGGGGGGGGGGGGAGCGGTGCGATGCGGAGGTTCCCTTGTAAGGACAATGTCCCAAAAATTGTGTCTGATGATTAGTAGTGCGAACTGACAAGGGTGAAAGAACGCAAAACACGACGGAATTAAGAGAGAGGGGAAGGGGGTGGTGTGTGAAGTCGGTTGCGGTTCTGAGTGTGAGTCTATTGAAGTACCATTGGGAGAGGATGTGCGACATTTGGACAACCTCGTGTTATAAGTAAGACAAACATACAGCGACAATATCATTAAATTTGAAAACCAGCGTTTAGGAGCAGCAGTTTCCGTGCCAGCGGCGTCTTTGAACGCGGGTAAGAGCCTGCCGTAAAGTAAGAGCACGTCCCGCGGTGTGCGGTTCTCACGGCACTACGGCGAGGGGGCGCCGTAAATCGACGTAAGACCCCGCCGTGGCGCGGCTGAGTCGCGCTCGCAAGCGGCTGCGCGCACAGCGGGTAAGAGCAGCTGCCGGCGGGCGACGTTTTTATTCTGCAGCCCGCTGCTGCTAAGGGACACGTCGCGACGTGCAGTTTACGCTACGCGCACGTTCCGTCCTGGGCGCCGCGCCGTATTTTTAGTGTGCTCGCAGCGCCGCTCGCCGGTCGCAGTTGTCCCGGATAAACGGCCCAGTCCAGATCTGGGGCAGGAGTAAAGGCGCCTACCACATCATGGGAATCATCGTTGCTGTCGCTGCCACAGTTCTCTATATGTTGCTAATTGTGCGCTGGCCCACCATCCATCATCGTCGTTTAGTTAGTGCAGTAAGAGGGGTAATAATAAAACATGACTTGGCGTAAGTTACTCATGTCAGTTACTCATCCAGAATGAGATTTTCACTCTGCAGCGGAGTGTGCGCTGATATGAAACTTCCTGGCTGATAGAGGAGCGCGTTTATCTTTTACAGACCAAAGAACATGACAAATTTTCTTCGTTGGTCTAAAAACAGGTCTAATATCGTGTTTACTTAAAATCTTTCCAATCTGATACAGTCTTTTATAAAGAAGGTAACGGATCAGATTGGAAAGATTTTAAGTAAACATGATATTAGACCTGTTTTTAGACCAACGAAGAAAATTTGTTATGTTCTTTGGTCTGTAAAAGATAAACGCGCTCCTCTATCAGCCAGTGGCGTATATAAAATTCCGTGTACATGTGGTAAAGTTTATGTTGGAACAACAAAAAGAAGCGTAAATACACGGTTAAAAGAACTCAGAAGTCTTTGCCGATTAGGAAAAACAGATAAATCGGCTGCAGCAGAACACGCTTTTCACCCAGGAAATCATCAAGTGAAGTTTTCCGAAACAAAAATTTTATCTGCGACGACGAACTATTACCCACGGCTTTGTAGAGAAGCAATTGAAATACACTCCTGGAAATGGAAAAAAGAACACATTGACACCGGTGTGTCAGACCCACCATACTTGCTCCGAACACTGCGAGAGGGCTGTACAAGCAATGATCACACGCACGGCACAGCGGACACACCAGGAACCGCGGCGTTGGCCGTCGAATGGCGCTAGCTGCGCAGCATTTGTGCACCGCTGCCGTCAGTGTCAGCCAGTTTGCCGTGGCATACGGAGCTCCATCGCAGTCTTTAACACTGGTAGCATGCCGCGACAGCGTGGACGTGAACCGTATGTGCAGTTGACGGACTTTGAGCGAGGGCGTATAGTGGGTATGCGGGAGGCCGGGTGGACGTACCGCCGAATTGCTCAACACGTGGGGCGTGAGGTCTCCACAGTACATCGATGTTGTCGCCAGTGGTCGGCGGAAGGTGCACGTGCCCGTCGACCTGGGACCGGCCCGCAGCGACGCACGGATGCACGCCAAGACCGTAGGATTCTACGCAGTGCCGTAGGGGACCGCACCGCCACTTCCCAGCAAATTAGGGGCACTGTTGCTCCTGGGGTATCGGCGAGGACCATTCGCAACCGTCTCCATGAAGCTGGGCTACGGTCCCGCACACCGTTAGGCCGTCTTCCGCTCATCCCCAACATCATGCAGCCCGCCTCCAGTGGTGTCGCGACAGGCGTGAATGGAGGGACGAATGGAGACGTGTCGTCTTCAGCGATGAGAGTCGCTTCTGCCTTGGTGCCAATGATGGTCGTATGCTTGTTTGACGCCGTGCAGGTGAGCGCCACAATCAGGACTGCATACGACCGAGGCACACAGGGCCAACACCCGGCATCATGGTGTGGGGAGCCATCTGCTACACTGGCCGTACACCACTGGTGATCGTCGAGGGGACACTGAATAGTGCACGGTACATCCAAACCGTCATCGAACCCATCGTTCTACCATTCCTAGACCGGCAAGGGAACTTGCTGTTACAACAGGACAATGCACGTCCGCATATATCCCGTGCCACCCAACGTGCTCTAGAAGGTGTAAGTCAACTACCCTGGCCAGCAAGATCTCCGGATCTGTCCCCCATTGAGCATGTTTGGGACTGGATGAAGCGTCGTCTCACGCGGTCTGCACGTCCAGCACGAACGCTGGTCCAACTGAGGCGCCAGGTGGAAATGGCATGGCAAGCCGTTCCACAGGACTACATCCAGCATCTCTACTATCGTCTCCATGGGCGAATAGCAGCCTGCATTGCTGCGAAAGGTGGATATACACTGTACTAGTGCCGACATTGTGCATGCTCTGTTGCCTGTGTCTATGTGCCTGTGGTTCTGTCAGTGTGATCATGTGATGTATCTGACCCCAGGATTGTGTCAATAAAGTTTCCCCTTCCTGGGACAATGAATTCACGGTGTTCTTATTTCAATTTCCAGGAGTGTATATAAACATAGGAAAGAAGAGACCGTGATACTTAGTGATATTTGGACAGTAGCACTACAGAATTGCTAGACAGTTTTTATCCGTGACGAGATTACGATCGATAGTTAAGTTTTATCTCTGACAAAGATTATCTCTGCATATCAGGTGTAACTCTGGTCACACGCACTTTCTACGATATATAAGTCGCTCTCAGACGTCCAACCCGTCAGTCGGCAAGACTCACCGGAGGAGAAACACCCCTCTGAAGATGTCCAGCGCAGCTCTGGGCGAAACGTCAGGAGCTGAAGAGTTTCATGGACCACGACCTTACATCCCGGAACGTTTACCAGAAGATACGTCATCCGGTCGTGAAAGCTTTCATACTATTAACATAGATGTTTACCAGATGACGAATCCCGACCAACGATCTCGACTCACAGAACTTACGCACCAAACCCTAGTCAGACGCGCGCGAAATGCTGAATTCCTTTTGGCTAGTATGTCAAGCAACCAATCAGATCACCTCTAGCAATACTATATTCGCAGTATTTCTCATTTCAGCCAATCAGATTACTACACGTAATTTAGGCTAGAGGTCTTGCAATTCCGAAGCTAGATAAAAATTATTCAAAATAAAATATTAATCCTTTCCACAAAATAAATTACTAATAAATTTAATACTCAACGGCCATTCTGGCTGCCTTTTACAAAGTCAGGCACACTCACACATTCGTCACGAATTCATCTATTGAAGAAAAGCTTTTGCACTCATATATTTGCATAGTTCTAATTAAATACATTATTGGCCTTTACAATTGCTACACCACGAAGATGACGTGCTACAGACGCGAAATTTAACCGACAGGAAGAAGATGCTGTGGTATGCAAATGATTAGCTTTTCAGAGCACTCACACAAGGTTGGCGCCGGTGGCGACACCTACAACGTGCTGACGTGAGGAAAGTTCCCCCAATTTCTCATACAGAAACAGCAGTTGATAGGCGTTGCCTGGTGAAACGTTGTTGTGATGCCTCGTGTAAGGACGAGAAATGCGTACCATCACGTTTCCGACTTTGATAAAGGTCGGATTGTAGCCTAACGCGATTGCGTTTTATCGCATCGCGATATTACTTCTCGCGTTGGTCGAGATCCGATGACTGTTAGCAGAATATGGAAACGGTGGGGTGAGGAGGGTAATACGGAACGGCGTGCTGGATCCCAACTGCCTCGTACCACTAGCAGTCGAGATGACAGGCATCTTACCCGCATGGCTGTAACGGATCGTGCAGCCACGTCTCGATCCCTGAGTCAACAAAATGGTTCAAATGGCTCTGAGCACTATGGGACTTAACATCTATGGTCATCGTCCCCTAGAACTTAGAACTACTTAAACCTAACTAACCTAAGGACATCACACAACACCCAGTCATCACGAGGCAGAGAAAATCCCTGACCCCGCCGGGAATTGAACCCGGGAACCAGGGCGCGGGAAGTGAGAACGCTACCGCACGAGCACGAGCTGCGGACCTTAATTACTGTTTCCAGTCGCAAATAACATACTAAGTAATCAAGGAGGTTATTCTTCCTCTAATTTTCGCTATAAAGGTTAATTAGAACAGCACAATGAACCCTCATAGTAATAAACCTCCTGATTGCGCCACCCACGCCACTCCAACCCCACCTTGGTGGGTTGGATTTGTACCGGGATACGACAGGATGAATTTAAATTTGATAGCCCAAAATAGTCAGCATGATCAACTGTGCTCTGTGGAAAGACTTGGAACGATGTTGCAGGAGCAAAAGCACTTCCTCGGACGGTGTAAAATAATGGACCACCTACAGCCGTCCTTACAATATTATTATTTGGTTATCACTTTCGTTGCTTCAGTATATCACCTTCGGGCATTAAATGACCTAATCGAATGCACCATTCCATCAGTGCACAACAACTACGAACTGGTTTCCGCAGACTACCTGTAACAACAATCATGTGTCTCCAGCCATCAACTACCAACTGATAAGTTTGAGATGCAGCATCTTTGTTACATGTAGTCTGCGGAAAGCAGTTCGAAGATGTGATGGAATGAATCGCGTATGCGATTGCAGTTAACTCCCCTCACCGTCATTTAAGGCCTGAAGATGGCGCACTGAAACACTAAAACTGGTAATCATATAGTAAATAATATCTTAAGGACGGGTGTAGGTGTTACATTTTATTACATAAGTGAACGACTGAAGTCTCTCAAACCTCCAGAGGGATGGACGTACAAAAACTCCTCAGACACTTCCCTGCTATCCTTCACCGTGACAGCTTCCCATAACCTCGACAGGGGACATCGGCAGTATACTCCTGTGATGGATTGCTCGTTACAAGCAGTCTCCGAAAACCATCAGCATCACCTCCTTCCTGCTTTGCCTCTGGGTCGTTGTAATACATCCAGTACTCGCCCATGGTGATTAGGTGGTTACAGAAGTCATCTGAATCGCCCTGACGCAGCTGAAGAATCTCATTTGCTTCTTGATTTGGGTGACACTTTGAGAGGGTGTGAGCAGTCGCGAAATCCAACTGGTGAAGACCTTTGTCATGTTAAAAGTTCGTACAATGTGTTGAAGAAATAGTAAGCAATTTACAAATGTTACTCTCTCACGTGGAAATGTTTCATTTTTTGGTTTATTTGTTATTTATCGTCTGCATTTCCTTACAAATGTTTTCACAAAGTCTCGTTGCTTTACGATTACTAATTTGTGGTCGGAGCTCTCCCAAGTACCGAAAGTCTAATTACAACCACCCTGTACAATAGTATATGTGCAAATGTTCATTCAGTTTTCAGCCAACACTTAAATTACAAAGCTATATGGGTAACAGTTTTCAAAATTATGAAAAAGTATGAGTACGTAGACCATTATCGTTCATTGAATGAAGCAGGTGAAGTGCAGGACCATGCAGGATGTGTGTTGGTAGTGATTAACTGACCATTAAAGAAGACTGATCTAAAAGCAGCGAAGACATGTAGTTCCACTTCACAGTCTTATTAGCATACGCAATTAAGATAACCCGAAAGTAAAGCGTACTAAGGTCTATTAGCGTCTGCTTAACAAATGGCATGAACCTTATAGTAATGACTCTAGCTTTAGATAGTGTGATAGTGCTATCATGGTGACGTGCTCTGTCGAGAATAGCACAGGTTTTCATTCAAATATTGCGCAGGGGCATTGTTCAGTAAACATTCTGTCAAAGCATTCTAGATATAGAAAGTTCTAATAATTTGGTTATATTCTATAGCACACACTGTTATCTGCTTCTATTCTGTTCAAGAGAGCCAAACTGAAATACGAAGTTAGTAGAAGTGGTTTATAGCCGCAAAAACTGCTATTCCGGTACCGAAATAATCATTGTATTTTCCTCCGAAAATGACACCCAAAGATTGTTACTCCATCACATACGTTCAATAAATCTAACAATACACTTTTACAATTGCTTCAACTACCAATAAAAGTTATTCTCTCTCTCTCTCTCTCTCTCTCTCTCACACACACACACACACACACACACACACACACACACACAGAGAATCAATCAGTTGTGTTTCTGTTAGTCACATTTATAGATGTCTGTGTAGTTTAGAAGTCGTTGTAATCGGGTTCTGGATCAACAGGGACAAGAGAACAATCAGTCCTGTTAGTTCGTGATGAAGAGGATGAGATGTAGCGTAAAAAGCTTAAGCTGAACTGCAGCGAATGTCTGATAATATTTTACAAATGTACCAATTTATTCAAACTTTGACTTTCGTAGATTTTTCAATAATGGCAATCTCTGCAGCAAATCCTGTATTCAGAATTCTGGATGTTTACAGTAGTCTCGATGCAGTAGAGATTCTCGACCATTGGTTGAATATTTCGTCATTATTAGACTGCATATTGATGGAAATTCTGAAATACTTCCGGAGCTATAGATTGGAATGAGAAATATACCGCAGGTACACTAAGAAACCTCTATCAGCTGATTCTTTTCCTTCTCTGTCCCATTACTGAGCAGTGGGGCTGCACGGAAAGGTAAGCAATCGTGAAATTGAGCTTGACTGCACTAAGACTCCTGTCGGTTTGCTGCATTGAGAAGGCATTGCAGTAAAATTTTGCACTCACTACGCTTGCCATTTTAAGGTCATCAATCTGGGCTGTGTATTTGTGTGTGTGTGTGTGTGGGGGGGGGGGGGGGGTATCGTCGTTACCTGTTAGTACAGCTTTATTAATGGAACTGTTACACTTGCCGCAAAAGACAACCTCCGCACCACCGCTCATTCCAAAAAGAGAATCTGTTGTGACAAAGCGCCCTGACGAAGCGTTCATTTCACCGGTACCATTCCGTGGAAGCCGCCAACTGCAACACGGACGCAAATGTTTCCGGAGTTCGTGAGTCACGTGATTCAGAAACTGTCCTCCTCGCTGATGTGTTGCAGGGCTTCCATTTGAATCTTCGGCTTTCGTGAATAATTTGCGTATTCTGTCTTTCTCCTTGCCAGCATATCGAGTAGAAGATCCACGTCATGCTATGATATTGTTGACGGACGGTGAGGTGATATTTATGTTGAGAATGATTGCATTTCTTAAAGGAAACGTTAAAACTGAAGATTATCTCGAGACACAGCAGAGCGGTAATTAGACATCGTAAATATCGCAACACATGTTCCCGTCAAGTTCTAAATTTTAGCTCAAGAACATGTATGTTCAATTCATAATATTAGCGATTTCGATACTTCCATCTAAACTCTGTGAACCGTTATAAACCATATAAGAATGCACATTTTTAATGTACACAGGGTGGGCAAAATAAAACGGCGTGCTGAAAATTAATGCCTCCGAATTTTAATACGATGACTCTTACAGCTTTTTAAATAAAACGAACGTTATTAACATTCTGCATCTTTATTCTTCGGGGCTAAATATTTATTTCTCAACGTAGTCGACGCTCTATCACTATGAGAGTGAAGTCCGCGAAGGTACTACTTTCCGGCAAGACCTCGTAGAACTGTCGTCATCCACACCCGGGGCAGATGAAGTACATCTAAATCCATACCCCGCAAGTCACCTGACGGTGTGTGGCGGAGGGTACCTTCAGTACCTCTGTCGGTTCTCCCTTCTATTCCAGTCTCGTATTGTTCGTGGAAAGAAGGATTGTCGGTATGCCTCTGTGTGGGCTCTAATCTCTCTGATTTTATCCTCATGGTCTCTTCGCGAGATATACGTAGGAGGGAGCAATATACTGCTTGACTCCTCGGTGAAGGTATGTTCTCGAAACTTCAACAAAAGCCCGTACCGAGCTACTGAGCGTCTTTCGTGCAGAGTCTTCCACTGGAGTTTATCTATCATCTCTGTAACTGTTTCGCGATTACTAAATGATCCTGTAACGAAGCGCGCTGCTCTCCGTTGGATCTTCTCTATCAACCCGATCTGGTATGGATCCCACACTGGTGAGCAGTATTCAAGCATTGGGCGAACAAGTGTGCTGTAACCTACTTCCTTTGTTTTCGGATTGCATTTCCTTAGGATTCTTCCAATGAATCTCAGTCTGGCATCTGCTTTACCGACGATCAAATTTATATGATCATTCCATTTTAAATCACTCCTAATGCGTACTCCCAGATAATTTATGGAATTAACTGCTTCCAGTTGCTGACCTGCTGTATTGTAGCTAAATGATAAGGGATCTTTCTTTCTATGTATTAGCAGCACATTACACTTGTCTGTATTGAGATTCAATTGGCATTCCCTGCACCCTGCGTCAATTCGCTGCAGATCCTCCTGCATTTCAGTACAATTTTCCATTGTTACAACATATCGATATACCACAGCATCATCCGCATAAAGCATCAGTAAAGTGGGTTGCCCACAGTGAAGTGCATGAAATGTACAGGTCAGTTTCTTGTTGTCCACTCACAAGTAGCCCCTCTTGAGTTGGAGTTGGTCGCACAGACACACAGACATGCTGCGGTGAGAGGTGATAAGGCTGTTAGTTTATAGCACACAACGTTTTACTGTACGAATTGGCGCTGAATTTATTTAAATACTCACTGACCTTTAACTGTAGTTAGTGTATGAAAAAATTATGAAAGTTTCTATGAGACATTTGATAGTAAACTGAAGCGTTTTCATGTCACAGGGGAAGCCTGATTCATGCCACTGCGGCTTAAGACTATTTCGGGTTCACTATATACAGGGTGTTACAAAAAGGTACGGCCAAACTTTCAGGAAACATTCCTCACACACAAAGAAAGAAAATATGTTATGTGGACATGTGTCGGGAAACGCTTACTTTCCATGGTAGAGCTCATTTTATTACTTCTCTTCAAATCACATTAATCATGGAATGGAAACACACAGCAACAGAACGTACCAGCGTGACTTCAAACACTTTGTTACAGGAAGTGTTCAAAACGTCCTCCGTTAGCGAGGATACAAGCATCCACCCTCCGTCGCATGGAATCCTGATGAGCTGATGCAGCCCTGGAGAATGGCGTATTGTATCACAGCCGTCCACAATACGAGCACGAAGAGTCTCTACATTTGATACCAGGGTTGCGTAGACAAGAACTTTCAAATACCCCCATAAATGAAAGTCAAGAGGGTTGAGGTCAGGAGAGCGTGGAGGCCATGGAATTGGTCCGCCTCTACCAATCCATCGGTCACCGAATCTGTTGTTGAGAAGCGTACGAACACTTCGGCTGAAATGTGCAGGAGCTCCATCGTGCATGAACCACATGTTGTGTCGTACTTGTAAAGGCACATGTTCTAGCAGCACAGGCAGAGTATCCCGTATGAAGTCAAGATAACGTGCTCCATTGAGCGTAAGTGGACCAAACTAAAATGAGCTCTAACATGGAAATTAAGCGTTTCCGGACACAAGTCCACATAACATCTTTTCTTTATTTGTGTGTGAGGAATGTTTCCTGAAAGTTTGGCCGTACCTTTTGAAACACCCTATATATTGAAAATATTATAAACGTGAGCTGGGGAAATTAATTACAGCTGTTGGATCCTGCCTAAATGTCAAAAATGGGGTATCTAGGAAGCCTGCTTCTCGGATCGCTAGACAATTCAAGCAAATTGTATTAATGAGTTTTATTACGAAATGAACAATGACAATACTTAACTTTGACAGTAACACATAAGTGTCGCAAAACACGCAAGTATGATATCTCTTCAGTATATACAATTCCTAAGTCGCTGGTCTTGACGTGCTTAGTACTGGTGCTACTGTAGAATCGTGGGACTGGGTAGTCTTTAACTGGGCCACGGCCAGTCGGCGCTGTGCTTGTGTCCTCCCCGCGCAGATGTTGCCGCCCACGCGTCGTCGTCCTGGAGAGGGGTCGATCAGTGTGCAGTTGGCTGACGTCGTCTTCACAGCCCTCTCTGCTCTCTCGTTTCCGACTGGCGTGCCGCGGCTTGACTTAACGCCGTAAGAGACGCGTATAGCGCGTGTGGCGCGACGCAGAGCAGCGCGCGTTTTTGTAACATCACAGTTTCGAATGGGACCGCGCAAATTGCGACGCGACGCGACTGGGACGCGACACGCGCCTGCGCCAGATCGCGCGGCGTTGTGGTTGAGGCACAGTTTCTCGCGCCGCGCGTCGCGCGTGCCTCGCTAGCACCGTGGGAAATTTGAGGCGGGGAACGGAAGAGTAGCCCGGCCATATCCTCACATCGGAACGGTGCATACCAGCAGTGGTAGTATTGCCCATACGATAAATTTTGCTTTACTGTGTACTGAATTTTGTTGCCTTTGGGTAGTGTTTCGTTTTTCGCCAATTAAACGCTCCAGCTTTCTTCGTTAGTACATTATACTTTTCTGTTATTTGTATCTGTATAGTTTTGTTTTGTTTTTCTTCTGTCAAGGAAAATGCATACTTCAGTAACTGATGAGCCATTGGCCGCTGGAAATGTATCATATGCCTCCGCGATGTTTTCAGATCGCAGGAAGGGACAGAGGGTAGTGAATAAGGAAGCAAGGAATATTATAAAATCATGTGATTAAGAATCAAGGCAGCAAAGTAAAAAACAAGGTTATTTTCTCGCTGCCTAGTATGCTGGCGTATCTGTGCGATTTGCTACAAAAATTTAGAAAAGGATAATCTCCACAGGCGTGATCCCTTTGTGCTCCTGGTAAAAAGCGTCCAAGATCTGAAGTATAGAAGTCTCACTGTGATTACACTGATATGGATGTAACAATGTAATTCGACACACTTTGTTACGTGTATGTGAACATCACATTTCTACTGCAAGCTAGAAACAGTCGAAAAGCAGTTACAAATAACAATGTTTTAATTGGTTCGCAGTGACGAGAAAAAGCATGTCAATTGTTGCATGCACATTATCAGCGTTAATAAACCAATTATACAACAGGCTACACAAATAAAGAAAATTGTCGATGTTATTACGAAAGTAGGAATATCGTAAAAGAGTGTTATGATTAGATATATTTAATTTTTTGAAATGTACTGCTGACAAAGGCAGATCTACTTTCATGACAATATTTTTCGAACTCCAACTCACAAGGCACACATGGCTAGCTTCTGCATTCCTGTCGTGCGCATTATCCTCCGCTGCTGACAATACACTGACCAATGTGTTGTGAGACAGATCAGTCGTATTTTTTTTGCTAAATAACCATTTTATTCGCGATCACACATTGTCAGTTTGTCAAGCCGTAGGTGAGTAACCAGTATCTGGCATGTGCCTATCATTCCGCATGACGGAACGCTCGTCATTATTTTAATACTGCTCAGATCAAGAGAAGGAATAAAACCCTGTGGTAAGTTTCCATTCCAGTCGCTCAGTGTTAAAAATACGATGGGTTACAGGGAATCCACCACAATTGGCAATCTATTTTTTTGTGAGTTGTTAACCTTTCCTCATTCGAAGAAGCATAACCGTTTGTGAGTAACGGCCACATTTCTCTTGGTGACTGGTTTAATTGTACTTCCTTTGTCACAGTGTAATTTGTCAAACTCATCTCACAGCAGCTATTGAGACAGAATTCCGAAACGGAGTGCCTCAATAAACAAGTAATTGGCAATCACGGAGCTCCAAAGCTTACGAAAAACCTCATAGTGTCGGTTTGCAGTAAGATAAAAGAAGAAATTTTGTTCAAATAGCTCTGAGCACTATGTGACTTAACTTCTGAGGTCATCAGTCGCCTAGAACTTAGAACTAATTAAACCTAACTAACCTAAGGACATCATACACATCCATGCCCGAGGCAGGATTCAAACCTGCGACCGCAGCGGTCGCTCGCTTCCAGACTGCAGCGCCTAGAACCGCACGGCCACTCCGGCCGGCAGAAATTTCGTATTTATTTTCATACTAGGAAGCTCTTGTTTCGCTAGCTGTCGATAACTCCTAAGAAATTAGTCACTGGAGAGAAATAAATAAAAAGGGAAATACTGATACATAGATAAGAAAGTTCCGTGTGTTTAAGAACTGGCAAAATACTCTCCTCCTTGTGTGCTATCATTCGCCAAACATTCGTTTGATGTCTCGAGTGGTTTAAGAAATATGAGAGATGTTGCGAATATTTCATTCCCGCGGGCGTGCGATCGGAAGTTAGCGCGCTACATGGGATCCATTTTCTCGAGATCGGAGGCAGATAGAGACCGCCCCCCAAGTCTAAACAAAAATTCAAGATGTTAACTAAATTTCATACCAGCAACATACGGTGTAATACGCACCAAACACAAAATCATAGCGACCCCTAATTTTCGTTGCAAACTTTTTGAGTTTTGCGTAGTGTCTTATTAAAATGTGTACATCACGATAAGAATGGTCATTAGCGAGATAATGGGCACTTCACCACGAAGCTGACATATTACGCTACAAGTAAGGCAAAAATCAGATATTTTCAGTGAATAGTTTCTGCAAAATCGTTTGAGGAAGATAACAGGTTGCTCTCGCTTCAGTTCTGTCAGCGCAGAGCGTCGCCATTCGGCGCTTGCGAAGTATGGTGTACGCGTCGCAATATGCGCTGGACCCACGCGACTCGTGCGGCATGTGCGTGTTGCGCTGTAGTGTCGTGTCACGTCACACGTGCTATACGCTTCTCAGTTTGCGCCTAGCCTTAACAACTGCACATCAGATGAACCACTCGCGCGTATGTGAGCGACAGAGAGCAGGCCGAAGTGTTCGCTGCAACTCCATTCATGCCCTCGATACTAGTCGCACAAGTGCTTTAGAGTAACGGACAATTGCGTCATAATTAATTTAGAATATTACTATCGTTTTCTGTGGTATGTCTGTTATAATCTCGTGGATTTGTTATTTTGGATAGTAGTTAGACCATAAAATTAGACATACCATTTTGATTGTCGTACAGCCATTGATTCTATATTGTGTTTCTTCGTTAATTTCCTTATTTAAATTTTTATGTAGTGATTTGGAGTGAGATCGGTCCATTCTCACGTAAAGTGGCTGGGAACGCCTCAAGTGACCTGTGAGATTGGTAGCATAGCTAGCCCAGTTGATGTAGGAGATGGAGAAGGTCGTGGGAGTTTCAGACGTAGTGTAGTACGGTGGGCGATAAGGCCGCCAGTGTCCAGCGTAGAATATTCTGCCGTTACAGTTGGCACTGAATTTATTGGAATAATATTTGAACATTTGATAGTATTTAGAGTGAAAACACTTTTGTAAGCACTTCAATGGGAGAAAAGACAGATTTGTATTTAATAAAAGCGTTTTCAGATTATCGCGTTCTGATCGATTCATGCCACTCTAACTTAAAACTGGCTTGGATTCAACAAATGTGTTGAAAATGCAAACTTTCGTTAGAGAAATTTATTACAGCGTAGCACTTGCAACACTTTACATTTTACGAGCCACTTCAGAGATCAATATTTCAAGGGTAGCGGCGGACAACGACGCGCGTGTGTTCCAGACTCTAACGAGAGAGTGGGCAAACTTTCGTAGCAAACCACACGTTGTCCTGACGTCCACTGCACAAGAGGAGCGCTAGCGTCGTAATGATCGTGGATGGTTTGTTGCAAGGATGGACTTGTATGTAACTCTGTGCGTGCTGTAGTACCTCTAATTTCACCTACTCGCTCTTTACACCAGTAATTCACTGTATGTTGAAAAATATTTGCAGATTGTTATAATTCAAGTTTTTCTACGTAAATTTATATTAGATTTTCTATATATATCATGTGAGCTTGCAAGCAATACCACCACTTTTTACAGCGAACGCAGTGGAGACTTCCTGCGACAGTACACCATCTCCAGCTTCGACGGTCGCTCAGAGAGCAATGCACCTAATTTTTTTTTTCTCAGCCGTAAACAATGCTAGGAAAGCCTCCTGAGTGAGCTCTCCAAATTTCTGCACTTCCGACAGATAGCGTAGCTGCAGGGCAGTTTGAGAATGGCGTTTGTAGGTAACTTATGTTACAAGTAACGTGCCGTCATTGAATTTCTCACTGCAGAGAGAGAATCTGTGGCGAATATTCACAAACGCTTGTGCAAAGTCTGTGAAGCTTTCGCTGTCGACAGAAGTACACTTAATCGCTGGGCACGGAGGATGAGGTCATCAGAAGGTGGTTCGCTGGAGCTCCACGATTTGCAGACCATCCACGGCTGTCACACCTTGCATGTTGCAGCAAGCTGATGTTGTCATTCGCGAGGACATACGCATTACGACTCGGCAGTTGGCACCGCATCTGTCAACCATCAAAGGAAGTTCAAACAGTGAAGCACTGGTCCACCACCAGGACAAGGATTGGTATCGACAGGGCATACAACCCTTCATTCGCGCTCGACGAAGGCCATGGAACGGGATGGAGATTACGTGGAGGAATAGGATGTGTAGATAAAACACCATTCTTTCGTGTGTGCATTTCTCATTATATTCAATAAAGAATTGTTAAAGAAAAAAATGCGATGCGTAACCTTCTGGGCAATCCTCGTACAATGACTTTCTAAGAAGTTGAAAGCAGCTATGATAATCCCTTCGTTCGCCATGCTCCAAAAGTGCAATAAAATATTTTTTATACGTGTGTTGTCTTCTCTTTGGGTTATGTCCGAAAGAATATGCACCACACTGTGCACCTTGCCGGCAATTAATGATCATTCAGTGCTGATGCATTCTTCGTCCGACTTCTTGCGGGAATCAGTGTGAGGCTGCGAGCAGTGAAGGTAATGGACAGGGGAAGCTACGTGCGTAGTGTGCGACAACTTGGGAATTCTGTTTAGACGGGAAGCGTGCTCGGATAGCCAATACAGTTAAGGCGACCGCTCGCTTAAAGCGGGAAATCTGGGTTCGAGTGCCAGTCCGGCATAAATTTTCACTTGTCGCCACTGAATGTGTTTCGATGCCTGATTGTGGCTACTGTCGGAATTTCAATCTCATAATTTTTTTTTTATTCATTTGCTTGTCTGCCTCTCAAAACCACATTAATTTTTTCCAGGGCTTGAAAAATTTCGTTCTCCCCTATATGGAAAGACATATTGTTATGGAGATATCACGAAAGTATCCAGATTAATTATTCATTTGTTCATTATCAGGTGGAACTGTCTATTTTCCCGTAAGTTACTTTCGTGAGATATTTACGGAGGTTAATATATCAAGTTGACTGGTTTGTTACATTTATCCGTCCATTTCTTTTGCTGTTAGTTGGTGAAATGTTCCCTAAATAATCCGAAAGATTTTTACGTAATGACATGAAACGAGTCAATTTTGCAGGTTAGCTATACGTGACTAGTTTTCACATGGATGAAGGTACTATTTTTCGATCCTAATCATGCAACTACTTACAACCAGAGTTTTTCATAGTAACAGTTTTTATATAAAACATTCGTCTGTGGAACAGAAGATAGTGTCCAAAACAAAAGATTTTATGTCAGATTTAGTAGTAGTTTTGCTAAGTGTCACGCATTCTATTATATTGGGCAGATGATTAAAAATTTTTGTTGATTCGCATCGAAATCCTTTCTGAATTACCGACAACTTTCATAGTTGTGATTATTTTCGACCAATTTCGTTAGCGAATGTATAGGGAGTGGACAGAAAATGTCTGAAACGCTTGTAGGGATGTTGCAGGATAGATTGTAATGAGACATTAGTTTAAGAAAAAAAATCAATACGTTGCGCCATTTTCAAGTTGCTAAGCACTGAAGTTAGCCAATCGGATCGTTTCGCGCTCTGGTTCAAGCACCCTACGAGGGGCGGTTTTGCCAAATATATGATCCTTGAAGCATATGGCTGTAAAGTTCCGAATTATGGCCTGTTGTAATATCGAACAGCGTGGTCTATGGGTAGAGAGCTGTTTCCGAATTCGACCCCCATAGGGTCATCGTTTTATTTGTATTTAACCAAACGGGAAAAAGTATCCGTATTTGTTGCTGCCCAAAGTTTATGTACGAAATTCGTGTAAGTAACAGAACTGTGTAACTTTTCATAGTATGAAGGCTTTCACGACCGGATGACATATCTTCTGGTAAACCTTGCGGGATGTAAGGTCGTGGTCCATGAAACTCTTCAGCTCCTAACGTTTCGTCCAGTGCTTCGCTGGACATCTTCAGAGGGGTGTTTCTCCTCCGGTGAGTCTTGCAAGACTCACCGGAGGAGAAACACCCCTCTGAAGATGTCCAGCGAAGCACTGGACGAAACGTTAGGAGCTGAAGAGTTTCATGGACCACGACCTTACATCCCGCAAGGTTTACCAGAAGATATGTGTAACTTTTGTTTGCATGAAACTAATTGGTATTGGCCACAGGTGTGTACATTTATTCTAACAGTTACAGTATCCGTAACGTTCAATAACTGCTTATGACTGCAACCGCAAAGGTCTAAAAGTGTGTTCCTATTTCGAAATAGTAATGGAAAAGCAATAAACCTCAACAGTAGTCAATAATCATACGTGTAACAAATACAGGAAAAATAATGATTAACATAAAACAATACATGTGTTTTGTCAGGTCGTTAAAGTAACAACATAATTTTCAAGAGCAAGGCGTAACACTAAACCTTCACATTAGCAGCTCAGTGTCCTCGTCCAGCCTAACTGCACGCATAGCAATGCAGCGTCATGGAGTCCGCAACCTTTCCGAAATCAGAGGTTTCTCTAATTTCATCAAAAGCTACAACTACCCTCGCAAGAAGGTCTTTGATTGTTTCTACAAGGATCGCTTATACGACATTCTTCACATGCACCCACAGATAAAAACCCAACGGTGTCAGATCTGGCGAACGAGCTGGCCAGGGAACTACACCACCTCAGCCAATCCACCTCTGCGGATACAACGGATCTAAATGCTTATGTAGCACAGCAGAGAATTGCGGCTGTACGCCATCTTGTTAGAACCACATTCTCTGACGGACCACTAGAGGAATGTCTTCTAAGTACAGCGGAAGGACGTTTTCATGGATTGCTAAACATGTCTGCCCATTTAAAGGAGGGGGGAGGAGGGAGTAGAGAGTAGAGGGAGTAGGAGTCACCTACGATACCTGCCCAAATGTTCACACTAAACCTCTGCTGATACGATTTAACGTAAGTGCCATGTGGATTTGCATCCAAATGCGGATATTTCGGAAGTTGAATGGTCCCCCTCTGGTGAAGCATGCCCCGTCTGTCCGCAACACTATTCTTTCGAAATTAGGATATTCATTGCATTGCTTTAAGTGCCAGAGGAATATTGGTAACAAGTAGCATAGATCTCGTCCACCTTCTGTAGGTGGTACGGAAATATGTTTTCCTCGTCTAGGACGTCCAATACAACTGTGTGCGAAACCTGTAGCGACAAACAAACCTATATATGTACCATGTGAAGTTTGTATGCATATTTTAAAAACGTCAGAGTAACATAGCGTATCCAAAGCATTACCAACGGCCCTCTAGATGGTACTAGGTGTTGGAGCAACCGTGTCGAGAACATTTTCTTCTAATTGACGTTCCGTATGTGGCGTTCTCTTTCAACGTCAGCACTGGTTACAGCAAAACTTCCGGTCTCCCTTAACCGCTACAAAGGTATTCGCAAACGAAATAACGCCACTGGGAAACCCGGCGTTGTAAATTCTGCGGGCCGCCACAGCCCTGCAGCGCTGTGTGTTAGAAGCATATCAACACAGTACTTGGAGTACCGATGATGCGTCATGTTACCATTATGTGTGCGTCAAGCCTACTTGTTCTATCGCACCTCCTTCTGTGTACCTTCGCAGCTACACGAACTCTTCCGGCAAAGATCGATTGGACACATGCGATTCCCCACCTCTTTTTTTTTTTTTTTTTTTTTTTTTTTTTTTTTTTTTTTTTTTTTTTTTTTTTACCACTCTTCTGACTGGTTTGATGCGGCCCGCCACGAATTCCTCTCCTGTGCTAACATCTTCGTCTCAGAGTAGCTCTTGAAACCTATGTCCTCAATTATTTGCTGGATGTATTCCAATCTCTGTCTTACCATTGAAGTCATTCCCTCATCTCGTAACAAGCGTCCTATCATCCTGTGCCTTCTTCTTATCAGTGTTTCCCACATACTCCTTTCCTCTCCCATTCTGCGCAGAACCTCCTCATTCTTTACCTTATGAGTCCTCTTAATTTTCAACATTCGTCTGTAGCACCACGATCTCAAATGCTTCGATTCTCTTCTGTTCCGGTTTTCCACAGTCCATTGTTACACTACCATACAATGGTGTCCTCCAGTTGTACATTCTCAGTAATTTCTTCTCTAAGGCAGATATTTGATATTGGTGGACTTCTCTTGGCCAGGAATGCCCTTTTTGCCATTGCTAGTCTGTTCTTGATGTCGTCCTTGCTCCGTACGTCATTGGTTATATTACTGTCTAGGGTACGCCTTTCAATCCACTTTTGACTTCGGAATCTATGTCTGGCCATGATGTAATCTAACTGAAATCTTCCCGTATCACCCGGCCTTTCCAAGTATACCTCTTCCTCTTGTGATTCCTGAACAGAGTTCTCGCAGTTACTAGCTTAAATTTATTACAGAACTCAATTAGTCTTTCTCCTCTCTCATTCTCTGTCTCAAGTCCATATTCTCCTGTAACCTTTTCTTCTACTCTTTCCCCTGTAACTGCATTCCAGTCTCCTATGACTATTCGATTTTCATACACCTTTACATACTGTATTACCCTTTCAATATCCTCATACCCTTTCTCTATCTCTTCAACTTGCGACGTCGGCATGTATACCTCAACTATCGTTGTCGGTGTTGGTTTGCTGTCGATTTTTAAGAACAAACCTATCACTGAATCGTCCACAGTAACACACTCTCTGCCCTACCTTCCTATTCATAACGAATCCTACTCCCGTTATACCGTTTTCTGCTGCTGTTGATATTACCCGATACTAATCTGACCGGAAATCCTCGTCTTCTTTCCGCTTCACTTCGCTGACCCCTACTATATATACCGTATATTGAGCCTACCATGTTCAAGCTACTGATATTCCACGCCCCGACTCGTAGAACGTTATCCTTCCGTTGACAGAATGACGTGCAGGTAAAGTTTCCCTACAGAGGCTGGTACAATTAAAGCTGAATGTTGTCATATGGTAGATAGCAACGCACGGAATTGCTGATCCAGTAGCCCGGGTTCGATCAACGCTGCCGTCGAATATTTTCTCGTGTTTGTTTTTGTTTTGATCTCTTGCTTGGATTGAGCGAACCACACTGAAAGTATGTTTGGTGACATTGACTCTCGCAAACTGTTTGAATCTGAGCGCGAAGATTAATATCTCCTTACATGCAACATCCCTACAAGTGCTGAAGATATTTTCGGACCACCCAGCATATTATGAAGTGCAATTACTCGTAAAATGCGTAATCCCTTGAAGAGGTAACTACAAGAAGACTTTGGCTGAATAACACGTATTATTCGTACTTCTGAGTTTTGTGCGGTTAGTACTTATTTCTAAGTGATAAATTGCCCTAGGAATTTTACTAAAAAATATTACGATGCGAATACGGTAAGTACAATAACCCGATATGCGAGGAACATCGCTCAATAGGAGTCAAAGTAAGCAAACACGTGTCTCCGATTGTCTATAGATACTCGACCAATGCTGAGAAAATGACGGTCGAAGTTTCCGACGCAATTTACATGCCTTCAGCCCTCGGTAATCTCAGCCGAAATCGTGGCGCAATGCCCGCGTCACGGCCTTCACGTTTCCGTCCCGTGTTCGAAACTCGATTATTCTTGTTGTTGTTGTTGTCTTCAGACCAGAGACTGGTTTGATGCAGCTCTCCATGCTACTCTATCCTGTGCAAGCTTCATGTCCCAGTACCTACTGCAACCTACATCCTTCTGAATCTACTTAGTGTATTCATCTCTTGGTCTCCCTCTACGACCTTTACCCTCCACGCTGCCCTCCAATACTAAATTGGTGATCCCTTGATGCCTCAGAATATGCCCTACCAACCGATCCCCTCTTCTAGTCAAGTTGTGCCACAAATTTCTCTTCTCTCCAATTCTGATCGATACCTCCTCATTAGTTACGTGATCTACCCATCTAATCTTCAACATTATTCTGCAGCACCACATTTCGAAAGCTTTCTCTTCTTGTCTAAACTATTTATCTTCCACGTTTCACTTCCAAGCGCGGCTAGACTCCATACAAATACTTTCTGAAACGACTTCCTGACACTTAAATCTATACTCCATGTTAACAAATTTCTCTTCTTCAGAAACGCTTTCCTTGCCATTGCCTGATTATTGTTGTTATTTATTTTATATTTATTACTTTCATTCAGCCGGCCATTGTGGCCGAGGGGTTCTGGGCGCTTCAGTCCGGAACCACGCGACCACTACGGTCGCAGGTTCGAATCCTGCCTCGGGCATGGATGTGTGTGATGTCCTTAGGTTAGTTAGGTTTAAGTAGTTCTAAGTTCTAGGGGACTGATGACCTCAGATGTTAAGTCCCATACTGCTCAGAGCCATTTGAACCATTTGAACTTTCATTCATCTACCCATAGTAGAAGGTTATTACGTGAATGTTTATCAGGTTGGAGGAAGCAAAGGCCTTATATTAATTGCAAAATTACAGCTGTGTTTAACAATAACGGCCATACATTTATTATGACATATATGCGTGTGGTATTTTCAGGGACTACACTTTTTTAAAATTATCCTGTTCTTGTTTTTTATTTTATGTCAATTCTTATATTAATTCTTAGATTTTATTCTTGTGTTTATTCTTCAGGAAAATTTGGTGCATTCCCTCGGATGATGTTGATCGTAGAAAAGTGCGGGACAGAGAAATTCCGAACACCACGACCACCACGCGAAGGCAGCTTTGCACAGTGACATTTGTTCGTATTTATGTCACTCGGGAAAGAAACGTCCTTAACATTACTGATGACTGCACGCATTGGCAATAATTTCGTGACAAACCATGCATAACGGATTACTTTCCCCGAAACTGGTGCTTGCAGTTGTTAAAGAATCAAGATAAGCTACAGGAATTTCAGCGAAAACAACTTCCAATCATTTTCTCATTCACTTATTGTTTTATTTTTTTATTCACTCACCAGATATTCACTTAAGAGACGAATAAGGACAAAGTTATTTCAGTATACATTCGTGCAATTATATTCTACGGATACAGGTAAATAACAACAAAAAAAATAACCTCGCTTTGAGAACGGGGCACAAAAGTGTGACGCCGTGTAGATAGCCACTCTGTCACTGGTTCGGTTCGAACGTTTAGTGTCTAAGAGGCATACAAAGTACTTTGAAAACACTAACCGTAGTTTTCTCAGAAACTGTCGAATATCTACTAATAAGCTGAGACATTTATTTGCTTATTTTTACCCCTGTTCTACTGAGCGAAGTTTCTTGGAAATCGGGTTATGGCACTTGCCGTGTTCTCCTTGCGAGAAGTTACATTGGTGTGCCAAAGAAACTGGCATAGGCATGCGTATCCAAATACAGAGATATGTAAACAGGTTGAATACGGCGCTGCAATCGGCAACGCCTATATAAGACAAAAAGCGTCTGGCGCAGTTGTTATATCGGTTACTGCTGCTACAATGGCAAGTTATCAGGATGTGAGTGAGTTTGAACGTGGTGTTACACACGGCGCACGAGCGATGGGACACAAAATCTCCGAGGTAGCGATGAAACGGGTATTTTCTAGTACGAACATTTCACGAGTGTACCGTTAATATCAGCAGTCCGGTAAAACATCAAATCCCCGACATCGCTGCAGCCGAAAAAGATCCTGCAAGAACGGGACCAACGACTACTGAAGAGACTCGTTCAACATGACTAAGTGCAACCCCTGCACAAATTGCCGCAGATTTCAGTGCTGGGCCATCAACAAGTGTCAGCGTGCGAACCATTAAACGAAACATCATCGGTATGGCCATGTGGGATTAGCCGAGCGGTCTAGGGCGCTGCAGTCATGGACTGTGCAGCTGGTCCCGGCGGAGGTTCGAGTCCTCCCTCGGGCATGGGTGTGTGTGTTTGTCGTTAGGATTATTTAGATTAAGTAGTGTGTAAGCTTAGGGACTGATGATCTTAGCAGTTCAGCCCCATAAGATTTCACACACATTTGAAAATTTGAACATCATCTATATGGGCTTTCGGAGCCAAAGGCCCACTCGGGTATCCTTTATGACTGCACGACAGAAAGCTTTACGCCTCGCCTGGGCCCGTCAACACCGACATTGGACTGTTGCTGACTAGAAACACGTTTCCAGAATGAGATTTTCACTCTGGAGCTGAGTGTGCGCTGATATGAAACTTCCTGGCAGATTAAAACTGTCTACGGACCGAGACTCGAAAGGCAAAGGTCCCGAGTTCGAGTCTCGGTCCGGCACACAGCTTTAATCTGCCAGGAAGTTTTAGAAACATGTTGTCAGGTCGAACGAGGCTCGTTTCAAATTGTATCGAGCCGGCCATCACCACAGTATCATCAGCAAACAGCCGCACATTGCTATCCACCCTATTCAAAAGGTCATTTATGTAGATAGAAAACATTAGTCGAGTCCATACCACGTCGTGTTGCGGTATTTATTTGTGCTCGCGGGGGCCCTACGCGATATTAGGCAGGTGTACCAGTTTCTTTGTCTCTTCGGTGTATTTGTCTGGCATGCGGCATAAATTGTCTCTGTAACACCCCACCCGTCACTTATCAGGTTTTGGCGTGTGTTCACCCCAGCTAATTGACTAACAGATCAACAGAGAGTGCAAAACTGCCGCAATATCGGATAACGCAAAGAAAGTAATAAGGCCCTGTGACTCCTGATTGAACTGCGGTGTCAATGTTGACATTAATTGATTCAGAATTGATCACTTTTAATTAAAAAGGGGTGCACATTGATGTTATATGCAGCTATTGAACACCAGATGCAAATGTTGAACATAAAATTAATTAAGAAAGTGACTTGGGATTTCAACTACTTGATTGAAAACAGATGCAGTCGATTATCACAAATTTATTTGAACTCACGACCTTCAATCATCACATTACATGACTCTACTACCAGGCAGTGGTAATAAATTGCGTTTGCGTGGAGTAAAGCTCGATAACTCAAAAGTAATTCCTATCGACTGACCAAGGCGTAATGCGAAGTGTGGGAAGTTTTCTGCAGTACACGGCCCATGAAACCCTCGTGGAAACTTTGCCGACAAGATCCAACAAATTATTCAGTGGCCGGAGCGGGCGCAATATCACTGAATACAGCCTGGTGGAGCGGCGTCGTTGTGTGGACGTCGGCCGACCTCATGGTGCTGCAAGGCTGCGCTCGTCTATTCACTCCTAGCTATCTTGCTCAGTACATAGCTGAACCAAAACTTTCCATCTCCAAGCTGAATCGTTCCATTTGCTAAGTCCTAAACTGCAAAGATGCTCACTCTTTCTCAGGCAAGCTGAGTAAAGATCGCCACGTCCACACTCTACGCAAGCTGGGAACGGAAGACCTCTACTGAGACTTCTACCAGTCCGCTCTTCCCTTCGGTTTCCCCTCCAGCAAAATCACTTACGCCAATTGCAGTGCAAGTTGCGTTAATTATGCGTGGCTTCCCAGCGCCGACCAATGCCTCCTCTGGGAAGTGATGAATTCCCACAAAATTTCCCTTCCTCTCAACTTCTTCTATTTAGTTTGCCCGAGGCCACCCATCAAGGTTAGCGTCTGCACAAACACAAAGTTTTCCGGAGTTCTGACTCCCAGGAGAGTACTTCAAATTCCTCGGTCCTTCGTTCCCATCAGAGGCCGGCGTATTTCATGCTGTCACTCTTCACCTGATTTACTTCAGGCTCTGCAGACCGTGAACTCAGCGTGAAGTTGCTATAGTCACGAACACGCATATTTTGACCTCTGTTGACCGCTCCACCGTAGCTTTGCGCGGCTTTCTCGCATTTTTCACAGAAAACGGGACGACGGACATTTATCAACAGGCGTAAAGTTCTCTGTCTGTTTCCCAATAAAGCAGCATGGAGTCGGGGTCAACCACCCACTCACTGTCACTCATCTTAAGGAGGCTGGAGGCCGCGCACCGTTACCGCTTTCTCAGAGCTTGAGCAGCCCTAAGCTGCCTATTGTCGCTTCCCTTAGCCGCTCCCCCGGCCGGCCACGCCCAACTCTAAATGCTTCCCTAGGGTAAACTAGCGTCCAGTAAATCGACTCGTTTCCACAAAGTTTTCGTGTCGTGTGACTTACTTTAAAACCATCACCCGACGTTAATTATTCCACTACGTCCATACTATACCCTCTACAAGATGCATTATGCCTTGTCAGTCATTTTGTTCAGCCCTACTGGTCGCTCAACGTGAGTTAGGTGATCTTTAATGACTTCATGTAAGGGGCATAGTTCTTGCCATCTTACATCTGCATTACTTTTAACTTTCGTCGAGTGAAGAACTAGAGGATGAATCCGACAGGAAGCCACAGACCTTGTTCAATTTTAAATTTGTGTTTTAATTTTCCACAAAATAGCATTTCTTGTGGTCGATATCGTGTCGTACGAATGTCGGACACCAGGCCAGACACTGAATAGCCACTCAAGAGTGGCGCTAAACGGAGAGCACTCAGGCGCTGCCTGGGGAACACGGCTCCAACACTGCACGTCGGGCCTGCCGGCGCCACCGCCGCCCATTAGCTGCCTGGCCTCATAAACACCACACTAGGGCTCGGGGCGGCACGGGCGCCTCGCCTCGCCACGCCCCGCACCGTTGCGCGGCGGGCAAAGTTGGGGATTTGCTGGGGCTTTAGGCAACTTGGTGCTGCCCCAGCCGCCGCCGCCGCCGCCTACCGCTGCCCCTTATCGCGGCCCCCAAAGCCGGCAGCCACTTCCTTGTAATTAAGATTCTCTCTCTGCCGCTGCCGCCGCCCACGCCGCACCGCATTGTTAGAAGAGCGCGGAGACACGGCGCCCGCGAACGGCCCGCCGCGGCCCGTAGGCCGAGCGGGAGTGGGTGCCGCCCACACCGTGGGGCGCGCTCCAGCGAAATCAAATTAGCTAATGAAGTCTGCTAAATACGCACGAAATCCGATACGTCATTATTTAGCGTCTGCATTAGCGGCTCAGGCTCTCGTATATCTCCCGCGAGACGTGCGCTCGGTGTAGCTGCGGCGGTTCCGTGACGCTAGTGGGGAGCGGGTTATAGGATTTGACGTCCTCCGCTGTGCTGAGGGGCGACTTCTTCCTTCAGCGGTGGTGACAGGCCGGGTTTGGCAACTTGAGCACGATACGAAATGCAAGGGAACGTCGCAAATATGAAAAACTGACATTAGTGATGATGGACTCGCTGCGCTTTCAAGGAGGGAGAAAGTTTTATCCTGTAAATTGATTTATTCGAAAGAAAGAGCGTCACAAATAAAGCGAGTTATTGCATGTCGTCCTCATAGATATCGTGCCAAATTCTGCCCAGATGGCGCGTTAACTCTCAAAATCCCGATGTGGTTGATGGACCCTGCCCATAATGCTCGAAACGTTCTCAAATGGGGAGAGATCTGGCGACCTTGCTGACGAAGATAGGGTTTGGGAAGCCCGAAGACGACCAGGCTTGCATTATCTTGCCGAAATGTAAACCGAGGATGGCTTGCCATGAAGGGAAGCATCGGGGGAGTAGGATATAGTTGAAGTGCCGCTGTGTTGTAGGGATGCCGCGGATGAAAATCGGAGGGGGTCCAAATCGGAGGGCTCCCTAGACCAGCACTCCCCGTTGTCGGGCAGTAAGGCAGATGACAGTCAGGTTGGTAAAGATAGTCGATGACAAATCCTATTATCATCGGGTTTCTGCATACAGGAAGTTTTTCTCTATTAAGAAGTCTCGGTTCACCTTTGGCATGCGATAAGCGCAAAATCTGCACGACTTGGAAAGAGTGTATCATGCGTCGAAAATCGATAGCTGACTATAACCAAACGAGCTCATCTTATCAATAAATTACTCGGCTTTCGTCGACAGCCAGTACAATGTCCGACATTCCAGTCACTGACGCATCAAGCAATTCTATTGGGCTTGATGGTAGGAGGCTCAAATGGCTGTGAGCACTATGCGACTTAACTTCAGAGGTCATCAGTCGCCTAGAACTTAGAACAACTTAAACCTACCTAACCTAAGGACATCACACACATCCATGCCCGAAGCAGGATTCGAACCTGCGACCGTAGCGGTCGCTCGGTTCCAGACTGTAGCGCCTAGAACCGCACGGCCACTCCGGCGGCGATGGTAGGAGCTCTCTCTCTCTCTCTCTCTCTCTCTCTCTCTCTCTCTATATATATATATATATATATATATATATATATATATATATATATAATCTCACACACATCCTCCCCCTCCCCCCCTCTCCCTGTCTCTCTCACTATCACACAAAACAATTCTCTCTCAAGAGTATATATTGCCTAGGTATAAATTTCTATAGACCTAGTCATCGGCCCTTCCACTGGACGTTCTAATGTCGGCTCCTAGGATTTTTCATTCTGTACAGTACGGCAAGTGACAGAGAGAGAGAGAACGCGAGAAATATTTATGTATTTCTGATAAATTGCTTCCCTCGAAAATTGACTTCCTTCGTACCTCCTCTGTGTTATCACAGATGACGTGTCACTGATCTCGTTGTACTAAGACTGCAGTACATACGAGGTGCCTAGTTTCTTCCAAGTTAGAAACGAGCCGAAGATCTCCGTAGTGCTTCGTCTGCCTTTTCGTTTAGCAGTTGTTTATTATTCTGCTGGTGATGAACACTTTTGAAATAATGGAATGAAAGCCTGCTATTGAGAAATGCTTTTATATGATACGCAGATAAATTCATTGTTTACTTTTTCTAATTTTAATAACAAAATTAATTATTTTGATGTGCAATTTTCGGAAACAGCAGCCAGTCGCGGAGGAGAACCACAAATTAAGCAGTCTTTCTCATGACGCAGTACCGAATCAACCGTGTGTCCCTGGTATCTCACTCTGAGGCCCACGAGATAGAAAAGCCGTAGCGCGTACCTCACAGCACCTGACACTGCAAGTCTTATGAGTGCAAGCAGCTGTCTCTGTGGAGTAGCGAGTAATATTTCAGACCAGTTTAGCAATTCCTGAATACGTGTTTAAATGCAAGTTCTCGATAGCACAGGAATAAATTAAGACCTTTAGTGGGTATTTTTCAATCAAAAATTGTTATCTCGTGGTCGCAACACGGAGTAGAGAGTTCTAGAAGTGTGGCGGACAAGCCCAATAGTGTGACGTCACAAGTTCGTTGCAGGCCTCTTGTATCTCCTTGGCCCCGCCCCACGCCACATTGTCATCTTCACACTGCTGACATGTAGCTGTTCTAACAATAAACTCTTGTAGGAGAATATGGTGGCTGGAAAGCCAGGAATATAACAGCAGCTTTCCCTCGTCAAGGTAGCTGTTGATGAGTGGATGCCTCTCTTTACGAACGGCTATCCGCAGCGTTCTTCCGCCGCTCCTTCCGTCTCCTTTACCAGCCTATTTTACATGTTTTAGTTCCTCTTGTGTTTTTGTTTACGACAACAACTTTCCACCTACCTGCAACACTCCACACATTTAAGTGTATACAGGTCTTCAACGTTTCAAAATCAATACTTTAAGTCATCTTTATTCACTTCTTCAGAAATTGATTTGAATCTAATTCGCATTGCTCATCTTCCAAAGTTTTATCTTATAGGCTGCAGAATTCATCTACTTCAATTTCGCCTTCTAAAATCCGATGTTTTATTTGGCGTAGATAATTCCGTACTGTACTATGAAATTCTCTCTCCTTTATGCATGGCATAGAGAAAGAATGAGAGGGTGAAATCCTGTTTTGAAGTATAACTACATAGCTACTGCTGATGTATTTCATTTGCTGGCTTTTCAATGAGAAGAGTGTCTCTAATTAATCACATATAAAAATAGGTATCGTTTGTAGAATTTTATAAGTGGCGCTCATTTAGTGCGCGACTCTGCGAAAAATGTATTGCACTGAATGATTCCAGTTACGATACTTAAAACCACATTGAATAGAGAGGCATAAATATCGCTCTTCATTCAGTATTTTATTTTGGACTAGATAATACGTCTTTCGTAATTCAGCATTTTAAGTTTTTAAGCACGAATGCCTAGCTTGCAAATAAAAGGTGAAGTATGCAGATACTTTCACGTTTCCGATGTGAATGTAAACCGTTTTCCAGTACATACTGAAGAAAATGTGTTTTTCAAAATCAGTTACTAAAAATCAACTATTAAAAATTTGAGTTGTCATTTACTCAGATGAAATAGTATACGAAACTGCATTTCTAACCGTTGTGCATTAAATTTATACGAATTAACGAAAACGCTTCAAGTCTTAACGTTTACTTAGCAGCAGTAAGTAAATCAGTTTGAATACCGGAGTGTCATGGCCCTTTTCTAATTGAGATGCCCATACCTTGCCGTGACGTCAGGATTGGTTCGTCGAGACGTTTGAAATCTTAAACCGTAATTTCAAATCCTAACCCTGGTTTAAATAGTAATTCTTCACATAAATTGATTACTGATCAGAATGAAACACGTGTGAAGTTTCCGTAAAATATCCCAGTTTTAACTGCATGTATTGCCTCACACTTGCTGAACAAACGGCATTACATATCGTATTTGCAACTCAGTCACGAAATACTTCATCATCAGAATGAGAAAATATACGGGCAGCTTGTCAACAGCTCATTGCAAATGAAAATTACACGACGCTTTTCAGGTTGCAATCACCCACTGTCGTCTTCGCTTAAAGTATGCGGAAAACGCCCACTGTTTATGGGAATTGTAATATTCATTTACATTACGTAGACGAAATGCGCATTTATTTGGATGTAGAACGGAACTAGAGACCTATCTGGTTTCACTCGTAAAATAATCCATACAAATTATAAAAATGAACATACGTATGTATGATTGGTATGTATGTATGTATGTTCCACACCGCCTCCTAAGCCACTGGACCGATTTCAACCAAACTTGGTACACACATTATTTACTGTCTGGAGAGAGTCACTGTGAGAGTAAGAACCAGCCACCCATCAAAGGGGTGGGGGTGGGGATGGGGATGGGGACGAAAAAGCAGCCCAGGATGCGAGAATACCCATAATTTCATTATGCAGTATTTGAGGACGAAAGCATTTAGACACTTTCAACGAATTTTACACACAATTTCAAACCTTTACGGAAGTTTTTTTCGCTGTCGTCCCCCGGAAGATGATGATAGGGAAAAAGTTTGCAGCTTACTGCATTTTCGCTATTCATGTAGTAAAATTGTCACATGAAGCATGACGTTTTAATTTATTACTTCTTTACTGAAGAATGAATTCCTGACAAATTTTTCGGACGGTATTCGTATGTACCACTGCATGTATAAGAAAATTTACATCATTGTACAGCATTTAGCTCAGGAGATACGCACTGAGTTTGTGAAAAACTACCGCATCATGCAAGACTTTTAAATTTTCTGCTTCGTTGCTACTCATTCTATTTGCAACATATTCCGTAGACAGTATCCAAATTTGCCGATGAATAAACCTACAAAAATATATCATTGTTCGAGACGAAGTTCAGGAGATATGACGTCAAAAAATGAGATATGTGATAAACCGCTGCATCATTGATGGCGTTTTAATTTATTTCTTTACTACTGGCTCTATTCGCAATACATTATTTAGAGGGTATCCACGTATGCATCTGAATGGACGTAGAAAAATATATCACTGTACGACCAATAGTTCAGGAGATATGACGCCATAAATATTCAGCTGCTTCAAACGGAAACTGCAGGGCGAAATTCAGTAGACCTTCATGTGCGATATGTGTACAGATGCATCAGAAATGTGTTAAATATGTGTGAAACATATTTGACAGATGCGTATGCAAGGAAAGCTAGATATGCTACACACATTACCTACAATCTGGAAATAAGTACCGCAATAGTAACAACAAATAGGCTCATAAAGGGGTGAGTGCTATGATGTAGAGAGGGAAGGGAGGAGGAGGAGATACGTACACATAGGAGGAGGAGCAGACAGAGATAGGGGAAGGGGAAATGGACAGAGAAAGGAAAGAGGAGGAGATGGTCGGAGACGGGACGAGGAAGAGACAGGTAGAGAGATGGATATATATGACCTGTGTGTATGCAAACGAAAATGTGGCAGTAAGGAGGTCATTCTAGAAACTTGGAATACTCCAGAATAAAATTTTTCACTTTGCAGTGGAGTGTGTGCTGATATGAAACTTCTTGGCAGATTAAAACTTGGGACCTTTGTCTTTCGCGTGCAAGTGCTCTACTGAATGTGCTTCCCAAACACAACTCACGATCAGTCCTCACATCTGGACCGCGACCTGGAATAATTTCAGTCAGATTAGTTACAAGTCTGGAAAGAAGTATCGTAGGGGAAAGAACAACCAGCCTCCTATTGGGGGAGTGTGTTAACGTGGGGAGAGAAGAGAGGACAAAGAGATGGACAGAAAGCGAGGGGGAGATAGCCACAGGGGAACTGGAAATGGACAGAGAGGAAATGGACAGAGAAATGGAAGAGGAGGGTCAGAGAGAGGAGAGAGAAAAATTCAGAAAGGAGAGGAGATCAAAGAGAGCAGTAGGAGGAGGCTGACAAAGAAAGGGACAGAAAGTGATGGAATTTTAGGGGGAAGAGGAGATGTACAGAGGGAAAAGGAGCAGGTGAACAGAGAGGAGCAACTTGATAACGAGAGGGCAGAGGAGGAGATGGACAGAGAGAGTCGTGAAGATGATGGACAGGGACGTCCTTGTGGAATGAGAGAGGAGGGAGAAGAGATGGATAAAGAGGGAAGGGATGGGTGAGAGAGGGGGAGGAGGAGGTAGATAGAGGGAGCAGATGGACAGAGTGAGGGGGCAAGAGGAGAATGAATAGGAGAGAAGGGGATGGAATTACAGGGGCAGAAGCATAAGGACTGAGGAGGAAGGAACAGATAGACAGAGGGGCGAAGAGCGGATGGAGGGACCCCGAGCTAATGTGGCCCTCCTTCCTATCCAGGCTGCATACCTTCCTTTTCCGCATCCTTCCCTATCCCTCATCTTCGCCTCCCCCCCTCCCCTCACCACTGCCTCTTTCCTTCCCTTTCTCCCCCTCTGGGAGTATGGTTTGTGCCTACGTCCGGAAACGGACGATCGTAAATTAAACGCGCTCTTCGCCTTCTCTGCTTGTATGTCTTCATCCTTCCTTTGTCCTTCTCTTTTCCTTACCTCTTCTCTTTACCCTTTTCTCCGCTGCGGCGTTTGAGACCTCTCTTCTTTCCTTTCCCTTTCTTTGTTTTTCCCTTTCTCTTTCTTCCTCCCTGTGCGTGTCTGAAGGCCGACCCACGCATTTTCGTGCGTAGCCAGTGACGGGATAACGCGTAATTCCCCACCCTGGATAGACAGGTAGGACACGTACGTAACCCCTGGTAACGTCCAGGCCCAGGGAGGGGTGATTACCCGAGCTGATACCTTCCGAAAGTGCCGATTGGTCCCTCCGTCCGTTCGTCGGGAGGTCTGACCTGAGGTGTGAACAATCACCTAAGGCGGGAGTGCCCTCAGAGAGGGCCCCCACAAGGGAGGAGCGCGCCATCGGAGACGCCGGTAATCATGGGGGATTCTTCCGCAATGGTTTCCTCACCTTCCACTATGTCTGCTCACATGTGTAAGTTCACTAAGTGTCAGCCACAGACAGTTCTTCCATCATTGCCACAGTTCCTTGTTGTTTCTCAGTCTGATGAAGGTCATGACTTCGCCATGGTCAACCCTTTCATTATTCAGAAAGGTGTCGACGCAATTGCAGGTCCTGTAAAGTCTTGTTCCAGATTACGGAATGGCACCTTGTTGTCAGAAACAGTCAGTGCCCTCCAGGCACAAAAATTGCTGCATACTTCACTTCTCCACACCTTCCCTGTCTGGGTGGAACCGCACCGTACTTTAAATTCCTCGCGTGGAGTCGTTTATACACGCTCCCTCGATGGATTGTCTGACGACGAAATTCAGCACTACCTGTCTGACCAGGGCGTAACGTCTGTTCATAGAGTTATGAAAAGGGTTGACACGAACATCATTCCAACCCGCACTGTCTTCTTGGCATTTGACAAAGTTCAACTCCCATCTAAAATCAAAGTAGGCTATGTGATAATTTCCGTTCGCCCTTATGTCCCAAACCCTATGCGTTGCTATCGGTGTCAGAGGTTCAATCACACCAGCCAGTCTTGTTCCAATCCGGCCAAATGTGTTACGTGTGGCAAGGATGCCCATGAGGGTGCGTGTCCATCCTCCATCCCCTCGCTGCACCAACTGTATGGGTGACCACGCTGCTTCCTCTCGAGATTGCCCCATTTCCAAGACGAAAAGCTCATCCAGGAAATCAGAGTGAAGGAAAAGGTGTCGACCTTTGCTGCTCGAAAATTATTCGCCAGTCGACAGCCCACCGTGCCTCAGGAAAATACAGCACTGTCCTTGCTTCTCCTCGGCCAACAAAGGAGGTGGCCACGCAGACTTGCGACCTCACCTTTAGTGCCATGGTCGTCAGATCGGCCAGCGCAAAGATCGCCCGTTCAACCTCACCACTTTCGCCTGCCCACTCTACGGTTCACCCTTCATCGGGTTCTGCTAAATCTCGAGCCCAAAAGTCAGACACCAAGACTTCGAAAAAAGAGCATACTCGTGAAGATTTTTTACGTACCCCAACTTCACAACCATCGGTTCCTCCTTCATCTAAACATCATATTTCCAAGAAGGCTAATAAGAAACCCAGTTCATCTCCTTCTCCGCCAAGGCGTGTCTCATCTACAGCACCACCTGGCGGAAATCGCCCTCGGCCGTCTCCTGTGTCGCCGAGGCGCACTGCTGGCGGCCGATCAACCGGCCGATCGCTGGTGGCAGGAGCTGCTCCTGAACAATCAGGATCTTCTGCCTTCGGCTGAATGCCATTCCATGCTGTCGGTGGCAAGCTCTGAGCAGTCGTTGAGTTGACAGCAACCTTGGTCACATTCCTCCATTTTCTGTTCACCCTATGTCCATTATCCACTGGAATATCCGCGGCATTAGAGCCAATCGGGATGAATTGTCGATCCTCTTACGATCCTACTCGTCGGTCATCTTCTGTCTTCAGAAAACAAAGCTGCATCCCCATGACCACTTTGTTCTCCCCCATTTTCAGTCCGTCCAATTTGATCTCCTCTCTGTTGAAGGCACTCCAGCCCATGGAGGACTCATGATTCTTCTCCATGATACTCTCCATTATCACCCAATCCACTTACACACTTCCTTCCAAGCTGTCGCTGTCAGTCTTTCCCTTTCTGGATATACCTTTTCTCTTTGTACTGTATACATTCCATCGTCCACACCAATGGCACGAGCTGATCTCCTTCATCTTCTTCTCCAGCTTCCACCCCCCTATTTGCTGGTTGGGGACCTCAATGCCCACCACCCGCTTTGGGGATCTCCACATCCTTGTCCACGTGGCTCACTATTGCTAGACGTCGTCCACCAAGCGGATCTAGTTTGCCTCAACACTGGGGTCCCTACATTTTTGTCTGCCTCCAAGACAAATTTCTCTCATTTAGACCTTTCGGTCGGTACGGTTCCGCTAGCTCGGCGCTTCGATTGGTTCGCTCTTGCTGATACACACTCGAGTGACCACTTTCCATGTGTCCTTCGATTGCAGCTACAACTGCCATATATGCGCCCGCGACGCTGGAAGTTTGCCCAAGCCGATTGGACACTTTTTTCGTCTCTAGCGACATTTCCTAGCGTCGACGATGAGGTCACACATATTACCGACGTTATTCTTACAGCTGCGGAACGTTCAATGCCACGCACCTCCGAATTGCCCCGGCGCCCGCCCAGTTCCTTGGTGGAACGAGGCATGCCGTGACGAAATACGTGAGCGGCGACGTGCTCTTCGCGTTTTCCGCCACCATCCTACTTTGGCCAACTGTATCCGCTATAAGCAGTTCCGTGCGCGATGCCGTCGCGTCATCCGCGATAGCAAGAAGGCAAGCTGGAAATTCTTTATTAGTTCATTTAACACCTTCACTCCCTCCTCCGAAGTTTGGAGTCGGATTCGACGGTTATCAGGCGCGCCTAGTTTCTCCCCGGTCTCTGGGCTCACTGTCGCGTGTGATACGTTAGTGGACCCCATCGCAATTTCTAACTCCTTGGGTGAACACTGTGCTGAGATTTCGAGTTCTTCAAATTACCCGCCAGCGTTTATCCCGAAGAAACGTGCAGCGGAAGTGCAACCTCTTGCTTTCTTCTCTCAAAATCGCGAAAGCTATAATACTGTTTTCTCCATGCGGGAACTCCAACATGCACTCTCTTCTCGCTCCTCCGCCCCAGGACCGGATGGTATCCACAACCAAATGTTGCTGCATTTATCAACCCATAGTCTGCGTTACCTCCTTCGCATTTATAATCGAATTTGGACCGACAGTACTTTCCCGAGACGATGGCGGGAAGCTATCGTCGTTCCTGTTCCGAAACCTGGAAAGGACAAACAACTCCCCTCTAGCTATCGCCTCATTTCTCTCACGAGTAGTGTATGTAAGGTTTTGGAGCGTATGGTGAATTGCCGTTTAGCTTGGTGGCTGGAGTCCCGCAGTCTTTTAACACCTGCCCAATGCCGTTTCCGAAAGCATCGTTCTGCAGTTGACCATCTTGTTTCTCTCTCCACTTACATCATGAACAATTTTCTCCGGAAACGCCAAACAGTAGCAATATTTTTTGATCGGGAGAGAGCATACGATACCTGTTGGAGGACAGGCATCCTCCGCACACTGTTCTCTTGCGGCTTTCGAGGTCGGCTGCCCCTTTTTCTTCGCGAATTTATGGCAGAGCGCACATTTCGAGTGCGGGTGAACACTACTCTCTCCCGTACTTTCTCCCAAGAAAACGGGGTACCCCAGGGCTCCGTGCTAAGTGTTGTACTGTTTGCTATTGCCATAAATCCAATTATGGATTGTCTCCTCCCTGATATCTCGGGCTCCCTCTTTGTGGAAGATTTTGCGATCTACTACAGCTCTCAACGGACCAGCCTTCTTGAACGACGTCTTCAAGGATGTCTCGATCGCCTCTACTCTTGGAGCACCGAAACCGGCTTCCGTTTTTCTCCCAGTAAGACCGTTTGTGTTAATTTTTGGCGACGTAAGGAGTTTCTTCCACCCTCCTTACATCTAGGACCTGTCAACCTTCCGTTTTCGGACGTCGCTAAATTCTTGGGTCTTATGTTTGACAGAAAACTGTGCTGGTCCTCCCACGTTTCCTATCTTTCGGCTCGCTGTCTGCGATCGCTCAACACTCTCCGTGTCCTGAATGGTACCTCCTGGGGAGCGGACCGAGTGGTCCTTCTCCGCCTCTATCGCGCCTTAGTGCACTCGAAATTGGACTATGGAAGCATAGTTTACTCCTCTGCTCGGCCGTCTATTCTTCGTCGTCTCGACTCTATCCACCATCGTGGATTACGTTTAGTGTCTGGAGCTTTTTACACCAGCCCTGTGGAAAGCCTTTATGCTGAGACTGCTGAACCTCCGCTGTCCAATCGGCGAGCAGTCCTTCTGAGTCGTTATGCTAGCCATCTGTCTTCCTGCCTGCTAATCCAGCCCATGACATTTTTTTCGACGCCTCCTTTGATGTAGGGTATGCAGGCCGCCCCTCCTCCCTACTACCACCGGGAGTCCGCTTCCGTCACCTGCTCCATTCTCTTTCCTTCCGCTTTCCTAAAACCTTCTTGACAACTTGGGGTACAGCACCGCCTTGGCTCCGTCCCCGGATCTGCCTGCTCCGTGACCTTTGTCAATTTCCCAAGGATGGTACCCCTTCACTTGTTTATCGTCGGGCATTTGCTGCTCTATGTGCACAAATGAAGGAAGCCACATTTATTTACACTGAAGGCTCGAAAACATCGTTAGGTGTAGGGAGTGCCTATATTGTTGGCGACACCCCAAATAAATTTCGGCTTCCCGACCAGTGTTCGGTTTATACTGCGGAGGTTTACGCTGTTTTCCAGGCTGTCAACTACATCCGCCGCCATCAGCGGATTCAGTACGTTATCTGCTCAGATTGTCTCAGCTCTCTCCTCAGTCTCCAAGCTCTTTACCCTGTGCACCCTCTGGTCCACCGGATTCAGGACTGTCTGCGCTTCCTCCACCTGGGGGGCGACTCGGTGGCGTTCCTCTGGTTCCCGGGACACGTTGGTATCGGTGGAAATGAGGCAGCCGATATTACGGCCAAGGCTGCAGTCTCTCTTCTTCGGCCAGCTATTCAATCGATTCCCTTCGCCGATCTACGGAGCGTTTTATGTCGTCGTGTTGTTCTTTTATGGCACGCACATTGGTCGACACTTCCCCATAATAAGTTGTGGGACGTGAAAGCTCTTCCTTGTGCTTGGACCTCTTCCTCCCGAACGCGTCGTCGGGAGGAGGTAATTTTAACTAGACTCCGGATAGGGCACTGTCTTTTTAGCCATCGACATCTTTTAAGCTGCGATCCTCCCCCACTCTGTCCCCACTGCTCTCAACTGTGGACGGTAAGACACCTTTTAATTAAGTGCCCCTATTTTACTCCGTTACGCGCCCGTCTACAGCTGTCGCCCAATATATCGTCAATTTTAGCAGATGACACGCTCTCGGCCGATCGCGTTCTCGAGTTCATTAGTGCCAGTGAAATGACGTCAGTCATTTGAAGCTTTTTTTTTTGGGGGGGGGGGGGACAACCAACCCCTTTCTGTAGTGGATTTTTAAGCTTTCCGTCTGCTTTTAGTTTCTACAATTTTTTGACTTTCGTTCCCATTGCTGCTGGTTTCCATTTTCGGTTTTTACTGTTTCCTAAGTCACGGACCGGTCGCTAATGACCATAGCAGTTTTGCGCCCTAAAACAAAAAAAAAAAGTTAGGGGAGGAGGAGATGGAGAGAGTGGGGTTGGAGGACGTGAACAAGAGAGGGGGTGGTGTACAGAGAGATGCAGGGGTGGCGATGATGGACAGGGACAAGGCACTAAATAGACAAAGGAGGGACGGATGTGAATAAAGGAAGAGGGGACTGGTAGGGAAAGGGAGAAGGGAAGGCGGACGGAGAGAGGAGGAGGAGTAGGAGGAGGGGGAGGAGATGAATTAATAGAAGATCGGAATAAATAAATACCGGGGCAGTGCCGGGTTTCATAGCTAGTGTATGATAAAGAGTGTGCCAACTTCATCTACATTGAGAAGCTCTGAGTGTAGCACGAAATTGTGTCGATGGTAACGTTAGATGATGAAGTGTGGAACGTAATGTTTTATCAGTACACACAAGCCTGTTGGCTTACGTCTATATTTGTCACAAGACACGATTGAAGTACAGACATGAGCGTCAGAAGTTTATTTAATGTTGAAGAACAATAACTCAATCGGAAACCAGTACAAATTAAGAAGGCGGCAGAAGTCTCGTCGTTTTTCGTGTGCTAATTTCATTCTGAAAACACGAGTACAGCTATGGATTTCTAATTCTCCCAAGTCGAGCCTTTTGTTATGTGACCCTATGCCACTACCAAACAATCGGAAACATGTATAGCGAACTAGCAAGAAGGAAACAAGCAGATTCTTCTGTGGTTATTGGAAGTTAGAATATTCTTCGTCAAATGCTGGATTAAAAATGCCGTCAAGAGAATGCAGCACTTAGGCTGTTACGGGTTATAGAAAAATATGAAGTAGATGCCACATGGAGAATAGCAGATGCAATCCGTGGCAATAAGAGTTGCCATTGATATGTATCGTGCCTCATTCCATATGTACTATTCATCCGATGCGGTGTTCGTTAATTCGCGACTACCTACTGTATTCCAATAAGGCGTAACCTAGAGGTTCTTCATAGCGCTGCATTTATTTAGTCCTTTGAATTTATAATCATCTTGCAAGTTAGATACGGTATGAGCGTTACCAGTCGACAGTTGAGTGTCCTTATTTTCAGAGGTTCGTTAAAACGGATGGAAAAGTCATTTAATCGCTCAATGATTCGACGCCTGGTAGCATATAAGGTTTGCCTCTTCATGTGCGTAACAAATCAGGGTTGGGATAATTTATTACTGTTCTCATCTGCAGTTCCATAGGCTTCAGGAGAAACTAAAATTGGCACTCCCACGAACAAATTGTGCTACAGGGTTCTACGAAAATCCTTCTACGCCTGCGAAACAAGTTTTCAACATCTCAATCCACACCAGGAACCCATTGTTTGGCGTAATATGTTCCCCATAGTGTATGTTTTTACCACCTTCCCCTTACGCGCTATGCTAACAGAATACTGCGCTCAGGAACGTGATTTGGGCGGTGCAGACAACAAATTTTACATTTTAAGATTCATTCATTACTCCCTGGCTTTAGATGTGGTTTAATCGCACTTACGTTCGGCGGTGTTACAACAAACACAAAGAAAGTAATTAAAAGCACCTGTTCGTCCGAACGGCACTGTTACACACATTACAAATACCAGCGATTGAGCTGCTTGTGATCATCCTTTGAATTTTATTTATTGCCTTCAATATTTCCAGCTTCACAAGATCCCTTCCTGAGCTTCAGATGCTGATATATTTATTTAGCTACCTCATTTGAATATCAGTGGCCGCAGACGGCACCTGGTATTTACAAACGATTGCCTCCCTGCGTTAATCCCGCAGATATTCTACTTCCCTCTCCCTCTGAAGGCATTAGCCGGAAAGCTCTTCCGGGACGAATCGGCTGTCCCGAAATACCTGGTATTATCTGCGGCGAGTGGCACGGTTATAGATTTATCGCTTTGCGATGTAGCCGTAATTCACGCGACGGATTGCGGTGGAAAGACATTCGCCAACGGCAATCCAATGAAACGCGCTCCTCTAACACTTCTCTTTTTCCCCTCTAAATGCAGTCGCCGGCTGTTGAAAGTGCCACAAAAACGACAGCGCGCTTTTCGAAGCCTGCATTACCTTCTCTGTGTCCAAAGGTGGGCGTATCAGTCACAATTTGTAGCTTACCGTTAAATCTTCGTTGATTTTACTGTCTCATGAGCCTCATAAATATACACCAATGTGGAAACGTACGCTGATCTCTACGAGAATCGTATAGGTTATACAGGGAGAATAAAAGTGCAAATAAATACAATACTGGCCATTAAAATTGCTACACCAAGAAGAAATGCAAATGATAAATGGGTATTGATTGGACAAATATATTATACTGGAACTGACGTGCGATTACATTTTCACGCAATTTGGGTGCATAGATCCTGAGAAATCAGTAACCAGAACAACCATATCTGGCCGTAATAAGGGCCTTGATACGCCTGAGCATTGAGTCAAACAGAGCTTGGATGGCGTGTACAGGTACAGCTGCCCATGCAGCTTCAACACGATACCACAGTTCATCAAGAGTAGTGACTGGCGTATTGTGACGAGCCAGTTACTCTACCACTATTGACCAGACGTTTTTAATTGGTGAGAGATCTGGAGAATGTGTTGGCCAGAGCAGCAGTCGAACATTGTCTGTAACCAGAAAGGCCCGTACAGGACCTGCAACATGCGGTCGTGCATTATCCTTCTGAAATGTAGGGTTTCGCAGGGATCGAAGGAAGGGTAGAGCCACGGGTAGTAACACATCTGAAATGTAACGTCCACTGTTCAAAGTGCCGTCAATGCGAACAAGAGGTGACAGTAACCAATGGCACCCCATACCATCACGCTGGGTGATACGCCAGTATGGCGATTACGAATACACGCTTCCAATGTGCGTTCACCACGATGACGCCAAACACGGATGCGACCATCATGATGCTGTGAACAGAACCTCGATTCATCCGAAAAAATGACGTTTTGCCATTCGTGCACCCAGGTTCGTCGTTGAGTACACCATCGCAGGCGCTCCTGTCTGTGATGCAGCGTCAAGGGTAACCGCAGCCACGGTCTCCGAGCTGATAGTCCATGCTGCTGCAAATGTCATCGATCTGTTCGTGCAGATGGTTGTTGTCTTGCAAACGTCCCCATCTGTTGACTCAGGGGTCGAGACGTGGCTGCACGATCCGTTACAGCCATGCGGATAAGATGCCTGTCATCTCGACTGCTAGTGATACGAGGCCTTTGGGATCCAGCACGGCGTTCCGTATTACCCTCCTGAAGGCAACGATTCCATATTCTGCTAACAGTCATTGGATCTTGACCAACGCGAGCAGCAATGTCGCGATACGATAAACGCCAATCGCGATAAGCTACAATCCGACCTTTATCAAAGTCGAAAATATTATGGTACGCATTTCTCCTCCTTACACGAGCCATCACAACAACGTTTCACCAGACAACGCCGGTCAACTGCTGTTTGTGTATGAGTAGTCGGTTGGAAACTTTCCTCATCTCAGCACGTTGTAGGTGTCGCCACCGGCGCCAAGCTTGTGTGAATGCTCTGAAAAGCTATCATAGCATCTTCTTCCTATCGGTTAAATTTCGCGTCTGTAGCATGCCATCTTCGTGGTGTAGCAATTTTAATGGCCAGTAGTGTACCACGACGTTTGTAAAGAAGATTTGGGAAACCACTGATGTAACATCACACACACTCTCCGTTCACGAAACATTTCGTTTACACCTCCACTTCAGATCGCTTCACATTTTTTGTTGGGCAATTTATTTGTCCCATTCTCCGCTGGAGAAGTTGCTGTCCATGCATCAGCACGGCTTTAGAAAGCATCGCTCCTGCGAAACGCAAGTCGCCCTTTCTTCACATGATATCGTTCGCACCATGGATGAAGGCTATCAGACGATGGACTCCCGGAAAGCGTTTGACTCGGTGCCCCACTGCAGACTCCTAACTAAGTTACGAGCATATCGGATTGGTTCCCAAGTATGTGAGTGGCACGAAGACTTCTTAAGTACGAGAACCCAGTACGTTATCCTCGATGGTGAGTGTTCATCGGAGGTGAGGGTATCATCTGGAGTGCCGCAGGGAAGTGTGGTAGGTCCGCTGTTGTTTTCTATCTACATAAATAATCTTTTGGATAGGGTGGATATCAATGTGTGGCTGTTTGCTGATGATGCTGTGGTGTACGGGAAGGTGTCGTCGTCGAGTGACTGTAGGAGGATACAAGATGACTTGGACAGGATTTGTGATTGGTGGAAAGAATGACAGCTAACTCTAAATATAGATAAATGTAAATTAATGCAGATGAATAGGAAAAAGAATCCCGTAATGTTTGAATACTCCATTAGTAGTGTAGCGCTTGACACAGTCACCTCGATTAAATATTTGGGCGTAACATTTCAGAGCGATATGAAGTGGGACAAGCATGTAATGGCAGTTGTGGGGAAGGCGGACAGTCGTCTTCGGTTCATTGGTAGAATTTTGGGAAGATGTGATTCATCTGTAAAGGAGACCGCTTATAAAATACTAATACGACCTATTCTTGAGTACTGCTAGAGCGTTTGAGATCTGTATCAGGTCGGAATGAGGGAGGACATAGAAGCAATTCAGAGGCGGGCTGATAGATTTGTTACTGGTAGGTTTGATCATCACGCGAGTGTTACGGAAATGCTTCAGGAACTCGGGTGGGAGTCTCTAGAGGAAAGGAGGCGTTATTTTGGTGAATCGCTACTGAGGAAATTAAGAGTACCAGCATTTGAGGCTGACTGCAGTGCATTTTACTGCTGCCAACTTATACTTCGCGGAAAGACCACAAAGATAAGAGAGATGAGGGCTCGTACAGAGGCATATAGGCAGTCATTTTTCCCTCGTTCTGTATGGGAATGGAACACGGAGAGAAGATGCTAATTGTGGTACGAGGTACCCTCCGTCACGCACCGTATGGTGGATTGCGGAGTGTGTATGTAGATGTAGAGCCCTCACGTTGCACAGGTGCTTAGCACTGTGCGCCGTGGAGATGGCCCGTTTGGGACGGCTGCTATCGGCCCACGCGCGACGCGCGCCTTATGAACGGCGGCCACCGCCGCGGTGTTTCCACAAGGGGCGTGTTCGCCTCTGCCTTTGTTGGGCAATCAGGGCGGCCGTGTCGGGGCGGGGGCACAGGCCGGCGGCAATTACTCGAGCCGTCGCTTTGTCTCGTCACCAGCGGGCCGGGAGACGGACGGCGCCGCGTCGGCCCGGAACCGCTGCACCGCGGCGCAGCGCGCCCCGCCTTGACAGCCCGCTCTGTGCAGTCGTACGCTGCGGGGCGCGCGAGAGCGTCTGTGTGCGTGTACTCACTCCTACACGGAGTCTCGGCTTGATTTAAGGCTCCTTTCTCTTCACGAATGTCACCACACCTTTCAGTTCTTAGCGTCTCTCGCGTTTTCTCGACAAGCACAGCCGGAAAAGAGATGGCTTTCTTGATAGCGGGCATCAACACTGACGGGCAAAACAAAATGTGCAGTGCACGAGCCAAGAAAAAATGTTTCAGACAGGGATAGTAAACCGTTGACTACTGTAACCAACGTTTTCGAATTGTTCGTTTGTTACGGAGTCGAGAAACTTCTTTGTAGTTCTTGTAGGCTCGCCCTTTACGGTGATACATGCTCTGTCTGAAAAACTCGCCCTGACTACGTATTTTAATAGTATTTATTTCCCGTTTAGGATTTTTGTGAAGTGTATTCTGTTTCATGGAATGTTTCACCAAGAATTTAAAATTGAGCAGGTTCTTGAGTGTTCTGCCGGATTCATGCTCTACTTCTACACTCGACGAAAATTAAAACAAAAAATAATGGAGAAAATTTGTGCCGCATGCTAGACAAATACACTGAAGACCCAAAGAAACTGGTGCACCTGCCTAATATCGTGTAGGGCCCCCGCGAGCACCCCGTTATTCTCTTTTCTTCTACGCTTTATCAGTTCGTCTTTGTGTGGCTTAAATCATTTTCCACGCTAAGCAGGTATTTCATTCCTTTCACCAACCGTAGATATTTATTGACCAAGTGTGTCATATGGCATGCTTCATGTTAGCTTTCGCTGCCCTCCTTTGTCCTTTTCTCGAGGAGATTATCAGTTAAAGATGTAATTATGGCAACCGGAAGTTATTTATTGGGAGGGTGGAGCACACATTTTAGGTCAACATTGGCAGTTTAAATTGTGACCAGTCACTTCCCATTGGTCACCTAATCCCTGTCACCTAAATCCAAACCGTCGATTGTAGGAGAATGGCCCATGATTTAGAGCAAGTCACATTTTGACAGGGATAAAATTTGATCCCCAACCATTCGAGTTCGCACTCGTACTCTTCATTAATACTACACACAATTTTCACTAGGGGCGATATCATTTCGTCAATTCCGAAATTATTTTTTGCAGGAACCAGTTTACCGTTCTTCTTGATTTGCACGCATAACGTTAAAGTCACTGAATTTAATTTAGAGCGTCATACAAGATATGTTCCGTTGATTGCTGCTGTAAACCATTATACTTTCACGCACAATATTACTCCTTAATAACTTTCTCAAAATTACTTCCCACATATGATTCATTTCTTATTCTTTCTTGACACTTCCCTGCTTTTCACACCATGTGTGTTATTCTCAAAAAAACGGTAAAATTTACTGTGCCATGCTACCTTTTAGGGTTACTGTTAGTGTGTAGCGAGTAGCTCTCTATGACTCCAAACTGACTGTGTGCTCGAACGAGGAACTCAAGTTTTTGTGTAAACTATATTGCCCAACGACTGCAAATCTGGTTGCCAGTTAGATAGACGTGGAACAGTTACATTTGACACGTCGTCAGATAAAACACGTTTGATTAGTAGTCGTACTAGTACTGGGGAGAAAGGTCTGATTTGAAGACCTGTTTCATCGAAACCGGTAATTACAAATGAATGTCTCACTGATAAGGAATGAATATTCTGTCCACAAAATTTCACGCTGCACTAGTACAGATCAGTTTTCATTTCAGCTATCTCAGATAAATTTCCGGATAACATAGTGACATAATTTGATGTATCAACATCTCTTAGCGAGCGTCTGTATCTAGCATACGGTGAGCGCAATAGTTCGGTCCTATCTGTACGGAGGACTTTTTGAGACCACACAGGGAGCTGAACATTATTAGATTCGCTTTGAAGGCGCAGCTAAAAAGACTTGAGGAAAACTGAAATCATACTTACTGGGAAGATATGGAGTACAACTCAGATGCAAGGCTGTTGTTGGTATGAAAATGAATGACCCTTGGAACTCGCTGCGAATACATTCCGGAGGAATGAGGGAGATGACGTAGTTCTGGGAACCTCAAACTTATGTACCGTTACGTCAAGGACTGCCGCTGTTATGCGTTTCATTAGACACTCCTGGAAAGATGCCTACCATATTCAGAACAGATTTCCCTGTTTAATTGGTTAATTCTGAGGACGAAATATAGCTGTTAATCAAGTAAATTTAGTAGTGATGCACAGTACTGAAAATTAGCATGCGAATGAGCCATAACCTGGTCCTAAACAAGTTTTTCACAGGTTATTGGTAATGTCATACTTATTGTATTTCTAAGTGGCCGCTCACCATTTGCAGTCGTGGCTGATATTAACGTCTTCTTTATTTACGGATATTTATTGATTTAAGTGAAGAAGGCAGAATACTGTCTCACGATGTGCTGTAATCGGTTCTGGTGGTTGGTGACAGTTGGATACGTGACTAGCTATACAGGGTGGTCCATTGATAGCGACCAGGCCAAATATCTCACAAAGTAAGTATCAAACGAAAAAACTACAAGGAACGAAATTCGTCTAGCTTGAAGGGGGAAACCAGATGGCGCTATGGTTGACCCGGTAGATGGCGCTGCCATAGGTCAAACTGATATCAGCTGCGTTTTTTTTTTTTTTTTTTTAAATAGGAACCCCCATTTTTATTACATATTCGTGTAGTACGTAAAGGAATAGGAATGTTTTAGTTGGACCACTCTTTTCGCTTCATGATAGACGGCGCTGTAATAGTCACAAACGTATAAGTACATGGTATCACGTAACATTCCGTAACGGTATTTGCTTCGTGATACATTACCCGTGTTAACATGGACCGTTTACCAATTGCGGAAAAAGTCGATATCGGGTTGATGTATGGCTGTTGTGATCAAAATGCCCAACGGACGTGTGCTATGTATGCTGCTCGGTATCTTGGACGACATTATCCAAGTGTCCGGACCGTTCGCCGCGTAGTTATGTTATTTCGAGGCTGATCCGCACATCAGTAGGAGACAAATTGCGTGACGATCGCGAATCTCCAAAACGTCGGTGTTGAGAATGCTACATCAACATCTATTGCAACCGTACCATATTTCTATGCACTAGGAATTTCATGCCGTCGACTTTGAACGTCGTGTACAGTTCTGCCACTGGGCACAAGAGAGATTACGGGACGATGACTGACTTTTTGCACGCGTTCTATTTAGCGACGAAGCGTCATTCACCAACAGCGGTAACGTAAACCGGCATAATACGCACTATTGGACAACAGAAAATCCACTCTGGCTGCGATAAGTGAACATCTGCGACCTTGGCGGGTTAATGTATGGTGCGGCATTATAGGAGGAAGGATAATTGGCCCCCATTTTATCGATGGTAATCTAAATGGTGCAATGTACGCTGATTTCCTACGTAATGTTATACTGACGTTACTGCAAGATGTTTCACTGCATGACAGAATGGTGATGTACTTCCACCATGATGGATGTCCGACACATAGCTGGCGTGCAGTTGAAGCGGTAGTGAATAGCATATTTAATGACAGGTGGATTGGTTGTCAAAGCACCATACCATGGCCCGCACGTTTACCGGATCTGACGTCCCCGGATTCCTTTCTGTGGAGAAAGTTGAAGGATATTTGCTATAATGGTCCACCGACAACGCCTGACAACATGCGTCAGCGCATTGTCAATGCATGTGCGATCTTTACGGAAGGCGAACTATTCGCTGTTGAGAGGAATATCGTTACAAGTATTGCGAAATGCATTGAGGTTGACGGACATTATTTTGAGCATTTATTGCATTTATGTATTTACAGGTAATCACGCTATAACAGCATGCGTTCTCAGACATGGTAAGTTCACAAAGGTACATGTATCACATTGGAACAACCGAAATAAAATGTTCAAACGTACCTACGTTCTGTATATTAATTTAAAAACCTACCTTCAAGCAATTTCGCCACCATTTTCACTCTCACTTAAAATGTAGCAAAATTGTCGAAACGTTTGTTCAAGACGACGCTCTTAATTGATTGAAACTTTGCCCTTTAGTTTTCAGTAGCATTTTTTTAAACTGAAGACTCCAAGTACAATGATCACAACTAGGTTATGTGTATGTCTTCATTACCTGTAAGTCGATTGCAGGCAACATCTAGAGCTCCTACTATTAAAATTAGTGGTTGTTAATTAAGCGTAATCTACAAATAACTCAGTGGGACAACAGTATAAGCAGTTCAGCGAAACAACTTTTCTCGAGCGCTACCAGAGGTATTATACTGAAAGCAATGTCGGTCGTGTTTGGACAAGACTTTTCCACGTAACTGCAACGAATCTAGACGGCTTCTACACTTTCTGTCCGTAACCTTAAGGTTTGGCGAAGCTCCGCACTTACAAATGGAATTTATCGGTTGGTCACGTTAGAGAATATCCAAGTTGTTCAAGTATTTGTTCTAATTGCAGCGATTAGAAGTTGTGTATGGATCTTTAACTCGGTTTTATATTGTATAATGTTTCTGTTATTTTGCTCCGTATAAAAGATACACAAACTTTCAATACTCGGACACATTACGCGATTCACAGAGAATAGCAATCATGTCTGCTTTACTTAGTAGGTGATGGGCTTTTATAAATTACGTGACGGGGTCGCAAATAGGCTAATGCAAGTTGTACGGCTCTGATAAAAAATAAACAGGGAAGAGCTTATTCCGGATAGAAAAATGTATGGGCAGGAGAAAAAAAGAGTAACAGGGAGAGGATGCTGAAGCCGTGAGTATGTTTACTACGATACTGTTCCGTTTTTCTTCAAAAGTCGGGCGGAGAGCAAGAGATTTTCATCTTTTTCTTTACACGTTTATTCGAAAAGGACAAGTTCTGGATACACTGTTGTGGAAATTTATGCAGATTAAAACTTTCAAATGAAGGTGTATCTTCGATATATCAGCATAAACTAGTTTCTGAGGGCAAGTACGTTAAATGCATTGCAGCTAGACTTAAGGAAATATCAGTAATAAATTGTGGGGCGTGTTTCGTTTGTACTTAATAATAGCTTCATAAACATCTACCACTCCACAAGTCACCTGAAGGTATGTGGTGGAAGGTACTTCTTGTACCACTGTCCTTTACTCCCTTTACTGTCCCATTCGCGAAAGGTGCATGGGCAAGAACGGCTATCGATACGCGACATTGTGAGCTCTAATTTTTCTGATTTCTTCGTCATGATATGTGTATACAGGAGGAAGTAATAGACTGCCTGACTTCACTTAGAATGCACACTCTCTAAAGCGTAGTGTGTAACGCATCGTAATTTTGTCTGTTAATACTCTCCATATTTGTCTCCATGTATAAGCGCGACTGCTCAGATAAGCAGCAATCTGTTTGCTGTCACAATTCCTAAGCAAAAATATAATCCCGCTTTTCCTAACATCTCATGTAGTCATTGAGGCTGTGGGAGTATGTTTCCCTTTAGTATGTTAATTCATTTGAAAATATTGAGTCCTTTAGTTCCTAAGAGATCAGAGACGACGGGCTCATGTGTGGATCTCTATCAAACTACTCGAAGAAATTTTCAGGAAAGACCGTCAGAACAATCACACACGACTCGCTGGCGCTGGCATCAGTTTTAATCGCACGTGTCCCCCGTTCTAAAGCTGTAAAATTCAAATCTCCCTCTGTTACACTAGTACAGTAGTGATATTTACCTGCGATATTTTAATATTAGGTGGTCGTCGTACCTCACAATACAGATGGTTATGATCGCCGATTCTCGCAATCGCGACATTTTAACGTAGCTTAGGCGGACCCATGAGGTCGCAGTCAGATGTATTCTGTATCTTGATATGCACACGTCTATCTGATTACGTCCTCCTGTGTGATGTCGAGACGTGCCATTTCCTTAGCGATAATTACAGTCTGAGCGTGCTTATAGCATTCGCTTTCTAGAAATATAGTGTGACTACCTACAATACCGCAGCTGTCAGCTAATTACTAGTGCTTTTCTTGTAACACTTCACGAGGTCTCTACAGCTTCGGGACCGAGTGTCAGTTCTGCGTAGAAGCTCCTGTTTAGGGACTTGTTTTGTACAGAAGGCATTAAGAACGCCTAGGGTGACCTCTCACTCGCACAAAGGAGCTCTGTGCATTCCGCCGTCAGAGCTCGTGCTGCACAAAGCTGCTCAGTTTCTCTCTTAGCTTCAGGCGCTACTAACAGCATGTTAATCAAAACTAACACTCACTTTGTGCTTTTCAGTTCCGAAAAACTTTCTAATCTGTAGTGTACCAATGCCTACGGAAGGAAAAGTACTGTATGCAACCAAAAGTATCCTGACACTCCTATGTATTGCGGAATTGACCACTAAATACCACGAGGGGACCCGCCAGTATACCAACCTAATCTAAAGGATTACTATCCTTCCCCACCCAGACTCTCCCCCCCTCCCGTTCCACAATGATATGTTTGTCGTTACATGTCACAGTCTCTTGTGCTCCCCCCCCCCCCCCCCCCCTCACCACAACAGCACACTGGACTCGCATTCGGGAGGACGACGGTTCAATGCCGGGTCCGGCCATCCTGATTTAGGTTTTCCGTGATTTCCCTAAATCGCTTCAGCCAAATGCCGGGATGGTTCCTTAGAAAGGGCACGGCCGATTTCCTTCCCTAATCCGAGCTTGTGCTCCGTCTCTAATGACCTCGTTGTCGACGGGACGTTAAACAGTAATCTCCTCCTCCTCCCTCACCACAACCACCACCACCACCGCTTTGAACCTTCAACCAATCGCCTATGGGTAGGTCCGTTGAAGTTTCTTGCCCCTCCCCCATCAATCTACCACCCAAATTTCTCCCACCTCTTCACTCTCTTTTTTTACTGCTTCAACATTTAATGAAATGTGCACTCATATCCAAACTGTCATTTTATTCAGCACCCTCCCCAACCCATCCTTCGACATTCCACCCCACTGTACTTCATTCCAGACCCTCTTCTTTCTCTTAATTATACTGTTAACCATCTTAATTTTATAATTCTTGGCTTAGCAATATATATTTCTGTATCTCTCGCATCCTTCTTCAGCAAGCATCAATTTACCCCTCCCATGGCCCACCCCCCGCGCTTTTAACTGCTTTTGTTAACTTTAGTATTTTGTATTATCAATAGGACTTACTGTATTCTTATACGCTAAAGCTCCAAAAAAGTGGCATAGGCAAGCGTATTCAGATACAGAGATATATAAACACGCAGAAGGCGCTGCTATCGGGAGAGCCTATATAAGACAATAAGTGTCTGGCGCAGTTGTTATATCTGTTACTGCTGCTACAACGGCAGGTTATCAAGATGTGAGTGAGTTTGAACGTGGTATTATGGTCGGCGCACGAACGTTGGTCGCAACATCACCAAGGTGGCTATGAAGTGGGGATTTTTCCGTACGACCATTTCACGAGTGTACCGTGAATATCAGGAATCCGATAAAGTATCAAATCTCTGATATCGCTGCGGCCGGGAAACCATCCTGCCAGGACTGGACCGACGACGACTGAAGGGAATCGCTCAACTTGACAGAAGTGCTTCCTGTCTGCAAATTACTGCAGATTTCAGTGCTGGGCAACCAACAAGTGTAAGCATGTGAACTATTCAACGAGACATCGTCGATATGGACTTTCGGAGCCGAAGGCCCACTCGGTTACCGTTGATTACTGCATGACACAAACCTTTACATCTCACCTGGGCCCGTCAACACAGACATTGAACTGTTGCCTAGTCGGACGAGTCTCATTTAAAATTGTATCGAGTGTATGGACGGGTCAGGGTACGGAGACAACCTCATGATTCCCTGGACACTGCATGTCAGTAGGTAACTGTTCAGGCTCGTGGAGGCTCCGTAATGGTATGGGGGGTGTACAGTTGGTGTGCTATGGGACTCCTGGTATGCATTGATACGACTCTGATTGGTGATACGTATGTAAGCATCCTGTCAGATCACCTGCATCCATATATGTTGATTGTGCATTCCGACGTACTTTGGCAGTTCCAACAGGGTAGTGCAAAATCCACATGCCCAGAATTGCTACAAAGTGTCTCCAGGAATACAGTTCTGAGTTTTAACACTTCCACTGGCTACCAAACTCCCGAGACATGAACGCTGTTGATCATATCTTGGATGCCTTGCAACGTGCTGTTCAGAAGAGGTCTCCACCCCGTCGTACTCTCACGGTTTTGTGGACAGCCCTGCAGTATTCATGATGTCAATTCCCTCCGGCTCTAGCTTAGACATTAGTCGAGTCTATGCCTACCCCTGCGGGTTCGGGGGTAAGAATAGGCCCGCGGTATTCCTGCCTGTCGTAAGAGGCGACTAAAAGGAGTCTCATCTGTTTCGGCCTTTCATGTGATGGTCCCCTGAGGGGTTTGACCAATACCTTTCAAAATTTTCCGTTAGTGCGTACCATTTGGGGAAGGACGCCTTACATGGTGCATCTTAAATCCATCTTGCCCTAAGATCTGGCACACCCGATATTGTCATGGAGTTGGACTTCCATCGAGCTTCCGGCCACATCGGCTACAGTGTTTTCCGGGTAGCATACATTCCCTCCATTGTGTACTTCCATCTTTGCCCTCGTTATGTACATGGATATTTCGACACCCGACATCCAGCACGGTAGCCAGTCTGTTGTGGTGGGGTTGTCATGTACTCTCTTGGTGGTAGTCCCCTGACTACATAGGGATCGCACTGCTGATGCCTGAGCTGCTACCTCCCCACGTATGCCGAGGAGTAAATGCCTATCCCTCTGGGGCATCGGGATGCCCGGCAAGGGCCATCCTGCCAGGTGGTCTTTGCTGCGGCTGGGTGGCGCCCGTGGGGAGAGCCCCTGGTCGGAGTGGGTGGCATCAGGGCAGATGACCCACAATGAAGCGTGGTACATCATCTCTCGCTGGTGGGCCTCCACCAGCAGTCTCTAAGCGATCGAGGTCTAATCTCAACGGGAAGAAATACGATCCGAGATCATTTCCCTCCTGGCCACTCCATGGGAGGAACGCATGGCTAAAGACAGCAGTGGAGATTATTCACCCCGGTACCTTGTCTGTGCGTGGGTTGATGGTGAATCTCTTATGCCAACCAAGCCTCAGTTTTTTGTGGAGCATTTAGAGGACAAGTTTGGGGAGGTGGAGGGCTTGTCCAAAATGCGCTCTGGGTCAGTTCTCATCAAAACAGCATCCTCTGCCCAGTCACAGAGGTTGCTCACTTGCGACAAGTGGGGGGGATGTTTCCGTCACCATCACTCCCCATAAAAGTTTAAACATGGTCCAGGGTATTATCTTCCACAGGGATGTTCTTCTACAGTCCGTCGATGAACTACGCGCCAACCTAGAACGACGAGGTGTTCACTTCGTCCGGCGCGTCCATCGGGGTCCGAGGGATAATCAGGTGGCCACCGGTGCCTTCATCTTGGCCTTCGAGGGTGATGTCTTACCCTAAAAGGTCAAGGTGATGGTTTACCTCTGTGATGTGAAACCATTTCTCCCTCCTCCGATGCGGTGTTTTAAATGCTGGAAGTTTGGACACATGTCATCCCGCTGTATCCAGCATCACGTGTAGAGATTGTGGACGTCCTTCACATCTCAATACTCCATGTGCCCCGCCTCCTATCTGTGTTAACTGCGGAGAACACCATTCCCCTTGCTCGCCGGACTGTAGGGTATTCCAGAAAGAAAGGAAGATAATGGAATATAAGACCCTGGACCGCCTGACCTACCCCAAGGGTAGGCAGAAATATGAGCGGTTACATCCTGTGCCAATGACATCCACCAATGCCGCGGCTGCAACATCGGTTCGAACCTCTACCGTGTCGTCACCTACAGTTCGACCTCAGCTCTGTCAGAATTCACCGGCCCCCTTGGTTGTGGGGGCCACTTCATTCCATGTTGCTCCTGCTCCATCTACTTCAGGAGCAACACCCCCCAAACCATCGAGGACATCAGTTCCCCCTTCCCAGCCGGAAAAGCGTAAGACTTCTTCGGCTTCTCTCACCAGGAAGGGGTCCCTTGGGGACCGTCCTTCGCAAGTTCCGACCAGCGGAAAAGCGGACACCTGCAAGTGGCTGAAACAACCAGCAGTTTCTGGTCGTAGGGCCTCAAGGTCGTCGTCCGTCCCTGAGACTGACCCAGTGAAGCCCTTCAAGTATGATCAACTGAAGGCACAGCGCGAGAAGTAGAAGAAGAAGAAAGTCCCCAAGAATGACGACATTGCGGTGGCACCTGTCCCACCGCTTCCTACAAGCTCTGCGTCTGAGGATGAGGTGGAGATTCTGGCGTCCGCTGAGGACCTCGATCTCGCCGGTTCCTCAGACACCATGGATAGCACTAGCACAGGTGCTCAGTCGGAGGCAGCAGGTGACCCAGCGGCGTAATCTGCCTTCCCAGTCCCGTCACGCCTTTCTCGGACATGGACAACACCATCCTCCAGTGGAACTGCAGCGGTTTCTTCCACCATTTAGCTGAGCTCCGCCAACTTATCAGCCTTCACCCTTTCTTCTGCATTGCTCTTCAGGAAACTTGGTTTCCAGCAATGCGAACCCCCGCCCTCCGTGCCTATCGGGGTTATTATCAGAACTGGGCAGCTTATGAAAGGATGTCTGGTGGCGTCTGCATCTATGACCTTAACTCTCTTCACAGCAAGTCTGTCCCTCTACAAACAGCTTTAGAGGCTGTCGCTGTTCGGGTGTGGGCGCCACAGGCTGTTACCGTCTGCAGCCTTTACATACCACTGGATGGTGATGTCACGCAGCATGTCCTGGCTGCGCTGATAGCACAATTGCCGCCACCTATCTTGTTAGTGGGCGACTTCAACGCCCATAACCCTCTATAGGGTGGGTCAGTGGCAACAGGTCGAGGCGCCACTGTTGAGTATTTATTGTTGCAGCTCAATCTCTCGATTTTAAATGATGGTGCCTTCAATCACTTCATTGTGGCGCATGGCACATACTCCGCCATTGACCTTTCGATCTGTAGCCCTAGCCTCTTACCGTCTGTCCAATGGAGTGTGCATGACGACCTGTGCGGTAGTGACCACTTTCCGATCTTTCTGTCACTGCCACGGCGTCACTCTTCTGGGCGCCCCAGCAGATGGGCTACGAATAAGGCTGACTGGGACTTGTTCTCCTCCACTGCCGCTATTGAGCCTCTCTCTAATGCCGGCATTGATGCGGTGGTTCACTCCGTCACCACCGTCATCGTTACTGCCGCAGAATCTTCCATTCCCCATTCTTCTGGGTCCCCTCGGAGGAGGACTGTGCCTTGGTGGTCGCCTGAGATCGCTGAGGCAATTACAGATCGACAGCGGGCGCTACAGCGTCACAAGCGACATCCCTGCATTGAACACCTCATCACCTTCAAACGGCTGCGTCCGCGGGCCCGCCGCCTTATCCGCCAAAGCAAGCACGAGTGCTGGGAGCGGTATGTGTCCACCATTGGCCTCCATGTCTCTCCATCGCAGGTCTGGGCCAAGATCCGACGCCTCTATGGCTATCGGACCCCTGTCGCCGTCCCTGCGCTCTCACTGAATGGAGCAGTTTGTACAGACTCCTACGAAATAGCCAACAGCTTGGCAGAGCATTTTGCTCTGAGTTCCGCTTCTTCCAATTACCCACTGGCCCTCCGCTCCATTAAAGAGCGGATGGGACGTCGGAGCCTTTCTTTTCGCACCCACCATCCTGAATCTTACAATGTTTCATTCAGTTAGTGGGAATTTCACAGTGCCCTCGCCGCTTGTCCTGATACCGCTTCTGGGCCAGATAGCATCCACTGTCAGATGCTGCAACACCTTTCAGTGGACTGACAGCGACGGCTCCTCGCCCTTTACAACCGCATTTGGGTCGAGGGTGAGTTTCCGTCGCAATGGCGGGAAAGTATTGCTATCCCCATTCTGAAACCTGGGAAGAACCCTTTGGAGGTGGACAGCTACCGTCCCATTAGCCTCACCAACGTTCTTTGCAAGTTGCTTGAACGGATGGTGAGCCGGCGGTTGAACTGGGTACTGGAGTCACGGGGTCTTCTGGCTCCGTCTCAGGGTGGGTTTCGTAAAGGCCGCTCCGCCGCCGACAATCTGGTGAGCCTGGAGTCGGCCATCCCTACTGCCTTTGCCCGCCGTCAGCACCTGGTCGCTGTCTTTTTCGACATGCGGAAGGCATTCGATACGACATGGCGTCATCACATCCTTTCTACGCTTCATGGATGGGGTCTTCGGGGCCCTCTGCCGATCTTTATTCGCAATTTTCTGTCGTATCGTACCTTCCGCGTGCAAGTCGCGGCCTCCCATAGTTCCTCCCGAGTCCAGGAGAACGGGGTACCACAGGGATCTGTCCTCAGTGTCTGCCTGGTTTTAATTGCAATAAACGGGCTCGCTGCAGCGGTGGGAAATTCTGTCTCCGCATCCCTGTATGCTGATGACTTCTGCCTTTACTACAGCTCTATTGGCATTGCAGCTGCTGAACGTCAGCTACAGGGCGCTATCCGTAAGGCACAGTCTTGGGCTGTAGCTCATGGGTTTCAGTTTTCGGCAGCCAAGACCTGCGTTATGCATTTCTGCCGGTGACGCACCGTTCACCCGGAGCCGCGGCTTTATCTTGATGGGGAACTTCTTGTTGTGGTGGAGACACACAGGTTTTTGGGTGTAGTTTTTGATGCCCAGTTGACTTGGCTGCCTCATATTCGGCAGCTGAAACAGACATGTTGGCGGCATCTAAATGCTCTGAAATGCTTGAGCCACACCAGCTGGGGCGCCGACCGATCTACCCTGTTACGGCTCTACCAGGCGTTAATCCAGTCCTGTCTGGATTATGGGAGCCTGGCTTATGGCTCAGCTTCCCCATCTGCGTTGCGGGTGCTGGACCCAATACTACACAGCGGGATACGACTTGCCACTGGTTCCTTCCGCACCAGCCCTGTGGACAGCATACTTGTGGAGGCAGGTGTCCCTCCACTGCGAATGAGGCGCCAACATTTACTGGCCACTTATGCTGCCCATGTTTTTAGCTTTCCCGGGCTTCCTAACTAGCGTCCACTATTCCCAGAGTCGCACGTCCATCTTCCAGAACGTCGGCCCGGGACTGGATGTACGATCGCGGTCCGAGTCCGAGAGCTTCTCTCCGGGCTTGGGGCTTTACCTCTTCCGCCTCCTTTTAGGGCATCTCTGCGTACACCCTCACCCTCGCCTTCAGCTGGGATTGGCACAGGGCCCGAAGGACTCAGTCTTTCCGGGGGCCTTCCGCCGCCGCTTTCTTTCCCTCCTCGCAACGTATCAGGGCTCTCGCATTGTTTACACTGACAGCTCGATGGTTGCTGGTCGTGTCGGTTATGCGCTAACTCTAGGGGACCATTCCGAACAACGTTCATTGCCGGCTGGCTGCAGCGTTTACACTGCTGAGCTGGTCGCCATCTTTCGTACCCTAGAGTATATCCGCTCCTGCTCAGGTGAGTCCTTCGTCATCTGTAGCGATTCCCTGAGCGGTTTACGAGCTCTCGACCAGTGTTTCCCTCGTTCTCGTCTGGTGATGGCTATCCAGGAGTCCCTACATACTGTTGCCCGTTGCGGCCGATCTGTGGTCTTTGTGTGGACCCCCGGTCATTTTGGTATCCCGGGCAATGAACATGTTGACCGCCTGGCGAAAGAGGCCACGAGTAAACCATCTGTGAACATTGGCCTCCCAGAGACTGATATGAGGGCAGTCTTACGCCGCAAAGTTTTTGCGCTATGGGACGTTGAATGGCGGGAACTGAACACGCGTAATAAACTCCGTGCTGTCAAGGAGACGACAGCTGCGTGGCGGTCATCCCTGCGAGCCACTCGCAGGGACTCAGTAGTCCTTTGCCGGCTCCGCATTGGCCACTCCCGGCTGAGACACAGTTAATTACTCCGGCGGGAGGACCCTCCTCTATGTCGCTGCGGGGCGGCTTTGACGGTGGCCCACATTTTGTTGGCCTGCCCCCTTTTAGCTGTGGTCAGGCAGACATTTGCGCTGCCCGATACGCTCCCTGCCCTTTTATCTGATGATCCTGCTATGGCTGGCTTAGTTCTACGTTTTATTCGGGCAGGGGTTTTTATCGTGTAATCTGAGTGTTTATGTTCTTTTGTGTTGATTCTGGCCATTGGCCTACGATTTTAATCTAAGTTTTTAATGTGTTTCTCGGTGGTTGGCTTTTCCTTTTTTGTTTCTATGGTCGGCCAACCACCGTCACACTCTGTGTGATTTTAGTTCGTCTTGTCTGGTCTTTGTCTAAATTTCTCTTGTTCTGTGTCGTCTGTGATCTATTCTGCTGCTCGTTTTTATTCTCTGTGGGTGTCTTTAGTATTTGGAAAAAGGGCCGATGACCGTAGCAGTCTGGTCCCTTTAATCCCACAAACTAACCAACCAAGTCTATGCCACGTGTGATGCGGCATTCTGCGTGCTGCCAGGCAGGGCCCCTACACGATATTAGGCAGGTGCACCATTTTCTTTGGCTCTTCAGTGTATGTGATGCACTGTCTTTGAATTTTATTTCATTTTGTTCCTTTTACACTTTCGTTCCTCATCCAACTTAATGAATGTTCAATTACTGTTGTTGACGATCTGATGTATACATGTTTATAATAAAGATGATTGTGCAGTATTCTAAAAGAGGACAGACAAGCGTAGTGTAGGCAGTCTCCTTAGTAGGTCTGTTACATTTTCTAGGTGTCCTGCCAATAAAACGCAGACTTTTGGTTAGCGTTCCCCACAACATTTTCTACATGTTCCTTCCAATTTAAGTTGTTCGTAATTGTAATACCTAGGTATTTAGTTGAATTTACGCCTTAAATTTTACTGATTTATCGTGTAACTTAAGTTTAACGAATTCCTTTTAACATTCATGTTGGTGACGTCACACTTTTCGTTATTTAGGGTCACTGCCAATTTTCACACCATTCAGATATATTTTTTAAATCGTTTTGCAATCTGTTTTGATCCTCTGATGACTTTATTAGTCGATAAACGACAGCGTCATCTGCAAACAACCTAAGACGGCTGCTCAGATTGTCTCCCAAATCGTTTATATAGATGAGGAACAGCAAAGGGCCTATAACACTACCTTGGGGAACGCCAGAAATCACTTCTGTTTTACTCGATAACTTTCCGTCCATTGCTACGAACTGCGACCTCTCAGACAGGAAATCACAAATCCAGTCACATAACTGTGATCATATTCTATAAGCACGCAATTTTACAGGCCGCTTGTGTGGTAAAGTGTCAAAAGCCTTCCGGAAATCCAGAAATACGGAATCGATCTGAAATCCCTTGTCAATAGCACTCAACACTTAATGTGAATAAAGAGCTAGTTGTGTTTCACAGGAACGATGTTTCGTAATCCATGTTGACTGTGTGTCAATATGCAGCTTTCTTCGAGGTAATTCATAATATTTGAACACAATATATGTTACGGAATCCTTCTGCGTAGCGATATTAACGATATATTTCTTGAATATTGGTGTGACCTGTGCAACTTTCCAGTCTTTGGGTATGGATCTTTCGTGGAGCGAACGATTGTATATGATTGTTAAGTATGGAGCTAATGCATCAGCATACTTCGAAAGGAACCGAATTGGTAAACAGTCAGGCCCAGAAGACTTGCGTTTATTAAGTGATTTAAGGATATTTACTTTTACGCTACTCATGTTGGCAGCTGTTCTCGATTCGAATTCTGGAATATTTGCTTCGTCTTCTTTTGTGCAGGCATTTCGAAAGGCTGCCCACATCATGGAACGGAAAACACCCACAAAACATCACAGAAACAACTCCCGCCTGAACCGTATCCTCCACATACCCCACACAACATGCATGGATGCCTCAGTGGGCCGTTGATGCACTCGGTGACATATGTTCCCACATTTGGAATGTTTTGTGCTCTTTGTGAACCTGCATACGTGGCGTGTGTGTGAGCCAATCTTGTGTTTTGTTGCAGGTACCGCAGGAAGATACCGTGCAAGGCGGCGGGCGGGGACCACCGCGACGGCTACTGCGCGGCCTCAGCTGGCAGAGGCGGTGGTGGCGGGGGCGGCGCCGGCCCCACCGTGGAGTACGCCGACCTGACGGAGATCCTGCCGCCCCCGCGCACCTCGGCGGCGCTGCAGCAGGTGCTGCTGGCCAGCAGCCCTCGCTCCAGAGCGCACATTCCCAGGAACCTGGTGCAGGTCCGTAACCACTCCACCTGTTACCAGTCCTTCATTCTGTGCTGTAGGCTAGCTGCCCATGATACTGAGTGGTTACAATTAAAGTGCAGTATGGGCAGTAATTACCGTTGCCAGCGAAACTTGATAGATATGCTAATGCGTTAAAGTGGAACCGATTTCCGCTGGAAAAAGAGACGGTTCCAATTTTGGCGACCATGTGCCAATCTGGCGCTGCACAATATCTCGTCGACGTCTATGCTTATCTCCTTTATTTGCCCTTTTCTGCCCATGTCCTACTCCTAATGCGTTACATATAGAAAAATTTCTTTACATCTTTGTTGCATTCACAACGCCAGATGTTCACCTGTTGGTCAGAATTGGAACTATTTTTTTCCAATGTACGTTGGTTCGGCATTTGCGCATTGGAATATCTATCAAGTTGCGCTGCCATACGATAATTATAGCCCACACTGAACCTCTGTAAATAACTGCACTTCCATTATAACCACCCGATACCTGCGGGCAGTTGCGTACCTACTGGTTCTGCGTCTTTGACTAGAGTTTTGGAAACCACTACCATCACTGCCAGCCTGTACTGCCAATTGACTCTCCTGGATAATTACCTACTTTAATAACAATGATACAGTTAAACATGTGGAACAAAATGCTAGGTACTCCAAGGTGACTTCGCGCTAATACGTGTACTATTCCCCCCAGCCCTTGTAATCGTCTCAGTTCGGCGAGAAAGGAAACGCACATATTTCATCAGGTAATCAGGTATGGGTGTACTCTTTGCTGGGCATCCATAGCTGTTGCTATCCTTTATTTGCCTAAAATCGTACACATAGCCCGGGTTTCAAGATGTAAATACCGTCTTCAGGCGTTTGATTGCGAGAAAGCCGTACTAGTACTCGTCGACTCAGAGTACTTTTCACACCTTACCCGCACGGGATTCTCGCATGCTATTTGTTACATTTGCTGTATTTTTACATGACTTGTACGACTTTCTCTCAGAAATTTCTTCGTGAAATTAATTGGTACTAACAAATTTCTTTTGGTCAGGAAGGCCTATTTCGCCACCGCAGGTCTTATTTTATGTCCTCTTTGCTCCATCCGTCATGGTTCTTTTTCTGCCCAAGTAGCAGAATTTCTAAACTTCATTTGATTACCTCCATCATGATCACCAACCCTGATGTGAAGTTTCTCGCTGTCTTCATTTCCGCTACTTCTCATTACTATCTTCTTCTTCTTCGATTTACTCTCAGGCCGTATTTCTTTACCCTCAGACTATTCATTCCATTCAGCAGATCCTGTAATTCTTCTTCAGTTTCACTGAGGACAGCAGTCTCATCATCGACTCTAATCGTTGATATCCCTTCACCTTGATTTAATTCCACTCTTGAACCTTTTTTATTTTCGTAATTGCTTCTTTGATGTATAGATTGAACAGTTGGGCGAGAGACTACATTCCTGTCTTACACCCTTTTTAATCTGAGCACTTCTTTCCTCTTCTACTTTTATTGTTCCCTTTTGGCTCTTAACTCAGTTTGTATAGTACCTGTCTTTCCCTACAGCTTAACCCTATTCTTCTCAGAATTTCTAAGATCTTACACCATTCTACATTGTCGAACGCTTTTTCCAGGTCGCCAAACCCTACGAACGTTTTATGATTCTTCTTTAGTCTTGCTTCAATTATCAACCGCAACTTCAGAATTGCCTCTGTGGTGCCTTTATCTTCCCTAAAGTCAAATTGATCGCCATGTAACACATTCTAAGTTTTCTTTTTCATTGTTCTGCATATGATTCTTGTCAGCAACTTGGATGCATGAGATATTTGGCAGATCGTACGATAATTCTCGCACTTGTCAGCTCTTGCAATCTTCGAAATTGTATGGATGATGTTTTCCCGAAAGTCATATGGGATTTCGCCAGTCTCATACATTCTACACATCGACGTGAACATTCATTTACTACCACTTCCTTTCAATGATTTTAGAAATACTGATGGAATGTTACCTACCCCTACTGCCTTATACGATTTTAAGTCTTCCAAAGTTCTTATAAGTTCTAATCCTGGATCCTCTGTCTCTTCTATGTCGACTGCTGTTTCTTCTTCCATGACGCCATGAGACGAGTCTCTCCCCTCATAAAGTCCTTCCATGTACTCTTCCCACTCATCCCCTCTTCTGCATTTAACAGTGGATTTTCCATGTTACCACCCTTGATTTATTTTCACCGAAAGTTGTTTTGATTTTTCTGTATGCTGCGTTAGTCGTTCCGACAGTCTTTTCTTTTCTTCACATTTTTCATGTAGCCATTTCGCCGTAGATTTGTTGCATTTCCCTTTTTATTTAATTCCTAACAGATTTGTATTTCAGGTAACTGACGTTCAGTATTAAGTCAACAAGATGTACTGCAAATACATTATTAAAAATTGTCTAAACCACTGACTAAACCACATTTGCGTCATTGTCCTCGATAAAAGTTCCTGATTAGCCCTATCAGAGACCTCATCAGAATCCAGAAAATATTAACGCCAATTTGGTTTTTCACAGGCAAGTGAAATACCTTACATTTCGGTATTCGCAGAGAATTTCAATATGGACCATTCATTGACCACACACTCATGGTGAGATCAAAGTATTTTAGGAAGGAGTACTTTCAGTCAGGTGTTTATAACTCTGGTCATTATCTTGAAATCCGTGTTGATGGGGTAATCGGGCGAAAATCGTATGGCACTTTCCTTTGTGGTAGTTTAAGTACTAGCATTAACATGCCTTTTATGAACAGCGGTGGGAAAGTGTCATTTGTCAACAATATTTATACAGGATGTCACTCATGTAGGAGTAGATATTTTTATGTGTACTACCTTAATATGTACACACATCAGTGCGTTGGGTTTTTTTTCCGTCGAAATTCTTCCCCAAAAGAACGTCAGTAATTTTGCGACCTGATGTTTTCTGGGTGTTCGTACCGCATCAGCAAGTGGACCACGAGTGTCACTGTGGGCTAACAATCTAGTGTCCGTGTGTCCACACATTAGCACCTGACGCTCTGCCCAGGGGAAAATAAATGTCTTGATCTTGCCACATGTACTGGGAGATACTAACCAACCTGAAAACATACAACTTGTAACAGCTATAATTGTTTGCTTGCAAATGAGTAAATACGGGTGTAATGTTGGTCAGTACACTGTCTTCATTCACCAACAGAAGTATCTCCACTTAGTCCCGTTACGTCCTTTATAATGTGGTCAGCTTTTCCCTGACATCATCCCAACAGTTACTGTAAAATACGTTTGGCATTTCGTCTAACTCCTTAGATTTTTTTCGTCAGGCAACCATAATGATTGATTTAACTGAAGAGTTAGTTATAGTTACCAAGCATTCTGCGTTGCCGTCGTGACCCCCTGTTGCAACAGTGTTGGACAAAAGATTGTCTGTTTCCACTGTTAGATCACCAGGTCCATTTGTTTACCTAATAGCAGATTAAGATTCATCCTTCAAATTATTAGGCTTTCCTCCACAGTAGCTTCATAAGCATGGATGGGATAGGTGTGAAGAGCCTCTATCCCGTGGGGCTTGTGAGGAGGTTGGTTTCCATGGGACACGGTGTCAGTAATCTCGTTTATTACAAATAACTTGTTCACTGAGATCTATAACTGTTTACTCGTGTACCCATCACGGGCCTTGATGCCACAGAACGATATAAAATCATCATTGGCTCTTATCGACGTTAACTGAAACTGAAGGCATTGTGTGAAAGAACGTTAGTGTCACAATACGGAGTGCAAAATGGCAGTCAACAATGACCTCATTAGAACACAAGTTGGAGGCAGGGTAAGCAAAGGAATTAAATAGGGCATGCTCTTCAATAGAAACGCTTGGCATTCACCTTGACTTACTGCGGGCATACGTTCTTTGACCAGGTACGCAGGCAAAGCGCGAAAGATTTTGATGAGGAGGGACAGAGGGTGGGGAGGGGGCGGAGAAGAGGGTGAAAAGGGGGAGTGGTTGGCTTATTTGGGGGAGGTGACCATTCAGCGAGGTCATAGGTCCCATCGGATTTGGGAAGGAAGTCGGCCGTGGCATCTCAAAGGATTCGACCCGGCATTTTTCTGAAGCGATTTAGGGAACTCAGGGAAAACCTATATCAGGATGGCCGGACGCGAGTTCGAACCGTCGCCCTCCCGAATTCGAGTCCAGTGAGATAACCACTGCGTCACCTCACTCGGTAGATGCAGCGGAGCGAGAGGCAGTGATACACTGCTCCATGAGTTCTTGAGTTTATAAAATGCATTTTAAAAATACTGTAAGAGAACAGAAGTTACAACTTTTTAAAAGAAACGAGCTTTTATTTTAAAATATTCAGGAATTTGTGAAACCTGGCTTGGTGTTAAGTGGAAATATGATTACATTCTTGACAACTGACTGTTATTCTAGTAAATGAAGAAACACCGTCTGGATGACTATTTCTTTTATTAACGGCTACCTTCAGGTCTAGCGCCGCAAGGTGCGGTTTGTCAGCAGTAGTACGAACGGCATAAAACTAAGAAAATAGCGTAGCCTTCCGCGGTCAGAGTCGGTTGCCATAAAAGTTTTCTGAATACGTTAGCGCTGAACTGAGCCATAAGAAGGCCATTGTAACCTTGGCCGAAAGGTTGGTTTCTCCAGTACAGTTTGTTAAATTATGAAGAGTTACCGTACTTATAGAACTTTTGTGTCAGACTGCGTGAAACAAACTATATAATTTTAGTATTTTTATTGCGGTCTATTGCGACATTTGTCTTAACAGTGATTGCAGGTCCTGTTCAAATTACGAAAATCTACGGATCTGTTAAAGCAAATAAAATGAAGTGGTAAGTTTTGTGTTACATAACTAATCTGAAACATAGATATTATTAGTATAAAAGATACCAATTGTAGTTACGGAGCATCCCGTCAATTCTATGTACTGCGCGCAACTTCAGTAAGTCCCTAAGGCACACACATCAAACAGAAATTATAAAAGAGTGTGGACAAGCATGTTAAGAGTTGTTGGCCTTTATATGTTGTACTTTAAGATGATAACGTCATTTTCTTAGAACATTTCTGCGTTTATGTGTAATTCATACTTCAATTAAACCTGTAACACCTAAATCCTATGTTACAAATTTCGATTTCGCTTTAGCACAATTTGAATTTATTACTTCATTTGGCTCAAACTGTGCAAATAACTCCTGCTCTTCTCCTTTACGTTTATTCTGTACTTAAACTACTGTAGTACAGAATGTTCTTCTGTGTGAATGTTGGACTGTGAAACATAGCTTCTTCTCTGTGTGTTTTGTAACAACTTTCACCCAAGTCCCAAGATTGCTACACAATGTAATGCGGCAGTCAGTTTCAGTCTGACGAACCCTACGTCAGCAGGAATTAAATTGCAAGTTAATGAATATTGTAGTATACCCACAGTGTGTGTTTTCATAGGCTGAGTTTCTTTAATATAAGTATTCGCCGTAAATTTGTTCGTTCCTTACGTCAGTCATGTGTGCTACTGCGTTTCATCAAGAATATCTGCACACTGGTGCAGATGGTTGTAACACGAATTGTGCATCGTGTTTTTGAATAAAAGGTTTCCGTTCACCATTGGTACTGTTAACTGTGCTGTTAAATACCTTGCATCAGGTCACCTTGCTTTAAATATTGTATAAAAATAGATCTTGTGATGACATTCACCATAGTCTGGCGACGACCCAGTTTGTATTTCAAGTTAAACAAAGTGTGTGTGATAAACTGTTTCACTCCGGAACCACGCGGCTGCTATGGTCGCAGGTTCGAATCCCGTCTCGGGCTTGGATGTGTGTGATGTCCTCAGGTTAGTTAGGTTTACGTAATTCTAAGTCTAGGGGACTGATGACCTCAGATGTAAAGTCCCATAATGCTTGGAGCCATTTGAACCATTTGATAAACTGTGTAGGTACTTAAGCTTACGCAAATCAACGAACACCGAACACAGGAGAGCAAAGCAGTAACCCACGTACTCTCCGATCATGCTCTCTCTCTCTCTCTCTCTCTCTCTCTCTCTCTCTCTCTCTCTCTCTCTCCCTGTCTCATGAAAACTGTGTTCTAGTAGCTGATGGAAATAATAATTACTATTTTCATTAAATGATAATTAATTGAAACCCTCAGCTGCCGACAGGTGTCGTTGATATACCTCGATGGGGACAGCCGAAAATGTGTGCCCTAACCGGGACTCGAACCAGGAATCTCCTGCTTACGTGGCAGACGCTCTATCCATCTGAGCCACCGAGGACACAGATGAAGCAGGAGATCCCGGGTTCGAGTACCAGTCGGGCCCACATTTTTGGCTGTCCCCATTGAGGTATATCAACAACACCTGTCGGCAGCTGATGGTTTCAATTAATTATCATTTATTCTAGAGAAGCTCCATGGTTACCAATGGTGTCTGTTCTTTCGAGAACAGTTACTATCTTCATATACTATTTTCATTATTGGATGATACATGGCTTTTGGAGGCATGATAAACGTTAAATAAATGTGCTACCCTTCCGAAACCGAATAGGGTCACATGAGAACAATAGTTCAAAATGGCTCTGAGCACTACGGGACTCAACATCTTAGGTCATCAGTCCCCTAGAACTTCGAACTACTTAAACCTAACTAACCTAAGGACATCACACACATCCATGCCCGAGGCAGGATTCGAACCTGCGACCGTAGCGGCCGCGCGGCTCCAGACTGTAGCGCCGAGAACCGCATGACCACACCGGCCGGCGAGAACAATAGTATTCATCTAAAACCTTCATGATAGGGTGAATAATTTTCATCTTCTTCACCAACTTAACATCTTTGTAATATATATTTGATATATTTGAGATGAGTGAACGCCATCAAAGCTAATATAAAATCATTTTTACCCATTTTACGATGGAGAGCTGAGTCTTCTATGAGCTGCCAAAAGTTCGTTTACATCTTTCCTGATGAAACATGCCCCTTCCAAACAGAAATCTTTTCCTGCAGGGATTATTGAAAGATAAGACAACCTGACCCTTTGCTTCCGGTCCTCACATTATCCACAGTAAATTAGAACTTGTGCTTATACTTCAGAAGCGTTATTGATAAATTTCGGATAGGATCTCGCTCTGGAACAGTCAGAAGCCTCGAGTGGGTTCGTACTAAATGGAGAGTTTGGGATGCTTTCTGGCATGCCAGAGGTGTGTCAGTGTCACGACTAATGTTGGTTCATAGTTCCATAAACATTACGTCTACCAGAGAATGTCACATAAAATAAGTGCATGTTTTAACCTGTTCTATTTACGCTGGAGCCTTACAAATCATAGATTTTGGCAGTTTTCTATTTCTCGTAGAATAAATATTTTGTTTGTGTGTACATCTTTCACCAGAAACTGTTGGTCTCTTTCGATGCTAATCCTACCAAATTTCTAATGTATACCTGCATTTAACGGCAGTGTTGGGCGCATATCGCTGCCATTAAACTAATCTCAATGTCTTTACCAACGCAGATGCAAGCGATGCCGCAACCACGCCCGCATCGACGCCCCCACGATCAGAGGGCAGCACTGTGTCCGGACTACCAGCAGCCCTCCGATCTCTACAACCCTGTCTACAACGAGATCTCCAACAGTGAGTAGTACTGATAGCCTCCATATCAGTAGTGTGCTTTGTACACCATCTGATCAAAAGTATCCAGAATTGACGACCAGTATGCGAAATTGACCACCAGACATCTCGAGAGCTGGCCTCCGACAGTATAAATGGTAGGGAAATACGGCGTTGACAGTAGAGAAGCAGTAACAGCAGAGTGAGTAGATTGGGCTAGATCAGTTTCGAAGGTGGACTAGTCACTTGGTGCCAACTGATTAAAAAACCCGTCAGACACACTTCATCTGCTGAGAATTCTTCCTGGTTGTATGGCCGTGGTCCACGAATCTCTTCAATCCCTGACATTTCGTCCAAGGCTACGTTGGACATCTTATGAGGTGCTCCTGATTGTGCTGAGTCTTGCCGAGTCAGTCGGCAAGACTCAGCACAACCAGGAGCACCTCAGATGGTGTCCACGTAGTTTTGGACGAATTGTCAGGGACTGAAGAGTTCCATGGACCACGTTCATACAACCTGGAGGACATCTCAGCAGATCAAACATTCGGTCATGAAAGCCTTCAATGTATGATTAGACATGCTTCAGCCCTGTCCAAGTCAAAAGTGATTGCGAATTGGATACTCGAAGGAACAGCCACAGCTATTCCAAGGTCAGGCAGACTTCGTTTACTGACGGGCGGGGACAGTCGAACATTGTGGAGATGGTTTTTAGATTCGAATGAAATCAGTGAAAGAAATGACTCGTGAGTTCCAAAGTGCTGCCAACACTCGAGTTTGAACGACTGCGTATAGAGAGAAAAAGAATGTGGTGAAGTGCTCTAACAGTTCCTCATAAGCCACAGATTTCTTTAATCAGCGACGCTCGAGTTTAGTTGGGGTAAAGAGCGACGCCAACGGACATTGGATGACTGGGAACGAATGATTTGGTGTCGTGAACCACGCTGTGCTCTGTTGAAATGGGATGGAAGGGTCTGGGTTTGGTGAATCTCTGGAGAACATAAAACTGCCAACAGCTGTAGTGCCAACAGTGAACTACAGAGGATGCGGCTTTAAGGTATTTGGGTGTTTTTCGTCGTTGGGGTGTCGTCCCCTTGTTGCGCCTAGGAAAATGCGAATTGCGAAATCTTAGGAAAGAATTTTTCGGTATTATATGCTGTGTACAACGTTCAAACATTTCTGAGACGATGATTTTTGTCGTAAAGGAGCATCTGTGAGGGAACGGTTCGTGGACAGAAACACATGAAATGGACTAGTCTGCCTAAAGTCCCAAATTGAACCAAGTGGAACACCGTTGGGATGAGTTAGAACGACTTCGCTCAAGATACAACGTCACAACCTTCTCTGGTTTCAGCTCATGAGTAAGATTGGGCTGCCTTCCGGCACAGACATTCAGTCACTTGATGGAATGTTTCCCCTGAAAAGTTCAAGTCATCATAAGGTGAAGGATGGAATACACCCGAAATTAACGCCCACTAATAGGGGTCTGGATACATTTGATCAGATAGTGTAGCGTCTCGAATCAATGGAGCGAGCAAATGATACAATTCAAGTGAATGTCGACAAGGATTATATGGTGAGTGTTAGTGACACAACGAAGTTATATTAAGTAAAAGGTCTACATACGAGAGTTTTGCTGACTTTTGTGATGTCAAATACGATGTCTGTATGTTATCTTGCCATTTGGACTCCGTGGTTTTGAGTTAGTAGATGCAGTGTTTTTGTAAGTTTAGTCATAAGTATAACTATCTAAAAACCATTGTAGGTGTATAATTATTGAACTTGTCACCAAATCTAACGATTTCAATTTCGATTATACGAAATATTTAGTAGTTTTTTTTTATCTACATGCAGCACTTCTGGTTTCTCAGTCACTGACTACAAAGAACTAAGGACATAATTAGAGACAGGCTATTTTGGTACTCCACATTTTTGTTGTTCAGGTGGTCGATGTGTGTGTGAGATCGATTACGTTCTGCGCTGCCACCCCGTCCTACTAAAATCGATCTAATTAATGCATGAAAATAATGATCAGGAACCACATGAATTCCTACTTCGAATGATACGCATTACATGTCATCGGAATTTAGAGACACCACACCGCGGTCTTTGTTTCTGCGATGATTAATTGAAGATTTTGGAACTTTTCGCAATGACGAACGTTCCAGACATTCACTCGGTTGACAGGCTCATCAGAAAGCTGGATGTGGTAAGTAGGAAAGACAAAAAATTGGTTCATAATAACGACAGTGACATTCTGGCTACCGAAACTAAAGTAATAACTTGGTATGAAGTTACTACAGTTGTGTGGAACCATTGTAAACATTCACTGGAAAAAAATTACCTGTTGTGATGATGATTACAGCAGTGGAATCACTAACACAGGTATACACTGATTTTTGCATCTATATATATTAACACCATTCTTACTGCCAGAATGTGTTATCTGTGTATTTCTTTGAAATATATTCTTTGAATAACAATTATTAAACATAGTTTTAAATGTTACGGTAATAGATTATCATCATCCATGTAAATCAGGAATTAAACTCAGCCTTATGTGAGTACATCAATAAAAATTTTGGCAGGCTTGCTAGACTCCTTAAACAGCTGTGTGCACAACCCGGATTTCTGTTTCTCCAAGGATTTAAAAAAAAACTATTTGGTAAACAAAACATCACTTCTCATAGATTTGTCAGATTCATGATGAACTATCTTCTGTTAATGGTCATATTTACTCTGCTGATATTTATACACTGAGTGAGCAACTTCACGAACTTAAAATGGTTTTGTAATGAAAAATAGACATTGCTGTGAGATTTCATTTTCTGTTTGTTGGGTAATACATTGGTGCATACTAAATGTAGAGACGCCGACCGCGGTAGCCGTGCGGTTCTAGGCGCTCCAGTCCGGAGCCGCGCTGTTGCTACGGTCGCAGGTTCGAATCCTGCCTTGGGCATGGGTGTATGTGATGTCCTTAGGTTAGTTAGGTTTAAGTAGTTCTAAGTTCTAGGGGACTGATGACCACAGCAGTTGAGTCCAATAGTGCTCAGAGCCATTTGAACCATTTGAACTAAATGTAGAGAGCATATTAATTTTTTTTAAACCGTGGCAGGAGATAGATATATACCTCCATTCTCGAGAAGCTGGATTGTATGTAGAATACTCAGTTCTGCCCACGCACGAAAATGATAAAGCTAGAATGAAAAATTAATATCATCGCTTGTATGTCATAAACGGTTTGGCATATTGAAACAAGACTTTGGCAAACGATAGCAAGTAAAGGGGAGTGAATTTTTCTACATCGTAAATATGTGAGTCTTCCTTATTTGCTGTGAGACGTTAGTAAGCATAGACTTTTTCAATGGAATAATTTAATTTTTTAATGATGATCAGAAACTGGTGAAATGAGAATTGATGTGGGTTTACAGCAACTTAAGTGAACATTATCCTTTTATTTTCGTGCTCAGAATATACTTTTTAATGAACTATTGAGCTTTCTTATCCTTAGTTACCACTTTAATAATGCACTGCTTCAGGATTCAATCACAATTTCAGCTTCGTTAGAATGTTACTGAGATGAGTCTTTGTAAAACGTGCTATTCTTTGGCAAAAGTGAGAAATTGTAACGTGGCCACAAAACAAGTTAGTATTATTCAAAACTTGTCACTGAAGACATTTCTTTGAAGACAAAGAAAAAGAGAAGGAAATCCTAGAAATACGATGCTATAACCTACGTGTATTACTTATAATGACTGTCTGGTCCTGAAAATTTCCAAACAATCTCAGTTATCTGAGATATATGAAAACAATTCACGGAACCCTGTGTGCCATCTTTTATTTCCTGTGTGTATAGAGAGTGAAGAACTTACTTTTTACATGAAATACCTTTTAGTTCATCGCAGACATTGATAATCTCTTCTCAGTTCCACAGGTTGTTGATAGGCTTCCGAACATTGATTTGGTTTCGCATTTCACAGATAACTGAAGTATACACTGAATATAAACTGGTACAGCCGCCTAATATCGTGCAGGGTCCCCAAGAGTACGCAGAAGTGCCGCAACACGAAGTGGCATGGACCCGAATAATGTTTGAAGTAGTGCTGGAGGGAACTGACACCATGAAACCTTCAGGGCTCTCCACAAATCTGTGAGAGTACAAGGGGGTGGAGATCTCTTCTGAACAGAACGTTGCAGGGCATCCCAGACATTCTCAGTATTGTTCATGTCTGGGGAGTTTGTTCGCCAGCGGAAGTGTTTAAACTCCGAAGAGTGTTCGTGGAACCACTCTAGCAATTATGGGGTGTAGCGTTGTCCTGCTGGAGTTGCCAAAGTCCGTCGGAAACCACAATGGACATGAATGAATGCAGGTGATCAGACAGGATTCTTAGGTACGTGTCGCCTGTCAGAGTCGTATCTAGACTTTTCAGGGTTCCCATATCACTCCCAACTGCACACGTCCCACACGTCCACCTGTTTGAACATTCCCATGCCGACATGCAGGGTCCATTTATTCATGAGACTGTCTCCATACCTTTTCTCGTCTATCCGTTAGATAAAATTTGAAATGAGACTCGTCCGACCAGGCAACATGTTTCCAGTCATCAACAGTTCGATGTCGGTGTTGACAGGCCCGGACGATGCGTAAAGCTTTGTGTCGTGCACTGATAAAGGGTACTCGAGTTGGCATTGAGCTCCGAAAGCCCATATGGATGATGTTTTGTTGAATGGTTCGCACACGACACTTGTTTATGGTCCAGCATTGAAATCTGGAGCAATTTTCGGTAGGGTTGCATTTCTGTGACGTTGGACGATTTTCTTCAATCGTCGTTGGTCCCTTTCGTGCAGGATTTTCTTTTTTTTTTCGGCCGCAGCGATGTCGGAGATTTGTGGTTAACCGGGCTGCTGATATTTACGGTACACTCGTGAAATGGACGTACTGGAGAATCCCATTTTCATCGCTACCTCGAAGATACTGTGTCCCATAGCTCGTGGGCCGACTATATGACTCACTTAAATCTTAATAACCTGCCATTGTAGCAGCAGGAACCGATTAACGATGCGCCAGACAGCAATTGTCTTATGTAGGCGCCGCCGACGGCAGCGCCTTATTCTGTCTGTTTACATATCGCTGTATTTGAATATGCATGCCTTTACCAATTTCTTTGGCAATTCAGTTTAGAAATAAGACTTTGGGATTTTCACTCTCAGCCATTCATTTTTTTTTTAAATGGACTTGGATATAGACCTCTAAGCAGATTACGTCAGAAGTGGCTACTTATTTCTTTTAGTCTACATTTTTCTTCGGAAAAGTGTCTTCAGGGACGAGTTTTGAATAATAATTAACTTCTCTTGTTCCTGAGTTCAAATTTACTTCTGCCAAAACATGCATAATTTACGTAGATTTATCTGACAATTAATGTAATGCAAATGGAAACGTGATGCAGTGTATTATTAAACTAATAACTGAGGACAAGACAAGTCAGTAATTAAAAAAAAAAACATTTCAGTAGAGAAGAAAGAATGTAATTTTTTCGCGTACGTTACTACAAAACTTACAGCAATTCTCTTTTCAGCGACTTTCGATGCCTGTAAAAAATTATATTATTCCACTGAGAATTAGTTGTTTGCATATAGATCATGATGTTTTGCGTGATAACTACGTGGCAATTTACTCTGCTCGATGCATGTTCGCTAAAATCTTGTTTCAGCATCTCAAACTATTTGCGATATAGAGAATGTACGGCAAGTGCCTCATTATGGCTTCCTATATAATTCTACTGAATTTTGAGTAAAGTGATATCTATACAAAAAAGGAGAAACAATATATTGCATGAAATTTTTATAGCTTGGAGTTGTTTTTTGTTAGCGATATTATCTGTGTATGTGACTTTAGAGAATGCAGTACATTGACCAAACTATCTGTACACGTTTATATAATACGAAATTGACTGCTAGACATGGCGGACACGCCAGTATCAAAGGCGAGGAGTACTGTGTTGCCGGTAAAGAGGCAGAATGGGTAGCTCACGAAAGCCCATTGAGTTCCTGCTAAACTATGGATGGTACCTGAGAAAGAAGTCCACCAGAGGCATCTCAACCCTTTTAAAGCTTCCCAAATTACTGTTGGTGATGTGATTGTGAATTGGAGCCACGAATACTTCTGATAGTGAATTACGCGCGTAAAAGTGTTTGTATCTATCAAATGGTTCAAATGGCTATGGGACTTAACTGCTGTGGTCATCAGTTCCCTAGAACTTAGAACTACTTAAACCTAACTAACCTAAGGACACCACACGCATTCATGATCGAGGCAGGATTCGAACCTGCGACCGTAGCGGTCACGCGGTTCCAGACTGTAGTGCCTAGAACCGCCCGGCCACTTCGGCCGGCGTTTGTATCTATCCGAAGATGCTACCAACACAACATTTGGATCTAGATGGTTAACAAAGGCTTCTTCTTCATCCTCACTTACTATAATCATAACTTTGGGACCGTCTGATCACAACTGATTGCAACACAGTATTTATACCATACGTATTTCCCCTTTGTTCTGTGCAAGGCAACTTCAGTGTACTGAAATATGTACTTTTTTTTTTTTATACTATTCAATTTACGTTTAGGACATTGTATATGTACAGGGGGTAGGCAAAATAATGTGAACAGAGGTAGTACTGGGATGGTTGTGTTTGACGGCCAACAACCGAGGTAAGGTAGGTGTCGCGCTGGATTGTGGGTGTTCAGTACGGATTACGCATCAGTGCAGGATTTTACGAGCAGTGCACACTTTGTTTTTGCATTCAGAGGCTGAGGTCGACATGCAATGAAAGACTTAACGGAGACCCAAAGAGAAGGACTGAGGGGGCTCGATTAGTTGGAGGATCAGTAACCAAGACAGCCCACGTACTGAATGTTTCAAGGGCAACTGTTTTAACAGTCATGACAGCCTACTCAAAACATTGAAACACATCATCTTATAAACGTAATAGTCGGCGCAAATCAAAACTAAATGACAGAGATTGTCATACGCTAATACGAATTGTGTCAAAACAACACAAAACTACGGCGGATAAAGTGACTGCAGAGCTCAATACCCATCTTCGAGACCCCGTATCTATCGACACTATACGCCGTGTACTCCATAAAGAGAATATTCATGGACGAGCTGCTATACCGAAACCATTAGTGACGATAACCAACGCAAAGAAGAGTAGAAATCGTGTCAGGACCATAAATCCTGGACGGTTGATCGGTGGACAATCGTGATATGGTCCAACGAGTCAACGTTTTACTTATTTCCAACATCGTGCCGGTTTTATTTCTGGAGGACGCCAAAAGAAGCCTACAATCTTGATGGCTTGATTCCAACGGTTAAGCTTGGAGGTGGAAGTGTGATGGTGTGGGCAGTTACCATGGTATTCTGCTGCTCCCATCATTACTCTAAAAAGCCGTGTTACAGCCAAAGATTACGTGAAAATTTTAGGTGATCAGGTGCACCTCATGATTCAAATGTGGTTCCTCAACAATGATGTCATAGTTCAGGACGATAAAGCAACCATTCACTCAGTCAGGACAGTACGATCGTGGTATGAGGAGCATGCAACTGAACTGCCGCAACTTCCCTGGCCACTAAGTCCCCGGACCTGAACATTATCAAACACTGTGGGCGGTATTGGAGCGCAGCCTCCAGAGCAGATTTTCGCGTCCCTCGTCACTGCAGGAGTTAGAAGCGGTTCTGATTGAAGAGTGGCACGACATTCCACTAAAGGCTGTACAATCATTATATGCCAGTATTCCAAGAACAATCGCGGCTGTATTACGGACAAATGGGGGTCCAACCCCTTATTAATAAACCATTCCCAAGTTAGTACAGTCCCTGTCAGTTATAAGCAGTTTTGGCACTCCCTGCTGTTATGTGATCAAATAATAATTAAAAATTCAGCTTACAGATTTCGTGGCTGTTATTGTGCATGTTATGTTGATTCTCCTTTGTTACTGCTGTTCTTCTGATAACTGGCACTTGAAATTTTGTTTTCACTCTTCATAGCAATAGGGACCGAACATTCGGTCTGATATTATGTTTTGTATGCTGTTGCCAAACGTACAATTTTATTTATGAGTATTAAATGAGTGTCTCTCTCTCTCTCTCTCTCTCTGTGTGTGTGTGTGTGTGTGTGTGTGTGTGTGTGTGTGAGAGAGAGAGAGAGAGAGATGACTCGAACGTCCGGTGGGAGGTGCCGCGCCGTCTGTGACTTGGTGCCTGTAAACGGGGCTTCAAATGGCTCTGAGGACTATGGGACTTAACAGCTGAGGTCATCAGTCCCCTAGAACTTAGAACTACTTAAACCTAACTAACATAAGGACATCACACACATCCATGCCCGTGGCAGGATTCGAACCTGCCACCGTAGCGGTCGCGCGGTTCCAGACTGTAGCGCCTAGAACCGCTCGGCCACCCCGGCCGGCCATAGTGTACAATGTGCTTCTTTTCTGTGAGGTGGTGTCATTATGGATGTATGTGTGTGGCGTACATTTATCGGTTTTGGGCTTGAGTTTCCCTGCATTATGCTTTATACATGGTGTTTGTTATGTATTTGTGTTTTAGTATTTTGACTGAGTCTTTTACGTTTGTGTCATACCCATTGTTGCTAGCTGTTTTTATGATTGCACCCATTTCTTTTTTATAGTGTATGTTGCTGAGCAGAATCGTATTTATTCCATGGAACGTGGGTCGTAGTATTGCAATCTTCTTCTTGTGGAGATGACATGATGGAGTATGTATTATTTTATCTTTGGGCATTGGCTTTCTGAAAACATTGAAGGAACGTTTGCCATTTTCTTTCATTCTTATGTCATTTATTTATTTATTTTTTATTGTGAACTTCATGTTCTGATGTGGTTTGTTGATTTCGGAGTGGATTCCATCTATTTTTTGTATATATCTGTAAATGGTGTTGTTGTGGTCTTCAGTCCTGACACTTGTTTGATGCAGCTCTGCATTGTACTCTATCCTGTGCTAGGGTCTTCATCTCCCAGTACCTACTGCAGCCTACATCCTTCTGAATCTGCTTAGTGTACTCATCTCTTGGTCTCCCTCTACGATTTTTACCCTCCACGCTGCCCTCCAGTACTAAATTGGTGATCCCTTGTTGCCTCAGAACATGTCCTATCAACCGATCCATTCTTCTAGTCAAGTTGTGCCACAAACTGCTCTTCTCCCAAATTCTATTCAATACCTCCTCGTTAGTTATGTGATCTACACATCTAATCTTCAGCATTCTTCTGTAGCACCACATTTCGAAAGCTTCTATTCTCTTCTTGCGTAAACTATTTATCGTCCATGTTTCACTTCCAAACATGGCTACACTCCATACAAATACTTTCAGAAATGACTTCCTAACACTTAAATCTATACTCGATGTTAACAAATTTCTCTTCTTCAGAAACGCTTTCCTTGCCATTGTAGAACTTTAAATTATTACTACATCATAAAAAAGCAAATGTGCCTGAATTGTTAATAAGCTACTTACACACTGTCGTAAACGTAAACTAAGTAGTACAAACAAAAATATGTCCGTATACCAGACCAATGAAGCTGCCATGTAAAGAATAAAGGTGAAATGTATATGCCATAAAAATTTTCTTTTATTCAGTTATGGTTAGACGGTTGCTAGGTAATTCTTCTTCTACATCTTGTGTACTTAATTGTTTGTTCCATAAATGCGTCTGTTTTTCTCTGTATGTGAAGTATACGAGTAAGGTGGATGTCCCCTCTGTAGATTACCAGCCTTGAGCAGATTGTCATCTAATGAGGCTCCCACATTGAAGCCTCACGACATGCCTGTTTGTTATTCGAGGTTTACTTCTTCTGGATGACTTCCTTTCTCCACAGTTTGAGTCTCAAGTACTTTGGATTCAACCCTTTCTCTGCAATATGCAAGGTTGCCTCTTCTCTCATCTTCGCCACGTCAGAGTTCCTCTCTTCTGCCTATGCATCCGTTGAGGTTTTTAACCCTGATCAGAGGACTTGACAAGGTATTATCACCTGGTGACAGCTGAACCAACGTTGTAAGTTGTTAAACTGTATGATGGACCCAGAGTCGACCTCTGGACCTCTGCCTTTCGTGGGCAAATGCTTTTGCCAACAGTACCGCAAGTTTGACGGTAGAGTTTCAGCGAAGTCTGGAGTTCTGAGACGAGATACTGGCGGACATAAGCTGCCAGGACGGGTCGTGAATCTAGTTTGGGTAGGTCTATCGGTAGAGCACTGACCCGTGAAAGCCAAAGGTCCCGAGTTCGAATCTCGGTTCGGGACTCGGTTTAATCTGCCAGGAAGTTTCATATCAGTGCGCACTCCACTGCAAAGTAAAAATTTAAAACTGAACCCAGATTTATTGACTAGGGATTCCTACTTCCACTCCTCTTTACTGTCCGCCCCGATAGCTGAGTGGTCAGCGTGACGGATTGCCGTCCTACAAGCCCGGGTTCGATTCCTGGCTGGGTCAGAGATTTTCTTCGCTCAGGGACTGGGTGTTGTCTTCATCATCATTTCATCCCCATCCGGCGCGCAGGTCGCCCAATGTGGCGTCGAATGTAATAAGACCTGCACCAAGGTTGCCGGTACTGCCCCGCGAGGGGCCTCACGGCCAACGACGCCAAACGCTCATTTCCATATTTTTCGCCCCTTACTCAGCTGGACTTTGGACCGGTATGGCGTAGATGCTAATACAGTTACTGAAAATTATCGTGCGTTTTCGAAAGAAGGTGAGAAGATTATAAAACCGGCGTGCTTGTTTCAGGTTCGGACGAGTACCTGCCTTCCGACCGGGGAGACGACGACGAGCGCGACGGCGGTGACAGCGGCAGCGACAGCGGCAGCGGCAGCTCGGAGGGCGTGCGTACCTACTGCAGCGCCGAGCACCTCTCGCCGTCGCCGTCGGCCGCCGACGAGGCGCGCCCGCTGCGGCCGCCGCCCTCGGCGCCGCCCCCGCCGCCCCCAGCAGCCGCGGCCGGCGCCTTCCAGCTGCGCTACCTGCCGTCCGCGCCGCCCATCCACCAGATGAGCGACTCCCCGCCGGGCCACGAGTCAGACTCGGGCTACAGCCACCACTCGTCCAGCGGCCAGCGCCGCCCCAACCCGGCCGGCCTCTACTAGTCACTCTGGGCGGCACCAGCCGACCAGCGTCCCGTGTCGTCCTCACTTCACACACGTGCAGTCGGGCCCAAAAGCCTAATGAGACGTCCCTATGGTTCTGCAGTCTCTGCAGACACACTCACCATGAGTGTCTTTTGAAACTAATCTAGTCAGATAACATACCCTGCTAAGAACCTACAGAATATATATACGTCGGCTGCTGAGACAAGTTTCAGTCTCATTAAAGTCCTCCTCGGTGTGCTATCACGTTATCTAGTAGAATTCTAAAATATTCAGCATTAATTCTTCCGATTGTACATGGGACTATAGGAAATGCAGACATACGATTACTTACAAAAAAATAAATTGCTTGAGGTTTCAACTGATCCGTCATTACTGCGATCAACTAATTTAACATTATTAGTATGGTTGCGTTCGAGTAACGCCAAATTAATTTACTTCCTTAGGAAGAAAGGGAACGACATTTTGTTCCCAACACCGGTGAAAACATTCGCAATATGCCTCCACAACATTCACCAGTTACAAAAAGTTTGATTTTTACATAACAGCATGTGCTTCTTAATGTAAATTTGGATGAGAATGCATAACGATGAACTGTAAGCTGGACAGGATTGAGGTACCTGAAGAACGGATTGTTAAAAACAAATGTATGCAATACAGATCTACAGTATCAGGAGTAATGGCTAAATGAAGATTAATCTCTTTTGGACACCTCTACGGAATGAATGAGACTAGACTCACGAAACAAAGTAATATTCCTGTATTTCTGAAGGAAGAAATCACAGGAGCATGAACTGCAGAAATAAAGAAAGAACTAGAAATAAACAACATCAAAGAATCAGAAATAGCAAACGGAAACCTTTGTAAGAATAAAATACTAAATTTAGATGGCCTTCAGTACAGAAGAAATCAGAGATCGGGAACAACATGGAAAGAAGAAAGGAAAACGCGACACAGGATGAAAACAAAGTACTGGAAAGCAACAAGGAAAAATAAGTAATTGCAGCTACATGATCCTACTTCGTTAATACAAAATAATACAATACACTAACTTTTTCATAATTTTAGTTGTAATGTATAGTTTGCTTACATGTAATATCTCGAGCGAACATTGCTGATACACAGTCTTCTTCGTAATTGAAACATCTTTCACAGGATAGAACAAGGTGTTTTTAAGTACGATTATTGGCTGTACATAAGGCACATCTGTTTACCTTTTCTATCTTTGGATGTAGGACATATAGGACACGCGCTTTGTAATCATATCTCTTAGGAATCATTGGAAATCCAAAAATTAAAATATGAATTGGAAAAAAATTAAACTGATAATTCCTTACACTGGGAAATTTCAACGTCACAACTTTTCTAAGATGTAACAGTTCAAAACTACTAACTGAACAACTGAGCTACACATAATTAACTAATCGACTATGTATTACACGATATGTGTTACAATTTACAGTTACCTTGTTGCCATATTTGAGAAAACTGGGAGACTCCACAACTGTGGTGGAATTTGATAAACCCCAGCGACATAAAATGTGTTTTTCTTCGCAAATGAAGGTAAACAGACGTTAACCACAATACAAAAAACGCTACCTATGTATCCAGTACAAATATTTTGCTCCATCTCGTGACAACACTGGAAAATACGTCGACTGCGGTGTGTGAAACTCCAGTGCAGTAATGAAGGGTTAAATGGTCTCCATTTTACCGTGTTATTCTCGATTTCGAGGCAGTTCGCCTCAAGATCAGTTGTATGTGACACACATGCATCATAGCAACGTGTGGTACATTCACATTAGGGCCATGTCTTACTGACAGTGATTAACATTTAGTGACGTGCACTGTCAAACCAAAGTAATCACCACTCACGAACTGACAACCCCAGCGGCGTCTCGGAGAAAAAAAAAATTACAATATATGGAAGCACTCACTCCCCAACTAAAGTATTCTACGTTCGGAGGAAGGCCGTTGCAACACGACCAAAACATTGGATATATTAGTGTTTTATAAGATGACGTGATAATAATATACACAGAGGGGTTTTAGTGAGAAATTAAAGAATGCCCTGACTGTACAGCTAAATGAATTAGCGCAAATCCAAACTCGTGAAAGTTCTTTGCAATCTTGGAACACAATTCAACACTAAATTCTATCACAAGAAGAAATATAATAATAATAATAATAATAATAATAATTTACGTCATTGGAATCCTAATAGGAGAAGCGTTTTTCCACTTGCGACCTGCAGATATTTGAGATTTCTTATTTCAGAAATCACTTTACCACTAAAGGAAACTGTTAATAACTCTTGGCTGGAACTATGAGTTTGGAACTGTTTGAATTCTTAGCTGCAGTACGAGTTCATACGAAGCAAATTAGTGTAGACCGTACCGTATCCCTCTCTTCACAGGAATTCTGTACGTTCTGGGCAAGGAAGTCTGTATCAGCTTTGTCTGCAGTGGTACGTTAACTGCATTGGCTGTGTTATTTATGAAGTTACTTGAAGTCTAATTTTTCGTGCCAGACTTTAAATCCAGAAGTGTGATTGGCAGTATACCAATTATGGAATGGACGTGTCAGTCCAGTTGTTCCTCGCCCCTTAATCGTCATTGAGTAAGGCGATTGTGGTTCTCGAAATGTTTTCTTGTGTACGATATTATGACACATACCTCTGTGGCATTTTCCTTTCCAAATACTGAATGCTTTTTGAGTTTCTAGATATTTTCTCACTTTAAAATGCTATTTATTTAGTTGTTTATTTCACAATGTTTAGTAGTCCTTGTTTGTTGTTTCACACCCTTAGTTTTAGTGACCAATACCGTTAACTTAAGCCGTGCATCTACATATTACAGTAAGACATCAAAAAAAGACGACTTTGTTGCATCCAGATTAGTTTTAGCTTTCTGAATGTCAATTATGGCATAAGTTTGCACTCTACTGAGGTGAGTCTTTCAACGATATTTCATAAACTTCAATACATCAACATGTTGAAGTGTGACACCCATTATGTAAAGGAAATCTATTCTTTATTACAAGGGTCAAATTAAGTTGATGAATGCCTGTTAGCTTTCAGTTGCAACAACACGTCGTGATGAACACTAAGCAGGTATCTGGTTGCTTATAAAAGTTTGCGAAACGACGAAAATATGCAACTCCTTGCTATTTTACAACCACCACTGAATACGCCAGAGCAGCCATAACTCTCCTCAAAAAGCAGTGCAGAGACAAATTTTGAAATTATTCTATGTTTTATGTTGAGAGTAGTCCAAGGCTTTCGACGTACTATAAGGATAATAAAAACAATTACAACCAAAAAGCGTGTTAACAGGAATGGCAAGGTGCTGGTTAGATGAACTTCCTCAAATCTCACCTCTGTGTTACTTCGAAAACAGTCTCGATAAAAGGAAATTGTTGAAATTAGTAGCATCGAAGGTGATACCTTTCGTTAGTTTGGTGGGAATGTTCTTGAGAATCTTAAAGATCTTGAGAATCTGTAGAGCTGCCGTACCCTTATTTTATTGTTGAATTAGAAGAAATTATGTTAAGGAAGACTACAGCTAATGCTTGGTAGGTTCAGGTCGGTCATGTAGTAGAATGTCTTTTGCCTTACTTTTCAGCTCAATGAAGAATAAAATAGTGTGGGATTCTTGATTCTCAAATAAAAAACTCTGAATAGGACTGACTGTCATATTTTACAGCAACATAGAAACTGAATGTATATTTCTTTTCGATACATCCATGCTCTATCAGAACAGAATAGCTTAACCACCTAATGAATGATTAAAACCATGTGACTTTTTTTATTCTTTCGGTTGTAGAAAGCGTGTGTGTTTATCAAGACAGTATCTAAGTTGAAGTGAGCCGTAAGACCCGTTCGGGTGCCTAGTCTTTCTGTTTTAAGTATGCTTGACTTCGCAAATGTTTAATAGCTCAATAAATGCACATGAAACAGATTCACCTCCCGCCTTGTCATAGCACAAGTACACGAACCTGAACCAAATATATTGGATCTCTGTATGATAATCACAGGATTAAGGAAGTGTGCAGATCCAAATATAGAACCCAAAGTTTATACTCGTCACTTTTTGAAATGTAAAAGTATTTTATTTATTTACTTTGTATCCACAAGTTTACATAATAAAAATCCTTTATAATTCTTATGATCATCAGTAAAATTAATTTCATGCCATCCTGATCATCCCTGAACTCTTTATTTTATGCATTTATCTGGTTACTCATGTGCATATATATATATATATATATATATATATAGGAGGGTCATTGCAAAAGTCATGGCAATTATTTTGGCTTTAAAATAATAGCAAATTAAAAAAATCTAAAATACTCAAATGAAAGGTTAGTTCATGTATAATTGTTACATGTAGGGAGACGGATAAATACCATACTGTTATAGCATGAGAAAGAAGACGAAAAAAATTTGTCGTCGCGAACGTGTTTTACTGCCAGTTGCAAGAGCACACAACAGTACATAACAAACTACGTGCATTCCGTGGCATCAGAAGTTTCCTCAAGAATCCACAATAACGTAACGTGACGCTAGATGGTAGCCATTTGCAGGAGAACAAAGCGTGAAGAGAGACCATAAGGTAGGCTGAGCAGTCTTCCAGGATGAATATTACCAAACTTGAACAGCGCTCTCACGTAATGATTGCAGTTGAACATGGTAGAGATGCGTGACGGTGCCACGAGGAGCTTATGGAAGCGGTGGGAAATGTTGCTCTACCATGCTTGGTGGGTAGGAGCGTTCAGGTGTAGCAGAACTGCAACATCCAACAAGTGCCGATCCGGGCGGCCTGTCAGTGTGCGTACACACTATGCTCACACTCGTATCGCCCAATACTTGGTGAACGACTGAAGGTTGACTGTGCGGGAATTGCAGAGCCATACTGGTACTGAGAACACAGCAATCTACAGAACTTTAAGTGTCGATTTACATATACGTAAAGCTGCTACAAAGCGGATGCCTCATGCAGTAAGTTAAGTGGAAAAGTGGACATGTTACGAAACTCATGTGCATCTAGCGCGTTACGAGGAGGAGGGAGATGACATACTTGATTGAATCGTCGCCATAGATGAATTTTGGGCGAGAGCCTATGAGCCTGCGCTGAAACACCTGTCTGCGGAATGGCGTCATCCAGGTTCTCCACGCAGGCAGAAATATCGTTGCAATCGGTCTCCTGTCAAGCAAATGGTCACTATAGCCTTTCACATTAGAGGATTTTATGCCATTTCATCCCACACAAACAAAATGTTAATGCACTGTACAAATGTCAGACTTTCTAATAACGACATCCATGATGGTCTATGTGTGAGAAACGTCTTGAAAGTCTACACGATGCATTAATTCTTCAGGACAATGCTGGAGCCCATACGACAGCGTGTGTGTAGAATCTGCTCACGCGAAGGGGATGAGTAGTATGGGAGCATCCATCATATTCGCCAGACTTATCATATTGCGATTATGACCAAAACTGAAAGAGTAATTGCTTGGAACATGATTTCGAACAGTGAAGGCGTTGCTACAACTGTGATTTGTGAGATCTAACGGTTCGTTCATGATGAGACCACGAGTATTCGGCTTCTTCTACAGTGTTGGCAGCGTGTGATGGATTCGTTGGAAGACTATTTCCAGGGGCTGTAAGATTTCACAGGTCTGTGTTCCAGTCTTGTGCTGTACTGTGTACTGTAGCAACCGACAGTAAAACACTTTTGAAATGACAAAATGTTTTTCGTCTTTCCTCTCGTGCTATTTCTTTAGCGCGGTGTGTGTGTGTGTGTGTGTGTGTGTGTGTGTGTGTGTGTGTGTTCGTTCGTTCGTTCATCCATCTCCCTACGTTTAACGTTTATATATGAACTAGCCTTCCATTTCCATGTTTCAGAATTTTTTAATTTAATGCCATTTTCGAGATAAAAGGTAGTTGGAATAACTTTTGCAATGACCCTCGTATATACCCCCAGTAAGGAGTAAGCCAGATGAGTGTGTGGGACATTCCCTACAACTGCCACAATCCTTACCAATCAAAATGTGTGCAGGCATTATTACCTACAGATTTGCTGTTTCGTAGCACAGGCCACCATGATACTGGGACTTACTTGTGTGTCATCCATCCTGTTCACAACAGAGGATAGCTCTACAAGGGGTGGTATCAACCTCCATAAAGTCCACCTGTGTGCTACAGAGAAGCCGCGTGGTATGGTGGCAGCAAACCATCGGCACCACCTCAACCCCAGTGTATGGTCGGTAATTATGGGCGACCTTCCCTTGGGACCAGTTATCCTTCCATAGCACTTCTCATGCGAGACACATCTGCACTACCTATGGGTGACAATGTTTCCCATGCTGAAGACATGCCATTGATGATATGAAGGATGATGTCATACTACAAGACGATACTCCACCTCATTGCCATCATGCCTATAGAACTGAAACACTAGTACAGGAGGCACAACATTCCCACTTGCCTGTTGTAAACTGTGGGGCCCCTGGCCCACAGTGTATGTACTCATCACATGACATATTTGTCTACATGTAGGGGCCGGAGAATGCCGACATGATGCTTTGCCAGCATTCACACACACACACACACACACACACACACACTGCTTTCCCAACACAGCCTAGTATTATGCTGCCCATTTAAAATAAAACATGCAGTCGGTAAGTACCATCATCTAGTTGTCTGAACCTCCACTTGGCACACAATGATGGCAGTGGTTTTGATCTTTTAGTCACAACAGACCTTAAAATTAAGTATCGCAATATGATTTCCATCTGCAAATTGCCTGTGATTGGCAACTGTGTGACATCGTTAATGAAGAAAAGACAGGTGTGGTGCAAGCCCTCCTCCCACTGATGGTCAGTTGCAGATGATCTGCAAGCTGTCACCCCCGCACTGTCCAGGCATGGTACGTTTACGCAATCGCCTGGCCGCCTGGAGAATGACAGCTGCTACCTGCACGATAACACACAGCCATGCTACACTGACCTATGGCCCTAACATCACGATTCACTGATTAGTCACATCATTGCTTCTTCATGGCATGTGCAGGGATCCAGACACTGGACGATACATGGAGACACTTTCATTACTCTGTAAATTAAACGTGGCGAATTAACATCGTTACAGATACAACGTGTTTCAGTTGCCTAGATGGATTTATTTCAGACCACATTCCAGAAAATTCCCTGCTTGGCCTCCTGCACTCAATCGAACCCATCTCTCCAGGTCGCAACAATACATAGAAGTTAATGTCGTTTAGAAGACTTCTACTATCTGGGCATATTATGAAACACATTGTGTCACATCAGTTAGTGATTTGGTTCAGCTAACGATAGTAAGTTATTCATATAAATACAGCATACTGCTGACTAAGAGCAGCAATCGCCTCCTAACCCCCTTCTCCCTTCCCTCACCACCACCTCTCTCTCTCTCTCTCTCTCTCTCTCTCTCTCTCTCTCTCTCTCTCTCTCTCTCATATGTGAACGCCACCTGCTACGTAAGGAAATTATAGAAGTGGAACAGATATGAATGGGGAATTATACTCTCTCCACAGCAGATGACCCTTAAATGTTTCCACCAACTTCAATTACGATTGCAGTGCGCATGGGATCATCAAGATTTAATCAATGAAAACGTGTCACATGATCATATGAACAACGTTTCTTGTTACACCACGTCAATGGTCGTATTCAGATTTACTGTCATTCAGACGAATGGCTGCTCGAAACATGCACTGCACCACAGACACAAACAGTGAGGCTAATGTCATGCTTTGTGACAGTCATCTGGTCTTCCATTGGACCTATCATAGTAATCGAATGCACTGTGACAGCAGGGGGCTATGTGTATCATTGTCCATCAATATGGGTATATCTATGTTTTTAATTATGTAACTAATTTTGAGTTCTTTTGATGTATTGTATATCATATTACAGTTCTGAAGTTCTCAAAATGATCGTTTTATGACCGATACCTGTCACCTTGTAATAATCGTGCCTTTGCAGTCTACACTGTTCTATAATTAATTTGAAATATTGTATTTTGATCGCTGAATGTAATTGGATTTTATGAAAGTTTAGGTTTTGTGCTGGCAGTACCTGTACTTCCAGTAGTTTTTGTGGCGTGGTGTGGCCAATACGATGCAAAGTAGGTTAGCTTCATTACAGTCATATCAATGACAAGGCGAAAGCTCGCCCCCAGGTATCTCTCAAGTTTTGCCGTTCACTAAAATAATACTGGCAATCAACTCAAACTTAACCAAGAGCTTTGGTTTCCCATCCCAATAGCAGTTAATGAGCATGGTTTCTGGTGAAACAGCTGGGTAGATACAATGCGTTGCTTCCATCCAAAAATGGGGTTGTAGGGCCAATGTTTCTTCTGGGATTATGCTCTTTCTGCTCTCCCTAGAAACATTGGTACATCACATGTCGGCACCTCAGTCTGCATTTCTCTGGCTGGATAAACGTTGTTCTCCCTTAGACACTTGTGTAGGTTCCCTCATGACATGCTCAGAAATTTTTAATAGTTCTCACATCTACTCTTCTACCCACTGACTGTGAATCATACAACACCAACACGTCGTTCCTACCAGTCGTTGTTGGGCCTATATGTACAACCTCTGTCAGTACTCACTTCCACAATTGCAATGTGGTAAAATACCAACATGTCCTTTCCCATCACCTCTGTCACGTGTCATAATTATACAGGAAATTCTTTTTCCGATAACTGCAGCTCTGCCAGGAATTGTTGCGATGGTGATAATACCATACTCAGTTGTCTGTTTACTGCATTTTAAACTCTTGTAATGACTCTACTCCCATTCTCGTAAAGTTCATTCTCTCTTCTAACACGTGCAATAGCCTGGCTGGTGCTACTTCACCGTCTAGTAAGCTCAACCGCTTCTGTACTTATCCCAAATTGCTGTTTACTGTTTTCATTGTATTGTGGGTGTAATGGGGTAACACTGTGGCTAACTGTCGCAGCACTTAGGTTTTATTTAGATGTTTGCATAAATGGCACTCTACTATGGTTATGGTGGTGCCTGCTATCAGTTTCAATTGCTCAGTTGCGCCATTTAATTTCTGAATCTCTCGTTATCTACCGTTTAAAACTGTCTGTAACGTTTTCCATCCTTCACCCGATCACTGTCTTTCTCTATGAACTAGTATATATGATTTGTTTCAGTTGAATACTCAGTTTACCGTATGATAGCCTCAATTACTAGTAATCACGCTGTACCCTGGTGATAATTTTGTTCCCTTGCACTTCCTTCTATAACTCGATACATGAATCATCTATACATGCGCCCAGCAATCTGCAAACCTCGTCCCTTATTACCCACACATCAACAGGCAAGATGTGTGTTAAATGATGACTGGTTAATAGCACATTCATTTGTCTGGAAAACACATGTAAATTTTATGGTTGAATGTGAATTGATGATATGCAGCAGCATCAGGATTACAACAATCTATCCAGTTTTTCCTGATGATTCACCATCCAAAGAAGGGAATTTTAATCATTACCTCCTTCCTTTGAAAACGTGTACACGAAACTATTATGAAGTTAAGTGTATCCAAACACATTTATAATGACCTATTTTAACTAATATAAATTCACTGTTCACCCAAACAAAATAAGTGAGACTGATATTAAATAGTTCTTAGAAATGACATAAAATAAACTGGTGTGACTTCAATGCATGGGGCACACTACATGTGACTTGCTTAATCACTGGTATGTGACTTCTGACTGTCCTAGTGGTTTTCATGTGCTCTGACTCTGCTGTTGGAATCTGTGATAATGCAACCCCCCACTCCTTTATAAGGTTTAACTCCGCTCACATGGAACATAGACATTTCAGTTGAAAACTGCACTTAAATGTTCACTGGAGAAGTTACCTGTACTTAGTGAGAAATTTCTTTGTTTTTCTCTAAGGGTGTAAGGATGAGTGATGGCTTGCTTTATCTTGTTCCACGCTTCATGCACACTTATTTCAATTTTTTTACTGATTCACAGTTACATAAAAAATCAGGGATTTGGGCGAATGGCATTTCCTTGTTGCACACCATCTAGAACTGTGACAGCCCTGTGCCTGTAGGTACTTTGGAGTTACAAGCGCAAACCAAATGTTGGATGTATGTGTCCAAGTCATTGGGCTGGCTGTTAATGTAATAACTTAACATTTTAGACATGGTTCTATGGGCTTGCTGTGTTCTGTCATTAGTTTGTGGAAGGAATGATCTTATGCATAACTTCCAGATATGAAGTACATGACATAATTGCTTCATCAAATCTGATGCAAAATTCGATCCCTGAACAATAATTAAGGTATCAGGGACATCAAATTGAAATATCCAGCTATTAACTAGAGCCTGAGCTACTGTAATAGCCTGACAGCTATGGGTTGCCATGATTGCCAGTCACCTTGAAAAATGGCCTGTAATTGTTATTACGTATTTAATTCTGCCAGGTGTCTAATTGAATAGTTCCAAAATAACAAAGCCAATCATTTGCAAGGGTTTAGGTGCCTCTAGTAGTCCTAGAAAAGGAATCTTTCGATAACTAAGATCAGCTCTTTGTGTACAATGTACACAGTACTTTACATAATGTTTGACATTACACTTGCTTGTCCTCCTCCAGAACCTTCCAGAAACTCCTCTGTCCATTGTTCTGCATGCTCCATGACTGGGAAATATATGCACATGTGCTTGTTGCAGCGTTTTGTACCTGAGCACAGCTGGAACCACTATGCTTGGTCCACATTCCGTCATTCTGCAAGCTAACCCCTCACCCAAATGACTGATAGTCTTTGATAGCCACGTGTACTTTCTGCCATTACGTTACACTTTTCCCTAGTATGTTCAGTATAGCAACTTTTTACTCAGTGCTTTCATATATGTGTTTGCTTCATGGTTTATGTGACACCTTATCAACCTCACTGAGTTTGTGTGTCCACATTGTTAACATCTGCAAATGGTCTTTCAGCACAAACAGTCATTTCAGTGATGCAGCCATATAAATAACAATGAACGTATGCAGTCCTATGTGTAACCATTGGCATTTCCTTCTCCATAGTAAAGTAGTTACGCTCCACTCTGCTCACTTACTTTGATGCATAAATACTGGATGTTCCTGCCCATTGGTATTCTGGCTCAGAACACAACCATTCTCTCTCTGCCATCATCACATGAGAAGATAAATTCCTTATGAAAATCAGGAAACATAGGTACTCTCCTTAGCGTTTCAAATGCTGTTTGACATTCTGTTGGCCACTGGAATATCACACCTTTCCTTGACAACTGATTAGAAGACCATGTGAATGGGGCAATATTATTTACAAATTTCTGGTAATAATTCTGTAAACCCAGGAATGATTATTTCATTATCTGTGGCATTACAAAGTTCTGAACTGCCACTGTATAGCAAACATCAATTTAAACACTTTCTATAGTAGTTAACCTGCATCTACACAAACTGGCACCTATGTTAAGCACAGACGTTTTGAATGTAAAGAGGTGAATATGTCTTCCAAGCATTTTGCATGGTCTTGCATGTTCTTCGAGAATATGATGATACTGTGTATATATACCTTGCATGTTTTTGGCTTCAAACCATGTAGCAACCTTCGCAATGAGGCTGGTGCGCATTTCAGTGCAAACAGCGTCCTCCTATATTAGTAACGTCCCCATGAAACTGTGAGAGCAATCTTTGGCCTATCTTCCAGGACTACCACTAGTTGGCGATATGCACTTTTTAGATACATTGTTGTAAAGTACTGGCACTCTCCTAGGTTTTCTACTGTTTCCAATATTGGGGATGGGGTATGCATCAGTGGCAGTTATTGCATTCAAGTAATGGCAGTTGCATCAGAATCTTCACTTCTTAGTACCATCTGGAGACTTCTTTTAGAACAACGACGATGTTTGCCCCTAATGGGGGGTCAGAGTGCTTTGTTATACCCTCTGCAAACTGTTGATCTACAAGTTCCTCCATTACAGGTTGTACATGCGTCACTATGCGGTATGACTTTCTGTAAACTGGTGCAGTACTGGGTGTAGGTATACAGTACCTGGGCAACAGGTGTTGCTGGTAACGAATCATTTGTACTGAATATAAGCATAAACTGAAGCAGCGAAGCTACCATTGACTGCTGGTCATTGCTTGCAGCCGACCCACTTCCTGATGTAACACTAATGCACAAAGGTTTGCTTGTTGCTCTAGTCATTTGAGATATCAGTATCATCTACACCTAACACCTTCAAAGTGACAAACATTAAACCCTTAGACAGACAGACCATGTCTATTTCAAACATATTCAATCTTACAGAAATCACAAATTCGCCATTTGTGCTACCTATGTGTCCCACACTTCTGTACATATGACAATTCATTTTGTCCACCTCTTCACCTTCCACCAGTCGCAATACCACATATAATGCTTCACATGAATTGGTATCAGTGGAAACCCACACTAACTTTTCCATATCTGTTGGTGCTATCGCACTATGGTGCTTGAAGTTATGGACTATTACTTCATCGCCGGCCGGGGTTGCCGAGCGGTTATAGGCGCTACAGTCTGGAACCGCGCGACCGTTATGGTCGCAGGTTTGAATCCTGCCTCGGGCATGGATGTATGTGATGTCCTTAAGTTAGTTAGGTTTAAGTAGTTCTAAGTTCTAGGGGACTGATGACCTCAGAAGTTAAGTCCCATAGTGCTCAGAGCCATTTGAATCATTATTACTTCATCAACTCTGTTATGTAGTATTGAGGCGTTTGTTCTTTTGGTTTCTCCATTTGGAGGTCGATGGCAGTGGTCACCAAGTGCCCCATCTTCCACTAAATTGGTAACACACACACTGCAGCCCTGAGCTGGTCGCCTTGGCTCTGAGCTTGCTACGTAAAACTGAAAAATTTAAGTATATACACCAAAATTATTCTGCATTGCAACAGTGTCGTTAACGTCTTTCCTTATAGGTGAAATAGTAATTTCTGGAAAAAGAAATGGTTCAAGAGTTCCTGTGCACAGTAGCATGTATTCCTTGGAATATTCTTCCTGTTTTATGACTAACCACGTCCATCAATCACAATAATTAATTGTAAAATTTCTTCGAAAATATGATTGGGATAAAAAAGGTGGAACACGTCTAAAAATAGAAAATTACGATTCCGTTACGATTCGGATTTCAGAAGGATCCTACCACTCTGTGTGTCATGTATCATTTCTGAGATTGTGAATTAAAGAAGTTCAGTCATAGAGTTTTACCTATTAGGATTTTTTCTGATTTGTTAAAGGCATTCAGCTGTACAGAAACATCATAACTTTCGAGAAAGTTGATGTTTATGACCTTTGTAATGAAATCAGGTCCCCTTCATTTAATGCTATCTTCCATAAACGTCTGTGCTCCAAAAAATGTATAAGAATTTTCCTGCAACTTTGGATGAACTTGGATCAACCGTTTCTTATAGTTATATGATACATTAGTAGTTCAGTTTATACAGGGAGTGCTGCAGGTAACGCAATCAAATTTTTGTGGGGAAACTCTTCGAAATTTTTAAATAAATCAAACTTCATTAACGTTCTAAATCTTTATTCCTTATGTCACCATAGTTACTTCTCAACACAGTTGCCCTGGAAACAAACATTTCTCCCTACGAGCGACCAGTTTGTTGGTACCGTCACTGTAGAATGTTTGACTTTGTTCACGGAGCCAGAATCTCATCCATGCTTGCAGTGCTTCATCAAAGGGAAGTACTCAAAGGTATTCTATAAGTTTTAGAAACAGAGGGTACTCGTGTGTGGACGAACTCTTCGAATTCGTGAAACTCGATTACAGCACGCCGTTTCTCACGCACCGACATATCTAGGTTTCACACCGCCAAGTTACGTGCTGCAATTTGGATCGCTCTGGCGGCAGAGGACTGCTGCTTGCGTCACCGAAGCGGGAATGTCAGCTGAGTAATATGTATAGGTTTTAATTCATCAACCGACATTGAGAACAGTATGAAAAATTCGGAGCCATATTTGGAGGCATTACTTTTCAGTACGCCCTCGTACGTTTGCAAGTATCAACTGATTAGTTAAACAAGGCTGACATATCAAAAGTCTTTGAATGTAAACAAACATTGCTTTTCTAAAGTCGCTGTCAGATCCAACGAGAGCACGTGTCTGAACGTTCTACCAATAAACGGAATTCTGCTGTAGCTTAATTAGTTGAAGGCAGCCAATTTAATGGCGCAAGTATTTGCTAAAGACACAACATGATATTCTACAAATATTGAAATGAATGCAATCAGAAAGATTGTCTCCACCACACTTCATACACTGGCTTTTGAAGTAAGAGGCAAACATGTTTACCGTTGGTGAATGGATAATACTTTCAAGCTTTTCACACAAAAAGATACATACTTGCTAGATATAAATTTTTGTTAAATACACATTGAAAATTAGACGCTCCCAGTGTTTGACAAACATGCAGTTGGTGACAACAACGAGAATGCAGTCAGTAGAAACGTGCATTTTTTCATAAAGAGGTTTTCAGTAAATTAGAAAGGAAAAACTACCTAGTACTCCGAATGTCTCAAGCTGCTTAACTGCATCATATACGGCAAAGTTTCCCTACAGTGAAAATATTATGCGATGACCGTGACTGTCCAACAAGTTCAGTACATGGAAATGCAGCTATGATTATCTTCTTGAAGTGAGCACGTTTACCATAGCCGCAACAAATCAGGCACGATGATCCACATTTACCGGACCCTCGACGACGAAAATGGCTGAAATCGCTGGTGACAAATAGCACCGAATGCGCACTTGGAATTCAACGTTCACCGAATATATAACACTCCATAAGCAAACTGTAGTAAGTGGAAAATGAACCTACCACTGGGTTCTCTCGGTTAGTAATTGCACTTCGTACTTCACAGCGAGCGCATCCCTAGTTGTCTTTTTTCTGGAAGCCAATTATTTCGACTACGTCAGCCACCGGTGTATGAGACACTTTCATTCTACGTCGCAACGTAATTATGTCTTTACAGACGATTTGATTTTCATTATAAATATTTCAGACCACTAAAATTAAGAGCAATATTATCAACAAGGACATGAAAATCAATAAATGTTTATAAAACATCAAGCACTACTAAGAAAGCTGCTGAGCGATGGGTCAATAATTTGACAACTAGAAAACGTGCTGAGAATCGAAGATGTACATTGCACTAATTTCTGAAACTATGACAAAATGAACCATTAGCTATGACTGGATGTGTGTTCATACTTTCAACGTACATGTAGTAAGGACTACACTTCATCTTCAACTGGCAGCTGCACAAACGGGGTGGATTAACATCAGAGTAAAATTCCAATTAGTTGAGTGGCCAGAATGAAGCCCTACTTTCACCGAGAAAACGGAAAATATTCGTAAAGGTTGTGACTCTTCCCAACTAATGTCAAGTTCTTGCAGATATGAACCACATAAATTAAACTAATACCGCAACATGATGTGTTCTAAAAGAATTTCGAAGTTACTGACTCATTTTAAATGAAAATTATGGGATAGAAATCAGCCATCAGTCATACTTATACTTATGATGCACAAATTAACACATACATGGGAAGAATAGACGAAAGTTTAACATGAGAGTTCGATAGTGTGCTAAATATTTTAGAATCAGTCATCATGAGAATACCACAACGGTAAAACACATATCTCTAAAGCAGTTCACAAAATAATCCCATATGACTTAACGGGTTGGTGCGCCTCAATTGGACGCCACCTCGGTGACTTGCGTGTACCTAAGGTACTTCAGTGACCTTACCGCGTGAAAGGGACCTACAGTTTGTAAGTACGCTGTTTAGGTTTTTATATTGGTAACGCCACGTAGCGCTCTGTATGAAAATCACTGGCTGTGCTGTGTGCAGTCTGTGGCTGGGTGTCATTGTTGTAATATTCGCTGTTGTAGTGTTGGGCTGTCGGCTGTTAACAGCACGTAGCGTTGCACAGTTGGAGGTGAGCCGCCAGCAGTGGTGGATGTGGAGAGAGAAATGGCGGAGTTTTGAAATTTGTGAGGCTGGATGTTATGAACTGCTATGTATATTATGATTTTTCAACGCTATTAAGGTAAATACATTGTTTGTTCTCTATTAAAATCTTTCATTTGCTAACTATGCCTATCAGTAGTTAGTGCCTTCCGTAGTTTGAATCTTTTATTTAGCTGGCAGTAGTGGCGTTCGCTGTATTGCAGTAGTTCGAGTAACGAAGATTTTTGTGAGGTAAGTGATTTGTGAAAGGTATACGTTAATGTTAGTCAGGGCCATTCTTTTGTAGCGATTATTGAAAGTCAGACAGCCTACTTACATAGCCCCCATACTCTCCACAAAAAAATTTACAAATGGTTTTGGGCAGTGGCCAATACAGATTTGAAAAAATTTTTCATAGTTACAATAACAAAGATATCAAATGCACACACTTATTCATACAATGTTGGTCATAAGCTAAAATTTTCTCACAGTCCATAAATACAGTCCTGATCATTCATCACAGTAAAATTGCAGTGTTTTTCTCAAAGTCTGAGCAGTAAAAGAAAATCCACACGGAAGTAGTGGATTTCCATGCAGTCTTGAAGAAGTAATGTTGTCCTTCCAACGGAAAGACAGTGCTGACTCTCGACATGCAGACAGGTAATGGGCCACAACAGAGCAAGCCCACAGCAGAGTCATTCGACGTTTTGGAGAATATTGGTAGGTAGGTCATCACACAGTAGACCCACTGTAGTCCTGGTAGAGATTACGGTATTGGTGGGCCACCAGAGGTGCAGACCCACTGTAGTCCTGGTAGAGATTGTGATATTGGTGGGCCACCAGAGGTGCAGACCCACTGCAGTCCTTGTAGAAATAATGGTACTGGTGAGTCAGCAAAGGTGTAGACCCACTGTAGTCCTTGTACAAATAATAATGGTATTGGTGGGTCATCAAAGATGCAGACCCACTGTAGTCCTTGTAGAGATGGCCAGCAGCCATCTGTTGTGACTGTGCAGGTACACAATCACCATTGAAGAGTCTTGCGGATAATATAGCAAGTCCATAGCCACCACTTGTGCACTCACCAACTTTTTGGAATTGTCCTTAGAACCAGCAATGCTGTTATCCAGTCCCTTGCTGAATTATTAACACATGTGCAAACACTAACACTCCCAACTTCTCACATATTGTCCATATACTATGACCAACAGAAATGTGTGCAGTGAAATGGAACTCACAAGTTAATTATAGAAGAACATAAGAATACAATTACAAAGGTACAAAACAATACCGATAACATTTGTAGTACAGACCTTACAAAAGAATCGAAACAACATATACATCAGTGTTACAGGAATTATGACATGAGTACATGCATAAAAGATCAGAATAACTTTCGAAACATCGACTTCACACATGAGCATTAAAACAAAATAGAACAAATAATGTTTAAACATCTGTACTAAGTAAATAACATAGTATTTGAAAAATTCTACAACGTAACAACATCAGCTAAACACATAAAGAAAGGAAAAACACAAGTACACAAGGGAACACAAACACATAATGGGATAATACAAGGAAAGGACAGGGTTTCTTTTACTGCAGTACTTTGCAAATAAAACTTTCTTTACTTTTCAGAGATTTCCCTTTGTTCTTCATTATTTCCAAAAAGTCCTATCTACACCTGCTTTCTGTACTTTTTTCGTATGAGTTCTCAATGCATTTTTTCCAATTCATCGCAACTCATTCTCTTATATAGTCTACCCCCTCTTAAGCTAACTTAAATCTACTGAGCTCAGATGCTAAACTAAGGGATGAGACAATGCAGCAGCACAGAACAATTAACACAAACAGCAATGACAAAAAAATTGAAATTGGCAAAGCAAGCAGCAGCAAATGCAATAACTTATATCTGAACATGACAAAGCTCAAGCAGAAAAAATATTACAGTAAAAATGGCCATGTTTAACACCTATGTCACATCTTAACACCAGAGTGATGCATCACGGGAAGTTACACTAGCAGATCAGTTACCAAATCGTAAAAAAAATTATTTATGCAATTCCTGTAAAGAGAAATGTCTATTTATGTGCCCTCGTTTTCTTGGAAGTAGATCATAAAATTCTTACTGATTGGATCTGTAGGCATAAAATAACTATATTAGTACATCTATTAAATTTTATTTTAACCAATGCTGCAGTGCAGCTAGAAACTAGATATTAAACAAAATGAGTAAATAAATACATAAAGCAAGCCATATGGCATTTCTCTTAACTAGCAAGACAATAGCCGTGAAATGTTTCTCATTGTTTCATTAGGCATTTTAGTAAATATCATAAATTAAGAGCTCCACAGTATAATCATATGTTTTCAAGTTTGAGCGTGTCGTATTTGCGATGCTTTCTACAACGGAATGTCAATAGCGATGATAATGGCCTCCCTTTTTTTTTTCTCCACATGTGCCTCTGAAAGGCACACACTAATGGCTTTTTCCCAGGCGACTATCGCGCAGCTGGGTGCCCACCACGCATTACGTGAAGGTCACTTAACTTTCCTACTGAAATGTTTACGACAGCAGTTTCCACTACAGTGGCAGTCTCATATAAAAAATTTCACAGGTCGAGAATTTGCGTTACAAATGTGTAGAAACAAAATCCTATAAATACAACAGTGTCCAAAAAATTTTCAGTGGCATTGTGATACATTCACACATGTACACACATTTCATAATTCTAAAGTACGATTCTTGGTTTCCAACATCCTGTTCCACAAATCAGAGTCCCTAACCACTACTCATTATTCCTTACCTTATTATACATACACTAATTCGTCGACACTTCTTCAATATTTCATCATAAGAAATACATAGCATAATCAAATTCCTCATATAGCATCAGCTTATAGATCATAAACATACCACAACAGCATAATACACATCGTCGTCCTAATAATAACATCATAACACCTCAGTCAAATCTCAAAATCGTCATAGCTTTCTGCAATAATTTCAAAACCCAAAAAAAATTCTCTGCTCATTTCAATAGTGTCATCTACCTCAAATGTACTTTAAAAACATGCTCCCTTACCAAATACATCATTCAAAGCTCTCATAGTATCACAATGTTTCCAAAAAAATATGAACAGTTCACAAAGTACAGACAAAATACAATTTCATAAGTGTAATTGCGTAAACATGTGTCACTGATGTAGTAAAAAAAATGTTTATCTCTCAGTTAAATGATCAGATAGCTGTGTAATTTGTGTGTTAGAGAAATATGGTACCGATGTCTAAAGTTGTATAAGCAAATACCATATTAGCTAGGGCTCCTTGTGCTTGCCAAACACATGGTACACAAAGTAAACGTGTACCCCCCTGAGGATTAATGTGATTATACCCTCAGGTGTTACAGATCACAGCAATGGAATGAAATGTGTCACGGAAAACCATTGTATCATTGTACTTCAAATATCTTTAAAAATAAATGATTTAAGTACAAATATAACCACTCAAATACGTGTACTGTAGCGCTAAACTGTGCGTCTTGTTGTAAGATAATCTCTGTGGAAGTGTCGTAGTTATCGTCCTCTGAAAGCTAAGTTCCGCAAAAGTCAATGTACTTACCTCATGATAAACAAAAGTGAAATGCTTTGCGTATACATATCTTAGTTATTACGCTTATTGCCGTGATGAAGAAAGTACTGTGCTGTAACGTATTGTTGTGCTACGGAAAAGGCTGTCTCATTGTAGTTATACCACAAAAGTTACTACTAAAACATGTTTTACTTTCCAGAATAATTCAGAAAAACTGTGCAGATATGAAATAGAAACACCGCAAAAGCAACATTGTAAAATGTCACTCATTAGTAGTGTCGTGATACAATCGTGTAGCTGTCACATAAACTAACCACTGCGTCAACGTATCTCACAGAAGGCAGAAAGCTACGACGTTTTTGAGATTTGACTGAGGTGTTATGATGTTATTATTAGGACGACGATGTGTATTATGCTGTTGAGGTATGTATATGATCAATAAGCTGATGCTATATGAGGAATTTTATTATGCTATGTATTTCTTATGATGAAATATTGAAGAAGTGTCGACGAATATGTATATGTGTAATAAGGTAAGGAGTAATGAGTAGTGGTTAGGGACTCTGATTTGTGAAAAAGGATGGTGGAAACCAAGAATCGTACTTTAAGAGTTATGAAATGTGTGTAAATGCATGAATGTATTACAATGCCGACAGAAACTTTTTGGACACTGTTATATTTATAGGATTTTGTTTCTACACATTTGCAATGCAAACTCTCGACCTGTGAAATTTTTTATATGAGACTGTCTCTGTAGTGCAAACTGGTGTCGTAAATATTTCGGTAAGAAAGCTAAGTAACCTTCACGTAATGCGTTATGGGCGACCAGCTGTGCCAGTCGCCTGGAGAAAAAGCCAATAGGTGAAAAAAAGGTGGCCATTAACCTCGCTATTGACATTCCTTTGTAGAAACCATTTCAAATAAGACACGCTCATACTTGAAACATATGATTACAGTTTTGAGCTCATACTTTCTGATATTTACTGCAATGCCTAATGAAATGATAAGAAATTTTTATGTCTATACACCTGATTATGACTACTGTCTTTCTAGTTGAGAGATTTTTTACCACCTTATGAAATGCCATATGGCTAATGAATGATGTTTCATGCCTTCCTTTGTACATATTTGCTCAGTTTCTTTAATATCTACTTTCTAGCTGCACTGCAGCGTTGGTTATTATAAAATTTAATAGATGTACTAATATCACTATTTCCTGTCTACAGACTCAGTAAAGAATACATTTATGATGTACTTTCTTAGAAAAGAGAGCACAAATAGACAGTTCCCTTCACAGGAATTGCATAAATAATTTTTTTAATGACTTGGTAACTTTCCTGCAGAGTACGTTTTTGTGATGCATCACTCTAGTGATAAGATGTGACATAGGTATTAAACATGGCCATTTTTACTGTAATATTTTTTCTGCTTGAGCTATGTCATGTTTAGATATAAGTTATTGCATTTGCTGCTGCTGTCTGCCAGGCATAGTGCTACTAAATTTCACTTTACATTACTCTGTTAAGCCAGTTTTACTATTGAGTTATTTTTCTTGTTTGCTGCTCATTGCCTTATATTAGTTGTAATATTGCTGCTTGCTTTGCCAATTTGCATTTTTTTGTCATTGCTGTTTGTGTTAATTATTTTGTGCTGCTGCATTGCCTCGTCCCTTAGTTTAGCATCTGAGCTCAGTAGATTTAAGTTAGCTTAAGATGGAGTAGGCCATATAAGAGAACAAGTTGTGATGAATTGGAAGAAATGCATTGAGAAGCTATAAGAAAATGGTTTGGACAGAAAAGTATTTTGAAAGAGGATATGAACCAAAAAAGTAGGGTTTAGGGACAACAGGTTTAGGTAGGATTTTCTTGGAAATAAATGATGAGGTAAGATAATGGAAAATAAATAATGAGGTAAGGAATGTGTGAACATATAAATACAGAAAGCAAGCTTGGATAGAATTTTTTTGGTGGAAACAAATGTTGAAATAAGAGGAAAAATCTATGGAATGAAGTTTTTGGGTTGGACTGCAGTACCAAATGTTACACTGAAAACAAACCCTGTCCTGTATTTTTGTGTTATTACACTAAGTGAATTTGTGTTTTTCCTGTCTTAATGTGTTTAGCTAATAAGAGTTATGTTCTAGAATTTTTCTGATAATATGTTATTTTCTTTGTAAAGATGTTTAGACATTATTTATTCTGTTCTGTTTTAATGCTCATGTGTGAAGTTGATGTTTCGAAAGTTATTCTGATCTTTTATGTATGTACTCATGTCATAATTCCTGTAACACTGATGTATATGTTATTTCGATTCTTTTGTAAAGCCTGTACTACAAATGTTATCTGTATTGTTTTGTACCTTTGTAATTGTATTCTTATGTTATAAAATTGTGATAGACACCAGTTCATCATATTATTAACTTGTAAGTTCCATTTTGCTGCACACGTTTCTGTTGGTCATAGTATATGGACAATATGTGTGAAGTAGGGACTGTTAGTGTTTGCACATGTGTTAATAATTCAGCAAGGGACTGGATAACAGCATTGCTGGTTCTAAGGACAATTCCAAAAAGTTGGTGAGTGCACAAGTGGTGGCTATGGACTTGCTATATTATCCGCAAGACTCTTCAATGGTGATTGTATACCTGCACAGTCACAACAGATGGCTGCTGGCCATCTCTACAAGGACTACAGTGGGTCTGCATCTTTGATGACCCACCAATACCATTCTTTCTACAAGGACTGCAGTGGGTCTGCACCTCTGGTGGCCCACCAATACCGTAATCTCTACCAGGACTACAGTGGGTCTGCTCTGTGATAACCTACCTACCAATATTCTCCAAAACGTCGAATGACTCTTCTGTGGGTTTGCTCTGTTGTGGCCCATTACCTGTCAACATGTCAAGAGTCAGCACTGTCTTTCCGTTGGAAGGACAACACTACTTCTTCAAGACTGCATGGAAATCCACTACTTCCGTGTGCATTGTCTTTTACTGTTCAGACTTTGAGAAAAGAAACCTCAGTTTTACTGTGATGAATGATCAGGACTGTCTTTATGGACTGTGAGAAAATTTTAGCTTATGACCAACATTGTATTAATAAGTGTGTGCATTTGATATCTTTCTTACTGTAATTATGAAAAATTTTTTCAAATCTTTATTGGCCAGTGCCCAAAACAATTTGTAATATTTTTTTGTGGGGAGCATGGGGGCTATGTAAGTACGCTGTTTAGGTTTTTATATTGGTAACGTCACGTAGCGCTCTGTATGAAAATCACTGTCTGTGCTGTGTGCAGTCTGTGGCTGGGTGGCATTGTTGTAATATTCGCTATTGTAGTGTTGGGCTGTCAGCTGTTAACAGCGCGTAGCTTTGCGCAGTTGGAGGTGAGCCGCCAGCAGTGGTGGATGTGGGGAGAGAAATGGCGGAGTTTTGAAATTTGTAAGGCTGGATGTCATGAACTGCTATGTATATTATGATTTTTCAACACTATTAAGGTAAATAAATTGTTTGTTCTCTATTAAAAACTTTCATTTTCTAACTATGCCTATCAGTAGTTAGTGCCTTCCGTAGTTTGAATCTTTTATTTTGCTGGCAGTAGTGGCGCTCGCTGTATTGCAGTAGTTCGAGTAACGAAGATTTTTGTGAGGTAAGTGATTTGTGAAAGGTATAGGATAATGTTAGTCAGGGCCATTCTTTTGTAGGGATTATTGAAAGTCAGATTGCGTTGCGCTAAAAAATATTGTGTGTCAGTTTAAACACAGTTATGTATAATTTTTCTAAGGGGAAGTTTGAAGTTTAACGTAGAATCGGAACCACGTGTCGTTACTGGCGAATCTTCCTATTACTGAGAGTGGTGGTTTGGTTAAACGCAGACTGAAATACGTTTCTCCGACCGAGATTCGATCCTGCGATCTTTTAGTTTTCATATGCATGCCTAACCGCAGGACTACCAGGCCCGATACTTCACGTAAGAAAGAGTGGGTCTTGCAGACAGAAAACAAGGGAAGGGGCTCTAACTTGTTTGTGTAACAAGAGATAACTCTACAGTAAATAAAATTTGTTGTCAAATAGGTAACTGACGGAATACTTTTGGTGCGGCATTTTTTTATATTGGTGCATTAGATCATAAGTGGACAGTGAATGGCGATATACAACAATGTGTGAAACGCCATTAAAAATATTTTTTAAAGAAACCTACGTTAATTTCTCTAACAGTCCAACGAACAGACTTGATTGAAAGTATGAAACTATGAAACCACACTGGTGACGTGTGTGTTTCGGCTCATAAGCATATACATGTGTAGTCAATAATAAACACTCACTAACCAACTCTGTTCGCGGCTGTATTCCGATGAGTTAGTAATATGAAGATATGGAATTTATGCTTTCATTTAGTGTCTCACTTTTTTTTGGGGGGGCGGGGGGTCCTTTCCCTACCTCAGTTGGTGAAAAAGGAAGCCTTGTAAGAAGATCACTTTGTTGGCCGTGTGTCTGTCTGCCCGACTGTTAAAAACCCTTTCCTCAGGAACGGGTAGACGTATCCGCGATGACCTAGAATTATGAAATTTGACAAGAAGCAAGGGTTAGCAGTGGAAGTAAAGGAAAATACCCGAAAATTGTAATGATGTCACACGAAAAACCTTTTTTCATTTGCTGTTGAACTGTCTGTCTCTTAAGACAACTTTTTCTCAGGCACGTTTAGACGTATCAAGTAAAACTTTACGTCATATACTAAGGTTTAAGATCCCTTGGCGGTGTGATAAATGTAAGCTTATAATTCAATGCAATGGGAAGGTAGGGCTATCTATGTTCGATACTCGCAAACTCGCCCATCAAAACCTGTAGGGTACTTCCCATTGATCTAAAATCATGAACTTGGGAAATAACACGCTTTCGCAGTGAAAGTAAAGAGAAAAATCCGAAAACCGATGATTTGTAATTATATAACATAAAACAATTTTTTTTGGTCATTTGTTGCTCGACAGTCTGTCTGTCCATCTGTTAAGACCCCTTTCTCTCAGAAACGGGTAGAGTTAACAAGTTCAAATTTATGCTACACACTACCGTCTAAGGTGCCCTAGTGCTATTAAAAACTGACTCTTCTAAACCAGTCCAAGCCAAAGATGCGACCATTTAGGTCATGTATTTTGGTACTAGAAAACTCCCTTACCAGAACCTATAGGGTACTTCCCTTCGACCTAGAATCACAAGAAGCATGGTTTCACCGTGAAATTACAGGAGAAAATCTGAAAAGTGTTGATTAGTAATTAGTTCATACGAAAAAATATTTCTTTTTCCATTTGTTGTTCGACTGTCATTCTGTCAATTATGGCCCCTTTTTCTCAGGAACTGCTAGCCGTATCAAATTTAAATTTATGGCACGTAATGAAGTCTATGGTCTGTTGATGATGGGAAAAAATTAAGCTTCTTAAGTCAACGTAATCAAAAGATACGGTAATTTCTGACGCGTATTTTGATACTCGATAACTCACTCATTGAAAGCTATAGATTGACCTTGAATCATGAAATTTGGAAGAAGCGGGGTTTCACGTTACAAGTCAAGGTAAAACTAGGAGAACTGTCAATTTGTAACTATATCAAACAAAGGAATATTCCTGTTCTCATTTGGAATTCCCGGAACCGATATCTTGCCATTATCAATGTCGATAACAGGCAAAAAATCTTCAAGATTATCGATTCCCGGGATGGATGAAGTGTCTGTATAAGTAATTAAGTTTGTACGGAACCCTCAGAGGGCAGATCCTGCTCGTACCTCACTAGTTTTTCTCTTAATGGCATCAACATCAAATTTGTAGTAGATGTCACGCAGTCTGATGATATAGTGAGGCATACCGTGATAACAATTCAGTATTTCAAAGTCTCATGCTTCACCGCGTAGAAAAATCGAAGTCATCTCTTATTGATGAAAGACCATTGTGCAGCTACCAAGGCTTATAAACCGTGAATACTCCAAGTTTTCTTGAAATATTTCTTCACATTATGTTCAAGCACAAGGACCCTTTATGTACATGCTAAATGTAGAAAAACAAACCTGTAGTACTCGGATACAGCACTGGTAGTGTCCTGCTTGGCACCGCCATGTCGTTTGAATATCTGGGCGTAACTTTGCGAAGCGATATGAAATGGAGCGAGATTGTGAAGATTGTGGTAAGGAAGGCGAATGGTCGACTTCGATTTATGAGAAGAATTATAAGGAAGTGTCGTTCAACTGTAAAGGATATCGCATATAGGACGATAGTGCGACCTACTCTTGAGTACTGCTCGAATGTTTGGGATCCGCACCAGGTCGGATTAAAGGAAGATATTGAAGCAGTTCAGAGGCGGGTGGTAGATTCAAACGACACGTAACGGAAATGCTTCAGGAACTCAAATATGAATCCCTGGAGGGGAAGCGACGTTCTTTTCGAGGAACACTATCGAGAAAATTTAGAGAACCGGGATTTGAAGCTGACTGCAGAACGATTCTACTGCCGCCAAAACACATTTCGCTTAAGGACCACGGAAATTAAATACGTGGAATTTGAGTTCACACGGAGGCATATATACAAGCGTTCTTTCCCTGCTCTATGACCAGTAGTGGTACAGGTTACCCTCCACCACGCATCGTACTGTGGGTTACGAAGTATGTACGTAGATGTAGATTAAAGTGAGAGATCCATACTTTCATCTAAGGCATGTTGGAGACATATGATTTTGAACAGGCATCGAAAAAATAAGGTTACACGTAAGAACCGCACTGATGATAGAAATTACACTCTTCAGCTGCATGTAGACCTTTAAACTTCGAGGACAAAATTCTTCGAGTACAGTAACGAGCTATGAAACACACGAGACGAGACTTTTGATGGAAGGAAGTTTCTTGTGTTCACGGACTCTTATTGCTCTTCAGATAGCGTAGTCGAGACAGAATCTACTCCTGCACAGGCAGGAGAATTAGGTGCCCTTCTGTTGGGTCCCTGGTCGCATAAGAATCGAGGGGAATGAGGAAGCTGACAGAGGAGCGAAATGAGCCTACCAGGAAAATACCGCAGTTCACCTTAACGTCCCCGTACAGGCTGTAGTATCGTTGGTGACAGTGAGTGTTGGCTGTGTGGGAAAGGAAAAAGCTGGAAGCTATGTGGCAGCTGAAGAAATCCAAGACATACCACATATTTCTAATTGGTATTCACTCTGCCCTCCGCCAGATCGCCTAGAAAGACCGCGTCTCTCAACTGAATCGTTACTGGATCAATCTCACCCAGATTTAAGGGCAGAGAATTAAAAGTATTTTTAAAAGTTTACTGACGTTTGAGCCTTCACTACTTAGATCATCATGCGCTAATATGTATTTTCTGTCTTTCGTTCCACTATTTTACTTCCTAACATACATACACAAGAATATACACTATCAGTATTCGTCTTAAACAGTTCAACCAAGTCATTGAAAACTCTCACAGGTTGCCGCAGAATAACTCGTTTTGCATGTTAACCCAATTTACTTGTATCTGAATGGGTGGTGTCTGTTTTTTCGAAAGAAGAAGAAAAAGGCAGGAAGGTTGGGTTTAAAATGCAATCTACATCGAGGTCATTAGAGACGGGGCACAAGCTCGGACTGTTTCTAGGTTAGGGGAGGATATCGGCCGTGCCCTTTCAAGTAAACCATCCCGGTATTTACCTGCAGCGATTTAGGGAAGCCACAGGAAACCTAAATCTGGATGGCTGGACACGGCTTGGAACTGCCGTTCCTCCCTTATGGGAGCCCAGTGTCCTAAACACTGCGCCACCTCACTCGATCTCCCAAAGAACAGACACCATGGATTCACATAACTGAGTCGCCTCGATAGGCGATGAATCCACCACCTTCAGTGCGAATGCCCAATCACGTTCGACAACTTGCGGGAGTCTCAAAGTAGCGAGCGTGGATAAAATGGACGAGGATAGCGGACAGGTGGAGCTAGGCGGGAATGTGGGTCACCCGAGAAGCATACGGAGACAGTCCGCACAGTGTATGTGTGTGTGTGTGTGTGTGTGTGTGTGTGTGGCTCAGTGGTTAACCCAACTGCTTAACAAGCAGTAGATACTGGTTTCGAATCCTGGTGTGGAACACCCTTTCACTCCTCACAACGTTTCCATGCAGCTGATATCATGAGTTCCTTCCCTTTGCTTTCCTCCCCCCCCCCCCCCTCCCTGTTGTTATGTATGAGGCGGAACTATGGGCCTCATGGAAAAAGGGTGACCCTGCTGGGTCACGCACTTTGACTCTTAATCGGATCTCGAGGTGTGGACATTGCACGCGTTGATCACGTAGGCTGACGTGAAGATCAATGAACTATACTTGATGGGATGTATCTGAAACATCTCAGGTGATTAGAAAGTTAGCAGCAGGAATACAATTAAATACTTAGCTTTAATTCAGCATCAGCAGTGAACGTCGACCTTGACTTTGTACAAGAATTTACAAATACAGTTATAGACTGAACTGCTAATACTTCTTTACAATTCTGATTGCTTCACACTTGTAGATCAATTGTCAATGCATAAACTGTATGTGGCGCCTGGCTAGGTCGTAGCTACTGACTTAGCTGAAGGCTGTGCTAATTAGCGCCTCTGCAATTTAGATCTCTGAAGCTATAACGAGTGAACCATTCCTATTAAAGTCGGCTATAGGTCTGGGCAGTGCGCTAGCTTGTCTCGTAAAATATAAGACCAACCGAGTGGTGGCGCTCGGTCTGCTAGCGTCGACAGTGGCGACTCAAGGGTCCGATGTGTACTGACGGACTGCGGCCGATTTGAAGCCTACAACCTAGCCAGTGTGGTGCCTCGCGGACACAACACCTAACCTGTCACTTTCAATTTACAATTTGAACATTTGTGGCTGTACCGAATCGAGGATTCACGCACACTATTTCCAATGCATGTAACACGGAATATAAATATTTTTCCTGTGACTCATATCACTCGCTTCTGACAACATGGTTAATTGTCATCCTAACTCGTCGGACTCTGACTTCAGAATGAAGTACAGGTCAGTTCTGTCCCCGGTTTACGAGTCCAGAACTGGGCTATATTCGTCTCGTGTGTGTGAGCTCCGATGCACTCGAAGAACATCACAAAGACGCTTCGCCGACAGCCAGTATAGTATTCTTCCGTCTCTACAAAGGCATCTACGAGAAACTGGATCATGAAAGATACTGGACATTTAATTTATGCTGAAATCCCGATTGTGAAGAAATTTCAAAAAAGATTGCTGAAAATTTTACCTCTTGTCGTAAGTATGTAGCATGATATCCGAGCATAAGCGAAACAACCGTTTGTAGCGGATTTTACATTGAGAATTCCACCCACCTCATCCATACAGCGCACAACGTTGTAACTTTTAGACTCCCTACTCCAGTGAAGGCTGAAAAGTAATTGCCACTGCAGTAAGCAAGAATAGCCTATTACCGAATCTATTTATTAATACAATCCTAGCCACGATTGTGTGACTGAAAGTGTTTGTTTGGAATGTAGTCTTATATAGTTAGTAGACAAATGAAAATGAGGCAGATGGAAAAAAGTAAGTAAATTGATAATTATTTCAAAGTAATCGCCGTAACTGTTAATACGTTTATCCAATTCTGAGACAAAATGATCAATGCCTTTATGGAAAAATGTTTGGGGTTGCCTACGGAACCACGATTGTATCCGGAAATCGACGTCTACGAATGTTTTTCTTCAGGGCTCCAGAAATATGGAAATTGCGTGGAGAGAAATCAGAACTGTATGGGGAATGTGTAAGATCTTCCCAGCGAAACTTTTCCATCATAATACAAACAGCCTTGGTAACATGTGGACGGACATTATCGTGCAACAGAATGACTCTGTCGGTCAAGATTCCTGGGCGTATGGACTTGATGGCGAGCTTAATAAAGTGCCCACGTACTGCTGTGGATCAACTAGGGCGCATTGCTCCAGAAAGTCAATGAGCAGCGGGCCCTTGCTGTCAAGGATGTAGGTCATACTGACCTTCCCGGAATTGACTTGCCTGTTGTTTCGACTAAGTTGCAGATGATTCTCTCGAAAGCTCTCACACTTTCTCCAGGCAGTCCTGACATCTCCCTACGCGATTTCCATATTTTTGGAGAACTGAAGAAAGATATTTGTGTTCGCCGATTTGCTTCGGATGAAGAGGTGCAAGACTGGGTACAATCATCGTTCTATACACAACCCAGAAGGCACTGACAGCCTTGTCTCGCAGTGGGATAATGTATTAGCACTTACGATGATTCTTTTTCAAACAATAAACAGTTTATTAACTTTTTCCCGTCTGTTTCGCTTTCATTTGGCTGCCCCTTATATATGGAAGTAAACCAACGACGATAAACAACAGAGACAATAGGGAAATATTATCGTTTTAAATGTGATGTTACAGAACAATACTGAAGATTAGATGGGACGGTCGAATAATTAATGATAAGCGCTGCATCGAACTGGAGAGAAAGGAGCTATATGGCGCTGCTCGAAAGCGTTGTTTGATAGGAAGCATGAAAGTGAAATATGGACAGTAAACAGTGCAGATGCCCGCCCAGTTGGCCTTGCGGTCTAACGCACGGCTTTCCGGGCGGGAAGGAGCGCCTTGTTCCTGGCACGAATCCGCCCGGCGGATTTGTGTCGAGGTCCGGTGAACCGGCCAGTCTGTGGATGGTTTTTAGGCGGTTTTCCATCTGCCTCGGCGAATGCGGGCTGGTTTCCCTTATTCCGCTTGAGTTACACTATGTCGGCGATTGCTGCGCAAACAAGTTCTCCACGTACGCGTACACCACCATTACTCTACCACACAAACATAGGGGTTACACTCGTCTGGTGTGAGACGTTCCCTGGCAGGTCTACCGGAGGCCGAACCGCACAATAACCCTGGGTTCGGTGTGGGGCGGCGGAGGGGTGAAGTGGACTGCGGTAGTCGTCGTGGGGTTGTGGACCACTGTGGCTGCGGCGGGGACGGAGCCTCTCCGTCGTTCTAGGTCCCCGGTTAACATACAGTGCAATACAAACGGTACAGACAAGATGCGAGTGATACAGAAAAAATTTGTGTCACAACTTGACTAAAAGAAGCGATTGGTCGATAGAACACATTCCGAGCCAACAAAATTAATATTCATTGGTGTCCCTCTACGATTTTTGCTCCCCACACTTGAGGGAAGTGTGAGGGGTAAAACTGCTATAGGGAGACCAAGAAATGAATACAGTAAGTAGATTAAGAAGGATGATAAAAATGTTTACTTTGTGCAGCCTATTTGCATACGCAGCAATTGCACGTCGCAGGAGCACCTCGAACTACGGTACAGTAAAAAGGTCTGCAATTTCGTATAATTCCTTATATCTCAAAGTCAACTCTCTGAAAAAGAAGTATGTGGCAACAAGGTTGTAGCCGGCCGGAGCACAAGAGGATGGGAGAAACAAACATTGACTAAACTGCGCGATATCTCCGCGAAAAGAGAGACAAGAGTTACAAATGGCTGGTTTTCCCTCACAAAATTTACAACTCATGAAATAGAGTCAACATTACAATAACTTGTGGTAACGTGACCAAAATCTATTGTGAACAAAGCAAGGCTCTTACATTTACAATGAAAACGATCAAACGTCTCATTTACTATCCGACCCCCATTTACAACCACACTCTGCTACCATTGAAACGGCAGGAAGTGTGGGAGTAGGTGGTGACGGTGCTGGTGGTTTTACAGGACAAATTTGAATTCATCATTTATTACTAAAGTCCAAATCTAAACGTCACACGTAAATGTAAGAGCGACTTCACCGTGGTTGATCACAACTGCTTGATCTCAAAGTGCACTTTATCATATTTGGCTGTAGGACAAGAATGGTATTAACAACGATTCATGTCAAGATATACTTTATGACATTTAAACATAAGAAAATAAATATTTGGCCTTACAGCTGGTAGCATATTTGTGTGGCTGTAACGGCCGGTGTGGCCGTGCGGTTTAGACGCTTCAGTCTGGAACCGCGTGACCGCTACGGTCGCAGGTTCGAATCCTGCCTCGGGCATGGATGTGTGTGATGTCCTTAGGTTAGTTAGGTTTAATTAGTTCTAAGTTCTAGGCGACTGATGACCTCAGAAGTTAAGTCGCATAGTGCTCAGAACCAATTGAACCAAATTGTGTGGCTGTAATGTCTCAAAAATTGTTCAAATGGCTCTGAGCACTATTGGGACTTAACATCTATGGTCATCAGTCCCCTAGAACTTAGAATTACTGAAACCTAACTAACCTAAGGACATCACACAACACCCAGTCATCACTGTAATGTCTCATGCACATTATACAGAAAACATAAGAGAACTCAAAGTGCATAGTGTTAAGTCACAATGAGTCACCAAAGATAATGACAAAAGTGAATGAAAACGAATATAAAAATAGACACTGCCAGAATAAAAACATAAATAAATCATGTACACAAGTTAGATTAACCTTAGCAGAACTGGAGCACTAAACCCAACAGAACAAAGTGCTGACACATTTACAACAGAGAGTAAATTCATCAAAATAAATATGCAACCCAAAACTATGTAAGAAAAAAAAACCATACACGACATATACATCAGTTAGCTTAACACACATCGAAGTCTTCAAATAGCGCTGGGTCACTAAACCGTAGAGAATCGACCGGTAGAGGCCAGTAGCTACACACGTATGGACCAATCTAATAGGCAACTTAAGCTCTACCAGCGCAATAAATATACACTGGAGCGCCAAAGAAACTGGTATAGGCATGCGTATTCAAATACAGAGATGTGTAAACAGAACAAATACGGCACTGGGGACGGCAACGCCTATATAAGACAACAAGTGTCTTGAGCAATTGTTATACCGGTTGCTGCTGCTACAATGACAGGTTAACAAAGTTTAAGGGATTTTGAATGTGGTGTTATAGTCGGCGCACGAGCGATGGGTCACAGTATCTCCGAGGTAGTGATGAAGCGGGGATTTTCCCGTACGACCATTTCACGAGTGAACCATGAATATCAGGAATCCGGTAAAATATCAAATGTCCGACATCGGTGCGCCCGGAAAAAGATCCTGCAAGAACGAGACCAACGACGATTGAAGAGGCTCATTCAACGTGAGAGAAGTCCAACCCTTCCGCAGATTGCTAAATATTTCAGTGCTGGGCCATCAACAAGTGTCAGCGTGCGAATCATTCAAGGAAACGTCATCGATACGGGCTTTCGGAGCCGAAGGCCCATTCGTGTACCCTTGGTGATTGCACGACAAAAAGCTTTACGCCTCGCCTGGGCCCATCAACACCGACTGTTGATGACTGGAAACATGTTGCCTGCTCTCTCCGGCCTCTATGGCCGAGCGGTTCTGAGCGCTTCAGTCCGGAACCGCGCGACTGCTACGGTCGCAGGTTCGAATCCTGCCTCGGGCGTGGGTGTGTGTGATGTCATTAGGTTCGTTAGGTTTAAGTATTTCAAAGTTCTGGGGGACTGATGACCTCAGATGTTAAGTCTGATAGTGCTCAGAGCCGTTTGAACCATTTTTTATTGCCTGCTCGGACGGGTCTCGTTTCAAATAGCATCGAGCGGATGAACGTGTACGGGTATGGAGACAACCTCCTAATCCATGGACCCTGCTTGTCATCAGGGGACTGTTCAAGCTGCTGGAGGCTCTATAATGGTGTGAGCGTGTGCAGTTGGAGTGATATGGGACCCCTTATATGCCTAGATACGACTCTGACAGGTGACACATAGATAAGGATCCTTTCTGATCACCGGCATCCATTCATGTCTATTGTGAATTACGACGGACTTGGGCAATTCCAGCAAGACAAAACGACACCCCACACGCTCAGCCGGCCGCGGTGGCCGTGCGGTTCTGGCGCTGCAGTCCGGAACCGCGGGACTGCTACGGTTGCAGGTTCGAATCCTGCCTCGGGCATGGGTGTGTGTGATGTCCTTAGGTTAGTTAGGTTTAAGTAGTTCTAAGTTCTAGGGGACTTATGACGTAAGATGCTGTGTCCCATAGTACTCAGAGCCATTTGAACCACACGCTCAAGCAACAACCTTCTGAGTTTAAAAACTTCTACTGGTCGCCAAACTCCCCAGACATGAACATTGTTGAGCATATTTTGGATGCCTTGCAACTTGCTGTTCACAAGAGATCATTACCCCTCGCACTCTTACGGATTAGTGGACAGCCGTGCAGGATTCATAGTGTCAGTTCCCTTGTCGCACGATTGGTGATACAGGAAAGAGCAGATTTCTTGAACTGTGTTGAAATGAATACGTGGAAGATACTACATCTGCGATCTTCGGGAAAGCTTAATGCTGTTACGTAAACGATGAAAAATCGTGTACACTTAACAACATTGTTGCAACGGAACTTGGTTACTTTGCATGCTATCAACGTTTCCTTTCACACGAGATGACATTTTGAGACAAATAAATTCGTGCGCAAACAATACTTTCAGTGAAAAAGTGATGCAACAGTGCATACTTCATATTATTCCACGAACCTCGTTCAGGCCCCTAGTCAACAAGATGGCGATTCTGACTATGACATCGTGTTTTATGAGATTCTCGGTCGACAATATTAAACTTTTTTCTAGCAGCAGCATCCACTCAACGTTCAATAGATATAAAAGAAATGTTACGATACGTGAATATCCTTAATTACTGGTACTTGCAACGGAACTTTTCAGTACACTTCCACCAGGTTCTAAGACCGTTAGTAAATAAATAAAAATAAAAAATAAAAGGAAACGGATCTTCTAAATACAGTTTCAAGAAATTTTTCCTGATTAATACATTCCTTTTACTAATATTTTTTTGATCTGTTTTACAGTAATTACAGTGACAAATACTGTTTGGACATTAATACTTATGGCTCGTTTATTTTATCATGTCTGTAAGAATTATACGTAACGAGTATTCTGGACTGTTAAACTTCTCTAACCATTCAGATTACGGTGTTTCAAAGTTTCACCAAATCATTTCAGTAGATTGTCGTGAAACTTTCCTGTTGATAGACTCCATCCGTATTTCTCGTGGCACTACAAGCCTTTGTGAGCCGTAGTATAAATAAATGTTTACTATACATTTATTATTACTTCAGTAGTAATATCACCGGTTCCCGTCAGATCACCGAAGTTAAGCGCTGTCGGACTGGGCTAGCACTTGGATAGGTGACCATCCGGTCTGCCGAGCGCTGTTAGCAAGCGGGATGCACTCCTTGTGAGGAAAACTGAAGAGTTACCTGATTGAGAAATAGCGGCTCCGTTCTCGTAAACTGACATACGGCCGGAAGAGCGGTGTGCTGACCACATGCCCCTCCATATCTGCATCCACTGACGCCTGTGGGCTGAGGATGACACAGCGGCAGGAGTTTAGTTTATTGGCTTTTATAAACTATTTTTGATGTTTATTAATACCATAATTGTAATCGATATTATTGGTAATTGTGACTCCTTCCGCTTAATAATTTCTACATATACAATGTATTCTACAACCATGCGTTGCGACCACTGAAAACAAAATAGAAGTCGGTGACAAATAGAATAATCTATCACGACGAGCCACACAGAAACACGTAAATTATGCAACTGATGATATTTGAAATGCGTAGAAACTCAGCACAACGGGGAAATCAGTTGTAAGTAGCAGCACGTATAGCTTACATTTTACCCAGTGCATAATCCCTCCTTTGCTGCAAAAAACGGCTTCCCCTGGAATTCGCATTTTCCCCCGTTTGCATGGGCCATTGAATTCGAATGGCACACGCAGTGAAGACCGTCAACGCAGCTGATGCGTGAAATGCGGTCATAATGCCAGTAACGGAAAAATGGCGACTCGCATTTCGCGACACGCTCTGAAAAGTTCGAAATATTTCATTTTCCCTTTCACAGCGCTGCCGTTCGCCGTTCACGCAATATGGTGCTGTTACAGTCTACCCGTTATGGAAATTGATCCACTGAAATGGCTTTCGCTCCTGTTTTAATTGGCAGCTAAATGGATCTCATAGCTCTATTCGTCCATTAGCTTAATAGAGAAGTATAGTAAAAAGAGCACAGTACAGAGAATTCACAACTTTTCTAGAGGCAGTCAATGTTGTTGTGAGTTGTTTTGGATCCGAGGTCGTTGCGGCGTAACTTTCGTTCGTAAGTAACAAGGTAATAACTTTGAGTAATATGTAAAATATAAAATTTTTATCCGTGAAAACAGCAAGTTTCGTCAGAAAAACGTTATTATTCACAGAATCACGAAGAAGAAGACTCATTACCGACTCACTTACCACACAAATGGCACTGATCGATAAAACCCAATCTGAAACGCAATTATTTATCACTAGTTGTTACTACAGAAGAATGCTGAAGATTAGATGGGTAGATCACGTAACTAATGAGGAAGTATTGAATAGGATTGGGGAGAAGAGGAGTTCGTGGCACAACTTGACAAGAAGAAGGGATCGGTTGGTAGGACGTGTTCTGAGGCATCAGGGGATCACCAATTTAATATTGGAGGGCAGCGTGGAGGGTAAAAATCGTAGAGGGAGACCAAGAGATGAATGCACTAAACAGATTCAGAAGGATGTAGTCTGCAGTACGTATTGAAGTACGAGATGAAGAAGCTTGCACAGGATAGAGTAGCATGGAGAGCTGCATCAAACCAGTCTCAGGACTGAAGACCACAACAACAACAGTTGTTACGTTTGGTTACACTCGCACATCATTTGTTTTGTTATGATGAGTGATCGTGAGTAAGTAACCTATTGTACGTCAGCTCACCTTACATAGTTGTCTATTCGGGTTATCAGAGCTTAGCCGAGCGATGCATATGGAGAGACGTGGGAATATGCAACGTGTACATTATCCAACAAATTTGTTAAATTTAAATGTGTTTTACGTTCAATGATACCAAAAAAGATATTCCAGTCGTTAATTCACCCTTTAGGTGTCGACTTTTCTTCTTTCTAGAGTAGTCTTATGTTTTTTCTCGCGGTTCATATCACATCGAAATCGGTTCAGTGGTTTAGTCATGAAACCGTAACAGATAGAGTTACTTTTTCATTTAATAACTTTGGTATGGAAGTATCGATTTAGCACTGTGAGTACTGTATACGCATTGTACGCTAACTGTTACCCACGGCCATGCTCGCCAATCAGTAAAATAAAGTGAAATGTAAATGTGGTCTGAATTTATTGACCGCCGCGCGGGATTAGCCGAGCGGTCTAGGGCGCTACAGTCATGGACTGTGCGGCTCGTCCCGGCGGAGGTTCGAGTCCTCCCTCGGGTATGGGTGGGTGTGTTCGTCCTTAGGATAATTTAGGTTAAGTAGTGTGTAAGCTTAGGGACTGATGACCTGAGCAGTTGAGTCCCATAAGATTTCACACACATTTGAACATTTGATTTATTGACCAGGATGTTCAGCCACTTGTAGTAAGTGTTTTTATTTGACACCGCTTCGGCGAATTGCTCGCCGTTGTTGATGAAATGGTAATCAGAACGACACACACACCCAGTGCCGAGCGGAGAAAATCTGACCCGACCAGGAATAGAACCTGGGACTCCACAATAGAGAGTCAACAAAGCTATATTTTTTGTTTTACGTCCCACGCTACATTCTTTGTCGTGCTTTTCTTGTGTTTCCCCCTCACCTTTATCGTTATTTGTTCTTAATTCTTAGAACCAAATGTCTTCATGATCAGTATGCAAAAAAAAAGTCTCCTCTTCGAGCTTCTGGTATTCATACTGCGCCAGTAGAGACCGTTAACAATCCAAGAGCGTCGTCGGTCCTCAATGATTTCCAACATGTATACTTCGTCAATGCAAACCAAGAGACACGCTAAAAATATTTGGAATCGTTCAAAGTATTTTCTGCCGCACTTTTGTAGCATGATCCATTGTTGCTGTTGCCTAACACGTCCGGAGTGGCTATAGTAATCGAGCAGCAAGTGAAATGAGCCACGTACCAAGGACGCAGTTGTTCTTTTGTACCTGGAAACAAGCACCAGTTCGATTGGAAAATGAAGTTCAAGTCGGTGGTACAGGCCTCTGTTAATTAAAGCAGTTTCTTCCTTGTCCATTACCAAATTGCAGATTACATTTTGATCTGAACAAATGAATGTGTGTGTCACCATATTCTGCAACTGACACTCTCCGCAGAGAGGATCTGGCATTAGATGGATGTTGTGAAACGTCATCCTAGTTGGAACCTTCCCGTACGTGTTATTCTTGGTGAACGTTCCAGCGAACTCTGCTCCAGTCTGTCGATGGGTAACTCCTGTAGCGCGGGTGTACTGGTCGATACTGAAACGCTTGTTGTTATATAAAAGCTGTGGAATAATGGAGAGATCCCTCAACCGTATAACTAACCATAATGAAATACGACTGCACGTAATGCGGCGGGGATTCAGTGTTAGGCATGAATACTGGTGGTGACATGTCGAGTGGACCACAAGACCACCAGCTGTCGGTGTTTATCAGTAGTCATGTTATGATGAGTGATGCTGACGGCGCTAAAATAAAATGTGGAGTTTCTGATATACTTCTATATGAAACAACGTCGGTTGTCCTCATGTGTCCTCCTGTTAACTGTTGCTGCTCTCGCATAATAAAACGCAGTCTCACTAAAAGCCGACTACGTTCTGCATGTAAAATCACGATGTTTCTATTTATTGCACAGAATTTAAATGACCCTAACATTGTGTTGTGTTCAAGCGTCTCAGAAGCTGTAAGGACATGCGACGCTCAGTGGCTAAAATGCGATTGGTTTGTGATTAATGTTAGTATGGAAGTGTGGATTAAACATGTTGAGGATTGTATAAGCATCATGTTCGTTACGTTAAATAGTATCATGTAGAACATTTTCACAAATATGATAAAGTTAGAAAGTCAAATAGTAAATAGTTTTTTTCAAAGAGTAATTAGCACGGCCGGAGATCTTTTGATTGGGGAGTTGAAGCGGGAGTTAAATCGGGCGGGCAGTCACACCATCAAAAAATTGCCATATTTGGTGCAAGGCTGTCCACCAGTGACGTCACTGCCGGCGGCGCGGTTATAGCAGCACGGCATCCGCATCCAGAGGACAGTCAACCACATAACAATGGAAGAGGAGATCTCTGCAGAAAGCTCGTGGACATTTAACCACTTGACGCGGCTTGAAACTCGAGGAATTTTATTAAAATCATGTTTCCATATTTCGCATTATGTTCTTCAACTCTTGTACTATATACTTTATGTAATAGCCTGCACTACATTTATTAAAAAAGAAATCGAAATTTTATATTGTTGAATAAATAAATACGCAATCGACAGAGACATTCTCCATTATATGTATATGTCGTGTGGCTAGGGCTTCCCGTCGGGTAGACGGTTAGCCAGGTGCATGTCTTTCGATTCGACGCCACTTCAGCGATTTGCGCGTCGATGAGGATGAAATGATGATGATTAGGATAACACAACACCCAGCCCCTGAGCGGAGAAAATCTCCAGCCCAGCCGGGAATCGAACCTCCTGTGTTATGTTTTTACAGTGTCTGTTTTATTTTACATTTGTTCATGTTTTCTTTTTTCCTGATCTTCTTCACTGTAAAGTTCTTTGTATTGAGCTATCACTGTCACTGTTTCACTGTTTACCAGCTGTAAAAACAGCTGTCACTGTGACTGTTTCACTGTTTGCTGGTAAACAGTGAAACAGTAACAGCTCAATACGTAAACTTCTCAGTGAAGAAGATGAGGAAAAAAGAAAACAAACTGTAAAAGAAAACAGACCCTGTAAAAACATAATACAGCAGGAAAACCACACGATATAATAAAAAGCCATAAAATTAAAAACTCACTGATGATGCTGCAACTTCAGTGAAACACGTTTGGAATAAAAAACAAAATTGTGTTTTGTAAAGGCAGATCCTATTCAAAAACATATGTATGGCTGTGGACAGTTTAGATGCATTGATGCTGAATGCACAACATTCATCTGGGAGCCATATTTGGTACATGGCATCGACGTAACGACAGGCCGACAACCTGTTCCCAATGCCTGTAACTCCACAAAATCCATGGCGTCCCCATCCTCCGTACGTGGCACTGAGAAATTGCAGACAAACGAACAGGTTACACTCAGTGTGCCAAGCTCAGGACTGCCCTCCGTGCTCAGCGGTTGCAACCACAACTTTAATACACACGCTGGCTGCTACCCATAGCACTGCAGCAGACTACATGTCCTTCCTCGTTCATAGGCAGTCTCAAGACGGAGTGGTTGCACCAGTAAACTCTCCTACACTCATGCCTCAACCACTGATACTCCTGTAGCGCTCTCATGGCAAGGCTATGTGTTACTGATACCTAAAAACGTGGTGGTATGTCTTACATTCTTAAGGAAACAAACAGCATAGAGTAGGAAATAAACGACTTTTAACAATAAATTTCAACTTTTAAGCGTTTTCTCATATGACAGCTAACACACACCCTGAAACCATACTCTGGTACCACTGAAATGCTGTAGCTAGTGAGGAACTGGGAGCGATAAGGTTCCAGGTTTTTTTTTTATTTGAACCAGAAAAAGTAATTAATTTATAAGAGAAATACTGCAAATATTATGTTTTTCTTTAGCATTTCTTTATTAATTCTGAGGAACTCCAATAAAAGCAAGCAAATCAACAGCACAATTTTAGAAATAGAAATGGAAAAAATTAACTAAAGATAGCAGACTATTCAGATTCAACAAAAGTAAATCAATGAACAAAAAATTTTAGAATTAGAAATTGAAGAATTAAACTAAAGGTAGCGAAGTATTAAGCTTCACCTCAGTCTGGTGGTTCTCTTTCAAGGTACAATATGAAGCACATTATTATCCAAAATAGAGTGAAAAACATTTACAGTAGCAGATGTTCACACCAACAAACTATCATGACTGGACATTTAGTTTTCAGTTCACAGGAGGCAATGAGCCAGTATTAGAGAACACTATAAAACAAGTGGACAACCTTAAAAGTTGTAGAAAGAAGTTAAAGAAAGAACGCCGAACTATCTTGACTTAACAGCAATACTGTCGACTCTGCATACCCAAAACTGTCCAGATCTTCTTAAATTACAAATCAGGCTCGACCCAATAAGCAAGGTAACTATGTTTTAAACACACAGAAACAGTCAGCAAAGTACACAGATTACCTTTTTAAAATTTATGTAACAGTTGCTGTTGTTGTGGTCTTCAGTCCTGAGACTGGTTTGATGCAGCTCTCCATGCTAATCTGTCCTGTGCAAGCTCCTTCATCTCCCAGTACCTACTGCAACCTGCATCCTTCTGAATCTGCTTAGTGTATTCATCTCTTGGTCTCCCTCTACGATTTTTATCATCCACGCTGCCCTCCAATGCTAAATTTGTGACCCCTTGATGCCTCAGAACATGTCCTACCAACCGATCCCTTCTTCAAGTCAAGTTGTGCCACATACTTCTCTTCTCGCCAATTCTGTTCAATACCTCCTCATTTAATCTTCAGCATTCTTCTGTAGCACCACATTTCGAAAGATTCTATTCTCTTCTTATCCAAACTAGTTATCGTCCATGTTTCACTTCCATACATGGCTACACTCCATACAAATACTTTCAGAGACGACTTCCTGACACTTAAGTCTATACTCGATGTTAACAAATTTCTCTTCTTCAGAAACGCTTTCCTTGCCATTGCCAGTCTAAATTTCATATCCTCTCTACTTTGACCATCATCAGTTATTTTGCTCCCCAAATAGCAAAACTCCTTTACTACTTTAAGTGTCTCATTTCCTAATCTAATTCGCTCAGCATCACCCGACTTAATACGACTACATTCCATTATCCTCGTTTTGCTTTTGTTGATGTTCATCTTATATCCTCCTTTCAAGACACTGTCTATTCCGTTCAACTGCTCTTCCAAGTCCTTTGCTGTCTCTGACAGAATTACAATGTCATCGGCGAACCTCAAAGTTTTTATTTCTTCTCCCGGGATTTTAATGCAAACTCCAAATTTTTCTTTTGTTTCCTTTACTACAGATTGAATAACAGATTGAATAACATCAGGGAGAGGCTACAACCCTGTCTCACTCCCTTCCCAACCACACTGCTTCCCTTTCATGCCACTCGACTCTTACAACTGCCATCTGGTTTCTGTTCAAATTGTAAATAGCCTTTCGCTCCCTGTATTTTACTCCTGCCACCTTTGGAATTTGAAAGAGAGTATTCCAGTCAACATTGTCAAAAGCTTTCTGTAAGTCGACAAATGCTAGAAACGTAGGTTTGCCTTTCCTTAATCTAGCTTCTAAGATAAGTCGTAGGGTCAGTATGGCCTCACGTGTTCCAAACTGATCTTCCCCGAGGTCGGCTTCTACCAGTTTTTCCATTCGTCTGTAAAGAATTCGCGTTAGTATTTTGCAGCTGTGTCTTATTAAACTGATAGTTCGGTAATTTTCACATCTTTCTTTTGGGATTGGCATTATTATATTCTGAGGGTTTTTAGCCTGTTGCGACCGAACCGCCGAATCTTTCCATCAGTAAATGGGGTATGTTCTCAACTGACTCGGTTGTTTTAACCCCCTCCACTGACAGAATGACCCGCTTCCTACTTCCGTATGTATAAAGCCGATATGGACTTGTAGCTGTCACGCCTTTGCGCTTACTGCTACGTATTTTAACCGTAAAAAGCTCAGCCCTAATGGTAATAGGTAGTAGTGAATTCACGTTATTAATCTTTGAAGACAGCACAGCTGCCACAAGCTCAGCTCACTTTTACTCCACTCCTACCCTCGCCATTGCACCACATTAACTAGGTGCTACATGGACGTTGCTAAATTCACTTGCGTATACATTTTTGACCGTTACTCGCCAATATTTACCTAATGATTAGTACACTCCTCACCGGACTATTTCCCAAAGAGCTGTGATGATTGAACGGGTTCGATCCACGGCCTACAGTGCCCTACAGTTCGCACGGTAACACTGCCTACCTGACCCACTTAACTTGGTAGTGAGCTTATGTATCCAATCACCACTGCTAGCAGCAGTGGATAATCCTATCAGCACGACGAGAGCAGCAGACTTACCGTCGAATCCTCCTGAAAATACTTATAACTACGGTCGCCAGCTCTGAAGGAGCAAAAGAATAAATCAATTTTTTGGCTCGTTTCAAAGTGAAACGGCTTGAGTTGAATTTAAACTTAATTCTGAATATTACTATTTCTGATCATTCTAGGTGATTCTACAAAGCAAATACTCTCTCAATTTCTGTGAGTTGGCTTGGTAATTACCACCAAGACAACTTATGCAACTTAGGTTAACAAAATTCTATCCTTCAACTTATTTAATGATTTTGGATATTACTCTTTGGACAATTGATATAGAATTAGTTAAGTGACTTTACTTGAAAGGTTACTCAGAAAAATTTAAGTAACTATAAATAGGCGACTCATTCTGGTGTGACCACTGCTCTTTTCAACATTCTTATACGCTAAAGTATTCTACACCCAAAAGAATTGTAAATGAAAGAGGCGATGGTGGCCTCAGTCTGATTTCACTACACTATGTTTCAGGTTACTACACTTTACAATGAACAACATGCGTCGTAATTTTACTCATTACTATATTCTGTCTTCTGCACTTGCACAAAAGACAACTGGTATTCTCCTTTTACATGTATACAAAGTTCGACTTAACAATTGCAAGCAGTCTTGCCTTGGGTAGAAGTGTCGGTGCTGGTGGTGAGATGCATGTGGCTAACGCAGCTCTTCACGCCTCATGCCCTTAATGGCGGCTGGAACTACGAGATGTAGCACTCGTATAAGCTACTGCACGTCCGCCATAAAATCTGGGCGCAGGAACTCTTACAATCAGCACCAGTGGCATAGAGACGGCTTCGACAACCATTCGTCGCGTTCCACTCCACAAACGGCGACGATATTCGCCTCTTCGCTGTTGCACAATCACTTTTGCGTGAGCACAGTTACGCACGTCCGGTCACGTCAACCCTCCCCAGGCCATTCCATTGTTCCGTCCCTGTGTCTCCAGCTACCTCTAGCTACGCTCGTATTACCAAGAGTGGGGGCGTTCCCCTACCACCGAAATCATTTAGTATTTAAGAATATTTATATTTATTACCCTGGAGTTCATACCAGTCATAATAATTTACTACTAGCGCCTTATAACATTAAATCATACAGTAATAACTTATAATTACCAAGAAAAAGAATACATTTGACTCCGAGAGCTTAGTGCATTGTCTGATAGGCAGCGCTAATTCCCAGTTTCGCCAATAGATGGCATCAGGGTGCACTCCCTGGCAGTCTCACACCAGCGCGCCCATTTCCGACGCGCGGGCTCCAAATTACTGTTAGCCCACCATCATTTCAGTTCCGTTACACATGCCCCACTTCTTATTGAAGTATCTAACAGTGATAATTCAATAAGAAGTCTCTCCTATAATGAATCTGAAATTTTGGTTAAGCTTTTTACCAAGGGTTTTCCCTTTCTAACTGATACACCTCAGTACTTATATTACTTATTTAAAATTAAACACCAATTCTTTCTATCTTTCCTGCTAAACATTACATAAATGATTTACATATATTCTTTCCAATTTTCTTACTTCTAAACACAGTACACTTAAAACATCTTTTTTTTACAAAAATTTTAAATACACTTCTTTTATCTCAGGCAAGTAAAACACATGTTATGCGCCTATGACTTTATAGCCCGTCCTTTTCACTTTACCTCCTCACTTTTCTACCTCTTCCACAACACTTATTTACACATCTATTAAGGCTTTCTTAGAAGCTCAGTCTCTCCCAGTCTGTTTAGTCACTACTTAAACTAGAAGTTTCATTAGAATACTGCAACATATTTTAGTGAACATTTACCTTTCACATAGAACAAAAGAAACAAAACTATTTACATATTGGTTTACTTTAATATTTATTTTCAATCTGGTAGAATTCGTGGTTCATACCTTTTGAGATCCACTATGTTTCTTACTCCCAGGCGTTTGCCTGTTAATGGGTACTCTAAATAATAAGCATTCACATTGGGTATGGACACTATTTTAAATGGTCCATTATATATATATTTAAATTTGCTGATCTCGTTATTAATTTCACTTGACTTCTCATGTGTTTTTACAAGAACGAGATCACCTATTTTGAATTTAGGATTCCTTACTTTTCGTCATGACGACGAATTCTCGCATCTGCTTGTTTTCTCATCTTGTCTTTTACTAAGTGCTTTTTACTGTCATAATCTAATTCAACTCTATCTGGAAATTCTAGTAGGTCTTCTACTAGACTTTTACTTCTCGTCTTTTTCAGGATTTCTTCTGGAGTAAATCCAGTGCTCTCGTTTGTTAATGAATTCATGATTTCTTCGAATTCACTCACATACATGCCCCACTTCTTGTGGTTGCTATGGCAGTACGTCCTAAATAACCGACCTATCTCACGCATATATCTTTCTGCCGGATTGCTTGATGGGTGATAAGCTGAGATATGTACCACTTGTACCTGTTTCTCAGTTATCCCATCCTTCCACATTTTTGAGCAAAACTGAACACCATTATCTGATAGTATTCTCTTTGGCTTCCCTACTTTCACAAAATAATCACACACCATTTTATCATACACAGCTCTGGCAGTAGCTTTTCTCAAGGGATATAGCTTTATATACTTTGAGAAAAGTTCAACTGCTACAGATATCTACACAAAACCACCCATGGTTTTCGGTAATGGTCCAAAGATATCTACTGCTACTATTTCTAATACTTCATCAGGTTTTATTGATTGCATGGGCCCTTGATTAGTTGCCTTTGTTACTTTCGCCTTTTGGCATAGATCACAAGATCTTATCCTCTGTGCTACCCTTCGTGCCATGTTGTTAAAGGTAATGCATTCATCTAACTTATCGGTACACTTCCGTGCACCACAATGGCCATATGCCAAGTGAACATAATCTATCAGCACTTCAGTGTGTTGTTCTGGCCAACATACTCTCCACTTCCCTGGATTATTTAATCTTTGAAGATACAGTACACCTTTGTGTATTTTATATGAAGCCCTTATGTTAGTTGCATCCGGATTGTCAAACTTGACCTTTATCTTCCCATAATAAATCCTTTTCCACCGCCAAGTCTTGCCATATTATTTTTCCGGTTTTTATACTGACCATTCCATCTGGAGGTTTCTTTCTCCTTTTCATCCTAAATTCTTTCACCGCTTTTTCCAATAGTCCTTCGTCTAGGCTCTTTAATGTCATCTCGTTTTCATTCGAATCTGTCATGCCCGAACTCTCGGTTGCGGAATCGGAAACTTCCTCTACTTCTTTTTCTCCCTGGATGCTTTCTGATGATTCTGACGATAATTCCTCCTCCTTAGAAATATGACCTTCTTCGGATTCAAATAATTCTTGCAAATTATAATCCATTTCTCTACTTTCCCTTTGTTGGATAGTGCATTCGCCACTCTTACTTTCATTATTTTCTCCTACTAATGGAATTCCAGTCTCACTCAACTCATTTGCTTCAGTACTACAGGGATCACAACATTCTTTCTCTTGGTTAGATACACTTTCTCTAATTTCTTTAAAAGAATCTTCATCACAGTCATGTAGTCTTGCTGTCACTAGGTACACATCATAATCGGTATGGCTCTCTGACACCGTCATATTCGGGTCCAAACTAATCACTTGAGTGGAAGATCTTTCTAATTGTGCTGGCTGGCTTTTGAGCTGATGTACATATTCTGCATACGAGGTAATTTCTGAATCGGCATGCGTCTCTGCACTATGCCCCTTTTTCTTATACACCCTTCCCTCTTTAATTACTTCTCGATGCGATTCGTCGACTATTCGTACGAACCTTTTACCATAAGTCACATCACTCCTACCTTGCCCCTGCCTCTCTGCACAGTTGCCATCCCTACCGACAAACAACGCCTTCTCTGACTCTTCCATCATCAATTCGTCACTTTGACCTCTAATTGTACTTATTTCATTCACGTGAGCCTTCACATCCGACCGATATTCTTTTCCTACTTCATTTCCCTTAATAATTCCTCCCTGCTCTCTCTCCTCTGTTTGTATCCCTGCATTATACTTCGCAAAGTTTCGTTTATGTAACTGCTCTTCAGGCGAACGACGCACTATCCTACTATAGTACTGAATACTCCGATCTTCCCTATATTTGGGCCATTTCTTTCTTCCCGCGCGCGTTAGGCCCTTGACCTGCGCGGTATTTAGTTTTCCTGATTTTGATAATGCATCCCGTTTCCCTGATAGTGTCCTCTCCCTCGCTGAGAGTTACCTCCTCGACCTCTTCCTCTCATCATGTTAATTTGCGGTTCATTCCTACCACCTTTTACTATTCCATTCTGATTTCTGAAACCTCGAAACTCTCTAGTTTCACGCCACCTATCTTCATTCTCGATTTTTTCTAAAAATTCATCGAATGTTCGATGAGTGCCTCCTACATAACGCTTTGAATCGTCAGGTAGCTTTTTCCACAACTCCCACACTATCTCCGATTCTGATCTACGATCTTTAAGATACTCCAAACGCTTGAACCATCCTTCACAGTATTCTTTCATGAGCCCACGCCCATGTTCTGGCATTCTGGCGACAACGAATTCTCTCCACAACCTATCTCTCTGTTGTGTGCTCCAGAATTCCTCAAGGAACTTTTCTTTGAAGTCTGTAAACTTCAAATTGTCGATATCCAAATTCAATCCCCAACGTTTAGCATGACCTGCTAAAGCGTCTATTACTAAATTAATTTTTTCTTTATCCGACATGTCTGTTGGTAAGACACGTTCACAATTTTTTATAAAATCCATTGGATGCCATCCACCTTGTTTCTTTTGAGGATCGTATTTTTCCTCCCTACTCAGTATTTCCGATTTTTGCATTACCAATGGGATACCACTACAGTTAAGCAACGTCTGATTCTGAACTTGCTGACTTCGAACAATTTTATCTCATTACGCAGTGTATTTTCCTGCTCCTGCACACATGCCTCAAAACTCAACATGGTATTGCGCAGTGTTTCAAGATCAGCTGCCGTTTCTTTAACAATCTCTTTCTTTACAACTGGTACTATCACCTGTAATTTACTTTCAGTTAGAGGTTCTAATTTTTCACTAACCAAAGGTTCCACTGATTTCTCTATTCTCTGAATTTCGGTACCAAATCTTTTCTCTATTTCTGTGACTTTTCTCTGAACATTTGTCATTTCAGCCCTAATGCTATTTACTGATTTGTTTACCTCTGTGATACGCTGGCTTTGCGTATTCAAAATATCTAAATTGGCTTTTATTTTACCAGATAGGTTTTCATCCAATTGGGATATATGGCTAGCCATTTCTGCTTTCAAACTAGCATTCCCTTCTCGAATTTGCGCCATCATCCTATTTAACAAACTTGTTAATTTCATATCCTCTCCCTTGTGACTTGCATCCACAGATACATTGGGTTCCCTTTTCACAACCTTTGGTTTCACTTCCCGTTCCTCCTGTCTTGTGGGTGTGGATTCATCTATAAGATTTTTCAACCCTACAACAGTATCTATGGTCCCTAACTCTGGGTCTGACCTTGTAATGTTTTCGTCTTGCTTGTTACGATTCGACTCCATCTTATGCTGCTGTATTTCGTGCCTAATAGAAATGTTTATTAAACCAAGTATTACTTGTTTAACTCCTACTATTGGACTTTCTTTTGCTGCTTTGCAGGTTGTCGTCTTGAACTTACCAATTGTGGTATATTTGTCTACAACAGAATTTTAAATTTAAAATTTTCTTGAAACTACAAGTTTACATAAAACACTTTTATTGCAGCCATTATTCTACAAACTTGGTAAGTCCTGTCACGGTCGCCACATGCGACCGAACCGCCGAATCTTTCCATCAGTAAATGGGGTATGTTCTCAACTGACTCGGTTGTTTTAACCCCCTCCACTGACAGAATGACCCGCTTCCTACTTCCGTATGTATAAAGCCGATACGGACTTGTAGCTGTCACGCCTTTGCGCTTACTGCTACGTATTTTAACCGTAAAAAGCTCAGCCCTAATGGTAATAGGTAGTAGTGAATTCACGTTATTAATCTTTGAAGACAGCACAGCTGCCACAAGCTCAGCTCACTTTTACTCCACTCCTACCCTCGCCATTGCACCACATTAACTAGGTGCTACATGGACGTTGCTAAATTCACTTGCGTATACATTTTTGACCGTTACTCGCCAGTATTTACCTAATGATTAGTACACTCCTCACCGGACTATTTCCCAAAGAGCTGTGATGATTGAACGGGTTCGATCCACGGCCTACAGTGCCCTACAGTTCGCACGGTAACACTGCCTACCTGACCCACTTAACTTGGTAGTGAGCTTATGTATCCAATCACCACTGCTAGCAGCAGTGGATAATCCTATCAGCACGACGAGAGCAGCAGACTTACCGTCGAATCCTCCTGAAAATACTTATAACTACGGTCGCCAGCTCTGAAGGAGCAAAAGAATAAATCAATTTTTTGGCTCGTTTCAAAGTGAAACGGCTTGAGTTGAATTTAAACTTAATTCTGAATATTACTATTTCTGATCATTCTAGGTGATTCTACAAAGCAAATACTCTCTCAATTTCTGTGAGTTGGCTTGGTAATTACCACCAAGACAACTTATGCAACTTAGGTTAACAAAATTCTATCCTTCAACTTATTTAATGATTTTGGATATTACTCTTTGGACAATTGATATAGAATTAGTTAAGTGACTTTACTTGAAAGGTTACTCAGAAAAATTTAAGTAACTATAAATAGGCGACTCATTCTGGTGTGACCATTGCTCTTTTCAACATTCTTATACGCTAAAGTATTCTACACCCAAAAGAATTGTAAATGAAAGAGGCGATGGTGGCCTCAGTCTGATTTCACTACACTATGTTTCAGGTTACTACACTTTACAATGAACAACATGCATCGTAATTTTACTCATTACTATATTCTGTCTTCTGCACTTGCACAAAAGAAAACTGGTATTCTCCTTTTACATGTATACAAAGTTCGACTTAACAATTGCAAGCAGTCTTGCCTTGGGTAGAAGTGTCGGTGCTGGTGGTGAGATGCATGTGGCTAACGCAGCTCTTCACGCCTCATGCCCTTAATGGCGGCTGGAACTACGAGATGTAGCACTCGTATAAGCTACTGCACGTCCGCCATAAAATCTGGGCGCAGGAACTCTTACAATCAGCCCCAGTGGCATAGAGACGGCTTCGACAACCATTCGTCGCGTTCCACTCCACAAACGGCGACGATATTCGCCTCTTCGCTGTTGCACAATCACTTTTGCGTGAGCACAGTTACGCACGTCCGGTCACGTCAACCCTCCCCAGGCCATTCCATTGTTCCGTCCCTGTGTCTCCAGCTACCTCTAGCTACGCTCGTATCACCAAGAGTAGGGGCGTTCCCCTACCACCGAAATCATTTAGTACACTCCTGGAAATTGAAATAAGAACACCGTGAATTCATTGTCCCAGGAAGGGGAAACTTTATTGACACATTCCTGGGGTCAGATACATCACATGATCACACTGACAGAACCACAGGCACATAGACACAGGCAACAGAGCATGCACAATGTCGGCACTAGTACAGTGTATATCCACCTTTCGCAGCAATGCAGGCTGCTATTCTCCCATGGAGACGACCGTAGAGATGCTGGATGTAGTCCTGTGGAACGGCTTGCCATGCCATTTCCACTTGGCGCCTCAGTTGGACCAGCGTTCGTGCTGGACGTGCAGACCGCGTGGACGACGCTTCATCCAGTCCCAAACATGCTCAATGGGGGACAGATCCGGAGATCTTGCTGGCCAGGGTAGTTGACTTACACCTTCTAGAGCACGTTGGGTGGCACGGGATACATGCGGACGTGCATTGCCCTGTTGGAACAGCAAGTTCCCTTGCCGGTCTAGGAATGATAGAACGATGGGTTCGATGACGGTTTGGATGTACCGTGCACTATTCAGTGTCCCCTCGACGATCACCAGTGGTGTACGGCCAGTGTAGGAGATCGCTCCCCACACCATGATGTCGGGTGTTGGCCCTGTGTGTCTCGGTTGTATGCAGTCCTGATTGTGGCGCTCACCTGCACGGCGCCAAACACGCATACGACCATCATTGGCACCAAGGCAGAAGCGACTCCCATCGCTGAAGACGACACGTCTCCATTCGTCCCTCCATTCACGCCAGTCGCGACTCCAATGGAGGCGGGCTGCACGATGTTGGGGCGTGAGCGGAAGACGGCCTAACGGTGTGCGGGACCGTAGCCCAGCTTCATGGAGACGGTTGCGAATGGTCCTCGCCGATACCCCAGGAGCAACAGTGTCCCTAATTTGCTGGGAAGTGGCGGTGCGGTCCCCTACGGCACTGCGTAGGATCCTACGGTCTTGGCGTGCATCCGTGCGTCGCTGCGGTCCGGTCCCAGGTCGACGGACACGTGCACCTTCCGCCGACCACTGGCGACAACATCGATGTACTGTGGAGACCTCACGCCCCACGTGTTGAGCAATTCGGCGGTACGTCCACCCGGCCTCCCGCATGCCCACTATACGCCCTTGCTCAAAGTCCGTCAACTGCACATACAGTTCACGTCCACGCTGTCGCGGCATGCTACCAGTGTTAAGACTGCGATGGAGCTCCGTATGCCACGGCAAACTGGCTGACACTGACGGCGGCGGTGCACAAATGCTGCGCAGCTAGCGCCATTCGACGGCCAACACCGCGGTTCCTGGTGTGTCCGCTGTGCCGTGCGTGTGATCATTGCTTGTACAGCCCTCTCGCAGTGTCCAGAGCAAGTATGGTGGGTCTGACACACCGGTGTCATTGTGTTCTTTTTTCCATTTCCAGGAGTGTATTTAAGAATATTTATATTTATTACCCTGGAGTTCATACCAGTCTTAATAATTTACTACTAGCGCCTTATAACATTAAATCATACAGTAATAACTTATAATTACCAAGAAAAAGAATACATTTGACTCCGAGAGCTTAGTGCATTGTCTGACAGGCAGCGCTAATTCCCAGTTTCGCCAATAGATGGCATCAGGGTGCACTCCCTGGCAGTCTCACACCAGCGCGCCCGTTTCCGACGTGCGGGCTCCAAATTACTGTCAGCCCACCATCATTTCAGTTCCGTTACACTGTCTCGCACATCTTGCTCACCAGATGGTAGAGTTTTGTCAGGACTGGCTCTCCCAAGGCCGTCAGTAGTTCTAATGGAATGTTGTCCACTCCCGGGGCCTTGTTTCAACTCAGGTCTTTCAGTGCTCTGTCAAACTCTTCACGCAGTATCGTATCTCCCATTTCATCTTCATCAGCATCCTCTTCCATTTCCATAATTTTGTCCTCAAGTACATCGCCCTTGTATAGACCCTCTATATACTCCTCCCACCTTTCTGCTTTCCCCTCTTTGCTTAGAACTGGCTTTCCATCTGAGCTTTTGATATTCACCCAAGTGGCTCTCTTTTCTCCGAAGGTCTCTTTAATCTTCCTGTAGGCTGTATCTATCTTACCCCTAGTGAGATAAGCCTCTACATCCTTACATTTGTCCTCTAGCCATGCCTGCTTAGCCATTTTGCATATCCTGTCGATGTCATTTGTGAGACGTTTTATTCCTTTTTGCCTGCTTCATCTACTGCGTTTTTATATTTTCTCCTTTCATAAATTAAATTCAATATTTCTTCTGTTACACAAGGATTTCTACTAGCCCTCGTCTTTTTACCTATTTGATCCTCTGCTGCCTTCATTACTTCATCCCTCAGAGCTACCCAATAGTCTTCTACTGTATTTCTTTCCCCCATTCCTGTCAATTGTTCTCTTATGCTGTCCCTGAAACTCTGTACAACCTCTGGTTTAGTCAGTTTATCCAGGTCCCATCTCCTTAAATTTCCACCTTTTTGCAATTTCTTCAGTTTTAATCTACAGTTCATAACCACTAGATTGTGGTCAGAGTCCACATCTGCCTTGAAATGTCCTACAATTTAAAACATGGTTCCTAAATCTCTGTCTTACCATTATATAATCTATCTGATACCTTCCAGTATCTCCAGGATTCTTCCATGTATACAACCTTCTTTTATGATTCTTGAACCAAGTGTTAGCTATGATTAAGTTATGCTCTGTACAAAATTTTACCAGACGGCTTCCTCTTTGATTTCTTATCCCCAATCCATGTTCACCTACTATGTTTCCTTCTCTCCCTTTCCATACTGTCGAATTCCAGTCACCCATGACTACTAAATTTTCGTCTCCCTTCACTACCTGAAAAATTTCTTTTATCTCATCATACATTTCTTCAATTTCTTCGTCATCTGCAGAGCTAGTTGGCATATAAACTTGCATATAAACTTGTATTACTGTAGTAGGCATGGGCTTCGTGTCTATCTTGGGCACTATAATACGTTCACTATGCTGTTTGTGGTAGCTTACCCGCACTCCTATTTTTTTATTCACTATTAAACCTACTCCTGCATTACCGCTATTTGATTTTGTATTTATAACCCTGTATTCACCTGACCAGAAGTCTTGTTCCTCCTGCCACCAAACTTCACTAATTCTCACTATATCTAACTTTAACCTATCCATTTCCCTTTTTAAATTTTCTAACCTTCCTGCCCGATTAAGGGATCTGACATTCCACGCTTCGATCCGTAGAATGCCAGTTTTCTTTCTCCTGATAACGACGTCCTCTTGAGTAGTCCCCGCCCGGAGATCCGAATGGGGGACTATTTTATCTCCGGATTATTTTACCCAAGAGGACGCCATCATCATTTAACCATACAGTAAAGCTTCATGCTATCAGAAAAAATTACGGCTGTAGTTTCCCCTTGCTTTCAACCGTTCGAAGTACCACAACAGCAAGGCCGTTTTGGTTAGTGTTACAAGGTCATATTATTCAATCATCCAGACTGTTGCCCCTGCAACTACTGAAAAGGCTGCTGCTCCTCTTCAGGAACCACACGTTTGTCTGGCCTCTCAACAGATACCCCTCCGTTGTGGTTGCACCTACGGTACGGCTATGTGTATCGTTGAGGCACGCAAGCCTCCCCACCAACGGCAAGGTCCATGGTTCATGGGGGGGGGGGGGGGAGCATGTAAAAGTGAAAAGATATAATCTGAAAAAGGATATCCACATGTATTCAGTATTCAATTAGGACAGGAAAACTGAACAGACCATTATGCTGCGTACACATTACAGCCAGAACTCACAATGTTCTTGAATTATCCACAGACCACACAGGCATTAGTCGGCCACAAGTGTGAAGTAAATCAATTTACGAATGTGAAAAGCCTTTAGCAACATGGGTTAACTGAAGCATAAAACAGGCAGTATAAAAAAAAACCGGCGCAGTGGGTAACTCCAGCTAGCATCTCGTCTACATGCTGAAGCTACGTTCACACTGGGGGATTTGTTGCGGAGATTTGTGCTCAGCACAAGCCACGGAAAAAAGTATATGGCGACCTAGATCACAGACATGTGCCGGGCAGAAGCAGCCAATGTAGGCGTTCTCACTGGCGACATGTAGTCAGAGGAGAGCGGTGTGCTGACCTTATGCCCCACCATATCCGCATCGAGTGATGCCTATGGGTGAGGATGACACGGCGGCCGGTCGGTTCCTTTGGGCCTTAATGACCAGTTCGGGCAGAGTTTCTTTTTTATCATCCCTGGAAGTTTTGAACGTGACCACGGAATCACTCTGTGTACATTGGTATGGATCTCGTAGGCCACCAAGGTTTTTGTCACTGTACAGCTAGCTGTCACTGTAGTTGCGACAAAAATAGGAAATGCGTCTTTGCCGAAGTGGTTGCAGCAGTACGTTGTTCCGGCCACGAGTGGTAGCACGTCGAACCCAGGTTCATCACAGCCAGCTTGTTGGCGCGTATAACTGTCGGGCCTGGGGCCAGCCGTACCTGGTGGAGGGCACTGACCGCCAATTCTGCGCGGCGCCATCGTGATTGCAATACGCCGCCTCCGCCTCGACCGCCGCCGCAGTAATTGCTTGCTTTATGAGCTGTACGGCCGGACGGGCTGCGGAATTAGCGGGTGCCCCGCGCTTGTGTGTGTAGGTGCTCGTACGTGGGCGTATGTAGTGTGAAGCGGGGCGGGGCGAGGGCAGCTTGTTTGCGCTGCGGCGCCGCTACAATAGCATTCACTCTGTGCAGGCGCCGCCGCCGCCGCCGCCGCCGCCGAATACCTCGGCTGCGTGTAGCATCGCGACGCCTCGTGGCAGTCGCTCCGCTGTTTCGCCGTGTCGTGCTAACCGCGGCCTGTGTGTCAGAGAGCGCGCTGTTAGCTCACCTACTCACGCTTCGTTAGTCAGCTATAGCGCTGTTAATTAATTTGCCACATCTAGCTGCGCTGCCGGCGGTACAATTACGACGACTTTTACACGAGCTGGCACCAGCTGTAGCAGTTCCATTGCTCGCAAACAGGACTGCGTGTTATTACACAAATGTACTTTCCAGTGGTTTTCAGAGCTATTGAAAGGGGTCTCGTTCATTTTCACAACTATCATCATCTCGCACAACAAAACAGAATGTTTGTACAGTATCCAACCAAAAGTATCCGGATACTGGTATGTAATACGCAATTGAGTATCAGACGTCACTACATGCAAGATGGTACTGAGAAAAATACAGGTAGGCTACAGGGGAAGATGGATTACATACAATGTGTACAAGAACCAAGAAAGAATAATAAGACTAGAAGACCAAGAAGTGCTGCCATTAAAAGTCGTGTAAAACAGCGATTTTGTCCAGAATGAGATTTTCGCTCTGCAGCGGACTGTGCGCTGATATGAAACTTCCTGGCAGATTAAAACTGTGTTCTGGACTGAGACTCGAACTCGGGACCTTTGCCTTTCGCGAGCAAGTGCTCTACCAACTGAGCTATCCAAGCACGACAACGCCCCGTCCTCACAGCTGTACTTCTGCCAGTACCTCCTACCTTCCAAACTTTCCTGCGAACCTTCTGTAAAGTTTGGAAGGTAGGAGACGAGGTACTGGCAGAAGTAAAGCTGTGAGGACGGGGCGTGTGTCGTGCTTGGGTAGCTCAGTTGGTAGAAACCTGTTGGTAGAAAACCTGTATTCAACCACGACAGCTAAGCGGAATGTAAAAGTAAACAGGTTTGGCGGCAGCTTCTCTAAATAATAGTATATACTTAGTATATAATACACGTTTTGTGCACTTATAACATGTACTCAGTGTCTCTGAAACAAGACGTGCTGCACGACGGAAATTACTTTCTGCTGAGGCACTTCATTTACATCTCAATGATACACGACTACTAGAGAACATTGCTCTTTACGGCAGTCAATCCACTTGTAAATTGACATCATGATATCGCAGATATTAGGCAACACGTTACCAGGGATGAGTAAGGCCTTAAGGTTTGCAACTAAACATGCTACTCCTAGCTACTACTGAATATGAAGTTTATTATTAACGTGTCTTCATAACCATGTGTGCGGCGTTCGACTCTCAGTCAGCATAGACGTTTTCGTCACCTTATTTCTAGTTAAACGTGTGAACATCTCGCTGATGGTGGACCAACATTGGACATTTCTCGTCTGTTTCTCGTTAGACAACGACGGCGGTAGGCGCCGGGTTCGAATCCCGGTCAGGCAATACAACTTCAGTCGTCATTTAAGGTTCCAACCCCACTACTGGTGACAAACTGTGATATCTACATTCTAATTTTACGTACTTATTCAACAATCCGATTAGGTGCTGGGTTCGCATCCTTGTCCCCAGCATTACATGATGGCATTTCAATTTTAAACATGTTCATCCTTTATTCCTTGACAATGCAACACTATACAACGTCTTTCGAGGTTAATTACCAAGAAGGTAATTGTCATGTTAGGGTTTCTGCTTTCGTACAAACATTATCGTCATTTACGTTCAAGTTGAGAACTGATAACTGATACTGGTGCAAACGTCAATATTTGACGTCTCTTTCTGCCTAGTGATCGAGTCTCGATAAGGCACAAAGCTTTGCTTGGTTAACAATGGCTTTACGTTCTGGGTTTGCATCCGGATCCAGAACAAAGGCGTTGGTCATGTCATTTAAAGTACAACTTCTGAAACATCCCCATTGAACAATTCTTACAAGACTGTCCTTAAACTGACACACAATATTTTGTTAGCGCAACGCAATCTGACTTTCAAAATTCCCTACAAAAGAATGGCCCTGACTAACATTAAACTATACCTTTCACAAATCACTTACCTCACAATAATCTTCGTTTCTCCCACTACTGCAATACAGCAAGCGCCACTACTGCCAGCTAAATAAAAGATTCAAACTACTAAAGGCACTAACTACTGATAGGGATAGTTAGCAAATGAAAGATATTAATAGAGAACGAACAATGTATTTACCTTGATATCATCACAAGTCATGATATATATATCAGTTCATGACAAATTACAAATCTCCGCCATCTCTCTCCCCACATCCACCACTGCTGGCGGCTCACCTCCAACTGCGCAACGCTACGCGCTGTTCACAGCCAGCTGCCTAACACTACAATGGCGAGTATTACAACAATGCAAAGCAGACACAGACTGCCCACAGCACAGCCAGTGATTGTCATACAGAGGTGGCGTTACCAATAAAAAACCTAAACAGCCTACTTACATAGAGAAAACATAAACAGCCTACTTACATAGCCCCCATGCTCCCCACAAAAATTTTTACAAATGGTGTTGGGCACTGGCCAATACAGATTTGACAAAAATTTTTCACAATTACAGTAACAAAGATATAAAATGCACACACTTATTAATATTATGTTGGTCAAAAGATCAAAATTTCTCACAGTCCATAAAGACAGTCCACATTGTTCATCACAGTAAAAATGCAGAGTCTTTCTCAAAGTCCAAGCAGTAAAAGAAAATGCACATAGAAGTAGTGGATTTCCATGCAGTCTTGAAGAAGTAGTGTTGACCTTCCAACGGAAAGACAGTGCTGACTCTCGACATGCAGACAGGTAATGGGCCACAACAGAGCAAACCCACAGCAGAGTCATTCGAAGTTTGGAAGAATATTGGTAGGTAGGTCATCACAGAGCAGACCCACTGGAGTCCTGGTAGAGATTGTGGTATTGGTGGGCCACCAGAGGTGCAGACCCACTGCAGTCCTTGTAGAAATGGCCAGCAGCCATCTGTTGCGATTGTGCAGGTGCACATTCACCATCGAAGATTCTTGCAGAGAATATAGCAAGTCCATAAACCACCACTTGTGCACTCAGAAAGTTTTTCTTTTAATTGTCCTTAGAACCAGCAATGCTGTTATCCAGTCCCTTGCCGAATTACCAACACACGTGCAAACACTCACAGTCCCAACTTCTCACATATTGTCCATATACTATGACCAACAGAAACGTGTGCAGTGAAATGGAACTTACAAGTTAATAATATCATGAACTGGTGACAATTACAATTTTATAACAGAAGAATACAATAACAAAGGTACAAAATACATCATTAAAGAACATAACAATACAGATAACATTTGTAGTAAAACAGGCGTTACAAAAGAATAGAAATAAACATATACATCAGTGTTACAAAAATAGTGACATAAGTACATACATAAAATAATGAGAATAGTTTTCGAAACATTAATTTCACACATGAACATTGAAACAGAACAGAATTGTAAACAACTTTACAAAGAAAATAACATATTATTAATGCCACTTATATTTGAGGATAACAGTATTCCTCATCATAGTGAATGTAGCTTAATATTAAAAGAGAAAAAAATTCTATGAAACTACACAGAGACAGGAAGAAAACAAATACACAAGGGTACACAAACACATAGTGGGATAACACCAATAGGAAAGGACAGGGTTCGTTTTCAGTGTAACATTTGGTACTGCAGTCCAACCCAAAACTTCATTCTATAGATCTTTCGTCTTATTTCAACCTGTGCTTCCCCCAAAAAAATCTTATGCAAGCATGCTTTCTGTATTCTGTTCATATTTCTTTCAAAATAATTATTTCTGATTGTACAATACTCATTTGGGCCCAAATCCTTTTTATATAACTGCGCAATGCATTCTTTACCTATTCTCCATAGTCAGTTTCTCATATAGTCTACCCCCTCTTAAGCTAACTTAAATCTACTGAGCTCAGATGCTAAACTAAGGGACAAGGCAATGCAGCAGCACGTAAAACAATTATTATAAACAGCAATGCAAAAAATGCAAATTGGCAAAGCTAGCAGCATAAATGAGCAAAAGTCAAATTCAATAACACTATGCCTGGCAAACAGCAACAACTTATACCTAAACATGACATAGCGCAAGCAGAAAAAATATTACACTAAAATGGCCATGTCTAATACCTATGTCACATCTTAACATTAGAGTGATGCATCACAATTTATTCTACAAAAGAAATTACCAAGTACTTGAAAAGAAAATTATGTGTTACTGTTATTAGTTCCTTCTTATTGTTCTTTCCTTTCCAAGTGCTCCCTTTTTTTTAAAGAATGTGGATCATAAAATAATTATTTAATAGATCTGTTGACAGAAAGTGTTCACATTAGCAAATGCATTTCATTTTATAAAAGCAATGCTGCAACACAGCTGAAAAACAGGTATCAAATGAAATAAGCAGTTACGCAAACCAAAGCATAAAAATATCATTCAATAGTCATGTGACATTTCATAAGTTAGTAGAAATTCTCTCAACTCTCGTAGAAAGACGCTTGTCGTAATCAGGTGTGCAGATGTACGAATATTTCCCATCAATTCATAAGCATTTCAGTAATTAGCACAAAGTGCGAGTAATCATATGTTTTCAAGTAACGAGGGTGTCGCATTAGCGATGAAAGGCACACCCTAATGGCTTGTTCTCCAGGTGTTTGACACGTCCCACGTCTCCTTTTTTTTTCTACCTGTGCCGCTGAAAAGGGCTCGCAATAATGGCTTTTTCTCCAGGCGTCTGACACAGCTGGGTGCCCGCGACGCATTACGTGCAGGTGGTCACTTAACTTTCTTACGGAAATATTTACCGCTACAGTGACAGCCTCACATAAAAATATTTCACAGGTCAAGAATTAGCGTTGCAAATCTGTAGAAACAAAATCCTATGAATATAACAGTGTCCAAAAAATGTTCAGTGGCATTGTGATACATTCACACATGATTCACACATGTCATAACTCTTAAAGTACGATTCTTGGTTTCCAACATCCTTTTTCACAAGTCAAGAGTCCCTACCCACTATTCATTACTCCTTACCTTATTACACATATACGTATCCATTGACACTCGTCAATATTTCGTCATTATAAATATGAAGCATAATCAAATAACTCATATAGCCTCAGCCTATTAATCGTAAACATACCTCAGCAGCATAATACACATCGTCGTCGTAAAAATAACATCATAACACCTCGGTCAAATCTCAAAATCGTTGTAGCTTCCTCCAATAATTAAAAAAATTCTCTGCTCATGTCAAAAGTGTCATCTGCCTCAAACGTACTTTAAAAATCATGATCCCTTTACCAAATACATCATTCAAAGCTCTCCTAGTATCACAATGGTTCCGAAAAAATATGAAGAGTTCACACAGTACAGACAAAATACAATTTCGTAAGTGTGAAGTTATCCAACGGTGTAATTACGTAAACATCTGTCACTGATATAGTAAAATAAATGTTTGTCTCTCTCAGTTACATGATCAGATAGCTGTGTAATTTGTGTGTTAGAGAAATATGGTACCGATGTGTAAAGTTGTATAAGCAAATACCATATTAGCTAGGGTTCCTTGTGGTTGCCACACACATGGTACACAAAGTAGACGTGTACCCCCCTGAGGATTAATGTAATTATACCCTCAGGTGTTACAGATTACAGCAATGGAATGAAATGTATCACGAAAAACTTTCTTTGTAATTCAAAAATCTTTAAAAATAAATGTTTTAAGTATAAAATTGATCACTCAAATGCGTGTCCTGTAGCGCTAAATGCGCGTCTTGCTGTAAGATAATTCTGTGGAACTGTCGTAGTTATCGTCCTCTGTAAGCAAAGTTCTGCTAAAGTCAGTGTACTTACCTCATGATAAACAAAAGTAAAATGCTTTGTGTATAGATATCGTAGTTATTACGCTTATTGTTGTGATTAAGAAAGTACTGTGCTGTAACGTATTGTTGTGCTACAGAAAAGGCTGTCTCCTTGTAGCTACACCATAAAAGTTACTACTAAAACATGTTTTACTTTCCGGAATAATACAGAAAAACTGTGCAGATATAAAACAGAAACACCGCAAAATCAACATTGTAAATTGTCACTCATTAGTAGCGTCGTGATAAAAATCGTGTAGCTGTCACATAAACTAATCACTCTGTCGTCTGGTATCTCACAGAAAGTACTTTAAATCCGGAATGTATTTTCAAGTAAACCAAAATGTTGCATTAAAATCTGATTAGCAGTACCAGATATAATGTTATTTTTCTCGGAGCCAGCCGGCGCAAGCGGCTGCCTGCGGTGTGAGTCATTGTCTGTTTCTTTGTTGGCGCGCGTCGTTACCTAGGATTAGGAGGTCTAACTTCCACAAATTCGCCTTGCCGAGAGGGCCCAGCTCTGTTTAAAGCTCGCCAGTTCTGATGGAATTCAGGTCTGTCGTTTTGTCGGTAGTTTACACAGTTTCTTTCGTGTCGGTCATGTGGTGGAGAATTTCTCCCTGAATCGTAACTGCGCGCTGAACTGTTGCGTCTGAAATTATTCTGTCTCCCTTGATAATAATAGTTCTGATTACCATATTGTCTGTTTCTATGATTGTCTCTGTCATATTCATTACTACGGAAATGTGATCTTTCTTTGTAACTATTATTACTCTGCCAGTGGTTGTCATATGGGTGGTGTCTGTTTTGGTCACGATTTGCATTGTAAGAATAGCCTTGTCGTGTCCAGTTATTGTTTCTGTCATCGCGGAATTGTGACGTATGTGACCTGTAGTGATTGTTTTCCTGTTTTCGCATCCCGCGACGGTCTGTGTCAATTTCCAGTTCTTGTAACAGTCCCTGAAATGCTTCAATGTCGTCTTTGCAACGTCCTGCTAAAATAATGTGTCGTAAATGTTCAGGCAATTTGAGTAAGCAAATGCGGATGAGTTCTGAGGGGCTGTATGGGTTTGACAGGTATTGATTCTTGTGCAACATGTCTTCAAAATATTTCACAAGACTGGAAAATTCAGATTGTTCGAAATGTTTCATCATTATGATACCATGTTTTATTCGATCTTGTGTGGCTTGAGACCAATATGCTGAGAGGAAGGCATGGTAAAATTCTCCTTCACTGTGGCAATCGTGAATGACCGATCGCATTCTTACAGCTGGTTCATTCTCTAAATAGCCACACATGAATTCTAATCTGTGTTCCAACGACCAGTTGGGAGGAAAACAATGAGAGAATTGATGGAGCCATGCTTGTGGATGAATGTCGTTGCCAGAATTCTTAAATGTTTTGAATTTACGTGTAGTAATGAACAGCTTATAGTCAAAATCATCATGTCGGCGAGTCGCATATCGGTCATTGTTAGGTCGTGTCGGCCGTTCCATCTCAAAATTCGGTGCACATTGCCAATTTCTTTCATAACTTCCGAAATGCCCTGTGTTATTATTTTGCAGCTTTTGCGTATTTCTAAGTTCCTCTTCCCGTGTTGGAGCACGAGTGTCCTCTGAAATACGTAATTCTTGTATTACCTGTGTCAGCTGTTCTTGTACTTCCCGGATTTCTCTTTGGTGTTGCGTATTAATTTGATTCAGATTTTGTTTCAGTTTCCTAATTTGTTCGCACTCTTCTGTGTCATTAAAGACTACCGGTTTTGTGTCATTCAGATTATCATCTACCTTTGTAGGTAAGTTAGTGAATTGATCCGAAAGTTCGGCTACTTTCTCCGATAGTGTACTTATTTCCTCAGCGTGTTTTTCTGAACCAAGTTTCAGAGTATCTACTTTGTCCTTTAAGTTTCCCTGAGCTTTTGCAAGTTGCGTAACCGAATCGGTAGATGCAACTGAGTCAAATTTAGCCCACAAGGTCTCATGATTTTCATGAACAATGGTTTGCAGCTCTTTTATGGCTGCTTCATGATTCTGTAATGCATTTTCATGCCGCGAAAAAATAGGTTGGAAATGCTCACAAATTTGTGATTTTACGTCATTACAGACTTTTTGACATTTCGATTCAATGTTATGTAACTCACTAGTTAAATCTTCACGTGTTTGTTCAAGAGTTTGTTCCAATGAGTCTAACTTTTGAAGCTGTTGCTGTGTTTGTCTCTGATTTTGTTCCAGTGTGTCTAACTTTTGAAGCTTTTGCTGTGTTTGTCTCTGATTTTGTTCCATTTGTTGCATTAATTGCAATAATAATGTATTAGTGTCTGGAATCTGTTTCTCTACACTTTTCGGCAGTGCATTTGCACCGGCAACATTCACATTTTGACAAGCAGAAAATGTGTCTTGACTTATTTGAGAAAACGGTGATGACCCAAAACCTGAATCTACAGTATTTGCGAAATTGTGTCCTGTCATTTCGGATTCCTGAGGCGATCTGTTGCCGACCGATCGATCGATAATGCTTCCCTCTTCACTAATTGTTTCACTGTCCACGCCATTGTTTGCCACCCGCTCCATTTCCCTATGCACAATTACCAAATTACTACTTTGAACATCAGTTAATTCATTACTCGGTGGCGCTAACACACTGCCTTCGTCTTCACTGTCATTTCTCAGTTTACTTTGGAGCCTAGTATTACGTTTTTCACACGCCATTATTGTCACAGTATTTCACACGACAACACAGAAAAACACAATTTGAAGAGCAAAATAAAATAACGTAGCAATGGAAATAATGTCTAGTTAATTGCAGCTGCGAAACACTTGGTGCAAATCTACATGCATGCCACAACTGTTTTACTCTACAACAATGAAAACTACAACTACAAAGGAGATTCTCTCTACAATTACGCGCTAGCAATAAACAAAAGCTACACTAAATACACAAACTACAAGAAAAATCAGAAGATTCCAGTGAGGTATCCTGGCAGGGTCGCCATATGAAACATCCCCATTGAACAATTGTTACAAGACTGTCCTTAAACTGACACACAATATTTTGTTAGCGCAACGCAATCTGACTTTCAAAATTCCCTACAAAAGAATGGCCCTGACTAACATTAAACTATACCTTTCACAAATCACTTACCTCACAATAATCTTCGTTTCTCCCACTACTGCAATACAGCAAGCGCCACTACTGCCAGCTAAATAAAAGATTCAAACTACTAAAGGCACTAACTACTGATAGGGATAGTTAGCAAATGAAAGATATTAATAGAGAACGAACAATGTATTTACCTTGATATCATCACAAGTCATGATATATATATCAGTTCATGACAAATTACAAATCTCCGCCATCTCTCTCCCCACATCCACCACTGCTGGCGGCTCACCTCCAACTGCGCAACGCTACGCGCTGTTCACAGCCAGCTGCCTAACACTACAATGGCGAGTATTACAACAATGCAAAGCAGACACAGACTGCCCACAGCACAGCCAGTGATTGTCATACAGAGGTGGCGTTACCAATAAAAAACCTAAACAGCCTACTTACATAGAGAAAACATAAACAGCCTACTTACACTTCGTGTACAAGTAACTGTTGATGAGTAATGTGAACAATGATATTACTTGTGATTCGCTGTTAATGTTGGGATTTCCGTAGAGTGGTTGCCGCCGTTTATCACGTGTTCTTTTAACTGCTTAGTATTACATAAAGTTGATGCGAAATCACTCCCTGTTGAACGTTGAACGACGTTCAGCATGTGTTGGGTAAACCTTTTAGACAGCAGTGAACTTGTTTCCAATTGCCATACAACTTTATAAATCCATATACTGTCTCAAATATTTAATTGTGCCTAAGGATTACTGAACGATTTATGTGACAAAACTAGTTGTCTCATAACATTGGAAATGTCACTTATTGTAATTAAGTTTAGTTTGCATATGTTAAGGAGTGTCTGATCTCTTCTGTACTATCATGGTGTTACTTTACAACTGGATGGACTGTCATAAAGAGCGGTGTTCTCTAGTAGTCTCTAGCTGTACACATTGTGTATCTTACAACAACTGTACTGTGGAGGGTTGCGACTATGTGCAACACAGATACACTATGTTGGTTGCATACATTCAGGTGCAGCCTACACGTTGGAATTCAGGGGTGACCCACTTTTTTTGCTGTCGAGTGTACATTCCTTGCTAAGAGAAGTCTACTAGTGTCAAACGTAAGCCTTAAATCAACGAAGAAATTTCAGAGAATGTACGTTTGGAACACAGCATTGTATGGTAGTGGAACACAGACCGTAGGAAAACCGGAACAGGAAAGCATTTGAGATGTAGTGCTACAGAAGAATATTGAAAATTAGGTGGACTCACAAGGTGGACTGACAAGGTAAGGAATGAAGAGTTCCTCCGGAGAGTTGGTCAGGAAAGGAATATGTACAAAACACTGACAAAAAGAAGGGACAGCTTGGTAGGACATCTGTTAAGACATCAGCAAGTAACTTTCATGGTACTACTGGATGCTGTAGAGGGTAAAAACTGTAAAGGAAGACAGAGATTGCAATACATCAGGCAAATAATTGAGGACGTAGGTTGCATTCGTTGTGCTTGCGATGAAAAAAAAGGCGGACTCGGTAGTTCAAGGGCGTGCTGAAAAGTGATGCCTTCGGTTTTTTGTGTCAAAACTATGAAAGATTTTTATAATAAAACTAACGCTATTAATATTTTACATCATTATTCTTCATGTCGACATATATATTTAGAAACATAGTCACGCTGGTGACGAATGCATTTCTCCCAACGAGCGACCAGTTTGTTAATAACTTTACTGTAGAATGTTTGCCGACGGAGCCACAATCTCACCATTGCTTACCCTCCTTTCTCACTATCGAAGTGAAGTCCTTCAAGGTGTCATTTAAGTTCTGAAAATAAATGAAAATCGGCTGAGATCAAGTCGGGATTGTACGGAGGATGATCGATGACAGTGTACCCAAGGAGGCGGATTATTGCAGGTGTCCCAGTGCTCATGTATGATCTGGTATCGTCATATTGAAGTATAGGATGCTCCATGTGTGGTAAAGTCTTCGAATTCCAAACTCAATTATCACACGCTGTTTCTCACTCACCGACATAAGCTACACACCATCGTGTTATTCACTACAGTTCGGAGTTCTCACGCGGCGCAGGGCTACAAATATGTAGACACAAAAAAAATGTAGAATATTAGTAACGCCCTTCTTGTTTAGAAAGCTTTAAAAGTTTTAGCATAAAAAGATTGGAGGAATTTCTTCTCAGCACGCTCTCGTGCTTTGCGATTGTTGTCAGAGCTACTGAAATGAGCCTAGTCCATTTATAACACCTTTCATCATCTCAGGCATTTAAACAGTTTTGTTGTGCGGGATCCGATCAAAAGTGCCCGTACATCGCTTCGTAATAAGTAACTGACCATTAGATGTCAACTGATGGATATGAGCGTTTGGCGTCATTTGCCGGGAGGCCCCTTACGGGGCAGGTCCGGCCGCCTAGGTGCAGGTCTTATTGCATTCGACGCCACATTGGGTGACCTGAGCGCCGGATGGGGATGAAATGATGATGAAGACAACACAACACCCAGTTACTGAGCGGAGAAAATCCCGGACCCAGCCGAGAATCGAACCGGACTCGTAGGACGGCAATCCGTCACACTGACCGCTCAGCTATCGGGGTGTCAAGTGATGCGGACCACCTAGTATAAAACGATGCGGAGAGTATTCTTGTTGTCATTAGAGAAGCATTAAAGGTAGAATGAGTCGGGCAGCAGAACTCAGTGACGTCGAAGGTGGTTTAGTAATTGTTACCAGAGTAGCGAATCCATCCACTTTTCGAAATTTGAAATGCTGTCAAGAGCGAATTTGTTGGACGGTGATCGTTAACGAGTGATTTGGGATGTTGAAGCACGCCATGCCTCGTGGCAATCCGATGGAACAGTCTGAGTTTGGCGAACACGTGATAAACATTATCTGCCGTCATGTACAGCGACAGTTGTGAGCTATGGAGGACGTGGTGTTACAGTGTGAAAGACTTTTTCATGTTTAGGGTGTCCTCTCCTTATTACTGAATAAACTAAGACATGGAAAATAAAAAATGAAATTTACCCGGATGAGTATTTCACGGCACTGCGCACTGCGTCAGAGGAACGGTTCGAAGACGATGATTGTGTCAGCATGACAGTGAAACCTTCCCGTCTCCTCTATATCTCTTTTGTTAATGATAACATTCCCTTTTACAATAAACTATGAAACCTTCCCTTAGGATTTCTATCTCTTGCTTAATAATAACAAATGAAATCTTCCCTTTGAAATTTATTCTCTTTCTCTACCTTCGCATACAAATTTAATTTCTGCTTATTAAAAGTGATTTTCTGATTATTTCGACGGAACATAGAATGTGTCGTCGTCGTGGCCCTCAGTCGTTATCTGTTCCTTACCTTTTTTACTGTTACTGGATCGCCATCTGACTGCTACATCAAACTGCGACATGAATATACTTACTCTGTTTTACTATACTCTATTAGCTGCTGGTGGGTTTCATAATAAGTGGCTGTATTTATTACCAAAGCTGACGTTATTCTTTAATAGCAAAGCTGACGTTGTTCTTTAATTAATTTGACTGAAATTACGTAATTCATAGTTAAACTTTTTCTTTACAACAATAAAATTTTGCAAAGTTTTACGTTGATGGTTTTTGATATGGATTATAATTAGAAATGCAATATTGCTGGCAAAAGTTAATTATATTCTGAATGAAATGATTTTACAAACGTTCAAATGGGACTTACTTTTTACAATAATCTTAAACTAGCAATGCGCAAACATACCTTCAGTAGTGTTGAGTTTCTCAAAAAAATTAATTCAATAATATTAGTTCCTCTTATGAGAATAGTTAGCTGATGTCTCTGTACATCCGTTTAAAAACTCTTGTAAATCATGGCTAGTGACTGCCCGGCACACCGCTCCTCTCAATCTCTCGCTTCAGACCTGCTACCGACTCGCTTCACTTCTCGCTTACTGCTGACTTCGAACGTTAAATTGCCGTTTCTCCCGCCAACAATGCTTCCTGGTGCAGACAATCCCTGCTACCATTACAAAATGTATCAATGCGCGGTCTTTCCCGTTCTTTTCTTAAAATGTATCAGTACGCGGTCTCTCCCGCCCTTTTTAAAATTATATGAATTTGCGGTCTCTCTTGTCAACAATACTTTGGTGCAGACATTCCCTGCTACCACAATTATTTCCAACATGACAAATATTAATTATTCCTACTTAATCCTATTAATAAAATATAAACATCTTTCTCAAATTGTGATTTGACAATAAACAATAGAAATATACACGTCTTACAACAGTGCACCCAGTCATAAAGTGGCGTGTGTGAAGTAATGGTTTGTAGACAACAGCATTTCTGAAATGGACTGTCTTTCCCAGAGTCCCGACGTGAACTCAGTGGAACATCTTTGGAATAAGGTAGATCTCAGACTCCAGTGTCTGGTATCATTGCCTTCTCTGACTTCTGTTCTTGAGGTAGAATGAGCTGCCAGTCCTCCATAAACATCCAGACACCTGATAGAAAGTGCTTCCAGCAAAGTTCATAAAGGCGAAGACCACACTCACGCCCCGTATTGATGTCCACTAATAGATGTCTGGACCCTTTTGGTCAGTTAGTGTATTGACGCTAAATGGATTTCCCTCTCGTTAAGCTTTGTCGCGAATATATCGTTGGTCACTCGGGCGCACTAACGTCTCTGAGACGGCAGTAAACCTAATATTCTTTGGCTTCGTCTGTACCAGTAAGTGATGTGCTTCGTCATTCGCCTTGTGGGGGATGGTGGGGTTCACATCGACCGACATGCAGAGCTGCATGAAGTCCTATGGAGTTGCATGTGTCGCACACAAAGCTGATTTACTTCGATCGTACTTTCACGGCCAGAATTCACGTTTTTAGTAGTTTTAGGTATTGGGCCATTAGACCACGGCATAGGACATGTTTCTGTGACCACTATTTCGCCTGCTAATGTTGGAGGCATCCTCATAAGTTATAAAAGCTTCGTAGTTTTATTTTCAAACTCAAACAAGCTCAACAAACTGGACTTCAGAAAGTAAGTAACATTGTTGTGGTAGGCCATGCAACTTCTGTACCAATCTCAGTTCCTCGATGATACAAATCCACTCCTTGGTCACGAGTCATTCGAGAACCGCTCTGTGGACGTTCTCATCATTGGAAAATCCTTCTACCCCTAGGTGTTTTTCAGCTTGCCGAAAAGATGGGTGCAGGACGTGGACAGTATGGCTGGTCAGCATCACGCACGTCTGCGCGGCCTTTGCCAAATTGTTTTGCGTGCGACATAGCATTTGGACACACACCACCAGCATTTTATGCTCAATCTGGTGCAGTTTACACACTTCAGGAATCGTACCGCCCTGCGCACTTTAACTGAGGAGCACATTTCCAATTGCCGCACCATTTCTAATGCACACCTTGATGCACTTGCTATCTGTAATGCATCAGAACTGTATCTGCAGGAATCTCTTCTGACAATGTGCCTCTTGTTGAAGAGTTGTTTTAGCGTGGAAGGAATGTGTACCTTACTTGCTAAAGCCCCTACGTATGTTAACCTAGCAACGATTGGGTCATGCGTCACATAACCGACCGTTGCCTAAATAACGGAGTCGTGCTAATGTTTTTTTCTTTTCTTTTCTTTTCTTTTCTTTTTTTTTAACCACTAAGGGCCACAACTTATCGTACCTCACTATTTCAACTTTTATGTTTAAGCTGATTATTTTTTTCCTAATTGACCATAAGAGGAACTAACATTTCTTTAGTTGAATCTTCTTCCTAAAATTTGATAAATCGTACAATGAGGCGTTAGGTGTATGTTAACTCGGGAATGGTCATGGCCGCACAGAGCAATAGGGGGAGCAAAGGATATGCATCTACGCTTTCATGAATTAAGGTCAGTCTTATGTATTTATTAATTCAAGCTGAGGCAACAATGGCGTTTCAGGCCTTTTGTGAAGTTATATGTTTACAGGCACCAAATTTTTCACCTATTATCTTTATATCTTCCAGCCAAGCGGACTGTATACTTCACTCACAGAAAACATACGAGCATTTAGAGTACTGTTTAAACATCGAGAGTTCGTAATGTTATCAGGTCAACAACAGGAACTGAAACTGACCATCAACGTAGGACGCACAGCACCACAAACATTGCAGTCACAATATTCACGTGCATCACACGTCAACACCATAGCAAATAATGTTTTATAATACTGTAAATAATGTTTTCTTCTTTTGCAACAATGATGCATGTTTGGCGTAAGGATCCTTGTTAATCTACCGTTATTTATAATTTAGTTTTGAATTGGTCATCGTAACACAAAAATGCGAATCCATGTTTATGTTGAGGATGTTTCAAAAGAATATGCGTATTACAAAATATTATGATGCCCAAACTGTCGATCGCTGCGCCACGGCTAGGTTATTTGAGGAACGAATACATTCTCCAGTTTGTATTCATGGCTGATGTCCGTTGTCTGCTGTTTGCTTGGTTACCTTCGAATGTTGTAATATGGCTATTCCGCAGCAGAAATCGTTTTGTGTTCTCGAGTTTGCGAAGTGTAATTGCATAATTAAAATGCAAAGACATGACAGGACGAGGTACCAAACTAGTCCTCGGAACTGATGGAAGGTACACAAAGATGTTATCGACAGTTTGTAGACACAAGATATATAGGCAAAGGAAATACTCCTGGTCGCCCTTGTGTTTCGAACGGAAACGACGGAGAATTCAGACCACTTTCCAACGTAGTACTACCAAGTCAAATCGCCGTGCCAGTCGTGTGTTATAACTGCCCACAACAACAGCTAGATGTGTTTTGAGACATCGGTTGATTATGAACAGTTGAAGAAGCGGACCACCACAACATCATTGGCGACGGACATACTTACCTGAAAATGGGAGCAATTCGAGCATTGATGTAATATTGTTCTTGTCGCATGTGGAGGACATACTGAACACGCGAAATCTTTACAGACGAATGGAAAAACTGGTAGAAGCCGACATCGGGGAAGATCAGTTTGGATTCCGTAGAAATATGGGAACACGTGGGGCAATACTGACCCTACGACTTATTTTAGAAGCTAGATTAAGAAAAGGCAAACCTACGTTTCTAGCATTTGTAGACTTAGAGAAAGCTTTTGACAATGTTGACTGGAATACTCTCTTTCAAATCCTGAAGGTGACAGATGTAAAATACAGGGAGCGAAAGGCTATTTACAATTTGTACAAAAACCAGATGGCAGTTATAAGAGTCGAGGAGCATGAAAGGGAAGCACTGGTTTGGAAGGGAGTGAGACAGGGTTGTAGCCTCTCCCCGATGTTATTCAATCTGTATATTGAGCAAGCAATAAAGGAAACAAAAGAAAAGTTCGGAGTAGGTATTAAAATCCATGGAGAAGAAATAAAAACTTTAAGGTTCGCCGATGACATTGTAATTCGTCAGAGACAGCAAAGGACATGGAAGAGCAGTTGAACGGAATGGACAGTGTCTTGAAAGGAGGATATAAGATGAACATCAACAAAAGCAAAACGAGGATAATGGAATGTAGTCGAATTAAGTCGGGTGATGCTGAGCGAATTAGATTAGGAAATGAGACACTTATAGTAGTAAAGGAGTTTTGCTATTTGGGGAGCAAAATAGCTGATGATGGTCGAAGTAGAGAGGATATAAAATGTAGACTGCAATGACAAGGAAAGCATTTCTGAAGAAGAGAAATTTGTTAACATCGACTATAGATTTAAATGTCAGGAAGTCGTTTCTGAAAGTATTTGTATAAGTGTAGCCACGTATGGAAGTGAAACATGGACGATAACTAGTTTGGACAAGAAGAGAATAGAAGCTTTCGAAATGTGGTGCTACAGAAGAATGCTGAAGATTAGATGGATAGATCACATAACTAATTAGGAGGTACTGAACAGAATTGGGGAGGAGAGGAGTTTGTGGCACAACTTGACTAGAAGAAGGGATCGGTTGGTACGACATGTTCTGAGGCATCAAGGGATCACCAATTATGTACTAGAGGGCAGAGTGGAGGGTAAAAATCGTAGAGGGAGACCAAGAGATGAATACACTAAGCAGATTCAGAAGAATGCAGGCTGCAGTAGGTACTGGGATATGAAGAAGCTTGCACAGGATAGAGTAGCATGGAGACCTGCATCAAACCAGTCTCAGGACTGAAGACCACAACAACAACAACAATCTAAATTTGAGACATTTGTAAATCTGCCACCCAAGTTTCGTAGTTGAATGTTATACATTTTAATACACTGAAGCGCCAAAGAAACTGTTATAAACATCTGTATTCAAATACAGAGATATGTAAACAGGCAGAATACGCCTATATAAGGCAACAAGTGTCTGGCGCAGTTGTTAGATCGGTTACTACTGCTACAACGGCAGGTTAACAAGAGTTAATTGAGTCTGAACGTGGTGCTGTAGTCGGCGCACGAGCGATAGGACACAGCATCTCCGAGATAGCAATGAAGTGGGGATTTTCCAGTACGATCATTTCACTAGTGTACTGTGATTACCAGGAATCCAATACAACATCAAATTACCGACATCGCTGCGGGTGGAAAAAGGTCCTGCAAGAAAGGGACTAACAACGACTGAAGAGAATCGTTCAGCGTGACGGAAGTGCAATCCTTCCGCAAATTGCTGCAGATTTTAATGCTGGGTCGTCAAGAAGTGTCAGCGGTCGAGCCATTCAGCGAGACGTCATTTACATGTGCTTTCGGAACCGAAGGCCCGCTCATGTATCCTTGATGACTGCACGTCACAAAGCTTTACGCCTCGCCTGAGCTCGTTAACACCTACAATGGACTGTTGATGACTGGAAACCTGTGGCCTTGTTGGAAGTGTCTCGTTTCAAATTGTATCGAGCGGATGGGCGTGTACCGTATGGAGACAACCTCATGAATCCATGGACCCTGCATGTCAGCAGAAGGCTGTTCAAGCTGGTGGAGGGTCTGTAATGGTGCGGGGCATGTGCAGTTGGAGTGGTATGGGACCCCTGATAAGTCTAGATACGACTCTGACAGGTGACACGTACGTAGGCATCCTGTCTCATCATCTGTATCCATTCATGTCCATTGTGCATGTCACCGGTCTTTGGGCATTCCAGCAGGACAATGCGACACAACACACGTCCAGAATTGCTACGGAGTGGCTCCAGGAACACTTTCGTTGGTTTAAACATTTCCGCTCGCCACCAAACTTCCCATACATGAACATTATTGAGCATATCCGGGATGCCTTGCACCGTGCTGTTCAGGAGAGATCTCCAATCCAAAAAATGGCTCTGGGCACTTTGGGACTTAACATGTGTGGTCATCAGTCCCCTAGAACTTAGAACTACTTAAACCTAACTAACCTAAGGACATCACATACATCCATGCCCGAGGCAGGATTCGAACCTGCGACCGTAGCAGTCGCGCAGTTCCGGACTGAGCGCCTAGAACCGCGAGACCACCGCGGCCGGCGATCTCCAATCCCTCGTATTCTCACCGATCTGGGGGAGCACTACTTCAGAAATTAGTCGAGTCCATGCCAAGTTGTGCTGTGGCACTTCTGCGTGCTCACGGGGGCCCTACACGATATTAGGATTGTGCACCAATTTTTTGGACTCTTCAGAGTAAATGCATGTGTTCGACGTACGTATATTCTTTTTTGAACACCCTCTGTATCTCTGTACATCGTTAAATTGTGGGATTTTTATAATTACTGAGGCAAATTTTTGCCACATTACTGTGATGTTTTGCTAGTTATGCAAAATGCACATGCATATAGGTGTAAGAACCTTTGCATCGGAAGCCTATTTTTTAAAAATGTGGTCAAGCTATCCTCGACTAACTTTCCAGCAACATCGATAGTATATAGTTTCGGTCACCTAACCTCACGATCTCATAACAGTTTTACATTTAATGTCTAAAATGGTATCACAGTGAAGCGATGGTATTGTTTTGCCCATTTGAAGGCGTCCGTGCTGCTACTGGTAATAGCATGTCTGTACGGCAGTGTCCTGTTCGTGATGGTTCGCCGGGATACATCAATTTCTAATGGCGATCCAATACTGAATAAAAATCTTACACCGCTCATTACGATTTTAGGACGGAAACTGCTGAATCATCAGTGCTCTAACGTCAAATAAATCAATACGAATGTGGCTAAAATAGATTATACAACCATAATCTCTAAAATAAAACACAAACAACAAAAGAAAACAGTGAGCAAGATTTAAAATACATCACTGTCCTGAAGAATGTAATAAAAAAGCAGTAATATATATATATATAAAAAAGATAAAAAACTGAAGAATAATTTTCGGTAAATCCCATTACAGAATAAGAGGACTAAAACATTTAAAAAGGGAGCAGATTACCTTTGCCTGCGTTACTAAGTAATGATAACGGATGAGTCAGCCTCCCTGCAACACACTAAAAACTCCCACTATTTTGAGAAAGAGGTCACTCAGCACCTAAAACATTAAGACACGCACCACACTCATCTCATTGTCATTTCAGAAAATAAAACAGGCTCAAAATACAGTGTATCTGCACACGTGTTCCGCAGATTTCACGCGATGGTGAGTTCCCGCTGTTGATGGCAGCCATGTGTTTCGAGATAATGTCTCACCGTTATCCGCGTAGCGGAACTATTTCGCTGCAACTTTCCACACCGGCGGCTGAAAGTGACCGTAAGCCATAATTACCGACAGAAACTGCCTGTGTATTAGGCTGAAATTACCCGCCGCAGTTGTGACACTGCTGAGTTTGTTATTAGTGTCTGTGAAAGGAACACCCAAGTGAGTTCCCACAATGGATGGAAATGTCACTGTAGCATTTGTGTTGGAAGAGGAGTATCATAATTGTAGTTATTCTAACTAGATCTAGCTCTAACAGATAATTTCAATCTCTTCTACAGATTAACCCTGCACTGTTACATCCTAATCAGGAAGAAAAAAATTAAACAAAAAAGTAAAAGTATTTTAGGTACAAGTATGCACCATTTTTGCTCCATTTAGTTATCACGGAAAAGAAGTAATTACAAGTTAAATATGTAAAACTTTGAACATAGCTGCTAAGGTTCAGTGGCCGTGTCAGAATTATATTGGAACAAATAAGCCCTCGGTCACAAATATTAAGTCAAAATTGACCTGGTTTCGACGCTACTATGAGCGTCGTCGTCAGAATTACACCAACTGTTCTAAAACATATTAGGTATATAGTACATTAATAAAATTAAAGTTTGTACTGACTCGAAAAGATGCAGTACTTACAAGTCACATATTAGAAAAGATCTGAACCGGAAAGGCGACGTCATGAACAGTTGTGAGATGGCGAACCGCTAAGGGCTCCTCGTACTGTGAACAAGGGTTGCAATGTTTTACTTATTTTCCTTTCTGGCCTCCTAATCATTGTCTATAGTTATATTTCTTATGTGGTTACTAAAACACATTTCTTACCCTTTTCCGTCTTTTACTAGCATCATATCAGCCGTTCACAACACAACTTCTACAGACATGTGAGACAAATTATGAACATATCCGAACGAGTATTAAGATAATTTCAGGTCAAAAGCTAAACAACGGCCACATTCATTACTTTGTTTTTCACTTGAGAATTGTTTCGAAACATAATTTTTTAATTTAAATAATTTTTTAATTATCACATTGATTTTGACAAATGTATACATTTTTAGAAACGTGAGAATTAGGATTACAAAAATATGGCATTGTGTGTGTGTGTGTGTGTGTGTGTGTGTGTATTGTATATTAAACCAGGAACCTAGAGACGACGGAGAGGCTACGTCCTGCCGTAGCCCCGCAGTGGTTCACAATCCCATAACAGGCCACTGCAGTCCACTCAACCCACCACCACCCCACACCGAACCCAGGGTCATTGTGCGGTTCGGCCCCCAGTGGACCGCTCCCCTCCCCCTCCCCCCTCTTCTCCCGGGAACGTCTCATGCCAGACAAGTGTACCCCGAAATGTTTGCGTGATAGAGTAAGTATAGTGTACGCGTACGTGGAGTGTGGAGACAGTGTTCGCGCAGCAATTGCCGATGTAGTGCAACTGAGGCGTAATACGGGTAGCCAGAACGCATTCGCCGAGGCAGATCAAAAACAGCCTTACAAACAAACAAACAAACAAACAAACAAACCATCCATAGGCTGGCCGGCACACCGGAACTCTACCATAATTCGTCGGGAGGATTCGTGCCGGAGAAGCAGCGCGTTAGACCACGCTGCTAGCCGGGCAGGCAATGTGGTATTAGTTACAGGTATATGATATTGGTTATTGAAAATAGAATTTTACGAACGAATATTCTGGAACGGGAAAGCTTTTTATCACCAATAATTTGGTGAATGAAAATTGTTGTTTTTGCAAAAAAGGAGAATAGGCGGTTTCAATTGAGGAATGTCAAATCGTTACTTTCGGCTGTTCAGCAATTTCAGGTAATGTATGATTTGTTGGTGACGTATATTTATTATATTTTTAAAATTAAATGTTGTTAATAAAATCAACTGCGTTACTGTTACAGCTACAATCAGAAAACTGATAACTAAAGACTGAATAATAAAGTTTGATATAAAGCATCTGCAACAAAATATCGTCAAATTCTGGAAATGTTGACTATACATTACCTATTTAACATTCAGTATGACAGAAAATTTGAATTATGAGTTCTCCTTTTGATTTTAATTACTTCTTTCAATTTAAAATAAATTATTTAATTTATGTTAAATAAAACTGTAGTAACATTATAGACCAAAAGGAATGCTTTTATTAGTAACTAGCCAGACTGGCAATGCTTCACAATTGCTACATATGTTTAAGAACAGTATATATGACCTACTCTCCTTTTCCCCTCTCTCTCTACCCATCTCCTTCTCCTCCTGTCTTTCTCCATCTCCTCTTCCACTTCCATCCCTTTGACCATCTCCTCCTACCCAGCCCCTATGTCCATTTCTTTCCCCTTCTCTCCGTCTCCTCTTACTCCCTCTTTTTCGGTAGTTGTACCCTAATCATAAGCTGATACGCCATGAATGCTAATTTGCTGTACAATTTTAGTTTTTTAATGAGGAAAAATATAAATGAACTGTGAGGAAGAAAACAAAACAGCACATTTTTGTGTACACAACTTTTGCCTAAAATGTACAGAATGAGGAAGAAAATATATGGGAGAAACATGTTGTCAAATATTTGTGAACCTACAGCATCAAGCAGCAAAAACGGGTCAGCAACTTATTTTCATTAAAACTGCTGTTTGTAATTCTTGATTTGCGGTGTTTCGGACACGACTTCCATTATCAAACCACTGCCTTCATCGTTGCTCACTGAAACCATCTACAACATACTATCAGTGCTTTGCAAAGGTACTGGTTGTATTATGTTTCAATACTTATTATGAAGGCAATGGTTTGATAATGGGCGCCATCCCGGAAACCAGTCACCGCGAATAAAGTATATTCCCCATTGCAACTTCTACAAAATTCCAAATTGTAGTTTAAATTTGTGTAATGGTGTAAATGCCCTGATATCGTTGTTTGAACCGGCTGTGAGGCAGTGAAAGAAGCCGCACGTTTTCACTGCAGAGCACAGAACAGCATTTTCTTTGCAGTAGTTGGTTTTAACAGAAAACGTGCACGTTGTTGTTTAAAAAAGTAGCTAACCTACTTGGATCTGAAAATTTATTACAGTATCATGTAAAATTTGAAGAAAATCTCCAAGAACTTTTCATGAGTTTTGATAGAAACACTGAATAACGAGTTATTTTTACCTGTTAGTGTAGACTACGTATGCTGAACGAAATAAATACGTACGTGAGGTCAAGTGTATGGCAATAATTCAGACGTATGAACACTGATATCGACTGCTGCAGAAATGTATCTACCCATTAGATACATTTCAGCGTTTGAAACGAAAGTTTTGAAATATTTACGCCTCTGGTTTGGCCACGCAGAACAGGATAACCACACACGTACTATACTACTTCTCGTTACAGGTTTCTTAGGCGTTATAACGGTAATGAGACGTGGCGCGCAAAGTATTCACCAAAATGAAACACATAAAGTTGCGAAACTTCCGCTGATTTTTGTTATACTCTGAGACAGCTGTTCTTCTGTATACGGCACTGATACGTGACGTAGATTTACAATGGGGAGCGTATGTAGTCTTATAAAAATCTGCGCTAACTAAAAAGTAGCACCACATTTGTCTTTCTTTAGTTTTTTAAGGACCGTTGGAGGTACGAAGCGGTACATCAGAGGAGAGTTTTATAATGATTCTCTTGTAACCTACAAACATTCATTGAAGGTTGTCGTTTTTTTTGAGATTGAAAAACTAGTAAACAACTGAAGATTTGGCCTTTTTCAGGGAGACGCAAAACCACAGAATTTTTTTCACTATACTCATATGGAATGTGATACCTACATTATTTAACGTACCAAATAAGCCATCATAGCTGTAGCTGGAGGGAGAACCACAAAGACATCATAATAAAACATAAAAAGCAACTAAACTGTTTCCCAACACAGAAGGCTTCAATTCCACAACTGTTGTTATATCTGAGCCAGAAACGGCCAGAATCTTCAAGACATTCGCTTTTGAAGCAAGAGTAATTATGATTACAAAAATTCGAGTATCAGAAATTAGAGTGGAGCGAATCATTAGACTTCACACAAAATTGTTAAATGTAAATGAATCTACCGTTATAAAAGCAGCCTAAAACAGAAACTTATGCTTGTATGAAGACGGTATCTGTTCGCGAAAGAACAGGTACCATTGATGACCGTGCAGCTTCTCTAGAATGAAATGATAATGAAACCAAAACTCTTAGCTGCCGACAGGTGTTATTGATATACATCAATGGGGACAGCTTAAAATGTGTGCCCTGACTGGGACTCGAAGCCGGGATCTCCTGCTTACATGGCAGACGCTCTATCCATCTGAGCCACCGAGGGCAGAGAGGATAGTGCGACTGCAGGGATTTATTCCTTGCACGCTTCCCGTGAAACACAGATTCCCAACTGTTCACAATCTACGTAGAGTTCCTACTAGATATTTGCCAATTCACTCATTACTCGCGCCAAACTAAGCTCAGATGGACAGAGTGTCTGTCATGGAAGCATGAGATCCCAGGTTCGAGTCCCGGTCGGAGCACACATTTTCAGCTGTCCCCATTGATGTATATCAACTACACCTCTCGGCAGCTTAGGGTTCCGATCTAATTAACATTACATATGCTTGTCTTGCATGAAACAGGTATAAAATTTTCATTTCAGTGCGGTAAGCTACAATTATGCACGTATTTGAAAGTGTTCCGTCTTGAACGAATTGTAGCTTTAAAGGGAGCAGTGAGAGTCGACCGTTTTTACATTTATTTCTTGATCTTTCATGTTCGTTGATAATTTAGTAATGCTTGGAAACCAAAAATATAACAACTGTTTCATTAGTTAAGAAGAAAAATAATTAAATACTAGGATTAATCTTACGGGCTAGCTTCCTTGCCGCTACAGGCGCTAGTATCGTTCCAACTGTCAGACAGTGGCAATTTTCACAGCGATGGGTGTCGCGACTGTATATGATGGACTGTGGTACTCACCGCACCGGATCATGACCCATTCCCAAAATACTTGATAGTAATTTTAGATGGGGCTCTTACCTTTAAGAAACATTTTGAAAACGAAGCATAAAACAAAAAACAAAAAGTGAAGACCAGGACTGATATAGACAGAAAACTGGCTAGATAAGGATGGGGTGAAAATGAAAATACTCTTCACACTGCTGCATTGGCATTAGTTTCCTCCACGGTAGAATACTATGCTCCAGTATGGAAAAATAGTGCATATGTGCGCTTACTAGACGTCAAACTGCATCAGGCAACGAGAATAATCAGTGGCATTAGTAAATCTCCACCACTCCCATGGCTGCCTGTGTTTCGCAATATTGCACTTACATCAATAAGACGAGAAGCAATAGCAGTAATAGAGTTTTAGAAGTGTTTCACTCGCCAGAAATCACTTCTATATAATCAACTACAGAAACACTTGCCAGCAGATCAAAATCTAGAAAACCATCCTAGCCAACGTAAGATGCTCCTCTAGCATATGATTTCAGTCAAGTATGGAAAGAGGTTTGGCAGAAGTTTCCTCCAACTAATTCTCATCTTATAACTGATCCTAACAAACTTGTGAATGCATCTGGTCTTCCCAGAAAACTATGGACACCTCTGAATCTATTCCGTACAGGGAATGGAATATGTGGTGCCACCTGTTTGTATGAATAGGTGTTCAAAAATACTCCGGCAGGTGACTGTGGCGATCCCATTCAAACTATGCTGCACTTCCTCGAAGAGTGTGTGCTACGAAAATTTCCTGGTGGACTCAGAGAGCTGCATTTGGTGACAGAAAGAGTTGGAGAATGGTTAAGAGACCTAGATATTCTGTTTCCTCTCGATTGTTTGTTTGCTTCTTTATACCACATATATTTTGGTGCACATTTAAACGAAGTCCTTAAACATGACCATACAATGACCGTGTAAGCCATACGAATGAACAACCATCGCGAGCAGTCGCAACGTAACCGCCAGTCTGCTGTTTTGGTGGTCTAGCCTCAGTGGTAACGAGAGCAAATAGATGGCTTCACGGTCGTTGACGGCAGCGCAGTTCTAGCAATAATTTGTCCGTTGTTTTGGGTGCCAACAGAAGTCAGCTGCCTGTCCTCAGTGCCAGTGAGCAATGGAGGGAAGTTTCTGTGGAATAGTAGTACCTTGAGGGTTACCTCTTCTGCACGTCATGGTCGGAAGGTCGTACGTCACTGCCGCACAATAGACCTCGTTGATCTCAGCTTGTTGCCCTTCACATCCAGCCACTGTTCCCCTCACCATCATCCTTACCTCCTTGTCACGTAAGTCGAGATGGCCCTCAGGGAGTCGGAACATGAAGCAGAAGTCTTGTACCTTGTGACTTCCATTTCAGAAAAGTTTTTGCCCTCTACAGCTCCCTCTAGTACCATGGAAGTCATTCCCTCATGTCTTAGCAGATGTCCCATCTTCCTGTCCCTTCTCCTTATCAGTGTTTTCCACATATTCCTTTCCTCTCCGATTCTGCCTAGAACCTCCTCATTCCTTACCTTATCAGTCCACCTAATTTTCAACATTCGTCTATAGCACCACATCTCAAATGCTTCGATTCTCTTCTGTTCCGGTTTTCCCACAGTCCATGTTTCACTACCATACCATGCTGTACTCCAGACGTACATCCTCAGAAATTTCTTCCTCAAATGAAGCCCGGTATTTGATAGTAGTAGACGTCTCTTGGCCAGAAATGCCTTTTTTGCCATAGCGAGTCTGCTTTTGATGTCCTCCTTGCTCCGTCCGTCATTGGTTATTTTACTGCCTAGGTAGCAGAATTCCTTAACTTCATTGACTTCGTGACCATCAATTCTGATAAGTTTCTCGCTGTTCTCATTTCTACTACTTCTCATTACCTTCGTCTTTCTGCGATTTACTCTCAAACCATACTGTGTACTCATTATACTGTTCATTCCGTTCAGCAGATCATTTAATTCTTCTTCACTTTCACTCAGGATAGCAATGTCATCAGCGAATGGTATCATTGATATCCTTTCACCTTGTATTTTAATTCCACTCCTGAACCTTTCTTTTATTGCCATCATTGCTTCCTCGATGTACAGATTGAAGAGTAGGGCGAAAGGCTACAGCCTTGTCTTACACCCTTTTTAATACGAGCACTTCGTTCTTGATCGTCCACTCTTATTATTCCCTCTTGGTTGTTGTACATATTGTATATGACCCGTCTCTCTCTATAGCTTACCCCCACTTTTTTCAGTATCTCGAACAGCTTGCACCATTTTATATTGTCGAACGCTTTTTCCAGGTCGACAAATCCTGATTTTTCTTTAGCCTTTCTTCCATTATTAGCTGTAACGTTAGAATTGCCTCTCTCGTCCCTTTACTTTTCCTAGAGCCAAATTGATCGTCACCTAGCGCATTCTCAATTTTCTTTTCCATTCTTCTGTATATTATTCTTGTAAGCAGCTTCGATGCATGAGCTGTTAAGCTGATTGTGCGGTAATTCTCGCACTTGTCAGTTCTTGCCGTCTTCGGAATTGTGTGGATGATGCTTTTCCGAAAGTCAGATGGTACATCGCCAGACTCATATATTCTACACACTAACGTGAATAGTCGTTTTGTTGCCACTTCCCCCAATGATTTTAGAAATTCTGATGGAATGTTATCTATCCCTTCTGCCTTATTTGACCGCAAGTCCTCCAAAGCTCTTTTACATTCCGATTCTAATACTGGATCCCGTATCTCTTCTAAATTGACTCCTGTTTCTTCTTCTATCACATCAGGCAAATCTTCACCCTCATAGAGGCTTTCAATGTGTTCTTTCCACCTATCTGCTCTCTCCTCTGCATTTAACAGTAGAATTCCCGTTGCACTCTTAATGTTACCACCGTTGCTTTTAATGTCACCAAAGGTTGTTTTGACTTTCCTGTATGCTGAGTCTGTCCTTCCGACAATCATATCTTTTTCGATGTCTTCACATTTTTCCTGCAGCCATTTTGTCTTAGCTTCCCTGCACTTCCTATTTATTTCATTCCTCAGCGACTTTTATTTCTGTATTCCTGATTTTCCCGGAACATGTTTGTACTTCCTCCTTTTATCAATCAACTGAAGTATTTCTTCTGTTACCCATGGTTTCTTCGCAGCTACCTTCTTTGGACCTATGTTTTCCTTCCCAACTTCTGTGATGGCCCCTTTTAGAGATGTCCATTCCTCTTCAACTGTACTGCCTACTGCGCTATTCCTTATTGCTGTATCTATAGCGTTAGAGAACTTCAAACGTATCTCGTCATTCCTTAGTACTTCCGTATCCCACTTCTTTGCGTATTGATTCTTCCTGGCTAATGTCTTGAACTTCAGCCTACTCTTCATCACTACTATATTGTGTTCTGAGTCTATATCTGCTCCTGGGTACGCCTTACAACCCAGTATCTGATTTCGGAATCTCTGTCTGACCGTGATGTATTCTAATTGAAATCTTCCCGTATCTCCCGGCCTTTTCCAAGTATACCTCCTCCTCTTGTGATTCTTAAACAGGGTATTCGCTATTACTAGCTGAAACTTGTTACAGAACTCAATTAGTCTTTCTCCTCTTTCATTCCTTGTCCTAAGCCCATATTCTCCTGTAACCTTTTCTTCTACTCCTTCCCCTACAACTGCATTCCAGTCACCCATGACTATTAGATTTTCGTCCCCATTTACATACTGCATTACCCTTTCAACATCCTCATACACTTTCTCTATCTGTTCATCTTCAGCTTTCGACGTCGGCATGTATACCTGAACTATCGTTGTCGGTTTGGTCTGCTGTCGATTCTGATTAGAACAACCTGGTCACTGAACTGTTCACAGTAACACACCCTCTGCCCTACCTTCCTATTCATAACGAATCCTACGCCTGTTATACCATTTTCTGCTGCTGTTGATATTACCCGATACTCATCTGACCAGAAATCCTCGTCTTCCTTTCACTTCATTGACCCCTACTATATCTAGATTGAGCCTTTGCATTCCCTTTTCAGATTTTCTAGTTTCCCTACCACGTTCAAGCTTCTGACGTTCCACGCCCCGACTCGTAGAACGTTATCCTTTCGTTGATTATTCAATCTTTTTCTCATGGTAACCTTCCCCTTGGCAGTCCCCTCCCGGAGATCCGAATGGAGGCTATTCCGGAATCTTTTGCCAATGGAGAGAATATCATGACACTTCTTCAATTACAGGCCACATGTCCTGTGGATACACGTTACCTGTCTTTAATGCATTGGTTTCCATTGCCTTCTGCATCCTCATGTCGTTGATCATTGCTGATTCTTCCGCCTTTAGGAGCAATTTCCCACCCCTAGGACAAGAGAGTGCCCTGAACCTCTATCCGCTCCTCCGCCCTCTTTGACAAAGCCGTTGGCAGAATGAGCCTGACTTCTTATGCCGGAAACCTTCGGCCGCCAATGCTGATTATTTATCAAAATTTAGGCAGTGGCGGGGATCGAACCCGGGACCGAAGACGTTTTCATTATGAATCAAAGACGCTTCCCCTAGCCCACGGGTAAAACTATAAGTTTAGCAAAAGGTGTCTAGAGCAAGGGATAAGCTACAATATGTTGTCATTTATTTTATTTTGCAGACTGTTAGGAGAATCGAGTACCTCGGTGGGTTTTGCAACCTAAATAGAGTACATAATGTAGAAATACTACGATTTCAGCTGGAAATGTTGGTTCTACAGTTCCAGTGGAGACTGAATGTGAGTTTCTACTGCTTGTCTTCGTGCTTGCCAAACCACGGATATTTCTTCAGCTGAGAGCGTTTGGAGCATTGTGGGCAGAACCCTACAACCATCTCGGGATTTTGACAATCGAACTCACCAATTCCACGGAATTTGGACGGTATCCCACAGGAGGACATCCAGCAACTCTGTAATCAATGACAAGCGCAATATCAGCTTGCATAAGGGTCAGAGGTGAACCAACGCGTTATTTACCTGCTCAATTTGTGAAGTTCATTCTCTTGAATAAAGTATCCAGTTCTTCTGAAAATTAACCTTTTTCTGTCTGTACATGTACATGTACATCTACCAATTTCCTTCGTGTTCGTCGGTTTTTTACTTTATTTTTCTCATAGAGTATATATTGATTCCCACTTTCAGGGTCCCTTTAATGTTAGTTTACATGTTGTACTGAAGGAAAGACCTGCAAAGAGTTTTACCGTTTCTGCTAGGAATCAATATTGCATAACGAGATTGTGCTAAATTGTGACCATACTGGCTAGAAGCAGGGTGAATTAAGCACAAATAAAATATGGTCATGAAGGGAGGACTAACTCTCTTCTTTGAATAGAATGAAATGAATGTGACGAATACTAATAGCTGTCAAAGTTCAGTTTGTCATCCTCTATACAGCCCCGATCTTGCGCCCAGTGATTACCATACGTTCCTGCACTTGAAGAAACACCTGGGCGGTCAGCGTCTTCAAGACGATGTCGAAGTCAAAACAGTGGTGATGCAGTGGTTAACAAGTCAGGCGGCATACTTCTATGAGGAGGGTATTCAAAAACTGGTACTACGTGTTGATAAGTGCGTCAATATTGACGGAAATTATGTAGAAAAGTAGATTAAGACACAGGCTTTCATGTACATCTTAGCACGACTTTTTTAATTTCGAAACGATACTTACTTAAAAACACGCTTCGTATTTTCAAAGCCAGTAGTATACCAAATGTTATGAAACACACCATCTGCTTTGTCTGCCTATCATTATATAATGATGTCAATACCAGCCGTTTCACAATTGTGACGTCTAAATGCTATACCTAAAAAAAAAAAAAAAAAAAAAAAGATATACAAGATACACTTTGTATTGAGCAAAGTCTATGTAAAATACAGCTAGTTTATTGTGTTCGTTTTGGTACCGACGTTAAATGCAGTTTCTTCTTTTGCATTAACGTACGAGAAGATGGCTAACGCCAGAATCATTAATCATAATAAAATGTATATGCGATCGATGGCTATAATTAAAAAGGCAGTAGTGTCCATTATGCTTCTGGAAAGACGACAAAAAGTTCCATACTCAGCGTATCTGAATTGTGCGAAGTTGACCTACTCTTCATAGTAAAGCAAGTGAAGGTCATACGTATCATTCACTACTAGGTTTATTATTTTGGAACCAGTTGCACTGAAGGTCAGGAGTTACTAATTTGTTTCTGAGAGATGACTTCAGCACCAGAATTTCATTATAGATACTTTGAATACTGATATCACGAATTTCCGCTACCTCGTAAAATGTCTTCTGATATTAAACGTAATATTCCAGTGGCAATCTGAGAATTTATTATGGTATTTTACCCGGAATTTTTAACTAATTCCCAGAATGCGGAAAGGCCAGCGAATTGCAGCGTTCCATTCTCATTAACATCAGCTTTTTTCCTTCACTCCGGATTTAACCCGGAATTTCAAACTAATTCACACAACATGAAAAAGCCAGTGACATGAAACGCCCCATTCTGATTAACGGCAGCTCTCTTCCCTGCACTCCGCATTGAATCTGAAGGCCTATCATGTAAAGTACATATAATTTAACATCTAACTTTTAAATTTACATTCTTTAATTCAAAACATGGGTAATTTGCTAACAATCTCGTAAAAATTTGATCTGAGTCTATGGCGGCGTATATGCTGTTTGAAGGGTTCTCGTGTATCCAGCGGGATACGATAGTCAAATGCCCACGATATTTCGGCGAATCAACACCACCTGATGATGGTGGAACGGCTGGACACACGGGAACTCTTCAAACAACAATCTCACAAATCCTTAATACAATCTAGTGTTATCTACTGGTGAGCCACTACTCAGTCGCCAAATTCCAAGTCCTTTTCAACAAGTTCCTCTTTTCCGAGAAATAGAGACTAGTACTCTTCATTTTATTTGATTTTATTGATCTGATTTTAACGAGGAGGCTAAAACAGCTTAGGTCTAACCCGCCACTGCCCGCACCGAAACTAAGTTTATTGCGCGGTATCGCTCCCTGTATATCTAGTAAAGCCAACCAGTGCCCTTAAATACCAGTTTTATGTTAGACACAATTTCTTCAGGTCTAGTTGTACCGAAGATTCTGTATCTTTTACTCTTCAATGCCGTGCATTCTAATATCAGGTGTGATGCAATTTCGTCACCCTCATCACAGATCGTACATTTAGGGTCCTCTTCTGTTATACCGATTGTGTGTAGGAGTTTTTTGAAATTCCCATGACCGGTCATCAGTCCAGTCATGAGTTTGATCTCTTTCCTGTTCAATCCCAGGATTACAGAGCTTCTTTTAAAACATGGCTTGGGCATCATTACCTTACCATGTTTTTGTTTATGGACCTTGGTCCAATATCTTACGTACTGTTTCCTAAACCAGTTCCGTAGTTCTAAATTGATCATAGCCTTGGTGATTGTCAGGACAGGTTCCGGTACAATAAATGGAGTTGTTGGCCCAATCCTAGCCAATCTGTTGGGTTTTTCATTGCCACAGATCCCTGAGTGGCCAGGGACCCACCCCCCTATTGCTTCCCCCTAGCTCTACCAGAGTCCTGTGGAATTCTGCAGCAATCTTAGATCTTGTTGCAGGAGCTGCCAGTGATTTCAGGGCTGCCTGGCTGTCTGAATAGATGCAGATGCTACGGTCCTTGTAGCACCTACGCATATTCTCCTCCACACATGCCCTGATTGCAGTAATTTCAGCTTGGAATACTGAGGCCAGTTTTCCTAGAGAGATGATGCCCTCCAGTCTTGGCTGAACCCTGTACACCCCTGCCCCAACGACTTGGTCTATTTTCGACCCATCAGTGAACCAAACGATGTCCCTCATACAGTGTCGAACTGTTTTTTCCCACTGCTCCCTGCTTCCAATTATTATAATTAAAGGCTTGTCAAAGCAGTTGGGAGTTATTATATAGTCGGCAGGCATTTCCCCAGCCATTCCTATATTTACCTCACTCACTATGTTAGTGTGTGATTTTGGATATCCGAATGAGATCCAGTTTTTACCAGTTTTAAGTCTGTGTGCGCCAGCTGCTGCCTCCATTTTGATCCAAGGGTGTATTGGAGGCATGTCCAGCATGGCTTCCATTCCAGCGCTTGGTGTGCTACTAATTCCGCCTGGCATGGCTAAGCAGGCCAATCTCTGCATCTTAGCAAGCTCCTTAGCTGCAACCCGCTGTTCTACCTTCTGCCACCATACTAAGGCCCCATAGAAAATCCTAAGTCTGACCACTGTGGCTTATATCCAGTGCATACCCCTAGGGCTTGGGCCCCAGTTTTTGCCACAAGCCCTTCTACTACTCACTAGAGAACTTTTTGCCTTGGAGCAGATGCTTCTAATGTGAGAGGTCCATGTTAGCTTCTCATCTAAGGTTACCTCTAGATATTTCACTATCCCCTTCACAGGTACAGTTTCATCGAAGAGCTTTAGATTCCAACCTGAGTGTTGAATGTGCCTCTTCATAAATGGCATCACAATAGTCTTCTTAGGATTAACCCTCAGATCCTATTTGGTGCACCAGTTTTGCACAATGTCCAAATTTCCTTGTGCCATGTTTCTAACTGTGTCATTAAATTTGCTGTTTCTATGACAAGGTCATCTGCGTATCCTTGGCAGAAGCATTGTCTGGAATTTAATTCCTCAATGAGTTCGTTCACCACTAGATTCCACAAAAGATGGGGCAAAACTCCTCCTTGTGGGCAACCTCTAGTGGTGTTACTTACTATCTGTTCATTCATCATGGTAGCCTCTACTTTTCTTCCACTTAGCGTGGCCCTGGTCCACCTGCATGTAACGGTCCCCAGGTCATGCACCTCTGCTGCCCTTACCATAGAATCGAAGATCGTGTTACTGAAGGCCCCCTAGATATCCAGGAAGATGCAGGCGGCTATTTCTCGGAAGTGAATTGCTGTCTCCACCTTAACGAGTTCGTGGAGAGCTGACTCGCATGATTTGCCTGGTTGATATGTGTGTTGGTTTGAATGTAGAAGGGCCCTACTAGCCTCCTCTCCCCAACATACACATTAACCAGTTTTTCCGACGTTTTGAGAATGGAGGAGGGCAGACTGATGGGTCCCATACCCTTAGCCTTGGTGTGATCAATTCTCCCTGGCTTTGGGATGAAGACAACATTCATGCCCTCCAAGCCTTGGGAATGATTCCTACTGCTAGGCTAACCCTGAATAGCCTGCATAGGACTCTTATGAGCCTCTATCTTGCCTGTTGCAGGAGAGCTGGAAAAATGTCATCTGGGCCAGGTGACTTGAACGGTTGGAATGTTCCCACCGCCCATTGGATTTTATTAAAGTTCACACTCTCCTTGGTCGATTCCCAGTCCTCTCTTCCAGTGCCTGAGAACCAATGTCTCTCCAGCATCACATTCTGGACTGTGTTGTCTGGCAGAGCATATTGAGGAAAGTGAGTTATGAGCAGCAGTACCAGTGTCTCATGTACTGTCTTTGTATATTCCCCATCCTCCTTCCTCAATGTACCTCCTGGATTGGTTGGTACTCTAGTGAGAATCTTATGAAATCTGGCTTGCGCAGCCGTGCTCTCCACTTACTCACGGAATGCCTTCCAGGATACTTTCTTTGCTTGTCTGATTGCAAGATTGCAGTTGAAAGGAGCTTCACGATATTTAGCCCATCGTCCTTTACATCTTGCAATATTAAACAGTCTCTGTAGCTGTTTTTTTTGCATTTCAAAGTCGCTATTCCATCAAGGTACACTCCTATTTGTGCTGTTCTTGGTGATTGTGCAATTCTCCTGATATGAGGTCACTATGACAGAGGTAACAGCTTCTGTTACTTCCTCAAATTCTACTGGATTCCTTAACGAGGTTTTAATTTCCGATAAGCCTAAATCCTCCTATATGTGTCCCAGTCCGTTTTCCTGGGATCACTATAGGTCAAGGTCTGTCTGATTCCCAATGCAACCTTGAATTTTTATGTATGTGTGGTCCGATGAGGACGGCTCCAACACCACATGCCATTGTTTGACATAGCTGCCCATCATCGTGGAACTAAAGGTTATGTAAATTTCTTCTTCTCTTCTGCTATTCCTGAAGGTAGGTTCATTGCCCCTATTCACGACCTCTAAGTTGTTAGCTAAAAGGAATTCAAGGAGGTACTCACCTCTACTGTTAGTGTCCTTGCACCTCCACACTAGGTTGTGGGTACTGGCGTCGCATCCTACCAGCAGTTGGTCACCTTGCCGATGGCAAGTCTCTACCAATCTCCTCATTTCCAAGGGAGGAGGAGAGCTGTCTTCGTAAGGAAGGTATGCTGAGGCCAAAACAATTTCCCTCGCGATACCTTCTTCACATTGCTGCATTTTAATGGTCACTAAGTCCCTAGAGCAGAAATCCATCATTGGCATGAAAGAAATTCCATTTCTTACATAGATGCATGTTAAGGGGTTTGATAGATTTCTAGCATAAATCAGCTTATCTCCAGTACCAGCGAAGCCCAATACACCCCCTTTATATAAATTGAGTTCTCGTATCAGGGCCACGTCCTCCTCCTGTCTCCCCAGCAGCTATTCAGGGCAGCAGTGGCCCTTCACTGTGCTGCAGATTAATCTGCAACACCTCCAGCCTCCGTCTTGCTTCCATCTTTGATGTCTTTGAGAACCCTCACGGTGACCTGCGAGAACCCTAAAAACAATTTCAGGTCCTGCTCCCGCATCGCCTTCAGGAACTTCTCTCCGACCTCCACTGCCAAGGTTCATCCTTCTGGTGCAACCCTCTGGCTGATCACTCTCCAATCTTCTGTCGACACTTCTGGGTTCTGGGTCCCTATTTTCCCGAACAGTGTCGTAGAAGAGACTTTCTTAAGGATCATTGGAACCCGTTTTGGCATCTTTGTGGTCTTAGGAAGCTCCGCTCTCGTCTTAACCAGCAGCTTCACATCTTCCCATGGGGATATCATGGGCACCTTGTCCTTGAGCCATTCTACCGTGTACACCCCCTCACAGACAAAAATGAGGACACCACGATCTAGATAGACCCTCCTGAAGTTTGTTCCTGGGCCAGCGTCCCCTTCCCCCCCCCCCCCCCCCCCCCGCCCCCGCCCCCGCCCCCGCCCCCGCCCAATCTTTTCAAAGAGGGCCATCTGTACCAATTCCTCCTGCTGCGAAGTGATGGTCACCAGTGGATAGCCTTCCTGGATAACTGCCGTACTAAAAACCGAGACTGCTGTACTACAGGCCTGTTTCACTATTTCTTGCCTCGGTTTTTTCTGGACTCGCTTATCCAAGGAGGAGGGAGTATTTTATTCCTCCCTTATCCGCTTGCTACCTGTCTTTGACGTAGTGGAGGTCTGCTTATCCCTTTCAACTTGAGACCGTTTCTTCCTGGGGGTCTTAGGTTCAAGTCCCTTTAATTCTCTCCACTTGTCTTTAGGAATCCATTCTTTCTCTTCTTTTTTCCTCTGTTCCCTGAGTAGTTGTTTCCTCCTCTGTGCCCCAGACAAGCCTCTGATCTTAATCTGGTCTAGCTTTTCGGTTACAGTTCCAGTTTCTGGCTCAGGTCTAGGCCCTGATTCATTAGTGGGAGTGCTTCCATCGGTACTCACCCCAATGTTTGGATATCTGAGGTCTCAGTGTGCCCCTCAGTTTGTTTTTCTGTGTTTTCTTTAATCGTGTCCATATTGGTCCCACGAGATTTGGGGATCTACAAGGTCCACACCACGAATATCCTGCGTGGTGTAAAGCTACTACTTGGGGAGGTCGCCCGGTATCCCTGAGGCTCCGTTTGCGACACATGTGCCACGCACCCCTCGACACGGATCGCATCACACCTTGGGTTGGGTCAGGGAATTGGGTAGGACTAGGAATGGATAGGGAAGATGGAACGTTGTGGGACACTCTTAGTCTGACCCATCGGCTGACGCCTTTCCGGTGGTAGGTCCTCAACCTTCGGCATAGCCCTCAGCTTACGCGGATACGCAAGCCTCTCCACCCACACGGACAGTGCTTCGTCGAGGTGGTGTCCCCCGGAGAGGAGACTAGTACTCTTACGTTCACAGTTATTTCACGTAATTTATCTATGCGTAAAAATTATTTACACTTGTTCAAGAACACTTTCTTGTTGAAATGTAGGTCTATATACGGAAATACCGCGAAATCTGAAAGTAACCGTCATGATTTTCATGTGTTTGACTAGAAAGGATACAATATTGAATGTATCTGTATGTCGAATAATTTGTTTCTTTACTACGAGATAACATTCTTGAAGATGTGATAAGGAAGAGTAGCCCACATATATTTCCTTCATCCTGCTAATTATGTGACAAAGAGTGTACAAGCTTTACTCGCTGATGACCTGAAACCTGATGAGGAGGAGTTTTAACTTACAGTTTTGGTGTGGCTATCTGCAACTATTTTAGACATACCTTTTTGATTTTGTAGTGAGGCTGTTTCTTTAAGAAACTCTAGCAACAGAGGAAATCTTTTAGAGTGCACTGTTTCTGCAGTATGTCTAATGTACAACGTAACAGAATTCATTGACAGGTAGATGTAATGAAATGCTGCCTGCAAATAATTTTGAATGTGACTCGATACGTCAGAATGCAGTTTTTGAACAGTGTTATAGTTTATAAACAGGCAGCGCACTGCATCCCATTATGGTGTGACGTCACTGCAGTAGGGAAATAATGATTCACACCTACATACACTATGTGATCAAAAGTATCCAAAAGCATATATTTTTCATAATAGGTGCTTTGTGCCGGCACCTACTGCCAGGTACTCCATATCAGCGACCTCAGTAGTCATTAGACATCATGAGAGACTAGAATGGGGCGCTCTGCGGAACTCACGGACTTCGAACGTGGTCTGGTGACTGGGTGTCACTTGTGTCATACGTCTGCACGCGAGATTTGCAAACTCCTAAACATCCGTAGGTCCACTGTTTCCGATGTGAAAGTCAAGTGGAAACGTGAAGGGACACGTACAGCACAAAAGCGTACAGGCCGACCTCGTCTGTTGACTGACAGAGACCGCCCACAGTTGAAGACGGTCGTAATGTGTAATAGGCAGACATATATACAGACAATCACACAGGAATTCCAAACTGCATCAGGATCCACCGGAAGCACTGTGACAGTTAGGCGGGAGGTGAGAAAACGTGGATTTCATGGTCGAGCGGCTGCTCGTAAGTCACACATCACGCCGGTAAATGCCAAACGACGCCTTGTTTGGTGTAAGTAGCATAAACACTGGGCGATTGAACGGTGGAAAAATGTTGTGTGGAGTGACGAATCACCTTACTCAGTGTGGTGTCCGATGGCAGGGTGTGGGTATGGCGAATGGCCGGTGAACGTCATCTGCCAGCGTATGTAGTGCCAATAGTGCGAACAGTAAAATTCAGAGGCGGTGGTGTTACGGTGTGGTCGTGTTTTTCATGGAGGGGCTTACACCCGTAGTTGTTTTGCGTGGCACTATCACAGCAGAGGCCTACACTGATGTTTTAAGCACCTTCTTGCTTCCCACTGTTGAAGAGCAATTCTGGGATGACGATTGCATCTTTCAACACGATCGAGCCCCTGTTCATAATGCACGACCTGTGGTGGAGTGGTTACGCAACAATAACATCCATGTAATTGACCGTTCTGCACAGAGTCCTGGCTTGACTCCTATAGAACACCTTAGGGATGTTTTGGAACTTCGACTTCGTACCAGGCCTCACCGATCGACACCGACTCTTCTCCTCAGTACAGCACTCCGTGAAGAATGGGCTGTCATTCCCCAAGAAACCTTCCAGCACCTGACTGAACGTATGCCTGCGAGAGTGGCTAAGGGTAGGCTATTACCATATTGAATTCTAGCAATACCGATTGAGGGCGCCACGAACTCGTAGGTCATTTTAAGCCAGGTGTCCGGATTCTTTTGATCACATAGTGGACTCAGTCATCCTGGGAGGTATCATGCGTTCCTCGCGACCTTGGGCGGAGTAGAAGGTGTTTGGTGTAACGGCAAACATCTCACAAGCGAGTTCTGGTCTCTATAACACCCAGCCCACAGCACTCATGTTATATGCTGGGTATCACGGTGTGTGGTGTTACCCGATTTTAGGTGTAGTGTCCCGGGTTCGAAACTCGACAGTGCTTCAATTTTAAATAAAAATCGGCAGCACTGGAATCGAAAAACTTCCAGCATAAGTAATCACCATCATTCTGCCAACGGCATTCTCAAAGAGGGTGGAGGTGCGGACAAAGATTCAGGGTACTCTCTTGCCCTTGGGATGGGAAACTGACCCTAAAGGGAGAAAGAATAAATAATGATCAACGACATGAGGCTGCATAAGGCAATGGAAACTCTGCATTAAAGATACATAACACGACATGTGGCTGGTAATAGAATAAGTGCCACGGTGATCTCTCCATTGGCGAAATATTGCGGACTAGACAGCCATTCGGATCTTCGGGAGGAGGCGATTAGAAAAAGATTGAATAACCAACAAAAGGATAATGTTCTACGAGTCGTGGCCTGGAATTTCCGAAGTTTGAACATCGTAGGGAAGCCGGAAAATCTGAAAACGGAAATGCTATGACTCATTCTAGGTAGGATTCAGTGAAGTGAAATGGAAACAAGACGGGTATAGAGTAATATCAAAAGCAGCAGAAAATGATATAAAAGGAGTAGGATTCGTCATGAGCAGAAATGTAGGACTTGGTTTGAGGTACTGTTAACAGTTTAGTGAGAGTCTTGTTCTAATCATAATCGACAGCAAACCATCACCGGCGACAATAGTTGAGTTATACATGTCGACGTCAAAAGCAGAAACTGAAGTGGTAGAGCAAGTATATGAGGATACTGAAAGGGTAATTCCGAACGTAAACGGAGATGAAAATCTAGTAGTCATTGGGGACTGGAATGCGGGTGTAGGGGAAGGAATAGAAGAAGGGCTTTCGGGAAGCATGGGCTTGATACTAGGAATGAGGGAGGTGAAAAACTAATCTAGTTCTGCAATCAATTTCAGCTAGTAATAGCGAATACTCTGTTCAAGAATCACAAGAGGAGGAAATACGCTGGGTAAAGGCAGGGAGATATGAGAAGATTTCAGTTATAACACATCATGATCAAACAGGGATTTCGAAATCAAATATTGGATTTTATCCAGGGGAGACTCAACTTACAATTTGCTAATGATAAGCAGCACGTTGAGGTTTAAGAGACTAGTCAGGGAGAATCAGTACGCAAAGAAGTAGGATAGGTAAGCTCTAAAGGACTGAGGAGATACGCTTGAAGTTCTCTGAGGCTACAGATTCTGCGATATCTCAACAGGCACCACAGCTGAAGAGGGGAATCACAGAAGGTGGAGAGAAAAGCGTTGGTACAAGGAGGGTAACTATGAAAAAACCATGAGTAAGAGAAGAAATAGTATAGTTAATCGACGAAAGAAGGGAGCACATAAATGTCCCGGGAAAATCAGAAATACAGAAATAAAAATCCAACAGGACTGAAATACTGGGTGGTGCACGAAATGTGTTACCAATTGTTTCTTTCACAATTTACGACGCACATTAGATATCCCGTTAGGATCTCTACAGCAGTACCACCAGAGCTTGGAAAAACAAATGAGTAACGAACTGACGTGTAATTCACGATACTGCCGCTAGGAGACTAATAAGCAGCAATGGCTGACAATGGAAGACTGATGACACAGCAATGATTGGCAATTGTGTTACTTTATCATGGAACGAAAAGCCTTGTTGTGACTCAGAGGCGTTTTCGACAACAGCTTAACACACGATGGGCCCCTTGACAGAAGACCATCCACAGGTTGTACGATAAATTTGTACAGGAAGGAAAGCCGGCCGCTGAGGCCAAGCCGTTATAGGCACTTCAGTCCGGAACCGTGCTGCTGCTACGGTCGCAGGTTCGAATCCTGCCTCGGGCATGGATGTGTGTGATGTCCTTAGGTTAGTTAGGTTTAAATAGTTCTAACTATAGGGGACTGATAACCTCAGATGTTAAGTCACATAGTGTTAAGAGCCATTTGAACCATTTGGAACAGGAAGGAGCAGTATTGGAACCGAAGCGACCTCGGCCTAAGCCAGATTGTTCGCAGGAGAATATTGAAGCGGTACGAGTTGCTGTACAGAGAAGTCCCGGGAAATCGTTTAGAAAGGCAGCAATGCAACTGGGAATATCCAGACGCTCCGTTCAACGCATTCTTAAAAGTGACCTCCATATGTACCCATACAAGATGACCTGTGCACAGAATCTCACTGAAGAACAAAAACAGCAGAGACTACTGTTTGCTCAGTTGGCGGAGGATAGGGAAGAAACTCTCAACAACGTTTGGTTTTCAAACGAGGCGCATTTTCATTTAGACGGTGTGGTTAACGAACAAAATGTACGCTATAGGGCCACTGAAACCCACAATTGCTTCATGAACGACAACATTATGCTCCGAGGATTACAGCGTGGGCAGCAATTTTCAGTCACGGACTTATTGGACCCTCTTTCTTTGAAGAAACTATGAACAGAGAGCGTTATTTGAGCGTACTTCGCAATAGCTTCATTCCACAGCTTCTTGCTACTGCCTCGCCCTTCAACACGCAATGGTTCATGCAAGATGGAGCAAGGCCACATACTGCAAACACTGTTGGAGTTTTTACACGAGCATTTCGACATGCGGATCATTTCACTCAGGTTTCCATGTCGCTTCAATGACAGACAAAATTGGCCTCCCAATAGTCCAGACCTCAATCCATGTGACTTTTTTTCTTTGGGGGTACCTAAAGGAAAAAATTTTCCCGAAACGTCCATGTGATTAAATGGAGCTCACAAGACTTATTCTTCAAGCTAGTAGTGAAATTACGGAAGACATGTGCCGTAGGGTAATCACTAACTTCAGTGTTCGTTTGAAGGAAGTTAGGAAAAGAAATGGTGGAAATATTGAGCATATGCTGAGTTAGAACAAATCTCCATGGATGTTCCTTTCCGATTGCATTGACAATAAAGTTTATATTCAAAAACAAAATGGTAACACATTGAATAGGAAAAGGGAAGCTAACGCGAATTTGTTCAAAATGGTTCAAATGGCTCTGAGCACTATGGGACTCAACTTCTGAGGTCATTAGTCCCCTAGAACTTTGAACTAGTTAAACCTAGATAACCTAAGGACATCACACACATCCATGCCCGAGGCAAGACTCGAACCTGCGACAGTAGCGGTCTCGCGGTTCCAGACTGCAGCGCCTAGAACCGCACGGCCACTTCAGCCGGCCGCGAAATTGCTACATGACAAATGTGAAGAAATGGAAAAGAAATGAGTGTCGGAAAGACTGGCTCAGCATATAGAAAAGTCAGATCAGGCTTCGGTGGAGTGAAAAGTTAGGGTGGAAACATTAAGAGTGCAATTTGAACTCCACTGTTAAATGAAGGGAAGATAGCGGATAGGTGCAGCGACTACACTGAGGGCCTCTGTGAGGGGAGGGCTTACCTCATGAAGTAAAAGAAGAGAAAAGAGATAGGGGGTCCAGTAATAGAATCAGAATTTAAAAGAGCTTTGGAAGACATAAAACCAAATATGGCAGAAGGACGGAAAGCATGCCACCGATATTTCTCAATCATTGAGCAAGTGGCAACAAAACGGTTATTCACGTTGGTGTGTACGATGTATGAGACTGGCGATATACCATCAGACTTTCTGAAAAAGAATCCACAGAATTCCCAAGATTGCAAGAGCTGACGAGTGCGAGAATTATCGCACAATTAGCTTAGCAACTCCTGCATCCAAACTGCCGGCAAGAATAATATACAGAAGAATCAAAGGAAAATTGTGGACATGGTAGATGACAAATAGTCAGGCTTTAAGGAAAGGAAAGGCACCAGAGGAGCACTTCTGACGTAGCAGTTGATGTTGAAAGCAAGAATGAAGAAAGATCAAGACACGTTCATAGGATCTGTCGACATGAAAACAGCGTTCACCAATATCCAATGATTCAAGATGTTCGAAATACTGTGAAAAATAGGGCTAAGGTGTAGGGAGATACATGTAATATACAATACGTGCAAGGACCAAGAAGGAACGATAACAGTGGAGGACACTGTAAGAAGTACATGGATTAAAAAGGGTGTAAGATAGGGTGTAGGTTTTCGCCCGACTGTTCGATCTTTACATCGAAGAAGCAATGACGGAAACAAAAGAAAGATTCAAGAGCGGGATTAAAATTCAAATGGAAAGTATATCAGTGTTTAGATTCGCTGACGACATTGCTGTCCTCAGTAAAAGTGGAGAGGAATTACAGGATCTGTTGAATGGAATAAAGTCTAATGAGTACAGAATATGGACTGAGAGTAAAACGAAGATAGACGAAAGTAATAAGAAGTAGCAGAAATGAGAAACTGAGAGACTTAGCAGCTTAATTCGTGATCGCAAAGTAGTGATTCTGCTACCCAGGCAGCGACATAATCCATTACGAGCGGGGGAAAGAGGATACACAAAAAAGGATAGCACTGACAAAAAGGCCATTCCTTACCAAGGGAAGTCCACTAGTCGGAAAAATTTCTGATAAAGTACGTCTGGAACACACATGGACTGTAGGAGAACCGGAACAGGGAAGAAATGAAGAATTTGAGACGTGGAGCTACAGAAGAATGTTGAAAGTTAGGTGGACTGATTAAGTAATGAGGAGGTTCTTCGTTGAATCGGTGAGGAAAGGAATATACGATGAACACTGACAAGAAGAAGGGATAGGATGATACGATATTCGTTAAGACATCAGCAGATAACTTCCTTGGTACTAGACGGTGTCGTAGAGGCTAAAAGCTGCAGAGGAAGAGAGAGATTGGAATACTTGCAGAAATAATGGAGGACCTAGATTACAAGTGGCCGCGACAAATCAGCCAGTCTTTTATTTGCGTTCCAGATGTCGTAAGCCTGTTGTCCCTTTCGTTGAGGGGGCCCTCCAAACCAGTCAGAAGACTGATGACAAAAAAGATCTACCATTTCCACTATGTCGGGTGAAGGTTTCCGTCTGTAAATAAAACTGATTTCCAATCTACCCAGCACATGGCAGAAGAAGAAGTAGTCGGGATCTACGTTCCCTCTAACTTTTATCCATCAGACAACTGTTTCGAATGAAGATACGAACGGCCACCATTGCATATTCCTACCCTCACTAGAAAGTCGCAGCCGTTGTATTTTGGTATTCCGTGAACTAACATTGGCCAATTACACATATCCACTCTCGCAAACACGTTAGGTTTCAGGAGCGTCACAAAACAGTGGCGCTCCAAACAAGAAAACTGAGTCCAGTGTTTCTTTCTAAGACATACTGTCACTACTTTCTTAATGATAACAATTGCAACAATCCAAATTGCACATGAAATTTCTGGTTTATCATTTGTTCCAGTGAACGTATGTGTATTACGGTCAGTTTCACGCCGTCATTTACAGTTGTACATTGTTGTACACCTATACTTTGCTTCTGCCAAATGCAAAGCCACCGCCTCTCACTCAAGGGGAACATTTCAATGCTCAGGAAATCAAGTTGAAACATATCTCAGGAAACAGTGCAATCTAAGACAAACGTCCAAGTTTTGAAACTACTCTAACATAAACCCAACCTATCAATTAGAGCAGCTAGTATACGTTTTTCGTTTTCAGGTCTGCTGGGATTTGATTTAATAAACATTCTCAGTTCTCATACTTATTTTCGCGTTTCAACTCTCAGACTTATTTAATACTCCTATCTTTCAGCCAGTCACATCTGTAACTACAGCACTCCTGAGGTGAGCACAATGATCTGTTCTGCAGCCCTTCCAGTAAGGCTGCTTCTCTGTGTGGTCCTGTCGCCTGGAGTGATTCTAGTACTACCTTTGACCACGTAATGGACACAGATTTCCCCTGCCTTCGTGTGAAGGCCATTTATTACCTCAACAAATCCAGGAAACACTAAGGAAACCATTATGTCAACAGTGGAAAAATACCAAATTCACCTCCTTCGTTAATGGTTGCGAACAATACAGTACATCACTGCTGGGGCACTACGTCTGCATCTTGTGTGGAAAATCTTTCACCTTCGTTTCCCTGAGCTGCCTCACTTACCAGCGCTTAAATGTTCTTAAAAAACCACTCCAAAACTGAAAGGCCGAATCAGATATTTTTCTGCTGTGAAAACACGTCTCTACAATGCTCTGAAACGATTCATTGCATGTTTCTACACCTACGTCTACATCTACACTCCGATGGCCACCTCTCTGCATGTGGAGGTGGGTACTTTGCACATCAGTGCCACTTACCCTATTTTCCTGTTCCAGTCGAGTATGGTTCGCGGGAAGAACGAATACTGGTAAGCCACCGTGAAGGGTCGAATCTTTCCATCTGCATGGCCTTTCCGAGAGGTAAGCGTAGGAGGAAGCAATATAGTGACTGACTTTTCTAGGAACGTACACTTCCAGAGCTTTAACATCTGATATGCCTCTTTTGTAACGTCTGTCACCAGAGTTGGCTGAACATATCCGTAATGCTTTCGCTATTACTGAATGAAGTTGTAACGAAACGTACTGCTCTTGTCTGGATATCTTCTATATTAACTCTATCAATCATATCCTGATACGGACTGCAGACTGACGAGCAATATTGAAGTATTGGTCGAACGACTGTTCTATAGCTACTTCCCTTGTCGTTGGACTGCATTTCGTCAGGACTCTCCCAGTGTATCTCACTCTGGCATCGACCATACATGCGATTAATTTTATGTGGTCGTTCTACTTCAGATACCTCCGAAGTCACTCCTAGATATTTTATAGAAGAAAATGCTTCCAGTGATTGTTCTACAATCATGTAATCATACAAAATGGGATTTTTCTTTCTATGTATTCGTAATACGTTACATTTCTTTGTGTTGAGGGTTAACTGACACTCCCTGTAGTAAGCGTCGATCCATTGCAGGGACTCCTGCATTTTGCTGCATCCGTGAAAAGCTTCCAGGAACTTCCAACTTTACCTACTAGGTCATTTACACTAACGTGACAAAAGTCATTGAACAACGATGTACACACGTACAGATGACAGTAGTATCACGTACGAAAAGTATAAAAGGTCAGTGCAAAGTAATTTCTATTCAGGTGATTCACGTCAAAATGTTTCCGACGTGGTTATTGCCACAAGATGGGAATTACAAGACTTTCAACTCGGAATGATAGTTGATGTTAGATGAATGGGATATTCCGTTTCAAAAATAGTTAGGGAAATCAGTATTCTACGGTCGCAGGTTCGAATCCTGCCTCGGGCATGGATGTGTGTGATGTCCTTAGGTTAGTTAGGTTTAAGTAGTTCTAAGTTCTAGGGGACTTATGACCACAGATGTTGAGTCCCATAGTGCTCAGAGCCATTTTTGAAATCAGTATTCCGAGATCCACAGTGTCAATATTGTGCCGAGAGTACCAAATCTCAGGCATTACCTCTCACAATACAACGCAGTTGTCGACAGACTTCGACAGTTTGAGTAGAGTTGTCACTGTTAAGAAATAAGCAACACTGCGTGAAATAACCGCAAAAATCAATGTGAATGTTCGAGAAATGTATCCGTTTGGTCGCTGCGGCGAAATTTGGCGTTAATGGACTATGGTAGCAGACCACCGATGAAAGTGTCTTTGCTAACAGCACGACATCGCCAGCAGCGCCTTTCGTGGGCTCGTGACTTTATTAATTGGCCCCTAGACAAATGGGGAACAGTGGCCTGTTCAGAGATGTCACGATTTCAGTTGGTAAGAGATGATAGTAGAGTTCGAGTGTGGCGCAGACCCCACGGATGCTGGTTGTCAACAAGGCACTATGCAAACTGGTAGTGGCTCCACATTTGTGTTTAAATGGAATGGCTGGTCAAGCTGACTGGAAACAAGTTCGGCTACTTGGAGACCATTTACAGGCATTCAAAGGCGGAACTTCAATGGGCGGTAATACACCATTTCACGGGGCCACAACTGTTCGCATTTGGCTTGAAAAATGTTGTGGACAGTTCGAGCGAATGATTTGGACAGCCAGATCGCCCGACATGAATCCCATTGAACACGTATGGGGCGTAATCGAGTGGGCAGTTCGCGCACAAAACCCTGCGCCGGCAGCATTTTCGCAATGAACGGCCATAGAGGTAGCATCGCTCAAAATTTCTTCAGGGGACTTCCGACGACTTGTTGAGTCCAAACAAAGTTTAGTTTCTGCATTACGCAGGGCAAAAGGAAGTCTGGCACGATATTGGAGGTATCCCATGACTTTTGTCATCTCAATGAAAGAAGCACGTGTTACAAAAGGATTCCGACAAACTTTAGAGGTTGTGTAGGGGGTATCTTGAGGAAGCCGACCGGTGTGACCGAGCGGTTCTAAGCGCTTCAGTCTGGAACCACGCGACCGCTACGGTGGCGGGTTAGAATCCTGCCTCGGGGATGGATGTGTGTGATGTCCTTAGGTTAGTTAGGGGACTGATGACCACAGATGTGCTCAGAGCCATCTGATCGCGGTAGTGGGTGCCGTGGGGTTTATCCTCCGCCCAAATATGATGACTGCGAGCGTTGAACGCACCTTCACGGTTGAAGGACGCTCGGTCGTGAATAAAACATATGCAGTGTATTAGGGTTGCTTCGCATGAGTGGCACAACGCTGCAACACTCACTGCCCGAACTCCACACACGGAGAAAATTCATAGGCCATCAGCGCCTGTGCCCTCTGGAAACGGAATGGATGCCTTACCTCTCTACATGCATCACCCTCTGAAGCGCTATGCGATTGCTTGGCAATGCGTGTGCCACAGTCGTGTGAAGTTAGCACCCCTTTTTCAAGAAATATACATTTTTTTCAGAGTTCTTGATAGATATAGCATAGTTCTATTGTACAAACTTTCAATAGTTCTGCAGAATTTAGAGACGAAAACAACAATACTCGAAAAAATTTTCGTATCGAAAACATTCTTTGACAATTTCTGCAAAATGTAAATAAGTACAAGAGTTCTGAGCAGAGTTCTGAACAGAGCTCCAAGAGTTCTTTCGAAAATCCAAGTAACATTTTTTTGTGCAGTTAATAGTTTACGAGATAATTGCATTTTAATGAGAAAATCTTTTCACTTACTGTGAAGTTGGCACCCTTTTTTTCAGAAATATATATTTTTCTCAGAGTTCTTGATAGATATGGCATAGTTCTAGAGTTCTTCGTACAAAATTTCAATAGTTCTGCAGAATTTAGCGAAGAAACCAACAATATTCGAAAAAATTTTCGTATCGAAAACATTTTTTGTCAATTTTCGCAAAAATTAAACTTGTACAACAGTTCTGAGGACAGTTCTGAACAGAACCCCAAGAGCTCTATCGAAAATCGCAACAACATTTTTCTATGTTGACAATAGTTTATGAGATAAATTGATTTAATGTGGGACACACTTTGTCTACGGAAAAAATAAATATATTCGTACAACAGCTCTTATGACAGTTCTGGACACAACGTGAAGAGTTCTATCGAAAACCCTAGTAGAATTTTTTTGTGCAGGTAGTAGTTTAAGAGGTAATTGCAACTTAATTAAGAATTCCAAAAGAGCTCCTACTGTGAAGCTGGCACCCTATTTCAGAAATATATATTTTTTTCAGAGTTCTTGATAGATAAGTCATAGTTCTAGAGTTATCTGTACAAAATTTCAATAGTTCTGCAGAATTTAGCGCAGAAAACAACAATACTCGAAAAATTTTCGTATCGAAAACATTCTTTGGCAATTTCCGCAAAATGTAAATAAGTACAACAGTTCTTAGTACAGTTCTAAACAGAGCTCCAAGAGTTCTTTCGAAAACCCAAGTAACATTTTTTTGTGCAGCTAATAGTTTACGAGCTAATTGCTATTTAAGGAGAAAATCTTTACACTTACTGTGAAGTTGGCACCCTTTTTTCCAGAAATGTATACTTTTTTCAGAGTTCTTGATAGATATGGCATAGTTCCAGAGTTATTTGTACAAAATTTGAATAGTTCTGCAGAATTTAACGAAGAAAACAACAATACTCGAAAAAAATTTCGTATAGCAAACATTCGTTATTAATTTTCGCAAAATGTAAATTCGGACAAGAGTTCTGAGGGCAGTTCTGAACAGAACCCCAATAGTTTTATCGAATATGCTAATTACAATTTTTTGTGCAGCTAATACATTACGAGATAATTGCAATTTAAGGAGGGAACCTCTTCACTTACTGTGAAGTTGGAATCCTTTTCTTCAGAAATATATATTTTGTCAGAGTTCTTGATAGAAATGTCACAGTTCTAGAGTTATTTGTACAAAATTTGAATAGTCCTGCAGAATTTAGCGAAAAAAAACAACAATACTCGAAAAATTTTTCGTATCGAATACATTCTTTGTCAATTTTCGCAAAAAGTAAATTCGTACAACAGTTCTGAACAGAACACCAAGAGCTCTATCGAGAATCCTAATAATATCTTTTTGTGGCGATGGTAGTTTATGCGGTAACTGCTTTGATGTTAGACCCACTTTCTCCACAGAAAAAGTAAATTCGTTCAACAGTTTTGATGAACAGTTCTGGTTAACACCTCAAGACTTCTATCGATAATCATAATAACATTTTTTGTGGTTGTAATAGTTTGTATGGTAATTGATTAATTGTGGGCACACTTACTCAAAAAAAAAAAATTATGTCTGTTCGTATGTTCTGATGCCAGCTCTGGATAGCATTGTAAGAGTTCTATCGAAAATACTAGTAACGTATTCTGTGCTGGTAATTGTTTACGTAGTAACTGCCTTTATTAAGGAATGCTTATGAGCATTTCCCGTGAAGTTTGAACCCCTTTTACGATAAATATACATTTTTTTCATAGTTCTTGATATATATGCAATAGTTCTAGATTTCCCTGCAGAATTTCGGGAGGAAAAAAATAACTCGGCAAAATTTTGGTATGGTAAAAAATTATTTGTCAGTTTGGAAAAAATAAATTTGTATAACAGTTCTGTTGGCAGTTCTGGATAGCACCGGAAGAGTTGCATTGAATATGATAAGAAGATTATTGTGGCGATAATAGTTTATACAATAATTGTTTTAATCTGATACTCACTTTATCTACTATAGCAAAATTCGTGGAATAGTTCTGATGACAGTTCTGAATATCACCCACATAGTTCTACCAAAAACTATAGTAACATTATTTGTGACAATGACATATGAGATAATTAATGTGGGACTCACTTTTGTCATGTAAAAGTAATAAATTCGTACAAAAGGTCTGATGGCATTTCCTAATACGACCCTAAGAGTTCTACCGACAACTGTAATAACATTTTTTGTGGGGATAACAGTTAATGAGATAATAGCATTTTCGAGAGACCCACTTGGTCTACATTATAATAAATTGGCACAACCCTTTTGCTGACAGTTCTGGATAGCACCGAAAGAGTACTTTTAAAAACCCCCATAAGATTTTTATGGTGCCAGTAGATTATGAAATAGATTGTGTGTCCACTCTGCAGTGGATGTGCGCCGATGTGAAACTTACTAGCAGATAAAAACTGTGTGCCGGACCGGGTCTCTAACCCCAGGCTATGACGAAGGAATATCGTCACAATATCCTTTCGTCCAGGAGTGCATCTTCTGCAATTTTCGTAGGACAACTTCTACGAAATTGTTAACGCTGGATATGAAGTACTGCTGGAAGTACAGCTATGAGGACGATCGTAAATTCTCACTTTTATTTTGGAAAACCGAAAATCGAAAACCCGGATGTATATTCTACTAAATACAAAAAGTCTAAATGTTCAGCTCTGTACAAATGCCAGTACACCTTCTTAAGACTGACTAGTAACTGTAGGTGGAAGCGTGGGATGTGCACGCTTAGATGATTCAAGGAGAGAAGGCTGGTCAGTGCAAAACAAACAGATGGCTGAGAGAGCAGATACATTCACACACGCCACTAACCAGATGGTGTCACTCCTGTCGAGAAGCGCACCAGAGGTACAATGAGCTGTGGTGGAGTGCTGTTGGCGTGGTTACTATGCAACTTACTTGATGGGCATCAATACACCGTTATATTAATGTACAATACTTGAGAAACAATGTCATTCACACACTCCGAGTTCCTTATCACTCAGTACTAGACTAAATTACCGGCCTAGTGATAAGCAGCCTATGTACCTCACCGACCACACATCTTCGTGTTACAAGAAAAAAGAGAAAAATACCAAGGCACACAAAATATGAATCTGGATAAACCGGAAATCCGGATTACTGAGGACCAAATAAACGAGGTTCTTATTTACAAATTTCGAACTTCTTATTAACTTTAATACCGTATCCCCTCAACATAATAACACCTCTATCAGTCATGTATTGAATTAGGATTTAAACATACTACTTAGTTCGTTTGTACAATATATTCAGGAAATATACTTACATTTCTATATATTGTAAAGACTTTTAACTCTCGCTGTAGTGTAACTCATCAAACTTCCACACTTCCTTTCTAACTAGAACAAATGTTTGCAACAATATTAACGACAGCAATTTCAAATTTATTCGTTACACACAGCACATGTTTTTATGTATCCTAGCGTCTGGTGATGTTACCACGTAACTTTCATCCATGAGGGTCCTGGACATATTTTTAGCTGTTAGTGGGTCCTGGATGTCATGAGAGCTCAAAACAATTACTGTTTTACGTAATAAAATTCATCTGGTTCTTCCTGATTCTAAAAATATACACTTCATGTATGCCTTTCATTTTTGTATGATTCAGTATCGACGCTAATGTTCTCTTGATGAGATATGAGCCGATTGCTCGTTTTCATCCACTGTGCCCTTTCGTATTTCATTTCAGCGATTAATTTATTTGTTTATCAACGTAGTAAGTAGTTCAAAGCTAATCCAGAATGTAAACTGCACTTAAATTCTGTTTGAACTGTTTAATCGTCAGTGTCCGCTGTCCGAACGTCAAATATCAGATTAATACACTGCGCCTGGTTGCGTTATTTTATAGGAATTTTATTATTTTAAGTGGGAAGTACTAGATAATGTTGAAGAAATACAAAGCATATTGTTCGAAGAGCATAATATTATTCGAAATTTACCTGTAGCAATAGGTGCAGCCAAAGCAGCATATGTGATGCTGTAATTACCTCATAGATAACGATATTTGTCTATTGTAGTTTTGTATTCCAATCAGAATTTTGAGGGCATCAAAGCCTCATTTCAGCGTGAGAGAGGGGTAAAATCAATAGACGATATTGAATTGAAAGCCTTCATCAGTCTCTTGTTTTTAATTGTTGTTAACAAAAGTAACAGATAAAGCCTGGAAGATCTGTGTGGAACTGATGGTGATGGCATTGAAAAATTACACCTCGCAAATGAACATAAAACGTTTCAAATTTATTCTGGAGAGCATTAGATTTTACAGTCGCGCTATTCGTGATGAAAGGAGACAACTAGACAAGCTAACAGCTATTCGGGAAATATTTACTGTGTTTGTACGCAACTACCACAAATCTTACACCCTTGGAGAAAATGTTACAGTAGACAAGAAGCTGGAAGGATTCTGTGGAAGGTACAGTTTTCGCCAATATGTATCAATCAAAACAAACGAGTATGGATTCTTAAGTGTGGATTCTTAAGTATTTTACCTGTACAATTTGGAAATATACGCTGTGTTGCAACCAGAAGGATTTACCAACTGAGCAATAAACATTTTGATGTTGTTCTGTGACTGTGTAAACCTATATATCAGTCAGGTCGAAATGTGAAAGCGGACAACTGGTTTACTAGTACTGGAATGATAATAGAGCTATGAAAGGAGAATTTTTCTTTTGTTGGCATCATGAAGAAAAACAAGCGTGGAGATTTCTCTAGAGTTTGCTATCAGTAAAAGAAGGGCTGCCCACATTTCCTTTTTTGGCTTCCACAAGACTGAACTCTAGTTTCCTCCGTACCTAAAAAGGGGAAGTGAGTGATCCAGGCATCACGTTTGCATGAAGATAATTCGATAGATGCTGACATTGTAGATAAACGGAAGCCATCCACCGTAAATTTTACAATAGCGTTAAGTGTGGTATTTTCACAGCGGATAAGCCGAATGCTTTGTACAACGCTGCAATGGTTATATTTTTGTAATGGTCAGTACAGTTGGAATCTATGCACAAGTGATTTATTGTGGCAACAGTAAGAATTGTATCAGAAGGAAAGGGTTCCTGAATCAGCTATGTTATACAATGTTGTTTTCATCGATAAATTCTGCAGAACTATTGAAATTTTGTACAGAGAACTCTAGAACTATGACTTATCTACCAAGAACTCTGAAAAAAAAATATTTCTCAAAAAAAGGGCCCCAGCTTCACAGTAGGAGCTCTTATGGGGTTCTTAATTAAGTTGCAATTACCTCTTAAACTATTACCTGCACAAAAAAATTCTACTAGGAATTTCGATAGAACTCTTCACGTGCTGTCCAGAACTGTCATCAGAACTGTTGTACGAATATATTTATTTTTTCCGTAGAGAAAGTGTCTCCCACATTAAATCAATTTATCACAAACTATTATCGCCATAGAAAAATGTTATTAGGATTTTCGATAGAGCTCTGGGGTTATGTTCAGAACTGTCCTCAGAACCGTTGTACAAGTTTAATTTTTGCGAAAATTGACAAAAAATGTTTTCGATACGAAAATTTTTTCGAGTATTGTTGTTTTCTTCGCTAAATTATGCAGAACTATTGAAATTTATTACAAAGAACTCTAGAACTATGGCATTCCTGTCAAGAACTGTGAAAAAAATATACATTTCGGAAAAAAGGGTGCCAACTTCACAGTAAGTGAAAAGATTTTCTTCTTAAATTGCAATTATCTCGTAAGCTATTAGCTGCACAAAAGAATTTTACTTGGGTTTTCGATAGAACTCTTGCAGTTCTGTTCAGAACTGTGCTCAGAACTGTTGTACTTATTTACAATTTGCGAAAATTGACGAAGAATGTTTGTGATACTAAAATTTTTTCGTATATTGTTTTCCTCGCCAAAGTCTGCAGAACTATTGAAATTTTGTACAAAGAACTCTAGAACTATGGCATATCTATCAAGAACTCTGAAAAAAGTATACATTTCGGAAAAAAAGGGTGCCAACTTCACAGTAAGTGTAAAGATTTTCTCCTTAAATTGCAATTATCTCGTAAACTATTAGCTGCACAAAAAAATGTTACTTGGGTTTTCGATAGAACTCTTGGAGTTCTCTTCAGAACTGTGCTCAGAACTGTTGTACTTATTTACATTTTGCGAAAATTGACGAAGAATGTTTTCGATACGAAATTTTTTTCGAGTATTGTTGTTTTCTTCGTTACATTTTGCAGAACTATTGAAAGTTTGTGCAAAGAACTCTAGAACTATGGCACATCTAACAAGAACTGTGAAAAAAATGTATATATCTCGAAAAAGGGGTGCTAACTTCACGCGACTATGTGCCACAGCCCGAGTGCTTCTGGATAGGTCTGTGCCGAATCTCTGTGATACGACCTCTTCAAATAGTAGCATGTGTACGCTTCGCACGCTACCTTTGCCGTTTGGACGTTCTTTGAAACTACCTGTTTCACGTAGACGCTGATGACTAGCCGTAAACACAGAATGGTGTGACTGACGACCATTTGGAAACCTCTGTCTGTATACGTGTAAAACTGTGTGCCAATTTCCTCTCGCCTCACCATAAACGAAATGTATTTCTCACTGCTGAGACCAAGTGAAGTTCTGCACGATGCAGCACAACAGCACAAGACAAGCTATGGATGAGCGCTGTGTTTATACCACGTATGTTTCTCTTACCCCTCTGCCAGCACTGCTGTTAGTGGTCTCTGTTCTGTTATTATAACGTGCATAGACGCCATATAACGTACAGAATGCTCTCAGGCTTAAAAGTAGCTAAGCTTCTGAGCTCCCTGTCTTTCACCTTTGACAATCAGATAGTCACTACTGAGGCGTTATAGCCATCTCAGTTACATACTGACCCATCAGGGCCATTAAATGAATGTGTAACGTGGAATGAGAGAGTTTGTTTGTCGCTAGGTTTAATAAGTGGGACAAGAGATAATTATAGAACTAAAATTGTATTTTTTTTAGTATCGGAGAGTGTGCCTGAGAGATGCGTCCGAGATGAAAAATCGATGGGTACTAGCAATTATTGAAAGGCACGATCTGACCCGCCTGGGCTGCCACAAAAGTGGGGACCACATCGGATTGTGAAATGCTAGAAGATCGAATGCAATACTCGTCATGCATTAAGTTAAACAAATTAATCAAAATATCCGAAGCGGGGGCACCTGTAGTGCGAAGGAAACACAGTCGCAGTGAGACAAAAATTAGATATGCAAGAACCTAACTGAATTTACTGTTTCCAGGGCGCCTCGTTAATATTAGGTGCAGGAAAATCGGATTTACAATTGCAAAGCAACAATTCATTGATCAATTATCGATTTATTGCGAACAGAGTTATGCAATAGCCAAAGAAAATGTGTATTAAGCACTTACTTCAACTTAAAATTTAAACTCCGTCCACAGGCCCAGCGGACCCAGGGGTTCCGACCGGCCGCCGTGTCATCCTCAGACCACAGGCGTCAGTGGATGCTGATACGGAGGGGCATGTGGTCAGCACACCACTCTCCCGGCCGTATGTCAGCTTCCGAGACCGGAGCTGCTACTTCTCAATCAAGCAGCTCCTCAGTTTGTCTCACAAGGGTTGAGCGCACCCCGCTTGCCAAGAGTGCTCGGCAGACCGGATGGTCACCCATCCAAGTGCTAGCTCAGCACGACAGCGCTTAACTTCAGTGATTTGACTGAAACCGGTGTTACCACTGCGGCAAGGCCGTTGGCATTAAGCAGCTACTGCCATCAGTATAATCAGTTTTATGAACATTATCGGCCAATTGTAGCTCACTAGAAGCTTATTTGTATTTTATTGTACCCGTAAGACATTGGACGATACGTCAGATATAACTGGATGACTGCTTGAGAAACGCCGCAAAGTTCGTAATACGCACAGCTCGCATTTGCAAAGTAATCGAATTACAAGATTCATGAGTCAACTAATCAAACAACACAAATTCCGCCGCAAATCCTGCAAATTGTGAGCTGATCAGATGACGGACAGCGCTAACTGCGAAATGTGAAACTTACCTAGAACTCAAGGAAAATGCTCACCGCCGCACAAGCTAGCTCCGAATGCAAAATGGCTGAGATGGCGGCAGAGAATAACTGCCAACGACGTCAGGACAGGTCCAGGCGTCCTCTCCACGGCAGGTCCCGAAACAACATCTTCGTCCCATCCTCTCTGCCTCTCGAAAAATTGAATCTGCAGCGGAGGATCTCCAGACATTGCCAAAAGACCAGTGAGAATTTCTCTTTCTTCCTCGGAATACAGGCGAATCCTGCACAGATTTAGCAATTTTGGCTCACTGAATGCATGTTGGTATGCAGAATAATGAGTTCTCTGAACATCAACGGCAAACAGTAGCTCTGTAGATTTTTTATTTTAATGAACCTCTAAGCCAGGCCAGGTTCCACTCATTGAGTGAGTCCTTCGTCCCAAAGCACGGTGTCGGACAACATTCATATGTTCAGATAACCCGATTTAAGTCGGAACACAACAGGTTTTCCGACGGTACTCTAGCAGTGCCTGAGCTGTGGTAAAAATTGATGTTTTGAAGAGCGTGCCGCAGTGCGTAGTGTGAAGCAGTCGCCCTCCGTTTCTGGTGGTGGCGCCGCTGTGGCAATCGCAGCTTTGGTGTCTCCCTCTGGAGGGAAAGGGGAAAGGTTGCCTGTTCACGTCCATTTAAGGGGCGCTATGAGCTCGCCAGTTCAACTCCCCCTCCCGGATGATGCCCTCTCTCCCTCCATTTATTCTTCCTATCAACTCTGATCCCCACCCCCCCTCCTTTCCTCCGTCCTTTCCCTGGGCTCACTCTTCCTCCCCCCTTCCATCCTGTGTTTTCTCCCCGCTTATCCTCTCCCTATCTCCTTTCTCCCCCCCCCCCCGAGTCCTTTTGTACTCCCCTCCTCTGCCTTCCCCACTCCCTGGCACATCTGCTAAGCACCCCCCCCCACCCCTCTTATGGATCCTCCTCTTCCATTGGCTCCTTTCCCCCCTCCCCCTTCACTTTTCCTCTCCTTCCCCGCCCCCCTTTTTCCCATCACCTGACCAGATTCCCCCCACCTGCTCTCGGGTGTGGTATGTCATATTTGTGCCAACTTTTAGCGCAGTGTTTAAGTGAGTGTTCAGTGTTGTACGTCCTTCCACAGTGTTGCGAACAGAAATCATGCCGTCGCTGGGTGTGCTTTTTATATCTCTTGCGAACCCAGACTGTCGCCGTGTTTTTTAATTGTCTGTATATTATTTTTCTGCTTCCTGTGTATTTTATTAGCATCATCCACCCTGTGTTTTATGTTTTACGCTCCAGAATTTTCTGCCATTTCACCTTTAAGTCACCGATTTTATCGCCAACTGTTATTATTTTTTATTATCTTCATCTTTTTAAAACAAATTCTATAGGCTGAAGAATGGCGTAATAAGCTGCTGCCAGCCCGCCCCCTTTAGGGGGAATCGAAACTCAATAAAGGAAAAAAAAAACTCGCCAGGTGGTCAGTCTGGGTGAGTCTGGAGTCAGTCTGGGGTCAGTCTCTCGTCCCCAGCTTGCTAGTCTGTCTCTCGCCCAAATTTGTGGCGCAGTGAGAGAACTCAACGAGTGGTCGCCCGGTCGGGGACTTAGTTCCCGCATCTGAGTCTCCGCATGAGGCCGCCAGTCTGCTCGAGTTGCTCAGGCAACGGTCATTGGCGATTGGACCGAGCAGTTGGTCGGTCGTGCACTGAGACACAAGATGACTTGTCCGCCTTGGGCGTCGACGCATGTGAGGCCGCCACGTGAGTCCAGTGGGCCGCGCCGTGTAGCGAGGGGTAGTGGCTTCGCGGCCGACACGAGGGCAACAAGAGTCAACCCACGACATCGGTCTGGCCGGTGCGACCTGCGACGCCGTGAGACGGGAGATCGGCGCGCCTTCCTGCGTCCGTTGAAGCGACTGGCAGTGGAGAGCGTTTTGGGGGTGCTGCGCCAGGTCTTCGCCAGAAATCGCAGTTGATTAGAAGTGACTGAAGATAGGTTGTTTTATTTACTTGTTAAATTCTACTTGTTTTCTTGGTGAGGTCACCAGCCGCTTTGTTTCGGGGTCGTCCCACCATTCTTCTCCGTTTGCCCACCCGCGGGAAGTTTTTCCCTTGTGGAGTTGGGTTGGGTTAGAGCAACCTGCTGGTCGAGTTGTTCGGTAATCTCCCTATCAATCTGCAGTACGTTAATAGCTGCCTCTGTTATGTTTGTCGGATTCGGTGTGTTAACGAATTTATTGCTTGAAGTGTAACGGCCTAATTCCTGAAATATGTTTTTATCTTGCCTATCTTCTTGAGAGGTGGTATGTGTGTACTGTAGAGCATGTTTGGCCAACCTTGTATAATTTTATGTAAGACTGCATTTCATGGGCTTTATTTAAATGGTCATTTTAGTGTATAAAGTTGCCACCCTTCCACTGTAAGACTTTTCTTAGAAGTTAAAATCAAGTTGCACCTTCGGTGGCAAGTTAATCTTTTAGTGTTTTGTATTATTTCCATCCCTCCTATGGGGTGCATAGTTTGTGTGCTAGTGTGAATTGTTAAAACTCTTAGTTGAAGGTAATCTGGTGTGTTGCAGATTTGCACGTGTGTAGTCTGTCAGAGGTTGTTGAGAGCGGTCGTGACTACGGCCGTGTCATAAGGGAGCGGCAAGGTTCTCAGTCCGAAAGCTCATACACTAAAAAATTTGTTCCTATCTGGCTCTGAATAAATTGTAACTTGATATTTAGAGGGTGCTTTCTGCTTATAATTTTACTCTGTTTCTTAAAAAAAAGCTTTTAGGAATAAAATTCCCATTTCTTAAAAGCAATTTCATTTTGATTTCGTCAGTTACTCCCTGGCAACTACTTCCACGCTCACATAGTGTAATTAAATGTGTTAATGTTCTTGATGGATCGCTAGTAAATAAAGTAAATTCCTAAGAAAAAGTTTTGAAAGCAAATTCACTGTTCAGTGCCATCTCCTTCTCTTCTGAGTTTTGTGTACTGGAGGTGAATCGGGTGCCAGTCGGCAATTCCTTTCAAATGAAAAAACTGCGATTGTAACAGAAATGGACGGCCAGGGGCTAACTGCAGATGCTTCTGCGAGGATCAGCACCCTTGAGTAGGGCCTCTTTCCTCCAGAGCCTTTGTGACAGACCTCCTGCGGTCGCTTTCCACCAATGAAAAACTGAAACCTTCCTCCACAGCTAGCCAGACTTGTGCTTTCCTCAATCATAACCACAAATGAGCAGATAAAAACATCACATAGCGACGTGTGGCTGCTGTGTCACAACAACGTTTGAACAATCAAGAAGAACCTCACAGAAAAGTGATCAGGGGACACAGACTGAAGGAATAAAACGCATAACTGAGGGCGAGTGAGAGAGACCCTTTCTAATGATGAAACGCGACAGCAGAAGGAGGCAGGTTAGCTCAGCGGCGGCGAGGGGCGTGGGTGGTACGTGGTACCGATGCAACAAGCTAGCAAGAGTATCGTAACTGTTCCTGAGACTGGCTAATAATCCCTTATCGACCTCTCTGGAGCCCGTAGTACCTGCCATGGAAAATTTCGGTGGCAGAAAAACTCGGGTCCCAGTGCGAAAGAGCTTTTGCTGAGGGCTGGATTTCAAACCGCGGTTTGAAAAGGGCTGAAGGGGTTTGGCATTGTCATGGCGTAGTTTGATGAGCTGACCCTGAAGCTGTGGTGTGTGGGTCTTGATGGCACGTTGCAGCTTGTCCAATGACAAACAGTAACCGACTAGGTTCCAAATAGTCAATGAATATGATACCACACTGATCCCAGAAGAAGAAGGCCATCACCTTTCGGCCTGCTGTTCGTGAAAGTCTTGGTTCTTCTTCCGAGGGGAACCTGGATGACACCACTCCATTGACTGGGTTTTTATCTCAGGTTCGGTAAAAAGCAACCATGTTTCATCCTGGGAAATGACACCGTCAAAACACTGTTTCCACTTTTCAGTAAGGGCTTCATGAGACCCTTGCACACATTCTTCCTTATCGTTTTCATTTCTCTTGTCAATAATATACGCACCCGACGTGCACAGATTTTTCGGTACCCTAGTGACTGTACCAGTGGTACCACACTACTCAATGGCAAACGAGTCATTTCAGCAAGCTGTTGTGTCCTCACACATCTGTCATTTTGGATGATTTGATCAGTGGTCTCCTTGCTCACTCACATCACTCACTGCCGTCGATGGTCTACCGCATCATGTATTGTCCAGTAGAGAGAAATCACCTTCTTTAAACCTCTGCAACCACCGCTGGATACTGCTGCGATCCACTGGGTCCTCCTCATAAACAGGGAGCAACTTCCTGTGAATCAATGTGGCAGTATCATCGCCAGTCTTGAAGAGGAACACCATCACCGACCGTTGTCGCAACTTGACATTTACTTCACGGTCCATTATGGCTCAGCTGCAAATAAAACAAAATACTTTTGTAGACCAGATTATAGCTAAATGTTCCAAGTATGTTCACAAAAAATATCATTCATCTCCTGCAAAAACTAAAAAAAAAAAAACAAAAATTAGAGACGACTGTGCAAAACTTTTTGAACGCTCATTGTAATTACCATCAGGACTAGCAAAAATTTTGCCCAATACTTCTGTATGGGGCATTATTGCACTCTATTTCGTGTCCCTCGCTCAGCTGCGAGGCACAAATAAAATTACAGTTCATAATTAATATCACTGCTACATGAAAAGGCTCGTTAATGTCTAATTACGCAACTTTTGTGAAGCCTGACGTTATCTGCTTGTTGGTTTTTGCAGAGAAGACAATAGCAACCAGCAATTTTCTATAATCCTCTTTATTTAGATAAATGTCACTGTAACCAGTTCAGACAGGTTCATCATCAGACGTCTTGTTCATATTAAGACACATTTTTGTTGTTGTTTACAGTACTTTCAACTTTCTATTCCCCAATATGATGAAAATTCCTTGAGGAGATGGTGACCTACAGTCAAAATATGATAAGAGCAACTGTCTGTTTAACTGCAATTGTGTCTCATAACGATTTTAAACGATGTAAATACGTTATTAAAGTGAAACTGTTTCAGTTTTCTTATGTCGAAAATTCCGAAACATTCTTCTGCACACAACCACTGTCTCAAAACGTCGGTTTTTGACAAAATAGCATAAAAAAATTATACGCAAACTTTTACTTCTTAGACCGCATTTTTATTAGACAATCAAAGCGTGATGTTCAACAACCATCTTCAGATCGTTCAAATCATTAGTGCACGTCAGAAGATTCCAGGTTCGAATCCTGGCAGGGTCGCCATATGTAACGTCCCCTTTGAAAAATTAATGAATCACTCTGCTGGTAAGCCCCTACGTTATTTGATTTTCAAACAGCTGAGCAGTACTGAACATACTCAGACATTTCGCATTTCGCTCTTTACCTATTGTGATCAACACTAAAATGACACACAATATTTTTAGCGCAACGCAATCTGACTTTCAATAATCCCTACAAAAGAATGGCCCTGACTAACATTAAACTATACCTTTGAAAAATCACTTACCTCACAAAAATCTTCGTTACGCAAGCTATTGCAATACAGCGAGCGCCACTACTGCCAGCTAAATGAAAGATTCGAACTATTGAAGACACTAACTGCTGATAGGCATAGTTAGAAAATGAAAGATTTTGATAGAGAAAAACAATGTATTTACCTTAATATTGTTTAAAAGTCATATTATATATATCAGTTCATGACATCTAGTCTTACTGTCTCCGACCAGATCATCCGCTCTCGAAACTCCGCCATCTCACTCCCCACATCCACCACTGCTGGCGGCTCACCTCCAACTGCGCAACGCTACGTGCTGTTAACAGCCAACTGCCCAACACTCCAATGGCGAATATTACAACAATGCCAACCAGCCACAGACTGCACACAGCACAGCCAGTGATTTTCATACAGAGCGCTACGTGACGGTGGCGTTACCAATATAAGAACCTAAACAGCCTACTTACACACGTTGAATATGCATTGAACATGCAAAAATATTGTTCCGTATCAACAAGCAACATAAGACAATGCTGCACAACCGCTACGGTCGCAGGTTCGAATCCTGCCACGGGCATGGATGTGTGTTATGTCCTTAGGTTAGTTAGGTTTAAGTAGTTCTAAGTTCTAGGGGACTGATGACCTCAGAAGTTAAGTCGCATAGTGCTCAGAGCCATTTGAACCATAAGACAATGCTGATGTTAAAATATTATCAAGAGTGTGCCAGATCGTAACCAATAATATCGTGAGACGGAAGTAAAAGAGGGGAGATCGCGGAGCTGCGTAAGTAACATAGCGTGGGTCATCCATTATAAGCATTTGTAAATCAGGTAATTAAGTTAGTGAGGTCTATGCACCGCTAACAAGTCTTACAAATTGTTCCACACTTTGGTTGACGGAAGAGTAATCAATCATAACATATAAAATAGAAATCGTTACATTACATCCACTCGTTACTAAAAATAAAATGAAGCCAGCGCTGGTACACTCTTCACTCCGATCTTCGTTTCGCTTTTTATTCAATTTTTCATCGTTCCAGACGTGTTGCTTCCTTTACTTTCAATTTGTGCTGGAGTTTGCTTCGTCACTAAATCCAGCGGCTAGTTTTCTTGACTTAGCAGGAACGCTTGTGACGCCACACTCTTAGATCTGAGTCAAACAACTTCAACTTAAACAAGTCTTGGAGAACCCTCAGTGGCGATTCTCCTAGACAGTTACACATTTTCCCGTAGCTGAAGCTGTTTTTGGGAAGGCGATATGGTCCGTCACTTACCTCGTTCTACTCTTTCCTGATTCATAATTTCTTATATAAAGATATGTCTTGAAGTGTTTTACCTTGATAAGGTATATATATATATGTAGGTTGCAGTAGGTACTGGGAGATGAAAAAGCTTGCACAGGATAGAGTAGCATGGAGGGCTGCATCAAACCAGTCTCAGGACTGAAGACCACAACAACAACAACACATATATATATGGGGTTGAGTGTGTTGGTGTGTGAGTGTGTTTGTGTGCGTGTGTGTGTGTGTGTGTGTGTGTGTGTATTTATGCACGCATAATTGCTCGTTTTCATACAACCAAGCGTTATTGGGAGAAAAATAGATAATATCTGCATGGGTGCTAGTGACGTCGTGACACCGAGTCAAATATCATCTCTCTTTAAACTGGGTTTTCCATTTTGTGAGTGGCAGAACATAACTTGGATGTACAGTACAGTCCCATTCTTCAATGTGTTCAGAAGAGTATATCAAATTTCCATATTTATTTCCTCTTTGCACAGTCTAGGTTTAATCTCGTCTGATGATACCCCTTGACAAATGTAAGCGGCAAATAATTAGTAGGATTCTTAAAACAAAGCTATGTGTGAGTCGCCGCAAGCGTAGATGCTCTGGGAGACAGAGGAAGTTGGGCGCTGGCCACGGTTCCCGTCTCCGCCTACTCCACCGGCAGGCTCGCAGGATTGCAGACAACGCCGTCCACGTCCCACACGTGCTGGCGTTGGTGGCGTACGTGGGTGTGCTCGTGTGTGCGTGAGCATGTGTGCACGAGGCCGCAATTACGCGCCGCGTGTGGAGGCACCACGATCCGATCGTGTTTGGCCGGCGTTCGAAATGAGCAACCACTCCCCCCCCCCCCCCCATCCCTCCCTGTGGACTGCGGAACCGCCCCCTTACACCCTGACACCCCCTTTACCGCTGCACGGTGACCGGATGGACCAGCCCCTCCCTTACACCCTCTCCCCCCCCCCCTTCCTCAGGCAAACAGATCGTTAATTAGCGAGGCCGGAGAGCGATCGAGTGTCAATTAATTAAGGGACACCTCTTGAGCGCCCGACAGTTACATACCACGGTACGGATATTCCCGCCACCGTCCCACCGGCAACCCCTGGTCGCTCTTCCTGCCAATCCGCCGCTCCCTCCAATCAACTGACAAGTCCCGACATATTCGGCGTGACGGTCGTGATTAACGCCTACCGCCGATGTAGTTCAGGAGACGAGTGTATTGGTTCGCACCGCGGAGTACAACGCCGTACGGGCACGTAACATTTCAGGGAGTAGTCGCGTAAGAATGCCCGCGCTACAAGCACTTACGATACACGTGACGATGTGTTCACCAGAGACGTAGGTAAACAGACTCACGAAAGAAACCTGAATGCTGAATTACAAGAGCACGCGCTCCCTCAGGTTATTAGTAACATCCCCATCGGTCACTTTATTTCTGCTACCGAATAAGTGCTCCTCAAGACTTTTGCCGTTTTTACTCGTACAGGGTGGCGCACGAAATGGGTTACCATTTTGTTTTTGAATATAAACTTTGTTGTCAATACAATCTGAAAGGAACATATACTACAATGAAGAGCCGTCCATGGAGATTTGTTCTAACTCAGCACATGCTCAATATGTCCACCATTTCGGTTCCTAACTTCCTTCAAACGAACATTAAAGTTAGTGATTACCCTACGCACATGTGTGATTACCCTACGCACATGTGTTCCGTAATTTCACTGCAAGCTTGAAGAATAAGTCTTCTGTGCTCCATTAAATCACGTGGACGTTTCGGGAAAATTTTTTCCTTTAGGTACCCCCAAAGAAAAATGTCACATGGATTGAGGTCTGGACTATTGGGGGCCCAATTATGTACGTCATTGAAGCGACCTGGAAATCTCAGTGAAATGATCCACATGTCGAAATGCTCGTGTAAAAACTCCAACACAGTGTTTGCAGTATGTGGCCTTGCTCCATCTTGCAAGAACCACTGCGTGTTGAAGGGCAAGGCAGTAGCAAGAAGCTGTGGAATGAAGCTATTGCGAAGCATGCTCAAATAAAGCTCGTTGTTCACAGTTTCTTCAAAGAAAGAGGGTCCAATAAGTCCGTGACTGAAAATTGCTGCCCACGCTGTAATCCTCGGAGCATAAGTTGTCGTTCATGAAGCACTTGTGGGTTTTCAGTGGCCCAAAAGCGTACATTTTGTTTGTTAACCACACCATCTAAATGAAAATGCGCCTCGTCTGAAAATCAAACGTTGTTGAGAGTTTCTTCCCTATCCTCCGCCCACTGAGCAAACAATAATCTCTGCTGCTTGTGTTCTTCAGTGAGCTTCTGTGCACAGGTCATCTTGAATGGGTACATATGGAGATCATTTTTAAGAATGCTTTGAACGGAGCGTCTGGATATTCCCAGTTGCACTGCTGCCTTTCTACACGATTTACCGGGACTTCTCTGTGCAGAAACTCGTACCGCTTCAATATTCTCCGGCGAACAAACAGGCTTAGGCCGAGGTCGCTTCGCTTCCAATAATGTTCCTTCCTGTACAAATTTATCGAACAACCTGTGAATGGTCTTCTTGCAAGGGACCCATCGTGTGTTAAACTGTTGTCTAAAACGCCTCTGAGTCACAAGGCTTTTCGTTTCATGAAAAAGTAACACAATCGTCGATCGTTGGTGTCGTCAGTCTTCCATTGTCAGCCATTGCTGCTTACTAGTCTCCTAGCGGCAGTGTCGTGAATTACACATCATTTCGTAACTCATTTGTTTTTCCAAGCTCTGCTGGTACTGCTGTAGAGATCCCAGCGGGATATCTAATGTGCGTCGTAAATTGTGAAAGAAGCAATTGGTAACACATTTCGTGCGCCACCATGTAATTACACTCAGATTTGTCTACTGCATACTGTGTTGCCATTGATCCACTTTCCATTATGCTATCGTCCCTGTCTTTTCTTGTCTCTTTCACTGCAACAAAGAACTTCTTTACACTTTTAATCCTAAAAATCCACGCTATATACTGACGGTGATATTTGCAGACGGCCAAAACAATGAGAATAATCTCCAAAGAGCAGCTTATCAACTTCAAAGAAACTGTGCTTCACGCAAAAAACAAAGTTGATGGAATTTTATGGCAAAAAAGGTCGAAAATAGTAATAAATGAGAAAAAAGTAGACGAAGTATGTAGCAGGATTTCGGTGAGAGCTGTCTTTGGCTGCGGGTTTGTAACCATAGGCTCCTCACGAAATGCTTTCTTTTATTAGTAACAGTTTAGAGTGCCACAGTGCTTAAATAAATAACACAGGCCACCGAAAAAATTTTTTAAAAAACTTTTTTTTTACTTTGATAGCTGATCTTTATAGATTTTTACGAGCTGATTCCAAATATAGCCTTAGTTTTTTTGGATCACCTATAGTTTTCGAGCAATATGCTTTTGATCATGTGGTATAAAGATCCTATGCTATATGGTAAACGGGCAAATTAATGAAACGGTTTTACAACATATGAATGGTATGTATTTACAGTAAGCTACTTAAATAATGATATATGTTAATAGAGGTTTCACTTGTCAGCTGGAATTGGTTTGTATTTTCTTTCTCTTTTTTCTCTGAAGCTTCTTGTGTAGATTTTTCTACGATGAGCCGCTTGCTGAACTTTTCCGTGAAGTGACCAACAGTAGTCCCCCATCATGTTAGTGTTCCAGCGACCTTGGTAGCGTTTTTCCTTCAATTTAATGTCCTGGTGAAAACGCTCTCCTTGCTCCTCACTAACATCTCCCACATTGATCGGGAAGTAATCAAGGTGACTGACTGTTCAAAAAGTGAACTTTCAGGCTCATTAAACGTCCTAAAGTTTTAAACTTCTTTAACATTGTATCTATAATAAAAACTTATTCTTGGTCTTTGTAACGACTTGCTTGAATTATACCCATGCTTCTTTCTCATTTAAGGTCACTGTGGATTCAAAGTTAACATAAAACATCAATTTTCTAACGTCAGGTCCGACAAAGACGCCTTCATTTAGTTTAGCTTCTGAAAGGTGTGGAAACTTTTGGTAGAGATACTTAAAACATGGTCCATCCTTAGGAAAAGCTTTTACAGACTGTTTCATTAGGCCTAACGTTCTATGTAGAGGTGGTAGGAGAACGTTTTTTTGGATCTTCAAGGTTTTTGCGTAGAATGTTCTTCAAACCAGGTTTTAAGGACTCCCTCACAGGCCAGTTCTTTCTGCACCAGTTTTGACCCATAGCCCTACTGTCCCATTCACATAAGAAACATGAAAATTTGATGAAGCCACCTTGCTGACAAAGGAGCACGCATGTTACTTTTAGATCGCCACATATCATCTAACCATGACGAGAATAGCTTATTCGCACTATTTCTAGGTTTTCATAGATTTCATTGATATGTACAGAATGTCGAAGATGTATAGACGCATAAATGTTACCATTGTGTAATAAAACAGCCTTTGAACGAGTTTTGGATCAATCAATAAACAGCCTCCAGTCTTCCTTTTTGTATTCGATACCAAACTCATTCATCAGACTATGAATGTCTGAGCAGTACACTAAATCACCTTCTTGTTGGAAAAACTTGGAGAATTGCTGCTCTCTCTTTCTATACTGCCAATACGTTCTTTTCTTTTAATGTAGGGCCAAGCAATTTAGCTTTTTCTTTCGTTAAGCCCATATCCCTAACCAAATCGTTAATCTCGGTCTGAGTAAACAATTTGGGCTCTAGACTTTCTGTATTACAATGGAATTCATCATCATATGCCGCTACTTTTCAATTAGTTTGCTCCTCAGTCTGCCTCACAAGGGTTGAGTGCCCCCCGCTTGCTAGCAACGCTCCGTAGACCGGATGGTCACCGGATGGTCGCCCAGACCGACAGTGCTTAACTTCGGTGATCTGACGGGAACCGGTGTTACCACTGCGGCAAAGCTGTTGGCCATCAAAAGCAGACTAGCACTAGCAAAAAGGGCATTCCTGGCCAACAGAAGTCTACTAGTGTCGAACAAAGGCCTTAATTTGAATAAGAAATATCTAAGAAGGTACGATTGAAGCATTGCATTGTATGATAGTGAAACATGGACTGAGGGAAAACCGGAACAGAAGAGAATCGAAGCATTTGAGATGTGGTGCTACCGACGAATGTAGAAAAATTGGTGGAATGATTAAAGGAAGAAAGGAATATATGGAAAACGCTAGCAAGAAGAACGGACACGATGATAGGACATCTATTAAGACGTCAGGGAATAACTTCCAGGGTACTGGAGAGGGTAAAAACTGTAAAGGGAGACAGAGATTGGAATATATTCAGCAAATAATTGAGGACGAAAAATGCAAGTCCTACTTAAAGATGAAGAGGTTGTCACAGGAGAGGAATCCGTGGCGAGCTGCATCAAATCTGCCAGGAGACTGACAAAAAAGGAACAGGAAGCGTAACTATACTGCACAACTATCACTCCGACCTAGTAGCGCAAGGTAGCTAAATCTAAGACCAAGTTAAAGAGAGTAACAACGATTACTCTGACTGAAAACGTTTCTTGATCCGTGAAACGAGCATCGCATTGTTTTCAACGACAGTTTAGAGATAACACTACTAAATTTGGAGATTACGTTATTTTCTCCTTTCGTCTTTATTCGCGTCATCATTTCGGTCCCATTTCTAGGATTTGCTTGGCTAATCCTTCAAGAATTTCTTTTTTTTTTGCGTTACTGCGTTCTGTTTGAGCAGTTTGAGGATTACTTTGAACACTGCATGCTGAAAAGTATTTAACAGATTAAGTTGAGATTTGACCTGCTTTACTGTACATTATGCACCAACGAACAAGGAGGAGACTTTCATTGGTATTAACGCCATTTGTGTATGAGGGCGATAAAGCTTTTCCTCGCGAGGGCAGTCAAGCTTTTCCTCGCTCTTTAACTCCATCTGTTACCTTTTAGACGTATTTTATCTCACGACCTTTAATTCTGAATACCTAATAACTGAGCGAGAAACGGTTGAAATGAATTTGGAGACTGCACTGTTACACATGCAGGCGGTACCATGTTCTATCTCACGGTTCCTGCGCTGTTTAACCCGTCACTCGTTTACACGTCACTCGTATGACAATTACAGAGCGGTAATTCCGTTTAAAAATAGTAGAAACCGAACAAGAGGAGAAAAAAAAAGTTTTTATTCGTGGTCCGCTGATCCGAACTCTCTACGGATGGACGAATTATTAAATACTCTCTCTGGAGGAGATACATAATAGGAAATACCAGCGAAATGGAACAGAATATCTCTCGCGGCACGAGTTTGTGATGGTTTAACGGAAAATACAAAAAACATTTTCAACACGTTGCATGCTATTTATTCTTGTTATAACGAAGAAGATAAACTAAACACTTTATTACACAGTACACTGTATACATCTTTACGGCGTTCTTAGAATACACTATTCACACTGAAAAAGTTTTTAATAGAATCATGCAGTAGACATGAAGTTTATAGGCCGTACTTTCTGCGCAGGTGAAATATCACTGGGTTACTTGCAGTTTCTAGCACTATGTGCGTCACTATATTTTTGACACAGGATTTGTGTACATTATTAAGAGATATACACTGCATGTGCCATAATATACAGGGTGAGTCACCTAACGTTACCGCTGGATATATTTCGTAAACCACATCAAATACTGACGAACCGATTCCACAGACCGAACGTGAAGAGAGGGGCTAGTGTAATTGTTTAATATAAACCATACAAAAATGCACGGAAGTATGTTTTTTAGCACAAACCTACGTTTTTTTAAATGGAACCCCGTTAGTTTTGTTAGCACATCTGAACATTTAAACAAATACGTAATCAGTGCCGTTTGTTGCATTGTAAAATGTTAATTACATCCGGAGATATTGTAACCTAAAGTTGACGCTTGAAACCTCCGACGTTCAGTTGCGTGTAGTAACAAACAGGGGCCACGGTCGGCGAGCAGCATCTGCAGGGACATGTTTACGACGACGACCGTGTTTACGAGTGTGGCTGTAGTGCACTGTTGGGGTTTGGTCTAGCTGTCGCAGTGTCCGCATGTAGCGCTTGCTGCTATTGTTATTCTGCATTCGTCTCCGATCGCAGACCAACTGTAGTACACCGTGTTACCAGACGTCTGTGATAGTGTAGTGCTGTAGGAACTGTGACCATGGTGTATTCGAACTCTGAAAAGGCGGAGATGATACTCATCTACGGCGAGTGTCGACGAAATGCAGCTGAAGCCTGCAGGGTGTATGCAGAACGGTACCCAGACAGAGAGCATCCAACGTGCCGCACATTGCAAAACATCTACTGCCAACTGTATGCAACAGGTATGGTCGTAGCACGCAAACGGGTCCGTAACAGGCCCGTCACAGGAGAAGAGGGTGCAGTGGGTGTGTTAGTTGCTGTTGCCATTAACCCACACATGAGTACACGGGACATTGCGAGGGCCGGTGGACTGAGTCAAAGTAGTGTCATGCGCATACTGCATCGTCACCGCTTTCACCCGTTTCATGTGTCGCTACATCAGCAATTACATGGTGATGACTTTAATCATCGAGTGCAATTCTGTCAATGGGCATTAACAGAGAATGCGTTGCAGTCCTACCTGTTTACCGATAAAGCGGGTTTCACAAACCACGGGGCAGTGAACATGCATTACTGGTCCGTGGACAATCCTCGCTGGCTCAGACAGGTAGAGCGACAGCGACCGTGGACTGTAAATGTATGGTGCGGAATCATTGGCGACCACCTCATTGGTCCTCACTTCATTGCAGGGGCCCAAACAGCTGCAACATACATCGCGTTTCTACAGAATGATCTGCCAACGTTGCTCGAAAATGTCCCACTGGAAACGCGTCGACGTATGTGGTATCATCATGATGGTGCACCTGCACATTCCGCAATTAACACTAGGCTGACCCTTGTCAGGATGTTCGACGGGCGTTTCATAGGACGTGGAGGACGCATAAATTGGCCAGCCCGTTCTCCTGATCTTACACCTCTGGACTTCTTTCTGTGGGGTACGTTAAAGGAGAATGTGTACCGTGATGTGCCTACAACCCCAGAGGATATGAAACAACGTATTGTGGCAGCCTGCGGCGACATTACACCAGATGTACTGCGGCGTGTACGACATTCATTACGCCAGAGATTGCAATTGTGTGCAGCAAATGATGGCCACCACATTGAACATCTATTGGCCTGACATGTTGGGACACACTCTATTCCACTCCGTAATTGAAAACGGAAACCACGTGTGTACCTGTACCTCACCCCTCATGGTAATGTACATGTTCGTCAGTGAAAAAGACCAATAAAAAGGTGTTAGCATGTGGACGTAATGTGCTGTTCCAGTCTCTTCTGTACCTAAAGTCCATCACCGTTCCCTTTGGATCCCTACGTAATTCGGTGCTCTCCGATACACACGATCGAACAGCGGAGGAGTGGTACTCAAGCGTCAAATTTAGGTTACAATATCTCCGGATGTAATTAACATTTTACAATGCAACAAACGGCACTGATTACGTATTTGTTTATATGTTCAGATGCGCTAACAAAACTAACGGGGTTCCATTTAAAAAAAACGTAGGTTTGTGTTAAAAAACATACTTCCGTGCATTTTTTTAATGATTTGTATTAACCAATTACACTAGCCCCTCTCCTCACGTTCGGTCTGTGGAATCGGTTCGTCAGTATTTGATGTGGTTTACGAAATATATCCAGCGGTAATGTTAGGTGACTCACCCTGTATATCGACTTTGATTTATTGCTTACATGGGAAATTTTTATTATAATGCAATACATTTCTAGCACTCTCATCAAAAGAATATTCTTTGTTTGAAAAGTATTTGTCCAAAATGTTACACTTGTCCCCTGTGAGACTTGTTTGTTTTATCCTGAATGCTAGTGTTAATGCAACTATTCGACGTCAATACTAATACGTTGTTTAATTTATGGAACGGAGTTCATATTCATTTGTGTCACGTACAATGTAACCAAGAAAAGCTCCTTCGGAATGTAAATAAAATGAGGATTAACAGAGCACTGAAAATTGTCTTGACACTAAAGGCTTATTATTGACGAAAATTTGCTGGAAACAAGTCTCTTCCATAAAATTTATAGTAACAACTATCCAGAGCTACCTCCAGTCTGTAATCCCTGACACAGCACTCGTTAAAGCCTGTGCTATGATAAGTGAGCGGGATTCACCTTATGAGAAAGGAGTTTCGTATAGATATCGACCGCGTGTACCTGAATGGTGGCAAATCAGACTTACATGCACTCTGTAATAACAATGATCCGTCAAGTAAGTCGGAAATGCAATTACATTTCAGAGTGGATCAAAAGCAACCCAGAAGATGCTACCAATTTGATAATAATACGGTCGCCAGCCTAATTAGGCATTAACTGAGTTTCTTCCCTGTACAAAATGGTATATATTCATACAAAACAACAAGTTGTAACACTGCATAAAATAGTCGAATTTTAGAACCAGAAAATCTATTGAACTGATAGTTTCACGTTCTGTACTGATATGGATGAATACATAACACTACATTATAATGTATACTACAAAACTTTATACTGTCTATTAATCTGATTAAAATCGGGCATAGGTTACCCTAGAAATTGCACTTTCGTGCCACACACAAAATGTCAATTTTGATAAAGATAAACACTGGTAAATTTTGACTTTTATATTGACTTTAGCTTTTGCCGGTCAAACCAATTTAGAACACTTCAAAATTCAAGTGAATTAGGGGGGGGGGGGGGGGGGGCGGGGGCGGCTGAAACTGTTATGATCACTGTATTTAAAAAAAATGATTACTGATTTTATTATTCATTCAAGATTTCCAGTATATAAGTTACTACTCTTTTCATCTTATTTACTGCTCATTTAAATGTCTTTAAATCTCTCTCGAAATAATAAACTTCATTACTATATCAATACTAAAGTTATCTTTCGACTTCGTTAGACGTTCGCTATGATTTCCTGGTTCATTAACAAACTATTTCTTTAAACACCATTCTAATATAGCTAGGTCTGCAAATAATAATTATTAACACAATTTTTAATTTTCATTTCGGGACACTCGGATTGGGTAAATGCCGGGATGGTTCCTTTGAAAGGGCACGGCCGACTTCCTTCTCCGTCCTTCCCTAATCCGATGAGACCGATGACCTCGCTGTTTGGTCTCTTCCCCCAAACCAACCAACCAACCACTCGGATTGCACAAAGTTTGGAAAGGACCCTGTCTAGGTTAGTTGTGAGGATAATTAAATGATGGAAAAGTTCTGGTAAAATTTAGGTTATTATTGCATCAAACAAACACAGTTCACTCTCTGATCCATGCGAATACAGTACTAAAAGTTTCAACCTGCTAGTATCGATGCGGCGGTTGGCGGGCGGCGAGATGGCGAGGCACAGAGCACACATACAACCACAGTTATGGCTCTTGACATATCGGAACTTTAATTCTTCTTAGCGTCGCAATACTTTTCCATTTAGTGCCTATGGAATTATGCCATACTGTGTGGGCGTTGGAACGGCATACCCGAGGCTCAATGAAGCTATGTCTTCCAGGAGAGCCTCCTCGCTCCGGAAGGTGTTGCTCAAACCAATGCCAAACTCCAACAACCACTGTGCCCGTTGTGCCGTGCAGTGCCTGCGTGCATTTTCCCGCGCTCGCCTGCCATCCACCTTTTACCGCTCCCTGACAGACCTGGTATTCACCCCAGGTTTTGCATTCTACATATCCTAACACATAGCATACGTGTGGACCAGATGCACAGTTACAATTTTAAACATCTTACAACAGTTTCAACATTTGTTACATTTCAATTCCATTACAATATTACTTGACATTTGACATAAACATTAATATTCACATTGAAACTTAGTTACAGCTTTCTTAACTTAATGGCATGAAACAAAAAGAAATGGAATCAGAACATCAATTACGCAAGTTTATCGAAAAATCAGGTAGAAAAAATTTTATATGTACAATAGTACAGAGTCGTTGTTGTTACGAGTCGAATGACCACATAAAACAACTTGTAGGAAAATCAGACGCCAATCTGAGATTCATAGTAAGAAATTTGAGCAATGTAGCTCATCCATGAATGAAGTGACTTACAAGGCGATTGTTCGACCCATTCTTGTGTATTGTTCATCACTTTGGCACTCTTACCAGTTAGAACAGATAAACGAGATAGAGAAAATCCAACGAGGAGCGGTACTTTTGGTCGAGGGATCGTTTAGTCGGCTCGAGAGCGTTACAGAGATGTTCAACAAACACCAGTAGCAGACGCGACAAAGAGGCGTTGTGCTATTGAAATTTCGAGAGATCACTTTTCAGGAAGAGTCGGACAACGTATTACTTTCCCCCACTCGCGAAATAACCACAACGAGAAAACTGGAGAAGTTAGAGCTAATACAGAGCCTTACAGGCAGTCATTCTTCGCACGTGCTATTCGCGAGTGGAACAGGGAACAGATGTCTTGCGGCGTATGTTGTAATATAGCTGTAGATAATAAGTTAAATTTCTCAACTAGTAAAGTTTCCGGAGACTTCCAGATGTGTGGACAAGCAACTCCGTAGAAAACCAAATGCGATAGGCTTTCAGTAAGTGAGCAACACTTTTTTTTCTGAAAGCAGGATTTTAGTATACTCTTTTGGTTAAAAAAACCCTATTTTTCAATATACTCTCTTACCCCACGTTACTGGGAGGGTCTGTATGGTCGCATAGAACCACTCTGCTGGTCGACGTCGGAACCAATGTCTTGCTGCATCAGTAAACGCCCCAACATCCGCTTGCTGGTTCCCGAGGTGTGCGTCCTTGATCGAGCCAAACAGATGGAAGTCGGAAGATGGAAGATCTGGGGTGTAGGGTGGATGAAGAAGAACAATGCAATGAATATTTGTGAGCGCTTCTAGGGTGTGCAGACTTGTATGATGTCCTGCGTTGTCATGGAGAAGAATAAGTTCGTTTGCATTTTTGTGGCGTCGAACACGCTGAAGAAGTTTCTTCAGTATCCTGACGGTATCACAATACACATCATAGTTGATCGTGGCAACATGAAGGAGGAGATCAAACAGAGACGTAGAAAGTCGTCGCTGAGGGTACGACTTTTAACTCTTTTTACAGAGGAGAGATGGTGTGGCGCTACTCCATGGATTGCCGTTTTGTTTCCGGTTGGAAGTGAAGAACCAATGTTTCATCGTCTGCTGATGATGTTCGACCAAATATTGTCATTATCAGTCTCGTAACGCGCAAGCAGTTGCGCACAGATGGTCCTATGTTGTCTAGTGGGCGCACACCTCATAGTACTGGTGGACGAGTGTATCAGCGCTACCAACATACACGTCCAGGTGAGCAGCGAGATGTTTAGTTGTAATCCATTGATTACCTCGAATCAGAGTTTCCGCACGTTCCAACATCGTAGGAGTCACAGCTATGAGCGCCACGGGTGATCCGGCAGGTTTGCGGGACCTTTTTGCGATGATGACAGACGCTTCACCCAACGACATATCGTGCTTCTGTTCACTGCCAGATCTCCGCAGATATATTTGCAATGCTCTGGTTTTGCGCTGAAAGAAATTCGATGGCAGCAGTCTGCTTGTAACGCACCTCCTTTAAGACACAATTTTAAAGGCTACATATAGCGCCGGTATCAATCGAAACTTCATGAAACCATTGGGGCTCAATCGGGAATATTCCACGATGTCTCACAACAAATTCTGCATTTTCTTTCAACAGAAATCAGTCGAGAGAAAAGTGTTGCATTACTTTTTGAACGCTCCTCCAATCATCACTCCAAACACCGGGTCTGAGTTACTAGAAGGCACTGGCTGATGTTAAATCTCGTTTGAACTGCGATCAGAAGATGAGCAGACTGAGTATAAAAATGTCGATAGAGACAGTCTTCAATGGAAGTTAATGTTTTATCACGTAAATCAAACTGTCATATAGCTATCATTCCATGGCTAATGAATATGTCACTCGAATGTCCTGTCGAACATAGTATGAGCTAAAACATAGTGACCACCTGCTTAATAGGGTTTAGATAATCTGTGGAAAGCAATACAGCGCCAGTTTTGCGTGCCATGATTCGAGAAGACCTTGACAGGATTCTGAAAGTGGAATATCTACATACAGGCGACGCAATACCCATAAATTACCGGTCGATGATTTGTGAGCGCGGAACTGGTCCCCGATAGGAGTGTTCCGCCGGTTCTGATTAAACGATCTTTGTGACCACAGATGGCCGCCTATCCCACATTATGAAGCGGGTCAGCCTCCGACCTCCACGTCATAATAAAGATTCTATCTCTCAATGTTTCTCAGACGCAAGAGTTTCTTCTACGACCGAGGCGGCAGATGGAAGTGGGTCATAGGCCTATTTGCAGTATCGGCGAACACAAAATCTTGCAAATTATTATCAGGCGCGGCACAGCATACAATACCCAGTCTACAACTCCACTGTGTAGACGTGTCCCTTCAGTCCGTCGCCCACAGCCCAGACTTCGGCTGGCGCCGATGCAAGTATAGTTCGGCATTGTCCTGTTGGAGACCTGTCTCGACTAGAGGGTGCTCTGTCTGCCATGTACAGAAAGATTTACTGAGGGATGGGCTCGCTGCCACTTGCTTTCAACTTCCAACATGTCGTTTCTACGAACTAAGAACCATAAAAATACCTCATGCTGTTAGTGCCCTACCAGGCTCCATCAGTGCCTGCTCAGGCCGTTAAATTTCTAGAGTCTCACTCAAGTTGCCTAACGTTGTGTAAGTAGGCTGTTTAGGTTTTCATGTTGGTAATGCCACGTAGTGATCTGTATGAAAATCACTGACTGTGCTGTGTGCAGTCTATGGCTGGTTGGCATTGTTGGAATATTCTCTATTGTAGTGTTGGGTAGTTGGATGTGAACAGCGCGTAGCGTTGCGCAGTTGGAGGTGAGCCGCCAGCAGTGGTGGAGGTGGGGAGAGAGATGGCGGAGTTTTGAGAGCGGACGATCTGGACGTATGTTCGTCAGAAAAAGGAAATTTGTAAGACTGGATGTCATGAACTGACATGACTTTTGAACACTATTAAGGAGAATACATTGTTTGTTCTCCATCAAAATCTTTCATCTGCGAACTATGCCTATCAGTGCCTTCAGTAGTTGAAATCTTTTATTTAGCTGGCAGTATTGGCGCACGCTGTATTGCAGTAGTTTGAGTAACAAAGATTTTTGTGAGGTAAATGATTCATGAAACGTATAGGTTATTGTTAGTAAGGGCCATTCTTTTGTAGGGATTATTGAAAGTCAGATCGCGTTGCGCTATATATATATATATATTTTGTGTGTCAGTTTAGTGTTGACCAGAATAACTAAAGAAAGAAATGTCTGAGTACGTTCAGTTTTGCTCAGCTGTTTGAAAATCAAATAACGTGGAGGTTTTCCAGCACTGACATTTATAAAATTTTCTAAGCGGATGTTTCAGTTGTAACAAAATCTTTATGAAAAATAGGTGAGAGAGTAACCTGCCTTCTCTCAATATGGGAATGTTTCAATTGTTTAGGTGAGTAGATGAAGTCAGTTGGTGTTTTTCTGGCTCTATTGCAAAAAGCAGGAGAGTATTGGCCAGAGTCCTATGCAGACTATTTAGAGTCCTTCTGGTAGCTGCAGTCATTCCTAATGGTTCAAGGACAGTGACTGTTGTTTTCGTTCCGAAGTCAGAGAGAAGTGATCATACAAAGGCGAAGAATATGAGACCAATCTGCTTTCCCTTAAAGGCTTTATAAAAAATGATTAAATCCCACGGTAGGGAAAGGAGATGAGGCGTGAACGTCCATCACCTTGTGACTTACCCATACCAGGTGCCCCGTCCTTCAAAAACCTTTCATAGATTCATAGATGCTCACGATAGTACAACAGGGACAGCCGATCAGCATCGCCGTTTGTGAGATGCCCGTTTGCAGGCGCCGGCGATAAAAATCTGCCCTTCGTCAAAATGACACCAAGCGCTGTTCAGTCCTAAGGTGGGCAGTAGTGACGACGTACTGGCTCAATCATGTACTGTGCGCTCCCTGTAGCTGAGTGATCAGCGCGACAAAATGTCAATCGTAAGGGCTCGGGTTTGATTCCTGGATGGGTCGGAGATTTCCTCCGCTCAGGGACTGGGTGTTGTGTTGCCCTGATCATCATCATTTCATCCCCATCGACGCGCAAGTCGCCGAAGTGGCGTCAAATCGAAAGACTTGCACCAGGCAAACGCTCTACCCAACGGGAGGTCCTAGTCACACGACATTTACATTTTAGTCATGTACTCATGCTTCTCAGTGCGTTAAGAATACCTATACGACCGTTACTGAATAGCAGCAAAAATGGTTCAAATGGCTCTGAGCACTATGGGACTTAACTTCTAAGGTCATCAGTCCCCTAGAACTTAGTACTACTTAAACCTAACTAACCTAAGGATATCACGCACATCCATGCCCGAGGCAGGATTCGAACCTGCGACCGTAGCGGTCACGCGGTTCCAGACTGTAGCGCCTTTAACCGCTTGCCCACACCGTCCGGCGAATAGCAGCAAATTGTCTTGTAGGTAATATAGTGGAGTTTAAGATTCAAATAAAGAACTTGCAGTTTTGCAGTACGTTCTATCCCATTGATGAGTTCCTTTACAGAAACTCTGAAATTAATTTTGTAATTAACGTTTGGAGTATAATAGAATACTATTTCGTTCTGTTAAGCCATTTCACTGTCTTACATAAAAAAAAGACGTTTCCCCGTCCAAAAGACCTCTTTCCACAGGTACGACATTGCAATGCCCGTGTAACTCTGAATTACGATGCAAAGTAGTTTTGGGTATCCCGCTTATTGCGAGCGGTCGTCTTGCCATTTGATTATGCGTGCACGACCTACCGCCAGACCCGAGCCACCATATGTCGTCAACCATGCGTCTACAACCTTTACTCGTACATCCATCATGTACATTACCATACAGGTGAGACTTTTGTCTGAAATTCGCTTATAATTCAGATTAACGCAGACACTGCAGTAACATACTTATCCGCCGACACCGTGCATGCGACTTTCAAGTAAAACGTGTCACCTTCGCGGTAATATGCATGAGGGATGTACGAATAAAGGCTGTAGACGCATTGTTGACGACATATGGGAGTTTGGGTCTGGCCATGAGTCGGGCAGGGGTAGTCAAATCGTAAGACGACCACTCGCAATAAACGGGAAATACGGGTTTGACCCCCGGTACGGCACAAATTTTCATTGTCATCATTCCATGCTACACCTGGTGGCTGTCCATATTTGCAAAAGTACAAATACATTTGATGCATCTCCATAGGGTCGAGGGAATTGATAGTAAAAACGCGGTGATGTCTCATAGAATTAAAGGGAGGTTTACTATCTTTTGCTTCAAAAAATCGATTTTTTTAAATTGCATTTTTGAATCCATAAAAGTGTTAGAATCCACCCCTGAAACGATTTTTCCGAATACGGAACGGAAATGTTTGTTATTCGCGGTTGAACAAAAAAGTGCACCTGCCTGAAATCGGCCTTTTTCACGCACAGTTGTTTTCTTTCAGAGGACGAGTTATTCTACCGGTGCTTGGGAGGAAACACACAAAATTCAAATGAAAGTTTAAACGCGTGTGTTTGGAAGTTAGCCCCCAAGCATTTGCATTCTGGTGCGAATACTGTGGAGATTGCGACTTTCCTGCCATGAGCAGCTTCAACGAAGGGTATTCAGCAATTCTGAAGACCATGACAACGATGGATGTCACCCTGGGACTCTATTCGACGCAGTTCGCCAAGCATTCGGACGACCACCGGATTCAAGCGGCAGAAAACCGCTTGTCATCGGCCGTACGAGCGGCTCTGGAGGAGCGCAGGATGGCCCAGATCGAGCAGAACGTCCTCTGTGAGGAAGAGGAAGGACTAGTTTGTGGACCCGGAATAGCAGATTGAACGTAAGTTGTATAATATTGCATTTATAAGCAGTCAAAACTTCAAACGCGTTTTTCTCGAAATGACTTTTTTTATCGTGCGATACGGTAACTACAAGTTTACTGAACCAATTGGCATGATTTTTTGTTTACGACGAAGCTAACTAAATTGTCTAGGAGTTGTACCACTTTTATTCCGATCCATCAACTATACATATTTTTACTTGGCCAATGAGTCGAAAAATCGATAAAAAAACCTATTTTTTCAAATGGTCGCCATTTTGTTTCGTATGGTCCAAATAACTTAAGAGACGTACAACTCCTGACGAATCTTATATACTTCACTAACGTCCACACAATTTTGATTTCAGACGAGCCGGCTGACCTATGACATACCGAGGTGTACACCGAAATTTTGTTTCGTTCCTACGGCACTTCCGCCTTTGCTCTTCGACATTTCCTGTCGAAAAAATTCCAGTTTATAGAGGAAATATTAATAAACATTTTGACCAAATGCAACGTTGATATCTGTAATACATCCTGAGAAAAAAATTCTCAAAAACTATGCTTTTTTCGGGCCAAAGGTAGTAAACCTCACCTTAAACCATGACATAAACGAACTGTCTTTGGTAGTATCACGCAGACACTACCGGCTGGCAGACTTTAGTGAGCCCTGGGCGATTTCAAAGAGACTGAGAGCTTAAAACGTTAAGTATCGCCCCTGCATTCCATCTGGCCATCATTTTTGACGACACCCATTTTGACGGAACATTAATCAATAATTTTCCTATTTTATTTTCTAGTAGTTTTGATAGCAGCCTTCTGCTCCCATGCCCGTAGTGGATTCGATGGGATGCTCAGGCGATGCGTTTAAAACCGCCGAGCCTTTAAAAATTATTTACGAGGAGCCTAATTTTTGTTCTCATAATCCTGTTTTGTAATTTGAAATTTCCCTCCCTATTTTTTGCATTACATCTCCAAAACGCTATTCCATACCTAACAGCTAAATGTACATGGGAGTGGTACGTGCACACTGCTGACAGCACTCTATGGGTAACATTCTCTTTGTCAGTATGTTTATGTTCTCATCCAGCTGAGAAGCTAAAAGTTCAGCTCGTGTGAAACTCGGCTTGTACAGAAAATGATATCAGCGAACTATGGATGAAGGGCAAAAGGTAGATTCCATATTCCTATATTTTCGGAAGTATTTGACACGGCGCCCCCTGCAGACTTTTAACAAGCGTACGAGGATACGAAATAGATTCCCAAAAGTAAGAGTGGCTCGAAGACTTCTTAAGTAACGGAACCTAGTATATTGTCCTCGATGGCAAGTGCTCATAAGAGACAAGGGTACCATCAGGAGTGCCACAGGGAAGTGTGACAGGACCACTGTTATTTTCTACACACATAAATGATCTGGTGTACACGATGAGCAGCAGTCTACCGTTGTGTGCTGATGACGCTGCAGTGTACGAGAAGGTGTCGAAGTTAAGTGACTGTAGGAGGATGCAAGATGATTTATACAAAATTTCTAGTTGCTGTGCTGAATGGCAACTAGCTCTATATGTAGAAAAATATAAATTAATGCAAATGAGTAGGAGAAACCAATCCATAATATTCGAATACATCATTATAAATGTGACACTTGACAGAGTCACGTCGATTAAATATCTAATAGTAACGTTGCGAAGTGGTAGGAAATAGAATGGGAGTGTAAGGATTGTAGTAGGGAAGGCAAATGGAAGGAGGCGACAGTAGATGAGAGTAGAGGGAATAGTTTTCAATAAATATAGGTGCTGCAATAGGATGGACTGAGCATGCATTTCGCAGCTCATAGAGACTACTGCCTGTGCTTGAGCTGTTCGTGTTTTTGAAATAGCCGGTCAATCGACAGTGGATTTCTTGGCAAAATTTTAGAAACGTGTGGTTCATGCGTAAAAGAGACCGCATATAGGACTCTTGTATGACTCATTCATGAGTACTGCTCAAGTGTTTGGGATCCGCACCTGGTCGTAGTAAAGAAATGTAACGAAGAAATTAGAAGCGGGCTGCTAGATTTGTTTCCGTCAATCCACACGCAAGTACTGCGGAGGTGCTTCGGGATCTCAAATGGGAATCACTGGTGGGAATGCGAGTTCTTTTCTAGGAACACTGTTGAGAAAATTTATAGAATAGGTATTTGAGCTGACTACAGAACGATTTTACTGCCACCATCATACATTTCACGTAGGGACAAAAAAGATAAGAGAAATAAAGACTCTTAAGGACGTATATAGATCGTGATTTTGCCTCTCTATGCTTGCGAATGTAACAGGAAAGGAATTGATCAGTAATGTTACAGGGCACTCACCGCCACGCACCTTGCAGGGGATTACGCAGTATGTATTTAGATATAGAAGACCGTCCACATTCGTTTTTAAGATATTGGTGTTTCTGGCTTGAAGTTACTTTCTTTATGCTCTAGTATTAGCTGTTTGTTTTCATCACATTCAGTGATTGCGAGCATCCCCAGCTGTTTCATTTACTTTGTGTTCTAGGAGTAGTAGTGTTTTATGTTTAGTATAATCAGCAAAGATCGTCACTTTCCAGTATTTATCATGTAAAGAATAGTGACCCTATGGTCCTAGCCTAAGAGAAGTCTACGTTAATGCAGTCATTTTGATAAAATTAAAGAGCGCCAGCAGGGGAACAGCGACCGTCAAAAATTAAATCTATCGAGTAGCGACAAATTGTGCGTAATTTTCTTTTAATGACATGCTTTTCGGTATGGCGTCTTCAAAAATTAAGTAGCCAAAGGCCACGCGTTAAATATATATCAATTATTCGAAAACAGTCTTAATCGCATTTATTATTATTATACCGCCAACAGGTTTCAACCCGACGTAGGGGTCATCTTCTGGGCGTTTACACCATTAGTCGACTGCTGGTGGTGTCACTCCTGTCTACATAACGGCGGGAAACTACAGTCGACCAGTGGTGTAAACGCCCAGAAGATGGCCCCTACGTCGGGTTGAAACCGGTTGGCGGTATAACAATAATAAATGCGATTAAGACTGTTTTCGAATAATTGATTAATCATACTAATCGCTGCTTAATCTCCACAACCATGTTGCCCAAAAATTTAAATGTATATGGCTGATAGATACATTTAATAAGTAACTCTTTGCTGCTTAATTTCTAAAGATGATCGCGTCTGTCGAGCGAAACGAGTCAATAAAGGAAAGTTACATACAACCTGTCGACAACAAAAGTTTAATTCATTTGAGATGTCTGCTGTGCCTATCATCTGTACCCTATATTCGAAAAACAGGCAGAACTTGACATTTGCTGTTTCTGTTATTACGACTTCGGCGTAATTTTATGGTCAGCAGCGTCAGAGACCTTGGACTGATTTTAAGATTCCTCCGTAATGCAAATTTCTAGCGTGATCGTAACTGATTTCAGTGGAAACCCGACGAATTTACTGAGTCGTAGTACCCTCAGACATATTTTTGAGGATTTTGTTGAGAAACTGAATTTTTAGGAAGATAACAGTACTGTAGCTGTCTCTCAACAAACTTCAATAAGTGCGACCCTTTGAATTTATAGAGCTCTTCCGGCATATGGCTAAAGTGGATAAAAAATGGTTCAAATGGCTCTGAGCACTATGCGACTTCAGTCCCCTACAAATTAGAACTACTTAAACCTAACTAAACTAAGGACATCACACGCATCCATGCTCGAGGCAGGATTCGAACCTGCGACCGTAGCGGTCGCGTGGTTCCAGACCGAAGCGCCTAGAACCGCTCGACCACTCCGGCCGGCAAAGTGGATTAGTAAAATGATGGGAAACATACTTAATGTTTGTGGAGTATGTATGGGCACCGTTCCTTCCTATGGTTCTTAACATTGCTGTTCTAGCCGATTATATATTACCGTAAGAGACATGATGGAGTAGTATGATGCCGCACTGAGAGGGAGGAAGGTAATCGTGTACAGCAGAGAGAAACAAAGCGAACCCAAGGTAAGTGCAGGCTGCAATACAGACAAGACAGCAGGAGACGAGGCGATGGCGTTCACTCGCTGAGCGCAGCCTGACAAGCTTCGTGATTGATGGCCGCGCTGGAAGCGGTATTGTGCGGCGGCAGGGCCAAGGGCCAAGGGCCGAGGGTCGAAGGCGCCGCCACTGGCGCTGATAGCGGCCTTCCACTGGGAGTTTAGTACTTGGCGAACTGAAAGCTGCTCCTTATAAAATCTCTGGTTTCGTGTTAAAATAATATAAGTAAATCTCTGCTGCAGAAGCTGAGGAATATCGGGATCATGTAGTGATACGTGCGCTGTCGAAAAAAAAAATCGCAGTACCAAGAAGTAATTAATGTATTGACATTTTGGAAATACATTTGCCTAGGTAATATATTTAAGTGATTACCATTGCAAGATCACAGGCTATTAGAAACGCGAGGTAAGCCATAGCAAATGCGAAATGCTGGTACACTGATAACCGGCCAAGCCTCGAACGTTGAACAAAAATGCATGTATTGTGCTCTACAGGAGCTGGATGTCAGTTTGATGGATGGAGTTCCATGTCTGTTGCATTTGGCCAGTCAAAACAGGGGGGTACACTGATAACCGGCCAAGCCTCGAACGTTGAACAAAAATGCATGTATTGTGCTCTACAGGAGCTGGATGTCAGTTTGATGGATGGAGTTCCATGTCTGTTGCATTTGGCCAGTCAAAACAGGGGCGGTTAATGCTGTTTGTGGATGACGCTGGAGTTGTTGTTCGATGATGTCCCATATGTCCTCCACTGGAGACAGATTTGGAGATCGAGAAGGCCGAGGCGACATGTCGACACTCTGTAGAGTATTTTGGGTTACAACAGCGGTGTGAGGGCGAACCTTGTCCTATTTAAAAACACCCTGCGTAATGATGTTTATGAATGGAAGCACAACTGGTCGAATCACCAGACTGACGTACAAACTTGCAGTCAGGATGCATCAGGCAACCATGAGAGTGCTCCTGCTGTCATACTAAGTCGGTACCCAGACAATAAGTTCGAGTGGAGTGTCAGACAGGTTGGTTGCACGCCCTCAACTACTGACCAACACACAGTCATCACTGACATCAACACAGAACCAACTTTATCAGGAACCACAACAGACCTCCAACCTGTCTACCAATGGGACCTCACTTGACGCCACTGAAGTCGGAGATGGGGGTAAGGGGATGAGAAAGGGTGGGGAGAGAGAGTCGACAAAGGGAGGAGAGAGGGGGAGAGTGGGAGAGAGAGTGGGGAGAGAGGGGGGGTAGCAGGGGTTGTGTGGCGTGGACTGGGCGTTTTTTTTTAGGTTAGATGGCCTCGGGCAAGGACAGCCTCAAAGGGTGTGGGGCAAAGTCAGGACATGCGGGGACCAAGCAGCAATCCGTATTGTAATTGTAAATTGTCGAAGCTGCATTGGTAATGTACCAGAACTTCAAGCGCTGATAGAAAGCACCAAAGCTTAAATCGTTATAGGTATAGAAAGCTGGCTGAAGCCAGAGATAAATTCTGCCGAAATTTTTACTAAGGCACAAACGGTGTTTAGAAAGGATAGATTGCATGCAACCGGTGGTGGCGTGTTTGTCGCTGTTAGTAGTAGTTTATCCTGTAGTGAAGTAGAAGTGGATACTTCCTGTGAATTATTTGGGTGGAGGTTACACTCAACAACCGAGCTAGGTTAATAATTGGCTCCTTTTACCGACCTCCCGACTCAGCAGCATTAGTGGCAGAACAACTGAGAGAAAATTTGGAACACATTTCACATAAATTTTCTCAGCATGTTATAGTCTTACGTGGGGATTTCAATTTACCAGATATAGACTGGGACACTCAGATGTTTAGGATGGGTGGTAGGGACAGAGTATCGAGTGATATTATACTGAGTGCACTATCCGAAAATTACCCCAAGCAATTAAACAGAGAACCGTCTCGTGGAGATAACATCTTGGACCTACTGATAACAAACAGACCCGAACTTTTCGACTCTGTAAGTGCAGAACAGGGAATCAGTGATCATAAGGCCGTTGCAGCATCCCTGAATATGGAAGTTAATAGGAATATAAAAAAAGGGAGGAAGGTTTATCTGCTTAGCAAGAGTAATAGAAGGCAGATTTCAGACTACCTAAGAGATCAAAACGAAAATTTCTGTTCCGCCATTGACAATGTTGAGTGTTTATGGAAAAAGTTCAAGGCAATCGTAAAATGCACGTACGTGCCGAGTAAAACTGTGAGGGACGAGAAAACCCCACCGTGGTTCAACAACAAAGTTAGGAAACTACTGCGAAAGCAAAGAGAGCTTCACTCCAAGTTTAAACGCAGCCAAAACCTCTCAGACAAACAGAAGCTAAACGATGTCAAAGTTAGCCTAAGGAGGGCTATGCGTGAAGCGTTCAGTGAATTCGAAAGTAAAATTCTATGTATCGACTTGACAGAAAATCCTAGGACGATCTGGTCTTACGTTAAATCAGTAAGTGGCTCGAAACAGCATATCCAGACACTCCTGGATGACGATGGCATTGAAACAGAGGATGACACGCGTAAAGCTGAAATGCTAAACACCTTTTTCCAAAGCTGTTTCACAGAAGAAGACCGCACTGCAGTTCCTTTACTAAATCCTCGCACAAACGAAAAAATGGCTGACATCGAAATAAGTGTCCAAGGAATAGAAAAGCAACTGGAATCACTCAACAGAGGAAAGTCCACTGGACCTGACGGGATACCAATTCGTTTTTACACAGAGTACGCGAAAGAACTTGCCCTCCTTCTAACAGCCGTGTACCGCAAGTCTCTAGAGGAACGGAAGGTTCCAAATGATTGGAAAAGAGCACAGGTAGTCCCAGTCTTCAAGAAGGGTCGTCGTGCAGATGCGCGAAACTATAGACCTATATCTCTGACGCCGATCTGTTGCAGAATTTTAGAACATGTTTTTTGCTCGAGTATCATGTCGTTTTTGGAAACCCAGAATCTACTCTGTAGGAATCAACATGGATTCCGGAAACAGCGATCGTGTGAGACCCAACTCGCTTTATTTGTTCATGAGACCCAGAAAATATTAGATACAGGCTCCCAGGTAGATGCTATTTTCCTTGACTTCCGGAAGGCGTAAGAGCCTACGGAATATCAGACCAGCTGTGTGGCTGGATTGAAGAGTTTTTAGCAAACAGAACACAGCATGTTGTTATCAATGGAGAGACGTATACAGACGTTAAAGTAACCTCTGGCGTGCCACAGGGGAGTGTTATGGGACCATTGCTTTTCACAATATATATAATGACGTAGTAGATAGTGTCGGAAGTTCCATGCGGCTTTTCACGGATGATGCTGTAGTATACAGAGAAGTTGCAGCGTTAGAAAATTGTAGTGAAATGCAGGAAGATCTGCAGCGGATAGGCACTTGGTGCAGGGAGTGGCAACTGACTCTTAACATAGAAAAATGTAATGTATTGCGAATACATAGAAAGAAGGATCCTTTATTGTATGATTATATGATAGCGGAATAAACACTGGAAGCAGTTACTTCTGTAAAATATCTGGGAGTGTGCGTGCGGAACGATTTGAAGTGGAATGATCATATAAAATTAATTTTTGGTAAGGCGGGTAACAGATTGAGATACATTGGGAGAGTCCTTAGAAAATGTAGTCCATCAACAAAGGATGTGGCTTACAAAACACTCGTTCGACCTATACTTGAGTATTGCTCATCAGTGTGGGATCCATACCAGATCGGGTTGACGGAGAAGATACAGAAGATCCAAAGAAGAGGGGCGCTTTTCGTCACAGGGTTATCTGGTAACCATGACAGCGTTACAGAGATGTTTAGCAAACTCAAGTGGCGGACTCTGCAAGACAGGCGCTCTCCATCGCGGTGTAGCTTGCTCGCCAGGTTTCGAGAGGGTGCGTTTCTGGATTAGGTATCGAATACATTGCTTCCCCCTACTTATACCTCCCGAGGTGATCACGAATGTAAAATTAGAGAGATTTGCGCCTGCATGGAGGCTTTCAGACAGTCGTTCTTCCCGTGAACCATACGCGACTGGAACAGAAAAGGGAGGTAATGACAGTAGCACGTAAAGTGCCCTCCGCCACACACCGTTGGGTGGCTTGCGGAGTATAAATGTAGATGTAGATGTAGGGGGAGAGGGGGGAGTGAGAGAGAGAGGGGAGAGAGAGGCAGAGGGGGATAGATGGGGAGAGAGGGCGAGAGAGCAGGAGAGAGAGAGATTGGGAGAGAGAGAGAAGAGAGAGAGAGGGGCAGGGGGAGAGGGAGGGGAGAGAAGGGCTGAAAGACAGGGTGAGAGAGGGGGGTATAGAGAGGGGAGAGGGAGAGTGGGAGAGAGGGTGGGGGAGAAAGAGAGGGTTAGGAGAGGGAGAGGGAGGAGGGAGAGTGGTGGAGAGGGGGGAGGAGCGAGATGGGTAATATCTCAAATGCTTCGATTGTCTGCTGTTCCGGTTTCATCACAGTCCATGTTTCACTACCATACAATGCTGTACTCTAGACGTACATTCTCAGAAATTTCTTCCTCAAATTAAAGCCGATATTTGATACTAGTAGACTTCTCTTGACCAGGTATGCCTTTTTTGCCATAGCAAGTCTGCTTTTGATGTCCTTAGTCGGTCATTGATTATTTTACTGCCTAGTAGCAGAATTCATAACCATCTATTTTGTGACCACCGGTCCTGATGTTAAGTTTCTCGCTGTTCTCAATTCTACTCCTTCTTATTACCTTCGTCTTTCTTCGATTTACTCCAATCAATAGACTGTTCATCCCGTTCAGCGGATCACGTAATTCTTCTTCATTTTCTCTCACGATAGCAGTGCCATCAGCAAATCGTATCATTGATATCCTTTCACCTTGAACTTTAATTCCACTCCTGAACCTTTCTTTTATTTCCATCATTGCTTCCTCAATGTACAGATTGAACAGTGGAGGCGAAAGACTACATCTCTATCTTACAACCTTTTTAATACGAACACTTTGTTCTTGGTCGTCCACTCTTATATTTCCCTCCTGGTTGTTGTACATATTGTATATGACCCGTCTCTCCCTATAGCTTACTCCTACTTTTATCAGAATTTCGAACATCTTGCACCATTTTACATTGTCGAGCGCTTATTCCAGGTCAACAAATCCTATGATTGTGTATTGATTTTTCTTTAGTCTTGTTTCCATTATTAATTGCACTGTCAGAATCGCCTCTCTCGTGCCTCTACTTTTCCTAAAGCCAAACCGATCGTCATCTAGCGCATCCTCAATTTTCTTCTCCATTCTTCTGTATATTATTCTTGTAAGCAACTTGGATGCATGAGCTGTTAAGCTGACTGTGCGACAATTCTCGCACTTGTCAGCTCTTGCCGTTTTCAGAATTGTGTGCATGATGCTTTTCCGAAAGTTAGATAAAATGTCGCCAGACTCATACATTCTACACACCAACGTGAAGAGTCGTTTTGGTGCCAATTCCCACAATGATTTAAAAATTCTGATGGAGTGTTATCCATCCCTTCTGCCTTATTTGACTTTAAGTCCTCCAAAGCTCTTTTAAATTCTGATTCTAATACTGAATACTATCCAGGAAGAAACACAAATAAAAGCACCATCAACTGTCTAGCTTTTGCAGATGACATAGAATTAATTAGTAACTCACTCGATAGTGCCACAAAACAAATCACAGAACTATACAAGGAAGCATACGAAACAGGACTATAAATATCATTTGGAAACTTACACTTCATGACAAATATCAATAATGCCTTTCCCCTCCCCAAACCTTAAAATTAATAGTAACACATTATCCAAAACATAATTTGGGGGAATGAGTAACAGTCAGTACAAAAGAACAGATATTCAAGAAAAATAGAGTATTACATAAAATATAAAGGTAATGCTACATGACAAAAATTATATATATAACAAAACTGTTTTGTCCTGGAACACAAGACAAAGACGCTATAAAACACCGGCAACGCCTGAAACGCCGTATGCACCAGAAACAAACTAACGAGATTTGGGAATCTTGAATAACTGGAAAAAAGTTGTAAGAATAATTTAAGGAGAATACTGAGACCTGAAGGTAATAATCTCGTGGTCGTGCGGTAGCGTTCTCGCTTCACACGCCCGGGTTCCCGGGTTCGATTCCCGGCGGGGTCAGGGATTTTCTCTGCCTCGTGGTGGCTGGGTGTTGTGTGATGTCCTTAGGTTAGTTAGGTTTAAGTAGTTCTAAGTTCTAGGGGACTGATGACCTAAGATGTTAAGTCCCATAGTGCTCAGAGCCATTTGAACCATTTTGAAGGTAATAGTAATCCTGAATACAAATTAAGATCAATCTGAGAGCTCTATTTGAAAATGGGGAAGCTGGCTGATGTAATGAGGAAAAGCAGTCTACAGTTCCAAAGACATATTTATTGAATGGATAATAACACACTATGCAAGCAGATTTTCAACTTACTAAGCAGCTACAAATCCAAACACGTATGGTTCACTGAAACCGACAAAAGTCTGAAAAACACTGTAACTATAATGGGCGTAATGGATGACGTACTACATTTTAGAGAAGCAACACAATGAGAATTATTTAAGAAGAAAGAGGCGTGCGAAAGGAAGGAAGTGACCGAAGAAGAAAAGGAACGACACGCTCGAAGTGGAATGAAGTATGGGAACAACAAAATTTAAACACAAAGAAGAAAATCCAAAACTGATTTAATGTACCCTTCAAAAGAGTTATCCGAAAAAAATGAATGATATGAAATTTGCCAGGTTCTGACAAAATGGAGCCCACAGAAGATAGCATAAGCGCTAGGAAGAAGAGAAAAAAAGAAGAGACCGTAGTTTTCAAAATGATGGAGAACAGCAGTAAGTCGTCCTTTCCTTTCAGGCTTTATTAAGAAAATCTAGATTTCGGCTTGTCACAGGCTATTATCAGGGCAGCATTTCAAAGTTTTAACACATGCCCCAGTACGTCGATCCCCTGGTATTCGGGCTCGTGTCACTGTTCATTCAAGTCTTGAAAGAACTGCGACATGCGCCCTATTAACAGGGGACTGACGTACAAGGGCATGTATTAAAACTTTGAAATACTGCCCTGATAAGGGCTAGTAACTAGTCGAAATTTGAATTTGCTTTAATAAAGACTGAAAGAAAAGAAAGACTGGGGTCAAATCGAAAGACTTGCACCCGGCGAGCGGTGTACCCGACAGGAGGTCCTAGTCACACGACATTAACATTTTTTTTACTGCATTCCACATTCCTAGTAGACGGTAATTTGATGAAGAGGTCATAGTTGTTGTAACACAACTAATAGTAGCAGGTGATGCAGATAAAGCAAAATTAGTCACAAACGACCGAAATAACAAGAACCTTTGGCCCTTTTTCTGTGACAACAAAGGGACTACGGAAATAGAATGGAATAAAATGTCACAGAGAAAATAGGTATGGAGTAGCGGCTAGATAGCCATTTGTATTTTGAGTGATAGTAGCACAAACAAGATACGTAAATAACAAGTACTTATGTGATAGATTTTTGTAAACTCAGGTAATTGTCAGAACCAAAAATCTATTGTCATCAATGTTAAGATAAATGTGATTTGTTGCGTAAAGGCCCACTGCTATTATCAAGAAAGGGGACTACAAAGAATAAATAAAGGGTCCCGAGTTAGAGTCTCGCTCCCGCACACAGTTATAATTTACCAGGTAGTTTCAATAGATAAATAGTATCGCAAACTTCCAAATACTGATTTAATTCATCAATAATTATTAGTACAACATTCTTGGAATGTTGAGGTCACCCAAATGAAAATGAATGGCCCTAACCGTTCGATGGGTAACAAATCGTTACCGTCAGAAATGGTACGACTCACGAGGTAACAGGTATCAGGACATTAATTTTAGCCGTCAGTATACACACGATAGCATTGACAGCTAGTTACTAGTATCAATTTGATCCTGGTAAGTGATATGATGCCCACAAACAGTGCTGGGTTGTCTAATGAACGATTGTTTAAACTCACATAATCCATGTTTTCATGAGCTGCAACACAGTCACGTATTAGAACAGTGATCCAGAAAATGTACAATAAATTGCCTTTCCTTTCTGTCAGTGATCACAAAATTTTTGGACTCTAGACTACCGGTTACGGTTCAGATCCGCATAAAAATGGGACATGAAATAGAAATAGTAGACAGATAAGGAAAAATTGTTGCTTTCATTGATGTGGAAACATGCGCTTCAAATACTCCCAGAAACACCTGTTTTGTAACATTTCCTAATAAAATAAGGTTCTAGTGGCTTCGTCACAAAATATATACACAACCAGCATACTGTAGCCTCGCATATTTAAAACATGGTATAAACTAGGCCACAGTGCTCTCGGATTCATACTGTCAATAGCGCTACTGTTCGTAACAAACTGCTGGAACGACTGAGAAAAATATACGTATTCTTCACAGAAGGCAAAACGACCGTGTTCTCGGTTGTTTGGAAAAGCATGAAGGTTATAAATCCAAAAATGAGGTTCAAAATGGTTCTGAGCACTATAGGACTTAACATCTATGGTCATCAGTCCCCTAGAACTTAGAACTACTTAAACCTAACTAACCTAAGGACATCACACAACACCCAGCCATCACGAGGCAGAGAAAATCCCTGACCTCGCCGGGAATCGAACCCGGGAACCCGGGCGTGGGAAGCGAGAACGCTACCGCACGACCACGAGATGCGGGCCAAAAATGAGGTGCCAGCAAAAGTTCTCAATGGGTAACGCAATATTGTATCCAGAGCCTACTTTGCTTTATTTGATAATGTTTTACATTAATTAATGAACGCCTCTGGTATGTATTTCTTGGTTGGTTGGTTGGTTGTTTGGGGAAGGAGACCAGACAGCGAGGTCATCGGTCTCATCGGATTAGGGAAGGATGGGGAAGGAAGTCGGCCGTGCCCTTTCAGAGGAACGATCCCAGCATTTGCCTGGAATGATTTAGGGAAATCACGGAAAACCTAAATCAGGATCGCCGGACGCGGGATTGAACCGTCGTCCTCCCGATTGCGAGTCCAGTGTCTAACCACTGCGCCACCTCTCTCGGTATGTATTTTTTGCCCTGACGTTACATAGTATAAAGTGCGTTACATATTTTCTCCATTTTTCTTACGTTGTTCATATTGCTTCCACGTTTAATTGTCCATTCTCTGTTTATATCATATGTTTCAGTAGCAAGATAGCCGGCCGAAGTGACCGAGCGGTTCTAGGCGCTTCAGTCGGGAACCGCGCGGCCGCTACTGTCGCAGGTTCGAATCCTGCCTCGGGTATGGATGTGTGTGATGTCTTTAGGATAGTTAGGTTTAAGTAGTTCTAAGTTCTAGGGGACTGGTGACCTGAGATTTTAAGTCCCATAGTGCTCAGAGCCATTTTTTGAATAACAAGATAATATTATTAAGCGACAGACACAACATTTTATTAAAATTTTCTTCGAATGGTGTGTCGAAGCGTACATGAGTCACTCTGGCTTAAGCTCCTCCGACTTCTCGCCTCTGCTGCATTTTGACGGTTACGCCAACAAGAGTCGCTAATTACACTACTGGCCATTAAAATTGCTACACCACGAAGACGACGTGCTACAGACGCGAAATTTAACCGACAGGAAGAAGATGCTGTGATATGCAAATGATTAGCTTTTCAGAGCATTCACACAAGGTTGGCGCCGTAGGCGACACCTACCACGTACCGACATGAGGAAAGTTTCCAACCGATGTCTCGTACACAAAAAGTAGTTGACCGGCGTTGCCTGGTTAAACGTTGTTGTGATGCATCGTGTAAGGAGGAGAAATGCGTACCATCCCGTTTCAGACTTTGATAAAGGTCGGATTGTAGCCTATCGCGATTGCGGTTTATCGTATCGCGGCATGGCTGCTGGCGTTGGTCGAGATCCAATGACTGTTAGTAGAATAAGGAATCGGTGGGTTCAGGAGGGTAATACGGAACGCCGTGCTGGATCCCAACGGCCTCGTATCACTAGCAGTCGAGATGACAGGCATCTTATCCACATGGCTGTAATGGATCGTGCAGCCACGTCTCGATCCCTGAGTCAACAGATGGGGACGTCTGCAAGACAACAACCGTCTGCACGAACAGTTCGACGACGTTCGCAGCAGCATGAACCGTCAGCTCGAAGACCATGGCTGCGGTTACCCTTGATGCTGCATCACAGACAGGAGCGCCTGCGATGGTGTACTTAGCGACGAACCTGGGTGCACGAATGGCAAAACGGCATTTTTTCGGATGAAGCCAGGTTCTGTTTACAGCATCATGATGGTTGCATCCGCGTTTGGCGACGTAGCGGTGAGTGCACATTGGAAGCGTGTGTTCGTCATCGCCATACTGGCGTATCACCCGACGTGATGGTATGGGGTGCCACTGGTTACACGTCTCGGTCACCTCTTGTTCGCACTGACGGCACTTCGAACAGTGGACGTTACATTTCAGATGTGTTACAACCCGTGGCTCTACCCTTAATTCGATCCCTGCGAAACCCTAGATTTCAGCAGGATAATGCACGACCGCATGTTGAAGGTCCTGTACGGGCTTTTCTGGGTACAGAAAATGTTCGACTACTGCCCTGGCTAACACATTCTCCAGATCTATCAGCTACTGAAAACGTCTGGTCAATTGTGTCCGAGCAACTGGCTCGTCACAATACGCCAGTCACTACTCTTAATGAACTGTGGTATCATGTTGAAGCTTCATGGGCAGCTGTACCTGTACACGCCATCCAAGCTCTGTTTGACTCAATGCCCAGGCGTATCACGGCCGTTATTACGGCCAGAGATGGTTGTTCTGGGTACTGATTTCTCAGGATCTATGCACCCAAATTGCTTGAAAATGTAATCACATGTCAGTTCTAGCGTAATATATTTGTCCAATGAATACCCGTTTATCGTCTGCATTTCTTCTTGATGTAGCAGTTTTAATGGCCAGTAGTGTATCTACTTTTGGCTTTTTTTGTTATCCTTTCCGCTTCTTTCCCTCGTTATTCTTTCAGCTTTTTATTATTTTATTAGCTCCATAAACTTGTCTTTTTGTGTGTTATTATTTTTGTGTAAAATAATCACAAGACGCTCTCAGAATCAGATATTGCCACTTAACCATTTGCTTTTCAATGTTTTAGGACTTACTACATCTGTGTTTCAAGTTATTACATTATTATCGGTGCAGTAACTTGTACATTTGGCAAACCTATTACAGTCTTTATCTGTTGTACTCTTCATTCATTACTTGCTGCACAATTGTACATTTGATTAATATTCATAGACTTACAGTGGCGACATCTAACGAGCTAACGGCAGAGTCATACGTTGCGGCAACTGTGCCTGCAAATTGTTATGAATATTAGTGGTGTTGACAGTTCCGCTGGCACTGTGGTCTAGTTTACACCATATTTTAAATATGTGCAACGATGCTACACTAGTTTTGTGTGTATTTTGTGACCGTGCCACTATGACTATTATACTAGGACATGGTGTATAACAGTTTTACTTCGTCATATTTTAAGCGTATTTTTGCACACTGATGAAAGTAATAATTGTTCGTTATGGCATATCTGATTGCTTTAAGATGTAATCTGTCAACTACTTGTACTTGATTTCCCATGTTTTCGTACAGATTTGAAAATGGGCTGGCCGAAATCGGTTGTTTAAGGACCGAAAGTTTTGTGATCATTGACGGAAATATAAAGAGATTTATTCGAATCCCTGTTTTACTGAAATTAAAGGACCGACCCCACCTCTTCTGGTCGGCTCCCTTCGTCTCCACTCCTCTCCTAGCACAGCCTAAGTCTTGGTCGGGAACGGTATCCCTCTACACCCTCTCGAATTCCTCCTCCAAAGATCTTCCCACGCACTGTCCCAACTGCTACGTTCCCATGATGCTGATCTTCCTGGTTGACTAAGTCCACTCACCATCATTTCACTGGTCTATGCATCTACACTACTGGCCAATAAATTTGTTACACCAAGAAGAAATTGGACAATATGATTACACTTTCATGCAATGTGGGTTTATACACTCCTGGAAATTGAAATAAGAACACCGTGAATTCATTGTCCCAGGAAGGGGAAAATTTATTGACACATTCCTGGGGTCAGATACATCACATGATCACACTGACAGAACCACGGGCACATAGACACAGGCAACAGAGTATGCACAATGTCGGCACTAGTACAGTGTATATCCACCTTTCGCAGCAATGCAGGCTGCTATTCTCCCATGGAGACGATCGTAGAGATGCTGGATGTAGTCCTGTGGAACGGCTTGCCATGCCATTTCCACCTGGCGCCTCAGTTGGACCAGCGTTCGGGCTGGACGTGCAGACCGCGTGAGACGACGCTTCATCCAGTCCCAAACATGCTCAATGGGGGACAGATCCGGAGATCTTGCTGGCCAGGGTAGTTCACTTACACCTTCTAGAGCACGTTGGGTGGCACGGGATACATGCGGACGTGCATTGTCCTGTTGGAACAGCAAGTTCCCTTGCCGGTCTAGGAATGGTAGAACGATGGGTTCGATGACGGTTTGGATGTACCGTGCACTATTCAGTGTCCCCTCGGCGATCACCAGTGGTGTACTGCCAGTGTATGAGATCGCTCCCCACACCATTATGCCGGGTGTTGGCCCTGTGTGCCTCGGTCGTATGCAGTCCTGATTGTGGCGCTCACCTGCACGGCGCCAAACACGCATACGACCATCATTGACACCAAGGCAGAAGCGACTCTCATCGCTGAAGACGACACGTCTCCATTCGTCCCTCCATTCACGCCTGTCGCGACACCACTGGAGGCGGGCTGCACGATGTTGGGGCGTGAGCGGAAGACGGCCTAACGGTGTGCGGGACCGTAGCCCAGCTTCATGGAGACGGTTGCGAATGGTCCTTGCCGATACCCCAGGAACAACAGTGTCCCTAATTTGCTGGGAAGTGGCGGTGCGGTCCCCTACGGCACTGCGTAGGATCCTACGGTCTTGGCGTGCATCCGTGCGTCGCTGCGGTCCGGTCCCAGGTCGACGGGCACGTGCACCTTCCGCCGACCACTGGCGACAACATCGATGTACTGTGGATACCTCACGCCCCACGTGTTGAGCAATCCGGCGGTACGTCCACCCGGCCTCCCGCATGCCCACTATACGCCCTCGCTCAAAGTCCGTCAACTGCACATACGGTTCACGTCCACGCTGTCGCGGCATGCTACCAGTGTTAAAGACTGCGATGGAGCTCCGTATGCCACGGCAAACTGGCTGACACTGACGGCGGCGGTGCACAAATGCTGCGCAGCTAGCGCCATTCGACGGCCAACACCGCGGTTCCTGGTGTGTCCGCTGTGCCGTGCGTGTGATCATTGCTTGTACAGCCCTCTCGCAGTGTCCGGAGCAAGTATGGTGGGTCTGACACACCGGTGTCAATGTGTTCTTTTTTCCATTTCCAGGAGTGTAGATCCAGAGAAATCAGTACCCAGAACAACCACCTCTGGCCGTAATAACGGCCATGATACGCCTGGGCATTGAGTCAAACAGAGTTTGGATGGCCTGTACATGTACAGCTACCCATGCAGCTTCAACACGATACCGCAGTTCGTCAAGATTAGTGACTGGCGTATTGTGACGAGCCAGTTGCCCCGCCACCATTGACCAGACGTTTTCAGTTGGTGAGAGATATGGAGAATGTGCTGGCCAGGGCAGCAGTCAAACGTTTTCGGTATCCAGAAAGGCCCTTACAGGACCTGCAACATGCATTCGTGCATTATCCTGCTGAAATGTAGGGTTTCGCAGGGATCGAATGAAGGGTAGAGCCACGGGTAGTAACACATCTGAACTGTAACGTCCACTGTTTAAAGAGCCGTCAGTGCGAACAAGAGGTGACCGAGACGTGTAACCAATGGCACCCCATACCTTCACGCCTGGAGATACAGCAGTATGGCGATGACGAATACACGCTTCCAATGTGCGTTGACCGCGATGCAGCCAAACACGGATGCGACCATCATGATGCTGTAAACAGAACCTGGATCCATCCGAAAAAATCACGTTTTGCCATTAGTGCGCCCAGTTTCGTCGTTGAGTACACCATCGCAGGCGCTCCTGTCTGTGATGCAGCATCAAGGGTAACCGCAGCCATGGTCTCCGAGCTGATAGTCCATGCTACTGTAAACGTCGTCGAACTGTTCGTGCAGATTGTTGTTGTCTTGCAAACGTCCCCATCTGTTGACTCAGGGATCGAGACGTGGCTGCACGATCCGTTACAGCCATGCGGGTAAGATGCCTGTCATCTCGACTGCTAGTGATACGAGGCCGTTGGGATCCAGCACGGCGTTCCGTATTACCCTCCTGAACCCACCGATTCCATATTCTGCTAACGGTCATTGGATCTCGACCAACGCGAGCAGCATTGTCGCGATACGATACACCGCAATGGCGATAGAGGCTTTATCAAAGTCGGAAACGTCATGGTACCCATTTCTCCTTCTTTCACGAGGCATCGCAACAACGTTTCACCAGGCAACGCCGGTCAACTGCTGTTTGTGTATGAGAAATCGGTTGGAAACTTTCCTCATGTCGGCACGTGGTAGGTGTCGCCACCGGCGCCAACCTTGTGTGAATGCTCTGAAAAGCTAATCATTTCCATATCACAGCATCTTCTTTCTGTCGATTAAATTTCCCGTCTGTATCACGTCATCTTCGTGGTGTAGCAATTTTAATGGCCTGTTGCGTACTTTAATATAATGGCTCTGAGCACTATGGGACTTAACATCTTAGGTCATCAGTCCCCTAGAACTTAGAACTACTTAAACCTAACAAACATAAGGACATCACACACATCCATGCCCGAGGCAGGATTCGAACCTGCGACCGTAGCAGTCACGCGGTTCCGGACTGCAGCGCCTAGAACCGCAAGACCACCGCGGCCGGCTGCGTACTTTAATCAATCATCATCTTGCCTTTTTACTTTTTTAACTTATGCAACTGTCCCTTTGTCTTCTATCTTTTGTGAAACGTTCACATGCCATTTCATCTGTGTCAGTCTTTTAATTAATCAACAAATGCGTCTTTTATATTTTAAATTACAGATACAAATCCATGTGTTTTTACTACCTCAAACTTCCGTTTCGTCTACTACCGCGTCCACTTTTAAAATAAGTTTTAAACTTTTTACTCTCATATGACCATAGAGCGACGTCTTGTATCAGCTGAGAGCCCACCCTCCTCCAAAAGGGCCAAAGTGAATTAAATGAAAACAAAGAAAAAAAAGTTAAGGGAATTATCAGAGAACTATTATTTCCTTATACTTCGAAGTGAAAGACTGAAAACATACTAGATGAACGCCCTGTAGCAGTAATTCCTTCTGCAATCGGGGAGCACCACCTCGGCGTAATCCATCCCGCGGCAGCAGCGGCAGTAGTGGCGGCGGCATTACGGGGACGCCAGTCCGAGAAATTACTGCGACGGCCCGCTGTCGCAAAGTTTAGCCGGGGGCACGGGCCGCGGCGAAGAGATTTGTGTTTATTAGAGCGGGCGGGGCGCCATGTCCCGAGATCCTAGTTCGACCTCGTTTCTCGTGAATTAGGGAAGACGCTGTACGTATACATACATACGTATATATATATTCAGAGTCTGGGCCGGAGTATAATTGAATTACGCTGCCTCTGTAGGAGGCGGCATAAATCAAAGGCTTGTGGGGGTGGGAGGGAGACGGGACTGAGTCTGGATTGTTTATGCGGGCTGGGTAGGTCCCGACTTAGCCGAGAATACGACGTCGCGGGTTTGCCTAGGCTGCAGGCGCAAGCGCCACCGCCCAAACTTTTTGCGTAGCCGTAGCCGAGTCTCCGGAAGAAAATTTCAAAACACTCGCCGCCAGCCGTCTGGACGGAGATCAAAGGAGTTCTGATGGCCTGGCGCCAGTTCACTGCCGAGATGTCTAAAAAAAAGGGAGGTAAAAATTATATTGCTAGTATGCGTCTGGTGGAGAGGGCGTTGTTATGATCACAGCATTACGTTCGGCACGTGTGCCTGAATGTTCCAAAGACTGTGAGAGTGTTTAGGTTTCTTGGCCGAATTCTTAAACAAAAGCGGCCTACTCAATCTCTTTCTTGAAAGACTCTTATGCTCTCACATGTCGGACAATTCGGCAAACGGCCGAAATATTTTTGTGCCACAGTAAACATTTCTTTTGTTTTGATGAGAGACACACATGATTCTCTTGTAAAAAATCGCGTCTTCTCATCTGTCAGAGCAGAAAATATACGGTATAAAAGTATAACGCAATACTTCACGATTTACAGTTCGCTAGCTAATTTCGCCTGACACGAAGCGATTAGCTAACGCTCGATTCTTTAGGGAATCGTACCATCATGTATCAATGAGTTTCAAACTTACGAATCCTTTACAAAGCAAAGGAAATTTTAAAAAAATGGTTCAAATGGCTCTGAGCACTATGGGACTTAACATCTGTGGTCATCAGTCCCCTATAACTTAGAAGTAACTAAACGTAACTAACCTAAGGACATCACACACATCCATGCTCAAGGCAGGATTCGAATCTGCGACCGTAGCAGTCACGCGGTTCCATACTGTAGCGACTAGAACCGCACGGCCACACCGGCCGGCCGAAGTTTAGAAAAGGTTTGAAATTATGCATAACGCTGCAGTCTTACTTCGTGAACAGTGGAAATATATAAGCGATAGTTTTTCTTTCGTCATTTTGTGGGGTTTGTCAGCTACAAAAAAGTTTCACATTTGTTTGAAATTTTGTGTAATGTTTGTTGCAAGTCACTCACAAGGGAACATTCCTAAATGTAAATAAACGATCTTCATGAAACTGCGAGGATGTGTAGAGGTGGCAAATTATGCAATACATATTTTTGGTTTGTGACTACTTCCACTTTTGAGGGTTAAAACAAACCCCCACAAGTAACTTGGCAATTTGATATATTAGCTTTCGATAGAATATCTTAGAAACGATGATACATAGAAAAATGTTTTTCATATACATGTGATTCGTGATTAACGCTCTTAAAACCTGTTTAATCGACTTTTGTGATAATTTGTAATTTTGAAAAGTACACCACCGCAATCAGTTACTTTTGAAAAAAGAAAACCTTAATTACAACATAAATTAAAGAAGCTTTCAAGGCACAAACGGCTTTCAGCTCTGAGACCGTTTCTGAAATATCATTTTTGGAAAATAAGCTGTACACGACGTTCCGTCGGAGTATTTTCAACAGACACAATTAAAATATCTAAACACTTATTATTTTTCAAACTATTTATTTCCTTACATTTTATTTATCTTTTAAACTGTTATATTACGTTTTACACAGATGATTTTTTTTTACTGTTCAACATATGTGTATTTTGTTAATCGATAATAATACGTAACTCATAATTGTGTGACAAAATCATTACAATACTGTTCGTCTGTTAAGAAATGATGAAAACATAATGTTTGTTTACACCATGCACATAAAATGAACGACATTGTTGCGCACAATATACACGGCGGAGAAAGTAATACAAGGTTCGGCAGGATTTCAAATTTTTACGCCTGATCCTGTAAGTATCGTGAATTGTGTCAGGCCTATTTCAGTACATTGGTAAGCATTGGTGAAGAGGATTGATTATACGCTAGTGACTTCAGTTTGATTATATTGTTTCTCAACTGGAGACTGACATCATAATCATTCAACAAAACTAGGCCCGAAGATCTTCTCCAAAAGTTCAAACATCGAAAGCCATATCGACCCACGGGTGTACCTGTGGCGTCAAGCCCTTTAGGGTCATCAGATGAACACGTTCCTTGTCCTCAGATACGATACTCTAAACAGTTGTTAATCGTCCCAATAATCTATCAATAATACAGATTTTTCTTCCTCAGTGGGAAATAACGTTCTTCAAATATCTTTTGTCCTGATCAGACGTTTGTTTACCAGATTTCAATGCTCTGATAAGGACATTTGGTGCTTCAAAAAGAGATTCCTGAAGTCTTGGTCCAATCTCTCCACTAATTTCTTTTAAAACTATGAAAAGGCGGATGGTCAGCGTGAAAGAAACCGTTTTGAGTGTCGTTCCCGAAACAAAGAAACTAGTTAGTCTGGTGATCCCAGACGCCTCGAAGGCACAGGTACCGAAAGTATATGGGTTTCGCTATTGGAAGAATTTTGTGAAAAGAGTTTCAGATCTGGTTTTGTTGTATGATAATGATGTTAACTTCCACTCTAGAAACAAAATAGTCAGGCTGCAGTCCCTAGTACATAAACAATTCTCTTCGCCAAGGCTTACTAATGTACTGAAATATACCTGATACAAATCAACATATTTAGAGGATTATCCGTGAAAATTTGAAATCCTACTGAAATTTGTACTACATTATGGTCTTCGTTGTGTATATTATGTAAAGAAATTTCGTTCATTTTATGTGCATTATGTAAAAAAAGTTATGTTTAAATGATTCTTTTACAGATGGTAATTACACTAACTCAGCAAATGTCATGGGATAAAAATGGTTCAAGTGGCTCTGAGCACTATGGGACTTAACATCTAAGGTCATCAGACCCCTAGAACTTAGAACATCTTAAACGTAACTAACCTAAGGACATCACACACTCCCATGCCCGAGGCAGGATTCAAACCTACGACCGTAGCAGTCGCGCGGTTCCGGACTGAAGCGCCTAGAACCACTCGGCCACCGCGGCCGGCGTCATGGGATAGTAGGACACATAATGCGCCGGTGTGTTGTTTGCGTACCACACTCCCCATGCGCCAGCTGTAGTTGTATAGGAGACCTGTTGAGATGTGGTTGAGCAAGTGATTTGTGTAACACGCACCGTCGTCATGAGTTCACGCTGTTCGAAGGAGATAAGTTGATTGGTGCCGGCAGATGGGAATTAGGTTTCGGCGCTGGTGCAGAAATTCGGCTTCACACGTTCAACTGTGTCGAGGCTGTATCGTGAATGGCTGAATGAGGGTGTCGCAGTCCACAGCAAATGAACTACCCGCCATCCAGCCACCCTCGATTATCAGCCCATCCTCAGCACTGACAGAAGGGCAACAATGCAAGATAGACTAAGTTCAACACAGGACTTGCTAAACACGTCTTGCCGTAGCAACTTGGGTTCTGTGCGGTATGGGCACCGTCGCTCACACAGTGCCACTATTAACCGAACTTCAACGGCCACAATGGCTTGCGCTTGTCGCCATTCACCAGAGTTCGACACCGGAACAATGTAGTAAAATGATACGGTTGAACGAATTACGATTTCAACTGCACCATGCCGTTATGAGGCACGTGTGTGGAAAGAGCCACGTTAATCGATGGATCCCGCCTACCGGAAGGGTGTGGTCGAAGCCTGTGGTGTCTCTGTTATGGTCCGGGGTGCATTTTCCTGGTACGGGATGGGCCCACTACTTGTTGTGGAAGGGGACGTGAACGGTCCGCGGTATATTCATTGGAAGAATCCTAAGGAAATGCAATCCGAAAACAAAGGAAATAGGTTATAGTACGCTTGTTCGCCCAATGCTTGAATACTGCTCAGCAGTGTGGTATCCGTACCAGAGAGGGTTGATGAAGAGATAGAGAAGATCCAACGGAGAGCAGCGCACTTCGTTACAGGATCATTTAGTAATCGCGAAAGCGTTACGGAGATGATAGATGAACTCCAGTGGAAGATTCTGCAGGAGAGACGCTCAGTAGCTCGGTACGGGCTTTTGTTGAAGTATCGAGAACATACATTCACCGAGGAGTCAAGCAGTATATTGCTCTCTCCTACGTATATCTCGCGAAGAGACCATGAGGATAAAATCAGAGAGATTAGAGCCCACACAGAGGGATGCCGACAATCCTTCTTTCCACGAACAATACGAGACTGGAATAGAAGGGAGAACCGATAGAGGTTCTGAAGGTACCCTCCGCCACACACCGTCAGGTGGCTTCCGGAGTATGGATGCAGATGCAGATATTTAGCTGCTTCGGGACCATCTCCACTCAGTTTTGGCCTTCCAACACCCTGACGGTTCTGCGGTGCTTCAAGATGATAATGCGCCGCCACTTCGCTCATATGTCGCCCGAGAATGATTCCAGAAACATGCAGGGGAAGTCCAAAGATTGTGATGCCCATCTGAGAGCCCAGATTTGAACCCCATGAAGCATATCTGGGATGTCAAGGAAAGTAGGCTCGTTGCCATGGATTCTGTACCAGAATGGGCTGGCGTTCGGGAAACGATTTGGTGTCAGCTGCTTCCAGAGGAGTTCCAGGGGCATGTAGACTCACTTCCACGTTGTCTCACTGCAGTCCGCGTTGACAGAGGAGTCCCCTCGCTGTATTAGGTGCCTATCCAATGACATTTGCTAAGTAAGTATAGTGTAACGATTCTGTATCATAATAATGACAGACTTACTATTTTCCAGTTACAAAAGTACATATATGTGAAACGGAAAACTTAAAAACAACAAAGTAATGTAAAAAGTAATATAACAGCTTAAAACATAAAACAAATATAAGTAAAATAGATAATTAGAATAACAATAATAAATGTTTAGACGTTTTAATAGGTCTGTTAAAAATAGTCTGACAGCACGTTGTGTTCAGATTATTTTCCAAAAATGGTATTTCAGAAATCACCTTCATTACATATGGGTGTATATGGCTTGAACGCTTCTTTAGTTTATTATTATATTATTATTATACGCATAGTAGACCCTTTGTGCATCACGTAAAGCTTCTACAGTTATTCCTGCGGTTTTTCCATGAGACCTTCATTTTCTCGCTCATAGCTTTCTTTCTTTCATCCGTCCACTTTATACTGGTGTTCTTGGCTCTTACCGGGAGAGCGGTGTGCTGACCACATGCCCCTCCTATCCGCATCCTCAACTGAGGATGACACGGCGGTCGGATGGTCCCGATGGGCCACTTGTGGCCTGAAGACGGTGTGCTTTTTTGGCTCTTGTCTCTGGTTGGACTACCCACTTTTCTATTTTGCTTCTGTAGATGTTACAGTCTGCAGTGTCCGTAATGGTGAGTTGAGCATCGGTAATTTCTCTTCGTAGTTGTTCGGCACATGTCATACCTCTACGGTTTCCAGTGGCTTGAGTCTCTGACGTGTGAGTCTATACTCAGGGAGTCGGTGTATTTGTCCATAGAATTTAGGGCGTCTTTTTCTAATGTCAGCAGCGATATTTGAAATTTCCTCTGTAGTTTTGTTGGTTTGAAGTCTATATCCAGCTTCATTTTTTCGTGGTCCAAGGATTTTCCTAATGATCTTTCGTTCTTCTTTTTGTAGATTTTGTAGTAGCATCTTGTTATGGAGTGACAAGGTTTCTGCTGCGTATAGCACATCGGGTCTAATGACAGTGCTGTAGTGCCTGATTTTTGAATGCTTGGACATTCACTTTTTGTTGTCAGGTTGGTGTGTTCGACCGTAGGCTCTCTTTAGTTTTTGTGCTCGAGTATCTTGAGATAGTTTTTTCTAGTCCAATGGGTTCCAAAATTTCCCCCAGGTATTTGAACTGTGGAAATGCGTTTATCCGTTTATATTTTGTATGTTTAAGAGCGTACGCATAAATTCCGTTTTCTCAGAAGAAATTTGCAAGCCAACCTTCGCGGTGCATTCCTTGAGTATTTCTATTTGATGTAGTGCATTTTGTTCATTGTCTGCTAAAATTTCAAGGTCATCGGCAATTTGTATTATAACAAAATTTTTAATTTTTTGAAATCATTTAATGGTGATGGGATATTTTACAAAATTACAAATTATTACATAAGATTATACTAGTTTCAAGAACAGTGACTACGTATCAACTTCCATATGAAACACATTTTTTACGTATCATCGCATCAAAGTTATTCCCTCTAACCCTACTACGCCCAAGTACCTTTCGGGGTGTGTCTCACCCCTTAAAGGTGAAATGAGGCAACAAAAGTATTGCACTGTCTTGCCCCCTCTACACACCCACCAAGTTCCATCAAGATTGTTTACTTACACTAGGGAATGTTCCTTCGTAAGTGCTCTGATTCTCAGGTACTGGATGAAAATAGTCTGGGTATTTGAACGCTGTGAGTTACCCTGTCTCAAGACGTATACGTAGTTTGTAATTGTAATCGTTATAATACTGTGTTGATCCTTTCACAGAATACTCTCACATTGTACTACAACTGTTGACAGAACCATTAAAAACGCTTTAAGGAATGTAAATACAGTTGGTGTTCCCTGTCAACTAAATGTTGAACTTTCACAGAACACTGTACTCCGTACTGAGCAGATTTTGTAAGCACTTTAAATTATTAAATTCGGCAACTATTTTTATGAAACATTTAAAATAAAAATAAAATTTGCCCTGGAGGCTATTACACAGGAACCTGCAACAGGGGATACTGCGGTGACAAAAGTCATGGGATACCGATGTGTAAAGTCCTGAACAAAGCGAGCGAGACCCCTCGCCTTTTACTTATGCTCATCTGCACAGCTTTAAAGTTTGCTACACAACATAACACGCAAGGTGACGAAGTGCTACCAACAAACTGCGCACAGGAGTGAAATTGACAAACTATCCGAACTTTGTCAGACAGTTTTCGGTCATGTCTAAGACTATATTAATGGTGATTATTGTGTTAAATACAGCAGGTAAATATAAGATATAAACGAAAGAGGAAACACTATTTCGTATTAGCTATACTAATAAAAATGAATTTCAGCTTATCGAGATAACATAACTGCTTTAGTAAGACAAAATACCCCAGATCGTTACGAATTAGCAAAATATTATGCTTATTCGGCTGCGAAACGGACTGTGTCAACGTTCAGACAAGTCATATCGGGTTCAAATGGCTCTGAGCACTATGGGACTTAACTTCTTAAGTCATCAGTCCCATAGAACTTAGAACTGCTTAAACCTAACTAACCTAAGGACATCACACACATCCATGCCCGAGGCAGGATTCGAACCTGGGACCGTAGCGGTCGCGCGGTTCCAGACTGTAGCGCCTACAACCGCTCGGCCACACCTGTCGGCCCAGCCATATTGGATTACTTTTCCTGACCTACGATGAAAGTGTGCAAATTTAGCAATGTGTGAAGATTCATAACGAAATTCAGTTAAAAATCATTCAGTGCCACACGTAAGTCAATTCAATTATTGACAGAAGCGGAAAAAGTAGGCAGTAACAAGTATGAAATTCTATAATATCTTCATATTTACATCAACAGGGCGCCGGTACATAATAAAGGTAGCAATAAAACGTATTGGGAGCGCGAGAATTTCTTAAAATTGCTTTACTGATAATCTATCTGCCTCCATCGAGATTAGAACCGAAAACAAACCAGACCTCCCTTGTAGTATCAAACACCTTTCACTACGCTAGCAGACAACCCAGGCAAACAGCCCTCTAATATTACCCCAGAGATGAATAAGCCGGCAATTTCGAAATGAAAATGGCAAAATGATCTGCACTTTCTGTTGCATAGAGCTTTCTGGGCTCAAAAACAAGAATTTTCTACTTTTGTGTTACCGCTTATGTGACAATCATTCGAGATGTTTATCGAAATAACAAAATACTGTTATTAGCGAATAAATTTAGTAGGATAATTCTGCACCACCCCAGGAAATAAACAGATACATAGCTGGCAAACGTATTCTACAGTGTTTAGAATTCTCCATTAGACTCGCCACAGCCAGAAAACGTTCATTAGCCGAAGTGTTTCTTAGCTAGCTAGCAATGGGAATTCTCGCACTTCCAAAATGCGGTGGCATTAATACTGGGATCTGAATTACCACGTGTATAGCAAATGGATTTTATTTGCATTACTGTAAACATGATTTGGATCGAAAGCATAGCTACGAGTAATATGCTGATGTATCGACTACAAGTAGAACATTTCCAATAAAAAGCAGGGGCAATTACTTATGCGGCCCTCATCTTCAGTAACTGTCGTAGCTATTTTCGTTGTTAGTATTTCGTCACCTAAATCGGTAAAAATGGAACCCTACTAGTCTCACTTTCTTGACCGTCTGTCGTCTGTCATCCAACTCTTAAAACCCGTTTACCTCGAGTACAGGTAGACATAATAAGCGGAAATCAATTAGGCATCCATCCTCTTCCGTAACATCAAATACATTTTAGTTACTCTATGTTAAATGAACTGCGCGGAAAATCATTTACCAGAAGTGAATAACATAAAAGTAGAAAATTCTTGTTTTTGAGTCCAGAAAGCTCTGTGCAACAGAAAGTGCAGATGATTTTGCCATTTTCATTTCTAAATTGCCAACTTATTCATGTCTGGGGTAATAATAGAGGGCTGTTTGCCTGGGTTGTCTGCTAGCGTAGTGAAAGGTGTTTGATACTGCAAGGGAGGTCTGGTTTGTTTACGGTTCTAATCTCGGTGGAGGCAGATAGATTATCAGTAAAACAATTTTAAGAAATTCTCGCGCCCCCAATTCGTTTTATTGCTACCTTTATTCTGTACCGCCACCCTGTGGGTGTAAATATGAAGATCTTGTAGAATTTCATACTCGTTACTGCCTACTTTTTCCGCTTCTGTCAATAATTGAATTGACTTACGTGTGGCACTGAATGATTTTTAACTGAATTTCGTTATGAATCTTCACACATTGCTAAATTTGCGCACTTTCATGGTAGGTCAGCAACGGTAATCCAGTATGACTGGTCTGAACGTTGACACAGACCGTTTCGCGGCCGAATGGGCATAATATTTTGCTAATTCGTAACGATCTGGGGTACTTTGTCTTACTTAAACAGTTATGTTGTCACGATAAGCTGAAATTCATTTTTATTAGTACAGTTCATACTAATTAAAGTGTCTTCTTTCATTTATACTTTATATTTACGTGTTGTGTTTTACACAATAATCAGCATTAATATAGCGTTACACTCGATGAGAACAGTCTGATAAAGTTCGGATAGTTTGTCAATTTCACGCCTGTGCATAGTATGTTGGTAGCACTTCGTCGCCTTGCCTGTTATGCTCTGTAGCAGACTCTGAAGCTGTGCGGATCAGCATAACGAAAAGGGGAGGGGTCTCGCTCGTTTTGTCCACGGCTGTATATGCAGATGGCAGTAGTATAGCGTGCACAAGGTACGAAAGGGCAGCGCATTGGCGGAGATGTCATTTGCACTCAGGTGATTAACGTGAAAAGGTTTTCCACGTTGTTATGCCCGCACGACGGCAGTTAACAACTCTGAACGCGGAATGGTAGTTGGAGCTAGACGTATGGGGTATTATACTTCGGAAATCTTTAGGGAATTCAGTATTCCGAGAGCCACAATGACAAGAGTGTGCCGAGAATACCAAATTTCAGGCATTACTTCTCACCAAGGACAGCGCAGTGGCCGACAGCCTTCACTTAACGATCGAGAGCACCGGCGTCTGCATAGTTATCAATGCCGGCAGACGAGCCACACTGCTTGTAATAACCGCTGAAATCAGTGTGAAAATACAACGAACATACCCGTTAGGAATGTATCGCTAATTTTGCTATAATGCGCTAGGGCAGTAAACGACAGACTCGGGTACCTTTGCTATCAGCACGACATTGCCTCCATCGTCTCTGCTGGGTTCGTGACCATATTGCTTTGGATCACAGACGACTGTAAAATCGTGGTCTGGTTAGCTGGGTCCCGATTTCATTTGGTAAGAGCTGATGGTAGTGTTAGAGTGTGGTGCAGAGTCCACGAAGCCATTGACCCAAGTTGTCAACAAGGCACTCTGCAATCTAATGGTGGCTTTGTAATGATGTGGGCTGTGTTTACACGGAATGGACCCATCATTGACTGGAAATGGTTTTGCACTGTTACTTGTAGACCTTTTGCAGCCATTCATAACGATGGAATTTGTATGGATGACAGTGCGCCGTGTCGCCCGGCCATAGTTGTTCGCGACTGGTTTGAAGAATATTCTGGACAGTTCGAGTGAATGGTTTGACTAACCAGATCACCTGACACGAATCACATCGAACATTTATGAGATATAATCGAGAGATTAGTGCGCAAAAATCCTCCACCGGCAACACTTTCGCAATTATGGACGGCTTTAGAGGCAGCATGGATAGATATTTCTTCAGGGACTTATAAGACTTGTTAAGTCCATGCCACGTCGAGTTTCTGCGCTACAGAGGGGAAAATAAAGTGCGACACGATATTAGAAGGTGTCCCATAAATTTTGTCACCTCAGTGTAGATAGATGGATCAGAATAATAAAGAGACTGACAGTTGAGGAAGAAAGAGGAGTATGTAGCTTCGCTGTTATGGGCATCCACAGTATGGATCCGGTAGCAACAGATGTGTTCTGTACTGAATATCTGAATCCATTCATACGTTCCCTGGTAACGTCCAATGGCGAATTTTCAATGTACGACCGTAAGTCTTTCACTTCCATAAGCAATTATACAGTTTGATAAACACATATGGTAAAAGAATCATACCGCACGGAGAAACAAAGCACAGAGCAACAGGTCACAATGGTTATGTTACAGATCCTGTTTGTTGTCCACTGCCGTTTGGCAACTAGCAGCTGAGGTGGGTGAGCGATACGACACCTACGCGCGGGATAGGTGTGACTAACATTTGCAGTCTGATTGGTTTTGCTATCGCATGTGTTCTGTAAACAGCTAGATGTCAGTCCTTTTGTTATTATGGTTTAAGTATACACACAATATTCACAAAACGAAGGCACTATTTCGAGCTGGAATTTTTCTGAAGATCATTTCCGAACAAATGTTTGTAGACAGAGAGCGACAGAAACGTTACCTCACAACTGATTGTAGTATAAAAATAACTGGCAATACTGTATACATACTCAACGATGCTTTTATACACCTGATAGGATTTGATCTACCTGGATAGTTAATTAATATTGAACACTTCGCTATTTACACAGTTATTCAGTTTGTCATTAATAAATTACTGTTTCTCAGAGCGAATTATTTCACCCGATCTTCAAGGGAGACTGTTCTCAAAGAATGATGTAGGATCATGTTGTCCTGTTTCTGAGTCTGACTTTCAGTTTCTTCGTGACTTCTTCATTAAGCTCTCTTTTATAACAAATACTTTATTTGTGATCCATTACTTCATTTTTACGTTATTCTCCTCTACCATGAGTTTGCTGTCATTGGAAAGTCTTGCAGCCTGCTACTCATTTCGAAGTGAAAGACATTTCGTACATCTGCTTGCTCACGTAAGCCGTTTTGAATGAACCTCTTAAGTACCGTCATTCCTTCGTCTATACATGTGCTTGTTTTCTGCTTTAACATCAATACTTCGACTTCCACATCGAATTTATTAAAATAAAAGTCATAACTTCGGCATTTATACCCATGATGTCTGCTAATATATTAGTACTTGTGACAACAATATAAATGTTTGCTTTTGCTCTTTCGTGATGATACTATTCTCCGCATCAACACCTTAATTGCTGACAAACTCACATCGGTGCCACCTAATTTATTTAAGACTTCGTACTCCGAATTCCCAAGAGATGAATAAGAGCCGTTAGGAATGTGGAACGATTGAGGTACCATTAAACTAAACTAACAAACCACTCCACCCCATTCCAGTTATATCTAGCAGATATCAACAAACATTGATACTGCAGGAATTTCGTCTTGATTACTTTTTAATGCCTCATAAATCAAAATACAGAAAAGCAGGTAGTGTGGAAAGTCCACAGCTTTTGCTCTAACGAAGTAGGCTACTGTTTTTATCTACTACTTCATATTAAGCATTTACGGAAGCTTACTGATTTCGGCCTACACTATCCATTGACTATTGAGAAAAAACTAACATTTGATTAGTTGTTGTTGTGATCTTCAGTCCTGAGACTGGTTTGATACAGCTCTCCATGCTACTCTATCCTGTGCAAGCTTCTTCATCTCCCAGTACCTACTGCAACCTACATCTTTCTGAATCTGCTTAGTGTATTCATCTCTTGGTCTCCCTCTACGATTTTTACCCTCCAATACTAAATTAGTGATCCCTTGATGCCTCAGAACATGTCCTACCAACCGATGCCTTCTTCTAGTCAAGTTGTGCCACAAACTTCTCTTCTCTACAATTCTATTCAATACCTCCTCATTAGTTATGTGATCTACCCATCTAATCTTCAGCATTCTCCTGTAGCAGCACATTTCAAAAGCTTCTATTCTCTTCTTGTCCAAACTATTTATCGTCCACGTTTCGCTTCCATGCATGGCTACATTCGGTACAAATACTTTCTGAAACGACTTCCTGACACTTAAATCTATACTCGATGATAACAAATTTCTCTTCTTCAGAAACGCATTCCTTGCCATTGCCAGTCTACATTTTATATCCTCCCTGCTTCGACCATCATCAGTTATTTTTCTCCCCAAATAGCAAAACTCCTTTACTACTTTAAGTGTCTCATTTCCTAATCTAATTTCCTTAGTATCATCCGAATTAACTCAACTACATTCCATTATCCTCGTTTTGCTTTTGTTGATGTTCATCTTAAATCTTCCTTTCAAGACACTATCCACTCAGTTCAACTGCTCTTCAAAGTCCTTTGCTGTCTCTGACAGAATTACAATGTCATCGGCGAACCTTAAAGTGTTTATTTTTTCTTCATGGATTTTAATACCTACTCCAAATTTTTCTTTTGTTTCCTTTATTGCTTGTTCAATATACAGATTGAATAACATCGGGGAGAGGCTACAACCCTGTCTCACTGCCTTCCCAACCGCTGCTTCATTTTCATACCGCTCGACTCTTATAACTGCCATATGGTTTCTGTACAAACTGTAAATAGCATTTCGCTACCTGTATTTTACCCCTGACACCTTCAGAATTTGAAAGAGAGTATTCCAGTCAACATTGTCAAAAGTTTTCTCTTTGGCTACAAATGCTATAAACGTAGGTTTCCCTTTTCCTAATCTAGCTTCTAAGATAAGTCGTAGGGGCAGTATTGCCTCACGTGTTCCAATATTTCTACGGAATCCAAACTGATCTTCCCTGAGGTCGGCTTCTACCAGTTTTTCCATTCCTCTGTAAAGAATTCGCGTTAGTATTTTGCAGCCGTGACGTATTAAACTGATAGTTCGGTAATTTTCACATCTGTCAACACTTGATTTCTTTGGGATTGGAATTATTGTATTCTTCTATAAGTCTGAGGATATTTCGCCTGTCTCATACATTTTGCTCACCAGATGGTAGAATTTTGTCAGGACTGGCTCTCCCAAGGCTGTCAGTAGTTCTAATCGAATTTTGTCTACTCCCGGGGCCTTGTTTCGACTTATGTCTTTCAGTGCTCTGTCAAACTCTTCACGCAGTATCATATCTCCCATTTCATCTTCATCTACATCCTCTTCCATTTCCATAATTTTGCCCTCAAGAACATCGCCCTTATATAGACCCTCTATATACTCCTTCCACCTTTCTGCTTTCCCTTCTTTGCTTAGAAGTGGGTATCCATCTGATTTCTTGATATTTATACAAGTGGTTCTCTTTTCTCCAAAGGTCTCTTTAATTTTTCTGTAGGAAATATCTATCTTACCCCTAGTGAGATAAGCCTCTACATCCTTACATTTGTCCTCTAGCCATCGCTGCTTAGCCATTTTGCACTTCCTGTCGATCTCATTTTTGAGACTTTGTATTCCTTTTTTCCTGCTACACTTACTGCATTTTTATACTTTCTCCTTTCATCAATTAAATTCAATATTTCTTCTGTTACCCAAGGATTTCTACTAGCCCTCGTCTTTTTACTTACTTGATCCTGTGCTGCCTTCATTACGTCATCCCTCAAAGCTACCCATTCTTCTTCTGCTGTATATCTTTCCCCCATTCTTGTAAATGGTTCCCTTATGCTCTCCCTGAAACTCTGTACAACATCTGGTTTAGTCAGTTTATCCAGGTCCCATCTCCTTAAATTGTCACCTTTTTGCGATTTCTTCAATTTTAATCTACAGTTCATAACCAATAGATTGTGGTCAGAGTCCACATCCACACCTGGAAATTTCATACAGTTTAAAATCTGGTTCCTAAATCTCTGTCTTACCATTATATAATCTATCTGAAACCTGTCAGTATCTCCAGGTTTCTTCCATGTATACAACCTTCTTTTATGATTCTTGAACCAAGTGTTTAATATGAACATTAATTATAATCGAAAATTAAATCCTCTACCTGCATGCGGGAGAGTACTGAAAACAAATTCTACCGAATTTTTTATGTGAAAATTTTTAAATATTTTCAATAAAACAAACTTTCTACAGCTTTATTCTACGAATTTATATTCCAACGTAGTCACTCTGGCGACGAACATACTTCTCCCTACAAGGAACAAATTTGTTATTACCGTTTGACTTTGTTGACGGAGCCACAGTCTCACTTCTGCTTGCACAACCTAATCACTATTATAGTGAAGTCCTCGAATATGTTCTTTAGGTTTTAGAAACAGATGAAAGTCGAATGGGATCAAGTCGGGATGACTGTGAATGAAAGGCGTCCGATTATTGCATACGTCACAGCGCTCGTGTCTGCTCTAGCATTGCTATGCTGAAGGAGAGGGTGGTCCATGGGCTGCGGACGAAACTCGATTAAAACATGCTGTTCCTCACACCGCCATGTTACACGCCACAATTCAGAACCCTCTAGCGGTAGAGGGCTGAAGATGTGTAGGCCAACATTTTTTTTTATTTATCCCAAAACGCTTTAAGAATTTTCCCAAAAATTTCGGAGGCATTGCTTTCTAGCACGCCCTCGTATAATGACAGATTATTAAACAAACTCTGTCAGTTATTAATTAAATTCCACATCGAATACTAAAATCTCCAGATATATTAACGTAGTACGGGTACACTATAGGGAGATACGGGTAATGTACAATATGTAAAAGAACTGAAACGTCCTCTTAGAAAAATTAATGAATTACTGGGCTGATAAGCCCCTACGTTATTTGCTTTTCAAACAGCTAAGCAAAACTGAACGTACTCAGACATTTCGCATTTCGCTCTTTACCTATTCTGATCAACACTAAACTGATACACAATATTTTTAGCGCAACGCAATCTGACTTTCAATAATCCCTACAAAAGAATGGGCCCGACTAACATTAAACTATACCTCTCACAAATCACTTACCTCACAAAAATCTTCGTTACTCAAGCTACTGCAATACAGCGAGCGCCACTACTGCCAGCTAAATAAAAGATTGAAACTACTGATAGGCATTGTTAGCTAATGAAAGATTTTGATATAGAACAAATAATGTATTTACCTTAATAGTGTTCAAAAGTCATAATATATATATATCAGTCCATGATATCCAATATTACAAATTTACTCTTTCTGATGGACACAAGTCCAGATCGTCCGCTCTCAAAATTCCGCCATCTCTCTCCCCACATCCACCACCGCTGGCGGCTCACCTCCAACTGTGCAACGCTACGTGCTGTTAACAGCCAACTGCCCAACACTACAGTAGAAAATTCGAACAATGCCACACAGCCACAGACTGCACACTGCACAGCCAGTGACTTTCATACAGAGCGCTACGTGGCGGTGGCGTTACCAATATAAGAACCTATACAGCCTACTTACATAGCCCCCATGCTCCCCACAAAAAATTTTACAAATTGTTTTGGGCCATGTCCAACCCAGATTTGATAAAAATTTTCATAATTACAATAACAAAGAAATCAAATGCACACACTTATCGATACAATGTTGGTCAAAAGCTAAAATTTTCTCACAGTCCATAAAGACAGTCCTGATCATTCATCACAGTAAAATTGCAGTGTATTTTTTTTTCTCAAAGTCTGAGCAGTAAAAGAGAATGCACCAGGAAGTAGTGGATTACCATGCAGTCTTGAAGAAGTAGTGTAGTCCTTCCAACGGAAAGACAGTGCTGACTCTTGACATGCAGACAGGCAATGGGCCACAACAGAGCAAACCCACAACAGAGTCAGTCGAAGTTTTAAAGAATATTGGTAAGTAGGTCATCACAGAGCAGACCACTGTAGTCCTGGTAGAGATTATGGTATTGGTGGGCCACCAGAGGTGCAGACCCAGTGCAGTCCTTGTAGAAATAATGGTATTGGTGAGCCATCAAAGGTGTAGACCCACTGTAGTCCTTGTAGAGATGGCCGGCAGCCATCTGTTGCGACTGTGCAGGTGCACAATCACCATTGAAGAGTCTTGCGGACAATATAGAAAATCCATGGACCACCACTTGAGCACTCACAATGTTTTTGGAATTGTTCTTAGAACCAGCAATGCTGTTAACCAGTCCCTTGCTGAATTACTAACACACGTGGAAGCACTAACAGTCCTCTTTTTTCTCACATATTGTGCATATACTATGACCAACAGAAATGAGTGCAGTGAAATGTATGCTTACAAGTTACTTAATTTGATGAACTGGTGTCCATTACAATTTTATAACATGAGAATACAATTACAAAGATACAGAAAACAGCCTTGAAACATAATAATACAGATAACATTTGTAGTAATACAGGCTCTACAAAAGAATAGAGATAGACATATACATCAGTGTTACAGGAATTATAACATAAGTAAATATATAAAATAATGAGAATAGTTTTCGAAACATTAATTTCACACATGAGCATTGAAACAGAACAGAATAAATAATGTCTAAACATCTTTACAAAGTAAATAACATATTAAAAATGTAAATTATATTTGAGGATAACAGTATACCTCATTACAGTGAATGTAGCTGAGTATTAGAACAATTCTGCAACATGAGTCTTATCAGATAAACATATAAAGACAGGAATAACACAAATATACAAAAGTACACAAACACGTAGCGGAATAATAGAAAAGGAAAGGACAGGTTTTGTTTTACTGCAGTATCTTGCAAACAACACTTTCTTTACTTATTGGAGATCTCCCTTCTTTCATCAGTATTCCCAAAAAGTCTTATCTATACCTGCTTTCTGTATTCTATTCATATTTCTTTCAAAATAATTATTTCTCAGTGTGTTTTTCTGAACCAAGTTTCAGAGTGTCCATTTGTGTTGAAATCGTATCTACTGCGTCCTTTAAGTTTTCCTGAGTTTTTGCAAGTTGCGTAAACTGAGTCAATTTTAGCTTGCAAGGTCTCATGATTTCCATGAACAATAGTTTGCAGTTCTTTTATGGCTGCTTCATGATTCTGTAATGTATTTTCATGCCGCGAAAAAATAGGTTGGAAATGGTCACAAATTTGTGTTTTTACGTCATTAAAACTTTTTCACATTTTGATTCGATTTTATGTAACTCAGTAATTAAATCTTCACGTGTTTGTTCAAGAGTGGTGTGAAGATTTTGTTCCATTGCGTCTAACTGTTGCTGTGTTTGTCTCTGGTGTTGTTCCATTGTGTCTAACTTTTGAAGATTTTGTTCCATTGTTTCTAATTTTTGTAGCCTTTGTCCCATTTGTTGCATTAACTGTAATAACAATGCACTGGTGTATGAAACATGTTCCTCAGTGCTGTTCGGCAGTGCATTTGAACCAGCAATATTCGCATTTTGAAAAGAAGAAAATGTGTCTTGATTTATTTGAGAAAACCGTGAGGACGCAAAACATGAATCTACAGTATTTGCAAGATTGTGTCCTGTCATTTCGGACTCTTGAGGCGAGCTGTTGCCGACTGATCGATCGATAATGCTTCCCTGTTCACTATTTGTTTCACTGTCTACGCTATTATTTGCCGCCCGCTCCATTTCCCTATGCACAATTACCAAATTACTAGTTTGAACACTAGTTAATTCATTACACAGTTGTGCTAACACACTGCTTTCGTCTTCACTGTCATTTCTCAGTTTACTTGGAGCCTAGTATTACGTTTTTCACACGCCATTATTGTCACAATATTTCTCACGACAACACAGAAAAGCAAACTTGAAGAGCAAAATAAGAAAACACATTAACATAGCACTGAAAATAATATCTACTTAATCGCAAGCGCAGCTGCGGAATACTTGATGCAAATCTACATGCATGCCACAACTGTTTTATTGAACAACAATGAAAAACTACAACTACAAAGGAAATTCTCTCTATAATTACGCGCTAGCAATAAACAATAGCTACACTAATTACAGAAACTACAAGGGTCGAATATGAAACGTCCCCTTAGAAAAATTAATGAATTACTGTGCTGATAAGCCCCTACGTTATTTGCTTTTCAAACAGCTGAGCAAAACTGAACGTACTCAGACGTTTCACATTTCGCTCTTTACCTACTCTGATCAACACTAAAATGGCACACAATATTTTTAGCGCAACGCAATCTGACTTTCAATAATCCCTACAAAAAAATGGCCCTGACTAACATTAAACTATACCTCTCACAAATCACTTACCTCACAAAAATCTTCGTTACTCAAGCTACTGCAATACAGCGAGCGCCACTACTGACAGCTAAATAAAAGATTGAAACTACTGAAGGCACTAACTACTGATAAGCATAGTTAGCAAATGAAAGATTTTGATAGAGAACAAACAATGTATTTACCTTAATAGTGTTCAAAAGTCATTATATATATATATATATATATATATATATATATATATATATATATATACTCTGAGATGAAGAGGTTATCACAGGATAGGAATATGAGAGGAATTCGTGGCGGGCCGCATGAAACCAACCAGAAGACGGAACACTTTGGCCCTTAGCATTCTTAGCGGGAAGCATTATATATATATATATATATATATATATATATATATATATATATATATATCAGTCCATGATATCTAATATTACAAATTTACTCTTTCTGATGGACACACGTCCAGATCGTCCGCTCTCAAAATTCCGCCATCTCTCTCCCCACATCCACCACTGCTGGCGGCTCACTTCCAACTGTGCAACGCTACGCGCTGTTAACAGCCAACTGCCCAACACTACAGTAGCAAATTCCAGCAATGCCACCCAGCCACAGACTGCACACAGCACAGCCAGTGATTTTCATACAGAGCGCTAGGTGGCGGTGGCGTTACCAATATAAGAACCTACACAACCTACTTACAGAACCAACAGGGAATAATAAGAGTGGACGACCAAGAAGAAAGTGATCTGATTAAAAAGGGTGCAAGACAGGGATTTAGTCTTTAGCCCCTACTGTTCAATATGTGCATCAAGGGTGCAATGATGGAAATATAAGAAAGGTTCAGGACCGGAATTAAAATTCAAGGTGAAAGGATATCATTGATACTATTCGCTGATGACACTGCTATCCTGAATGAAAGCAAAGAAGAATTACATTATCTGCTGAATGGAGTAGTCCAACGAGTACAGAATATGGATTGAGAGCAAGCTGAAGAAAGACGAAAATAATAATAAGTAGCAGAAATGAGAATAGCGAGAAACTTGACGTTAGGACTGGTGACCACGAAGTAGATGAAATTAAGAAATTCTGTTACATAGGCACCAAAATAACTCACTGAGGGACAGAGCAAGGACGAGATAAATCCAAGTTATCACTGGCAAAAAGGGCATTCCTGGCCAAGAGAAGCCTACTAGTATCAGACAGTCTTAGTCTGAGGAAGAAATTTCTAAGAACGAACGTTTGGAGCATAGCATTGTATGGTAGTGAACCTTGAACTGTGAAAAATCTAGAACAGAAAAGAATCGATGCTTTTCAGATGTGATGGTACAGCCGAATTTTGAAAATTAATTGGACCGATAAGGTTCTGCGAAGAACCGGAGAGGAAAGGAATATGTGGAACACACTGACAAGGAGAAAAATGGTTCAAATGGTTCTGAACACTAAGGGACTTATCTTCTGAGGTCATCAGTTCCCGAGAACTTAGAACTACTTAAACCTATCTAACCTAAGGACATCACACACATCCATGCCCGAGGCAGGATTCGAACCTACGACCATAGCGGTCACGCGGTTCCAGACTGTAGCGCCTAGAACCGCTCGGCCACCCCGGCCGGTGGCAAGAAGAAGTGACAGGATGATAGGACACCTGTTAAGACATTAGGGAATGACTTCCATGGTACTAGAGCAAGCTGTAGAGGGCAAAAACTGTAGAGGAAGACAGAGATTGGAATTCATCCGGCAAGTAATTGGGGACTTAGGTTGCAAGAGCTACTCTGAGATGATGAGGTTATCACAGGATAGGAATATGAGAGGAATTCGTGGCGGGCCGCATGAAACCAACCAGAAGACGGAACACTTTGGCCCTTAGCATTCTTGAATCATAACATCTCAATAATTGTAATTATTCCACCGTTCTGTTTTCCTTCTCTCGTTGTTGATCGGGCGTTAAACCAGAATCACTAGATGCTCCCCTTTTACGCTGCTGAAATTTTACTTCTCAAAGAGGGGGTATAGCATAGTTCGACTTATTCCCAGTCACAGTCATGATACACATATAATGTACACTGACGACTCAAAAGGTTTACGGCAACTGACCGTCGCGAGATTTTGACGCAGTAAGAAAAAGTATACAAAAAAGTATACGAGTGGGGCCAAGACGAATCGAGAATCATTCTTGTTACGATAAGGGCCGCGGATCGGATCTTGACGAAGGGAAGACTGAATTTGAGATTGGTAATGATCTCTGAAACAGCATGATACTGCTTGTGAGCGTCCACGGAAGTGGTGAGAGGACTGTGCCGAAGTTGGCGAGGTTCTGGAAGTCCACAGATTGTCGTCTCTGTAAGGCGGGGCAGAGCTGTCTTCAGACTTCATTGCTGTTGCAGGCACAGGTGTTACAGAACACATAGCTGAACAAAGAGCTCCACACCGGCTGCTGTGGCCGAGCGGTTCTAGGTGCTTCAGTCCGTCACCGCACTGCTTCTACGGTCGCAGGTTCGAATCCTGCCTCGGGCATGGATGTGTGTGATGTCCCTAGTTTAGTTAGGTTTAAGTAGTTCTAAGTCTAGCGCACTGATGACCTCAGATGTTAAATCCCATAATAATTAGACCCATTTGAACCACAGAGCTATACAACGAACGACGCCCACCTGTTCCCCTGTTGACCCAACGACATCGCCAGTTGAGACTGTAGTGGGGACAGCTCTTTGACAGTGACAGCTGCAGCCTACGTTAACATTACATCGGACCATCTCTATTCATTCATGCTTGATGTCGTCCTCGATGGCATCTTTCAGCAGGATAACTGTCCGTGTAACAAGACCAGAATAGTGATGACCTTACGTAAAGGAACTTGGCCACCAAATTTGCATGATATGAAACTGATGGAACACATCTCGGCCGCTATCGGGCGTCAACTCCACGCTCAGAAACCACCTACCCGTAAATTACGGGACCCGCGTGGTCTGTACGTAGACTTCTGGTGCCACACACCGCTACAAACCTTCCAAAGACATGTCGAATCCTTGTCTTGCAGAGTTGATGTCGTATTGATTTCCAAAGACGGACGAAAACAATATCAAACAGGTGGTCATAATGTTTTGGTTCATCGGTATAGTTACTCTTAAGAAATAAATACATGCTGTGGCCAGGATTCTGCAGATACTGCGATAAAGAATATCACAATACGCACTTAAGTAGGTTAGGAACGGACATCCCTATACAGAGCAATCATAGAAGCTCGTACAAGCAACCCAAGTTGGAAGAAGCATTGGGTGACGGGAGAAATCAGTTGATTGCCGAAAAATGAAAATTTGAAAAAGTTTATAGGAAGGAAGGAATAACGCAATAGCGACCGATGAAGAATGAAATTAATAGAATACGGAAGGAAGCTAAAACGAAATGGCTATACAAAAAGAAGTTGTCGTCGGGAGGACACATTCAGCAAATAGAAAAGTAAAAGCAACTTAAGGTGAAATTAAAAGCAAGAGCAGCAAAGTTAAGAGTGAAAAGGAAATCACACCGCTAAACGCAGTGAGCCCACCGGTGGTAAGAGTACAGTGAGGGCCTCTTCGTGGACGAAGAACTGTATGCTGATATTACAGAAAAAAAAAATGGAAATCTATTTGTAAGACGCATGGGATCAAGAATTTGGATCAAGAGTTTTACCAAACTTTAAAGACCAATAGACAAACAAAACAGGTAAGACAAATAACATTGCATCGGAGTTTCTAAAATGTGTCACCAAACAACTATTCTAAGTACTGCGTGGGATCTATGAGACTGTAGACATACCATCGGTCTTCCGGAAGAATATCAGCTGAACGATCCAACACAGCGTAAATGCAAATAAGTGATAGAGCTATCGCACGGTTAAAACTTCTACAGTCAATCTGTTCGCTGGTCGAATGCTTCGGTATTCACATTAGGCACATATCTGCTGAACTACAGCGTGGTGCGCCAAGTTAGGTCATATCTTTGTTGGGCAGCGAATGGCGCAGCAGAACCGAATTCTGTTGCGTAACATTCCCTTTGACCAAAGCTGGTCAGAGCTCTTCATTTACGTAAGACTGGCTCGTACTTTCTCGCTTTTCCTAAGATAGCTCGCCATAGCAGAATAAAGCGACGCATTGCTGAATGTCTATGATCAAACAAGTGACTTACGGCGAGCATGGGAAACTGTATCATGCACGAAGGGTGGTCGTTCCAAAACTGCCGTCTTTCAACGTACATCTTTTTTTCAGAAGCCTACTTTCTCGTGCTTTGCAGTATATGGTACGCTGCGTAGCAATCGAATTGTAGTGTTGGAATTATGTGGTTTATGGCTTTGCTGCATAATACATAATTCATTGTAGGGTGAGGTTACTTTGTTTCGAAAGGAAGAAAGCCAAATGTATGGAAGATACTCGACGTTTCTATTTGCTACGCCCCATTATTTCTTTTGCTGCACTGCTTGCACCTGCAATTAACATATATGCAACACAGTCTGACATATCGTTTTCGTAGAAAATAAACAATACAAGGACTCTTGAAGTGGTCGAAAAGTGTGATACACTGAAGTCTATATATCACTAATTTTCTTGTCTGATAAATTACCGTTTCGCATACTAAAAACGTCTTTCCAATAAATTGCCTCCCTTCTCATCCACTGTCAGTAAACAAAATATTTCTCGTACAGCATAGTAGCAGGCGCCCTGTTGCCAGTACCACACATTCTTCCATAATTATACTCCGAAACAAGTGTACATACACATCCGATTATATATACTGGTGACCGAAGTATGTCATAGCTTCTGTAATGAAATGAATGTACTGAGACAGTGACCTTTACTCATAGTTTCAAACTCCAGTTTCATCTTTCATTTACTGTTACGTTAATCTCTCGTACGGATGGTTTATTAAGAACACATTAACTGTTTATCGCTACAGTCGACGATGCTCTTCTACCTTTCCAACATTATTGTACTCCTTTTATTGCATTTCTACGTTCATCTTATATTCAGACGCCTAGATATTGAAATCTTAATGGGATATTACACCGAGCTTTCCTCGGTCGCTTTATTAAAACCTGAATTAGTCGTCTTACGTCTTTCACTTAGAGGTCAAGGAAATGGAATTTTAACACCGCTGTGTGCGAACGATGATGCTACAGCAATTTGACGGTTCTTTTTCAACAATATCGCTCATTCTACTTAAGTTCGAATGCGCATTTTTTTAAAGATAATAAATAAAGTGCTAGGCCCATTTTCCTCCTTTTTTAGTTTTCAGTAGCGTATGAAAGTGTGGAACTAACCCCGCAGATACTAGTGCAGTAAATGGGGAAAAAGAAGCTCTGTCACACATCAAAATGAGCTTCGAAACGATTCTGTACAGGAAAAGAAAGAACGCAATATTTAACATGGAAAGAATCATTCATTCGTTAAGCACAGATCTTTAAAGTAAATAATGATATATGTTGCACATTGTTGTATTTCTGTGCACTGTTGGCACATTAAGCAAAGCAGGTCTTTATACACTGCTCAAAAGTTTCTGCAATTTTGAGAAAATCCTGAGGATGGTGAGCCGTTGAGTGGTGTCTATAATGAAAGTATTGAAGGCGGTCACCAACTAACGAAGAAAAGAAAAACACAAGGCCACGTACCTCAGGTAAACAGACAGCTTAATTTAATGTCTCATAAGATGGGAGACGCCTGCCATTGTAGGTTAAAACGTTCTGAAAGTGCGCCGAAAGATGCAAGACTAAACATTTTATAAGAATTCAAATTAATGAGATTTCTGTATTTTTGGAATGTTTATTTGTGTGGTTTCATTTATGTACTTCCAGTACTGCATACAAGGACTAGGAAAGATGAATCTGAAACAAAATTTAAGAATGCAATATACAAAATAGTGTTAGATGGAGTGAAAGAATTTGTAAGTTGTCGCAAAGCATTTATGGCAGTGCATGGTACATAAAAAAGTAAGATTCAATAAACATGGGAACAGTCTCCGTAAATTCAATGATGAAACAGCTAAAACCATTAAGTAGCATATTGCCTCCTCTCCGTGTAGAAATAGTGGTTGCGGATTAAAAAACACAACGGAAGTATACCTCTCTGAGGAACTGGACATAAGTAAAATTTCCAGTTTACTCAAAGAGGCTAACCCATTAAGGCATCTTGTGAAACACATAGTGACATATTTAATACGAAGTTCAAGGTTGGGTAACGTCCCTCGGGCACATATCCTACCTGTGATGTAAATACAGGCCAAGTAAAATGACTGGAAAGGGAGAAACAAAAATTTACTGAACTGAGATGAGAAGTACTGAGTATCAATTGAAAAATATGAAAAATTTAAATAATTTTCCACAAATTGCAAGCCAACACGTTTTATGGCAAGAAGGAAAGCCGAAAGAGTATAGAAAAGCAAGCCATATGTAAGGATTGTGGCAAGAATCTGCTTCTGCCTAAAATTATAACTAGCGTTGTGCACTATAAACGAGAATTATACATCTTTTTTTTCAAAATAGTGTTGTACAGCCAACCGGTTGCACATAAGTGGTAGGTACATTGACCTCGGTTTCGGCACCTACTAGCGGGGGTATGTTCATCAGAATGAAATTTTGATGAATCACAAAATTACTTTGCTAACAAGCAATGGTGAGAATTCATAGCAGCTATGCTCAAGTCAAAAGTGAAATAAAACGCTCTAGCCTTTGCCAAGCGTGCCCAACTGGGAACGACACCAGAGTCTGATATTGTTCCCAGTATTCAAAAGTGAAACGAAACGTTCTAGCCTTTGCCGTGTGCGCTCAGGTGGGAATTACATCAGAATCTTATGTTGTTCCGTGCTGGGCACACGTGGCAAAGGCTAGAACATTTTATTTCACTTTTTCCTTTATCATAGCTGCTATAAATTCTGATAAGTGCTTTTTAGCAATGTAAGTTTACGATTTATCAAAATTTCGTTGTGATGAAGGCAGTCCTCGTATGTGTTAAAACCTGGGTCAGTGTCCCTACGAGTTATTTTCAACCGGTACGCTGTATAATCCTATGTTGAAGCTAGAAGACAGTTGCTGAGTAACAGCCATGTTTAAAACTGTAAGGCAATTATATATGTACGCTTTCAATATCCAGTGTTTATCAAATGCAGAGAGTACATTTTTCCTTTATCTGGAACGCGTTGCAGAAAAATGTAATGATGATGTCTGTACAATGATTTATATATTTTGTTGCAATTACCTTGACGTGGTTGTGAAAAGTCTTGATACTATTGTGATTTATGTTATGGCCAAGAATTAATCAACCGTTTTCGATTTTTGCACAACTTGATTATAATAGAGGGAAGATTCGACACTGTAAAAGTAACATTTCCAATAAGAGGACATTCTCTTTTTAGAATGTGATTAAACTACATGACTTATAAAGCAGAAAACCCACACGGAAGTTCCCAAAGATTGGCTGGAATTGTTCATATCAGCTTAGTCGAAATCTTCACCATTAAATGTTGTTGAAGTTACATCCTAAACTTTTCAATAAGGGACACCATTCCTGACGCCCTTCTACGAGCAGAAGAGTCCCTTTCCTGTGCGTCCCGTTATGGCGCAATGACAAGCGCCGGCACGAAGACCAAGGACGATGCAGCAGAGAGGGCTGTGAGACGGCCTCTACACGAAGGTAATAAAAGCGACGAGCCGGCTAGCCGCGGCCGGACTAGAAGACAGCACTAGAAGACTCGCACTAGAAGAGCCGCACTAGAATATTCGGGCTTATGAACTTGTGTGATCTGTTACTAATAGCTTACACGGAAATTGTCTACATTAAAGGACACTGATTATTCGCATGTAGCAAATTGCTTGCGACACATCCTTGTAAATCAATGTTAAGTATTGCCAATTCAGTTAATGTAATGAATTCCGTTAATATGATTTGCTTGAATATTGTCTAGCTATCTGAGAAAGAAGCTTCCTAAGCACCCTATGAGACAAGAGCGCTCAGGAACCCACACGTCCAGTTAGAGAATCTTCAAAGGCAGAACACGCCCACGGCAATTCAGGATGACTTATAATGGAGCATGGTAGACTGTTGCTTTGAAATCGGGTCATCTATTTGAAGAATCCTGTGAACTAGAGGTCGATTTACCTGAGTTTTCTGACGCCAGTAAGATTGTACGATAATATCCAAAGGTTATTTGTTTTTTACTAGGCTACAGTTTGGAATTTTAAAATGTACTTTCTTATGTTTTCAGACCTACTACTCGTCTCTTGTGAGAAATACCAGGATATGCAGGACTGAAAATTTTTTGTGGGTCAGAAACATGAAGATATTATCACAGTCTTCCTATTGCTAGAAGTTCTCGGAATAAGCAGTCTCGTACTGCTTTATGAATATAGATTGGTTCTTCTTTGTCCGCAGCTCGTGGTCGTGCGGTAGCGTTCTCGCTTCCCGCTCCCGGGTTCGATTCCCGGCGGGGTCAGGGGTTTTCCCTGCCTCGTGATAACTGGGTGTTGTGTGATGTCCTTAGGTTACTTAGGTTTAAGTAGTTCTAAGTTCTAGGGGAGTGATGACCATAGATGTTAAGTCCCATAGTGCTCAGAGCCATTTGAACCATTTTTTTGGTTCTTCTTTCAGGTACAAAAGGAAAAAGTAATGTGTATGCTACTTTGAATTCGTGGACACAGCCTCTTCTTATATTGAATAAGTTACTCTTATCCAACTTCTTAACATGCAGCACCAAGAGATGGAATTTAAAGGCAATAATATTGTTGTATGTATACATCGATTTTAACTTAAAGCATGTAACTTTGCAAAAATAAGTGTAAATGTTACAGAAAAGGTAAAATACGTAAAGACTTCTGCGAATTTCAGTGGGGGAAAATGTAGCGTGATTAGATGTACAACGTGCAGCAGACGACGTTTTGAATGTGTTTTTGCGACATGTTTTAAAAGCCTGTCAATACCAGATTTTGTGTATACTGAACCACCTCAACAAATGTGTCTTACGTCCTATAAAAATTTCTCGTATTCTTTTTGTACACTGAATTTAATTTAATTTATAAATATTTGGTATATTATGTGTATATTTTGTATATTATGTGTACGAGTTGTTCTCATGTTAAGCGCTGTATTTAAATTTAAATCTGATTTTCATTACTGCGATACGCTAGGGTAAAGTGTACTGAAGTGTCAGGGGTAGCGATTCTTGCAAACTGTTTTGAAGAGTGATCCAGATACGTCTGTGTGGCGTGCTCTGATGCCTCCGTGGCGATACCATCAGACAGAGAACGTAGCGCTCCCAGTTGGATACCGGCATTAATTTGGCTAATGTTGCTGTATTGTCTTGATACTCCGTCTGATGCGACGTTCCTGCCGTTATGATGAAAAGCCTCATAACTAGTTACAGTGCGTTGCTAAGCCAACCCATGTGTGCCAATGAAACAGGAGGGACCGGTGGTACAATGTCTTCAACCACTCGACGCCATCGTAAAAATTCATCTGCATCATCTTCAGCCCTATCCGTGTGAGAACAACGACCTAGATAGACTGTAGAATTGTGTGACAAGGCCAATGGTTTATTTCTTAGATTTCAATAGAATTAGTTTAACTCATAGCGCATTGTTACATTGAGTAAGATCTTGTTCACATTTTCCGATTATATTCAGAGATCAGTGGAAGACTACAATGAAAATAACTGACCCATGAACCAAGAATTTTATGTAATAGTAATTTTGTCAAAATATGGGAAGCATTTTTTCAGACAAACATGCGTATGTGTCAATTTAGTTAAATTAAAAACTTTTCTTGGAGATTATTCACATGATGAAGACGCCGAAAAACTCTAAATATAGATGAAATAATGAGTGAGGAATACACGGTGACGAACTTAACATCTTTCACTACAACCTAGATGAAAAGTTCCGTAAATAGTCCCTACCGAGCGAAACTACAAGCAAATGTATTTCTGAGATAATTCCGATTTTTTTGTTCTGTCAAAGTTGCCCATTCTTTAATAAATTACATGTTTCCATCACTCAGGATAGTGACAATTGTCTTAAATCTGAATATAGTTGCTGAATCTCTCAAGACGAATATATCGCTATAGCAAATGTATTTTGCCATAACTGTGAATTTAATGAACAAGCACTTAGGCCTGCTGATAAAGGTCACGCACATGCCATGGGTTCCGTTTCCATAGGGGCACAGTTTTAGTTTTAATGCTGATGAGAATAATGAAAAAGGGCGAAGATAAAGAGGAAGACGGAGGAAGTAGTAGATTTGGGGGGGGGGGGGGGGAGGAGAATAAGCACAGGAAGAATAACAATAAGAAGGGAAAGCTTTGGAAGGTACTAAAAGGGGAAGGGGGCAGAGATGCATAAAATGAAAGCAGCAGGAGATTCGGACTGTCGTGAGCACGCTTCCATACGACCTATGTCTTCGTGGTATGAAAGAATTTGTGTATTGTTCTTGGGGCTTTTTGATGAAGTCGCCTTCGTTAGGTAAGTGAAGCTACGTAATGGAAGCGTAAAAAGTATATTTGGAGTTTATTGCTTTGTTTGTTACAGCTTTGCTCGACCACTAATGAAGCAACGGAAGGGAAATCGTGTTATTGACGCAAGCAACGCATCTTTGGACTGTGATTTCCTAATATTAAATTGTGTTACACGGAAAATAATGAAATTTGTACCTTTTGCTTCTTTTTAAATCTCAAAAATCCAGTAAACAGACTAAGCAGTGTTCCGTCAATTAGCTATTCACGGCACAGCCGTATTCCCTCCCAGCATGAACAGTTTTCGCAATCTCTACGGCAGAGTGCACGAGCAACAGCAAGACAGTAGAGAGCCTGTATACAGACAGAGTGGCCATAGGTGAAGTTGCCCGTGATTGGTTGATTAGCTTTGGTGCTTCCTCTGTTCGCCGTGCTTTTGAGTTGTATTGAAGTTCAGAGGACTTTTGGAAACGGTTAAAAGGCATTTGAATTATTGAAAGACTTGTCATGCGTTGTGCATGCATGTTCGATTTAGTTGTATATCGTTTTTAGTACGTAATTAGCGTTTGCGATATTAAATGCGAGTTGAAATAATGAAGCGTTTTGTGATGAAGTCGGTAGGCCTTGAAGTAAACACTTCAGTAATTGTACAGTATTGTTTTTGACATCTGTAATTCGTTCTGCAGACGTTCGTAAACGATGCCGGGGTGTGCTGCATTCGGTTGTTCCAATAGAGGCGAAGGTAGATTTTGCATGTTAGCATTTCCACGCAGAGAAGAAAGACGAAAGCAGTGGGCAGTCGCAGTCAACAGGGCTGACATAAATCCGATATGAAACAAATGCTATAGACCACATTTTTTTATTTACGTTGCTTTCATTGCAATATGTCTAGTAAACGAACTTTAAAGGAGATAAATGCAAGTAACGAATAATTTTTACAGCCACTGTATCAAATTTTCCTGTACTGTACGTAGTAGGCTACTATGAGTATATTATAGCTGTAAAGAAAGGCATTTAAGCAATGATTTCGCCATATTGTCTTGTACTTTTGATTCGGTGAGTGTGTACTCCACTACTGGCCATTCAAAAGTCCCGCCCGCAGTTTGGCAGAAAAATGGCCGCCATATCGTCCGGTTGGCTACTCTCTCCCTATACAGCCACTCGCAGCGCCTCGGGAATGAGAAGAGTAGCATACTGCCATAGTGAGGAACAGTCTGTAGCACACGGCTCAAGCAGTCGCATTAGCTATGCCCCATCGCCTACCCGCCGTCGAAAGGTCTGGGTGAAACTTGGTATGGGGCCGGTGGCAGGATGGCTCGCCATCTTATTTATGTCCGGGACTGACTGACTCATGGAGTTAGCAGGCGATAGAGGCAGGCTGCTTTAGCAGGAAGGGGCAGCCATTGTCGTCACCAGAGAGGAACCGCAGCAGAAGCGCGTTACAAAGACAGCTGACTAGAAGGAACAACAGGAAGTAACTATCGAAGAGGGCACCAGGCTGGACAACGCAAAGCACAAATTCGTGTAACAAAGCAGTGGAAGCAGCCTGGTGGTGTCTGGGCTTAAGTGCTTGCTGTCAACTCGAGGCATTAGTCGCAGCCGGGATGAGAGGATGGTGTTTGGATTTGTGGATCCAAGGAACGTGGTACCGCCGGAATACGAGTTGCTAGTAGCCATTGTGTGTGTTTAGCTACGATGGTTAAAGCAGTTGTGCTGGTTTTGCTCACTGCAAACCATTGTTGTGCGGACGACTGGATGTGGCCTGGTCATTCTCAGTTGCGCAAGCGGCCACATTGCCAGCACAGCGAGCTTGCTGTAGGACCTGGTGTATTAAAACCCGATAATCAGTGCGCTATTGCCTGTTGTGTCTTCTGAAACTTTATCTGTTTTACTGCTGGTGTTCACTGAACTGCTCTCTCACTTACTGTGGGCTGTGGTCAGCACTGGGTTTCCTGACAGATGTATTTTTATTGGTTATGCTCGGTTTTCTTGTTATGTATCTATTGCAATTTAAAGGTGTCGGATCTAGGCGCGGTATATTTTGAGATTTTGTGTGCAGGGATAATATTTGATTATTGTGATTGTTCCTCACATCATTTACAGCTGTTCTGTTTTTTACGGCGCATTTTATTGTGCCCTAGTATTGTAAAGCTGGAGTTACGCTGAGGCAAAATAATGTATTGTATTTATAGTTTGCTAGGTAATAAGCTGGCATTTGTAAAATGAGCGCTAGTTTATTTGATGATCATCGTTTGCACGTGCTCGGATTGGTTGACTTTTATTAGTAACTACATGTAAGATTGTCCCCCTGTGGAAAAGCACCTTGCCGAGGTGGCGAGGAATACATACCTCAGTGATACAGGTAGCTGCAACCACTTGTTAAGGCAGAGTAACACATGGTTCCGGAAGAAGTGCAGCAGCCTTTCCAGTACTTTCTGGGGCAACAATTTATATGATTGATTGATTTGGTCTTGTAACATCAGTCAAGATGGCCTTGCTATGCTGGTAATGCAGACGGCTGAAAGCAAGGTGAAACTACATTAATTATCCTGCAGCTTGAAGCTTTATTTTATGGTTAAATGGTGATGGTATTCTCTTGGGTAAAATGTTGTGGAGGTGAAATAGTACCCCATCTGGATCTCTAGGGCACGACTTCTCAGGAAGACATCTCATCAGGAAAAACAGAAGTCGCACTCTACGGGTCAGAGCGTCGACTGCAGTATCTCTTAAACGGGTATGCGGATTAGAAAATTTAAAAAGGAATTCGAATAGGTTGAAGTTGGGTATTGTTGGAATTAGTGAAGTTGTTTGGCAGGATGAATAGGACTTATGGCCTTATCTATAGAAATAAAAAAAAATGGTTCAGATGGCTCTGAGCACTATGGGACTCAACGTCTGAGGTCATCAGTCCCCTAGAACTTAGAACTACTTAAACTCAACTAACCTAAGGACATCACACACATCCATGCCCGAGGCAGGATTCGAACCTGCGATCGTAGCGATCTAGCGGTTCCGGACTGTAGGGCCTAGAACCGCACGGCCACTCCGGCCGGCAGAAATAAAAACAAATAGGTTAAAGCAGGAGTAGGTCTCATAATGAATGAGAAAATATCAATGGAACTAAGCTACTATGAATGAAGTTAAGCTACTGTCAACACATAATCGTAGTAAGGACAGACATCTGGTTAGTACTCACCACAGTAGCACAGGTTTATAGGCCAACTAGCTTCGCTTACAATGTAGATGCTGAAGAATTTAGCACAAATTTATAGGCCAAATAGCTTCGCTCATAATGTAAATGCTGGAGAATATTCGATGAGATAAAATTATCCCGACAATTAAGGGAGAGGAAGATTTAACGTTAATAGCCGACTGGAATTTGATAGTAGGGAATGGAAAGAAAGAAAATAGTACAAGCATATGAACTGGGCGAAGGACTGTAAGAGGAAGCAGCCTGGTGGAATTTTGCACAGAGAATCAATCAAACAGCGCTAATACTTGGTTTAAAAACGATGAAAAGGAAGTTGTGAACGTGAAAGAAACTTAAAGATACTCGAAGATTTCAGATTGCTTAAACAGCATTAAAACTAAGATTTTGGAACCCGATATTAAATTGTAAGATATCTGTGGGGTCCGATGTGGACTCTGGTTATAGTTTATTGGTTACCAACTCTAGATTAAAGGTGAAGGAACTGCAAGGAGTAAGAAATAGATAAGATGGTATCTAAAAAATTTGAAAGAACCAGAGGTTGTTGAGAGTTTAGAAGGGAGGATTAGGCAATGGTTGGATGAAACAGGGGAAAGAAATACAGAAGATGTTGAATTTAGCTGTCGAAAGGAGAAAACATAAAAATGCCCATATAAAGCAAGCAAACGGGAATACGGGTGTCTAAAAAATGAGACTGACAGAAAATGCACAATTGCTAGGCATGAATGGCAAGAGGGCAATTGCAAATCTAAAGAAGCATGTATAATTAGGAGAAAGAGTGCCCATAGGAAAATTAAAGAGACCTCTGGAGAAAAGAAAAGCGTTTGCATAAATATCAAGAACTCAGTTAGGAAACCAGTACCAAAGAATGGAAAACTGAAAGCTGGACGGGACATATGAGGGGAATTACTAATAGGAAGAGAAAAAAAAAGAATTCAAGATAGAATGGAGCGGAAGGTGGCTGTAAAGGGAAAATGAAAGAGACAGGACACACTGAAAGGAGAGTAAATGAAGGACTGTAAGTGGACCAAGGAAGCTTTTAATTCGGGTGCACTGTTTTAGGTAGGTGTAGTATAGACTAATTTGAACAATGGGGTAAAAAGTACACTAGCCTCCAAGTGGTGTACCCCGGGCAACGTAACTAAGTTACGGCTAAATAGTCTACAGATATAGGCTGCTGGACCTCTGGTGGTTGGAAATTACCTTAGGATATCCCAGCTGTTAGAGGATGCATGCAATGAAGCAAAACAGTTCTGCCAAGAACTACCTGACAAAGGACTTAGGGAATACCCTCCGGCTCTTACAGCTAAACATAGAGGGAACAAGCAGAGCAAAAAGTGAGTATATCACTCAAATATTGATTGAAAACAAGGTGGACGCTGTTCTTCTACAGGAAACCCACTGCTTAGACGAAACCCAACTTCATTCCAGGTGTAAGCTCCCTGGCTACACGTTAGCTGCTGCGACATACCATGCAAGTTACGGATCTGCAACACATATCAAGAATGATGTTGAAGAGGTAACATGGGTAAATGAAGCTGCTCAAAATATTCCACATCCAGGAATAGTAATTGGGGATTTCAACAGCCATAACACACAATGGGGCTACAGAACCACGAATGAAGATGGTGAGAATGTATCAGAATGGGCTGAAATGGAAGACCTTTTCTTGCTATTTGACGGGAAGGACAAAGGAACATTTCGCTCAGCTAGATGGGCTCAGGACTACACTCCTGATCTCTGTTCCGTTACCATTAACAACAAAGGATTACCCTTGCAGAGCAGCAGGAAGGTGCTCAGTGATTTCCCTAGAAGCCAACACCGACTGGTGGAAATTGGACTCGAAATCGCAGTTGTGAAGTCTATACCAAAGCCACGATGGAACTTCCAAAAAGCCAAATGGGAAAAATTCTCTGAAGAGGTTGATCATATTATTCAGTTTATTCCACCTAAAGTTAGGCACTACGACCGCTTTGTTAGACTAATTCATTCCATTGCCAGAAAAAAAAATTCCAAGAGGCTACAGAGAGAACTACATTCCTGGATGGAGCCCTAGATGTCAAGAATTGTATGACGAATTTAAAACGACTCGAGACACCAAGGTAGCAGATGAATTGATTTCGGCCCTAGATTCAGCTAGGCAAAAGAAATGGATGGAACTAACTGAAAACATGTCTTTCCAACACTCGAGTAAGAAAGCTTGGAATTTATTAAGAAAGCTTGGCAGTGCCACAAAAGTTAATATCTTATCAGACAAAATAAATCCTAACAAAATAGCAGCCAGGATTGTTAATATAACAAGAACACCAAGCAACAACAACAAACAGAAAGCCAAAGAAATAAAATATGAGCTAAAGTCTAAAATGTCTCAAGCACAGCCCTCCGAATTTGCACAGAAAATCTCTGCAGCCGAAGTTGTTTCAGCCCTAGACACTCTGAAATCTAGTAAAGAGGCTAGTTGTGATGGTATATACCCGGAGTTCCTTAAACATGCTGGCCAAGGTGCAGTGCAGTGGCTAACTGCACTGTTTAATGAAATTTCGCAACAGGAAGACTGCCAAATCTTTTTAAGAAAACTAAAATAATTGCCGTCCTGAAACCGTCAAAATCTGTTAACAATCCTGAAGACTATAGATCCATTGCACTTCTAAGTGTCTGCTATAAACTGCTGGAGAGAGTACTCTATAATAGAATTGCACCAACTATCCTGAAACACATTCCCGTAGAACAGGCTGGCTTCAGACGAGACCGCAGTTGTAGCGATCAAGTGCTAGCGTTGGGAACATACATAGAGAAGGCCTTCGAAGACGTGAAGAAAACAATGGCCGTGTTTATTGACCTAACATCAGCATATGATACAGTGTGGCGGAAAGGCATGCTTCTTAAGTTCTTAAGAATAATTCCATGTAAAAGAATTACACAACTACTCAATAACATGCTGTTCAACAGGAAATTCCAAGTTCCCCTGAAAGGTAAAGTAAGCAAGGTATACAATTTAAATGACGGACTACCACAAGGATCAGTATTGGCCCCCCTACATTTCAATTTATATGTCGCTGACTTCCCAGAAACAAAAGCAAGAACATTTATCTATGCTGATGACATAGCCTTGGTGACGCAGGCTAACGATTTTACAACCTCAGAAATGACTCTCACTCAGGATCTGCGAATTCTAGATGAATTTTTTAATGGATGGCGACTCAGAGTAAACAGAAATAAAACTGAATCCTCCACCTTCCATCTGAGTATTAGGCATGCTCACTATAAACGGCAAATTTCCTTTAGAAATCAGTTGCTGTTATATAACCCATTCCCAAAATATCTCGGCGTGACCTTGGATCGTTTGCTGACATATAGAAAACACCTAACTGAAACAGCTTTAAAAATGAGAACCAGAAACAATATATTACACAAACTCTCCGGAACAAGCTGGGGATCTAAGGCATCAGTACTCAAAACAACTGCCCTCTCACTTGTATACTCTGTTGGGGAATATTGCAGCCCAGTATGGCTGAACAGCGCACATACAGCCATGGTAGACACGCAGCTGAATGTAGCCATGAGAAGCGTATCCGGGACAATAAAATCCACACCCACAGAATGGCTACCTGTTCTGTCTAATATTGCACCACCGAAGTTACGACGTCAAGCAGCGTTGAAAAGGGAATGGGAGAAATGCTCCAAGAATCCCGAGTTACCGCACACCAGGACTGTGATGCCACTCAAAGGCAACGTCTTAAGTCCAGGAAACCCTCCTGGAGACTTGGAAAAAGGCTTACTTCTGAAGGATTCCAATCAGAAACAGCATGGCGGGAAGAATGGTTCGCAGCCAATCCCGATTCTGCAGGTCTCATTGCTGATCCTACACGAGTCCCTCCTGGATTCCACCTACCTAGGAGGTCGTGGACCACCCTAAATCGCATAGGCACCAAGCACGGAAGATGCCAGGACTTGAAGTGGGAAATCGCTGAAAGTGACAAGTGTGACTGCGGACACCAACGACAAACAATACACCATATAGTCACAGAGTGTCCCCTACGGAAATATGCTGGAACTCTGACCAGCCTACATGAGGTCTCTGAGGAAGCAATCTCCTGGCTGGATACTTTAGATATTAACCTATAGTTTTTATTACAACTTGAAGCTCTGTTTGTCAATATTACTGTTTATAAAAACCACATTTTCTCTTTTACATGTAACATGTTTTTATCCGCATGTATATTATTGATTTATCCATCTAATCTAAGACCTTTATTACCATAAATGAATGTAATCTATTTTATTTGTAGTATACGCATATTGTGTTACCAGTAACATCATTGCTGTTCAATTCAAGTAATGTATCCTTGATGCCAAACGAAATAATAATAATAATTTGAACAAAACATTCGATACGGCTGTGCCCGATTTTAAGTGGTTACAGAAATACAACTGTTAGAATGTAACGCAAATTAACACTCCAATAGGGTGTCAAGCAGAGGCAAACTGATAAGTTACAGGTCAGTTTTCATAAAATAGATCTCGTATTTCAATGAACTTTCGAATTGCTTGATAACTCTACGAATAGCTATTCTGAAATCTGCTTTGTGTTCTTTTATGGTTCAAATGGCTCTGAGCACTATGGGACTTAACATCTGATGTCATAAGTCCCCTAGACTTGGAACTACTTAAACCTAACTAACCTTAGGACATCACACACATCCATGCCCGAGGCAGGATTTGAACCTGCGACCGTAGCGGTCGCGCGGTTCCAGACTGAAGCGCCTAGAACCGCTCGGCCACACAGTCCGGCGCACATCGGTGTCTTACGCTCTATCGAATGCAAGCCTTTCGTTGTTGATCTTTCATATCTTTTCTTGGTTCTTGAACATATCGTGTATTACCCAAGTTTCCCTATAGCTTACCGCTATTTTTCTAAGAATTTGTAACATCTTGGACTATTTCACACTGTCGAACGCTTTTTCCACGTCGACAAATCTTACGAAAACCTCCCAATTTTTTTTTCAGTCTTACTTCCACTACCAACCGCAAAGTGAAAACTGCGTCTCTGATGCCTTTCCCTTTCCTGGAGCCAAACCGATTGCCACCTTACAGATCCTCAATTTTCTTTGCCATTTTTCTGTATATTATATTTTTAGAAACTTGGCTGCTCGGGCTGTTAAGATGACTGTGCGATAATTCTCACACTTGCCAGCTCTTGCAGTCTTCAGAACTGTAGGGATGATATTTTTCCGAAAGTTTTATGGTGTATCGCCAGTTTGATACGTTCTACACACCAACATGGACAGTCGTTTTGTTGCCACTTCCCCAAATGATTTTAGAACTTCAAATAGTCTGTTACCTATCCCTCCTGCCTTATATGATCTTAAGGCTTGCAAAGCTCTTTTAAAAACTATTGCTAGATACCCGACGTCCTTCTTTCTCCATCTTGTCATTAGACAAGTCCTCACACTCAAAGATGCCTTCAGTGTAGTCCTTCAACCCACTCGCTCTCTCCTCCGCATTCTACGTTGGAATCCCCTTGCACTCTTAATGTTACCGTCCTTGCTTTTAATTTCACCAATAATTGTTTTGACTTTTTTGTGTGCTGAGTCAGTCCTGACAGTTATTTCTTTTTCGATTTCTTCATATTTTTCATGCAGCTATTTCTCCTTAGATTCACTGAATTTATTATTAATTTCATTTCTAAGTGACTTGTATTTCTATATTCCTGAACTTCCTTGAATAATTTTGTACTTTCTTTTTTCGTCGATCAGCCGAAGTATTTATTCTGTTACCCGTGGTTTCCTCGCAGTTACCTTCCTGGTACCTATGTTTTTCGTTGCAACCTCTGTGATTACCCTTTTTTAAAATGTCAATCCCTTCTAGGTATAGCATTTGTAAATCAATGCGGCATATTTAAACGATATGTTAGAACTGTACAACCAATCACAGACACAATGACAGTCGAAAATCTTAATTATGTGCAATAAAGCACATCATCGTAAAATGACCTTCAAAACAATTATGACAGTCGATAAATACACCGAAACCAGCTGGAGTACCAACACGTGGAGAGAGAACTTACCTCTGTAACCAACGGAATATCTGTAACGAATGAAAATAGGTCTTCTGTTACACGAAATATTTTTTTCGAATTAGTCTTTCGATTGAAATAATTGAAATCACAGAAAGGAGAAGAAAAGAAATACGTCTACGACCAACAGACAACGTTGTTTGCAGTATTTCAGCAACTGATGAAAGAATGCAAGTGGAAACCTTGGGTAGGAAGAGTGTAGCAAACGTAATGGTGTTCTGCAGCTGAGATATTTTCCATTAAAGAAGTCACGTTTGGGGTACCAACTTATTCACGCTCTTTGCCACTGTGCTATCAAATTTTTAATCTATCTTTTCATAAAAGTTTAAATATGACCTGCGATATGACATGGTGAGACACGGTATTATTTATTAATTCCCTCATACTCTGCTCTGACCCGCCGAGCGTCCAGATTAAAAAGACCGCTCTGCCCACATTATTGTTTGTCGTTTCATAAATGTTTAAATGTTGTTGTTGATGTGGTCTTCAGAGACTGGTTTGATGAAACGCTCCACGCTACTCTATCCTGTGCAAGCTTCTTCGACTACAAGTAACTACTGCAACCTACATTCTTCGGAATATGCTTGGTGTATGTATCTCTTGGTCTCCCTCTACAATTTTTACCCTCCACGATTCCCTGAGATACTAAACTGGTGATCCCTTGATGCCTCAGGACACTTCCTACCAAATGATCCCTTCTTCTAGTCAAATTGTACAACAAATTCCTGTTCTCCCCAATTCTGTTCAGTACCTCCTCATTAGTTACGTGATCTACCCATCTAATCTTCAGCATTATTCTGTAGCACAACATTTCGAAAGCTTCTGTTCTCTTCTTGTGTAAACTATTTTTCGTCCATATTTCACTTCCATACATGGCTACACTTAATAAAAATACTTTCAGAAACGACTTCCTGATACTTAAATCTATACTCTATGTTATCAAATTTCTATTCTTCAGAAACTCTTTCCTTGCCATTGCCAGCATACATTTTATATCATCTCTACTTCGACCATCATCAGTTATTTTGCTTCCCAAATAGCAAAACTCATTTACTACTTTAAGCGTCTCGTTTCCTAATCTAATTCCCTAAGAATCATCTGATTTAATTAAACTACATTACATTATCCTTGTTTTGCTTTTGTTGATATTCATGCTATATCCTCCTTTCAAGACACTGTCCATTTCATTCAGCTGCTCTTCCAAGTTCTTTGCTGCCTCTGACAGAATTGCAATGTCATCGACAAACCTCAAAGTTTTTATTTCTTCTCCTTCGATCTTAATCTCTACTCCAAATTTATTTTTGATTCCTTTACTTCTTGCTCCATATACAGATTGAATAACGTCGGGGATATGCTACATCCCTGTCTCAGTCCCTTCCCAACCACTGCTTCGCTTTCATGCCCCTCATTCTCTTATAACTACCATCTGGTTTTTTGTACTAATTGTAAACAGCCTTTCGTTCCCTGTATTTGGACTCTGTTACCTTCACAACAGTCAACATCGTCAAAAGCTTTCTCCGAGTCTACAAAAGCTATAAACATAGGTTTGCCTTCCCTTAACCTATCTTCTAAAATAATTCGTAGGATGAGTATTGCCTCACGTGTTCCAACATTTCTACTGAATCCCAACTGATCTTTCCCAAGGTGAGCTTCTACCAGTTATTCCATTCGTCTGTAAAGAATTCGTGTTAGTATTTTGCAGCCATGACGTATTAAATTGATAGTTTGGTAATTTTCACATCTGTCAAAACCTGTTTTATTTGAAATTGGAATTATTATATTCTTCTTGAAGTCTGAGGGTATTTCACCTGTCTCATACATCTTTCTCAACGCTTGGTAGAGTTTTGTCAGGGCTGGCTCTCCCAAGGCTTAATTAATTTTAATTTTAAAAATCAACAGCCTCCGTTGTACAGATTACGTAGATTTACCTAGGTTTCAGTCAGTACAGTACTCGTGGCTGCCTCATCGCGGTCGCGAAGTGGGGCCGAGGCAGTTTCAGATACGTTTTTACAGTCTGATGATAATTTATGGATTTGTGGTTTTAGCTTGACGATATCCACTATGGACAAACGGTAGTTACTTTTATTCTGAAGAAGGTTGGGCTATCCCGACTAAAACCTAGGTAAATCTAGGTAATTTGTGCAACTGAGGCTGGTGATTTTTAAAATTAAAATTAATATTTACACAGTTGCTGACAGAGCCGCGAAATGTTGAAAATATTTAAAATCTCCGAAGGCTGTCGGTAGCTCTAATGGAATGTTGTCTACTTCCGGAGCCTTGTTTAGACTTAAGTCTTTCAGTGCTCTGTCAAATTCTTCACGCAGTATAATATCTCGCATTTCATCTTCATCTACGTCCTCTTCCATTTCCATAATATTGCCCACAAGTACATCGCCCTTTTATGGAACCTCTATATACTCCTTCCAACTTTCTGCTTTCCCTTCTTTGCTTGGAATTGATTTACCATCTGAGCTCTTGATATTCATACAAAAGTTTCTCTTTTCTTCAAATGTCTCTTTTAATTTTCCTGTAGGCAGTATCTACCAATCCCTAGTGATATATGCCTCTACATCTTTACAGTGTCCTCTAGCCATCCCTGTTAGCTATTTTGCCCTTCCTGTCGATATCATTTTTGAGACGGTTGTATTCCTTGTTACCTATTTCATTTACTGCGTTTTTATATTTTCTGCTTTCATCAGTTAAATTCAGTATGTCCACTGTTACCCAAGGACTTCTACTAGCCCTCGTATTTTTAACTACAGAGTGGCGCACGAAATGTGTTACCAATTGTTTCTTTCGCAATTTACGACGCACATTAGATATCCCGCTGGGATCTCTACAGCAGTACCAGCAGAGCTTGGAAAAGCAAATGAGTTACGAAATGACAAGTAGTTCGATAATGCCGCTAGGAGACTAGTAAGCAGCAATGGCTGACAACGGAAGACTGACGACACAGCAACGATCGGCAATTGTGTTACTTTTTCATGAAACGAAAAGCCTTGTTGTGACTCAGAGGCGTTTTCGACAACAGTTTAACACACGATGGCTCCCTTGCAAGAAGACCATCACAGGTTGTACGATAAATTTGTACAGCAGAGACTACTGTTTGCTCAGTGGGCGGAGGATAGGGAAGAAACTCTCAACAACGTTTGGTTTTCAGACGAGGCACATTTTCATTTAGGCGGTGTGGTTAACAAGCAAAATGTACGCTTTTGGGCCACTGAAAACCCATAAGTGCTTCATGAACGACAACATTATGCTCCGAGGATTACAGCGTGGGCAGCAATTTCCAGTCACGGACTTATTGGATCCTTTTTCTTTGAAGAAACTGTGAACAGCGAGCGTATGCTTCGCAATAGCATCATTCCACAGCTTCTTCCCCTTCAACATGCAGTGGTTCATGCAAAATGGAGCAAGGCCACGTACTGCAAACACTGTGTTGGAGTTTTTACACGAGCATTTCGAAATGCGGATCATTTCACTCAGGTTCCCAGGTCGCTTCAATGACGGACAAAATTGGCCCCACAATAGTCCAGACCTCCATCCATGTGGCTTCTTTCTTTGGGGGTACCTAAAGGAAAAAATTTTCCAGAAACGTCCACGTGATTTAATGGAGCTCAGAAGACTTATTCTTCAAGCTTGCAGTGAAATTACGGAAGACATGTGCCGTAGGCTAATCACTAACTACAGTGTTCGTTTGAAGGAAGTTGGGAAACGAAATGGTGGACATATTGAGCATGTGCTGAGTTAGAACAAATCTCCGTGGACGACTCTTCATTGTAGTATATGTTTCTTCCAGATTGTATTGACAATAAAGTTTATATTCAAAAACAAAATGGTAACACATTTCGTGCGCCACCCTGTACTTGATCCTCTACTGACTTCACTATTTCATCTCTCGAAGTTACCCATTCTTCTCATATTGTATTTCTTCCCCCAGTTCTTGTCAATCGTTCCCTAATGCCCTCTCTGAAACTCTCTACAACCTCTAGTATAGTCAGTTTATCCAGGTCCCATTTCGTTAAATTCCCACCTTTTTGCTGTTTCTTCAGTTTTAATCTACAAAAGAAGTTTTGTTAGTAGGCTGTCTAGGTTTTTATATTGGTAACGCCACGTAGCGCTCTATATGAAAATCACTGACTGTGCTGTGTGATGGCTGTGGTTGGTTTGCATTGTTGAAGTATATGCTATTGTAGTGTTGGGCATTTGGCTGCTAACAGCGCGTAGCGTTGTACAGTTGGAGGTGAGCCGCCAGCAGTGGTGGATGTGGGGAGTGAGATGGCGGAGTTTTGAGAGCGGACGATCTGGACGTGTGTCCATCAGAGACAGTAAATTTGTAAGACTGGATGTCATAAACTAATATATGTATTATGACTTTTGAGCTCCATTAAGGTAAATACATTGTTTGTTCTTTATCAAAATCTTTCGCTAACTATGCCTATCAGTAGTTAGGGACTTCAGTAGTTAGAATCTTTTATTTAGCTGGCAGTATTGGCGCTCGCTTATTGCAGTAGTTTGAGTAATGAAGATTTTTGTGAGGTAAGTGATTCACGAAAGGTATAGGTCAGGGCTTCACAACATACGTGCTCGGGGAGCAAGCTGTGAGCAGCAAGGCGCGAGCACAGAGCAGCGCGAGCACGCTACCCCCACTACCGGACCAGAGGGACCAGAGTGGAGAGTGGGGAGAGTCACGTGGGGCACACAACACCTGCCGCCAGTCACTGTAAATCCGCGGCCACCTGCAGGGCTATCACTCACGAATTATTACTGTGACAAATGAAACAAATAAAGGAGTATGTACACATCCCACATAATTTTATTAGCTAAGTGTATGCCTCTACATTCGTACAATTTCTGAACTGTTACACAATAAAAGGTGTCACTGAAGTGTGGGATTCTCTGTTATCTTGTACTTTTTGCCCTTTACAATTGCGTCTATGTTCGAAGTAATTGTTCTTGTGCATCGTAGGCGCGGCGTACAGTTTAAATTTCGATCAGACAGTGCGTTTCTCAGGCGCATCTTGTTACATTTCATTGCAGAGAACAGTTATTCACAAACATACATGGAACCTAACATTGATATTGTTGTAGCCGCCAGTTTGTGCAAATGAGGAAGTCTATCCTGAGGGAAGTGACTGTAAAATTCCAAAATGTTTTTCTTGTTCTGAAATTTATCTCTGTATTCTCTGTCACACTGCAGGTCAATAATTTCTAGTTGCAGCTCAGGACGAATCTCTTCAATATTCGCTGAATATGGAGAGGAGAACAGATCAGAATCACTGTCTAGTGCTGTCAGATCTTGAAAGCGTTGATCAAATTCTTCCTTAAGGGCAACTAAACTATGTGAATAACGTTCAGTCTTTGTGAACATTTTGCATGGATGATAATTTAGGAAAATGAGCTAGATTTCCTGTTTCCAGCTGACTCACCCAAAGTGTCAATTTCATTATTCGATCTATGAAATGAGTAATTAGCAGATCTTTACCTTGTAGTGAAATGCTCAAAGCATTCAGATGGCTAGTTAAATCTGCTAAGAACGCGAGATCACATTTCCATGAAGGCTCTTTCAATTCAGGAACGCACATGTTATTTATTTCCATGAACATATTTATCTCATCTAATAGGCAAAAATTCGATTTAATAATTCACCACGACTAAGCCAGCGGACCTCGCTGTAATAAGGCAGGCTACCATACAGCTTTCTACATCCTCAAGAAAGCTTTTAAATTGTCTGTGTTGTAGCCCATGCTTCCTTATATAATTAGTTGTACGAACAACAACACTCATCACATTTTTTAGAGTGATACTCTTTGCACATAAGTTTTCCTGGTGGATCACACAGTGAACGCCCCTTATTTCATTCGGCACGGTCAGTTTTTGCATTTTCTCCTTCAACAGCGCAACGAAACCTAATTTTTTCCCTGTCATCGCTGGTGCACCGTCTGTAGACACTGAAACTAAAGAATTCCACAACAATCCTATATTTTCAACACTTTCTTCAACACTACTTAAAATATCACCTCCGGTTGTAGTGTTCCTCATGACTACTACATCGAGGATCTCCTTCCTCACCTGAAGATCTCTATTAACACCTCTAATAAATATGGAAAGCTGCGCTGTTCCAGTGATATCAACACTTTCGTCCAGAGCTAGAGAATACGCCATAAAATCTGTATAGATATTTGCAAGCTGGCTCTGGACGTCGTCTGCCATGTCCTGTATGTGACGCATAATGGTCATGTCAGATAATGGCACAATCCGAAACTGTTCAACTTGAGATGGACACAAATGTTCCGCTGCAACTACCAAACATCTTTTATTAAATCGCCATCAGTAAGGGGCGCAGGGATTTTGCTAAAAATAAAGCAATTTTGTAGCTCACTCTGAGAGCTGCCTCAATTGATTTTTCTTCGTCATCCAGATCTTCTTTGGATAGCTTCCTTTTAAGTTTAATAACTTCCTGTGCACGATCTGGTCCATCACATTTTCCACTTCCGTAGTCTTTCGCGTGGTACGACATATAATGTCGCTGCAAATTAAATTTCCTAAAAGAATTCAGCGTTTTGTGACATACTAAACATTTTCCAACACCATCTTTTTCTGTAAACAGATACAATTCCTCCCAATGGGGTTTGAACTGCGAAATCACGGTTGGGGTTACACAACGGCGACTTGACATGATTCTTAACCAGCGAAGTGACTGTTAGAGCTGATCGTAGTACTTTTAACGTTACACAGTCGGCGCGAATTCAATAGGCACGCTGCGGCCCTATTCATACCTGCGCGCGCATTTCCCCTCCCTCCCCTCCCTCCCTACTCCGCGACATTGCACCTGCTCGCGAGCACGTGCCTGAGCAGACGCGAGTACTCGCGCTCAAAACCGGCCAATTGTTAAGCCCTGGTATAGGTTATTGTTAGTCAGGGCAATTCTTTTGCAGGGATTATTAAAAGTCAGATTGCGTTGTCCCCTTAGAAAAATTACAAATGACTGTGCTTAGACTGAAACACAATATTTTTTTTAGCGCAACGCAGTCTGACTTTTAATAATTCCTGCAAAAGAATTGCCCTGACTAACAATAACCTATACCTTTCATGAATCACTTACCTCACAAAAATCTTCATTACTCGAACTACTGCAATACAGCGAGTGCCAATACTGCAAGCTAAATAAAAGATTCTAACTACTGAAGGCACTAACTACTGATAGGCATAGTTAACAAATGAAAGATTTTGATGGAGAACAAACAATGTATTTACCTTAATAGCGTTCAAAAGTCATAATATATATATCAGTTCATGACATCCAGTCTTACAAATTTACTGTCTCTGTCCAGATCATCCGCTCTCAAAACTCCGCCATCTCACTCCCCACATCCACCACTGCTGGCGGCTCACCTCCAACTGCACAACGCTACGCGCTGTTAACAGCCAAATGCCCAACACTACAATGGTATATACTTCAACGATGCGAACCAACCACAGCCTTCACACAGCACAGTCAGTGATTTTCATATAGAGCGCTACGTGGCGTTACCAATATAAAAAACCTAAACAGCCTACTTACAGTTTGAATATAAAATGCGACACCGCAGTACGAGACACGGTACTGTTCACACGGTGCCCCCAGAGTTTAGCTCCGACCTTCTGAGCGTTCCCCAGACGTGTGGGTGACAGGCAGGTCGCACGCGGTGGCGTGACGCACCTGGAGGTGGGCGACGCGTCCGTCCACAGAGGAGCTGCCGCAGCGGCGCCCTCATCTGCAAGTCAATGGTCGCGTCAGCATCGCCCAGGGAAACTTCTCCATTACGGCCGCGCTTACTCGATTATCGTCCATTACGTAAACCTGATACTCCCAATGATGAAAAGCCGCCTTCTATCGGAAGCTCCGAGTTTGCCGCCCAACTCCAGCGCCGGTTCCCGCCTGCCTCTGTCTCGGCGGCAGCGCTCTCCCCTGGCGCGTGTGACGCCGAGAAATCCAGCTACGTCGTTCCTTAAAGTGTTTCAATATTGTGACAGCGATCTGACTGCTTTTAGGCTTGCTTCCTCGGGTATAAACTCAAAGGCTGTCCACGCCTAGACTAAACCCGAAGTTATAATCAGAGCAGTTGGCATGTTTAATAACCCAGTTACATATTCAGCTTGGTTTGTAGAATCTAGAAACAGATGTAGACCGTGAGACTTTCAGAGAGATACATTCCACACAATTCCGAAGATAGCAAATGGGAGACAAGTGCGAATTTACTGGACATTCAGTTCAACATCTCATGCATCCGAGTTGTTGACGATAATAATATATACAGAAGAACGGAAAATAAAATTGAGAATCTGTTAGATGGAGACTGGTTTGGCTTAAGAAAAGGTAAAGGCACAAGTGAAGTATGTCCGACGTTGTACTTGATAATACAAGAAATACTTATGAAAAATCAAGATACATTCATCATTAATCGACTAAGAAAAAGCGTTCTACCAAGTAAAATAATGCAAGATGTTCGAAATGTACATCAACCGAGAAGGAGCAAGAAATATGTACGATTAACTATGAAGTCCTCGGACTAAAAATGGTATAAAACAGAGATGTAGTCTCTCACCACAAGTGTTCATTGTATACATCGAAAAGCAAACGCGCGGAAAAAGAAAGGAAAATACTTTTTGTGCCAACGGCTGTACAATTTTATTTATTTTCTACTGGTTTCGTTACTGCATATCATCATAGGCAGTAACGAAAACATATATATATATATATATATATATATATATTCTGTGAAGACGATATATATATATATATATATATATATATATTCTCTACTGGTTTCGTTACTGCCTATCGTCTTCACAGAATATATATATATATATATATATATATATATATATATATATATATATATATATATATATATATATATATATATATATATATATAACAAGAGTACATAAAAGGAAGTAGTGAAAATCTATCTACAACAGAGGAAAGTCAATGAAACAATTATTTTGATAATTCGTCACAGTTATAATTGCTGCTGTCGTATTCGGCAGAGGTGTTTTTAATCATTTGATGTACATTATTATCTCCTGTGAAGATGGTAGCCAGTACCGAAACCGCTAAAGAATAAATAAAATTGTGCAGCTGATGGCAGAAAAAATGGTTTTTGCCAAATTTTTATAGGCTGTAGATAAACAATTGAAAAACACTTTATTTATAAAATGAAAGAGAGACCGGAAAGCTAATAAAAAAACTCAAGGAGAAAAGAAATCAGGATTCATTGATGAGCTTGCTATCCTCAGTCAAATTGAAGTTGGATTTCAAGATCTGTCAAAAAGAATGAACAGTGTAATACTCAACTCACTGTCGATTGGAAGTAAATCAATGAAAGACGAAAGTAATGAGAAGTAGCAGTAATGAGATTAATGGTGAACGTAGCTTTAAAATTTGTGACGTCGAAGTAGACGAAGTGACAGAATTCTGTTACCGTGGAAGCAAAACAACAATTGGTCGACGATGCATGGAAGAGATAGAAAACAAACTTGCCTTAACCTGAGGAAGAAATTTCTGAGAATATACGTTTGGGTCGCGGCAATATATTGAAGTGACTATGGGTAAACAGGAAAAGAAGAGAATCGAAGCATTTGAAATGTTGTGCTATAGAAGGATGTGGAAAATTAGGTGGACTTATAAGAAATGAGGAGGATCTCTGCAGAATGGCCGAGGAGAGGAACATGTGGGAAATATTGTCATGAAGAAGGGACAGGATGATAGGACATGTGTTAAAACACTTTTACACTGTTCAAGAGAATCAAGGGATCACTTGTATTAACGTCTGATGTGTTAAATCTATGCCAGCCGGGGTGGCCGAGCGGTTCTAGGCGCTACAGTCTGGAACAGCGAGACCGCTACGGTCGCAGGTTCGAACCCTGCCTTGGGCATGGATGTGTGTGATGTCCATAGGTTAGTTAGGTTTAAGTAGTTCTAAGTTCTAGGGGACTGATGACCTCAGAAGTAAAGTCCCATAGACCTCAGAGCCATTTGAACCATTTTTTTTGTTAAATTTATATTGATGCTGGTGGCACCTGTAGTCTTATTGCAGTCGTTGAGATCTTCGCTTTGTGTAGGCAATGATTAAAATCATTAGCCATTTATTGGCTGTATTATGCATTACAGTGTCAGATGAGCCCTCAGAAGGAAGTGAGTGTCTGTGTCCCAGTGTTTCCTAGTGAGGTACCCAGATGACAATTGTCATTTATGGATGTTATATTCTACCAAGCACATGCAGTGTGACATCTTAATGCAGCGCAAGTTGCATGGGCGGTATTTTTGATAAAAAAGGATGGAATTTCCGTCGCTTTGCTGCAGATGTCACTGTCGTTCCATCCGTCGTCCATAGGTTGTGGATACGGTGATGGGAGACAGATCACTACACAAGAGGAGTTGAACGTGATTCCCGACTCATTACATTCGCACGTGAAGACCGATATCTGGCCATCTCTGCGTTGCAGAGTCGTACGGATACCGCCTGGGCAATGCAGGACGATCGGAGTAGGGCCCCTAGAGCTGCTGTGTCCGAGTAGACTGTAATGAACAGGTTACGGTAATGGACCTTCCATCCCAGACGTCATGTTCGAGTACCCCGCTTTACACGACACCATGTTGTAGGTCTCCTTCAGTTGCACGGTTACCATTTCAACTGGCAACTTCCCTCACTTCCAGAAGCTTTTATTCACAGAAGAGTCCAGATATCCTCTGACGCAAGGTGATGAACGTGTCGTGTGCGGGCACCCGTGCTGAGCGGTACCTGCCAAATGCTATTCAGGAACTCCACAGATTTCCAGTGTTCTGTTATGTCGTGGGAAGGCTTCAGTGTTGACAATCATCCGGATCTTCTTTTTGTCCTTGGTCGCCTTACCGCCAGGCAGTAAATCGAACAGATCCTGTTGCACCATTGGTGGTTGCTGCATAGCGGGGGCAGTGGTTGCCCTGAATTCCCTGTAATGCCATAGCCCATGTGCCATGTATCAGTAAGGATGTCATGCGAAGCCTGGACATTGATGTAATGGAATGGCCGGCGGTGAGTCCCGATCTAAACTCCATCGTTCAAATGTGAGACATGTTTGACAGACATGTTCGTTGTCGGCCTCCTTCACCACAGACTTTCCAGGAACTCTCGTGGGACTCATTGAAGAAAGGGAACGAATACCACAATGTGACCTTCGCAGACTTATACGGAATATGCCACGTGGATGTCCTGCGGTGATAAACGCTCACGGAGGCCATGAACGTTACTGAAGCTCTCAAAGTGCAACGAAAGGGACTCATGATGATGAGATGAATGGTTGTTCTCTCTTTGGTTTCGACACGTGTCGGATATTTCAGTTCTTTCTTCTAAACGATCGAGGGCGTAATGATGTTTTCTTGTCTACCTGTGAAACATAAAGATATAATTTGGTAACATAACCGGTACTCAGTAACCGCTCAGCGGAGTATGGGAGACGCCCAAAGTCACGTTGGCCTAATTCTTTTGAGCAGTGTACTTGCAAACCGTAAGTGGAGCTAACTACTGTGTCTGCAACCTATAATATTAAGAGCTGTATGGTGTGGACTCCTACTCACTGCTGAAGACCACCATGTTGGACATGAACTTACCTTGCATCGCTATAAACACGTTTATACAATTCTGAGTACTAAATGATGCGCGTAAGGAATGGCAATCACCTATGATTTATGTTTATCTTGGTTCTTGGAAACAAAGAGGATCATAAAACAAACTGAAACTATTTTTATTTGTTCTACAGTATTACTTTTACTGAGTTAACACAAAACAGGAACAGCGAGCCTACAGAATGGTTTATATCAATAAACAAAACCAATAAAATAAAATAAAATTAGTGCTTAACAAGGCTACTTCAGGAGATATAAAACATGGAGAGTAATACACAAACCAATTAAGAGAAGAAAGAATTATCAATGTAGCTACAGAATAAATAAGGAAATTAAGCAATATCAATACGATCAACTGAAATGAATGAATGGAGGAAAATGCTGGAGTGTCAGGGAATACATAGTAAATGAAATTTTTGAGAGTGCTGCAATAATACATTTAAAAAAATGTTCAAATGTGTGTGAAATCTTATGGGACTTAACAGCTAAGGTCATCAGTCCCTAAGCTTACACACTACTTAACTTAAATTATCCTAAGGACAAACACACACACCCATGCCCGAGGGAGGACTCGAACCTCCGTCGGGATCAGCCGCACTATCAATAACTGCAGCGCCTTAGACCGTAAATTTTAAAAGGCAAAAAGAGGTAAACAATACACAAATACAAAAGGATCAAATAGGAAAAACATTAACATTATACTCGTAACTGTGACTATGTAACAGTTTCCATTAAATAAATGAATCAAGTAAAATAAAAACAATACCTAATGAGACTGCTACAAGAGGTATTAAACATGGAAAGTAATAAAAGTACCAGTTAAAAGAAAGCCTTAACAACTGAAATTACAGGCTATATGGATTACATATACAGTTTCAATAACTCAATGAACACCGGAAAATGGGAATATGTAGAAAGAGACAATGTAGGAAGTAATGAAAAACAGAGAGGATTATATGAAGTTTAGGAGAGGTGAAGTGTTGAGCTGCGTCTGGCCATCTAGGGTAAGATCTGGACTACGACCTAGATGTTTGTTAATTTCGAGGGCTTGTTAATTGCCAGCAGGTTGAGCTTATGGCCTTTCTTTGCTAAATAAAGGACATGGGAACAGTAGTTGTGGCTCTCACTGAGTACATGCTCAGCAAATGTGGACTCAGAATTCGACAACGTCCAGGCGCGTTCGTGTTCAGCCAGCAACGCTGGTGGGTACATTTTATTTGCCTCGAAAGTCCTGCTCTATTTTGTTGGCTTGTATTCACGAAATACTGCGGCGGAGTATAAGCAGCACTTATCTGATTTGTGTATAACAACAATGCGTAAAGTACCACACAAGCACACTCAAAAAAAAATTTGTCATATGGGATACTGCGCACATGGATGACGATATTAGAGAGACAACAGTGCCAAACAAATTGTCTCTCAGAGATTGATTTGTCAGTAGAAAATTTACAAAGAATAAACGTTACATTATATGCACTTAATATTCAATGAGCAGTAATTAGACTTAAAGTTAACAAATGGTGCTCTGCATATGGTTTATTTCTAAGTGTGTCGTTAGTGGTGTAACAACGGCAAACACATTACAAGATCAACTTCTTTGCCAAGATCGCTAACAATAGCCTTTATACGCGATAACCGGTTTTGGTAATCCGTGTTACCATCTTCCGACCTCAACAGACAGCTTGTTGTATATTTCTTAAAGGAGCAGTAAGAGTACTCTTTCTCATGAGCTGGCAAGTATCTAACAGCCTAGAAGCAGCAAATGCGATCCAGGAACCATCATTCGAAGCAAAACATGTCTAGTAAATATGGGCATTAAAATGCGTACCTTAAGAACTATGAGTACTTCTCCACCTTCGATACTGTGAAACAAGTATGTTCAACTACAAGGTCTTTGCATTCCATGTTTTGGGAGGAGGTAGTATGCACAAAAAACAGAAATAAATGTGTCCAGTAAACGTGGACTCTAAAATGCATAACTTTAAGAGGTATGAGAATTAGAAGAGATCAGTTTCACGATAGCAAATAGATACAACTGCTCATAGGTCTTAAGGTCTGACCTTTAGAGCCCATGTTTATTCGACACTTTTTCCTTGTTTTGGTCTGTACTACCATTTCTCAAAACGTGGAAAGCAAAGAGCTTGCAGTAGAATAAATTTGCTTCACAGTATCGAAGATGAAGAAGTGCTCATAGCTCTCAAGATATACATTTTAGAGCCCATGTTTATACTGGACTTTTTTGCTTCGTATGCTTGTTCTTGTCATATCCCTGAATATTGACCATCCACCCTGGAACGCTCCGTGTATGGAGAATAAATTGTTCACATTTCCACAAATGACGATAGATGGGACGAAATGACTTGAATTGGAGCGACCACATAGATAATGTTGTGGCGAAAATGAACATAATACTGCGATTTATAGACAGAACACTTAGAAAATGCAACGGGTCTACCAAAGAGATTCCTCACTCTACGTTTGTCCGCCCTCTTGTGGTTATTATTGTGTGGTGTGGATCCGCATGATAAGATTAAAAGCAGACACAGATAAAGTTTAAAAAAAGGGCAGTTTGTTTTGTATTATCACGAAATCGGAGAGAGACTGCCACGGATATTATATGTGAATTAGGGTGGCAATCATTAAAACAAAAGAACAGTGCATTCTTCTCCTTAGCAAGAGAAGCCCTGCAATATGTATTTATCCGCTAATGCGAGGTAGCGGTGGATTGCAGCAGTGGTCTAGGGGTAGCGTCTTTGATTAATAATCAAAACTTCCTCGGTCCTGAGTTCGAAACCCGCCCTTGCTTAGATTTCGATTAATAATCAGCATTGGCGGCCGAAGACTTCCGGCACAAGAAGTCACCCTCGTTCTACCAACGGCCTTGTCAAAAAGGGCGGAGGAGCGGACAGAGGTTCAGGGCACGCTCTTTTGTAGGGGTGGGAAACTGACCCTAAAAGCGGAAGAATCAGCAGTGATCAACGGTATGAGGATGCAGAAGGCAATGGAAACCACTGCACTAAAGACACACTACGTGTATCCACAGGACATGTGGCCTGTAATTGAAGAAGTGTCATGATGATCTCTCCATTGGCAAAAGATTCCGGAATAGTCCCCCATTCGGATCTCCGGGAGGGGACTGCCAAGGGGGAGGTTACCATGAGAAAAAGATTCAACAATCAACGAAAGAATAACGTTCTACGAATCGGGGCGTGGAATGCCAGAAGCTTGAACGTAGTAGGGAAACTAGTAAATCTGAAAAGGGAAATACAAAGGTTCATTCTAGATATAGCAGCGGTCAGCGAAGTTAAATGGAAAGAAGACAAGGATTTCTGGTCAAATGAGTATAGGGTAACATCAAGAGCAGCAGAAAGTGGTACAACGGGGTCAGGATCGTTGTGAATAGTAAGATAGACCGGAGAGTGTGTTACTATGAACAGTTCAGTGTTAGGGTCGTTCTTATCAAAATCGACAGCAAACGAACACCGACAACGTTAGTTCAGGTATGTATGCCGACGTCGCAAGCTGAAGATGAAGAGATAGAGAAAGTATATGAGGATATTGTAAGTGTAATACAGTATGTGAAGGGAGACGAAAATCTAATAGTCATGGGAGACTGGAATACAGTCGTAGGGGAAGGAGAAGAAGAAAAGGTTACAGGAAAATATGGGCTTGGCACAAGGAATGAGAGGAGTAAGACTGAGTTCTGCAACAAGTTTCAGAAGCATTAAAGAATGACGTGATACGCTTGAAGTTCTCTAAGGCTGTAGATGCATCAAAATTGAATAGCTCTGTAGGTAGTACTATTGAAGAGGAATGGAAATCTAAAAAGGGCCATCACTGAAGTTGGAAAGAAAAACATAGGTACAAAGAAGGTAACTGCGAAGAAACCATGAGTAAGATAAGAAATACTTCATTTGATCGATGAAAGGAAGAAGTACAAAAATGTTCCCGGAAACTCAGAAATACAGAAATATAGATCGCTGAGGAAGGAAATGAATAGGGAGTGCAGGGAAGCTAAGATGAAATGGCTGCATGAAAAATGTGAAGATATCGAAAAAGAAATGATTGTCGGAAGGAAAGACTCAGCATTAGGAAAGTCGAAACAATCTGTCAAGACATGAGGGAATGACTTCCATAGCTTCTCGGCTTTTGGCAAGATCAATGTGTAGTTTTTTTAATAGATAAAGATTAAGGATAAGGAAGGGAACTTTATTTAATTTCTAAAATAATTAGTCAGATCACTAACGAGTGCGATCTTTTTACAGTTGTCAGGAATACAGAAATATAGATAGCTGAGGAATTAAATAAATAGGAAGTGCGCCGGCCAGAGTGGCCGAGCGGTTCTAGGCGCTACAGTCTGCACCCACGCGACCGCAACGGTTGCAGGTTCGAAACCTGCCTCGGGCATGGATGTGTGTGATGTCCTTAGGTTAGTTAGGTTTAAGTAGTACTAAGTTCCAGGGGACTCATGCCCTCAGAAGTTAAGTCCCATAGTGCTCAGAGCCATTTAGGAAGTGCATGGAAGCTAAGATGAAATGGCTGCAGGAGAAATTTGACGAAATTGGAAAAGAAATGACTGTCGGAAGGAAGGACTCAGCATAGAGGGAGGTCAAAACAACCTGTCACGACATGAAGGAATGGCTTCCATGGTACTAGAGGGAACTGTAGAGGACAAAAACTGTACATGAAGACAGAGATTGGTATACTGTAACCTCCCCACAAAAAATTTACAAGACAATATTATATAGAAATGGAGCCAAGAAGCAATATCGTCCCCACAGAAATATTTAAATAAAAAATATAATAATAAATGGGAGCCAAGTGTAACCTCCCGCAATGAAATCTGCTGACAATGACAATTAAACAAAAAGTAGCAATCTGACCCAAGTATAAGTTCTTCACAAAAAATGAAAGTCCATTCAGTGATAAGAAAATCTCAGTGATAATGATAATTCAATTAAACCGAAATATCGGTCTTTGGCCCTGTGCAAAAAATCAGAATTAATTTCTTACCTCAGTATAACTGCATGTCAAATTTCTGCTCTTATTGTTGGCGACTGCTTGGAGGAAACGCATTGCAAATAATATTTTTTTTTTCTGAAATTTAACTGAAACTTTACTTTAAAGGAAATGGAAGGAAATCGTTGGTTCAATTAAATGGTTTTTTTTGTTAAAAATATCGCTTTGAAATGAAAATTATTATTGGGGCACTTGTTGAAAATTAATTACAATAAATAAACTTTACATTATCTGATGGTTACCTACATTAACAATATACCTCATTCAGCACCTTGACCAGAATGCCATGTCGACACTCGCCGACTCCTCACACACAACTGCACTCGACTGCTACTACCGACATACTGGACGCAACTGTACTGCACGACTACTACTAGCGTACTGCTCGCAACACTCGCGCGGTCAAGCGCAGACTAACCACGATAAAAGGCTCTCTGGTCAGAGACTCTGCAATGCCTCGCCATCGCCGCCTCACAACATACGTGTTTCAATACATCCACCAAATAATTCAGGACGCGGGTTGCAACTGCTACTCTTAGATGAAGAGGTTATCACATGAGAGGAATCCTTGTGGCGGTCCGCATCAAACCTGTCTGATCACTGACAACAAAATAAAAAAAAAAAAAAGAGGTTGCGACTTTCAATTAAAATGTTGTCCCATGTTAGGGAATTACATAATGTATAAGTACAGGTTGCGTCGTGGGAACGACGATATATGGAAGCTTGCGTCTGGCCGTGAGTCGTGCACTGATAGCCAAATAGTCTGCTTTGGCAGGGCAACAGGACAGACACGTTAGTGTTTCCGTGTGCGGAGCGAGAGCTCGTCTTGTTTACATTCTGACTGTCGTTGCTCACGTTCCGGCTTAATGTCTACAATCCATGGCGAACCTTACACGCTTATCGTCCTATGGCGGTCTTCTTGTCAGCGCGACGCGACTCACTGTAGTCCTTAAGGAAAGAACGTCATCCGAGACGTCGCAAGAGAAGGTACCCAACCGCCTCCGGCCAAGAGGAGGAGCTGCAGGTCGAGGACGAGGCCACCACCGATCTGAACGATGCCCACGAAACCACCACTGCCGAACGAGACGTCATGAGTGGGGTGACATCCACAGGAGTGCCTGCTCCCGTCCCCTCCAAAGCATTGTGAGGAGGCCGAACTGTTTAAAAGTCGTAGCACACCCGAAACTACACAACGAATCACTACTCCATCTTATGCGGACAAAATGGACGATACACAATTGTCTGCCTTTACGGTATGACATAACGAGGAGATCGAGGGGCAGGACCCGTTGCGGTTCTTTGCGCTGCTCCACTAAACATGGTTTTTCCCTACCCCCGTGGGCGAGCAGGCTGTCGTTCCACCACAACACGCACGTCCTTCCGCTACAGTGGATCAGCCTTCAGCGGCCCGCCACCAGGCCAATCAGATAGCAAAAATCAACACCAACAACATTCGTTCAACAGTTAAAATCTGCATTATGCTGATGTTCTGGGTTTCACTCTCCTGCAGGAAGCTCACTTGGCAGTCTCCCGGATATCAGTCGCTTTACCACCCACGCCTCCGCCAGTGATACCATGCACCCTGAAATGGCTATCTGCGTCCGTGAAGGGATTCCTGTCACTGATGTCACTTTTCTTCCATCAGCTGGGGCTTGGCACTCACTGCCAAGAGGACACGCTTCATTAACGTCTACACCCCATCTGGCAGTGACCAACAACATGAATGGGCCTAATTTTATTCTGAGGACATGCCTCCCGCCCCCGTACCCCCTCCCCCTCTACTTTTAGGGCGATATGAACACTGCGTGCTAGGAAGTGATTTAAACTGTGTTGTGCACCCGAAAGATCAGATTTCATACTATACTATTTGCCAGGAAATACATATAGTAATGTGGGTAATGCGGGACCTCCTGCTCCATGATACCTAGGAAGTCCGACATGGCGAACCTTGCGGCCATACCTTTCTTACCAGTATTCTGCAACCCATCTGGACTGGACATATGCTCCACAGCATCATACATTTGCGATATGGGATGCAGAACGCTGGGCACTGAACTTTTCTGACCATTGCACTTGGTCTTCCTTCCACCCCAACTTGTATGGCGCTGCCGTGTGGTGTGGCTACTCAATACTGCATGATCTGGCTCATCGCCAGCAAGTCAACAAGACATGGGCAGCCTGCGAACGACGCCTTCGCAGCTACTGATCAACTTTTGCGTGGTGGATGCACTGCACCAAACCCACGATCTGGAGAACTGCTGAGATATAAGAAGGGATTGGCTGAATGGCATTGCAGCACCATCAACTTCTACTATGCGATCCTCCGAGAGCTGGACGCTCAGCAGCCAAACTAAGGCAACGGCAAATAACTAAGACGAGGATGCGCCGGCACGCTGCAAATTGCAGGGGGTGGTGATACGGACGCAGCTGCACGATCAAGTGGAACTGTAAATCCCCCATCCATGTGTCATATAGTATCCAACGGACGACGGCGTCATCAGCAGCTCATCGGCGCTCTGGCAATGCCTCATGGCCCACAGGTGGCTAATCAGAATAACATCGTTAATACGTTCATCGCACACTTATGACTTACTTTAACAGTGGCGGTCACATGTGACAAAATTGATGAAACAGTCAATAATGGCGCCGTCAACAGATCGCCCGGCATCGATGGCTTACCAATCGAGTTTTCCTGAGAAATGATCACATCTGACTAAGCTTTCCCACCCACCTTTGTTGAGGACGTTGTCATTCCGGTTTAAAAACCAGCCATGGTTCGAGGATCACAAAATATACACCGCTCATCCTACTCAACGCAGATTACAAGATCTTACTTACAGGACGATACTTCTCATGTCCTCTCCCCAGAGCAAATGATACCTGGGGGCAGATTCACATACAGACTGCGACCAGCAGACTCTGTACAGAGGTTGTCGATATAGATTTCGATAGCCCCTTCTAAGTGCGCCACCGATTCCTATTTTAGTAGCATCCCACCTGGGCATCCCATCTCTCTTCACTGACGTCCTCTGACGTCTTTGCAGCGGTGTCATGTTGAGTCCAAGTCAGCGGACATTTAGCAGGACAGGTACCTATCCACTGCTCAGTTCAGCAAGGGTGCTCTCTCTCAACCTTCCTGTATTCTTGCCATAGAGCCCCTGGTTGGGGGCCTGATGACCGAGCTCTCCAGACTGACCCTCCACGAACACGCCTTTCACTGTTGGGGATATGCTGATGACATCTTCCTCCTCATCTGCTCTGCTCACAGATTCGAGAAGTTACTGAATTGGGCCAGGCCGCTGGGAAGGTGAAGTGCTGTTAGTGCTTGCCGGCCAGTGTGGCCGAGCGGTTCTAGGCACGTCAGTCTGGAACCGCGCGACCGCTACGGTCGCAGGTTCGAATCCTGCCTTGGGCATGGATGTGTGTGATGTTCTTATGTTATTTAGGTTTAAGTAGTTCTAAGTTCTAGGGGACTGATGACCTCAGATGTTAAGTCCCATAGTGCTCAGAGCCGTTTGTTAGTGCTTACGTTCCAGTACCTGGGCATTTCCTTTACCCCCATCGTCACACTCACAGCCTCGACGATCTCCATCACCTCTTACACGTCATCCGTAACCCTCTCCGCTAGAATCTCCTGCAATATCAGGACACACTTCAATTGACAGAGTGGGCTCAGGGACCTAAGGACATCACACACATCCATGCCCGAGGCAGGATTCGAACCTGCGACCGTAACGGTTGCGAGGTTCCAGACTATAGTGCCTAGAACCGCTTGGTCATCCCGGCCGGCTTGACAGACTTCCTTAAACGATAGATGGCATCAAAATTGGTCCACCTCTCGCAGGTGTTATCTCTGTTGACAGTGATCGGGCGTCAACCTTCAGGTGGCCCTTGGCTTATTATCTTACCTGGCCCTTGGCTATTATCTTACAGCTGGTTTCATTTTTAAAGCCCGTTATGAAACGCTCAGTCTGCCCCAAAGGGATGGTGGCTTCGGATTTGTCAACGTCTGTATGCGAGCTGTGGCCTCGTGTATCAGTACTGTGAGAAGACAGTGGAATGGAGGGGTACATCCCTAACACAAGTTTGCTTGGTGTTCTCCTTCCTGCGTCTACTCACCACCAGTGCCTTATTTGTCTCCCTTTTCGGCCTTTCTAGCCAACTACAGTTACATTCCAGTCTACCAGATACATGTCCATCTGGGACCAAGGATTTTTGCAACCTACTGTTGCACTGTTTACCGCGTCATGTGCTGGGGTCCAAGTATCCCCTCCATCTGGTGGCCCACAGTGTGGAGTTCCTTCCACCAACCCTTCTTCTCTATGGTATCACATAGCCAACAGGGAATCTGCCACAAAATAGCGACTGCAAAACATTGGTTTGTCAGAATCCCCTCTTTGTCTCCAGCAACTCGACACTGATGAACACCATCTGACCTCTGCGTGATGTCTGGCGATTTGCGTAAATAATAACTGCCTACTACATCTGAGTGCCGGCAGATACGATCTAACCGCCAATTTTTCTATACCCAGAGGAAAAATATTTTCCCGCATAGAAATACCAAGCTATTACGTGGGTCAGCGGGTGGGCTGCCAGTTACCTACTCTGCGATGGATCAAAAGCCTGCCTCGACTGGTGGACCAACAGCCCATGCAGCGCTCGAACACAAGCCACATTATCGAATTTTACTTGCCAACTATCTTCGAGGGTTCTTTATTAGACCTCCAATTAGCTGGGGAGTGCCTGGAGCTGAGAACACCTATCCTCCTCCCCCCATCGGCTGTGTACGAGTTTAAGCCGCCTATGATTTATTCTACCCTAGACCTCCGCAGATTGGCGAGCGGGCCATAGGATTTTTTATTTATTTATTTAATTAATTACCAAGTCTTATTTTCTTCTATGTAGTTGACGTCTGTTCCACAACAGTAAAAACGTCAAACAGAAATAAATAAATAAACAAAAGCCTTCCACTTCTGTCGATTCGCGTGTCTCCCGATTTCCTGTTCCCCACAGGATTCGACCCCTGTCCACTCTGCCCCCTGAGCCCCAACAAAAAGGTAACAGCAGTTCAGGCGACCGCTCGCGTAAAATGGAAAATCCGGGTTCGAGTCTAGATCTGGTATAAATTTTAATCGTCGTCGATCCCTCATACAGCTGATGGTTGTCTTTGCAACTACAAATACATTTCATCTATTTCACTACAAATGTAGTCGCCACAGTGCCTGTGCCTTTGGACAAGGAACAGTGCATCGTTCTTCTTAACAACAGAGGCACCGCAATATCGTGAATAGAAATTTATTAATACTGAATATAAATTTAAGTGTCAGCAATCTTTTTCTGGAGGTATTGTACGGAAGTGAAAGATTGATAATAAACAGTAGCTTCTAAAATTTAGTGATAGGTAAGTCGAATAACAATGGGAAAGTGCAGATTCGAACAGTGAAAGAGAGAAATTTATGGCACAACATGGTTAAAAGGGACTATCGTTTGATGGCACGCACGATGATCGTCATTTGGTAATGGAAAGAATTCTGGAATATAAAAATTTGTAGAGGAAAATGAAGGTTTGAATATAGTAAGTAGGTTCAAATGGATTTTAGTTGCAGTAGAAACGCAGAGACTGGCACAAGGTAGATTATCCTGGAGAGCTGCATTAAACCAGTCTTCGAAGTGAGGACTTCAGCAGTGACAGTGAGAGCAGATATTATTTAAACCGACAGCATTCACCAACTGACCACTTGGGACTGAAATCTCTTATTTCTTAGCGTACAAAAAGTCTTACAGTCCCCATTTCTTGTTTATGACAACTCTTTCGTCTTTGTACAATAAATTTGCAAGTCGTTCGGATGTGATCTAGAGAGCTCTTACGCTGCTTTGTAAGAATTTTCTTGATTATAGGCTGTACCAGTTAAGCATCAGCCATTAAAAAGTGAGTCGTAAAGGCTTTCGAAGAAGAACTTTACGTTAGATGTTTATTACAGAAGGTACTTTACGCGACGAACATTTCGGTAATGTCCAGAGGCCTTCTGAGATTCGGTCATTAAAGCGGAAAGAAGGACTGTAAATTATCTTCCCTAATAGACGATAAAGAAATCGCGGTATCACTTAGCTATTCAAAGGCCTTGCCTAATATTGACGTTATCATATATCTCGTGGTACTTCAATTCGAGTAGAAGAAAAAACAGGTAACTCTCAAAGCCAGCAAAGATGTTAGCATAGCACCAGCGTCCACCGTAATTAATATTCACTTTTACCATGAAACGACTGGTGGCCATAAATATTCAGGTGTCTTAAGTCTTCCCCAGTTTGTAATTAGGGATGGGACGCTAACAAACTCAAAGGTTATAAGAGGCGAGGAGACAGCCTTTGATCGCCTCGGCCATGCTTTACGCGGCCGTAAAGCATCGTCCGGTGTCATTTATTCCGCAGTATCCCGTCTTTTATGGCCCAACAAATGCTGAGTTATTTACTACGGCGAGGTTGCTATTTATGCTGCAGGACGGAAGGGAGAGCCGCAGCAGCACTGACTCGCAGACGCCCAGCTGTGGCCTGGGCCAATGTTCGCTGAGGATGATCAAGGGTGATGAAACGTTCTGTGGTACCACATAGCGTACTCTGCACTTTCTCACTCCTACAATGCTAGCGATCGAAATGTATTCACAACGAATGTACCGTAAATCGAAAGTACTTTCATCGATTTTCAGATTCAAATGTGATTTCGATGCCTGCTTCTTTTTTAACTTCTGCGATATTTATTGTAGGGAACATAGGGGATTTTCTGCAAGGATTGCATCTTAATCAGTAAAACACATTTTATAAAAGCAGTGGAAGTAATGTAAAAAATTGTAGGTAAAAAATGAAATGTCGTGTGGCTAGGGCCTCCCGTCGTGTAGACCGTTCGCCTGGTGCAGGTCTTTCGATTTGACGCCACTTCGGCGACCTGCGCGTCGATGGGGATGAAATGATGATGATTAGGACAACACAACACCCAGTCCCTGAGCGGAGAAAATTTCCGACCCAGCCGGGAATCGAACCCGGGCCCTTTGGATTGACAGTCTGTCACGCTGACCACTCAGCTACCGGGGCGGACAAATTGTAGGTGAAAGCATTGACCGATCTACACTTCGTCCACAACTGTTAACTACCACTTCATTTGTGGTCAATGTTTCAAAAACCGAATGAAACTTTGACCACCGAGAAATAAATACTCTGATCTAAAGATTTCTTAAGTGCCTTATTAAGACTAGACTGGTAACGAAACCGTGTGATTTAAATATAATGATAGTTACTAGAACGGTGCACTACACACGTAACTCCAAATCTAGTTGAGCATAATACTTCCATTTCATCCATCTTGAACCTAAATTCTCGCTTCCAATCATCCAGTGGAGCTACAACTAAGGTTATGCGTTCTTCATTTATCGAGTCAATACCTCGCACTTGTAGCCAAACTTCATTCCTTTCTTTCTGGAGATGTTTTACAGCCTACGTTAATACACAATAACTCGCAATTTGAGCAATATATGACTGACATTTGTTTTTCTCGGTTGTAGGCACATTAACTATTATAAACGAACCTTTGTCTATATATGGATGGTTAATGTTTGTATTCCTTAGTTTCACAACGTCATTGGCATCAATACTCTTCACTAAAATGTGTATCAGTAACCCTGGAGTAACAATGACTACTTGTCAATGTAGCACCGCAAGTGAGAGATCACGCACATGGCCTAATAAATCGATAATATACTGACACATATACACATGTAAACAAAAAAATAAGTAGTGATATGTTTTGAGAGTTAATTGAGTAACCTACATTATATAGTTGGTAATACTGATGGTTTTCCAGGTAAATGATATTCGTGGATTTTGCGAAACCAGATTTAAACATACTTTTTCGTATACAAATGTAAGTTGCAACAGCTTCGCCAACTATTGCGCAAGGAAATCGGCACTACATGGCGCCATCTAACATTATATTCACAGAACTGTACCACTAAACGGTATATACTGAGCACCCAACTGATAATCAGCACAGTGCTGTAAAAGTTTTGGTGTGTGGGTGGAAAAAGTAACCACGACAGTCAAAGAACACATACTTCATGGTACTGTAAAGCAATACATGTTGGTGTAACGTAAACCTGGTTATAAGCTATCATACTGAGTTGCACTTCCACTGACCAACATATTGCATGATCGGTCCGTCTTACGTAAACCAAAACTTTTACTGGCTATTAGTAATGAAAACTGTTGTGAATGTAATAACTGAATGATGCTATTAGGTCGGTTCAAACACCCACGGCAGCAGGAAACTGTTTCCTTGCTATGGCTGCTTAATGTCGGGCGATGTTACTTGCAAATTAACACTTGTGTTATAATAAAGATGTGACAACACAATAAGTGATAGCAAATAACATTTATTAGAAGTAGTTACAATATGACAACTTTGGTGCAGTTTGAAATCCTAAACCTAATACAATTATATCTACATAGCTTTCCAGTCTATATACAGGAAGATTCTTCTTAGGTTTTAAAAACCCGCAAAGCGAAATAGCAGATGCTGTGACAAGTAATTTAATGTGGTACGAGTGGGCCCACAAATGTCGGGAAATACCCCCAGAGTGGATGACAATGTTGATGTACTGTAACCAGGTGATATAGCACGGCGCACATGTAGTCGCTGTGCAAACGGTCCGTCGCAGCTGATCATCCTAACCCAAATCAAGCGCTCTCATCGGTGTGGCTTCGGGCCTACTTGTGCGACTTCAGTGCGTACGGCTCAGGGTTCTTGTCTTGCGTCTGTCAGGCAGTGGTTTTTTTTTTTTTACATTACTTTAGACAGTTAAGTGTTTACATTAAGATTTATTATTTTATTTATCGGTCCCGTGGTCTGGTTCAAATGGCTCTGAGCACTATGTCACACAACATCTGTGATCATCAGTCCCCTAGAACTTAGAACTACTTAAACCTAACTAACCTAAGGACATCACACACATCCATGCCCGAGGCAGGATTCGAACCTGCGACCGTAGCGGTCACGCGGTTCCAGACCGACGCGACTAGAACCGCACGGCCACACCGGCCGGCGGTCCCGTGGTCTCTGCTGGTTTATTGCAAAATAATCTACCGTAGTGCGTGACAAGTAAATGAGTATAAGCTTCCGGACTGTTTCGCTGCCAACAAACCATCTACGTTTCCTTTACTATAAAAAGTTAGTAAACAAAACAAAAGAAGGTACTAACGGAGAGGAACACAAAATAAGAAGATTTTCCTTGGTTACATGAAGGATAGATTTTTTTTAACTTCCACGCTTACAATAGATCACATTTGCGAAAGATGTCCTAAATTTCCACCGTTTGCTTGAGGGCAAGTATTGTATCTCTCAGTCATCCCTTCACGCTTGTACTCGGAAACAACCTATATGTTTAGTACCTCCACAACGACAGTGACTTTGCGAGCTATGAGATCCATTTGGTAATCTACTCTAGTTCTCTAAACTAGCTCCTTCATACGGCCTCAAAAGAAAAAAGCGTCAAGTCGGTTTAAACCCAGGGATCTTGCTAGCCAGAAATCTGGCCAACGTTGCCCTATCGTCCGCAAGTGCTGCGAGGTACTGCATCTGCTGACGTCACATGTTCAACATTTGTCATCCGCTTATGTGGTATCTCCCGACATTTGCGGCTTCTGGAGGTGACAGAGGAGACAATGACAGTGGGATACACTGTAAATTAATGGGAAAAAAGAGATAGTGGAAGAGAGGAATATATACACAACGGCACTGAGAAGGAGAGGCTGAGTACGAAGGCTTAACCACATAGAGGGACTGGATAATAGGATTTACAGTGTCTTTTGCTAAAATTTTTGCTCAGGAAGGCGAAATGAGTACTGATGCAACTGGGTCCACACTTTTCCGCCAGAGTCTTTTAACAAAGGACATATTCGCCTTTTTTTGTGCTCCGACAGCAAAATTTTTCCGCCGGTATTAATACACTCATGTTCAGAAGAAACAGAACACCTTGAACGACTGGAGATAGGACGTATATATCGACAGGACACGTACATTAGTATGTTCTGCGGAAATGATTAGCATTTGAATTATAACGACTAGTGAGTTCAGGGTCAACACTGCTATCGCTGCGCAACACCACCTACCGGTAAAATGTGGCTGCGGCTCTCGTTGTCGCTGTAAACCAAAGATAATGGATCAGTGTGACCCGAGCAGAAGTGCAGGATGCCTCGCAGACGTATGAGCGAAGTGTACCGTCACATCAGTGAGTTTGAAAGAGGGTGCATGAGAGAATGTGATGCATTTATCCTGGAAATTGCTGCTCGTATGGGACGAAGTGTAGCGGCAGTGCAACAGCTGTGTGCAGAATGGTTCACGGAAGGCCGTTGAACACGAGGACATAGGTCAGGTCACCCCATGCAGACCACCCTCTCCCCCCCTCCTCGAGAACATCAAAACCTCATCCGAATAGCATTGCAGGACAAACCTGCGCCCTCCTGGGCCCTGGTGCAACAGTGTAAAACATGGTACACTATCAGGGACGACAGTCTGTTGCCATTTATTACGACATGGGTTACGTGCGCGTCGTCCAATTCTCCACCTACTTTTGACGAATGTGCAGAAACATACTAGCCGGCAGTTATGTACGGAACGGCGTCACTGGCGACAGAAATGGCATCAAATTGTGTTTTCGGACGAATCCAAGCTGTGTTGGATTGAAAATGATGGCCGCATTTTGGGAGGAACGGCACTAGTGACTGCACTCGCACAGGACATACAGAGCCAACTCGAGGTCTTATGGTGTGGGGTGTCAATGGGTACAACCACAAATCACATTTGATGCGTGTCCAGGTTCCTTTGACCAATGTGACCTACGTGAATGACATCCTGTCTGCACAACGCCCCAGGCGCCATTTTCCAGCAAGACAATGCACGATCACTTGTTACTCCTAGAACACGTGCCTCCTCGGTGTCACAGGACGTCAGTCTTTTGACCAGGTCCGCCAGATCACCAGAATTGTCGCCAATCGAAACTTTGTTCCATATAGGTACTCTTCAGAGTAGTGTCTGAGCTAACTGCTAGCATAGAACTTAGCTGTCTAACTGCTGGTTTGGAAATGAGTGTCCATGGAAAATAGTATTTTCGGTGCCTGCCAGTGGAAAAAATCCCTTCTCCACCAGAACGAGGTAGGAGCGAGATGGTCTACAGCTGACAGCGTTTGCTATTGGCTGTGCACACTAGTGGCGGATGTACATGACGTGCTGGAGGAAGGGGCGCAGAAGCAGGAAGAGATGTGGGTTCGTGAGTGCCATCTGGATTGTTGCATGGAACTACATGGTGTCAGGTGATTGGTTGTCCTGTGTGGTGGCGCTCTCTAGCGGTATTTGTTGCGTACCACTTGCTGATATACAACGAAACTGATACGAGTGAACGTATATGATAATAAATGCAAAAAGCATTACAGTGGGAATACGTCCAAAACGAACCATTTGCAAGATAATTGGGATTATGTGGATGCCATCTGCCACACACTGCCTCATGATATATTGTCTTAGCACATACATTCATTAACACACAATGTTCCATCAGTCCCACTCAAGAATGAGGAGCGAGTTAGTTAATGCACTAAAAAAGCAGAAAACAACCACTGTTGGCTTTCTCGGCAAAGTACGCAAGTATAAATTGTGACTGATAGTAATGTACTCAAATTGATAATTACTTCTAAATTACCTTATGTATGTGTGTTAAGAGAAAAACAGCTACTTTTTAAAAATCCAATTGCTCTCCATCCTGCTCTATGCAGCTGATTTTTTCATCTAATAATTTAAAGAAAAAATTTGTACAATTTTACATAGACCACTCTCGCGTGTCTATATACCTTCAAAGTCATGATCTATCTATCATATTTGTCACAGTTAGGCAAAATTTTGATTCCTGAGTTCATGTATTGTGATAAAGTATTATTTTGTGTAAGAAGTGGCTAATGTGATGTTCTTTTACTTTGATTTTAAATTTTTGTGCAGTTTCAAAGAAAAGTATTTCTGCCTATAGTTTTGTGGTTGTGAACTGCTGAATACATCCTAAATTCATTCTTGTCATTAAAATAAATACCATTAACGATAATATGTATAGTGTGAGAATCTCTAAGTCCCAAAATAGGCTTCTGAAATATGTTGAGTTATCACCATTATTGCATCCTTCTTTAGAGTAAACACTTTCTGACATAGGCTGAAATGCCACAGATAGATGTCTGTAAGACAGAACTATGCTAGCAGTTCTGCCAGCAGGTCAACACATTGAGAGAAAATTCTAAATCCAAAGCAAGCAGAACGGAGCTACTGGTACCACCTCAGTTTGTTATCCATCTGGGTACCCAGGAGCGTCATGCATGGATCCTCACATAATGTACATGTCCACTAATCTCCACTTACATGTCACCTTTGTTTGTTTGGAATGGCATAAGATGAGTTAATGGAAGATTAAGAGTTAAGGTGTTTGTTGTCAACCAGTTTGAAATCGGTTCCATCGTTCTCCTGGTTGTATCTGGAACTGATGCGTCTGCATCATTTATCGATGTAACCTATCTCTTCAGCAAACACATCTAATTTTGAAATATCGTTCACTCATGGGTAAATCATTTTTTTACACTAAGAACAGGAGTGGGCCAAGGACTGAACCTCGTAGCACACCATATTAAATGTTACCCCACGATGAATTTTATCTTATTCCTGTCAGATGTATTGGAAATGTGAACTTTTCAATGATGTACCCATCTCATTGGGATCACCTTGCACCCACAGCCAACCTTAGCAGTATATGCAGTACTGATTCAGGCGTAGTGTATTACAATTTACTATACGTTTTCACCTGTTCAAGTATTTGTCCCACGTGTTCACGCATTTGGATGTAATGTTGCATTTGCCTCTGCAGTGATATACGAATTCTTTCGAACACCTCCTAATTATCTCGTGAATACCGACAGTTTAGTGACCTAACAACGAACATCATCATCATCATCGTCACCATTCTGATTCTCGACTGGGCTGTACTGTTTACTGCTTCAGATCTTCTAACTCCAGTTTTTAGATGACCTCAGACCAAAAATCGAGGTACCTTGGATGCCGAATCATGCACTCTGTTCGACCTATCCTTGTTCGAGCATGTTGTCATGTTGGAGGTCGTCTTACATCACCAGCAAAATGTGGAAAATTATATTTCCCATTGGTGGGTCATGGATAAAACGCGAGCGCAATTGGCTAGGCGCCTAATCGGAAAAGCTTACATAGCTAACACATTTGTATCAACTAGGACAATATAGTATACTGACGTCAATGGTGGTACATAACCTCACATTTGTCAGTAATTGGCGAACCGTTCATAGCGGATACGTGTTAACTGGAGCACTGTTGCTCCGACAACGAATATTTTCAACTGTTTCAGTTTTTTATAGTAATTGTGATATACTATGAGTAGTCACTGAAATATGTGTCGCATCTTCTGTTGGTTCTGTCGTATATTTACAGAATAACATTATGGTACAACCCTTTTCCTCCTTTTGAAGTTCCTTACTCGCTAAGTTATTAGTAGTTTATTAGTGAAAAAATTCAGTCTGTGCGACTGTGCGTCCGCATCTCGTGGTCGTGCGGTAGCGTTCTCGTCCCGGCGGGGTCAGGGATTTTCTCTGCCTCGTGATGACTGGATGTTGTGTGCTGTCCTTAGGTTAGTTAGGTTTAAGTAGTTCTAAGTTCTAGGGCACTGATGACCATAGAGGTTAAATCCCATAGTGCTCAGAGCCATTTGAACCATTTTTTTGCGACTGTGCGACTGAATAAAAGACTATTGTTTTTACTGTTTCGTTGCTTCTTTTATTTACGAATCTTCTTCAGTCAGTTTCTCGTGTTATATATATATATATATATATATATATATATATATATATATATATATATATATATATATGCCGCGACAGAACTGCTTTTATTTGTTCCACGCAATCCAAGATGTGTTCGCAATATCTACATGCAAATTTCATTATATATACCTTGCATTTCCACATGTGTTTTATTAAAATGTGTATTTAATACTATTTACGTCTGGACGTCGCACTTTCAGAGGTGTGTTTTTAAAATGTTTATTTAATCTAATATTTAGTTTGTATTAACTGTGGCATCATTTGCTTCTGTACTTGACTATTTTTACAGTTTTGGTCCTTACTTGTTATACTATTTGATCATGTTACAGATACATTAAAGAGCGTCTATTTACAGGTGTTTACGTACTGTATCACTTATTAAGGTGTTGTGGATGTTATTCTCAGATAGTTTTGTAATCATTTGCATTCATCATTGCATCATCCCTGACAGAGCTAGAAAAACGTGACCAATTGGCTTTCCATTATTAATTACTGGCACTGTAATTCCTGTCACCACAGAATTCAGCTTCCTTAAGCGACGAAAGCTGTGACTGCAATAGGTTTGTGAGATACTTAAACTCTGTTTTATGACTATTCGCATTGTAATTGTTTATGTGTTTCATTTCTCAGCTGGCTGTGCTGAAGATGTCCGGAATTTGAGCAGAGAAACCTGAAAATCATTTTCAAAGCTACGCCACTTTGGCTGTCAAATCTTCATCATAGAGTTTTATGACTCGCCAAATCGCGGATTTTATGTTCGCATCTTTTATTGGCAGCTTTTTACTCTATAATCTAGGGGATTATTCTCAGAATAGTCGAAAGATTGCTGTAAAGTTGGTTTTCGCAGTTACTGCGCGTATGAACATTTATTATGCCATTAATGGAGGAAGCCTATCACACTGTGCAGTTTCGCAGTTTCTCGGTAGTCCGTGATTGCACCTTTGAACGTCCGAGAGGCCTATGTCTTGATTCATCTGCCTATTTCTTTAATATTTCAAAATTTAGCAATCAGGCTGCTTACATGACTTCACAAACTATGAATTTATCTTGTCAATAAACTACGCGAAAGAAATAATCATTGTGACTCAGTTCATTCTATTGAGGAAAATACGCACTAAATAACTTCCTTGTTTAATTGTACTTCACTCTTTCGTTTTGCCAATATATTGTCCAAGGTATGCACAGCTCAGTGGTGCTAGTTTACATTTCCTTTGTAGCAAACTTCACTCCCATAAAAAACAATTAAACAAATAGTCACTACCGTTTCTTACGAGCTAACAGCATGTATTTCCTTCCGCTAAAAGTTTCCAGTATATTTCTTAATTCATCTTCTATTGATGAGGCTTTTTAACTATTTTATTTGTAGAAATAATATTTTAATTCACATAACGTCACACTGCAAAGACATCAAATTTCTCCTCTTTAGCTTTTCCAACTGCACATGTTTCACTTCTGCTCAATGTTTCTGTGATAATTTTAGAAACTTTCGGAAATGATGCAGAAATACCGAGTTTTCCTTTGCACGATTCATCCAAGACGGAATTCAAAGGAGAACGCTGGCAAGACCAACTCCACTTTTTAATTAGTTACGGAATGTTGATGGCTACGTAGATGTAGCCAAACTAGCTGCGTGCGCCTCATGCCGCGGCCGTTGATGATAAACTGATTTTTTACAATCACAAAGATAAAAGGTATGACCCTGTTCTTACATAATAAGGAATTATGTTAGTAAATAGATTGTCAATGAGGAAACATTCCTAAAGACGACGGCAGCATTGAATTTTTGATTATCTTAGAGGCATTTTGAAATTCAATGTCGGAAATATCACTTAAAACGTTTTATTCAATTAGAGTAAAAGTAAATGATATACAGAGTAACAAAAGTGGGAAAGAGAACAAAAAGACAACGAGGGTTTAGGCTAACACAACCGTTCTGTAACTCTGGTTTTTGTTAACTTCTTTTTACAGTGGCTCAGCCAACTTCAACTTAAACAGAGCTTTCCCGTCTCACTGCTGCCGTTGACGCTTGCCATTCCGGCTATTCACAGGTCGCTACAATACAAAAAAAAGCCCCAGTAATTCCACCAACTTCAATTTAGAGGCGGCCCGAGAGCTGCCGGCTTTACGGAATTAAAATTTCCGAGCGCCTCTGCTAGGATTCTGGCGACCTACGTGCCAATACCAAAACTCGGCCCCACTCTCTCAATCAGCGACCACTGCCGACTGGCGCTTATTTCTTTTTTTTTTACCCCTCTGTCTCTCGCTCTCTCTTTTCTAATGGACACAGACGACAGGGTTGACCGCGTGTACGGCCGGTCCCCTCCCGTCCCCACTCTTCCGAATGGCCACAACACCTGAAAAAAGGTTTCTCCTTGCGAGTTTCGCTCTCTGTTTGGCCCGTCACCCAGCAGGTAGTGTCCGCGCGGGATAAAGCGGCCGGGAGCCGGCCCCAGCTCCCAGCTCCCGGCTCAGGAGAGGAGAGCACCCCGGAGCCACACAAAGAGTTGATTAACCGGCCACCGCTGGGGCAGCCGGGCGCGTATCGGGCGCCAGTCGCACCCACCGCTGGGCGACTCCACAGGGCCTGCGCTGATTACTGAGGGCACTCGCTACCTGAGCCGCCGGCGGGCACGCTTCCGGGGCTCCGATTCGAAGCGCAATTGTTAATGTCCCTCTGCTCATCTACTTCTCACGTCTCTCTTCTTTCATTAAACAACTTTCCTACATAGACTGTTCTTTCATTTTGATTCAAACACATTAATTCATTATTTACACTTAACCACCAAAGAAATTGGTATAGGCACTCGTATTCAAATACAGAGATATGTTAACATCCAAGTATGTTACCTTCCAAGTAATAATGGGGAATGAGAGAAGTAAACAGATGAAACTCAATAATGGTCTCCCACAAGGCTCTGTCCTTGCGCCCCTTCTTTTCAGCTTTTACATCGCTGACATGCCTGCAACCAGATCGCACAAATTTGGTTATGCTGACGACTGGGCTCTGGCAACAGCCCACAGAAATATAGAAACTGCCGATGATGTCCTTACGAGTGACCTAGGGATTCTCAGAGAGTACTTTAGAAAATGGAGGCTACAACCTAGTGCTACAAAGACGGAAGTATCTGCCTTCCATTTGAACAACGAAATGGCCAACTGAGAACTACATGTATATCTAGACGGGAAAATACTAAATCACAACAAACACCCCAAGTACCTTGGGGTTACCCTAGATAGAGCACTAACATACAAAGAACACCTGACGAAAACTGCAGCGAAACTTAAAACACGCAACAACATATTGCAGAAGCTCTGTGGCACCACTTGGGGCTCCACAGCATCTACCTTAGGAACATCCGCACTTGGCTTGGTGCATCCAGTGGCAGAATACTGTGCCCCAGAGTGCCTCAACAGCAAACACACACACATGGTAGACAGCCAACTTAATGCAACAATGCGTATTATATAAGGCACAATCAGGCCAACTCCTACAGTGTGGCTGCCCGTTCTCAGTAACATAGCCTCTCCTAACCTGCGCCGTGGACACGTTCTGGTTAGAGAATTTCAAAAACACCTTAACCAACCGTCAATTGCAAATCCATGAAGATACAACATACAAGGAAACCGACTCCGGTCTAGGCATCCTGCACTAAAGACCTCACAGGCGCTGCACCAAACCAACTTTAAAATAAATGACCGGTGGAAAGAGGAATGGGAGAGCAGAACAGCAGTAAACTGCCACAATATGCCATGCATCTTTAGTAAACCAAAAGGATTTGATTGCCCTCGCAAAGTTTGGTCAACTCTTAATCGCATCAGAACCAACTGTGGAAGATGTGCCGACTCCTTACACAGATGGGGTAAACTTCCTTCGGCCGCTTGCGACTGTGGCACTGAGAGACAGACGGTCAAACACATCGTGCAGAAATGCCCACTACGGGCATATGAGGGTGACCCACAGGATTTCCTAATTGCGATCCAAGAGGCAATCGACTGTATATTATCTAAGCTGGACGATTGTTTGTGATTGCTCTTCTGTGAGTGTAAATTTACAATCGGTGGTGTCCTTATATACAAACTGTTATTTATTGTTCTGTTTATACATATGTGATTTTTTTTTTAAATCGTGTTGTTTCTGTAAGTTTTACTGTGATGTTATGAGCCATACGCTTAATAAATAAATAAATAAATGTTAACTGGTAGAAGATGGCGCTGCAGTCGGCAACGCCTATATAAGACAAGTGTTGGCGCAGATGTTACATCGGGTACTGCTGCTGCAATGGCAGGTTATCAAGCCATAAGTGAGTTTGAACGTGATGTTATAGACGGCGCACGACCGAAGGGATACAGCATATCCGAGCCAGCGATGAAGTGGGGATTTTCCCGTACGAACATTTCAAGAGCGGATCTTGAATATCAGGAATCCGGTAGAACATGAAATCTCCGACATCGCTGCAGCCGGCAAGAAGATCCTGCAAGAATAGGACCAATGACGACTGGAGAGAATCGTTCAACGTGACAGAAGTGCAACCCTCCCACAAATTGCCGCAGATTTAAATGCTGGGCCATCAACAAGTGTAACGTGCAAACTACTCAATGAAATATCATCGATATGGGCTTTAGGAGCCGAAGGCCCACTCGTGTACCCTTTATGACTGCATGACACAAAGCTTTACCTCTGGCCTGGAACGGTCAAACCGACATTGGACTGTTGATGACCGGAAACAGATTGCCTAGTCGGATGAGTCTCGTTTCAAATTGTATCGAGCAGATGAACGTGTACGGGTATGGACAGAACCTCATGAATCCATGGATCCTACATGTCAGTGGTGCACTGTTCAAGTTGACCGAAGCTCTCTAATGGTGTGGGGTGTGTGCGGTTGGAGGGACATGGGACCCCTGATACGTCTACATACGACTCTGACAGGTGACACGTACATAAGCATCCTGTCTGAATACCTGCATCCATTCATGTCCATTGTGAATTTCGACGGACTTGGATAACTCCAGCAGGATAATGCGACAGCTACACATCCAGAATTGCTGCAGGGTGCCTCTTCTGAGCTTAAACACTTCCGCTGGCCACCAAACTCCCGAGATATGAACATTATTTAGCATATCTGGGTTGCCTTGTAAGGTGCAGTTCAGAAGAGATCTCCATCCCGTCGTACTCTCGCGGATTTATAGCCAGCCTTGCAGGAGTGATGGCGTCATTTCCCTCCAGCACTGCTTGAGGCGTTAGTCGAGTCCCTGCCAAGTTGTGTTGTGGCACTCGTGCGTGCTCGCGGCGGCCCTATACGATATTAGGCAGGTGTAGCTGTTTCTTTGGCTCTTCATTGTAGTACTTAGCTAACTGGGCCCCCTTGGATACTATCAAGTTACAAAATAGTAAAAATTTCTGTGATTATACCATGTTGCATTACATATAGCAGTATGGAGGAAAACATATGACGGCACCCCTAGCGGGAGTTTCGCATAACTAAACTAGGACTGAACGCAAATATGGGCAGATATAAGGTTGTAGCACCTGAGATATCGAGGGCCGCCCGTAAATAATCACTTAAATATTTTGTAATTACACTTACGTTTAGAAAAAACGGAACACCTTGAACACCTGGGGATAGGACATTCGTATTCACAGGACATGTACATTAGTATGTTCTGCAGAAATGATTGGCATTTTAGACACCGCGCTGCATCATGTGTCCTGTTGCCCTGTAGGCACAGAGTCCGCCATGGGCCTTGGTACCTTTTTCCATGCGTTACGGCATCGACGCGTATAAGGCGCGAATAGCGTCTTGTGGTATATCCATACATGCTGTATTCATCTGGATCCAAAGTTCATCTTTGATGGTTGGCACTGGGTTACAGTGCTGCACCCGTCGTTTCGCCGTATCCCACAAAGTTTCGATTGGCGACAAGTATGGTGATCTGCCAGACCAGTTCAAAACACTGACGTCCTGTGACACCAAGGAGGCTGGTGTTCTAGGAGTAACAAGTGATCGTGCATTGTCTTGCTGAAAAATGGCATCTGGGGCGTTGTGCAGACAGGATGTCATTCACGTAGGTCACATTGGTCAACGGAACCTGGACACGCATCAAATGTGATTTGTGGTTGTACCCATTGACACCCCACACCCTAAGACCTCGAGTTGGCTCTGTATGTCTTGTGCGAATGCAGTCGCTGTAATGTCGCTCCCCCTGTCTGCGGCGAACCGAAATGCGGCCATCATTTTCAAACAAACACAATTTGGATTCGTCAGAAAACACAATTTGATGCCATTCCTGTCGCCAATGACGCCGTTCCATACACCACTGCCGGCTAGTATGTTTCTACACATTCGTCAAAAGTAGGTGGAGAAGTGGACGACGCGCACGTAACCCATGCCGTAATAAATGGCGACAGACTGTCGGCCCTGATAGTGTGACGTGTGTTACACTGTTCCACTGTTGCGCCAGGGCCGAGGAGGACGCAGATTTGTTCAAAAATGTGTATGAAACCTTATGGGACTTAACTGCTAAGGTCATCAGTCCCTAAGCTTACACACTACTTAATCTAAATTATCCTAAGGATAAACACACACACACACTCATGCCCGAGGGAGGACTTGAACCTCCGCCGGGACCAGCCGCACAGTCCATGACTCGTAGATTTGTCCTGCAATGCTATTCGGATGAGGTTTTGATGTCCTAGAGGGGGCAGGAGGGGGTGGTCTGCATGGGGCGACCTGACCTATGTCCTCGTGTTCAACGACCTTCCGTGCACCATTCTGCACACAGCCGTTGCACTGCCGATACACTTCGTCCCACAGGAGCAGCAATTTCCAGGATACATGCATAACATTCTCTCATGCATCCTCTTTCAAACTCACTGATGTTACGGTACACGTTGCTCATACGTCTGCGAGGCATCCTGCACTTCTGCTCGGGTCACACTGATCCATTATCTTTGGTTTACAGCGACAACGAGAGCCGCAGCCACATTTTACCGGTAGGTGGTGTTGCGCAGCGATAGCAGTGTTGACCCTGAACTCACTAGTCGTTATAATTCAAATGCTAATAATTTCTGGAGACCATATTAATGTACATGTCCTGGGAATATATAACTCCTATCTCCGGTCGTCCAAGGTGTTCTGTTTCTTCTGAACATGAGTGTATTAATACCGGCCGAAAAATTTTGCTGTCGGAGCAAAAAAAAAAGGTGAATATTTCCTTCGTTAAAAGACTCGGACGGAAAAGTGTGGAACCAGTTGCATCAGTACTCATTCCGCCTTCCTGAGCAAAAATTTTAGCAAAAGACGCTGTAAATCCTATTATCCAGTCCCTCTTTGTGGTTAAGCCTTCTTACTCAGTCTCTCCTACTCAGTGCCGTTGTGTATGTATTCCTCTCTCCCACTACCTCTTTTTTCCCATTAATTTACAGTGTATACCTGTCGTCCTTCTTTCTCAATGCCACCGTTTCCACCCGCACATCAAAATTTCCGTCCGAAATCCCCTCCGATGTACGGCCGTGTAGTAAAATCCATATTACGATACTGATGTCGAAGAAAATTCCAAGGTTATCCGAGAGCATTATCCTAAGAAAATATGGTAAAAATTTCTACGATTTGCCATGAATAGAAATTCTAGACATGGTCATCCCCACAACACACATTTTGGTATCCAAAAATCATGGCTTCTCGGATTTGTTTTGATAACGTATTCATATTTTCGAAACGCGAAAATGGCGTTTTTAGATGAATGTCTAAAGAATGTACAGTTATAATGTGAACAATTTGCTGTGGTTTGTTATTTAGATAGTTTAGGTCACACTAAAAAATTTGCTGAAAACTGGGTTTTTTGTTTCCTGTATAATGGTAATAGCTTTGAACCTCTGGATCTCGGTAACGGGTAATAATATCGTAAAAAGATTCGACGTTCCCGAGAATATGATCTTAAGAACTTATGGTGAAAATTTCGACGATCTGCCTGAACAGAAATTGCATAAATGATCATACCCACAATTGTTACTTTCTGTACTCAAAAATTATGTTGTTTTGTGATTTTCTCAATAAAGACCATGAAGAAATGGTGCTTTTATTAGCTGCCTGAGATACACCCTAGACCACACCTTCTGCAATAAAACCAATTGATTCGCTCGATTTGCCTGAGCTCGAAGAAATGTATATGGTTTGGATTTTGACGTTATACTGCAGTATAGCTGCTGTATCCCTGTTGCTCCAATAGACATGAACTATACAACTGGCCATTAAAGTTGCTACACCAAGAAAAAATGCAGATAATAAACGTGTATTCATTGGACAAATATTTTATACTGGAACTGACATGTGATTACATTTTCACTCAATTTGGGTGCATAGGTCCTGAGAAATCAGTACCCAGAACAACCACCTCTGGCCGTAATAACGGCCTTGATACGCCTGGGCATTGAGTCAAAGAGAGCTTAATGGCGTGTACAGGTACAGCTGCCCATGCACCTTCAACACGATACCACAGTTCGTATTGTGACGAGCCAGTTGCTCGGCCACAATTGACCAGATGATTTCAATTGGTGAGAGATCTCCAGAATGTGCTGGCCAAGTCAGCAGTCGAACATTTCCTGTATCCAGAAAGCCCTGTACAGGACCTGCAACATGAGGTCGTGCATTATCCTGCTGAAATGTAGAATTTCACATGGATCGAATGATGGGTAGAGCCACGGGTCGTAACACATCTGAAATGTAACGTCCATTGCTCAAAGTGCCGTCAATGCGAACAAGAGGTGACCGAGACGTGTAACCAATGGCACCCCCTACCATCACGCCGGGTGATACGCCAGTATGTCGATGACGAATACACGCTTCCAATGTGCGTTCACCACGATGTCGCAAAACACTGATGCGACCATCATAATGCTGTAAACAGAACCTAAATCGCCCGGGTTCCCGTGTTCGATTCTTGGCGGGGTCGGGGACTTTCTCTGCCTCGTAATGACTGGGTGTTGTGTGATGTCCTTAGGTTAATTAGGTTTAAGTAGTTCTAAGTTCTAGGGGACTGATGACCATAGATGTTAAGTCCCATAGTGCTCAAAGCCATTTTAATCATTTGAGAACCTAAATTCGTCCGAAAAAATGACGTTTTGCCACTCGTGCACCCAGGTTCGTCGTTGAGTACACCATCGCAGGCGATCCTGTCTGTGATGCAGCGTCAAGGGTAACCGCAGCCATGGTCTCCGAGCTGATAGTTCATGCTGCTGCAAACGTCGTCGAACTGTTCGTACTGATGGTTGTTGTCTTGCAAACGTCCTCATCTGTTGACTCAGAGATCGAGACGTGGCTGCACGATCCGTTACAGCCATGCGAATAAGATGCCTGTCATCTCGACTACTAGTGATACGAGGCCGTTGGGATCCATTACGGCGCTCCGTATTAACCTCCTGAACCCACCGATTCCATATTCTTCTAACAGTCATTGGATCTCGACAAACGCGAGCAGCAATGTCGCGATACGATAAACAGCAATCGCGATAGGCTACAATCCGACCTTTATCAAAGTCGGAAACGTGATAGTACGCATTTCTCGTCCTTACACGTTGCATGACAACAACATTTCACCAGGCAACGCCGGTCAAATGCTGTTTGTGTATGGGAAATCGGTTGGAAACATTCCTCATGTCAGCACGTTGTAGGTATCGCCACCGTCGCCAACCTTGTGTGAACGCTCTGTGAAGCTATTCATTTGCATATCACAGCTCTTCTTCCTGTCGGTTAAATTTCTCGTCTGTAGCACATCATCTTCGTAGTGTAGAAATTTTAATGGCCAGTGGTGTACAGTGACACGTCGTGCGGCGAGGGCCTCCCGGCACTACACCCGATCGTTCGGTGCAAGTCGTTTGAGGTGACGCCACTTGTGTGTTTTGCGCGTCGAGGAGGATAGAATGATGATGATGAAGACAACACAAACACCCACTTCCTAAGCGGAGAAAATCTCTAAGCCAGCCGGGAATGGAACCCGGGCCCCCAAGAAGGACAAGCCGGCGAGTTGTCCACTCACCCACGGTAGCGGACTTGTGGTAGACATAAGTGGTCGCTAGGCAAGGAGCTGTCCAAGACACTTGACCTCTTATCTTTGTGTTCGGTATTAGCCGAAATACGATCCCCCGAAGAAAAGCATTCTCGCGCGCAGATTTTGTAAGATAACGCGCACTTTATTGCATGGACCTATAGGATATGACTTCATGTGTGAGTCTGCGATCACTGTAAATATTTTGTGAATAAAACCGTGTAGATTGCTTATTAGAATTTCTTTATTTGTTGCGACGTTTTGGGTACTGTTATCACAGACACCTGCAGTTAAGATGAAAGGAACACAAAGAGAGGCAATTTAAAAGGCAGCATCACCGAAAAGCTTAGAACTTGCAAAACATGGCACTACTAAAAATCATTACGTAATCGAGGTGTGTGGCGCTAGTGTGGGGGACGTTGTCTTAAAATGTTGTTTTATTTTATTATTTATAGTTCTGAAGAAACACAAAAAATATACAAATAATAAAATAAAATATCCGTTGAAGGTAACGACCCCAACACTAACGCCGCCTCCTGTCAGTTAAAACTTACGTATTGAAAGCACGTTTTTATTTTACGCCCAGATTGGGCGTAGTTTTTAGTGATGACGCAGAACGTTCGTTTACAAGTTCTAGGCTTTTTGCTGAGTAGTCCATTAAAATTTTTTCCAATCTTTCATTTTCTGATCTTTTGCAGGCTTGTTGTTCAATAACCATCGGCTCTCTTTCTATTTACGTTCCTTACATCTTAACTGCTGATGGCAGTAACCAAAACCTCGTAATAAATAAAGAAATTTTAATACGCGATTTAGACAGTTATATTGAGTAATAATTGTAAGAAGGTATTTATGTAGTTTAATTTCCGATGTAATATTCAGATTAGTTTTTATGAGAGAAATGTATATGTTCAGTTACAGTGACAAGAGCAGGAAGAGTTGTCAATAATATCCACAGGTACAGCAGCAACTGTAGCCAAACTTTCAGCTTGAAAGCATAAGCCTTTGTTTAATTAAAACCCATAAAATGCAGAAATAAGGTTGGTTGGTTGGTTTTGGGGAAAGAGACCAAACAGCGAGGTCATCGGTCTCATCGGATTAGGGAAGGACAGGGAAGGAAGTCGGCCGTGCCCTTTCAGAGGAACCATCCCGGCATTTGCCTGGAGCGATTTAGGGAAATCACGGAAAACCTAAATCAGGATGGCCGGACGCGGGATTGAACCGTCGTCCTCCCGAATGCGAGTCCAGTGTGCTAACCACTGCGCCACCTCGCTCGGTCAGAAATAAGGAGTGACCGTTGCTCAGTTCTGAAGCAGCTACTTCGTTAGAGCTTCTCTCGACACGCATTTACCAAATGGAGCTTGAAGACTTTATTAAAGCTATTTCAAAAATCGTATCAAAACCTAAAGTTACAGTATTATTAGCATCACTTACATCGGTATCATCATCTTCGTCATCCCCTTCTTCAGAAACATCATTATCATCCAGAAAATCTTCGAGAAGAGCTGCAGCAGTTGAAAACTCAACCCTCCACCTCGCAGTGGCACTTTCAACGGCCCCTGACGTGGAGACAGGCGCTGGCGCTTTGGTTTCTAACAAATTGGCAACATTTAGATTTAAGCGGTCTAATGATTTTTTTTCTTCATCTTCTTCCAAACCGACCTGATAAAACTCCAAACACATCCTCACTTGCCGTCTTTGTATAGTCCAGATCAGATAGTGGTAGGTACCAACCCTCCTTTTTAGGACAAAGGAGATAGTCCATTATACCGGCAATTTCAGCATAGATCATCCATTTTTATCTGTTTTACAGAGATATGATTAGCAAGTATTGTGGAGTTGATCAAGCGATATGATGCAGAATATTAATTTTCAACATCGGCGCCGGGACGTTATACTTAATCCACCGTCGACGGCGTTGATGCATCGGCGGGTGCTGTTTCTTGCTCTCAACCACTAGCAGTCAGCCAAGTAAGAACGTATGTCGGGTGTTAAGTTGTCCACAAGTTTCTTTTCTTTATGCTTCAGTCCGAATATTAACATGTTAGAGACGGCATTCGAGTCTAACTCGCGCATAGGCAGTGCCGGAATAGGACTTGGGTGCTGCTTCGTAAGAATTAACATTACGACAAAACGTATCATTAACAAGAACAGAATCACCTTCATCGTTATTGTCGGAATCACTTGAAAACACCGTCACTTTATGCTACTTTACAGGTCTGATGGTGTCTGTCCCGGGAATCGTCCTCTGAACCAAAGAGACATTTATTCTCCCAGGCATTCGGAACATCCTTGTCACTAGATCTTCACTGTCACTAATAAAATTAAAATATGAATCGTCATAGTGAAAAATCTTCCGCAGTACAGGGTGATTCTAAAGTCACTATACATTTCGTAGTTAAACAAATTTTTTAACCATTATGTAATGGCACTGCAACTTACGTTACAATAGAACATAATTTCAGTACCTTTCAATGTGACCACCTTGCATGGCTAGGCAGCGCCCCCCCCCCCCCCCCCCCCCCCCAGCGCACGACTGTATAGACCGAAAAACCTGCCAAAGCATATCTGGTGTACTCTCAGCAGTTGCTGCTCGAATACGCTGTGTTAACTGTTCAGTGCTGCGGATCTTCACCTGGTATACCTTAGACTTGATGAACCCCTACGCAAAATATCTAAAGTTGTCAAGTCAGGAGAGCGGGGCTGCCCGCATCCGAGGAGAGGCACGACCAATCCGTCTGCCGGGAAATGCTTGATTCAGATAATCCCGAACAACGAGATCAAAATGGGTGGTGCACCTTCCTGTTGAAAAACAACAGTATCCAAAATCCCATCAGATATCAACTGGGGCTCCAAAAACTGTTACAACATATCTAGGCACGTGGTTCCAGTAACGGTTTGTTCTGCGAAGAAGAAGGGCCGGTACAGTGTTGACCTCGTTATCCATAACCACACGTTCACTTTTGCTGAGTCCCGTTCCACTCACGTAGCACACTTGGTTGTTCGTCTGCCCAGATCCTGTAATTGTGTCTGTTCACATGTCCACAGTTATGAAATGTAGCTTCATCACATTTTGCATCAAATTATCATTTTCCACAGCTTGTAGCAGGTCATGACACATACGTTGTCTGGCTGCGTAGTCCTCCGCTTCAAGCTTATGTACGACCTGGATATGGTACGCATGTTTGTGCCACTTGTAACGAAGAACCCTCCACACACTCATTTGAGAAAGACCAAGCCCCCAACTAAGTCTCCTGGTAGATGCGGAAGGGCTACGTGTGATCGCATCCTGCACACTTTGCACTGTGTCTGGCGTTATGGTCGGCCTCCCTGGGCGATCTTCATCAGCAACACTACCAGTACACTGGAATTTATTGACGAAGGTCTTGATAGCAAACCTGATGGGGCCTGTTTTGCGGAATCGACGGGCAAAGTCGGTCCGCACCTGTTCACACGTCATTGCACGAAGACGAGCAGAAACAACAGCGATTCGTTCTTCTTTGGTTAGCATTCTGTCGTAGTACCTCCAAGAAACAAATATTCCGCTACTATATCACTGAAATGTATAATGACTTATTACTGAATCACTGAATGTATTGTAACTTTAGAATCAACCTGTATTTCAGATTCGCTCATATCCTACCGTTTTCGGAACAGGGCCATCTCTACAAGCAGGAGGAACTTTAAAACGAAAATAGTAACCACACCCATAAAAAAGGCATATAAATTGTTCTCGTATCTTGAGACAGATGTCTCATACTGTACTTTTTTTATAATAAAAATATTACGCAGAGAAAACCATCATATACGATCTCTTGAAGCGATTATGAAACGAAAAAGAAACATTATTTGAAAAAAAAATATTGCAATATCCCACAACATCAAAAAACATAGAACTATGTGTACAGTGAGCCGTGGTAAAAATAATTGCTGTTTTGAAGAGCGCGCCGCAGCGCGTAGTGTGAAGCAGTCGTCCTCCGTTTCTGGCGGTGGCGCCGCTGTGGCAATCGCAGCTTTGGTGTTTCCCTCTGGTGGGAAAGCGGAAAGGCTGCCTGTTGACGTGCATTTAAGGGGCGCTATGAGCTCGCCAGTGGGAGTCTGGGTCAGTCTCTCGCCACCAGCTTGCTAGTCTGTCTCTCGTCCGCATTTGTTAGGCAGTTAGTGTCTGTCTGTCGTTCGGAGTGCTAGTATGTCTGTCGTTCTGATCAACCTTTAAAGCCGGCAGAATGAGAGTCTTTCCACTCTTCCAGAAGGAGAACTCAGCGAGTGGTCGCCCGGTCGGGGCTTAGTTCCAGCAGCTGAGTCTACGCGTTAGGACTCCAGTCTGCTGGAATTTGCTCAGGGAATGGTCATTGGCGGTTGGATCGACCGGTTGGTCGGTCGCGCATTGAGACACAAGATGTTGTCCGTCTTGAGCGTCGGCATATGTGAGGTCGCCACGTGAGTTCAGTGGGCTGAGGCGTATAGCGAGGGATAGTGACTTCGCGGTCGACACGAGAGCAACAGGAGTCAACCCACGACAACAGTCTGGCCGGTGAGAGCTGCGACGCAGTGAGACGGGAGATCGGCGCGCCTTCCTGCGTCCGTTGAAGCGGCAGGCAGCGGACGGTTCGGGAGAGTTATTTCGGGGTGCTGCGCCAGGTCTTCTCGAGAAATCGCAGTTAAGTGATTGGTGATACGTTGTTTGATTTACTCTTGTTAAACTCTACTTGTTTTCTTGGTGAGGTCACCAGCCGTTTTGCTTTGGAGTCGTCCCACCATTCTTCTCCGTTTGCCACCTGCGGGAAGAAGGTTTGTGGTATACACCACTTCTAACAAACACCGAACAACGCGCTCCAGTACGCGGCCGCCAAATACATCGCTGGCCGCACTTCTCTGGTTGGCCCGCTGCTTCCATCGCTGGCCGTCTTCACACGCACGCTCCCTTACGTGGCCGAGAAATACATCGCTGGCCGCACTTCTCCGGGTGGCTCGCGGCTACCATCGCTGGCCGCCTTCGCGCGCGCGCGTTTGTCAGCACACAGCAATTGCCTACGCCAGGAAACATTGCGATTGGTTTTCCCTGGAAAACAGCGACCCCAGCCTATGGCTCCATTAACTAGCAAACCTTATATAAACCCGGCCGCCGCCGCAAACGACAGTTCTCATCGGGAAGTGCATTACGCCGTGTTCCAGCTGCTTGTGGATGACTCGCCGCACCACTCGAGGTTACCTGGCTGCTCGGCGGAAATCTAGCGACTTCACTTGGAGATACTGAACTTCACTGGACTTGGGAATAATTACGGGACGTGCACCCCACTATGCACATTTGGGCATTGGTATAACCAAACTTTAATTATGCATTACTTCTGAGAGTGAGCCTGGGTAGACGCTTGGCTAACATAATTGCTAAAAAGTGATTTGTGATTTAATAAACCAGACTGACGAGGCTATTGGGTTATTCCTGGTTATAACAAGATTGTTTATAAATTGGGTGGTCCGTTTTTCCCTTGTAGAGTAGGGGCGGGTTAGAGCAACCTGCGGTTCGGTTTGTTAGGTAATCTCCCTATCAATCTACCGTACGTTAGTAGCTGCCTCTGTCATGTTTGTCGGATTTGGTGTGTTAACGAATTTATTGCTTGGAATGTAACGGCCTAATACATGAAATATGTTTTGATCTTTGGAAACTTTGATATTATTGCCTATGACCTTGAGAGGCGGTATCTGTTTACTGTAGAGCATCTTAACTATTGTTTGGCCAACCTTGTAGAATGTTATATAAGATTGCATTTCATGGGCTTTTATTTAAATGATCGTTTTAGTATATAAAGTTGCCACCCTTTCATCGTAAGACTTTTGTTAGAAGTTAAAATCAAGTTGCAACTTCGGTGGAAAGGTTAATATTCCAATTCTTAGTGTTTTGTACCATTTCCATCCCTCCTACGGGGGGGGGGGGGGGGGTGTATAGTTTGTGTGCTTGTGTAAATTGTAAAACTCATAGTTTAAAGTTATCTGGTGTGTTGCAGATTTGCACCACTGTAGTCTTTCAGAGGCTGTTGTGAGCGGTCGTAACTACAACCGTGTCAAAAGGGAGCCTCTGAATAAATTGTAACTTTGAAATTTAGAGGGTGCTTTCTGATTATAATCTTAAATCTGTTTCTTTTTAAAAAAATGCTTTTAGGCACTATGAAAGTGAATAAAATTCCCATTTGTTAAAAGGAATTTGGTTATGATTTCATCAGTTAATCCGTGGCAACTACTTCCATGCTTACATAGTGTGATTAAATGTGTTAATGTTCTTGATGAACCGTTAGTAAATAAAATAAATTCTTAAGAATATTCTTTGAAATTAAATCACGGTTCATCGACATCTACATCTACATTTATACTCAGTAAGTCACCCAACGGTGTGTGGCGGAGGGCACTTTACGTGCCACTGTCATTACCTCCCTTTCCTGTTCCAGTCGCGTATGGTTCGCAGGAAGAACGACTGTCTGAAAGCCTCCGTGCACGCTCTAATCTCTCTAATTTTACATTTATGATCTCCTCGGGAGGTATAAGTAGGGGAAAGCAATATATTCGATACCTCATCCAGAAACGCACCCTCTCGAAACCTGGACAGCAAGCTAAACCGCGATGCAGAGCGCCTCTCTTGCAGAGTCTGCCACTTGAGTTTTCTAAACATCTCCGTAACGCTATCACGGTTACCAAATAACCCTGTGACGAAACGCGCCGCTCTTCTTTGGATCTTCTCTATCTCTTCCGTCAACCCGATCTGGTACGGATCCCACATTGATGAGCAATACTCAACTACAGGTCGAACGAGTGTTTTGTAAGCCACCTCCTTTGTTGATGGACTACATTTTCTAAGGACTCTCCCAATGAATCTCAACCTGGTACCCGCCTTACCAACAATTAATTTTATATGATCAGTCCACTTCAAATCGTTCTGCACGCATACTCCCAGATATTTTACAGAAGTAACTGCTACCAGTGTTTGTTCCCCTATCATGTAATCATACAATAAAGGATCCTTCTTTCTATGTACTCGCAATACATTACACATTTCTATGTTAAGGGTCAGTTGCCACTCCCTGCACCAAGTGCCTATCCGCTGCAGATCTTCCTGCATTTCACTACAATTTTCTAATGCTGCAACTTCTCTGTATACTACTGCATCATCCGCGAAAAGCCGCATGGAACTTCCGACACTATGTACTAGGTCATTTACATACACTCCTGGAAATTGAAGTAAGAACACCGTGAATTCATTGTCCCAGGAAGGGGAAACTTTATTGACACATTCCTGGGGTCAGATACATCACATGATCACACTGACAGAACCACAGGCACATAGACACAGGCAACAGAGCATGCACAATGTCGGCACTAGTACAGTGTATATCCACCTTTCGCAGCAATGCAGGCTGCTATTCTCCCATGGAGACGATCGTAGAGATGCTGGATGTAGTCCTGTGGAACGGCTTGCCATGCCATTTCCACCTGGCGCCTCAGTTGGACCAGCGTTCGTGCTGGACGTGCAGACCGCGTGAGACGACGCTTCATCCAGTCCCAAACATGCTCAATGGGGGACAGATCCGGAGATCTTGCTGGCCAGGGTAGTTGACTTACACCTTCTAGAGCACGTTGGGTGGCACGGGATACATGCGGACGTGCATTGTCCTGTTGGAACAGCAAGTTCCCTTGCCGGTCTAGGAATGGTAGAACGATGGGTTCGATGACGGTTTGGATGTACCGTGCACTATTCAGTGTCCCCTCGACGATCACCAGTGGTGTACGGCCAGTGTAGGAGATCGCTCCCCACACCATGATACCGGGTGTTGGCCCTGTGTGCCTCGGTCGTATGCAGTCCTGACTGTGGCGCTCACCTGCACGGCGGCAAACACGCATACGACCATCATTGGCACCAAGGCAGAAGCGACTCTCATCGCTGAAGACGACACGTCTCCATTCGTCCCTCCATTCACGCCTGTCGCGACACCACTGGAGGCGGGCTACACGATGTTGGGGCGTGAGCGGAAGACGGCCTAACGGTGTGCGGGACCGTAGCCAGCTTCATGGAGACGGTTGCGAATGGTCCTCGCCGATACCCCAGGAGCAACAGTGTCCCTAATTTGCTGGGAACTGGCGGTGCGGTCCCCTACGGCACTGCGTAGGATCCTACGGTCTTGGCGTGCATCCGTGCGTCGCTGCGGTCCGGTCCCAGCTCGACGGGCACGTGCACCTTCCGCCGACCACTGGCGACAACATCGATGTACTGTGGAGACCTCACGCCCCACGTGTTGAGCAATTCGGCGGTACGTCCACGCGGCCTCCCGCATGCCCACTATACGCCCTCGCTCAAAGTCCGTCAACTGCACATACGGTTCACGTCCACGCTGTCGCGGCATGCTACCAGTGTTAAAGACTGCGATGGAGCTCCGTATGCCACGGCAAACTGGCTGACACTGACGGCGGCGGTGCACAAATGCTGCGCAGCTAGCGCCATTCGACGGCCAACACCGCAGTTCCTGGTGTGTCCGCTGTGCCGTGCGTGTGATCATTGCTTGTACAGCCCTCTCGCAGTGACCGGAGCAAGTATGGTGGGTCTGACACACCGGTTCAATGTGTTCTTTTTTCCATTTCCAGGAGTGTATATTGTGAAATGTAATGGTCCCATAACACTCCCCTGTGGCACGCCAGAGGTTACTTTAACGTCTGTAGACGTCTCTCCATTGATAAGAACATGCTGTGTTCTGTTTGCTAAAAATTCGTCAATCCAGCCACACAGCTGGTCTGATATTCCGTAGGCTCTTACTTTGTTTATCAGGCGACAGTGCGGAACTGTATCGAACGCCTTCCGGAAGTCAAGGAAAATAGCATCTACCTGGGAGCCTGTATCTAATATTTTCTGGGTCTCATGAACAAATAAAGCGAGTTGGGTCTCACACGATCGCTGTTTCAGGAATCCATGTGGATTCCTACAGAGTAGATTCTGGGTTTCCAAAAACGACATGATACTAGAGCAAAAAACATGTTCTAAAATTCTACAACACATCGATGTCAGAGATATAGGCCTATAGTTTTGCACATCTGCTCGACGACCCTTCTTAAAGACTGGGACTACCTGTGCTCTTTTCCATACAGTGTACTGTTAAACAACGTGTAGGCCCTCCACGAACCCTCAGGCTCACTTGAATGTGACGGGACATGCACAGAACCAACTCTCTGTAAGCCTCTTTAGACCTGCAGAGTAACCCTGAGACCTTCACTCGCTCTTTTGACCAGGTTCCATGCATGCTCTGAGGAACCCATATCCTTTTTGCATGTTAACCCAGCCATTCTTCGGATTCCACACCCTGTCAGATAGCGACACACGCTGCTAGCACGATGAGGTCGGGCTTTATCATCCTGTTACAGTGAACCTTTCCAGCCTCTGCAAAACCACCGACTGTGGGTCGGAGAATGTTGTTTTCACACACCGCAGCAGTCACGTTGCCTTCAATTGGAACGAGTGGCTTGCGGTGACCATACATGACACCTGCCCAGAATACGGCTGAGCCGCCGGCCGTTCCACTGTCACTGAGGGATGATTACATTCCCCTGTTTGCCTACATACGCGAAGAGAGTTGTCGTCAGGTGCAAGCCTGTTCGCACTTTGTCTGCGAACAGCGTTTTGGACCACTGGTCTCGTATCCATTGTTGATGTGCTCTAGCCCATCTTACAGGGGTACACAGCTGTGTGGACGGAGTGGTGGAGTCTTGAGAGGTCTTCTGCTGTACAACCCCCATTCAATATGTCTGTTGCGCACAGTTTTGGTACTTACAGTACGTGGTGCAGAGTTGTCGCTGTCTTCGTAACGTGTCTTCGTGCAGATATCGTAATGAGCTGCTGTAGTTTTACATGGGCGGCCTTCGCGATGCCGATACCCTATTGAATGCGTTTCTTGGAGCGTTTTCCACGGTCTGGAGACAATACTTTGATTAACGTGAACAGTATTCGCAACGTCAACTTGTGTCATATCATGTCCCATGAGTGTGATGATTTTGTTACGATCTGACATGAAGATCCTGTTCCGAGGCAATGTCTTGCGCTACGAGGCACACAAGTAACTGTACAGTCGCAAGAACTCAAATGGTTCAAATGGCTCTGAGCACTATGGGACTTAACATCTTAGGTCATCAGTCCCCTAGAACTTAGAAATACTTAAACCTAAGTAACCTAAGGACATCACACACATCCATGCCCGAGGCAGGATTCGAATCTGCGACCGTAGCGGTCGCGCGGTTCCAGACTGAAGCGCCTAGAACCGCTCGGCCACTTCGGCCGGCTCACAAGAACTCAGCTCTGGCGCGCAGCGTTTGCCTACAGGCCGTGACTGCGCGGCCCCTATAAGGCAGAGTGGCAACAGAGAGCGAGTTCGTATTATGTAGACAACCACCTTCCTAAACACACACAAAAGGAACTTCAGTAGTAACTATAGTGGGTAATTTGGAAATACGCTTAACTTTTCTTGACGAGTATGTTTGAAATATCAAAATACAACGAGAATGCTAAATAATCAAAAAGCACATGAAGGGAATTAAATCTGATACATTGACTACTGGTGTGAAAACCTACATAGACGAAGTAATTAAAATTTATAACAGCAGATGGCATCTACATACGGCCTGTATGAGACACGAGTTAACTCGAGATCCGTCCGTAACTCATGGGGCGCGAAAGACGAGTAACTTTTGGATGCTCCGCAATGTGCTGATCTCGAAATGTAGCACCCTGCCCACTCGTCTACTATAGTGGGCCTAGGAAGTTGTTTACTCTGATCGCTAGACAACAATTCAAGCAAATCACATGAATGGAGGTTATTACAGCAAGTTAAAATGACAATACTTAACTTTGCGTATACACAATGGTGTGTCGCAAGCAAACGGCGACATGCAAATAATCAATATCCTTTGTGGTATATACAATTTCAATGCAAGCAAAGAAATAGAGTTCGTAAGTCACTGCTGTGGGGTTTGTTTGACGGCTCTTCTTCCACTGCAGCCGCTCTAGGCAGCGCGGCGCTTATGTTCTCTTCGTGTAGAGGCTGGTCCTTTCGTGGTGTAGTCCTACTCAGCGTACTATTGGTTGACGTCGTTTCACAGCCCTCTCTGCTCTTCCTTTCTCCATTGTCGTACTGGCGCTTGTCGTTACGCCGGAACACAAAGTGCATTAAAGTGTGCCCTGAAAGCTAGTAGCAGAAACTGTGATTATTGTGCTAGTTTAATTACAATCGAGAGGGACAGACCTCATGCTGAATGGTTAATTAAGCTTGCTGTAGAAATTCACAAGAATCATACTAGACAATGCTTGTTCTAGTCGGTGGCCAGTGATACCATATTACCTATGATTTACTTTCTACATAATTTCCATCAGTTTTAAATGATAAAACTGCTGCTTTTCCTTATGTCTGTCTCCTGATTATGTTTGTTGAACCCGCTAGCCTGATGTTCCGTTATTTTATTCTGAGTAATGAATCCTGTCACGGTCACCTGGTGTAAACGAAGGCCCAAGCCTGCAAGTAGGAGATGTTACCGATTGCCAGGTGACAGCAGTTTAGCAGATAACCATAGTTGCCAGTCAACTGAGAACATATGGAAACATAGCATCAGTTATTTATCTGCTGATGTTAACAAAAAAAATGGTTCAAATGACTCTAAGCACTATGGGACTTAACATCTGAGGTCATCAGTCCCCTAGACTTTGAACTACTTAAACCAAACTTAAGGACATCACACACATCCATGCCCGAAGCAGGATTCGAACCTGCGACCGTAGCAGCAGCGCGGTTCCATTATGCTTTGGGGAACATTCACGTGGACATCCATCAGTCCAGTAGAGCTCGGTAAGGCACCATGACAGTCAAGGAGTATCGTACACAAGGAGTATCGTACACTGGTTGCGGACCACGCACATCCCTTCATGACGACGGAAGTAGCATTTTTCAACGAGCGCGAGAATTATCGCACAATCAGCTTAACAACTCATGCATCGAAGCTGCTTACAAGAATAATATACAGAAGAATGGAAAAGAGAATTGAGAATGCGCTAAGTGAAGATCAGTTTGGCTTTAGGAAAAGTAAAGGGACGAGAGGGGAAATTCTGACGTTACGGCTAATAATGGAAGCAAGGCTAAAGAAAAATCAAGACACTTTCATAGGATTTGTCGACCTGGAAAAAGCGTTCGACAATATAAAATGGTGCAAGCTGTTCGAGATTCTGAAAAAAGTAGGGGTAAGCTATAGGAAGAGACGGGTCATATACAATATGAACAACAACCAAGAGGGAATAATGAGAGTGGACGATCAAGAACGAAGTGCTCGTATTAAGAAGGGTGTAAGACAAGGCTGTAGCCTTTCGCCCCTACTCTTCAATCAGTACATCGAGGAAGCAATGATGGAAATAAAAGAAAGGTTCAGGAGTGGAATTAAAATACAAGGTGAAAGGATATCAATGATACGATTCGCTGATGACATTGCTATCCTGAGTGAAAGTGAAGAAGAATTAAATGATCTGCTGAACGGAATGAACAGTCTAATGAGTACACAGTATGGTTTGAGAGTAAATCGGAGAAAGACGAAGGTAATAAGAAGTAGTAGAAATGAGAACAGCGAGAAACTTAACATCAGGATTGATGGTCACGAAGTCATTGAAGTTAAGGAATTCTGCTACCTAGGCAGTAAAATAACCAATGATGGACGGAGCAAGGAGGACATCAAAAGCAGACTTGCTATGGCAAAAAAAGGCATTTCTGGCCAAGAGAAGTCTACTAATATCAAATATCGGCCTTAATTTGAGGAAGAAATTTCTGAGGATGTACGTCTGGAGTACAGCATTGTATGGTAGTGAAACATGGACTGTGGGAAAACCGGAACAGAAGAGAATCGAAGCGTTTGAGATGTGGTGCTATAGACGAATGTTGAAAATTAGGTGGACTGATAACGTAAGGAATGAGGAGGTTCTACGCAGAATCGGAGAGGAAAGGAATATGTGGAAAACACTGATAAGGAGAAGGGACAGGATGATAGGACATCTGCTAAGACATGAGGGAATGGCTTCCATGGCACTAGAGGGAGCAGTAGAGGGCAAAAACTGTAGAGGAAGACAGAAATTGGAATACGTCAAGCAAATAATTGAGGACGTAGGTTGCAAGTGCTACTCTGAGATGAAGGGGTTAGCACAGGAAAGGAATTCGTGGTGGGCCGCATCAAACCAGTCAGTAGACTGATGACCAAAAAAAAAAAAAAAAAAAGCTTCATAATGTGTTTCAGTAGTTCGAGGAACGCAATGGTGGGTTCCAGTTGATGTGCTGGCCGTTCTAACAAGTTTGGGATGTGACTGAACGTGGCGTCCGGACTCATTGCCCCCATCCCTCTCCCCTTCCCACGAATTTATGGGAATTGGTTGACATTTGTGTGCAGATGTGATTCCAACTTTTTCCAGCGACCTACCGAGGGCTCAGTGCTTCCATGCCACGACATATCGCCGCTACTACCCGTGCCAAAGATGGACGTACCGGTTATTAGGTAGGTGGTCATTGTGTTCTGGTTCAAATGGTTCAAATGGCTCTGAGCACTATGGGACTTAACAGCTATGGTCATCAGTCCCCTAGAACTTGGAACTACTTAAACCTAACCAACCTAAGGACATCACACAACACCCCGTCATCACGAGGCAGAGAAAATCCCTGACCCCGCCGGGAATCGAACCCGGGCGCGGGAAGCGAGAACGCTACCGCACGACCACGAGCTGCGGACATTGTGTTCTGGCTGATCAGTGTAGGTACTTTAGGGATAATAGGCAGTCAGTGTAGATTCATACAGATGTAGCACGCAAAAGTGAAGCATCCACAATACCCTTGCGTAATATTTTACTCTTCACACAACCGTAGCTACACGACAGCGTAATTAATACATATGTTAAGCACAGATTTGCGCGTTTACATTCCAAGATTCCTGCAAAAAATTCCGTTAAGTACACTTTATATACGAGTGTAAGAAGGAAAGTAGTCACAAAAGCATATATATTTCGTATTGAAACAAATGACATTCCTGTTATTTGCCTCTATCGCATAAGACTCAATTATGGTGCCAGAATATGAAATGTTAGATCACGAACTGAAATAAAAGCATAATTTTGTGCTGAAGAGTGTCTGTGCTATTTAGCACAAATGGCATTTCCATTTCAGTGTTGGAAATATGTACCGTTCAAAAAATCTAACTCTACCTGCACGCCACGACGTTTAATTTTCCTTTAGTCTCATATATAATGACGAACATCGTACGACGCACGTATTGTACCTAATTGTTATGTTTAAAATTGCTCAATATAAGAACGAAACAGCAGTAACATACCGAAGATTAAAACTGTTGATTGTATTTTATAAGTTACATTTTACAATTTTCATGCTTTTCTGTCTTCTTGTATTTGTTCCTTACTGTAGAGATACGCTAAACGCAAATAAGGGAATGATAAATACCATGCCGATGTCTTCAAGAACTTGGCATTAATTTCGAAACTAAACCATAATCATTAGTGTTGGATGTTGTACAGTATATCACGTTTCGATAAGCCTTATGTAAGATCTACAGACCGCCTTGTTGAACTTGTGGTGCGGTCCCAATCTATGGAAATTTTGCGATACGTAATTAGGAAAAAACAGCGTTTTATTGAAATTTTCGAAATAAGCCTTTCCTTAGCAGAAAATCTGTCTAGTGTTGCCCTCCAGTCAGGTCATTCAGGCACGTGTTATTTAAACTGAAGTAACTGACACTATTGTGACTGCTTTTGATGTATAAGTACTTTTAAAATAATTTTATTTATTTGAAGTTTGCGTGTAAACGCACAATTTTTATACTTCTACTGGTGGCTCTTTCTTTCTTATTGCAAATCTGCGCATGGTCTACAGACAATAGCGCAATATTGTGAGCTTACAGATTTGGTGCACTTTTGTAATTTAACGTTTTTTATCTTTCTGCTCTACGTAATACGCACATCTCCTTTTCTTACCTGGTGATTTCACTGCCCTTCCTGAACGCGGTGCTACTAAGGAATTCATTGACTTCTTTCCCAAATTGATGGTGTAAGTCCAACGTCTCATTTTTTTTTTTTTTTTTTTTTTTTTTGTAGTCAGCATCATCCAAATTATGTATGCATTCATCACATTTACGTCGATCATGTTGAAGAAATCAACCAATGGCCAGCCCATTCTCACTGTAGCATCGCGTCTTCTGGTGCATTTGTCAACGCCGCACATTGTGGTATTGTATGCCATTATAACTTCAGGCTTTTTTACTTGTGATGGTGATACTGTTGGGTGGTCATGAAGAGAGCTAAGGGTGGTAATGTAGCGACCCTTTTTTCTATCCCGACTTCCGTATCTTGCACGAAAGTAGGAATGTTAATTCATCTATACATTGACTGGTATTGAGGGGTTTTGTTTTATCCCGGCTAGTTCTTAAATTAACCCCAGTGAGTCACTACACGTATTGTCTTCCCAGTTCTGAAGAAAAAAACCATACGTAAATTAATACTAGTGTTTTCAATAGATTCTCGTTCACTTGTTTCAGTTACTAGTCTGCAGTTTATTCTTGGAGAAAATCACGTAACCTAATTATTTATGAACCTAAATCGAAGGAAAGTTCAAGACGAACAGTCAGTTTCAAATTAACACGTTATTTTATTTAACGGTAATTATTAATAAATCAGTTCATTCACACGATCGCATTCAAAGGGGTTTTTTGAATAAGTATCTAATCTGGAATCCCGTCAATATCAGAGATACTAAACAATGTTCTGTCACTTTCGATAAAAAGATTGTTCCCGTTTAATATCCATAAACTGTCACGAACTATGATTACTAGTCGCGTGAAGTAAAGCTTTTCCGCAATTACAATACAAAGTCCGAATCTGTCCAAAAATCGTTAATTCCGTAAAATATTTTAATCTTCACACGAAGTGACGTTAAAGTCAGAGAGATTATTTATCACCTCCCCCTTTCCTCTAATATGACAAAAGTTCTAATTCTGATCTGAAATTAATGGTTCCGAAAAAACAATCTCATCGCGATTTATTCTTGCGCCCTGATTTAATAAAGCTCCTATTGTTGCTTCCTAAAGCTGTACGTCCTAATTGACTTTGAACAGACTAGAGGATAGAGACTGGAGTATCATAATTGCATTGTATGTCTATTTATACTTTAGTAAACGCTATCTTTGGTGTTCAAGACCTACGTTCTGTGACTATAATATTGATTTTCTCACATATAAGAATAACTAATAATTTAACCATTTCTATCGTTTTCCCCCCTCCCGCGCTTCCAAAATTTATGATTAAAATTCTTTTCTTTTTCTATTATTTTTCTGCTATAGCTTTCCCTCTATTTGTCTCTTATTCCTATTTCGTAAATTACTACTTGTGGAGGGGTTCGGGATATTTTCTGAATTTATATTTCGAGGGCATGGGAGCTAATTTGGGAGCTATTTTGGTTTATTAACACCGAGAGGCGTTGTAGGTGTTACAGTAATAACGTTGTTTTTCTAAGGAACTTAAGAGGCTATCATCACATTTGGTTGAAAACCAAATAATGAAGAGGGTACTTTACGTGCTTTAAGTGTAATAACATCGGCACGCAGTTCACCTTTGTTTTTTAGGATAGTACTGGCTAGTGTCGGGTCTTTTAACAACAAGTAATGAGCTAAATAGAGAGATGTACAAAACTTATCATAGGTAATGTTACGTCCAGACTATCAAGCTGAATCACCAAGATTTTCACAACTTTGTCTCCAAGTAGCACGGTTCTGGCTACTTCTTCCTTTCCCAAATACACTTTCATCTTTGAGCAGTAGCTTGTTGTACTGCCACTAGTGGCCCAGAACTTTATTCCGTATCTACCAGGTTTTTATGGGATGTATTGTTGAAATGGACAGCGACCTCGAACTGTTCACCCACGGTCATGCACCATCATGGTATTTAGCCATACCAAGGGTGGTTTCCCACATCTCAAACACTTCTCTAACTGGACCCAGTTTGTCATTTGACCTACGTTCATGTCGGTCTGCTGTACTGTCAAAGCGCAACAACCTCAGGATAGCATGGATACGGTTGCGAGACATAATTTCATTACGAAGTGGTCGGCAATTTTCAACACTCCAGAGCTGACAGATATCTTCATTTCTTGACTGTTAAACTCTAGTCAGGATCAGAACACCAACAAACTTGTTTCATTTCATGCATATCTATGTCCACCCAACCATTGTAAATGATTCGAACTTTCTCGTTAGTCCACAAACGCACTTTGCCATTGAGGAGTACACGAAAGAGCAACATAAAACAAGATCCTTCATTATCACAGTTCCTAATCGAAGAACTTGTAAGTACCTGGTCTGCTTTCAATACATCCTTATTGCTCTGCCAGCCGCAAATTCCGTCTTGAGGAGCTGTAGTCCATACTTCATTCCCATTGCGAGAAAACAATAAGTCGCAATAAAATTTGCACTAAATTGTCCTTCTCCATCTTGGTAAAGTGATTATTCATGATTATCGTCTTCGTTTAGTTCTAAGTGACATGTGCCTCATTATCATCATCATTGGAAGATTCACATTCGCTAGGTGAGTTTTCGGAATCATAAAACTGCTCCAACAATGCCCTTATCTGATAGTCCTCTTCTCTGTAACATTTTTAGTTTGTGGAACAGAAAATTGTTATCAAACAATTCACCAAAAGAGACATGAGCCTATCACAAAGAGGACTGTTGAACACTGAAAGAGTAACAGAGCGTGTCAACAATGCCAAATGACGTAAGAGGCGCTGAGCAGAAAGACGTCTGATTGTTGAAAAATTGCTTCTAAGCATACGGGTCTGGCAGGAAAAGAGCACCAACATTTTAACAGAAAGCCATTGGTAATTTTTTATAATTATGTTCCAAAATTATGAATAACTTTAAAAATTAGGAAAATTCATAAAATTTCATAAATAAAATGCATCGTTACTAATAGAGCAGATATTAAACATCGCTGACGGTCCTCTGAGGCCAGTAAAGTGTTAAAAGACTGTATCACAGCCTTTATAGCTTATTTCATTCTGTAATATTTTTTATGGTGTAATGCACTGACACTATTCAGAAAAAATAAATGAACTGATTAAGGTAATCAACATAGTTCATTAGTTTTGCTTTGAGCGATAATACCTTTTTCATAAAAAACCTTTTGTATTTATGTCCACGAAAAAATAATAACTCAGTTTTAAAAATTACGAATTCTGTCCATAAGAAAGCACATTTCTCAGTAAAATAACAGATAACAAAAGGAATCAACACCAGGCAAACTTCATCTGTGTTAAGTTCAGATACAACACTTTAGCACAATTAATAGTTAATGAATGAAGTCGTCTGAAAATTGTTTTTCGCAGTTTCAAGACAACAGATGTCTACATCCAGCGGCGGGACGTTAAACTTTCTATGGTATCTGGTTCGCCTGAAGTGAGCTATGAAAGAGGAATTGAACTCCCCTCAAACTACAAATATTCCGCTAATCCTTCTTTCAAGAGTGTGGCGATTTTGCCAGAGAAGTGCCACTTGTTTAACCGTAGGCCACTGGAGAAAAGTACGGAAGAGTATGGGATTTGAGAGGTGAATACTAACTTAATTCAATCAGGTGCCACCGAAATAGCCGAATAAGCCCATACGAAACAATTACGCCCACGTCTTCCATTTTTTAAAAGGACTCGTACAGAAAAATTAAAGGAATGACCATTTTTGTTGTCAAGGCTCCTAGGTACAGCCCATATAGCCAGCACGAAGCACAGCCCTGATGTTCTCTTCAAGGTAGCAAACAACCGTCTGCATCTCTCACTGCACCAGATATCCTACAAAGTTTTCTCCCCTTCTGGCCTCAAAAAGTATAGCCAAAAGCGTATTATTTTACCCGAAACGCGAAATGAAAACGGTGGCATGTGAAGGGGAAGAGGGTGGCGAAGTGGCCGTACTTTAAGGAACTTTACTGGGTCGTGTTATTTTTCGCCATATGATGACAAATTTGAGTACTTCTGAGAAGTGTGATCTGCCTGTTCAGACATGTAATGAGCCATCACTACTTGAAACACTGTTGAGGAGTTGACGCCTGCGTCTGACTTCAGTATGTTTTTACTCTTTTTTATTTTCATGCAATAATGAAACTGCCGTCTGTACTTTGCGTGTCAATGAATTCCATGCAACGAAGAATTCTTATGCGTACATATTTCGATAATGAAAGCACGCAACTTCGAAACTCGTTAAATTAGTACTTTTTCAGTGTGTGTGGTTGAACAGACATTCTTTCAAGGAAATTGGCAAAAAAATGTGTGTGTAATCTTATGGGACTTAACTGCTAGGGTCATCAGTCCCTAAGCTTACACACTACTTAGCCTAAATTATCCTAAGGACAAACACACAGACCCATGCCCGAAGGAGGACTCGAACCTCCGCCAGGACCAGCCACACAGTCCAAGAAAATCAATAAAGAACTAGCTCATCAAATGAACCTATAGCAGGAAATGCTGAGATTTCTTAATGGCTAGGTGTATTATCAACTTTGATTACAACCAGTTGGAATTAACTTCACACTGCGTTATTTCAAAGAAAGCGTCGCATAAAGTGCGTTTTAGAGCACAAAAGACTGGGATTTCATTTATCAGGCCAGACTTCCAGCTCAGATTTACGTCTGAATTATTCCATTTTTAATCTAGTCAGTGAAATATCTTTAGAGGACCAAACATTTTCCTGTGGCCCCTCCCCATCCTCCCGCGTCTCTCCCTCTCGTCCTTTCCCAATACTTGAGCTTTCGCAGCCGTGGAAATAACAAACGTGGGAGAAGAAAAAAGTTAAAGATTTATTTGTGAAGGACATGCCTTAGGGATGATAGTAGGGACCGTTCTTAAAAGGCAAAACGTGTTGTAAGTATATGCGCTATTCTTACTTGTTTCCGCGATATGTAGCACTGTTAGAAGTAGGTACTAGTAACAAACAATGTTTCTTAAGTTTAGTTGTAGAATTTCGTGTGATATGTTAAAAAAATTGGTAATGTGCGATAGGTCTCGCGCTCTCAAGGTTTCGTACATAATTATGTATACAGATAATAAAGATTTCGTGTGGCTCAGTGAACCTGTTGCACGTTTTTCTATGGGACGCCACTTCGGAGACCTGTATGTCTACCCCATTCGTACAAGCCTGTTGTTTCCGGCGACTCGTCACATCGTTGAGAGCTGAAAGCTAGATTAAGTCGTGGACTGAAAAAAATCCATAGTTCGACCGAAATTCGAGCCCGTCCCCTTCCAATTTACAGCTATGCTGTTTAGCACCAGACTTGTAAACAGACTCTTCATCTATAGGTTCTGGCGAGTAAATTTGTGAGTATCACAACATGTGACATAAATGGCCGTGAGAACCGGGCGTGAGTCGTGCTTCGGTAGCTCAGATGGTAGAGCACTTGCCCGCGAAAGGCAAAGGTCCCGAGTTCGAGTCTCAGTCGGGCACACAGTTTTAATCTGCCAGGAAGTTTCAAATAGAAACTGTTTATTACGAGGGTGAGTCAAATGAAAAACTTAAATTTGCAATAACAAATCGAAATTTCGCGCCGTTATCCTGTAAGTTGGTAAGTGTGCTACACACAGCATGCAGAATGGCCTGTAGGTGGCAGCATAGTGCAGATGCACACATACCGTCGCAGTATCAGTATAAAGATGACCGTCCTAATTGCGACTTGCACCAGGGAAGAAAAAAATGGTTCAAATGGCTCTGAGCACTAAGGGACTTAATATCTGTGGTCATTAGTCCCCTAGAACTTAGAACTATTTAAACTTAGCTAACCTAAGGACATCACACACATCCATGCCCGAGGCAGGATTCCAACCTGCGACCGTAGCAGTCGCGCGGTTCCGGACTGAGCGCCTAGAACCGCTCGGCCACCGTGGCCGGCGCACCAGGGAAGAACAGCGTTCTGTTATTCGGTTTTTGCGTAGTGAACGTGTGAAATCTATCGAAATTCATCGACGTATGAAGGTTCAGTACGATGATGCATGTTTGTTACAGAAGTAAGTCTACGAATGGAGTAGGAAGTTCGCAAATGGTGTGCTTCAGTGGAAGATGCTCCTCGTCCAGATCAGTCACAACGAGTTGTGAGTCTACAGAACGCTGCAGGAGTTGAAGCCATAGTGAAGGAAAACCGCCGAGTGACACTGAATAACTTCGCAGGATGTTTACAGATTAGTCATGGCTCAGCACACCACATTGTGCCTGATGTGCTCCAGTTTCACAAAGAGTCTGCAAGATGGGTGCCACGGCAGCTGACTCCTCAAATGAGAGAACGACGTATTGATGTTTGTGAAGAACTTCTTCGGCGCTTTCAACGAGAAGGTGATGGCTTCCTGGCAAGAATCTTTACTCGGGACGAAACCTGGGTTCACTTCCGCCAACCGGAAGCGAAGAGAGCGAGCGAGGAATGGCACCATACCCCTTCCTCACCAAACCAAAGAAGTTTCGAAGAGAACCATCAGCAGGTAAGGTTATACTGACTCTCTTTTGGGATGAAAAAGGCGTCATTTTGGACCATTACATTCCTAGAGGGACCACTGTCACCAGTGCATCATACACAAATCTCCTAAAAAAAATCATCTGCGGACTACAATCAAATCAAAGCGACGTGGATTGTTGTCAGCCGGTGTCCTTTTGCAACATGACAATGCAAGGTCCCACACTGCCAGTACAACAGTTGCAACAATCACAGACCTGCATTTTGAGTGTGTTTCTCATCCACCATACTCACCAGACCTTGCCCCAAGTGATTTCCATATGTTTGGACCACTCAAAGACGTAATGGGAGGAAACTAGTTCCGTTCGGATGAAGAGGTACACCACGTGGTGCATGAGTGGTTGCACGAACTACTAAAAGAATTTTTTTCTAAAGGAATTTATGCACTTTGTAAGCGCTGGAGGACTTGCATTGAGCGTGGGGTAGATTATGTTGAAAAGTGATACAGCTTTGTACCACTTCTGCACAAGAAATAATATTTAAAAAAATATTTAAGGTTTTCATTTGACCCACCCTCGTATTTCAGCAGTAATCGCCGAAACTGTCAGTACATTTATCCCACTGTGAGACCAGGCGGTCAATGCCTTCACGAAACAATGTTTGCCGGTGTCTACGGAGCCATTATTGTGCACAGGCGTGGTCCTCTGCGTCAGAAGCAGACGGCCATGAATGTCTTCCCTCAAGGCTCCTAAAATATGGATATCGCGTGCGAAGAGATCGGAAATATATGAAAGATGTTTAAGGGCTTCCCAACGACATTTCTGCAGCATTCTCGAAACAGAATTGGAAACACGTGGGCGGGCGCATACTAGTGCAGCGGGTGGTGAAGTCCCTGCACAAGAGGGAAGTGAATGGCAAGACGGCCAGCTAACTGAAAGCGCTATATTAAAATAGTCACATCACCCTACAGTTCAGCTACAGACAGTATACGGACGTCACTGAAATCGAAAGAAGCCCTACAACTCAATAAAACTGTCACCATAACTGTACGATATTGTGTCTAGAAGTTTAATTTAAATGTATATTTACTTATATCAAAGTAATAACCATTTGCAGACATATTATTAACACCTATGACACAACAACGAATAGCTCATGACTTTAGCTACACGACGAGCGAATGAGCAAATGAGTGTTGCGATATGCATTAAACTAAATTGTTAACAAATTATTTGTAATATTTTATTTATCTGTGGGAAACACAAAGATTTCCCCACATAGTCACTGTCAATTAACTTCATCATGTTGACATTGGAGAGACGAGCACGATGTAATAATTTATGTAAGAAGAATTCGTTAAGTTTTGTAGGAATTAAGATACATGCTTTGTGTCACGTGGTACTGCAACGGCAGGTAGAATATCTATATGGACTCGACTAGGTTCTGTGACTCCCTTTTGGAAGGAATATAAGTTAATAAATTGAAAGGATAAAACGTTGATATGGGACAAGATGTAAGTACGTATATGTAGATTTATGAATATGTATATTAAATATGTACGATGTAAGAAACAAGTGTAAAAACATAATATTTCGGTAAGGTGGTTCGGGGAGAGTTGCACTCTTGACTGCAGTGGTTGGTCATGTGGCCGAGTTCCGGAATAAGCGAGCAGAGCGTGCCTCGTAGTCTTTTGTCGAATGATCTTGGTCGATGAGGGTGGCAGGATTTTGCGGAGGTCGAATCGTATGTGTTAAAGCTCCTCAGTATAGCCGTATTACGGACTTAGCACGTTTTCCATATGACCGTGTGGAACATTATAGTATTATGTGACTGAGGAGATGAATTGATAGCAGCCGCGCTGGGTGACCGCGCGGTCTCGGGCGTCTTGTCACGGTTCGTGCGGATCCTCCCCCCCCCCCTCCCCCCTTGGGCATGGGTGTGTGTGTTATCCTTAGCGTAAGTTAGATAAAGTAGTGTGTAAACGTAGGGACCGATGACCTCAGCAGTTTGGTCCCATAAGATGTTACCACAAATTTTCCAAATTGATAGCAGTGACTGAACTACCTTGATCATTACGTGTTCCTTTTCGTGGAACATTGCGTATTATTAGAATTATGATTTAAGAGCTGGCAACCGCAAGATTAGTCAGCGTTCGGAACTTCCCGCGAAATTACACTGCTGGCCACCGTAAATGCAACACCAAGAGAGACAAGAGGTAGCACAACAAAATTTATTTTGTAGATAACATGTTGACCAAGTATCAAATGATTACGTTTACAGACGTCTGTGACATGTGGTTCCTGCCTGAATCAGTAGCCAGAGTAGCCGCCATTGTTGGAGATCACCGCTGCCACACGTCTCGGCATTGAGTCAAAGAGACGTTGGATGTGTTCCTGGGGTACAGCAGCCCAAGCAGCTTCCACACGTTGCCAAAGATCATCTGGTGTGGCAGCTGGGGATGTAATCTGGGTCACTCGTTGAGCAACCATGGACCACATGTTTTCTATCGGCGAAAGATCCGGAGAGTGAGCCGGTCAGGGAAGCAGTTCAATCTGGTTATTGACGAAGAACCTTTGGACAATGCGTGCCACGTGTGGTCGCGCATTATCCTGTTGAAATATGGCTGTGGCCGAGCCCTGAAGGTAAGGAAGGACAACTGGCTCCAGCACCTCGGATATGTAGCGCCGGCTATTTAAAGTACCGGCAACGCGTACTAGAGGCGTGCGAGAGTAATATCCAATACCGCCCCATACCATAATACCTGGTGAAAGACCAGTGTGGCGGTGGCTAATGCAGCTGTCCAGCATCCCCTCTCCACGGTGTCTCCACACTCGAATCCGACCATCGTGGTGCTGCAGACAGAAGCGTGCCTCGTCAGTAAAGACAACGTCATTCCATTCTGCCGTCCACATCAGTCTGTCATCACACCATTGGCGACGGAGACGTCTGTGGTTCTGCGTCAATGGTAGACGAAGCAATGGACGTCTTGCGTACAGACCACTCTGCTGTAAACGGCGTCGAGTGGTACGCGCAGACACTGGATGATGCGTTACAGACGCAATGTGCTGTGCTATGGTTCGGGATGTCACTGAGCGATCCGTCACTGCCATGCGCACAATTTGCCTATCAGCACGTGCAGTGGTGCACCGAGGTGAATGCGATCGACCACGTCGGTCCGTCGTACTTCCTGCATCCATCGGTCACATATCCGCATTACAGTTGTTTGGTTTCGTCCAACACGACCAGCGATTTCTCTGTGTGATAATCCACAATCTCGGTAAGCCACTATCCTTCCTCTGTCGAACTCGGATACTTAATCAAACGATGTTCGCTGTTGTCTACGAGGCATAACTGATCGTCTTGTGAAACAACCACAAGGTAAACACACGCGCCGAACGTACACTCGTCGAAATCGCCAAGCCTTAAATGGCGCTATGAGGTGGCGCCACAGGCGCGCGTGATGTGCGTCTGCGCTGAAATTCTAATCAGCTGCATATCTCATCACTGCAAACCCATGGTGTAAATTTCACTTGATTCGGATGCTTCCTTCAGGCTGTTGCATTTACGGTGGCCAGCAGTGTAGTCAGCGTTCGGAACTTCCGTGTGTCGCTCTGCTTACTTTGCTCTGCTCTCTCGATTGATTGATTTAAATAACGGCAGCAAATCCATTTAGAATTGTATAAACACCTATTAGTACTTGTTTCTTATTGCTTTAATTGTAATAAGTGTACCAACTGAATTAAAACTTGTGCATTTGGCTGCACCATTATCATTCTGGATCGAATATCTCATTTCATTTTTTACTTATCAGTCGGATTTTACATGTGTTTTGATAAACCTATGCTTAATCGTAGTAACATTTCACTTGCTACGAGGGCTATACGGAAAGTAACGTCCGATCGGACACGATACGGGAATCACAGTCAGAATTTGATGAAGCTTTGCCACATATGTGTTGGGCATTGTCCTAATACGCGCGTCGATCGCATCACGTTGGTATTTTCAGTTCTGAGCCCACAGAGAGCATGTAAAGATACTTGAAAGATAGTCTCTCCTGCCAAGGATGGGGACCTGATGGGAGATTTCGACTGATGCCATGCAATCTGCATATGCTTTTCCCTGTTCATATAATTCTCGGACCCACTCTGCAGGGGCAATGAAGGTCCTCTTGCAGCGTTTTCGATTAGAAGTGTTTGATAACTCACAATACAGCCTGTAATTACCTCCCTGAGTTTCATCCCTTCTCACATGAACCGCTGGCTGTGAAGACCCCATTTTCGCACAGACAACGAGCTTTAGACCAGCTTAGAGAATTGTCGGAAAGGACAGACGGCTCCCTATATGACGAACGTATTGGAAAGTTGGTACAATGAAAATGTGGAAGTCGGAGCGGTGACTGTGCAGAGATGTAGCTGGCTGGAAGGTGTAGCTAGCTAACTGTTGCAGATCACAGTGGTTTCCATTTCGTTACCGATGCGCCTTACTTTACGAATACCCCTAGTTTAACATTAGGTCACCTTGAGTGGTTCCATGCCTTCTTTTGCATGTCTCCTCTCATTTTCATCAATTTTATTAATGTTCTATGTCATTGCACGGCACTAACAGACCGAATAAGGTTATTTGTAATAAGATTATTTGTACTGAGAGCTCAAAAAATACTTTTAACTTGATTGCTAAACACGTTGGGTTACCTCCCTGGGTAGCTTGTGCGAGGCAAGCATCTTAGGACGCGGCACATGACACTTCCGGTTGGGGGCTGCAATTCCCTGAATTCTGAGGGGTTCGTACAATAGGCTTAAGCGCCTGACGGAACGACTGACGAGTTTCGCCTGTTGTACGTAGGGACAAACGGCCTGCGAGACGTCTGAGTGTCGCCGCAGTTTATGTATTTACCATTCCGGCGCGTCCGGAACGAAGATTCCTGGCACCGACTGACTGCATTGTCCTCTTGATTCGGAGAAAACTTGTGGACTGTGCCCTGCTGAGTGCGACTGTATGGCACCGGATGGCCGGTGGTCTAGGCAGGTTGTTTTCGTAGCCGGTCAAACGGCAAGTTCAGTGCCCTCAGCTGAATAGCAGAGGCAAGATTGGTCAACTTAAACTGAGGCTAGTTGATGTCATAAATCCCTGCTCTAAATTGGAGGGAACGGTCGCTATTGGCGCGAATGATGTTCTGAGACAGTGTGGGGGAATTGGGGAATCAGAACTGAATGCTGATTCGCGGTTTTTCGAGGGGAGTAGGGAGTAGAGCAATGTAGGCTTCGCTCTTGCGTTGCGCGGGCAGTGAAATTGGGGATCTGATCTTCGTCGGAGTCGGACAGTCTTGCGACTTGGTCGATCTTTTTCGGAAGAACTTAGAATTCTTGGACAGCCTTCGAGGCCAGGGGCTGATACAGAGTTGCTGCACGGCAGAAGTCGGCGCCTACATCATCACAACGCTGCCTACCGACGACGTGCTGCAGATTTCAGTACTGGTACAGTATTTTTTGGCTCCGGCACTGTACGACCTTATAAATTTTATACTGAATCCCTCAACAGCACGCGCGATCGCTTTGCCACAAGTCCACATTGCTTGTTCCTCCATGTGATCCCATTTGAGCTCTCACTACTAATTGCGATACTGCTATATAGTCGGTAGATTAATATTCTATTCATTAAGACCTCCAGTCATCATCGTCAGTGTGGTGTCACCGCCAGACACCACACTTGCTAGGTGATAGCCTTTAAATCGACGCGGTCCGTTAGTATACGTCGGACCCGCGTGTCGCCACTATCAGTGATTGCAGACCGAGCGCCACCACACGGCAGGTCTAGAGAGACTTCCTAGCACTCGCCCCAGTTGTACAACCGACTTTGCTAGCGATGGTTCACTCACAAAATACGCTCTCATTTGCCGAGACGATAGTTAAGCATAGCCTTCAGCTACGTCATTTGCTACGATCTAGCAAGGCGCCATTATCAGTTACTATTGATATGATTCATGTACCGTCAAGACCGACGTTCTTCATTAACGGATTAAAGTTAAGTATTCCACCAGCTACGTCCGTTTTTCTAAATTCTAATTTCCATGTCCTGTTCCAGACCTCACGCCAGCCTGTGTGAGCTAAAACGCGTGCCTAAAGGCCTCCTTCTAGTAACGCGGTGTTGGCTCCCCTGCCAACCAAAACAGTCAGTCTATTGCATCACAGAATAGGAGCCCCTTATTCTCGAGCCAACTCTTATTCTCATAATATTTCAGTATACCCTGTCCTTTAACCTTCTGTGTGTGTCGACAATCATGTGCATTTATGTTCTGATGCGTAATAAATCTCATTGTAATATGTAATCCGCATATCATTTCGTAGACATAGGCAGAATCCCATTTCCTTTTTGTTTATTATGATAAAGTTCTCTTTTTTGCGTAGATAACGATTTTTATTAAATTATTGTGAGTGTGCACTCCTTATTTTACCAACTAGCAGGGTCCACTATCATTTCTTTCCGTTACCGTTGTGTGCATAATTAATTAGCTGGTAGATAAGGAGGGGGTCGAGTGCATGTCTCGTTCTCATGCAAAATTCGTCTGAATTAAAGAGGTACAATCTCTTCTCCACTCCGGCCCTCGCAACCTCAATGTTTAAATATAACTTGGGCCAAAATGCGGCAGTACACAATCTTAGATATAGCCGACTCTGAGTTATTGTAGGTCGTGTGCTTGCCGAATCATTGCATACCTCCATTGGCTGGACGTCAGTGAGAACTTTCTTGGTTTGTTCATCTGAAATACTCGTAATTGCACAGATAGCTCACACACAGTGCAATGCTGAAGAAATACGTTATACGTTTGTGTGACTTTGTGTCACACCAGCTGATGAACAAATGGGCTCTACAAGGTTGTTCCTAAGAGTTTGTCAGATTCCTGAATCTGCTATTTTCTTGGATTATTCTCGTAAGCGCGTTGCTCAAAAAAGATTAGCAGATGGTAGGTTTGATTTTGTCTTGCATCACAAGTTTCCAGAGCCGTGTTACACCAAATACTGGGCATGGAATGGTAGTAACATGTCGATATTTTGAGTTATTAGATTGTTGCATAAGCTCGTAGCGTTTTTCCATAACATTAACTAACACAGCAGGTATGCGTAACTGAGACTTACCAATAACATATTCTCCTTCACTATTTACAATATTCTGTCAATACTGGGATAACTTTTCATTTCTGCTACTGTACAAATCACGTGGTTTTGCGGCGAAGAAATCGTCGAGCCATGCTCGGAGTGCTTTTTCACCTGGAAAGTAAGTTTCTTGAAGGTTGTTCGATGGAGAGTGATAAAGGTGAAAGTCTTAGGGCGCAAGTTCAGTTGAATACTGTTGTGTACATAGTTCCGCGTAGTCAGCGCGTACACAATTTTCCCACTAGAGCGCACCCCGCTAAGCACAACAGCACAGGCGCAGCGCTCGTCTGTCTCCGCACTACGAGATGGCGCTGCCTTAGAGACGGATCAAATTCGCTTCCGCCGATCCGCGTATTAATATGTAACGCAGCCAATGAGATTGCTGCTAACGTAGAACCTTTTCTGCTCGCGGATCACACTCGCGCAGTGATACCATGAACGCGCGAGGTATTATAACGAGTGTACAGACCTCCGATTAGTCAGTCTGCATTTGTCTGTACCAGTCTATAGTCAAGTTTCAGTCTGCGCCTAATAAGATTATCATATTCATGTACATAGCCATGAAGATAAATGTATAGACAGTTTGTCAAGTATCAGAGATATGTGAGAATAAGATTAACGTACCAAGACCAAAGGAACTTCAGATTGTCAATTGTAAACAGCATCCAGAATCAAGTTACGTAATGTCTATGCTTTTCATTATTTTAATAAATGTGTGTGAAAATTAATCAAGTTCTACTCAAAGTTGGTCACCATCAATCTTGTACTCTAAGCGTGCAAGAGGCATTTCTATCGTCTGACCTAACGGCAGAAGATAAACACGCCACGATAATACCATGAGACATATTGCTGACACTCGCCTACTTCGTTAGAGCGTCAAGTCAAATAATCTGAGAGTGTGTGTACCGAAGGTCTTACAGTACGCACACCACAAATACAGAATGACTTTCCAATCCAACTCCTGCATAATGCTTTTTATCAGTTTAACAGAACGCAGGCGGGTGGTATCGTGCAGTAGCATCAGTTCGCGCAATCTTCTTGGTCGTTGTTCTTGGACTGTGTATGCGAGACGTCTGAGTTGTTCAAGTGGTTCAAATGGTTCTGAGCACTATGGGACTTAACTTCTGAGGTCATAAGTCCCCTATAACTTAGAACTACTTAAACCTAACTAACCTAAGGACATCACACACATCCTTGCCCGAGGCAGGATTCGAACCTGCGACCGTAGCGGTCGCGTGGTTCCAGACTGTAGCACCTAGAGCCGCTCGGCCACTCCGGCCGGCTCTGAGTTGTTGACATTAAACATCAGCAGTGATGGTTACATCCCAGGTAAGGAACCTGTAGTACACCTCACCATCACTGTTTCACCAGATACATTATTTTATTTCTCGTTCAGCTACAGGCAAAGCGTGATACACTTACGAACATCAACATAAAAATTTAAATTAACATTAACAATGATTTACAATAAAATTTTCAGGGTTTCCAGCCACAAAAGTGCTTGGTCACTTATCACATGTATGTCCATCAGATTTCCTCCCTTAAGTCCGTGTACGTCGCACTCAACTATATGCTGCATGGTTTGACTCTCTCCGCACTCACAATTGGGGTCCTGGGAGAAACCCCACTTTTTCAACAAATATCCGCACCGACCAACACCTGTCCGCAGACGATTTAGAGTTACCCACACTCTACGTTGGAGTTGGAAGCCTGGAACTCGTTGAGATGGGTCCTCAATAAGGAAACTGTTATTCACTTTGCTTTCCTGCCATTGCTGTTTCCACAGGTTATCGATATCAATCTGTTGTTTGAGTTCTTTCCAGAAGGGATTTCTTGACATCAATCTGTTAGGGGGAGGAGGTAGGTCCCTGAACTTTTCTTTGTACCTCTGGATTGCTCTTTCACGTCTAATCGAGGGTGGTTCGATATTGGCAAGGACGGGCAGCCAAGGTTTCGGGGTGGGTCTTACTGTTCCTGTTATGAGCCTCATTGTCTCGTTAAGTTGCACATCAATATATCTGACATGCCTACTGCGGGCCCAGACGGGTGCGCAATATTCCGCTACACTATACAGAAGTGCCAGTGCTGATGTGCGTAGAGTTTCAGTGGAACATCCCCAGGTTGTTCCTGCCAGTTTCATTATGATGTTGTTTCTTGTTTTCATTTTTTGGGCGACTTCGTACAGGTGGCTCTTATATGTGAGAGTGCGATCTAGCTTAACACCCAGATATTTTGGCGTTCTATCGTTTTTCAACAATTTACCTTTTATTTGCACTTTTAGCTCACGATTTGCATCTTTGTTACACAAGTGCATTATTGAAGCCACGGATTTAGTCGGATTTACTTTGAGGTGCCAGTTGTCATAATATTGTTGTAGTCGTTCCAGATCCCTGTTTAAAATTTCTTCCAGTTCTTCGAAAGTGTTGGCGTGAGCCGCGATAGCGATGTCATCTGCATACATAAAAGAACGAGATTCCAGGTTTGGGATGTCCGCTATGTATAAATTGAAAAGGCATGGAGCCAGCACAGACCCTTGGGGGAGACCATTTTGTAGTGTCCTGTAGCTGCTTGTTTTCCCATTCAGAGATACCTTGAATCTCCTGTTTATCAACATATTTCTGACTAGATCTATGATCTTCTTGCATTTCACGACTTTTGACAGTTTATACAGTATCCCTTTTGTCCATACGGTGTCGTATGCTGAGGTGAGATCTAATAATACCATGCCCGTTTTCTTTTTGTTTTGGTAACCTCTTTCAATGAAAGTGGTTAGGGCGAGAACTTGGTCGCAACAATCTCTTCCTTTTCGAAAACCGCCTTGCTCTGGGGGAAGAGCAGCTTCTATTTTACTTTCTATTCTGCCTAGGATGACTCGTTCAAACAGCTTGTAAGTGGTGCACAATAAAGATACATAATATTATTTTTTGTGGATGCGTCCACGCCTTTGTACGGGGACCTGGACCTTTGTTTGGGCTGAACCATTCCTTCCTTTTCCTCATGTTAGCATAAAGGCACCATATTTGTGTGTGTGAAATCTTATGGGACTTAACTGCTAAAGTGATCAGTCCCTAGGCTTACACACTACTTAACCTAAATTATCCTAAGGACAAACACGCACACCCATGCCCAAGGGAGGATTCCGCCGGGACCACGCAAATTGCAACGCGCTGATTTTTGTTATTGTGACTTAGAGCTTGCGGTACCCATACAACCGATTTTTCAACCTTCCCCGTTTCATGCAAAAGATGCACGATGGTGTAACGATCACGGTTCATCACATTTGCCAGTATTCGAGTATACTGATAAGGATCTTTGTGAAGTAAAGCTTCTGAAGTATGTTCATCAACCACGAGAGTCCTTGATACGCCTGGGCATTGAACCACAGTTCATCAAGAGTAGTGACTGGCGTATTGTGACGAGCCAGTTGCTCGGCCACCATTGACCAGACGTTTTCAGTTGGTGAGAGATCTGGAGAATGTGCTGGCCAGGGCAGCAGTCGAACATTTTCTGTATCCTGAAAGGCCCGTACAGGATCTGCAACATGTGGTCGTGCATTATCCTGCTGAAATGTAGGGTTTCGCAGGGAACGAATGCATGGTAGAGCCAAGGGTCGTAATACATCTGAAATGTAACGTCCACTGTTCAAAGTGCCGTCAACGCGTAACCAATGGCACCCCATACCATCACTCCCGGTGATACGCCAGTATGGCGATAACGAATACACGCTTACAATGTGCGTTCACCTCGATAGCGCCAAGCACGGATGCGACCGTCACGATGCTGTAAACAAAACCTGGATTCATCCGAAAAAATTACGTTTGGCCATTCATGCACCCAGGTTCGTCGTTGAGTACACCATCGCAGGCGCACCTGTCTGTGAAGCAGCGTCTAGGGTAAACGCAGCCATGGTCTCCAAGGTGATAGATAGTCCATGCTGCTGCAAACGTCGTCGAACTGTTCGTGCAGAAGGTTGTTGTCTTGCAAACGTCCCCATCTGTTGACTCAGGGATCGAGACGTGGCTGCACAATCCGTTACAGCCATGCCTGTCATCTCGACTGCTAGTGATACGAGACCGTCGGATTCCAGCACGGCGTTCCGTATTACCCCCCTGAACCCACCGATTCCATCTGCTAACAGTCATTGGATCTCGACCAATGCGAGCAGCAATGTCGCGAAACGATAAACCGCAATCGCGGTTATGAAAGTCGGAAACGTGATGGTACGGATTTCCCCTCCTTACAGGAGGCATCACAACAACGTTTCACCAGGCCACGCCGGTTCAAAATGGTTCAAATGGCTCTGAGCACTACGGGACTTAACATCTGAGGTCATCAGTCCCTTAGAACTTAGAACTCTTGTAGAATTTTAGAACATGTTTTTTGCTCGCGTATCATGTCATTTCTGGAAACCCAGAATCTACTATGTAGGAATCAACATGGATTCCGGAAACAGCGATCGTGTGAGACCCAGCTCGCCTTATTTGTTCATGAGACCCAGAAAATATTAGATACAGGCTCCCAGATAGATGCTATCTTTCTTGACTTCCGGAAGGCGTTCGATACAGTTCCGCACTGTCGCCTGATAAACAAAGTAAGAGCCTACGGAATATCAGACCAGCTGTTTGGCTGGATTGAACACAGCATGTTGTTATCAATGGAGAGACGTCTACAGACGTTAAAGTAACCTCTGGCGTGCCAAAGGGGAGTGTTATGGGACCATCGATTTTCACAATATATATAAATGACGTAGTAGATAGTGTCGGAAGTTCCATGCGGCTTTTCGCGGATGATGCTGTAGTATACAGAGAAGTTGCAGCATTAGAAAATTGTAGCGAAATGCAGGAAGATCTGCAGCGGATAGGCACTTGGTGCAGGGAGTGGCAACTGACCCTTAACATAGACAAATGTAATGTATTGCGAATACATAGAAAGAAGGATCGTTTATTGTATGATTATATGATAGCGGAACAAACACTGGTAGCAGTTACTTCTCTAAAATATCTGGGAGTATGCGTGCGGAACGATTTGAAGTGGAATGATCATATAAAATTAATTGTTGGTAAGGCGGGTACCAGATTGAGATTCATTGGGAGAGTCCTTAGAAAATGTAGTCCATCAACAAAGGAGGTGGCTTACAAAGCACTCGTTCGGCCTATACTTGAGTATAGCTCATCAGTGTGGGATCCGTACCAGATCGGGTTGACGGAGGAGATGGATAAGATCCAAAGAAGAGCGGCGCGTTTCGTCACAGGCTTATTTGGTAACCGTGATAGCGTTACGGAGATGTTTAACAAACTCAAGTGGTAGACTCTGCAAGAGAGGCGCTCTGCATCGTGGTGTAGCTTGCTCGCCAGGTTTCCAGAGGGTGCGTTTCTGGATGAGGTATCGAATATATTGCTTCCCCCTACTTATACCTCCCGACGAGATCACGAATGTAAAATTAGAGAGATTAGAGCGCGCACGGAGGCTTTCAGACAGTCGTTCTTCCCGCGAACCATACGCGACTGGAACAGGAAAGGGAGGTAATGACAGTGGCACGTAAAGTGCCCTCCGCCACACACCGTTGGGTGGCTTGCGGAGTATCAGTGTAGATGTAGATGTAGAACTACTTAAACCTAGGACATCACACACATCCATGCCCGAGGCAGGATTCGAACCTGCGAGCGTAGTAGTCGTGCGGTCCCGCACTGAAGCGCCTAGAACCGCACGGCCACCGAGGCCGTCACAACGCCGGTCAACTGCAGTATGTGTATGAGAAATCGGGTGTAAACTTTCCTCATGTCAGCACGTTATAGGTGTCGCCACCGGTGCCAACGTTGTGTGAATGGTCTGAAAAGCTAATCATTTGCATATCACAGCATCTTATTCCCGTCGGTTAAATTTCGTGTTTGTAGCACGTCATCTTCGTGGTGTAGCAATTTTAATGGCCAGTAGTGCAAATAGCAACAGTGAATTAGAAATAAAAAATAACAAACGATAAAGAAACCCGTAGCAACCGCAATATCAACATGCATAACAAAAACGCTTCGAACTTTTGCATGAGTCTAATATATCGACCGTTACCCATCGCCCAAGAGGACACTCGAGTCAACGAGTCGTGAGAGGGTTTTAGGACGAAGAAGGAAGGAACTTACCATTGCGTGCCTGCCGAAACAGATGGCGGTGGCTGTGGAAGGTGCTGGCTTAATCTGATGGCCCTATCGCCCTCTTACGCGGGTCGCAGTTTGCCAGCTATCTGCGCACGACCCGGCCATATCGGCGGGCGGTCTTCAACAGGTAAGCTGCTCGGCTATGGCGCCCCGCGCGTCTCATGCCTGGCTCCCGTTAGCGGGCGCAGGCTGCTGTCTACACTGGCTGCCAATTGCCCGCGCTATCGCCGCCGTCACGCCAGTTCGGCGGGCCAGCGTACTTCCCGCGGCGCCGACAGCCGCCTGTGTCCCGTTCAGGCGGCCTCACATCGGGGCGCCAACAGCTGCCACGTGCAGGCGGGAAGGCCGCTCGTGGTCGCCCAGCAGCTGTTATTGCCCGATGTAACTTTTTATTTCAAGTGGCTGTTCCGGGGGAAAAAATTCCGCTAAGACTGAACTTGTCATCTCTTCACCGCTTCTCTGTCTCTAATTTTTGCACCCCTGACCGTTAAAGCTGCATTGTCATTTTAAGCAAGGAAGGAAGTTTGGTTTCAACATCGCGTCGACATCGAGGTCATTGAAGACGGAGCGCTAGCTCGGCTTGTGTCAGGGATGGGGAAGGAAATTGGCCTTACCCTTTCAAAGTAATCATCCCGGCATTTGCATGAAGCGTCTACATCTACATCTACACTCCGCAAGCCACCCGACAGTGTGTGGCGGAGGGTACTTTGAGTACCTCTATCGGTTTTCCCTTCTATTCCAGTCTCGTATTGTTCTTGGAAAGAAAGATTGTCGCTATGCCTCTGTGTGGGCTCTAATCTCTCTAATTTTATCCTCATGGTCTCTTCGCGAGATATACGTAGGAGGTAGCAATATACTGCTTGACTCCTATGTGAAGGTATGTTCTCTAAACTTCAAAAGAAGCCTGGACCGAGCTACCGAGCGTCCCTCCTGCAGAATCTTCAACTGGAGTTTATCATCTCCTTAACGCTTTCGCGATTACTAAATGATCCTGTAACTAAGCGCGCTGCTCTCCGTTGGATCTTCTCTATCTCTTCTATCAACCATATCTGGTACGGATCCCACACTGATGAGCAATATTCAAGCAGTGGGCGAACAAGTGTACTGTAACCTACTTCCTTTGTTTCGGATTGCATTTTCTTAGGATTCTTCCAGTGAATCTCACTCTGGCATCTGCTTTACCGACGACCAACTTTATATGACCATTCAATTTTAAATCACTCCTAATGCCTACTCCCATATAATTTATGGAATTAACTGCTTGCAGTTGCTGACCTGCTATATTTTAGCTAAATGATAAAGGATCTTTCTTTCTATGGCCGGCCGGAGTGACAGTGCGGTTCTAGGCGCTACAGTCTGGAGCCGAGCGACCGCCACGGTCGCAGGTTCGAACCCTGCCTCGGGCATGGATGTGTGTGGTGTACTTAGGTTAGTTAGGTTTAATTAGTTCTAAGTTCTAGGCGACTGATGACCTCAGGAGTTAAGTCGCATAGTGCTCAGAGCCATTTGAACCATTTTTTTTCTTTCTATGTATTTGCAGCACATTACACTTGTCTACATTGATATGCAATTGCCATTCCCTGCACCATGCGTCAATTCGTTGCAGATCCTCCTGCATTTCACTATAATTTTCCATTGTTGCAACCTCTCGATATACTACAGCATCATCCGCAAAAAGCCTCAGTGAACTTCCGATGTTATTCACAAGGTCATTTATGTATATTGTGAATAGCAACGGTCCTACGACACTCCCTTGCGGCACACTTGAAATCACTCTTACTTCGGAAGACTTCTCTCCATTGAGAATGACATGCTGCGTTCTATTACCTAGGAACTCTTCAATCCAATCACACAATTGGTCTGATAGTCCATATACTCTTACTTTGTTTATTAAACGACTGTGGGGAACTGTAACGAATGCCTTGCGGAAGTCAAGAAACACGGCATCTACCTGTGAACCCGTGTCTATGGCCCTCTGAGTCTCGTGGACGAAATTACGGAAAACCTGAATCTAGATGGCCGGACGCGGGTTTGCACCATCGTCCACTCGAATGCGAGTCGAGTGTGCTAATCACTGCGCCACCTCCCTCGGTACGTTTTAGGCGGCAATTTTTCGCGTTTATGTTTCATACGAATTTCGTGCGCAAGCTGCGAATTTCTTGTCTCCAGAGAATTTGATACACGGCTTGCTGTGACTGGTTGCCTTGGGATCAGAAGAACTGGACCAGAGGGGTACTGAACACCATCCGTGGCCCCAACAAGTTTTAAAATACATTTATTGAACATACATCAACCAAATCAATTAAAAACTAGGGTTTCCTGTACAAATAAGCTCTAGTGGCTAGCGCTGCCACTGCCCGGCGACTGGGTGTTTATGTTGTCCTCATCGTTTCATTATCATCATCATTATTCGTGGCAGTTGCTGCATTGAACCGTGTAAAAAAAATTTGACTGTGTAAAAACTGGGACTTTGCAGGGCCGCTGATGACCGCGCAGTTCAACGCCCCACAAACCAAACATCATCATCATCCACAAATAAGGAATGACACAATACGGATCTCAAATACAGCATGATGAAAGTGTGTTTCGTATCGAATGACAAAACCATGCTTTGACTTACAGCAAGTGTTACAGGAAAATTAATCAAAAGGTTAACACTCGCGCGAGCAGCTAGTGTTCTTGACATCTGCTTAAGGAAAAATCACTGAAAACTTTACTGGTCAAAAGAAGTTATCGAACCCAACAAGGCATATAGCAAGAAAAGAAAAGTATGTACGTAAGTGAACTCTGCTTGCGAGTAAGCCACTCAGTGCCCTGTAGTCGCCCAAACTTTAGGGACGTCTTCTCAACAGTCACCCACAGTAGCCAGGTACCTCCTCTCTGAAACATAAATACCAACAGATAACATGCATGAACATTTACACCCAGTTCGGGACCCGCCCCGGAATACAATTAGCTTTAAGTGACAACAAGCAATGAAAACCCAAAATTCGGCAAGCTTTTTTAAGCTGCGCACTGGAACAAAGCCATTACTTCCGACTTAATTAAATGTGTTGAAGATGTTTATAACAACGCAAGACAGAATAACAACTATTTCAAAATGTTATGACTCACTAAACAAAGACCAGCTTAAATATTGACACCGAATGCACCGAAAAGGTGAGATCACGGCATTAATACACTCCTGGAAATGGAAAAAAGAACACATTGACACCCGTGTGTCAGACCCACCATACTTGCTCCGGACACTGCGAGAGGGCTGTACAAGCAATGATCACACGCACGGCACAGCGGACACACCAGGAACCGCGGTGTTGGCCGTCGAATGGCGCTAGCTGCGCGGCATTTGTGCACCGCCGCCGTCAGTGTCAGCCAGTTTGCCGTGGCATACGGAGCTCCATCGCAGTCTTTAACACTGGTAGCATGCCGCGACAGCGTGGACGTGAACCGTATGTGCAGTTGACGGACTTTGAGCGAGGGCGTATATTGGGCATGCGGGAGGCCGGGTGGACGTACCGCCGAATTGCTCAACACAGTACATCGATGTTGTCGCCAGTGGTCGGCGGAAGGTGCACGTGCCCGTCGACCTGGGACCGGACCGCAGCGACGCACGGATGCACGCCAAGACCGTAGGATCCTACGCAGTGCCGTAGGGGACCGCACCGCCACTTCCCAGCAAGTTAGGGACACTGTTGCTCCTGGGGTATCGGCGAGGACCATTCGCAACCGTCTCCATGAAGCTGGGCTACGGTCCCGCACACCGTTAGGCCGTCTTCCGCTCACGCCCCAACATCGTGCAGCCCGCCTCCAGTGGTGTCGCGACAGGCGTGAATGGAGGGACGAATGGAGACGTGTCGTCTTCAGCGATGAGAGTCGCTTCTGCCTTGGTGCCAATGATGGTCGTATGCGTGTTTGGCGCCGTGCAGGTGAGCGCCACAATCAGGACTGCATACGACCGAGGCACACAGGGCCAACACCCGGCATCATGGTGTGGGGAGCGATCTCCTACACTGGCCGTACACCACTGGTGATCGTCGAGGGGACACTGAATAGTGCACGGTACATCCAAACCGTCATCGAACCCATCGTTCTACCATTCCTAGACCGGCAAGGGAACTTGCTGTTCCAACAGGACAATGCACGTCCGCATGTATCCCGGGCCACCCAACGTGCTCTAGAAGGTGTAAGTCAACGACCCTGGCCAGCAAGATCTCCGGATCTGTCCCCCATTGAGCATGTTTGGGACTGGATGAAGCGTCGTCTCACGCGGTCTGCACGTCCAGCACGAACGCTGGTCCAACTGAGGCGCCAGGTGGAAATGGCATGGCAAGCCGTTCCACAGGACTACATCCAGCATCTCTACGATCGTCTCCATGGGAGAATAGCAGCCTGCATTGCTGCGAAAGGTGGATATACACTGCACTAGTGCCGACATTGTGCATGCTCTGTTGCCTGTGTCTATGTGCCTGTGGTTCTGTCAGTGTGATCATGTGATGTATCTGACCCCAGGAATGTGTCAATAAAGTTTCCCCTTCCTGGGACAATGAATTCACGGTGTTCTTATTTCAATTTCCAGGAGTGTAGTTAACTTAAGCCTGGGGAAGGTGCAGTTCTTTTCGCAATTTGAACAGCCAGAAACCGTTATTAATTCTCGTCAAAGCTTAGAGTTTTCAATGGCGTCATAAGCTCTGGCCACTCAACAAGGAAACAGAAGAAAATAACTCAGTCGAAGACTTCAAAATCCGATTGAGAAGACATCCATGACAGCCAAACAGTTACAAACCTTGGGTTCTGGCACGAGGGAAGTGAACTCGAGAAGTACACCCCGCGTACTCGGACCAGCACCAGGCAACGAACCCACGTATTTGCACAAGAGGACCACATGGTCACAACAGTAACCGACTCGATCGCTACTGACTCCGTGAAGCCCCTTCCTTCCCCACCTTGCACCACGCCGGTCACTGCCCAGGTCACTCGACTCACTCGCGCCGGGCCTCGCGCTCTCTTGTTCTCTTCTCTGGCGAAAGACAACGAGTGCGGAAGCGTGACGCGAGTTATCGAACGCGGCACAGCTCAGAATTTCAGACAATGTAAAACGTTTTTAAACCTATGCAGGAAGAGATCGGAGTAAGAACTAATTTTTTTGTTTTTCTCGTTTTTCATGACGCAAACCAACCGTTTATAAATGGTTCAGTCACAAGAATATGACCACCTGCCAGAAACATGACTAGCTAACTACCTTTTGCAGCGCGGGCGTGCAGTATCTGAGTCAGGGAGGTACTGAAAGGGTACCGACAGGAATGTGAAACCACGCTTACTGCAGTGCCATGGAGGGCTGCGCTAGGTTTGTCGGCTGAGGATCCATGGAGTGAACATCCCCTTCTTTCTAAAACTATGCCCATTGGTGGACATCGAAATGAGTATATGTTAAAGGGTTCTGTTTGCTGCAGACTCCTTGAATATATTCTAAGTTCGAATATAATAAACTTTCTTGAGACGAAGAGATTTACGTCCACGACCAGCGTGGTTTTAAAAAGCATCGCAACCTAGCTTGCCCCTTTCTCTCATGATGTACTGAGAACTATGGATGAAGGGCAACAGGCATATTCCATGTGACTTCTGAAATTTTCCCTGCGTATTTATTTTTCCAATAATTTTCATGTTTGCAGCCGGATCCCATCAATATTCTGCCACGATATTTCGGCCCAGAGACGTCCGGCCATCCTCAGGTGAGTAGACGAAGTACTCACCTGAGGATGGCCGGGAGTCTATGGGCTGAAATATCGAGGCAGAATGTTGATGGGATCTGGCTACAAACTCACAAATTGCGGGAAGAAGGTATATTCAATATTTCTGTATTTCCGGAAAGTATTTGAAACGGTGCCCTTTTTCAGACTGTACGAGCATGTGGAATAAATTCGCAGATACGTGAGTGTCTCGAAGACTTCTTATGTAATAGGATCCAGTACGTTTCCTCGACTGTGAGTGCTCATCGGGGACAAGGATTTCGTCAGGAGTGCTCCAGGGAAGGACCGCTGTTGTTCTCTATGCACATTAATGATTTGGCAGTAACCTGCGTATCTTTGCTGATGATGCTGGGAAGTACGGTAAAGTTCACTGATTCAAAAAGAATACCACAACTTTAGGAATTTAAAACTCTGCAACGACAAAAGGCAGAGCTAAGCACTATCTGTCGGCGAATTAAGGGAGCTATAAAGTTTCATTTAGTTGTACATTTGTTCGCCATTTCAGCCAATAAAGTTTTTGGTCCCTTTTTCTTCGAAGATGCTACTGTAACCGGACTACAGTATCTGGAGGTGTTAGAGAATTGGCTGTTCCCTCAGCTCGAACAAGAAGCACAACAATTCATATTTCAGCAGGATGGAGCGCCACCACATTGGCACTTATCTGTCCGTAACTACCTGAACGTCAACTACCCGAGGCGATGGATCGGCCGCCAGGCAGCCCGTGACGAGCACTTCATCACTGGCCTCCAAGAAGCCCTGATCTTACCCCCTGCGATTTTTTCTTATGGGGGTATGTTAAGGATATGGTGTTTCAGCCACCTCTCCCAGCCACCATTAATGATTTGAAACGAGAAATAACAGCAGCTATCCAAACTGTTACGCCTGATATGCTACAGAGAGTGTGGAACGAGTTGGAGTATCGGGTTGATATTGCTCGTGTGTCTGGAGGGGGCCATATTGAACATCTCTGAACTTGTTTTTGAGTGAAAAAAAACCTTTTTAAATACTATTTGTAATGATGTATAACAGAAGGTTATATTATGTTTCTTTCATTAAATACACATTTTTAAAGTTGTGGTATTCTTTTTGAATCACCCTGTATAAGGCGACTCAGACAAAATTTCCAGTTGATACGATGAATGGCAGCTAGCTCTAAATGTGGAAAAATGTAAGCTAATTTGGATGAGTAGAAAGAACAACTCTGCAGTGTATGGATAGGGTATTACTAGTCTCCTGCTCGACACAGTCAAGTCGTTTAAATGTCTGAGCGATATGAGATGGAACGAGCATTTGAGAACTGTGGTAGGGAAGACGACTGGTCGACTTCAGTTTATTGGGAGAATTTTAGGGAAGAATTGTTTTCACTTGTAAAGTAGATTGCAAAAAAAATGGTTGAAATGGCTCTGAGCACTATGGGGCTTAACATCTGTGGTCATCAGCCCCCTACTTAAACGTAACTAACCTAAGGACATCACACACATCCATGCCCGAGGCAGGATTCGAACCTGCGACCGTAGCAGTCGCGCGGTTCCGGACTGAGCGCCTAGAACCGCTAGACCACCGCGGCCGGCAAAGTAGATCGCATATAGGAAGCTGGTGTGACGTACGAGGGTTATTCCAAAAGTAACGTCCGATTGATTGCCAAATTGAAACCACAGTGAACATCAGAAATGTTTTACTTGTAACAATTAGCTACACCTTTCAGCTACTTCTCTACGTAGTCGCCGTTCTGACTTAGACTTTTGTCATAGCGTTGTACCAACTTTTCAATAGCCTCATCATAGAAGGCAGTCGCCAGTGCTTTCCGCCAATTCTCCACGCTGGCCTACACCTCGTTGTCTGTGTCAAAATGTTGTCGTCAAAGACAGCGGTTCATGTGACCAGAGATGAAACTCAGGGGGAGACAATTGCGGACTGTATTGTGGGTAATCTCACATTTCCATTTGAAAACGATGCAGGAGCATCTTCATTGCCCCTGCAGAATGCGGCTGAGAATTGTCTTGAAGAAGAAACAGCACGACAGTTATGTAATGTTAGCTGCATAGCTTCAGGCGAAATTTCTCACCAGGCCCTCGTACTTGGTGGCAGACACTATTTTCTAGACATCTTTACGCACTCACTGCGAGCTCAGAAATGCGAAGAGCGACTTGATGCTAACTGGGGTTATACTAGAGACACTACCCAACACATCTGTGCAAAGCTTTATCGGATTTTCATAGTCGTTTCCATTTCGCGATCGATCGGACCTTACTTTTGGAATAACCCTCGTATTATTGAGTACTGCTCGAGTGTTTGGGAACCATACCAGACTGAAGAGTAGCAGCATCACGGTTTAAGATAAGGAAAGTTAGTTTTGTGCGATATTCTGAGCACAAGTTACAGCCAGGTGCGGGCTGGATTGCAGTAAGTTTAGCTGACCAGCGGTTGCGAAGTGGAATGGAGGCCACAGGGGTCATCGAACTGCTGTAAAGCATAAACGCAGTGGTTCACATGTTGCAAGCTATAGGACGAAGGAGTCCACTGGCGCAACCGTGGTGTGGAGCGTACGTGACTCGGAGCGATGCATTAGCGAAACAGAGCTGCGAAGCCGACTATAAATTGGTGTGGTTTTCTAATGAGATTCATTCAAGTGTGGCGGCTCTCCTGGATGGCGGGGCGTCTCACACTACCGACGACACTCTGCAACAGATGGGGCGACAGCATCCCAGTCCATGGCGGGTTGTTGGTTAGACCCTCTGAGGCCGATGCGGGGTCCTCAGCCAGCCAGGGTGGGTCACTCTTCGCCTCGCTACCGTGGACAGTCGTCTCGGCTCCCAACACATGCTGGAGACTTACAAGGCGAGGACCGCAGGTTCGGACGCCGGAACGGGAGCGGTCATTGCCACCGCATTCCCAGCTACACCAGCTGAGGAAGAAGCAGCAGCGTGGCTGGCCTACGGCTCCCAGTGGAGAAGTGGGGAGTCAACGCGGACGGTGGCCGCTGAGTCGGCTGCTAGCACAGCCATCCTGAACTAATTGGGACTCTGCAGCTGGCGTACAAGGCCGCTGGGGTGCTACCTCAGCAATGAGGGCCTGTGACATGGACCGAGGGCAACGAAGCTGCATAGTGAAAAAAATAAATCATTTGAAAAGCTCTGTCGAGTTTTAATACGACACCTCCTGGCACCCATCCACCACAGAAGGAAGTCACCGAAGCAATTGAGAAGCAGCCTGCTAGATTTGTTACCGGTAGGTTAGAACAACACTTAAATGTTACAAAGATGCTTCTGAAATGGGAATCCCTGGAGGTGAGACGTCATTCTTTTCGAAAAATACTATTGTGCAAATTTAGAGAAACGGCATTCGAATATGACTGCCGAACTATTCTACTACCGCGAACATACATCGCGCGTAAGATCAGATACGTGAAATTAGGGCTCATACGGAAGCTACAGATAGTCGTTTTTCCCCCGCACTATTTACGTGTGCAACAGGACGGGAAATGACGAGTAGTGGTACAGAGTATATATTTAGATGTAGATTTCGGTATAGAAGTGGTGCCATAGATTGTCAATTGTCACATCAGCTGAGGTTGAACAAATGGTTTAAAACTGGGGAGTTTGGTGGGCAGGTGAGTAGAGTAAACTCATTCTGGTGCACTTTGAACCCCGCACGTGCACTGGGAGCTGTGTGACACGTTGCATTGTTCTACTCGTAGATGATATCGTGCTGAGGAAACGAACAAATTGTATATAGCGTTGGACATGGTCCCCAAAGATTGATACATACTTGTGTTGTTCCACTGTCCTTTCCAGAATGAAGAGATCGTCCGGGAAATGTCACGAAAACATTCCCCGGGCCATAACGCCCCTTCTTGTACCTCGACCGTTCCGACGATCATTACAGGGACCTACACACTAACGGCCGTCTGTCCGATGGATCATAAAACAAGTCGCCACCCAATGGACGTCCAATTACGGCACAGGCGTGCAAATTCCAGCCTACATCGCCGATGAACAGCAATTAGAATATATGCAGGAAACGGGCGCGTATTGCACAGGCAACGTTCGTTGAACGGTCGTTGAGGAGACACTGTTGATGGGCTATTGATTCATCTAGACTGTTTCTCAAGAGTTGCAAGTCTAGCCCCCTGTACACACCTCCGCAGCCGTCGTTCATACTTGCCATCTGTGGCCCATGAGGCACAACAGTTGCCTCGGCGCCGGTTTTTGGACAGTACCATTTTGCTACGCACGGAATACTGTAACAACGCCGGAAACCGAACTGTTTACAGACTTAGGCGTTTCGTAAATACTTCCACACTTTGACCGAAATCCAATGATGATGCCCTTATGACTTACGATAAAGAGCTTCACTTCCGCATTACGATACCGGCACTGTTTTCCGCATCCTCATGACATGCTTTATATACCCTCCACTGCTAGTGCTGCCACCTGACGTCTGTTAGTGGTTATTGCATGTTGATGTTGAACTTAGGTGGTGATCACATTAATGTCACTGCAACATGTAATATACGATGGAGAGGGAGAAAGAAAATACTCTGTGACATGTAAGGGTACTGCTTACTGAGAACTTGATGCAGAATCTTGGTTACCGCCGCGCGGGATTAGCCGAGCGGTCTAAAGGGCTGCAGTCATGGACTGTGTGGCAGGTCCCGTTGGGGGTTCGAGTCCTCCCTCGGGCATGGGTGTATGTGTTTCTCCTTAGGATAATTTTGGTTAAGTAGTGTGTAAGCTTAGGGACTGATGACCTTAGCAGTTAAGTCCCATAAGATTTCACAAACATTTGAACATTTTCTTGGTTACCGTTGACTGTCGACGAGGGTGACATATTTGTGACTGGAAAGACTAAAACTGGAATAGAGACGTTTAAATGTGAAGCTGAATCTTGTATTTATGAATAACAATAATAGTGGCGTGTGCCGAGGGCCTCCCGTCGGGTAGACCGCTCGCCAGTGCAAGTCTTACGATTTGACGCCACTTCGGCGACTTGCGCGTCGATGGGGATGAAATGATGATGATTAGGACAACACAACACCCAGTCCCTGAGCGGAGAAAATCTCCGACCCAGCCGGGAATCGAACCCGGGCCCTTAGGATTGACAGTCTGCAGCGCTGACCACTTTCTTTTTTTTTTTTTTTTCGTTATTGATCGTTGTGTTTAGTCGTTGCGGACGTCGCAAGACATCCTGTTCAAGTTCGGTGGTTTATCCTTCAACTCAGTTTTTTTATTACAGAGGCCAACCGGCTCTCTGACCGAACACGCTGAGCTACCGTGCCGGCAACCTCAGCTACCGGAGGCGGACTATATTTGTGAAGATATAATGATTCTTTGCCTTTTCTGTACAAACAATAGGATTATCATTGGTTTTCCATTTTCTCGGTGGAGAAAAGTTGGTGCTGGATCGTTGAGGAACAATGATAAAATTGTACGTTTAAATGATTTCGTAGAAAATCAAATACTAAAAGGCCTGTGGAATGCAAGAGAGATTGTTGGCATTTGTGAAGAGAGAAAGATATTTTGTAATATTGTTCCGTTCTAGACGACAGTACAGTGTAAGTTTATAAAGATAGTATCTTATCCCGAAACAACAGATACCATTGATGACGTGCAGCTTCTCTAGAGTGAAATTATAATTAAATCGAAACCCTTAGCTGCCGACAGGTGTTGTCGCTATACATCAAAAATGGTTCAAATAGCTCTGAGCACTATGGGACTTAACATCTATGGTTATCAGTCCCCTAGAACTTAGAACTACTTAAACGTAACTAAGCTGAGGACATCACACAACACCCAGTCATCACGAGGCAGAGAAAATCCCTGACCCCGCCAGGAATCGAACCCGGGAACCCGGGCGCGGGAAGCGAGAACGCTACCGCCGCTATACATCAATGGGAACAGATGACAATGTGTGCCCCGACGGCGACTCGAACTCGGGATCTGCTGCTTACATGGCAGATGCTGTATCCACCGAGGGCACAGGGGATAGTGCGACTGCAGGAACTTACCCCTTGCACGCTTCCATTGAGACCCACATTCCCAACTGTCCACAGCCTACATTCGTACTGTTCCTAATAGATATTTGCCCATTCAATCATTACTTGTACCATTCTAAGCTGACGAGTCCCGCAAGAGTTCGGGAAAAGCGTGCGCAATCGCACAGAAGAAGGTCAGTGGCCGGGTAGCCTTTAACTTTATAAAGATGTTATCTGTTGCCGAAACAGCAGATACCATCGATTACCGTGCAGCTTCTCTAGAATGAAATGATAATTAAATCGAAACCCTTAGCTGCTGACAGGTGTTGTTGCTATACATCAATGGTGACAACTGAAATTTGTGCCCCGATCGGGACTCGAACCCGGGATGTCCTGCTTACATGGCAGACACTCTATCCATTTGAGCCACCGACGGTACAGAGGATAGTGCGTCTGCAGGGACTTATCCCTTGCACGCTTCCCGTGAGACCCACATTCCCAACTGAGCACAAACTACATTCGTAATGTTCCTGCCTCGAGTAATGAGTGAATGGGCAAAAATCTATTAGGAACACTACGAATGTAGGTTGTGGACACTTGGAAATGTGGGTCTCGCTGGAAGCGTGCAAGGGGTAAGTCCCTGTAGTCACACTAGCCTCTGTGCCCTCGGTGGCTCAGATAGAACGTCTGCCATATAAGCAGGAGATCCCGGGTTCGAGTCTCGGTCGGGGTACACATTTCCAGCTGTCCCCATTGATGTATAGCAACAGCACCTGTCGGCAGCTAAGGGTTTCGATTTAATTATCATACAATGTAAGTTGTGTTCATTATGCAGACTAGTGTATGCTTCTTGCTTTAAAGATTTCAATGGCAGTTTTTACCAAGTAATATTTCTAGGATGCTGATATTCTTGTAAGTAACTTATTGCAAATCGGACCACAATGCACTTACGTGGAGAACGATTACGTTTCTGTTTTCAGAAATCAGCGCTGAATCTCGTCTATTCATCAAGCACGAAAAATAAAAATACATCTCACGAGAGTTGGACGCTGGATTGACTTGGATTATGGGAGCGGTGATTTATCAATGGTTGTCCTGGCCTCCTAGTGTGTGAGGCAGGAGATGCGAGAAATGTCTTTCAGAAATTTAAGGATATGTTGGTTTTCTACCATCTGCGGACGGCATCTCGTTACACTATAAAGCCGACACTAAAACTTCTAAAGAAAAAAATCTATTTCTCGTGAAGCACAGTTCTTAACTTCACTGTTCATTGCCTTATCAACAGAAAACTCTCGTTTTTGCTTACGTATGCATGGCTCGCCACAATATACACGCGGCCAAATTTTAGAAATATTCAATACATAAAATACTTCGTCCGCCTCACGCACGATGTCCGACACCCACAGTTTTTGTGATCTAGCCCCATGAAGATGTGTACTACACCCCTGGAAATGGAAAAAAGAACACATTGACACCGGTGTGTCAGACCCACCATACTTGCTCCGGACACTGCGAGAGGGCTGTACAAGCAATGATCACACGCACGGCACAGCGGACACACCAGGAACCGCGGTGTTGGCCGTCGAATGGCGCTAGCTGCGCAGCATTTGTGCACCGCCGCCGTCAGTGTCAGCCAGTTTGCCGTGGCATACGGAGCTCCATCGCAGTCTTTAACACTGGTAGCATGCCGCGACAGCGTGGACGTGAACCGTATGTGCAGTTGACGGACTTTGAGCGAGGGCATATAGTGGGCATGCGGGAGGCCGGGTGGACGTACCGCCGAATTGCTCAACACGTGGGGCGTGAGGTCTCCACAGTACATCGATGTTGTCGCCAGTGGTCGGCGGAAGGTGCACGTGCCCGTCGACCTGGGACCGGACCGCAGCGACGCACGGATGCACGCCAAGACCGTAGGATTCTACGCAGTGCCGTAGGGGACCGCACCGCCACTTCCCAGCAAATTAGGGACACTGTTGCTCCTGGGGTATCGGCGAGGACCATTCGCAACCGTCTCCATGAAGCTGGGCTACGGTCCCGCACACCGTTAGGCCGTCTTCCGCTCACGCCCCAACATCGTGCAGCCCGCCTCCAGTGGTGTCGCGACAGGCGTGAATGGAGGGACGAATGGAGACGTGTCGTCTTCAGCGATGAGAGTCGCTTCTGCCTTGGTGCCAATGATGGTCGTATGCGTGTTTGGCGCCGTGCAGGTGAGCGCCACAATCAGGACTGCATACAACCGAGGCACACAGGGCCAACACCCGGCATCATGGTGTGGGGAGGGATCTCCTACACTGGCCGTACACCACTGGTGATCGTCGAGGGGACACTGAATAGTGCACGGTACATCCAAACCGTCATCGAACCCATCGTTCTACCATTCCTAGACCGGCAAGGGAACTTGCTGTTCCAACAGGACAATGCACGTCCGCATGTATCCCGTGCCACCCAACGTGCTCTAGAAGGTGTAAGTCAACTACCCTGGCCAGCAAGATCTCCGGATCTGTCCCCCATTGAGCATGTTTGGGACTGGATGAAGCGTCGTCTCACGCGGTCTGCACGTCCAGCACGAACGCTGGTCCAACTGAGGCGCCAGGTGGAAATGGCATGGCAAGCCGTTCCACAGGACTACATCCAGCATCTCTACGATCGTCTCCATGGGAGAATAGCAGCCTCCATTGCTGCGAAAGGTGGATATACACTGTACTAGTGCCGACATTGTGCATGCTCTGTTGCCTGTGTCTATGTGCCTGTGGTTCTGTCAGTGTGATCATGTGATGTATCTGACCCCAGGAATGTGTCAATAAAGTTTCCCCTTCCTGGGACATTGAATTCACGGTGTTCTTATTTCAATTTCCAGGAGTGTATATCATTTCCTGGGCGCCGAAATATGCTAGTCGTACTCCCAATAACAGGAACCTCGACGTGTACCCGTCTTTCCCTAATCTGTCTAATGGATGGCTAACGTCAAGGACGAGTCATTGCCCCATGACGATTCTGTATTTTTCGATACCCTTTGCAGAAGAAGTCTAAAAAAGTCATGCAAGGTAGCAACACCATAGAAAAGCCCTATTGGTGGGAGCAGGAAACGACCAACGAAAATGCCTGCATTCTGCTTCTAATTCAGTTGGCTGAAAGGTGTGAATTTAAAGTAATTTAGTGGAGCGGTCTGGAGTTCGGCGAAATGGGGGAGCCCAGAGGGAGCCATCGTGGCTCGCAGAAGTCGTGCGCTCTCTGTTGTTTTGGTTATGTGTTTCTGAAGTCGGGAATAGGTGCTGTTTCGTGATCAACCACGTAGTTCGTTCAGCACGGAACACTGGAATGGGGAAAACGACCGGTTTAAATTGATACTGGTATTTCAGTCCTGATTCGCCGGTATTGCCGGCCGGAGTGGCCGAGCGGTTAAAGGCGCTACAGTCTGGAACCGCACGACCGCTACGGTCGCAGGTTCGAATCCTGCCTCGGGCATGGATGTGTGTGATGTCCTTAGGTTAGTTAGGTTTAAGTAGTTCTAAGTTCTAGGGGACCGATGACCACAGATGTTAAGTCCCATAATGCTCAGAGCCATTTGAACCATTTTTTTTAGCCGGTATTTGTCTGGTTCGTTTATGAGAGGCCTTTATTTTTATTTTTTGCTAACAACGGAGCAAAAAACTGGAATATCAATTACCCATAGCAGCAGTGCTGAAAACTCATAATCGTGTCAGGTCATATTAGTATTACAGTGAAGAAAATGATATGATCGTATGTCATATTGGCCGGGAGCTCCCCTCTGGCTATCTGGGGTTGTTCGGCTGCCTAGTGTAAGTCTTTTCATTTGACGCCACATCGGCGACATGTGCGTCGATTATGACGAGAATGTCACAACACCAAGTACCTGAGCGGATAAAGTTTCCGATCCGGTCGGGAATCAAACCCGGGCACCATGCATAGCAGTCCATTGCGCTGACAACTTTATTTATCTTCCGAAATTCCGTTCAAAATACAAGGAAATTCGTGGATTCGAACTCACGACTCTGCGTCCAGATCCTACGATATTTCCCACTTTCTTTTCGTTTTGAGTAGGATTTGTTTGAGCCTATTAAAAACCGTAGCCTCAAGTTTGAGTCTGGCGCTGACGGCAGGCACACAAACTTAGTATCGACCTTGAGGAGGACAAGCGATAAGAAGAAAAGTGCTGTCTGTGAAACTTGACCTGCGGAGCCCGCGCCCACGAAGCTGGGCGCTTATACTCTTTTATATTTATTTTATTTTTTAATTAAAGAAAACCAACTGGACAAAAAAAAAAAAAAGAAATAAACTGTGAAACAATTTATGAAAATTGAGCATGACCAGATAGATTCATAGATCGGCTAACTCAACGGACACCTTGACGTTGAAATACATGTTTCAACACACTGGCGAATAAGTTGCGATGCCATGGCATTCACTGTTCGTATAATGTCACTCCCGCCCACCATCTACAATGCAACGAGCATAATAGCCCAACAACCATGCAGGTCTATTTGACTTTGTCCTCAGAAAGTGTAAAGAGTCTGGACGCAACAGGATATCAGCGAAAAGGCAGTCTCAGCCGACTGAGTTAGAAACGCTAATTGTCTTCTAAGACAGTGTCAGTTTACTTCGTGATCATGAGGAGTAAATTTATCTCGTAGTGTGGCTATAGTGGGAAAGAGACTGAATTTATTCATGACACTAAGTCTAAAGCGAAATAGGCACTCATTCGTGGATAACAGGTTATAGACCGCTTGATACCACGAGGCATCCACTGCCATTGGTAGAACAGGAAGGCTAAAATGAAGCCACATCCTTTTCCAAGAGGATTACGGTGAAGCTCGTCAACCCTTCCCCAGAACGTTAACAAAAATTTTATAGTGAGATGCGGCTCTGTGGAATATCAGCCTCCAAGTAACTAACAACAGTATGAAATTCACGGACATACCTTAACTGAAAATTCTATCGAACGACATCGACAGGCGGATCAAGACTGCCCTGCGGCAGACAGTAAAACAACCGGGACGTGAATGTGTCGTTTGCGTGAGAGATAGTCAACATGGTGGGCCGAACAAATAATACTGACGCTCTCCTTTGAATATCGCAAAATCTCGTACCGCCGAGGGGACAGTCACTCACAAACATCCTTTAATTGAACAATGGGATGCTTAAATAGCAAGCTGTTTCAGTTTCATAGCCACCATCACGGGAAGGGGAAACACTTGAGCGATGTAGTATGCTTTGCACAAGACTTAGGTATCCAGAATCCAAATTTTCTGAAGCAGGTTAAGAGAATTCCGTTCATGTTCAAGGATTGCACTTTATATCCACCCCGTAACCGACTTCCAGTTAAGTGTAGCCATTTTAAATGGAGAACGATCAGTTGTAACTCCAAAAAACTTACGTCTATCGACCTCCATTGCCCATGGAATGGCAGTATTGTCAAAACGCCGTAAATTCATCAACCAACACGTGCCGTCTTTGATGAGGGCACTAGATACAGAGCAAAGGGCATCCACGGTAGCCTAGAGCAACGAAATTTCAACTAGCGAACGGACTAACACCATAACATCATCCGCGTATGGAGACTGTCGCGTCCAAGTGTGTCCATCCTTGTAAATGAGTGGCGATCCTTCGAAGAAGGGGAGCAAGTGATAGAACAAACAACGACAGTGCAAGCAATCTTCAGTGAGGAAAACTGGCCATTGACAGCCACTGCAGCTTGGATACCCATGAACAAATTAGACAAGAGCCTTAACGCATCACCAGTGAACACAAACGGCTTCCAGTACCTCCAACAGGAAGCCATGGCTGAACGGTTGAACTCTTTGTCGAAACCGAAAAAAGGAACAGAGTAACAGCGGCCACCGATACATCACGACATTCACCTAGCGGCGTCAGAATAGTACGACGAGAAATTCAGCTTTGATGGTGAGAAACTACTTTCTCCAGAAACTCAGTCAGCCGGCTATTTACCGCCCTCGCCACAGTCTTGCAATCATAATTTAAGACGCTAATCGAGTGAAAGTTAGCAGTTGCTGCTTGATCAAAACTTTATTAACACAATTTAGCCAACCTCAATTGTGCAGGACACCAACCGCCCTTTCATAATTTCGTTCAACTGCACCGGACCAGTAGGACCCAACAATCGACAAAAATGTACATACAACTCTTTTCGCAGAAGATCCAACACCAACGATTTACAAGAAGGTAATCTGATGACAAGGTCATAAGCCTTGTCACACTGAAAAGCATCAAACACCGCAACGTTATGTGTTTACGATCCAGCTTCCGAACAACAAATCGGATGACATATCAGCGGAACGGTTACTTCATTTACTTCATACAGCCCAACATAGAACTGACGAAAGGCATGAAATATGTTCTTCTGAGCCACATAACATTGCCCATCTTTGTCTACGATGAGCCTGATGTCGAATCAGATGATATAGAAACGTCAGTTCATTTGCTACCAAGGAAAATGCTTTGGATCGCATCCTTAACCCTTCCATCTGACGCTACGTCGACAGTAACAATTGTGCCTTTACATGCCTGACGTCCGAAATTCTTAGGGAGCATGATCACAGCTATCATAAAAGTCATTTAAGAGACATCGGTAGTATTCTTCCGTCTTCCAAAATTCTCGCGGTCTGTTAGCGCAGAGCCGTATCAATGTTTGCCGGAGCCTCGGCTTTGTCTGATGAATCCACCATTCCAAAATAAGGGCGTATCGCACAGTTCAACGGAGACTACGGTCCCACGCTTCCCGGATGACCTCACCTGGTGAGGGATCCTCCAATTGCACCACATTCGACATTCAAGATGATCGAAACAATATCGTCGATCGTCGCACGTAATTTAAAGTAGTGGTCGCTGTGCAATGGTCCATGAAGCTGGCGGGGATGACATCAACAGCCAAAATCCTGTCACACTTGGAATCAGATAAATAAAATCTGTCAGGCCTATTGCTAGTAGTGGCAATAAAATATGTAAATTTTCCAATAGTCGCCTAGTACCTCCCGCCGCGGAAGTCGAACACGGGGCAGAACAAATGGACGTGGTCAGCCCATAGAGGGCTCCGCGTCAGCGGCGGCTAGTCCGCGCAGCGGCTCTCGCGCAGCTAGGGCGCCACCGCTAAGCCACGTGCAGACAGCGGCCAATGGCCGCTCCCTCCGGTTTCGTATATAGGGACCCGCTCTGGCCCAGTCCAGTCCCCCCTCCTCCTCTCTTGGCAGGTCCCCGGACTCGTACACGCTCAGTGGACATTCGCGCGCCGGAGATCATCGCCATCAGTGTCTAGTGTGTGTGCCTTCGTTTAGTTCAAAAATGTTCAAATGTGTGTGAAATCTTATGGGACTAAACTGCTAAGGTCATCAGTCCCCAAGTTTACACACTACATAACCTAAATTATCCTGAGGACAAACACACACACCCATGCCCGAGGGAGGACTTGAACCTCCGCCGGGACCAGCCGCACAGACCATGACTGCAGCGCCTTAGACCGCTCCCTTCGTTTAGTGTTTGGTGTTCTTTCGCCGTCACGCCACCACTGTTACCTGTGCCGTCGCAGTCGTCCGTGTTTTGTGCGCCGAGTCAACGGGTTTTCGTGTTTTTTCTCGTCCAGCGTGAACGACTTCATGTTTATTGTTTTTCGTGTCTACCGTTTTTGCCCGCCATTTTTATTGTATTATCTGTACCACCTTTCTGTCATATTTATTGTACCACTCGCGGCTGAAGAGCAGCGTACTATGCTGCCGACAGCCCACCTTTGTATAAGGTGATTAAAATAACAATAAAGAATAAAAAAAAACCTAGTCCAGTCAGTCTGGTACTCGCTCTGGATTGCGTCTATATCTCGGCGGTACTGCGTTCTGGTACTTGCTCGTTGTCGACGTTTGCCTGACTCTGGTTCCGAGTGGATTTACTGTTGGTGTTTGGTGTTGTGGTTTCTACAAGCCTCCATTGTTTATCTCTTCCTTGTTGTGTCGGTCATTGTCGGTTGTTGTCGGTTGTCGTTGGTCTGTCGTACGACTCGTCCTTGTGTTTACCCGGTGGTGCGTGCACCACCGCCGGCGGCTTCCCCGCCTGGCGGCTCTGACCCGCAGCCCAAGGCGTTCCCGCAGTTGGTTTTGGTTACTATAAGTCGAATATTTACAGACCCAAACGTCTCACAGTTTCAAGGAACCAACTAAATGTTGCAGTTCCCGACAAAATTTAAAACAGAGAGTAATCCATAGGACGCAATACCCAGTTAAAATCACCGCCTGTCAAAATACTGTGCGGACTTTTTCGTAACAAATAAATCATCTCTTCCATATAAAATCGGCTACTGTCCAAAGTGCATTCGGAACCGGACAGGACAGGAAGAAGCATTAAGGTCAAGTGAAGAAAAGTACATCGTACTCCTCTATCATAATGAAAGCTCCAACACCTTCAATGGGAGTGTCCTCCCTCATAAACAAAGCAGTCCCTGTGAAACGTTTGGCAGACACAGACTAAATACAGAAACCAGGAAGGAAAAAATAAGTAAATTGGACTTTTTGTAAGAATACTGCATCCACACGGGAATCGTAGATAATCTGACACAACGCAGCAAGCAGCAGTGCCCATTCCACCCGATTTTTTACGAATCACTACACGCACAGGCTAATGGGTTGTTTATAGCGAGCACGAGGTCATACAGTCTCTGCAGTCTGGGACTCAGAGGCCCACTCCGCTGAATGAAATCCTTGTAATTCAAATCAACACACAAGAGACGGGTCAGGCGTCACAGTATCTGGTCAACAGATGCTACCAATCTCCTCCACGGGAGTAACAACTGTGAACCGTCCCGATGTCCCCTGAAAGGGAACCTCAATGGACCAGTTGGGTTTAGAGGATTCTTAGAGTGCTGTTGAGTCATTGAGACACAAGAAGGCCCATGGACTTCTACACCGCCGGGGTGGTTACGGAGGAGTTAGCTCAAACGTAGGAGAAACACTGAAGACATCAGACGCTGTTTTCGCGTCACCGATCCCATCAGAGTACAAGATTCAGCACTACAAGAGACATCAACCGGCAAAAATTTCAGCGAGGGGTGGGTACGGAGAAGACGCATCCGACTCTTCACCATTCTGCGTACGACGTCTCGTAAGTTGCGCTGTGGACACTGCCAGCTTTACAATAAGTTTCATGCCTGTGCTGCGAGGTAAGTGGCAGACGTTCAGGAACAGTAAGCTGCGCGTCCCTCTGTTGTCCCAATTCACTCGTGGAAGATGTGGCACGGATCTCGTGAATCAAATGAGGATTTCAGTATACATACTCGAAGCGGACAAGTAGACGTGAGGCGCCCTGATAAATCCGCAGGGCAGGACAGGTAGTTTAAGTTGTGGAAAGGCGCCCAAATAAGTGCCTGTCAGCTACACTCAAGCATACAACTTTATTTATTTGAGCAAACATTACCAGAGCCAAGAATTTTTTTTTAAACATAGCATTAAATTTTGGAACTTGATTATCGGCTGAATGCGCCATACAATCTCATGCTTTAAGGACAAGACCACTTTAATTTAAAATCGGCTGATAGCCAATAACTTAAGACTCAAACCAAAATTAAATTTTTAAAATGCCAAAAGCCTTACCTTAAAACAGTTCTTTAAATTAGGCTGAAGCCTCAAACAGGCTTACGCCTTAAGGGCAAAACAACATTACTTTAAAAATCGGCTAGAAGCCATACAAATACAATCAACAAGAATAAATAAGAAAAGGCAGTACAACCAAAGGCGCTCAGAAGTTTCCGAGGGTCGGCCTGGAATTCAAAAACTAACGCTCGCTTAGGTGAGACAGGCAGTCGGCCCAATTATTCTCGATCCGACGACAACCCAACCGACAGACAGTCAGCGGACCCACTGACAAGATAACTTCCGCTCCATCCGACCAACACACAACAGGTAGTTCAATGGAACAACGTAGAAGGTATTGGCGCCCACAACCAATTATACATTCAGCTGTCAAACTACACACAGTGCTCGACAGCGACAACACGCTGTGCAAAATACACTGCCTGAATTTACGTCAACGGCAATTGCAGGTAACCGGAACATTAACGGCCACAAGGCAGAAGATTCCGCTGGAGAACTTCAATTCAAATAACCAAATACAGTGAAACTCCACCGGAGGGTGGCTAAAATTTGCCAACTTGAAAATACTCGTCGTTGTTCGCGGAAGTGTCCCAACAGCCGACACAATGACTTGCTGGTAGATTAAGCCAAAACTCAACTTTCGTGTCCAGGATCGGTGACCCACGGACCTCGTAGCAATGGGAACAGCACCACACACTCCGACCGCGCGTGGACGCCGCCTACGGCCTCAGCCAAACTACGCGTCGCAGATATTTCCTCGCTGTTCCACGCCAACCGACCAACAACCCGCACACAGCACAGCCAGAAATTATAAGCGCCAGGCCAAAGATAGTGGAAGGTGCGAATATCGATACACACCACTGCTGCCACTCGCGGAGAGAGGGTAGCAGCATAATCGCGATAACCGCAGGAGACTAAACACAGTCTGGCAATCAAGGTTTAATGCAACGCATAACATAAGACAGCTACGTCTCAATATGTAAAGTGGCTACTTTCATTGAAGAGAAATCACGTCCCCATTTGTCCATCATACGTTACACGAATGCGATAACACAGACCTGTGGGTGAGAAGGAATGTTACGGTTAACTACCATCCCTGCTTAATGGATACCGTTAAAACACTGCAGCCAGTCGTGAATCGCCAAAGATACGGCCTGCACGGAACATGTAGACTTGTCAAAACTAAATCTTACCGTACTTGGAAATCATGATCAGCATTACGGAGCGGACTACGCTGGTACGGGCAGATACATATAACAACTGAAGCTAAAGACCAAACGGCAATGTGACACACACGAAGACACAAAAAATGAGGAAAAGCTATACGGCACGCGTGACGCTGCGGTAGGGCCGCAGCAAATCATGCTGACCCCTCCGCACACTAGGCGGAACTGCTACGCAGCTATGTAGGTGGACAGACAGTGAAGGAGCATGACACTGAGCTCGTATTGATGTGTTGGTCACCACACTCGTCTGATCCGAGCCAAATGGAATAATCCTGCGACGCTATCCCCGTCGTCCATTCGCCTAAAATCCGCTGTCTCGTAATTTACTTCTTGTATACATCTAGTGCCACATTCCTCCAGAAAGGTACCAAGACATCGTCTATACTATGTCACGCGGAATCACTATCATACTGTGTATCTAAGGTAGACCAGCAAGTGGGCATAATGTTTTGCCTCATCAATCTATGTTACTGTATTCTGGAATACGCATTATAATAAGCTGACCCTCTGCTAACAGCCTACCTTTGAGTTTTGAGAAATGGCTCATTGGCGGTACGTATGGCGACAGGTACGGTTGCAGAGGCGGCAGTTCTAGTTGAGCACGGGGTCTGTGCAGTGTTGCGCAGTGTGAGCTAATGAACCGGCTGTGGTGGTCGCAACTGGCGGCGTTGCGCAGCGGGCAGCCAACCCACCGCCTGCTCCTCGTTAGGCTGCTATCCCGCTGTGCCCGAACCACCGGGCTGCCTATCGGAAGCGTTCCGCGCACAGGTGAAGCTCCCACCAAACAAGTCATGGTTGCAGAAAAGCGGCTCGTATTCTCTCTGTGAACACAGCCAGTCACATTCGCGGCCAATATTCTACATAGTGCTGCTGTTGCGGATACCGGTTCGATGCTTCTCTCCACACTAGTTGGAGTCACGAATGACGGCGGTGTAGTCCGGTCTTGTACTGCGCACCTGACGTCACGCATTCTCAAACAGCCAATGGGTGTTCAGTAGTGTTCTGAGGTCTCTGCTTTGAAAGTCGTAGCCAGTGAACGTTTATTCCATTTGCTGCTGGTTATCGTGGCTAATGATGATGATGGTAAGCGAAAAATTCTACATAATCGAGCGAGAGACACAATTTGCAGGATTCACGCTTTATTTAAATACAAAGCCCATCTACACGTACACTGCAACCGCATAGCTACTACAACCTACGCCAATTTAAACATGCCTTTTTCATTTCCGCCGGCCGGAGTGGCCGAGCGGTTAATGGCTCTACAGTCTGGAACCGCACGACCGCTGCGGTCGCAGGTTCGAATCCTGCCACGGGCATGAATGTGTGTGATGTCCTTAGGTTAGTTAGGTGTAAGTGGTTCTAAGTTCTAGGGGACTTATGACCACAGCAATTGAGTTCCATAGTGCTCAGAGCCATTTGAACCATTTTTTTCATTTCCCATGTTCTTTAGCCTCCCCAACTTTGCTCCATTGTAACGCTGGCAATAATAATTAGATCTGAGAAATAGATTTCTAGAATCTACATCTACATCTACATTTATACTCCGCAAGCCACCCAACGGTGTGTGGCGGAGGGCACTTTACGTACCACTGTCATTACCTCCCTTTCCTGTTCCAGTCGCATATGGTTCGCGGGAAGAACGACTGCCGGAAAGACTCCGTGCGCGTACGAATCTCTCTAATTTTACATTCGTGATCTCTTCGGGAGGTATAAGTAAGGGGAAGTAATATATTCGATACCTCATCCAGAAACGCACGCTCTCGAAACCTGGACAGCAAGCTAAACCGCGATGCAGAGCGCCTCTCTTGCAGAGTCTGCCACTTGAGTTTGCTAAACATCTCCGTAACGCTATCACGCTTACCAAATAACCATGTGACGAAACGCGCAGCTCTTCTCTGGATCTTCTCTATCTCCTCCGTCAACCCGTCTTGGTACAGATCCCAATACTCAAGTATAAGTCGAACGAGTGTTTTGTAAGCCACCTCCATTGTAGATAGACTACATTTTCTTAGGACTCCCAATGAATCTCAACCTGACACCCGCCTTACCAACTAATTTGATATGATCATTCCACTTCAAATCGTTCCGTACGCATACTCCCAGATATTTTACAGAAGTAACTGCTACCAGTGTTTGTTCGGCTATCATATAATCATACAATAAAGGATCCTTCTTTCTATGTATTCGCAATACATTACATTTGTCTATGTTAAGGGTCAGTTGCCACTCCCTGCACCAAGTGCCTATCCGCTGCAGATCTTCCTGCATCTCGCTGCAATTTTCTAATGCTGCAACTTCTGTGTATACTACAGCATCATCCGCGAAAAGCCGCATGGAACTTCCGACACTATCTACTAGGTCATTTATATATATTGTGAAAAGCAATAGTCCCATAACACTCTCCTGTGGCACACCAGAGGTTACTTTAACGTCTGTAGCTGTCTCTCCATTGAGAACAACATGCTGTGTTCTGTTTGCAAAAAACTCTTCAATCTAGACACACAGCTGGTCTGATATTCTGTAGGCTCTTACTTTGTTTAACAGGCGGCAGTGAGGAACTGTATCGAACGCCTTCCGAAAGTCAAGGAAAATGGCATCTACCTGGGAGCCTGTATCTAATATTTTCTGGGTCTCATGAACAAATAAAGCGAGTTGGGTCTCACACGATCGCTGTTTCCGGAATCCACGTTGATTCCTAGAGTAGATTCTGGGTTTCCAGATTTCCAGAAATGACATGATACGCGAGCAAAAAATTCTACAACAGATCGATGTCAGAGATATAAGCCTATAGTTTTGCGCATCTGCTCGACGACCATTCTTGAAAACTGGAACTTCAAAAATGGCTCTGAGCACTATGGGACTCAACATCTTAGGTCATAAGTCCCCTAGAACTTAGAACTACTTAAATCTAACTAATCTAAGGACATCACACACACCCATGCCCTAGGCAGGATTCGAACCTGCGACCGTAGCAGTCCCGCGGTTCCGGACTGCAGCGCCAGAACCGCACGGCCACCGCGGCCGCAAAACTGGAACTACCTGTGCTCTTTTCCAATCATTTGGAACCTCCCGTTCCTCTAGAGACTTGCGGTACACGGCTGTTAGAAGGGGGGCAAGTTCTTTCGCGTACTCTGTGTAGAATCGAATTGGTATCCCTCAGCTCCAGTGGACTTTCAACTATTGAGTGATTTCAGTGGTTTTCTATTCCTTGGACACTTATTTCGATGTCAGCCGTTTTTTCGTGTGTGCGAGGATTTAGAGAAGGAACTGCAGTGCGGTCTTCCTCTGTGAAACAGCTTTGGAAAAAGGTGTTTAGTATTTCAGATTTACGCGTGTCATCCTCTGTTTCAATGCCATTATCATCCCAGAGTGTCTGGATACGCTGTTTCGATCCACTTACTGATTTAACGTAAGACCAGAACGTCCTGGGATTTTCTGTCATGTCTGTACATAGAATTTTACTTTCGAATTCACTGAACGCTTCACGCTTAGCCCTCCTTACGCTAACATTGACATCGTTTAACTTCTGTTTGTCTGAGAGGTTTTGGCTGCGTTTAAATTTAGAGTGATGCTCTCTTTGCTTTCGCAGTAGTTTCTTAACTTTGTTGTTGAACCACGGTGGGTTTTTCCAGTCGCTCACAGCCTTACTCGGCACGTACCTGTCTAAAACGCACTTAACGATTGCCTTAAACCTTTTCGATAAACACTCAACATTCCCAGTGTCGGAACAGGAATTTTCGTTTTGATCTGTTAGGTAGTCTGAAATCTGCCGCATATTACTCTTGCTAAACAGATAAACCTTCCTCCCTTTTTTGTATTCCTATTTACTTCCATATTCAGGAATGTTGCAACGGTCTTATGATCACTGATTCCCTGTTCTGCGGTTACAGAGTCGAAAAGTTCGGGTGTGTTTGTTATCAGTAGGTCCAAGATGTTATCTCTACGAGTAGGTTCTCTGTTTAATTGCTCGTGGTAATTTTCGGATAGTGCACTCAGTATAATGTCACTCGATGCTCTGTCCCTACCACCAGCCCTAAACATCTGAGTGTCCCAGTCTATATCTGGTAGATTGAAATCTCCACCTAAGGCTGAAACATGGTGAGGAAATTTATGCGAAATGTATTCCAGATTTTCTCTCCGTTGTTCTGCCACTAATGCTGCTGAGTCGGGAGGTCGGTAAAAGGAGCCAATTATTAACCAACGTCTGGAACACTGCATTGCGTGGAAGTGGAACATGGACTGGGAAAGCCGGAAGAGAAGAGAACTTAAGCATCTGAGATGCGATGCTATAGAAAAAAGTTGAAAATCAGGTGTACTGATAAGGTAAGGATTGATGAAGCTCTCCGCAGAATCGGCGAACAAAGGAACCTACGGAAAACACTGACAAGAAGACGCGACTGGATGATAGGACATCTGTTGATATATCAGGGAATAACTGCCACGGTACTAGCGGGAGCTGCAGAGGGTAAAAACTGTAGAGGAAGACAGAGCTTGGAAAACATGTAGGAAATAATTGCTACTCTGAGATGAAAAGTTTGGCACAAGAGAAGAATTCGGTGCTGGCCTTACAAGTCTGCCAGAAGAGTGATGACTAAAAAACAATCCTTCGGTGACTCTAGATGCGTTTTGTCAGCGACCCTTCTTCTCACTAGACTGTAACATAAATATCTTTTCTCCCCAAATTCGTTCAGTACTGTTCTTTAGTTACTAGATCTATCTACCTAATCTTCATGATTCTTTTATAGCTGCAACTTGACAGAGCTTCTATTCGCGTCTGTACTGTTTGCAGCCCATATTTCAGAGCGGTTAGAGAAAAATATACGAACAGTCATCCTATTCAGTACGATATACGGTCATTTTGTGCTTCCGAAACGGTTGTGGTCATCCATAGTTGTCCTTCTATTTTATAATTACATTTCTTCGACGCAAAACTGGTATATGCAGACCGGGAACGTGTCCCACGGGTTTATGAGATTGCACAGTTTTGTGGATTTCGATTCATTAATGCGTAACTTATATATAGTGAGAATTAGTGAAGTTTAGTGGCTGGAGGAACAGGACTTGCGGTCAGGTGAATACAGGGTTGTAAATACAGAATCAAATAAAGAGAATGCAAGAGTAGATTTAATAATGAACAAGAAAATAGGAATGCGAGTGAACGTGTTATTGTAGCCAAGATAGACTCAAAGGTAGCACCTACCAGACTAGTACAAATTTATGTGTCAACTAGCATCGCAGTTGATCAAGAGATTGGAGGAATGTATCATAAGATAAAAGAAATTATTCAGGCATTTAAGGGAGAGGAAGACAATTGTGATGGGGGACTGGAATTCGACAGTAGAGAAAGGAAGAGAAGAAAAAACAGAAATTTAATAAGGACTGGGGGAAAGAAATAAAAGAGGAAGCCGCCTGGTAGAATTTTGCACAGAGCATAATTTAGTCATCGCTAACACTTGCTTTAAGAATCACGAAAGAAGGTTGTATACGTGGAAGAGACCTATAGACACTGAAAGGCTTCCTACTGATTCGGAACAAGATCTTAAACTGGAAGACATTTGTAGGACTAGACGTGGACTCTGACCACATTTTATTGGTTATGGACTGTAGATACAACTGAAGAAAATGCGAAAGCGTAGGAAATCAAGAAGTAAGACCTGGATAAGTTGAAAGAACCAGAGGCTCTTCAGAGTTTCAGAGGGAGCATTAGGCAACGGTTGACTAGCACATGGCAAAGGAATACAGTAGACGACGAATGGGTAGCTTTAAGAGATGAAATAATGAAGGCAGCAGAGGAACAAATAGGTAAGAAGACAAGGCCTAGTATGAATCCTTGGATAACACGGGAGATACTGAATTTAAATGATGAAAGGAGAAAATATAAAAAAGCAGCAAATGAAGCAAACGAAAGGGAATGCCAACATCTAAAAAGTGAGACTGACAGGAACTGCAAATGGCAATAAAGTGTGACTACAGGACAAATGTAAGGATTTAGAAGAATATTTCAGTAGGAGAAAGATAAATAACGCCTATTAAAATTAAAGAGGCTTTGGAGAAAAGAGAAGCAGCTGTATGAACATCAACAGCTCAGATGGCAAACCAGTGGTAAGCAAAGAAGGGAAAGCTGGAAGGTGTGGGGGATCCGTACAAGGGAGACGAATTTGAAGGCATTATTATTGAAATGGGAAAGAACGTTGATGAAGATGAGGTGAGACATACGATACAGCGAGAAGAATCTGACAGAGCACTGAAAGACCTATGTCGAAATAAGACCCCGGGAATATATGACATTCTGTCGGAACTACTAATGTCCTTTGGAGAGAGGGTCATGACAAAACTCTTTTATCTGGTATCCATAATGTATGAGACATGCAAGACACCCTTGAACTTCAAGATTAATGTAATAATCCGAGTTCCAACGAAAACATTTGCTGACATGTGCGAAAATTACCAAGTATAAGTATAATAAGGCATGGTTGCAGAATACTCACACGAATTTTTTACAGAACAGTGGAAGAACAGGTAGAAGCCGTCCTCGGGTAGATCAGTTTGGATTTCGGAGAAATCTAGGAACATGCGAGACAATACTGATTCTACGAGTATTCTTAGAAGATAGGGTGAGGAAAGGCAAACCTAAATTTTTAACATTTATAGACTTACAGAAAGCTTTCGACAATGTTTACTGGAATACACTCTGCTGAAGGTAGCAGGGATAAGGTACAGTGAGCGAAACGCTATTTACTACTCCTACAGAAACCAGACGACAGTTATAGAAGTCGAGAGACACAAAAGGGATGCAGTGGTTGACAAGGGAGTGAGACAGTGTTCTAGCCTATCCCCGATGTTATTCAGGCTGTACTATGAGCAAGCAATAACGGAAACGAAAGAAAAATTTGGAGTAGAAATTAAAGTCTAAGGACAGGAAATTAAAGTTATGAGGTTTGGTAATGACATTGTTGTACTGTCATAGACAGCAAAGGACCTGGAAGAGCAGTTGAATGGAATGGACAGTGTCTTGAACGAAGGATATAAGATGAACATCGAGAAAAGCAAAACAAGCATAACTGTATGTAGTCAAATTAGATCAGGCGATGGTTAGGAAATTAGATTAGGAAACGAGACGCTGAAAGTAGTGGATGAGTTTTACTATTTGGGCAGTAAAATAACTGATGACGAATGGTGTAGGAAGGACATAAAATGTATGCTACAATGCCAGGAAAAACATTTGTAAATAAGAGAAATGTATTAACATCGAATATAAATTTAACCGTTAGGAAGTCTTTCCTGAAGGTATTTGTCTGGAGTGTAGCCATGAACGGTAGTGAAACATGGATGATAAACAGCTTAGACAAGGAGAGAATAGAAGCTTTTGAAATGTAGTGCAACAAAATAATGCTGAAGATTGGATGTATAGATCACGTTACTAATGAGGAGGCACTGGATACATCTATATCTGCATCTACGTGTATATTCTGCTATTAACAACAACGTGCCTGGCAGAGGGTTCCATAAACAACCTTCAAAATGTCTACCTACTGTTCCACTCTCAAACGGCGCGCGGGAAAAACGAGCGCATAAATTTTTCTGTGTGAGCCCTACGTGGGTGGATGCGAATAGAATTTTTTCGCATTCGGAGGAGAAAACTGGTGATTGAAATTTCATGAAAAGAACATGTCGCAACGAAAAACATCTTTCTTTTAATGATTGCCACTCCAGTTCACGTATTATATCTGTGGCTCTTTCTCCCCTATTTCGCGATAATACAAAACAAACCGCACTTCTTTGAACTTTTTCGACGTCATACGTCAGTCCTACCTGATGCGGATCCCACATCGCACAGCAGTACTCCAGAATAGGGCGAACAATCGTGGTGTAAGCAGTCTCTTTTGTAGTCCTGTTTCACCTTTAAGTGGGCTGCCAAAGAATCGCAGTCTTTGGTTTGCTCTACCCACAATATTTTCTATGTGAGCGTCCCAATTTAGGTTATTTGTAATTGTTATCCCTAAGTATTTAGTTGAATTTACAGCCTTCAGATTTGTGTGACTTACCGCGTAATCGAAATTTAGCGGATTTCTTTTAATACTCATGTGAATAACTTCTCACTTTTCTTTACTTAGGTCAGCTGCCACTTTTCGCACCCTACAGATATCTTATCTAAAACGTTTTTCAATTGCTTTTGGTCGTCTGATCACTTTACGAGGAGGTAAATAACAGCAGCACCTGCAAAAAATGTAAGACAGCTACTCAGATTGTCTCCTATGTCGTTAATATACGCTACTGGCCATTAAAATTGCTACACCAAGAAGAAATGAAGATGATAAACGGGTATTCATTGGACAAATATATTATACTAGAACTGACATGTGATTACATCACGCAATTTGGGTCCATAGTTCCTGAGAAATCAGTACCCAGAACAACCACCTCTGGCCTAACAACGACCTTGATACGCCTGGGCATTGAGTTAAAACAGAGTTTGGATGGCGTGTACAGGTTCAGCTGCCCATGTAGCTTCAACACGAAACCACAGTTCATCAAGAGTAGTGACTGGCGTATTGTGACGAGCCAGTTGCTCGGCCACGATTGACCAGACATTTTCAGTTGGTGAGATATCTGAAGAATGTGCTGGCCTGGACAGCAGTCGAACATTTCCTGTATCCAGAAAGGCCCGTGCAGGACCTGCAACATGCGGTCGTGCATTATCCTTCTGAAACGTAGGGTTTCGCAGGGATCGAATGAAGGTAGAACCACGGGTCGTAACACATCTGAAATGTAACATCCACTGTTCAAAGTGCCGTCAATGCGAACAAGAGGTGACCGAGACGTGTAATCAATGGCACCCCATACCATCACACTGGGTGATACGCAGTATGGCAATGACGAATATACGCTTCCAATGTGCGTTCACCGCGATGTCGCCAAACACGAATGCGACCATCATGATGCCGTAAACAGAACCTGGATTCAACCAAAAAAATGACGCTTTGACATTCGTGCACCCAGGTTCGTCGTTGAGTACACCACCGCAGGCGCTGCTGTTTGTGACTGTCTGTGATGCAGTGTCAAGGGTAACCGTAGCCATGGTCTTCGAGCTGATAGTCCATGTTGCTACAAACGTCGTCGAACTGTTCGTGCAGATGGTTGTCGTCTTGCAGACGTCCCCATCTGCTGATTCAGGGATCGAGACGTGGCTGCACGATCAGTTACAGCCATGCGGATAAGATGCCTCTCATCTCGACTGCCAGTGATACGAGGCCGTTGGGATCCAGCACGGCGTTCCGTATTAGCCTCCTGAACCCACCAATTTCATATTCTGCTAACAGTCATTGGATCTCGACCAACGCGAGCAGCAATGTCGCGATACGATAAACCGCAATCGCAATAGGCTACAATCCGACCTCTATCAAAGACGGAAACGTGATGGTACGCATTTCTCCTCCTTACACGAGGCATCTCATTAACGTTTCACCAGGCAACGCCGGTCAACTGCTGTTTGTGTATGAGAAAACGTTTGGAAACTTTCCTCGTGTCAGCACGTTGTAGATGTCACCACCGGCGCCAACTTCTGTGAATGCTCTGAGAAGGTAATCATTTGCATATCACAGCATCTTCTTCCTGTCGGTTAAATTTCGCGTCTGTAGCACGTCGTCTTCGTGGTGTAGCAATTTTAATGACCAGTAGTGTACACACATCAGAAAACGTTTTGCATCACCCCGGTTCCCTGAACTCCTGAAGATTTACATTGACTGTGGATATTGTATCACAGACACAGTCTCTTTGACTTTTCACTAAACCTGCCTAAAGATGTAATTAACCATGTATGACCAGCGCCTACTAGACGGAGAGGGTCCGACAGCCGATCAGTTCCAGACATTCCACAAGGAAAGAGGTACACGGCTCGTGTTGTCTGTAGTTCAACCACGCCTAGACGGTCAATACCGCTGTTCGATCCCGTCCGCATTGTTACTTTGTGGCAGGAAGGGCTCTCAACAACGGAAGTGTCCAGGCGTCTCGGTGTGAACCAAAGAGATGTTGTTCGCACATGGAGGAGATACAGAGAGAAAGAAACTGTCGATTATATGCCTTGCTCAGGCTGGCCAAGGGCTACTACTGCTGTGGATGACCGCTACCTACGGATTATGGATCGGAGGAACACCGACAGCAACGCCAACATGTTCAAATGGTTCAAATGGCTCTGAGCACTGTGGGACTCAACTGCTGAGGTCATTAGTCCCCTAGAACTTAGAACTAGTTAAACCTAAATAACCTAAGGACATCACAAACATCCATGCCCGAGGCAGGATTCGAACCTGCGACCGTAGCGGTCTTGCGGTTCCAGACTGCAGCGCCTTTAACCGCACGGCCACTTCGGCCGGCTAGCCACCATGTTGAATAATGCTTTTCGTGCAGCCACAGGACGTCGTGTTACGACTCAAACTGTGCGCAGTAGGCTGCATGTTGCGAACTTCATTCCCGATGTCCCTGGCGAGGTCCATCTTTGCAACCACAACACCAAGCAGCGCGGTACAGATGGACCCAACTAAATGCCGAATGGACCGCTCATGATTGGCATCGCGTTATTTCCACCGATGATATTCGCATATGCCTTCAACCAGGCAATCGTCGGAAACGTGTTTGGAGGCAAAACGGTCAGGCTGAACGCCTTAGACACTATGTCCAGAGAGTGCAGCAAAGTGGAGGTTCACTGCTGTTTCGCGGTGGCATTATGTGGGGCCGACGTACGCCTCTGATGGTCATGGAAGACGCCGTAAGGGCTGTACGATATGTGCATGCCATCCTCCGACCTATAGTGCAACTATATCGGCAGCATATTGGCGAGGCATTCTTCATGGACGACAATTCGCTCCCCCATCGTGCGAATCTTGTGAATGACTTCCTTCTGGACAACGACATCGCTCGACTAGAGTGGCCAGCATGTGCTCCAGACATGAACCCTATCGTACATGCCTGGGATAGTTTGAGAAAGGGCAGTTTATGGGGGACGCGACCCACTAACCACTCTAAGGGATCCACGCCAAATCGCCGTTGAGGAGTGGGACAATTTGGACCAACAGTGTCTTGATGAACTTGTGGATACTACGCCACGACGAATACAGGCATGCATTAACGCAAGAGGACGTGCTACTGGGTGTTATAGGTACCGGTGTGTACAGCAATCTGGACTACCGCGTCTGAAGGTCTCGCTGTATGGTGGTACCACATGCAATGTGTAGTTTTCATGAGCATTAAAAACGGCGGAAATGATGTTTATGTTGATGTCTATTCCAATTTTCTGTACAGGTTCCGGAACACTCGGAACCGATGTGATGCAAAACTTTTTTGATGTATGTAGATCAGGAACAATACAGAGCCTTGGGGAACGGAAGGAGTGAACACTGTCTTTGCAACCATTTACGCTTATAGTGGCCTCATGAACTAATTGTTCAAAATAATTTTCTGAGAAAGCATTCAGTACAATTTCGGATGACGTTTTATGCCTGCCGCCGGCTTTAAACGTGTAATTTTTCCAGCATATCGAGGGTAGATTGAAGACACCACCGACTATAATTGTATGAGTGGGGTACCTATTTGAAATGATACTCAAGTTTTTTTTTTTTTTTGAACTGTTCAGAAACTATATCTTCAGAGCCGGGAGTTCGGCGAAATGGTCCAATTAATACTTTAGTCCGATTGTCTACCCATACTATTTTGCAGGTACTATCTACTTCAGTTTCTCTAAAAGGTAAGCTACTTCTGACAGAAATTAATACTCCATCACCAATTGCATTTAATCTATCCTTTCTGAACACTGTTAGATCGTTTGAAAAAATATCTCCTGAACTTATTTACGGTTTTAGCCAGCTTTCTGTGCCTATAACTATATGAGCTTCAGCGCTTTCTATTAGAACTTGGAGCTCTGATTCTTTCCCCTCTCAGCTACGAAAATTTACAAGTACAATACGGATCGTTTCTATTGTGTTTTATCTGGCCCCTTTTAGACAGACGCCCTTACTACTGTGGTTCCCTGAGAGCCCCTAACCTAAAAATCCGCCCAGTCATTTCCGCACAGCCCCCGCTACCCGTGTAGCCGTTCCTGTGTATAGTGGACTCCTGACTTACTAAGCGAAACCCGGAAACCACCACCCGATGGCGCAAATCAAGGAAACTGCAGCCAACACAGTCACAGGGCCCACAGAATTGGGAGAAAAGAAATTTGTGGCACAACGTTACAAAAAGGAAGGGTTCGGTTGACAGTACACATTCAGAGATCAAGGGATCATCAGTTTAGTATTGGAGGTCAATTTGGGGGTAAGACTCGTAGAGAGAGACCAAGAGATGAATAAAGTAAGCTGATTCGGAAGTATGTAGGTTGTAGTAATTATTCGAAGATGAAGCGATTTACACTGAATAGAGCAGCATGGAGAGGTGCTTCAAACCAGTCACCGGACTGAAGACTACAACAACAACGACGAGTCCTATGAAGGTTCCTGAAGATGTCTAGCTATCTAGCTACGAAATCGATGGTGTACAACTAAGTCCAGTAAATGCAGCTGAAAGAAAAGAAAAAAAAATCAATCCATTTATTAGCATTACCACATTGTCATAAGTTGAGAATTATCGACAGAAGCGGAAGTAACTTCCGATGTGACTCTGGAAAATATTTTAGGACACTTACTTACATATATAATCAGTAAGTGTCCCATATATATATATATATATGTAGGGTGTCCCAGCTATCCTGTCCACCCAAAATATCTCTGGAACAATACCAGCTATTGGAAAACGACTTTCACCGGTATCAATGTGGGGCTGGGGCCCATGGACATGGATGTACATATTTGGAAACATTCTAAAACGAAAACATATGTGTTTTTTAACACAAACTTATGTTTTTTTAAATGGACCTCTTATATTTTTTCCTCATCAATCCATAGCATGACAAAGCACATACACAATGGCGTTGATTGCATCGCAATATTCCCATTACATCACGAGATACTAAGACGCGAAGTTGACGCTTGAAACACCCGACATACGCTGCTAGCGCACGTCCTGAGGCTCAGGCGTGAACCCCATGCTGCCCGTAATCGCGATGTGATTGACATGGGTAATCACACTTCCACACCTATCAAGAGGTCCGAAACGAATAATATGGTCTGCTGCCATCCTGCGTTAACGTCGTACATTCCAGCAGGTATTTATCCCATACGCTAGGGGTGATGCGGTTCTGTAACATATCTGTGTACCGCAACGTTAGTCACAAAGTTAACTTCGCTTATCGTTAATCCGTTACTAAAAAGGTAATGCCGTTCAACGTTAAAACTTTACTTTACTGTAGATCTAGCGCAAGTGACAGTTAGTCATTCACTCGTAATAGTAAACTTCATGTTGATGGTTTTAGTGAAACGAGCAAGTGGACTAAAAGTTTTACCGTTGTTTAGGTAAAAATGTTTTGGTTTGGGAAGTTCAGGTAGGACATAGAAGATGAATGTAAACATGTTTAACCAATTAGTTTTATTATCATAAACGATCAATGTTATGTTTATCTAATGTTGCAAACAATCACTGAGTAAAATGGCCCTTTGTAGAAAGTTCCACTGTGATAGCAGCACTACATACTAAACATAGCGTTCACATCTCATGCTCAAGGTGATGCCCATTGGCTTGCATACATAGGGTCACTCTGCGGATGAAGGATGCTCTACTTCGTGCTACTGTTTCCTCTTTGATGGCTGTACAAGCATCAATAATGCGTTGCTTCGTGTCCTCTGGTGTTGTTGGTTCATGTTGGTAAACAGCATCCTTCACTGCTCCCCAAAGAAAATAATCCAGCGGTGTAACGTCCGGAGATCGGGCAGGCCACCTAACTGGGCCACCTCGTCCAATCCACCTACCAGGGAACTTACGGTTCAGAAGTCGTCGTGCTCGTAAGGCGTTATGTGCAGGGCGTCCGTCATGCTGATACCACATGACCATTCTCCGGTTCAGAGTTACGGTGTCCAAGAGAACGGGAAGATTGTGTCGTATAAATCTGGAGTATTGTCTGCCATTTTGGATGCCATTTATAAAGAAAGGTCCGACAATGGTATCTCCAATAATCCCACACCAAACATTAACTTTCCACGGACGTTGATGCTCTACCTGACGGAGCCATTTTGGATTGTCTGCGGACCAATAATGCATATTCCTCATATTGACAATTCCTTTGTTGGAGAATGATGCCTCGTCGGTAAAGAGAACATCTGCCGAAAATTTTGAATTAGTCAGAAGTTTTTGCTGAGCCCGCTGACAAAATGTTACCCTATTACGGAAGTCATTTCCATGAAGATCCTAGTGTAAATGAACATGGTAAGGATGAAATTTATGACGTTTAAGAATACGCTGTGCACTTGATTTCGACACACCAACTTCACGTTCAATTTGACGCGTGCTGATTTGAGGATTCACAGCTATGGTAGCGAGCACAGCAACTTCAGCACGTTCATCTGTGCGTGTTCTAGGACGATGTCGAGGTCTTGGATTTAAGCTTCCCCTTTCACGTAGACGAGATGTGAGACGACCAAACATCCGGCGCGAAGGCGATGGCTTGTCAGGGGATCGTCTTCTGTACAGTCGTTCTGCCTGAACAGCATTTCGTCCACCTACAACAGGGTACAGTACAGGTATGTAGAGTAGGGTAGAAAACAGACATATTAACTTAATAATCATAATGTTCGCTAACAGTACTGTCAATAAACAAGCAATCTCATAACGTATTTCCCGTCAACGTACATTCTCCATAGATCAGCAGCATTTCTACAATATCTTCATGTATGTACATTATACTGTACAGTATAAGTTCCACAACACAACGTTTATTCACAATGTGTACTAACTCCGTGCCGTCACTAGATTACTCTGACGCACGACTACACTGGCAAGCGGTGTCCTGCACGCCAAAGCAACAACAAATGGGATGCTCGGAGGGTGGTGGAGTACAGGAGTTTGCATACGTCGCAAATCATAAACAAGGCGAAGTGGTAACTGTGGCAGTAGTGGGAACTACGTTGGACACTAGACTAGGTAGAGCCAGGCCCTGCGCGACACGCACAATGGGTCATATAACGCATTAGCTAAACCTTATTTTGGGTGTGCAGGATAAATAAGACAACTTGACGGGTGTACACCGATCGGTACTGGTTCATATTGTGTACGTAGATACGTAAAACGTGCAAGAGGGAAACCATTATGTGCTTACGAGAGTTGATGGCAGCAGACCGTATTATTCGTTTCGGACCTCTTGATAAGTATGGATGTGTGATTACACATGTCAATCACATCGCGATTACGGGCAGCATGGGGTTCACGCCTGAGCCTCAGGACGTGCGCTAACAGCGCATGTCGCGTGTTTCAAGCGTCAACTTCGCGTCTCAATATCTCGGGATGTAATGGGAATATTGCGATGCAATCAACGCCATTGTGTATGTGCTTTGTCATGCTATGGATTGCTGAAGAAAAAATGTAGGAGGTCCATTTAAAAAAACATAAGTTTGTGTTAAAAAACACATATGTTTTCGTTTTAGAATGTTTCCAAATATGTACATCCATGTCCATGGGCCCCAGCCCTACATTGATACCGGTGAAAGCCGTTTTCCAATAGCTGTTATTGTTCCAGAGATATTTTGGGTTGACGAGATAACTGGGACACCCTGTATATATATATATATATATATATATATATATATATATATATATATATATATATATATATATATATATATATGACCTGACAAACAGTGTTAATAGTAACCTGGGATATTGTGCAGATGATGCAGTAATCTCAAATGAAGTAATATCTGAAAAAGCTGTGGAATTATCGTCAGATTTTGACAAGATTTCAAAGTGGCGAAAGACTGCCAGCTAGCATTAAATGTACATAAATGTAAAACAACGTACTACATAAAACCCAGGACAGTTGTACCCTATGACTGCAACATCAGTGAGTCGCAAGTGGAATCAGTATGTTCAAACAAATCCACTAATATAGCACTTTTTAGAGATATAAAATTAAATGATCGCTTAGGTCCAGTTGTAGTTAATGTATGCGGCAGTCTTCGGTTCACTGGCAGTTTAATGCGAAAATGCAGCCACTCTACAAAAGAGACTGCTTACATATCTCCTGTGTGACCCAACTTAAAATATTGGCCACCTGTTTTGGACTTAAACCAGACCGGTGTAACAGGAGTTGTTGATCGTACACCGAGAAGGGGAACACGAATGATCGTAGTTTGTTTAACGCGCGAGGGAATGTCACTAAAATGTTGAAAACCGGAATCGGCAGTCTCTGGACACAGACGCACGTTATTCTGCATAAAAGCCCACGAAAAAATTTTCAAGAACCTCTCTTGGGTGACAAATCCACAGCTTTCGTTCAGCCCACAACGTCTCACTCACGTAGCAAAAATGAAATCTAGTTAAAGCTTGCACAGAGACATCTAAGCTATCAGGCATCTAAGCTATCATTCTTTCGACGCGACACACGAGATTTAAAGAGGAAACACCCCAACATATGTTACCATTCTAAAGACTCCCGGCATGCACTTCGCAGTGGTTTAAGGATTATCTACAAGTATGTAACCGTATATTCAAGGCTAAAGTAGCAATATCGCGTCTTGTAGAATATACTGAGGGTAGCCGGCCGGTGTGGCCGTGCGGTTCTGGCGCTACAGTCTGGAACCGCGTGACCGCTACGGTCGCAGGTTCTAATCCTGCCTCGGGCATGGATGTGTGTGATGTCATTAGGTTAGTTAGGTTTAAGTAGTTCTAAGTTCTAGGGGACTGATGACCACAGATGTTAAGTCCCATGGTGCTCAGAACCATTTGAACTGAGGGTCCTGACAAGTATGTCGAAATGAACATGGAACAGAAGTGCTTCGGAGAGGTGGGTATCAGTGAAGTTGTCGGTTTACGTACTCCTTCAGATATTCGCATCTCCGATCCTTTACCCCATCTGCATTTGTATGTCATCTGTTTCCATTTCCAGGCCATACTGCGACTATGGAGCATTTATTCCGCAGCTCCTACCACTTTGTTAACTGCTTAATCTCAAAGTTTCTTAACGTGTTTTCGTTTCGCCTGTTTTGGTAGAACGTTCTGTTACACTTCAGAAACTAGTCATTTACAAGTATTTCTCCTGTTTTATTTATACAAATTTCTGTATGACATTCACCTGTCATTGGTGTTCCTAAGTACGCCGTTCAAATGAGTTGTTACACCTATTTAAGTTCTCAGGTACCCTTATTTGGTAACTTTTGACGTAATTAGGAACGATAGCGATCGTAAATTAAAATTTTAACAAGAAAACATTCCAAATCATAATAAAATATCTATTTTTAACCGCGATAGTAGGCTTCGGTCTACAGGGTGAGCCCATGATGCTGTTACAAACTTTCAGGGATGATGGAGAAAGGTAAATATTTCAATTTGAGGCAAGCGCCCGGAAGAGAATGGACCGCTTCTACTACAAGCTCTTTGCCTTTCATGTATTAAGGGGAGGTAGTAAGGACAGAAACAAGCTCAAACTGTCCACTAAACATGGGCTCTAAAGTGCATTCCTTAAGAGCTGTGACCTCTTGGTCAGTAGAAGAGAGATATTCAACATTAGCAAAGATGATCAAGATATGCACTTTGGAGCCCATGTTTAATGGACTTTTTGTTCTTATTTCTGTCCATATTACCTCCCCCTAAAACATGGGAACTAAAGAGCATTCAGTAGAAGAGCCCACTATCAGAGGTATCAGAACGAGTTTCACTCATAACTTTCTAGTCGGTCGTCTCTGTACAAGGGTCCCTTATATAAAATTAAAACGCTTATCCTCTTCCATCGTTCCTGAAAGTCTGTAACATCATTACGAAATTACCCTGTACGTCGTCAGCTTCAGGCGAGAGACGCGGATGACTAGAGGAGTCGGTACACGGGGCTGTTGTACTAACGGGTACCTGTCATCAACTGCTCAACTTATGTACACGTTGATACTCGCAGCAACTTCGTGTACCAGCTCCTCGCGTCATCCGAACCTCTGGTCAGCAGACGCTCGTATAGACCGAAACAGGTTATTGGAATAAAAATAAATAAATAATCTATTGCGATCTGGACTCTTGTTGATAAAAATGCTGCCAGGATGTATTTCTGGGTAAAGAAGAAACGAAGGCCTTGAGTGAAACGACAGTCGGGCAGCAATTGTCAGACAGGTGAATCGTCATTTATTACATGACATTTCAAAACTTCAGTATACTTCTGACAGCTTTGTACCATAGCTCAAGTGTTGATCCGCTTTTATCCACATGAAGAACAGTATCACAGGCCTGATTGTGTCAAGTAGGCCTTTAACTAAGCAGTTCTCTTTGACATTGGCATTACCGAGATATTTAGCATTAACCATAGCCGATTATCTGTGTAATATACAACGTAAGTTAATCGTTTTATCTGTTTTGAGGCACTGTCTACACTGATACCAGAATCATATCACACAATTAGAAAATCTTGAAGAAATCTCTCTTTGCAGCAGTCCCTCAAAATTTCGAAGAATTAGGCATCTGTGTTCTGCTTCGGCGGTAATCTTAAAAACAGAATCCAGATATTTATCATTAATTAACAATGTGACTCCTAAACGTGACGTATGAGCATTTATTTCTTATTTTCTTGACGACCCACCTGACGTTTCCATTGTTAGTGGCTGTAATCTAAAATTTTTGTCGTATGTTTTTTGGCATTTTCCTATATATTCGAACGCTGGGAGAAAGAAGTGTGAAGATGCTAAGATAGGTGATATGACCTTGTTTAACCTTTTAAATAATTTGGAATACTCGCTCTAGTCCTAGATGTTATATTTAAAGACAAATTTGAAACCTAAATGATAAATCTTTTCTTACAGATAATAAGTAAAAAATCTGAGCTACATGAAACCAGTATTTCGTCTGTAATGTCGATTCATTTCACCCTTAGCACTACTATCTCTTAATTGCACGGGAAATTTATCTTAAAATGCGTACAGTGAACTAAAGACCACTGGTTAATGACACCAAAAACACATTACTAAGGATAACAGTAAACGCTACGTACGTTTCTAAAATCTCATATTAGCACATTAAATAATAATGCAGTTGAATGCACTGGCAATGTCAACAAGGAATTAGCGAATATGCCATGAACAGTATAGCAGGCATTGTTCTGTGAATGTGTGCAACACGTGTTGTACGATCTGGTGACAAGTAACGCGCAGTAATCTTCGTATAGGCATTCGACAAAAGCTTGTGAAAATACAGAAAGGTTTGCATATTGTTCTCGCAAGTTAACTAACACATCAACTCCAACAGCGTCAGCCGCATGTCTGCCTTTGAAGTGGTCATATTACAAAACAAAGTTCACGCGTTCTGTAACAGCGAGTAACATGCCTTAAAATCTTGCGTAAGCTACTTATGATAGCAATAACAATGTAATAAATGATCACAGCGATTCAAATTTAGTTTATTTGTGTGATTATCAATGGAATATGCGCCTTGCAATTTTATCTGTGTTTAGTACTCTGTAACATGTGGCACCCTACTCCGAAGATGTAACTGATCTCAAAATATAATTAAAAACACTAACTTTTCTGGAAAAAACAAGTTTTTAAATTTGTAGTGCTCCATTATTGAATACACAGCTGCAATTGATACTTGTGTTGTACAGCTTTAATTTAAAATGTGCTCCGTATGAATTCACTACCTGGAGTTTATTTAGCTTTAATTAAAAATGTGCTCTGTATGAATTCACTACCTGTAATTTATTTAATTTATCTCCATTCCTTTCTGTACAACATGAAAGCTCAGAAAAACCATAATAATTGCACTCCCTGCCGATCTTCTTCACCTTGTGACTGCAGAAGTATTATTATACTTGCATGATAGCAGTTCACGTTGTGGAAGATTAAAAATATTGTAACATGATTGGTTTCATAACGTAAGTATTCCACTTTATATTATATACTTTCTGCAAAGCAATCCACTGTTCGCTACAGTTCTTAAGTTCGCCATAGCCCTTTGCGTAGTAAGTAGACAATGTTTACACATTTTAGTAGTCATTTTTCCCTACCGAAATAATTGCATGGTTTGAGAGGCAGCCTCTAGGAAGGAATAACAAATAAATATAGTATTACTTCATTTGTTGGACCTCTTGTGCCTGTTTAAAGATACAGCTTATTCTCAAAGAGATCGTAGATGAAATCACAGTATATAACAGCACATATTCCATTATTCATCTTAAACATCAAGTCTTTCCCATACTGTTCACATTCTTTTACCTCCTAGGCCAGACTGTCTCATTGTCTACGTAGGTAGAAATAATCGTTTAACGGCAGTCAAATTTCGCTAATGCTTTGTGATTTCTGATGTTTTTCTGGAGCAGAATGAACCTCAACACGGAAGCGACCACTTAGCATTTGCAATAAATACCATGCCGAAAGAGGTCATAGATTTTCACATCAGAATGAGCATCTACAGTGACAGAACATTCATCATATCTCTAAAGTACAACTTACATTACAGTAGTAATGCCGTTTGACATTCGGCATCACATACTTGAGTTTTCTGTTGTAATGAATTGCGTCCCTCAAACATGATACACCATAACAAAAGAGTGTTAGACCTAGTCGTCCAGTGACAAAGCGCGTGTCTGGAAACAGTGATGTGAAGATTCTCCAGAAACAACAGGTGATTCGGATTCCACGTTAAAATGCAGGTCATCTTTCCAGGTAAGATTACTGGCTTACGTTAGGGACACACTGCTGCAGAAGTGGCGTTCAATTGAAGGATTTGCACCACACGGAATTATGATTATTGTAACAAAACAGGAAAATCGTTACAGGAACGAATTACATGAACACGAGGCGAATGTTTAAAGCTGAACATGCATGTACGCTATACATCCCAAATAATTAATACGTTTTTTTGCTATTGTTTCGAAATAAATGGGACACTGAACAATGAGAACTATCTTCTAATTGCACATTATATACATATTTATTTTCCATTTCAGAGGAATTTTCTGACAATCCTTGTTCTTGCACGTACCAGAGTTTTCAGTATCAACTTCCAGAGTTCTGACAGAGTGGTCAGTTCCAACAAACCGCAATGCAGGGTAAGCAGTTATCCTGGTATGTTTGAAGTTGAAGCGATCGTTGTTATTGTGTGAAAACATGTAACAGTCCTCTGTTTTTGCGGTGATTCTGTCAGCTCTGCACAATTGTTTTCTTTATGTGCTTTAGGCTGTAGTTATCAGCTGTTGGGTAACGCTATTTCATGTAATGTTACTTTTTGAACACAACTTTTCGTGTGATGATATGTTTTTCGATTTCCAGGTTGAGAAACTAATTTTTATTAGTGATATTTATGGACTAAAATGGCATTTGAGTATGGTATTTGCAATCAGCAACAAACAAAAGATTTAGATTCACCGCTTGAAGGAATATAATTACAGTGTATTGTAATTGCTTCTATTTCCAATATACTTATCTCACTCTGGACCAAGGCTAAAATTGTTTCTGGTATCCTTAAAAATTGTTATTGCTGGACAAAATTTTTCGAGCTTATATTAAGATTGAGGAAAAAAACAATAAAATTTCCAATGTATCAATAGTCAGAGTAACCTTTGTGGGTGTTTTTTATTTATTTTCAGACAAGTGGAATATTTAAAGGGGGACTCCATGGTCGTACTGTAGTGCATTTCATTTCTAGGTTGTGCAAGACAGTGAGTTGCTGTCTACTACCTTGTACATCCATTATTCAACGGATAGCATTTTTTGTGGTAGGTGTTGTACGTGTGAATACATTGGCCAGGTTAGGTAAGACATCAATAACGAAACAGCCATTTCACTCTTGACTGGCCTTCCAGCTGATGAGCTTCTCATCAGTCCTTTCAGTAAACTGTTCCTCAGTAGAAGCATCACTTTGCCTCCTCTCCCCCAGGCATTACACAAAATTCGCTCTGAGCATTTCCGTACATTTGACTATTTACCTTGGATTGTTTTGTCAAAAAACCTGTTTATTTGTTAATTTCGTGGCTGTTCCATATGGCCTTCTTCACCGACAGTGAGAGAAACACACAACTGTGACAAAAGGTCCATTGAAAAAGCGTTCCCATCGTGAGCAATATTTAGTTTTGTGGTATCTTCCAGACTCTACAACTTGCAAGCCCTGCTGGTTCGAAGATCTTCTTGTCGTCAGACCCTTCCAGTGTGCAACATCCTGATCTCCATGAAAAAACAGCAATGATACTTTACATGCTTACTACTGCTTAGGGAAGACTCACCAACTGCATAATTCCCTCGCAAGTGCCTGTGTCTGGAGGATTCTTACAGGTACATCACCACGTGCAAATTATTGTTTATGTTCAGAAATGCTTTGTGCTGGCTAAACGCTGTGTTGTAGGAGAGCAAAATCGTTGATGAGTGCAATGTCCGCGTTAATTTGACGTAAATTATCATGTAAAGTTAATTTATTATTAAAACCCAAATTGCTTGAGAGGTTAGTACAAGTTACGATAAACAACAAATCCAAAAAAATATTCTGGACACTGTTTGCAACCGATTGTCACAATGGCTACAAATGCTGTAGTTCGTAAAAATAAAGTGAAATTCATCAGATATTGAGACAGAAATTATAAAAACAAGAGGACTTCACTCAGTTTGAAAGCAGAAGAAATGATGCAGGAGACTTTAGCACTGACATACGTCTCTTTGGGATCTGTGTCCACTTTAGCAGCGTGGCATCAGTCTTAGAAATTCGCTCTACAGTCGAGTAACGTGACGACCTTATCTGTCATATTTTACAACACGATATGGTGCACTAAAGAGCTCTGTTGTTATAACAAATGATTTTTCCTCTTAGTTCATGTATTCCATTGATATGTCAATTCAAGAAGTCACTCGCATATCGTGAAGTCTGGGAAGCCTCTGAAAGACAAAGAACGCTGTGCGTTCCTCGATGTTAGCCCTCCGCCATCAGCCCCTTTCAGTAATTACGAATGGTTGATTGTAGAACAGTCAGGTATTCCCAGAACGTTATTAGACTGGAGCCACCGCCTAGAGAATACCATTCTGTTTAGGTTCAGTTCACATTTGTTATAGCCCATTGTAACTGCTCTCCTCTGCATTGCTGACAACGTGATACACATAGCAATCACCTCTTGACACACAACCTTCCCTCTGCCTCGCCCCCATCCCATTGCCACTAACCCCAGTTATAACCACATTCGATGATACAAGTCGACCACTGGCAGAAACAAGGCATGCACACAAGTTGTTTGATGTGGTATCCCTATTCGTGTGAGCATCTGCGCGTGTGTGCCGGTCATCGATTGCCAGAGTTGCGTGGGTTGGCTTCCACTGTAACTCGGCGAGGGACTGTGCTGTAACTGGAACTTCTCTCATAGTCTACTGACCGCTAATAGGTGGACATGAAGCTGGTGCAATACATCCGTGTTGGATCCGTAGCTTACCAGACAGACATTACGCAGTAGCTATTGCGATTGCTTTTAGATACAGTTACTTTAGCACAGGCCATTGTGGAATTTTCATGTCAACAACGATTGAAATGCATAAAACTTAGGCTTTCTCGTAGAAATCTCTTACATTACATCCGATTATTCCAAGTGTTCCCTTCCTTCCGAAGATTGAAGAAACGCTATGACGCAGCAGAGACAGGAAAAGCTAGGAAGCAATAGCTCAGTTGGTTAGCTTGGAAGCCTCTTGTTTCTTTTTTATTAACTAAAACTGACTACAGAGAAGCTATGACTTCAATAAAATGAACAGAAGATATCTCCTTTTCTCAAAGAATTTTGACCCAAAGAACGATTATTACTGCTATCCGACGTCGATCTAATTGAACTCTTTCATGACGGAGAATAAAAAGGGGGACAGATATTCGAATGAATGGAGCACTACAATTACCCCCTGTAACTTTCTGGCACTATGTATAAGTGCGATTATGGCCTCCCTTGAACACTGATCACTTGCAGTGGGGATGTGAGACGTTACCTTGTAAACGTATTGACAAAATGATGACGAAGTATAATAGTCACGTCAAACATAGGGATCAACATGGAGTCTCGAAGTTTCCATCAACAATGACTTACCTTACTGTCTGTAATATACACGCAAAGAATTCGAAAGATTTCTGCTGATGGCATCTCGTTTTTTGAATAATAATTCCACTGAAGGCAGAATGCGCGTGGTGGTTTATTGCTCAGATCAAACACTGCTTCATGTAAAATTATAGGAGCACATGAGAATGTCTCAGAAATCTAATGAGCGTTACGAATAGCTATGATGGGCCACGTGGAGTACCATTCCACGAAACATGAGAAATGGGACGTAATAAGGCTCCATACACTTTAGAATACTGGAAGCTATATTGAAGTAATAGGAATAAACGTCGCACGCCTATCTCATGGATAGACAGTTGCAATACCGACATTGTTTCATGAATATGGATCAAGATCTCTCTGTCACAACGACGGAAGTTAAGCCTGGACACGACGAAAGGTACATATATAGTCCTGCAAACGATGAAAAAAACTACTACGCAGAGTTGCGCTTGCGTAGGAACGACCTCACTAAAATTTTTCGAGCTTACACTAAGAACAAGGGAAAAAAAGTTCCATTGTGTTCTTATTTATTTTCAGACAAAGGGAACATTAGAGGTGGACATGGCCATGGCCATCGAATCGCAACATCGACTTATTACAGGCAGCGTCTTCTCGACGCACATAACCAGCATGATGAAGAGCAGCAACAGATTGGGTTTGTCTAGTATCTACAGGGGTATACTGCTTCTGAAAACATGATTGCTTTGTTAGCTACATCCTAAGGAAAACAAAGGTACACATCACCAACAAATTATTCGAATCGCTAAATACATGATTACAACTTCAGAACAATTGCTTGATTTATTCAAGAGAAGGAGCTTCACAAAATGAGCAAATCAACAAAACCTCGGTCAACCTCTGGCCCTTATGAAAGCTATTGTTTGGCTTATCTCCTGAGAGATACCGTGTCCAATTCTGTCCAACTGAGTTGTTAGATCGTCAAAATGGCGATCTGATTGGTTGGCCATGCCCACAATGCTTCAAACTTTCTCAACTGTGAAAAGATCCGGTGACACTGCTGGCCAAGACAGGGTTTGGCAAGCATCAAGACAAACAACAGAAATTCTCGCCATGTGCGGGTGGGCATTATCTTGCTGAAATGTATGCTCAGCACTGCTTGTCATGAAGGGCATAACGGGACAAAAAATACCGTCGACGTACCGCTGTGCTGTAGCAGTTCCACGGATGGCAACCAAAGGAATCCTGGTACGAAATGAAATGGCACTCCGGACCACCACTCTTGCGTGTCGGGCCGTTCGGCCGGCGGCAGTCAAATTGGTCACTCACCGCTCTTCGGCACGTCTCCACGTCTTCGTTGGTCATCAGGGCCCAGTTCGGAGCGTGACTCATCACTGAAGACAATTCGACTCCACTCAATGAGATTCAAGGCCAAAGACATGTCTGGAGACGTCCCTCACTGCTGTGGCATACCAACCTGACTGCCACTCGCCACTTAAGTGCAAAGCATATGCAGATGGCCTCATGCTGGTGGTGTAGACTGAAAACGATATGCATGTGGCTTTAGATTGGATCCACAAATATGGAATGGCAATTGGCAGCCGCATGAACGTGGACACATCGATGGCTATGAATATTGGTGTTGGACTAACGGATGAATGTGTATCGTCCTTACGACTAACGGATAGCAGCGTGCAGCTATAAGAGTCTACTACAATAAACCCGGACCCGCGTCAAAGGAAACATCAGGCATGCTCCAGCGGGTCACCTATGTTGACTTCTACCTGGAGTCAAAAGTTCTGCACGTTTCCCAATTACTCCCGATGCCAGTGATCCCACGACCGCGTTCGATTGCTTCGTAAGTGTAGGCCTACTTTTCAAAGCTCATACCCTCTCTCATAATAGAGGTGGACTGAATCTTACACATGTTCACGGTAGAGCTGTGCCGCTACGTATCAGCACGATGTTAAATCTGTGGAGACGACATCTCTGACAATTATCTTAACAGAAGAACTAGCACCAGTTTCTCGAATGGCACCAGTGGCGGTACAGCACATTTCCCAATCACTTCAGCATATATGCACTTTTTTTTGTCGAATACAGCTACGTTCAGATGGGTCTGACGGAAATCGGACCTACGACAGCGTGCGATATCTATCGGACACTAACGACTGGACGATGCCGCAGTTATATTGAGAGGAGGCATCCACATATCAGCTGGCATGTGGTATAGCGATCAGTACACTATGTTTACTTTCACACAGAGTCATGTACAATGTGGTACCTGACAGTCAATGGTAAGACATGTGACCCGATTGAGGATTCATGCGATTCATATGATGGATTAACCTCTACGTCCTCAACGCCAAGCTCTGGACGACGATGAACACCGCCTTACACATGGCCCCTCGGCAGGAGTGTGGCGTTTGGTGACAACAGATGATCGCTTTCTTTTTTCAAGTGGGAGAACACGTCATTGGATCAGGGATTGTATTCCTCCAGGACGGAAGTGCTGTGCATGTACTAAAACGGATGCAGTAACGTGGCTTCGATGCCAGACGGTGCTCTGTTTGCTGAGAGATGGCCAGAAGAACTTGCAGGACTTTTCGATACTGTTACAGGAAACGTATATGAAGATCTTATGTCAGTTGTTAGGAAATGAGACGCTTCCAAAGTAGTAAAGGAGTTTTGCTATTTGGGGAGCAAAATAACTGATGATGGTCAAAGTAGAGAGGATATAAAATGTAGACTGCCAATGGCAAGGAAAGCGTTTCTGGAGAAGAGAAATATGTTAATATCTAGTATAGATTTAAGTGTCAGGAAGTCGTTTCTGAAAGTATTTGTATGGAGTGTAGCCATGTATGGAAGTGAAACATGGACGATAAATAGTTTGGACAAGAAGAGAAAAGAAGCTTTCGAAATGTGGTGCTACAGAAGAATGCTGAAGATTAGATTGGTAGATCACATAATTAATGAGGAGATATTGAATAGAATTGGGGAGAAGAGCAGTTTGTGGCGCAACTTGACAAGAAGAAGGAATCGATTGGTAGGACATGTTCAGAGACATCAAGGGATGTATTGGAGGGCAGCGTGGAGGGTAAAAATCGTAGAGGGAGACCAAGAGATGAATACAGTAAGCAGATTCAGAAGGATGTAGGTTGGAGTAGGTATTGGGAGATGAAGAAGATTGCACAGGATCGAGTAGCATGGAGAGCTGCATCAAACCAGTCTCAAGACTCAAGACCACAACAACAACAACAATGTCATTCGTATTACCGACAGTATTTCTCCTCCGTGGAGTGCATTTCAGGACTCGCCGCGTGGATGGAATGTCTACGGTAGGAGATGTTGAACTATCGCAGCAATGGAAGACTGTATGTGAGATAAGAATTGATGAAAAATATATGTTTACAAGGAGACATACCAGGGTGAAAGAGAAGCGGGGAGATTCTAAATCAAATTCTTCATTGTGCTGTGGGTGTTTGTTTCTTTATGTTATGCGAGAAGAGTATTAAGTTTAGTATGTGATGTGTGCATGGGTGAGCAGATCCTTTTTTAGATAGGTTTACTACTTATTTTTACTTTTATATTTTTATCTTCACGAAAAAAATAAATGAACTTCAAAATGATGTATGACGACTCGTGATAAGCGAGAAGTCTGTGTTCGAGTCCAGGTCCGGCATAAAGTTTTGTATGTGTCATCTGAATAATACATCTATACCTATTACAAATGAAGACATGAAATTTGTATTCAGCGAAAAATTTGGCATAATATTTCATACACCTGCTGATCGTCAAATCATACGTAAAGATCAACAGTTCCCATGGGGGTAAATGAAGAAAACAGAATTTGCAGATGTTATGCAAAGACAAATTACATTACAATTACATCTAAACTTAACCGTTAAGAGGACAGTAGTTTCGTAGTAAGAAGACTAGGAAAGTAAAACGATTTAATTATTAGTTTTACTCCATTAAAATTTACAATAATTTGGGGTAAAAGTTACGTAAACGTCAGTTTTACATTTTGTAAGTACAAGAGCGAGATAGTTTTAATATTCGAGCCAAATCTTCTCGCGGGACTCTTGCGCTGCAGCTTAGGTTTCTTTTTCGGCCAGTTTGAAGCTGTTCACGGATTCATAGGCAACAAGGATCCTATAACAACTAATTCATCTTGACTTCAGCTATATCGCTGTGGTTTGTTTTAAACAACTATCGTTTACATCCCGTATAGTAAATTTCACATCATTTACACTCTATATTACCTACAAATAATCACTTTTCTGTTGTACTACACTGAATATGAACAATAAATGAAATTTGCGATTTCTGGTCCTTCTGGTAGCCTCGAGACGCAACGCTTAAGCCGTTATCACATGTGCCGTGGCCCTCACTACGTTTACGTGCGACGCAATTTCCGGAAGACGAAAACCGAATTTCAGAAACCATTTACCGCTGTCACTTATACAAGTTGAGACATGAAGCGAATTTTCTAGCCCAGTCAGATATTGCGTCTAGAAACCAGCTGTTCCAGTTCCTGATATATTCGGCACAATTGCTATTTCTCTTCAGTTTAATGTTAGAAGAAGACAGCCTGATGCTCTGTGTAATATTTCTGCTTCACCTACACTGTGCAAAAATGCACTCCATTTACATTAGTCGAAATTTTTTAAGAAGTCGTAATCTGACAGCCCAAGCACGTTTCAAAAACGGTTGTGCGTTTACATGATAGCGAAACTCGATTGTGGAAGTGAAAAACCGGCAGCAAGAAGCGGATTTTGGAGTGTTTACATGACCAACCAAAAGCGATATTGGGAAATCGACATCTACATTTACGTGATTTCTCTGTTATTCACAATAAAATACCTGACAGAAGGTTCAATGAACCACCTTCATGCTGTCTCTCTACCATTCCACTCTCGAACGGCACACGGGAAAAATGAGCACTTAAATTTTTCTGTGCGAGCCCTGATTTCTCTCATTTTATTGTGATGATCTTTTCTCCCAATGTAGGTGGGTGGCAACAGAATGTTTTCGCAATCGCAGGAGAAAACTGGTGATTGAAATTTCATGAGAAGATCCCGTCGCAACAAAAACGCCTTTGTTTTAATGATTGCCATTCCAATTCACGTATCATGTCTGTGACACTGTCTCCCCTATTTCTCGATAATACAAAACGAGCTGCTCTTCTTTGTACTTTTTCGATGTCATCCGTCAGTCCCACCTAACGCGGATCCCACACCGCACAGCAATATTGCAGAATAGGGCGGACAAGCGTAGTGTAAGCACTCTCTTTGATAGACCTGTTGCACCTTCTAAGTGGGCTGACAATGAATCGCAGTCTTTGGTTTGCTCTACTCACAATATTATCTATGTGATCGTTCCTATTTAGGTTATTTGTAATTGTAATCCCTAAGTATTTAGTTGAATTTACAGCCCTCAGATTTGTGTGACTTACCGCGTAGTCGAAATTTAGCTGATTTCTTTTAGTACTCATGAATAACTTCACATTTTTCTTTATTCATGGTCAATTGCCACTTTTCACACCCTACCGATACATTACCTAAATCATTTTGCAAGTCGTTTTGATCATCTGGTGACTTTACAGGATGGTAAATGACAGCATCATCTGTAGACAATCCAAGACGGCTACTCAGATTGTCTCCTATGTCGTTAATATAGATCAGGAACAATAGAGGGCCTATAACACTTCCTTAGCGAACGCCGGATATTACTTCTGTTTTACTCTATGACTTTCCGTCTATTACTATGAACTATGACCTTTCTGACAGGAAATCATGAATCCAGTCACACAACTGAGGCGATACTCCGTAGGCACGCAGTCTGACTGGAAAACGCTTGCGAGGAACGGTGTCGAAAGCCTTCTGGAAATCTAAAAATATGGAATCAATTTGACATCCCCTGTCGATAGCACTTACTACTTGATGAGTATAAAGAACTAGTTGTGTTTCACAAGAAAGATATTTTCTGAATCCGTGCTGACTATATGCCAATAAATCGTTTTCTTCGAGGCACTTCATAATGTTCGAATACATTATATGTTCTAAGATCCTACTGCAAATCGACGTTAGTGATATAGGCCCATAATTCAGCGGTTTGCTCCTACTTACCTTTTTCGGTATTGTTGTGACTTGAGCAATTTTCCAGCCTTTAGGTACGGATCTTTCTGTGAGCGAGTGGTTGTACATAATTGCTAAATATGTAGCTATTTTATCACCATACTCTGAGAGGAACCTGACTGGTATGCAATCTGGACCGGAGGCTTTGCCTTTATTAAGTGATTGAAGCTGCTTTGTTACACCGAGGATATCTGCTTCTATTTTTCTCATCTTATCAGTTGTTCTTGACTGGAATTCAAGAATATTTACTTCGTCTTCTTTGGTGAAAGAGATTCGGAAAATCGGTTTAATAACTCTGCTTTAGTGACACTGTCATCAGTGACTTCACCGTTGTTACCGTGCAGTGAAGGTGTTGAATGCGTCTTGCCACTGGTGTGCTTTATGTATGACCAGAATTCGTTTGGGTTTTCTGCCAGATTTCGAGACAGAATTTCGTTGTGGAAATTATTAAAAGCATCTCGCACTGAAGTAGGCGCCATATTTCGAACTTCTGTAAAACTTTGCCAATCTTGAGTATTTTGCGTTCTTTTGAATTTCGCATGCTTTTTTCGTTGCTTCTGCATCAGAGATCTGATCCGTGTTGTGTACCATCGGGGATCAGTACCATCACTTATTAATTTATGTGGTATATATCCCTCAATTGCTGTTGATGCTATCTCTTTGAAAACATTCCACAACTTCTCTACACTTACATGATCATATCGGAAGGAGTGAAGACAGAACCTGATTCATCCGAAAAAATGACGTTTTGCCATTCGTGCAACAAGGTTCGTCGTTGAGTACATCATCGCAGGCGTTCCTGTCTGTTCAAAATGGTTCAAATGGCTCTGAGCACTATGGGACTTAACTTCTGAGGTCATCAGTCCCCTATAACTTAGAACTAATTAAACCTAACTAACCTAAGAACATCACACACATCCATGCCCGAGGCAGGATTCGAACCTGCGCTCGTAGCGGTCGCGCGGTGCCGTTCCTGTCTGTGATGCAGCGTCAAGGGTAACCGCAGCCACGGTCTCAGAGATGATAGTCCATGCTGCTGCGAACATCGTCGAACTGTTCGTGCCGATGGTTGTTGTCTTGCAAACGTGCCCATCTGTTGACTCAGGGATCGAGACATGGCTGCACGATCCGTTACAGCCATGCAGATAAGATGCCTGTCATCTCGACTGCTAGTGATACGAGGACGTTGGGATCCACCACGGCGATCCGTATTACCCTCCTGAACCAGCCGATTCCTTATTGTGCTAACAGTCATTGGATCCCGACCAACGCGAGCAGCAATATCGCGATATGATAATCCGCAATCGCAATAGGCTACAATCCGATCTTTGTCAAAGACGCCGGCCTCGGTGGCCGAGCGGTTCTAGGCGCTTCAGTTTGGAACCGCGCGACTGCTACGGTCGCAGGTTCGAATCCTGCCTCGGACATGGATGTGTGTGATGTCCTTAGGTTAGTTAGGTTTAAGTAGTTCTAAGTTCTAGGGGACTGATGACCACAGAAGTTAAGTCCCATAGTGCTCAGAGCCATTTGAACCATTTTTTTTTTTTTTTTGTCAAAGACGGAAACGTGATGGTACGCATTTCTCCTCCTTACACGAGGCATCATAACAACATTTCACCAGGCAACGCCGGTCAACTGCTGTTTGTGTATGAGAAATCGGTTGGAAACTTCTCTCATGTCAGTATGTTGTAGGTGTCGCCACCGGCGCAAACCTTGTGTGAATGCTCTGAAAAGCTAATCATTTGCATATCACAGCATCTTCTTCCTGTCGTTTAAATTTCGCGTCTGTAGCACGTCATCATCGTGGTGAAGCAAATTTAATGGTGTATAGCACCGAAAGCTGTCAAACACACACTACAGACTCTGTTCGATGTCACTACCCAACTAGTGCCACGTGAAACCTCTCCGCATGCGAGCAGTGGGCGATACAAGGTACTGCTTTATAGCGCCGTCTGGCGATAACCCACCACCGCTACGACAGACACCGCGTGAGAGTGAAGTGGGAGCGCGGCAGCCGGGCCTTTACGGTGGTCTGCGCCCGGGGCTAACGTCGTTAGTGAGCTCTGAGCGACCGGAACAGTCACAACAAGGCGGCCCGGCAAGTGGCTGGCGGCTCTGCGGCCTTCGTTAGGCTCGGCCGTCGCAGCGGGAGGCACAGCTGCCGACCGGGACAGCGGGCTCCGTGGAGACGGACGCGGCGAGGCGGCGCTGGGGGCTCCATTACGGCCACCGCCCCGCTGCGCAACCAGGACGCCTCGGCCCGGGGCAATTCAAGCGGCACTGCGACCCGCGTGCCTCTACATTCCATTAGGTTGGTACTCAAGTTCGTTGCACGTTGATATTCCGGTGTCTATGGGTTTGCTCATAGACTGTATTTTTTTTATTAGCTGTTCACTGATCCTATTTTAGTTTACATAGTGTTATTTTCAGAATGAGATTCTGACTCTGCAGCGGGGTGTGTGCTGATATGAAACTTCCTGGTAAAATGGTTCAAATGGCTCTGAGCATTATGGGACTTAACATCTATGGTCATCAGTCCCCTAGAACATAGAACTACTTAAAGCTAACTAAGCTAAGGACATCACACAACACCCAGTCATCACGAGGCAGAGAAAATCCCTGACCCCGCCGGGAATCGAATCCGGGAACCCGGGCGTGGAAAGCGAGAACGCTACCAAAGGACCACGAGCTGCGGACCAACTTCCTGGCATATTAAAACTGTGTGCCGGACCGAGACTCGAACTTGGGACCTTTGCCTTTCGCGGGCAAGTGCTCTACCATCCGAGCTACCCAAGCATGACGCTCGCCCCGTCCTCACAGCTTTGCTTCTGCCAGTATCTCGTCTAGAGCTTGGACCGGAACCTGTCTTGACAATCACCAAGGCTATGATCAAATTAGAACTACGGAACTGGCTTAGGAAACAGCACGTAGGATATTGGACCAAGGTCCATAAACAAAAACATGGTAAGGTAATGATACCCAAGCCATGTTTTAAAAAGAAGCTCTGTAATCCTGGGATTGAACAGGAAAGAGATCAGACTCATGACTGGACTGATGACCGGCCATGGGAACTTCAAAAAACACCTACACACAATGAGTATAATGGAAGAGAACCGTAAATGTAGGATCTGTGATGAGGGTGAAGAAACTGGATCACACCTAATCTTTGAACACATGGCATTGGAGACCAAAAGATACAGAATCCTCGGGACAACTAGACCTGAAGAAATTGTGTCTAACAAAAACTGGTAGAGAGAATCCTTGCACTATTTAAGGGCACTGGTTGGCTTTACTAGATATACAGGGAGCGATACCGCACAATAAACCTAGTTTCGTTGCGGGCAGTGGCGGGTTGGACCTAAGCTGTTTTAGCTCTCCTGTTAGAATCACTCAATCAATCTCGTCTAAAGCATTTGCCCACGAAAGGCAACGGTCCCGTGTTCGAGTCTCGGTCCGGCACACAGTTTTAATCTGCCAGGAAGTTTCTTATTGTTATTTTGTTATTTTGGAGCTCTGGCCGCTACGAAATGGAGAACCAATTGGAGAAATTGGAAAATTTCAGCAGGGAGGAGACCCGCAGTGGAGACAGTCACAAATATTTGGCCGTATATGAGAGTAGCGCCGTTGGACAGAGCACTTTAACAAAATGGTTTTCTATGTTTAAAGATAGTCTTTTTCGACGTTAGTGACTCTCCAGGTTCAGGGAGACCTTCGGAGTTTGAAGAAGTTTAAAGACATTAATCTGAAATAATCCATGTCAGTGTCCTCGAGAACTGGCAAATGTGTTGAACTGTCATCATTCCATCACAAAGCGACATGTGCATCCAATTGGCAAGGTTCGAAAATAGGGTGTATGCGTACCATAAGCTCTAAGCCAAAATCACAAAACTCAGCGAGTGGCCATTTGTACATCCCTGCTTGCTCGTCTTAATTGGCTTGTGAACAACACAGACCATTCCTATCCTCTGTCCCTATTGATGACGAGAAATGGTGTTTTTACGCAAACAGAAGGAAAAGAAAGGAATAGAAAAAAGAAAGATTGGGGTTTAACGCTCTGTTGACATCAAGATCGCTAGAGACGGAACACACTCCCAGAATGCTTCAAGGATGGGGAAAAAAAAATCGACTGTGCCCTTTCAAGGAAACTATCCAGGCACTTAGGGAAATCACAGAAAACCCAAACCAGGATGCCTGGACACTGGTTTGAACCATCGCTATGTCGAATGCGAGTCTATCCGATGCGCCACCTTGCTCTCTAGGAAAGGAATGATAGGGCAAACGAAACAGCAACTCCCCATACAAAGACCTGCACGCATCCACAAAAGATAATGTTATGCGTCTTGTGGAACAGCGGCGGTGTGGTGTGCTACGAACTGCCCCTCCCCCCCCCCCCCCCCCCCCCCCATGTATTGCCATCACTGCTGAGATTTATTATTAACAACTGACACGCCTTGCAGACACAATCCAGGAACAAAGACCAGGAAGACTGTGTCAAGTGATGCTACTCCACTATAACGGCCCTCAACTTCTGCTCGACTAACGAACAACACTATGATGGAGTTGGATAGGGCAGTTATTCCGCACCCACCTTATCACCCGATCTTGCGCCCTCATATTGCACTTTTTCGGCTCTCTATTAAACAGCCATCAACGATCTTCCTTTCCGGATGAAAACGCTATCCGAACATGGGTCGATGAGTAATCGCATCAAAACCACATGATTTCAACAACTGCGGAGTTTAAAAGTTACTCTAGTGTTGCAGACTGTCGTAAATAGTGAGGGAGAATGTATTATTCAAAATGGTTCAAATGGCTCTGAGCACTATGCGACTTAACTTCCGAGGTCATCAGTCGCCTAGAACTTAGAGCTAATTAAACCTAACTAAGGACATGACACACATCCATGCCCGAGGCGGGATTCGAACCTGCGACCGTAGCGGTCGCTCGGTTCCAGACTGTAGCACCCAGAACCGCACGGCCACTCCGGCCAGCAATGTATTATTGATTGTGATGCTTTACCAACTCACCAAATTACAACCTGCGCTCACTTACACTGAAAACCTCCGAACAACTGAGTCCAATACTCCTACAGTTTCCCCTCTACTTTTCAACGGTAGAACGCTGCCCCGTCTCTACCAACACATCCCGTCAACTCCACACCTACATACCCTCTACATGGCATCCCAGAGAAACTTCAAACGTCTACCCCTCCAAGATTATGAACTCCATCCCGACATTTGCTCATCCTAGGAAATTCAAACTCACCCCACTCATTCCACCTCATCCGGGCTCCCTGTACCTCCCTTCCCAACACTTCCCTTCCCCCCTTCTCCACTGGCCCACCCTTCTTTCCTTAGCCACTTTTCCGCACCAAATTTTAGCTTCACTGATACCACATCTACTCCCTCTCCTCTTGTATCCCAACAGCCAGTCCTACCTCAGAAACTACGCATAAGTCCTCCACCCTTACACTAACACCTTTATACCTTCCTCAACAACCAACCGTCTCCTCTTTACTAACAGACTATCAATCTTGGCGTAAGTCCTTCCAGTTGTAGTGCCGATGAAGTGCTTCTTTTTAGCAGCAGTGTTCTGCATCATGAGTTTAAATGTACTTCCATTGTGTTCTTTTTATTACTACTGCTTTTGGCTGAAATCGAGGGGAGACATGTCTCTTATATTTAAAATCCTCCAATTTATTTTTCACCTTTAAAATTTTTTAAATTCATTGCATTTATGTAACCTTTATGTTTTTCGTCTTACTTTATTTTATTGCCAGTTGGCTGAAAAGTAGATTGACTATACCGCTGACAGCCGATTCCCGTCAATAAGGGCCAAAGGGGGATTAAATAATAATAAAGAAAAAAGACCTTGTTTTCGCTGTTTTTTTGAACGCACACTATTACGAGAGAAGAGAAAATTTAAATTGTTTATATTTACGGAGAAAGTAGCAGGAATATCGACAATGCCATAATCCTTCATGCTCAACATTTTTGAACAAGTTGCGAGCATACTCTTCTTTTTTTCGGTTATTCGACATTTCTCCACCGTGGTAATTGTCCAGCCACGGAAAAGGAGCCATCGAAGAGCAGTTGCTAGAGAGAGATACTGAACTGCGATATTAGCTACAGTGTATCATAACCGCTCCGCAGTCATGAATTAAGACTACTGTTTGCCGAATTTCGAAACGCATAAAATGTCATCCATTTCATATTTTCCTCCATCAAGAATTCCATGGTAATGACTTCCAGAACTGACTAACCAGTGGTCGCTTCAGCAAATACGGAGACTACGGTTTTGTTGCTGAAGTATTGTTCTCTAGCGAGTCGACCTTCACAAACCACGGTGCGATTAGTGACATAACATGGATTGCGGGAATGTGTAAAATCCACATTGGTTACGACAAGTTGATCATCATTACTCATGACATTTCAATAATTGGTGTGGATTAAATGGTGACAAACTCATTGCTCCATTGTTTATCGATGACACATTAAATGGTGATAAATACCGAGATTTCTTAGAGGACGATTGCTTGCAAACCTTCCGTTGGGATTGCTCCAAACAGTGTGGGTTCATCATGATGGCTATCCAGCAATTTGTTGTGAGGCACTACTCGCATAATCATTGGTGGATCGCAAGGGGCGGTCCAGTGTCTTGGCCGGCAAGACGGCCAGATCCTTCTTCTCCTCGCTTTTGTTTGTGGAGTTACTTGAAGAGTGAAGTACATAATTAAGTGCCACGATTCAGCGTGTCATCAATGTAAGCCAGCAGATTATATCGGAAATACTTCTCAGGTGTGTCGAATCACTCCATGTGCAGATTAATGAGTGCATCGAAGTGGACCGCGGCAGTTTTGAGCGCTTACTGTGAAATAATTTTTACAAATAAGTACCCCGTTGGTCTGAGGGGAAAATGTGGTGTCACCACCAGACACCACACTTGCTAGGTGGTAGCCTTTAAATCGGCCGCGGTCCGTTAGTATACGTCGGAACCGCGTGTCGCCACTATCAGTGATTGCAGACCGAGCGCCGCCACACGGCAGGTCTAGAGAGACTTCCTAGCACTCGCCCCAGTCGTACAGCCGACTTTGCTAGCGATGGTTCACTGACAAAATACGCTCTCATTTGCCGAGACGATAGTTTAGCATAGCCTTCAGCTACGTCATTTGCTACGACCTAGCAAGGCGCCATTATCAGTTACTATTGATATTGAATCATATACCGTCAAGACCGACGTTCTTCAGTAATGGATTAAAGTTAAGTATTCCACCAGCTACGTCCTTTTTTCTAAATTCTAATTTCCTTGTCCTGTTCCAGATCTCACGCCAGCCTGCGTGAGCTAAAACGCGTGCGTTTCGGCCTCCTCTAGTAACACGGTGTTGGCTCTCCTGCCAACCAAAACAGAAAGGACACACATCAGACTAACACCCGTAGGTGAGAGGGAGACGACACACCACAAGCGAGGTATTTTCACAATTACTGAACACGTTTGGTTTTCTTCCCTGATTTAATGCAGTTTTCTCGCCATAATACGGTTTTGGAACTAGTTTATGTTATTACAGCGCCATTCGTCGCTCAACGACAAAAGTATTACAAACAAAAATTACGTATTCGAGATTGGTGTATAAGTTCGTAGCGTTTTTCCTTAAGTAGTTTTCTTCGGTAAGTGTAATAAACACAACAAATTCTCGCAACAGAACTTTTGTCATCAGTGATCTATTCTCTTTCACTATTTACAACAGTCTGCCAAGGCTGTGGTAAACATTCGATTAGCCGCGCGGGATAGCCAGCCGCGCCGTCTGGGGCGTCTTGTACGAACCGCGCATGGGTGTGTGTGTGTTGTCCTTAGCAAAAGTTATTTTAGGTCATATTAAGTAGTGCGTAACCTTGGGGACCGATGACCTCAGAAGTTTGGTCCCATAAGACCTTACCGCAGATTCCGTGACTGTAGAAATCACATGATTCTGAGGCGAAGAACTCGTCGCAACATGTTCGGAGTGCATGTTCATCCGGAAAGAAGTTCCTTTAAGTTTATTGAAAGTGGAAAAGGTGAAAATCTGACAGCGCAAGATCTGGTGAATGAGGTGGATGCGGAATGACTTTCCTGCCACACTACTGTACTGCATTTTTGTCAGTCTACCAGCCTTCTTGGACTGTGTCTGCAAGACGTCTCAGTTGTTGACAATAAATGACACCTGAAGGAAGCAATTAATAGTATAACACACCGTCGCTGTTCCACCAGATGCATAACGTTATCTTTTGTGGATTGGCGCAGGTCTTTGTACGGCGAGTTGCTGCTTTGTTTGGGCTCAACCATTACTTTCCTTTCCTCAGCTCAGCATAAAGAAACCATGTTTGGTCACCAGTAATGGTACAGGAATGGAGTGGTCGTTGTTGTTCACGAGCCAACTGATGTCGAGCGACCGGAGATGCACATATGACGATCGGCTGATTTTTCTGGTTTTGTCTTAAAGCATACGGTAGCCTTACACTCATACACCTGAGTTCTGAACGTTCCTCATTGCATGCAAATGTCAGACGACGATGCATTAATCATAGTTTATTATATCTGCCAGTTCTCGAATGCTCTAACGTTGATCATTGTGGGTTAATGTGTTTAAACGATCTTCATCGTACTCATAAGGTCTTCCTGAACGTGTATAGTCACTAATGTCAAAACGAGAAAACCACTTTCTTGCCGTGCTCTGTCCAGTGTCAACATCCCCACACACGGCGCAAATGTTTCTGGCTGCCTTCTTTAATGTCACCGTGTAAGGTGCCTCTTAGGCGAGGAAGACATTTTTACCAGTTTTAATAAATTATTGTCTCTTATTGATGTATTCACGATAGTTAGGAAGTGCTGTAGTCCGTAGCCGGCCACGAATCGGAGAGCATTTCCCATGCTGGCTGGCTAGGTGACGAAGCGACCATATGTCACTCGTAGTGGGGTGGGGCTCGGCGCTGGACCGTAGCAACAAGCGTTAGCTTGGGAAATATACACGACGGGAAGTACCGCCATCTTGGCGCCAAAGTTACCGATTTTGTTTATTTATATTTAATAATCAAAGTCATTTATGACAACATGAATACTAGGAGGAGCCTCTGGATGTTTAAAACTATTTATCATAATTTTGACTCGTTAAAATTCACACCCGTTCATTATCAAATGCATATCTTAATAAGTACGAACTTGATCGGAATTCCACGAACTGTGACGAAACGAGTAAGAGATACGGACTGCGCGCCAAAGTCGGCAGTCGCCGTTAAGAGCTCTTCCTGTCTTGTTCCATGGTAGCCATGCTCTCGGTTACGAGTAGTTTGTGACATGAGTGTTTCATTATTGATCTAATAGGAATAAAAGTGATATTACGGCTTTCTGATTGTCAATTTCGAGTAGATAGATACCCCAAAGTTGATCGACAGCAATTTTAGATAATTAGCTTCCACCGACAGTGGCATCCAATGCGCCAATGAAGAATCTGCACTGGACGACATTTACGAGAGCTGCACCGCGCACAGGTAGGAGTAAATCCGACGACACGACCCACCAAGGCGGATCAAGGAAGGTCCGACTTACATTCGCAAATTCCGGGTGGAAATGCTGACCAGTCATACCGTACGTCACATATACCATCCCCTACAGACTCGCGGCTAAGATGAGTAATAACAGTATCAGTTTAGAAGCGAGGGGATCTTGCAACCTCTCCGCTCGACTCAAACAGAAGAATATGACGGAAAAGTTCCGATTTCTCCACTTTCCCTTCCGTTTTCTAGCGTCGACAGCTCCACTCACTATCTCCAAAGGACAAAATGACAATGTGTTAACTGCAACAGCAATAGCGAACTGCAAATAAAAAATGCAATCGATAAATAAGCCCATAGGGACCGGAACAGCAATATGCAAAGTAAAAAACGCTATGAATTGATGCACCAACCGTACAATAAAAATGGGATGCTCATATTTAAGATTAAGTTAGCCCCGCCCACCTTGACAAATTACATAAAGGAGTTACGGAACTGTATTATCTCGACAAAAATGCACTCAGTGTAAAAAGGAAAACCAAATGTGTTCAGTAATTGTGAAAACAGCTTGCTTGAGGTATGTTTACTTCTCTTCTAAGGGGATCTCGTTTGTTTCTTCTCTCACATCTCACCAGCGAGGTGCTTGTTTGTAAGAACTGTTTCACAGTAAGCGCTCGGAATTGCCGCCCAGGATAAAAATCTCACCCTGTGTAGGGGTATAGTTGGCTAAATGGCTCTGAGCACTATGGGACTTAACAGCTGTGGTCATCAGTCCCCTAGAACTTAGAACTACTTAAACCTAACTAACCTAAGGACATCACACACATCCATGCCCGAGGCAGGATTCGAACCTGCGACCGTAGCAGTCGCGCGGTTCTTGACTGCGCGCCTAGAACCGCGAGACCACCGCGGCCGGCAGGGGTATAGTTGAGCGATGACTGAACGAATTGTAGGCCCTGTCCTTGTATTAGGAATCATCACGATTCTTCTTTGAAGCAATGTAGGGAAAGCAAAGACAAATCAGAACACCCGCATGGAAATCAGTGACTCCGTATTTCCCAATAAAAGGTCAACCATTTTAAAACAGCACGCCCTCATTCGGTCGCGTCAAATACCTATTAAACAACGACAAGCCCATCAGAAGGCTATCAAGCGGTAATGTGTTATTTCCGTTACTTTGAAAGTCGAAAAATGGAGGCTTTAGCTCGAGCAGAAATCTCTTAAAAATAATGCTCTACCTCGTTATAATGTCACAGAAGAAAAAATTAAAAATTGTTCCGAGGAACTCGTAAGTGCAATTTTGTACACACAGAGCGGCTGTTAGGAGCGCACCCCTGCTTCCGTTTCTCTCAATGGGCAAGAACTTGGGCGAGGGACAAAAATAACGCTCAAGTTTATGAAGCGCGGTCGCCGTTAACAGCGGCCAAGGCAACGAAAACAATGCTGCCACGCGCTGCCTGCCTGAGGCCGGTAAATGAGTTTCGCACGGTCTGCTCCCCGCCACGGCCAGTACGAGCGCTAAAGCACTTTTTAACTCGCCGCGGAGACGCGTGCGCCAGTTACTGCGGCATTCGGCATTCCGTGCCTACGTACGCCGCCGCCGCGACTGAGCAACTTGTAATTGTCTCATTCTCGAGGGTTAAATAATACTACCCCGGTGGACCGGGCGCGGAAGGAGAAAAACTCTTTAAATGCGGAGGAATTTATACTCGCGCAGTTTTAATTAAATCGTTAGAGTGCAAAGCTGCTAATTGGAAAGCGGGCGGTGGGCGGCCTGGCGGACGGGCAGACAGATCTGCCTTGCCGAGAGCTCATTTCTTGCTGGATCACTGGTCCCCAGTGCCTCCGTTGTTAAATCCTCCACCGCTAGGCAGAGGAGCTGACTGGTACTGCAGAATATGAAATCCGAGAGGAACGGTGCTGTGTTGGACAGATTTACTTTTAAACTTCGCTCCCGTAGACTGTTGGCAAAAATATTCCAACAGCAAAAAAAAATTAATGTAGAGTAATGAAATTTCTAGAATAAATTCGTCTAGGTAACATATTGAAGTGATTAACGTTGAAAGTTGATAGGTTAACGTAAGCGGGAGGTAAGTCACTGCGTTTGTGAAATGTTGGTACGTTAATAACCACTTGTAACAGCCAGAATGTTGAATCCAAGAAAGCAAACATGCATTGATGTGTTGTACAAGTGGTGGATGACAGTTTGTGGGAGGGAGTTCCACGCCAGTTGTACTTGGTCGGTTAATACATGCACGATTAATGCTGGTTGTGAATGATGCTGCAGTTGTCGTCCTATGTCGTCCCATGTGCTCGACTAGAGACATACCTGATGATCGAGCAGACCAAGACAACACGCCGACACTCCTCAGAGTTTGTTGGTTACAAGAGCGGTATGTGGGAAAGCGATATCCTGTTGGAAAACACCTTGTAGAATGCTGTTCATGAATGGCGGCACGACCGATTGAATCAACAGACTGACGTACAAATTTGCAGTCTGGGTGAATGGGATAACCACAGGAGTGATCCTGCTGTCATACGAAACCGCACCCCAGACCACAACTCCAGGCGTAGGTAAAATGTGTCTGGCATGCAAGCAGGTTGTTTGCAGGCCCTGCTAACTAACACATCGCCATCACTGGCGCAAAGGTAGTAACAGCTTTCATCAGAAAACCCAACAGACCTCCACCCCGCCCTTGAATGACCTCTCCCCGAAACACTGAAGCCGCAAGTGGCGGTGGTTTTGGGTCACTGGAATGCTCGCCACTGGTAGTCTGGGTTGGAGCTGTCCTTGAAGTAACTGATTCGTAAGAGTTCACTGCGTCAGTGTGATCCCACTGCTCTCAAGCTGCTGCTTCAGATGCAGTAGGAAGCGCCAGAGCCATAGGCAGAACACTATGGTCCTCCCTCTAGTTATTGCCAATTGGCCGTCTGGATGATGATGATGATTATGATTTTGGTTTGTGGGACGCTCAAATGCGAGGTCATCAGCGCCCGTACAGAGTCACGAATGATGGTGATGATGATGGTGACATGATGAGGACAACACAAACACCCAGTCCGCGGGTAGAGAAATTCCCCAACCCGGCCGGGGATCAAACCCGGGGTCCCGCGATCCAGAGGCATGGCCGTCTGGAGGCTAGCCATCTTGCGACCGTTCATTTCCGTGATCACCACTGTCAGCAATCATGTACAGTGACCACAATCCCGCCAAGACTTTCTGCAGTGTCGAAGAAGGTACATACAGCGTCCTCTAACTTCGTTACAGGACCTTGTTCAAGCTCACTGAGGTCTTGATAGTGCCGTCTATGTAGCCTCAAAGTCGTTCTTGTCTAACATCAAGTCACCAAGTCCAATCTCAAAGCTAACTAACGCTCACGACAGATAAAGCGTGTATTTAAAGCAAACCTGATTTGCATCTTCATAGTGGTACTACTGGCGCCATTCTTATGCGACTGGCGCAAAATATGAATAGATATCATCTTTCAGATGTGTTAAAATGCCTACCAATTTTCGTTAATGTTGTACAATTTCCTCTTTGTGTTGCAACTTTTTCTTCCATCTATGTACAGGGTGGTCCATTGATCGTGACCGTGCCAAATATCTCACGAAATAAGCATCAAACGAAAAAACTACGAAGAACGAAACTCGTCTAACTTGAAGGAGGAAACCAGATGGCGCTATGGATGGCCCGCTAGATGGCGCTGCCATAGGTCAAAGGGATATCAACTACGTTTTTTTAAGTAGGAACCCCCATTTTTTATTACATATTCGTGTAGTGCGTAATGAAATATGAATGTTTTAGTTGGACCACTTTTTTCACTTTGTGATAGATGGCGCTGTAATAGTCACAACGTACGTGATATTACGTAACATTCCGCCAGTGCGGACGGTATTTGTTTCGTGATACATTACCTGTGTTAAAATGGACCGTTTACCAATTGCGGAAAAGGTCGATACCGTGGTGATGTATGCCTATTTTGAACAAAATGCCCAACGGACGTTTGCTAACTATGCTGCTCGACATCCTGGACGGCATCATCCAAGTGTCCGGACTGTTCGCCGGGTAGTTACATTATTTAAGGAAACAGGAAGTGCTCAGCCACATATGAAACGTCAACCACGACCTGCAACAAATGATGATGCCCAAATAGGTGTTTTAGCTGCTGTCGCGGTGCTATTGGGCAACGGAAAATCCAAGATGGCTGCGACAAGTGGAACATCAGCGACCTTGGTGGGTTAATGTATGGTGCGGCATTATGGGAGGAAGGATAATTGGCCCCCATTTTATTGATGGCAATCTAAATTGTGCAATGTATGCTGATTTCCTACGTAATGTTCTACCGATGTTACTTCAAGATGTTTCACTGCATGACAGAATGGCGATGTTCTTCCAACATGATGGATATCCGGCACATACCTCGCGTGCGGTTGAAGCGGTATTGAATAGTATATTTCATGACAGGTGGATTGGTAATCGAGGCACCATACCATGGCCCGCACGTTCACCGGATCTGACGTCCCCGGATTTCTTTCTGTGGGGAAATTTGAAGGATATTTGCTATCATGATCCACCGATAACGCTTGACAACATGCATCAGCGCATTGTCAATGCATGTGCGAACATTGCGGAAGACGAACTACTCGCTGTTGAGAGGAATGTCGTTACACGTATTGATAAATGCAGTGAGGTTGACGGACATCATTTTGAGCATTTATTGCATTAATGTGGTATTTACAGGTAATCACGCTGTAACAGCATTCGTTCTGAGAAACGATAAGTTCACAAAGGTACATGTATCACATTGGAACAACAGAAATAAAATGTTCAAACGTACCTACGTTCTGTATTTAAATTTAAGAAACCTACCTGTTACCAACCGCTCGTCTAAAATTGTGAGCCATATGTTTGTGACTATTACAGCGTCATCTATGGCACAGCGAAAAAAGTGGCCCAACTAAAACATTCATATTTCTTTACGTGCTACACGAATGTGCAAAAAAATGGAGGTTCCTATTTTTAAAAAAACCTAGTTGATATCTGTTTGAGCTATGGCAGCGCCATCTAGTTTCCCCCTTGGAGCTAGTCAAGTTTCGTTTTTTGTAGGTTTTTCGTTTGTCGCTTATTTCAGGAGATATTTGGCACAGTCACGATCAATGGACCACCCTGTATATAAGCGAGAGTGAGTATTACCCACAGCATCCAAAGCCTTGGAGCACATAGTTCATAAGCAGCTCACAGAACAGCAAGCTTGTAGGTAGGCTGTTTAGGTTTTTATATTGGTAACGCCACCGCCACGTAGCGCTCTGTATGAAAATCACTGGCTGTGCTGTGTGCAGTCTGTGGCTGGTTTGCATTGTTGTTGGCTATTGCAGTGTTGGGCAGTCGGCTGTTAACAGCGCGTAGCGTTGCGCAGTTGGAGGTGAGCCGCCAGCAGTGGTGGATGTGGGGAAATGAGATGGCGGATTTTTGAGAGCGGATGATCTGGACGTGTGTCCATCAGAAACAGTACATTTGTAAGAATGGATGTCATGAACTGCTATATATATTATGACTTTTGAACACTATTAATGTAAGTACATTGCTTGTTCTCTATCAAAATCTTTCATTTGCTAACTATGCCTATCAGTAGTTAGTGCCTTCAGTAGTTTGAATCTTTTATTTAGCTGGCAGTAGTGGCGCTCGCTGTGTTGCAGTAGTTCGAATCACGAAGATTTTGTGAGGTAAGTGATTTGTGAAAGGTAAAGGTTAATGTTAGTCAGGGCTATTCTTTTGTAGGGATTATTACCAGTCAGATTGCGTTGCGGTAAAAATATTGTGTGTCAGTTTAGTGTTGGTCAGAATAAGTAAAGAGAGTAATGTCTGAGTACGTTCAATTTTGCTCAGCTGTTTGGAAATCAAATAATGTAAGAGGTTTATCAGCACAGTAATTCAATAATTTTTTAAGGGGACGTTTGAGAGGCAAGGAATTGGCTCCACATACGACTTCATCATAAACCTCACAATCTAGTTTAGGGACAACTTCACCTTCACAGCGTTTGTTTGAGTATCCAATTTGAGCCAATTTGATGTATTATAAATGTTTCATGTGTTTTTATTTATTATTTGTGTTTAGTCTTAATAAATCATATTGTTATTTTGGACAGAACTTTCATTCTGTTAATCGGTAGAGCAACCCATCATTTCTCACTACGTTAATGAAACATTCCTTTATTTAACTTATTTATCAAATTAAATTATTGCAGTTGCCAAACTCTTTTCTACTCCACTTAGAGGGTTGATTACAGTCAGTTCGCGTATATTTTTTTATCCATGTGCAACAGCAAAAGTCGGAGTTAGAAAAGGGGGGGAGGGCTTAGAGCATCATTTACATATGTAGATTCTAGAAGAATTTATTGTTAAATACACTGCTTGCCCCGGCCCTTGCAATATAAGAGAATGAGTTGCGATGAATTGGAAGAAATGGATTGGGAAGTTATACGAAAAATGTACAGAAAGCGGGTATAGATGGGACTTTTTGGGAACAATGAAGAACGAAGGCAGATCTCCAAGAAGTAAATAAAGTTTTGTTTGCAAAATACTGCAGTAAAACAAACCCTGTCCTTTCCTTGTGTTATCCCACTATGTGTTTGTGTACCCTTGTGTATTTGTGTTCTTCCTGTCTTTATGTATTTATCTGATAAGACTTATGTTGTAGAATTTTTCTAATACTCAGTTAATTCACTATAATGAGGAATACTGTTATCCTAAAATATAATTTGCATTAATAATGTGTCATTTTCTTTGTACAGATGTTTATACATTATGAATTCTGTTGTGTTTCAATTCTCATGTGTGAAATTAATGTTTCGAAAACTGTTCTCATTATTTTAGATATTTACTTATGTCATAATTCCTGTAACACTGATGTATATGTCTATTTCTATTCTTTTGGAAAGCCTGTATTACTACAAATGTTATCTGTACTATTATGTTCTTTAATGATGTATTTTGTACCTTTGTAATTGTATTCTTATATTGTAAATTTATAATTGTATAGACACCGGTTCTTCAAATTTAGTTACATTTCACTGCACACGTTTCTGTTGGTCATAGTAATGCACAATATGTGAGAAGTTGAGACTGTTAGTGTTTGCACGTGTGTTAATAATTCAGCAAGGGACTGGATATCAGCATTGCTGGTTCTAAGGACAATTCCAAAAACTTTGTGAGTACAAAAGTGGTGGTTTATGGACTTGCTATATTGTCCGCAAGACTCTTCGATGGTGACTGTGCACCTGACAGTCGCAAAAGATGGCTGCTGGCCATCTCTACAAGGACTACAGTGGATCTGCATCTTTGATAGCCCACTAATACCCTTATTTCTACAAGGACTACAGTGGGTCTGCATCTTTGATGGCCCACCAATACCATTATTTCTACAAGGACTGCAGTGGGTCTGCATCTCTGGTGTCCCACCAATTCCGTAATCTCTACCATGACTACAGTGGGTCTACTCTGCGATGACCTCCCTACCAATATTCTTCAAAACTTCGACTGACTCTGCTGTGGGTTTGCTCTGTTGTGGCCCATTACCTGTCTGTATGTCAAGAGTCAGCACTGTCTTGCCGTTGGAAGGACAACACTACTTCTTCAAGACTGCATGGAAATCCACTACTTCCGTGTGCCTTTGCTTTTACTAATGAGACTTTGTGAAAAAAACTGTAATTACTACTGTGATGAATGATCAGGACTGTCTATACGGACTGTAAGAAAATTTTAGCTTTTGACCAACATTGTATCAATAAGTGTGTGCATTTTGTTTATTTGTTATTGCAATTATGAAAAATTTCTTCAATTCTGTATTGGTCACTGCCCCAAACAATTTGTAAAATTTTTTGTGGGGAGCATGGAGGCTGTGTAAGTTGGCTGTTTAGGTTTTTATATTGGTAACGCCACCGCCACGTAGCGCTCTGTATGAAAATCACTGGTTGTGCTGTGTGCAGTCTGTGGCTGGTTTGCATTGTTGTTGGCTATTGTAGTGTTGGGCAGTCAGCTGTTAACAGCGCGTAGAGTTGCGCAGTTGGTGAGCCGCCAGCAGTGGTGGATGTGGGGAAGTTAGATGGCGGATTTTTGAGAGCGGATGATCTGGATGTGTGTCCATCAGAAACAGTACATTTGTAAGAATGGATGTCATGAACTGCTATATATATAATAACTTTTGAACACTATTAAGGTAAATACATTGTTTGTTCTCTATCAAAATCTTGCATTTGCTAACTATGCCTATCAGTAGTTAGTGCCTTCAGTAGTTTGAATCTTTTATTTAGCTGGCTGCAGTAGTTCGAATAACGAAGATTTTGTGAGGTAAGTGATTTGTGAAAGGTATAGGTAAATGTTAGTCAGGGCTATTCTTTTGTAGGGATTATTACCAGTCAGATTGCGTTGCGGTAAAAATATTGTGTGTCAGTTTAGTGTTGGTCAGAATAAGTAAAGAGAGTAATGTCTGAGTTCGTTCAACTTTGCTCAGCTGTTTGGAAATCAAATAATGTAAGAGGTTTATCAGCACAGTAATTCAATAATTTTTTAAGGGGACGTTTCAAGCTTTAAACTGCAAGATTTAAACCTGTGACATCCACGATAAATAAAAATTACGCTTCCGAGTACAACATAACACTGCAATTGCGTTAATCACTGTGACCAACAACATGAAGGAGGCCACGGACAAGCACCAGACCATCACCTTTAGGACTGCTTGGTTGCAGAAAGTTTTTTCATAGAATTGATTTTGATATATTACGAAGATGAGCAGATGAATTTATCAAGCAGTGCAATATTGTTGTTTGACAGTTACCTCAAAAACAAGAGGTAGCGATTTATCTGTGTGACGGTGATGTCATCATGGGAGCCTATGCTGTATAGAGCCCACAGGGTTTGGTCCTTGGTTCATTGCTTTTCTCACTCTATGTCAACGATTCTTGATCAGTGCCTCATTCCTGTAACTACTACTCGTATGCTGACGATATCCAGTTGTATCTTAGCGCCAGACCTAAGGATTGCCACCGTTGTCTCAATAAAGAATCAAGATCATTGTTTGGTATCACTATGGACAGCGACATATTTTAAATCAGACATTAAAAACTCACAAGTCATCCTCATTCACACCAAAAGTTGAACACTAGGCAGTTTCATGAACTAATTCCTCCAATAAATCTTACTGGTATAAAATTACCCTTTAAAAAAATCCGTATAAGTGACACTAGGACGCGCAAATCGAGAGTTCTGAACACCTGTACAAATTATTTATACACATATAGGAATTCCAAGACTTCTGAGAGTATTTTAATTTTTGTATTATTTGTCATTTACGTCATTTTTTGGAGTGATACTAAAGGGCCATTGCAGATGCGTTGACTTCGTCTGTTGTCGTTCCTGTTTCGATTACTGGTAAGATTTATCTCCGCAGAGGATAACACTACAGCCGGTCATAGGGGTGCTGTTGTTAGGCAAAAGTCGAATTGTCCTTCAAAGGATATTTAAAGGCATACCGGAACTTCATCCCCAACAACGGCAGTGCAATCGTGCCTCAGTTGCCGGTATTAGTTTACTTTGAAACATTACATATGATATACACGGCGTAGACATAGACCTGAACAATAGTTGGTCGTCCATACGCTTATCACCACCAGTTGGTAAAGCCATCGTTTTCACAGCTGCAGAGGACTTCATTTCATTCCAGTCAAGTCAATTAGCACAGATCCTTTGTAGATTATATTCACTAATCTTCCTCGTGAATCACTCTACCTAGAATGAAAACGGGATCAAATTACTTACAGTAGTTCCTGAGATTTTTGCCACATTACGAACGCAATGTAAGTCTGTAATGTCAAAAAATATTTCAAGATTCTATGTCAACGCGAAGTGCCCTATAAGTTTTTATGAGTGGGATCGCGAGTATCGACATAGGTGGCATAAATGACCGTATTGTTTCACGGCATTGATAGATAATATTGAATTTTTTACACTGCTAACGGGCTGTAGCACTTAGTACCCGTCTATCCGTTCCTGAGAAAAAGGCGTGTTAATAAATGGACAGTTGACTAAGAAATGACAATTCTTGTTGTTGTCATATACACTATGTGACCAAAAGTGTCCGGACACCGGGCTGAAAATGACTTACAAGTTCGTGGCGCTCTCCATCGGTAATGCTGGAATTCAGTATGGTGTTGGCCCACCCTTTGCCTTAATGGCAGCTTCCTCTCTCCCAGGCATGCGTTTACACAGGCGCTGGAAGGTTTCTTTGGGAATGGCAGCCCATTCTTCACGGAGTGCTGCACTGAGGAGAGATATCGATGTCCATCGGTCAGCCTTGCACGAAGTCGGCTTTCCAAAACATCCCAAAGGAGTTCTATAGGATTCGGGTGAGAACTCTGTGCAGACCAGTCCATTACAGGGATGTTATTGACGTGAAACCACTCCGCCACAGGCCGTGCATTATGAACAGGTTCTTGATCGTGGTGGAAGATGCCATCGCCATTCCCGAATTGCTCTTCAATAATGGGACGCAAGAAGGTTCTTGAAACATCTATGTAGGCCTGTGCCGTGATAGTGCCAGTCAAAACAACAAGGGGTGCAAGCCCCCTCCAAGAAAAACACGACCATACCATAACACCAGCGCCTCCGAATTTTACTGTTGACACTACACACTCCAGCAGATGACGTTTACCGGGCATACGCCATACCCACACAATGCCATCGGATCATCGCACTGTGTACGGTGATTCGTCACTCCACACAACATTTTTCCGCTGTTCAATTGTCCAGTGTTTATTTTCCTTATACCAAGCGAGGCGTCGTTTGACAACTGCCGCCATGATGTGTGACGTACGTGCTGCCACTCGACCATGAAATTCAAGTTTTCTCACCTCCCGCCTAACGGTCATAGTACTTGCAGTGGATCCTGATGTAGTTTGGAATTCCTGTGTGATGGTCTGGATATATGTCTGCGTATTACACATTACGACCCTCTTAAACAGTCGGCCGTCTCTGTCAGTCAACAGACGAGGTCGCCCTGTACGCTTATGTGCTTTACGTGTCGCTTCGCGTTTCCACTTCATTATCACATCGGAAACAGTGGACCTAGGGATGTTAGGAGTATGGAAATGTTGTGTATACAAGAGACAACCAATCACCTGACCACGTTCAAAGATCGTGAGTTCCGCAGAGCGCCCCATTCTGCTCTCTCACGTTGTCTGATGACTACTGAGGTCGCTGATATGGAGTACCTGGCAGCGGGTGACCACAATGCACCTAATGTGACAAACGTATTTTTTGGGGGGTGTCCGGATACTTTTGGTCTCATAGTGTAATTATAGATTAACAGTCTTCAGTTTTTCCCTTACCTGTACTGTAAAGCCGTGCTTCATGATTCTACATTGACAGAAAATGCTCTATAGTTTCTGATGAGTGATTTTTCGAGTATCGATTTGTGATATAAATGGCCGTATCTTTTGACTGCATTGTCTTAGAAGCTTCTATTTATTACACCGCCTAGGGACTGTAGGCCTTAGTATGTAACATAAATTTGAACTTCATATTTCTACAGTTCCTGAGAAAAAGGATCCTAACAGTCGGACACAGAGGCAGACGAACAGATATACTGACAACAAAGTGATCGCGTGAGGGTTCCATATATAAAAAAAATGGCTCTGAGCACTATGGGACTCAATTTCTGAGGTCATCAGTCCCCTAGAACTTAGAACTACTTAAACTCAACTAACCTAAGGACATCACACACATCCATGCCCGAGGCAGGATTCGAGCCTGCGACCGTAGCGGTAGCTCGGTTCCAGACCGTGGAGCCTAGAACCGCACGGCCACTCCGGACGGTAGGGTTCCATCTTTACCGATTGATGTGTGGAATACTAAAACAGTGAAGGACCTCGGCATAATCTTGCATGAGCATCTAAAGTGGATAGAACAAACTGTGCAACATGAGGGAAACCCCTCTCTTTCCTACTTGCAACCTCACAGTGTAGAAAATACTTTCACTTCAAACAAAAAGTAACCCAGTCTCTAATCCTGTCAAATCTTTATTACCATGATGTAATTCAATAGGGCACAAATTGTGAAAACTCCAGATGACTCTTGTTAACTACGAAAACTTTTATAAGATATACGTATAATGTTCGATTCTTTAATCGTATCAGTGTCTTCTGTGACTGAACAGACGCTCTGTTCCTTAGTAACTGACGCTGATATCCTCAGCCACAAAACAGATACCAGTAACCATTCCACAACTGCGAGGTCAGATGGTATACGTCCAGGATCTTGGCAGTACCTATGCGTAACCCCAAAACTGTTTTCACCTTCTTCTCCATTTCAGGCTGTAGCCTGTGTCTTATCCAAAACCGCTCTGCATTCAAGGGAGGACCTGTTGTCATTTTCATAGTTTCCCCTCTCTGCTCATTCCAACAGTTTTATTTCTGTCCAACAAGGAACCAGCATCTTTGTCACCATGTTAACTTCCATTCTTTTTTCACCCCTTGTTTTGTTGTTTCCATCTGATCTGCTAATCTCACCTCATTACTTCTCACTCTTCTTCCCGTCAACTTTTTTCCAGATTGATTTGTTCTGCACTGCAACAAACAATTGTGTTGATATGTTTGCTCAAATTCGACAACGGGAAAATTACTTAACACGATGTTAATAAAACTTCCAGGTCGGTTAACCGGAATTTCTAAAAGCTTTGTGGGTAGTGGAAACAAAACGACTGTTCACGTTGATGTACAGAATGCACGAGATTGGCGATGTACCATCGGACTTCCGAGAAAACATCAACCATCCAATTATGAAGATTGCAAGAGCTGACAAGTGGGAGAATTGTCTGACAATCAACAGCTGATGCATGTAAGTAGCTGACGAGAATAATATAGAGAATAATGGAAAAGAAAACTGATAATCTGTTTGGTGATGATTAGTTTGGCTTCAGGAAAGGCAAAGGCACCAGAGGCAGCTCTGACGTTGCGGTTAGCAGTGGAACAAGACTGAAGAAAAATCGAAAAGTTCTCATAGGATTTGTCTGCCTGGAAGAAGTGTTGGACAATAAAAAATGATGCAAGATGTTTGAAATTCTGAGAATATTAGGGTTGAGCTATAGGAGAAGACAAGGACCAAGGAAGAACAACAAGAGTGGGAGGCCAAGAACAAAGTGCTCGGATTAATAAGGGTGTAAGGTAGAGATGTAATCTTTCTCCAGTTCTGTTCAGTCTACAGACTGACGAAATACAAGAAAGAGTTAAGTAAGGGTTTAAAATTGAGGGTGAAAGAATATCAGTGATAAGATTCGCTTATAACATTGCACTCCTCAGTGAACGTGAAGAAAAATTACAGGATTTGTTGAATGGAATGAAGTCTAACGTGTACAGAATACTGGCAGAGAGTAAAACGAAGAGAGACGAAAGTAATGAGAAGTAGCAGAAATGAGAACGGCCAGAATCTTAACATGAGAATTGGGGATCACGAAGTAGACTAAGTTCATGAATTCTGCTATCTAGGCTGCAAAATCACCCATTACTCACCAAGCCAGGAGGACATGAAAAGCACATTAGCACTTGACAGAAGAATATTTCTTACCAAGACAAATCTGCTAGTACAAACGTTGACCTTAATACGAGGAAGAAATTTTCGAGAGAGTACGTTTGGAGCACAGCGTTGTATGGCAGTGAACCATGGACTGGAAGAAATGCAGAACAGAAGAGAATCGAAGCATTTGAAATGTGATGTTGCAAGATAATGTTGAAAATTAGGTGGACTGATAAGGACAGAGGAGGTTCTCCGCAGAATCAGAGAGGAGAGGAGTAAATGGAAAACACCGACAAGAAGAAGGGACCCTATGATAGGACACCTGTTAAGACATCAGGGAGCTGTAGAGAATAAAAACTGTAGAGGAAGACAGAGACTGGAATATGTTAAGCAAAACAGTTGAGGACGTAGACTGCAAGTGCTACGCTGAGATGAAAGTGTTGGCGCAGGATAGGAATTCGTGGCGGCCGTGTCAAACCAGCAGAAGACTGATGACTAAAAAATAAAAATAGTCCAAGCTTTCGTACTTATACTTGGTGCGTGGGGCGAATTAGTATATTTTGTTGCGAGAAGCTTGGTAATTATTCGCCAGTTTTCAGTTGAATACCGGTGCGTGAGATGAAGTATGGTACAGGAAGTAAAACACTGATCTTACCTAACACTTAGACGTGAAGTAGTTTTCAACGTCTACCCGAAATTCGTCTTTAAACCAACACCTGCAGGATTCTTCAGGTAAATAAATGAATTCTGATGATTTTTGAAGCAGGCACGCAATTTTTGAAAGACAACTATTTTTTCAGATCTTTCAGCTTGATTTAATAAAATGACGAAAAGTGGTAAGCAGTGAACCGTTGAATCATTAGTACACGTCATTACAGTCAGTCACACTTTATTCTGATCAAGTTAACTACTCTCTTCCCTACTAAATCTTAAAATCTATTGCAAAAGAGTACAGGTGCTGCGTCATCTCCTGATAAGTTTTCGACCTATAAATGTAACTGTCTCAAGTTATAACGTTAGCGAATTAAGCAAAATATTAGTCACCTCTTTAAAAGAGAACACTGGTCGCTTTGAGGCACAGTAGCTGGTGTAAGAGTGGAACCAGTTGGTCATGTGACCTAACAGTGATGTGTATGTCCCTCGGTGTTAATGGAATCACTGGAGTAAGATGCTACGGCGTGGAGAGATGGCAGGGTGGCATAAAGCTGTTATATTTGGACGTGCCCATGACCACACTGTATTGAGGCTACGCCATTTTTAAACGGTCAACATGGACTGTACAAAGTGTCAGAATGTCGTATCACTCGCAGGCCTAAGAACATGAACTATGATGTTTCTCATCACACATGATGACCAACTGGGCCTTGTATTTCTACATCTTCATGATAAGAATGCTATGGAGACTTCCTTCTTCCGAACTGACAACAACCTTGTTCAAAGGACTGGACGCTTGCGTTCCTCCTGGTTTGACAAACACTCAGCCTGTCTCATGTTGACTGGCTCACCAAATCACCAGATCTTAATCCAGTGGAAAATGTCTGGGACTATTTATAACAGCGGGCGAGGCACGAAATTTTGTGTGTTTATCCATTGTGGATACAGGACTGCGGCTGGTCAAACATTTAACAACAAAATTCTCCAGATAGCCTTGCGATTTGAGAAGACGTTTTACTTTATTTTCACAACCAGTTTCGGCAATTCAATATGCCACCTTCAGGCCCCATATGCACCTTTGTACAGACATTCAAATGGGTCGAAACTGGCATACTGGAGCCATAAGTATCTAGATGTCGTGAATTCGTACTTCAAGTGCTACCTTCGAAGACTTGACAACAACTCGGCTGGGCCTAAACCTCCAATAGTAGCACCCCTTTGCCTCCCGTGCATAGCCGTGATGCACCTGCAAGGTGCTTTATCAGTTTTTACCAGCTAAAAAATTTTCGAATCCTTTCGACGCTTTGTAAATCCATGGATAAAACATTGCGTAAATAATACACTTTATTGCACTTTAAAGTGAACAAATAACATACGTACTGTGGAAGTACTGAAATCTGACTGCCAGATTACCTGCGCGTACGCGTGACTAACGGAAGGCTAATCATGAATGTAAATGTGTGGCATACCTGAAGAAAATAGTGGACTCTCTTCTCTCTGGATCGAGGACATTATAACGCCAACGGGCTATATCAAAAGGTATTACCGTGTCCTGGAAGGGACTAATTATTTTTCAGAGACGCTTATTTCTGCCTGCTTTAGCATTCTTCTTGCTGATAATTTTTTCAATACTGAACTTGCTGTATTTGGCCATAATTACGAAACATAAAATGCATGTAACTCTACCACGCTGTTGTTAGAGTCAGGCATGAAAAGTATTTATTATTTGGTAGTGCATTATTCGAACTCTACCGAACCATTAATACTGAAACACGAGTAGCAGTTATGACGGTCTTTAATAAAATAAACGTTAATTCTTACCGTTTTACAACAAGAGCGGTTAACAGCATTGTTAAGACAGGATGAGAGAATCTTTTCTCTTACATGTAGAAATGAACTGGAATGGCAATGATAAATAATCCGTTAATGTCACTAAAACTACCAGTCCGATTCGCTTAAAGGCTGGATAGAGGTTTATCCGTCTCTTGCAGCCTTTGAATAACTAACTGGATATTAGTAAGTCGGAAATAACTAGCATAGTCGGATGCCAAAAACTACCATCCTATGAAAATATAAAGCACGGATAATTTGAATTTATGTATTTTCTACTGAATCTGCATGGTAGCAGATGAACCACGACACCAGCAGAGCATAATAACACCGTCGATACAAAACGTTTCTCAAAATATTCGCTATTCTAAGGAACCTTCTGAGATTCTACACCTACGTCTAGGTACATACTCCGCAAACCAATGTACAATGCGTGACGGACGGTACGCTGTACCATCGGTAGTCATTTACTTTCCTTTTCCATTCTCAAACAGAGCGACAGAAAACTGTCTATATGCCTCTATATGATTCCTAGGTTCTCGTATCTTCGTGGTCCTTACGCGAAATGTGTGCTGGCGGGAGTAGAAGTCTCCACAGTCCGCTTCAAATGGCGGTTCTCTAAGTGTTCTCAGTAGTGTCCATGAAAAAGAACATCGCCTTCCCTCCACTGATTCCGATTTGTGTTCACGAGGCGTTTCCGTAACACAAGTTGTTCTAACCAACTGGTAACGTATCTGGTAGTCCGCCTCTGAATTGCTTCGATGGTTTTTTTAATCCGATCTGCCACGGATCTTAAGCACTCTAGAAGTACTAAAGAAAGGGTCGTACTAGTGTCCTATATGAGGTCTCCTTTGCAGATGAAGCACGCTTTCTTAAAATTCCCCCAATAAACAGAGGTCAACCTTTCGTCTTCCCTACTATAACCCCTACATGGTCGTTCCATTTCATATAGCCTTGCAACGTTACGCCCAGATATTCCATCAATGTGACTGTCAAGTAGCATACTACTAGTGCTGCATTCGAATATTATGGCTCTGTGTTTCCTACTCATTTGCACTGACTTGGATTTTTCTACATTTAGAGCTTCTGGCATTCATCACAGCAACCAGAAATTTTGTCTAAACATTTTCTATCCTCCTACAGTCACTCAGCGACGACACCTTCCCGAACACCACAGCTTCATCAGCAAACAAGCACAGATTCGGATGCTACTCAAGGTCACACAATACCTGTGCAATATAATAAAACCATAGAACCATCTGTTTCACAAAACGATCTACATTTTCACGTGAAATAAAGACAAAGAATCCTCTGTTTAATACGAGAACACACGGCGGTGACTTCATCTCGATGACATAGAGTACAGCGAATTCTTGAAAATGACTTTACCACTCACAAACTTTCTGAATCTAATTTATATCCTTTACCAATGTGGTCATTGTTTTCCAAGCGACTGCAGAAGGCAATCAAATCGAAGTCGATCCCTTGCGACAGTAACTAACGGTTATTGCTTGTATAGCTGTTCTTCTAAACAGCAGTCCATACGAGCAAATCAGCTGCGCCTTTGGCTGCGGTTACTTGTACCTTATGTGCTTTGGCTATGCACGGCTCTGTTTAAAAAGAATAGCTCGATGTAGTCATAGGGTCAAGCCATGCACATCTGCTTTCACCCCTCGTAGCTAACTGACTGCAAATAACTATCTGTAGCTGCGATCCTGCAGTCAAGGGCTATGCGTTGGATAGAACTGCGAGTTAACAAAATACACAGAAATAGCTATGGAATAAAATTTACATGAATAATTGAATGAAAAGGGATCTATTCTAACATGTGTAACTGATGTGAACGACATAGAATTATGTTCAATAATGTTTGTTCACCGGGATATGGTCCTATGATGTTCAGTTAAAATGTTCTGTTCATATTGTCACCAATAAGCCATTAAGTACTTTGCATGTGGGGGGTCGCCATGAGTGCAAGAAAAAAATTGCTGCGATATAATTGGCGTTTAGGATCACTCACGAATGGCAGCCTAACAGATTTGTAGTGTTCCCCTAGAATTCGCATGTAAAATTGACCTAGTCTGTTTTAAAAAAAGTCCATTTAGTGTGTCTATGGGAAATGATGTTAAGCATCACTTTATGCTGTTGCCCAGTCGCTCCAAGTGTGATACGGCAGACCCACTCACTCCAGCTATTTCAGTGATCAACAACGTCCTCTACACACAGAAAGCCATCATTTTCCACTGTCGTTTTCCATTGCTCTTACTTCTCTCTTACTGTCCTCAGCTCCACAGAGCTTTCTGAACGTTATAAAATATTAGTTTACTAAAGCTTTATCAATTTGTGAATTCAAAGCTCTCTGTCCTGTTGCTTTAAGGGTAAGATATTTGTTTCCTTGTATAAACATAATTCGTAGGTGGGCAGTGTGCTTCATTTATCCAGCAAGATTTAGGATCTTCTCTGTGTGATGTTCATAATATGGCCTTTACTGCCACTCCTCACCGCCTCGAGTGATCGTGATTGGTATATCAGTATAAGTAGAACTGAGTACGATGCTTTCGTGGTTATACAGAATAGATTCTCCTTTTGTTTGGACTGTTAGAGAAACTGATGAACAGATCAGGTGTGCTAGATGTACTACCACAAGGTTATTGTTTATAGCGACGACGTCAATACGTGCCTAAAACCCAGCAATCTTGATCTCTGTATACGTTAAAAACTGCAAAACTACTCAGGTCGTCACAATATATGGCATCCACAATGAAGAGGGAGTCTTCAGGGAGAGGAAGTGAACTACCTGCGGTTTGCCGCAGGCTTTGCAATTCTGTCAAAAAATTCAATGGATTTGCAAGATCAGTTTAACGGAATGGACGGTGTCGTGAAAGGATCTTACAGCACGAATATCAACGAAACATAAACGAGGTTAATGGAATGTAGCCAAATGAATTAAGCTAAAACTGACGGAGTGATTAATGAATGAGACACTAAAAGTAGTATATGAGCTTCCCTATTTGAGCAGCAGAATAACTGACGAGGCCAAAACAGAGAGGATACAAAATGCAGACTGGCTGTAGGAAGAACATCATTTCTGAAAAAGAGAAAGTTGACAACATCAAATATAGATTTGTTAGGAAATTTTTTTGTGACATTTATATGGAGTAGCCTTGTATGGAAATGGAACATGGATGAGAAGCAAGTGAGACAAGAGGACAATACATGCTTTTGACGTGTGGTGCTCCAGATAAATGTTGAAAATTAGATGGGTATATCGAATTACTAATGAGGACATACTTAATCGAGTTAAGAACTATGTCACAATTGAAAGAAGGTTGCTGTTTATAAGACTCGTCCTGATGCTTCGAAGAATCATTAGTATGGCAGTGGAAGGAAATGTGTGGAGGGGAATCGGGGGCTTGAATGTAGTAAGCTGGTTCAAAAGGATATATGTTTCAGCTGCTACGCAGTTTTGCAGAGGATAGGCTAGAGTTGCTTCAGATCAGTCGTTGAACGATAACAATGGTAGCGATTAAGGTCGTAAATGTATATAGCCGTTTCCTTATAAATGAAATAGCATGTCGAAAAGCAATGCCCGTGAATCTAATCTCTCAAAGTAAAAGAATGAATTACACGTTGTGGAAACTTCAAAAATAAACATCGGCTTAAAGGCGCTACAGTCTGGAACCGCGCGGCCGCTACGGTCGCAGGTTCGAATCCTGCCTGGGGCATGGATGTGTGTGATGTCCATAGGTTAGTTATGTTTAAGTAGTTCTAAGTTCTAGGGGACTGATGACCTTAGAAGTTAAGTCCCATAATGCTCAGAGCCATTTGAACCATAAACAGCGGCAGCTTTTCTAATGGCGACCTCGACATATATACAGCTTCGCAATTATTTGCTTGGGCAAAAACTGTAATATTTTTCTGTTTTTCTGTCACATACTAGGGGACAAACACGTAACTTCCATTTTCTTTCTCGTGTACGCGATTATTCCGATCCATGTCTCAAGTAAACTATTTACTGTGTATGAAGCAATGTTATCGTTTCATCATATGAGAGCGCGACGAAAAGGCTTCCAATTATTCCGACGTAGATTGAGTTTATTCTCCGAATTTCGATGCGTGTCTATAACGAATTACAATATTTGACCTGCATGTTTTCAAGTGAGTTTGTACACTCTCAGGCATAAATACTTACAGCAACATCGCGCGGGTTAGCCACGCGGTCTCAGGCGTCATATCACGGTTCTCGCGGCTCCCCCCCTCCCCCCTTTGCGTCGGAGATTCGAGAACCCCCTCCCCCCGTCCATGGGTGGGTGTGTTATCCTTAGCGTAAGTTAGTTTAAGTTAGATTAAGTAGTGTGTAAGTCTAGGGACCGATGACCTCAGCAGTTTGGTCCCATAGAGGCTTACCACTTACAGCAACACGATCGTTAAGTGTCTTTCCTGCCCCGCAGCTAAAGCTGCACAACAAAAAGAAATGATCAGTTTTAAAGAGGTCATATTTTACCAACAAGTGTCGTATTGTTATAACTAAAGTGCAGCTTCTTACAGAGGTCCACTGAGGACAGTAAGTATCCCATGCCACCTAACCTTGGCAGCTATTCTAATGCGTTAAAGGTGAATCGTTTTACACTGGAAAAAAATTAGTTTTAGGTTTGGCCACGACGTGAAAATCTGGCGTTGTGAATGCAAGGAAGACGAATAGAAATGTTTCCATGTGTAATGGATTGGGATGTAGCAGTAAAGGTCAAACAAGTAGGTAGGAACATAATGTTGATTTTGAAATGGAGCACCGCTTAACAATTTGTTCAGTGCGAGCACCGGAGAGATCGACTAGATGCAGAATCCGTAAAATGAATTGATGAATGGCAGTTCCCTTGGAATCTGAGCAACGCGTTCGTGTATATTGGCCATCAGATCAGGAAGAGACTGATCATGTTCCTGCTAAACTCATTCCCCAGAGCCAAAAGTGTGTGGGTTCAGATTCGATGATCTCGCATGTCATGCATCTGGAAAAAGATTGGAAATTTGTGGTAAGTGCTATGGGACCAAACTGCTGAAGTTATCTGTCCCTAAGCATACACACTACCTACGCTAACTTTAACTAACCTACGGTAAGTACAACACACATATCCACATGCCCGAGGGAGGACTCGAACCTCCGACGTGGGGAGCCGCGTGAACCGTGACAAGGCCCCCCTGACCACGCAGCTACCCTGCGCGGCTGGCATCTGCAAAACGTTTAGAGGTAACACGTTTGTGGAAAGTCGCATTACGTAGATCTTCCACTGGCGAACGACATGAGGCGTTGCTCCGTCTAGCATGAAAACTGTGGTTTCCACACTGTTGCGCTCTTCGAAAGCGGTAATTTCATGCCGAACAAGGAGGTCTCCATGAAATGCAGACGTCACGGTACCCGATAGACCCTCTTCATGTATTCTCGTCGAAGGGGAACGGAGCCAGAGAAAAGGTGCCTCTGAATCGACGCCACTCTGTAACGTATGGCGAGTGCAATGGCACAACAAGCGGTTTAACAGTAAACCAAATTCGGCAATTCTCTGTATTAACTGAATCCTATAACCTAAAATGTCCCCAGTCACTCCATAGAGGCGCGCGGTGTTGCCGCGCGGTATCAGGCGTCTTGTCATGGTCTACGCGGCTCCCTCACGTAGGAGCTTCGAGTCCTTCCTCGGGCATAAGATCTTACCAAAAATTTCCAATTTCCACACCATAGAATATTGTTCGCCGATGTGTCATTTACTTCGATGCGTGCCAGAAACCGAAGAGCAAATTCAGAACGTTCCTGCAGATCATCATTTCAATTGCTGCACCGCCTGGAGTTTGTGCAGGTACCTGCCTAATACAGACCGTAAAATTTTCGGTACTGTTGACCATGGGATGGACAATTCTCGTGGCACTGCACGTGCTGCATGGTCAGTTACAGAAACAGCAACCTTCTCAATACCTACAACCGGGATATTACGAATTCCTCTTCCAGGTGCCACACCAAGCTCACCGGTGCTTTATAATTCCATTGGCATCTTCTTTAAACCATTTAATGACACTGGGACTCGCCTGACCTTTCAGTCGCCGATACATGCAGCACTGCAATTCCTGCCATTCACGTAAAACAGCTTAAATAGCAGTGTTCGATCTTTCTTCTCGCTAGCGATACCGTTCACTCACGCTATGCCTATGAAACGAAAAACAGTGCAGAGCGCGTGGTTTTCACCAGGTGGCCAAAACTGTAACTAATTTTTTCCAGCGAAATCGGTCCCACATTAACGTGTAACAACATTCTACTGCCACACGATAATTGCAACCCACATTGGACCTTCTTGAGTAGCTGCACGTTAATCATAACCACCCGGGATTTTGTTGTTGGCTGGAATCGTTACTGTGAAAACGAAGAAACCATCTCAAAATTAAAAAAAAAATTCAATCGAAATTCAAGATTTTTTCAGAGTTTGTGTTTAAATGACATACTCGTTACATGGCTGCGGCACTGAAAATGTTACTTAATACTTTTGAGTGCTGAGTCAATATTCTATTCCTAAAATTTGTGGTCAGTTACCACCTAGATTGTTACAGATGTCCTCCAACGTGTACCTTAACGTTTCCATTTGCTGTATGAAACACCCTTCAACCATTCTCTTCGGTTTAAAAATGTGCTGTAGCTAAATGCGCTTACTTGTAATGATAGTTTTGATTCAGGGTAGAAAAAATAATTCTGGTAAATTTCATTGCTACTAGAATATTAAATGTTTTAACGGTAAGTGTTAGGTCAATATATGATGTAGTATTTCTTACACTATGAGTAAAACAAAAGTTATTATATTTCAAAATACCTAACAGAGACAACCCAGTTTTTTTTAAATACTTGGCGAACGAAGGTGTTTCACGCACGTTTCGGTCCTTTCGCCCACGTGTACCCGGACGGCGACCTAGATAGGAATTCGATATCATATTTTCTTCCTTCCGTCACGCAGTTTGGCGAGTTATCCTTTCCACTTTGCAACAAATTTGCCCCAATTTCAGCACAACAGATGAAGTTTCAGACCAAGTTTTATATCAAGATGAGAGAAACTTTCCTTGTTGACGCTGTTCTAAAAGAGGCGAGAGAAACTCGAACATTATGTTACCTTTTCCCGTTAGAGTTAACGCTGTCGACGCCCTGTTTAGAGAGATGCATAATTTATAAGTCTCTTCTTGGAAGGTCTTTGGCTTACAGTTTTTTTTATGCCGGCGGAAGTAGCAACTCTGAAGAATACTTCGCGTCGTAGGCATGAAATATAAAATATAAAATTCAGGCGTATTTGCATATGAGATATATTCAACTGATAAGCATATTACGTATCGAGTAGTTGAAAGAAGTGTAAAACCAAATTAAGGAAAACTAATTCCGATCATACTGTTTAAATAAATGTTCCGGCGTACCGTACGTTACACAGAGGAGAACTGCTTTGTTAACAACATGTTAAGTTGAAATGTTTTTGGCTCCTATGTTGTGAAACTGGATTAATATTAATTTCATTCAGTAGACGTACAACTAATACGGCGTAAACATTATAAAATGGTGTAGCTGATGTTTGAATAATAAATAAACAGTACTTCTGCCTATTTGTCTTAGTTTTGGCAAATTGTTCGTATGAATCTACACGAACATCTACATTTATACTCAGCAAAACACTGTAAAGCGCATGGCAGATGGTGCGTCTCGTCGTACCTGCTATTTAGGCTTTTTTTCTTGCTCCATTCACGTATGGAGAGCAGTAACGATGTTTGCTTAAATGACTCTGTGCATGCTGTAATCAGTGTACTCTTGTATTTTGACTAAAGTTCAGTCTTGATCACATCATGTATGTTTTAATGATATAGGTAACCGGTTTCGGTACTTTCTACAAAACCATCATCAGACCTGTGGATAAATTTTAAGAAATACTAGATACCAATCTTTAAATAAAATGAAAATGTCTAATGATGTCAAAATTTAACAAGATAAAATAAAATTAATTATACCCATGGCTCCCTTAGGATGGTAGGCGGAGCTCTCCTCGCTGCTACGCAGTCCAACTGATGGTAATGAGTGCTGAGCACGAGCTTAAATATGCAGAGGCTCCGCCTACTTCCTGTCACACTACTTCACAACTGCCAATCAGCGTTCATAATATGACGCCACCGTCAAAGTATAAAAGTAGGAAATACACTAATAACATAAAATTGATTCATTTAAATGTCTGATTAACAGATAGTTAGTATGTCTACAACTTATTTATATTTTGGATAAAAACAGTGAACTACCATGTGTAATAGTTGTGCCCTCTATGGGCAACCTCAATACTATTACAGTGCCAGTTACATCAAAGATGTGAAAGTCCTTGGCGTTGTGGTATATATCGATTATACCGAGTCGCCTACATCACAATTGTATCTTTGTTGGATGCTGCAGAATCGTCTTATTTTAACTGTAGTTTTTATAGCAATATTCTTTATAGCAGTAGGGTAGCAGCCAAGAGTACGTTCCACATTATGTATATCTGAATAACTTATGAGACTGCTGATTAAATTTTTTAAAATCATCGATCTAATAGTGTTTATAATAATCAATGTCAATTTAATAATTTTTTTATGTTGTGCAGCATATTTTACATACATTGCTTTTGCCATGGGTATAACTAGTCTTATATTTTTAAAAAACAAAAGAGTAGATGCTTTTATTATAAAATTTCGTCAAAAAGGTCGTAATAATATTTTTCGCGAAAATCTAATTGTTCACTGAGCAGCATTGATGATTTGGTTTTCAAATGAGCATATATCTCGATTTCTTCTAGGGTATTCATAAGCAAGCCTTTATTTGCATAATGAAGAACATGTAAATTCTGTTGTACTGTCCCCTCAGCATGATTATTGAATGCTATATGATGGCCAAATACAGACTTTGTTCGTGAGGTACCCGACGTATGTTCTTTGTACCTTACTGCAAAATTTTCGACCTGTTTGGCCGATATATATTTTCTCACAGTCTCTACATTGGATCTTGTACACTCCTGATCTGGTAGATTTTCCATTATCTTTACTTACGGTATGTATCCAAAATATAAATAAGCTGTAGACATACTAACTATCTGTTAATCAGACATTTAAATGAATCAATTTTATGTTATTAGTGTATTTCCTACTTTTATACTTTGACGGTGGCGTCATATTACGAACGCCGATTGGCAGTTGTGAAGTAGTGTGACAGGAAGTAGGTGGAGCCTCTGCATATTTAAGCTCGTGCTCACCACTCATAACCATCAGTTGACTGTGTAGCAGCGAGGAGAGCTCCGCCTACCATCCTAAGGGAGCCATGGGTATAATTAATTTTATTTTATCTTGTTAAATTTTGGCATCATTAGACACTTTCATTTCATTTAAAGATTGGTATCTAGTATTTCTTAAAATTTATTCACAGGTCTGATGATGGTTTTGTAGAAAGAACCGAAACGGTTACCTATATCATTAAAACATACATGATGTGATCAAGACTGAACTTTAGTCAAAATATAACAATTAATTGATCACTGCTTTCCAAAAATGTTTACCAAAAGTGTACTCTTGCCTTTCCGATCATTCTGGAGTGATACGTAGGGCTTAACTTGAAGTTCGTTCTATAAACTTTGTAAGTAGACTTTCGCGGGATACTTTACATATTCAGGTGTCTGTCAGATCAGTTGCTTCAGCATCTCCGTGATAATCTCTCAAGAGTCAGACAATTTGTGCTGCCATTCTTTGTATACATTGAATATTCGATGTTAGACTCACGTCGGTTCGAGTCCCACACACTTGGGCAATATTCTATGATCTATTAAGCACGACTGATTTGTATACAATCTGGTTTATAGACTTATTCCTACCAATGAAAGGCAGGCTGCCACTAGCTTACGTACTACTAATCTTATGTGATTGTTCCATATCATATCCCTACAAATTGTTACAGTCAGGCATTTCTAAGAGTTGACCGGTTACTGATGTAGTTATACGATACTTCGTTTGTGAAGTCCAGTACTTGGCATATCTGACAATTAAAACAAATTTCCAAGCTTCTCGCGACTTTGCAATAATATTATCAGACCCGGCTGAATATTTGCACAATTGTTTTCAGGTTGTACTCATTCATCAGCTTTTATGGCCTCATTCGACCACTCCTGTCAGTCATTTTTTGATTATCTTCTTCAATAAGTTTTCTTTCCGAATTGACAAGTACCTTATCATTTGTTATGATCTTTTTTGTCGTTCCTCATCTGTAAATAAGCTTTTCGTTGAAGGTCGTTTGTCTACTTTTGTTCTGAATATTACATTATGCCGGCTGGGGTGGCCGAGCGGTTCTAGGCGCTACGCCGGCCGCGGTGGTCTCGCGGTTCTAGGCGCGCAGTCCGGAATCGTGCGACTGCTACGGTCGCAGGTTCAAATCCTGCCTCGGGCATGGATGTGTGTGATGTCCTTAGGTTAGTTAGGTTTAAGTAGTTCTAAGTTCTAGGGGACTGATGACCACAGCAGTTGAGTCCCATAGTGCTCAGAGCCATTTGAACCATTCTAGGCGCTACAGTCTGGAACCGCACGACCGCTACGGTCGCAGGTTCGAATCCTGCCTCGGCCATGGATGTGTGTGATGTCCTTGGGTTGGTTGGTTTAAGTAGTTCTAAGTTCTAGGAGACTGATGACCTAAGAAGTTGAGTCCCATAGTGCTCAGAGCCATTTGAACTATTTTTCTTACATTATGCCGCGCTGTCTATGGCCCCTTGTCACGGTCCACGTGACTCCCCCGTCGGAAGTTCGAGTCCTCTCTCGGGCATGGCTGCCTGTGTTGTTCTTAGCCTAAGTTAGTTTAAGTTAGATTACGTAGTATGCAAGCTTAGGGACCAATGACCTCAGCAGTTTTGTCCCATAGGACCTTACCACAAATTTTCGAAAAAAAATATTCTTTCTTTTATGTTATCCAATTTCTTCAAATTTTCTGTTTTGTTTTGCAAATCGTCCAGGTTTAGTTCTAGCTTTTTCATATCCTCTATGATTTCTATTATCCTCCCTACTTGTTGCTTCATCTCCTAAAATATGTCTATAACTTTTCTCGGTAATTTGCTTTCTGGTGTCCTCATAAGGTAACAAAAAGAAGAGATCCTTTTCTTCTGTATGTTATGGGGCTCCAGTTCACTGTACACCACTTCATTTGGCGCTGTCCGCCATTGCACATCAATCTGGTATTTCTTATTTAGGCGTATTCTAGGTATTCCTTCCTGTGTTTTTAGGATTTTGTCGATACTGTTTTAGTGCGACCTTGACATGTGCTCAGTTCACAGAATTAAAAAAAAAAAAAATTCAAATGGCTCTGAGCACTATGGTACAATATCTGAGGTCATCAGTCTCCTAGAATTTATAACTACTTAAACCTAACTAACCTAAGGACATCACACACATCCATGCCCGAGGCAGAATTCGAACCTGCGACCGTAGCGGTCGTGCGGTTCCAGACTGAAGCGCCTAGAACCGCTCGGCCACCCCGGCCGGCCACAGAATAACAGCAAGCGTAAATTTTCTATCTAATGGTTCGTAGGCCCTTCTTTGATATTTTTATTTCGAGCTGTACTTTATAGGACGATACCTCTGGATATTTATATTTTCTTTTCTTCTTTGATATATAAAATCTGATGATGCCACAAAAAGGCGAAACGCCTCAGTGAAGAAGAATTTTCGCAATTAAGACTTTTCCATAATTTCCTTTCCTCGGCGATTATGTGGAGAACGTCCTCGATCTTTCACCAGTCCATTCTAACCTTCAACATCCTTCTATTGTACCATATCCCGAATGCTTCGATTCTCTTCTTTTCCGGTTTACCCACAATTCATGATCAACTAGCATACAACGCTGTGCTCCAAAAATGCCTTCTCAGCATTTGTTGCTTAATTTAAGCCTGATGTTTTTTACAAGAAACCTTATTTTTGAGAGGAATACCTTCTTTGCCAATACCAGGCTGCATCGTATATCTTTCCCGATTCGACCATCACGTTTAATTTTGCTTCCAAGGTAGCAGAATTCCATAGTTTCGTTTATCTCATGCTCTTCAATTTGCATGTTACCTTTATCGATAGCATCAGTTTTAAGGTTGAATAACAAGTGTCTTCGTTGGACGTCGGGGCTCTGTTCGATGCTGGATACATCTCTGAATAGAATTCTAGTGAAGCCAACGAGAATACTGGCCGGAGACATTTCTGGAGACGCCCCGCAGTGGTGGGCTACCAAACTGAATATCGCCCACCACATGGCGCGACAACCAGCAGTGATGGGCTGGGGTGCCAATTCCTTTCACAAGAGGACCCTTTCCGTTGTCATTCGCGTCGATGATATTCTACCTGCCGACAGTTTCTCCTCCATGACTTTATGCTTGCCAAACCCTACCTTGGCCAGCAAAGCCGTCGGATCTCTACCCGACAATATTTGTAGCACTGTGGGCAGATTTCTCCAACCATCTCAGGATTTTGTCAATCTGACGCACCAGTTGAACAGAATATGGCACTGTATCCATCATGGGTATATCCAACAATTCTATCAATCAATAAGGGCCTGAGGTGGACCAACGCCTTATTGACTTGTTCAGTTTGTGAAGCTCTTTCTTTCGAATAAATCATTGAAGTTTTCTGAAACTGTCATGAGGTGTCCGTTTGTGCGTGTACATCACATCTACTATTTGCGTCCCATTCGGATGATTCTTTCTTGGTGCGTCTCTTTTTTTTTAATTTTAATTTTTAATTTTTTTATCTTCTTTCTTTTATCTTCTTTCTTGCCAGCAACATGGATGCATGAGCTGTTAAGCTGACTGTGCGATAGTTCACGCACTTATCTGCTCTTTCTTTGTGATTACGTGAACGATGCTTTTACTGTTGTCAGATCCTGGGTCTCAAGACGCTCCTGATTTCTCTTTAAATAGATCGTCTGATAATTACTTTCTAAGAAGTAGAGGCGAAAGACTACGTCCATTACACACTTTTTAATTAGAGCTATTCATTCTTGGTCTTCCACCTTTATTATTCCCTCTTGGTTATTGTAATACACTGCCGTTTGTAAAAAGTGCAAAACCGAGAAGGAACTACCCGAATAGCACCGCACTTGGTGGAAGTGGCGACGGGTGTGCAAGCAATACGTGATACGATTCTCAGCGGGATGGGGTACTCGTAGGCCGAGCAGAGCCCTCTACAGTCGGTCCGACAGAGTCGGTGTTGCGTCCAGTGTAGTCGGTGCAGAGCTGTCATAGAAGGTGGAAACAATACAGTGAGTGCCAATATTCCTCGTCGACGTCATGTGAGTGAGTTCGGACGAGGCAGAATGATCGGTCTCCGGGAAACGGGTTTGTCATACCGTGACATTTATGTTCGCACAGGGCATGCTGCTACGATAGTGATGCGTGTGTGGAAGCAGTGGAGAGATAAAGCGACGAGCGGGAACTTGTCCACGGAACATGACCACAGCACGGGATGACCGTCATCTTGTACGCATCGTCATTACGGTCCCTACAGCGTCATCCACAGTGTTGGTTTGTCGCTGATGCACTGCAACAGGTGTGAATTTGTCTGCATCGGCGGTTCGTCGCCGTCTGCTGCAGGTTGGACTGGTTGCAAGCATGCCATTACGTCGCCTTCCATTGTCCAGAAACCACACGCTCCTCCGACCGCAATGGGCACTTGAACACCGTCACTGGGGTGCTGAGTGACAACATGTAATCTTTTCTGATCAGTCCCGCTTCAATGTGTCCTACAGTGATAGCCGCATACGTGTCCGGCGATACCGTGGTGAGCGCAACGGGGAAGGTCTGCATTGTGAAGCGCCATAGCGGACTAACACCAGGTGTGATGGTTTGGGGCGCCATTGGTTACAACAACCGATCTCGCCTCGTACGTATTACGTGCACTTTGAACAACAACCGGTACCTAACGGAGGCTGTGGAGCCTGAGGTACTCCCCCTGCTTCAGGCATCTCCACAGGCCACATTTCAACAGGACAATTCCCGGCCATATGTTGCGAGGAATGTAAGGCCTTCTTCGAAGAGCGACGGGTACCACTGCTTCCTTGGCCTGCACGTTCGCCAGACATGTCCCCATCGAACATGTATGGGATATGGTTGGTCGGCACCTGGTGCGTCACGGTCCTCCAGTAACAGGTGTCACGGATTTGTGGGCTCGGATACAAACTACGTGGAGGGATATCCCTCAGGAACATATTCACAATCTCATTGATTCAATGCCATGGCGTATAGCAGCTCTAACTGCGACGCGTGGTGGCCACGCGACATACTGAATAGTAGAGCTCAGAGGACATGTACAGATTTGCAAAGGTAATCATTTGTTATTTGTCATATACCTGACCTGTGATATTAAATTAATTGAAATCATGCGTTTCCTTCTTGGTGTTGCAATTTCCACAAACGGTAGTGTATATTGTGCATTACTGTGTTTTTTTTACTGCTTACACCTGTTTTCCCGAGAAAAGGGGAGGTTTTACACCGCTTTACATTATCGAACTCATTTTTCTAAGTCGACATATCTTGATTTTTCTTGAGTCTTGTTTCCATTATCAAGTGGACCTTCAGAGCTGTCTCTCTGGTTCATTTATCTTTCCTAAAACAAAACTGTAAGTCAGCTAAAGGATTCTCATTTTTTCTTTTTACGTTCTCTTGTACATTGTTCTTGTCAGCGACGTGTACGAATGAGCTGTTAACCTTATCGTACGATAGTTTTCACTCTTTTCTGCCCTTGCTATCTTCAGGACTGTGTGGATGATACTTTTCCTATTCTCTTATGTATTATTTCTCAAGACCTTTCTTATTTCTTTTTAAACAGGCGTCTTACTTTGTAAGAAGCCGAAACCTGTTAAGATGACGCTTGTGTGACCTGAGACTGAAAAAAGAGCTGTAGAAGAAAAATATTTTCATCTCCGACCGACTGTTATCTACTCCTTCAGATCTACTCAGTTTAGGAACTGCCATCATCTACATAACTTTGCAGCTGAACGTTAAAACTTCCGGTATTATCACATGTTTTTCATTTCCGTCCCCGGTACTTTTCCATCAGAGCCGTATTCCATGCGTACCGATTTTTTTTATTGGGAGACCCTCACCTTTTTCATGTGAACATGACGCACAGTGTAACCCTAATTTAAGTCTTTCACTTACGGTCGTCGTGGGAAACGATTCGCAAACCTCAGACTTACGAGACAACGATGTTACCTCGAACCAACAGCGGTCAACATACACAGTGTGTTCCAGTTCCTTTGGAACAGACTGTGTGATATCCCAAATTGCAATGCTATGTCGTGGTGAGTTGCGCCGCTACGATCCTTGAAGTTTCAAAACCCGCTTTGTAGAAAGTCAACTTTCTAGAATTTTCTGAAACAGGCGTCCTGACACCGAATGCAACACTACGTGTCTGACAGTCGTCGGGAAATGGCAGTGAAGCTACGTCAAGTTTTTTGAGTCCTCCAGCGATTGAGGGCGAGATTCGTCAATAAATGTTATCTTCATCTTGGACTCAAGAGCGTGAGACAGCGGCTGGTCGGTGACGTGTAATAATGCTGTATCAAGAGCCGTTTATATTGTTTCATCAGGCAACCAGTTTCGACGTTCCAAGCACGTCATCTTTAGGCCAGTCACAAGTACCACTCGTGCATATAGAAGACAGGGAAGGAATTTTCGTACCTGGTTCCATAGATCTCCGCTCTTCATGAGCATGTTTGAAGAACACTTGTTGTTCTTGGTGTAACTCATACGACAGACCTTAAGATGATATGACTGGAACGTCGAAACTGCATTCCTAATAAAAAACTGCGAAAAATAACGGGTGTTGGTTCGGTGTTATTACATAGGAATCCGTCGAGTTCGACCTTGATACCGAGAGGCAGGTTCCCGATTGCTCCTCCGTAACGACACACAGCGAAGACTGTGCCGAGTTTATGGCCTGAAAATGGATCATAGATCTGGATCACATGATGATGATGATGGCGTTTGGTTTTTTTAGGGTGTTCAACTGCGCGGTTGTCAGCGCCCGTCCATTTTTCCAATCTTTACTCAGTCCAATCTCTCCACTTTCATGGATGACGATGAAATGATGACAAAATGATGACAACACAAACACCCAGTCTGCGGGCTCAGAAAATCCCCCAACCCGACCGGGAATCGAGTCCGGGACCGCGTGATTCAGAGGCATCCTCTGGACCACGAGCTGCGGACAGTCCTGCATCATTCAACGTAGCAGCCGGATTTGGCCTCAGCCGGCTTCTAGCTGTTCCCCAAATTGAAGGTGGCTATGAAAGGACATCATGACGCATCAAGATTACACAAGAAAACTGTACTACAGTACTAAATGCAACTCCAAAAAACGATAATAGTGACTGTCTAAACACTTTTAAAACGAGAATGAGATTTTCACTCTGCAGCGGAGTGTGCGCTGATATGAAACTTCCTTGCAGATTAAAACTGTGTGCCCGACCGAGACTCGAACTCGGGACCTTTGCCTTTCGCGGGCAAGTGCTCTACCATCTGAGCCACCGAAGCACGACTCACGCCCGGTAGGAGACGAGATACTGGCAGAAGTCAAGCTGTGAGTACCGGGCGTGAGTCGTGCTTCGGTAGCTCAGATGGTAGAGCACTTGAACGCGAAAGACGAAGGTCCCGAGTTCGAGTCTCGGTCGGGCACACAGTTTTAATCTGCCAGGAAGTTTCACCTTTAAAACGATTTCAGCTGCGCTTTGAACCAAGGAGAGCCTATTTTGAAAAAAAAAAAAAAAAAAAAAGGGAAATAGGGCAATTTTGTGAACAATCCACGACTTTTATTCTCCACAGTCGAAATCCTAACACACACCGCTTACGCCGGAGATTACGTGCCCAGCAGGTATGACTGTAAGTGTGAGACTGATATGTTTACTGAGTCACCGTGAGGCTACTACTGGACGGCAGCAGTGGGTGGCGTATTTCATGGGACTGGCGGTTCTCAGTGACGTGGAGGAAAACAAACCATCCTAGTGTCTGTGTGAACGGTTTATATGCGATTTGTTTCGGTGAGTGGATGTGTGCGTGTGTGCGCAAGCGCGCGAGCAGACCAGACCGGGGCAGTTCGGCCAGGGCAGCGTTTAGCGGTCGCTGCTTTTGACAGTTCATTAACTGCGGGCAGGGTTGCGGCTCGCCGCACCGGTCACCGCTCCGTTTGACCCGCGAGGCCGCTTCGGCCCGTCGGCTCGCGGCGCATGCGAAAAATCTAAAACGAATATTCCGGACAATGAGGTAGGGACAGAGGTTTGTATCTACCTCTTGGAGCTCGGCAGAAATCGTATATGTGACTTTTACACCCCTGAGCTACAACTCCTGTAAATATCTTTTGCCTCCACCGTAACGCTCTTCCGTATCTGAGGCTTTTACGCTGGAAAATGAGGCAGTTCCTGACAGGTAAGTAACCACTTCTAATCTTTTCGCTCTAAAATTCTAGTATGCGATAAGCTGACAGTACGTCAGTGTCTGTTTTAAAATCTTTTCAAAATGTTAGGTACAGAGAAATCGCTAAGAACGATTCTTAGTCAAACACGAAGAAAAAAAAGGTTAGGGTCAAACGTCCACGACGAAGTCATTAGAGACAGAGAGTGAATTGCGGACGGGAATCGGTTATGCGCTTCCAAAGAACCCGCAGCATTCGCCTCACTAGAGTAAGGAAGCCTGAATATGGATAGCCTAGTGCGGCTTGGAAAACCGCCGTCCAGAAACAAATCCACTGTCTTAAAGGGTGCATATGTCACTCGTTCTGCTTTCGAGATTATGAACTCTTGGTGATTTTCGGTGTACATAACACGCTCGCTACTTGGCCAACTGAATCACAAATGAAATGGCCGCGTCACGCCATATCGACTTACCGTAACCACCTAGTCCAAATTTCCCTTCTAAAATTTGGATGAGAACTGTATCCACCGCCTTAATGCATTTGTTGAATTTACTCATTGCATTTCTGTTAAATATTCATTGCGATAGTTATTTAAGATACTACAGCAATGCGGCATAGGGCAGAGGCCTGCGATTTTGTTGTTAGTCATTACCCCCTGTGGTAGATAATTATATCATCAATAACACTCGTTTGCTTTCTTATCAAGTTCTGCTCTAAATTAGCTTGGGAGTTGTCTGTAGCACCTGTTCCTCCCTTGCTAGTTATTAGCGAATTATTCAATTGAAAGTTAGCCACAGGACGTATTTCAGCAGTTACGAACTAGTGAAAACATTCTTTAATCTAATATTGTTCGCCTGCCGGTGTGGCCTTGCGGTCTAAGGCGCTTCAATTTGGAACCGCGTGACCGCTACAGTCGCAGGTTCGAATCCGGCATCGGGCATGGATGTGTGTGATGTCCTTAGGTTAGTTAGGTTTAAGTAGTTCTAAGTTCTAGGGGACTGATGACCTCAGATGTTGAGTCCCATAGTGCTCAGAGCCATTATTTGGTATTGTTGTTGTTGTTGTGGTCTCCAGTCCAGAGACTGGTTTGATTCAGCTCTCCATGCTACTGTATCCTGTGCGAGGTTCTTCATCTTCCAGTGGATACTGCAACCTACATCCTTCTGAATCAGTATAGTGTATTCATTTCTTGGTCTCCCTCTACGATTTTTACCCTCCACGCTGCCCTCCAATACCAAATTAGAGTTCCCTTGATGCCTCAGAATATGAACAACCAACCGATCAAGTTGTGCCACAAATTTCTCTCCAATTCTATTCAATACCTCCTCATTAGTTATGTGATCTACCCATCTAATCTTCAGCATTCTTCTGTAGCATTACATTTCGAAAGCTTCTATTCTCTTCTTGTCTCAACCATTTATCGTACACGTTACTCTTCCATACATGGCTACACTCCATATAAATACTTCCAGAAACGACTTCCTGAGACTTAAATCTTTATACTCGATGTTAACAAATTTATCTTCTTCAGAAACGCTTTCTTTGCCATTGCCAGTCTACGTTTTATATCTTCCCTACTTCGATCATCATCAGTTATTTCGCTCCCCAAATAGAAAAACTCATTTACTACTTTAAGTGTCTCTTTTCCTAATCTAATTCCCGCAACATCACCCGATTTAAATCGACTACATTCCATTATCCTCGTTTTGCTTTTGTTGATGTTCATCTTAAATCCTCCTTTCAAGACACTGTCCATTCCGTTCAGCTGCTGTTCCAGGTCCTTTGCTGTGTCTGACAGAATTCCAATGTCAATGGCGAACCTCAAAGTTTTTATTTCTTCTCCATGGATTTTAATTTCTACTCCGAATTTTTCTTTTGTTTCTTTTACTGCTTGCTCAGTATACAGATTGATAACATCGGAGATAGGCTACAACACAGTCTCACTCATTTCCCAACCACTGCTTCCCGTTCATGCCCCTCGACTCTTATAACTGCCATCTGGTTCCTGTACAAATTGTAAATAGCCTTTCGCTCCCTGTATTTTACCCCTGCCTCCTTCAAAATTTGAAAGAGAGTATTCCAGTCAACATTGTCTAAAGCTTTCTCTAATTCTACAAATGCGAGAAACGTAGATTTGCCTTTCCTTAAGCTGTTTTCTAAGACAAGTCGTAAGGTAAGTATTGCCTCACGTGTTCCCAAATTTCCCCGAGATAGACTTCTACCAGTTTTTCCATTCGTCTGTAAAGAATTCGTGTTAGAATTTTGCAGCCATGGCTTATTAAACTGATAGATCCGTAATTTTCACATTGTAACCTTCCCACCGTATTTTCTAAAGAATATATAGCAATACTTAATAGAAATGGGAGCCAAGTGTAACCTCCCCACAAAAATTTTAAAAGAAAATAACGATACTAATTAGAAATGCTGATGGACATTGCTCTAAGCGTAACCTGCCCACAATGAAATGTACTGACAATGGCAACAAAAATGTGAAATACGCAATCTGACTCAAATATAAATTCTTCACAAAATTTAAAGTCCGTTCAGTGACAAGAAAATACAATTAAACCGAAATATCGGTCTTTGGCCCTGTGTAAAACAATCAGAGTTAAAGTCTTACCTCAGAATAAATGGATGTCACATATCTGCTCTTGTTGTTGCGCACCACTTGCAGGAACTGCATTGTAAATAATAATATTCTCTTTTTTTTTTTTGATTCTAGTGAAATTTTTCTTCAAAAGAAGTGGAATGAAATGGGAAGTGCAACGAAGTCTTGAGTTCAATAAAAAATTAAATTTTTGAGAAAATGCTTTTGAAATAAAAAATTATTATTGGGAGACTTGTTGGAGAATAATTACAATAAATAAAATTTTTCATTATCTAATGATTATATTAATTAACAGTATACCTTATTCCTCATCTTGACCATTGTTGCCGACCGCCTACATCACACAACCGCACTGGGCTGCTACTACTGACCGACCGCTCTGCATGACGACTACAGACTGAGTACTGCTCTCAACTAGACAGAGCTACAGACTCGCAACGACTACTCGACAGACTCGCAAAGACTACTGAGAACCGCTCGCAACACTCGCGCGGTCAAGCGCATACTCTCTGGTCACAGATGCTACAATGCCTCGCCATCGCTGCTGCGTTACATACGTGTTTCATAACCCTCCACTGGGGGGGCAAAAATTTGGCAGCGATGGTGAGTCATTTGGACTTGCCAAGCGCGGCAAAATTTTTCTTTAATTAACAAAATTCTACAACTTACAGAATATTTAAATGTTGTGCACACGCACTAAGTACAAAATATACCAGACAAAGACAAAATGTGAGTACAAAACATAGTAGCAAATCAGAAAAGTATATACAAATTATTTGACAGATAACAAAGTGCACAGGCACTGAAAAAATTCTTTAGCATATGCAGAACAAATAAACAGACTGGCAAGAATAATTAGATGTAGTACATAAAGTAAATGTTGTGCACACGCACTAAGTACAAAATATATCAGACAAAGACAAAATGTGAGTACAAAACATAGTAGCAAATCAGAAAAGTATATACAAATTATTTGACAGATAATAAAGTGCACAGGCACTGAAAAAATTCTTTAGCATATTCAGAACAAATGAACAGACTGGCAAAAATATTATATTGACAAGTGACATAAGTGTATTCGCATTGGAGTTCAGCGAATCGAAAAATGTATAACCTATGAACTATGTGGCAAGAATCAGGATAGGAAAGGGAAGGATTGCATCATGGTTGTAGCACTTTAGATTGCACACAGCTGCTCTGAAAGTCCATATCTTTCCACAGAAGTACAACACCAAGTGACACAACTTGAAGTTCTTTTCCCATCAGAATTTATCAGTGTAGCCAAGACACTGAACTGTCGTAGTAATGTTCCATGTTTTCATTTTGGCAGTACATTAGGTACACCAAACAGTGGGACCATAATAATGTCTTCATCGCTCATGGTGGTGGACAGCATGTCGTGTCAACACCACACTCTTACAAGGCACACCAACGTAGAATTAGTGCAAAACCAAAGATAGTGCTCCATGATCACTAGGATAAACAGGACAAATGGACATTGCAGTAATTCAGGGTAGTTAGCTCATAAGGTGAAGGACATTAAGTCACATAATATTGTCAATTACAGTAGTAGTGTGCGGCATTCATAGCCCAGTTATTGAACATTTCTGTACCATGTATGTAGTATTACAGAAAAATGTTCATTAATTGTTTTACATAGAATCAGTAATCTTCTTTTCCTAGTTACAAAGCATTATTAAATAATCGCATTCTTTTCAGTTACAGAGTGTAATTAAGAATCATTAACCTTCTCCTAATTACAGTTAATTAATCATTTGTCATTAATTAATCATTTGTCTAATTACAGTTAATTAATCATTTGTATAATTACAGTTAATTAATCATTTGTCGTTAATTAATCATTTGTCTAATTACAGTTAATTAATTAATCATTTGTAGCCTTAATTAATTACAAAGCATTATTAAACAGTACCATAGTTAATTAATTATGTGTCATTCCAATCTATTAAGAATCATTAGTCTTTTCCTAATTACAAAGCATTATGAAACAGTCACATTCATTTCCAACAACAAAGTATGGCATCGTTAATTAATCATTTGAAATTCCAATATATTAAGAATTATTAGCCTTCTCCTAATTACAAAGCATTATTAAACAGTCACATTCATTTCAAATTACAAAGTATCAACATTGGAAACAAGAGCTAATCAATGGCATAATTAATAACAATTCGTGGAGTGACATTAATTATTGGCACTCAGTGGCCAGCAAGTATTGAATAAAATCATCATTCAGTATTATTCAGATTATTACGAAGTCATTATTAAAAATCAGTTAATTACAGTCATAGCATTAATAATCATGGGCATTACAAGTACTCATTACAATAAACAGTGTTCCTCATTCAGTAGTATTCAGATCATTACAAAGGCATTATTAAAATCAGTTAATTACAGTCAAATCATTAGTAATCACAAGCATTATAAGTGGTAACATTACAATAAACAGTGTTCCTCCTTCAGTAGTATTCAGACCATTACAAAGTCATTATTAAAATCAGTTAATTACAGGCAAATCATTAGTAATCACAGGCATTATAAGTGGTATCATTACAATAAACAGTGGCAGTTATTAGCTAGTGACAAAGCATTATTTTGAATATAATCTCATTAAGAGGTCATTACTCAAGTGACATGCTATTCAGAGTTGATCAGTATTATTCAGAATTTTCTCAAACTGGTATCACTATTTGGGACTGTTAATACATTTTATATTTTTTTATTTTTTTGTTAGCAATGCATCGCGTTGGGATCGATAATTAATTGCTGAAACATAACACTATTTGTTTTTGACCTATTGCTGCAAATGAGGATAGGTAACGTTATTCGTCATGAGTCAGCTGTAGCAAGGTTATGTAATAAGGCAGTACATGTGATCACATTTATAAGCGATAGACACAAATGGGTAAAAAATAAAAATGCAAGTACTAGAACAGGTATAATAACTAACAGGTTTAGTAAGTATCATGAAAAGCTTCTCCTGGAAAAAATACAAAAACGGATTATTGACCTGAAAGAAGAAACGCACACTATGCTGAAAAGTAGTGAACTTCGAATTAACAGGCAGTGAAGTGTGTATAAAAATGTGTTCCATAGCTGTCCTTTCCAAAACTTTCAGTCATCCTACTATGCAATGTAACACCTGCTGTCAAAGCAAACTGCAACAAATACTTAAATAACTACGTAGCATAAATACATTACTTCAACATTATCCTCATCTGTAAAGAAAAAACTTCATTATCCATCACTTCATTATCCATATCATCATAACTTCACCATTATCATCACCTGTAAAGAAAAACTTCATTATTCATAATAACATTTCCTTCATCATTATTCATCAGTATTCACTATCATCTGCAAAAAATCACTTCATTACTCATTACATAACTATTCCTTATCTCTAGCATATTTCATCACTAAAACTAAGATGTGTAGTTCTCTCTGACAGCCTGCATCAATCACCTTGTATTCTGAAAGAAAAAATTAGTTAAGACTGCTATTCTGTGATGAGTATAGTATATTCGTGTTAATGTTTGTTAATCCTGATCCCTTTACTCTTCCTCATAAAGTTATTGCATCTCCTTTCGTTTATTCCGTAGGTGAAATTCCCATTTATGTTAAATTTATTTCTTAGAATCATCATTCCTTTCTGAAAATGATGAACAAAGATTAATGTCTTGCATTTAAATCCTATACCCACTAAATAATGACTGGTTTATGGTGACACAATTAACCATACAGCATAACATGACAGAAAACGTAATATGTCCAAGACATTGACAGTGTTCGGATGCGAAAAAATGTACACAGAATAATACAATGCAGTAGCAAAAAAAATGTGAAACAGTCACGATGTTGAGATGTCATAAGGCAAAAAAAAAATGTCAAAGTCGACTGGTGTGTGTTATATCTTAACTATTTCATAGTGCATACAAACAAAACTGGAGTACAGTCATATACACAAAAAAATGGAAAATGTGCACGGTCTGATGTGTAACGACAAGAAAAGCGACCTGCTAACCTTACCTTGCCGGGCACTTGCCAAGAAAAAAAAATACGATAATCATCAATAAGTAGTCACATAAATATAATTGCAGAAATAGTCGTAAATGTGTAAATTCATCTGGAAAAATATGCACGGTCTGATGTGTAACGACAAGAAAAGCGACCTGCTAACCTTACCTTGCCGGGCACTTGCCAAGAAAAAAAATACGATAATCATCAATAATTAGTCAGGTGAATTAATTGCATTAGTAAATGGCATCATAGTGTGTTGAATCATACAGTGGTTTCACTCAATAAACGGTTTAATGTTTGAGATATGGTGATTGCCTTTCGATTTTCTGGTTCTCAAAGTTTCGACGTGTACAACATTGGGGTGAGGGATACTGCGAATCCGATACGGACCTGCGTATAGAAGTTCAAATTTACTGCACTTACCTTTTAATTTGCTGGATAAATAGTGTGTACGTACTAATATCTTCTGTCCAACGTGAAAGTCGCGGCGTGTACAAACCAGTTTTTGCTGTCTTCTCCGGCGCTCTGCGGCACGTTTGATGTTGTTCAGCGCAATGTCAATTATTTCGTGGTGTCGTAGGCGACGATTTTTGGGGAATTCTATTAATTCTTTAATTTTGTTCGGTGGTTCAACGTTTTTCAGTATAACAGTCGGAGATAGCATAGTGAATTCATTTGGAATGGAATTAATTACATCTTGGAATGAGAGTATGTGTGTATCCCAATCAATATGTCTTTTGTGGCAGTATATTCTGCACAGCTTACCAATTTCCTTCATTAATCTTTCACAAGGGTTCGAAGAAGCGTGGTACTTGGATATATAGATCGGAGAAATGTTTCTAGCTCGTAACATGCGTGTCCATACACTACTACGAAATTGAGATCCATTATCAGAAATTACTTTCATTACATGCCCTACATGAAATAGAAAATGTTTTACAAATGCTTTCGAAACAGTTTTAGCAGTAGCTTTGCGTAACGGAGTGAAAGTAACAAATTTTGAAGTGAGCTCAACAGCGACAAAAATGTAGCAAAAACCTCTGTTAGTTCTCGGAATCGGACCAAAAATATCTACTGCGGCCATGTGTCTTAATTTCACAGGTATAATGGGATATAAAGGAGGAATATGTGAAGTGGTGTCTGATTTAGCTTTCTGGCAAATTTTACAAGACGCTAAAACTCGTCGTATACGTTTTTCCATGTTGGTAAAATAACAGTTCTGTCTCAGTATAAGAAAACATTTTCGTGCTCCGTAATGTGCGTAACTTAAATGAGTGTACCAAATTAGTTTGTTAACCAGTTCGTCAGGAATGCATAATAACCAAATGTTGCTGTCAGGATGAGAGCGGCGAAACAGAATGACATTGCGTACAGTGTAGTGGTTCCTAATCGTAACATTTTTCCTATCTTGCCAAAGGTGTTTAATTTCTTTCCACACATTGTCCTTATTTTGTTCTTGTGCTATGTCCTGTAATGACGATGAAATAAAATTTTCAAATGCAACCTGCTGAATGTACATGACACTGAAATTTGCTTTGCAGAAGTTGGTTGCTACGTCTTGCTGATTGTTACTGAGAGAACGCGATAGTGCGTCTGCTATAACATTTTGCGTGCCGGGAATGTGAACAATCGTAAAATTAAATTCTTGCAAATATAGTTTCCATCTACTTAATCTATCGTGAGTGAATTTGGCTGAAAGCAAAAATTGTATGGCTCTATGGTCAGTGTAAACGGTGGTGTGTCTGCCATAAAGAAAATGCCTAAATCTCGTGAAAGCCCACACAACACATAATGTTTCAAGTTCTGTAACAGAATAATTTCGTTCAGCAGGTGACAAAATGCGACTTGCAAATGCGATGTTTTTGATTACTATTGAACCATCTTCTTCAATTTCCTGGAAAATATGTACGCCTAAAGCGGTGTTAGAACTGTCGGTGGCAATGGAAAAATTTCTAGTAAGATCTGGGTGCGATAAAAGTGGTGCATTCAACAAAGCATGTTTCAAATAACATTCTCGTGAGCAAAATTCTGCGTGTCAAAAGTAATGTTTGCGTTACCGTAATATGCAATCTGTGCTGTATCTGGTTAAAATCTATCGTACGTGTTATTATTTACTGGAGAATATTGTGGCATATCGACTATTTTGAACTGCTCTGCTATTTCTTCCTGACGTCTTACGCTATGGATGACACCTATTGTCTGTTTCATTCATCATAATATGTTGTTGCTGATGTTGTTGCTGCTCATAAGATCGACTGTTATTAAATGTACGCTGAAAATTGTGCTCATCATTCTTTTTACGTCTGTCCTAATAATCATTCCTATACGGTGTATTGCGATAGGAATTGAAATAGAGTGTTGTCTGTACGTAGTTATTTCTTTGCTGCCATGCGTTACTATTTGTTGGGGCTGGGACTATACGTGCACGCGGCGAAACATTAAAGTTTGGTTAACCTTGTAGACTGCATTGTTGGTTAGGTATGCTAAGCGGCTGACTTTCATGCTATTGTGGTGAAAAACATCTATTGTTACAAAAATATGGTTCCGACTGCTCAAAATTTTATACATACTGATGATTACGATTTTATCTGTAATTAAAATTACGGCGGTACTGGAGTGCCTACTGAAAATTGTCACATTCGGTAAAAGATTTGTCGTATCCGGTTTTCATTACATACGTTTCTTAATACTAGGTAGAGCAATAGTTAAAGAGCAGTTTGGATAGATATAAAGGATAGTAGAAGAAAAGGCAGCAGTGCAGAAAACTAAAGATGAAATAGCACTACTACAGCTCGGGGCCCTATGCTCGCTACGGCACATATTCATTAAAGCGTAATGAATCCCCTGAGGTCAATTACGCGCTGCAAATAAATTTTAGCTTTTGTGTTACAGGCAATAGCGGTAAAATTCCAAAAGTAAATCGCTGTATTCTTGCTAATTCCAATTTCTGCATTATAGGCAATGCTGATGAAAATGCAAAAATAAATTGTCGCATCTGGTTCAAAGCTAGTTTCTGCATTACACGCAATAGCGGTGAAAGCATAAAAACAAATTGTCGTATACAGCTCAAATCGTGTATCTGTGTTCTGCCATTATTAAATTCCTTACATTTTCTTACAAATACAAATTGCTCATAATCACTGAATTTGATAACACGCTCAAGCTTGTGTGTGAATCTGTTCGTCTCTGTCATTTCGGTTTTCAAGTTGCGTAGCTTTTCAGATTTTAATTCGCGTGGCTTTTCGGATTTTAAGTCGCGTAGTTGCTGTAAATTGCTCACATTATACACGCTGCGTGACTCTGACACATGTTCATAAAGTGGCGTCTGTTGTGGTATGTTATTAACTGACATGTTTTTCATCTCTGTTACTTCTTGTTGTAAATTTGATAACTTCCGACGTAACGTGTTGTTAGATGAATCGATTTCACTAATTGTCTGCTGTAAATTTTGAAATTCAGGTGTTTGGATAAAAGAAACCGGTGCAGTATCGTCTGATTTATTGTCATCAGTATTTTCGATAACATCAATACGACTGGCCAATTCATCACATTTTTCAGTCAGTATTTTAACCTGATCATCGGTTTTAGAATCAGACGCATTAATCTGTTTTTGCAACTTGCGCGTAGTTTCGCTCAGTTTTTTAACATCAGCTTTGATGACATCGCAATCCTGTGTTAGATCTAGTTGTTCGAATCTATCTGTCACTGTTTGAATATTTACTGTGTGTGTATCTGTTTTTGCTTTAAGATCAGAAATTTCATCCTGTAATCCCGCGTTCAATTGTTCTATGGTATTAATTTTGTCGGACACTGTAGTAATATTATTGTCTACATACGTCTTCGCTTTCGCGAATATTTTACGTTTGTCCTCTTGTCTCTGTGCAGTGATTGTTTCCATGACTTGTCGTTTTACTTTGTTTTGATCTTGAATAAATCTGCGGAAACGCGTATCACTGTTCTGTATGTGCTGATTAAAGCGCTCGTTAATCTGAGTGTTCTGCTGTTCGAATTTCGCGTCTATCTTCGCGTCCACTGTGCGCGAAAGTTCTACCGTCATAGCTTTGAACTCGTCCCGTAATTGTGTAGCTTTTTCAGAGCATTGTTTAGCGACTCCGCTAATTTCGTCTCTGAGTGTTTCTGTTGCGACTGTTTGCATTTCTCTTAATTCTTGCGCAACAGATTTAATTTCTTCGCTGTTTTTTTGTGAACACGCCTCAATTTCCACGCGCAACTGTTCCTTAGTGTCATGGCACTGCGCGGCAACGTCTCTAATTTGTTCACTAAGCTGCCTGTTCTGTTCCCTAAGTTGTTTGAAATTTTCATCATTATTGTCAAGTTTTTCGTTCTGTTGTTTGAAATTTTCATCGATTTTATTAAATCTTTCATTAAACTGTTTGAAATTTTCACTCTGTTGTTGTAGCAATCTTACCATAATTTGTTCAAAGCCAAAGTTAGCGTTTATACTCTCTGTGCTGTTTAGTGGTGGATCTGGAACTCTCTCGCTTACTGTAACCATTTGGTTATTCTGAGATTTACAAAAAGGTTTGTCAGTCGGATGTACATTGTCAGACGTTATTTCGGAATTAAATAAATCCGTCGTACTTTCACTACACTGACCATTTTCATTCGAAAAATTTGTTTGTATGTTACTTGAATTTTCCAAATCGGGTGTATTAAGCTGGGCAGCGCTCATTACAATAGAGCGTCCCGCGTCATCAATTGTCGTCAAATTAACAGACGAGACAATTGAGTTCGCTTGTTCATCATTAATATAAACGTCATCACTAGTGGTTATAATGCACTGATTGTTAGTGGACGCAGGATTGTCATCATCACACTGCGTGTCATAATTACTATCGGTCACGCTGTTTAAGTCGGTAATTTCATTCAAAATACCTCGCGATACACTATTCACAGTCTTTCGCGGCATTTTTGCAACAGTCACAAATATTCACAAAACAATAAGCACAAATGCAAAAGCAACACACAAATACAATAGAGCAACGAATTGCCGTTGACCTGTAGGAAAAAAAAAGTTACAAGTTAATAAAAGCGTTGCGCCAAATCCTAATTATATCTAAGCAAACAAGAGCAGATATGTACCTGTTTTTCAAAAGACTCTCAACGAAATTCGATCCTGGACTGGGTGTCGCCAAGTGTAACCTTCCCACCGTATTTTCTAAAGAATATATAGCAATACTTAATAGAAATGGGAGCCAAGTGTAACCTCCCCACAAAAATTTTAAAAGAAAATAACGATACTAATTAGAAATGCTGATGGACATTGCTCTAAGCGTAACCTGCCCACAATGAAATGTACTGACAATGGCAACAAAAATGTGAAATACGCAATCTGACTCAAATATAAATTCTTCACAAAATTTAAAGTCCGTTCAGTGACAAGAAAATACAATTAAACCGAAATATCGGTCTTTGGCCCTGTGTAAAACAATCAGAGTTAAAGTCTTACCTCAGAATAAATGGATGTCACATATCTGCTCTTGTTGTTGCGCACCACTTGCAGGAACTGCATTGTAAATAATAATATTCTCTTTTTTTTTTTTGATTCTAGTGAAATTTTTCTTCAAAAGAAGTGGAATGAAATGGGAAGTGCAACGAAGTCTTGAGTTCAATAAAAAATTAAATTTTTGAGAAAATGCTTTTGAAATAAAAAATTATTATTGGGAGACTTGTTGGAGAATAATTACAATAAATAAAATTTTTCATTATCTAATGATTATATTAATTAACAGTATACCTTATTCCTCATCTTGACCATTGTTGCCGACCGCCTACATCACACAACCGCACTGGGCTGCTACTACTGACCGACCGCTCTGCATGACGACTACAGACTGAGTACTGCTCTCAACTAGACAGAGCTACAGACTCGCAACGACTACTCGACAGACTCGCAAAGACTACTGAGAACCGCTCGCAACACTCGCGCGGTCAAGCGCATACTCTCTGGTCACAGATGCTACAATGCCTCGCCATCGCTGCTGCGTTACATACGTGTTTCAACATCTGTCAACACCTGCTTTCTTTAGGATTGGAATTATTATATTCTTCTTGAAATCTGAGGGTATTTCGCCAGTCTCATACACGTTTCTCACTAGATGGTAGAGATTTGTTAGGCCAGGCTCTCCCAAGACTGTCAGTTGTTCTAATGGAATGTTGTCTCCTCCCGGGTCTTGTTTCGACTTAGGTCTTTCAGTGCTCTGTCAGACTCTTCACGCAGTATCATATCTCCCATTTCATCTTCATCTACATTTTCTTCCATTACTATAATAGTGTCCCCAAGAACATCGCCCTTGTATAGACCCTCTATATACTCCTTCCACCTTTCTGCGGGCACAACTGTGCTTAGAACTCGGTTTCCATCTGAGCTCTTGATATTCGTATAAGTGGTTCTCTTTTCTCCACAGGTCTCTTTAATTTTCCTGTAGGCAGTACCTATCTTACCCCTAGTGATATGCGCCTCTACATCCTTACATTTGTCCTCTAGCCATCCCTGCTTAGCCATTTTGCACTTCCTGCCGATCTCATTTTTGAGACGTTTGTCTTAGTTTTGCCTGCTTCATTTACTGCATTTTTACATTTTCTCCTTTCATCAATTAAATTCAATATCGCTTCTGTTACTCAAGGATTTCCATTAGCCCTCGTCTTTTTACCTACTTGATCCCTCCTACCTTCACTATTTCGTCTCTCAAAGCTACCCATTCTTCTTCTACTGTATTTCTTTCCCCCATTCTTGTCAATAGTTCTCTAATACTCTCCCTGAAGCTCTCTACAACCACTGGTTCTTTCAGTTTATCCAGGTCTCATCTTCTCAAATTCCCACCTTTTTGCAGTTTCTTCAGTTTGAATCTATTGTTCATAAGCAATAGATTGTGGTCAGATTCCACATCTGCCCCTGGAAATGTCTTACAATTTAAAACCTGGTTCCTGAATCTCTGTCTTACCATTATATAATCTGTCTTAGAACTTCCACTATCTCCAGGCTTCTTCCATATATACAACCTTCTTTTGTGATTCTTGAACCAAGTGTTAGTTATGATGAAGTTACACTATATGCAAAATTCTACCAGGCGGCTTCCTCTTTCATTCCTTACTCCCATTCCATATTCACCTACTACGTTTCCTTCTCTTCCTTTTCCTACTACCGAATTCCAGTCACCCATGACTACTAAATTTTCGTCTCCCTTCACTATCTGAATAATTTCTTTTATCTCATCATACATTTCATCAATATCTTCGCCATCTGCGGAGCTAGTTGGCATATAAACTTGTATTACTCACGTAGGCGTGGGCTTCGTATCTATCTTGGCCACAATAATGCGTTCACTATACTGTTTGTAGTATCTTACCCGCATTCCTATTTTCCTATTCATTATTAAACCTACTCCTGCGTTACCCCTATTTGATTTTGTGTTTATAACCCTGTATTCACCTGACCAAAAGTATTGTTCCTCCTGCCACCGAACATCACTAATTCCCAATATATCTAAATTTAACATATCCATTTCGCTTTTTAAATTTTCTAACCTACCTGCCCGATTAAGGGATCTGACATTCTACTCTCCGATCCGTAGAACGCCAGTTTTCTTTCTCCTGATAACAACGTCCTTCTGAATAGTCCCCGCCCGGAGATCCGAATGGGGGATTATTTTACCTCCGGAATATTTTACCCAAGAGGACGCCATCATCATTAACCATACAGTGAAGCTGCATGCCCTCGGGAAAAATTACGGCTGTAGTTTCCCCTTGCTTTCAGCCTTTCACACAGCACAACAAGGCCGTTTTGGTTAGTGTTACAAGGCCAGATCAGTCAATCATCCAGACTGTTGCCCTTGCAACTACTGAAAAGGCTGCTGCCCCTCTTCAGGAACCACGCGTTTGTCTGACCTCTCAACAGATACCCCTCCGTTGTGGTTGGACCAACGGTACGGCCATTTGTATCGCTGAGGCACGCAAAACTCCCCACCAACGTTAAGGTCCATGGTTAAGTGGGGGGGGGGGGGGGGGGTACTGTAACTGATACAAACAAGAGTTAAAAAGACGAATAAAATCAGAATAATTTATCCCCATTGGTAAATGGGATGTGATTGCCAGTACTCAATTAACATTGTCTATGTTTTTATGCTGAACTGCATGGTTCACTTAAATAATAAGCTGCTCTGGAAGTATATTAAGCTGAGCTGCAAGCGCACGGTCATTAGTTAGGAAATTTGTGGTAAGATTCTATGGGACCAAAGTGCTGAGGTAATCGGTCCCTAAGCTTACACACTACTTAAGCTAACCTCAACTAATTTGCGGTAAGACATACACAAATCCATACCCGAGGGAGGTTCGAACCTCCGTCGGGGAGAGCCGCGTGGACCGTAACAAGGCGTCCTAGACCTCGCGGCTGCCCAAGCGGCTCACACTGGTTGGACAAGGGAAACTGCACCTGATGAGAATTCTCTGAATGCACTAGCCGGCAGCTGCACAAGTCAGTGCCACTAGGTGAGTCAGCCTCTGTTTGAGGACCTATGACGCCACCGGGCGCCTTGCCACGGTCCGCGCGGTTACCCACTTCGGAGGTTCGAGTCCTGCCTCGGGCGTGGGTGTGTGTGTAGTCCTTAGCGTAAGTTAGTGTAAGTTAGATTTAGAAGTGTGTAAGCCTAGGGACCGATGACGTTAGCAGTTAGACTTAAAACAAATTTCCAATTTCCAGGGCATCGGTCACTGAAGTCAAAATACAAATATGATTTCCTGCTGTGTAGGGCCATTAGCAGAGTCTGTTTTACAACTTGAATGTGGAAGGATGAGAAATTTAGGTTTTGTGAACAGAATGTAGGAATCAGAGCTTTTTCGAAATAGACCATCCGCCACAGATAAATTTGAAAAGTGGAGTGAGAACATGTAGTTAGGTCACCTTTGAGGGATTGGGATGTCGCCAAACTAGGCCACTGAAAACACCGAATGCTTAACACAATGTGAGAACTGCTACTATCAGATGACAAGTTTGGCGCAGGATAGTAATTTATGGTGGGCTGCATCAAAACAGTCAGAAGACTAAGGACTCACAAATAATAAATAAGCAGCCAGGACTGACTAACGCAAGTAAATTAGAGAGAGTGAGACTCGACTGTGCTGCTGAGGACCCACCTCATTTGTCGTAGGAAGAGACAGAGAGAGAGCAAGATACAGTTCCTCAGCAGTAGGTGTTATGGAGCGACTTGCTGGTCAATCACCTGAAATCAGAGTCAGAGGGAGAACCAGCTTCCTGTAAAACATCTTTTTACTAGTCAGCGATTGGGATATCCATAGTTTAGTCAATCTAAATGAGAGACAAAAACTCCTAAATACCGAGTCCACGTTTTTGGAAGCAGATGGAACAAAATCACTTCTTCTCCAGAGCTCCTCACCACCAATGATCTTTTCTCCCGGACTCTTTTCCATCAGACATCTTCTCCACCGGGCAGCCAGGTGGCTTCCAAGATTTTCCAGAACTTAGCCGGCCGCGATGGTCTTGCGGTTAAGGCGCTCAGTCCGGAACCGCGCGACTGCTACGGTCGCAGGTTCGAATCCTGCCTCGGGCATGGATGTGTGTAATGTCCTTAGGTTAGTTAGGTTTAAGTAGTTCTAAGTTCTAGGGGACTGATGACCTCGGATGTTAAGTCCCAAAGTGCTGAGAGCCATTTGAACCATTTGAACCAGAACTTAGAAAATATAATGGTTGAGTCGAACTTAGTCGTAGGCGCAGCTAAAGACTGATTTTACGTTCACTTCAGCCTCCATCTGCAGATTAACATGGCGAGATTAGTCACAGGGACAAACAAATAATTATCACTGAGCGTCAGTAACTTCAGTTTTCATTCTGAAGGTCTGCTTGCAGACTTTATGATCAATATGCTTTCAACTCTGACCGCAGATGCAAACATATACCATTCTGTTGTGCTGCCTGCCTTTTAATACTAACATTTTGGCAATTATGGCATGACTTCACAATCATAATAGTGTTGCATTGATATTAGTTTATTAAATTAGACCCAAGATCCTTTAATAACCTTGGCAAGGTATTACTTTTGATTTTCCAATCCTTGTCAGATGTTTTATCATGCACTTTCAGTGTAATAAACTGAATTAATTGTGAAACTTCCTGGCTGATTAAAACTGTGTGCTGGACCGAGACTCGAACTCGGGACCTTTGCCTTTCGTGGCAAGTGCTCTACCACTGCGAAAGGCAAAGGCCCCGAGTTCGAGTCTCGGTTCGGCACACAGTTTTAATCTGCCAGGAAGTTTCATATCAGCGCACACTCCGCTGCAGAGTGAAAATCTTATTCTGGAAACATCCCCTAGGCTGTGGCTAAGCCATGTCTCCGCAATATCCTTTCTTTCAGGAGTGCTAGTTCTGCAGGGTTCGCAGGAGAGCTTCTGTAAAGTTTGGAAGGTAGGAGACGAGGTGCTGGCAGAAGTAAAACTGTGAGGCCGGGCTGTGAGTCGTGCTTGGGTAGCTCAGTTGGTAGACCATTTGCCCGCCAAAGGCAAAGGTCCCGGGTTCGAGTCTCGGTCCGGCACACAGTTTTAAACTGCCAGGAAGATTCATATCAGCGCACACTCTGCTGCAGAGTGAAAATCTCATTCTGAATTAGTTGTGATTCTAGGTTAATTTTGTAGCTAATGACATCCTTATTCATTTACTTAGGAGGGAACAATTAGCTGATGCAAATTAACAGGGCCACTAAGAAAAACCAAATCCATGTACTTACATTATAGCATCCCACTGAAATTGGTTGATGATTTCTGCAGAATTTTTGTAGCTACATAAGATACACATAAGGTAAGTGGCAGATCTAATTTAAAATTCTGGCTTTTTTGCCTTTTGGTACTCAGAATTGCTACAAATAGGCAAGCACTTTGTGAGGATTGATAATCTCAGACTTTCAGATTAAAAAGCATTAATTCTTTTGCTTTCGGTATGTCTCGAAATAATATTTCACCAACGGTTTGAAAACACAATTTTTTTCTGGACGTGGAGGCGATGAGTTGGAAGCTGTTCGGAGACGGTGATTGCAACTGAGGACTGGTGAGACCATTATAGTTATTTGTAATGGTTGTTAACATGCAGCTATAAGAAATCTCAGTGGGATAACATTTCGCGTGCTGAAATGATGGAGAACTGCGAGAGTGGTCTCTTATTTAGCCAAGTAGTGCTAGAGATGCTCAGAGATCGATTACTTTTCCTAAGCTCGTAGCTGATTACAGGTCTCTGTCGTAATTGTAAGGTACAATCTAATACACTTTGCCCTCAGTTTGAACTTCAGGTTCTGCAATGATTTCATCTCTCCACTACTTCCACACACATGCAGCATGCGAGCCGAAATGTCACGGTATAACAACCCCGTTTGACTCCTCAGATAATGGGTATTCACATGCTAGCCTCTGTAAAAGGCTTCTTTGAACAATGTTGTGTTTTCTTATGTAAGGCAGCTATCCTGTCCACTACCTGGAGTGTGAGGGTGGGGGAACTGAATGTCACTCTGGCTACCTAGGCTGAGAGCGACTCTTGCATTCTGAACATTTTTCCAGTAGCCAGCTCCTTTTAAGACTTGTCTTTTGCTAACCATACGCTCACAATTGTGTTATCTCTTTGTAAGGCGGTAGTTTGAATGAATGTTTATTTCGCACGTTACATCGGATTCTATACAGCGTTGGGTTTGGGTTGTTTTGGGGGAAGAGACCGAACTGCAAGGTCATCGGTCTCATCGGATTAGGGAAGGATGGGGAAGGAAGCCGTCCGTGCCCTTTCAAAGGATCCATCCCGACATTTGCGATTTAGGAAAATCACGGAAAACCTAAATCACGATGGCCGGACGGGGGATTGAACCGTCGTCCTCCCGAATGCGAGTCCCGTGTGCTAACCACTGCGCCACCTCGCGCGGTCTATACAGCGTAACGAGTAGATTGACATGTCACATGACATACTTCGGTGATAGTAAGTAGGTTTGACTATCAAAATGTACTGTATGTAAGGCAAGGTATGACACTCGATTCGATGGTATTAACACACCAAACCCAAATCTTTCATGTCAATGAGCAAAAGGTGGAAAAAGCTGCTGGAAGAGACGCTTGAGTTATGACAGACTCGGGTACAGTGAAAGGCTTTTAGCTATGAGTGACCAGTGGCAAGGGAGACGGCGAATGCACCAAGTGGTCCATCAGAGGGAGCAAGTGACGACCAAGCACTGCATGCGATGGAGAAACTCTTTAGAAAACTTCGTTGGGGAATTTCTAGATAGATAGAAACAGGTGTGAGACGTAGTTAAATGGAATCGCATTTTCTGATCACATGAAAGGCCTGTGGTGCTCTTGTGAAGTATGCGTGTAACGTTTAGGGGTCAGGAGGGGGCACATAATGTCCGATTGGCTGAAATAATCTCAGAAGGAGTAGAAGTGGCGAGATTATGGCGCAGTTTGAAGGTATGCCCTTTGCCATTGGCACTGTAGTTTCCACGAGATGGAAAGAACGCTCCCATTGATCTAAAAAGCCATGGCGCGAAGCACAAAACGACGCAGATAGAAGACAGTTTGCGACGAAAGACAGAATACCGAAAACTTCGTGGGCTCTCCTCTGAACCAGCGTCAAATGTAGAACAGGGCGCATCACGCTCTGAACGACGTAAAAAGAGGAATTTTGTGTGAACACTGCATTCACTTTGACTGACATTCAGCTAGAAATCAGCTGTAGAGTCGTTGAGCTCCGATAGCAGAGAAAGGAAACAGCGACGTAGTTAATTGTTTTGGCGAGAACAGAGAAGGCGTTGAAGTATACATGCTGCTCTATCTATGCAAGTGTATATCGCCATATTTCACAGACTAGGGGTGAGTGCATGTTATCTCGCCTAGCGAGAAACATAGGGCAGTTTCAGCTGATAAAATCAGTAAGGATTTTGATTAGCTTTTTATAGGATTTTCAGAGGGCGAGGGCAGCCATATACCTGACAACACGTCGCAGCTAAAGGTAAATGCTGCTGGCAGAGGCGTAAAAATATTGAATCACCAGCTTGTGTTCACTCTGAACACGAGCAATCTTGACTAATCGTTTCCATATCTCGTCACAAAAACTAACCATCCTCCTTAGACTTGATTTTCATCATAAATATTACCAAACTTAGAACCTGGAATTCGATGACTTGACGTAATATTGGCCAACTCAGACAGTGCTTCACTGTCTAGACGTAAGAAAAATCTTGTAGAGAACCTTGTATTTAAATTTGATATTGTTGTGTTCAGTGTTATTTCTGATAATCAGGACGTAATATGTTATCTTGACAAGTGTCCTGAAATTGTCATGTCGCACTCTGTGTAAACCAGTGTGCTTCATTGACAATAATACAGTAAATGAACCAATTTTGTACAGCTAAATGCCGATGTCCTCTGCCGTGGAATAAGGGTCCACTACTACCCACTTAATTTATTCCAGTGACGCTAACGCACTCACAGGGTGTTTCTGCTGACGTCTGACGAATGTGAAAAGGAGTGGAGTGTCAGATCTTTACCGTACGAAAAAGAGACGTTGAAAGCAAGCTACAAAAGCAACAGTCAAAGGAGGTGCTGAATCTAGGTTGTAGTTTTTATATGGTGCCGTAGGTCGGTTACATTGTACAAGGGGAATGAGCATCAAATGTTCTGAAAGATGTTTCGAGAAAGTTTCAGAGGAAAATGGCCACTTTAAAACTGGTTAGACGCATGTTAGTGGAAAAGTTTCCATTTCAAACACATCTCTACTGACTAGAATAACTATTTATCACACTGTATACGTATTTTGTTCTTGGGTATCTCTGGCACCCTTCTTAGTTTGGTGCACCAAACGGCTGCGATAACCAATACCAGCGTCAGGCCAAAAGGGAGACTGAACGTTATTCGTGTTGTGAGCTTTGTTTTTATTTTAATAGAACAGCTAAGTTAGATGTACGATACTTGTATTGGAAAAACACCTCCAGTGGTATTGATTCCTAAGACACAGAATAACTTAAAGTCATATATGGTACCAAATAGCTTAATAGTAAACAGGTTAAGCACAATAATAACAACTGTAGCAGTACAACGAAAGAGCTAACAATTCTTTCTCAAAAGAAACTTTAAGATTTACAATCCAAAATTAAAAGTATACTCCGAAAATAAGCGCCTTATAAGAAAATAACTATACCGCCGGATAGCGGAAGTGCACGAGGCAAATAGGAGGTTCAAATGGTTCAAATGGTTCTCAGCACTATGCGACTTAACTTCTGAGGTCATCAGTCGCCTAGAACTTAGAACTAATTAAACCTAACTAACCTAAGGACATCACACACATCCATGCCCAAGGCGGGATTCGAACCTGCGACCGTAGCGGTCGCGCGGTTCCAGACTGTAGCGCCTTGAACCGCTCGGCCACTCCGGCCGGCCAAATAGGAGGAATACCTAGACAAAATAAATGTTAAATATTGCTGGATAGTGGATGTCGGAGGTGCACAAGCCAACCAAGTAAAATAACCAGACAAAATTGATGTTAAATATTGCGTCGCGAATGGTGCAAATGCTCTGTGAGAACCGTCATGAAATTAACAGATCTTAAATCTCCTAGTGTTTGGCCAATTCAAAAACCAACAGTACGCTCAAGGAGCACGATGAATAACCATTTAGTTGGCCGACCCACACTTGTATAAACATATTTATGTAAATAAATCTAATAATTACTCAACTGGCAGATTAGCTTGTCAACACTTCAACAATTTACACGAGCTAGATATAAATAAAAAAATAAAAATAAAGAGAGAGCTGCAATATAGATTACCCGTTTTGCGTCCATGCGTCCGCACTTTAGCACCTCGTCTGCTGCTCAGGGAAAGATAAGCATTAATGGCTTCCTCTTGCCACATGTTTCTCGAGGTATTATCTATCCTAAAAGCGTATCACTTGTAAGAGCTGCAATTGTTAGTCCGCAAATGATGTAAACAGTGATGTAACGTTGTTCAGTGCACCTTTCTCAGTCGACACCAGAAATATCTGCACTTATACGCTTTATACCTGTGTATGAAATGTGAATTCACGGCAGTTAGCAGGTTATTGAAATATGATGTCATTGGATTAATACGTAGAATTTAACCAAAGAGCTTTCTATCATGAGCTGTTGATAGAATGGATAAAGTTATGGGGGAAGAATATAATATGAGAATTAATAAAGCAAAAACAAAAGTAATGACATGTGACAAAAATATTAAGTGAAAGTCCAAGTTCATGTAGGCAATGAACTGCTTGAACAAGTTGATAAATTTACTTGTTTAGGCAGTAATATTACCAGGGATGGAAGGAGCAAGACAGAAGTGAGAAGTAGAATTGCTCAAGCAAAGGCTGCTTTTAACAAGAAGAAAAACATCTTAACATCTAAGAGCATCAGCCTTGAAATCAGGAAAAGATTTTTGAAATCATATGTGTGGAGTGTGGCATGCTATGGGTGTGAAACATGGACTCTCGGGACAGAGGAAGACCAGAAGCTAAATTCTTTTGAAATGTGGTGCTATAGACGCATGCTCAAAACAAAATGTATCGATAAGGTCACAAACGAAGTGGTTCTGGAAAGAGCAGGTGAGAAGAGAAGCTTCTGGAGTTTCATTGTTAAAAGAAGAGTGCAATTTACAGGCTATCTACAGGGTGTCCAGAAAAGGACTCCCTGATTTCAAAATTAAATATCTCGAAAACAAAGATCGATAGAGGAATACAGTAAACGGTACGTTTATTGTGAAAGCTGTAAGAAGTTTATACAGCAGTTTGAAATAATAGTTACAAAAGCTGCTAACAGATGGCGCTGTAATCGCCATACGTAATGCCTAGTATAAATAGTGATCCGAAGCCCAGAGCGATCAGTTCCACTATTGAATCGTGAAAGGAGGTTAGCGTACCGAAGGAAGAGATTAAAACCATGTACTCCATTGAATAACGCGTTTTTCTGGTGCTAGAGTACCACAGGTTAGAAGAGAGTCCTACGGCCACAAGGCGAAGTTTTCAAGCACGATTTAATGTTCCAAAAGGACCCGATGCGAAAACCATTCGTACGCTCTTCACAAAATTTCAACGAACAGGCAGCGTAACTGATGATCTAGTGGGGCATGTTGGCCGCAAACAAACCGCAGTTACGCCTGAAAATATCGCCACAGTTTCTGGAATTATACAGCGAAATCCAACGTCATCCGTCCGTAGAATTGCATCTGAGACTTGTTTGAAGCGTTCCAGCACGCAGAAAATGCTTAGAAAGAGCCTACACATGTTTCCATTCAAAATTCAGACGCACCAGGCCACACCCGTACGAGCTGTGCAACAAAGGGTTGCCTTTGCTAATCAGATGCTCCCAATGATTGATAGTGAAGGATTTGATGTTGGCTGCGTCTGGTTTACAGATGGAGCACACTTCCGCCTGAATGGATACGTGAATAAGCAGAACTGGCGATTTTGGGGTTCCGAAAAGCCATATTGGTGTGAAGCGAAACCCCTGTATTCTCCTAAAGTTACTGTGTGGGCTGCAGTATGCAGCAGAGGCATTATTGGCCCTTTTTACATTCGAGAAACGGTCACTGGTGCACGTTAAGTTGCAATTTTGGAACAATTTGTCGCCACACAGCAAGCGTTAGAGGATCGACCAGGCACTGAATGGTTTATGCAAGATGGAGCTCGACCACATCGGACCGAACAAGCGTTTCGCTTTCTTGAGGAATACTTCGGGAATCGAGTCATTATTTAATTTTGAAATCAGGGACTCCTTTTCTGGACACCCTGTATTAAGACATAAAGGACTCCTGAACACAATCATAGAGGGATATGTCGAAGGAAAAACCAAGAGGAACACCACGACTGAGGTACATGGATGAAATCGTGAAAGATGTGGGATGTAACATCTATAAAGAAACGAAGAGAAAAGCTGAAAGACGCACAGAACGAAGACAAGCTGCCATTGTAGCTGTTGCAAACCAATCCTTGGATTGACCACTACAGAAGAAGAAGGATTAATACGAAAGGTGTGTACAAAGAAATATCAGATGATCGTGTTAGAAATTTCTTTGGCAATTGCATTAAATTGTAGCTTTTACAAATTAAGGGTTTCGCACTTATGTTCTATTATCTTCTGGGTTAGTTGACTAACGCAAATTCTTTACAGACGAATGGAAAAACTGGTAAAAGCCGACCTCAGCGAAGATCAGTTTGGATTCCACAGAAATGTTGGAACACGTGAGGCAAAACTGACCCTACGACTTATCTTAGAAAATAGATTAAGGAAAGGCAAACCTACATTTCTAGCATTTGTGGACTTAGAGAAATCTTTTGATAATGTTGACTGGAATACTCTCTTTCAAATTCTAAAGGTGGCAGGGGTAAAATACAGGGAGCGAAAGGCTATTTACAATTTGTACAGAAACCAGATGGCAGTTATAAGAGTCGAGGGGCATGAAAGGGAAGCAGCGGTTGGGAAGGAAGTGAGACAGGGTTGTAGCCTGTCCCCGATGTTATTCAACAAAAGCAAAACGAGGATAATGGAATGTAGCCAAATTAAGTCGGATGATGCTGAGGGAATTAGATTAGGAAATGAGACACTTAAAGTAGTAAAGGAGTTTTGCTATTTGGGGAGCAAAATAACTGATGATGGTCGAAGTAGAGAGGATATAAAATGCAGACTGGCAATGGCAAGGAAAGCGTTTCTGAAGAAGAGAAATTTGTTAACATCGACTATAGATTTAAGTGTCAGGAAGTCGTTTCTGAAAGTATTTGTATGGAGTGTAGCCATGTATGGAAGTGAAACATGGACGATAAATAGTTGAGACAAGAAGAGAATAGAAGCTTTCGAAATGTGGTGCAACAGAAGAATGCTGAAGATTAAACGGGTAGATCACATAACTAATGAGGAGGTATTGAATCGAATTGGGGAGAAGAGGAGTTTGTGGCACAACTTGACAAGAAGAAGGGACCGGTTGGTAGGACATGTTATGAGGCATCAAGGGATCACAAATTTAGCATTGGAGGGCAGCGTAGAGGGTAAAAATCGTAGAGGGAGACCAAGAGATGAATGCACTAAGCAGATTCAGAAGGATGTAGGTTGCAGTAGGTACTGGGAGATGAAGAAGCTTGCACAGGATCGAGTAGCATGGAGAGCTGCATCAAACCAGTCTCAGGACTGAAGACAACAACAACAACAGTTGGCTTAGTAAGTACTGTCCTGTCAGTTACGACAATGTTGTTTCCGTGCAGGTTATCGGAAGACTTATGCTCGTTCACTTAGCTGTGGAAAAGCTCACTTTTCCTTTCAGTCACGAGTCGGCCGACTGTATTCGAAGTACGCTACCTCTGTCGCTGCGAGCGTGTGTCAGTGTGTGTGTGTGTGTGTATGTGTGTGTGTGTGTGTGTGTGTGTGTGTGTGTAGCTGCGCGTTCACGGGTATGCGCTCGCTAGCTGCAGAGCCGAAAATACCTCCGGGGCGGGCGGTGTACCGGAAAGGGAACGCAGCGGCGCGTGGGTCTGTTTGGTAGGCAGGGGCTAAGGGGGGGTGGGAAGAGCGGATCTGGCGGTCTGCATACGGCGCCGTGCAGTCGGAGGAAGCGCAGCCATCAGAAGAATATTTACGGCGTCGCCGCGGAATCCGAGATCTATCTCGCAAAGTCGGCGCGCGACGGAGACAGAGGCACAGTGGGCTGCGGTGGCGGAGAGCCAGTGGCGCCGCTGCCCCGCCACCCACCCCCTGCCTCCACCCCCACCCCAACCCTCCTCCTGCCAGTCCGTAGGAGGAAGGGAGGCGTATTCCGTGGCCGCCGCGCCGCTCTGCATGCGGCTTTCTGCGTGAGACGTCGGCCGGAATATGCGAATGGCAGCCGGGACCCTTTCTGAGACAGACGGATCCACCGCGCAGCGGACTTCTCCGCTCCTTCCAAGATACTTTGCGCCCAGACACACACACACACACACACACACACACACACACACACACACACACAGATGCATGGAGTGTCGGCCCATTGCAGGCGGTCCTTGAGACACACGCGGTCCGGTCCACACTCCGCCTTTCGCAGCATCACAGACGCATTCTTCGGCGCCATCTGTCCTTCCCGCTGATCTCCTCACTCGCTCCTTTTCACGGTCGGCGTCTGTTGTTTCCTTATCTGCTTCAGCGAAACGCCTGGGGCCGTCTGAGAAGTCCCCTCTAGGTGCTCGCACACCTCGTCTCGTAAGCTTGAATTTTTGTATGTGTTCCCCGATGTGGTTATGAGGAATTAGACATGACTTGAGTCAAAATGTATACATTCCAGGAGTAGAGATGTCCGCCACGGTCGAACAGCAACATATCTGGCGATTGGGCAAGACAGAAAAAGACTGACGTTTCTGATTTTCACCAACAACATCGGAAAATGGGTTTATTGTGGAGCGATTTCGGAAGCTACACTTCAAACGGTTCAAATGGCTCTGAGCACTATGGGACTTAACTTCTGAGGTCATCAATCCACTAGATCTTAGAATTAATTAAACCTAACTAACCTAAGGACATCACACACATCCACGCCCGAGGCAGGATTCGAACTTGCGACCGTAGCGGTCGCGCGGTTCCAGACTGAAGCGCCTAGAACCGCCGGCAACACCGGCCGGCCGAACAAGAATCCACTGAATCCCGAACACCTGTCCGAAGTAATCTCTCGTGAGAAATTTTTCTAATTCACGAACATTTCGGAAATTCTTGAAATTGTTTCACACCACGCTGCTGTTCTGAGTGTAGGTCCACCAAATCGACTGTAGCACGCTTTTCTAAATACCGACCTCATGTAGGGATTTTGTAAATTCATAGACCCGTCACACGAAAAATTTCAAGCACTGAAATTCACGACTGACATACTGCTCTTCTGGCCTACACATGCTCGTACAACCGACTGACTCGATATGGGCGCCGTGTTAACAAGTCTTCCATCGATTATGGCAAAACTCACAAAACATTTTTTTGCTATCACTATACATCCACACATTTTACACAGTTCGTGCTAACGTACTGATATTTCAGACATGATAACATATACCATTTGCACTATTAAATTTGATTTTTAGGGTTCCGTACTGCAATCAGTAAAACCGGAAACTTCATAGGATCACTTTTTTGTCCGTCCGTCCGTCTATCTGTCGGTTTGTGCGATTGTTATGACCGCCTTTTCTCAGGAACGGTTAGACGTATCAAGTTTAAAGCTCCATGGTCTCCTGTCAGTGTTAAAAATTTAAGCTTGTAAGTCATTGTTATCAAAAAATACATTCACTTATGTCACATATTTTGATGCTAGTAAACTCACTCATCAAAACCTATACGGTACCTCCGTTTAACCTGGAATACAATTTTGCAAGTATAGTTTATTAGTATTTCATGGAAAATTGGTTGAGTAATGAAGATGGGTAGATCACAAAACTAATGAAAAGGTATTGAATAGAATTGGAGAGAAGAGAAATTTGTGGCACAACTTGACTAGGAGAAGGTATCGGTTGGTAGGGCATATTCTGAGGCATCGGGGGATCACCAATACAGTATTAGATTGCAGCGGGGAGGGTAAAAATCGTAGAGGGAGACTAAGAGATAAATACACTAAACCGATTCAGAATGATGTAGGTTGGAGCAGGTACTGGGAGATGAAGAAGCTTGCACAGAATAGAGTAGCATGGAGAGCTGCATCAAACCAATCTCTGGACTGAAGACAACAACAACAACAACAACAACAATGAAGAATTTATCAACTCTGTGAAAACGATGCTATTGCCATCTTCTGGTGAAAGGTAGACTTAATACTTAAAATTAAGACATTCATAGAAGTCTTGGCATTCCTGAGAAGGATATAATTCCAGGATCCATATCGATAATGGGCAAAAACCGTGGAGATTCTTGATTCGCGGGATGGCTAAACTATCTATATACATTATTAAGTTAACACAGAATCATCAGTGCGCGAGTCATACTAAGACTTACCCATATTTTTTTAATTGGTAAATCCTGCACAATGTCGCTCGTCGGTCATGCGTGGACTTTTCAATGAATGAAAACTATATACAATTTCCAATAGTATTTCACCAGCTTTTATATGGTTAGTTACTTTCTGAGTCTTTTAGCTTGTGAGTTACTTGCATTTAATTATGATGAAGTGTTCAAGGTTAGCAATATTTATCATAATTATTTAAACCAAGGGAGAATTATAAATATACAGACAGCTAATCTGATTAATTACATCATAACTCCGCTATTTCGCTCCTTTTTCAATTTGTTTTATATTAACATGCGATTTTTAACCATCAAAATCAACATTACAGCTCATTAGTCATACTGTTCTGATTTCTTAAAAATCTAATTCTGTCTCTCAGTAGGGCTGTTCCAGTGCTATATCTGACAATGAATACTTTATTTTCATGTAGCTGATGTATATATGCTTCTACAGGTATGCCCAGTTGGATACCATTTGCTATCTCTTCCTGCTTGGAGTTTGTCTTTCCTATACACGTAGGTAACACAAACAAATTGTTTTCAGTATTCAGATATTCCCTTTCTGATGCTACAAAGTAAACAGGCTGAGAGGTCAGGCAAGTCTAACATAAATTTCCATGGCACTGAATAGCATGTATATCTCTATTAGGTATTAATCCGCCTTAATACAACAAAACCTTTCAAATATCAGTAATTTCATTTGGAGAATATTCCAGGATTACGTATAGTCCTGCACATACTTTTGTATTACAAAATTTGCCTGAAAGCACTTCTATAAACGACATCAAATCCTTTACTTTGATTTTACTAATAAATTCCAAACACTATCAAGAGATCATATATTTTGAAATATAGATGGTTAGAATGTTCATTAATAATAAGTGGATGTAGGTTAGCACAATCATCATGTACGTTCAATGTGGCTACAGAAAGAGAAGTTAAACTCCACGTGGGAAATATTAAATTAATTTTGTGTTGATGAGTGCATAGAAGCTATAGTCTCCAATTACGATGACCGTGCATTGTTTATGGAAAACTATCCTTTTCCCCAAGACTCTGCATGCATAGCATTTCGACACACATCTGGACACACCTCCTCCTCCCTCTGTCTATCCACCTCATCCTCCCACCTCTATCTGTCTCACCCTTCCCATTCTCCCTGTCAATTTCCTCTGCCACTCTTTCTGATCTGTCTTCCTCCCACTACCTCTGACACTATCCTGTTCCCCCCCCCCCCCCCCTCATCTGGTTCCATCTCTGTCTCCCTCTTCCTTTTTTATCTAATCACCACCCTTCCACACCTTCCTCCTGCCCCATGTGTCATGCATCTTCCACTACTCCCCCTCTCCATCCATTTTCTCCTCCCCCTTGCTCTGTCCATCATCTCCTCTATCAATCTCCTCTGTCCCCAGCTTTGCTTACCAGTAAGTGTAGCCCCTGAAGTACAGTGTAACAAAGACGGTTGGTACCACTCCCACTACATGTCTGTCATTCAGTACAGGCTACACATCAGAGGATTGAAAACCATTTATTTGCGCCTCACATACATTGTGCTATGTAAAGCAGATCGATAAAGCAGGCCAATACTAGTAGGGCAGCCTACATGGTGGGGGCCGGAAAACCATTCCTTGTCTGTAACACACAAGCTGCCCGGCAAAGCACGTTGATTCAGCAGGCTGGTACTGTTTCCATACAACATGCCTGTCATGCAGGGCAGCCTACAAGCCAGGGTCTGAAAAAAAAGTGTTCTTCACCATCTCCACTTTATTGGAATTAGTAGGCCTGCTGTTTCTGTGCCATTCTTTTAATCGATCCAGGGTTGGGAGAGGATGATCCCAGATACATGTTTGCACCATGGCTTATATATATAACAGATTAGGAGTGATGACTAAAGCAACAGAAAGGGAAACTGGATGCATGCAGCTTTCGTCATTGTTGAGGGTAAATGCAAAACTCAGGGTATTCTAGAACAACTTTGTTGAAATAATTACGAGTAGAAAGCGTTTGATTATAAAACTTTCTTTCTAAATATCTGCTGTGAGAACAAGATTGGAGTTTTCTTTTCTTTTGAAGACACGTTTTCAAAATCATAGTGAGCAAGCAGTTCGGCACTCTACAAAAATAGGAACAATGCTTGCAAAAGCCTCAAGGCATTTCCCAGCCACACGGTACAGAGAAAATTTTAAAAAGGCTCGTGTGACAATATTCACGTGTTTGTTTACATAATCGTTACTATTTCACCGTTTTTGGATTACTGATTAACTCGTTTCACGTCCGTCTACAGTTATTGTGATGGTTGATGAGTTTCTTTCTGTCAGTTGCCGAAGATGTTGTCAGTGAATCTTACGCCACATACGGGTTTCATAAGCAGTACTATGTTGTACTCTTCCCTGTGCATCTTTATGTATACAAATAAAAATATAAATGTTTGTTTGTTCAAAATCATATATCTCCTAAAGTTCACCGATTGCTTTGAAATTTTGACATAACGTAGCATCCAAATACACACGTTTTGTTGCATACCTACTGGGGCGCCATATGGTATATAAATATATGAGTAATACGCTGATGGCCGACACATCATGTCCGTTTTGCCAGAATCTTAAGACTCTGAACGTTTTCCACTAGTTCCTTTGAAATTTTGACACAACATTGTATTCTAACATGTTTTGATATACCTATTGGAGCGCAATGTATAATATATAAATATATATGTAATAATTATAGAGGAAATCTGTATAAAAATACAAATGTTCGTTTACGCAGAATTCCAAATCTCCGAAAGTTCTTAACCAGCTGCTTCGGAAGTCTGATGCAACGTTGTATTTACATATATGTAACATAGTAATAAATATATAATATATAAAAGGAAAATTACTATCAAAATTTTGGGCATTCTTGACCGATTTACTTCAAATTTTTACACGATTCTGTAATGGACACTCAGAATGTCATAAGATGTATACGTTTCAAATGTATAATATTTTAAGACATAGGATATATATAAAGGGGAAACACTGTTGCCAGACATCTCAAAAGGTACTACACCGAAATGTTTAAAATTTTTATGCATGAATATAATAAACGTTTTGATACATATAGGCCATATATTTTTAATATGTATATATTACATAAACAGTTCTATAAATATATAACAGTAACATTGTTATATATAGGGTGACTGTTATTGACCTGTATGAAAAAATCATAAATTAGTTACAAACACGGCGTCCTCACGCTTTATCCAATATGTACACGTCACTACAGATATTCAAATTTGTGCTATGACATGTTTGATATGCTTGCCATCATTGGCGATGATGTGGCGCAGACGAATAGCGAAATTCTACATGACCTGCTGAAGTGTCGGAATATCGATGCTGTCGATGACCTCCTAAATGTCTATTTTCAGCTCAGCGACTGTTTTGTGGTTATTGCTGTACACCTTCTTTTTATTATAGACCCACAAAAAAGAGTCGCATGTGTTCAGATTCGGAGAATATGGCTGCCTATCGAGGCCGATGCCAGTGACCTCTGGGTACCAAAGTGCCAGAATGCGGTCCCCAGAATGCTCCTGCAAGACATCAAACAGTCTCCTGTTTCGATGGGGTAGAGCTCCGTCTTGCATGAACCACATCTTGTTTAAATCAGGGTCACTTTGGATAATGGAGATGAAATCATCCTCCCAAAACCTTCACGTACCATTCGGTAGCCACCGTGCCATCAAGTAATATCGCACCGGTTATTCCTTGACTGGACATTGCACACCACGCAGTCACCAATTGAGGACGTAGAGCCTTCTCGATCAGGAAATGCGGATTCTCAGTCGCCCAAATGAGCCAGTTTTGCTTATTGACGAACGGATACTAATGAATGTGGGCTTCGTCGCTAAACCAGCATGCATACTAACTAATTCCCGTCATGCCCCACAGCCAAGTGTGCAGTTTGAACGTCCTAACACAAACTATGCAGATTAATTTTAATTTTAATAATTAACAGCCTCAGTTGCACCATTTACCTATAAATTTACCTAGGTTTCAGTCGGGGTAATCCAGCCTTCTTCAGAACAACAGTAACTACCGTTTGTCCATAGTGGAGCCACGAGTTTGCAGTTCCAGTACAGCACTTGTGGCTGCCGCACCGCGGTTGCGAAGTGGGGCCGAGGCAGTTCCAGATAAGTTTTATAGTCCGACGATAATTTATGGATTTGTAGTTTTAACTTGACGATGTCCACTATGGACAAACGGTAGTTACTGTTATTCTGAAGAAGGTTGGGTTATCCCGACTGAAACCTAGGTAAATTTCTAGGTAAAGGGTGCAAACGAGGCTGTTAATTATTAAAATTAAAATGAATATTTATACAGTTGCTGACAGGGCCGCGAAATGTTGAAGATATTTAAACTATTCAGAAGTTACGATGAATTATTTCATTTTATATAATTTAATAATTGTTACCCTGTAGGAAAGTTATAATTATGGCTCAACGGCTTGTGACTGGAATACTGTACAGAATATGAGTTTGCAATAAAAATAAACAAATCAGAGAGAGAGAGAAAGAGGAAATGGATGAAGGGGTGGGAGGAAATTGATGTGGAAAGCAGAAAGGAGAAGATGGACAGAGAGAGGGCGGAGGACAACAACATGGAGAGGAGAGAGTAGTTGACGGGCAGAAAGAGGGGGAAGGACAAGGAGATGGACAAAGCAGATAGACAGTGATAATACGTGGGCGGGAAGAGTTAGTTACTGTCGCAGCCCTTTTTCTTTTTTCGCTTTTTCGTCTAATAGGTGAAAGTTTGATTTTATTTTTTACATATTGACTGTCATTGAAGGGTTTTACTTTTATTTAAGATTGTCCCGGCTAAGTATCAGTTTGATTACTTTTAAAACCCAATGTTAAACGTGGGTCACTACACGTATAGACTTCCCAACTCTGAGAGAAAAATCTATAGTAGCTTTACTACCAATGTTTACTGACGACGATACTTTAAGCTTTCGTTCAATTGTTTGAGTTACGAATCGCTAGTTTGTTCTTGGCGTAGGTCACGTAACCTTAACGTTTATTAATCTAAGTTAAATTAATGTTCAAGACTTGTATTACGTTTCAAATTCACAACGTCAGTTTATTGACAAGAATTACTAATAAATAGGTTCACTCATACAATCTCATTCAAAGAAGTTCTTTAATTAGATGTCTAAGTAGGATTCCCGCTAGCATCAGAGATGTTAGATAGTATCCTGTCACTTTCGGTAAATAACTTATTTCTATTTAATATCCGCAAACTGTCATTAACTATGATTACTAGTCGCGTGAAGTTAAAGTTTCCCACTATCACAATTCAAAGTCCGAACCCAGTTAAAATTCTCAATTCAGTAAAGCGTTTAAGTATTCACACGAATTGACATTAAAGCCAAAGAGATTACTATTTACCTTCCCATTTATCTAATCTGATAAATGTCCAAATTAAAGTCTTAAATTGACAATCCTCAAAAACAATCTCATCACGATCTGTTCTTGACCCCCGTTTAATAAAGTCCCAATTTTTGTTCTCTAAAGCTGTACGTCCTAAATAACTTCCGAACTAGAACAGACTAGAGACTGGAGTATCGTAATTACAACGCATGGCTATTTATACTTTAATAAACACTATCTTTGGTAATGTTACTAAAATCCGTCTAACATTATAAAATCACTGATTGCTCTTATCCCATAAGACATTATGTCTATTTTTGCAAAACTATCTTTGGTGTCTCATTGGAATAACTAAGATTTTAATATTTTCTACTGTTTTTCCCCCTTCTCATGTTTCTAAAATTTATAATTAAATTCTCCTTTTCTATACTAGCTATTTCAGTCTATTTGTTTTTCATTTATTTTTCGTAATTACTACTTGTGGAGGGGCTTGGGTCATTCTGTGAATTGATATTTTAAGGACATGGGAGCTAATTTGCGAGCTATTTTTGTTTTTCAACACCGAGAGGCGCGTAGGTGTTACATTACTCATCTAATAGTCGTACATAGGGTTGAAGAACTCAGGAATCTGGATGGACGTATATAGAGGCATCTTCTCATTTGCAGGAAATTTCGTTGATTCTATTTTCATAAAGAACTACTCGAACGAATTTCTGAGATGCTGTGAACCCGAGACCCTTCTTCTTCAAAAAGAAAGCCAGCAGTGAACTCAAGCACGTAGAAGGAGGTGTTCCATTAGCGAGTTTTCTTCAGAATCCGGCGATTATTTTGCAGCCTACTTGTTACGGGCGCATCTCTGCTGGCATTTTGTTACTGCCGTGACTGGGTGCCCGTGGAAGAGCAGTTCAGGTCTTCCTTTTGTGCTGTCCTGTGGCCGATCCTTCATTAGGGCAGCGGCGGACGAGCGGATCAGATTAATGGGTCGTGGGAGCAGGGACGCGTTACAGGGGATGGCGCGCTTTTTCCGCGTCTCCAAGTTTGAGGGGCCAGAGGACGGACGAAGGCCCGCTGATCCATCACTGCGGAATTAACGAGCCACGGACCCAAGATTGATGTGTTGATGAATATGCAAACGCGCCAAGGACACGAGTCTCGCAGGGCTGTTGTTACACGCGCCCCGATCGCATTCCTGTCGGTCAGCGAAAACGCTGTGGGACAAGCCTAAACGTGTTGGACAGCGTCGCCAGAGGGGCTACGCTAACCGGCGGTTTAATGCGCCCTCTTGTTTACAACTATGTCCTTCCCCATAGGTTTTTGCATTTTTATAAGTCTTGCCGCTGGTTTGATGCGGCCCGACATGAATTCCTCTTGTGCGCCAACCTATTCATCTCAGAATATAACTTTCACCCTACGTCCACAATTATTTCCAGAATATATTCCAATCTCTCTTTCCAGTCCAAGTCTACAAATGCTAGAAACGTAGGTTTGCCTTTCCTTAATCTAGCTTCTAAGACAAGTCGTTGGGTCAGTATTGCCTCACGTGTTCCAATATTTCTACGGAAGATGAAGAAGCTTGCACAGGATAGAGTAGCATGGAGAGCTGCTTCAAACCTGTCTCAGGACAAAAGATCACAACAACAACAACAACAACAACTCTCTTTCCCTACAGGTCTTACCCTCTACAGCTCCGTCTAACACGAGAGCGTCCTGGAAAGTAACGCCACGAATTTTTATACGAAACAAAGGTTTTTCAATAAAACAAACCTTATTAACAATCCGCATCTTTATTCTTCAGTCTACATATCTGTTTCTAGACATAGTCACCCTGGCGACGAACACCTTTCTCTAGTCGGGAGACCAGTTTGTTGATGCCGTCACTGTATAATATTTGCCTTCGTTGATGGAGCCACAACCTAACATCTGCTTGGACCGCTTCATCGCTGTCAAAGTGAAGTCCCCGAAGGTGTTCTTTAAGTTTAGGAAAGATACGAAAATCGAGGTGGGATAAGTCACGACTATATGGAGGATGATCGATGACAGTGAACCCATGGTGTCGGTCTGTTATAGATGCCGCAGCTCTCAGATGGTCAGTCGGCTGGAGTGGCCGAGCGGTTCTAGGCGCTTCAGTCTAGAACCGCCCGACCGCTACGGTGTTTCGAATTGATAGAATGATTGGTCTTCAGGAGGTGGCTCTGTCTTTCCATGACACTGTTACTCATACAGCGCACGCTACTTCACCAGTGAATCATATGTAGAACCAGTGCAGAGAGAGACGTACACGGGACCGATGGGGTACTGGGAAACACAATGTGACAAAAGAACGAGGTTCATAATGGTTCAAATGGCTCTGAGCGCTTTTAACTTCTGAGGTCATCTTAGAACTACTTAAACCTAACTAACCTAAGAATATCATACACATCCATCCCCGAGGCAGGATTCGAACCAGCGACCGTAGCGGTTCGCTGTTCCAGACTGTAGCGCCCAGAACCGCTCGGCCACTTCGGCCGGCAAAGAACGAGGATACCGCCGCCTTGTCCACTAGGCAGTTATGGACAGAACACCTTTTTCCACAGTGTTGGCGCGCCATTGGGACACTGCGTCGGGGATGGTCATGTCTGTATCGACGGTGTGTTGCCGTCTTCTATGTAATGGACTGGTGGCACACAGGCCGCTGCGTCGGCTTCCTTTGACTAGAATCCACAAACGCCGCAGATACAACTGGCAAGTGAACGCTAGCACTGACGTGCTGAGTGATAGAATGCAGTGTTTTCGGAGGACTCCCACTTCAACGTCTCCTACAGATATTCATATTCTTTCGACGTTGCTGTGGTTAACACAATCGGGCAGACTGTATTGTATCTAGAGTAACTGATCACACAGGCAAAATCCTTCAGAAGAATGGCTTAAGTTTTTCAGTCAAAAAAAGATAAAAAGACTTCTTCAACTTACAACGGGCGTATCTGACTGTCTCCACACTATGTGAATATGTGAAGTAACTCGTGGTTGTGACAGAGTATAGAGGGTGATTCAGCTGCCCAACCTGCAACGCCTCCAAAACCCATACGCTGGATTTTTGTATTCTCTTGCTCACTGTGCAAAAAGTATTAGTACCACAGAAAGTAAATGAACAGAATCTTTTTGTAGGAACTTTAATGTTGTTAAATTTTGTTCTGGGAACGTTTTCGTTGGAGGAACGGTTTTCGAATTATTCATGAAAAATGCTTTTGAAGGTCACTTTTGAACGTTTCTCTTGAATAATTCGAAAACTACGGCCACTAGCGAAGATGTATCCAGTACAAAATCTTTCTACATTAAATTTCCTGCAAAAAGGTCCCGTTCAATTTTTTTCTGTAAGACTAACAGTTTACACTTAACGAGCGGGAGAATATGATCTTGCATGTGGTATTTGAAGGCGTTGCAGGTTGCATAACATATGTGTACTTTCCAGGGAAAGTAATATTTATAGAAGCGAAGTCCGTGAAGCAGTCGAAATACCGAAGAATGAATACAATTTCAATAGTGATGACAGCTAAATTCTGCCATCTCCGTGGGAAACTAACCTTTGAGGTGGACGCGACACTGCCTTTCGACAGTGTTCAACCGTCCAGGGGCAACGGTGCATTCCTGAAGAATATTCCAGTAGACCGATCGAAACGTCGCGGAGTGAAGTATTTTGAAGAAGAATTGGGCTCGGGCTACAGACTGAAGATTTTATCGTTAATGACTACGGCTACGAAACCCTGCAGCATTGTACACTCGATCTCATGTCCATTTTCCTTGCACAATCTTTGAACAGATGTGACTCCACGTATCGGATACTAAATGTACCGCATTACCAAAATTTGCTGTTTTATCATTTGCCCAGAGCTGCACTGGGTGATCTTGTGTCGTACATTTGTTTTAGTATGATACACAACAAAGAACAGATTTTATTCGGAAGTAAAATTTTCTGACCTTTTAGGCAGCGACATGCTCCTTTCATACGATCGACGTTTCGACCCCTCTGCTGCGATCTTCTTCGGGATCTTGCGTTGTCCGCAGTTCACGGAACACTGTCAAAGAAATGTGTTGCCTTTTCTTATAATGGGGAAATTTTCCCGCACTTACGCTGAAGAAGTGGTTTTATTGGGTAAATTCCCCGTGGCTACTATTTGTGGGTCACCGTTTTTGATCGGTAAGAGAAGATTCTCCCGCTAATGCTAAGAAACGTGTTGCTGGCTAAAATACTTGTGGCTACCATTGGTGGGCCCATGGTCGTTAGATAGAAAGAGATTGTTCCTGCATTTATGCTGGAGGAGACTGGTTAACATTCTTCTTGCTGGTACTCGTTGGCCACCGTCATTGGATAGAAGCGAAAGGGACAGAGCAAGAGGGAGGGAAAGTTTATAGAAAATATTATTGTCCGGAGAGTGGGCTGCCTGGCCGTTGTTTGCATTGCTCGACACCGCGGCCATGTATTCACTTTCTTGATTGGGGGCAGCCATGAAGGCGGAGACCTACAGCGCTTCTCTCTATTGAAGCTACATTTGTTCCTAGAAATTTCTATCTTATCTCATACTTTTCTTCTATAGATGTTCGATTCCTTAGGCAGCACACGTACATTACTGAAATTAACGTAAATGCCACAGCTCTCTTGATTTTCACTACCGCAGATTTCACACTTTGTTTCGGCCGTTTGTGGCGTTCGTGTTCCTTAATGCATTCTTTAACAGATCTTTCCGTTTCTCCTACACACACTTTGCCGCAACCGTATGTCATTTCACAGACACCCGCAGTAATCGGGTATCTCTTTTTTGCATCGGAAGAAGTCTTTATATCATCTTGACTGAACGAAGACGTCTGTAGACCATTTTTTTCGTAGAATTCTGTATATATGGTCAGTGACCCCAGAAGCTAACAGCAGCTTAACAGAGAGAGGAGTTCTTCCCCATTCCTATTAGCCTAATTAGTATTTAGTTCAAAAGCACTGTCTATTTTATTTGTTCCTCATGTATTAGCTCAGCGAAAACTGTTAAGTAGAAATTAAAAAAGAGGACCAGAATCAAAAGTTGAGAAAACATCGATCATAGCAACTGTTTTCATTATAACTTTGCGTTTTCTCGTTTTGAACGAAGCAGACTCATTTACAATGCCATTAGTGTCACATTGGCAGCTGTATCATATTCTACCGACAAGATAGCTAAATTTGACAGTCTTTTTTTGAGGTCGTGAGCTCACTGGGGTGTGGTAACCCCCAGGTGGAATTTGCTAGCAAGACGACTCCGACGCAAATGCAGTATAGACACTTGTCGATTGCCGCCTTGAGTCACATTACTGCTAGCCTGTTGATTACTTTGAGCAGAGGAGAGCAGCATTTCTCACATATAGGTGCCACTATTTTCATTCGGTCCGCGTGATTAGGTCGCGTTTTTTTGCTATGAGACGCTACGCTCTGCCATATGGTAAGCAGTCATCTCAACGATCTCCCTTGTCACCTCGATTGTTATTTCACTGTTCTGTCCAGTACGTTCACAATCCACGTGCTGTGTAAGCCTTTTTGATGATTATACTGATTTCTGCTTTCATTGGTTGCTATCTCTGAAAGTAAGTAGTACGAACTAGTCAGTGAAGGCAGCTCTCGGCTATAATTTTATGAATTCTAGTGGAATATATTTCATTGTTAAACTTTATTCTGCATTATTAGTGAGGATACCACGTCCAACTTTCTCCATTTCCCAATTAATTCAGATATCACGTATGTGTGTACGATACCACAGTCTAGTCTAAGTTGAATCTCAATGAAACTCAAGGAAGTTCGCAAATTTACCCTGCAAAAGGCCAAGCCCGTCACTATCGTCTGAGTAATCTGTGGCAAGCAGCTTACAGTCGGCTTTTCGATTATTTATAAAACGGAAGAAAGGGGGGAAGGGGAGGGGTGTGTTACACCTCACTCAGCTGTTTCTTGAATAATGTCCTTTTCTAGTTTTCTCTTTTCTTGACAGCAGTTTTTTTGCACCTCGTCTTTGAATGTGGCCTTGACAGGAGTCTATCTCGCCACGGATGCCTTTCAATCCGGTCAGTGGTAGAAATTCACAAAATTACTCCTGTTTTTGTCGATTGGGATTGGCAATTTCTATTCATTGTCGATTAACATCAATAAATAACTCTTGTCCGTTTTTGGACGTATTAGAGCACTATAACTGTTGAAACTGAAGATTTATTTTTCCATGGTACCATTTGAGATGCCTGGCATCCCATCTTCAGATGTTTACATTTACTTACGTGTCGAGCATCGTTTCCTTGCTAACGACGTTGCAGAATTTTGCAACGGGAGTTGTTAAGACATCTACTGTAAAACATCGTAACTAAAGATACAGTGTTCATAACGCTTACATAAACATCTGAAGACAGAGTGAACATGAAGTGAAAGTACTCCCAGAAACGCGTGCTTATAGGCGTAAATTGCTGGCGTGATGAGTCGGGAAAGGTGTGCCGTTTATATCGGTGCGTCGCCCCACGTGCTTTTCATATCGGTGGGTCACCTCATAAATATTAGTCACGGACGATATGGGCTGGGCGAGCCGCTGTCGTGTAATGTGCCAAGGCGACTCGTTACCTTAAGTAAGTATGCGAATCAGTCCTGCGAGTTACGAAAGCTGCCCGTGCCTGGTCTAGATGGCCACCATATATAGTTTCTCAGCACAGTACTGGGTGGGAAATGGAGCTGTGAGGACTTTACATGGATGAGAGGGAAGCATTTTCACACGAAGTACACGCTGACAAGACTCTGCTAACGAAACATTGTCAAACTCATGTGCGAAAAACCACTAACCCATCGGTGACTACCAGCTCTCTTAGTAATATGTGACAGACATACAGACATTCACACACGTTTGCCAATAGGCTTGTTCAGTGGTAAGACCTGTTCCCCTCAGATCACCTAAGTTACGCGCTATCTGTTTGTAATATTCAAATGGTTCAAATGGCTCTGAGCACTATGGGACTTAACAGCTGTGGTCATCAGTCCCCTAGAACTTAGAACTACTTAAACCTAACTAACCTACGGACATCACACACATCCATGCCCGAGGCAGGGTTCGAACCTGCGACCGCAGCAGTGGCGCGGTTCCGGACTGCGCGCCTAGAACCGCGAGACCACCGCGGCCGGCGGTTGTAATATTTCTGGCTTAGTCAACCATCATTTTAGGCTCCAAGAAGCTGTTCTCAGAGCAGTGGAGATGCAAGAAGTACATAGATGACGAAATGTGGTGTGAGGTACGTGTGACAGATTTTAGATTCGCTACCATTCCCGTGAGAAAGACCGCCTGCATAATGCTACTGCTCTGTGATTGGCTGCTGTGTTCGGAGCAAGGGCGCCAAAACGTTAAAGTAGAGTTATTATTATTAAATGTAAGCGTAGGCTTCCGCGGCCGTTGTCTTCTTCAATAAAATTCTTCAGGGTATCAGGTAAGGCCCTGATGAAGGCTAGCTGCAACGCTGGCCGAAACGTTGGCGCATTTTAAATTATGACGATGCGGTCTGATACTCTGAAGAATTTTATTAGTTAAACTACTCATTGGAATGACTTCACTTTTTAGAATAAATATCTCTCAACAGCTGACTACCAATCTGTCATTTCAGAATTATTAAAAACAATTTAAACCAAAAGCAAAAGACTGACGAAATTGCAGACGAAGCACTTCGAAAGCGTTCGGGTCACGCCTTTTCTGGTATGGCGCGTGAAGTGTTTCGGGCTGTTCGTCACTCTGGATTAGGCAGTCGAGAAGTACAGACATGTTGTTTGACGTAGGATGTGTTTCCAATTTTTATTTAAGTTCCTGCTCGTCACTCTGGATTAGGCAGTTGAGATGTACAGTCATGTTGTCTGTGGCAGGATGTGTTTGCCAGTATTCAGTATTAAAAGATTCACTCCGGTAGTCATGAGGCACAGACACGTGCCACAAATAGTGTTAAGATACATTTTCGTAAACATTGTGTTTGATCATGTACTTTGTTGTACCAGAAGGTGTTGTATTAAGATGATGTAGTCTTCTCGTGTGGCTATATTAAAATACGCGAGTGGCGTCCCAAAGAAGTGATACATTATTTCAGAACAGAACCTCGCTAAAAGTCAGTTTCAGCCTGAAAATACAGAACCTACGACCTGCGTGCTGTTTCCTGCGCTGGGGACATCAACTTGAAGACAGCAGGTTAGTGGACTATAACAGAACCTTCTTATTCCACACAGTGCAGTGAAAACAAGTAGGCGCCTCACATGTACTACATGCACAGAACAAATGTGCTCAGTGACACGTCATCTGCACTAATGCAGAGGAGGTAAAGGAGGATGATCGTTATTAGCACCAACAATCAATTCATTCTTCCTTTCTTGCCGTGGGGCTGGGCTAGCACCTGGGTGGGTGACGATCCGACCTGCCGACCGCTGTTGGCAAGCGGGGTACATTCAGCCGTCGTGAGGCAAACTGAGCAGATACTTGATTGAGAAGTAGCGGCTCCGGATTCGTAAACTGACATACGGCCGGGAATGCCTCTCCATATCCGGATCCAGTGGTGCTTTTGTGTGTAGGATGACACGGCGTCCGGTCGATACTGTTGGGCCTTCATAACTAGTTCGAGCGGAATTTTAATTTTTATTCATACATGTTTCGTGAATATTGCCGTGTATTGCAGGGATACTGCAGCCATACTGTCTGCAAAGAAACTGTGAAAACGAATTACGACTCGCATAAAAGCAGCGTAAGGCAGTATTTGGTACTGCTGCGCCGCAACCGATCCCGCTTACACGGATCGGACAATGTGAGCGCCGACAAGCGAGGCTCTGAAGGGGCATTCGAGCTGAATGGCTGTCACGTCACCTCGGGGAACGTCAGCTGCACTCCGCCATCGATTGGAGGTCGCGGCTGAGCGCTCGACGTCGCCGGCGCATCGACGTCGCCATTAGCGAGAGTGAGCCGCGGCCGAGGCGAGGCGTGCATTAGCGAGCGGGCCGGCCTGTTCCTCGCCGCAGACACTGGGCGCCCGATCGGCAAACAAAGCCTCCGAGGGGCTTCCCCGCTCCCACTACACGTCGCGCCGCCCGGCCGCGGGGCGCGCTCAGCGCTGACAGCTGTCTAGCAGCAGCCTCTGCGGCCGCCCTGAATGCCGGCCGTCGACTCGAGGGCCTCGTCAGCGACAGCGTTTGTGCCCTCCTGCTCAAAGCGCACAAACGTTCCGCGCCGGCCGCCGTTGCAGAATGCAAATCGTCGCAGCTTTCATCGTGCCCGCCATAAACTACCCTCCGGCACTCTATGCTCCGTTCATCACAGGGATGAACATCATGTAAACATTACACTATGTATTCTTCCGCGTTTGTTGGGACATCATTGGATTTCGTTTCACTTGGAACAGAAGCCAAGCGATCTCGAGCACAGTCAAGTACGATAATGATGCGACTTATGCTGTGCGTTACGTGTACGTCGACTCAGTGATAATACGGGGCAACAGCTTTACCGGCGCATTAAACTTGGACAGCACTGGCCAGGCAAGTGATCCGACTAACCTGCAGCGATATACCGGGTGACCAAAAAGTCAGTATAAATTTTAAAACTGAATAAATCAAGGAATAACGTATATAGAGAGGTACAAACTGACACACATGCTTAGAATGACATGGGGTTTTATTAGAACCAAAAAATTCAAAAGTTCAAAAAATATCCGACAGATGGCGCTTCATCTGATCAGAATAGCAATAATTAGCATAACAAAGTAAGACAATACAAAGATGATGTTCTTTACAGGAAATGCTCAATATGTCCATCATCATTCCTCAACAATAGCTGTAGTCGAGGAATAATGTTGTGAACAGCGCTGAAAAGCATGTCCGGAGCATTGGCGTCGGATGTTGTCTTTCAGCATACCCAGAGATGTCGGTCGATCACGATACACTAGCGACTTCAGGTAACCCCAAAGCCAATAATCGCACGGACTGAAGTCTGGGAGGCCAAGCATGACGGAAGTGGCGGCTGAGCACACGATCATCACCAAACGAACCGAGCAAGAGATCTTTCACGCGTCTAGCAATATGGGGTGGAGCGCCATCCTGCAGTTTGGTTCTAATAAAAGCATGTGTGTCAATTTTTACCTCTCTATCTACATTATTCTGTGGTTTCTTAAGTTTTCAAATTTATACTGACTTTTTGATCACCCGGTACTTATATGGATATGCTGTCGATTCTTTCGGTCATGTCCGAAAGAATAGACACCATATCCATATAAGTATATCGTTCTGCCAATACCGGCCATGACCTTCATCTTCTGTGCGGATGCACACATATTCCCCGAACTCTTGCGGGACTTGGAAAGAATGTCTTCCACGAGTAATGAGTGTGTTGAGGTGGGACACTACGAATGTAGTGTGTGGAGATACAAGGTGAGAATGTGGGTCTCGCGGGAGGCGTGCGCGAGATAGTCCCAGCAGTCACGCTATCCTCTGTGCCCTCGGTGGCTGAGATGGATGCCGGCACGGTAGCTCAGCGTGTTCAGTCAGAGGATTAGCTGCCCTCTCTAATAAAAAATTGAGTTCATCGATCAAAGACGAACTTAAACGGGTGTCTTACGACGTCCGCCCCGAGCAGATGCAACGAACGAAAGAGAACAAAATGAGATGTAAAAATAAATAAATAAATAATGGATTGAGCGTCGGCCATGTAAGCAGGAGATCCCTGGTTCGAGTCCCGGTCGGGGCACACATTTGCACCTGTCCCCGTTGGTATATATCAACGCCCGTAAACAGCTGAATGTATTAGTATAATTCTAACCTGCAGAGATGTGAACCGTTACAGTAAAGACGTAAAACGGGGCGAACAGAAAACAATATAACTTTGGGGCATCATTTCATTTTTAAACAGAAGGAAATAACATATCATACCTGCCAATTTTTCCGGTTGTCCGAAAGATATCCGGATTTTGGAGCAGTGTTTCGGTTTTCCGGATGAACACAGTTTTTTTTTCGGGTTTTCAACTCCCGGGCTTGTTGCCGCCCTCTGCATTCATATCGCATTTCAGTCTTGACTTTCGATAGTAGCTGCTATCTGAGATACGAGTGTCTGAAATTCGACTGAAAGTCGACCGATAATATTATCGATAACCTCTTCTTGCTGAATATCGCTGCACTTTTATCATTAACTCTGTGTGTTTGAAACACCGCCGGCTGGAGACATCGAAAGTTCTATCGATAACCACATCCGTGGTTACACGCTGATATTCCACCATGAGATGTCAGCGAGATACAGTGGCACTTAGTTACACGTTTCCACTTAGTATGACGGCAATTATCAACGGTTTAAGGGGCAGGAGGCAATGGAAACCACTGGGTGTGTGTCTACAGTGCATGTTATCTGTGACTGAGAAAGTATTATGATGATCTCTCCACTGGCAAAAAATTTCGAACTACATTCCCATTCGGATCTCCAGGAGAGAACTGTCAAAGGGGAGGTTACCAAGAGGAAAAAAATTAAATAACCAACGAAAGGATAACGCTCTACGAATTGGGGCATGAAATGTAAGGAGTCTTAACTTGGTAAGGAAGCTAGAAAATATGAAAAGGGAAACGCAGAGCCTGAATCTCGATATGGTGGGGGTCAATGAAGTGAAATGGAAAGAAGATGAGGACTTATGGTCAGATGAGTATAGGATAATATCAACAGCAGCAGAAAATGACATAAAGGGAGCAGGATTCGTTACGAACATGAAGGTTAGGCAGAGTGTGACCCGCTCCAAAGAGTTCCGTCATTGAGATGTTTTCATCAGAATCAGCAGCAAAACATCGCCGGCAACAGTACTTCTGGTATACATGCCGAGGTCGCCAGTAGAAGGTGAAGAAATAGACAAAGTGGGTTAAGAGACTGGACGGCGAATTCAATACCTAAATGGAGATGAAAAACTAATAGTCATGGGGGACTGGAGTGCGGTTGTAGGGGAAGGAGTAGAGGGAAGCGTTACAGCAGAATATGGGCTCAGTAGTAGAAATGAGAGAGGAGAAAAACTAATTGACTTCTGAAATAAACTTCATTTGGTAATAGCGACTACTCTGTTCAAGAATCACAGGGGGAGAAGTATACTTGGAAGAGGTTGGGCGTTATGGGAAGATTTCAGTCAGTTTCCATCATGGTCAGACAGAGATTCCGAAATCAGATATTGGATTGTAAGGTAGTCCAGGAGCAGATATACAGGGTGGTCCATTAATCGTGACCAGGCCAAATATCTCACGAAATAAGCGTCAATCGAAAAAACTACAGCGAACGAAAGTTGTCTTGCTTGGTGGGGGAAACCAGATGGCGCCATGGTTGGCCCGGTAGATTGCGCTGCCATAGATCAAACGGATATCAACTGCATTTTTTAAAAATAGGAACCCCCATTTTTTATTACATATTCGTGTAGTACGTAAAGAAATATGAATGTTTTAGTTGGACCACTTTTTTCGTTGTGTGATAGATGACGCTGTAATAGCCACAAACATATGGCTCACAATTTTAGACGAACACTTGGTAAAAGGTAGGTTTTCTAAATTAAAAAACAGAACGCAGGTACGTTTGAACATTTTATCTCGGCTGTTCCAATGTGATACATGTACCTTTGGGAACTTATCATTTCTGAGAACGCATGCTGTTACAGCGTGATTACCTGTAAATACCACATTAATGCAATAAATGCTCAAAAAGATGTCCGTCAACCTCTATGCATTTGGCAATACGTGTAACGACATTCCTGTCAACAGCGAGTAGTTCGCCTTCCGTAATTTTCGCACATGCATTGACAATGCGCTGATGCATGTTGTCAGGCGTTGTCGGTGGATCACGATAGCAAATGTCCTTCAACTTTTCCCACAGAAAGAAATCCGGGGACGTCAGATCCGGTGAACGTGCGGGCCATAGTATGGTGCTTCGTCGACCAATCCACCTTCATGGAATATGCTATTCAATACCGCTTCAGCCGCACGCGAGCTATGTGTCAGACATCCATCATGTTGGAAGTACATCGCCATTCTGTCATGCAGTGAAACATCTTGTAATAACATCGGTAGTACATTACGTAGGAAATCAGCATACATTGCACCATTTAGATTGCCATCGATAAAATGGGGGCCATAATGCCGCACCATACATTGACCTGCCAAGGACGCTGACCTTCCACTTGTCGCAGCCATCGTGGATTTTCCGTTGTCTAATATTACATATTATGCCAGTTTACGTTACCGTTGTTGGTGAATGACGCTTCGTCGCTAAATAGAACGCGTGCAAAAAATCGGTCATCGTCCCGTAATTTCTCTTGTGCCCAGTGGCAGAACTGTACACGGGAGCAATTAGTCTACTACTGATGTGCGGATTAGCCGCAACAGCAGCTAAAACACCTAGTTGGGCATCATCATTTGTTGCAGGTCGTGGTTGACGTTTCACATGTAGCTGAACACTTCCTGTTCCCTTAAATGTTCGAATCCTGCCTCGGGCATGGATGTGTGTGATGCCCTTAGGTTAGTTAGGTTTAAGTAGTGCTAAGTTCTAGGGGACTAATGACGTACAGGCTACCGAGCAGCATACATAGCATGCGTCCGTTGGGAGTTTTGATCGCAATAGCCATACATCAACACGATATCGACCTTTTCTGCAATTGGTAAACGGTCCATTTTACCACGGGTAATGTATCACGAAGCAAATACCGTCCGCAATGGCGGAATGTTACGTGATACCTCGTACTTATACGTTTGTGACTATTACAGCGCCATCTATCACAAAGCGAAAAAATGGTCCAACTAAAACATTCATATTTCTATACGTACTACACGAATATGTAATAAAAAATGGGGGTTCCTATTTAAAAAAAAACGCAGTTGATATCCGTTTGACCTATGGCAGCGCCATCTAGCGGGTCAACCATAGCGCCATCTGGTTTCCCCCTTCAAGCTAGACGAGTTTCGTTCTTTGTAGTTTTTTCGTTTGATGCTTATTTCGTGAGATGTTTGGTCCGGTCACTATCAATGGACCACCCTGTATACTGAGATCACAATTTACTAATGATGAAGAATAAGCTGAAGGTTAAGAGACTAGTGAGGAAGATTCATTGCGCAAAGAAATGGGATACGGAAGCATTAAGAAATGAAGAAATACGCTTGAAGTTCCTGAGGCTATAGATATTGCAATAATGAGTAGCGCATTGGGCAGTTCAGTTGTAGAGGAATGGATCTCTCTAAAAGTGGCAGTCACAGGAGCAGGAAAGCGGAAGATGGGTGCTAGGAACGTACCCACGAGGAAATCATGGGTAACAGAAGATATACTTCAGTTGATCGATGAAAGAAGAAAGTAGAAAAATAATGATGAAAATTCAGAATACAAAAATACAACTCACTCGCAATGAAATCGAAAAAGAAATGATTGTCGGAAGAACTGACTCAGCATATACGGAAGTCAAAACAACCTTCGGTAAAATTAAAAGCATGGGTGGCAACATTAAGAGTGCAACTGGAATTCCACTGTCAAATGCGCAGGAGAGAGCGGGTGGGTGGAAAGACTACACTGATGGCCTCTATGACGGGATAGATTTGTGTGATGTGATATAAGAAGAAACAGGAAACGATTTAGAAGAGATAGGATATCCAGTATTAGAAGCAGAATTTAAGGGAGCTTTGGAGGACTTAAGATCAAATAAGACAGAAGGGACAAATCAAATTCCATCGTTGGGGGAAGTCGCAACAAAACGACTATTCAAGTTGGTGTGTAGAATGTATCAGTCTTACGACATACTATCTGACTTTTGGAAAATTATCATTCACAATTCCGAAGACTGCAAGAGCTCACAAATGTGAGAATTATCGTACGATCAGTTTAACAGTTCATCCACCCAAGTTACAAATAAAAATAGTACATAGAAGAATGGAAAAGAAAATTGAGACTGTGTTAGATGACGATCAGTTTGGGTTTAGGAAAGGTAAAGGCAGCAGAGAGGCAATTCTGACATTGCGGTTGATAATGGTGGCAAGAGTAAAGAAAAATCAAGACTTTTCATAGGGTTTGTCGATCTGAGAAAAGCACTTGGTAATGTACAGTTATGCAAGATGTTCGAAATTGTGAGAAAAACAGGGGTAAGCTCTAGGGAGAGAAGGGTAACACACAATATGTATAGGAGCCAAGAGGAAATAGTGGACGACCAAGAACGAAGTGCTCGGATTAAAAAGGATGTAAGAGAGAGAAATGTAGTCTTTCGCCCCTACTGTTCAATCTGCACTTCGAAGAAGCAATGATGGAAATAAAAGAAAGGTTCAGGTGTGGGATTAAAATTCAGAGTGAAAGGATATCAATCACATGATTCGCTGATAACATTGCAATTCTCAGTGAAAGTTAAGAAGAATTACATGATCTGCTGATTGGAATGGACAGTCTACTGAGTACAGAATACAGACTGAGAGTAAATCGAAGGAAGACGAAAGTAATGAGAAGTAGCAGAAATGAGAACAGTAGGGAACTTAACATCATGATGACGGTCACGAAGTGGACGAGTTAAGGAATTCCACTACCTGGGCAGCAAAATAACCAACGACGGACGGAACAACGAGGACATCAAAAGCGGATTAGCACTGGCAAAAAGGGCAATCCTCGCCATAAGAGGTCTACTAGTATCAAACATAAATCTTAATTTGAGGAAGAAATTTCTGAGAATGTCCCTTTGGAGCACAGTATGGACTGTGGGAAAACCGGAACAGAAGAGAATAGAAGCTTTTGAGATGTGCTACAGACGAATGTTGTAAATTAGGTGGACTGATAAGGTAAGGAATGAGGAGGTGCTGTGCAGAATCTGAGAGGAAAGGAATATGTGGAGAACACTGACAAGAGGAAGGGACAAATGATAGGACATCAGTTAAGATATCAGGGAATGACTTCCATGGTACTAAAGGGAGCTGTAGAGGGTAAAATATTGTAGAAAAAGAAGGAGATTGGAATATACCGAGAAAATAATTGAGGACGAAGATTGCGAGTGGTACTCTGAGGTGACGAGGTTGGCAGAGGAACTCGTGGGAGGCCGCATCAATCCAGTCAGAAGACTGATGACTCAAAAAAAATCTCCGTGTCGACTGAATGTTGTCTAACATTACATGTCTGCTCACACAAAAGGGAGCGCTGTTAAGCGTAGGTGAACGCAACCTCTGTCCTTTAAATCACTCATTACAGTTCCACTGTTCTGCACATCCTCTTATCATGGCATATTGCATATAACTGCTTCTGTTTCACTTTTTGGAAACAGTAATGTATTATTATCATTACTGCTTTGTTTGAAGGTTCTAATTACCGAAAGGTATTAGAGTAGTTGGACGTTAGTGTTTCCCTAAGGAAATTTTTCCCTGGTCGCAAACTTTTACTGACACTGATGCACGAACGACAGTGTTTAGAGTATCTCGTTTCTGTGTTGGGTGGTCTTGCGAATCAATGTCTAAATACCCTTTTATGTCGGTGGATTTCTATACTCTCTTTGCTCTAGAGCAATGTCGTGTCAGCTGTAGAGCAACATATTTGAAACGAGAGGCCGAGCTTACTCTCTGCCAGCACGTTGAAGATGAGTTTTCAACGATCTCTGTTCAGAAAATCGAGGAGATGTGCTCAGCTTTTGTAACATGTGTGGCCATACAACAAATCTTTATAGCGGCTCCAGGAAGATGGCATTGTTTCGGCGGTACTTAATGTCTTTTGTTCAGAGTGTCATCCACTCTGCTGTGTATCGTGCCTAGAAGCATGATTATAATTTTCTGTGAATTTGGCATTTACTACCAATATTAGTTGACTAATGCGGTTATAATGCCCAGTATCCGATACATAGGTATACCTTGCCATATTACGTAACACGTGTCCGTGCTTCCACGGATATCCCGCATGCTTTCCCGATACTGTATGAAAGATTATCATTTTGGATACTAACCGGGTTAATGAGATGGCCTTAAACTCAATTATTCCGTAAATAGGAGAAAATTTCGCATTGCTTAACCAGACGACGCAGGGGATTTCTGCATAATGTTTTCCTATTTAACTCAGAAGATGCCACACCAGACAGTGTCATTTGCTGCCTTTACCCTCTCAGATTATTGTACAGGCATTGACTTTGTAAGATAAATTCAAAAACATATTACGTTTTAATAAAGAAAACCGTGAAACTTGGACCTTTCCGTTGATTGGGAGCGATAGCCATACCGTAGGTGCAACCATAATGGAGGGGTATCTCTCGAGAGGCCAGACATACGTGTCGTTCCTGAAGAGGGCCGAAAGCCGTTTCCGTAGTTGAAAGCGCAACAGTCTAGACGACTGATTGATCTAGCCTAGCCAAAGCGGCATTGCTGCACTGGTACAGCAAGTGACTGAAGGCAAAGGGAAGCCACAGCCGGAGGTAAAACAATCCCCCACTAGAATTTCTGGGCAGGGAATACTGGGGAAGATGTTGTCATCAAGAGAAACAAAGCTGGCTCTCTAACGATACGAGCGTGGAATGTTAGATCCCTTATAGGGCAAGTAGGTTAGAAAAGCTATAAAGGGAAATGGATAGGTTAAAATTTGATGTAGTGAGCATTAGTGAAATTCTGTGGTGGAAGAAACAGGACTTCCGGTCTGGTAAATACAGCTTATGAAGACAATATCAAATAGGGGTAATGCAGGAGCAGGTTTAATAATGAAAAAAGAAAACATGAATTCGAGTAAGTTACTATGAGCAGCAAGATCGCATTTTTATAACCAAGACAGCTAAGAAGTACACACCCATCACAGTAGTACAAGTTTGTACGCCAAATATCTCCACAGATGATGAAAAGAATGAAGAAATGTATGATGAGATAAAAGAAATTATTCAGATAGTTAAGGGAGACGAAAATTTAAAAGTGATTGATGACTGGAATTCGAAAGAACGAAGGGGAAGATAGGGAAAAATAATAGGAGAATATAGACTGGGGGAAATGAATGAAAGAGGAAGCCGCTTGTTAGAATTTAGCACAGGGCTAATTTAACTATGGTCAACACTTGATTTGAGAATCATGAAAGGAGGTGGTACACGTAAAAGGGTCCTGGAGACATCTGAAGGTTTCAGATTGATTATATAATAAAAACACGGATATATCGGAACCAAATTTTAATTTTTTTTTAAAGACATTGCCAGGGGTAGATATGGACTCTGACCACTATTTACTGGCTGTGAAATATGCATTAAAACTAAAGAAATTGCAAAAATTATGAAATTTAAGAGACAGGAATTAGATAAGTTGAAAACACCAGAGGTTGTTGACATTTTCAGATGGACATTACGCAACGCTCGGCTGGGTAGCTTTCATCTACATAAATATTCCACAACCCACCATACGGCGGTTGGCGGAGGGTACCCTGCTCTAGCACTAGCCATTTCCTTTCCTGTTGGACTCGCAAATAGAGTAACGGAAAAACGACGGTCTATTCACCTCCATGTGAGCCCTAATTTCACGTACATTATCTACATGATCCTGTTGGCGGTAGCAGAACCGTTCGGTAGCCAGCTTCAAATGCCGGTTCCATAAATTTTCTCGTCTGTGTTTCTCGAAAAGATCGTCGCCTACCCCTTAGGGATTCCCATTTGAGTTCCCGAAGCATCTCCGTAAGAATTCGAACCTACCGGTAACAAGTCTAGCAGCTCACCTCTGAACTGTTTCGACGTCTTCCTTTAATCAAACATTCTACGGGTCACAAACACGCGAGAAGTACTCACGAATGGGTCGCACTAGCGTCCAATGTGCGGTCTTCTTTACAGTTGAAACAAAGTTTCCCAAAATTCTGCCGGCCGGAGCGGCCGTGCGGTTCTAGGCGCTACAGTCTGGAACAGAGCGACCGCTACGGTCGCAGGTTCGAATCCTGCCTCGGGCATGGAAGTGTGTGATGTCCTTAGGTTAGTTAGGTTTAATTAGTTCTAAGTTCTAGGCGACTGATGACCTCAGAAGTTAAGTCGCATAGTGCTCAGAGCCATTTGAACCATTTGAAACCAAAATTCTCCCAATAAACCGAAGTCGACCATTCGCCTTCCGTACCTCACCCCTCACATGCTGGTTCTACTTCACATCGCATAGCAGCATTACGCCCAGATATTTAAACGACGTGACTGTGTCAAGTAGGACACTATTAATGCTATATCCGATCATTACGGGTTCGTTTTTCCTACTCATCCACATTAATTTACATTTTTCTACATTCAAATGGTTCAAATGGCTCTGAGCACTATGGGACTTAACATCTATGGTCATCAGTCCCCTAGAACTTAGAACTACTTAAACCTAACTAACCTAAGGACATCACACAAACACCCAGCCATCACGAGGCAGAGAAAATCCCTGACCCCGCCGGGAATCGAACCCGGGAACCCGGGCGTGGTAAGCGAGAACGCTACCGCATGACCACGAGATGCGGGCTTTCTACATTCAGAGCTAGCTGCTATTCATCACACCAACTAGAAATTTCGTGTAAGTCATCGTCCCACTGTCGTTCAACTTCGACACCTTAACGTCATCAGCAACCAACAACGGTCCTATCACACTCTTGACGACACCCTCGCCTCTGATGAACATCACCGTCAAGGGCAACATACTGGATTCTATTACTAAAACGTCTTCGAGCCACTCACGTATCTGTGAACCTATTCCATACGCTCGTAACTTCGTTGACAGCCTACAATGAGACCAGTTCAAGGGCTCTTTGAAAATCTAGAAACATGGAAACTGCCGGTTTCCGTTCATCCATAGTTAGCAGAGTATCATGTGAGAAAATGAAACTCTTACTTTCGCAAGAGCGATGCTTTTTAAAAATATGCTGATCCGTGGACATCCCTCTTGGGAAAATGTATTGCATTGAAATTGAGATTATGTTCAAGGATTCTGCAAACAGAAGTTAAGGATATAGGTCTATAATTCAGTCGTTTGAGACTTTGCGCTGGGCGATAGATTCGCGAAAAATGCATGCTAGGTAAGAGACCAGTGCCGTAGGGTACTCTTTGTAAAACCGAAATGGAATTACATCCGGAACCGGTGACTTGCTTTCAGATCTTAGGATACTTATCACTATGTCGTCCATATGGGAGTCTGTTCGGTGGCCAGATGACGGTATGTTTGTAAGATTCTCTGCGGGAACGATTGCTTGAACATTAAATTTAAAAGTTCGGGTATCGTTTTGCTATTTGCATCTACCACACCAGACGGTAACAAGAGACCAGTGGAACTCTTAGACCCACTTAGCGTTATTACATAGAACCAGAATTTTCTCGGTCCTCTGTCAGATCCTTTGCTAAGGTATGACGGTGGTAGTTGTAAAATTCGCGCGTAGGTCTTTACACATACAAAAGAACCTCTAGTAATCTGTGCTTGTCGTCATTTGTGCGTTTTCTTTTGAAGCAAGAGTGCTGCAACCTCTGGTTCGGTAGCATTTTCCGAATTTCGTTACTAAACTAGCAGGCTCTTTTCCATTCTTAATCCACTTACTAGGGACGTAACACTCCAGACCACGCTTTAGAATCTGCTTAAGCTTTCCCTGTGATAATGAAGGCAGCAGAGTATCAAATAGGTAAAAAGACAAGGCCCAGTAGCAATCCTTGGACGACACAGAAGACGTTGAATTTAACTGACGACGAGTAAAAATATAAAAACACGGTAAACGAGGCAGGCGAAATAGAATACAAACATCTAAAAAATGAGATTAATTGGAAAAGTAAAATGGCTAACCTGGAATGGCTAGAGGGCAAATGCAAGGATTTAGATGCATATATCATTAGGAAGAGATAGATATCGCGTACAGGAACATTAAAGGGGCATTTGGAGAAAAGAGAAGCAGCTGCAATAGTATCATGAGCTCAGATGCAAAAACAGTCCCAAGCAAAGATGGGAAAGCTCGAAGGTAGAAGGTTACATAGAGGATCTGTACAAGGGAGATATACTTGGGTACAATATGATAGGAATACAAAAAGATGTAGATGAAGGTGAGTGAAGAATTTGACGAATCCCCGGAAGTAACAGATATTCAGCTAGAACTACTGATTCCCCTTGGAGTACAGGCCATGACAAAACACTGAGATGTGGTGTGTAAAATGTAAGAGACACGTGAAATACGTTCTGACTTCAAGTAGAATATACTAATTTCAATTCCAAGGACAGCAGGTGCTGACAGGTATGAATATTATGGGACTATCAGATTGCTAAGTCATGGGTATTTACAGAAGAACGGGAAAAACTAATTGAAGCCTAACTCGGGGAAGATCAGTTTGGGTTCCGAAGAGACATAGAAACACGGGAGGCAATAATGACACTAATACTTCTTTTAGAAGATAGGTTAAGGAAATACAAACGTACGTTTATAGTATTTGTATACATAGAAAAAACTTCTGACAATGTTAATTGGAACACTCTTTCAAATTCTGAAGGTAGCAAGGGTAACATAAAGGGAGTGAAAGGCTTTTTACAACTTGTACAGGAACCAGACGGCAGTTACAGTAACTGAGGGTCATGGAAAGGAAACAGTGGTTCATAAAGGAGAGGGTCTGGGTTGTGGCCTATCCCCGATGTTATTCAGTCTGTGCATTGAGCGAGCAATGGTGGGATGAAACAAATGAAGTAGGAATTAGAGTCCAGGGAGAAGAAATAAAACGCTGAGGTTTGTCGATGACACTGTAATTCTGACAGAGACAGTAAAGGACGTGGAAGAGAAGTTCGGCGGAATGGATAATGTCTTGAAAGGATGATTTAAGTAGAACATTAACAAAAGCAAGACAAGGATAATGGAATGTAGTCGAATTACATGAATTGTTGCTGAGGGAATTAGATTGAGAAACAAGAGGCTTAAAGTAGAAGATGAGTCTTGCAAAATAACTGATCATGGCCGAAGTGGAGACGATATAGAATGGAGCAACATTTTTTTTTCTTTTTTTTTTTTCACGCGACTGTGAACAGCATTAATATACTCTGAGAAATGCATGGTAAACACTGTGCTGTCTTACAATATATTTATTCACAACCGGCTTCGATTACTGATCATCTTCACAGTGGAAAAATATTGTGACAGCTTCACATGTTATACATGGTCAAATAGCATATATAACACTTGGTGTTGTCACAATATTTTTCCACTGCGAAAATGGTCAATGATCGAAACCGGTTGAGAATAATTATATTACGTAAGATAGCACAGTGTTTACCATGCATTTGTCCAGGTACAAAATGGAGACTGGCAATTGCAAGCATCGAATATAGACATAAAAGTAAGGAATTTCTTTGAAAGTATTTATATGAAGTGTAGCCATGTATGCAAGTGAAATATGGTCGATAAACAGTTTAGACAAGAAGACAATAGAAGCTTTTGAAATGAGGTGCTGCAGAAGAAAGCTGAAGATCAGGTGGGAACATCCTGTTACTAGTGAGGTGATACTGAATAGAACTGGGGAGAAGAGAAATTTGTCACACAACCTGATTGGAAGAAGGGACCGGTTGATAGAACACATTCTGACACGTCAAGGAATCACCAATTTAGTACTGTAAGGAAGTGTGTGGGTGTGAGTGTGTGTGGGGGGGGGGGGGGGTAAAAATCGTAGACAGAGACTAAGAGATGAATGCAGTAAGCAGATTCAGAAGGATGTAGGTTTCACGAGTTGTTCGGAGATGAAGGGGCTTGAAGAGGATAGAGCAGCATGGAGAGGTGCATCAAACCAGTCTTCCGGCTGAAGATCACAACAAAAAAGGGATGTATGATCTCTTCATGATGTGAGTTAACTACCGACATTGCGGTTTCTATTACAGTACACACACCGAAAAGTATGTCATTCAAACGGACTCTGGCAGCGAAAGCTTGCGATCCAGTAACGCAGTATATACTCGTGTTTAGGCATTTTAACCATTGTCGTCCGAGATTAAAAATCCAAAAATACATATAACAAAGTGAAGTTCTTGCACCAGTAAGTGGACATCTAGCAATAAATTCCTAAGAAATAAAAGTAAATTTTTTACACTTGTTTCTGATCTGAAACAACGTTTGTGTTTAGAGAACTTTTCTTCGTAAGTTTATCTATCACAGTCTGTTAAATAACCAGATGGCCAACACCTTTCCCAAACGACGACTCGTCAAACTTTCAGTTGTAAACTGTGTTATGAGAGGACTGTCTGAAAATATTTCCTGGGATTCGATGCTTTTATAAAATTGTCAATTTTTAGAACAATCTACATTTATCTGCTGCCATTACTCAATCCAAGTGAGATACGTTTTCTCGCCAAATTTTTACTAAACGAGTAAGCTGTTAAGATGCACTCTGTGCCTGAAGCCTTATACGACTCGGAAAATATCCTTCAGCAGTATAAACATGAACTATCACTTTGTGACTACAGTTCACTTTGCATCTACTTTAGTAAACAGAGTTACGAAGAAAATGCATTGTCATTCAAGGCAATGAAGAACAGCTACACCGAAAGATATATTAAATAATCAATTATTGCTGTAGCCTGGAACAGGACGTAATCGATACTCATTGATATACAATACAACAGTGCTATTCATATGTATGTTGCATTGTGTGCCGACTGAGGGGAGAATGGAGAACGGTGTGCATAACATTTGTATCCGTGTACTAATTAGCTGTTTCACAGTGTAATTAGCTTGACATTGCTATGCACCCCACAGGCTATTGACGTCTGCTGACATTCTCGTTTTCTGTCTTCTTTGTTATAACGTTCAGTATTAACCTCTCGTGTTCAACTGTAATGAAAGTATGAAATAAAATAAGCTTCCTCGTACCTCAAGACATTCTCTAGTGTAAAACTTTTTCTGTGATTTTGACTGGAACTGGACATTAGTTCAACCAACTTGTTGCGGAATTGCTAATTGTTAATTCTCTCTGATAGCTAACGGTGTAACGAAAGATATCCATTTTCTGTTTTATATAAACCTTTAGAACAGAAAATCATTGTTGTCACTTCCATCCCCGACGAACGTCTCACAGAAGAAATCTTTCAGTGATCGAAACAGGTAGCAAGCACGTACACACACACACACACACACACACACACACACACACACACGTACCAGGGAAGATTCGGTTCTATAGAATACATGATTAACTAACTGCACAAGACTGCCACAGAGGAAGGCGTGTTTCGTTAAAGGTGAAACAGAACCAATAGTTTGTGGCTAGCCTATTCTCTGTACTACGGTACGTCCTTAGAGACACGCGGGGACCAAGCAGCAATCGGTATTGTAATTGTCAACTGTCGAAGCTGCGTTGGTAAAGTACCGGAACTTCAAGCGCTGATAGAAAGCACCGGAGCTGAAATCGTTATAGGTACAGAAAGCTGGCTTAAGCCAGAGATAAATTCTGCCGAAATTTTTACAAAGGTACAGACGGTGTTTAGAAAGGATAGATTGCATGCAACCGGTGGTGGAGTGTTCATCGCTGTTAGTAGTAGTTTATCCTGTAATGAAGTAGAAGTGGATAGTTCCTGTGAATTATTATGGGTGGAGGTTACACTAAACAACCGAACTAGGTTAATAATTGGCTCCTTTTACCGACCTCCCGACTCAGCAGCATTAGTGGCAGAACAACTGAGAGAAAATTTGGAATACATTTCACATAAATTTTCTCAGCATGTTATAGTCTTAGGTGGAGATTTCAATTTACCAGATATAGACTGGGACACTCAGATGTTTAGGACGGGTGGTAGGGACAGAGCATCGAGTGACATTATACTGAGTGCACTATCCGAAAATTACCTCGAACAATTAAACAGAGAACCGACTCGTGGAGATAACATATTGGATCTACTGATAACAAACAGACCCGAACTTTTCGAATCTGTATGTACAGAACAGGGAATCAGTGATCATAAGCCCGTTGCAGCATCCCTGAATATGGAAGTTAATAGGAATATAAAAAAAGGGAGGAAGGTTTATCTGTTTAGCAAGAGTAATAGAAGGCAGATTTCAGACTACCTAACAGATCAAAACGAAAATTTCTGTTCCGACACTGACAATGTTGAGTGTTTATGGAATAAGTTCAAGGCAATCGTAAAATGCGTTTTAGACAGGTACGTGCCGAGTAAAACTGTGAGGGACGGGAAAAACCCACCGTGGTACAACAACAAAGTTAGGAAACTACTGCGAAAGCAAAGAGAGCTCCACTCCAAGTTTAAACGCAGCCAAAACCTCTCAGACAAACAGAAGCTAAACGATGTCAAAGTTAGCGTAAGGAGGGCTATGCGTGAAGCGTTCATTGAATTCGAAAGTAAAATTCTATGTACCGACTTGACAGAAAATCCTAGGAAGTTCTGGTCTTACGTTAAATCAGTAAGTGGCTCGAAACAGCATATCCAGACACTACGGGATGATGATGGCATTGAAACAGAGGATGACACGCGTAAAGCTGAAATACTAAACACCTTTTTCCAAAGCTGTTTCACAGAGGAAGACCGCACTGCAGTTCCTTCTCTAAATCCTCGCACAAACGAAAAAATGGCTGACATCGAAATAAGTGTCCAAGGAATAGAAAAGCAACTGGAATCACTCAATAGAGGAAAGTCCACTGGACCTGACGGGATACCAATTCGATTCTACACAGAGTACGCGAAAGAACTTGCCCCCCTTCTAACAGCCGTGTACCGCAAGTCTCTAGTTGAACGGAGGGTTCCAAATGATTGGAAAAGAGCACAGATAGTCCCAGTCTTCAAGAAGGGTCGTCGAGCAGATGCTCAAAACTATAGACCTATATCTCTTACGTCGATCTCTTGTAGAATTTTAGAACATGTTTTTTGCTCGCGTATCATGTCATTTCTGGAAACCCAGAATCTACTATGTAGGAATCAACATGGATTCCGGAAACAGCGATCGTGTGAGACCCAACTCGCCTTATTTGTTCATGAGACCCAGAAAATATTAGATACAGGCTCCCAGGTAGATGCTATTTTTCTTGACTTCCGGAAGGCGTTCGATACAGTTCCGCACTGTCGCCTGATAAGCAAAGTAAGAGCCTACGGAATATCAGACCAGCTGTGTGGCTGGATTGAGGAGTTTTTGGCAAACAGAACACAGCATGTTGTTATCAATGGAGAGACGTCTACAGACGTTAAAGTAACGTCTGGCGTGCCACAGGGGAGTCTTATGGGACCATTGCTTTTCACAATATATATAAATGACTTAGTAGATTGTGTCGGAAGTTCCATGCGGCTTTTCGCGGATGATGCTGTAGTATACAGAGAAGTTGCTGCATTAGAAAATTGTAGCGAAATACAGGAAGATCTGCAGCGGATAGGCACTTGGTGCAGGGAGTGGCAACTGACCCTTAACATAGACAAATGTAATGTATTGCGAATACATAGAAAGAAGGATCCTTTATTGTATGATTATATGATAGCGGAACAAACACTGGTAGCAGTTACTTCTGTAAAATATCTGGGAGTATGCGTACGGAACGATTTGAAGTGGAATGATCATATAAAACTAATTGTTGGTAAGGCGGGTACCAGGTTGAGATTCATTGGGAGAGTGCTTAGAAAATGTAGTCCATCAACAAAGGAGGTGGCTTACAAAACACTCGTTCGACCTATACTTGAGTATTGCTCATCAGTGTGGGATCCGTACCAGGTCGGGTTGACGGAGGAGATAGAGAAGATCCAAAGAAGAGCGGCGCGTTTCGTCACTGGGTTATTTGGTAACCGTGATAGCGTTACGGAGATGTTTAATAAACTCAAGTGGCAGACTCTGCAAGAGAGGCGCTCTGCATCGCGGTGTAGCTTGCTCGCCAGGTTTCGAGAGGGTGCGTTTCTGGATGAGGTATCGAATATATTGCTTCCCCCTACTTATACTTCCCGAGGAGATCACGAATGTAAAATTAGAGAGATTAGAGCGCGCACGGAGGCTTTCAGACAGTCGTTCTTCCCGCGAACCATACGCGACTGGAACAGGAAAGGGAGGTAATGACAGTGGCACGTAAAGTGCCCTCCGCCACACACCGTTGGGTGGCTTGCGGAGTATCAATGTAGATGTAGATGTAGATGTAGAACCAGTTTTGTAAAGGAAAGAAGAGAAATATGAAGGTTTATTCAAAATGATCTAGTCACTTTCAAGTGTGGTACATATATGGAAACAGCAATTCAGTAAGTTTTTTCTGTCGTATTTACAAATGTCCAGTGTGAACCGTTAACTACATGGCACATGCCTAGTATATAGCAAAATTCGACCCATTCTCTACCCAAAGTGTCGGCATCGATGTCAGTCAGCAATGTTGTGGGGAAGTGGAGGTGTGAAAACAGTGTCTTTGATGTGACCCTGCAGCTGAAAAGCACATGGTGTCAAGTCTGGACGATGTGGGGCCATGCTAGCAACTGGAGATTGCCAGATGATTCGCAACCAATCCCTAATCGCAACAGCTCACGAAAGACTACTCACGAGTGTTGTTGTGAGAGTGTAGAGAAGTACGATTCTCTTGAAAAATGAAATTATGAAAGTCCTCCGGGAATTGCGGCATGAACCTCGCAAAATGCATTCTACGTTGGTCTGGCTGCTTTGTTTCTGGAGATCTCTTAAAAGAAACTTCTCTGGGTGTTGTTTTCATGCATGTAATCATAGTAATCACATAGTATCTTATCACAATACATTTTTTGCAATCACTTAAAAGCCTCTAGATGAGTTTGAATTACCCTGTACAGCATATGGAGTTGGAAAACCGGACTTTGAAGCTGGTGTGTGGACACCTTTACAGATAATCAAAACGCCCAGTACATTAGGAACACAAATGTCCGAGTGCGGGTCACTCTCCAGCATAGATTCTCAACCAAACAGCTACTCAAGTAACGAAAGGGGGGAAGAATAGGTTCAACGGCCACTCGACTACAAACTTATTAGTGACAGAGCATTAGCTCGGACTCGGGTAGGACACGAATGGGGAAGGGAATCTTTTTCAAAGATACTATTCCTGAGGGGAACCACGAGAAACTGCATAGCTTGGACAGGATGGGAGTCCGAATGTCTTAACCACAGTTCCACCTTGCTCGGTTTGTAGTAGGTGCACACCCACGTACATCCCGCGAAATGATCACGGCGAGAAAATTCGAGAAATTAGATCTGATACAAAGGCTTACTGCCTATCAGTCTTTCCACGCCCCACTCCATATTGGAACTGGCTAGACAGGAACATTTAGTGGTGGCAGAAGTAACCTCCGCCACTCACCGTCAGTAGGCTTGTGGAGTAAGATGCAGATGTAGATGCAGATTATATCTTCCACTGTGGGCAGTACAGCATTTTGAATACTTTGAAAATGTCCTCTTGGTGTTGTGTCCTATTAACTATCAGCCTTTAATTAAGGTAACAATAAATATTCATTGTGAAAGGGGTTGTTCTGTTTCTAAAATTTATTTATTTATTGGCCATGAAGACTGAACTAATAGTTGGCGATTATACCTAAAATTGATCTTGGAATTTCCTTACTGTAGCTCTTATCGTAACAGCTACGTGTAACCGGTACACGCTTGCCATGTACGTCGCTAAATAAGCTGTCTGATAGTTGAACCTCGTTCAGATGCTGAACATGTTATCAAATGGAGCGGCATTCAAATCGTACCTAGTGGACTGAAACAAATCATATGAATGATTCTCTCGATTAGCTCACGGATTGCTCTAATTTCTTCAACTAAGCAATACTTTCGTCTCTAGCAAACCCGAACTCAGTTCACTCTATACGTTTCTATAGGCGCTCAATTCAAAAACTGGACTGAACTATTATTACAGCAGTTTGCCAAAGAATCGGGGACGTACAATGGGAGTGGCGGGATCAGAAGCACAGAAAGGGTATAAAAATTAACCGAACGAAAATCAAGAAAGATGCTTGGTTTAAGAATTAATCGGGGGGATGTTTTATTTACTCTTTTCATTCTTCACTCCTAAGAGTGGAGCGGGTGTTCGCGATCCGTCTCATTAAAGAGTCGCGGTTCTATCTAACCAACTATCAGACACGTTCATAGTGGGGCAATTGTGGATACCAATCGAGACTTATTGTGAGTAGCTCACCTGTTCCGGCATATGCCTTCCGAGGGATGAGGATTATTAACTCATTTCTGAGACAATACCCATTGACAACGATGTCACAGCCAAAACTTGCTTTTCTAAATTGTAGGAGTGTATATGTGTGACGGAACATCGAGATCTGTTGTACGAGCTCTACTTGACTTTCTTATCTCCCCTGTCCCTGTATTCCGGCTATGAGCTTTCTCTCAGTCCGTGACTGTAACTGCTCGCGGCCGCAGTGTCGTTTCTACTTCATGTTGTCCATTTAGCAGCATCAAAACGACTACTACCCAACAGACCTCTCTCGTTAACATTGTTTTTGTGGTAACAGTGCACTCGATTCACGCAAGTGCCCCCTATACAGGCCACTCATGTTCAACAATGGAGTTCTTGCTCCTACTTTCTACTGCGTAGGACGCCAATGTCGACGAGCGGATGCTGAAAAAATATGCTATTTAACCGAAGACTCCCTCTTTTTTTACTCTTTGTGGCTATTGAGGACTGGAGCGAGACGTGACAGAGCAGGGAGCAAGCAAAATAAAAATACATGGAGGTGTATGCCACCCCATCCAGTACCTTCGCAACTCCTAAGTTCCATTTGGTATGATCTGCTGCGTAAATCAGAAACGCTTTCAGGAATAACCGTTACTGTATCTGATGATCAATATTACGGGATTTTTCAAAGGACTTACACAACTGAAGAACTACAGATGACACAAAGAGAATCCGAGACTCTGTACATTTGAAATGATGTAAATTACGTGAAATGTCACCAGCGTTAACATCTTTCACATAAATCGCTACAAATAAATGTTCTAACGTACTGTTTACAAGTGAACTAAGGCCATGGACACGAAAATACATTCACAGGACAGACTATCAGTGCATAAATCAGCGATGTTATAAGCTTCATACTGTAACATCTTGTTGCATCTGCTGACAACATACAGCTTTGTGGGTGAAACTTCGTGGCAGATTAAAACTGTGTGCCGGACCGAGACTCGAACACGGGACCTTTGCCTTTCGCGGGAAAATGCTCAGACGGTAGAGCACTTGTCTGCGAAAGGCAAAGGTCCTGAGTTCGAGACTCGGTCCGGCACACAGTTTTAATCTGCCAGGAAGTTTCATATCAGCGCACACTCCACTGCAGAGTGAAAATCTCATTCTAGCTTTGTGGGTGATGATATAGTCGTAAGGTGCAAGGGGTCAGGAAAGGATAATTTATCTATAACAGAACGACGTAAGAATACGTATGTTGTGTTATCTGCTCAAAAGGTCTCACACTGACTTGGGTACCCATGCAGAACGTGACAACATAACTCTGACATATTACTTTGTTTGAGTATACATTACAACTGATGAAAAACCACAGAAGGCGCGAATTGCTCGCCAGTGATACAGCGAACAGCGCAGCGCAACAGATTTGGAAACTGTGTGAAAAACATTCTCCACCCAGCCAGTTTTCACATGCGCTGTTCAAGAATTTCGGACTCATGACCCTACGGCATTGTCTCGTTTTTTTATTCTATGAATGCACGATTTTTCCGCGTAGAATAATTGAGAAAGCAGCTCCCGCCTAACCACTCTAGCAGTTCTGAAGATCGCCGAATGCGTTTCTTTCTTGCCTCTGCGCAGAAAAAAAATTTCCATCCAACCTTGTCTTGGCCCGATCGGGTGTCCCGATTTCAGTTGGTAAGATCTGACTGTAGGGTTAGAGTGTGAAACAGACATCATGAAACTATGGGTCCAAGTTGTCAACAAGGAACTGTGCAAGTAGTGGTGGCTCCATAATGATGTAGGCTGTGTTTAAATGGGATTGACAGGGTCCCGTAGTTCAAGTGAGCCGATTATTGACTGGAAATGGTTACTTTCGGCTACTTGGAAAACATTTGAAGTTATTCATGGACTTAATGTTTTCAAACAACGATGGAATATTTTGGATAACAATGCTCCATATCAGCGGGATACAGTTGTTGCCGATTGGTTTGAAGAATTTTCCAGACAATTCGAGCGGATAATTTGGCCACCCAAATCACCCGACATAAATCGCATCGAACAATTGTGGGACACACTCGAGAGATAAGTTCGTGCACAAAATCTTACACCGGCAACACTTTCACAGTTTTCTTTCTTTTTCTCTCTCTCTCCCCCTTTTTTTTTATGGGGCCCACCACGGATTTCTCTCGTGTCAACCTCTTCATCTAGGAGTAGCACTTGCAACGTACCTCCTCAATTATTTGCTGGATGAATACCAATCTCCGTCTTCCTCTATCTTACCATCTACCGTTCCCATTAGTACCATGTAAGTTATTCTCTGATTTATTAACTGATGTTCTATGATCAAGTCCCTTCGTCTCGTCAGTGTTTTCCACATATTTCTTTCTTAACGGATTCTGTGGAGAATCTCCTCATACCTTACTTTATTAGGCCACTTAATTTTCAACATTCTTCTGTAACACCACATCTCAGATGTTCTGAGTCTCTTCTTTTCCGGTTTTCCCACAGTCCATGTTTCAGTACCATACAATGTTATTCTCCACTCTCAGAAATTTCTTTAAGATCTATGTTTGATGCTAGCAGACTTTCTCGGCCAGGAATGCCTTTTGTGATATTGCTAGTCTACTTTTTATGTAGGCTACTCTTTTCGCCGTCCGTCATGGGTTATTCTGCTGTCTAGATAGCATAATCCATTACATGATCTACCTCGTAATCACCAATCCTTTTAGCTGTCCTCATTTCTGCCACTTCTCATTTCTTCCGTCTTTCGTCGATTTACTCTCAGCATATACATTGTATTCAAAAGATTGTTCATTCCATTCAGCAGATCTTGTAATTCTTCTTCACTTTCACTGAGGATAGCAATGTCATTTGCGAATGTTATCGTTGATATCCTTTCACCTTGAATTATAATCCCATTCTTGAAACTTTCTTTTATTTCCTTTATGGCTTCTTCGTTATGTAGATTGAACAATGAGGGCGAAAGTCTACATCCCTGTATCATAGTCTTTTCAATCCGAGCACTTCGTAACTGGTTTTCCACTCTTATTATTCCCTTTTGGTTCTTGGACATATTGTATATCAAACGTCTTGCCCTATAGCTTACCCCCACTTTTCTCAGGATATCGAACATCTTTCATCATTTCACATTGTTGAAAGCTTTTTCGCTCTCGAAAGAGCCAATGTATATGTCTTGATTTTCCTTCAGTCTTGCTTCCACTATCAAACACAAATTCAGAGCTGTTTCTCTGGCGCCTTTCCCCCTTATAAAGACAAAGCTGATCGTCATCTAACAGACCCTCAGTTTTCTGTTCCGTTCTTTTGTGCATCGTTCTCGTCAGCAAACTGGATGTTTGAAGTATTAAGTTAATTGTGCCACCATTCTCGCACTTGTCGGTTCCTGCAGCTCTCGGAACTGCGTGATAATGTTTTTCCGCAAGTCTGATGGTATATCCCCAGTCTCAGACATTCACCACACCAAAGTGAATTGTCGTTTCGTTGACAGTTTCCTAAGAATTTTAGAAATTCCGATGGAATATTTTGTATCCGTTCAGCCTTATTTGATTTTAAGTCTTACAAAGCCCTCTTAAATTATGATTCTAGTACTGGACCCATATCTGTTCCAAAAAGACTTTTGTTCCTTCTTCTATCACGTCATCAGACAAGTCCTCCCCGTCATAAAGGCCTTCATTATATGCTCAGCACCTAACCGCTCTGTACTCTACGTTTAACAGTGGAATTCACATTGTACTGATGTTACCGCCCTTGCTTTTAGTTTCAGCGAAGGTTGTTTTAACTTTCCTATATGCTGAGTCAGTCCCTTCAATAACACTTCGTTTTCGATTTCTTCATATTTTTCATGCAGCCATTTCGCCTTATCTTCCTTGCACTTCCCATTTACTTCCGTCCTAAGTGACCTCTATTTCTGTTTTCCTGAACTTCATTGAACGTTTTTGTACTTCCTTCGTTCATCGACAGCTGAAATATTTTTTTTTATTACCCATGTTTTCTTCGTAGTTACTTTCTTCGTACCGACGGTTGTCTGTCCAGCTTACGCGATTGCTCTTTTTAAATACGGTCATTCGTCTTCAACTTAACAGCTATTCCTTATCGCAGTAACTACAGCCTCAGAGAGTTTCAAACGTATCTCATCATTCCTTAATACTTCCATATCCCATTTCTTTCATATTGATTCTTTCTGACTAATCTCTTAAACTTCAGCCTACTCTTCATGACTACTAAATTGTGATCTGAGCCAATAAATGTTCCTGGGTACGAATTAGAATCCAGTATCTGATTTCTGAATCTGTTTCTGACCATTATGTAATCTGACTGAAATTTTCCCGTATCTCCCGGCCTTTTCCAAGTACACCTCTCCCTCTTGTGATCCTTGAACAGAGCCGCGGGTTGTAGCCGTGCAGTTTCGGGCGTCTTGTCACGGTTCGCGAGGCTCCCCCAGTCGAAGGTTCCAGTCTTCCCCTGGGCATGGGTGCGTGCGTTGTCCTTAGCGTAAGTTAGTTTAAGTCAGATTAAGTAGTGCGTAAGCCTAGCGACCGATGACCTAAGCAGTTTGGTCCCATAGACCTTACCACAAATTACCAAATTTTTTCCTAGAACAGAGTATTTGCTACTACTAGCTGAAAATTTTTGCAGAACACAATTAATATTTCTATTCTCTCATTCCTGGTACGAAGCCAATATTCTCCTGTAACCCTTTCTTCTACTCCTGCCCGCGAATTCCAATCACCCACGACTATGTGATTTTCATCCCCCTTTACGTACTGAATTAACCTCTCAATACCCTCATATACTTTCCATATCTCTCCGTCTTCGGCTTGCGACGTCTGCATACATACCTGAACTCTCTTTGCCGATGTTGGTTTGCCATCGATTCTGATTAGAACAGCCTTATCACGGAACAGTTCACAATAACACTCTCTCTCCCTACCTTACTATCCATAACCAATCCTACTTCCATTATACCATGTTGTTTTCGTTGTTGGTAGTACCCTGTGCGCATTTGACCAGAAGTCCTCGACTTCTTTACATTTCCATTCACTGACTCTCAATATGTCTAGACTTAGTTAGCATTTCCCTTTTCAGATTTTCTAGCTTCCCTACAACGTTCTATCTTCTGACATTCCACTCCCTGACACATAGAGCCGGCCGAAGTGGCCGTGCGGTTAAAGGCGCTGCAGTCTGGAACCGCAAGACCGCTACGGTCGCAGGTTCGAATCCTGCCTCGGGCATGGATGTTTGTGTTGTTCTTAGGTTAGTTAGGTTTCACTAGTTCTAAGTTCTAGGGGACTAATGACCTCAGCAGTTGAGTCCCATAGTGCTCAGAGCCATTTGAACCTGACACATAGAATGTTATCTTATCGTTGGTTATTCAGTATTATTCTCATGGTCACCTCCCCTTTGGAGGTCCGAAGTTTGGACTAGGCCGGAATCTTTTGCCAATGGAGAGACCGTTATAACATGTCCTGTGGATACATGTTATGTGTCTTTAATGCAATGTTTTCCGTTGCCTTCTGCATGCTCATGCCGTTGATCACTGTTGATTCTTCCGCCTTTAGGGGGCAGACCTCTGTCCGCTTCTCCACCCTCTTTGACGAGGGCGTTGGCTGAAGAGAGGTGAATTTTTGTGCCAGAAGTCTTTGGCCGTAACTGCTGATGGTTTTATTCAAAATTTATGCGTTGGTGGCTTTCGAAGCCGGGATAGACGTCGTTTCGATTACGTCAAGATGCTGCACGACATTAGGAGGAATCCCACGAATTTTGTCACCTTAGTACAGAGTAAAAGCGTGGGGCATCTCGGTTCGTGCTAATAGTGTGTCTAACTCCTCGCTTTCCAAAATCTGAGCTCACACAGGACAAAAATCTACTACTACATGCACAGCAAAACAATTTGCATACAAAGAAGAAAATTCAACGGTGGCTTGACCTTCAAAATCATTGTTGTTAATATCATAACTTGCTAAAAATAAGAGATCTGTCAGAACATGACTTTAATAGATGATTAATAGGATTTGATTATTAAAAATTGGAAGTGTTACGTCTGGAAGGGTTTAACGCTTCTTACACTTTTATGTTTAAAATGGCCTTAGTAACACTTGCTTCACGCATACTCAGAGCCTCATTTAGAATCAGCCAATTTAAAATTTGTGCGCTATATTTACTGTCTAAATTATTTCTGAACTACCGTATCTGGAACCGCGCGACCGCTACGGTCGCAGGTTCGAATCCTGCCTAGGGCATGGCTGTGTGTGATATCCTTAGGTTAGTTAGGTTTAAGTAGTTCTAAGTTCTAGGTGACTGATGACCTCAGAAGTCCCATAGTGCTCAGAGCCATTTGAACCATCTGAACTACGGTAAATTGGCAGAATTTAGGTTGCCAATGCTTTGGGTCGGACCCCTGTCACTAATAATAATGGTAATTATAATAATATGTTTACATTTCTATCACTACTTTCACTTGTTGCATTATTTGTTCATGTGAAAAATATCTAGTTGCTCCTTGGCTCGGAGTCCACGTTAAACTGTATGTCCCACTAGATCTGGCTGGTGAGTCACACCAGAGACTGGGGAAAAGCGACGGCATATCACCTGCAACAGGAGTATGACTAGTAGAGCAATTTAGTATTCACAACGGTGTTCGGAATGGTGACTGTTTCACTTACTTAATAATAATAGTAATAATAATAATAATAATATTAATAATAATATAGTGCACGCCTTACAACAGTGTAGTAGTCATTGCACAATTAGTGTTGCATTGTGCCTGTTCATTATGGGCCAGACACCTGAGCATAACCTGACTATCTGGCTGTACGCTGTATTACTAGTTTGGGTTTAGCTTCCATCTACTCGACACCTGTCATCCACGATATACTGTTGGTACACGCCTAAGGGGAAGTCTGTTAGGGAGCGCTGAGGCAGGCAGCAGAGGAGAACTGTGTGCAGAAGTTCATAGACTCTGACGTCAGTTGTTCCCCACAGAGTGGTTGCGCAGTGCGGGCCTTTGTACCTCACCGTATTTAATCGTTTTAATGTTCGATCTGTCGTACATTTCAATGCGGAACGTCCTATGTTTAAGTGGTTCATATTCGTATTCACAACAAGGACTACATGAAGTCTAGTAAGTTTTTTCAGAGAGTCAGCATATTTGTTAGAATTATGGATTTGGTACTTGGTTTTATGAAAACGTGACGAAAGTTGACTGGCTAATAACTGTGACTTTACGATTATTACATGTGCCGACGCGATACGATTAACATACTTCTGAGGAAGTTCGTTCATTAAATACGTAATTAATAACGTAATTTATAATTAACATTTTTAACGAAAAATATATGTATTCTTAATATAAAAGAAATAAACTTCTTCTTAGATCAGTGAGAACCTCCTGCTGCCGTTATGTCGTAAATCGTGACCCTTCATGAAGTTTCATTCACGGCAAAGTTCTATAACATTCTTTTGCCAATATTTGCTTCGTATACAGTTGAGTTATTGAATGTTCATAGAAAGGTTTCTTGAAGCTGTTTCAGACTGTGCCCACAAAGTTACGTATAGGTTACAGATATACGACGAGCATGCAGCTTCCGCACTTTTTTTAAGCAATATCCTTCGAAGATTTCATTTTCCCAGGATCCTAATACTGATCCGAAATCTGCCACCTCTTTTGTTACAGGCTACTTATCCGGAAAAGTATGAGGTTTTTATTATATTGTCCACTAGGTCATAAACATACAGCGTGAACATTAAGGGTCACAACACACTTCGATACCGCAGACTTGAAGATACCTACACATCTACTGATGACGTTCCACCCAATATTACGTGTTCTGTCTTCTTTACTGAGAAGTTCCATCTGATACATCATATGCTTGTAGTATCATTGATGAAGTTCGAAGGTCATCGGTGGCCGTAGTTGTGTTGAAATGAAGAGACATATATAGAATATACAAGTGTGGAGAGCTGAATCAAACAGATCTTTGGTCTGAGATCACATTAACGGAGTACAGTATTTGATTCGTGTAATTATGTACGACGAATAGCCGTTTCATGTGTGGAGTAGCAGAGAAAATATTCAGCTTCAATAATAACCGCTTGGCTGCTTTTTAAATTATTTAACGACCGGTTTCGTAGCCTAGAAGCCACAACGTCAGGCTAAATCTGTAAATTACTAAAAGGGTTCGGTACAAGTGTAGTCGAACAATAGTGACAATCAAGTGAGAAAAGAGCAAATTACTTACATGCTGAATCGTTACACTAAAGCTGCAACGTGAACGGGACCGAACATTCACTGTCTATAAATAAATGACGCTGTGAGCAGGTCGTTAGGGGAGGAAAGTATGTGCCCACGGTCCCTAAAGAGTGCCTAAATTTTTTTGTTAAAAGCTATAGGAACTCTCAATATTATCGGACAAAAAATCAATAATGTGGTAGAACATCAGTCAAAAACTAAAAATTACAAACATCTACCAAGATTCCAAACGAACGACGGTAGGGCGCACATAATCAGTTAAAAATCTGGTATAGGGGGACAATCCATCCAGAGTGCCTAAAAATTAATGAAAATATGGGAAGTATCAACAAGCTTCCGTGGACAGAATGAAATTTTCACTCTGCAGCGGAGTGTGCTCCTGGCAGATTAAAACTGTGTGTCGGACCGAGACTCGAACTCGGGACCTTTGACTTTCGCGGGCAAGTGCTAAACCAACAGGAGAGTTTCTGTGAAGTTTGGAAGGTAGGAGACAAGGTAGTTGCAGAATTGAAGCTTTGAGGACGGGGCGTGAGCTGTGCTTGGGTAGCTCAATTGGTAGAGCACTTGCCCGCGAAAGGCAGAGGTCCCGAGTTCGAGTCTCAGTCCGGCACACAATATTAACCTGCAGGAAGTTTCAGCTTCCGTGAAGTTCAGAATGTAGCAGACGAGGTACTGGCGAAAGTAAAACTGTGAGGATAGGTCGTGAGTCGTGCTTGGATTGCTCAGTTGGTAGAGCACTTGCTCACAAAAGGAAAAGGTCCCGAGTTCGAGTATCGGTCCGGCACACAGTTTCAATCTGCCAGGAAGTTTAATATAAACAACAATCCACATAGTAATAAAAACAGTATAAACACAGTAACTGATGGGGAAATTTGAATGAAAATGCATGGAGATGCTGGCGGGAAAACGCCCAACAATGGACTCAGCGGTAAACCTTGTCGGTGAAGGGAATGGGCTCTGCGCATGCGCAGTGGAGCAATATGACCTATAGTAATTCGCGTGATGTGATCACATTCGTAGACAAAACACGTCAGGATCCCGCCACGAATAACGTAATGGAACAATTACAGGCTACAAAGAACCGTGAGCAGAAAATAATTCGATTTGTCATACGTAAATTTAGCAATTACTGAGAAAATACTGGCAAAAATCATTATCAGATTATAAAAGTGTAAATTATTATTTGAGACATGCTTGCTTGAGCACATTGTAAAAAACAAGTGATAAGTAAACAATGCACATTACTGAACATTTTAGTGAACAACGGTGAAATATTGCTTACGTAGTAAAGACTTGGTTAAAAATACTTTATGTCATAAAATCTGTGTATACGTAAAGCCAAACCATCAGCGATAAAGTAAAGTATACTGGAGCAATACAAATACAGAGCCATTCGTCCAGTACTAAAGAAACCATCAAGTTCAGGTGAAGACAACCTTAACTGACATTTCTATTTAAAAAATCAAAGTTATCCAGAATGTCCGATGATGTAGTTCCAGATATCCGTTTAATGTCTACTCGGGATAATACTTAATGGACCTCTCAATTTCCACTGTCTCAACGATGTTAAGTGTGTTCCCCATATTTCTTGCATGTAAAATGAGATAGGATCAATAACTGTATGCCATTTTTCCCGAAAAAGGCACTTACTGACGATCTGGAACCCAAACCTACTTTGTCAGGGATAAAAGAAGGCAAATTCGATAATTTTTTTCCCTTAAATAAATTATTTACAAGCGGTTATCATTCAAGATGTCTATTTACGGCAACGGTTGTCGCTCATATAAGTTGATATGTAGAGAAAACAGGGTTACGACTATATTTTGTATTATTTAGATATTAAAAATTAACTAAGCTGTTTCTCTAAAAATATTTATTGCTTGTTTTACTTTTTGATATAAGAGCGAAGAGAATGGTTTGGGTAACGATATGTGAGGACGTGCTGAAAATTAATGCTTTTGAATTTTTTATTCTGTTTCATTATCACTTGAGGTATTAAATGTCTAGCATATTACTCTGTCGACTTTCCTGCTCCACAGACGCAAGTTACAGCTTTCTGCCGCTAGAGGGCTCCGAATTGTAGCGTTTAATATGGCAGTGTGTGACCCAAGTACGTCGATGTGTGAGAAACAGCATGCTGTAATTGAGTCTCTAATAGCGGAGAACTTTCTTCCAATTGAAATCCGTAGAAGAATGAGAGCTGTGACCTCAGTAATATGGGTTTTGTTAGTGTTTGTAACATGAGACGCGGCGGCACTAATCTCAACGTGTGTAACAAAGCTCGGGGTGGACGACCGCTTACGGCGACCGACGAGACTCACCGGAAACGGGTTGGTGATCTCGTCAGAGAAAATCGTCAGATAAGACACACCACGTGCGAGCGCTGCGAGATATACGACAATCCGCTTTGGGTTCTCTGTCTTCGATCATCCTGCATACAGTCACGGCTTGACTCCGTCCGGTTTTCATCTGTTTCCAGAACACCTTCCAGGGTTTTGCTTTTAAAATGATGACTGTGCAGGCAGACGTGTGGCTGTCACTCCGTCAACAAAGACGAACATTCTACAGTGACGGTATCAACTAACTGGGGAAAAATATTTTCGTCTCCAGAGAGATTATATGGGGAAATCAGTATGTAGATATGAAGGATAAAGATATAGGCTATTAATAAATTTTGTTTTATTTAAAAAGGCTTTAAGAGTTTTCACGTAAAGATCCACAGGCATTACTTTTCCACAGGCCTTCGAAGTTTTCGAGGGTGGATAGGGATGGGGGTGCTGGCTGTGAGAGAAAAGGTGTGGACATTGTATTGGTGAGATGTGCAAGCGATGAGGGGAGATATGGAGGCAGAAGAGGAGGAGGGGCGCCGTCATACACTGACGGACAAAGCATTGCAGCATCAAGAAGGAGCTGTGCGACGTAAACGAAAGTTGGTAGCCGTGCTTCTACATCTGAAAGATGGCGCCTATTCAGATTTCGTGCCATTCCCATAAAAGTGAAGCTAATAGCGCCACAATGAGGATGCAAATCGGATTTGCTTTGAAAAGACGCTGTAACGGTGGTGAGCGTTAGCTATTTCTGAGACTGGACTTTGTCTAGTCAAGAACTCCTTTAAAGGGGCAAAGACGCCATTATATACACAGTTCGAATGAAGCTGGGTGTTCCTTCCGTGATACTGCAGAAAGAGTAGGCAGGAATGTAGCCACTGTAAACGACTGCTGGCAGCAACAATCACGAGAATATACGGTCGCAAGAAGACCGGGCCCCAGACAGCCCCGTGACACTACCGAGAGAGGGGGGCCATCGTGTTCGCATCGTGGCGCATCATAATGCTTCTGGAGCTGCATTTAAAGCATCAGTTGGTACCTCAATGACACAACGAAATGTTACAAATCGGTTACTTCGAGGATGACTTGCAGTGACACGCCCTGTACCATGCATTCCATTAACCCGAGGTCACCGCCATTTACGATTTCAACGGTATCAAGTGACAGGTCATTGGAGGTATGTGGAAATCTGTTTTCTGATCAATGCTAGATCTGCTGCCAAGAATTCTTCGGGGTTGTTTGGCCGTCGTCCACGGAAGTCTTCTATCCCTGACGTTTCGTTCCAAAGCTACTTTGGACATTTCGGAGGTGCTTGTCGGCAAGACTCAGCACAACCAGGAGCACCTCGGAAGATGTCCAACTTTGGACGAAACGTCAGGGATAGAAGAGTTCCATGGACGACTGCCATATAACCCGGAAGAAATCTCGGCAGCTGAAACATCCAGTGGTGAAAGCCTTCATTGAATGCTAGTTCTGCCCCAGCGCCAGTGATGGCCGTGCATTGCTTAGGAGGCCAGTTGAGGGCCTGCAATCAGCCAATCTGCGTGCTATGCACACTGGACCTACACCTCGAGTTATGGTCTGGACTGCGATTTCGTATAGCTGTAGGAGCATTCTCGTGGCTATCTCGCTCGCCGTGAGTGAAACTTTGTACGTCAATCTGATGATTCGACCTGTTGTGCTACCATTCATGAACAGCATTCCAGGGGATGCTTACCAACATACCCCAGATACCGCTGTTGTAAACCCGACATATTATACAGAGTGTCGACATGTCCCTCGACCTGCTTGATCACCAGATCTGACTCCAGTCGAGGTGGGACACCATCGGACGACAGCTCTAGTGTCTTCCGCAAACACATTAACCATCTCTGCGTTGTCCGAACAAGTGCAGCATGCATGGAACTCGTTCCCACAAACTGACATCCGGCACACAATGCATGCACGTTTGTATGCTTGCATTCAACATTCTTTCGCTTTTTAATGTACCAGCATTTCACGTTTGTTATGGCTTATCTCGCGCTTGCGAGACCTAACCTATAATCTTGAAAAGTTACTCACTTAAATATGTTACCTAGACAAACGTATTCACGAAATTTACTTACCCTTCATTCTATTCTACACTCCTGGAAATGGAAAAAGAACACATTGACACCGGTGTGTCAGACCCACCATACTTGCTCCGGACACTGCGAGAGGGCTGTACAAGCAATGATCACACGCACGGCACAGCGGACACACCGGGAACCGCGGTGTTGGCCGTCGAATGGCGCTAGCTGCGCAGCATTTGTGCACCGCCGCCGTCAGTGTCAGCCAGTTTGCCGTGGCATACGGAGCTCCATCGCAGTCTTTAACACTGGTAGCATGCCGCGACAGCGTGGACGTGAACCGTATGTGCAGTTGACGGACTTTGAGCGAGGGCGTATAGTGGGCATGCGGGAGGCCGGGTGGACGTACCGCCGAATTGCTCAACACGTGGGGCGTGAGGTCTCCACAGTACATCGATGTTGTCGCCAGTGGTCGGCGGAAGGTGCACGTGCCCGTCGACCTGGGACCGGACCGCAGCGACGCACGGATGCACGCCAAGACCGTAGGATCCTACGCAGTGCCGTAGGGGACCGCACCGCCACTTCCCAGCAAATTAGGGACACTGTTGCTCCTGGGGTATCGGCGAGGACCATTCGCAACCGTCTCCATGAAGCTGGGCTACGGTCCCGCACACCGTTAGGCCGTCTTCCGCTCACGCCCCAACATCGTACAGCCTGCCTCCAGTGGTGTCGCGACAGGCGTGAATGGAGGGACGAATGGAGACGTGTCGTCTTCAGCGATGAGAGTCGCGTCTGCTTTGGTGCCAATGAAGGTCGTATGCGTGTTTGGCGCCGTGCAGGTGAGCGCCACAATCAGGACTGCATACGACCGAGGAACACAGGGCCAATACCCGGCATCATGGTGTGGGGAGCGATCTCCTACACTGGCCGTACACCACTGGTGATCGTCGAGGGGACACTGAATAGTGCACGGTACATCCAAACCGTCATCGAACCCATCGTTCTACCATTCCTAGACCGGCAAGGGAACTTGCTGTTCCAACAGGACAATACACGTCCGCATGTATCCCGTGCCACCCAAGGTGCTCTAGAAGGTGTAAGTCAACTACCCTGGCCAGCAAGATCTCCGGATCTGTCCCCCATTGAGCATGTTTGGGACTGGATGAAGCGTCGTCTCAGGCGGTCTGCACGTCCAGCACGAACGCTGGTCCAACTGAGGCGCCAGGTGGAAATGGCATGGCAAGTCGTTCCACAGGACTACATCCAGCATCTCTACGATCGTCTCCATGGGAGAATAGCAGCCTGCATTGCTGCGAAAGGTGGATATACACTGTACTAATGCCGACATTGTGCATGCTCTGTTGCCTGTGTCTATGTGCCTGTGGTTCTGTCAGTGTGATCATGTGATGTATCGGACCCTAGGACTGTGTCAATAAAGTTTCCCCTTCCTGGGACAATGAATTCACGGTGTTCTTATTTCAATTTCCAGGAGTGTATGTACCAACTTGACAGAAAATCCTAGGAAGTTCAGGTCTTACGTATAATCAGTAAGTGGATCGAAACAGCATATCCAGACACTCTGGGACGATAATGGCATTGAAACAGAGGATGACACGCGTAAAGATGAAATACTGTACACCTTTCTCCAAAGCTGTTTCACAGAGAAAGACCGCACTGCAGTTCCTTCTCTAAATCCTAGCACGAACGAGAAAATGGCTGAAATCGAAATAAGTGTCCAAGGAATAGAAAAGCAACTGAAATCAGTCAACAGAGGAAAGTCCACTGGACCTGACGGGATACTAATTCGATTCTACACAGAGTGCGCGAAGGACGTTGCCCCCCTTCTAACAGTCGTGTACCGCAAGTCTCTAGAGGAACGGAAGGTAGTTCCAGGTTTCAAGAAGGGTCGTCGAGCACATGCGCAAAACTATAGGCCTATATCTCTGACACCGACCTGTTGTAGAATTTTTGAACACGTTTTTTGCTCGCGTTTCATGTCATTTCTGGAAACCCAGAATCTACTCTGTAGGAATCAACATGGATTTCGGAAACAGCGATCGTGTGAGACCCAACTCGCTTTATTTGTTCATGAGACCCAGAAAATATTAGATACAGGCTCCCAGGTAGGTGCTATTTTCCTTGACTTCCGGAAGGCGTTCGATACAGTTCCTCACTGTCGTCCGATAAACAAAGTAAGAGCCTACAGAATATCAGACCAACTGTGTGGCTGGGTTGGAGAGTTTTTAGCAAACAGAACACAAGTTGTTCTCAATAGAGGGACGTCTATAGTCGTTAAAGTAACCTCTGGCGTGCCACAGGGCAGTGTTATGGGACCACTGCTTTTCACAATATATATAAATGACCTAGTAGATAGTGTCGGAAGTTCCATGCGGCTTTTCGCGGATGATGCTGTAGTATACAGAGAAGTTGCAACATTAGAAAATTGCAGCGAAATGAAGGAAGATCTGCAGCGGACATGCACTTGGTGCAGGGAGTGGCAACTGACCCTTAACATAGACAAATGTAATGTACTGCGAATCTTTTATTGTATGATTATATGATAGCGAACAAACACTGGTGGCAGTTACTTCTGTAAAATATCTGGGAGCATGCGTACGGGACAATTCGAAGTGGAATTATCATATAAAATTAATTGTTGGTAAGACGGGTGCCATGTTGAGATTCACTGGGAGAGTCCTTAGCAAATATAGTCCATCAACAAAGGAGGTGGCTAACAAAACACTCGTTCGACCTGTACTTGAGTATTGCTCAGCAATGTGGGATCCGTATCAGGTCGGGTTGACAGAGGAGTTAGAGAAGATACAAAGAAAAGCGGTGCGTTTCGTCACAGGGTTATTTGGTAAGCGTGGTAGCATTACGGAGATGTTTAGCAAACTCAAGCGGCAGTCTCTGCAAGAGAGGCGCTCTGCATCACGGTGTAGCTTGCTGTCCAGGTTTCGAGAGGTGCGTTTCTGGATGAGGTATCGAATATATTGCTTCCCCGTACTTATATCTCCCAAGGAGGTCACGAATGTAAAATTAGAGAGATTCGAGCGCGCACGGAGGGTTTCCAGCAGTCGTTCTTTCCGCGAACCAAGCGCGACTGGAATTGGAAATGGTGGTAATGACAGTGGCACGTAAAGTGCCCTCCGCCACACACCGTTGGATGGCTTGCGAAGTATAAATGTAGATGTAGATGAACTGTTATTTGGTGTTGCGATTTTTGTGCGTCAGTGTACGTAATTGTTCTGGGGGCCTCTGTCTGGGACCGGACCAACTTGCGCGTTGTATTTTGGTTTCTGCCGCATTTGCTAAGATTTTGTTACATTCCCTTGACGTAGGCTGAAGTTTCATAGCACGCATAGCTGCTGAAGAAAGTCCATCCTCTCGGAGATCCGACAAATACTATCTGTAATTCAACAGGCTCTTTATTATGACGTTATACCTCCGGACTCCTTATTACAGTGTGCTTCTCTCGTGATGAGTAATCTCGTAGTTTCCCTAGGCTAGAGTGATTGCTGCGATTAACGCAGGCAACTTTTCCAAACAGTTTTTACGTAGCAAGCAGCCTCTGCCCGGGACATTTGCCGCCCTCGTATTTCGTTGCGCCACGCCCAACTTTTTGTAACCCCCTCTCCCCACTTCCAAACCCCTCTCCCTCTCTCGCAACGCATCGCGGAGCCAAACTTTTCCCTTGCCGCGGTGGGCCAAAGAAATTCGTCTTGGCTCGTGGACCGACTCGGGGCTGCACCGGGCCATGCGTCGGTGGCCGGGGATGTGGGGAGATGGCCAGAAATAAGCCGCCTGACGCCCGCGCACAATAACGGCCGAAAAAGCGGGCCCTGCCCTGCACTGCAGCGCCCGCTCCTCGCACCCCTTTGGCAGAGCTCGCCGGCGGAATTGGCAGCGGCCGCGTAGGCGTTCCCTCCATCAAGCCGCCACTCCAGCCATCCCTAAATCTGCCGTACACGACCCTCATTTGCATTCCGGCCGTCCTTTCTAATGGATGGACCCTAGGCTGTGGGGTTTTCTCGCGTCTTTGTAACACTTCCATCAGAAAACACAAATACTGGATACTTCTGGAGACAGTATATTTAGCACTTTTGTTATCGTTAGTGATGCTTTAGGTAGATGAATCGCCTCATTACTGACGCTTACAAGCTTACCTTTTTCGTTTCAACAAAGCAGCTGCATCTCGCATCATCTGCGACTGGCACTACTGGCCATTAAAATTGCTACACCAAGAAGAAATGCAGATGATGAACGGGTATTCATTGGACAAACATATTATACTAGAACTGGCATGTGATTACATTGTCACTCAATTTGAGAGCATAGATCCTGAGAAATCAGTACCCAGATGAACCACCTCTGGCCGTAATAACGGCCTTGATACGCCTGGGCATTGAGTCAAACAGAGCTTGGATGGCGTGTACAGGTACAGCTGCCCATACGGCTTCAACACGATAACACAGTTCATCAAGAGTAGTGACTGGCGTATTGTGACGAGCCAGATGCTCGACCACCATTGACCTCACGTTTTCAATTGGTGAGGGATCTTGAGAATGTGCTGGCCAGGGCTGCAGTCGAACATTTTCTGTATCCAGAAAGGCCCGTGCAGGTCCTGCAACATGCGGTCGTGCATTATCCTGCTGAAATGTAGGGTTTCGCAGGGATCGAATGAAGGATACAGCCACGGGTTGTAACACATCTGAAATGTAGCGTCCACTGTTCAAAGTGCCGTCAATGCCGAACAAAAGGTGACCGAGACGTGTAACCACTGACACCCCATACCATCACGCCAGCTGATATGCCAGTATGGCGATGACGAATACACGCTTCCAATGTGCGTTCACCGCGATGTCGCCAAACACGGATGCGACCATCATGATGCTGTAAACAGAACCTGGATTCGTCCGAAAAAATGACGTTTTGCCATTCGTGCACCCAGGTTCGTCGTTGAGTACACCATCGCAGGCGCTCCTGTTTGTGATGCAGCGTCAAGGAAAACCGCAGCCATGGTCTCCGAGCTGATAGTCCCTGATGCTGCAAACGTCGTCGTATTGTTCGTGCAGACTGTTGATGTTTTGCAAACGTCCCCATCTGTTGACTCAGGTATCGAGACGTGGCTGCACGATCCGTTACAGCCATGCGGATAAGATGGCTGTCATCTCGACTGCTAGTGTTACGAGACCGTTGGCATCCTGCACGGCGTTCCGTATTACCCTCCTGAACCCACCGATGTCATATTCTGCTGACAGTCATTGGATCTCGACCAACGCGAGCAGCAATGTCGCGATACGATAAAGCGCAATCGCGATAGGCTATAATCCGACCTTTATCAAAGTCGGAAACATGATGGTACGCATTTCTCCTCCTTACACGAGGAATCACAACAACGTTTCACCAGGCAACGCCGGTCAACTGATGTTTGTGTATGAGAAATCGGTTGGAAACTTTCCTCACGTCAGCACGTTGTAGATGTCGCCACCGGGCCAACCTTTTGTGAATGCTCTGAAAAGCTAATCATTTGCATTATCACAGCATTTTCTTCATGTCGGTTAAATTTCACGTCTGTAGCACGTCATCTTCGTGGTGTAGCAATTTTAATGGCCAGTAGTGTACGTGGGGGACCGCGGAGCAAGTGCGGACTATAGACTGATGAGCCGGAACATCATGACCACTGCCCACCACGACGCTGGATGCCGCATGGTGGGGTTGCGGGCACCTGACGTGGTTACAAAAACATGTAAGCGGAGCAGACCTAGAAGGGGATCACCCTAGCGAAGATATGAGCTCCAACAGGGAAATACGTTGGGGAAGGCGAGCCAAAGGTTGCGTTTCATTGGCAGGACACTTAGAAGATGCAACAAGTCCACTAAAGAGACAGCTTACACTACACTTGTTCGTCCTCTGTTAGAATATTGCTGCGCGGTGTGAGATCCTTACCAGGTGGGATTGACGGAGGACACCGAATGGGTGCAAAAAAGGGCAGCTCGTTTTGTATTATCACGTAATAGGGGAGAGAGTGTGGCAGGTATGATACACGAGTTGGGATGGAAGTCATTACAGCAAAGACGTTTTTCGTCGCGGCGAGATCTATTTACGAAATTTCAGTCACCAACTTTCTCTTCCGAATGTGAAAATATTTTGTTGAGCCCAAGCTACATAGGTAGGAATGATCATTAAAATAAAATAAGAAAAATCAGAGCTCGAACAGAAAGGTTTAGGTGTTCGTTTTTCACGCGCGCTGTTCGGGAGTGGAATGGTAGAGATGTGGTATGATTGTGGTTCGATGAACCCTCTGCCAAACACTTAAATGTGAATTGCAGAGTAATCATGTAGATGTAGATGTAAGCGACTTTGCCTAAGGGCTGGTTATTGATAGGCAGAACATATGAATCAGTATCTTGAAAACGGCGATTCTGGTCCAGTGTTCACGTGCTACTGTGGTGAGCATCTACGGAAAGAGATACGACAGTGAAATTACTATTAGGCGCTAAAAAGCTGGACGTCCACGACTCTTCACAGACCGCGGGATTCGGAAGGATGGCTGCTCTGAAAAGTAGGATAGACTGTGATCTGTGACATATCTGCCGAAAGAGCACAATTTTGGTGCACGTAAAAGTGTTTCGGAGCCCACCGTTCATCGTACATTGTTGAACATGAAGCTCCGCAGCAGACCACCCCTAAGTGTTCACATGTTGACCCTACGACATGGTCAATTACAATTGCACTGGGCAGGGTCTCATCGGGATTCCACCGTCGATCAATGGAAACATGTCAGCTCTTCGGGTGAATCACAGTTTTGCTACAATAGGTCGATGGTCGTCCCAACAAGCGTCGTCATCGAAGTGAACGGCGATTCAAAACGTGCAGCGCGCCACGGACGCAGGCTGGTGCAAGCAGTATTATGCTGTGGGAGGCACTTTACTGCGCTTACGTACGACCTGTGGTAGTACACCATGTCAGCTGCGGATCACCTACAACCTCTTATGCTTTTTGTTTTCTCTGACAGCGATGTCATCTTTCAGCAGTATAACTGTCCGTGTCTCGGAGCCAGAACCATGGTACAGTGTTTTGTGGAGCATTGTAGTGAACTCGGGGTGATGTCTCGGCGATCAAATTAGATTGATGTAAATGCTGTGGAACCTAAGAACCCATCTGGGCGCCATCTCTAGCGGGCGCCATCACCGCATACGAAAATCAGCGGCCCGTTATTTACGCAAATTACATGACCTGTGCGTAGGCACCTAGCGCCACATACCTCCTCAGACCTACCAACAAACTGTCGGATCCCTGATGCGCAGAATCAGACATGTATTTCGTTCCAAAGACGGACAACAAGGTAATAAGCAGGTGGACGTAATTTTTTGGCTCATCATTTTGTATGGGGCAAGACGTAACGGACCGTGTCTCTAACAAGTGGGGCTACAGCAGTCGTTGTTCCGTGAGTTTCAGAGTAGAACGAGGGCCACATAGCATGGACATGACGGTATATTTTTATGGAATGTGGTAGACTGGAGAAGCTTACTGTTTTGCAGTACCGACAGCCGAGTCAAGGGAATGTTGTGTGGCAGGCCTTCTGAATAATTCCGTATGGAAGGGAATTTGCTGCTCTGAACTGACGCCATTCATTGCTTGTCGTCACTACGTTTTTCCGGGAACTAATGTGCGGTATAGTTCAAATGGTTCAAATGGTTCTGAGCACTATGGGACTTAACATCTGAAGTCATCAGTCCCCTAGAGCCTAGAACTACTTAAACCTAACTAACATAAGGACATCACACACATCCATGCCCAAGGCAGGTTTCTAACCTGCGACCGTAGCAGTCGCGGGTTTTCGGACTGAAGCACCTAGAACCGCTCGGCCATCGCGCCCGGCTCGGTATAGTTGGTCTTTGCCTTGTGACCTGCTAAGCAATATACGAGTAGAACTCACGTCACGGAGCAGACGTTATTGTTTGTTGTTTGCCTGTTGGCTTAGTGTGTGTAAAATTCACAGTATGGTGCTGTTGGGACTTGGTTGTAGTGTATTTTTGGTATCAAATCATTTTCACCCATCTACATCTACATCTACATCCATACTCCGCAAGCCACCTGACGGTGTGTGGCGGAGGGTACCTTGAGTACCTCTATCGGTTCTCCCTTCTATTCCAGTCTCGTATTGTTCGTGGAAATAAGGAATGTCGGTATGCTTCTGTGTGGGCTCTAATCTCTCTGATTTTATCCTCATGGTCTCTTCGTGAGATATACATAGGAGGGAGCAATATACTGCTTGACTCTTCGGTGAAAGTGTGTTCTCGAAACTTCAACAAAAGCCCGTACCGTGCTACTGAGCGTCTCTCCTGCAGAGTCTTCCACTGGAGTTTATCTATCATCTCCGTAACGATTTCGCGATTACTAAATGATCCTGTAACGAAGCGCGTTGCTCTCCGTTGGATCTTCTCTATCTCTTCTATCAACCCTATCTGGTATGGATCCCACATTGCTGAGCAGTATTCAAGCAGTGGCCGAACAAGCGTACTGTAACCCACTTCCTTTGTTTTCGGATTGCATTTCCTTAGGATTCTTCCAATGAATCTCAGTCTGGTATCTGCTTTACCAACGATCAACTTTATATGATCATTCCATTTTAAATCACTCCTAATGCGTACTCCCAGATAATTTATGAAATTAACTGCTTCCAGTTGCTGACCTGCTATTTTGTAGCTAAATGATAAGGGATCTTTCTTTCTATGTATTCGCAGCACATTACACTTGTCTACATTGAGATTCAATTGCTATTCCCTACACCATGCGTCAATTCGCTGCAGATCCTCCTGCATTTCAGTACAATTTTCCATTGTTACAACCTCTCGATATACCACAGCATCATCCGCAAAAAGCCACAGTGAACTTCCGATGTCATCCACAAGGTCATTTATGTATATTGTGAATAGCAACGGTCCTACGACACACCCCTGCGGCACACCTGAAATCACTCTTACTTCGGAAGACTTCTCTCCATTGAGAATGACATGCTGCGTGCAACTGTAGATAACTATGTCATCGGACCTCATGTCGATTTTTCTGTATCTTTCTGGGCAACCACAGGAGCTGTATCGTATAGTATCTCTGCTTCAGATGAATCTTAGATACGATAACTACCTGTTTTCTGTGTGGACAGTGAACGGAAAGCCGCGAACAAGTAACGGCGGTTAGATGAGTGGAAATGTACCACGCTGGTAGAAGAAGATTTAACTGATTGAGCCAGTCCACAGATGTTTGCCAGTTACGTAAATGTTTGTTTTTTATTTTTATGATCCTCGTGTCCTATTTTAATGCGGTTTTAATTTATTAATTAATGAAATAGATTGTATTTTTTGATTTTAGGAATGCTATTGTTGGTTTGACGTTTTAGTAATGCTGTAAGTGCTATTAAACGAAAATTTTCAAATCAGAGTGCAGAGGCCACTCTGTAGGAAATTATACTATAGAGATGTGTAAATATAGAATGATCGGGAACTCACGAAAGGTTCACACTGACATCTGTGTTTGAATAATTCTATGCTGCGCTCGTATTGGAGCCAAATATATCCTGTTAATACACTCCTGGAAATGGAAAAAAGAACACATTGACACCGGTGTGTCAGACCCACCATACTTGCTCCGGACACTGCGAGAGGGCTGTACAAGCAATGATCAAACGCACGGCACAGCGGACACACCAGGAACCGCGGTGTTGGCCGTCGAATGGCTTTAGCTGCGCAGCATTTGTGCACCGCCGCCGTCAGTGTCAGCCAGTTTGCCATAGCATTCGGAGCTGCATCGCAGTCTTTAACACTGGTAGCATGCCGCGACAGCGTGGACGTGAACCGTATGTGCAGTTGACGGACATTGAGCGAGGGCGTATAGTGGGCATGCGGGAGGCCGGGTGGACGTACCGCCGAATTGCTCAACACGTGGGGCGTGAGGTCTCCACAGTACATCGATGTTGTCGCCAGTGGTCGGCGGAAGGTGCACGTGCCCGTCGACCTGGGACCGGACCGCAGCGACGCACGGATGCACGCCAAGACCGTAGGATCCTACGCAGTGCCGTAGGGGACCGCACCGCCACTTCCCAGCAAATTAGGGACACTGTTGCTCCTGGGGTATCGGCGAGGACCATTCGCAACCGTCTCCATGAAGCTGGGCTACGGTCCCGCACACCGTTAGGCCGTCTTCCGCTCACGCCCCAACATCGTGCAGCCCGCCTCCAGTGGTGTCGCGACAGGCGTGAATGGAGGGACGAATGGAGACGTGTCGTCTTCAGCGATGAGAGTCGCTTCTGCCTTGGTGCCAATGATGGTCGTATGCGTGTTTGGCGCCGTGCAGGTGAGCGCCACAATCAGGACTGCATACGACCGAGGCACACAGGGCCAACACCCGGCATCATGGTGTGGGGAGCGATCTCCTACACTGGCCGTACACCCCTGGTGATCGTCGAGGGGACACTGAATAGTGCACGGTACATCCAAACCGTCATCGAACCCATCGTTCTACCATTCCTAGACCGGCAAGGGAACTTGGTGTTCCAACAGGACAATGCACGTCCACATGTATCCCGTGCCACCCAACGTGCTCTAGAAGGTGTAAGTCAACTACCCTGGCCAGCAAGATCTCCGGATCTGTCCCCCATTGAGCATGTTTGGGACTGGATGAAGCGTCGTCTCACGCGGTCTGCACGTCCAGCACGAACGCTGGTCCAACTGAGGCGCCAGGTGGAAATGGCATGGCAAGCCGTTCCACAGGACTACATCCAGCATCTCTACGATCGTCTCCATGGGAGAATAGCAGCCTGCATTGCTGCGAAAGGTGGATATACACTGTACTAGTGCCGACATTGTGCATGCTCTGTTGCCTGTGTCTATGTGCCTGTGGTTCTGTCAGTGTGATCATGTGATGTATCTGACCCCAGGAATGTGTCAATAAAGTTTCCCCTTCCTGGGAAAATGAATTCACGGTGTTCTTATTTCAATTTCCAGGAGTGTATTACGTGTCTGTTATCACTGTGAAATATGAGATAACTTCTTTGTCTGGAAGTAAGTGTTAGGAAACCCGTATGGTGTTGGTTTCGAATTTAAGTGTAGATGAAGCATCATAAACTTTGTCTTTCTGTATATCACTCATAAACGTTCCTGCTCCGAAACTTAATGGAATTATCTTTTCTACGAAGATTTTGATATGATGAGTTTGTTAACATACAATATAAATGGAATATTAATGTTTTGATACAAGTCACTATACTCATTCTTATTTTGAGTAGTTGAGGTTGCACGGCACATCCTCATGGGTATGTACAGTATACCCAGTATTCATTTTCTGGAAAGGTCAAGTGATACTCTGAGTGACCTATTGGCAATCTCTAACACTTACAAATCATTGCTATGAGAAATCGTAACATACTTTCCCACTCTTTTCCGTACTTTCAGCACCTCTGCCATTTAAATCGTCACCCTCGAACAACGCGGTCTTTTATTCCCTGAGGATGAGAAATACTACGTAATGTTTCTACTCATTTCGACTCTGAAACCTGATCCATTGCCTTAACTTCTTCAAAACTGAATGATCAAAGGAACAAAAAACTTTACATCACTGCGTAACAATGAAAGTAGAGCATTCTCGAAATTTATTTTAAAATGTGATTGCGTAAGGCTATTGTTTATTTCCGTGGTTTTTAACATACACTCGTGGAACAATTTCAATAGCATTTTGCAGCTCAATACTATAGTCACGTTTCGAAATGGCTTACCGTTTACAAGTGTCCCGATGTACACAGAATCTAATATTATTATCTCATTTTGCCAACAACGTTTTTGATGTATGATTTTCCTGCCTTTTTACGTAAATAAAATGTAGCTTTTTTTCTCCCATGTGAGGATTCAGAAAGTTATGCGTCCCCGTGCATTCAACCGGCAACTAAGCGCTGTCTACGCCTGCCCCTGCGAGTCTTTCCCTCTACTAACAGGGCAACTCTTTGTTGGTACGGTCGTTCACTTCCCTTTATTTGAACAGAATCACTAGATGCAAGTTCGGTAGAGGCTGAGAGTTGGGCCCAAAACACGAATTTCTGGTTGGCGCGATTACGCAAAGAGTGAACATTGTGAAACAGATCAAGACCGTGAATAAACCCGAAGTCCGTCGTACCGCTCTGAGAAATCTAGCCAAAGTCAACTTCAGACACACTACAGGCCCGTAGCGTAGCTCGTCAACAAGAGGTTAGCCAACATGTTTGCTACAAACATGCAGACGGATTGCGATACAGGTTTTTCGTCACTGCGCCTGTCTCACTCTGGAGACCATGTAACTACGCCACGTGACGTAATCCCGTGGAAGAGAGTGTGTCTCTCGTCCGTTGACATGTGTTGGGTGCCTGTGCGTATCTGGTGCCATCAGTTCTAGAAGCAAGTAAATAGACTGGTTCCCTGAATCACTGGCTATAACACTGTTGTGTTTAACAACGAGCTGCAGAGTAATAATCGCCAGCCATCCAGTCTCTTCTTTTTCAGTGAAAGCCGTCTTCTGTCATTCTATTCCATTCCACGTTATAAGAAGTATTGTCGTTAGCAGAACGAATTTTCTCTCTGCAACGGAGTGTGCTTTGATATGAAATAGCCTGGCAGATTGAAACTATGTGCAGGACGAAGAGTCGACATCGGCAGAAATGAAGCTGTGAGGACGGGTCGGATTCGTGATTGGGTAGCTCATTTTCTAGAGTACTTACCTGAGAAAGGCGAAAGATCCCGAATTCGAGTCTCGGTCAGGCACACAGTTTTTCTCTGCCACGCTGTTTCAGTCTTATCGTTATTCATCATCTTAAACCCTACCTCCTGCATAGTACAGAAAAGGTAAATACTGACAACAGGTATATCGAAAAGTCTGTTTTAAGAAGAAAACAAACTGTTATTAGAATGATGATGCGCATGATTTCAGGGTGTTTATCTAGTGGCAATACACAAAACAAATAGAGTTAAGTGAGGTTAAGGGTAGTTAAACCAGCAGTAAGCCATAAAATTAAACGCAAGCAACAAGTAAACTCAACACTGACCCAAGGAAGGTCTTAAAAAAAACTACGAAGCACAAGTGAAAACAACGCAGAACTTCACTCTGGCAGATCCATTTTAAAATATCAGTATCACACTCTCCAAAAAGGAACAACATCAATGTGGTTGTGTCCTGTTCATGATAATGGATGACCCGCTGAGAAAAGGTGAAAGCGTGTTTGCTGCGTGGTTTGAAACCATGCACACTACTCGCTGCCCTGACCAAGCCTAAAACAAAGAATTTATCTTCGACACCACGCAGGATTCGGTCTCTTCTTAACAATCACAGTGGAGTAGATCAGGCGTGATGATCAAGGATGGAATAGGATAGCACAACTCGGCTTAAGTGAGAATCGCTTGCATGGTTATGAATATTATGATAAAGGTCCCACAGTTACATGGATTACGAAGATCACATGATGTAATAAGGGAAAGTGGCATAGGTGCTGAATACGAGTTGGTTATCATTGGACAGGAAGAAAATTGTCGGTAAATCAAGAAAAATCACATACCAAAGTAATCAGAGAACACGCAGAAAATGAAAAAAACAAAACGTGTGATTAAGGGCTGGCAATAGAGGTACTGTGTGTTGTTGAACATGATAGCAGCACTTGACAAATTGCCTTAGCTGCAGCTTCAGTGGTTGGATGCATCGTCTTAATGAGTTGCTGTCGCAATTTCGGGTGGACTTACTGTCGCAACTAATGGGCAACGATATCCTTACTACATTCATAAAACAAACTTTGCATCTCCCCGGTTCCAAGTGCTCCTGAAGACAGACGTTGGCTGTGGATAATGTACCACAGAGAAAGTTGATTTGACTGTTCAGGATGTCACTAAACCCGCCCAAAGATGTAAACAATCATGCATGAGCAGCGCCTGTTAGACGGAGGGAGTCCGACAGCCATCAGTTCAAGTTATTCCACTAGGAAGGAGGTACACGGCTCGTGTTGTCAGTAGTTCAACCATGCCTAGACGGTCAATAACGCGGTTCGATCGCGTCCACATTGTTACTTTGTGCCAGGAAGGGCTCTCAACAAGGGAAGTGTCCAGGCGTTTCGGAGTGAACCAAAGTGATGTTGTTTAGACATGGAGAGGATACACAGAGACAGTAACTGTCGATGTCATGCCTCGCTCAAGCCGCCCAAGGGCCACTACTGCAGTGGATGACCGCTATCTATGGACTATGGGTCGGAGGAGCCCAGACAGCAACGCCACCATGTTGAATAATTCTTTTCGTGCAGCTACAGGATGTCGTGTTACGACTCAAACTGTGCGTAATGGGCTGCATGATGTGCAGCTTCACTCCCGACGTCCATGGCAAGATTCGTCTTCGCAAGCACGACACCATGCAGTGCGGTACAGATGGGCCAAACAATATGCTGAATGGACCGCCCAGGATTGGCATCACGTTCTCTTCACCGATGAGAGTCGCATATGCCTTCAACCTGACAATTGTCGGAGACGTGTTTGGAGACAACCCGGTCAGTCTGAACGTCTTAGATACACTGTCCTACGAGTGCAGTAAGGTGGAGGTTCCCTGCTGTTTTGGGGTGGCAGTATGTGGGGTCGACGTACGCTGGTGGTCATGGAAGGCGTCGTAACGGCTGTACGATACGTGAATGCCATCCTCCGACAAATAGTGCAACCATATCGGCAGCGTATTGGCGAGGCATTCGTCTTCATGGACAACACTTCGCGCCCCCATAGTGCACATCTTGTGAAAGACTTCCTTCAGGATGTCGACATCGCTCGACTTGAGTGGCCAGCATCTTCTCCAGACATGAACCCTATAGAACGTGCCTAGGCTAGGCTTATGGACGACGCGACCCACCAATCACTCTGAGGAATCTACGACGAATCACCGTTGAGGAATGGGACAATCTCGACCAACAGTGCCTTGATGAACTTGTGGATGTTATGTCACGACGAATACAGTCAACATGGGTTTAGAAAACATCTTTTTTGTGAAACACAACTAGCTCTTTATTTGCATAAAGTGTTGCGTGCTATTAACAAGGGATTTCGGATCGATTCCGTATTTCTGGATTTCCGGAAGACTTTTGACAAGGCACAACACAAGTGGCTTGTAATGAAATAGCGTGCTTATGGAATATCACCTCAGTTATGTGACAGGATTTGTGACTTCCTGTCAGTGAGATTACAGTTCGTAGTAACTAACGGCAAGTCATCGAGTCAGAAGTGATTTATGGCGTTACCAAAGGTAGTGTTACCGGCCATTTTCTGCTCCTTATCTACTTAGCGATTTAGGAAATACTCTGAGCAGCCATCTAAAGTTGTTTGCAAAAAAATGGCTCTGAGCACTGTGGGACTTAACATCTCAGGTCATCAGTCCCCTAGAACAGAACTACTTAAATCTAACCAACCTAAGGACATCACACACATCCATCCCTGAGGCAGGATTCGAACCTGCGACCGTAGCGGTCGCGCGGTTCCAGACTGAAGCGCCTAGAACCGCGCGGCCACCAGCGGCCGGCAGTTGTTTGCAGCTGACGCTGTCATTTATCGACTAATAAAGTCATCAGAAGATCAAAACAAGTTGCAAAACGGTTTAGAAAAGATATCTGAATGGTGCGGAAATTGGCTGTTTATACTAAATAACAAAAACTGTGATGTCATCCACATGAATGCTAGAAGGAATTCGATAAACTTCGGTTTCACGATAAATCAGTCAAATCTAAAGGCCGTAAATTCAACTAAATACTTAGGAATTACAACTACGAACAACTTAAATTGGAAGGAACACATAGAAACTGTTGTGGGGAAGGCTAACTAAAGACTGCGTTTTATAGGTAGGACACTTAGAAAATATGACAGATCTACTAAGGAGACTGCCTACACTACGCTTGTCCGTACTCTTATAGAATACTGCTGCGCTGTGTAGCATCCTTACCGGATAGGACTGATGGAGTACATCGAAAAAGTTCAAAGAATGGCAGCACGTTTTGTATTATCGCGAAATATGGGAAAGAGTGTCACTGCAATGATACATGATTTAGACTGGAAATAGAAAGGCGTTTTTCACTGCGACGGAATCTTCTCATGAAATTCCTTCCAATCACCAACTTTCTCCTCCAACTGCGAAAATATTTTGTTGACACCGACCTACATAGGGAAAAACGATAACCACGATAAAATAAAGGAGCTCAGAGCTCTTATGGAAAGGTATAGGTGTTCGTTCTTTCCGCGCGCTATACGAGATTGGAATAATAGAGAATTGTGAAGGCGGTACGATTAGCCCTCTGCCAGGTACTTAAATGTGATTTGCAGAGTACCCATGTAGATGTAGAAGAGGACGTGCTACTTGGTATTAGAAGTACCGGTGTGTACAGCAATCTGGACTACTACCTCTGAAGGTCTCACTATATGGTGGTTGAACATGCAATGTGTGGTTTTCATGAGCAATAAAAAGTCCTAAAATGATGTTTATGTTTACCTCTATTCCAATTTTCTGTACAGGTTCTGGAACTCTCGGAACTGAGGTGATGCAAAACTTTTCTTGATGTATGTATTTCTGTACTAATTGGCAAACTTTCATCGACTGTACGCTGCATTTAGCTTTCGATAGAAATGCACATGGCATCTAAATGGTAGAATCATGTCGTCTGTAAACTGATTGTACAAGCCAAGGAAACGCGTCATGGCTACTTTAGAACTCAGTTTCAATTGAGGAAGAGCTCTTGCTGTGCGGTTATTTATGACCTCGAGCTTTGAAGAAAACGACCAACAATGCAGAGGGCTCTACGTTTCATAGAGAGCCTAATTGTCCATTTGCGCAATCAGGCTGCTCACTTAAGTTAGATGTGGTCAGGCATTGACTCTCTGGAACCTTTCTCGTGTGTTCATGTGTGAAATCCTATTGAAACCTAACACAAAGGTGAATAACCTCAAGAACAGAAAACATAAAAGCAAAAATAAGAAAAAAATGGATAGAGCGTCTGCTATGTAAGCAGGAGATCCTGGATTCGAGTTCCGGTCGGGGCACACATTTTCAACTGACCCCGTTGACTTATATCAACGTCTGTATGTATTTCACTGTAATTTCAATCTAACTAGCTGCATTTCCTACCAACAGTATCTGTTTTTTCGGACATGTCCTAAAGAACAGATACCATCTTCATATATATAAAAGCAAGTAATAAATCTCAACCCTGTGAATGTAAATAGTAACACAATCAGTTTGTGCTGATAACCTGATTGTGTTACCTTGAAATATTAAATGTGTCACAACAAAATATGTACAGATAAACAGTTATTTTACAGACTGATGATGCTTAATGTGAATAGGTGAAAGTTCTCTGATCGTAAAAAGAGAGAAAACCCTTTCAGTTGCAAAATACGAACAATACTTTTTTTAATTACTCGTGCACGATAAACACAATGGTGTAAATTATATTTTATTGTTTTACTCATTTTCCATCCTTCAATTAACTCTCTTCTTCTTTTATTAATTTATTTTCCATTTTTAGTAGTGGCCGATGAGTTGTTTAAACGAGTGGATCAACTGATAGCTAATATGGTGCCACAGTTTCACTATAGAGAAGCCATTATTAATCTTCATAAGTTCTCACAAAAATGTAGCCCAGACACCGGAGAAAACAACATCGTAATACAATAATTCAACGAACTGCAACAAAAATATACATACACACTGCGAACCTCCTTCCTTAAAAAATGTCATGTTAAAATTCGTTTTGGTCACCTTATTACTCGTAATTTAGTAGAGACATCGTATGTAAAGATAAGCAAATGAATTGAGTGTGCGAAAAAAAAGTGAGAGAACGGTCACATGTTCCTTACGCCTTTCGTAAGAACATCGTTCCCAAAAGAGACTGTTCACCTGCCACAAATGCCAGAGAAATTCAGTGCTCGTTAGGAATGACTTCTTTCGTTTCCTTAGCGTTTTACGAAGACTGCGTCAAATGGTGCATCATAAACATGTCACCCTGTCACCAAAAGTACGCTTAAATTTGCGTGATGTACGTGCGACGTAGCTCACAATACATTTGGGGCAGCGTTGAAGTATTCATGCCGCCTCTCGAACAAATATTGGCAGAACGTGTATTTCCGTTTCTCCCTCTGACTGCTCGGAACGATCGGTAGACTCGCTCTGCTTTATTGAAATACCTTCTGCCCTGGTGCCGACATTTCCGTGCGTAAACACTCAGTGGCTTATCGCCAAAGTATTCCTTTTGGTACGGCGTCATTTGCTCTGAATGCGAATCGGGTCTCTAGGAAGAGATTCTAAATATTTCTCGAAAGGAGGAGAGTTCAAAAGTATCGCTCGCGGAGCGCAATATTTTTCGCTCTGCATCGGTTCTTCGAAGAAACTCTATAAACTTAAAAGAAAGAGTAAATTCCACGTTGTTAATATCAGCTTCTTGTAGCGAATTATTGTCTACGTGGACGACGTCTCTAGATCTAAGTCACTGTCGGCCTTCCTCACTTGATTATCTCTTAAGATATTATGTCTCCTAACAGGTCAAGGCACCAAATAAAATTCTTGGTAACAGAACTGAAATGAGCAAGTGTGATATTATTCACAGTAGTAACATATGTGATATTATTCACAGTAGTAACATATTTATTTGTTCAGATATTGCTCAGGAACGTAAATGAACTAATACTGTTTAATGTAACGTAATTAGTCGTACGAATATTGAAAGCATGACCCATTCCAGTGTTGTGAATGAAACTTTTCACAGATAAAAAAATGGTTGAAATGGCTCTGAGCACTATGGGACTTAACATCTCAGGTCATCAGTCCCCTAGACTTAGAACTACTTAAACCTACCTAACCTAAGGACATCACACAAAACCATGCCCGAGGCAGGTTTTGAACCGGTGACAGTAGTGGCAGCGCTGTTCCAGACTGAAGCGCCTAGAACCGCTCGACCACAACGGGCGGCTTTCACAGATATAACCGGGAAATGTGTTAATGTAATATGAAGCCTCGTGAGAGCTGGAGACTCACTGGCTGGTTTACTAAGTAAACGGACGCTTGTCTTCAAAACAAGTGAACAACTACTGTGCTACAGACTGAAAGAATTTATAGTTACAGAAACGCGGAGTTAACCCTCTTAAACAGAAAAACACACACGAAATTGAATAAATGTATTACGAAGGAAAGACAGCAAAAGCTAAATAATTAACCAGTCGCTCTGCAGATCTGTACCGGTTGAGAACAGAAGCCTCACTCGTGTCAGTAGCAGATCCAACATTATAACACGCTGGCGACTTAGCAGTGATATTTCTACTGATCTTTTTCTGAAAGATTTCAAGCTCACTCTTAGAATGTTTCCAGGCTAATTTTAAGCTTTGACATGTGTTACCTCGATATACATTATTCCTCAGAGCCTATAAAATCGTACGAAAAAATTGACAAAAGTCTCTGTACGTAGATGTTGGAAGGTGCCACTTCTTCTTGAACTAACCGCAAGCGTTTCTTATTTGTTTATTGGATTTCTGAACGTGCAGATACACCCATCATGACACTAAAAATGTTACACTACACTTTGTTTTGAGAATTCAGCGTATACATTAGCTTAAGTCGTACCCTCTTATGATGTTGCAGTTGCTTAACAAAGGACAGATATCGACATAAAACTGATTTTACACCGACAATATCCTGAAAGTCGTAAACAAGACGATACTGTAACACAGTATACACAAACCGCAAGTGTTCACAGACGAGTATGAGCTCTGTTCGTGCCCTGATATATATAACCAGACAGAAAGCATGATTTACGCAAAAAGCGACCTGATGGAAAAGGTTTCCTAACGCGCAACAACAGCAGGGAAAATTACTCGTCCGTAATGAAAACTGTGAAGTCCACGCTACACGAAACCGAAGGGCGCACTCAAAGTGCTCATTGTAGGTCCAGCTAATTCCAGTAACGTACCTTACAAGCCATCATCGCCTAAGAAGCTGAGAGCAAAATTCCTATTGACGAAAGTTATTTATTGCCAGTCTGTCTCCACTGTCGGATGACGGGCGTTGCATCAGCTTCAAATCTGAAAATCGTTTACAAAAAATAAATTATAATGGATCGTGCTTATATAATATGACTCTTAAGCAAAGTGCAGTGCGTATTCATCAGACACGTTGTCCCACAGCACTGTTCTGAAATTTCTTCTTGGGTGCGTTTAGGTTTGGCAGTACCTGTACAGCACCATCACTGGTGTAAGTGAATTTCCATAAACAAATTAAATGAAATCGCATATAATTAAACCCCTTATAATTGACAAAGAAATTAAAATTGAAATTCAGCCCTCGTCGCTCTGAATGCACAAATTAAATGGACTACCTTTTAATCCCTTAAGGACAGTACCTTTGAATCACATACGGGATTAATAACACCAGTGCATAAAACGCCATTCTTTTAGAGTTGAAATATGTGCCTATTAAATCACTTCAGATGTCAGATTACACTCAGTTGCTGTGGGAAAATTCGTTCTGGAAACGGCCCACAGGCAGTAGCTAAGCTTTGTCTCCGCAACATCCTTTCTTCCAGGACTGCTATGCAGGAGAACTTCTGTCAGAGTTTGGAGGTGGGAGATGAGGTACTGATGGACGTAAACTGTGAAGGCGGCTTGTGAATTGTGCTTGTGTAGCTCAGCCTGTAGAGTACTTGCCCAAGGAAGATAAAGGTCGCAGATTCGCGTCTTGGTCCGGCATACAGTCTTAATATGCTAGGAAGTTGTATTTTTTCATTTGGTCCCAATGTTAACAGATGAATCACAGTTTTGTATTCATGTTTCAGCATGGCTGGGCTTCGCCCTCATGCGCTCCACCCATCTGTAGTTTGTAAAGCGGGGTATTCTACGGATCTTGCCTGCTCGCTAACTTGTAGCAGCCTTCATACACTGTATAATGAAATGTGACAAGACGTGGGCTGGTATGGTAATAAACGCCACCCAGAGTCAGAACTTCCACTGTGATTACGAGGGACCATCCAAAAGAATGTTTTTTGAAAGAGAAGGCGGTGCTCCAGTTCACACAAACAAGCGTCGTACGAATTCACACCCGTTTCTGATTCAACGAAGGGAGGAGTATTGCCGGAAGAGGAATGAAGCATGCACAGAGCGCCGTAGAAGATAGAGTAACAGCAGACGGCTATGCCCAGGTCATTCGAGTACAAGTCACCATGCCAGGCGGGCGTTTACTGACAACGTGGACGCTAATAGCTGTGCATGCCGTTATCTGGTTGAATGGGCACGTGAGACTAGTGTGTCCGTCAGCCATGAACGCCTACAGATCGTGTACAGTGAGGACGTCATGTCTCGTCAAATGTTCGATCGCTGGTGGTGCATATTCAGAAATGGGAGGCAGCGTATGAAGGTGAAAGATGGCATCCCTCCACAGCCAGGAAAGAAAACAGCATTGCTAGAGAACAAGACATGTTGGAGGGCAGGTGCGTACCTGCGTCAGACGTCGCGTCCGTACTGTGTATTGGCCATGTTCAGGCCCATCACGTGCTCCATGGTGTGTTGGGCTACCGAGAAATGTCTGGAAGGTGGATGTCGAGCACCCAGACCCCGGACCACAAGAGTGCAAGTATTGAAATCATTCTCGACCACTTGGTGCGCTACATGCTACAGGAAAATGAATTTTGTTCATAATGTGTGTGTGTGTGTGGTTTGAGGTTTTCGGGCGCTAAACAGCACGGTCATCAGCGCCCAAACGCATAGAAACAAGAACACATGCAGTGAAGGGACGAAGACGGACAGCGAACAAGGAGAACGGCTAAAAGACACAGACCTGACGCAGTTACAAATCCTCACATACAGAGGCAAAACAAGAGGAGAAGAAACGCACTAAAAAGGAAAGGAAACACAAGGAAAAGAGAACAGAAATCGAAGTGAAACAAGTAGCTAATCGTGACTGGCGGACCTCTTACCCAAAGCCTGGGTGAGCCAGTCACCCAGCAGCACATTAAAATCCTCTCCCTAAAATCCGAGGCAACAAATTGGACGGGACACAAAACCGTAAGACCTTAACCACAGTCGTTGCGTCGTCTTGCAAAATAGAGGGCAAATCCGGTGGCAAGGAAACCACCGCCCTCTGGTCAGAGAATAAAGGACAGTCAAGTAAAATGTGGCGGACAGTTATCTGGACGCCACAAGCACTGCAGATTGGGGGGTCCTCCCGCCGGAGTAAAAAACCGTGCGTTAAGGGACTGTGCCCGATGCGGAGGCGAGTGAGGAGAACCTCGTCCCGCCTGCATGACTGGTAGGACGTACGCCATGGCCGCGTGGTGTCCTTGACCAAACGCAGCTTATTTTCACCGACTGCCAGCCACTCCTCTTCCCATTGACGCACAACACGAAAACGCAAAAGGGAGGTAACAGCATGGAGGGGGACGGCACATTCAACAACGTGAGGGAGGGAACATGCATCTTTGGCAGCCACATCCGCCAGTTCGTTTCCCCTGATACCCACGTGCCCCGGCGCCCAGCACAAACAAATCTCCTTCCCCTGCCGTTGCAGGTGGAGTAGGGCATCATGGATGTTCTGGACGACCGTATCCGCTGGGTACAAGTGTTGCATGGTCTGAAGGGCACTAAGGGAGTTCATAATCATCACAAGTGATGAGACATGGATGCACAACTTTACCCCAGAATCCTAAGCGGGCTTACTGACGTTGAAACATCCTGGTACTCTAGTGAGGAAAAATTTCGAATTGTCACCTTCCGCAGCAAAGGTTATGGCCACATTGTTCTGGGAAGCGAAAGGTGTGGTTTCCTCCAGCAGGAGACCATCAATGAGGCACACTACTGCGACACCCACACCAAACACAGATCCACCATTCGGCGAAAGAAAACGGGCCTCCTGAGTGAAGGTCTTGTGCTCTTGGACGATAACACAAAACCACACACAGCAAGGCTCACACGGGATCAGATTCGTCGCTTCGGATGGGAGTGATTGGAACACCTGCCCCACTGCTCCGATCTTGCCCCTCGGACTTTCAACTGTTCTCTGCATTGAAAGCCACACTTCCGGCACGTCACTTCCAAGCCAATGCTGAGGTGGTGCAGGCTGTTCGACTATTCTTTGCATCGCAGGGCACCGAGTTTTACCAGAGTTATTTCCAAAACTGACTGCACGCCACGACAAATGTTTCAGTGTTAGTGGCGACTATATCAAAAATAACGCAAGATGTGTACTTCATGGTGCTAGGCCACATTTGCTCTCGCCAAAAAAGTTTCCGTGTGAAAAACAATGACGAAACTTACTTTCGGAAAAGCACTCGTACATCATGCTAAGACTATTGTAAATACAGGGTGGTTCATTGATAGTGACCGGGCCAAACATTACACGAAATAAGCGTCAAACGACAGAACCACAAACAACGAAACTTGTCTAGCTTGAAGGGAGAAACCAGACGGCGGTATGGTTGGCCCGCTAGATGGCGCTGCCATAGGTCAAACGGATATCAACTGCGTTTTTTAAAATAGGAACCCCCATTTTTAGTACGTATTCGTGTAGTACGTAAAGAAATATGAATGTTTTAGTTGGACCAGTTTTTTCGCTTTGTGATAGTTGGCGCTGTAATAGTCACAAACATACGGCTCACAATTTTGGACGAACAGTTGGTAACAGGTAGGTTTTTTAAATTAAAATACAGAACGTGAGTACGTTTGAACATTATATTTCGGTTGTTCCAATGTGATACACGTACCTTTGTGAATTTAACATTTCTGAGAACGCATGCTGTTACAGCGTGATTACATTGAAATACCACATTAATGCAATAAATGCTCAAAATGATGTCCGTCAACCACAATGCATTCGGCAATACGTGTAACGACATTCCTCTCAACTGCGAATAGTTCGCCTTCCATAATGTTCGCACATGCATTGACAATGCGCTGACGCATGTTGTCAGGCGTTGTCGGTGGATCACGATAGCAAACATCTTCAACTTTCCCCACAGAAAGAAATCCGGGGTCGTCAGATCCGGTGAACGTGCGAGCCATGGTATGGTGCTTCGACGACCAACCCACCTGTCGTGAAATATGCTATTCAGTGCCTCTTCAAAGGCACGCGAGCTATGTGCCGGACATCCATCATGTTGGAAGTACATCGCCATTCTTTCATGCAGTGAAACATCTTCTAGTAACATCGGTAGAACATTACGTAGGAAGTCAGCATACATTGTACCATTTAGATAGCCATCGATAAAATGGGGGCCAATTATCGTTCATCCCATAATGCCGCACCATACATTAACCCGCCAAGGTAGCTGATGTTCCACTTGTCGCAGCCATCGTGGATTTTCCGTTGCCCAATAGTGCATATTATGCCGGTTTACGTTACCGCTGTTGGTGAATGACGCTTCGTCGCTAAATAGAACGCGCGCAAAAAATCTGTCATCGTCCCGTAATTTCCCTTGTGCCCAGTGGGAGAACTGTACACGACGTTCAAAGTCGTCGCCATGCAATTCCTGGTGCATAGAAATATGGTACGGGTGCAATCGATGTTGATGTAGCATTCTCAACACCGATGTTTTTGAGATTCCCGATTCTCACGCAGTTTGTCTGCTACTGATGTGCGGATTAGCCGCGACACTAGCTAAAACACCTACTGGGGCATCATCATTTGTTGCAGGTCGTGGGTGACGTTTTGGTTGACGTTTCACATGTGGCTGAACACTTCCTGTTTCCTTAAATAACGTAACTGTCCGGCAAACGGTCCGGACACTTGGATGATGTCGTCAAGGATACCGAGGAGCATACGTAGCACACGCCCGTCGGACATTTGGATCACAATAGCCATTCATCAACACGATATCGACCCTTTCCGCAATTGGTAAATGGTCCATTTTAAACGTGTAATGTATCACGAAGCAAATACCGTCCGTACTGGCGGAATGTTACGTGATACCACGTACTTAACGTTTGTGACTATTACAGCGCCATCTATCACAAAGCGAAAAAAGTGGTCCCACTAAAACATTCATATTTCTTTACGTACTACACTTATATGCAATAAAATGGGGGTTCCCATTAAAAAAAAAACCCAGTTGATATCCGTTTGACCTATGGCAGCGCCATCTAGCGGGCCAACTATAGCGCCATCTGGTTTCCTCCTTCAAGCTAGACGAGTTTCGTCTTTGTAGTTTTTTCATTTGATGCTTATTTCGTGAGATATTTGGCCCGGTCACGATCAATGGACCACCCTGTAGTTCGGAGCACGGAAGAAACCTCGAAGTGTGCATCTTCACTCGAAGCCACCATAAGACGAAAATGTCGGCGCTCACTCGAACCGATGTGCATGAGGGCATTGGCTAATCCTTCCACAGACGGAGAAAATCAAATAAAAGACACTTCTCAAATCACCTCTGGTTATTTCCAGCCTGAATGTCGAGGGAATAACAAACAACACACACGACAAAATTTCGCAGCTATGCCAAACGCGTATATTGGATGTACTGTGTCTGCAGGAAATGCCCAGAGATGAATCATCACATAGGCTCAAATTAATAGGAAGCACTTAGCTATGGACCCACAACATACTAAACAAGGTAGTGAAATTTTCTGTAGACTTGATCTGCCTAAAATTCCACAGGGAAGAATGCAGTAACTCTCACTAAGATGTTAGCTATCGAATAAGAAACCTTCATAGTGACATCTGTATATAAGGCTCCAGGTGAAAACCTTGAGCTTATTATGCTAGACAACATCAAAATCCAAAAGTCACAGGTTGGCATCGGTGTCTTCAACTGCCGTAGTACAACCTGTTGATACAAGGAAACTGATGGCAATGGCAGTTTGCTAGAACAACGGATGGAAGTGAATAATTTCTTTGTGCAAGATGACTCAAGCTGCCTTATTACTTCATAAGCAAAATCTGGAAACGAGGTTACAACCCTGGCAACTCCTTTGTCAGCAACAGCATCTAGGATAATTATATTTGCTCTTCGAAAAACTCAACATAGACCATTGCAATTCAGGGCTTCTCGACAGTCAAACACACTCTTTCGAAGAACGTTCAGTTTTAAAAAAGTCAGATGAACGGATTTCTCCAGGGAATTAGACGTGGACATTAACGACATAAATCCCGTACCCGAAAACTACACGCTTTTGTAGAAATTCCCCGTAAAGAGTCAGAAAAGCACTTTCCATGAGACTGCAGATGTAAATTAGTACCAAGACTCTCTGATGGTACAAAAAACATCTTAGCGAAATATGAAGAACTGATCTAAAAATATCCTTTCAGTGAAGAGACAACAGCTTATGGTGCAACTCTTGTAACACCACTAAGTGAAACAAGGCAAAAAGGAATGGGGCGAAATCTTGGAGAAAATGGATGTGTCGCACTGCAGCAAAACTGCATGGAATCTGTTCAGAAGACTCACTGGGAGCAAAGAAATGGTTAGAGTAACACCTACCAAATTGCGGATCAACTGATGCTGAATGGCAAGCCTTAGAAAATAATGGAAGAAAAGCAAGTTACAACGTGGTACCCACACAGATATTCACAATTATATTCTGCATTCGTAATGAGAGACATCAGTAGAATATGAACTCTGTGAAAAATGGAAAGGCAGCTAGTGTTACGATGTATGTGTGGAACAAGTAACGCACTTCGAACCGAATGCCTAAACTATGGAGGAAGTCAAACTAACAGCGTTGATAAAACCACGAAAAGAGTCCGACTCACCAAGCAGCTAACGGGTCCATAGCCTTCTTGTGTCAGCTTGAAAGGTCTCTATTGGATTCCTTTCATGTTAATTTCTTAAATCTGTTGTCATTTACGGCATAAATTCCTCTTCTAAATTTACTTTGGTGTTTCTGACTATCTGGGAGGAGACTGAGCAGTGAAACGTGTTACTTTTACACATAAACAAGAACGATCTGTCACACTACTACACTTTAAAACACAGTTTATATGTAATTCATGTCACACAGTCTCATACGGAACCTACATCCGATTTCTTTTATCTACTGTATATGATAAGATGCTGTCATCCCCCTTCCCTTCTGTATGAGAGGATGAATGAGCAAATGTATTTCTAGTTGCATGCTTGATGGTAGCAGACAAGCCTGTCTGCTAGAGAACAGTAGGACCAACGTCGGAACAGGTAGCTACGCTTTCTAAAAGCAGAGAGGTTTCTATTCTTAGTATGGTTCTGTCCGTCCCTTGTCATGTTGGTATAGGAAGCTGCCTCTCTGGTCACTTCCGTTTGTATCTGAAAAGCGCCCTTGGTAGGGGCCCACGGCAGTCTGTCCGCGGCAAGCGTCTGAAGTGGTAAGATCCCCGGCTAAGCGCGTGTCTGCTAAGTCCGTAGGACAATGCATTTCTTAAGTTCAGCCTAACTGAAAATTTAATCACCTTTATTTCATGTTTGGATCTAAAATATCTAATGTTATCTTAAATTGCAACGCAGTGTACTTCGAGTGTGAAGTTCAGAATATCTTCTAGTAGTTGCTTTGTCACTACTTTGTGAGTAAAGTGGAACCACGTGTTGATCAGTAACTCTAACTAAGATCATCAATCTTAAATGCGAATGTGCTTGAGATTATAACGTCTCGTCTTGACAATATTTTGCAATATAGCAACTTTTCTTTATGTTCAACGTGCGTGGGGTGTACTTTGTGAGACCAGTACCAAGTGCTTATACAATTGTTTGACCCATCAGGTTAATAGTAAGACGATAGTAACCAGTTCGAGGTTTTTTCTTTTGTAAAATGCGTCTCCATGTAATTTATTTTAAGTATCAAAATTATTGTGGAGTTACACTCTTTGTGTAAACCAAGTGGACCACGTGAAGCATGTGGTGTAAGTATCAAAGTAGCCCTCACCTATTCTTTTCGGGAAGATTTCACAGAGAGTTAGTTTGAATTTAGTATACCAGTGTGTGGTAATTTCATGACGGACAGGATTGCGCTACGAACGCAACTTCTATGGGTGAAAAATTAATCGGTTGGTTATGGTTAATTTCCTCTTGCATAAGTTTCAACGTTCTTCGTGTGTTATTTTATGAAAGCAGTGATGTATGCAGTCTCCCAATCTTGGCTCCATATTTGATGTGTTCCATAAGATTACAAACTCACATTTTCACAATCCTAAATAAGGCACCAGTTTAGTTCTGAATCAAGTGTAATATGCTGAAATATTGACGGAACAATGATCAATGTTAAAATAAATGTCCAAACATAAACTGATTTATTTCTTTTTATTTAAATTGTCTTATATATATATATATATATATATATATATATATATATATATATATATATATATATATATATATCACCGGTTATCGTAAGATGAGTACTAAAAGATTATAATAAATGTTAGTCTGGTTGGGAATTTGGTAATCTAGACTGGATACCTGGTGAAACAGTTGCGCGGTAATGCAAGGTTAACTTCCTCAGATAGCTCACAGCTTTTAACCCACTTTTATGGTCTTGAATATCAGCACCGCTCTCACACCACAAATTAAAGCAACAACATAACAGGCTCTTCGAGCTATATGAAAGGCTGATCTTCAGTCGAATCAGTAACATCGTTGATTCAAAGTTAATCTCGCAGCAAACTGGCTTCAGGCCAGATAAATGTTACACTAACCAGTTGCTGGCACTCACAGAGCATATAGAGGAGGGATATGAAAATTAATTAATAACGGGCTTGGCTCTGGTCGATTTAAGTGCCGCGTATGATACAGAAAACCATCGGAAACTATTACTCAAAATCTACGATATTACTAGGGTTCATCAACTAGTAAGACTTATAGAATCATTGCTGCTGAACCAATTCTTCGTCACTCTAGAAGGAAAAAGAAAAATTGCTGGGACAAGTCTATCTCAGTGAAGTGTTCCAGTTTCCATCCTGTTCATTGTACGCATGAACAATGAGCCAGTAACCAGATACTAGACATTTTCTCTATGCTGACGATTTGGTTATCGCAGCGCAAGGAAGAAACGTTTGAGGAAGTAGAAAATGATCAAATGTGTGTGAAATCTTATGGGACTTAACTGCTATGGTCATTAGTCCCTAAGCTTACACACTACTTAATCTAAATTATCCTAAGGACAAACACACACACCCATGCCCGAGGGAGGACTTGAACCTCCGCCTGGACCAGCCGCATAGCCCATGACTGCAGCGCCTTAGACCGCGTGGCTAATCCCACGCGGCTGAGGAAGTAGAGGTAGAGTCGGAGAATATCCTAGAAGCTATGTAAACATATTACAATGACAACTCTCAAAAAACCAAATCCCTCTAAAACGACAGTTTGCGCTTTTACCTGCACACACGCCTAGCAGATAGAAAGCTGCTCGTTATCTGGAATGGATCTACTGTTGAGCACAGAGATCAGCCGTCACATCTCGTAGTGACGCTTGACAGGTCCCTCAACACAAACATGAGTGCGAGAAAACACGAAATAATGTACCTGCGAGGGGCAATATCCTTAGAAAGCTAACTGGCGGCAAGTGGGGCACCAAACCTAAGCCGGCCGTGGTGGTCTAGCGATTCTAGGCGCTCAGTCCGGAACCGCGCGACTGCTACGGTCGCAGGTTCGAATCCTGCCTCGGGCATGGATGTGTGTGATGTCCTTAGGTTAGTTAGGTTTAAGTAGTTCTAAGTTCTAGGGGACTGATGATCACAGATGTTAAGTCCCATAGTGCTCAGAGCCATTTGAACCATTTGAACGAAACCTAATGTGCTTCGAACCACTGCTTTAGCACTTTGCTTTTCCGAAGCTGAGTACGCTTTTCCTGTCTGCTTTAGATCGACACATGCAAAGAAGATCGAAATAAGCCTTAATGAAACTTATAGACTAGTTGCAGCACGAATGAAAAAGTTTTTCCAAGCTTCAAGTTTCAACAGTCCCAAGTTTCGTACGGTAGCTCATGAACATAGCGAGCAGCTCAGAGACACATCTTATGAGTGCCATCCACTATACGGTAGCCTTTATGGATTACAAAGACTGAAATCAAGACATAGGTTCCTCAACTACATCTTGGATGAACACACTGTCGGCTACCATATTTCAGAACATCTACCAAGTGGTGCTGAATTAAACTAAAAGTCATGGAAGATGCTAAACCGTTCCAGAAATGGTGTTTTTTTTTCTTTTTTTATAGGCCGGGGGATCACTCTTCTGACTGGTTTGATGTGGCCTTCCACAAATCCCTTTCCTCCTGTACCAACCTTTTCATCCCAAAGAAGCACTTGCAACCTACTTTCTGAATTATTTTCTGGATGTATTCCAATCCCTGTCTACAGGTTTTGCCCTCTACATTTCCCTCTAGTACCATAGAAGTCGTTCCCTCATGTCTTAACAGATATCTTATCATCCTGTCCGTTATCCTTATCAGTGTTTTCCATATATTCCTTTCCTCTCCGATTCTGCGCAGAACTTCCACATTCCTTACCTTATCAGTCCATCTAATTTTGAACATTCGTCTGTAGCACCACATCTCAAATGTTTCAATTCTCTTCTGATCCGGTTTTCCCACAGTTCATGTTTTACTACTATACAATGCTGTACTCCAGACATAAATTCTCAGTAATTTCTTTCTCAAATGAAGGCTTACGTTTGATACTAGTAGACTTCTCTAGGACAGGAATTCCCTTTTTGCCATTGCTAGTCCGCTTTTGATGTCCTCCTTCCTCCGTCCGTCATTATAGTACTGCCTAGATAGCAGAATTACTTAACTTCTACTTCGTAACCATCAATCCTAATGTTAAGTTTCTCCCTGCTCTCATTTCTGCTATTCTCATTACTTTCGTCTTTCTTCGATTTACACTCAATCCAATTCTATACTCATTAGATTGTTCGTTGCACTCAGCGGATCATGTAACTCTTCTCTACTTTCATTCAGTATAGCATTGCCATCAGCGAATCGTTTCATTGATATCCTTTCACCTTGAATTTTAATTCCACTCCAAGAACCTTTCTTTTATTTGCATCATCGCTTCTTCGATGTACAGATTGAACAGTAGGAGCGAAAGACTGCATCACTGTCTTACACCCATTTTAATTCTAGTATTCGTTCTTGTTCGTCCACACATATTATTCCCTCTTGGCTCTTCTATACGTTGTATATTGCCCGTCTCTCCTCATAGTTTATACTTTTATACCTATTTTTCTCAGGATTTCGAACATCTTGCTCCACTTTACATTGTTGAACGCTTTTTCCAGGCCGACAAACCCTATGAACGTGTCTTGATTTTTCTTAGTTTCGCTTCCATTATCAACCGCAACGTCAGAACTGCCTCTCTCGTGCCTTTAACTTTTACTAAAGCCAAAGTGATCGTCATCCAACAAAACTTCTATTTTCTTTCCATTCTTCTACGTATTATTTTTATCAGTAACTTGGATGGAAGAACTGTTAAGCTGATAGTGTGATAATTCTCGCACTTGTCAACTCTTGCAGTCTTCCGAATTGTGTGGATGATATTTTTCCGAGAGTCAGGTGGTAAGCCGCCAGACTCATACGTTCTACACACCAACGTGAATAGTCGTTTTATTGTCACTTCCACCAATGATTTTAGAAATTCTGATGGAATGTTGTCTATCCCGTCTGCCTTATTTGATCTTAAGTCCTCCAAAGCTCTTTTAAATTCTGATTCTAATACTGGAACCCCTATCTCTGGTGCAGCCCCATTTAAACATCAATTTGATAAAATGAGATCTATTAGAACTTGATGACAATTAGTGCGACTATGGAGAAAGACAAGACATGCAAATCTAACGTGCAGGAATTGTTCTGCACGCTGCTGCTTAGACGAAAATTAATCCACAAAATTGGCAGTTCCGGGAATGGAAAAGTAAAGTATTGTGTTTATTTTTAACAAATTATTATTACTTGTTTCATATTATGTTACCAACGTTATTTCTGTTACAGTGTTATCGCCATGTGGTGAGTCTAGTCGCAAGCGTCCACGAAAGCCACCTTAGTATAGCAGCTACTTCTATGTGAGAGGGGTTTGCTTCCTACTACCCTCAATGTATGGCCCAATGTTATTTTGTGGTAACAGCACGGCAATATAGACAGACACCGAAAATTAGGTTCAAAAAATGGTTCAAATGGCTCTGAGCACTATGGGACTCAACTGCTGAGGTCATTAGTCCCCTAGAACTTAGAACTAGTTAAAACTAACTAACCTAAGGACATCACAAACATCCATGCCCGAGGCAGGATTCGAACCTGCGACCGTAGCGGTCTTGCGGTTCCAGACTGCAGCGCCTTTAACCGCACGGCAACTTCGGCCGGCGAAAATTAGGTGATCAGAGATGGTTGGTTGGTTCGTGGGATTAAAGGGACCAGACTGCGAAGGTCATCGGTCCCTCCCACGATCAGAGATGAGTTGGATGTGCACACACTAGGTGATTAAGGAACATGTGGAAGACATTGACAAAATGATGGGATAGAATGACAGAGCATGTGTTAATAGATCGAGGAATAAGTTCCGAAGCACTTGAGGATGATGTAGAGGGTAAAAATTGTAGGGGAAGACAGAGAGACTGGAAGATACACAACAAATGATTGAGGATGTTGGGAGTAAGTGCTACCGTGAGGAGAAGAAATCAGTAAGCCGTGGTAGATCGCTTCAACACAGTCAGAAGACTGATGAAACCAAAGTGTAATAAATTTATAATATGTGACGAGTGAGCAGAGCACCTTGACAGTGTAATTAACGCGTTCGACGTGGCTCTAGTGAGCAAGTAGTTTCTCTAGTGGAATCCAGCGCTCGGCCTGTCTAGTTGCGGAGGCGTAGCGGGACACCTGCCCGGCTGAGCTGGCGCGCGGCCGCTAGGACGCCCCCGGCTGCTCTTATCGTAGACCGCACTACGCGCCGCTGCGTCATTTCCTGCGCTGCCCGGCAGCCGTGGTCACTGGGGTGTGAATGCGATAGTCTGAGGCCGGCGCGCTTTGTCCCAGCAGAATGGCGAACGCCCACCTTCAGCCGCTACCGCACTCCAAACTGGGCTTTCCGAACAGCCTAGGACACACCGTGTACCTCGGGCCTGAGTTACGGTTTTAAAATGCTGTGGTCACTAACAGCCAGCACGGTGACAGTCGGAGGGGAAATTTATGAAGATAAATACCACCGCTGTAGATTTTATGACTTTCTTTCTTACAACATACGACGGGCATTCAAAAACTAATGCAACGCATTTTTTTGTCCAATTTTGGTCAGAAATAGATACGGCAATTGTTGTGGGCCATGGTGAAATATTCCCCCTTATAGTTTCATGAAGTTACGATAGGTGTCGACGCTATTCGTATCTTTCAAAATGGCGTCTCTGATGGAGGTGCATTCGAAGAAGAGAACTATCATCGAGTTTCTTTTGGCGGAAAACCAGGGCATCGCAGTTACTCACTAGCGCTTTCAGAATGTCTCCGAAGACCTAGCAATGAACAAGAGCACGGTGAGTCGTTGGGAGAGGCGTCACTATCGAAGGCAAGGTCACGCAAACCTGTGCAATTTCTCGCTTGCCCGCCACACACAGCTGTGACTTTAGCGTATTCGTCACCATAAAAATGAAAACGAACTTTTCTACGCAAGCGAGAGGAATTCAGTGTTCTTCCTCATCCTCTATGCAGCCTGGATCGTGCATCTTATGACCATTTGTTTGGCCCAATGAAGGACATTCTCCACGGGAAGCAGTACGTGATGGCTGGCTCTTAGCACTATGGGACTTAACATCTGTGGTCATCAGTCCCCTAGAACTTAGAACTACGTAAACCTAACTAACCTAAGGACATCACACACATCCTTGCCCGAGGCAGGATTCGAACCTGCGACCGTAGCGGTCACGCGGTTCCAGACTGAAGCGCCTAGTACCGCACGGCCACACCGGCCGGCACTAGTACGTGATGATGGGCAGGTAATTGATATAGCATTACAATGGCTCCGACATCAACCAGCAGTGTGGTATGAAGAGGGCGTAAGGCCGTCTCATTGACGGAAGTTACGTTGAAAAACAGTGTTTTGTTGCCCAAAAAGTGGAGAATAATATGGTGTTTGGAACCCTGAGTAAAACCAACTTGCTTTCACAAAAAAATGTGTTGCATTATTTACTGAAAGCCCCTCGTAGCTTTGCATCACTGATGGGGCTGAAGGGAAAGCAGTCATGTGGATAATTACTACGTTTCATAAAGGCTTCTTGTGTGACATTACTTTTATCTGTCTCAGCAGCATCACTGTAATAGCATTACGTTCTGTGTGGCTTTCATGGAACAGTAACTTCAGCAACGTCGATTAATTTGCCAGTTTTGGATCAGTACGTTTGCGAGTGATGTCCTTCTCATCTCAATAACATAGGTATCTGTCATGCCACTTTTAAATTGGCTAACGCTGCTGGCCACTAAACTCTCCTCCATAAGGCAAAAAAGAGCAGTTCTGATTACCGTGTCAGCTGAGAACCAGCGCCCTTAACTCTAGACGTTTTCATATGGTACCCAACGTAGATCTTGGTTGTAATACGCACGTGTTACAATTTTATCGACCGGTGCTCTGCTTACGTATTCATAGGACGAGGGTTCTATGCAATATCAGAAGCTTCATTTTCCAGCGAACAACCAGAGTTTTCGTAAAGGTAAGGTTGGTGGAGCGAAATTTGAATCTCTCTATCTTAAAAACTAATCCATTGCACAAGCCACTGTGTTACATTTTTCGATACAAGACGTATTTAATACGGTATCGTTATGTCATTAGATATCATTTTACTGAACAATAATGTGGCAACAAAACTGTGATAAGTTTAAGTGATCCGAATAAATAAAATTCTAAACGCTTGAGTGGACAGTGAAGTATTTTCTTCAGGCTGTTATCAGCAGAGAATGTATGTTTCAGGAAATTAATGATACAGAGCTGAACAACTTATTTCATTCCGGTTTCTGTGTAAGACCATCGTTTCGTACATGTATCAATGTTGAGAAGACGAAAGTGACTACAGAACCTCGAAATACAAAACAACATCTAGACAACTGTATATAAAAGTACTACTTACGAAAAATTGGCAAATACAAACTACATGTCACTCATATAGCAACACAAATTCTTGTAAACCATCGAGATCATGAACAACAGCGTGGCAACAATGATTTCCCCGCATCAGCAGCAGTTACTGTTATACACAAAAGCCAATAACTGAACCCTATTTAGTCAGGGCTTAATCTGGCTAACCAAATTACTCGTAACTTTGAAGATAAAACAGCAAATATGTCTAGTTGATAAGAGTGGCACACAGGGGTAATTTTAAGACAAAAGACCATAATAACAGCCATTATAGAAAAAACATAAATAACATAAGTACCAAACCAGAATAATAAGATACAAAATTAGTCACAGTTATCATGCAGCAACATCATAATTTTTACGTAAAATCGTGTTACTGTAATAAACTATGATAACTGACTTAAAAGTAAATTTCATGAATGACTGAAATACAAAAGCAAATTTGCCAATTCATTCATTTCATACACGCCATCTTAGGACCGCGTTATTTCAACTGTCTTGCCTTACGTGTTCTGATGTTTGCCCAGTGCCCCCGCATTCATTCTCGGTGTTGCTCCTTCCTCTCCTCGGTTCAAGCCTTTCCTGTTTTTAATTTAGGCCTTTCTTGGAAACCCTGCCACACCATAAGATTCTCCTTGAGTGGGACATAATCCAAGATGTCATGATGGGTGATCCCCACTTCTTTAAGATCTTTCTCCACCTCTGTGAACCAGACCCGATTTGTTTTCTTCTCCTGAAAGTATGTGATCATACGGCTGGTGAGTCTTCCAGGGCTCATTTGGGTCTCATGTCCATAAAGCATAATCCTTCTTTTCCGGCTGGTATCGGTTACCTTTTCTGTGTGGGAATACAGTTCACGATTATGACGTCATCTGTATTCCCCATTCTCTTAGGAGGAACCTAAGATCTTTCTCAAAATCTTCCTTTCCTTAGCCTCCAGTTTTTCTAATAGACCTTTTTTGTTCATTACTAGGCATTCAGAAGCGTACAAGACGTCCGGACGGACAACACTGCAGTAAAGCCTTAACTTTGCATTGAACGATACTGATCTTTTGTTGTAGATGATTTTGGTTAAATGGAATGCCATTTCCATTTTGTTTATGCGCGATGTGAATGCTTCTATCTCTGTATTTAACCAAAGTATTATTGTCTACAATTTCTGAGAACAATAAATCGCCCAGTTCAGTGTATGTCGTCTCCCAAAGGACAAGAATCACGAAAACGAATACCTGAGTAAAGTAGACAGGTAGACAATGTAAAGAAAGCTCAATGAATTACTGAACACAACCCTAACGATACTATGCAAAACACAGTGTAAAAAACTCGACGAATTACTGAAAACAACCTTAACGATACTATGCAAAAATGTTGTAAATAAAGTCTTTCACATTTATAGCGAAGCTTAAAGTAATCTAGATCACAATACACAACTTACAGTCACCGGGAATAACAATGAAATTCATTTCTCAAAACCGTATGTACACAACATCAAAATGCGTCATACTTAAGTCACTATCTGTACATCTACTACTAGTGAGATTTTTGTAGTCATTCTGAAACAAGGGAGAACCAGGGTCCTATGGCTTAGACTATTGAGCACTGTAATATATGTATGTGAAGCATGTAGCAAATAACGATAAAATAAAGAAGTAGACTTATGGAACAATTGTAAATTGAGCAAATAAAAGACAGTTATCAACCATTGCCGATCATAAATGGTCTTACGTAAAATATCTGTTAAACTAGTAATGCGGAAGAACGACCAGGAACATGCCGAAATACACTCCTGGAAATTGAAATAAGAACACCGTGAATTCATTGTCCCAGGAAGGGGAAACTTTGTTGACACATTCCTGGGGTCAGATACATCACATGATCACACTGACAGAACCACAGGCACATAGACACAGGCAACAGAGCATGCACAATGTCGGCACTAGTACAGTGTATATCCACCTTTCGCAGCAATGCGGGCTGCTATTCTCCCATGGAGACGATCGTAGATATGCTGGATGTAGTCCTGTGGAACGGCTTGCCATGCCATTTCCACCTGGCGCCTCAGTTGGACCAGCGTTCGTGCTGGACGTGCAGACCGCGTGAGACGACGCTTCATCCAGTCCCAAACATGCTCAATGGGGGACAGATCCGGAGATCTTGCTGGCCAGGGTAGTTGACTTACACCTTCTAGAGCACGTTGGGTGGCACGGGATACATGCGGACGTGCATTGTCCTGTTGGAACAGCAAGTTCCCTTGCCGGTCTAGGAATGGTAGAACGATGGGTTCGATGACGGTTTGGATGTACCGTGCACTATTCAGTGTCCCCTCGACGATCACCAGTGGTGTACGGCCAGTGTAGGAGATCGCTCCCCACACCATGATGCCGGGTGTTGGCCCTGTGTGCCTCGGTCGTATGCAGTGCTGATTGTGGCGCTCACCTGCACGGCGCCAAACACGCATACGACCATCATTGGCACCAAGGCAGAAGCGACTCTCATCGCTGAAGACGACACGTCTCCATTCGTCCCTCCATTCACGCCTGTCGCGACACCACTGGAGGAGGGCTGCACGATGTTGGGGCGTGAGCGGAAGACGGCCTAACGGTGTGCGGGACCGTAGCCCAGCTTCATGGAGACGGTTGGGAATGGTCCTCGCCGATACCCCAGGAGCAACAGTGTCCCTAATTTGCTGGGAAGTGGCGGTGCGGTCCCCTACGGCACTGCGTAGGATCCTACGGTCTTGGCGTGCATCCGTGCGTCGCTGCGGTCCGGTCCCAGGTCGACGGGCACGTGCACCTTCCGCCGACCACTGGCAACAACATCGATGTACTGTGGAGACCTCACGCCCCACGTGTTGAGCAATTCGGCAGTACGTCCACCCGGCCTCCCGCATGCCCACTATACGCCCTCGCTCAAAGTCCGTCAACTGCACATACGGTTCACGTCCACGCTGTCGCGGCATGCTACCAGTGTTAAAGACTGCGATGGAGCTCCGTATGCCACGGCAAACTGGCTGACAATGACGGCGGTGGTGCACAAATGCTGCGCAGCTAGCGCCATTCGACGGCCAACACCGCGGTTCCTGGTGTGTCCGCTGTGCCGTGCGTGTGATCATTGTTTGTACAGCCCTCTCGCAGTGTCCGGAGCAAGTATGGTGGGTCTGACACACCGGTGTCAATGTGTTCTTTTTTCCATTTCCAGGAGTGTATACTCAACTCTAACAAGCGATACAACCATCACGAGGTGTTATCCAATTAAATACTATAATGCAAAACCTCATAGTTTAGAGCGTGACCAGAAGGTGTAATGTGACTTACCACTAAGAAACCATGTATAATGAATGTCCCTTTTTATAGTCTTCTCAAACGTGTACTAAGAACAGCTCTACGTCTTTTTTCATAATCTTCATATACTCAAACAGTTTCCCACATTTGATTGTAAAGAAGGACGACTTCTTAAGATTATTAAGAACGCTGACATCCGACAAAGTCATCCAGCTAGTTTACAGAGCGTTGAAGATACGCGTTGTAACCTGCCAGTAGGTCGCCGCTTCTGCAAAATATGTGAATTCGTATGCTCACGGACCACAAGAAGTCACCTCTGAATTTTTGTACGGTGTTTTCCTTACCAATGCATAGTAACTGCTCACTATCCACCTCGCTCGTCCCCTTCCACTCCCCAGCTCCATCCCAAGAGGAATTTAACGTTATTATTACTACAAATAGAATACAAAATTCATATTCGTCCGTCAGCAATGTGTCAACACCTTGCATTCACACCAAGTTTGTAAGTATATGTGATGAGAACTCGCAAAGTTTTCACGAGCACCACAAAAAAAGCGAGTTACGTAATTAATTTTTCCTTTTTCTGTACACACATATTTACACCTGTCCTTGCCACAGTACAGTTACATAGCAGAAATGTATTATAGACTAATATAAAACTTTCTCCTCTCCAGCCAGCGCCAACTCAGGACAACGCAGACCAGCACCCCGTATCCTAATAAACAGGTACAAAGCAGATACTGCTGGAAACGGAAAAAATCCTGAAGAGATTGCTCACTTCACGCCAGCGAGAAACTTGAATCGTAAACTCGGAACCATAACCTAAGCGACAAGACGGTATCATGTGGTTGCTCAGCCTGTGTCGAAAGAGGAGTGAAACTGTCACAAGATCATCTATCAGCCTGATGATATGGCAGAAAAGTAACAAGCTGAAAAGCAACAAGATGAAGCCCTGAAAGCCATTTTTGTGAAATGGAGAGTGGTGAAGACTGCTGATGAGCCCGGTATAGCGGGCCACATTCATTCATCGCCGTCCCGAAATAACGTCACTGCCTCAGACCACTAGTAATAAACAATCAGTCTTCCGAGCCTTTGTGTTAAATCATTACGTTACAGTACTCAACCTACGAAGCCGAGCCTGTGATGCGCTGAAACTAGTCACCAAGATTACTTCCGCCTCTGAGATTACTTCCTGTCTGGTCTGCAAGACACTGTCACTGTGGGCACTGACCCCTTAATCACTGATGACAGGACTTGAAGACATCTACTTGCGGATTGCTGAGCCGAACTGACGGCGCTCGACAGACTGTGCACATGTTACAATATTCTAGAGTTACGCTAACTGCTGCTACCCCCAACATCGACGTCCCCGGCCATCTTTAGTACAAGGGCTTTGCTGAGGGCCATCTCCACGCTATGCAGAGCTGCTTAGAGATTTCCCGAGCACAACACCTTCGGCGACAACTAACCTGCTCTGGTAATTCACAGTCTCCGTTCTCGTCTGCGCTGCCTGCTCTTAAGGCTACTGTCTGTCGTCTCCGAGGCCCATCACCCGCAAGACTCTGTCATTACATGACGAGAATACAAGATTGTAAACTTTAATAAATAAATTCTTCTTCCGATAATGTTGTGTCATTAGCGCCCAGCACGCTCACTGGCCTACTCCAATGTTGTGTCATCCCAACAACTATAGAGGTCTCAACCCTGACCACTACCACAGTACCACACCTCTGGAGAATACAGAATAATGTGTTGCAGTCTATTAATGAAGTGGATTAGTTCTGAAAGGGAACAACACTACAACGTTACATGCTGAGTTGGTGGATGTGTACAGCTGCTGCGTGCCATCATATGACTCAAAATAGCACAGGAACTTCCAGTGTGGTCAACCAAAAGTGAATGACGAAGAACACTGTGGACGACCAGCTATCTGTGAGGAAGTGGTAGTCACAAGTGGAGGTCCTGGTTACTGAAGACCAGCTTATCATTATCATGGAAAAAGCGAAAATCACTCTTGTATTATTTTTCAGAAACTTGCACATGACAAATGTCACCGACCGCTGCAGCTGCATCAGAGCAATTCAGCATCGCTTCTTGAGCTGAGTAATCTCTACGGACGAGTGCTGAGTATATCACTATGACTCGCAGACACTGGAACAATGCAAGCAGTGGAAGCATTGTGACACTGCATCACATAGCGCTATGCGATATTGTTTCATTCTCTGCAATTATTTTGTGGGTATTATTTAGTGACTACTACATCTGTGTGCTGCCAGAAAAGCTTCGCGGTTTTTACACTGGTACAGTGCACAGGTACTGTGTTCTCAGAGCCCTGTGGTTGGCAGAATGCAGTCGGTGGATCTCACTAGGAGAGCCGTACCTCCCAGGAAGATGGGCAGTTTTGGCGGAAGTGAGACTGCTGCCTGTTTCACGCTAATGTAGACAGTGCCAGCCCCCTGGCGTAGCTGTAGGAGGGGATGCCATGGCGATACAACTGTCCCTGAAGAATAATTGAGTTTGACATTTTTGGCTTTTCTGCGTGTACATCAAAGGCTTGTCTTCCATACCACTGCCTAGTCAGCGTGAGAAGCATTTTCAGCAAAATTTTGGTTACCCAGTCGAACTGAGTTGCCCCACTTGGAGCAAAGGGCAGCCGATGCAGGGATTACTGCTCCAGACTGGTACCAACTTCGCGTATCTTAATGTACCAATTAGACGACAGTGGTACGAAGGTTTTGCTGCGTTCCCTACTTCTTCGTGAAATAATCGATATTCCCGTCCGTTAAATTGGCTACATCAGTAGACTGTCCCCTGCATGCAGAATTCTTTTAATAGTAGAGAGTGGAGAGCTGTGATCTGGGCATTCGTCTCCAGCCGCTGTTTGGTGCTGATTGGTGCAATAGCTGATTTGCAGACCTGGAGAAATGTAACTGTCCCAAATTGCGGTCGTGTGATCTACATTAGGAGCAGCTTGTTACTTGATTACTTTGCATGGGGCTTTGCACCACTCGGGATTACCCGAGCGGTCTAAGGCGCTGCAGTCATGGACTGTACGGCTGGTCCCGGCGGAGGTTCGAGTCCTCCCTCGACCATGGGAGTGTGTGTGTTTGTCCTTAGGGTAATTTAGTTTAAGTAGTGTGTAAGCTTAGGAATTGATGACCTTAGCAGTTAAGTCCCATAAGATTTCACAAACATTTCGCATGGAGCTTTGCCTAATTTGGTTATAACTTGTGGTATAATCTTGTCTGATTTCACGAGATGCCCAGATGAGCAGACCTCGTTGCATTTTGTACAAAATGTCATCCACACTTTTTGGTACTTCCCCACAGTATTAGAATAATTTTGTAACTCGATATGAGTTTTAAAGAATTCTCTGTTGTTTTTACTCTGACTTACGTCAGTCATTAAATCAAATAAATAAATGTTAATCTCAGTCTTCACTTAGAATTCAATAGCCCTTACTGTCCTATGACTTTTCCATGATTAGACAACCCAGAAACAACAAACATAACCAGTTGTATAACCAATTTGTTGTTCCCACTGTGGCGGCATTTTCTTTGTTTACAGTGGCCAAACTCAACAATAAGTCATATTAAGAATTCAGAGAAAAGAACGAGCTCTGGACTTGCGGATCCTCAAGTCTGAAATGAGACACACCAGACGCAAAATTCCAACATACTAATGTCCAGTCGTCTGTCGATGGGCACTGAAGGGCCAGAAGTCTCACCGATCTTCATGGCCACAGATTGACTTTCTTTCCGAGAAAATAAGTAAAACATAACGTCTAATGCCCATAGTCGCTAAAAACAGAGGTAGCAGGTGATTTAATCAAATTCGGAATGGGATGCTATCGTCAACCAAGTTCAATATCCTTAGTGTGCTTGCGATGTTAAGCGCATTGTGTTAAAAGGTTCTAGAGAAAGTCGGGAAGTTACTTTGGTGATGCCTGAAGTCGAAGGTAGACGTAAGCCTCTGAGCTTTCAAGATAAAAGCTGCCAGTAGTTAATTAGATACAGGTACCCAAGAGCTCCTCAGTTCTTAAGTACTTTTCCTTATGCGATTCCACAAGTTCTAATTGGGATTCCAGCTCCCTTACGCTGCCACTGTGAAAAGCCCCTTAAGCTTCGTAACGCAATACAGGTTGCTGAAGTGACGGCTGATTAACGCTAACGTGACCTCAGTGCTGCATCAAGGGACACCACAAAATACCTGCGATCCTTGGAAATCAGTTTTCCTATTTACATGACCTGTTAAAGCAACGTCGCTACTTCGAAAATATGTTCCCTCTCTTATCTGAGACTTTACGGCAACGACGCATTAATCATTCAAGGATACGACCAGTTATTTTCCTCATTGTTGATGTTTCGGACTTAAATATTCAATTTCAACGTTTGGAAACAGGCTCTGGAACAGTTTCATGACTCACAGAAATTATTTCTTCGTTTTTCATATTTTGACTTACTTCTTGATGATTTTTGCTGTGGATACTTGTGCTAGAGGCTGTTGTTCAGTTGTTTCACTAGTAAAATACGTGAGGACTGCGCGTGAAACAGAGTAATGAAAAATATCATTTCTCAGTTTTTTTGTTATGTACATTAAAAGTGCATATTACAAGCGTCGAGGGCATGAGAAGTAGAATATTCATAAACCCTCTACAATGTAACAGCAGATGACGTTTAGTGAACGGTGTGCTTAATATAATCATTACATTTCAGACGTTAGGAAGTGATGCCAAAAGACAGTTCATACTATTTCTTCTTCCGGAAATTGATGTTTTCTGACACTTTGCAAGGTTATATCACAAGATTCACACTGGAGCGGGTTTCATTCTTCTTTTCGGTGTGTGTCTCTCTTTCATTTCGGTATCCATTTGCCGCGGTGCTGCTTTCCCGTACTCTCCTTTCACTTTATCTCAGTCTCCAATTTAATTGTTCCCTATTTCACTTCCTCTTGTGAGTGTTTCTCATTGATGTCTCTTGACTTCTGACATTTATAATCCACAGTCGTTTCGAACCCAGTGCATAATGTATAATATGAAATAAGAGGATTGTACCGCTCCCTTGAAGTAAACTCTTTAGTAACGCCAATGTTTTGTTTACTCCAAAGGAAGACTTCAACCTACGAAATTTCCTGTGTTATACAGTCGTGATTAGAACTCATACAATATCCTTTTCATAGTTTTGGGAAGACAGTCATGTAATAATATATGAATGATATTTCCGTTATATGACTGTACAATGTCGTTATTTTATGTTACTATTATGATTTCGGCTTCAAGCCGTTATCAAATAAAACAATGAATTTTTTCTGTACAGATGCATAGAAAGTGGAAACGACCAAAATTTAACATACCTACGCCATTCTAATGTCACATTAAAAGTTACCGAAATGATACTGTTTATATGTTGAGCATAATTAGACATTGTTAAGTGTAGTCATTGTCAAGAACTACTGAACTTGAACTTCCGAAGTGTAGCTAAGTATGGCAGACAGGTTGCAAAAATGTTTTCTTGCCATAAAACAATTGAGCCACAGAATGAACGCCATTACAATAGCTACAAGTACAGTACAGTGAACATGGCCCGAAAATACAGCACGGAAGTTACTGGTTGACTGGTGGTCAAAGATAAACAGCGCATAATTCATGATTACAGAAAAGTCATAGGTACTTAGAATCATACACCGTTGGAAGAGCTGTATTATATGTCAATACATCTGTAAATACATCTTTTGAAGAGGAGTGTTATCTGTGCTTCGGGATATTGCCGGATGGACTACGCTACATCATATGCTGGTTGAAATGGGGAAAAACTCATGCATCAGTGCAGTGTAAAACGATTATAATCGTAACAAAACACAACCGTTTGTCACATCTTATCATAAAGTGAATCCATGTGTCATATATAAACATGGTACAGAAAATTATGGAAGTTTGTCACTAAAATATTTTGAGATGTAATGACTCTGTTGTAGATGATGAAATGCAAGATATTAAATGCACACTTCACATAATGATCAGAAGTTTCTAAGTATGGGGTGAGTTGGATGAGGAGTGAGGGGTTGGCGGAGGCGAGTGAAATGCTGTCGAGAATAAAGCGTGTAGGAATGGTGCTACGGAGGTGGTGGAAAAGCTGTCAGTGAAATAAAAGTACGTCTATTAGAAGGGGCGGAGTGCGAGTTGGAAGGGGGAAGGCGGGCGGGGCGGAATTATGTGGAATCATACAATGCTGCATGTGCTGTTCACTTAGTCTACCCATTCAGTTTATTTACGTAAATTAAAGACTCTTCAAGATATTCAGAACAACATGAGTCACGGTGTTAGTGTGATCTTTAATAGGGCCTTGCGAGATGTAGTTGGTCTAGTTCTCCATGTAATGGATTAAAAATCAAATATATTTTTGTCATACTATCTCACAATAAATAATGTACATGATTCATGACTCCTCTTTCAACAAAAATCATAATTGGGAGTTAACAGGCACTAATTAAAATTGTGATGTGCCGGGATTTTGATTGTCAGTACACGTTCTTGATAAAATTAATTTCAAACCACAAATAATAGCTTAATGAATCAACAATTTTTATGTAAAATAAAATAAATGAGAACAATGTATTTCTTTTTCCATAATAGAAACTACTTGCAATTTTGATTACAATTATTGTGAAACTGATTGTTGGAATATTTGTGCTGTGCTAATAATTTTCATGTGAGAAAGAGCTATTCTCAGAAAGTGTGCCATGATGAGCACAAACTTAAAATGAAGTATTGTTAAAAGAAAGACATCTTTACCACAAAATACACTTTTCGAGGTGTTATATAATGTGCGCATGGTAAAAAATGAGTGACTGGAAGTGCAAACTGGTGAAGCAGGAATGACTAGTCGAGAAACGCAAGGCTGTAGAAGCCTGTTGATTAAGGGAAAATAAATATGTCCAACAGAAAAATTAAAGGGACCTTTGGAGGAACGAGAAGAAGCTAGATGAATATCAAAAACTCAGATGGCAGGCCAGTGCTAAACAAAACAGGAGGATGCTGAAAGGTGGTGGCAACAAATAGAGGATTTATTTCCAGAATGAAATTTTCACTCTGCAGCGGAGTGTGTGCTGATATGATACTTCCTGGTAGGTTAAAACTGTGTGCCGGACTAAGACTCGAACTCGGGACTTTCGCCTTTCATTCTAGGAACATCCCCCAGGCTGTGGCTAAGCCATGTATCCGTAATATCCTTTCGTGACAGAGCTTCTGTGAAGTTTGGAAGGTGGGAGACGAGATACTGGCAGAATTGAAGCTGTGAGGACGGGGCTTGAGTCGTGCTTGGGTAGCTCAGTTGGTAGAGCACTTGTCCGCGAAATGCAAAGGTTCCGAGTTCGAGTCTCTGTTCGGCACACAGTTTTAATCTACCAAGAAGTTTCAGAGGATTCATTTCTTTGCGTCATCAGTCTTCTGACTGGTTTTGTTGCACCTGCCTAGAATACCTCTACTACACTAACCCCAACGTCCTCAATTATTTATTGGCTGTATTCAAATATCCGTCTTCCCCTACAGTTTTTACTCTCTACAGCTCCCTATAGTACCATGGAGGCCGAACACTGATGCCTTAACAGGTGCCCTATCATCCTGTCCCTTCTTCTTGTCAGCGTTTCCCGTATGTTCCTTCCTTCGCCGATTCTGCGGAGAATCTTCTCATTCATTATCAGTCATCTGATTTTCAACATTCTTATATAGGATCACCTCCCAAACGCTTCCGCCCTCTTCTGTTACGGTTTTCCTACTGTCTGTGAGTCACTACTACACAATATACTTTGATAGTAGACTCCTCATAGCCAGCGATGGCCTCTTTTCCTGTACTCGTCTGCTGTATACATCATTTCTCCACCCATCATGGGTTTTTTGTTTCCAAGGTAGCAGAATTCCTTAACTTCGTATGCTTTGTGATTTAGAATTTTTGTGTTACGATTAATGCTGTTCTTATTTCTGCAACATCTCATTACCGTTCTCTTTTCCGGAGTACTCTCAATCTATGCTCTGTACTCATTAGACTGTTCATTCCATTAGACAGATCCCGTAATTCTTCTTCACATTCACTGACTATAGCAATATCATCAGCGAATTAATATAGTATTTCACCCTGAATTTTAATCCCATTCTTTAACCTTTCTTTTGTTTTCGTCATTATTTCTTCAGTGCATAGTTTGAACAGCAGTGGCGAAAGACTAAGATCCTGTCTTACACACTTTTTAATTCTAGCACCTTGTTCTTGACCTTTCAGTCTTATTGTGCCCTCTTGGTTCTTGTGCATGTCGTATATTACATCTACATCTACATTTATACTCCGCAAGCCACCCAACGGTATATGGTGGAGGGCACTTTACGTGACACTGTCATTACTTCCCTTTCCTGTTCCAGTAGCGTATGGTTCGCGGGAAGAACGACTGCCGGAAAGCCAAATACCTTACGCCTATTTTTTTCAGAATTTCGAACATCTTGCACCATTTTACATTGTCAAATGCTTTTTGCAGGTCAACAAGTCCTAAGAACGTGTCTTGATTTTTATTTAGTCTTTCTTCCGCTATCATCCGTAACGTCAGAAATGGCTCCTTGATGCCTTTCCCTTCCTAAAGCCAAACTGATCGTCACTTAACACATCCTTGATTTTCTTTTCCATTCTTCTGTATATCATTCTTATCAACAGCTTAAACTCATAGATGTTAAGCTGATTTTGCGGTAGTTTTCTATCTGCCCTTCCCGTCTTTGGAATTTTGTGGATGTTATTTTTTCCGAAAGTCTGTTGGTACAATGCCGGTCTCATAGATATTAACTTGATTAGTCGTGTGGTCACCAAGTCCCTCGCTCATTTTATTAATTCTGGTGGAACGTTTCCTGCCCATACTTTCTTATTTGGTTTGATGTCATCCACACCTCTTTTAAAATTTGACTCTTATCTCTCGAGAAAGTCCAGCCCGCGGATTACTGATGAATCTTTGCCTACGCATGGCTACACCTTAATCCGCTCGCTGAAATTACTTTTCCCGACTGAAAATTCCAGTACTTCCGTATCCACTGATTCCACCCTATTATCGACAAGCCCAAGCAACCTATACTGTGGTGGCTCCAGTCACCTCGTTCCCACGAGGTCTAGACTAATAACGAACAAACTCGTAGCTGTGTCCGCCAGACATCTCTGTTTCCTGTCACCCACAAAACCCACGAAGCTACATTCCGTCTGTGCACTAACTTTTGCTGTATTACGAAAGCAATCCCGTTGCATTGAACGGCTGCTTCCCTCGTCAGTGCTTTCGACCCTATCTCTACACTCAAATGCTCAGTGGCCCAGTGCGCCACACGTGTAGCACTCTGGTTTCTTATATTGCTTGCTATATCTGTAACAATTGACTTTAGAAGCGAACACGCCGTGGTCCACTATCTGCTTTGTGGCCATATCCACCTCCTCTGTAAGTGTTGCGATCCTAAGGGCTGACTATGTCCCATGGGTACTCCATCTGTACCCTTCGTGACATTTCAGTGTATGTACGACTCAAAGTTATAAGAGTGGAGGGGCATGAAAGGGAAGCAGTGGTTGGGAAAGGAGTGAGACAGGGTTGTAGCCTCTCCCCGATGTTATTCAATCTGTATATTGAGCAAGCAGTAAAGGAAACAAAAGAAAAATTCGGAGTAGGTATTAAAATTCATGGAGAAGAAGTAAAAACTTTGAGGTTCGCCGATGACATTGTAATTCTGCCAGAGACAGCAAAGGACTTGGAAGAGCAGGTGAACGGAATGGACAGTGTCTTGAAAGGAGGATATAAGATGAACATCAACAAAAGCAAAACGAGGATAATGGAATGTAGTCAAATTAAGTCGGATGATAGTGAGGGAATTAGATTAGGAAATGAGACACTTAAAGTAGTAAAGGAGTTTTGCTATTTGGGGAGCAAAATAACTGATGATGGTCGAAGTAGAGAGGATATAAAATGCAGACTGGCAATGGCAAGGAAAGCGTTGCCGAAGAAGAGAAATTTGTTAACATCGAGTATAGATTTAAGCGTCAGGAAGTCGTTTCTGAAAGTATTTGTATGGAGTGTAGCCATGTATGGAAGTGAAACATGGACGATAACTAGTTTGGACAAGAAGAGAATAGAAGCTTTCGAAATGTGGTGGTACAGAAGAATGCTGAAGATAAGGTGGGTAGATCACGTAACTAATGAGGAGGTATTGAATAGAATTGGGGAGAAGAGAAGTTTGTGACACAACTTGACTAGAAGAAGGGATCGGTTGGTAGGACATGTTTTGAGGCATCAAGGGATCACAAATTTAGCATTGGAGGGCACCGTGGAGGGCAAAAATCGTAGAGGGAGACCAAGAGATGAATACACTAAGCAGATTCAGAAGGATGTAGGTTGCAGTAGGTACTGGGAGATGAAGGAGCTTGCACAGGATAGAGTAGCATGGAGAGCTGCATCAAACCAGTCTCAGGACTGAAGACCACAACAACAAACGACTCAAAAAAAAAAAAAAAACACGCACCGCTCTATTTTCTGCCTCGTGTAACAGTATCCCATTAGCTTCTACATTATGGGTCTGTACATATATCTTTGTATTTAGTTTACGGAGTCTATCAGAATGCTTCCACAGATTCGTTGCGCAGCATCGACAACGTACTTAATTTCAACCCGAAAAAAAATCACGCAATGTTCTGCTTTGGCATCCAGCGGCCCGCTCATGCAGCGTAGGTCCTTGCTAGACAATATATGCTTCCCGCCAAATGCGTATTAGCAACATATAAGGTTATTTCCTGTGACCACGCATGTGCTTCCGCAGCGTCCCTGACATCCTTAACGAAAATTGTCACCTCCACCGTTGCCTTCCCCGAGAAGGGTTTGATCAGTGTGACTGCTGCTGGGTCATACCGAGCGGAAGGCACTCTCAATCCAGAGTTACTCTCCAGTGACTATGATGCGACCGATCGTGGCTCTCTTTCCGAGCTTCTAACGCACAATCAAGTTCGAAATTTCTCCGTTTCATGCCCTCAAACTCTTCTGTTAACGCTTGTACTTGCTGAGTTAAAGCAGCAGCTGCACGTGTTTCCACCGTTCTGCGTGCTCTACCTCCACATTAATCCCACAGATTTTTTAAAAATAAGACAAAACACAATGAGCCGTGGACGGCTCGCGCTGATGCCGTTTTTTTCCTTTTTGGCATTTTCTCACCATCGAGTGGCGCCTTATTGCTCCCTCAGTTCCTACCTGAACGAGATGCTCGCTTGCCTCCATCTGTGGCAGAAGCAGCGTTTATAGGTACAATTACTTCTGTACCATCTTTGGTGGTGGTGGTGTGTGTGAGTAGTCGGTCGGTTGCGACAGAGCAGCCAGGAAGTCTCCACAGCGTGCGGTCAGGCCGGACCGCTGGCGGCGTGCACGCGCGGTCGCAGTTGTGAGGCACTAGTTGCGACAGCGACGAAGTTCGTTGCCCACCGAACCTGGATACTACAGTTGAGTAGTCAGTTAACCTGTTATGAAACCTCAACTGCTGTGACATCTCTTCGTTCATTGCCGGTTGTTGGTGCCTGGGCCTTTCCCGCAAGCAGCAATGTATGGTGTGCTGGAGTCTGCAAATTTTGCAGCCGTCTTCCTGTATGGTGTTTAGCTATTGGAATGATTGTAACTTTTTAGTGAAGTGCACCAGCGGTATCTTCTGCCTTGTGGCCGTTAACGTTCCGGTTAACTGCTCTGGTCGTTACCATAGTGTTCCGGCAGTGTTTTTTCCTCCCCATGTTGATGATGTCCGGCATGGTGTGTAGTTTGACAGCTTGATGTTGTTCCCACTTTCTTTTTTTGAGTGTTTATTGTGCATTGACTGTGTTTAGATGCCAATTATCAAGATGTAGTGCTGCTGCGATCTTCGTCCTCGCTGATATCTTTGGTTGTTGTGCCGTTGGTTGAGTGGCAGGGAATTGATTAGGTTGATGGTTGGTTCTTCAGCTGTCCCTGGCTCGTGCTGCCACTCGATTATTTAGTGTTATGCTTGGCTACCTGTCTCACCTAACCTGTTGTTAGAGTTTCCTCCCCAGGCCGACCCTTGGAACACTTCTGAGCACCACTGTTCTGTTGTTTGGGATTGTGATTTTCTTTCTTCTGAAGTACTGTGCGAGGCCTTCAGCTGTGTATTAATTTAGTTTGTTTTAATGTTCAGTATGTGACCTTCAGCCGAACCTTACGTGAAATGTTTTAAGACACGGCCTTCAGCCGTCTGAAGTAAAAAATAGAATCATCATTTGAAAATTTTCACTCTATCTCAATTTATTATCCAGGCCTTAAGCCTTGAGTTGTTCTATATTCAGGTTATGGCTTTCAGCCGAACCTTATGTGAAATATTTTAAGTTAGGCCTTCAGCCGACTTCAATTAAAATTTGAAAGGTCTTTGTCTAAAACCTTTTAAAATTTCCTTACTGGAGTTCCTGTTATCCAGGCCTTAAGCCTTCAGTTCTTCTATTTTGTAACTAAGGTCTTCAGCAGCGTGTATTCTTTAATGCAATTTTAATAAGTTGTGTTCTGGCCTTCAGTCGTATTGTTTCTGAATTCTTTTAAGGGCATGTGTGATTAAGTATTTTTAGCAAATAAAGTTTGTATGTTTGTGCAACTAGCAGCAACTGATTTGGGTTCCTTTCCACAATCTGATCCGCCCTGTCCTGCGAAACCAGATTTCACGCAAACTCTCATTTAACCAAATAAAAAAATTTAAACACAAATTAATTCTTCTGGAGAATCATCGCCGACATACAAACAGTAAAATTACTAGACAGATGACCAGTAAGCCTACATACGGTACAAACAGATGCTACATCTCTGGCGCACGGCCACTTGTGTCCAGGAAATCGGAAAATGAACAAAAAAATGGTTCAAATGGCTCTGAGCACTTTGGGACTTAAATTCTGAGGTCATCAGTCCCCTAGAACTTAGAACTACTTAAACCTAACCAACCTAAGGATATCACACACATCCATGTCCGAGGCAGGATTCGAACCTGCGACCGTAACTGTCGCGCGGTTCCAGACTGTAGCACCTAGAACCGATCGGCCACTCTGCCCGGCGGAAAATGAACACGCCACTGGCATTAAATTATCACGTCTATCATTGCCTCTAAACAAACATAAGTCCACGGGTTCGTGTGGCTTCACAAAAGTAACTCTTGTACCCTAGCTCACACAGCTAGCTCTGACAACGAGAGCAGACATTAAAAATAACGCAATAAAACTTAGACTCACTGCGCCACATTGTGCTGAGCTGGTACCTACGTCAAGCGCCACTGCCTTATCCACCACTCACAAAAACCAAGTCTCTCACCAAAACGTATTGTTGGACGTAGACGAATACTTTCCGACACAGTATAGCTAAACGACCACTCCCTGACACAATATAGTTACAACCCCCCGAGCTCAGGGGCTGTAATACGTCAGAAAGACCGGGAGGTATGGTTTGGGAGAAGGGGTAACTCACGCCGGAGCGTGCGGAGAAACACCAGCAAGGACGTCATTGACTTTATTGCATCGAAGGTACACGACCACCTTTTCACTGATCCCTGTGAAGGCGCCGTACAGCATGCGTGCGTGGCTAAGCGTCAATGCCAATGCCGGAATCTGCTGCGTTGGCATCTGGTCGCCCAGCCCTGTGGACGTAGTGCTCCTGTTCACACCACGCAGACTATTCCAATACTTTGCGGGAGGTGCTGGTGTGCTTTCTCCCAACCACGGCCACGGGTTAAGGCTCAAAGAATCTATACAGTCATTAATGACCTCAGCTGCCAGTTTCCCATATAATTTGACAGGAACTCCATCGAGCCCTGCAGCCTTCTTCAAATTTAGCGATTTTAGCTGTTTCCGAATGCCACTCGTACTATTATATCACTCATCATCACAGTGTTCGTGAGTTAAATTGAGTCGGTAGTTTTGTATCTTCCATATTAAAGGAACATGTTATAATGGTGTTCAACATTTCTCACTTTTCTTAGTTACCCTCAATCTCAGTTCCTGTGTCCTCCATAAGTTTGTGAACTTTAACTTCGGTGCCACTGACGCGTATTTCTTGGGGGCTTTGTGAAACACTTTTTAGTAAGAATGTGCTACGGACCTGAATAGTCAAAACAAAGAGGAAAAGTAGTTTGATACTACTGAAATGCAATCGTGAAGAAAACGTTGTAAGAACAGGAGAGGAAAGAGGAGTAATGGAAATGCTACGAATGTGGAAAACGTCTTGGCTGTGGCATCTATAATGGCTAAAACGGTCACCCGATCATCCCAGACAGTTGTAGATTACGTATGTAATGGCTTTTAGGAGCAACAAAAATGGAACTTTCAGTGTATAATCATCGACCAAATTTTAAAAATTTAAAATGCCCTCGTACTCTATTCATTAAGAGGTAGGAGCTTTTCTATACGTTCTGTCAAGCCTGCTTCCGCTTAATGTGGAGCTTGTACAGGATGGGGAAATATTTAAAACTGTCGTTGAAAATGTTTCATGGACGTAAGATACCAACCCAACTTGCAACTTACACCCTGGGTGGATGATGTAAGTAGGTTCAAATGGTTCAAATGGTTCTGAGCACTATGGGGCTTAACATCAGAGGTCATCGGTCCCCTAGAACTTAGAACTACTTAAATCTAAGTAACCTAAGGACATCACACACACAGATGCCCGAGTCAGGATTCGAACCTGCGACTGTAGCAGCAGCGCGATTCCGGACTGAAGCGCCTAGAACTGCTCGTCCACAGCGGCCGACATGTGAGTAGAGTCGTCTATCTTAAGGTGCATAAAAAATTTTCCACGACAATTTTGGTTTTGCCCACAGCTAATACATCGGAACTGATCACGGTCTGACAACAAGTACAATTTTCTAAATTGTCAACACCTGTTTGAAACTTCCTGGCAGATTAAAACTGTGTGCCGGACCGAGAGTCAAACGCGCGACCTTTGCCTTTCGCGGGCATGTGCTCTACCGTCCTCACAGCTTTACTTCTTCCACTACCTCGTCTCCTACCTTCCAAACTTTACAGAAGCTCTCCTGCAAATCATGCAGAACTAGCACTCCCGAAGGAAAGGATATTTCGGAGACATGGCTTAGCCACAACTTTCTGTTTGTTTTACAATTGTTACAGGCTCTGATGCACAGTGTTCAGTGAGGAATACAGTAGAAATCTTACGTGTCTACTTCGCACTTACCGATCGCGGCGTCCGAGTAGCTTCTCGCGACTACATATACGCACGGTGAGCCGGCCGATAATGAGCGAATTAATTACGGGTATTAGCGCGGAGACACGGATCCGCGTGTAGACTGCGGGCGCACGCCGCCCTGGAGGCCACGGTGTCTGTGACGCATGCGTAATGAGCGGACAGGCGGTGTCGCGTCAGCGCTCAGGGCCGCAGATCGCTCGCAGGACAAGCCGGCGCCGGCTGACCTCAGGACTCCGGAACAGCGCCGAGTCCCAGCGATCGCACTGCAGCAGCGTCTGCAGTCCCGAGTGAGGATCTGTAACATCCGCGTGTATAAACGATCAGCCTGGACAGCTGCAGTGTGCTAACTAGGCACACTCAACCTCATTGATCGTGAAGTGTGGATACAATGGAATTATATATTTATATGGCTATTGTGTCTGTTCTTTCGGACATGGCCGAAAGAACAGACACCACATATAAATATATAGCTCTGGCAGTACCGGCCATGACCTTCTTCTTCTGTGTAGATGCACACATATTCCCCGAACTCTTACGGGACTTGGAAAGACTGTTTTCCACGAGTAATGAGTGTGTTGGGGTGGGACACTACGCCCGTAGTGTGTGGATATACAAGGTGAGAATGTGAGTCTCGCGGGAGGCGTGCGTGAGATAGTCCCTGCAGTCGCACTATCCCCTGTGCCCTCGGGGGCTCAGATGGACAGAGCGTCTGCCCTGTAAGCGGGAGATCCCGGGTTCGAGTCCCGGGCGGGGCACACATTTTCACCTGTCCCCGTTGATATATATCAACGCCCGTGGGCAGCTGACGGAATTAATATAATTCTAATTTCATTACAGTCGAATTGGTTTCATGTTGCACGATAAATCGTGATGATGTGGAACGAGTCGTTTTACATCCACAAAACAAACTAATTTGCAACTACGGCATTTACAAGATTCCTTTAATAAACACATGTGCGTTAGTAATTCCTAACCACAACCTTTTACACATGTGAGTAGTAGAAATTCTTCTACGGAACCGAAGAAGTTATCAAGAAGAAACTTTCTCAATTTGTCTCTTCACAAGATTTGCAAAAATTCTGTGCAGATGAGTATGAAGTAAGTCCTTTCTCCAGTTTAAATTCTTATCAGTATGGGTAACCAATAATTCTGAAGTTTATATCCTGTTCGTAACTTCCTGGCCATGTGATACATTTGTTGTTGGTGTAACAACTCCTAAATGTACAGAACTGAACAAGAATGGGAAATGTGTGTGAAATCTTATGGGACTTAACTGCTAAGGTCATCAGTCCCTAAGCTTACACACTAATTAACCTAAATTATGCTAAGGACAAACACACACACCCATGCCCGAGGGAGGACTCGAACCTCCGCCAGGACCGCAGAACTGAACATGTCGCGTCTTTTTAAAACTTAGGGAGAGGCGATTCGCAGAAAACCAGTCAATGACGCTTTTAAGAACATTGTTTACTATATTTTTTGTTTCTGTATGTATGCTTGGATTGAGTATAATACTAGTGTCATCTGCAAAAGGAACTAACTGCGTTCGTTGTGTATTAGACGGAAGATGATTTGCATATATGAGGAGCCAGAGTGGACCTAAGCTTGATCCTTGTGAACCCCATATGTGAATCTTCCCCAGTCAGAAAAATGTTCCCCGACTACATTGGTTGAAGTACTAAGTGCAACTTTCTGCGTTATTTTGGCTGTATGTGATGTACCCAGTGGTTGGCTATACCATCAGTCCCATAAAACTGTGCATACTGTGATTCACACAATCAAATGCCTTAGATAGGTCGCAGAAAACACCAACAGGCGCTATTTTATTATTTAATGCTTCTAAAATTTGGTGAGTGAACATGCAAATGGAATTCTCATACAGCAACTCTTCTGATATTGAAACTGTGATTTGCAGGCGATATTATTGTTAGTACTAGGATCACAGGCAAATTCATTTGCGTACATGGAAAGTGTGACACCATCAAGCGCCAGCCCACTGTTAATAAAATTTGGTGGTATGATTAAACTTCATGGGGTAATCCATCCTTGTATCCGTTGAATCATGGAAGCAACCTACCTGCATATGTCACCTCAGGAATTTCTTCTTAACCCTGGGACACATTCTGTCTTAGTTCATGAAAATTCCTGGTTGGTGTCATGGTACGAAAGTATACGTTCTCCAATCGTTTGGGTGACAAATGCGGAGAAATAAACCAGTGAGAGGTGTGTACATTCTTCAAGTCGTTTGTGGCGTGAACTGCAGTGTGGGACCTTGCATTATCGTCCTGGAATGTGCCACTTTTTATCGTGATCAGGAAGGGTGTAACAACTTTCATTACTTGCATTATCGTCCTGGAATGTGCCACCTTTTATCGTGATCAGGAAGGGTGTAACAACTTTCATTACCGTTCTTGGCGCTTGCTGGCGACCGTTCAGGCAACGAAGAATTTCTAAATCCGTCTTGCCATATCCAATAGGCAGCAACGTTTCCTTAATCCAGTGAATCTCAGGCTGATATTTAGTTTTTCAGCCGTTCCATTACACGTTGATCCGGATATACGTCATCGGAACTTGTCGCACAGCTATAGCACTCTGAAATCTTTTGCAAGAATATCATGTGCTTCGAATTTTCATCCAAAAATACTGCGTACTATCAAGAGTGGATGTGAAACTGTGAGAAAGTCTGACTGTGCTAAAGGAGTAGTCCGTAATATGATCAGACAACTAATATAAAGAACATCTTCCAGCAAATGACGTTTTTAACAAAACTTTTGTGAAAATCTGCTAACGTGTTTCCTTAAGTTACGAGGGCGTGATGAAAAGTAATGTCTCGAAACTTTTTGTGTGACCATTCTTAAAGCTTTTTGAATACAACAAACATTATTAACAGTCTACATCTGTACTTTTCATGTTTGCATGTTTATTTCTCAACGTAGTCAACCTGGCGACAAAAAGATTTCCCCCAACCGAAGGCCAGTTTCTTGATACTGTCACTATTGAACTTTTTACTCTGTTGACGGAGCCACAACCTCACCTCTGCTTCATCGGCATCGAAGTGAAATCCTCTTCGGTGTTCTCCAAGATAAGTGGACAGAGATGAAAATCGTAAGGGGCCAAGTTGAGACTGTTAGGAAAACGTCCGTTGACAGTGAATCCACGGCGTCGGATTGTTGCAGATTATCACAGCGATCGTGTGTTCTCTGTCACGCAGAAACAGTGAGTGCTCGAAGAGTTGACGAACTCTTCTGCCGTTAGAAACTGGATTGCAGCTCGTTTTCTCTCACGGACCCACATTGTTACGTTACACACGGCCATATTACACGCTACAATTCCGAGCCCTCTAGCGGCAGAGGATTGCAACTTGCGTCAGCGAAGTGGGAAAGTCGACGGAGAAATGTGGATGACATTTAAAACCTCAGCTAATACTGAGAACAGGATGAAGAACTCGGAGACATTACTTCCGGCACGCCCTCGTATACAAAAACTATATTTTTAACAAACAAATAACATCAGTTGTCTGGTTTATGACATAGTGAAAACGTTAGGACGAATGTAAGCAAATCAGCGTTGACAGTCTTCCACACAAGAGCAAATAAAAATCAGTAGCTCTATAAATAATCTCTGTATAGAATAGCACACAAAAGGCTGGAGTAAGTTTCAGTAAATTTGCTACGTGTGTCGTACACTGATGATCCAAAACACACTGCCCACCTCGAGACTGATTGCCACATGGTGCCTTTGCGGACAACTGACATGGTACAAAACGATGCATAGACGAATGACTAATCACTCTTAGTTCCCTCACATAAGCGACTTCGACAGAGACCTTATTGCTAAGGTCGGGCGTTTGGAAACGAACAGCTGGGAAACAACAAAGCTGATAGGCTGATAGCATAGCAGAAAGCATAAAGGCTAACTGCTGAGACAAGTCAATCTGTTTGTGTGTGGGGGCGGTGAATTTGCTAAGGTCGGGCGTTTGGAAACGAATAGCTGGGAAACAACAAAGCTGATAGGCTGATAGCATAGCAGAAAGCATAACGGCTAACTGCTGAGACAAGTCAATCTGTTTGTGTGTGGGGGCGGTGAGGTTGGAGTCGTGGCAGGGCTGTGGAGGACGGGTGAATGATGTGGGCGGGGTGGGGGAGGGAGAGGGAGGACAATATAAGAAAAAAATAAGTGCTACGGTTGAATTAGTAAATTTGAGAGAATGATTAGTGGATAAAACTTTCAAAAAGTGCTGAGCACATGGATGAAGATGTAAAAAAATAGCTCTGAGCACTATGGGACTCAACTGCTGTGGTCATCAGTCCCCTAGAACTGAGAACAACTTAAACCTAACTAACCTAAAGACATCACACACATCCATGCCCGAGGCAGGATTCGAACCTGCGACCGTAGCAGCAGCGCGGCTCCGGACTGGAACGCCTAGAACCGCACGGCCACCGCGGCCGTCGAAGATGTAAAAAAAGAGTAAATTTTTTAATGTGAAAACTCTTAAAACATTTTGATAACACAAACGTTATTAGCATTCTACATCTTTATTCTTAATTTATCTGTATTTGCATCGTCTTGCCGCTAGAGGGCTCCGAACTGTAGGTGTAAAACTGTGGTATGTAACGTAACTACGTCGGTGAACGGCGTGCTGTAATCGAATTGTAAATTCGAAGAATTCATTTACAGACGGAGCGCCTTGTTTTTCAGCATGACAATTCCAGACCACACAAGAGCGCTGTGGCACCTGCTAAATCCGACGCCCTGGTATTACTGCCGCCATTCATCCTGCATACACTCCGACTTGGTTCCAATAGATTTTCATCTGTTTCAAAAATTTAAGGAACACCTTCGCTGACATCACTTTAATACTGATGAAGCGGCGCAAACAGATGTGAGGTTGTGCCTCTGTCAACAAAGTAAATCATTCCTCAGTGACGGTTTCAAAAAACTGGTCTCTAGTTGGGAGAAACGTGTTCCTCTCGAGGGTGAGAAATAAATATACTGACATGAAGAATAATGATGCAGAGTGTTAATAACGGATGTGTTATTTATAAAGGCTTAAGACTTTTCACATAAAAAAATTATGAGGTATTTTCAGCACGTCCTCGTACAAGCATGTTTTTCGTCAAAGAAAACTTTTAATTTTTTAGTTTAGTCTTGGACTACCCTTGATATCTAATAACTCTTTTAAAGTTGTTCTTATGTATTCTAGTGGTCATGTTTTGTACTTACTGTTATACGTGTAGATTTAAGTACAGCATGATTTTATTGTGGTTATTTAAACTGTTCCTATCTTGAGGTTACCTACGTCAAAACACACTCATACACGCACGCGCACTCACACATACCACAAACACACTGTTTTATGGAATGTTTCCATTACACATATTTACCGTCTAGCTGTAGACTGTAATGTTTCAACGTAGCATTTACTGTGTTTGTATGTTCCACTCACTGAGTGTAATATACAGGTTGGCAATTATTGGCCTACATAAAATAAAATCGTCATATTTTCTGACAGTTAGCTTTCGGACGGTCAAACTGCACGGTTGGCCGCGGAGCATGACGGGAGTTAGCAAGCGCATATGTTTTGGTTTAGCGACGAAGGCCACTTTCATTTGAATAGATTCGTCAATAAGCAAAATTGGCGCATTTGGGGGACTGAGAATCCGCATTTCGTGATAGAGAAGTCTCTTCGCCTCAACCGGTTAATGTGTGGTGTGCAGTGTCCAGTCACGGAATATTCGCTGCAATATTCCTTCTGAACACGGTATCTACTGAACGGTACGTGAAGGGTTTGGAAGATGATTTAATCCCCATTATCCAAAGTGACTCAGATTTCGACGAGATGTGGTACATGCAAGACGGAGCTCGGCCCCGCGAAGCAGGAAAGTGTTTGATGCCCTGGAGGAGCACTTTGGGGATCGCATTCTAGCTCTGGGGTAGACAGAGGCCTCGATTGGAAGCCAAATTCTCCGGACCTCAACAGGTGCGTCTCCTTTTTGTGGGGCTCTATCAACGACAATGGGTACAGCAATAACACCAAAACCACTGCCGAACTGAAAACAGTCGTTCAGAAGGTCATCGATAGCATCGATGGTTCGACACTTCAGCGGGTCATGCATACTTTTGTTATTCGTCTGGGGCACATCATCGCCAATGATGCCAGGCGTATCAAACATGTCACAACCTAAATCGGAATATTTATTGTGACTTTTACATGTTGAATAAAGTGTGTGCACGTCGTAGTTTGTAACTAATTTACATTTTTTCTTCATATAGTTCAATAATTGTCACCCAGTGTTTTTCAAAGTTCGCAGGTAATGTATACTCATATAACACGCCAGGGAGTACAATTGGGGATGGGGGACCCTCAAACTGGTTGTCCTTCCTTGACCGTGCGCCCTGTCCACACCACGTACCTGGTAATCCCGCGGTGGTCGTACTGTTCTCCTCCACACTGCTGCTGGCTTGCCTGAAATTATCTATCGAAATATGCAAGAGGGCTTAGGGGAGCCACTCAACGTAAAAGCACAACACTGTTCGACGTCTGGTATGAAGAACTGTATTCAGAGACGATTAAAGAAAATCGCAGGTTGCACTGTTTACACTCTAAGTCGTAAATGTTTACCCAATTAACAATCTTGATGATTACCTGTCCACAATATCATTCGGACGAGCGTACGCGTATCCGACACGACGCGGGTGATTGTTGATGATGCGGAAGCCGAATGATCGTACGAAAGTTCTTACGCTCGTCACGCATACACACATATGTGGTACCAGTCCCCCTTGACTCTAGTAATGATATTTTAACACTGTTCATAAAGTTAATTTTTCAGTTCTCAGTTCTCACTTGTACGAGCGTGTGCGTAACCGTTGCGGCGCGGCTGATTGTTGATAATGCGGAAACGCGATAATCGAACGCACGTCCTCACGCTCGCTACAAGACACTGACACTTGACTGCACCCTTTCATGCTAAATATTTTTTTTTACATTAGTTCACTCTGGGAGACCGAACACGGCGCGGATGATTGATATAGTACGGTACGACACGCAACGAGGGGATACACAGATACGTTATCAACAGCACTGCACATTTTTAAATTACTTCTTGTCGCAGTTTCCTCTGAACCATTTACTTATTTTATCACTTTACTGTATTATCACTTGTAGCAACACTTCAACTTCCATACTAACATTGCCTCTCACATGCAGAGCTACACACTACACAATATAACAGTTCCGTGTCCCATACTCGACTCTACAGACGCGGCTACCAACAAAGATACTCCACAACTAAGCCAGCGATATTACAATACGCCTACACTCAGACGACAGTTAATTATTGTCTGAAGATGATCTTGTAACCCGAAAACTGGGTATGTAAAATAACTGTATAACATTCTTAATTCAAGTTTTGCGTTTACAAATTCGCTATTCCTGCAGAAGTAAACCAATATTCCGTCCCTAATGATCTTAATATCGACAATATTTTAATCTTGCTTTCACGTTGGGAGATTTGTAGAAACAGTCTTCCAGAGCGCAGTTTTAGATTCGATTTCGCACTGGAGTTACCATTTTCCCACCTCTGCCCCGGATTCAGCTCCCCTCACCCAGCAATTTAGCGTTTCAATTAGGGGACAGTGGCTAAATTCCTGTTCATTACGGGCGAAAGAGAATAATCGTCGGCACTCAGAGGCACAATGCCCGAGACCTGCGCGCCATTTGTTCGCCTATTCGAAGCAAAAATCGCGGTCGAGGACGGGCGGCTGCCTCCCACTTCAAAGAGGAAGGGGCGGCGTGGCTGGACCAACATTTGCACTCGCGTCTGCGAGCGAAAAATCCCGGGAAGGCGCCGCTTTCCATTTTAATGCCCACGCCCGCAGCCGCGCCGAGCATTTTTGTAGACGTGTCGGTGGTGTGCGACCCGCCGTCCGGAATGTTTAATGCGCCCTCCGCGGACGCCTCTGCCACCACTTTCCCCTCTATCTCACAAAGTGTTTCGCCTTTCTGCTGTCTCTCTCCGCCTCTTGTCCCATTAGCGGTGATTACGGCGGGATTAGAGTTGCCCGCTGCTTGTCTCCGTCCCTCACCTCCGGTCCACTTCCTCTGGGGCCACGGCGCGGCAGAGGTGTGCAACTCTACCTCGTTACTTTTCCTGGTGCCACATCTGCGACGAGAATTAGACTATACACTATATGTAAACTATTACTTTCGTTGTTGATGTATCACTGTTGTACTTTACTGTTTTCCTCTAGCAATGCCATAAACAAATCTGAGCAGTGTAGCACCGGAAGACATAGTCCTGAATTCACAATTCAGAAACGAACGCGTCTACGAAATTCAGTTTTTTAACAAACAACATGGAACTTATTGTAGGTACAGATGTGAATGAAAACAGCAGATTTTAATTCAGGCGCCTTTACTTTTGTGCAAAGTGGCTGTTCATATCCGTAAATCAAATCTACGTAGGTTGGAACTTAAATAGTGGTACGAGTGCTGTGGAGACACTATGCAATGGAGTCCACTATTGTTGCTGATAACATACGTTGTTGTCGTACCTACCTTACCTCCGAGTAAATGGACTCGCCCGTTCCACGCCATCGGCGTGCGCATAATCGAGGGAAACACAGTCACTTGTGAGCCAGTGGACTAACGTTATGGTGTCGCTAAATTTTAGAAACAGGAACAACGGAGTTGGATCAAGATTGAATGTGTCAGAGGTCGTACAGCACGACGGTGTCATCAAGGTCTTTAGGAGGCGTGCGGGGATTCGGCATTGCCGTACAGAACAGTGGCACGTTGGGTAAAAGCCCTCAACAAAGGTCGGCAAACTGGGGCAGACATGCATCGGGTAGGTCGTCCTAGCGTCTTTGAAGAATTGCATGCTGTTGTCGCGTTAGTGGACAGTGGTCGACGCCATACGATTCGTCAACTCGCTCACGAAACCGAATTGGCGCTTACGACTATGCTTCGCATCCTGAAGGAACGCCTGGGCATGCTAAAAATTGCATCGCGATGGGTTCCGCATGGCTGGTTGGTTTGGTTGGTTTATGGGATTAAAGACACCAGACTACTAGGGCCATCGGTCCCGGTTCCGCATGACTTGACGGAAATGCAGAAATGAATGTGTTATGACGCTGCTCAGACGCACTTGGAGCGCTATGAGCGCGAAGGAGAGGCTTTCTTACGCCGTATCGTAACACTGGATGAGACATGGGCCACATCGTACGAGCCATAACTTGAACGCCAGTCCTACGAATGGCGTCATTATGGGTCGCCGTGAAAGTAGAAAGAGCGTCAGAGCCCCAGTATGGTGAAAGTTATGGTGATTCTCGTGTACGACTGTGGTGGTGTTATCGTAAGGCATTGCGTTCCTCCACGACAGACCGTCAGCGCACAGTATCACTGTCCTATTTTGGAGCATCATCTGCGACCAGCTTTGCTAAAGAAGCGGCGACACTTTCTGCGCAACCCACCCACAATTTTACACGACACTGTGCGGGCACATACAGCGCAAGCTGTGGCTGCTCTGTTCGGTCGATGAGACTGTGAAATACTGTACCATCCACCATACTCCCCGAAGTCCTTGAGACTTTGATTTGATTACGAAGATGAAGGAACCACTTCGTGGCATTCTCTTCAGATCTGTTCCAGAGATTCGACAGACAACAGACCGCTCCATCCGCACCATCAACAGAACAGGCTCTGCTAACGATGTACTACGTCTGCCACATGGCTGGCAACGGGTTCCACACAACGCTGGTGACTGCTTTGAAGGACAGTAACAGGTGCAAACATGCAACTCTGTTGTATCGGTTGTGAATAAATAGTTGCCACTATTTAAGTTCCAATCCTCATATACTAAGGCGGCAAAGAAACTGGTACAGGCATGCGTATTCAAGTATAGAGGTACATAAACAGGCAGAATACGGCGCTGCGGTCAGCAACGCCTATATAAGACAACAAGTGTCTGGCGCAGTTGTTAGATCGTTCACTGCTGCTACAATGGCAGATTATCAAGATTTAAGTTAGTCTGAACGTGGTGTTACGCTTGGCACACGAGCGATGGGACATACCATCTCCGAGGTACCGATGAAGTCGTTTTCCATTGTGACCAATTATGAGTGTACCGTCAATATCAGGAAATGCGGTATAACATCAAATTCACGACATCACTGAGGCTGGAAAAAAGATCCTGAAAGAACGGGACCAACGACGATTGAAGAGAATCATTCAACGTAACGGAAGTGCAACCCTTCCTCAAATTGCTGCAGATATCAGTGCTGGGCTATCAATAAGTGTCAGCCTGCGAACCATTCAACGAAACATCATCGACATGGGCTTTCGGAGCCGAAGGCCCACTCGTGTACCTTTGATTACAGCACGACACAGAGCTTCACCCCTTGCCTGGGCCCCTCAACACCGGCATTGGACTGCTGATGACTGGAGACAAGTTGCCTCGCCAGACGAGTCTCGTGTCAAACTGTATCTATCGTATGGACGTGTACGGGTATGGAGTCAACGTCATTAATCCTTGGACCCTGCATGTCAGCAGAACTGCTCCAGCTGGTGGAGGATTTGTAATGATGTGCGACGTGTGCAGTTGGACTATTATGGGACCCCTGATACGTCTAGATAGGACTCTGAGAGGTAACACCTACATAAGCATCCTGTGTAATCACCTGCGTCCATTAATGTTCATTGTGCACTCCGACGGATTTTCAGATCAATGTGAAACCCCACACGTCCATAATTACTACAAAGTTGCTCCAGGAACACTCTTCTGAGTTTAAAGATTTCCGTTAGCCACCACACTCCCCAGACATGAACATTATTGTCCATAAGTGGGATGTCTTGCAGCGTGCTGTTCAGAAGAGATCTGACCCCCTCATACATTTATGGACCGCCATGCAGCCGGCCGATACGACCGAACGGTTGTAGGCGCTTCTGTCTGGAACGGCACACCTGCTGCAGTCCCAGTTTCGAATCCTCCCTCGGGTATGGATGTGTGTGATGTCCTTAGGTTAGTTAGGTTAAAGTAGTTCTAAGTCTAGAGGACTGATGACCTCAGATCTTAAGCCCCATAGTGCTTAGAGCCATTTTGACAGCCATCTATGATTCATGGTGTCGACTTCCTCCAGCACTACTTCAGAGATTAGTCGAGTCCGTGCCATGTTGTGTTGCGGCACTTCTGTGTGCTCGCGGGGCCCTACAGGATATCAGGCAGGTGTATCAGTTTCTTTGGCTCTTCAATGTACAATGAAAATATTTCTCTGAAAAGCACATTTAAATGTGGAAATGTTCTCAACTGCATTACGATTTGGACATGTTCGGCTCTGAATTATTTTCAAATGCAAATACTTGATTCTTCAAAATAATTTACAAATGGCTCTAAGCACTATGGGACTTAACATTTGAGCTCATCAGTCCCCTACACTTTGAACTGCTTAAACCTAACTAACCTAAAGACATCTCACACATCCATGTCCCCATGCTAGAGGCAGGATTCGAACCTGCGACCGTAGCAGCAGCGCGGTTCCGGACTGAAGCGCGTAGAACCACTAGGTCACAGCGGCCGGCAAAACAACTTACAGCTTATTATAAATTGTTTACTACACTATATCGTATTAGGTATTTGTAACAGATTAGTATGTGATATCATAGAAGCATTTATATAATGGCAACTGAAACATAGATATTCTTTTTCAGTGTTTTACCGAATGTTCTTATTTTCATGTTGCTTCAGTATTATTTAAAATATTTCAAATCGTCATAAAAGAGTACAATTATGTAACAACGGCATTAACTATAACTAGAAAGATTCTTTGAGGTAACTGTTACGCTTAAGCAAGAGACCAGAATCATCTTCTAAACAATGGGAAGCAGTTACCTGCTAGTGTATAAAAATTCATCTTATTAAACTTATGTAATCTAAATATCATAGGCCTTCAGACTGGGATTTCACGTCTATACCAATCTTTACCAAGATTTCTTACTTCCCCCACTGGTTAGAAGACCTCATTATATTGCTCTTTTCTTCAAATTGTTGGCTTGTTCATAAAAGTTTCTCTACTCTATCGAAAATGTGGCCAACAGGTCAGTAACTATTTCCTCGTAATAATATTATTAATATTAGTGTTATGAAACATTATTACGAGGGACTGCAAGGCGATCAAACTGCTGCTAACATCTGCTCTGCACGGGAACGACATGCCGTGACTGGAATAGGAATCACGTGACTGGACTCAGCGTCTCCTATTGGCTGTAATGGTCTAGTTCTCCTTTCCACGAAATGTACATGTGGACAGGTTCCTGTTTGCTCTGGGCCATGTATTTTCACAGGATTGTACCTTCTCAAAAGTTGGATTTCGCTTTAATTGGGTGACGTATTTAGATTCTTCTTATCCTAGATGTGCAATTTAATTATATATCTCATTTGTTTTCAATTGTGAACATGGTGGCCTTTGTGTGTGTCACCTTCTCAAATAATCTTTCATTCTGCAGTGGAGCATGTGCAGAAACTTTGTGCCAGATCAATACTCGAACTTAAAACCTTGCCTTTTGCGGACAATGTTTTTACTGGCTGTGCTACCCAAGCACGAAAGGAAGAATGTAAGGGTTTAACGTCCCGTCGACATCCAGACTATTAGAGACGGAGCGCTGGCTCAGAACGTTTAAAGAATGGGAAAGGAAATGGGCTTTACCTTTTAAAACTAATAATCCCGGAATTTGCCAGTAGCGATTTGAGGAAATCACGGAAAACCTAAACCAGGATAGCCGGACGCGGATTTGAGCCCTCGTTCTCCTCAATGCGAGACCAGAGTGCTAACCATAGAGACCCCTCACTCAGTTTCGGGCACGACAACGCGCCGACTTCGCAGCATTAATTCTGCCATTACCTGTCACCTAGGCGCTGACAGGAGAAAGAATGAAGAGGTTCCTTGCAGAATTGGCGAACAAAGCAACATACCGAAAACGCTGACAAAAAGAAGGGACAGAATGGTATGTTCAAAATGGCTCTGAGCACTATGGGACTTAACTTCTGAGGTCATCAGTCCCCTAGAACTTAGAACTACTTAAACCTAACTAACCTAAGGACATCACACACATCGATGACCGAGGTAGGATCCGAACCTGCGACCGTAGCGGTCGCGTGGCTCCAGACTGTAGTACCTAGAACCACTCGGCCAACCCGGCCGGCCAGAATGGTACGATACTGTTTTAGATGTCAGGGTATTAGGGCAAGGTTTCCCTAACTTTTCCTCTGACGGAATACTTTGAAAATCCTCGTAATTTGTTGGAACACCTTCTTTATTTTGAAGGAAAATAAAATTTTTTAAAAAATCGGGAAAACTTGTTTAATTCAGTGATTACATGAATTAAAATCACAACTAATAACACAGGAATCATAAAAAAGTTGTTAAAAATAATTAGTATCGGCAAAATGTCGGAATAACCATTTTACTAATAGTTTTTCGCGGAGCACTTACTCACATCTCGCGGCACATCTGAGGAACGTAGTTTAGGGAATCCCGCACTAGACGGAGATGTAGAAGGTATAAACTGTAGGGAAAGACAGATTGTAATCTAAGCATCAGGTTGCGCAAGTGTAACTTTGAGACGAAGGGAGTGCCACAAGAGAGGAATACGTGGCTCACCATGTCAAAACTGTCAGAAGAGTGATGACTCAAAAGGAAATATGTGTTTTACTTTCCTCTTCAATCGGTAATATCATTGCCTCGCATAAAACAACCTTCCTAGTCAGACATCTGGTAAAGAAACCAGGTTTAATTTACCAGTAAGTTCCACATTTCTGTATGTTACTTTTCTGCAACGAATTTAAAAATCTTTCACGTAATTGTCGAACATCTTCGTACGTGGATCCCAGACGTCGAAATACTATGCAGAAACATGGATCCTGTTATATTAGTGCTCTATACCTAAATACCGACAGTGTCGTTATGACGCTAAACTTGATTACGTTATCGTTGAGGCGTGGCTTGAATTCGATGATTACCATATTGCCTCAGGTTCGAAACATGTGAGGGAAAGTCTGTCCGTATCTTTGAAAGTCAAAGATGAATAAAACCACAGGATGAATGTACATGATGGATGTCTTTAAACAACTTGGGTTGGTAAGCCATCAGATATTACGAAAATACGTAAACTGAACACATTGCCGAAAATGGTAAGAAACATAACCTTGGTTGTCTCTCCGTATCGGACACTGCCGAAGAACAATATATACATATTTTTAGTGATGGTACAACTATTAATTAAAGTAATGGATTATACTATTTACGTTTTCTTTGACGTTGCAAATGAGTTATTTTCGTTTATGTACCATTACTTTTCTGCAACGAATTTAAAAATCTTTCATGTAACTGTCGAACATCTTCGCATGTGGAGCCGACGTCGAAATACTATGCAAAAACATGAATCCCTGAATATCGAAATCGATACTACAATAAAAAAATAACACTTAACAGCTGTTAGTATGTTAGTATGACATGAAAAAAATATAGCATCTACTGAAAATCTTACTACCATCAGTCCTTATGATAGTCATTGTCACTTTGGGGAACGCAATTAAAACTTACCGTTTACGAGAATACGTTACGTCCTATGAGTTGAGACGGATTAACCAGTAGCTGTCGTTACCCCTGTTACGTTTGCCATGCAATTGATCATAAAGGAACCCACGCCCCCGGTCAAAGGAATAGCTCTATATGAACTACCGAGAAAATTTATCAAACGAAAGCTGCAGCTGTAAACCTGCATACTGACACACACACATACACACACACATACACACACACACACACACCAATCACCCCGTCCCACCTCTGCCGAAAACTTACCATCATGCTGAAACGGGCTCTGAAAATATTTTTTCTGAGAATTAATAATATGCGAGAGTGGCGCGCGAAATTCATCTCCACTCATGGAGAGCAGAAGGCGACCGTCGTTCGAAAGTAATTACACATTCAGAATTCGGATTAGCGTGGCAAACGGAACACTCTGCAAACGAAATTCCGTGCAATAACGAATGCGGCTGGCTCGGAGGCCCGCCGGCCGCAGTCAAAGGCCCGGCCGTGCTGGGACACAGGGAGAGATGGCGCGGCAGGGAAGGGCCGACCCCTGGAGCGGTTAATTCACTTAGCCGCCCCCGCCGCCCCCGCTGACGGACGTCGGGCTGCCGTGTGGCCCCCGGCGGCCTCAGCCTCACGTCTCTCGCAGCGAGCGACGAACCGTCCGGGCGGAAAGCGCTAATTAAACGGATTGCGCACGCTTACAAGCCGAGCTGAACTCCTCTAATTGCATGACGATTTTTCTCGCTTCAATATTTAATGCACGCTCGCGGGGACGTTTGTTACGAGGTTTACAGGACGTAACGAGAAGCTAAAGCTATACTTCTTAGTGCAATGACGAGTTTTCCCTGGATAAGTCAGTGTGACGTGTCGTAATGTTTTGACACGTATATCATACACTGTGATTTAAGAGGTATGATTTTTCACCGTGTATGAAAATACACTGAAGTGCCAAAGAAGCTGGTATAGGCATGTGTATTTAAATGAAGAGATTTGTAAACAGGCGAATACGGCGCTGCGGTTGGCTACGCCTATATAATACAACTAGTGTCATGCGCAGTTGTTAGATCGGCTACTGTTGCTACAATGGCAGGTTATCAAGATTTAAGTGAGTTTGAACGTGGTGTTATAGTCTGTGCACGAGCGATCAGACTCAGCATCTCCGATGTAGCAATGAAGTATGGATTTGACCATACGACCATTTCCCTAGTGTATTTCGAATATCAGGAATCCGGTTAACAATGAGATCTCCGACATCGTGATTTCAGGTGTGCCGCAGCGGAGTGACGGAAGACCGTTGCTATTCACAATATACACAAATAACCTTGTGGATAAAATCGGAAGTTCACTGAGGCTTTTTGCGAATGATGCTGTAGTATATCGAGAGGTTGTAACAATGGAAAACTGTACTGAAATGCAGGAGGATCTACAACGAATTGACGCATGGTGCAGGGAATGGCAACTGAATCTCAATGTAGGCAAGTGTAATGTGCTGCGAATACATAGAAAGAAAGACCTTCATCATTTAGCCACAATATAGCGGGTCAGCAACTGGAAGCAGTTAATTCCATAAATTATTTGGGAGTAGTCATTAGGAGAGATTTAAAATGGAATGATACATTAAGTTGATCGTCAGTAAAGTATTTTTTTTATTTTTTTATTTATTGATTTATTTAACCTGGCAAGATTAGGGCCATCAGGCCCTCTCTTACATCTAACCAGGCATTCTACTTATTTTACATTCATATGTTGTAGTAGGCATGTTAAACTACATCTAGTACAAAAAGTGAAATAAACAATTACAAAGGCTCACCTGGAAAAATACATACATACAGAGTTTATATTCGTAGATCGTAAGTACTGTTATAATTAGACATTATTGAAGAGACAGATTTTAGATAGGAGTGCTAGCAGCAGGGAGTATGAGGGAGGCTGATGGTGAAGGGAGGAGAAGAATAGAGAGACATGATGAAACATAATTAAGGAAATATAAAAGAAAAGAAGATTGCGTGGCTAATAGAGATAGATGAAGAGGAAAGCATCTCAGGAGCAGGATAGGAGACGCTAGCCTTGCTATTTGACACATGAGAGGATTGGCCTTGTACATTAATTTTGTGGAGAATGTTATGAGAATGATAGTAGGAAATGCTTCAGCTTCTTCTTAAAAGCAGCAGGAGATTGAATTTTGCCCAAGGTAAGGGGCAGTTTGTTCCAGACGAGGACAGCGGCAACTGAGAATGAGTTTGCAAAAGTTTTTGTTTTGTGAGTGGGCACAGTTAGGATACCAAATAAGAGTGACCTCGTGTTTCGATTATGATGGCTTGACAGGTTTTTAATCTCTGAAGCAAGGTACTGGGGTGTTTGCGCGACGAGGAGTCGTTGAAGTAGACATAGAGTGTGGTAGTCACGCAATTTGTCCGGCCGCAGCCACCCTAGCTTGGAGTATGAAGCACTAACATGATCATATCGGCGAATGTTGCAGGTGTAACGCACACAGGCATTCATGGTTAGTTCTAGCTGTCTTTTGTTTTCACTACTCATGCCTTGTTGAATTACATCACAATAGTGGAGGTGCCAGACTGAGATTCATTGGAAGAATCCTAAGGAATTGCAGCCCGAAAACAAAGGAAATAAGTTACAGTACACTTGTACTTGAAGCAGCGCGCTTCGTTACCGGATCATTTAGTAATCGCGAAAGCGTTACGGAGATGATATATAAACTCCAGTGGAAGACTCTGCAGGAGAGACGCTCAGTAGCTCGGTACGGGCTTCTGTTGAAGTTTAGAGAACATACTTTCACCGAGGAGTCAAGCAGTATATTGCTTCCTCCTACGTATATCTCGCGAAGAGACTATGAGGACAAAATCAGAGAGATTAGAGCCCACACAGAGGCCTACCGACAATCTTTCTTTCCATGAACAATACGAGACTGGAATAGAAGGGAGAACTGATAGAGGTACTCAGAGTACCCTCCGCCACACACCGTCAGGTGGCTTGCGAAGTATGGATGTAGATGTAGATGTAGATTTGTGTCAGCAACTTGCATGCATGATCTGTTAAGCTGGTTGTGCGATTATTGTGGCACTTACAAGCACTTGCAGTCTTCGGAATTACGTGGTTAATATTTTTCCGAAAGTTAGATGGGATTTCGCCAGACTCATATAGTCTACACGCTAATGTGAAAAGTCGTTTGTTGTTACGTTCCTCAATGATTTTAGAAATTCTGATGGAGTATTATATATCGCTTGTGCCTTATTCGTTTTTAAGTCTTCCAAAGCTCTTTTAAATTCTGATTCTAATACTGTATCTCTACAGACTCCTGTTTGTTCTACCACATCAGACAAATATTCCTCCTACTTGAGGCCTACAGTGCACTCCTTCCACCTATCCGCTCTCTCCTCTGCATTTAACAGTGGATTTTCCGATGATCTCTTATTGTCACCACCCTTGCTTTGCATTTCACCGAAGGTTGCTTTGACATTCCCACATACTGAGAGAGTCTTCCGACAGTCGTTTTTTTTTCCATTTATTCACATTTCTCATGAAGCCATTTCGACTTAGCTTACCTCTACTTCCTATTTATTTCATTTCACTGCGACTTGTATTTATAAATTCCCGAATTTCCCCGAGCATTTCTGTACGTCCTTCTTATCGATAAACTAAATTATTTCTGGTGTTACCCATGGATTCGTTGCAGTTACCTTCTTTATAGCTATATTTCTATTGGCAACTTCTGTGATTGCCTGTTTAGTGATGTCCATTCCTCTTCAACTGGACTGCCTACTGAGTTATTCCTTACTGCTTTATCTACAACCTCAGAGAACTTCAAGCGTTCTCTATAGCCTTTATTGCTTCCGTATCACACTTCTTTGCGTGTCGATTCTTCCGGCTAATCTCTTAAACTTCTACTACATTGTGATCTGAGTTTGTATCTGCTCCTGGGTATGCCTTATAATATACAATTTGATTCTGAAACCTCTGCCTGACCGTGATATAATCGAACTGAAATCTACCCTTATCTCCGTGCCATTTCCAAGTGTATCTCCTGCTCTCGTGATTCTGCAACAGAGTAATCGCTAGATGAAATTTATTGCATAGTCCAAGAAGTATTTCTCCTGTCTCACTCCTAGTATGAAGCCCATGTTCTTCTGAAACCCTTTTTTCTACTCCTTCCCCTAAAACCGCATTCCAGTTCCCTTTACGTACTGTATTACCCGTTCAGTATACTTATATACTTGTCTGTTCATACTCACCTTGCGATGCCGGCATGTATTCCTCAACTATCGTTGTTGATGTTGGTTTGCTGTTGATTGTAATGAGAACAACCATATCACCGAACTGTTCACATCAGCACACTCTCTGCCCTATCTTCTTATTCATAACGGATCCTACTCCCTTTACACCATTATCCGCTGCTGTTGATATTTCCCTATTATGAACACAGTACCTCTGAATTAACGTATCTTTCGAAAATGTTTTGGGTGAGCAGGAAAATTTTATCGCACAGCGTTTTCCCAAAGGCGAGTTGTTGAAAGCGACGTTCGCTCGAGGTTATCTTCTCGAAAATGCTGAGATCACGTAGTGCTCCACTTAGACGCACGCCAGTTCTTTCTCCTCATGGCATTCTCTCACAGAGCTTTCCGACCTTCCTTTTTTGGAAATCTTAAATCGAACGAGAGAAGAATACGCCACGTTACAAGTAAAGAAGTATCATAACTGTGTTCTCAATTAAAGTGGCAAAACGATATTTTAGCGAGACAACTTACACATGAAATGTTATTCCGTTATACGAGGGGCGTTCAGAAAGTAAGCTCCGATCGGTCGCGAAATGGAAACGACTATGAAAATCCGATAAAGCTTTGCACAGATGTGTTGGGTAGTGTCTCTAGTATAATCCCAGTTAGCATCACGTCGCTCTTCTCATTTCTGAGCTCGCAGTGAGTGCGTAAAGATGTCTAGAAAATAGTGTCTGCCGCCAAGTACGAGGGCCTGGTGAGAAATTTCGCCTGAAGCTATGCAGCTAACATTACGTAACTGTCGTGCTGTTTCGTCTTCACGACAATTCTCAGCCGCATTCTGCAGGGGCAATGAAGATGCTCCTGCATCGTTTTCAAATGGAAATGTTAGATTACCCACAATACAGTCCGCAATTGTCTCCCCCTGAGTTTCATCTCTGGTCACATGAACCGCTGTCTTTGAAGACAACATTTTGACACAGACAACGAGGTGTAGGCCAGCGTGGAGAAATGGCGGAAAGCACTGGCGGCTGCCTTCTATGATGAGGCTATTGAAAAGTTGGTACAACGCTATGACAAAAGTCTAAGTCAGAACGGCGACTACGTAGAGAAGTAGCTGAAAGGTGTAGCTAATTGTTACAAGTAAAACATTTCTGATGTTCACTGTGGTTTCAATTTGGCAATCAATCGGAGCTTACTTTCTGAACAGGCCTCGTATTTCACAGTCGGAACGATTTGTGTATCTAAACACTACGCACCTCATCATTATAGCTCAAAATCATTCCAAAAAGTGGGGACAACCCTATGCACAAAGGAACAGAACAGCGGCATTTTGGTGAGATAAAGCGGGCCACCTACTTAATTTCTTTGCTTCACAGTTGTGGCGTCATAATCTCTCCTTTTATTTTATACCTCCATGGACGAAACAGTGATACCTCCCGAGTCCAGGCAGTGTTGAAGTTTTTTTTTTTACTTAAGTTCAATGTTGCTGACTGCGGAGTCCGCGATGCATCGGACGTCGGCAGCAGAGATAGCAGCATCTCGTATCAGGAAGAGTGCGCGCTTGGCATTTTGGAACCTAGGGCTCGCTGGTGTTGAGTGTGCAGCTGTAGGTGTGAATTTTGAGATTTTGGTCATTTTCACTGCGTGACCAACAAGTGAATGTGATTAACATGTGCACTGTGAGCTGATGGTTTGCTGTTTCCGGCCCCACTTAGCTGGTGGTTGAATTGTTTTAGTTCGCTGGAATCTGGCGTAACCCGTTTCTTAGATGAATTGGCCGTTAGTAACTAGCACGCATGCCGCAGTGAATGAAGTTTTCATTGGACGTTAATCAAGAATCAGTTGTTGCCCCAACTGATTTCGACTGCTGTTGTTATGTTCTTGTGTCTCGAGTCTAATACTGGATTGTTTCACGTAAACCTTCGAGTTGGAGTTCGGTTTGATATAAACTACATGTACGGATGTTGGTCGATTGTACAGCCAGGCCGGCCGGGATGGCCGAGCGGTTCTAGGCGCCACAGTCTGGAACCGTGAGATCGCCACGGTCGCAGGTTCGAATCCTGGATGTGTGTGATGTCCTTAGATCAATTAGGTTTAAGTAGTTCTAAGTTCTAGGGGACCGATGACCTCAGAAGTTAGGTCCCATACTGCTCAGAGCCATTTGAACCATTTGTACAGCCAAAATTAAGTAGTAATCAATCCGCATATGTAACGCAGAAGCGGCGGACGTTTAATACCAGCCAGGTTTGAGCAGCTTTTCCTGGGCTGCAAGCCCGGAACCACCGAAGTTTGTTATCAAAGAGAAGCTACCTTTCCGAAATGTTTTATTTTTTAGATCGTGTTACGTAGTTGTCAGCCTCCTTAATCATTCTTTATTTCTTTTTTAAATATTGGATTTATTACCATTAAGCTGTACTTTAAAAAGCTCTGGTTTTTTAAGAGTGGTATTTTAACGGTTGATAAGCTGCTTTTAAATTCGTAAGCTTTTGAGTTGGATTGATTGAGAACCTCGTTTTTACAGTTGTTGATGCGTATCATCTCGTTTCTTCTTATGAGACTACGTGGCTTAATTTCAGATGTTTAAGTTGTTAGTTACTTGTACTTAAGTTCAATTTTCGAAACTGGAATTGGGATTTGTTATGTATTGCAGAAGTTGTTATTTAAAAAGATGTATCAGTTATTGCAATCTATAACTCAGTCAGTCAGTTTCAGCCTTATACCCTACTCCCCGGTATCACCACACTCGTTACAGGTAACTTTGCACTTCATTTGTCAACAATGCTACGGTGGGGATGCCACATTTCTATGCCCGGCTCGATCACCAGATGCGACACCAATGGACTTTTCTGGGCGCGTGTGAAAAGCCTAGTTTACGACACTCAGGTCGAACTAGTTCAAAAAATGGCTCTGAGCACTATGGGACTCAACTGCTGTGGTCATCAGTCCCCTAGAACTTAGAACTACTTAAACCTAACTAACCTAAGGACATCACACACATCCATGCCCGAGGCAGGATTCGAACCGACGACCGTAGCAGGTCGAAATAGTTGCTAGGATTGTAGCATCCCGGAAGTACTACGCCGAACTGCTGAGATTCTAGAGCCCATAGGATGGTTCGTGATTATGGTGGTCGACTTTCTGGAAGTACCTGTAAGGGAACAGTTCCGCATTTGTTATGTGCTGTACTGAACGCTAGCAAAACAGACTGAAGAGACAGTGATAAAAGTGTATGTGTCTCGTCTGATGGTTTGTCTCTGTAACAAGCCACTGCGAACCGGAAGCAAAGTAAGGACAGGAAATAAGGAAAGAAACCTCTTTTTAAAAATCAGATACTAGATTTAGACGGGTCTCAAGCCAGGATACATAATCATTCAGGGAGAATAAACACAAAATTAACGAAAAGCCATAAGATTATAATATGGAGTTGTGGTATTGGAAACATAGAAAACAACTAACATTACGAGGAAATGAAGCTGTTACTTGATTCTAGCTGGTAGATACGAAGGAAGAAAGAATCAATAAAAATGTAGCATTAGAAATTTCTTCATGATTCAGGCAGCGTTTCATTAGGACAGTCATACAATTCCAAAATGTTGATTTCAAAATCGAAAGTTGCTTGTATCTAGAACACTTGACTAAGTTGGTGGTAGGCATCTGAGAGCCGACATCACATAAACGATATTTCGAATGCTTTGTTCCATGTGGCGCCACCAATAGAGGCAAAAGTATAATCTTGTATACAAATAACTTGTAGCGCGCACGTTACTGTACACAAAATACAATAAATCTTCACTTATTTCTATATACCTACTGTCTGAATATTTAACCGGAATACACTCTGGAGGTAGCAGGGACAAAATGTCCATCTTGCTGTTGAAGATGGCGTAATATTCAAGGTCAGAAACAAAGTGGGGAAGTTTTGTTTTTTCTGTGTATAAAAGCAGCCACATACCATCCAACGAACATGACATGATGTGCGCTAAGTAAAAAACTGGCAACAGAAAAAAAGAGCACAGAAAATATGTCGCAAACAGCGCCAATAATTGCTTAAAAGTCCTGTAACATACAATAAATAAGATTAAAAAAACACTGATGATGGTGATATTTATCGCCGAAACTAGTTTGGGATTATAAGGTAATAAACGAATAACGAGGTGTTTTGCATCAAGGCGGACTATATTTCTGATATTACTGTTTATCAATGGTACTAAAAATACAGCAGTGGAGTTCAGCCCAGTTAACAGATGCTGAATTCAGTGGGATGTGAGACACTAAATGTAGTATGTGTTTCTTCTTAGTGAAGCTACAGAGGCCGAGACAAAGAGATTCTAAAGTTGACACAGAACAGAAGATAAAGAGAAATTTTTCAGTTTTCAGTATCGAACGTAAATTGTTAGAAATGTTTTGTGGAGGTTGTTAATGTGTAGCCTCAGTGGAAAGTAAACGTTCCCGAAGAACGGAACAGCCACAGAAGAATGTTGAAGTTGTCACCCAGCCATGCTACTGTTGCCCTCCTCCATTTTTTTTAAAAAAAAAGAAAAAGAAAAAGAAGAAAGGTCCAGTTACCTTATGATGGTGGGGCTTCAATGAACAGATCAAAAAATAATTACCAAGTACTGAAAATAACAGTGGAGATCATAAATAAAAGGCAAATAAAAGAAATACTGACGATACGACACTTTCTCACGTATGAAGGGCTTGGCTACTAAAAATAGATTTACGAAGGTTTAGTAAGGGTGGACAAAAATATGGAGACAAATACAAGTACCATGCTTAATACAGAGTGCGAAAACCGTTGTTATTCAAAATAGCTTCAATTAGGAACTGATAAATACAGGTCTAGTATGGTTTTCGATGGAATCTTAAACCATTCTACCTGCAAAATAGTGGGAAGATGAAGTAACGATAACGGAGGTGGATAACGATCACGCGGCATTCTCTGCAAAGTAGGTCACGAAGGTTGAAAAACATTGAGATGTGGTGACTGTAGTGGCCATAGAAAATGCGACAGTTCTTCTTCCCGCTCATAAAACCAGTCTTGGACGATGAGAGTTCTGCCAACAGGGTCCGATAGTTTTGGAACGTAGCGTCATCGTTGGGAAACACTCACTGTACGATGCAATGGGCATGATCAGGCAAAATGGTCACAAAATCCTTGACAGTAATTCGACCTTGTAGAGTAACCATGGGACCCACGGAATACCACGATATAGCTGCCCAAATTGTCACTGAAGCCTCGTCATGACTCACTCTCCCTGAAGCACGACTCACCCGAGCAAATTGCTTTCTTCCGTTACTCCACAGTCCAGGCTTCATGGTTTCACCACCATGTTTTCCTGTTATGGGCGTTTGAGTCGCTTATGAGTGGTTTTGGAATTCCAGCTCGCACTGGAGTTTCCTTCTTATTGCTTTGGCGCTGACAGTGTTCGTGATTGAGACTGTCTACTCTCCAGTGACTTTTACAGGTGTCTTTCTCCTATTTTTCGTCACAGTCCTCTACGGTGGACGCCTGTCATAATCACTCAAGACACAATTTTGTCTGCGTTGTGACTTAACGTGTGATATTTTATCGCTTTCCACCTCAGGTGCAGTGCTTCCTGAAAGACCAAACACTTCGGCTACCCTGGCTACGGAATCATCTGTCATACGGGCACCAATAATTTATCCACGTTCAAATGATCTTAGCTGCAAAGTAATGGACTCACAATCACACACAGAACACACTTCTGATTACGAGTGACGCCTTAGCATATTGAGGACACTGCACAGGTGCCGTCAATGGTCAAACCCAACGGTGCAACCTGAAGACGAGGCTAGCATCCGCATTATTGTTCAAGCATACTTTTCTCGCAATGATTCCATATTTTTGTCCAATCCGTGTAGGCTCCAACATCACTGCGGAAACAAAGAGAAACATAAGGTAGACCAGCGTGGAGAGCTGCAGCAAACCAACTCTTGGACTGAAGACAACGACAGCAACAACAACTTCCCTGATAAATCTTCTGTTGTGTGGTTGTGGTCCTCAAAACTCTGCTGTTCCTAAAGTTTCGGCCATAACTGCGCTGGACGTCTTCAGAGACTTGCCAGCTGAGGGTCAGACGTCAGAGGGGTACATCAACACTGTGAAAAAAGGGTGTGCTACAAATTTACACGTGATCGGCAGAGATCATCTTTTTCATAGATAAAAATTTAATATTGAACTGTCGTTCGTCAAAGATAAAACTTATCTTTAGATTCTGTTGAGCTACCTTCCATACATCACAAAGATTTATGACCTATTCTTTCCTCTTAATATTGTTCCCATGTTTATATATTTCACCATAACAAGAAAGTGGTATCATTAAAATTCTTGTCGACAGGACCAAGAGAATTTGCGCTCCGGAACATCTGGACACCGAATTGAAACATTTGAAGCAAGCGTTCATAGGAACAAATAAAGAAGGAGTTCTGAAGCAAGTATTACTGGGTCAAATTACAAGGCTAAAACAACAATGGAGGAACATAGTTTCTCTCTCCTTTGTTAAAAAAGTGATCAAGCCCTCAAACCTGCAAAAGGATACAAGGCCTTCTTGTAGGGGTGGGATGTATAAAACTGCGAGTACTTGTAGTAAGGTCTACATTATAACTACGAACAGAAGCTTGAATATACGGTTGAAAAAAACATAAAAGTCTCTGCTGACTACGGAAAGAAGAAACACCAGCCGTCGAAGAAAATCTGCGGTAAGAAAATCATGAAATTGTACGAAACCGAAATTTTGTCTGCTGTGACCGACTACTATCAATGGCTGCATAGAAAACAATTAAAATATATAAACATGTGGATAATTTTAACAGAAAAGAAGAAGCCATTAAAAGCAGTGCATGTGGACAGAAGCTCTCCAGTCTTAATAGACATATTCTATCTTTGGCAAATGATAGTTCTACGGTTATGTTTTTATCTCCGAGGAACATTGTAATGTTGTTGTATTAATTTGTTATGAAAATGGTGCTGATAGACAATAAAAGTGGATTAAAAGCTGTGAGCTGTCTGGGGAAGTTAACCTTGCATTACTGAGCAACTGTTTCACCAGGTATCCAGTCTAGCTTACCAAATTCCCAACCAGGCTAACATTAATTATAATCTCTTAATCGTCATACGACAACTGGTGATATATATACAGGGTGAGTCACCTAACATTTCCGCTGGATATATTTCGTAAACCACATCAAATACTGACGAATCGATTCCACAGACCGAACGTGCGGAGAGGGGCTAGTGTAATTGGTTAATACAAACCATAAAAAAATGCACGGAAGTATGTTTTTTTAACACAAACCTACGTTTTTTTTAATGGAACCCCGTTAGTTTTGTTAGCACATCTGAACATATAAACAAATACGTAATCAGTACCGTTTGTTGCATTGTAAAATGTTAATTACATCCAGAGATATTTTAACCTAAAGTTGACGTTTGAGTACCACTCCTCCGCTGTTCGATCGTGTGTATCGGAGAGCACCGAATTACGTAGGGATCCAAAGGGAACGGTGATGGACCTTAGGTACAGAAGAGACTGGAACAGCACATTACGTCCACATGTCACTGACGCACATGTACATTACCATGGGGGGTGAGGTACACGTACACACGTGGTTTCCGTTTTCAATTACGGAGTGGAATAGAGTGTGTCCCGACATGTCAGGGCAATAGATGTTCGATGTGGTGGCCATCATTTCCTGCTCACAACTGCAATCTCTGGCGTAATGAATGTCGTACACGCCGCAGTACATCTGGTGTAAAGTCGCCGCAGGCTGCCACAATACGTTGTTTCATATCCTCTGGGGTTGTAGGTACATCACAGTACACATTCTCCTTTAACGTAACCCACAGAAAGAAGTCCAGAGGTGTAAGATCAGGAGAACGGGCTGGCCAATTTATGCGTCCTCCACGTCCTATGAAACGCCCGTCGAACATCCTGTCAAGCGTCAGCCTAGTGTTAATTGCAGAATGTGCAGGTGCACCATCATGCTGATACCACATACGTCGACGAGTTTCCAGTGGGATATTTTCGAGCAACGTTGGCAGATCATTCTGAGAAACGAGATGTATGTTGCAGCTGTTTGGGCCCCTGCAATGAAGTGACGACCAATGAGGTGGTCGCCAATGATTCCGCACCATTCATTTATAGTGCACGGTCGCTGTCGCTCTACCTGTCTGAGCCAGCGAGGATTGTCCACGGACCAGTAACGCATGTTCCGTAGATTCACTGCCCTGTGGTCTGTGAAACCCGCTTCATCGGTAAACAGGTAGAACTGCAACGCATTCTCTGTTAATGCCCATTGACAGAATTGAACTCGATGATTAAAGTCATCACCATGTAATTGCTTATGTAGCGGCACATGTAACGGGTGAAAGCGGTGACGATGCAATATGCGCATGACACTACTTTGACTCAGTCCACCGGCTCTCGCAATGTCCCGTGTAGCCGGCCGCAGTGGTCTAGCGGTTCTAGGCGCTCAGTCCGGAACCGCGCGACTGCTACGGTCGCAGGTTCGAATCCTGCCTCGGGCATGGATGTGTGTGATGACCTTACGTTAGTTAGGTTTAAGTAGTTCTAAGTTCTAGGGGACTGATGACCACAGATGTTAAGTCCCATAGTGCTCAGAGCCATTTTTTCCATTTTTTTTTTTTTTTTTGTCCCGTGTACTCATGTGTGGATTCATGACAACAGCAGCTAACATAACAACTGCACCCGCTTCTCCTGTGACGGACCTGTTACGGACCCGTTTGCGTGCTACGACCATACCTGTTGCATACAGTTGGCGGTAGATGTTTTGCAATGTGCGGCACATTGGATGCTCCCTGTCCGGGTACCGTTCTGCATACACCCTGCAGGCTTCAGCTGCATTTCGTCGACACTCGCCATAGATGAGTATAATCTCCGCCTTTTCAGAATTCGAATACACCATGGTCACAGTTCCTACAACACTACACTATCACAGACGTCTGGTAACACGGTGTACTACACTTGGTCTGCGTGCGGAGACGAATGCAGAATAACAATAGCAGCAAGCGCTACATGCGGACACTGCGGCAGCTTAGACCAAACCACAACAGTGCACTACAGCCACACTCGTAAACACGGTCGTCATCGTAAACATGTCCCTGCAGATGCTGCTCGCCGACCGTGGCCCGTGTTTGTTACAACACGCAACTGAACGTCGGAGGTTTCAAGCGTCAACTTTAGGTTACAATATCTCCGGATGTAATTAACATTTTACAATGCAACAAACGACACTGATTACGTATTTGTTGATATGTTCAGATGTGCTAACAAAACTAACGTGGTTCCATTTTAAAAAACGTAGTTTTGTGTTAAAAACATACTTCCGTGCATTTTTGTATGGTTTGTATTAAACAATTACACTAGCCCCTCTCCTCACGCTCGGTCTGTGGAATCGGTTCGTCAGTATTTGATGTGATTTACGAAATATATCCAGCGGTAACGTTAGGTGACTCACCCTATATATATATATATATATATATATATATATATATATATATATATATATATATATAAGTCTCTGCTGACGACATATTGAAACACGTATGTAACGCAGCAGCGATGGCGAGGCATTGTAGCATCTGTGACCAGAGAGTATGCGCTTGACCGCGCGAGTGTTGCGAGCGGTTCTCAGTCAGCAGTCTGTCGTTGCGAGTCGGTCAAGGTAGTCGTTGCGAGTCTGTCAGTAGCAGTCGTTGCGAGTCTGTAGCTCTGTCTAGTTGAGAGCAGTAGTCAGTCTGTAGTCGTCATGGAGACCGGTCGGTCAGTAGTATCAGCCCAGTGCGGTTGTGTGATGTAGGTGGTCGGCAACACTGGTCAAGATGGTGAATAAGGTATACCATTAATTAATATAATCATTAGATAATGTAAAAAATTTATTTATTGTAATTATTCTCCAACAAGTTCCCCAATAATAATTTTTATTTCAAAAGCATTTTTTTCAAAAATTTAATTTTTTATTGAACTGAAGATCTCGTTGCACTTCCCATTTCATTCCACTTCTTTTGAAGAAAAATTTCACTAGAATCACAAAAAAAAAAAAGGAGAATATTATTATTTGCAATGCAGTCCCTCCAAGCGGTGCGCAACAACAAGAGCAGATATGTGACATCCATTTATTCTGAGGTAAGACTTTAATTCTGTTTGTTTTACACAGGGCCAAAGACCGATATTTCGGTTTAATTAAATTTTCTTATCACTGAATGGACTTTAATTTTTCATCAGGAATTTATATTTGAGTCAGATTGCGAATTTCACATTTTTGTTGCCATTGTCAGTACATTTCATTGTGGGCAGGTTACGCATAGAGCAATGTCAATTAGCATTTCTAATTAGTATCGTCTTTTCTTTAAAAATTTTGTGGGGAGTTTACACTCGGCTCCCATTTCTATTAAGTATTGCTATATTTTCTTAAAAAATTGCGGTGGGGAGGTTACACTTGGCGACCCTGCCAGGATCGTATTTCGTTGAGAGTCTTTTGAACAACAGTCAGGTATCTGCTCTTATTTGCTTAAGTATAATTAGGATTTGGCGCTACGCTTTTATTAATCTTGTGACTTTCTCTCTACAGGTCAACGGCAATTTGTTGCTTTGTTGTATTTGTGTGTTGCTTTTGCATTGTGTTGATTTGTTTTGTGAAAAATTTTGACTATTGTAAAAATGCCGCGAAAGACTGTGAATAGTGTATCGCGAAGTATTGTGAATGAAATTACCGACTTAAACAACGTGACCGATAGTAATTGTGATACGCAACGTAATGGTGACAATCCTGCGTTCACTAACAATCAGTGCATTCCAACCACTAATGATGACTTTTGTCTTAATGATGAACAAACGAACTCAATTGTCTCGTCTGTTAATTTGACGACAATTGATGACGCGGGACGCTCTATAGTAATGAGCGCTGCCGAGCTTAACACACCCGATTTAGAAAATCCAAGTAATATACAGACAAATTTGTCTAATGAAAATGAACAGGATACACAAAGTACGACGGATTTATTTAATTCCGAAATAGTGAGTGACAGTGTAGGTCCGACTGATAATCCTTTTTGTAAATTGCAGAATGACCAAATGGTCACACAAAGCGCGACAATTCCAGGTACACAATCAAACAGCACAGATAATGGAGTAGGTAATGTTACTTTGGATCAATTTATAGCAATAATGCTACAGTTTAAGAACGAACAGAACGAAAAACAAGACAACCTTAGTGAGCAGAATAAACAGTTAAATGAAAAACTTGACAATAATAACGAAAATCTCAAACAACTTAATAAAAAATTAGACGACAATTCCAGACAGCTTAGTGAACAAATTCGAGACGTTGCCGCGCAGTGCCATGACACTAAGGAACAGTTGCGCGTGGAAATTGAGGCTTGTTCACAAAAAAATAGCGAAGAAATAAAGTCTGTTGCGCAAGAATTAAGGGAAATGCAAACAGCCGCGACAGATACACTCAGAGACGAAATTAGCGGAGTCGCTAATCAATGCTCTGAAAAAGCTGCACAATTACGGGACGAGTTTAGAGCAATGACGGTAGAACTTTCGCGCACTATGGACGCAAAGATAGACACGAAATTCGAACAGCAGAACACTCAGATTAACGAGCGCTTTAATCAGCACATACAGAACAGTGATACGCGTTTCCGCAGATTTATTCAGGATCAAAACAAAGTCAAACGTCAGGTTATGGAAACAATCACTGCACAAAGACAAGAGGACAAACGTAAAATATTCGCGAAAGCGAAGACGTATGTAGACAATAATATTACTACAGTGTCTGACAAAATTAATACCATAGAACAATTGAACGCGGAATTACGGGATGAAATTTCTGACCTTAAATCAAAAACAGATACACACACAGTAAATATTCAAACAGTGACAGATAGATTCGAACAATTAGATCTAACACAGGATTGTGATGTTATCAAAGGTGATGTTAAAAAACTGAGCGAAACTACGCGCAAGTTGCAAAAACAGATTAATGCGTCTGATTCTAAAACCGATGATCAGGTTAAAATACTGACTGAAAAATGTGATGAATTGGCCAGTCGTATTGATGCTATCGAAAATACTAATGACAATAAATCAGACGATACTGCACCGGTTTCATTTATCCAAACGCCTGAATTTCAAAATTTACAGCAGACAATTAATGAGATCGATTCATCTAACAACACGTTACGTAGGAAGTTATCAAATTTACAACAAGAAGTAACAGAAATGAAAAACACTTCTGTTAATAACATACCGCAACAGACGCCACTTTATGAACATGTGTCGGACTTACGCAGCGCGTATAATGTGAGCAATTTACAGAGACTACGAGACGTAAAATCCGAAAAGCCACGCGACTTAAAATCTGAAAAGCTATGCAGCTGGAAATCCGAAATGACACAGACAAACAGACTTTCACACAAACCTGAACGTGTTCTCAAATTCAGTGACGAGAGCGTTGATAATAAGCAATTTGCATTGGTAAGAAAATGTAAGGAATTTAATAATGGCAGAACACAGATACACGATTTGCGCTGTATACGACAATTTGTTTTTATGCTTTCACCGCTATTGCGTGTAATGAAAAAACTAGCTTTGAAGCAGATGCGACAATTTATTTTTGTATTTACAACAGCATTGCCTATAATGCAGAAACTAGAATTAACATGGATACAACTATTTGCTTTTGAATTTATACCGCAATTGCCTGTAACGCAAAAGCCAAAATCTATTTGCAGTGCGTAAATGACCTCAGGGGATTCATTACGCTTTAATGAATATGTGCCGTAGCGAGCATAGGGCCCCGAGCTGTAGTAGTGCTGTTTCATCTTTAGTTTTCTGCACTGCTTCCTTCTCTTCTACTATCCTTTATATCTATCTAAACTGCTCTTTAACTATTGCTCTTTGTAGAATTAAGAAACATGTAATGTAAACCGGATACGACAAATATTTTACCGAATGTGACAATTTTCAGTAGGCACTCCCGTAATGACAGCTACCGCCGTAAATTTAATAACAGATAAAGTCGTAATCATCAGTATGTGTAAAATTATCAGCAATAGGAACCATAATTTTGTAACAATAGATGTTTTTCACCACAACAGCATGAAAGTAAGCCGTTTAGCATACCTAACCAACAATGCAGTCTACAAGGTCAACCAAACTTTAATGTTTCGCCGCGTGCACGTATAGTCCCTGGTATAACAAATAGTAACGCATGGCAGCAAAAAAAATAACTACGTACAGACAACACACCATTTCAATTCCTATCGTAATGCACCGTATAGGAATGACTATTACGACAGACGTAAAAATAATGAGGACAATTTTCAGCGAACATCTAACAACAGTCGGTCATACCAACAGCAAAATCATACGCAAGAGCATATTCTCATGAATGAACCCGACAGTAGGTACCATCCAGAGCGTAACACGCCTGGAAGAAGTAATAGGACAGTTCAAATAGTCGAAATGCCACAGAATCCTCCTAATAATAATAACACGTCAGATAGAATCTGACTAAATACTGCACAGGACGCATCTTCTAATAACACAAGCACTACCTTAGACACGCAAAATGTTGTTCACGAAAATGTAATTACTTTTGACGACATCAGAGACACTCTTTTACAGGAAAGACCAGTTATTCAGAAAACCATTTCACATCCTGTTATCGAAATTAAAATTGGTTCATCGAAATTCTCAGCAGTAATTGATTCCGGATCACCTATATCAGTAATAAATGAGGAGACTTTTAATGAGTGCAACAAAGAGAATACTTATCCGACATTACCTTTAGGCAAAACAAAAGTGAAAGGAGCAGTATCGAGTAAAGGTGTAGACGTTAAATTACAAACGCATTTATCATTTTGTATTGGAGGTCATACTTTTCACTCTAATTTTTGGATTGTGCCTTTATTGACAACAGACGTTATTTTAGGCACGAATTTTCTGGTACAACACGACGCAGTCATTGATTTTCAGAATTCTTATTTAATGTTAAAGGATGAAAATGTACAACTTGCTTTAGAATTTCAGCACTCATTATCTACGGAAGAACAAACAATTAACCGCACAGAGGTCATTTCCGCAACACGTGACATAGACTGTAATCCCACATTGTTAACGGATACGTACGTACACAACTATAATACTCCAGACGAAATGGACTACGACGTAATACAAATGATTTCCGATAAAGTTAAAGAGAGTAGTGCAATTACAGACGACGAACGAACGCAATTACACAAAATTCTTTTACAGCAAGCTCCAGTTTTTGACAACATTCCTGGTACTATGTCCGGCTTTATGTATGAATTTCAAGTCAAACCGCACGACACATTTAAAGCAAAGCATTATCCTATTCCATACATTCACAGAGAACAGGTTAAAAAAGAATTGCAGGATATGCTCGACCAAGGAATTATAGAACCAGCAGTTAGTCCGTACATAAACCCACTACATATTGTTAAGAAAAAAGATGGCTCACTTCGCCTTGTACTTGATTCACGTCACATTAATGACATTATTATTAATGAAACAGACCGACCACAGACATTAGAGGAACTTTTACAGAAATTTCACGGCACTGCTATTTATTCCACATTAGATTTGAAATCGGGATTTTGGCAAATTCAACTTCATCCGAATTGTAGAAAATATACAGCTTTTCTCTGTTTTGGCGACTGTTATCAATTTTGCAAATTACCATTCGGCTTAACTATTTCTTCTGCAGCTTTTATTCGCGGCTTGAACACAATACTTCCGACAGAACTTAAAGACAGAATTACGACGTATGTAGACGACATTCTTATCGCAGAAGCTAACTGGTCTGAACACAATCTGATTCTTGAACAACTGTTACAAACTTTCCATGCACAAGGACTTACAGTTAACCTCAGTAAATCGCATTTTGGCAAAACTTCTATAAAATTTCTTGGACACGTAATTTCAGCAGAAGGCATTACGCCTGATCCGGAAAAACTTCAAGCTCTACGTGACATTAGTGTTCCTACGACGAAGAAACAACTACGCAGTTTTTTGGGCTTAATTAACTTTTTTCGCAAATTTATTCATCATTCTGCTTTAGACACGCCTAGACTATGCCAATTAACAGGTAAAAACAGTATTTGGTCTTGGGATAAGCAAGCACACTCTGAATTCATGAACCTGAAACATGCTTTGTTGAATGCACCACTTTTATCGCACCCAGATCTTACGAGAAATTTTTCCATTGCTACCGACAGTTCCAACACCGCTTTAGGCGTACACATTTTCCAGGGAATAGAAGAAGATGGTTCTATAGTAATTAAAAAACATTGCATTTGCAAGTCGCATTTTGTCACCTGCTGAACGAAATTATTCTGTTACAGAATTGGAAACATTATGTGTTGTATGGGCTTTCACGAGATTTCGGCACTTTCTTTATGGCAGACATACCACCGTTTACACAGACCATAGAGCTATACAATTTTTACTCTCGGCTAAATTTACTCACGATAGATTAAGCAGATGGAAACTTTATTTGCAAGAATTTAATTTTACGATTGTTCACATTCCCGGCACGCAAAATGTTATAGCAGACGCACTATCGCGTTCTCTCGGCAACAATCAGCAAGACGTAGCAACCAACTTCTGCAAAACAAATTTCAGTGTCATGTACATTCAGCAAGTTGCATTTGAAAATTTTATTTCATCGTCATTACAGGACATAGCACAAGAGTAAAATAAAGACAATGTGTGGAAAGAAATTAAACACCTTTGGCAAGATAGAAATAATGTTACGATTAGGAACCACTACACAGTACGCAATGACATTCTGTTTCGCCGCTCTCATCCTGACAGCAACAATTGGTTATTATGCATACCTGACGAACTGGTTAACAAATTAATTTGGTACACTCATTTAAGTTACGCACATTACGGAGCACGAAAATGTTTTCTTATACTGAGACAGAACTCTTATTTTACTAACATGGAAAAACGTATACGACGAGTTTTAGCGTCTTGTAAAATTTGCCAGAAAGCTAAATCAGACACCACTTCACATATTCCTCCTTTATATCCCATTATACCTGTTAAGTTAAGACACATGGCCGCAGTAGATATTTTTGGTCCGATTCCCAGAACTAACAGAGGTTTTTGCTACATATTTGTCGCTGTTGAGCTCACTTCAAAATTTGTTACTTTCACTCCGTTACGCAAAGCCACTGCCAAAACTGTTTCAAATGCATTTGTAAAACATTTTCTATTTCATGTAGGGCATGTAATGAAAGTAATTTCTGACAATGGATCTCAATTTCGTAGTAGCGTATGGACACGCATGTTACGAGCCAGAAACATTTCTCCGATCTATATATCCAAGTACCACGCTTCTTCGAACCCTTGTGAAAGATTAATGAAAGAAATTGGTAAGCTGTGCCGAATATACTGCCACAAAAGACATATTGATTGGGATACACACATACTCTCATTCCAAGATGTAATTAATTCCATTCCAAATGAATCCACTATGCTATCTCCGACTGTTATACTGAAAAACGTTGAACCACCGAACAAAATTAAAGAATTAATAGAATTTCCCAAAAGTCGTCGCCTACGACACCACGAAATAATTGACATTGCGCTGAAGAACATCAAACGTGCCGCAGAGCGCCGGAGAAGACAGCAAAAACAGGTTTGTACACGCCGCGTCTTTCACGTTGGACAGAAGATACTAGTACGTACACACTATTTATCCAGCAAATTAAAAGGTAAGTGCAGTAAATTTGAACTTCTATACGCAGGTCCATATCGGATTCGCAGCATCCCTCACCCCAATGTTGTACACGTCGAAACTTTGAGAACCAGAAAATCGAAAGGCAATCACCATATCTCAAACATTAAACCGTTTATTGAATGAAGACACTTTATGATTCAACACACTATGATGTCATTTACTAATGCAATTAATTCACCTGACTAATTACTGATGATTATCGTATTTTTTCTTGGCAAGTGCCCGGCAAGGTAAGGTTAGCAGGTCGCTTTTCTTGTCGTTACACATCAGACCGTGCACATTTTCCACTTTTTTTGTGTATATGATTGTACTCCAGTTTTGTTTATATGCACTGTGAAATAGTTAAGATATAACACACACCAGTCGACTTTGACATTTTTTTTGCCTTATGACATCTCAACATCGTGACTGTTTCACATTTTTTTTTTTTGCTACTGCATTGTATTATTCTGTGTACATTTTTGCATCTGAACACTGTCAACGTCTTTAACATATTACGTTTTCTGTCATGTTATGCTGTATGGTTAATTATGTTACCATAAACCAGTCATTATCTAGTGGGTATATGATTTAAATGCAGGACATTAATCTTTGTTCATCAATTTCAGAAAGGAATGATGATTCTAAGAAATAAATTTAACATAAATGGGAATTTCACCTACGGAATAAACGAAAGGAGATGCAATAACTTTATGAGGAAGAGTAAATGGATCAGGATTAACAAACATTAACAAGAATATACAATACTCATCACAGAATAGCAGTCTTAACTAACTTTTTCTTTCAGAATACAAGGTGATTGATGCAGGCTGTCAGACTGAACTACACATCTTAGTTTTAGTGATGAAATATGCTAGAGATAAGGAATAATTGTATAATGAGTAATGAAGTGATTTTTTGCAGATGATAATGAATACTGATGAATAATGATGAAGGATATGGTATTATGAATAATGAAGTTTTTCTTTACAGGTGATGATAATGGTGAAGTTATGATGATATGGATAATGAAGTTTTCTTTACAGATGAGGATAATGTTGAAGTTATGTATTTATGTTATGTAGTTATTTAAGTATTTGTTGCAGTTTGCTTTGACAGCAGGTGTTATATTGCATAGTAGGATGACGGAAAGTTTTGGAAAGGACAGCTATGGAACACATTTTTATACACATTTCACTACCTGTTAATTCGAAGTTCACTACTTTTCAGCATAGTATGCGTTTCTTCTTTCAGGTCAATAATCCATTTTGTATTTTTTCCAGGAGAAGCTTTTCATGATACTTGCTAAACCTGTTACTTATTATACCTGTTCTAGTACTTGCATTTTTATATTTTTACCCATTTTGGTCTATCGTTTATAAATGTGATCACATGTACTGCCTTGTTACATAATCTTGCTACAGCTGACTCATGACGAATGACGTTACCTATCCTCATTTGCTGCAATAGGTCAAAAGCAAATAGTGTTATGTATCAGCAATTAATTATCGATCCCAACGCAATGCATTGCTACCAAAAAAATGTATTACCAGTCCCACATAATGTCACTAGTTTATGATAATTCTGAATAATACTGATCAACTCTGAATAGCATGTCACTTGAGTAATGACCTCTTAATGAGACTATATTCAAAATAATGCTTTGTCACTAGCTAATAACTGCCACTGTTTATTGTAATGATACTACTTATAATGCCTGTGATTACTAATGATTTGACTGTAATTAACTGATTTTAATAATGACTTTGTAATGATCTGAATACTACTGAAGGAGGAACACTGTTTATTGTAATGATACTACTTATAAAGCCTGTGATTATTAATGATTTGACTGTAATTAACTGATTTTTAATAATGACTTCGTAATAATCTGAATAATACTGAATGATGATTCTATTCAATACTTGCTGGCCACTGAGTGCCAATAATTAATGTCACTTGAAGAATTGTTATTAATTATGCCATTAATTAGCCCTTTTTTTCCCATGTTGAGTTGTCATGTTTTGGTTAATGGCTAATGAGTGCCAATAATTTGTATCACTCAATGTATTATGTTAATGCTAGGCCAATAATTGACTCTCCTTTTCAATTAAGGCTTCTGATGAACATTATTCTGTCTTACTAAATATACTTTGTAACTGGCCAAGGACCGCCACTGTTTATTGTAATACGATTACCCATGATAACAGCTAGTGATTCTTAATAGATTGTAATGACACATAATTAATTAACTATGGTACTGTTTAATAATGCTTTGTAATTAATTAAGGCTAATAATTCTTACTATATTGAAATGACAAATGATCAATTAATTAACTGTAATGAGACAAATGATTAATTAACGACAAATGATTAATTAACTGTAATTAGACAAATGATTCATATGATTAATTATCTGTAATTAGACAAATGATTAATTAACTGTAATTAGACAAATGATTAATTAACGACAAATGATTAATTAACTGTAATTAGGAAAAGGCTAATGATTATTGGAATGACAAATGATTAATTAACTGTAATTAGGAGAAGGTTAATGATTCTTATTTATACTCTGTGACAAAAAAGAATGCGATTATTTCATAATGCTTTGTAACCAGGAAAAGAAGGCTACTGATTCTATGTAAAACAATTAATGAACATTTTCTGTAATACTGCATACTTGGTACAGAAATGTTCAATAACTGAGCTATGAATGCCACAAACTACTAATTAAGTCTGTAATTGTCAATATTATGTGACTTGATGTCCTTCACCTCATAAGCTGACTACCCTGAATTACTGCAATGTCCATTTGTCCTGTTTATCCTAGTGATCATGGAGCACTATCTTTGGTTTTGCACTAATTCTACGTTGGTGTGCCTTGTAAGAGTGTGGTGTTGACACGACATGCTGTCCACCACCATGAGCGATGAAGACATTATTATGGTCCCACTGTTTGGTGTACCTAATGTACTGCCGAAATGAAAACATGGAACATTACTACGACAGTTCAGTGTCTTTGCTACACTGATAAATTCTGATGGGAAAAGATCTTCAAGTTGTGTCACTTGGTGTTGTACTTCTGTGGAAAGATATGGACTTTCAGAGCAGCTGTGTGCAATCTAAAGTGCTACAACCATGATGCAATCCTTCCCTTTCCTATCCTGATTCTTGTCACATAAAAAAAAAAAAAAAAAAAAAAAATTTTTTTGGTAACATCATTTATGTTCATAGGTTATACATTTTTCGATTTGTTGAACTCCAATGCGAGTACACTTATGTCACTTGTCAACATAATATTTTTTGCCAGTCTGTTTATTTGTTCTGCATATGCTAAAGAATTTTTTCAGTGCCTGTGCACTTTATCTGTCAAAAAATTTGTACATACTTTTTTCTGATTTGCTACTATGTTTAGTATTCACAATTTGTCTTTGTCTGATATATTTTGTACTTAGTGCGTGTGCACAACATTTACTTTATGTACTACATCTAATTATTCTTGCCAGTCTGTTTATTTGTTCTGCATATGCTAAAGAATTTTTTCAGTGCCTGTGCACTTTATTATCTGTCAAAAAATTTGTATATACTTTTTTCTGATTTGCTACTATGTTTAGTATTCACATTTTGTCTTTGTCTGATATATTTTGTACTTAGTGCGTGTGCACAACATTTAAATATTCTGTAAGTTGTAGGATTTTGTTAATTAAAGAAAAATTTTGCCGCGATTGGCAAGTCCAAATGACTCACCATCGCTGCCAAATTTTTGCCCCCCCAGTGGAGGGTTATGAAACACGTATGTAACGCAGCAGCGATGGCGAGGCATTGTAGCATCTGTGACCAGAGAGTATGCGCTTGACCGCGCGAGTGTTGCGAGCGGTTCTCAGTCAGCAGTCTGTCGTTGCGAGTCGGTCAAGGTAGTCGTTGCGAGTCTGTCAGTAGCAGTCGTTGCGAGTCTGTAGCTCTGTCTAGTTGAGAGCAGTAGTCAGTCTGTAGTCGTCATGGAGACCGGTCGGTCAGTAGTATCAGCCCAGTGCGGTTGTGTGATGTAGGTGGTCGGCAACACTGGTCAAGATGGTGAATAAGGTATACCATTAATTAATATAATCATTAGATAATGTAAAAAATTTATTTATTGTAATTATTCTCCAAGTTCCCCAATAATAATTTTTATTTCAAAAGCATTTTTTCAAAAATTTAATTTTTTATTGAACTGAAGATCTCGTTGCACTTCCCATTTCATTCCACTTCTTTTGAAGAAAAATTTCACTAGAATCACAAAAAAAAAAAGGAGAATATTATTATTTGCAATGCAGTCCCTCCAAGCGGTGCGCAACAACAAGAGCAGATATGTGACATCCATTTATTCTGAGGTAAGACTTTAATTCTGTTTGTTTTACACAGGGCCAAAGACCGATATTTCGGTTTAATTAAATTTTCTTATCACTGAATGGACTTTAATTTTTCATCAGGAATTTATATTTGAGTCAGATTGCGAATTTCACATTTTTGTTGCCATTGTCAGTACATTTCATTGTGGGCAGGTTACGCATAGAGCAATGTCAATTAGCATTTCTAATTAGTATCGTCTTTTCTTTAAAAATTTTGTGGGGAGTTTACACTCGGCTCCCATTTCTATTAAGTATTGCTATATTTTCTTAAAAAATTGCGGTGGGGAGGTTACAATATATATATATATACACTCCTGGAAATGGAAAAAAGAACACATTGACACCGGTGTGTCAGACCCACCATACTTGCTCCGGACACTGCGAGAGGGCTGTACAAGCAATGATCACACGCACGGCACAGCGGACACACCAGGAACCGCGGTGTTGGCCGTCGAATGGCGCTAGCTGCGCAGCATTTGTGCACCGCCGCCGTCAGTGTCGGCCAGTTTGCCGTGGCATACGGAGCTCCATCGCAGTCTTTAACACTGGTAGCATGCCGCGACAGCGTGGACGTGAACCGTATGTGCAGTTGACGGACTTTGAGCGAGGGCGTATAGTGGGCATGCGGGAGGCCGGGTGGGCGTACCGCCGAATTGTTCAACGCGTGGGGCGTGAGGTCTCCACAGTACATCGATGTTGTCGCCAGTGGTCGGCGGAAGGTGCACGTGCCCGTCGACCTGGGACCGGACCGCAGCGACGCACGGATGCACGCCAAGACCGTAGGATCCTACGCAGTGCCGTAGGGGACCGCACCGCCACTTCCCAGCAAATTAGGGACACTGTTGCTCCTGGGGTATCGGCGAGGACCATTCGCAACCGTCTCCACGAAGCTGGGCTACGGTCCCGCACACCGTTAGGCCGTCTTCCGCTCACGCCCCAACATCGTACAGCCCGCCTCCAGTGGTGTCGCGACAGGCGTGAATGGAGGGACGAATGGAGACGTGTCGTCTTCAGCGATGAGAGTCGCTTCTGCCTTGGTGCCAATGATGGTCGTATGCGTGTTTGGCGCCGTGCAGGTGAGCGCCACAATCAGGACTGCCTACGACCGAGGCACACAGGGCCAACATCCGGCATCATGGTGTGGGGAGCGATCTCCTACACTGGCCGTACACCACTGATGATCGTCGAGGGGACACTGAATAGTGCACGGTACATCCAAACCGTCATCGAACCCATCGTTCTACCATTCCTAGACCGGCAAGGGAACTTGCTGTTCCAACAGGACAATGCACGTGCGCATGTATCCCGTGCCACCCAACGTGCTCTAGAAGGTGTAAGTCAACTACCCTGGCCAGCAAGATCTCCGGATCTGTCCCCCATTGAGCATGTTTGGGACTGGATGAAGCGTCGTCTCACGTGGTCTGCACGTCCATCACGAACGCTGGTCCAACTGAGGCGCCAGGTGGAAATGGCATGGCAAGCCGTTCCACAGGACTACATCGAGCATCTCTACGATCGTCTCCATGGGAGAATAGCAGCCTGCATTGCTGCGAAAGGTGGATATACACTGTACTAGTGCCGACATTGTGCATGCTCTGTTGCCTGTGTCTATGTGCCTGTGGTTCTGTCAGTGTGATCATGTGATGTATCTAACCCCAGGAATGTGTCAATAAAGTTTCCCCTTCCTGGGACAATGAATTCACGGTGTTCTTATTTCAATTTCCAGGAGTGTATATATATGTTATCTGCTAAGCGTAGCTACCTGACGTTATATATATATATATATATATATATATATATATATATATATATATATTGCATTTTCGGTGATATGATATGTTTGATAGGCTATGATGTCACGATCAACGAAGCTTTCCAGTCCGGATACATTGGGTACGCCTGTACCACCACGTACAACAGCGACTGTTAACCATCCGTTACCATGAGTAAACGAATCATTGATGTCGATGCTGAAGTTCAGTCTGCAACCACAAAAGACTGCGGGTCCATCTAATAGAGAGTGTGCAGCGACAGATTTGATGGTATTCTTTTTCTTATCGGCGGCAGATGTTGTCATTTCCACGTCTTCAATTGTTTTGTATATTGTCTGCCTCGCCGTCTTTTGTGGTTGCAGACTGAACTTCAGCATCGACATCAATGATTCGTTTACTCATGGTAACGGATGGTTAACAGTCGCTGTTGTACGTGGTGGTACAGGCGTACCCAATGTATGCGGACTGGAAAGAAATAAGTCAGTTTATATTTGGAAATTTATTTTAACATTGATCATTGAAATTTCAGCATATTAAACTTGCTCCATAACTAAACTGGTGCCTTATTTAGGATTGTGAAAATGTGATTTTTTTAATCTTATGGAACACACCAAACAGGGAGCCAAGATTGGGAGACTACATACAACACCTCTTTCATAAAATAACACACGAAGAACGTTGAAACATATCCAAGAGGAAATTAACCGCAACCAACCGATTCAATTTTCACCCAAAGAAGTTACGTTCATAGCACAATCCTGTCCGTCATGAAATTACCACACACTGGTATACTAAATGCATACTAACTCTCTGTGAAATGTTCCCGAAAAGAATAGCTGAGGGCTACTTTGATGCTGACACCACATGCTTCACGTGGTCAACTTGGTTTACACAAAGAGTGTAACTCCATAACAATTTTGATAATTAAAATACATTACATCGAAACGCAATTTACAAAAGAAAAACCTCGAACTGGTTACTATCGTCTTACTATTAACCTGATGGGTCAAACAATTGTATAAGCACGTGGTACTGGTCTCACAAAGTACACCCCACGCATGTTGAACGTAAAGAAAAGTTGCTGTATTGAAAAATATTGTCAAGACGCGATGTTATAATCTCACGCACATTCTCATTTAAGATTGATGATCTTAGTTAGGGTTATTGATCAACATGTGATTCCACTTTACTCACAAAGTAGTGACAAAGCAACTACTGGAAAATATTCTGAACATCACACTCGAAATACACTGCGTTGCAATTTAAGATAACATTAGATATTTTAGAGCTAAACCTGAAATAAAGGTGATTAAATTTTCAGTTAGGCTGAACTTAAGAAATCCATTGTCCTACGGACTTAGCAGAGACGCGCTTAGCCAGAGATCTTACCACTTCAGACGCTCACCATGGACAGACTGAGTGGGCTCCTACCGAGCGTGCTTAACCGATACAAACGGAAGTGACCAGAGAGGCAGCTTCCTATACCAACTTGACAAGGGATGGACAGGACCATACTAAGAATAGAAAACTCTCTGCTTTTAGAAAGCGTAGCTACCTGTTCCGACGTTGGTCCTAGTGATCTCTAGCAGACAGCATGCAGCTAGAAATATATTTGCTCATTCATCCTCTCACACAGAAGGGAAAGGGGGTGACAGTATCTTATCATGCATAGTATATAAAAGAAAGCGGACGTAGGTTCGTCCGCAGCTCGTGGTCGTGCGATAGCTTTCTCGCTTCCCACGCCCGGGTTCCTAGGTTCGATTCCCGGCAGGGTCAGGAATTTTTTCTGCCTCGTGATGATTGGGTGTTGTGTGCTGTCCTTAGGTTAGTTAGGTTTAAGTAGTTCTAAGTTGTAGGGGACTGATGACCTAAGATGTTAAGTCCCATAGTGCTCAGAGCCATTTCAACCATTTTCGATGTAGGTTCTGTATGAGACTGTGTGACATGAATTGCATATAAACTGTGTTTAGTGTAGTAGTGTGACAGATCGTTTTGTTTATGTGTAAAAGTAACACTTTTCACTCCTCAGTCTCCTCCCAGATAGTCAGAAACACCACAGTAAATTTAGAAGAGGAATTTATGCCGTAAATGACAACATATTTAAGAAATTAACATGAAAGGAATCCAACAGAGACCTTTCATAACCCAAACGCTCCGGGAAAAGACAGTGCAGGGAATTTTCTGGCCATGCTAGGATATTCCCAAGCAGGCTTCTCACACCCAACTTGAACCAAAAATGTAAAGAAAAGGCAAAAGGTCACCAGCTACTTGCTAAAACACAATAATTTCAACACAGCTTTAGAATCTACCAATTTCAAAGAGAAAAAAACAATCTGTGACACCTATGTAAAAGATAGTGTAGATCTAAATCGGTCAGCAAGTAAAAACAATGGTTCCTGTGTCATTATCATGAAAACCATTTCTGGTTGTTACCCTTATGGAGTTCACCAGTATTTACTCATTGCAAGAGCCAACTGATCACAGGAAAATTTATGACTGTTAATTAACAAGTAAAATTTATGAAAATAGCAAAGGTGCCACAATAATTAAAAAAAACATGAAAATAATATCAGTATTATAAAGCAGAACATTGCAATGCACAATCTGCAAAGGCAAAAAAAGATAAGACAAAAAACATGTTTTACAAAGTGGTTATCGCAAAAAAATTCTATATCTTATAAAACTAATAATTTGTAGAATTAAAATAACTTTGTGGCACTAATTTAATCAATCTACTATATTTCAGTTAGTTAGCAAACAATGATCACTGTGTCATTATACTGAAACTACAATTAATTATGTGATTGTTACCCTTACGGGGTTCCTCACTATAAATATGCCCCATGCCAAGGCTAATCGATTACAGTCCAATGAGAATGAATAGCTATCTGACTGATAAACGAAGCAATGCCACAGGAATGAATTCACAAAACAAAATATCACAAATCTAATACATCACACAAGAACAAACATTGATCAATAAAACAGCTGTGAAAGTACAATAGTCAACATCTAAAAAAAACACCAATAAATAAAGCACCTGCAAAATACAAGAGTCAAAGTCTAAAAAAAACAATAAATAGAATACCTGCAAAATACAAGAGTCAGTCTAATAAACACCAATAAATCGAACCCCTGCAAACACACGAGTCAGAGTTTCTCTGACAGAAACACACGTATATGCATTGGACTAAGAACTGTATAATCACTGTTCACTGACACACTCAGTAGTTCCACTTTTGCATGGCACAATATAAGGGAAGGGGGGTGGGGGGTGGGGGGAGGTTCGTCGCCACAGCTGTCAGTAGGGATTTTTGTTCATCTGTTGTGTGCAATCCCGTCGTCTCTGCCCTCTCATGAAGTTTCTCTTGGTGGCCCGTGTCACGTACATCTCGATTTGGTTCCATGTTTATGTTGTCAAATTCGTGCAGTATCCTCGTTTGACACGCCTGGTTGATATTTCTGGGCAAGGATGACACTTAATGGCTCTTCTTTGTGCCACCCTCAGCTACCAGCGAACATCGAACTATGATTTACTGTCGCTTGACAGTGGGCATCCGCCAGGAAATGTTGATAGGCGTCGTTGAAGTCTGCCAGTTTCTCTGGAGAGTATGTGTCAAAAGGCTCCACGCCCCTTTTGTTGTTACATTCTTGAGTTATCCTCAATTGGCTCGCCGGTTTGATATTCCTGGGCAAGGATGACACTTAATGGCTCTTCTTTGTGCCACTCTTAGCGACCAGAGAACATCGAACCATGACTTACTGTCATTTGACAGTGGGCATCCGTCATGAAATGTTGATAGGCGTCGTTGAAGTCTGCCAATTTCTCTGGACAGTACCTGTCAAAAGGCTCCACGCTACTTGTGTTGTTAAATTCTTGAGTTATCCTCAATTGGTGCGCCGGTTTGATATTCCTGGGCAAGGATGACACTTAGTGGCTCTTCTTTGTGCCACCCTTAGCAACCAGAGAACATCGAACTATGATTTACTGTCGCTTGACAGTGGGCATCCGCCAGGAAATGTTGATAGTCGTCGTTGACGCCTGCAAGTTTCTCTGGACAGTACCTGTCAAAAGGCTCCACACCCCTTTATCCCCTGTCTTCTGTCATTTCACCGCGGCCGTCTCGTCACGGTCGCGTGCATGTGGTGCGTTGCCAGCAGATGGATTTCCGCGCAGTGGACCGCTCGGCCATCTCAGGTCATCGCCTCCACGAAGGGTCGCACTGGAGCGGCCGGTCATTAGCTCCGGGTGCAAGGGAAAGTGTTTGTCCCGTACCCTTCTTTTGTTGTGACCGCGGTCCCGAAGTGGCCCGGTTGACAGTGTGTCGTGCCGGGAAACCCGCCTGTTTACAACTAGTCCTCCTCCTCGCTGCTCCAACTGTCTCATAAGAGTTGAGCCGGTTCGCTTTCACGTTCACAACTGCATTCACAGAAATTGTTCATCATAGTTATGTGATTACACAATGTCATACATAATACCACTTAGTATTGTCTTTCACTATTTTTAAGAACAAAAGTGAGGGTTAATTTTTTTTAAATAAAAAAGTTAAATGAATCGACAATATAAAAATAAGAGTTAAATGACTTGACAACATAAAAAGTAAAAGTGAAATGACTTGATAGTATAAAAATAAAAATTAAATGAACTGACAATATAGTATCTAAATTCACATCACTAATGTGGTTCACTTGCGTTTTAATAAATCAAATGCTACCTATTAATTCACTAAAATGAATAGGATTATGCCTTGTGCAAGTATAGGTCAGAGCAGCGTAGGGTTCACATGTTATTTACACACACACACACACACACGCACACCTGTTGTCTATACTACAAACTAACTACCCATAAACATGTATTACTCAAAATTCTACTTCAATCCACTACTAGTTAATCCAACAAGCTACTTCAATGCTACTTCAACAGTGTTTATACCAATACAACATTATTCTAATTCGTCCTCTTCTTGATGCTCATGCCATATGTCTTGTCACATGATAAATATGGAGAAACTTTCCTTAAACATACATAGTAAAAAGAACAATGGTTATTTGCACGCCAAAACATTTATACCAGTTGACACACCTGATAAGAGACTCGCAATTATACATTTATCATACTCATATGTTTATACATAGAACAGTAAGACAATTTCATCTAAAATTACGTTATCATAAGAATTAATCACGCAGATGACGCTGAGAGGGGTAAAAATATTTTCATCCTACAGGTTATATTACAGTTTCTTACCCATTTTGCTCCAATTTCGTTCCTTCTTTTAAGTTACCTTTCGCTTCCAAATCAGTTATTTCGCCTGTGGTGCTTATTCTGGATTCATTTCTCATGAATGGCAAAATTGTGGTCTCCTCTATTCTGTAAAACAGTTTCATCTTAACGTATTGAACTTACAACAGACACAAAAGATCCGAATCCTCCTGTAGTTTAAATGAAAATGTTTTGCTTCATCCTTATTACATTAAACCAAGCTTTCCTTCGGTCCCATAATCAAAATTATTTAATCTTCGTCTACCTTCAAGAGGGACATTTCTTCAGTTCAACTCATATAGGCTGCAGTGCATCCCGCACCAGCGAAAACAGTAAGCTGTAATGCTCACAGCATTAGCAAAACACATAAACGTCACTTTTCTGGGACAAGTATTAAAGCAGAATAATTTTTCAGGCTCTGGCTCAACATCAGTCAAGACTACAAAAAGGATCCATATTTCCGTTCTATTCTCCATTTGCTGGAAAACTGCTCGTCATTTGACTGCCATAATACTATTTCAGGGCCACGTAAATTACACAAACCATAACTCTTCTTTCACCTTGAAGGGAATCAATCTACTTACGAAATCCACAGACGGCACTTTACGTACTCAGCTATAAAGAACAAAAAGGATATATCATCAATATTAACATATTAGCGTATATTCGGAAGCCATTGGTTAAACAATCGTATTATCGCATCCTGTTTTCAAGATTCCAAACTTACTCATTCATTTCTCAGAGTTCTCATATCTTAAAATATTCATACAGCACGCATACTATAGTAAGAGATCCTCAATTATACTGACAGATATAGAATAGTAATAGATAGATTGTAGCACTGAAAGCAGAAAATTGGAAACAAGGCTACTAACAGCTGGGGACCTGGGTTTGCCAGACCCATAATACCCACAGATCGGATATTCCCCTGAGTTTTGCATTAATTCAACACAGATCTTGCTTCCCTCAAGAGCGACTCTTTTCAATTTACACAAAAAAACACCATAAACATCACTTCAATCAATCAAATAAAAACATCTTTATCATTATTTTTACCAACATATTATTCAAAATGTATATGTCACAAATGTAAACTAATCAATTCTTTCTCCTCATCGTCCTCTCTACTCCTCACTGTCCTCTCTATATACCCTATGTACTCATTTGCCATGTCGCTCATTTGTTCCGATTGGGCGCCTTCTGTGCTGATAATTTATCATTGTCGGTTTTGTTCATTTCCATTTGCTGGATTATGTCTAGGGTTGGCGGGCCGAATTTCAATATCATGTGGTGCTCCGCCTACAATCCTATTCCCACCGTGTTCATTGTAGTATCGATTCTGGTTGCCGTACCTGTTGCGTTCACAATCCTCTCCACGTCCTCGATTCTTTCCGTTGTTCCACCTGTGTACGCGACTGTTACCCCAGTTTCTATACGGCCGGTCCCGATTATTGTTCCATTTGTGTCGCGACGACCAGTCACGCCGTTGATTAGTACTACTGCTGTCGCGCTGCTGTGCCCCGTAATAACTTTGTGCCTGATTAGGCGGGTATTCTGCTGTATTATATTCCAACTCTTGGAGAAGTGTCTTAAACGTTTCCACGTCCTCTTTGCATCGTCCCGCAAGAACGACATGGCACAAGTGCATTGGCAATTTGGTGATGCATATCCTAATTAGTTCCGCAGGCCCGTATGGTTCGTATAAAAATTGATTTGCCTGCAGCATGTGGCCGAATAGGCGTGCTGGGCTGCCGAAACCAGACTGGTTCAAATTTGGCAGCATAATTATGGCATGCTTGACCCTATCTTCTGCCGCTTCCGACCAGTAGGCGGACAGAAAGGCTTGTCGAAACTCCCGAGTGGAGTTGCAGTGACGCGCTGCCAACCTCATGCGAATCGCCGGTTTGCCTTCCAAATAGCCACACATATATTCTATCTTACGTGAACTTGCCCAGTCGGAGGGAAGACAGAACTCAAATTGCTCGAGCCATGCTCGTGGATGTATTCCTTTTTGCGAATTTCGAAATATCTCAAACTTTCTCACCGTAAGGAAATGTTTGAAATCAAATCCCCACATTTCTTCCCGGCGAGGCCCTTGAATGTTTCTATTCTTCTCATGTCTGCCCCTCAAAATACATTCTTCCCTGTCGTCAAAATCTCCCTCGTGACCAGAGTCCCTCTCTGCACTGTTCGTGCAGCTATTTTTAGTGGTGTTGGCGATTTCGGAATCACACCCCATGCGGCTTTCCATATGCGCCACTCGTTCTTGTAGTTCGCTTGTTACAGCTTTGTGCCGCCTGTTCACTTCGAACTGTCCCTTCTGAAATCTAAGAAGCGAACGCACTTCTTCGGTCTCTATGACCACTACTGGTGTAGTATTGTTATCGCTCTGCATCACCTTCATTGTGCCTACAATGTCCACTAATGCCGCAATCTTATGTATTTGTCTGTTGTCCTCCGCCCCAGTCTGCTTCAATTGTTCTACTTGCTGTTCGAGTGCGTGAATCGCTTGACTGCTGTCCGCTACTGTGTTGCTAACGGACGTGGGACAATGCGTTTCTGCCTCCTGAACCCTGGAGAGTACCTGCTGGCGTTCCCTTTGGCATTCTTCTCTCAGCGCTTGGAAATTCCTAAGTAGCTGTTCTTCGCTCTCTTTAGATTCCGCATCGCGCCTCCGCTTGCCCTGTTCTAAAGCTTGCAGACGATCATCGATTTGTTCAAATGTATGGCCTAATTCATTCATAATATCACTTTTTATTTCACTTGCCAGATTGTTTATTCTTTGTGAGATATCATCGGACGCTCTCTGCATTGACTTGTCGACTTTATTTGTCTGCTGGACTAGTTTTTCGTCTATTTGTTCGCCTAGCTCTTGGATTGATTTTTCAGATTTCTCTGCGTTTTCTTTATTTTGTTGCAATAAGGCTTTCATGAGTTCTGCCAAATCAATTTGGTTAGTTGGAGGCAAATTAATTACTGGCTCTGATGTGAGCCCGTTCGTCCTGTTTTGCATTTCCTCTGAAGTATTCCCCATTGCATTTTCGGAACTGTCGGACGCCTCAATATTCGAAATCAAATTATCCCCTTGGTCCATGTTGCTTAAGTTGTCGGACCACCTACTTTTAGCTTGGTTACCTGTCTGCATTAGTTCAATTTATACCCAGTACGCAATACACTAATCAGAATAAATTTATCCCCCAAAAATTACGACAGCCACACTAAAGGTACCCAACCTAGTACGCACTTTTTCACACGCAAAACAAATTTATATCTTTGATCGAAGTCAGTGCAATTTACAAGCGAGAAAAAAAAACACACACACACATATAAAACACACAAATATAGAAAACAAAACAAGACAAACAACACAACGCCGCTCAACAACGCCGTGAATCTTTTGAAAGTCTGCTCAGATACAACGCAGAAGTTGTTTGAGCACTACAGGGGAAAAACATTAAGATTATACAACGCTCGCAATCTAACGTTTCAGAGATTCCAGAGTCTAGAGAAATCACAGAACAGGGTCGGCGTTTGTAATGTTGTTGCATTAAATTGTTATGAAAGCGGTGCTGATACACAATAAAAGCGGGTTAAAAGCTGTGAGCTGTCTGGGGAAGTTAACCTTGCATTGCTGAGCAACTGTTTCACCAGGTATCCAGTCTAGCTTACGAAATTCCCAACCAGACTAACATTAACTATAATCTTTTAATCGTCATACAACAACTGGTGATATATATATATATATATATATATATATATATATATATATATATATATATATATATATAAAGAGAATTTAAATGAAAATAAAATAAATCAGTTTATATTTGGAAATTTATTTTAACATTGGTCATTGAAATTTCAGCATATTGAACATGATTCATAACTAAACTGGTGCCTTATTTAGGATTGTGAAAATGTGATTTTTTTTTAATCTTATGGAACACATCAAACAGGGAGCCAAGATACAACACTGCATTCATAAAAAGCTGCTCGCCGACCGTGGCCCGTGTTTGTTACAACACGCAACTGAACGTTGGAGGTTTCAAGCGTCAGCTTTAGGTCACAATATCTCCGGATGTAATTAACATTTTACAATGCAACAAACGGCACTGATTACGTATTTGTTGATATGATCAGATATGCTAACAAAACTAACGTGGTTCCATTTTAAAAAACGTAGTTTTATGTTAAAAACATACTTCTGTGCATTTTTGTATGGTTTGTATTAAACAATTACACTAGCCCCTCTCCTCACGTTCGGTCTGTGGAATCGGTTCGTCAGTATTTGATGTGGCTTACGAAATATATCCAGCGGTAACGTTAGGTGACTCACCCTGTATATATATATATATATATATATATATATATATATATATGTTACCTGCTAAGCGTAGCTACCTGACGTTATATATATATATATATATATATATATATATATATATATATATATATATATAAGAGAATTTAAATAAAAAGAAATAAGTCAGTTTATATTTGGAAATTTATTTTAACATTGATCATTGAAATTTCAGCATATTAAACTTGCTCCATAACTAAACTGGTGCCTTATTTAGGATTGTGAAAATGTGATTTTTTTAATCTTACGGAAGACATCAAACAGGGAGCCAAGATTGGGAGACTACATACAACACTGCTTTCATAAAATAACACACGAAGAACGTTGAAACATATCCAAGAGGAAATTAACCGCAACCAACCGATTCAATTTTCACCCAAAGAAGTTACGTTCATAGCACAATCCTGTCCGTCATGAAATTACCACACACTGGTATACTAAATGCATACTAACTCTCTGTTAAATGTTCCCGAAAAGAGTAGCTGAGGGCTACTTTGATGCTGACACCACATGCTTCACTTGGTCAACTTGGTTTACACAAAGAGTGTAACTCCATAACAATTTTGATAATTAAAATAAATTACATCGAAACGCAATTTACAAAAGAAAAACCGCGAACTGGTTGCTATCGTCTTACTATTAACCTGATGGGTCAAACAATTGTATAAGCACGTGGTACTGGTCTCACAAAGTACACCCCACGCATGTTGAACATAAAGAAAAGTTGCTGTATTGAAAAATATTGTCAAGACGCGATGTTATAATCTCACGCACATTCTCATTTAAGATTGATGATCTTAGTTAGAGTTATTGATCAACATGTGATTCCACTTTACTCACAAAGTAGTGACAAAGCAACTACTGGAAAATGTTCTGAACATCACACTCGAAATACACTGCGTTGCAATTTAAGATAACATTAGATATTTTAGAGCTAAACCTGAAATAAAGGTGATTAAATTTTCAGTTAGGCTGAACTTAAGAAATCCATTGTCCTACGGACTTAGCAGAGACGCGCTTAGCCAGAGATCTTACCACTTCAGACGCTCACCATGGACAGACTGAGTGGGCTCCTACCGAGCGTGCTTAACCGATACAAACGGAAGTGACCAGAGAGGCAGCTTCCTATACCAACTTGACAAGGGATGGACAGGACCATACTAAGAATAGAAAACTCTCTGCTTTTAGAAAGCGTAGCTACCTGTTCCGACGTTGGTCCTACTGTTCTCTAGCAGACAGGCTTGTCTGCAGCCGCAAGCATGCAGCTAGAAATATATTTGTTCATTCATCCTCTCACACAGAAGGGAAAGGGGGTGATAGTATCTTATCATGTACCGTATATAAAAGAAAGCGGATGTAGGTTCCATATGAGACTGTGTGACATGAATTACGTATAAACTGTGTTTTAAAGTGTAGTAGTGTGACAGATCGTTCTTGTTTATGTGTAAAAGTAACACGTTTAACTGCTCAGTCTCCTCCCAGATAGTCAGAATCACCACAGTAAATTTAGAAGAGGAACTTATGCCGTAAATGACAACATATTTAAGAAATTAACATGAAAGAAATCCAACAGAGACCTTTCAACATCATCTCTGCAGATCATGTATAAAATTCTAACATGCCTCTGTTTTCATAGTATTTCTTTCGCTCTCCAACGCCATCCCCGTTAGTCAGCAAGACTCAGTTGACACAACAAGCACCTCTGAAGGATTCCAGCGCGGTTTTGGACGAAGTGTTAGGAATAGAAAAATCGTATGGGCCAAGGACGTCGCCAACACCTCGACGTCTCTGTTGCCTTTCGGAATGTACGAAACTATTCAGATTATTAGCGTTTGGTGCAGTCAGCAAACTCTCAGAATTATGTAATGCAGTATCCTTCAATACTCGTAACAAACTGAATTATTTGAATACGTCACTGGTCACAGCGATAAAATATTTAGTGATGTTTAGCGCGGATGAATATGAAGAAGGAAGGTACGAGACTGAAATTGGTAAATGAGCCTTATGAAAACTTTACTGATCCACGAATATGACTCTTTAAAACACGTTACAGAACGATAAAAAATATTTTTTTGTGAACTGGATACAAGAAAATGTAAAATTATAATTAGTGTTGCACGAATTGTCACGTTTCTTGATGTATAACAACTCTCAAGTTTTCAGAAGCTCATGCCCTTGTATGTGAGATACAGTACACTGCTTTTTCCCACATAGTCTCACTTAGTTACTATGACGGTACATATCAGTAAATCTAGCATCTTTCGCCCTAACCCCGTACCCTATTTTAACAGCTACCACACTTTAAATCCTCGATGATCTACTTGACGTATCCCAAACCATGTCTGCTCATACACTTTTTTTTGTTGTCTTGAATAGTAAGTGGATACAATGAGTGCATTTGACATGCTTTTACTGCACACGCATTTTTTGACGAGTTACTCAAATTAATTTTATTTTAATACAAGCTACTTAAATTAATTTTATTTTAATTTTTCATTAGTTTTATTTTAATTTTCAGTAATTTTATTTATGAAAATCAAAATAAAATGAATGGTTAATTAAAATAAAATTAATTTAATCAGTTTGTATTAAAACAAAATTAATGTAATTAATTCGTCAAAAAAGGTGTGCAATAAAAACATGCCAAGGGCGCTTATTGTGTCCACTTACTACAGTCTTGCACTTTCATTACCAATTTAATAATGTCTACACGATTTAACACGCACCTCAAAACCCAGAGTCTCTTTTTGATAAGGATTTTCCATGAACTCCTTTCCCTTACATTTCCTTCTAGTAATTTGTCCATACCGCAGTTTCATATTCACTAAGTTTTAAAATCTTTCCATAATGCCACACTCCGCATATTTTCAGATTCTTATTCTTTAATATTCCCATTATGACTTCTCGTCATACTCGTAATTTCTGGCATAACCCCCCCCCCCCCCCCCCACCATGATGGATTTTAAATTGTAGATCGTAGGTAGTGCCTAGGTCGGTACACCTGACACCATAAATATTATGAAATGGACGTATGTATGTATGTGATGTATGTGTATTAGTATTACACATCCCACCCTAAACCACTGGACCGATTGTTTGCAAGCGTAGTATGCGTCTCTCTTTCTGTCAGACAATGACTGGGAGTAAGAACCGTTTAAGTATCAGAGTTCAGGAGATATGACGTCATAAAAGCTAAGCTGCTTGAAGAAAGGCAACATTTCGCATGACATTTAAATCTATCACTTGTTTGCTACTAACTCTATTCGCAACACATTTTGCAGACGGTATCCACATACGCCACTGAATTACCTACAAAATTATATCGCTATATGACACACAGATCAGGGGATATGACGTCAGCAACACTGAGATGAGCGAGAATGACGTATAAATGTATCACTTCTTTTCTACCAAATCTATTCGCAACATATTCTACAGACAATTTCCACAGATTCCGCTGAATGTTCATACTCGGATAAATCACTGTACGTGAAAAATGCTGCATTATTCATCAAGTTTTATACATTTATTCTTTATTACTAACACATTCCTACAGTCTAGTCAGCGTAAGGAAAACCTGACACGTGGCAGCGCTTTTGATGGCTTTCATCTGTGAAACGCAAACTGCTGTAGGCAAAACAATAGCTGTCTATGGAGTTACGAACAGGTGTTGCCATAGAAACGTTTACAAAATCGTGTTGTAGTCGGGTGTAGCAAATGGTTCAAATGGCTCTGAGCACTATGGGACTCATCTTCTGAGGTCATCAGTCCCCTAGAACTTAGAACTACTTAAACCTTACTAACCTAAGGACATCACACACATCCATGTCCGAGGCAGGATACGAACCTGCGACTCTGGCGGTCTCGTGGTTCGAAACTGTAGCGCCTAGAACCGCACGGCCACTCCGGTCGGCCAGGTGGAGCAGATGCGTCCAGCTTACAAAACGGTCTGGGACCATCTCATACCGAGTCTATTGCAGGAGTAGCTATAAGGTTTTGTACATAATAGAAAATTAGTAGCATGAATACCTTGAAAATGTCGGATTTGTCAGCTAGCTTGACGTACAGAATATCGCGTGAAACTTGACGGAGAGCATGCACCCTTTTGATGTCGATCCATTCGCTAAGCGAGCACGTTATATGGATCGTTTATTTGGACGATGTCAGGGTATTAATCTAACACTTGTATTAGCTTTCATCCTCCCCGTTGCTGTAATTCCCCCAGTTCAAGGGCATCGACCCATGGCGTCACTAAAGTCACCCATACAGCACTGTTATATTCTTTGAGATCCCGCAAAAAAAAAGCAACCCGTTAATTGAACACACTGCTTAGTCTCCTCCTTAGCATCATCCCTTTGGAGAGGTGTTGAATTTTTGGGTCAATGCACGCCATTTATTACGGTCAAACGCTTCCTGTGGATTTAGGTTTGATCTTAGATCCGCGTTTATAGTGTATGCTCACCGTAAGGTCTTCCACGTTGGCTCTGGCCTTCGACAGTGAAATGGTAGAATGAACTTCCTCTTATTGCTTCTTCTCATTGTCTGGAGCCACGCCAGCTAGTTGTCGGATCGTTGTACTGTTGGTATAGTCGAGCAGGGAAATACCTAATGATTTTCTCAGTATCCGTATTTCCATGACATATTCTGAGCGCCCAGAACTTCAGGGTGTGGGCCAAACTCGGTACCATATGATGTAACTGGCCTCACCAATGTGAGGTAAATCTTTGATTTTAGGCATATTCTTATCACAAAGAATGCCAGTGACCTCTCTGAATCGCATCCAGGTATCTTTGAATCTTTCTCGCACGTCGTAATTTACATAGCTGTCACCGAGTCGTCGATAGGCTAGATATCGGAATGTGTCCACATTGGTAAGAGGAACACCATTAATTTATATAATTCCAGGTGATGGAATCATTTTGAGTACTCAGTCTTTTGGATCTTTCAACGGAGTCCAGATCTTTGTAAGCATTATACCATGTTTGGATTATACCATGTTTGGACTTGAGTTAGAAGATCCTGGTATACACAGCAGGCATCATATCATCGGCGTGTAGCATTGTCCGCAGTACACACTTCTGTAAGTCGTGTGTAAAGGTATACATAATGGCAACAAAGAACAGCGGAGATAGAGGTGAGCCTTGATGTACGCCAACAATCACAGGAAAGCTGTCAGTCAGTGCTTCATATCCGGTTGCTAGAGTTTTCGTATATCATGTTTAACCAGCTAATGTAGGTTTCAGGAACTTGATTACCGCCGGTCGGCGTGGCCGTGCGGTTCTAGGCGCGTCAGTCTGGAACCGCGTGACCGCTACGGTCGCAGGTTCGAATCCTCCCTCGGGCATGGATGTGTGTGATGTCCTTAGTTAGGTTTAAGTAGTTGTAAGTTCTAGGGGACTGATGACCACAGACGTTGAGTCCCATAGTGCTCAGAGCCATTTTTGAAGTTGATTACCGCGAAGAGCATACCATATCATGTGACGTGGTGCTCGATAAAATCGTTCAATCTTTCACATCTTTGAAAGCCAAAAGGTAGTGACTTGCTTTTCTCGCGGAATTTCTCCATCAGCTGGCGTGCAACAAAAATCGCATACGTCTTTCTACATCCCATCACAACCCCACATTGATTTACTGAGACTCCACTACACTTAGGACTACTTAAACCTAACTAACCTAAGGACAACACACCCATCCATGCCTGAGGCAGGATTCGAAACTGCGACCGTAGCAGCCGCGTGGTTCCGGACTGAAGCACCTAGAACCGCTCGGCCCCGTTACTGACTATATCTGGGATGCCTATCAACGTGCTGTTCCGAAAAGATCTCCACCTCTCATACTCTTACAGATTGATGGACAGACCTGCGGGGTTCATGATGTCAATTTCCTCCAGCACTAGTTCATACATTAGTCGAGTCCATGCCACGTGTGTTGTGGCACTTCTGCGTTCTTGCGGGGACCCTACACGGTATCAGGCAGGTGGAGAAGTTTCTTTGGCTCTTCAGTGTAACTGCACTGCTGGTAGTGGTGGCTCGTTTCATTTTACAGGTTATTATTCCTTGCTGTATGGGCTGTGATTTTTGATATTTTTTGTCTAAACCATCAAGGCAAAACAGGGGCCACTACTTCCACCACATCAAGTGGATTTAGTGCTCACGTACTCACACTGAGCCGTGAACACTTCCCAGTTTACCAATGGGGAATAGTTGAACATGATTACTACTGTTATCGGTGCAATGCGTGCAATAGTCGTGTCAGGCGCGCGATAAGGAATCTTTATACTACCGTTAGTGGCGCGAGACCTGCACGAACTTATAGCAACCGTTATAGTTCCGCATTATTCTGTTACACTAGGTCTGAGTTCACGTAAGGAAAGAGAGAGAGAGCCGGCCACAGTGGCCGAGCGGTTCTAGGCGCTACAGTCTGGAACCACGCTACCGCTACGGTCGCAGGTTCGAATCCTGCCTCGGTCATGGATGTTTGTGATGTCCTTAAGTTAGTTAGGTTTAAGTAGTTCTAAGTTCTATGGGACTGATGACCTCAGAAGATAAGTCCCATAGTGCTCAGAGCCATTTGAACAATTTTTTGAAAGAGAGAGAATGTAAGATTAACGGACTCATTTCTAAAACAGTTGAGAATCGAACAATAATACAACCAAATGAGGGCGAGGGGAAGAAAGATTCGAGTTCAGCAGCCTGCCCCAACGTACGTTCATAACATGCCACGATAGCAGGAGGAAAGGGATTTTATTAACGATCGCCGTATTCTCAAATAGAATCCCATTTAGTAAAGGAAGGGGTTGCAGGAGTGCAACGACCACCACCAGGAATTAGCCAAAGATTGAGAAGAATCGCTCGGTAGCCTCCCGTATTAAAGCAATAAAACCCACAAGACGAGAAACTATTCACAATGACCTATCAGGTTCCCTCTGGGCCGCAGGGCTCGGATCTACAGTGCACGTCGGCGCTCATGCTTACCGAACTTCATCTCCTGGAAGCGGCACCTCCAGTCTCCGGCACGGTCACACTAGAACTGCCCCTACTGCCCCTTTGGCCACTATCCACCCGGGGAGGGCGGTGGGCGCCTACCCGCGTAAAACGGGTGCGCACCTGAACCGGCCAATCATAGGACCGGAATTTCACAGGGAGGCGACCTCGCGACGTTAAAATCGAGAAGAAATGGCGTTTACAAGGTTAGTAAGGCAGGTTGGGGAACTGAGAACAGGAGAAACTTCGGCCACTACAGAATGTTCAAACGGCACCATGTGCTACCCTGGCGATCGGAAATGGGATGGGAAACGGGAAGCCATCATGGCTGCTAGGAAGACTGCTGCCCTCGCCCATAAATAAAGAAAATTTCTAGCGCCAAGCTCCTCTCACAGATCAGTGTAGACAAGCTGTAAAATTCGTCAAATATATCAGGCAACCCCTTAGAAATTATTAATATTACCTGAATTATTACGTTACCGAGAACCAGAATGCTGGGATTAGAAATATGAAATACGAGCACTGAATGGTGAACGAAGTGCACGTCTTTCAGTGGCTTGCAACTCATGAGTGATTCCCTCTGCTGATTACATGTGATACTTACAACCTCACTCCGCGATGACCTCCAATACGTGAGGTCTCGCAGGTCTTCAAAAAATTGTTCAAATGGCTCTGAGCACTATGGGACTTAACATCAATGGTCATCAGTCCCCTAGAACTTAGAACTACTTAAACCTAACTAACGTAAGGACATCACACAACACCCAGCCATCACGAGGCAGAGAAAATCCCTGACCCCGCTGGGAATCGAACCCGGGAACCCGGGCGTGGGAAGCGAGAACGCTACCGCACGACAACGAGATGCGGGCTCACAGGTCTTGGTGTAGCGGTAGTTTTCCTTCGGAGTCACACCACCAACGATGGACTCGGGCAGGTTTAGTGGTTTGAAATGCCACTAAAGGATTTTTTACTCACATGACATCTTCGAAGCGACAGAGTTCTCCTGAAAGACATATTCTGCTGCTGCTGCTTCTCTGTTAACAACGAAATGTTCCTCGTCACCTTTCACATTGGTAGATTCGAATTTAGTGGTCTAGTGGTACACTGTGCATTACGTAAGGGTGTCCGGATGCTTTTGCTGGGATAGTGTACGCACGCCAAAGTCGGACGTACGAATCATCAGACTACGGCTGTTAGGATATTGCGACGAAACCTATGAATGATACTTTATTGCAATACGAGTTCGTGTGGTGTTGGTAATATGTGGGGTGGACACGCCCGAGTATCGGGGCAAGAGAGGCTGTGTCGTGTGCTTCCTTGCAGTATTAGACGGGGCGGACAGAGGGCTGGCTGGCGGACAGAACCGCGGCTGGCCATCCGGTGACATCAAAGTGGTCGTGTAAATCACGGAGGCCGGGCCCTTTATTGGAGGCGGTCGAATCACTGCGCAGCCTGACGTATTGTGACAAACAATGACGGGCCGTCCCGGCGAGCAGAGGCCGGCCAAATTGCTCCGGGGCTGGTGTGTGTGTGTGTGTGTGTGTGTGTGTGTGTGTGTGTGTGTGTGTGGCAGGGGCAGGGGCCGAGGGTGGAATAGGATGATGGATGCGGCAGGGGCGGCGCTGATAAACGCCGCAGCGCGCGACCCGCACACGCTCTGTATCTGCGGCTTTGCCGCGGGCGCAAGCGTCCGGCGGGCAACCGTCACAGCGACGCACACACGTGCCCGACGACTCTTATCGACGGACGTAGAGCGCTTCAGAGGCGGTACATTCCTACCAGTCGGTTACAAACTGTCTTTACCGCGGTAAAGAGACCAGATTCCTTCCGTATCTCATATACAGGTTGCAAAAAAGAGCCCTGAAAACCTAGAAAAAATACATTAGAAAGGGAGTAATATGGTAGTTTATATCTAAAACTACATTAAAATTCTGTAAGTTACCTTATAGTGTGTGTTATTTATTCTTTCCGATATCGAATAGTGCGCGGGAGCAACCCTCCTAATGAACTCGAATCTCCTCAACTTCATTTTGGTAGATATGCACTGCTGAAAGTTAAAACTGTAGGATTGCTGTAACGCAGTGACTTTATCAAGCACAAAACGCACGTCGCAAGGCCACAACGTTTGAATAGACAAGTCCTAACCATAAAGGAAGAATGATGATGATGATGAAGTCCCATACCCCATGACAGAATAGGGAAAAGACGCGGGAGACTCGCGCCGCCATACTAGGCAAGGTCCTAGTGGAGGTGGTTTGCCATTGCCTTCCTCCGACCGTAATGGGGATGAATGATGATGATTAAGACGACACACCAACACCCAGTCATCTCGAGACCCCGCCGGGAATCGAACCCGGGACCCCGCGCTCGGGAAGCCAGAACGTACCGCGAGACCACGAACTCCGGAAGTAGGAAGAGTAGTCAAATCAATTCTTTAATTCGGATCACAGATTCGGCCTCTAAATAAAATCCAAGTAAACTGATACCTAAGGCCAAACGAATAATTAATCGACAAATCATCAATCTTAATAGAGAACTGATACTACTAAATTAATTTTCCTATGACAACAAACAATACCAACATACTGCTTACGTAGACGACCGTCAATTGGAGGAGACACACGGCTGCTACGGTCGCAGGTTCGAATCCTGCCTCGGGAATGGATGTGTGTGATGTCGTCCTTAGGTTAGCTAGGGGACTGATGACATCAGATGTTAAGTTCCGTAGCGCTTAGGGCCATTTGAACCAATTTTTGAGGGGACAGGACAAATTTGACATTTCCCGTTTATTTAATATACAAAACGCCCAAGATGGATAAATCTAACTTTGTTTTCTGGCCGTTATGTCGAATCGTCGTTGAAGCCCGCGTTCTGACAATTCGGGCCACACAACTTGACGGACGGAACTCGGCTACTCCAGGCGACCGGGACAGCAGGGACGTTTCCACCTCTCACCTCTGTTAGGTTGCCTACAACGACGTTTTCATATACTGGGGACGTGCACCGGGAGTCCTTATAGAGGGTGACCCGTAAGAGCACGCAAAATATTTACAGGACATAGAGGATGCTCCGTTGAACAATTTGAGGAAGAGAACCTGTAGTTGGAGAAGCCAGCTTATGGGGATAATTGGAATAAAATCACATTAATGTGTACTTTTTTATTTACATTGTTACAGGTAACTGTAAATATCGTCATTAACATTGTACCATTTGTACTGTATCATACAAAATATGCTGAAACTGAAGGCCATCAACCTCAATGCGAGCATGACATCGGCGAACAAGGCTCTGTGCACCCTGACGACATAAGTGACATTGTCCGCAGCTTGTGTTCTACTGGCTAGCGTTGCTGCCTCTGGATCACAGGGCCCACGGCTCGATTCCCGGCCGGGTCGGGCATTTTTTCTGCTCGGGGACTGGGTGTTTGTGGTGTCCTCATCATTTCATCATAATCATCATCATTCGTGATAGTGGCTAGATTGCATTGTGAAAAAATTCGACTGTGTAGAAATTGGGACTTTGGACGGGCGCTAATGACCACGCAGTTGACCACCCCACAAACCAAATATCATTTTGACTTCAGATATCCCCATAGGACATAATCAAGGGAACTGAGGTTACGTGACCTCGCAGGCCGTTACATAAGACCTCCCATTCCAATACAGTGGCCATGAAATACAGAATTGAGATAGTTGCGGACATCAATATTGAAGTGAGGTGGTGCACCGTCACTTTGTATCTACATCCTATCACGAACAGCCAAGGGTACGTTCTCCAACAACTCAGGTAGAATTCTTTGCACGAACCTCGAGCACAAGTGACCATTCAGACGGCCAGGTAGAAGTTATGGCCCAATGAGATTGTCACCTGCAATGCCGGCCCAGATATTCACAGCAATACGTACTTGATGGCGTGACCCTACTACAGCGTGAGGATTTTTCTCATACCACACATGGCTCTTCCTGCTGTTCGAAATACCATCACGTCAGTAAACAGCAAGATTTGGAGGAAATCTGGTCGATTAATCCATTGTCGGAGCAACCATTGACATAATGCGACCGTTGGTGCAAAGTCAGTCACAAGCATTGAATTGTGATTGATACAGGTGTAACTGTTGTTAGTGGAGTACTTGCCGCTCGCTAGGATGTGCAGAGTCCATTTCACGTGTAATAGGACGAGTGCTTGTAGTGGGGTCCGCTGCAACACGCTCCAGCACATTCTCTTCAAAATCGGCTGTGTGAGTGGTCCTCATGTTGCAAGGTCCCTCGTTTCTTCTTTCCAATGAACCAGTCTGCCGCATTCGTCGATCGAGAGAAATAAACACTCGTCGTCACGGATGGTGCCTGTTAGAAAATCGTTCCCTGCACAACTTTACAGTAGCGAGAGCATTATGTCGCACTTGCCCATACACAGGGTACATGTCAGTGTGTTCTGCGACGCTGTAGGTGTACTGCTTGATTTTATTGTGATGTTCGTCTCTGAATAGCACTGAGTAGTGAATGGGTCTGTCGTTGATTCATAGTGGTTTGAGTTGCACATTTCACCACCTGTACTGTTCAATGTGCCTGACTGCACAAGTTCAGAAGCCAATAGTTGTAGCAATGTTATTTAGGTAAGCCCATCCAGCACAGCAATGGACGGCAAGATAGGTTTTTAAGTGTTCTGCGGTCAAAAAACCACATAAAAAGCGAAATGATATCAGTTTCTAATTTTCCTGGCACTGACGCAAGTCGTGTTCAATACGATGTCCACCGTTCTCTATCACAGGCTGAAATCGTGGAAATGCATTTTCCACAACAGATAGGAGTTCAGAATGGATTGCGCAGTGCCTGCCTTCAATTCAGCTATGTTGATAATCGAAGCAACAAACACAACAACCGTCAGATAACCCACAGCCAGAAGTCACACGGATTAAGATCAGGTGTTCTGGACGGCCAGGCTGTAGGAAAATGACGGCTCATACTTCTAGTATTTCCTCAATTCCCCTGCAGCACTCGCTTCACTGGCTTCGCAATGCGCGGAGGAGCGTCATCTAGCACAAAAATGATCCTACCCATATATCCACGCTGCTAAAAGATTGTAAAAACGTCGGTGCGTGAAAGACTGTCTTAGGTTTTACCAGTGGCGGTACAGGTAACATGTCCCGCAGGACTCCTCTCCTAGAAAAATACAGCCTTACGATAAACGATGCTTTCAACCCACACCACACAGTCACCTTTATAGAATCTTAGTGGTACTGGTTGATGTGCGTGTGGATTTCCTTTGCTCATACTCTGCATTTCGACGTAATGACATGACCTTGGGGATGGGAATGGTCTTCGCCTGTCCACAGAATGTTTTATGGCCGTTCATATCGAACGTTTGTCTTTCAGGAAGCGACCCCTGAACGTCGGTGATATAGATAGCAACGCAGAATGGTTCATAGGATTTCATGCATCGTGCTCGCACGCATGTCCAACATTCCGGCAATTCTGAATGTTTGCACACCACAACTCATCCTCTCCTGCAGTGTTCTGGCTACAGCTTCGACAGCTCCTTTCATCCCTTTGCCACATTGCACTTCAAAAGAAACCGTCTTTTCGAATTATATAATCATTTTCCCCAGACCCTTAGCAGACATTGGCCAGACAATGCCTTTTATTGTACCTCTGAGTGGTCGGAACTTTTGCTTTGCTACTAGCACACAGTCATCGTTCTTGTAAAAAAGATTTACCAGCAGCGCGCGATCCTTAATGGAGACAGTTGTGTTGGGCGTCTTGGATGCAAGCTGAGAAACAGCCGTGGGCGGCGCGTCTGGTGCATAAGCTACCACTTGCTGCTCCACCCGTTGATCAAATTTTCAAAAAATGGGACTTAAATCTGAGATCATCAGTCCCCTAGACTTAGAACTACTTATACCTAACCAACCTAAGGACATCACACACATCCATGCCTGAGGCAGGATTCGAACCTGCAACCGTAGAAACAGCGCGGTTCCAGACTGAAGCGCCTCGAACCGCTCGACCACAGTGGCCGGCTGTCAAATTTTCGTTCATTCTTTTTGTTACATAAACCTTTTCCCCTGTCTCAGTAATATGCTGTTCAAATTGGATGTTATTCTGAGCAGTGGTTCCCTTCGTACAGCCTTTTGGAACTGTAACTTTAATTATGGACACCCTGCTTACAAACTATGGTAATTTTTCGCAAGTTCTGCTGATACCTACCGCATTGCGCCGATGGATTATACTGCTGAAGTATTTTGCATATTCGTGCATTTTCAACTTATTTTTCATATTCATTTGCATAAAATGCTCGTATGAATGATACTGGAATTCTTTATAGAAACATATGAAAATGCAAGATTATCAAAACTAGAAAAATAAATAATATGAAAAATAATATTTTACGGTAAAAGCACTGTCTCCACTCTCAGATTTGAATGTTGATACAAGTGAAAGAGGAGCCCAGGTTCATTTCTTGTATCTGACTGTTATTCAGATGTGTATTTTTAGGAGCGTATTGGTATTACATGATATTAATATTTTTAGGTGAATAATTAAAGACCACACTATCATTTGCGTTTCTGTATTTGACTTCTGCATCCCCGGAATATTGGTATAAAGTATTTTATTTTCATATTCACCACGCCATTTCGATGTAGGTACATAAGATTCTCCCTGATTTAGACGTGATTTAGGTATCATATAATCATAAAACTATATCTGCAAATTTAAGCGAGTGTTAATTCCAGTATATGCCATCCCTACGAAATTCAATCAAAGAGCACTTGAGATGAAAAATATTTAAACTTCAACAAAATACCACTATAGAAATGAAATATTTAAGAGAATAGTGTATATTATTCATCAAAGGTAACACCTGAATGATCCTAAAAGTCCCAAGCTGTCCCAATTCCCTTCCAGCACGCTCAACACTATACCTGGTCATGTTCCACTGACAAAATATTTCAAATTGACAGGCTGAGGGAGGACAAGTAACTCTCTTACCTATTTTCCACGTATGGAAAATTATTGGCTGGCTCTGAGCACTATGGGACTTAACAGCTGTGGTCATCAGTCCCCTAGAACTTAGAACTACTTAAACCTAACTAACCTAAGGACATCACACACATCAATGCTCGAGGCAGGATTCGAACCTGCGACCGTAGCATTCGCGCGGTTCCGGACTGCGCGCCTAGAACCGCGAGACCAACGAGGCCGGCAAAATTATTGGTTCAAATGGCTCTGAGCACTACGGAACATAACTTCTAAGGCCATCAGTCCCCTATAACTTAGAACTACTTAAACCTAACTAACCTAAGGACATCACAAACATCCATGCCCGAGGCAGGATTCGAACCTGCGACCGCAGCGGTCGCGCGTTTCCAGACGGTAGCCCCTAGAAACACTCGGCCACCCCGGCCGGCGTAAAATTATTAAAGATTTTATTACAAACTGACTCAATTTGAGCAAGACTCTAGAAAGTTAATGGTATGAGCAGACGTTGATGGAGCCTGGTAGTGTGCTAAAAGCATGAGATATTTTTATGGTTCTTAGCTTATAGAAACGGCATGTTGGGAGTCGAGAGCAATTCAGAGCCAGCCCATCGCTCAGTAAATTTTGATGGACAGGCCCACAGACGTACAGAGTAGACAAGACCATCCTTCATCGAGACGGGTCTCCAACAGAACAAAATGTTAAAATGTGTCTGAAATCTTATGGGACTTAACTGCTAAGGTCATCAGTCCGTAAGCTTACATGCTACTTAACCTAAATCATCCTAAGGACAAACACACACACCTATGCCCAAGGGAGGACTCGAACCCTGACTGCAGCGCCTTAGACCGCTCGGCTAATCCCGCGCGGCCCAACAGAACAATGTTGAGCTACCTGCCATGGCGCCAGCCGAAGCCTGGGCTGGAGGCGATGGACTGAAGCAAAGCATCTACACAGTGGAGTCGTAAACTAGGCATTGTTTGCAGAAATGGAAATGAACGTATTGTATTGTGAGCCGGGAGTCCCCCATTCGGGGAAGTTCAGCCACCGAGGGCAAGCACTTATTGCATTCAATGCCACAGTGGGCGACTTGCGCATCAGACATGGGGATGAAATGATGATGAGGACAACACAACACCCAGTCCCTGGTCGGAGAAAATTTCGTGCTCCAACTAGGAATCGAACCCAGCCCCTTGGCTTGGCATTCCGCCACGCTGACCACTCCGCACTAGGGGTGGACATTGTGTGCAGAGCCACATATAGTAAAAATTCACAGGTTTTCATACATTCTCAATCATTTACATAGCCCCCACAGGTTTACTTACCAAGATATGTTTCCAATAGCCAAATAAATAAGTTAAAATACAGGTTACTGAATTTCTTTAACACCTTTAATCGTCAGAAACTGCCACTTCAATCAGTTCTGTGACACAGCTCTTTCACCAGTGAAAAATATATACGAAAGGGAGGGAAGGTAATTTTCTCAGATCTGCACTTAAAGCTATAAAAATTGATTACAACAATGACTGTATCAAAGTACTATTAATTCCTACAAAAGAGCAACAGAATTCCACACATTGTCCCTCTACCAACATCTGATTCATAAAACTGAACAGTTTGAGCGGCAGTTGCATAATTTTCCTCGATCAACGGAATACAGTCATTAGGAACCAATATCCAAATCAGAAAACATACATTTTATGCAGAATCGTACGTTAATGAAAAGTAAAAATCAACACTAAAAAACATTTCTAGCTTCACAATACAAAAAAATGTTATCACTCTTTGCAAATTATATGACACATAAAAAAGGAGGTACTCGATAAGAAAGTGGCAATATTTCACCCCGGTAGCAGTCAGACAGTAATATACTCCTCTCTGAACGTTTTACTTCCATTCATAACCAAATAAAAGAAAAATTTGCACAGTATATTGAGATTTGAGCAAATATACTAATTGTAATTTAATGCCAAAATATTCCTCTGATTTGGCACACTTTATTGCCTCACTCCACTGTATAATATCAAGAAGAGATCTGACATGAAGAACATCAAATGAAGGAAATCGTATTTTAATCCTGATCAGAAATTTCATAGTACCGTAAAATCTTTGAAGGATCGTCAAAACTGTAAGGTATGTGTTTGTTAAAAGCCAGTGAAATAGACTCATAAGTAGTGACAGCGAAGCCCTGAAATTTCAGTCCATGCGATAAGTGTAAATCTTGTGCCTCAGAAAATAATGTGTAAATGCCGTCCGACCAGTATGTTTAATAGAAATCGTTACACAAATACAATGCAACGGGAAATTTACGCCCAAAGGAACTCAAGGAAAGGGCCCATATGGAAGGACTGGACCTCACGCGTTTTCTTTCCATCATCCACCGTTTCACCTAAAGTACAAATACTTCATTACACCAACAAATTTCGTAAATAAGTATCACAGATTAACTAACTGAAGTAAGCTAATATCAAATAATTGGGCCAAACTTTGTAATAAGAAAATTTTTAAAACCATCATAACGTTCTGAGCGAATACGTGCTCTCCATTAAGCTAAAGACAGAAACATGAATCCGTTATACAACTTGGAGTCAAGCTAAGAATTTGAAATTTTTCTTACTTTGACAATAGAAAATCACAATTCTGAAATCGTAAGTGAGGGCCACTTACTCTTTCTTTCCTGTAAGATACAACAGAACACAGTATTTATTCCGTAAGATAACCAAATATACTGAGTTACAGGATACAACAATAATTTTTTGCCAACACTGCTAATCCCTTCCCCCAAGGGCCCATTGCCACGATTACACACACCGGCTGACAATTCCAATATGTGAGTTGTCTGTCCAGATATCAAACCACTGGTGTAACCGACCGATCTTTCCGGAAGGCATTCGTGCTTTCTCAGTCGGCTGCAAGACCCGTCCAGACCAAAACGCGACCGAACCAACTTCACCAAGTCTTTTGAATAACAAATATGGCAGGCGCACCTGAAGTGCAGACAAATTTGTTAGTTGAAGTACAGATATCACACAAATATCACGTGCCCAGCCTGCGGCAAATCCACAGCAGCCAGATAAAGAAAGCGACTGTTCCAATCCATTGCCGTACCCACAGTGGAACACGCAACCACACGAGGTGCGGCTAGAAAAAAATCGGACTGATGCTGGAAAAAACATTTATTTAGAATTATTTACAATTTCATGTTATCTCCTTCAATGTACTCTCCTCCTCGGTCTCTACACTGCTCCATACGAATTTTCCACTGTTCATAGCAATGCTGCAGATCATTTTCGGTAAGTCCATACATTACTTCCGTCGCTTTTTCTTTTACTGCTTCAACAGTCTCAAATCTAGTTCCTTTCAAAGCTGACTTGACTTTAGGGAAAAGAAAAAAGTCACAGGGGGCCAAATCAGGTGAGTAGGGTGGATGATCTAAGATGGGAATGTTGTGTTTTGCCAAAAACGTCTTCATTGACAACGCACTGTGAGCTGGGGCATTGTTTTGGTGAAGGATCCATGACTTTTTTCTCCACAAATCGTTCCGTTTTCTCCGTACTCGCTCACGTAGGGTAGCCAGGACGCTAATATAGTAATGCTGATTCACTGTTTGTCCCTCTGGTACCCAATCAATGTGAACAATCCCTTTGATGTCAAAAAAAAACAATCATCATTGCCTTGAATTTCGATTTTGACATTCGTGCTTTTTTTTGTCGTGGAGAACCAGGAGTTTTCCAATGCATCGATTGGCGTTTAGTTTCGGGATCGTAAGTAAAAAACCACGATTCATCACAAGTAATAACATTTTGCAAGAAGGTGGGATCACTTTCAATGTTTTCCAGGATGTCAGAACAAATCATTCTTCGGCGTTCCTTCTGTTCAATTGTGAGACACTTTGGAACCATTTTTGAACACATTTTGTTCATGTTGAAACTTTCATGAAGAATCTGCCTAACACTTTCCGTGTCAACTCCTGTTAACTCAGACACTGCTCTGATTGTCAAACGGCGATCTTGTCGAACAAGTTTACCGATTTCTTCAATGTTTGCATCAGTTTTTGCTGACAATGGTCTGCCAGTGCGAGTGTCATCACTGGTGTCTTCGGGGCCATCTTTAAATCGTTTAAACCACTCAAACACTTGTGTTCGCGATAAACAATCATCGCCGTACACTTGTTGTAACATTACAAACGTTTCACTTGCATATTTTCCTAGTTTGAAACAAAATTTGATGTTAACACGCTGTTCTTTCTGTACACTCAACATTTTCCGACGCACAGACAAAATGTTAACTACTTAAAACAGACGCCACGGGCAGACTGAGTGCAGGAGGCAGATGAAACTCGAGCAGTAGGCGGAGCAAGAGTCACGTGACAGGCCACGCGACTTTCAGCCTTATTGCATTCGTTTTATTGTTTCACCAGTACTAGTCCGGTTTTTTTCTAGACACACCTCGTACATAGGCAGAGTTCCTCCTAAGTCAGAACATAGAATATGTTTCTCCAAATACGGCACCTGATTACAGATTCTTCGACTGCACACACAGAACAGCGAGTGCTATTTCGGCTTTTAACTTGTGAAGAAATTCCTGTTGATCGAAAGACAAATTGAGTCCACCAAATCGCGAGGCTGCCTCAATGATCACCCAAGATATTGTCCAGAGATCTTATACGGATTAATCGAAGCTGAGTATGATAGATGAATGTGAAGTACTATAAAGATAACTGTGAAATCTAATAAAAGAAATTTTGGAATGAACAGGCATCTTTGTATCTCTGAGGATGTGTAGGATGAAATTAGTGTTTAACGTCCCGTGGACAACGAGGTCATTAGAGTCGGGGCACAATGTCGGGTGAGGGAAGGAAATCGGCCGTGCCTTTCAAAGGAACCATCCTGGCAATTGCCTGAACCGATTTAGTGAAATCACGGAAAACCTAACTCAATATGGCCGGACGCGGGTTGAAATCGTCATCCTTCCGAATGCGAGTCCAGCGTGCTAACAACTGCCCAACCTGGCTCGGTCTTTGAGTCTTTGCAGGCTAACACCACTGTAGTCAACACTTGGAAGTACAAAACTCTAAATAACTCACTTTCTGTATCCAAAGAGAGGAGATTTTTATGTTTTTTGAGGGGTAAGAAGGGATTTTAATGTTTCCGGCCAAGCTGTAACTGTGTGTTTAACAAATACTTCTAGATCCTTCGCCCATTTATAACTAAAGTTAGGAAGAATTAAAGAAATGTAGGACTAATTAGCCTAGAGTGGCGAAGCAATACCACTTAAGTTAAATTATTTTTCTCTAAGCCCATTTTTTTAAGTAGGCAGATTAGCACTGATATTTATCAAGTTAACTGCCTTAGCTCTTATATATAACTGGAGGCCATCTCCAAATACGTGCTATTTACAATGCGACAAAATTGCAGAGACGTAAGAGAATCAAGCCTAATAATGAATCTTGGGAACTTGTGATACTACCTGCCTCCCTTGAGGCTACTAATTGTTGGATGGTTGTAATGAATTGTACAAGACGATCTGCTGGAGTTTTCATCCAACAGAGTGCATAAAAATAAACTAGTGTGAAATGTGAAGGTACGGTAGGTAGGGATAAAAGAACGCAATTTTAGTGTTACTAAATATTTTTCAAAACTTGCAGCAATATTATATAAATTATGTATGCAAGACCTCGTTTGACATCTTGGTAAAATAGTGTTATATTTTCATTATCATCCACCTATTTTAAGCGGAGTAATAACTGTCTCTAAAAAAAAAAAAATATTTACTCTTACCCCTGCTGTGGGGTAAAGAGTACGTAGGCCACGGGCAAGAGTACGCAATACGTACTTTTACATGTCAAAAATTTGGAACTCTTAATTTTTCAGCAAATTTAAGAAGTAGATGTAGTAATGCTTTGACAGTACGGCCGAAAAAAAGTTTATCAAGGCAATGCATTGCTATACTATTGCTACTTCCTTATCCAACAAAAAAGCTTTTGTGAATTGACTGAGGTGCTTACTACCTTTGTCCGTTTTAAGACGTTTCCTTAAGGCAGCCTCTGAAAACCAGGTAGCTGTGGATGCTTGTCGTATTGAACTCCGATTTTTAATAAGGGCAAGAACTTGATGGTAGAGCGGCTATATTATTGGTAATCGATTTCTGGAAAGTAAACTCCTCCATTTATGATCTGACTATATTGGAAATGTGTTCAAGAGGTTGATATGTTTGAAAAAACCACTACCCGACGATAGAAAAACTAAATAAACGGAATATTCATATACGTATCTAAGGCGAATAATGAGTCATCTAAGGTTAGGAAACATTAGCGTAAGTTTGCAAAAACAGACATAATGTCTTATGGGATAACAGCGATCAGTGATTTTATGTTACTTTAAATCCGTCTTGATTGCAATTTTTTTTTTTTTTTATTATTCATATGACCGGTTTCGGTTCATTCAGAACCATCTTCAGATCTGATATTTAAGTTACAGGAGTAACCCGTCCAATTCAACAACTTTCACATGCTACGTGAAAGTTGCTGAATTGGACGGGTTACTCCTGTAACTTAAATATCAGATCTGAAGATGGTTCTGAATGAACCGAAACCGGTCATATGAATAATAAAAAAAAAAAAATTGCAATCAAGACGGATTTAAAGTAACATTAGCGTAAGTGTTGAAGAGTGCCTTTCTGTCCAATGATGATGGGACACCAATAGTATCCACAAGAGTTAGCCAATAAAGCCCCTTCTTCTGCATCAGTGCAGGTATTTTAGCCTATGACGATGGCCCACAAATGGTAGCCATAAGAATTTTAACCAATACTACCACTTCTCTAGCACGAACTCGGGAAAACTCCCATTTCCAAGAGAACGCGACACTGGTTTCTGATAGTGTTCCAGTAGTAGTGGACACTGGAAGATCCTGAGGAAGATCCCAGCAGAGGAGTCTAAACGTCGATTATTTTAGACGAAATATGACGAGGCCTAATAACCTAGAAGATGTTAACTTCATCAAGGCGTATGTTGGAAGATTATATCAGCCAGTTGCGGTTCCGCGACAATCTAAGTTTTTAAATATATTTGGGTTCACACAACACTTACTCAAAGCTATACAGACTTTAAGCCGAAACAGAACAAAAGTGACTTACCACATTTTCTCCAGTTGCAAATGTCTGACTGCCACTAGGTTTCACTACAGAACTGAGGAGATGGTCACGTATGCGCTGCTTGGCGGGAGAGTGGTGAACTTCTGTTTTAGAGACCCGAAAACTTGTTGTGTACCCTTGCCCCACGCGTATTTTTACCCCCATTACCCTATAGATCACCGTGTAATAAGACGGAATATGATGAAACTGGATTATTTATAAGTTTTACATTACTTTTTTTTTCTTTTGATGACCATCAGAGAAACAGAATTTTAAAACGAGGTGTTTTATGACGCAGACAGCACAGGTGTGCCACATCGCTCTTCTACGGACCGTAGGGCACTCTGCAGTCGGCAAAAAACGCGTGTAAAACAGCGCTTATCTAATCAGAGTTTCAATCTTTTTATTGTCGCTACTCATTGTAGCACGCGTTAACACAAGCCTGGCATCCATAGAAATTGGGCGTGTGCGAATTATTTATGCGCTTGCAGAAGCGGCGGATATCAGTTTAATATTGTTTATTGAAACGGCTCGGTCGTTATAGAATTTGTTGCGTTATCCTCGTATTTTAATACGAATACCGCTATCTTTCTCCGCTACAGAATTTTTATGCGGCGATTTGCACGGTCTAATAATGCGCCATCGTATCGGCTTATTGGAAAAAATAAAATAGGATGAGGGTGGTCATCGGAGGGAGCTCGGCTGGGCCAACACTCGTGTTTTATTGTTCCCAAGAGAATCCCTTTACCGAATAGTCGAATTTTGTGCAATAGTAGCCCTGTATGTAGTAACGATGACCGTCTGTCGAGGTGAGAGATTTTTTAAAAATGTTCGGCAAAAACAGGAGAGACTATATCATCCTTCGCTCCAGACCATGCAGAGTACTTTCGCTGTTTATAATCTCCTACAGAGTATTAACGTCTAAAACAGAGGACGTTACATTTTCCTGTGATAATTCGAAGTAATGTGTACAGGGTGTTTAGCAGTGACTGGAAGCCCAGTAAACAAGCGCTGTTTGAAGTTCTGGTCTTCTTACTTGTGTAGAGGATGGCCAGTGCTAAATAGTGTAGGCAGTCTTCCAGTTGTTCATTTGTTATTGCCTGTATCACACACTGTACTAATTCTCCGATACGCCGTTGGCAATAGCAGTCAGAACTATCTCCTACATCCGCCATTACGTTTGAATCGTTTTAAGCGTTTGCTGCCACCAGAGGAAGATTAGTGATACCATGGAGTGTGAACCACGTAAACCACGGAAATATAAAATCAGAAACACCTTCAACCGTCTATATTTCGAATGTAGTTTATTTATGCCAACAGTTTCGGCGTTACTCTACGTCATCTGCAGGTCCCCTGACCGACGACTAGAAAGAATCTGACCTCACGTGCAGTCGAAAAAGGTGCCAGCATTCAGTAACTGGTATCTGTAGACCTCTTTCTCAGCAACACGAAAGGTGATCCCTTCGTTCACCAACTGAAGAAGTCCTCAATTGAAGAAAGGAGCGATCATGCAGAAAAAGAAGTCTACGGATTCCAGTTATAGAATGCTGCCCCCTGTTTCGACTGCACGCGAGGTCTGATTCTTCCTACATGTCTGTCAGGGGGCCTGAAGATGGCGTAGTGAAACCCCGAAACTGGTCACATAAGCCAACTGCATTAGAAATATAGACGAATGAAGGTGTTTTTGAGTTTGCATGTTACATAGAACAGTCGAACTCTCTGAATCAACCTGTACCAGGATTTCCTGTTCAGTGAAATTTCCACTCGGAAGTCGACACATGTGGTGTTCCTTTATAGTTTAACCAACCGCATTAGGTGATTGGAACGTGTCTGTATGAGAAGCGACATTTTCAACGCTGTATTCCATCCGGAAAAAAGTGGTCAGCAGGTTGTTCCAGCGACTTAAAGTAATAGAAACATTCACGGCAAGGAATTGTGGTGTTACTCGTATATTTCACATGCCGGATATGAAACAATGAGTGATGATTCTGAAACAAGTGTGCCTAGAACTGGAACTGCTGAAGGCATAATGCAAGCTTTTGCGTGTTTAGTGCTGCAAAGTCATCAGTATCACTGTCCCTGAAACCTCTCAGGCCGCAAAACCATCACGGGCAGATCACAGTTCCGACGATAGATTCTAAGAAAGAGCGTTTATGATATGCATTTCAAGCCATCATTTTCTTTACCGATGAGGGAGAGCCTCTGAAAGGGAAATTATATTACTACAATAACCACACGTTGTCAGTTGCAAATACATGAGATCATGGGAGTAAGGCGTCAGGTTCTCTTTAGTATCAATCTGGGTGACCAACTCACACAGCCACATGAATTCCGAAACTGAGGGACTGAAAATTTGTTCATTATCACCAGTTTCTTTGCAACAGATTACCTGCACTATTCTAGAAAGATTGTGGTTTAGCCTATACGGTGGAAACGTATCTATGAAAAGTTGCACTTGCTAGTTGAATTAATCCTCGTAGTTCTCGCTAAATGTTTCTAGCTGGAAGTACTTAGTAGCTGAATTAATTCCAACAGGTATTCCCACTTAATACTAAAAAACTAATCAATGTAAAAGACTAAGTCCTGGAAATATACAATACTTGATTGTACTTTAGTACAAATATGCCACCCCCTGTAGGGACAGCCCATGAAAGGTACATTTCTGACGCTGTCTCTACTAGATCAACATTTAAAAATATAATTGAGACAGTATGCACGCATCTACGATCTGCCCATAACGTCACAGAAAAGTTGAAGCAATTACACACACATCAAAATAAGTTTTGTGTCACCCTGATTCTCAGAACTCCTGAAGATAGACGTTGACTTGTGGATATTGCAGCCGGCCGGAGTGGCCGTGCGGTTCTAGGCGCTACATCTGGAGCCGAGCGACCGCTACGGTTGCAGGATCGAATCCTGCCTCGGTCATGGATGTGTGTGATGTCCTTAGGTTAGTTAGGTTTTATTAGTTCTAAGTTCTAGGCGAGTGATGACCTCAGAAGTTAAGTCGCATAGTGCTCAGAGCCATTTGAACCATTTTTTTTTTTTGGATATTGCACCACAGACGTAGTTCCTTTGACTGTTCAGAGATGTCGCTAAACCCGCTCAAAGATGTAAACAACCATGCATGAGCAGCGCCTATTAGACGGAGGGGATCCGGCAGCGGATCAGTTCCAGAAATTACACCAGGAAGGAGGTATACGGCTCTGTAGTTCAACACTGCCTAGACTGTCAGTACCGTGGTTCGATCGCGTCCACATTGTTACTTTGTGCTACGAAGGGATCTTAACAAGGGAAGTGTCCAGGCGGCTCGGAGTGAACCAAAGCGATGCTGTTCAGACATGGAGGAGATACATGGAGACAGGAACTGTCGACGACATGCCTCACCCAGGCCGCCCAAGAGCTACTACTGCAGTGGATGACCGCTACCTACGGATTATGACTCGAGGAACCCTGACAGCTACATCAGCATGTTGAATAATGCTTTTCGTACAACCACAGGACGTCATGTTACGACTCAAACAGTGCGCAATAGGCTACATGATGCGCAACTTCACTCCCGACGTCCGTGGCGATGTCCATCTTTGCAACCACGACACCATGCAGTCCAGTACAGATGGGCCCAACACCATGCCGAATGGACCCCTCAGGATTGGCATCACTTTCTCTTCACCGATGAGTGTCGCATATGCCTTCAACCAGACAATCGTCGGAGACGTGTTTGGAAGCAACCAAGTCAGGCTGAACGTCTTAGACACACTGTCCAGCGAGTACAGCAAAGTAGAGGTTCCCTGCTGTTTTGGTGTGGCATTATGTGGGGCCGACGTACGGCGCTGGTGGTCATGGAAGGCACAGTAATGCCTGTACGATAAGTGAATGCCATCCTCCGATCGATAGTGCAACCATATCGGCAGCCTGGACAACAATTCGCGCCCCAATCGTGCACATCTCGTGAATGACTTCCTTCAGGATAACGACATCGCTCGACTAGAGTGGCCAGCATGTTCTCCAGACATGAACCCTATCGAACACGCCAGAGATCGATTGAAAAGAGGTGTTTATGGGCGATGTGACCCACCAACCACTGTCACGGATCTAAGCCGAATCGTTGCTGAGGAGTAGAACAATCTGGTCCAACAGTCCCTTGATGATCTTGTGGATAGTATGCCACGACGAATACAGGCGTGCATGAATGCGAGCAGATCTGCTATTGCTTATTAGAGGTACCGGTGTTTGCAGCAATCAGGATCACCACCTCTGAATGTCTCGCTGTATGGTGGTACAACATGCAATGTGTGGTTTTCATGAGCAACAAAAAGGACGGAAATGATGTTTATGTTGATCTCTGTTGCAATTTTCTGTACATGTTCCGGAACCCTCGGAACCGAGGGAACCCAAAACTTTTTTTGATGTGTGTAAATGTAAAAGAGTATATTATGCATCTCATAATATCACGATCACTTAATCTGGAAGCTCAAAGTAGATGAAGCGTTCGTACACTATCAGCTGCATCCACAGACTTAACCGAGTATAAAAACTGACTCATAAAAAGAATTTGTACTACACGTGGTCACAACTTGGTAAAGAGAACATCACACTGTCAGAATTAATCTTCGCAGTTGTCGCCAAATGAAACTAACTGGAAGTACTTAGTAGCTGAATCAATTCTGGCAGGAATGTCCAAATGAAGCTCAAGAAATAATCAATGTAAACCCGTTATGCCCTGGAAGTATGCACTGCTCGATTATACGCTAGTGTAAATAAGTTTATCCTAGGGACAGCATATGCAAGTTAGACGTTTATGCTGTCACTAGTAGATCATTCCTCACATGAAAGAATACTTAAGTAAGTGTACACATATCTGTCTGTAAGAACAATACCCCCACAAACCGGTCAACGATCTCACAGGAAAGTTGAAGCAATGATAAATTTCAAAAGGAACGTTACATACCTGATTATGACAGTGATATCTCCATTGCTTTGTTTCCAAGTTGAAGTACTGATACACTTTAATAGCCTCCATAGACCTCAAGTGAGTATCACACATGACTCATAAATAGGATTTTTTCTATACATGCTCAAAACTTGGTGAACATACCTCAATGAAGCTGAAAATTACAAGAAGCATAAACATTCATTTGCTGCTGCACAAGATAGCAGCATTGAGAGGATGTATACAGTACATTTTTTATTCATTTCTTAGGCTTATCATGACCTGGCACAGGGTTAAGGGGACCTCTAGTGATAATTAGCTAGGAAATGTTACCACGATTCCAAAAATCACTTGTGTAGGTTAACTGAACATTCATACCTTGTTTACTCAATTAACAGTTCCACATACAAGCACTGATGGTGCACACCAACTAGCAAAGGATATTATTAATTACACCTAAGTTTGCTGTCCGAGAAAATTCACAACATAGAAGATTCAGTCTCTCAAAGAAAAATTACAAAAGAAAAATAATAAGTAAATCCACCTCCACGACATCTTCCTCTTAATTCTGCTGCACAAACACGTGGGATGGGGAATTATAGCAAAATTAACTGTTGCAATGCATTTCACACACAGTGCACTGCTAGATCTCGCAAATGAAATCCTCATACTTGGCTGTCAAAATCTGCGTGCTTTATCTCCAGGCATCAGACCAGAATCAACCAACTGACAATTTATTTGTGTGCTCCACTTCCTCTTGGTAGGCAAAGCATTGATGAACCATATAACACTGTCTTCCACTAACATGCCCACTCAGAAACCATAGTCCAAGACAGTCTAGGGTCCACTATTAAACGCATCTTTGGGTAACATAAATGCCGGTAAATGTGTGAGCGAAACTGTAGTAACATAGTAATGAATGAGACTACCAAACGCATATCTTCTACTCCCACCTCTTAAAAAAAAAAAATCATTTCTCAATACCGGATCACATACCCACATTTTTAGCGCCTCTTGTCTTTGTCAACCAAATAGTCCTACTAAGTAAAGTGGCGTTCCCTAATTTCATGCCAAAAAGATTTCCACTTCATTATTCCATAATCATAAAACAGAAAATAGAGTATCGATCACAAAGGTGATTATGAATACTAATGTTAATTCTTCCACATTTCGCATTTAAGGATATTTCGACTGGTTGTAGAGATCAGGAACTAAGACCTACCTGCACACCTGCATTTAATCACTTGGATTTATTGCTCTGGGGCACTTGAAATATTTTTGTATATTCGAAACGAATCGATAATTTTACATTATACGGGTATATGATATGTGATCGTATCAGAGGGCATGAAGATGTGTTTGACAGAAGCGTGATTCATCCATCACATTTCGTAAATGCAGTAGAATAAATTTTGTTTTATTGTCTTCTAATATTTCCGCTGTATACCTTTCGACCATCTTCTTGTAAGCCGGAACTTTTTTAAAAATGTACAAAGACGTTGATACATATCCCCTTCTAGATTGACCACGTAACCACAGATTCAGTTTTTGCATACTCTTTGCCACCAGTCACTGTCTCTGGTACTTCTTTACCTGTGGTTTAGAACGCGGAAAGAGTACCGAAGATGAAAGAAAAGTATACGGCCGCAATATTAGAAGAGGAAAAAATATAGTCGATGCGGCTGCACTCCCGAAAAGTAACGGGTCGGTTATTGTGCCTCGAAAGCATGAAGAGTTTGATAAGTATTCTTTCCTGCAACATAATGGAACATGAAGAAGCCTTGTGCATATTTGGAAGTTTGATCCATCATGCAACATCATTTATTATAAACCAGAAAGCAACAACAAAATGGTTCAAATGGCTCTAAGCACTATGGGACTTAACATCTGAGGTCATCAGTCCCCTAGACATAGAACTACTTAAACCTATCAAAGCTAAGGACATCACACACATCCATGCCCGAGGCAGGATTCGAACCTGTGACCGTAGCAGCACCGTGACAGCGGCCGTCAAAGCAACAACAAAAAAAGCACACTACATAACCGTCAACAACGGTGTACATCATGGTGACATTTAGTAATTAAGTAACCCACATAGTGGGATAAGAAGGGAGAAAATGAGGAATATAAGTAACCTATGTATTTTTCCAAAAATGCACCACAGAGGAAAGTTTAGTGTAACCTAATAAGGATTTTCCAGAGCAAATATGTACTATAGCTACTTTCCTGCATTTGCAGTGAATTGGTATGTGCAGTAAGGAGCCGGCCGGGGTGGCATAGCGGTTCTAGACGCTACAGCCTGGAACCGCGCGACCACTGCGGTCGCAGGTTCGAATCCTGCCTCGGGCATGGATGTGTGTGATGTCTTAGGGTTAGTTAGGTTTAAGTAGTTCTAAGTTCTAGGGGACTGATGACCTCAGAAGTTAAGTCCCATAGTGCTGAGAGGCATTTGAACCATTTTTGTAGTAAGGATGTGAGAATTTTACAATAAGCTATTCGTAAAGGTTCACTAGATAGGGAAATACAGGGACTGCAAATTTGCTAATAATCGCGTAACGTAAAGTTATCATTCACGTGACACAGTGTAAGGTGTCAGGCAATTCCAACACCTTCCATGAAAACCCTGACATGATAGCAAATCCGGCAGTATGTCACATAGCTCCAAATAAAACCTGACATTAAATTATCCAAAGTAATACTATCAACGAGTGAGCAAATGGAATACCACAGAATAACACAAGAATGCCTAAATGCATGTCATACCTTCCCACCGTGTAACAGAGGCAGTTCCGAGGGGAGAAACGAGAACAGAAGCCGAGAGCAGAATCGTGTAGGCTAGGAGTCCCTACAATAAGGGACGGACACCCACGTCGCTATCCGACCGTCAAACCCCCCCCCCCCCCACCCCCCCGCCGACCATGTTAAAAGATAGAGCCCTCCAGAAGAACAGTATAGATATTACGATAACATTAAAAGGGCCACACCAGCTGCAAGTTTTACCGTCAGACTTTTTCGCGTCTCTGTTACGTTGCAAACGTTAAAAACATTGCCCCACCACGAAAAGTATAACGTTTCCCATTGTATAGACAGAAGTTTTGTAGGCGGAGCTTAAGGTTAACATTGAGACCCTGATTGATCAGTTGAAAACACAGCCAGATAGTTTTTCTAAAACCAACTTCGGTAAATTGTAGTAAGGAGAAGTTAGGAGAGAGTTGCTTCCGAGACGGCGAGATGTGAGGAGCTGCGCCGCCCACCGCCCCCTGACGCTGCCTAAACACCGACAAGGTAATGAACTCACGCGATGCCGCAAGAGAACGCATAAACCTTCACACAGAACTGTAGAAGCCATGCGGCTTTTCGCGGATGATGCTGTAGTATACAGAGAAGTTGCAGCATTAGAAAATTGTAGCGAAATGCAGGAAGATCTGTAGCGGATAGTCACTTGGTGCAGGGAGTGGCAACTGACCCTTAACATAGACAAATGTAATGTATTGCGAATACATAGAAAGAAGGATCCTTTATTGTATGATTATATGATAGCAGAACAAACACTGGTAGCAGTTACATCTGTAAAATATCTGGGAGTATGCGTGCGGAACGATTTGAAGTGGAATGATCATATAAAATTAATTGTTGGTAAGGCGGGTACCAGTTTGAGATTCATTGGGAGAGTGCTTAGAAAATGTAGTCCATCAACAAAGGAGGTGGCTTACAAAACACTCGTTCGACCTATACTTGAGTATTGCTCATCAGTGTGGGATCCGTACCAGGTCGGGTTGACGGAAGAGATAGAGAAGATCCAAAGAAGAGCGGCGCGTTTCGTTACCGGGTTATTTGGTAACCGTGATAGCGTTACGGAGATGTTTAATAAACTCAAGTGGCAGACTCTGCAAGAGAGGCGCTCTGCATCGCGGTGTAACTTGCTCGCCAGGTCTCGAGAGGGTGCGTTTCTGGATGAGGTATCGAATATATTGCTTTCCCCTGCTTATATCTCCCGAGGAGATCACGAATGTAAAATTAGAGAGATTAGAGCGCGCACGGAGGCTTTCAGACAGTCGTTCTTCCCGCGAACCATACGCGACTGGAACAGGAAAGGGAGGTAATGACAGTGGCACGTAAAGTGCCCTCCGCCACACACCGTTGGGTGGCTTGCGGAGTATCAATGTAGATGTAAATGTAGATGTAGAAGTGTCTCTTTTGTTATATCCCCTTTTTACATAATACTAGTGTCGATCGTCAATTAAACTTCGTGGTATTCGCATTTGCTACTAGAAGTTAAAATCTGAAACGCGATTATTTTTATGTTATATAATTATTGAGAAGCCACATTAGCCACTGTAATTTATGACAAGTTAAATAAGTAATTAAAGATAATTGAGGGTCACTGTAGACCATTTTGATAGATTTCTCTCTTGTGAAACTTTTCTCTTTTATGATGCTTAACGTAAACCTAGATTATCGATGTGATATGGCATAGGTCATCCTTCGATCCATTGTAGAACTTGGAAACCCATTCAGGGAATATTCGTTCACATTTTTGTTGAACGCAGTTGGTTTCTATGGTCCTGTATTAAAACATTTCCTTTTATCAATAGTGCAATTTATAAACAATGTTTTGTGAGTAGAATAAAATTTCTAATGGTAAACTTAACTGCTGTTTCGACGTTATTTTACCAGCTAACTAAAAATAGGAAAGCCTTGAACCCCTTCCACTAAATTTAGTTAGTATTAAGATTCTTTTACAGGTAGTGCAGTGGAGCTGACGCTGAAATCATCAAGTATTTGATTATATCATCGCTAGTCTCACTGAACTCTTCTGAACTCTACTTGTCATGTGTGGTCTGGCGTCTCCTTACCAGCAACAGGTCACAGGTTCAAACTATTCAATTCCCTAAAAAACACGCTCAGAGCGTCGTTGCGCGAAAGGGGTAGGGAGACACGACTTAGAACAGACACCACGCAGAACAGAACAGAAGTAGTCATTCAGATACGAAACCACATTTGCTTCTGAGAAAATAGCACCATCATGATGCAAAAGCAGTTATATAGGCCAAAAGTACTCATAAAAGACCAAAACCGGCTTGTCAGTAGAACACATACACAGGGGCGCGAACGCGCCCGTCATGATGCTATCTGGGGAGTCTCAGGTTTACTGATCGACACTCGCAAACTACTATGAGGAAATAATGACATAGGCCAGTCCTATGATGCTAAAACCAGGTGCTGTGAAGGGACCTTTCAGTTAAATTCAAGAATAAATACAAGAAAAACTAAATTCATTTGCATCATATCATGCGCAGTTGTCAAACCACGCAGCGCAGGAATATATGACGGTTGTCCAGAAAGTAAGTTCCGATCGGTTTTCGAAATAGAAACCACAGTGAAAACCAGAAACGTTTTATTTCCAACGATTAGGTATAGCTTCCACCTACCTCTCGACGTAGTCACCGCTCCAACTTCAAGTGTTGTAGTAGTGTTGTATCAACTTTCCAGTAGCCTCGTCTTAGAAACCCGCCGCCTGTTCTTTCGGCCAGTTGTCTGTACTGGTCTGCAGCTCGTTGTCTGCGGAAAAATTTTGTCTTCATAGCCAGCGGTTCTTCTGAGCAGAGATGAGACTCAGGGGGTACCAACTGCGGACTGTATTGTGGGTGATCAAACACTTCTCATCGGAAACGCTGCAGGAGCGTCTTCATTGCCCCTGCAGTTTGCGACCGAGAACTGGCACGAAGAATTAACTGCTCGACAGTTGTGTTATGGGGGCTGGCTGATACAGGCGAAATCTCTAACCAGGCCCTCATACTTGGCGGCAGACGCTATTCCCTACGCATCTATACGTGCTCACTGTTCACTCAGCCGGTCGGAGTGGCCGAGCGGTTCTAGGCGCTACGGTCTGGAACCGCGCGACCGCTACGGCCGCAGGTTCGAATCCTGCCTCGGGCATGGATGTGCGTGATGTCCTCAGGTTAGTTAGGTTTAAGTAGTTCTAAGTTTTAGGGGACTGATGACCTCACATGTTAAGTCCCATAGTGCTCAGAGCCATTTTGAATCACTGTTCACTCAAAACTGAAAAGAGCGACGCGACACGATCGACGGGCGTAGTAGAGACTCTGCCCAACATATCTGTGCAAGGCTTCACCGGATTTTCCCAGTGGTTTCCATTTCGGGACCGATAGGAACTTACTTTCTGGAAAACCCTCGTACTTTCCCAATCCCAAAATATAAAAACAAGAATGACGCACCGAAAACACTAATCAGGCAGTCTGTCTTAACTCAGTGTACATTCTCTTTGTGACCGAACATAAATCAACTTCTTTCACTTTAACCCATGTACCGGGTGATCAAAAAGTCAGTATAAATTTGAAAACTGAATAAATCAGGAATAATGTAGATAGAGAGGTACAAATTGACAGACATGGCTGGAATGACATGGGGTTTTATTAGAACCAAAAAAATACAAAAGTTCAAAAGATGTCTGACAGATGGCGCTTCATTTGATCAGAATAGCAATAATTAGCATAACAAAGTAAGACAAAGCAAAGATGATGTTCCTTAGAGGAAATGCTCAATATGCCCACCATCATTCCTCAACAATAGCTACAATCGAAGAATAATGTTGTGAACAACATTGTAATGCATGTCCGGAGTTATGGTGAGGCATTGGCGTCGGATGTTATCTTTCAGCATCCCTAAAGATGTCGGTCGATCAAGATACACTTGCGACTACAGGTAACCCCAAAGCCAACAATCGCACGGACTGAGGTCTGGGGACCTGGCAGGCCAAGCATGACGAAAGTGGCGGCTGAGCACATGTTCATCACCAAACGACGCGCGCAAGAGATCTTTCACGCGTCTAGCAATATGGGGTGGGGCGCCATCCTGCATAAACATCGTACGTTCCAGCAGATGTTTATCAGCCAGGCTGGGGATGGTGCGGTTCTGTAACATATCGGCGTACCTCTCACCCGTCACGGTAGCAGTTACGAAACCAGAATCACGCATTTCCTCAGAGAAAAAAGGCCCGATGAAGGTAGATGTGATAAATCCAACCCATACCGTGAGTTTCTCGTCGTGGAATGGAGTTTCCACGACAGTTCTAGAGTTTTCGGTAGCCCAAATTCTGCAGTTGTGGACGTTGAAAGACCATCTGAGCGTGAAATGAGCTTTGTCGGTCCACAACACGTTACTCAACCAATCGTCATCTTCCGCCATCTTTTGAAACGCCCACACCGCAAGTGCCCTTCACATCACTAAATCGCCAGGTAACAGTTCATGATGCCTATGGATTCTGTACGGATAGCATCGAAGGGTACGCCTAAGTGCAATCAAACAGTAGTGTATGGAATACCGGTGCGACGTGCGACTGCACGAGCGCTGACTTCCCCGTGCATAGACGAACCCGCTACTGTCTCCATTTCTTCCTGAACTGTCTCAACAGCATTACGCCTTGTGCTCGGTCGGCCACTACGGGGTCTATCGTCTAAACAACCCGTGGTTTCGAACTTCGAAATCATTCTCGCCACAGCTGCATTTGTCAACGGACCTTTACCCGTTCGAATCCCCTTCCTGTGGCGATAGGATCGTAACGCTGAACTAGCACATTCCCCATTCTGATAATACAGCTTCACTAAAAGCGCCTTTTCAGGTAACGTCAACATGCTGATTCTCTCTCACATTACAGTTCCTTTTATACACGATTGTCATGCGCAGTCACTGACGTTTTGCTGTCCAGTGCCATCTGTCGGACATTTTTGTGTTTTTTTTGTCTAATAAAACTCTATGTCATTCCAAGCATGTGTGTCAATTTTTACCCCTCTATCTACATTATTCCGTGGTTTATTAAGTTTTCAAATTTATACTGACTTTTTGATCACCCGGTATTTCGATCTCAGCAAAAGGAATGTAGATTATGGCTTGGTGTCTCGTCGAACTCCACTGGAGAAGAACCACTGAGCACTTCCAAAACCTAAATGAATGGCTCAAGTTTTGCCATAAATTACATGGTCCAATCACATTAATGTGAATACCAGATATGTTCCACGTCAGTCCGCAGTAACCATGACACCATGACAGAAGGTAGGTCGCAGCACTAGCAGAGGAGATATGAAAAGCTTCTCAGTGGCTGGGGGGGGGGGGGGGGCACAGATAACTGCTCAGTTGTTGTAATGCGGAATGCGGAAACGGAGAGATTTATCTGATGTTCAAAAGGGCATAATCATTAGCAGTCGCGCAGAGGGTGGAAGCGTTTCCCAAATGGCTAAGTTCGCCAACCGTTGGCGTGCAGCCATTGTTAAAGAATACCGTGCTCGGTAAAATGGCATGGAGTGGAGGCAGCTGTGGCAACTGCAAGCCATAGATGACAGGGGAGGACGACGGCTGTAGAGATGTGTACTGGCGAATAGAAGTGCAACTGTTGGGCAGTTGACCACACGGATTAACCAAGGAGCTGTCTGCAGTGTCTCCTCAAAGACAGGTCAGCGAACATCGCTGCTTACAAGCCTCCACAGCGGGCGCCTGGTTCAAGCACTATGCTAACTACTGTTCATCGGCAACGAAGGTTGGAATTTGCGCGCCAATACTGCAACTGGACGTCCATCGCGTGGGGACAGGTGGCCTTTTCAGAAGAATCACGTTTCATGCTCCATCGGACATATGGCCGCTGGCGTGTATGACTCTAAACGTCTGAAAGCAAACGCCCTACAATAACAGTCGGATGGGTCTAGACCGCGAGAGGCAGCGTTATGGTCTGCGGAATGTTTTCGTGGATTTCCTTGGGTGATGTAGACATTATCATAGTCAAAATGGAGCACCCCAACATGCACTATCTTTGGGGACCACGTCCACCTCACCCTACCGTTTGTTTCTCCTCGCCATGACGGCATCTACCAGCAAGACAATGCAACGCGATATACAGCTCACAGTGTACGCCCGTGTGGTTCTAAGAGCAAACGGATGAGTTTACCGTACTCCCTCGTTCACCTCCCTCCCTGTGGAATCGCATCGTTCGGGCTGTTCGCGCTGTGGATCTTCAACCGAGAAACCTAGCGCATGTAATCACAGCACCGGAGTCGGCATGACTCCACGTCCCTGTCGGTATCTTCCACAGCCTCACTGACACTCTTCTTGATCATTTCACAGCAGTCTGTGACGAAAAAGGTGGTTATGCTGGCATTTGCAAGATGGCCAATTGACACGTCCCCTTAGAAAAATTTATGAATTACTGTGCTGATAGACCTCTTGTATTATTTGATTTTCAAACAGCTGAGCAGAACTGAACGTACTCAGACATTTTGCTCTTTACCTATTCTGATCTACACTAAACTGACACAGAATATTTTTAGCGCAACGCAATCTGACTTTCAAAAATCCCTACAAAATAATGGCCCTGACTAACAATAACCTATACCTTTCATGAATCACTTACCTTACAAAAATCTTCGTTACTCGAACTACTGCAATACAGCGAGCGCCACTACTGCCAGCTAAATAAAAGACTCTAACTGAAGGCACTAACTACTAATAGGCATAGTTACCAAATGAATGATTTTGATAGAGAACAAACAATGTATTTACCTTAGTAGTGTTCAAAAGTCTTAATATATATATATATTATCAGTTCATGACATCCAGTCTTACAAATTTACTCTCTCTGATGGACACACGTCCAGATCATCCGCTCTCAAAACTCTGCCATCTCTCTCCCCACATCCACCACTGCTGGCGGCTCACCTCCAACTGCGCAACGCTACGCGCTGTTCACATCCAACTGCCCAACACTACAATAGCGAATTCCAACAATGCAAACCAGACACAGACTGCACACAGCACAGTCAGTGATTTTCATATAGAGCGCTACGTGGCGTTACCAACATAATAACCTAAACAGCCTACTTACACACTTTATTGTGAATCGACATTGTACCTCTCTGCCCACTTCGATGCAGTAGCTTCTCATAGATTAACTGATCTCCCCGTCTAAGTTTCGACATTCTTCAGTTGCACTACGTTTCAGAGGCGTCTATTCTCTTATTCTCTGACTTATTCTCGCACACTTTTCCCTTCATTTCTTTCCTGAGATGTATTATTTGTATGTGACAACAATAGCTCGTCCTGTTTGCGCTAGATATAGGGTAGACATGTGTCACATCTAATTTTGTAGTCATCTGAGTTTTGTAAGGGAGATTGCTCTGGTTTTCGTAAATTAAGCAGCTGTATCTTCGATTGTTCGTAGATGCAGCGACTAGTTTCATGTCCATGTTGTGGCAACTTTTGTAAGTGAGCCTTTCAGTTTGACTGCTCTACGTCATGTAGCTGTAATTTTACTGACAGTTACCAGCTTTATGTCAGTTTAGATGTCTTTAATTGTATGTGGTTTTAATATTTTCTTCTGAATGAAACATTTTATGTAACGACAGAATTATTATCTGTGATGTTTGGAAGGTAGGAGACGACGTACTGGCAGAATTGAAGCTGTGAGGACGAGTCATGAGTCGTGCTTGGGTAGCTCAGATGGTAGAACACTTGCACGCGAAAGGCAAAGATCCCGATTCCGAGTTTCGGTCCGACACACAGTTTTAATCTGCCAGGAAGTTTCATATCAGAACACATCGCGCCGCAGAGTGAAAATTTCGCTCTGGAGACAGCATTATTGCTGTTAAATTTGTCCATATGAGTGCAGCCTTCCCGTAATCTGTTCAGAATAAAACTATTTATTGCTTAGTTTTTTTCTACGTTAATGTTTATTTAGAGTCTTTTAGATAATTTTGGATTTGCTCATGAAGATGCCCTTGGTGTCGAAACATGGTTGGCTGTTTTATAACCATCACATTCTTGTACGGTTGCTGTTTCACAGTAACGTTTAAAATCGTAGCGGATAATAGCGACACTTCTATTCCCTTTGCACGAAAGCCATATGACACAGCTGGAAGTAGCTTTTCCTTCTCTGAAAAACATTTTCAAAGGTGTGAAACTTATTGTTAAACAGCGTCTTCCATTAGTAACCTGAAATACTACCGAAGCAAATAACTTGAATTCTGTGCCGCCGGATCATCTTCAACTAGCAGTCTGTTTTATTATGCATCTATTCTTTAGCAGCCAGAGAACTTCAGCGGAGCGAGAAAGAGCCATTTATTGTCTGCTATCCAAATCCAAACCGGTAACGACATAAATACAAATACAGCAACCGCAGTTTTGATGTTTTAACAGAGAACGATGCAGCAAACTAAGTAAAAATAGATATAAAACTTGTTAAAACTTTTTTTCCCTTGCGAGTTACCATAAAGGAGATTTGTTGGCGTTTGCGTCACACTACAGGTGTTCTCAAAAAATTCTAGATTTACACAAACGCTGGATAATTCTGACTCTAAATTTGTTTCTTGCTTATAACTTCGTTATTTATAGGCGTTATTAACAAGCTGCCTGTTAAGACTTCTGAGTCGCGTGAGAAGAACATTTTAAAGGCTATTAATTCGCTGCTGAAAGCTTTACTGTAGGACGGTTCATTTTATGTTTCTACCAACCAGGTCGCAAAGCCAGTTGCTGTACAGTAATACGACGCTTACAGTAAAGTACTGAGCTATAAGATGGCCATTTAATAACCTTGTTTTGAAGACGTAATTTATTCGTTAGTTGGATATATAGATTGAAGACGTACAATTAACGGCTTGCTTTAAAATATTTCCAAATGCTAATACATAATGTTGCTTGACTTAAGGGCGCTGCAGCAACCTAACTGATAATAAAATATCCGTTTGCTGACCATCAGAACAGGGACATGTTTATCGCTGCCTCTTGCTGTTCGTTTTATTGCAGATGATAACTCTCCATCAAGTACACGGAAAAAGCGGTTCGCGGTGCCCAAGCAGTGGAAGGCACTGCCTTGACTCTTATTCAGAGGGAAAGGGATGTAAATCTCGATTCCCTACGTTATTTTAAGTGATTTTCACTTTGGTTCAAAACGCAGCAATGGCCGATTTATTTCTCAACCATCTGCTTCGACTCTAATATCTTTGACGTTGATGTGAGATAAGCGACTGTGCTAATGACAGTTTTACATCTCTTGTTAAATTACGATTCGAGTTCACTGCCTAGCAGCGAGATATTTTATCATCGCAGTTGCCAGTTTGAATTCGCATGAAAAAGAAACACACAAATTACTGGACGAACAGTTGAAGTGGAATGACAACGGTTTAGTCGTATCACAAATTTGATCGTAGACACTCGGATCAGATTTTAAAATTCTTTGAGGAAAGAGAGATCCGTCGGCCTTGATGGAACATAAATGCATTACGAGTAATATCTCCAGAAATCGTTAAGATTTCAAATTTAACTTCGTGTGGAATACTTGGAGGAACTACCTCCATTTTTAGTAGTTTCGTAACAATTCTTGTGTATAGCCATGTGTTGTATGCACACAAAGTCTGGACTCATCTCTAACTAACAAAAACCTGCGGGAATATGTCATGCATATTACGATCTTACACCACCCAACACCTTGACTGCACGTGAAGCAATATAATGTTTATGATAGGCGCTGGCGGTGTTAATAGATCCAGAGTGTGGCAAAATCTGCTGATTTCAGCTATTTCTGCACAGGACAGGTTGTACTGATCCGCTACCTTGAACATGGTGACTCCTGGCAGGTAATTATCTAACATCAACATTAAGGCATTTCGCAAGTGGATATACCGCGTGATCAAAAAGTCAGTATAAAATTGAAAACTTAATAAACCACGAAACAATGTAGATGGAGAGGTAAAAATTGACACACATGCTTGGAATGACATGGGGTTTTATTAGAACCGAAAACAAAACGAAGTTCACAAAATGTCCGACAGATGGCGCTGGACAACAAAACGTCAGTGACTGCGCATGACAATCGTGTATAAAAGGAGCTGTAATGAGAGAGAGAATCGCCGGAGATCACCGCCATCAGTGTATCGTGTGTGCCGTCATGTTTAGTGTTCAGTTTCGCCGTCACGCTCCATTGTTCACCAGTGACATCGTCTTCTTCAGTGTTTGTGCGTCGGGTCTCCAGTTCATAGTGTGGATTGTCATCAAGTGTGAACGGCTTCTTGTGCTTTTACGTTCTTGTGTCTCCTATTTTTTCCCGCCGTCTTTCTAAGTGATGTCTCTTCTTTGTTTATCTCCATGTACTCTCTTCGGCTGAAGAGCGGCGTATTGTGCTGCTGCCAGCCTACCTGGTTGTTCAGGTATCAAAATTACAATAAAGTAAAAAAAAAAAAAAAAGAGAGAGAGAATCAGATGCGCCAGCAGTCGCAGCATGTTGACGTTACCCGAAAAGGCGCTTTTAGTGAAGCTGTATTATCAGAATGGGGAATGTGCTAGTTCAGCGTTACAATCCTATCGCCACAGGAAGGGGATTCGAACGGGTAAAGGTCCGTTGACAAATGCAGCTGTGGCGAGAATGATTTCGAAGTTCGAAACCACGGGTTGTTTAGACGATAGACCGCGTAGTGGCCAACCGAGCACAAAGGCGTAATGCTGTTGAGACAGTTCAGGAAGAAACGGAGACAGTAGCGGGTTCGTCTCTGCACGGGGAAGTCAGCGCTCGTGCAGTCGCACGTCGCACCGGCATTCCATACACTACTGTTTGGTTGGCACTTAGGCGTACCCTCCGATGCTATCCGAACAAAATCCATCGGCATCACGAACCTAGCGGTTTAGTGAAGCGGAGGGCGTCTGCGGTGTGGGCGTTTCAAAAGATGGCGGAAGATGGCGATTGGTTGAGTAACGTGTTGTGGACCGACGAAGCTCATTTCACGCTCCGAGGGTTTGTCAACGCCCACAACTGCAGAATTTGGGCTACCGAAAATCCTAGAACCTTCGTGGGAACTCCACTGCACGACGAGAAAGTCACGGTATGTGTTGGATTTACCACATCTACCGTTATAGGGCCTTTTTTCTTCGAGGAACTGCGTGATTCTGGTTTTTTAACTGCTATCGTGACGGGTGAGAGGTACGCCGATATGTTACAGAATAGCATAATCCCCAGACTGGCTGATAAACACTTGCTGGAACGTACGATGTTTATGCAGGTTGGCGCTCCACCCCATATTGCGTGAAAGATCTCTTGCGCGCTTCATCTGGTGATGATCGTGTGCTCAGCCACCACTTTCGTCATTCTTGGCCTGCCAGGTCCGTGCGATTATTGGCTTTGGGGTTACCTGAAGTCGCAAGTGTTTCGTGATCGACCGACATCTCTAGGGATGCTGAAAGACAACATCCGACGCCAATGCCTCACCATAACTCCGGAGATGCTTTACAGTGCTGCTCACAACATTATTCCTCCACTACAGCTATTGTTGAGGAATGATGGCGGAAATATTGAGCATTTCCTGTAAAGAACATCATCTTTGCTTTGTCTTACTCTGTTATGCTCATTATTGTTATTCAGATGAAACGCCATCTGTCAGATATTTTTTGAACTTTTCTTTTTTTGTTCTAATAAAATCCCATGTCATTCCAAGCATGTGTCTCAATTTGTACCTCTCTATCTACATTATTCCGTGATTTATTCAGTTTTCAAATTTATACTGACTTTTTGATCACCCGGTATGATGAACAGATTTTCACCGTTAGTTATGACGCTCGAGCCTTATCCTGTAAACTGACGCGACAACTACAATTTTATTGCAAGCTTGTGAGTTAACGGGTGAGTGTTAGCCCCCTGAAAGTGTTCCAAGTTTCGAGTTGTCGTGGCCGCGCGGCAGGCCTTTGGACGCGGCTGAGCATCGGCCGGAGCAAGAGGGGTAGCCCCAGCACGTGGTCCAGGTCGATCACGTGGTGTAACGTCTAGAAAGAAACAAAAACAACATATTATGTAGTAACGAAAAAATTATATGTATCATATTGTGTTATTGTATAAAATTATGTATTTTTTTTTATTATTTATTTTTGAGAATATCTGCGTCGGCGAGTAATGAATCCGCCACAGACGATAAATGTCGAACAAAGATTAAAATAAGTAACTAGTATATAATACGTGACGAATATCAACTTCTTTGCCTTCTTCATCTGGGAGTCGAGCGAGTAAGATATCCTGTGTCGTAGTAGCGAACGCTAGTGTAGCATTCTTTTGTCGAGACTAAGAGATGTACGCCATTACGTGTGAATTCATAAAGGTGTGTAACAATTGAAATATTTAAATGTTTTAATAGAGTTATGTAAATGAAAACTTGCATTATTAATTGTTAAAGCTTGCTTGCGTATTATCCCATCCTGTTGAGACATTTTTCAGTTATATAAATATTATCTGTGGTGCTGAGCTGCGTGGCGAACGAAAGAGCCGCTGCCGCGGCGTATTCAAACGACTTCCAATATAGTCTATCATACCGCAAGGAAGCGGTAAAGTAACAGTAAAATAATATTATTTCTTTTAGATCCCAGACTTGCAGTGCAGATCAACAGATTTTATGATGTGTTGCAGGTTGACGCGGGCTGCTGATAGTATATAACTCACAGTACAAATAAGTTAATGTACCGTGAAAATCTAATAGGAATCTTGCTGTGCTCCGTTCTGGTCTGGCAAACTTTATAGTGAAAACGTATTTTTTTAATAGTCTCATGTTCTTGTGCTAGTCGTGGTATTGAATGGTGTTTTACCGAGAAACAAAATCCACTGCAAAATTTTGTTGTTGAACGATCATACGAACTGTAACATCAGTGTTCATAACCAAGTAATTTCAATTTTCAATAACTATAAAGTAGGGAAGATATGTTGATTTTTAGAATGAGTTACAGTCACGGAAAAACGTTCCTTTAATTGTAGGCCAGATACAGAACAATAAGATCTCAATATATATATTTTGCTTTGTTAAAAGGTAATGATGATAAAGAAATTCAAAGCACGGCATTATTAACAGATATTTCGCGGCTCTTTTCATATATGCGATATTAAAAAACGCGAAAGTGGTTGGGAATTCCAAGTTGACGCGGTGTCGAGGACTGTGCTTTGTGTCGATCAAGGAAATTTGTATGCTGGGAGTCCCAAAGATGGTGGACTTTGTGAAACCAAAATAGCAGACATTTCACAGCTCATGTAGAAATTAATAATAGCCAGAGGAATCATGATACCGTAAAAAGAAACGTGTACGTTACCATTATATGCACTACGATTCCGATGGTGCAATCAGATTTTCAATACCTTTATTAGTTTAAGGTTTAGTATCTGACTGTAAATTAAAGTAACACCCAGCAACGAATTTCCAAAATCTAAACTGTTCATCCGATTTTGTCGATCGACGGGTCTTTAGAAAGCTATTAGTGTAAACCTAAATAGGGATGAATTACAGGCATGTAACCTGAGTAGTACACGAGTTATTGGAGGTCAAAGTGGCCGATTACTATTGATAGCGTCAGGCCATATGTTCTCCACAGTTATACGAAAAAACGTTAGCAGCATGCTTTTAAATATATTTATTAGTCTATGTCTTTGTTTGTGTCAGATATATACTATTCATGAAGAAGTTGGTTAAACATTTACTGTTTTTTAGAAAGCGCAGAGACATTACGCTACTGGCCTAACTTCTGTTTCCATTCCTTTGATATATGTTTATTTGATTTGCTTATGTATCTAACAATGTGTGTTAGAGCATGTTTATGGTCCAGCCGCAGGAATAGTTATTTAATTTCAAGTTATTTAAATGTAAATCCAGTATTTCGTATGTGTTTGAATGTGTTTGTGAGTGTGCATTGGTTTGGAGATAAGGCGGGAGCGCTCTAGCCAATCACAGCGCTCATTAATGGAGAGCCTGGATGGAAGTGCTGGACAGGGAGTGCTGGACTGGAAGCAGCGACGGACGGTCGCAATAACTACGTGGAGAGTGGAACAGTTTGCGCGTGGTCGCGGAAGATAGAAATATTTCTTAGTGCCGACTTGTGCACTGGTGAGACTTCCGTGGCTTCTGAAGTGAAGACGTATGCATTTAGAAGTGAATGCTCGCGAGCTATGTTGTTGTTCATAAGTAATTACGTGAAGTAGGAATTTATTGCCCCTGTTATTCAACTTTTATTTTATTTAGTTGCTGGCCCATCGACACCAACAGGTATTTGCAGTAATAAACAGCATTCTTAAAGGTATTTCTTCTGTCGTACTCATCGTTTAAAGTCGTTAAAAATAGTACCTGCAGATTTTATTTAATTGCAATTTCTCATTTACAAATTTCTACCATACATTCAAAATCCGCAATTACCGAGTGAAAGGAACCTTCGACCATTCGATTCATGTGTATATTCACATTGTATACTGTAGACTCACCAGTATATGGCTTATAATGTGGCAACTATGTATCCCAGCCCCTAGAAAACGAAACCAGTGAAAACTTTTGATATTCCGAGTCTAACAATATATAGGTGAGGGCCACAACACCACTTCATTTTATTTGAACGCTCGCAAGCTAAATCTAGCATATGTGATGACAATCATGTGTTCCTAGTTAAAGGATGCAATTCAAAGATCGTCATGGACCATACACTTAATCTTTCAGATCGGGTTGAAGAGGAATAAAACAGATCCTGAAGTTGCACCTGCAAAATGGTTCAGTACTTGACGCAATACGAGGACTGGTGAATCAGCTATACTAGCTGTTCGACGTTCATTAGCAATCAAATGAGCTGTACATGGTTTACACCAATTAATGTAGGATGACAGTGACAAAGAAGGTGGACAGTTATTCAACTCCTTAAAATTTCGTTCATGATTCAATTGCATACAATAGTGTTAGTATCATATAAAACTTTAATCGCCTACATCTGAGACTTGAATTTTTTAGGTACCTGTGAATTTTCCCACAAATTTTAGTAAACCTATTGAGTTTATGTTTTGTGTATTTTCTATAACAGTACGTTTCGCAGAACCAAAATATCCGAAATACGCATTTGGCCTCTATTATATTAATGTTTATGCCAACTTTAGAACAAAAATGATGTTACCTTTGAAAACCACCTTTTCAGCTCTGCACCTAAAGTTTCCGGATATATTCGTGACATATTTTGTTGATTAATAAATAAAAGTTTGCAAGTCATTTTATTTCCTTAAAATCTGTGATACCACAAATAACTATTTTTAAAACTAATACATCTTTAATTGCAGCCAATGAAAAAGGAGAAAGCCACTGATCACAAAATTGTGGCACAAAGACATTACTTCTAACCTAGAATTAAGTAGAAATATCTATCTAAGAAAGAAAGAATCTGTTATACGTCAAATGACGTCAAAGTTTCATAAGATTCCTTAGTGTTGGATGAGGTTATGTATGTGGAGATAGTTTTGATTCTCTACATCAAATTACCCAGAAAAGTATGCTTTTCTGGCAAACAGATGTCTTTTGTACTTTTCTACAGTTGAGAAGTTCTAAACCTGTTGCGGATTGTGGTTAGTATCGACGAAATTTTGTGTCTTTTGCTGGTGCAGGTATCGCAGTATCGTGAACCGGGGTCTAGTTCTACAGCGAAACAATGTAGACTACGCGGCTTTTTGAAACATTCGCGTGTCGTGTGTTTCTTGCAAACTGATAAAAGTGGAACGCAGTGCTGTCATTCGATTATTCCTTTTTTGGCAGTTGGTAGCCAACTTAGTTTCATTGGAAGTTGGAAAAAGCTTTTAAGGTGTCTATCGCTTCGTTCTTCAGTAGTTTATGAATCATTATGATTGTATATTTTTTGCCGTATTTGACTTTGTTCTTTTATAAAAAATGTTGAGGAGAATTGTTTTGTAAGACCTACAACGATCGAGGGCTTTAATGGTTTTATGGTCATACCTTCTCGCTTGATATCTAATTTCTTCAGTTCGGCCTAACAGCTGTATCCCACATCATCAGCGACCTACCTTATGTATTCACACCTAGGCCGGTCACTGCCTCTGTCATCCCTTCCAGTACTGCTTTCAGCAGCAAATCATGTCCTAATACAAGGCAGGCATAATAAAAGTGATCCTGAAAACTGTTTACGTATCTTAGGACTAAAATGTGATAATTGTAAAAAATAAAATATAGTTTTGTCGCTGAAAGTGGAAGTGAAAATGGATTGTCTCAGTTGCGGATGATGCAGATTGGAATGCCTAATACGTAGTACACCTTACGGGCCACATTTGTTGTCCGCAGCCTCTGAGTACTCTACCATTCTATCTATTTGTTCCATTGTGTTCCCTCTTAAATATTTTTCCTCGTAGTCTCGTTGCAAGTTTTATTACAACAATCTATCTAATGTCCAACAGTCTGCTGCAACATTACATTGCATTTCTTCCAATCATTACATTTCTATCTTCCCCTTTGTCCACGTCCCACACCAACACAGACCTGAAATCGAAACATAAGTTTCTATTTATCTTTTGCTGGACTCAAGACTCATGTTTTTGGACGTAACTAACTGTTTTGAGCCGTGCTGTTCTTGCTGCTATGATTTCTATGAATACTTTTTTTCTAATTTCCCTGCGAGAAAGTAAAATTATCCACTCATTCAATAATCTCTTTTCATAGTTTAACGTTTAGCCCTTCAGCGCAGCCAACAGCTGCGCACAGCATTATCTTGGGGATCCTTTTATCTGTATGCATATTATAGAAAGAACATAGCACACGTGCCATTTCATTAATCACCCAACTCAGTTACTATGGACTTTCGGTTACTATTGCTACATCCTCAGCGAACTGTATCATGTATGCTTTCTATCCATGACAAGCTATTCCCACATCAAGATAGTCCTTTTACATCTCTCATTGCCTCCCCAGTACATAGAGCGTTAAACATGTTTTCCATGTGTTTAGAGGTTGTAGCGGAAGGGTTCCGTTTCGGTATTTCAGGTAATGTAATATTCAGTTGGCATCGAGTCATACATGCAATGATGCATAAAGTACACTTGGCACTACCCTATGCACTGAGAGAAGAGATGGACGTTTGTATTTTATTTCTTAACCTTATATATTTTTGTACTTCCCAACATTTTCCCTGCTGTGTCCATATTCGACAACTTAATTTCGTGTAACATTTTGTATGTGTGGGTCACTGTGTGTGTGTGCTGCCAGCGAGTAAGATGGGTCTGGTTCAAAAATAGCTCTGAGCACTATGGGACTTAACTGCTGGGGTCATCAGTCCCCCGTAACTTAAAACTACATAAACCTAACTAACCTAAGGACATCACACATATCAATGCCCGAGGTAGGATTCGAACCTGCGACCGTAGCTGTCGCATGGTTCCAGACTGTAGCGCCTAGAACCGCTCGGCCACTCCGGCCGGCTAAGATGGGTCTGGCAAAGACAGTACACGTGAAGTCCGAAGTACACTAGCTCGACACTCTGCAGTTTGATAAAAGAAACCTAAGACGTGGGTGGCGAGGTTTGATTAGCGGCAGTTGGCCAGACTGGTTTTGACGGACCGCCCCAGCACAGTCCGGAACTGGGATCAACTGGCGGTTAGACTCATTGTGGATGAGGGACTACTGGAGAGGAAAAAAATACATGGTCGTATGGCATTGTTGGCCGGGAGGTCCCCTTGCGGGGGAGTTCGGCCGCCGTATTGCAAGTCCGCTTCAATTGACGCCACTCCGGCGACTTATGGGTCAATACTGGAGAGGAGAAGCTGGTAGTAGACCGCGGCAGTTGTACTTTGTTTAGTACCATGAAATGAGAAGCTATCCCCAAGATTGTAAGCATATGAAATATTTAAGGGGGTAGGGCGTGGAACGGGCCGACTTGAAGCAGGGGGGGCTTCCACTATATTTTAATATCCACTCTATACACTTTTAAAAATAATTTCTTAGACCTTTGTCAGCACCACCAGGAAGGATTCAGAATTCACACTCCTAGCAGTGGACATTCAAAAACATAACGAAATTAATTTTTTTTTCCATGTGAAGTTTCATCATTGTTTCACTTACTACTGGCTTCAATTGTTGCTGTAGGTACACTTTTCTTCACAAGTAAGACAAATTCTTCGATGAATTTTGCACAGCAAACAAACCATACTTACAGGTGTATGAAAGTCTAGAATTTGCTTAATTTATGAAAAAATGAATGAGCTGTTTCATTTTGAACTTCATCTTTAGAAATAACTCAATTTTTATAGTTAATTATCTCAATTTTTACCACAGCTTTTAACAGATTTTGAAAATTCTAGAGTTTTATATATCTGGAAGTATGGTTTGTTTGCTGTGCAAAATTCATCGAAGAATTTGTCTTACTTATAAAGAAAAGTGTACCTATAGCAACAAATGCAGCCAGTAGTAAGCGAAACAATGATGAAATTTTACAAGTTCAGGGAGAAGAAATAAAATGTTTGAGGCTTGGCGATGACTTAGTAATTATTGCCAGAGTCGCCACAGGACTAGGAAGAGCAGTTGAACGAAATAGACAGTGGCTTGAAAAGGGATTATAAGGCGAACATCAATGAAAGCAAAACAGGGATAATGGAATGTCGAATTAAATCAGATGATGCTAAGGGAATAACATTAGCAAAGGAGACAAAGTAGTAGATGAATTTTGCTATTTGGACAGCACTATAATTGATGATTGCCGAAATAGAGTAAATATAAAATATAGACTGGCAAAGGTATGGAAGGCATTTCTGAAGAACGGAAATATGTTAACATCGAATATAAAGTGTTAGTCAGTCTTTTCTGAAGGTATTTATGTGGAGTGTAGCCATGTATGAAAGTGAAACATGAACGATAAACAGTTTAGATAAAAGAGAATAGATGCTTTCGAAATGTGGTGCTACAAAAGAACGCTGAAGATGAAATGGGTCGCTCACGTAACTAATGAGGAAGTCTGAACAGAAATGTAGAGAGAAGAAATTTGTGGCCCAACTTGATCGAAAGAAGTGATCGGCTGGTAGCACACATTCAGAGACATCAAGAGATCACCAATTTAGTGCTTGACGTAAGTATGGCGGGGGGAGGGGGATAAAAATCGTACAGGGAGACCAAGAGATGAATACATAAGCAGATTCAGAAAGATGTAGATTGCAGTAATTATTCTGAGATGAAGAAGTACACACAGAATAGAGTATCGTGTAGAGCTATATCAAACCAGTCTTTGGACTGAAGACCACAGCAACAACATGTTAAGATCTACAGTACTGAGTTCAGAAACGAATTCGTCCAGTTCCGTGTGGAGCAAAATAAAATGGAAAATGTTTTTCAAGTTTTTGATAGCATTAGAACTGACAGCAAGGATAGGAATTTCTGTCAGCTGTCAAACTCGGACGGAATTGAGAATTGTAAGCAACAGCGTCTCGGCGCGTTCCCCGGATTTCACTCACCGCAGGTGTCGAAGCGCAAACATGCGGAACCGTGAAGATCAATTAACCAGAGAGGTGACGCGGCGAATTTTTTCCTCGTTCGGGTTCCCCTGTAGAAACCGTGACGAAAGGCCGGGAGATCGATGCCGGGCCGTTGCTGGCAGACTTGCGCGCCACGCTTTCGCTATCGTGGGCGTCCCTGGAGTCGACAATAACCGAGCAAATGGAGGGAATGAAACATTCAGCGGCGCGCCGACAAATGCTGGGCAATCCAATCCCCAGCGGGGCACTTGGCCATGCTTTTTTCATTGGTACGGCAAGCGGGAATCACAGGCCTGATTGCTACGCTGACGCCACTATTATTATTTTAGATTTGGCACCGCACAGGGGGCCTGTCTGTCCGTGCAGAGGGGTTGGTGCCGTGGGTGCCTGCGTCGCAGCTCGGGACAACACAAACCAATTCGCGCTGCGAGGAAAGGTCTGCCAAGAGAGTCGGCCTAGCCCAGTGCTGTGCCATGGTAGCTCGTCAGTATACTTGAAGAACAAAAGAAATTGCCACTAAACACTGTTATGGAACAATTTGGGTGGTACAAAACACGTAGCAAAACAATAATAATGGAATGTAATCGGATTAAAGCCGGCCGGAGTGGCCGAGCGGTTCTAGGCGCTGCAGTCTGGAACCGCGCGACCGCTGCGGTCTCAGGTTCGGATCCTGCCTCTGGCATAGATGTGTGTGATGTCCTTAGGTTCAAATGGCTCTGAACACTATGGGACTCAACTTCTGAAGCCATCAGTCCCCTAGAACTTAAAACTACTTAAACCTAACTAACACACATCCATGCCAGAGGCAGAATTCGAACCTGCGACCGTAGCGGTCGCGCGGTTCCAGACTGTAGCCCCTAGAACCGCTCGCCCACCCCGGCCGGCGATGTCCTTAGGTTATTTAGGTTTAAGTAGTTCTAAGTTCTAGGGGACTGATGACCTCAGAAGTTAATTTCCATAGTGCTCAGAGCCATTAATCGAATTGAATCAATTCATGCTAATAGATTGAGAAGTATGACAGCAAAAATGGTCGATGAATATTTCTATTTGCGCAGTAACGTAACCGACGATGCCGAAGAAAAGAGAATGTAAAATGCATAGTGGCAATAGCAAGAAAAGTATTAAAAAAATTATCATCAAATACAAATTCAAGTGTTAAGTAGTGTTTTCTGAAGGTATTTGTATGGAGTGTAGTGAAATGTGGACTACAAGCAATTAAGGCAAGAAGAGAGTAGAAGCTTTTGAAATGCACTGCTATTGAAGAACGTCGAAAATTAGGTTGCTAGATCGAATAACTAATGACGTGCACCGAGAAATTGGGGGAATATTGTGGAAATGAAGTGATCAGTTGACAGGACACATCATGTGTCATTTTAGTAATGGATGGGCAGGGCTGGGGAGGGGGCAGGAAAAACTGTAGAGGAAAAGAAAGGATGTATGCATTAAGTAGGTTCAAACGGGTGTATGTTGCAGTAGTAGTTCGGATATGAAGTTCTTGCTTAGGATAGCATACTGTAGCAGTTTTTGACTGAAGATCTCTACAAGAAAACAAGTGGATCACTTACAAGTTATGTTAATAGAAAGAGGAGGCGCAAGTAAATTTAGAATAATTCAGAGAAGACTGTGGAAGGCAGTGATTCGAAATAATATTTGTTTAATTTGTGGGAGATTTAATAGACAAAAAGTTTTTCTTCCAAATGTCACGACGCTCAGTGGAGTTTTGTTAATGTTGTACATAGTTATTGTTGTAGAAATAATGTAATTCAATTTCCGTACACCATTTGTAAAATTTCAGCCAAATGTGGAATGATTTAGTTTAGTGACAAGGTTCACATCATTAATTTATGGGGGCAGATGCGTCCTGCCAACTTACAAAATATGAAAGGCCACATTGTCTGAAGCATAATACTAAAAATAGTAAACGTGAACACTGTTCGTACTGTTATACAATAAAGAAATTTATCGTGAATAATTAAATTAACAATAGGACTACCTGTACATTGATTCAACAAATGAAAACAAGGTTAGCTTTTGCAATACAAATGTTTTTAGAAAGAGAAATATTTTCTGTGGTCAATGACATAAACAAGTAAAGTATCGGCGAAGTGCTTTTTGGTTGTAATATTGTCCTGCATGGCGCCAAAACATGGAAAATATGGCTTAGTTACGAGAAATACTTAATGGTTTTTGAGATGTGGGCCTGGAGAAGAATGGAAGATATGACATGGACAGATAAAGTAAGTAATGAGGTTGTGTTAGAAACGATGTACCTGCAAAGACAAGTATTTGAAACAGTTAAAAGAAGAAGAAGAAATTATCTAGGGCACTGGATTAGAAGAGCCTGTATGAAAAAGGATGCACTAAAACGAATTATGAAGGGAAGACGAAAAGAGGTAGAAGAACATAGCAGTTTACTGTCAGTATCAAGATAAATGCATCATATGCAGCCACGAAAAGGATGGAGGAGCATTGATATGACTGGAGACTGTTGAACTTACAGTGATTGACGTGCCTAATACGCAGAACACACTTTATCATCATCATGAATAATCTGATTCAATTTTATAGTAACATCGAATTCTCCAACATAAAAAACACTAAAAATTTGTTAGAAACTTAGCTTAACTTTAGTGTATTTCAACATGATCACAGGTAGCGTAATCCTATGTGACTCTGGATTTTAATATTTTATAAGACACAGTTTTACCGAATATATATACAAGTGGAGCCCGAAATCCACATAAAAAATTTCGTGGGTCTTTCACAGGTATTTCCAGAATATTTTGATGTTATAGACCAGAGTTCTGAGGTAGCAAGTAACAAAGGAATTAGATTTCGTCTGATTTCGTATCCCCACATACAACTCAATCTGTACTTACCTGAAAATACCTACACAACAGTGTAAATGACTATGGTAGGCGTTGTGCTTCTTGTTTGGATACAAACTTGTTCCATTCAGTCACGGTGCTTGTTTTTGGCAGCAGTAATGCCCACATTACTCTTCGCTATCAAGCTTGTTTTCAGTACTGCTCTGTTCTGTCTCGGATTTTTTTTTCTGGTGTTTTAAGTTGTGCGTTAACAGTGGTACACAACAGTACTATTGATAAATTTACTGTTGAATAGTTGTACGACATGCACCTCGTGTGTGCATCCATTGAATGCGTTTAAAATTTGCCACAACGACGGTATGTCGAGCCGTTCTGTAGCGACAGCAACCACAACACACTACTGTTACGTCTGAGGGCGGCCGGTGTGGCCGTGCGGTTCTAGGCGCTTCAGTCTGGAAACGCGTGGCCGCTGCGGTCTCAGGTTCGGATCCTGCCTCGGGCATGGATGTGTGTGATGTCCTTAGGTTAGTTAGGTTTAAGTAGTTCTAAGTTCTCTGGGACTGATGACCACAGATGTTAAGTCCCATAGTGCTCAGAACCATTTTTTTCTTGCGTCTGATGATTGTTGCATACCCAGTATTTTGTGTTGTACACTTATATTTCTTAATGTCACAGGATTTTTTATAATTGTGAAGGTATTTTCAAAGAAATTGAAATAAGCGGGTTATCAAATCGAATATATGATAATTACATTAATATTCTGTATCTGGCCATAGATCACGAATCCCTTTGTAAAATTACTCAGAAAACATTCCTGAAGAAAGTAATTCTTGTATGTGTAGTTTGAGTCCACCCTGTAAATTTTGGTGAACAGTTTAGTAGCTTCGTATTGGGTAGTTGTTCTATTGAGGACGTTTGAACATAGAAAATTATGAGTTTATTTTATTTTCCAATGAAACGAGTTCATTTACATTAATTACATTTGTGGATTGAAATAATGCCTTTATTTGTGGCAAAGTGGGATCAGACATTGATTAAAATAATGCACATATGTATGGTATTGGCAGTTAATAAAACTGAACTATTTTGTATTCTGTATGCAGGAATTTAATTAATTATTGTCACAATTGCCTTTGTTTCCACAAGAGTTAGGCTTAAAAATTTTCAGTCATTAACTTTTTTATCATTTCAGTTCACTGTAAAATTGTTTGATGGGTTTATTTCGAAGAAGCCATAGTTTTCTCTAGTGTATAAGAGTTATTTGTAAATGAAATACGAAATATTGAGGTAATACCGATTTTTATTGCGATGATCTGAACATAACTACCTAAAGAGGAAACTCAAACAAAAATCAGACATGCAAACGAACTATAAATAGTCGTAAAAGATTTTGCATTTATTTTCCTGTTTCTTCCGGTACTCTGTAAACTAAAAAGTAATTCCTCATAATCTTTTGTGTGAAAAATCTTAAGGATTTTAAGATAAAAAAATATTTTATTGAAATTGAACATCTTTGTTTTTGATGTCTATGTATTTATGTCTCACTGGCGACGAACACATTCTCTCAGTTTGTTGATACTGTCAGTGAAGAATGTTTGACTTTGTTGACGGAGCCGCTGCCTCACCTCTGATTGCACCATTTCATTACTATCAAAGTGAAGTCTTCTAAGATGTTCCTTAAGTTTTGGGAACAGATGAAAAGCAGATGGGGCCACGTCGGAATTGTCTATTGGATGATCGAAGATGGTGACTCAAGGCAGCGGATTACTACAGACATCGAAAAGCTCCTGTGTGGCCCAGTATTGTCGTGCTGAAGGAGATGGTGCTCCTTCTGTGGAATTAATGCTTTCACTCTTCTGAGGATCTCGCAGTACCAGTTTATGGTATTGTCTTTAGAAATGAATTCCAAATGTACCAAATGTACACTGTGAGCAGGACTTTGCCAAACTAATGACATCGTCTTGAACTTTTTTGGTATTGGTGATCCTTTGTGGCGTAACTACTGCATTGACGCTATCTTAGTCAAAGTGGTGAAGCCAGGTCTCATCCCACTTCAGGATTTTGTTAAGGAACTCTTCACTCTCACACTCAAAACGTAAAAAAATTGTTGACAGTTGTTCAATCTTCTCTGTTTCACGTCAGAAGTGAGCATTCGGGACATTCACCATGCACACACTTTTCTGCTCCGCACGTCTGCAATGATGGGCTGTACACGCTCTCGTGATATGCCACACTTATCCGAGAGCTGTGTGTCTGTAATCTGACGATTTTCTCTGATGCTTCCATCAACCCGGATCAAGTGAGTCTTGTCGGTTGCTGTATGCGGTCGTCCTCTCCGAACTCAAATCACACACATTGAAGTCAGCAACATCGTCTCTCTCACTAGGAGTACGAACAATCCAATAACGCACACTAGTGATTTCGAGACAACCATCACCGATACAGCTTTCGTTCTTCTATGGATTACAACTGGAGGCACACTTTGTGCGATTTGGCGCTCGATTACGGCAGGCTGTTTCTCATGCACCAGCATAGTTACGTTACACTCCGCCATGTTACACTATACACATTGGATCCCTCTAGCGGCAGAGCGTTGCACCTAGCACTAGCGAAACGGGAAAGACGACTGAGTACTATGCGTGGCCAAAGCGTTGGATCTATCCTCACCACAGGGTGACTGGCGATTGGTAAAATGTTAGCGTGGCTCAAGAGGGAGAATCAAAGTGGTTGTTCGCCTGTCCTCGTCCATTTGCGTTGTGAGTGGACTAGCAGCCGCTCCGGGGGGTGGGTGGGGCTGCTTTTTTTTCTCTTTTTTTTTTATTTTTATTTTTTTTTTTATTTTTTTTTTTTTACGCGGCCCCCTACGAATCCCTCTCCTACGTAAACCTTCTCATCTCAGAGTAGCACTTGCATCCTACATCCTCTATTATTGCTGGGTGTATTCCAATCTTTCTCTCCCTCTTCAGTTTCAGTTTCATTTTTCCACTTTACAGCTTCCTCTAGCATCTTGAATGTTAGTTCCTGATGCCTTAATAGATGTCCGGTTATGCTGTCCCTTCTTCTTGCGCACGGTTTCCATACACTCCTTTCCTCGCTGATGCTATGGAGAATCTCCCCAATTCTTACCTGTCCGTCTGCATAATGTTCAACATTCTGCAGTAGCATCAAATCTCTAAGGCTTCGATTCTCTTCTGCTTTGGTTTTCCCACAGTCTACGCTTCACTACTATATAATGCTGTAATCAAAATGAACATTCTCAGAAATTTGTTCCTCAAATTAAGACTTATGTTTGATACTAGTAGACTTCTCTTGGCCAGGAACGCCCTGTTTGCCAGTCCTAGTCCGTTTTAGTGTCCTCCTTGCTCCATCTATCATGGGTTATTTTTGCTATCCAGGTAGCAGAATTATTGAACTTGATCTACTTCGTGGCTGCCATTCTGATGTTTCTCGCAATTCCCATTTCTGCTACTTTTCATCAGTCCACCTTCCTTTTACTCTTAATCCGTATTCTGGTCAACAGACCCTATAATTTTTCTTCATTTCCACTGTAGACAGGAGAGTCATCAGCGAATATTAACACATAAATTCTTTCATCTGAAATTTTTATGCCACTCTTGAACGTTTCCTTTATTTCTGTCATTGGTTCTTCGATGTATAGATGGGACAACAGAGGCGAATGACTACAGTTCGTCTTATACCATTTTTAATCAGAGCACTTAGCTCTAGGTCTTCCAGCCTTATTGTTTCCTCTTGTTTCTGGTACTTACTGTATATTTCCCGTGTTTCCCTGTAACTATTTTTCTCGATATGTCGAAAATCTTGTACCATTTTACACGAACGTTTTTTACATGACGACAGATCCTACTAAAGTGTCTTGATTTTTCTTCGGTCTTGCTTCCATTATCAATCGCAACGTCGGCAATCCTTACTGGTGGCTTTATCTTTCTTAAAGCGAAACTGATCGTCAACTGACGTATCCTCATCTCTCTTTTCCATTCTTTTGAACATTATTTTTCTCGGCATCTTGGTCGAGTGACCTGTTAAGGCTCTTTTTGTCTTCAGAATTGCGTAGATAATGTTTTTCCGAAAGTCTATTAGTACATCGTCAATCTCACACATTCTAAACACCTACGTGAACAGTCGTTTTGTTGCCACTTTCTTCTACGATTTTAAAAATTTCGACGGAATGTTATCTATTTCTTTTGCCTTATTTGATCTCTTTTAAACTCCGATTCTAATACTGGATCCCCCACCTTTCCCTTGTCGACTCCTGTTTCTTCTTCTATCACACCAGACAAGTGCGCCCTTTCATAGAGGCCTGCAATGTATTCTTTCCATCAATCCAGTTTCTCGTTTGCATTTAACTGTGGAACTCTCATTGTATTCTTAAAGTTACCGCCTTTGCTTTGAATTTCACCGAGGGTTCTTTTGACACTTCTGTATGCTGTGTTATTCCTTACGACAATCATTTCTTATTCGATTTCTTCACATTTTTCATGTATTCTTTGTATCTTCATCTTCTGCTTGAGACGTCGGCATGTATTCCTGTCCTATTCTTGTCAGTGATGACTTGTTGTCGATTTAGTTGTCGATTCTGATGAGAACAACACTGAACTGTCGCCACTAACTCAGTCTCTGCCTTACCTTCCTATTCATAACGAATCCTACTCCCGTCACACTATTTCCTGCTGCTGTTGACCTTATCCTATTCTCGTCTGATCATAAACCCTTTTCCTCTTCCCATTTCACTTCACTGAACCACACTAAATCAAAGTTGAGCCTTAGCATTTCGCTTTTCAGACTTTCTAGCTCCCCTACCATACTGCGATTCGTTGAACGTTACCCGCCCGTTGGTTATTTAGTCTTTTATCTTAGTCTTTTAGTGTTTTATCTGTCCGCAGCTCGTGGTCTTGCGGTAGCGTTCTCGCGCACGAGGTTCCGGGTTCGATTCCCGACGGGGTCAGGGATTTTCCCTGCCTCGTGATGACCGGGTGTTTGTGTGTTCTTCATCATGATTTCATCATCATTGACTTGCAAGTCGCCGAAGTGGCGTCATCTAAAAAGGACTTACAATACGGCGGCCGAACTTCCCCGCAAGGGGCCTCCCGGCCAACAATGCCATACGATCATTTCATTTCAGTGTTTTATCTAGTCTTTTATCCCATTGGCAGCTCCATTCCCGGACATCCGAATGTGGAACTAGTACGGAATATTTGCCAGTGGAGATATCATGACAGTTCCTCAATCACAGGTCACATGTCCTGTATATATATATATATATATATATATATATATATATATATATATATATATATAGTAGCAGTTTGCTACCCCAAGGGCAAGAGACTGCCCTAGATCTCTGTCCGTTCCATCACTCGCTTTGACAAGGCCATAGGTAGACTTGTTATGCCGGAAGTCTTCGGTCACCATTGCTGATGATTTTTATTGAAATTTTAAGAAGCTGAACCCCAGGAAGCTGTACTGAGTATTAAACCGGGGACCTAGAAACGACGGAGAGGCTTCGTCCCGCCGTAGCCATCAGTGGTTCACAACCCCACAACAGGCTACAGCAGTCCACCCACCCCACCGCCATTCCACACCGAATCCTTGCGTGGTAGAGTAATTATGGTGTACGCATACATGACAGTGTTGTCGCACTAATGGTTCAAATGGTTGTAAGCACTATGGGACTTAACATCTGAGGTCATCAGTCCCCTAGAACTTAGAACTGCTTAAACCGATCTAACCTAAGGACAGCAGACACATCCGTGCCCGAAGTAGGATTCGAACCTGCGACCGTAGCAGTAGCGCCGTTCCAGACTGAAGCGCCTAGAGCCGCTCGGACACGCGGACGGCTTGGCGCAGTAATCGCCGACATAGTGTAACTGAGGTGGAAGAAGGGGAACCAGTCCGCATTCACCGAGGCAGATGGAAAATCGCCTTAAAAACCATTCATAGGCTGGCCGTCACGCCGGACCTCGGATTCTTGCCGGGGACCAGCACGCCTTCCCGCTCGGGAAGCAGCGCGTTAGATCGCGCGGGTAGCCGGGCGGGCCCAGGACGTTTACTATGGATGTTTACAATGAGAGTATTGTTATTGTCGTCAGATATGATTCTAGGGTCTGTCACCTTCTCTAAAACTTCGGAAAATGATGCTAATAGTGAAACAAGTCGGTAATTATGGACGTCTCCTGCCAGATTTCTTGTTGAGGGTTGTAACAACAGTATATTTCAATGTCCGTGGAAAAATTCACTGAATTAGAGGTACAGTACGTATTTAACGAAAGACAATACTTATTTTGAGTTAACAACTCTTCAGTATTCTACTGGAAACGCCATCAAACCCAGATAAGCTTTCATTTATGAGGGTATATATTATTTTCTTATTTTCGGAAGGAGAAGTGGGTAAGATATCCATAGACTGAATTTCATAAGAGTTTCTTTTTCAACATATTGTTTTACATTTACTGTAGTTTATAGGACGTAGGCTCTAGTGAATGATCAAATAATAATAGCATAAAGGTGTTGAAATGTACCTGAGTAGTGGTGTTGGAATATGATGTGTGGAACACACCAGATATAATTATAACAGTAACCATTCCCAAGACGATTTGGAGAGTTTATTATTTGAATGTTTTAAAAGTAAGCAGTGCAGTTGAGACACCGCAACACCCACAGTCCATACGTCATAGGCAATGGAGCTCTAAGGAAAGATTTTCATCGAATCCTTATTAACGTAATACAAACTTTCATTAAGTTTTTGTGCACAAAGAATTCTGGGAACAGAGCGGTTACGTATATAACGAGCTTCAAAACATGCTCCCACACAGCAGGGGCACAAATAGAGGCAATTTCTTTGCAGCTTAAACACGGCCCTTAATGACTCCTAATAGTTCTCGACCGTGGTAATTGCAATCTGCAGGCGGGAAACACTTCCACTCGACCAACAACGGGCGTCCTGTGTAGCAAATTACTGCGCTGTTTCCGTAACGAGAAAAAAATGAAAACACCGACGTAATAAGTGCACCAGCACAGCGACGGTACCGTTACATGATGCGTCGCTGCTCTAAACACTCATTTGACTCCCGGCCGGATTGCCGTCCTGCAAGGCGGTAAGGCGGTACTATACGCTACTCGTACATGAGGTGCAGTTGGTGATCTATGCCGGTTACTTATTTTTAAACCCGTGGAAATCAATCGCCGCCTACGGTTACAACAGTACAAGGGTAGACAGAGGACTTAAGCAATAACCGATCCAACCTGAAGGAAAGAAAATAGTGTCATACGAAAGGACGTATGCCAAGCAGCACAGTATGCTAAGATGTGTGGTCTTTTTTTTTGCGGCGGGGGGGGGGGGGGAGGGAGGGGCATCGTCAGTCATTTGACTGGTTTGATGCAGTCCGTCGCGAATCGCTTTCCTGTGCCATCCTTTTTCATCTCATTGCAGCAAGGGTAAAGTGGATGGTAGAGGGTAGGTCCCAAGGTCCCGTACTATTAGTTATTAGGGTTTTTTTCCGTTTCATTCACTTTCAGAGCGAGGGATGAATGATTGTTTCAGTTCCTACTATCGCGCTGCAATGAATCTAATCTAGTCCACAAGATCACAATGGGAGCGATATGTAGGGGGTTGTAATATAATTCTTGAGCATCAGTTGCAGCTGATTCTCGAAACTTCGTTAACAGGCTTTCCATCTATCTTCAAGAGTCAGCAAGTTTAGTTGTTTCATCATTTTGGTGGCACTGTTCCTCGGTACAAACAAACCTGTGCCATTCATGCTGCCTTGTTTGTGTATTTTCAAAATCATTAGTTCTATTTGGTATGGGTCCTAAACACTTGAGCAATACTGTGGGATGGGAAGCTCGAGTGATTTGTAAGCCGTCTAGTTTGTAAAGTGATTGTGTTTTCGTAGTGTTCTACGAATAAAACGACATCTGCTACCTACCTGCTTTACCTACAACTGAGCCTAAGTGATAGTTCCATTTCATGTCCACGCTACATGTTACATCCATACACGTAGGTTGGAGCTTAAATAGTGGCAACACTGCTGTGGAGACACTATGCAATGTATTCTACTATTGTTGCTGATAGCACACGTTGTTGGCATTCCTACCTTACCTCCGAGCAAATGGCTTCGCCCGTCCCATGTCACCAGCGAGCGCACAATCGAGGGAAACACAGTCACTTGTGAGCGAGCGGTCTAACGTAAGACGTGTCACTATGTTTTCGAAACAGGAACAGGGGCCTGGATCGAGAATGAATGTGCCAGAGGTCGTACAGCACGACAGTGTCATCAAAGTCCTCAAGAGCCGTATGGGGAATCGGCAAAAACCAGTGGCGCGTTGGGTAAAAGCCTTCAACGAAGGTCGGCAAACTGTGGCAGACATGCCTCGGGCAGGTCGTCCTAGCGTCTCTGAAGACGACGTGCATGCTGCTGCCGCGTCAGTGGACAGTGGTCGACGCAATACGATTCGTGAGCTCGCCCACGAAACCGGATTAGCGCATACGACTGTGCTTCGCCTCCTGAAGGAACGCCTGGGCATGCGAAAAATTGCATCACGATGGGTTCCGCATGATTTGACGGAAATGCAGAAATGGATGCGTTAGGACGCTGTTCAGACGCACTTGGACCGCTATGAGCGCGAAGGAGAGGCTTTCTTATGCCGAATCATAATACTGGATGAGACATGGACCACATCGTACGAGCCAAAACCGAAACTCCAATCCAACGAATGTCATCATAATGGGTCGTAGCGAAAGTGGCAAGTGCGTCAGAGCCCCAGTATGGTGAAAGTTACGGTGATTCTTGTGCACGACTGTGATGGTATTATCTTAATGCATTATGTTCCTCCACGGCAGACGGTCAATGCACAGTATTACTGTTCGTTTCTGGAGCATCAGCTGCGACCAGCTTTGCGAAAGAACCGGCGAAACTTTCTGCGCAAACCACTCATCATTTTGCACGACAATGCGCCGGCGCATACAGTGCGAGCTGTGGCTGCTCTGTTCGGTGGATAGGACTAGGAAGTTCTGTACCATCCACCATACTCCCCGGACATAAGTCCTTGTGACTTTGATTTAATTCCGAAGATGAAGGAACCACTTCCTGGCATTCGCTTCAGAACTGTTCCAGAGATTGGACAGGCAGTAGACCGCTCCATTCGCACCATCAACAGAACAGGCTCTGCTGACGGTATACTACGCCTTCCACATCGCCGGCAACGGGTTGTACACAACGCTGGTAACTACTTTGAAGGACAGTAACAGGTGCAAACATGTAACTCTTTTGTATCGGTTTTGAATAAATAGTTGCCACTATTTAAATTCCAACCCTCGTATTTGTATGAGATTACCGATTTCAGTCGTTACTCGGTTACTATGTTGTCCCTTTTCTCGTTTTGGTAAGTGCTCAGTTTTACATTTCTGAACATTTAAGGCCAATTTTTTGTGCAGCTTCGTTTATACTTACTTTGACATAGATGACTGCATCGTCTGTGAAAATTCTGCAGTTACTGTTAATATTGTCCGTCATTGATATGCAACATGAACAGCTTCTCTACGGTACACTCTAAGTGACTTCTACATCTGCCAATGACTTTCCATTCAAGATAACACGCTGTGTCCTCCATACCAAGAAATCCTCAGTCTAGCAACAAATTTCGCCTGCTGTTCCATATGATCGTACATTTTGTAATAAGCGTAAGCGTAGTACAGAGTCCAATGCTTTTCGGAAATTCAGAAATACTGCATCTATTTAACTGCCTTAATCCATAGTCATCAGGATATCAAGTAAGTGTAATGAGAGTTTGATTTCAAATCTCTTCTTGAAATCCGTCTTGGTTCGATTGGAGAAAGTCGTTCGGTTCGAGATACGTCATTATGTTTCAGCTCGGGATATGTTCTAAGATTCTATATAAAATGGCTTCCAAGGACAACAGATGAAAGAGTTGTGCCAGATGTGGTGTGTGCTTTCTTCCAACTACTGGGCTGGGGTTTTTATTCGAGAGACCTACGATAGATTATAGTTAACAAAGGGGTTATCTGAGCCACATACTGAGTACTGAATCTGACAGAGATTTCGTAAAGCGCTGGGGCTTCCAGTTTTAATGATTTCAGTAGTTTCTCTACACCGCCTAGGATGACATCTATTTCACCCATCTTTTCAGTGGAGCGAGGATTAATTTGGATCAATAGTCTTGAATTTTCATTGGTAAAGCAGCATTTGAAAACAGACTTAAGCATTATGGTTTTGCTTACGCTGTTCTCAGTTTCAGTTCTTGTCATGTCAATGAGTCACTGGACGCTAAACTTCTTGCCACTAACAGCCTTAAATATAATAAGTTCTTCGGGTTTTGTGAAAGATCTTTTGACAATCTTCTCCTTCGGAAGTCAATTAAGGCTTCAAGCATTACTCTCTTTACAGTCAAATGCTTTTCATTCATCACCTCTGTATCTATACTCCAAAGCACTGTTTTTTGCCTCTGCTTCCCCTACAGTTTTTACTCTATAGCTCCCCCAAGTACCAAGAAAATTACGTGTCCTCTCATTCAAGTCTTCCTTCTTCTTGATCTTTTCCACATATTTCTATTCTCACTGATTCTACAGAGCAGTTTGGCATTTCTTACGTTATTAGTTCATCTAATTTTTAATATCTTTTTATAATAGACCATCTTAAATGTTTCGATTATCCTCTTTTCAGGTTTCCCCACAGTCCAGAATTAATTTACATACACTGTTGTTGTCCCGAAGTACATTCTCAGCAATTTCTTCCTCAAATGATACTGTTTGAAGACCACTTTTGGCCAAGAATGCCAACATTACTTATGTAACTGCAGTAGTATTTTTCTTTTCCATTCTGACTATTTATTGTGTATTCTTTTGTTGCTGACATGTTCTACATCTGGGAGGATCTTCCCACTACGAAACTATTGTAACGGAAAGCACACATAAGCTAATCTAATACAATCATTGTCTGTGCTTGTATGTTTTTCTATCTGCTCTTAATCTCTTACGCCATACGTTAACTTTACTGCCAAGGCTGCAGAATTCCTTCACTACTTCGGCTACTTCGTGGTCCCCAGTTTTGATGATAAGTTTTGTCACTACAGTAGTTTCGTTTTGCTTCGGTTGACTTTCTATCCAAATTCTAGCTTAGTAGCCAGCTCATTCCATTGATTATGACTTCTAATTTTTTTTCATTTTCACTAAAGATAGCAGTTTCACCTCCGAATCTTATCGTTGGTATTTCGATCGCCTTGCTAAACATATCCATTATATATCTCATTGCTTATTTGATCAACAAATCGAGCAGCAGGTGAGAAAGATTGCATTCCTGCTTCAAAACCGTTTTAACCTGAACAGTAGTTTCTTAGTCGGGAATCAAACAGTGAGGTCTTCGGTCCCATTAGATTACGGAAGGAAGTCGGCCGTGCCCTTTCGAAGGAACTATCCCGGTATTTGCCTGAAGCGATTTAGGGAAATCACGGAAAACCTAAATCAGGATGGCCGGACGCGTGTTTGAACCGTCGTCCTCTCGGATGCGAGTCCAGTATGCTGTAACCACTGCGCCACCTCGCACACAATACTACGCTGGTGATGTGATTTTTCTTAAGTCTTGTTTCCATTATCGTGCGTAAAGACTCAGATGCGTACACCTTTCTATAGCCAAACTAATTGTCGTTTAAGACAGTCTCGTTTTTCTTTTCCATTCTTCTGTGTATTACTCTTGTCAACAGCTAGGACGCTACTATCTTCTTGATTCTGTGGATAATGTTTTTCCGAAAGTATAGTGGTGTGTCTCCAATTTCATAGATTCTACATTCCAACTTTAGTAGTTTTTCAGTTGCAATTTCCCCCAAAAATTTCCAAATTTCCGAAGGAATTTTATCTATCTTTTCTGCCTTATGCGATTGGCATTTTAGCAAAGCTAGTAGTGACTTCCTTCTGACAATCACCATTATTCACATTAGGTAACGTTACTGTGAAAAGAATCTCGTTCGCAGTAGCTACAATTTTATATTTCGCGGCATACATGAGTGTAAGTATTGTACGCAGTTACAACAACTTCCTAGAAGGGTGGAAGCTCTTCCCCAAGTAAAATTTCTGGGTTTTGACTTTATTTATTCACAAATTTATTCCTTCTTGGAATGAGGAAAGCTAAGGTAGCTGATACAACTCTCATTTTTCTGTACAATAAAAAGTTTGTACTATACGACCTTGTGCTTACAAATACTATTTAAAGAAATATTTTTACCCTACAACAATACCACAAATAAAAAAAACCTAACACTACACTATTGGGACAGAAAAAAGAGGAAAAGCTGTTTCTTGGTGCACTTGCTGTGTTAATTATCGACGTCAACCTACCCTTAGGCAATAACTAACATTTCATCGTCAAGAATACAAAGTGGCTGTTAACGAAATTAAGTTGTTCATATATATTTCAATTTTCAAATCCTCTCTGATAACTTGGTTCCAGTAGATTGAAATGCACGTTAGAATCCTTATCTGCTCAAACAAGATTTTGAGTTCGTTCGACTTTGTTCAGATTTTCGTAGATATCTTCACTTAACGTGCCCCTGGTGTTCGGCACGTCGCTGGGGAGCGGTTTCCCTACAGAAGGGATAGAGCATCGAATAAAATCGTAGGATTCTTAGACATGGGATTAAACAGTTATTAGGCCACCTGAAAAGTAAAAGAGACGTTGCGCCCTGCGATTTATAGTGACGACTTCACAGTCGCAGGCGTTTACAATTTTCTGTGTGAATGTTACTGTAATTGTCAGGAAAACTGCATTCGAACTGTTTATCAGCATCATCCATCTCTCTCTGTTGATTTTGTATAGATACGTAGCATGTGGACTATGACCGATCAGGAAATGTATGTCCCCTCGACAGTTTAAGAAATCTTATTTTTATTCCGTTGTTAAGGAGAAATTCATATGTTCTCCTGCATGTGCCTCATTCCACTCACTGCGCCGCCACAGATATAACACAACCTCTAGTATTAACTTTTTCATAGTGGCCTCATTCCAAGTATCCTCAGCACTTTCATCTGGTCATCATTTTTTAAAAAGTACAGAGCTCCTTGTTTTCTAATTTACAAGTTCAATGGACATATTACTAGTAATATTAACAACTAATCATTCTGGTTGATACAGTACGTGCCCATTAATCTGAGCAGCTCACCACAGAGCACTGTTAAAGCTAATGAAGCTGGCTTCACAAGCTATAGGTCTCTATAATCTGTGGACTCATATCCTACGAGGGTAGAATGAAAAGTAATGCCTCCATCTTCGTTAACTGGGTTTCGATGGGAGTATTTTAATAAATCAAACGCAGAAATAATCCTTAGATTGTGATATTTAATTACCAATATTCACTTTCCCATATAATCACCAGCCAATTGGATACATATCTGCCGACAATGAACAAGTTTTCTGAAGCAACCACAGCCTCACAGATCACTCAACGTTTTCATCAGAAGCATAATGATGTCCTCGCAGATCGTCTTTCACTATCGGGAACAGATGGAAGTCAGACGGTGCTAAATCTGCACTGTATGGAGGATACCGTACGGTGGTGACATTCAGTCTCTAAAGTTCTGCTGTGGTGGCTCGTGAAGTGTGTGGTTCGGCATTGTCATGCTGGAGGGAATTTCCTTTTTCCTTTCGGACCCTTGTTAGCCGTCGTTCAAGAGTTCACAGTGTTGGTATGTAAGTCTCTGAATTTACTGTTGTTCCACGGTCAAGGAAAATCAACATGGATAACGCCATCTGCGTCCCAGAACACTGTGGTCAGGATTTTTCCAACTGAGGGGTGCGTCTTGAATTTGATTTTCCGGGGCGAATGTTTGTGTAGATATTCCATTGACTGACGTTTGGTCTCCGGTTCGTAATGGTGTACCACCTTTCGTCTCCTGTCACAATTGAAAGGAGAAAGGCGTCACCTTCATTCTTGTAATGCGAGAGGAGTTCCTGGCACAATTTCAAGTCTGTGCGTTTTCATTTCAGGTCTCAGCATCTGGGGTACCCGTCGTGCACAGATCTTCAGATAGCCAAGAGAAGCAACAATGTGACCCACACGTTCTTGTCAAATGCCGATTGTGCTTGCAATTTCTCTCTGAGTGTTACGACGATCGTCCCGAATCAATCTGTCAACATTTTGCTTGTGAAACTCGGTGGTTGCTGTCACAGGACGCCCAATTCTCTGTTTGTCACACAGGTCAGATGTTCCCGTCTCAACATCTTCAAACTTACTCGCCCACGACGCACAGTACTCACAACAACACAATCACCATAAACTGGCTTCATTCTCTGATGAATCTACTTGGGGGTGACACCTTCTGCTGTCAAGAATTCAATGACTGCACGTTGCTTAAATCGTACTGATCGACCGTCTGCTCACGGTTCCATACTTTACACTGTAACAACACGACCGTTCAGTGCTAAGGCTTATGGCCAACTGGAGCTGTAGAGAAGAGGCTACGGAACAAGCCAGTACCTGCCACATACCAGTGCTGCCAACTTTTGAAGAGTTACGAAGGTGGAGGCATTACTTTCCAATTAACCCTCGTATATCTCACGGTAAGACAGAAACGGTAGTATTCCCTGATCGTTTTCACTGTCGATCATTCCTTGTTGTCAATCGTATTATTACTTGACAGTTTCTGTCAAAACTACCATGTACTGTTATCAGACACTAATAAATTAGAATACCCAGCCAATCTAAATCAGTTCTCAGCTGGAAATGAGAGTGCACTTATGATGAAACTTAACGTTAGTGATTGCCGCATCCAACTACCAATCTTCCATAGTTCTAGTGACTGCATGTTGAAAGATCAGCTGAACAGAAGAGAGCAACTCAGTGTCCGCAGATCTAGTCAAAGGGCAGACACCACCATTATGGCATGGGAAAGAAATTCAACAGAAGTTGGAAAAGATATAATATTTGTGGGCCAAGCTATGCTGGCAGTCCGTTTTTGTGTCCTAAATAACGGAAAGTTATTATTTTTGTATGTCCGTCCTTCTGCCTTGAAGTCGGAGAGACTACTAACGTTCATTATTGTAAGAAAATAAAACTCCTGCAGCCGTCCTTATGATGTCATTTATTATATGGCTATTAGTTTCGGCGCTTCATTGCACTATATTTAGGCTTTAGCTGATGCTGAAGGGGTTAACACTATACATGATGCATCAGTGGCAAACATAAGTGGTTTACGCAGACTACCTGTAACTGTGATGTTGCCTTACCAACTCCCTATTTTTATCATCTTGTGTGTTACATCATCCATGCTAGGGTCACCCCTGCTCAATAAATTCAGTTTATTAAGTTATCCGTGGCGCGGCACCTGTAATTAATTTCGCATGACAATATTGTTATCTATAAACCTTGCTGACAACCACAGGCCTATGTCAATGGTCCAACCACAACAGAGTATGCTGTCATCAACCTAGCTGTTGGTCAATATGGTAATGCGTAATCATTATGTCACACAACCAATTATTCGTCCACATTTTTTGTCACTACCCACTACTTGTGCCTGTTCTGTTATTATCTAGTCCCAAACACTTCCATTAAATTAACATGCATAGTACGGCATCACAGAGCACCCTTTGCGTGAAAACACATAGATCTATGACATTGGTAATTACTGCTAGCAAACATCGGTCACGCAACGCACATCCTTCAGTGTAAACCTGCAATAACTCCGTCACTAAAGACGTATTATTCTCACAAGTTTTCAGTTAATTAGGTGTCAATGGCATCTCAACCGCTAACGTTCCTCTCCTAAGAGTGGACGAAAAATAAATGTCCCCTGACCTACAACGCTATACGACGTTTTCTGAGTTTTAGACATTTACCGAGCCACAAAAATTGTCTATATGTGCGGATAAAATACTCATGTCATATTTTCTCAAGGGGAGAGATATCCTTCTACCAAGTACCAGAAGCTACAGCAACAATGGGAAGAAACAAGGTGCTGCTGTAGCTAAAAATGACAAGGCAGAAAATATCAGTAGTAATCTCAGAATTTTTCTGTTGGTCCATTTATCTGTAATCGTTGTGGAGCAATTCCTTTCCGCTCCGTTCCACTGTCTCGAGGCATAAGCAGCAGGATGTTCTTGTTTCTGTCTGAAAGAGCATCGGAAGTGTTAGACCTCGATAAGATTTCAGACTGGTTCAGAGACTGGAACGTACTTTACATTTACAGAAATATAAAATAATGCACTTCACAGAACGTAGTACGGCTACGGCATCAACACGTAGATGTAAGACTCTAGAGGGATTTCAAGTCAAATGACTTCATAATGTCAGTCCCAGGAATCGGTTCATTGGTAGAACACTGGGGAAGTGTTGCTAATCTTCAAAGAAGAGTGCGTACACACCGCTTGTGCATCCCATCGTAGAATATTTGTCAAGTGGTTGGGACGCACATTACGTAGGATTAACAGGGGATATTGAATGTCTACAGAGAAGGTCTGCACCTGTGGCCACTACATTGTTTGACTCGTACCAGAGCGCTACAACTCTATTTTATGGCCTCAAGACACAGAGTTTTGAGGATAGACGTATACCGTCGAACGAGAGCCTTCTTCTAAAATATTGAGACTCAGTACTAAGTAAAGAATCTCTCCTACGTATCGCATCTGTAGTGATTATGAGGACACCATTAAACTTATTACAGCATACATAGAGGCATTTATTCTTCCCGAGCTCCATTCGAAATGGAATGGGGAATAAATGCGCGGTACCACGCGAAATACCCACTGCCGCGCAGAGTAATTACGTAGATATAAATGTAGATACGTCACAGCGCAGCGTGCGAAAACGCGATGTGTCATTCCATTATCTACTAGTACTTCACACCTTCACCATGTGACCTTCTATTATCCTCTAGTACAGTACGTCACACCTTAGGGCAAGGGTGATGTGGCAATGGGGAAATAAGTCACTGGAGACACAAAACAACAAACTACACCAGATGAAACCTACCACGAAGTCATGTCGGATAATAACTCGGCCAGTACGATAGAAAGAAATGAACTGCACTATTTACAACTACATCTACATATTCACTCCTCAAGCCACCGTTTGATGCGTGCCAGAGGGTACCCTGCACCAGTACTGGGAGTTTCCCTTCCTGTTACACTCGCAGACGGAACGAGAGAAACACGAGTATTTGTACGCCTCCGTATCTCATCTTCGTGGCTCTTGGGCGAATTGTGCATTAGCTTCTGTAATATCGTTCTGCAGTTTCAAATGCAATTTCACTGAATTTATCAAGAGCGTTCCTCTAAGAGAACGTCGCCCACCCTAAATCCAACCACCCCACTCTGTATTTCTTCGATTTCTTTATTCACTAATCCTAATGCCAATGTAAAACACTGGAGTAGTACTCAAGAATGGGTCGCATAACTATCTTATACGAGGTCTCCTTTACAGATGGAACACACATTCCTAAAATTCTACCAATAAACCGAAGTCGACCATCCGACCTCCGTTCCACAATCATCATCAACAAACAATTGCAGATTGCTGCCGACCCTGCTGTCAGATCATTTATGTATGTCGAAAATAAAAGGGTTCCTGGCACTTCTGACGTTACCGATTTCTCTGATGAGCATTCGCCGTCGAGGACAATACACTGGTTTCTATTACTTGAGAAGTCTTCAAGCCACTCACGCGTCTAGGAACCTATTCCGTATGCTCATACTTTCCCTAATAGTCTGCAGTGGGATACTCCAGGAATATGGAATTTACAAATGTCCTTCGTCCATAAATTGCATTATGATGTCAGAAAAGAGCAAGTTGGGTTTCAAACGAGCGATGCTTTCTAAAACCGTGCTGATTGATGGACACGAGCGTTTCGGTCTCTAGGAAATTTATCATCATTCGAACTCTGAATATGTTCTAGGATGACACGTCTCCTACGGGCAGTGGCAATTTCGGAGCACCAAATCTTAATTTGCTGTCTTGTAAGTTCGAAGAACAGGCCAACAATTTCAGTAGATAGACACCTTTCGCTTATTCCAGGAAATAAAGGTTGTAATGCGAAGAAAGACTAAGTTTTGTGCGTTATTGGTACACATTCCCAAAATGTTAGATGTGAGCAGAAAACTTTTGTATGTCTCAGAGGGATTAATTAATTCATCGTTATTTCTCTGTAACCATTGAGTAATTTTTATCGGAAACATTGATTCACACTTTTCGCTGTTTAGCTCCCTCCATTTTAGACGAAGTCAGGTTTGTTTGAACCGGTGTACCGTTTAAAATCACAACCTCTTAATGAGAGTTACATTATTCTAATATTGTTGATCCTCAGACCCGTTGTGTCGTAGCAATTACGGGGCCCAGTAGCAGACTGCTCTCGCGAACTGTTTCTCCGTCAAGTTGCTGCAGCTGACGTTTCAACAGAGATCATGCAGACAATAACTATGCAAAGAAATTAATTCCCCGACCTCTGCGGCTTTTGAAGACTGATAATTACGCACACAAAAAGTTGTATAATTAGTTTCGCCTTAATAAATTTGCTTTGAGGGAGTGGCAATTAAAACACAGAAATTACTTCCCTTGAAACAGAGGAAAGAAAACTCCCAAGATTTAATTAAATTCTGTTTATGGCTAATTTCAAAGTAGGTGTATTTACGTAAGGAAGTTTTATGGACCTTAAAGCATTTACGTGAAACTGCGTTTTGTGTTGCATAATTATGGAACAAAGTACATCTTTGTAAACATATTTTACGACAGCTCTTTGCGTGAAGAGATACGAGCATCAGTATGAAAACTTGACAGAGTGTTTTGTGGATATGCGTGAGTCACCGTCGCTGGATATTTCATATTTCAAATGGGACTAAAAGTATAGCACGTTCCATAAAATAACTGTCTTCAGTGAACGAAAATAGCCGAAATTTGCCGATAAGTTCCAAGACAGAATCAGTGCACTAATAATGGAAGTTGTTTTTCGCCCACGTAGTAAGCCATTCCTTCATTTTAAGTAATTTTTAACTTACTCTTGAGTGTCTTCTACTGTGAGAACTATGACGAAACTGTTGCAGTTGAATGTGTAAAGCCGATAGAATGATGGGTAATTTACGTTAAATATTCTTGTTGATTGGTCACGCTGTAAATATGCCTTAGCCCTAATATTATCAAGTGAGGCACAGCTCCGACTTCGTAAATCGCTACTGGACTTTTTCTTGGTTTCTTTGCAATCGTCTGTTGCTGGACATTACGATAATACTTCGTCGTCTAGTAAACTCGTATACTGTGGAGAGAATGAAATGTCAAAAATTAAGAACAAACCAAATTCGATATTACGATGAAAGTGTATAACCGTATCTGCACTACATTAAATAACTTAGTAAACGTCTGTACATCAACAGAAAGGCACTGCCGTCGCCTGACAACACTTATTTTTGATTGACAGTCTTGAATCTTACTGCAAGGAAGTAGCAAATAGAGGAAACCTGTCTAATGAATTACACATGAACTTGGGGATCACAAGTCAATGCTGGTTTATTGATTTCACGGCGTTTGCACTCCTCGCCGTCAAGTGATAAACATACTGTGACTCCATAGCAGTACTTCAATAAATTTTATTTCATCACACTTTAAAAGCAATCCTATATGAAAAATTGGAAAGTAAGAGATATTTTACATTTTCGAATACGTACTTTATTTTTTTGGTTTACCTTTCAACGCCTCTCAGTACTGTTCTATTTACGCTGTGATAATAATGAAACGACATAGCATTTAGGAAGTGTTTCTAACAGAAACATAAATGTGCATGAATAGGCACCTAAATTGCCCTAAGAAGTTGAAAATGCATATGCAAGTAGCGTGTGTCCCAAAATGTATTTAAATGGTCTAACTGATACTAAATGCTGTGGTATTACTGTCACAATGTGCCGTTACAGTCATCTATCACTACACGATATTATTTCATCCTTTTGCAGATATTTCGCTGTTATCTAGTGAGAATACTGGAGAACCGTGTCTGAAAAGGCAGTACTGTGCTCGTCACGGCGGGTGGTTAGCCACGAGAAGCTTCTCCGTAGCCTCTGATGTCGGCATAGAGACAGTCGCTGAATCTCATTTGGTCGAGTGAGCCTACTGCGGAAAAAAGAAGGAAAATTGGGTTTAACATCCCGTCGACATTGAGGTAATTAAAGACGGAGCTCAAGCTCGAATTGTGTCAAGGTTGGAGAAGAAAACCAGGGAACCATCCCTGCGATTGTCTGGAGCGATTTAGGGCAAGGACCGAGCACTTAAATGTGATGGGCCGGACGCGGGTTTGAATCATCGTCCTTCCGAATGCGAATCCACTGTGATAACCACGTGCCGCCTCGTTCTGTGCCTACTTTGGATGAGAGGGGGGGGGACAATGGGCACTTGCGGAGCTGGGACAACGACTAGTCCTGTCATTCGGTAGTTTTACCTGAAAAGTAGTTTTAGAGATTTCGACGCTCTTTCCGAATTTTTATTTTAGCACCTCGTACTGTTGCCTCTCGCACAGCCTTATTGGAAAAGATTGGCGCCCAAAAACATTTTTTTGACTGTATCTGCCTTGTGACTCATTTTACAACGAAAATAGTTATGTGTAGAGAACGGATTATATGCGTCATAGACACCTTAAAATATGCATGCAAATATGCATGAAAAACGCTTAAAATGCAATAAAAATGTCGTAATATGCAAGACCAAATAATAAAAAACATGGTAAATACTGCGTGCATTATATCTCGAAGTCGAACCTGTGCGTATCAGTTATGAGGAAGAGCGCCGGCCAAGCGAAAAATCGCTGCATTTGCAACGCTGATATAATTTTCTCAGTACTTTCTGGTAGAGGTTAGGAAGGGGGTCTTTATGGGATTATTTTCTAAAAATTTGCGAAATTGGGATGTATACAGTGTTTCAAGAATTGTTCCATTTTTGCTATTGTTATGGGTACCAATCAGATGGGATGCGAGTGAGTCGCAGCGAAACAACCGATATGTAAAAGTCCAACTTCGAGATATATCGCAGGCAGAGGTGCATGCTCGAAAACTCCGTAATATCTTATTTAAAAAAGACAACATACAATCCTGAATTTTTTGAACAGCATTAACGTTTAATTAATACTATTTTACCAACGACCAAGTACTGTTCCAAATGTTCGGCAGTAAGATTGTGTCTAAGGATCGTTCTAGATCAACTGAGGTAACAGGGCAGTATTTGAATTTGGATGTTGGCACTTATTGTTTCTGGTAAAAGTTCACCCTTCCCATTAATAAAACTGTCAGTTTGGCACAAGGGCTCAAACCCTGGGTTATTGTTTAAAATGTTCTAAAATCTTTCTTTAATTTTCCTTTGGAATACCTCCGAGAATGGAGAGCTCACTTGAACAATTTTATTCCTTGACTGAATACATTAATTCACGACCAAACCTTGAGTTTCAAGTTTTTTAATTCTTGAACGTGTAACGGAAAAATGAGTGAAAAGCACAGCAGTGTGAAAGCTTCCTTGCACTGGCAAACTGCCAAAGCCTCTGCGCTATAGAAGTCGTTTACTATCCCTCGAAAGACCTCGAAATATTCATGGTAAAACAACACAGCTTCGACCCACGTACCCCAACGAGTTACCACTGGTTCGGGAGGTAAAGGCACATTTGGTAGTTTTTCTTAGTAGGTCTTGATGCGAGCAGCAGAAACACTTTATTTATGTATGAAATCAGTTTATTTACATTTACAAACGTTGAACGTACTTCTTTAGCAAGACGATGTCTTCCATGAGCAAAACACGCCAAGTGAATCAAATTGGGACAAAACACTCGGAGGAATTTTCTTGCTTTGATCATATAGGGAGCAGCATCAGAAATTGTTGTGGACTGACAAGACAGCCAGTCCACAGTGATTGGTAACCGAAAGGCACGCGCTTAAACTCACGCAGGCTGGCGTGAGGTCTGAAACAGGATACGTAATGAATGCTATAAAGAAAAGTACGTAGCTTCTGGAATACTTAACTTTAATCCACAATTGGTGAACATTGGTCTTGTTGCTGTACATGCTTCAGTAGATACATAGCAAAGGATAAATGGCGCCTTGCTAGGTCGTAGCCATTGACTTAGCTGAAGGCTATGCTATCTATATTCTCGGCAAATGAGAGAGTCTCCGTCCGTGTAGTCGCTAGCAAAGTCGTCCTTATAACCGGGGCGAGTGCTAGTAAGTCTCTCGAGACCTGCCGTGTGGTGGCGCTCGGTCTGCGATCACTGACAGTGGCGACACGCGGGTCCGACATGTACTAATGGACCGCGGCCGATTTAAAGGCTACCACCTAGCAAGTGTGGTGTCTGGCGGTGGCACCACAGAAATAAACACAAACCCCCTTTCATCTGCAGAAGGTTCTGGAACTATTTTTCTAATACCCTGAGTCACAAATCTGGCGATCGTAGAATGGTTTACTTTTTCAAGTTCTTTGCAGGTCGCTAAATAGGAAGAAGGAGGCTCCTCTTTTAAAGCACCAATAACTAAATTTGCAATGCAACGTCCACAAATATCTGTAGTTTAGTCAACTGAAATCCAGATAATGCTGCCTTTGAGTTCAATGCGTATTCCTTCCACAACATCTACGTAAATTGTCGGTAACTAATTTTTGCGCAATGTTAATTTATCTGGTATACTTTGATTTAAGCAATATTAGCGCAGGAAGCCTTTGAGTATAGGGTTAGTCAGTTTGTGAATTGCTTGCAATTAATGCTTCACATTGATCCACGTTAAACCGACTGTTTTGGTTACCTTTGCACAAATCCCTGCTACTGAAACTTGTTGTGGTTCTTTCTTCTGCATTCCTGCCATACAAAGACTTTTCTGGACATGCTGGTCTATTTGAAACTTTTTTTTTCACGAATCGTTTTTCTCGCAAAGTCGGCTACATAAAACAAATTCGTCATATGTAACTGTTCCAGGTTGGTCAGCCATCCACGAAAGGACATTACTTTTTTCGGGCGGCATGGCGCACAACACGTTACACACTACATGTCGTAAACACGTTAAACTGTGTACAAGTAAATAGAAAGCTAAACTGAAACAATGAACGTTCGACTAAAGGCTTGCGTAGTTTAATTTAATTGTTGCCGACGCGTACGGTATGACAGCGGAGGGGATTAACTGGGGGCGTGAGCGCAGGAGCATTGACTGTGTCTGCCTGTTCCTGTTCCCATTCTGTGATGATTTCTATAGGCAGTGGTATCTGGGTGAGCGGCTGCACGCAGTTCTAGGTTGCGGTCAATCTTAAGACATCAAAACAAGATCAAACTGGAGACAGCCCGACAAAATTTTTAAAATACTGTAAACATAGAGCAAAAATATGAATCGTCACTAGTTTTTAATTAAAATAAGCAATAACCGGTGAAAAGAAGCCAAATATGCAGATGCATACGCAACATGCAAATGTATATAACCCGGTCTCTAGTTATGTTATACATGAAACTAGAGAAAATTTCCTATAATTTATGTCTTAAACTTTTTTTTTGGTGTAATGAATAGCTTTAGCGTACGAGCAACGCTAAGTCTGCACAAAAACTTATTTCCGCACCACCATTTAGGTAGAGTAAGTGACGTAATTCTTTTGTGATACGCCCAATATGCCTAATCCACATGTAATACGCTATTACGAAATTTTGTGCATTCTCCTTCACTTCCGTATCCGTGATGAACCGGGTTTTGCCAGTTCATCGTCATTAGTACCGAGCGAAGCGTCACACATAGAAATTTCTTCCACATTATCCTCAACATTATCAGATTCGTTGTAATCCTCCTGTTCCTCGATTTCGTCGTACGTTGGCTCAAGAGCGGACTCTACTTCTTCGTGCTGTGTCATAGTGGAAGTTGTTATCGCAGGTACCATTGCAATTCGAGCAAACAACGGAGAACTTTAATTCAGCTTCTCTGCATCCAAAGGCTCCCAGACACACTTGCTTGCATCTGCAATAAATAAGTTTTAACATGCTTTCTGGAGATGGAGGTTCGAATGTGGTGGTGGGAGTCAGCCCAGTCTTCCTTTTTTCCGTCACCATCGCTCTGCATTTTGTTTAGCTTCATAACACTGCTGAACCTGGTGACTGATTCGGAACGAATGTTGTCGTCCTGCTGCTTCCGTCGGTGGCAGAGATGCAGTATAATTCATCGACGATTTACGCACGCTGTACACAACATTACGATTGCATAAGTGTGCTTGACTTTGTGTCGCTACAAACTGTGCTATTCTCATACCAGCGCACAAAAGACAATGATCTTTGAATGTTGGGGTAGTGGATCGCAGTTGTGGGTGGAAAGTCGCAACATCGTTTCCTCTAAGCAAAGCTGCAGAGATTGATTTCTTATTACTACAGTGTTTTCGAAACTCATCGCGAACCACTATCGAAATCAGGCCCTCCAAGAGTTTTCTATTGTTATTCTTTCTTTGAACACTCGACTTGGGAAACGTCTTCAATGCTGTTTCGTCCACTTCAGTCACCTTATCTTCTTGCAGCGGATTTTCATAAGTAAAACTGCTCACTTCCTTAGAAGTCATGACTCTAAAAACGCGAAAGACTCTGTAGAACTTTAGACTCATACTAACGATTCAGGCAGAATATTTGAACTCTGTCGGCAGATATTGCGCAGGAATGAGGGGGAGGGGGTGAGGGCAACGGCTATGCCACACGTAGCTTTATATAGTTTTATACCTGCGGCGCGACCCTTATCACCTGTGGCAAAAAAACTTATCACCTAAATTATAGGAAGTTTTCATTACTTCAATTTATTTATTACATAACTATTTTCACCGTAAAATGAGGAGGAAAGAGATATTGTAAAAAGCTCTTTTTGGTGCCATTTTTCCAATACAGCGGCACAAGCGGCAAAGATACGAGTTGGCAAAGTAAAAATTCGAAAAGTGCATGTCGAAATATTTAAAAATGCCTGTTTTCTTAACTCCTAGAAAACCTTCCGGATAGCCTTTTCTTAAGTACGAAGTGATTATACAGTTTTGAAAGCTGGGCTAGCACCTGAACCCTTAGTGTTAGCTTTGTTCTTGGATGCGGTGGCCTACTACAAGGACAACTTAGTTATTGTTTTGACAAAGCAACGATCATTGCACCCGTTCGTCTTATGTCAATATGGCTTAGTTTCACCAGATATAATTTTTTAAAGCAATTATAATTACATACGCTCGTATTAAATCGGTTCGACCTAGTTTCTCCTGATATTCAGCTTCAGATCAATAAGCATTCCACTCGCTCGTCCCATTTTAGTACACCATACTCTTAAGTACCGCAGTGTGAAAGCAAATAGCATTGCATGCGCTCAATTTCCATCACTGAACAAACTGGCACAACGGTTCAAGGCGACCCTGCCACCATCCAGCCGCTGATTTCCATGAACATGCTGCAGTCAGCGCAGCACAGTGAATTATTTCTTGGGGTACAACAAGTTGTAGTGAACAATTTGTCCCACTTTACATTTGTAGTGAACAGTTTGTCCACTTGACATTGGTTTATGCTTTAATTAGCAGCTGCAGTGTAGGATGGCGTGGCACACACTAACCTGCAGTGGTGTACTGATGTTTGTATGTATTTGTATTTTGAGGGTTTTCTTAAAATATTGTGCGACGTGTGAAGTTTTTTGTATTCCTTGAGAATTTTTGGAAGTTTTGTGTGAAGATATTCTTGTGTGTAGGCTTATTTGTTGATGCTATATTTTATGGTGAATTTTCAATTTTTAATTTCTGCGCACATGGTCAGGGTCAATCGAGAGTGGACTTGATAGGTAATGAGAATTACTTATCAAGTCCAACAGATCCAGAGGAATTCGTGTCGGAACTTTTTGAAGGTAGGCGTGAGCACTATTTGTGCTGCCTGAAACCTAGGAAACGTAGCCGTAAGTTAACAGAACGATATTAACGAGGTATGCGAAACGGAACTAGCAGAAACACAGAGCAATCCAATTTTTAAAACATGGCGGCATTCCACTGCGAGCAAAGCATATAACAGAAAAAAAAACAGAGGAAGATAGGGAACGGTCTGGGAATACAGCAAACACGCTGAGCAGGGGAAAAACGAAGGGCAGGTGAGAGAGGCAAATACCGGGGGACACAGCAGACTAGTGTGCCGTGGAGCGGCACATCTGTGACGGCTAGCCTCTTTGATGCTTGAAGGCGGCGCCATCCTCGACCGGAAATAGAGCTACAGGCGCAGAGTAGCGGACAGTGTATGTTGGCTCGAGAAGGCTGCAGGTTGTAAGGTGTCAATTATTTGGAGATAAGTGCGCATTTTACTTTATTTCCAGTTTTGCTGTTTCACGTATGTGAAGTGTGCAGCGCTACAGAGTAAAGAGCGAGTGATAGGTTCGCACGCTGGCCACCTGTCGCTTTCAGAGCTAGTGGGATGAGGTGCCGATGCAGAAATCGGTCGTGGTATCAGCAAAGAGATACGTAGATAAAGCACATTTATTCTGGCAGGAATCAAGTAATTGTTATTAATAAATATTTGCTAGTAAAAGCTGCCTTTTGCCATCCGCACATTAGGAGGAGTCTGCTGGTCGTAACTACTACCTTTCAGTAATTTTACAATGCCAAGAAATGTTGATATTAAGAAATAAACAAATTACTTTGTCATAACCGAAGATGTACGATTTTATACGAGCTGTACTGATTGTACACTCAAGTTAACAGACTGTGCAGTCGTTGCTGTGATCCCTTTCAATCTAGTCATGCGGTGCACCTTGCCCTCCTACCATTAATACTTAGCTTATAATTAGTGTAAACAAGTTCATTTTACGTTGTTTTTTAGATAAAGGTACTATAATGGGATCCTGTGGAAAAATTATTTGCTCAGAAACTTCTTCCCACTTCATTACGTAAAACATAGTCAGTAGTACTGCACCTTCAAAATCCGATAGCACTGCTACGGCTCTACAAGGGAACATATGCTCTCGTAGTTTTATGTTCCCTTATAGAGCCATTGCAGTGCTGCCAGAGCACTCAAGTGGCAGACTCTGCAAGAGAGGCGCTCTGCATCGCGGTGTAGCTTGCTCGCCAGGTTTCGAGAGGGTGCGTTTCTGGATGAGGTATCGAATATATTGCTTCCCCCTACTTATACTTCCCGAGGAGATCACGAATGTAAAATTAGAGAGATTAGAGCGCGCACGGAGGCTTTCCGGCAGTCGTTCTTCCCGCGAACCATACGCGACTGGAACAGGAAAGGGAGGTAATGACAGTGGCACGTAAAGTGCCCTCCGCCACACACCGTTGGGTGGCTTGCGGAGTATCAATGTAGATGTAGATGTAGATGTAGATCTCCACCTAACAGGTAGGACAGACTGGCTTAATTATCGCAAAACTCGGGGAGGGGGGAGTGTGGTCAGTTATACCGTACGCCCCTTATACACCACCATCTACGGACTCACCAAATAATCTGAGACATTTCTGGAGGTCTCTTGCAACATTCCTACAAGACATGCTCTGTACTGATTGTGTGCGAATTATGAGCGTAAAGGCACTCAGTGATCCTTGGGAGACATCAGTATTTATACAGATTTCAAGGCGGGGTATGCATATGGAGATGTGCAGCTGTGCCCAGAGGTGGACATGTTGGATTCTGGGTGACCTATGGACAGCAAAGGAATAAGGAGGTAGGTCTAATTATGTGTTTCACGCCTATATTAATGCTGTATAACATGTGCATACATTTCTAGTTACGCAGCCTGTGTGGATACTAGTGGTGACAAATCAGTATTGTATTCCGTTATTTTGCTCCTAAAGGTTGTGCTTACATTACGCAACTGGTTCTTTTAGGAGCAGTTGTAATTCCTATGTTAAATCCGGGCGATATGTTACTTCGCCATAACTTTTATGATTACGGGCACGTCACATGCCACGCCTCAGCAAAGGAATGTAGAATGAGGTATTTCTGTATGATGTAAGGAGAGTGATTTTAAAGGTTCGCATTACAGCGAAAAACATTCAAATACCTATTTTGTATGTAAAATCTGATATTTAGGCATCCTGAAGTGGTATCGTATAAAAAAAGGAAAAAAAAGAAACAACTGGAGCCTTGTGTAGCGTGTGACCACTGTCTTAATGTAATATATATATATATATATATATATATATATATATATATATATATGTCGAGGAGAACAGTCTTACGGTTTTTCTGGTCAAGTAATTTAAAGTAAATTTTAACTGTGTGAATGGTCATTATGATTTCACAGTTTTTTGATTAAGTAATATCAATGAATTCAAATTTTAAAAGGATGTAGTTTTATTTAGTTGCGAGTTCCGTGAATTATTTAATTGAAAGTTATTTGCTGAATGTCCACTCGGACATATAATTCACAGAAGGTGTACCCAAAAGGGAAGTTTGTGTCTAATGATTTAAGAAGGTTTAGTTTTGATAAAAATTTGAAAGTGTCAATCTGCCTTTCTAGCACTCAGTCCTCCCTCCTTATTACCTTCTGGTACACTAGCTCAAGTGGATAGGAAACAAATCAAGGAAAATAGTAAAGAGTTTAAAAGGTAGATGGCAGATAACGAGTGGAGTTCAATGGTTGTATTAAACCGGTAGACGAAATAGTACTTGAGGTCTCTAAAACAATCGGAAACATTGTGGCCAGGCTGATCGAGGCTGAGACAAATCTGAAGAAAGTGGAGGAGACTATCTCGCTTCCTCATATAGTAGGTACTCCAGAGGACTAAACGGATACCAGGGTCGCAAAACTATCGCAATTCTCGGGAGATATGGAGTTTGCCTCACGTAAACAAAGATTGGAAAACGAGAAAAGAGACTGAATGGCCGCGAGTTACAGAGCCATTACTGCCTATGACAGAGAACAGGATAAGGGGTGATAATTAGCGGCATGTGTGCGATCATTCGGCGTCTGGTGACTCATTTTCAGTAATTGGGGTCATTGTGTGAGAAAAGTATCTGTCGTCGAGGTCCGTGTCCATCAATAGACAAGACTCCGATCATAAACACTTCTTTTCATTAAGGAGCTCTCTCATCTACACCACAAGCGAAGGCCTTCGTATTAAGACTCGCATGGGATAAGTTAATGACAGTGTGCGTAACTCCCGGCCATTCCAAGGGAAGCTAAACTTTACGAGTGTTCACATGAGTGGAAAGAGCATTGCGTAAGTTTCACTGCATACCAGATACTGCACAACTTTTGTGGAGTTCTTATCCTAGATTATGAAATGGTAGTGCTCGAGTGGTGAGAAAAATAGGGTTTGATTATGATGAAAAGCTCATTCATTGGCGGCAATACACTTCAAGTAATATCTATAGTTCCTTGAGAAAGTTTTAAAATTGAATCAGTATCTCGGCCATCCTTGGCGTAACGACGAACTGATTTAACTGACACATTTTGAGACGAGTTACAAATGACCAGATGTGTAAGTCATTAGATGCAGATCCAAGTTGCGAAGTTGCTTTTATTTTTGAACTTGTGTGGAGCCCATGTCTGGTTGTCATAAAATCTCATGGTGAGACAATTCTTTATTACAGAAGCATAACAACTGTTTTGACGATGTCACTATGTTTTGCTGTCACTATCAGCAATAACTGTCAGTAAATTCTGACATAATTATTGTAGTTTTCTTTCAGAAGTATGAAAAAGATAAATTAGTAAAGTATTGTAACAGTCCCATAAAACAGTTTTTATTGTGTGGTGCTTCACTTGGTTGAGTCATTTTGTTGTATAAGTTTTCTGATGAAATACTATATTATTCTTTGGGGAGCCCATTACTTTATGGCCACTGTCGTAGTGTTCTGAAGAATTTAGCATATCACAGTGTGTCACAAAAGGTGGCGTGAGGCAGATTATTATATTACATATTCTGCATAGTCTTAGGACATGCCTAAAACGTCAATGGGTTTTTTTGGGTCTACAAACAGCTGGAACGAATGCCCTGTAGTATTTACCACATTGATTTTAGGGTTTGTCGGGTGCCAGATTTGCCTATAGTGCACTAAGCTACGTCTACTCTTTAAAATTTTTGTTTACGTGTGGTGCACAACTCGGTGTTATTTATTTAGTATACTCACTGGACTGTGCGACTAGAAAATGTTGTTGACATGAATTTACGCCACCCATTCATAATTTAATGCATAACACATCTCATGACTATATGGACCGATCTATAGTTGAATACCAACAATAATATGTTTCCTGAATGAGATTGTTTACCACTCTGCAGCGGAGTGTGCACTGATATGAAACTTCCTGGCAGATTAAAACTGTGTGCTCGACCGAGACTCGAACTCGGGTTCAAAATGGTTCAAATGGCTCTGAGCACTATGGGACTTAACATCTGTGGTCATCAGTCTCCTAGAATTTAGAACTACTTAAACCTAACTAACCTAAGGACATCACACACATCCATGCCCGAGGTAGGATTCGAACATGCGACCGTAGCAGTCGCGCGGCTCCGGACTGAGCGCCTAGAACCGCGAGACCACCGCGGCCGGCTCTCGAACTCGGGACCTTTGCCTTTCGCGGGCAAGTGCTCTACCATCTGAGCTACCGAAGCGCGACTCACGCCCGGTCCTCACAGCTTTACTTCTGCCAGTATCTCGTCTCCTACCTTCCAAACTTTACAGAAACCCTAAAACTTTTGGGAGCATCGAAAGTTTTAGAGTATCCTGTGTAACTCTTTCACGTCAATGATCAAAAACGATATTAGCATTGTAACCGTGACCTTTCTTTGCAGTAAAATATGATGAAATTATCAGAGCTAATATCCTTCATTAATTTCTTCACATTTCCCCGTTTCCTTCTTGGAAAAAAGGTAATGAAGTGATTATATTATGTACTTCGCTGAGGTTGTATGGAAGAGCCGTACTCCGCCGCTAATTGAAGTTTCTAGTGTTTCAGAGACAGAAAAGATGCTAAGAGGCGGAAGTAGTGATTGGCTGGCAGGCGCAGCGGAGCCCGCCCGCAGACCTTCACAAGGTATTACGAGTCGCAGGGGCTGCGCGTGCTGGAGTGCCAGGGATGGCGGGCAGGCGCCAGTCTACTACGCGTCCAGCCCAACAACGATGGGTGGCAAGCTCAGCAGACTCGTTGCCACTGGGGTGGTAATCCATTCTCTACAGAATTAGCTAAGTGCTACACCTAAATCATTTCCAGTTTAAATCCACACAGTCAGTACAAGCAGAGATAATAGGTTTTTGTAAGTAGCGACGTGAATGTAACGAAGTAAGAAGTAAGAATACGGTTCTTCACACACAAAAGTGGCAGTGGCCGCAATTCACTAATTAATTGTCTCACTAGATTCTTTTACAGTAATTCATTCACGTTGTCAAATAAATTAAGAAGTAAATCTTTGATACATTTCGACACAAAGTTCTGCGCAGAATATCCCGATGCAGGAAAATATGCTTTTTTTGAAAAATTTTGTTCCAGGGAAGTAGAAAATAATTTAAATTTTTCTGAGGAGTTTTTGTATTGTACTCGCTCAGGTTTATACCGTAAGTAAGGAAAAGATTTTGTTACATTTTTACGTCGTTGAAGACAATTGTTCATTATGGGAAGCCTGTACTATAGCTCTGTCCAAAAATTAAGTAAACATACATACGGAAAAAAGATTTCTACAATTGTTGTTCTTACTTTTGTTTTGCTGACACAAAGAATCCAGGTCTGACCTTGAAGTACTATAGTTACACTAATGTCATACGTATGATTAAAAATCAGTTAGGGTATAGTAGGCCTTGCCACTTTGCTTGCCTTAATAGAAGACTGTTAACAGTCGTTTGATAGTAACCGTCGACTTTTGAGTCAGCTACGCTTAAGTTTGAAGGTTTGAAGATGCCCACTCTGTGTTCAAATGGTTCAAATGGCTCTGACCACTATGGGACTTAACATCTGAGGTCATCAGTCCCATAGAACTTAGAACTACCTAAATCTAACTAACCTAAGGACATCACACACATCCATGACCGAGGCAGGATTCGAACCTGCGACCGTAGCGGTCGTGCGGTTCCAGAGTGAAGCGCCTAGAACCGCTCGGCCACACCGGCCGGCCCCACTCTGTGTAACGAACGAGTTTTGTGTGATATGAAGATTTTATCTGTTCTTTCGGACATGTACGAAAGAACAGGTACCATCTTCATAGAGATAAGGCTAACCGGCCAATGATGTTCTTCAGTGCGGATGCACTCACATTGCCCGAACTCTTACGGGAATCGGTAGGCTGACTGCCGCGGGTAATGAGTATAGTCGGCAGGGGCACTGCAAATGTAGTGTGTGGACAGTTAGTTGAGAATGTGGATCTCATGGCGAGCGCGTCAGAGATAATTCCCTGGAATAGTACTATCCTCTGTGTCCTCGGTCGCTCAGACGGATGCTGGCACGGTAGCTCAGCGTGTTCGGTCAGAGGGCTCCGAGCCTGGTGAGAGAGCGGTAACGCTCGGGCCTGGCATTCAGGAGGACCTGGGTTCAATTCCCAGTCCGGCAGTCACTCCAGGCAAATGCCGGCACTGTATCCTTTCAATGGCTACGGCCAACATTCCCACCCAATCCTCTCCTCCCCCTCCCCTTCACCCATAAAGGGATCTGGTTGGCCTTTGTAATAAAAAAAAAAACTGAGTGAAAGGATCAACAACGAACTTCAACGGATGTCATGTGACGTCCGCAACGACCAAATACAACGATCACAAAAAAAAGAAAGAAAAGAAAGAGGGCTGCTCGCTCTCTGCAATAAAAAACTGAGTAAAGGTATACACGATCACCTTGAACGGATTTCTTGTGACGTCCGCTCAGACCAAACCCAACGAACAATACCGAACAAAATGAAGGGAAAAAATACGGATAGAGCGCATGCCATGTAAGGAGGAGGTTTTGGGTTCGAGTCCCGGTCGGGGCACACATTTTCAACTGTACCCATTGATATTTATCAACGCCTGTAAGTAGCTAAAGGGCTGGATTTCATTTTAATTTCATTGAACGGGTTTTGTGTTGTTGGAAGCTTTTCTTTTTTCAGAAAGGTGAAGGATTGATCTGATGTTACTGTCCGAACATAATGTTGCTGTCACATATCACCACGCGACTTTATTTCATTTTTCTGGGGCTATTTTGGAGTTATATAGTGATTACATTGAAGTGGTGTGTGTACGAAGGCAGCTCTACGCCCGCCGTTGTTGGCGGCATGCTGCCAGAGGTGTCCCCGTAGCGCCCTTTCTCTCAGGAACACAGTCGCTCAGTGTCATTAAGTCAAACGGGTCTACTATGTGGGGAACGGGAAATTCGCGAAACTCGGGCATCCACCCAGTACACAGCTCTTGTAAACCAGGCTAACGTCTTCACCCCTGAGGTCAGTGTACGTGCCTTGGCCACCCCACAGCCCCCAGAGAATAAATGAGTGCGATATTACTTCTTTTCTTCACCACTTCGAAAATTCAGACACCACTGCACCACCTCGTCGCTCTATATTGTGGTTCATCCACTAGTATCTTGTAGGCAAAAGGAGGGAAGTTTCATCAACTTTCCCCTACTGTTCGATGAACTTAGCCACTATTCTCTTCCGTCAAATTAACAAAACATCCCCTGCTCGTAGAGTTCCTTTAGAGAATAGAGGGTTTAGAGTCGTGGACTTGAATTTTGGGCATTCTGTTCCAGACGGTTGTGTGGAGGGGAGACCGTTCTACTCCGATCAAATGAAGAGGTTTCATCTTCAGTTGATGTTTGGTGCTTGTCGGCGCCCGTTAGCTGCTGAAGGGAATGTAAATAGTGCAGTCGAGCTAGTAATATCCATATACTTTGCTGCTTGTCACATGCTTGCAATGCTTAATTTGATTAAATTTATGGCTTCTTCCAGACAAGCAGAACTTGTTACGCTAGCTCCATACAATTTTCCACACTTTTTGGTCTTCCCACCGTGTTAGCCACATTTTCCAATTTAATTTGAACTATACAGAACTTTGCTCTCTGGTAATCTTACGTTGAGTTTTGTCAGTCGTTACAGCAAATAAATCAATGATTAACTTAGTCTTGAGTCACATTTCAAGATCCTTTAACGTATCCTGGTTACTCGAACAATTAAAATACAAATATAACTAATTGTATTGACAATGGCCATGAATCCGTGGTAGAAGGCTAGCTTCCTTGACCAATAATGAATATGTCATTGGTCCCGGGTTAGAACCCAGCAGGTGCTTAAACGCTGAATAAAAATCCTCAGCCTTGGCATCCGCGATAAGAAATTACCCTCGGCCTGTCTATGGCCTTGCGAAAGAGCGAAGAGGGGATAGGTGTCACAGAACAAATGGTCTGTTACTTAAATGTGTCATCTACATCTAAGATTTACCTGTAGTGTACAATAAAGAGCTGCACATTTGTGTATGAAATTAGGACCCACTAATGTATTCAGGTAGTGGGTTAATATGTATAATGTAATGATTTGAATAAAGAATTTAAAAAAAGATATGTGTCATGATGATCTATCCATTAAGAAATACAAAATTTTGAAAAACACAGCCCTCAGTCACGAACACAATTAATTTGTGACCTAGGTTTCGGTGTTACAAGGAACACCTTCTTCGGAAAAAATTAAAACTAAATATTACAGCATAACGTACCAAAAAATACCAAAGCTGCGGTCATACCTGACAGCGTCAGATAGTCGGAATTAAAGTAAAATGGAACAGAGGTGCAAGCCACTAGGGGCTGCCATGTGTCCTCTGCTACAGTCAACACAAAACTGAAACATCATGTAACTTGTGCGCACGGCAACTTCAAGTCAATACCGCCAACAAGTGGCTGATTGGTAAAACAAGCTATTTTGTAAACATCTCTCGTAACTGCAGAGAGAAGGAAATAAAGAAACACCTGAACGGTGTGCATGATGTAATTACAATAGCGAGAAACTGCATGATATAAAATACAACTAAATGAATGACTGGCTATAGTACAAAAATTCCAGAATAAAAGCATGAAGAAGACATATACGAAATAATTCATTAAAAGACGTTACTGCTTGCTATAAAAAGTACATTATAAAACCAAAACAGTTTTCTTATTTAATTTAAGTATATGAGCCGTAAAAAGTAGAAACTACTTCTTGCAAATTCAGAGATACCTTTTCTTTCTACTTTTTACGGCTCATATACGTAAATTAAGTAAAAAAACTGTTTTGGTTTTATATCATGTTTTTTATAGCAAGCAGTAATGTCGTTTAATGGATTATTTCGTGTATGTCTTCTTTATGCATTTATTTTGGAATTTTTGTACTATAGCCAGTCATTCATTTAGTTGTATTTCATATCATGCAGTATACCGCTGTTGTAATTACTTCTTGTACACCGTTCAGGTATTTCTTTATTTCCCTCTCTGCAGTTACGAAATGTTGTAAGAGGTCCATGATTAAAGAAGTTGTTGCTAGCGCATTCGAGCAGATGTAATTTCGATGGACTGCTCACGCGCTGCCTGCGATATGTAAGCTGTAAGAGAATCTCAGACCAGAGAGCAGTGTTGTATACAGTAGGAACTGTGTAGTAGTAGCGAGCAGTCGTGTGTGTGGAGTTGGCTGGGCCGGTCGTGGGAGCGATGGCGGTGCCAGAGCGTTGTAGTATAAGGTAAAAGCAGCCTCGCACATATGTAGTATTGTTGTATCAAGTCCCATGTAAATGCTTTTAAAAGGAAATCTTTTAATAATAATCTTTCTTATAAAAATTAACTTTCGACAATCATTCAACTCAATTTAAAGATTTTACTAATTTCTCCAATCCATGGTCATCCTGATTATTGTGAAGAAAAATCAGTTCTTTCTTTTTATACATGGCAAATCTATCGGCCAGCATTGCACTGGGCTGTGCCAGAAAAGTTTAGTTTCATATAGGAGCAGATATGTACGCGTTATCCGGCGACCTAATTGAGGTAAAATTTTTCAGTTTATTCAGAATGAATTTTTGGAGCCATGACGCAGCTCTGCTGATGTGCAAAATTTACCAGTTTAAATTCACAGTCAATTATTGAAAGGTTATAAGTGAGTCGCAATTTAATTGCGAGGTTAGTCACATTGTGATATTGGTTAGTTGCAAAATTTTACTGTTGGGAGGTTTTGGAGTGTATCTGTTGGAAGGTTACGCTGAATGTGAATTATAAATAATTATATTTTTTCTGTTGGGAGGTTTCGGAACTTTTCTGTTGGGAGGTTTATTGTGGGGAGGTTACACTTGTCGACAACCGGGCAGGATCGTATTTTTGCGAATTTTTGAGAAGTATTCAGTTATATATCTGCTCTTATTTACTTAAATGTAGTTTGCATCTGGCGCAACGCATTTGCCAACGCGTCACTCTTTCTTTCACAGATCATCGGCAATTTATTGCTCTTTGTTGTATTTGTGTCATTTTTGCTTTGACTTTGTTTGATTTTGTGCTTAGCTTTGACGTGTGAAAATGCCGCGATAAACTGCTAACAGCACATCGCGATGCGCAATGAGTGAAAAAGCCGACTCGAATAAATTGACCGATAATACTAGCGACACTCAGTGTCATAATGATAATCCTCTAATTACAGATAATCAGTGCGTACCGACCACAAGTAATGATTTTATTTCAAATGATGAACAAACAAATTCAATTATGTCCACACTAAATTTAACGACAATTGATGACGCGACACGTTCCGCTACAATGTCCAGTTTGACACACCTGATTTGCAAAATTTGCACAGTGAACAGATAAATGTTTCTTACGAAGATGAACAATGTAGTCAAAATACATCAGATTTATTTGATTCCGATGCAGTGACCCACAGTGCACATCCAAGTGGCAAACCTTTCCAAGAATCAGACAATGACCAAATGGTTACACAAAACGTGACACATGCAGATACCCCATCACACAGCACAGAAAATAAAGTCGCTAATTTTGGGTTGGATCATGTTATGGCATTATTACTACAACTCAATGAAAAATACGACAACCGGAACAAACAACTTAATGAAAAACAAGACAACAATTACAAACAACTTAATGAAAAATTATACAACAATCTCAAACAGTCGAATGAAAAACAAGACAAGAACTTCAAACAACTTAATGAAAATCTTAAACAGTTGACTGAAAAACACGACAACCTTAATGAACAGAACAAACAACTTAGTGAACAGATTACAGCCGTTACCGTGCAATGTCACGATACTAAAGAACAATTACGTGAGGAAATTAAGGCTTGTGCTAGGAACAGTAGTGAAGAAATTAGATCTGTTGCACAAGAATTAAGTAATACACATCCAGCCACAACGAAATTACTTAGAGATGAAATTAGTGCAGTCACTAAACAATGTTCTGAAAACGGAACACAGTTACGCGACGAGTTTAAATTAATGTCATCAGAACTTTCACGCACACTGGATGCGAAAGTAGATACGAAAGTTGAACAGCAAAACAGCCAAATTGACGAACGTTTTAAACATCATCTACAAAACAGTGAAACGCGTTACCGTAAATTTATACAGGAACAGAACAAAGTAAAGAAACAGGTCATGGAAACAATTACTGCACAGAGACAAGAAGACAAGCGTAAATTCTTTACGAAAGCAAAAACATACGTAGACAACAACATTGCTGCAGTATCAGACGAAATCAATACCATCAAACAGTTGAACACCGAATTGCATGATGAAATCTCTGCTCTTAAAACAAAAACAGACACACACAGTAGACTTTCAGACAGTGACCAGCAGACTTGAACAGTTGGAATTAATACAGGATCCCGATGCCATTAAAGCAGACGTTAAAAAATTGAACAAAGCCACCCGTAAAATCGAAAAACAAATTAATGTTTGGGACACTAAAAATGACGATCAGGTAAAAGCACTGACTGAAAAATTTGATGAATTGGCCAGTCGTATTGACGTTATCGAAAATAACGATGATACCAAATCAGACGATACGTCACCAATTTCTTTCAATCAAACACCCGAATTCCAAAATTTACAGCAGACAATCAGTGAGATAAGTTCGTCCAATAATACATTGCGTAGAAAAGTGTCGTCTTTACAGCAAGAAGTGACAGAAATGAAAAATGTTTCAGCCTCTAACACGTCACAGCATAGGCCACATTGTGAACATTTGTCACATTCACACAGCCAGTGTAATTTAGGTAATTAACAGGGTGTACGTGACTTAGATTCCGAACAGTCACAGACAAACAGATTATCATACAATCCGGAACCTGCTCAGACATACAGAGACGACAATTTTGATTAGGTGGTGGTGGTGGTGGTTAGTGTTTAACGTCCCGTCGACAACGAGGTCATTAGAGACGGAGCGCAAGCTCGGGTTAGGGAAGGATTGGGAAGGAAATCGGCCGTGCCCTTTCAAAGGAACCATCCCGGCATTTGCCTGAAACGATTTAGGGAAATCACGGAAAACCTAAATCAGGATGGCCGGAGACGGGATTGAACCGTCGTCCTCCCGAATGCGAGTCCAGTGTGCTAACCACTGCGCCACCTCGCTCGGTGACAATTTTGATTATAAGCACTTTCTATCCGTGAGAAAATTTAAGGTATTTAAGAATGACAGAACACAGATTCACTCCTTGGATTAGATACAACAATTTAGCTTTGCTTTTCCACCAACTTGGCGCGTAACACACAAACTTAAATTTATTTGCAGTTTTTTGGAAGGCGAACCGGCAACTCGTATGAAACCGATCGCGAGACAATGTTATTCGGTAGAAGAATTTCAGAATGCTTTTCTGTCAGCTTATTGGTCGAAGACGACACAGCGCGGAATCAAGGATCAATTAATTAGCTTACCGAATTATGAGATCTCAAATTTTCCCACTGTCACGCAATTTTTTTAACACATGGTCCAACAAAACCAATACTTAAGTGAGCCATACAGTGAATCAGCACTTATCCAATTATGTATTTCCAAATTACCACGATCGTTAAGAGTATCACTTTTAACAGGACAGCAGAAAGAAAATATTCGGCATTTAGAGATCTTCTACAGCTTTTGGAAGTTCAGCAGTGAGGCTATTCTTTCATAAACAAAAATTTTTCACGTCATAACCAAGGCCAACAAGCATACAGTAATTACGGCCAGCCATGCTATTGTAATAGCAAAGGTGATAGACGATCTAGGAATGACAACCACCAGAATTTTAATAACAGGCAAAATTTTAATCATCAGTATGTACAAAATTTTCAGCAATCGCAGACACATTTTGGCAACAATAGAGGGTTTTCACCAGAACAGGAACAAAACCGGCCAGTTGGCATACCTAACCAACAATGTAATGTGCAAGGTCAACCAAGCTTTAATGTTTCGCCGCCTAGACGTATAGCGTCGGCCGCACCAAATAGTAACGCACAGCAACAAGGAAATCATTACGTACAGAAGACACATCATTTCAACTCGTATCGCAACGCGCCGTATAGCAAATTATTATGACAGACGTCAAAGTAATGAGCACAGTTTTCAGCGTAACAGTCGGTCTTCCCAGCAGCAGAATCATCCGCAACAACAGATTATCATGAATGAACCAGATAGTCGGTATCATCCCGAACCTAATACGTCAGGAAGAAAGAACAGTGCGAATAGTTGAAATGCCACAGCATCCTCCCGCAAATAACAGCACGTCAGAAAGAATTTGACTAGATACAGTACAGGTTGCATCTTCCAGCAACGTAAGCCATACTTTTGACACACAGAATCTTGTTCACGAAAATAGTATTACTTTTGACGACATCCGAGACACACTTTTACATGAAAAACCAGTTATACAAAAAACCGTTTCCCACCCTGTCAGCCGGCCGTGGTGGCCGTGCGGTTCTAGGCGCTCCAGTCCGGAGCCGCGCTGTTGCTACGGTCGCAGGTTCGAAACCTGCCTCGGGCATGGGTGTATGTGATGTCCTTAGGTTAGTTAGGTTTAAGTAGTTCTAAGTTCTAGGGGACTGATGACCACAGCAGTTGAGTCCCGTAGTGCTCAGAGCCATTTAAACCATTTTGAACCACCCTGTCATTGAAGTAAAGATTGGATCATAAACATTTTCAGCAGTAATCGATTCTGGATCACCTATGTCAGTTATAAATGAGGAAACTGTCAATGAATGTAACAAAGAGGATACCTATCCTACGTTACCATTAGGCAAAACTAAAGTAAAAGGAGCAGTATCTGGTAAAGAGTAGATGTAAAATTACAGACACACTTATCATTTTGTATTGCAGGTCATACGTTCCACTCAAATTTTTGGATTGTTCCCTTATTGACAACAGACTTTATTTTAGGTACGAATTTTTTGGTACAACATGACGCAATTGTTAACTTTCAAAATTCCTATTTAATGTTAAAGGATGAAAATATACAACTGGCATTAGAATTTCAGAACGCTTTATCTGCAGAAGAACAAGCAATTAATCGAACAGAGGTCATTTCGACATCGCGTAATATAGACGGTCATTCCAAATTGTTCACAGATACGTACGTACACAACTACAATACACCAGACGAAGCCGACTACGATGTTATGCAAATGATTTCTGAGAAAGTAAAGCAAAGCAGTGCAAATACAGTAGACGAACGTACAGATCTACGCAAAATTCTTTTACAGCAAGCTCCAGTTTTTGACAACATCCCTGGTACTATGTCCGGTTTCATGTATGAATTTCAAGTTACACAGCACGACACGTTTAAAGCATTATCCCATTCCGTATATTCACAGAGAAGTTAAGAAAGAATTGCAAGCTATGCATCACCAAGGTATTATTGAACCGGCAGTTAGTCCGTACATAAACCCGCTCCATATTGTTAAGAAAAAGGATGGATCATTTCGCCTCGTACTTGATTCGCGTCATGTCAACGACATTATTATTAATGAAACAGATCGCCCACAGACACTAGAAGAACTTTTACAGAAATTTCATGGTACTGCTATTTATTCCACATTAGATCTGAAATCGGGATTTTGGCAAATTCAGCTCCATCCGAACTGCAGAAAGTACACAGCATTTATCTGTTTTGGTGACTGTTATCAATTTTGCAAATTACCGTTCGGTTTAACCATTTCTCCAGCAGCATTTATTCGCGGTTTGAAAAGTATGGTTCCGACAGAATTTAAAGACAGAATCACAACATATGCAGACGACATCCTTATTGCAGAAGCTAACTGGTCTGAACACAATTTGATTCTGGAACAACTGTTGCAAACTTTCCGTGCACAAGGACTGACAGTTAATCTTATCAAATCACACTTTGGCAAAACTTCTATAAAATTTCTTGGACATGTGATTTCAGCGGAAGGCATTGCACCTGACCCGGAAAAACTTCAATCTTTACGTGAAATTACTGTTCCAACGACGAAGAACCAACAACGCAGCTTTCTGGGTTTAATTAACTTTTCCCGTAAATTTATTCATTACTCTGCTGTAGACACCCCTAGATTATGCCAACTGACGGGTAAAAACGCTATTTGGTCCTGGGATAGCCAAGCACAGTCTGAGTTTGTTAATCTGAAACAAGCTTTGTTGAACGCGCCACTTTTATCACACCCTGATCCTACCAGAAATTTTTCCATTGCCACCGACAGTTCTAACACAGCTTCAGGCGTACACATTTTTCAGGAAATTGAAGAAGACGGCAATACAGTAATTAAAAACATCGCCTTTGCCAGTCGCATTCTGTCACCTGCTGAACGCAATTATTCTGTTACAGAACTTGAAACATTATGTGTAATGGGCATTTACGAGATTTCGGCATTTACTTTACGGAAGACACACTACCGTTTACACAGATAATAGAGCTATTCAGTTTTTACTTTACGCTAAATTTACACACGACAGATTAAGCAGATTGAAACTTTGTTTACAGGAATTTAATTTTACAGTTGTTCACATTCCCGGTACACAAAATGTTGTAGGAGAAGCACTATCCCGTTCTCTCAGCAACAATCAGCAATACATCTCAACCAACTTCTGCCAAGCAAATTTTAGCGTCATGTATATTCAACAAGTTGCATTTGAAAATTTCATTTCATCGTCATTACGAGACATAGCACAAGAACAGAACAGATACAACGTATGGAAAGAAATTAAACACCTTTGGCAAGATAGGAATAACGTTACCATTAGAAACCACTATACTGTACGCAATAACATTCTGTTTCGCCGCTCTCACCCTGACAGCAACAATTGGTTATTATGTATTCCTGACGAACTTGTTAACATATTAATTTGGTATACTCATTTAAGTTACGCACATTACGGAGCCAGAAAATGTTTTCTTATACTAAGACAGAACTGTTATTTTGCCAACATGGAGAAACGTATTCGACGAGTTTCAGCGTCATGTAAAGTCTGCCAGAAAGCTAAATCAGACACGACTTCACATATTCATCCGTTACACCCCAATTTACCCGCTAAATTGAGACACACGGCCGCTGTAGACAATTTTGGACCGATTTCGAGAACTAATAGAGGTTTTTGTTACATATTTTCGCTGTTGAACTCACATCGAAATTTGTTACCTTCACTCTGTTACGCAAAGCTATTGCTAAATCTATTTCTAATGCATTTGTAAAAGATTTTTTATTTCATGTAGGGCATCTATTGAAAGTAATTTCCGACAATGGACCACAGTTTCGATCTGCTATATGGAGACGTGTGTTACGAGCAAGAAACATTTCTACGATCTATATATCCAGGTACCACGCTTCTTCGAATCCTTTTGAACGACTAATGAAAGAAATTGGTAAACTATGTAGAATATACTGCCATAAAAGACATATTGATTGGGATACACACATACTCTCATTCCAGGATGTAATTAATCAATACCAAATGAATCTACTATGCTATCTCCGACTGTTATATTGAAAAATGTTGAACCACCTAACAAAATTAGAGAATTAGTATCCTTTCCTACATCTCGACGACGACGCCACCATGAAATAATTGACATTGCCCTCAACAACATCAAACGTGCCACAGAGCGCCGGAGACGACAGCAGAAACGGGTTTGTACACGCCGTGACTTTCTTATTGGACAGAAGATATTAGTACGCACGCATTATTTATCCAACAGAGGAAAGAGTAGATGCAGTAAAATTGAGCTTCTATACGCAGGTCCATATAGAATATGAAGCATTCTTCACTCCAATGTAGTACATGTCGAAACTTTGAGAACCAGGAAAAGTAAGGGCAATCACCATGTCTCCAATATTAAACCCTTTATTGAATAAACATACTTTACCATTTGTCACACTGTAATGCCATTTCCAGACATTTGTATGACCACTTACTGATGATGATTATATTTTTTCTTGGCAGGTGCCCGGCAAGCTGAGGTTAGCAGGTCGCTTTTCTTATCGTTAGACATCAGACCGTTGCACATTTTCTATTTTTTGTGTATGTATGATTGTCTTCCTATCGAATGTAGCATTTTTGTCTGTATGCACTATGTAATCTTTAAGATATAACAAACACCACTTGACTTTGACATTTTGCCTTATGATATCTCAATATCTTCACTATTCTACATTTTTTGCTACTACATTATCACACTCTGTGTACATTTTTGCACTTGAAAATTGTCAATGTTTTTGACATAATACGTTTTCTGTCATGCTATGCTGTATTCCTAGGTATGTCAATAGAAACAAGTTTTTATTTAATGAGTATACGATTTAAATGCAAGATATTAATCCTTATTCATCATTTTCAGAAAGCAATACCGTGTAAAAGAAATAAATTAAACAACCACAGTGGTTTACTATGAAATGGAAATTTTACCATCAGAATGAAGGAAAGAAAACGCAATATCTTGTCATGAAGAGTAAATGGATCAGAATTAACAAGCATTAACCAGAATATACTATACACATCGTATGATAGCAGTTTTGACTAATTATTTTTCTTTCAGAATATGAGGCGATTGATGCAGGCTGTCAGACAGAACTACAGATGTTAATTTTAGTGATGATATATGCTAGAAGTAAGAAACTCTATACTATATGAGTAATGAATGATAATGAATAGTTGTATGAAGTAAATGGTAATATCAATATGATTAATGAAGTGTCTATTTTTTGCAGATGATAATAAATGATGATGAACAGCTGTATGAAGAATATGCTAATATGAATAATGAAGTTCTTCTTTGCAGATGATGATAATGATGAAGTTTATATATTTTCTATTAGTTAAAGAATGCTATGTAGTTATTTAAGTATTTGTTGCAATTCATTTTGACAGTATGTCTTAAGTTGCATAGTATAATGACTGAATGTTTTGGGAAATACAGCTAGAGTACATACATATTGAGTACACGTTTCATTACCTGTTAATTCGAAATTTACTAATTTTCAGCATAATATGAATACATTTCTTCTTTCAACTCAATAATCCATTTTGTATTTTTTCCAGTTACTTATTAAACCTGTTCTAGTACTTACATTTTTTTATCTAGTTGTATGTATCATTCATGAACGTTATCACATTTACTCTACTTGTTTCATAATCTTGCTACAGCTGACGCATGATGAGTGACGTTATTAATCCTTATTTCCAGCAATAAGTCTAAAGCAAATATTTTCATGCCCCAGCAATTGACTATCGAACACAATGCATTGCTATCAAAAATAAAAAATATTACCTGTCCCAACTATTACTAGGATACAACTAAATAATGCTACCAGTTTAAGTTATATTTCTAGGCCTAAAGATAATGCAAATTTCTCTGATGTATTGATTAAATTATTTCTATGTATTATTGGGCTAAACACCTTGAATACTAGTTCGAATGTCTTACATTTTAAATATGTCTTATGTCACTTACATGATATCATATATAAACACTAGTAGCTTGATGCTACACTCAGTAAGTCCTGTTTTAAATGACGACTTGTGAATAACACTGAATAATGTTTTGTAAAACTATATGAATACTTTGTAACTGGCCATTGAATGCTGATAATTACTGTAGTGAGTTGTCTTATGAGTGCTGATGATTACTATAATGAGATGACTTATGCATGAATGCTATGCCAATAATTAACTTCTGTTTTGAATGATGACTTCTGAATAATGCATAATAAATGCCTTGTGACTAGCTAATGAGTGCCAATAATTACTGTAATGAGATGACTTATGATGCCAATGATTACTGTAATATGATGACTTATGCATAAATGCTATGCCAATAATTTCTGTAAATAATATTTTGTTATACTCTATAAATGAATGTCAATAATTACTGCAATGACATGAGTTATGAATAGTGTTTTGTAATACTCAATACTTGCTACATGTTTAGCAACTGTCCAATGAATGCCACTGATTACTGTAATGAGATGACTTATGCATAAATGAATGCCACTGATTACTGTAACAAGATGACATGCATAAATGAATACCACTGATCAATGTAATGAGATGACTTATCCATAAATGCTATGCCAATAATTACTGTAATGAGATGACATGATAGCAATAATTACTGTAATGAGATGAGTTATGATTGATGTTTTGTTATACTCTATAAATGCTAGGTCAATGATTACTGTAATGAGATGAATTATGCATAAATAGTATGCCAATAATTACTGTAATAAAATGACTTATGAATAAAGTTCTGTAATACTCCAGACATACATATAAATGTTTAGTAACTAGCCAATGAGTGCCAATAATTACTCAGATTGGTTGATACACTAGCGTAATTCTGAATGATGACTAGCATAAGACTTAATGTCCTTCACCTTCTGACCTAATTACCACCAGTTACTACTAAATCCGTATGTCCTGTCCATCCTCATGATCATGGAGCACTGTATTTGGTTTTTGCATTAATTCTGTGTCGATTTAAGAGTATCGATTCTACAAGAATGTGGTGTTGACATATCAATCTGTCCACCACTTTGAACAGTGGAGATGTTATTATGGTCCTACTGTTTGGTGTACCTAATGTACTACCAAAATAATAATGTACGATATTAATGCAACATTTCAGTGTCTGGCTACAAAGATAAATACTTTAGGGAAGAGAACTTCAGGTTGTGTCACTTGGTGTTTTGCTTCTGTAGAAAGATATGGACTTTCAGTGCTGCTAAGTGCAACCCACTGTGCTACAACCATCATGCTATCATTCCCATTCCTTTCCTAGTTCTTGTAAAATGTAAAGACTTATGCAGTGCGTGTGCACTTTATGTCTTTGTTAATATATTTTGTACTCATTGTGTCATTTCTTAATATGTTCTGAACTCAGTGTGTGTGCACTCTATTTCATTTCTTAATATTTTCTGCACTTATCAATAATGTATATACTCTCTGACTGTAGACTTAATTAGCTAAATAGATTATAGAAAAATTTGTTACTCATGGCAAGTCCAATTGACTCACCACCGCTGCCAAATTTTTGCCCCCCAGTGGAAGGTTATGTAAGAGGTCAATGATTAAAGAAGTTGTTGCTAGCGCACTCAAGCAGATGTAATTTAGATGGATTGCTCACGCACTGCCTGCGATATGTAAGCTGTAAGAGAATCTCAGACCAGAGAGCAGTGTTGTATACAGTAGGCAGTAGGAACTGTGTAGTAGTAGCGAGCAGTCGTGTGTGTGGAGTTGGCTGGGCCGATCGTGGGAGCGATGGCAGTGCCTGAGCGTTGTAGTATAAGGTAAAAGCAGCCTCGCGCGTATGTAGTATTGTTATATCAAGTCCCACGTAAATGCTTTTAAAAGGAACTCTATTAATAATAATCTTTCTAATAAAAATTAACTTTCGACAATCATTCAACTCAATTTAAAGATTTTACTAATTTCTCCAATCCATGGTCATCCTGATTATTGTAAAGAAAAATCAGTTCTTTCTTTTTATACATGGCAAATCTATCGGCCAGCATTGCACTGGGCTGTGCCAGAAAAGTTTAGTTTCATATAGGAGCAGATATATACGCGTTATCCGGCGACCTAATTGAGGTAAAATTTTTCAGTTTATTCAGAGTGAATTTTCAGAGCCATGACGCAGCTCTGCTGATGTCCAAAATTTACCAGTTTAAATTCACAGTCAATTATTGAAAGGTTATAAGTGAGTCGCAATTTAATTGCGAGGTTAGTCACATTGTGTTATTGGTAGGTTACGAAATTTTACTGTTGGGAGGTTTTGGAGTGTATCTGTTAGATGATTACGCTGAATGTGAATAATAAATAATTATATTTTTTCTGTTGGGAGGTTTCGGAACTTTTCTGTTGGGAGGTTACACTAAATGTGAATATTATTCATATTATTTTACTGTGGGGAGGTTACAAGGTGTTTACAAAATAGCTTGTTTTACCAATTAGCCACTAGATCGCGGTATTGTCTTGAAGTTTCTGTGCGCACAAGTCACATGATGTTTCAGTTTTGTGTTGACTGTAGCAGAGGAAACATGGCAGCCCCTAGTGGCTTGCACCTCTGTTGAATTTAATTTTAATTCTATCTGACGCTGTCAGGTATGATCTCAGTTTTGGTAATTTTTGGTACGTTATGCTGTAACATATAGTTTTAATTTTGTCCGAAGAATGTGTCACTTGCGACACGGAAACCTAGGTAACAAATTAATTGTGTTCGCGACTGAGGGCTGTGTTTTTCAAAATTTTGTATTATACAACTGTCGCTGATTGACAGCCATGTTGAAAACCTTAAAAAAAACCATTAGCAAATGCTCCCGGTTAGCACCCATCCCCAGGAGGGGACTGCCAAGGTGACTGTGAGAAAGAGACGGAACAAACGCCGTTGGCATAACATTCTACAATCGGTGTATAGAAAATCAGAAGCTTGAACGTTGTAGTACAAATATAAAAGCTGGGAAGGGAAATGCGAAAGCTCAATCTGGTAGTATGGGTATGGGGAGCGGGGGTGGGGGGTGCGTAAGAGAAGTGAAACAGAAAGCCGACAAGAATGTCTAGTCAGAAGAATATGGGGTAATAGTGACAGCAGGAGATGATGGTATAGTTGGAGTAAGATTCTCTATGAATAGAAAAGTGGGACACAGAGTGAGCTTATTCTCACCAGATTCCACAGTGAAACGCCGACAGTGATAGTTGAGGTATATGTGCCAACACTGCAAGCAGAAGATGACGAGATAAGGAAACTATATAAGGATACTGAACGGTAATGCAGTATGTAAAGCGAGATGAAAATCACGGAAGACTGGAATGTGATTTTAGACGAAGAAATAGAAAAAAACAGTTGAGGGGGAATATGAGCTAGGCTGTAGTAGCGAGAAATGGAAACAGACTATTTAAGTTCTGTAGTAAATTTCCGGTGGTAACAGCAAATTCTCCGCTCAAGAGCCACAAGAGAAGTAGGTGTATTTGGAAATGACCTGGAGATATAGGTAGATTCCATCTGGATTACAGCATGGCCAGACAGAGATTCTAAACTCAGATATTGGAAATTTGTGGTATGGTCTTATGGGACCAAACTGCTTAGGTCATCGGTCGCTAAGCCTACACATTACTTAATCTAACTTACGCTATGGACAATACACAGCCATGCCCTAGGGATTACTCGAACCTCCGACGTGGGGAGCCGCACGGACCGTGAAAAGATGGTTTAGACCGCGCGGCTGCCCCGCGCGGCTCCAGATATTGGCTCTGAGCACTATGGGACTTAACATCTGTGGTCATCAGTCCCCTAGAACTTAGAACTACTTAAACCTAACTAACCTAAGGACATCACACACATCCATGCCCGAGGCAGGATTCGAACCTGTGACGGTAGCGGTCACGCGGTTCCGGACTGCGCGCCTAGAACCCCAGATATTGGATTGTAAGGTATACTTAGGAGCATAAAAACACTCAGATCAGAATTTAGCGCACGGAGGGATCAGTGTGGAATGAATTGGGGTAATGAAGTAATGAGGAATGATGACACGCGTTTGACATTCGCTACGAATGTGGATTCTGTGATAAGGTGTATCACAGTACGTATTTCAGCTGAAGAGGAGTGGATATCTCTAAAAAGGGCAATCATAGATGTTGTAATGTTAGACATTGCGGGCTTTCAAATAAATGTGATGTCTTGTGGCCCTCAACTACGTACCCTCTGACACACAGTTGAAATTTTAAAAGGGTTAGCTGGTTTCGTTGTCTAGAGGCTGGGATACGTAGCTGCCGCATTACAAACCATATACTGCTTAGTCTACAGTATACAATATGAATATACACATAAATCGAATGGTTGAAGGTTCCTGTCACACGGGAATTGCGAATTTTGGATGTGACACAGAAATTCATAAATGAAAGATTGCAATTAAATAAAATCTGCAGGTACTATTCTAACGACTTTAAATGATGAGTACGGTAGAAGTACCTTTAAGAATGCCATTTATTACTGCAAAACACTTATTGGTGTCGATGGTCCAGTAATCAAATAAAATGTAAACGGGGAAACAATAGATTCCTACTTCACTTAATTAGTTATGAGCAACAAAATAGCTCGCGAGATTTCACTACTAAACGCATACTACGTCTTCACTGCAGAAGCCACGGAAATCTCACAAGTGCACAGGACTAGAACTTCCGACGTGGGGAGCCGCACGGACCGTGACAAGATGCCTCAGGCCGCGCAGATACCCCACGTGGCTTCAGACATTGGATTGTAAAGTATACTTAGGAGCAGATATACACTCAGATGAGAATTTAGCGCATGGAGGGATCAGTGTGGAATGAAGTGGGGTAATGAAGTAATGAGGAATGATGACACGCTTTTGACATTCGCTACGAATCTGGATTCTGCGATAAGATGTATCAGAGTACGTATTTCAGCTGAAGATGAGTGGCTATCTCTAAAAAGGGCAATCATAGATGCAATGTTAGACACAGGTACAAAAAAGGTAACTCTTAAGAAATCCTCGGGGGCAAGAGAGATACTTCAATTGATCGTCGAGATGAGGAAGTGTAAAAGTATTCAGGGGAAGACAAAAACACAGCAATATAAATCACGTAGGAATAAATAAGTAGGACGTGGAGGGCAATCAAGGCGAAATAGATGCAGGAAAAATGTGAGGAAATCGAAAAAGGAATGACCATAGGAATTACTGATTCAGCAAACAGGAAAGTCGAAACAACATGCTATGAAATTAAAAGAAAATGGTGGTAACATTAGGAGTGGAATGGGAATTTCACTGTTACACGAAAGGGAAAGCGGGTTTGGGTGCAAAGAGTATAGTGAAGGACTCTAAGGGAAGAACTTGTGTGTTGACTTGATACAAGAAGAAACTTACTGAGGTCGATTAGGAAGACAGGGGATCCAGTGTGAGAGTCAAAATTTAAAATAGCTCTTGAGCATCTGAGAGCAAATAAAGGAGAAGTGATACATAAAATTCCATCGGAATTTGTAAAATCACTGGGGGAAATTGCAACCAAACGACTATGAGACTTTCGGAAAAATATCATCCACACAATTCCGAAGACAGAGAGGGCAGACAGCTCGAAACTGTCGCTCAATCAGCTTACGTTTCATGCACACAAGCTGCTAACAAGAATAATATATCGAAGAATTGAAAACGAAATTGAGGACCTTTTGGACGACGATCAGTTTGGCTTTAGAAAAGATAAAGTCACCGGGGTGACTTTTCTGACTGTGCTTGATAATGGAAGCAAGAGTGAAGAAAAATGAATGTACGCTCACAGGATGTCTAGATCTAGAAAAAATGTTTCGCAATGTGAAACAGTGCACAGTGTTGAAAATTCTTAGAAAATTTGGAGTAAGCTACAAGGAAAGAAGGGTGATGTGTAGTATGTACGAGCACCAAGAGGGAAGAATAAGATTTGAAGACAAAGAACGAAGTGCTCGGATTAAAAGAATGTAAGACGGGGATGCAATCTTTCGCCGTTACTACTCACTGTATATAGCAATTGCGGTGATAAAAGAAAGGTTATAGAATGGGAATAAAACGTATGTGAAACGATATCAGTGGTAAAATTCGCTGACGACATTGCTACCCTCAGTCAAAGCAAGAAGAATTACAAGATCGGACGAATGGAATAAACATATAATGAGAAAATGATTTGTAGTAAGCTGGAAAAAGACAAAAGTAATGAGAAGTAGTAGAAATGAGAATACTACAAACTTAATATCCGAACTGGTGGTCACGAAGGAAAGGAAGATACAGAATTCTGTTACCTCGGAAGCAAAATAACCCATGACGGACGAAGCAATGAGAACATAAAAGAGCAGAATATCAGAGGCAAACTCACATTCCTGGCCAAGAGAAGTCTACTGATATCAAACATAAGCTTTACTTTGAGGAGAAAATTTGGAGAAATTGTGTTTGGAGCAAAAAATTTTATGGTAGTGAATCAGGGACAGCTGGAAAACCTGAACAATAGGGAATCGAAGCGTTTGAGATGTGGTGCGACAGAAGAATGTTGAAAAGGAATGAGGAGGTTGTACGTAGATTCGGCTAAAAAAGGAACATTTGGAAAACACTGACAAGAAGAAGCAAGAAGAAGGGACAAAATGATGGGCTGTATATTAAGGCATAAGGGGAAAACCTCCGTGGTATTAAAGGGAACTGTAGCTTTCTTTTTTTTTTTTTTTTTTCAAAGTCCGATCGGCTACGGAATGAGAACCACAGTGAAAATACGATGGAGCTTTGAGCAGCTCATTGGCGTAGTGCCATTAGTATACCCAACGATCGTGCACATCGCACAATTGCACATTTCAGTTCTCAGGGCACTGTGTGCACGTAAATATGCCTAGAACAGCAGAGTTTCACGCCAAGTGTGAAGTGCGTGCTGTTACTCGGTTTCTTCATTGTGAGGGCTTCTGTCCGACCTGTTGCAGCCGATGTATTGTGACTGTCATGCGTGACGTCAAAGTACAGCAATGGTGCAGAAACTTTGAAACACGACGAACAGACGTTCAAGATGCAGGCGGTCAGGGAAAGTAGCTAGTGTCAGCCTATGATCTTGTTCAGCGAGCAGATATGGCGATTCGAGAATTATCTATGAAGGGAAATTCAAGCGAAGAGGAATGTTGTTATTAGGACTGTCATTCTTTATGACAACGCTACTACTGATGTCTTAAGACAGAAATGCGACTCTGTAGAAAAGTAATTGGAAAGTGTAGCTAAAAATGGAAACAAAATATTTTTCGTTTCGGGACATATCGGATCTTGGCAAAAAATAAATCTCTCGGACTTTTTCAAAGCAATGAGTATCGCACTCTCTCGTCTTATAGCAGTGCGACGTAGTGTCTCCTGAAATGCAGTGTCAAAGCAACGAGCACTGCAGTCGTTCGTCACGACTCAGTACACCGTACTCTTTGAGTGTTGTTGTTTGAAAGCAACGAAGACTAACGTCATTACTACGCTTGGCCAGTAACTGGTTACGACAAATGTTTAGCACTTACATGAAAATAGATTGATTATTTGAGGGAATGAGCGATGAAGACGTTGCCACATCTTTGTACGAAAAAAAGTTAATTATTTTTAACTGAAATGAGTGGTAAGTGACACCATGATGGTTTACCGTCAAGTCTCGTGGTCTAAATTAGTTGTTCTCTAATACTGGAACTATTAAGGACATCTAGCTGCTACTACCATTTTCCTGTTGTTAATAACGTCAGTCGTCTTGAGACGTCACCCGGACTCCTTTAGCTTACATGAAAGTTTCTGTTTGACATTTCAAGAAATTTTAAAATGGGTCTCACCTTACCTGTATAAACAAAATTGCAACTGTTATGTTTCTATCTTAAATTTGTTTGAACCTCAACAAGATGTTTCTTGGAAGATAAGTAAACAGTAAGTTTTCTCTTGATTCTTTCGCCAATCAATAACTTTATAAAGAATATTTTTGATTACAGTATTCTGTCCATCACTCTCCTAGGTTTCAGCAATTCGTCTTCAGAAGCCTCCTTAACTGTTGCTCCCGAACGTATTCACGACTTAAATATTCGCGACCGACTGTTGAGGACGTATCCAGAGATGAGTGTTGCCTAACGTAATCCGTTATTTTCACTAAACAGATAATTTATCGCAATAATTTGCTAATTTCATGTCTGAGACATAAGTAAAAAAGAAACCTGAATATGTTATATTCGACTAGTGAGCTGATTTTTCCTGGATAGTTGCTTGTGTGTTTTGTTATTCAATTTCCTCTCAGCTCTCTGACATGAAAATCTTTTTGAAGGCGTCGAAGTTGTAATACTTTTGCAACCACTTCCGGTGCGGTTGTTAACCACCTGCCGCAGAAATACTGCAGAGGAAGCAACAATAGAACTTGTCATCCCAAAAATGCACGACTTCTCTGCTTGTAATGTTCATTTGTTGACTTCTACGAAAAATTAATTTAACTCCATTACTCGGTAAAATTACCAACTGAGCGCTGTGATTGAGGTATTTCTCACTCCTTCTTCGGCGAATCGTTAAGCCGCCAAGGATTTTAACTGCGTTAGAATTTTGTCATTTTGCTTCTCGCCGTTTACATTATAAACGAGCCATGAATACGACTGGGCGCTATTAAAGAGACGCTGGAACAGCCTCTATGAAGATTTTGTTCCTGGAAAACGCCCGCTCACCTCCGCGCCTCTGACAGTTTTATTGCTTCACGAGCAAGAGCGCTGTTCCCATTTCGGCGTTCTACCCGGCAGGTGAATTGGTATACTCCATACCAGCTACATCACACCTTTTACGGAACAAGTCTACATCCTAGCATGTATTGAGAGGTGCAACGGTATAAATTTCGTTTACGTGAGTCTCCTTGCTTGGCGGTGATTAAGTTAATTACATATTGTGCTGCTACATCTTGTTTGTTGATTCCGAGAATTGCTATTTCTTCCTACATCCTCCCTCCCCCCCCTCTCTCTCTCTCTCTCTCTCTCTCTCTGTGTGTGTGTGTGTGTGTGTGTGTGTGTGTGTGTGTGTGTATGTGTGTACTTCTTATACGTTTTGTAACACGGCGTGTGATAAAGAGCAACTTTTCAGCAGCAAGCCGCGCGATATTCTATGTGGACAAAATAAAAATGGCCTGGGAAATATTTATAAGACTGATACAGACTTGATCTTCGTTAATGAATACGAGAACCGCTCGTCACGGAAGTTGCTGGAAACCATAATTTCGATGGACCAATCGCTTTCTGGTACATTACTGCGCATGCGCGTTACCCGCATGGTCTGTACCAAACACATCGGTATGTCATTAGGTCTGAGTGAGCGAGATGAGCAGAGGTGTTAGTAACCAGTTGAATGTAACATCAAATGGTACAAAAAATAGTGAGTGAGAGTGGTCAAGTATTACAATTCGTGCATATCTTGTCCAGAAACTGTTGCGCAAGACTATAACACTCAAAATATTTTTCTAAAACATATAGCACAGTCTGCAATGCAAAACCTAATGGGAAAATAGCTCGAAACGTTCTCTGTGGAGAACGGAAGTGATAACTATCCATAAAGAATTGGAACTACACAGACCACTGCTCGAGTGAAACGAAACCTGGAAGAAAGTCCGACGAAATCTCAACACCTTTTGTCTCTGGAAGTAGCAATTAAGTGACTCAAGTGTGGAGACATTATTAAAAAGGGCATACATTTGTGTCCTTACTGACTTATTGTCTTGCATCAGTTAGAGAGTCTATACGAACTTCGGCGCTTCGAGAGGCGTCAGAGGTTCCTGAGTGAACTGGAGTTAGGACTTTTGGGATCTCAGATTAGGCCTGATTCACACTGTCAGGGCATGTTAACTGAAAAAAGGGCCATTATACATCATAAATTCTTCAAAAGTACTTTGAAGAGCCGCTGCACAATCTAAGGATTCTTCTTTGGCGCACAATGGTTGGTGTGCGCTTCGTAACGCGATTCTTTCACCGAACTGTTAATGGTAACTGGTGTGTTGGGGAACTGTTTAAACCATATGTCCGTCATCTACCAGAAGACTGTACAGATATTTTTTGTAAGACGGTGCAACACCACCCAGCGACACGACAACCTTGTCACGAGTGCTTGAAGAATTTGGTGAGGAGAGCGCATATAGCAGAGGCAGTGAAATGTCCTGCCCACCTCAGTCACCTGAGCACTCTCTGTGATTCTTATCTCTGGGTCAGACTGGTGTGTACTTAAGTAATCCGCACACACTGCAGCAGAAAAGTGAAAACGCCATTGCTGCTTCCCTCAAGCCGAGCTGCAATGTTTGTCCCACAGATTAACAAATCGAGCACAGTTCTGTATCGTCGTCAACGGTGGTCATTTGCAGTATCTTCCGTTATGTTAATTGAGAAGATTGAGTCCACATTGTGGCGGGTCGGGGTTTAATTTCCCGCGTGTCTTCGTCGTTGACACTATGCAGGCTGCAAATTAAAATTCACCAACCTCAGAACGGCATCTGCTCTATGACCCTTCACTCGGCAATGGATATTTGTAAGATGATGTAAAAGCAGCGTTGATAAGAAACACCACCTAATATCTACAATTACTGAGGCCGTGCAACTCTAGTTAAGAAAGAAAGTTCTGTAGAAACACTGTCATCCAATTTTATCGGCTGTAAGGAAATGGATTGGATTCTGGAAAATAATGTCCCAAATTTCCACACAATAATGTTTATTTTGTCCTTGGTAACCAAATAAAAGTTACTATTCAATCCACATTTAAACTATTGGCTATTTCCTTCCAGTTCTCGATTCATACACGCATTTCACACGCACAGCAGCCAGTAATCTGTCCAAATTCGACCCAAATTAAACAACGTTTTCTCAGTCATTAATTTCACCACTAATATGAGTTATTAAATTCGGTCATTATTGTGGATTTCTAAAAAAGGAACTGCTGGCCAAAAATGCTCAGTAGTTGAATACTGAAACATGCCTCCCGGAATATATGAAGACCTATATTTCACATGTGAATATCTGTCCAACAGATTTAGTCAGAACCTCTGAAATTACGCCAAGCAGTCCTCAAGAACAACTGCTATCGTCTTAGCTCACCAATAACTCAAACAATAAGTATTTCTTCATCTTACACATTATTTTTACTGGCACTAGTAACAGGCGTTCAAAGCTAGCGAGCGACTCCCTTCTTCCAGCCTCCCTCCCGGTATAAATCTCAGGTAACGAGCGGGAACCGTCTCAATTCTGATTGGCTGACCATACCGACGGCCAATGAGAATACTCGCTCATGATCATACGCCAAAACTGGTCTGCACCAATCCTTATACACAGACACATTTGCGTCAATCTGACATACAAATATTATAGTAATGTTTAATAAACGAAAACGAAAAGACAATATTCGTTAGATACAGATTTTATTCTAGCTGACTTTCAATAGCAATCACACCTAGATATACGTCATCAGCAAAGTGGGTAAATCCCCTAGGATCATTTTCCCACGTCAGGCTTGTGTAACTCTTGCACGTTACTTATGACGGTATATAATGCAATATTGAAATTTGACGAATGTCCCACATACACACTCTCATTTATCACAGGCTCACATAACACATAATAAAATAAATACTGATTTCAATATTTCTTTCTGAAGTTGTTCTTGATTTGATACTACGAAAATTGTAAGGTATTTGAAATTTTTAAATTAAATTTCAGTTAAATAATTCTGCACACTGATACTTCAGCTGAGTATTTCAACTGACAACCAAAAACAAGTCATAAATGTTCCCAAGTGAATTTCATTTCTTAAGTGTATTTTTTGTAACTTTAAAGTATATTTTTGTATCTCCGAAAATATACACACAAGAAAGCTAAGATTTTCACACCACCTTTCTATTAAGAACAAAGTGCAGCATACAAATTTTGAAAGCGATTACACAAAACTACCATCCTTTATTTAGATTCTTATAGGTGGTGACTGTAAGCGTTCACTAAGGGACATTGAATAACTATCCCACGACAGACAATGACAGATGCACGTGAATCTCCCGTGTAGGACGCTAGATGTCAGACCCCGAAGTTACATACAGCAAACTATCCTAAAACAAACGTTCGCTCGGAACAACTTGCGAAGCTACAACGTCAGCCTTATTGTGAATGAACTGATAAGCCAAGCCATTACGACGTTGGCTGCCACCTGGTGGCTTTGCAGGCACGTGAGGCCATAACGAAGTATGTAACCGAAGTAGACATGGACGGGTGATCACCCTAATGAAGATAAGGCTACAAGTGGGGAAATCCACTGAGGTAAAAATTTGGAAATTTGTGGTAAGTTGCCGGCCGAAGTGGCCGTGCGGTTAAAGGCGCTGCAGTCTGGAACCGCAAGACCGCTACGGTCGCAGGTTCGAATCCTGCCTCGGGCATGGATGTTTGTGATGTCCTTAGGTTAGTTAGGCTTAACTAGTTCTAAGTTCTAGGGGACTAATGACCCCGCAGTTGAGTCCCATAGTGCTCAGAGCCATTTGAACCATTTTTGTGGTAAGTTCCTGTGGAACCAAACTGCTCAGGTCATCGGTCCCTAGGCTGACACACTACTGAATCTAACTTAAACTAACTTACGCAAAGGACAAGACATACACACCCAAGGAGGACTCGAACCTCAGAAGGGGGAGCCGCTCGAACCGTGGCAAGTCGCAATGGACCGAGGGGCTACCTCGCGCGGCTCCATTGCGGTAAGCGACTTTGACAAAAGGCAGATTGTTATTACGCAGAGCCTGTGAAGAGCATCTCGAAAACGGAAAAGCTGATCGAATATTCTTGAGCATCTGCGGAAAGAGGGAAAAGGTCAGTGAAACTTCCACAAGACGCTAAATGGTTGGACGTCCACGACTCTTCACAGAACGTGGGGTTCGGAAGCTTGTCTGCTCAGTAAGGAAGGATAGGTGGTGATCTGTGGCATCTCTACCGAAAGAGCACAATGCTGATGCAGGCACCAGTGTTTCGGAGCACCGTTCACTGAACATTGTTAAACATGGAGCTCCGCAGCAGACCATCCCTACGTGTTCACTTGTTGACCCAATAACAGCATCAATTACGATTGCAGTGGGCACCATACCATCGGAATTCGACCGTTGATCAATGGAAATGTATCGGCCCTTCGGGTGGATCACATTTTTGCTACACTAGGTCAACGGCAGTCTGCTCCACAAGCGTCGTCATCGAGGTGAACGGTGGTTTGAAACGTGCAGTTCGCCACGACCGCACGCTGTTTGGAGCAGTATTACGCTGTGGGAGATATTCATCTGCGCTTGCGTGGAACGTCCAGCCTCAAACAACCTTCGTCCCTTCATGCCTGATGTATTCCCTGATGGCGATTTTATCTTTCAGCAGTGTAATTGACCTAATGCGGAGCCAGAACCGTGCTACAGTGGTTTGAAGAGCCTTATAGCGAACTCACGTTGATGTCTCGATGACCAAACTCGCCTGAGGTAAATCCTATGGAATCCATCCGGGTCGCTATCGGGCGCTATCACCGGTAGCCAAAGAAGCGGCCCATTATTTATACGAATTAAATGACGTTTGAGTTACATCTAATGTCACATACCTTCACAAACCTAAAAACAAACTGTAGGATCCCTGATACGCTGAGTCAGTGTTGTATTTTGTTCCAAAGACGGATAAATAAGCTATTAAGCATGTGGTCATAATGTTTCGGCTCTTCATAGTATTTTCCAAGCCAATTTTATTTTTCGCGCTCTGTATAACAGTGCCGGCGTGAGAAGGAAACACGACGACCGCAAGATGACGGTCTTATCAATGTCCACCACTACAGTTCCATTTCGTTGTCTTGCCGCCAGTGGTATTATCAGGGTTTCCCAGAAATGTTGCGACCAACTTCGAGAGATTGTAGACGGTATCTTGAGTAATAAATAGAGGATAGTAACCTGTGTCGGGTAACGTCATCATAAGACTCTAAAGAACCTCATAATTGTAGGCACAGGCGCCTATAACTAGGCTACCCCTTCGGCAGCAAACGTGACTTCGTACGCGGACGAACCGTAGGCGGAACGTCTCGTAGGGTTTTTCATTATGCAGAGATCGGGACCGACTACCACGATCGCCAAGGGAGACGATGGAGCTAGCTGCTGCTTAGAAAGGCGTTACTTGTATGAATGCGAGGCTCTGTTGCATCGGTGGATAACGGTTTTGGACACGAGATTTTATCTGTAGTTTATTTTCCTCCTGGAACCCGCTAAAATCTCCAATGTTTATCGGTATACTGGAGAAAAATCAACTGCAGACGGAAATCTGTGTCCGAAACTGTCATTCACCGAGGAAATAGAACATTGCAATTATAAGAGACAACGCCTTTCTATGCAGCAACTAGTTCTATCTTCTCCGCTGGCGATCGTGGCATTAATTCGCGATTACTGAATAACAAACAACATTGTGAGACATTCCGTCTGTGGACCTTCAGCGTACGTTTTCTGCCGAATGGGTGGCCTAGTGGCATGCGTCTGGGCTCACAGTTTCTGGAACATTTTGATTCTTTCCCAGCCTCTTGGAAAAACACAATTAAAAATGGTTGTTAGAACACTATTGTTTTCGTGACCTAAGGTCAAAAGTACAGACAGCACATTATTGTTAGATATATAATTTTAATTAATTTAACTGTTTGATCTGCTCGATAATCCTCACTTTACAACTCATCTTTAAATTAAAACCCTCCCAATCACAGCTGATGTCTCTTTTAATTCATAAATTATGGGGCTGATGTGGAACAAACTGCTTTGTTTGCACACCTGACCGGTTTTCGTCCATGGGACGATACTTTTTCATTGGTAACTGCACTGCCACCTCCTCACATTTTTGTATGAAAGTGGTATAATGAAACTGGTAATAAGAAATCTAATAAATGGACGACTTGGGCTATCTCAAGTTTGATGTTTCATTACTGCTTGTAGAAGTTCCAGAAACTGTGTCGAAAATTGTTGGTGACGTATGACAAAATAAAAATTGAGCATACTGGAACATTACAGCTTATAGCTAACAGCATCACGAAATATAATTATATTGTATATATCTATATTAGAGTGATTTTTCATAATACATACATAGTGGAATGTATCAAGGTTAGACCACAGAAACCACGATATAGAATTAGATATTACAGTATCATTAGAAACCAAGGCAACACTTAAAGTGGTGGCGTAATACAGAGCACGATACATCTTTAAATATTTAAAATGTTAAACGCCTTTAAAATTAAAATTTATCGCACAAGGCAGCATCAGCAACGGATACCGTGCTTACGTACATACAACATCAGGGATTTTCCTACCTCCCTTCCATGCGTTTCAATTATCGGCTTCGACCCACAGTCCTTAAAACAAGCCGATGGAATCCATTGCATTCGTTCAAATGCAATTAATGGACTTTATGTTTATCGGGGCTTGGGTAACACAGGATGTAGGTGTGAGAGGTTGTTTAACAAATCGGATCAGCCGCACATTACTCGCGAATGGCCAGCAGGTGTTTCTGGGTTTCGGACAGTAATTTCCGGCGTTGGAGTTTACTGTTATTTATTTTAACAAAAATAGACGGAGTCAGTAAATCCATTAAATGAATGAGCATTACACTCTAAGCCGAAAAAACGGAAACCACGGAACTTCGACAAGTGAATAAGTGTCTTAAGTTATTGCGTTGTTACGCGTCTGAGTTCCATGTATAGCAGTGACTCATTCTTTTTAGTGACACTGGGGATCTGCCATATACAGGCTGTTAATGTATGTGTACTATTATTAGCAGGAAAGGCACAAAAGCTGCGTTGTAGATAGTTTTACCGTACGAAGATTCTCTTACCACGTTAACAACAGTTATGTTAAATGGGGGGTGGGAGGGGTGGGGAGGGATAACCTCGTATATTTTCTCATTAATTTGATTCAGATGCAGCGAACAGAACACTGTTCTTGAAAGCTCAGTGGAATCACAATAGTAAATGGCAAAAATAAATATCAGCCATTCTCAATCTGTGGAGCGTAGAAAATCTACTGTCCGTAGGGAATAATATGTAGACAGCTCATAAGAGAGTGTGTTTGGATCTCAAAATGTCATAAGAGGTTGCTGTGCAGGCGAAAGCAAAGAGCCAGTCGCGGAGGACGAAGTTCGTTAACAATGATACCTATAAATGGTTCTTATGAAGAGTTTTAGCTAAAACACGTGACTATAGATGTCTCTGAAGCATTTCTGGAAGAAATGAACATACATTAAGAGACGACTGCGTAGACCTTTCCACCGGAAAAAAACCGTACGGACACTTACACTGAGATGACGAAAGTCATGGGACACCGATATGTAGACCAAATGTGTAAGATGGATGAAATCAAATCACACATAGTTCAAAACCCCGTGCGGTTCTATGCGCTTCAGCCTGGAACCGCGTGACCGCTACGGTCACAGGTCCGAATCCTGCCTCGGGCATGGATGTGTGTGATGTGCTTAGGTTAGTTAGGTTTAAGTAGTTCTGAGTTCTAGGGGACTGATGACCACAGATGTTGAGTCCCATAGTGCTCAGAGCCATTTTTGAAGTTCAAAACGCGTCCAAAGTAATTGGCTTAAAAGGCAAACACCACATGGGCGCAGTCACAGGAGTAAAAAGGGGTCTTACAATATATGTACTCGTATGTGCAATGAATGCAGCAGGTGAATTCATACCTCTGATGTTAATATTAAAGCGCAGCAGAATGAATGAGGTGTTAAAAAGAGGAGCGCCTCCAAACACAGCATTTGGATGCTCGACAGATGGATGGAACATCAGAATTGTTTGCCCAGTGGCTAGACCGTTTCAATACATGTACTAACTTAGAAAAACAGGCTTATAAACAAATTTTGCTTTTAGTGGACGAACATAGCACACACACCAAAAATATAGAGGAAATTGAGATAGCTCATGATTGCGGAATAATCCTGCTATCATTTTCTGCCCGAACTCATTGTCTCCAGCCATTGGACAGATCGTTCTTTAAAACAATAAAAAACATTTACAGTGAAGCGGCATCTTCGTGGCTACATTCAAATCCTGGCAGTTTCATAAAACAAGCTAACACTACAGAACTCATGGGTAACGCATATTCCACTTAAGTGTGTACGGACATAGCTCTAAACTGATTTCAGGCAACAGGCTTGTGGACATGTGATAGGAATGTCGTCAAAGAAGAGGACTTCGTAGCTCCTACTGTGCGTATTGTTGATCGGTCAGACTCAGAATCGGATTATGAAACTGAAGTAACAACGCGAAAAATCTGGAAAGCCACCTAACGTTGCAAGCAACTTAGTGACCAGTCAGCAAATAAAATCTTAGTTGAAAACCTTGTCTCCTATCCCGTGTATAACAACAGTTACTAAGAAGGGAAACAGAAGCCCAAGAAAAGGCAAATAAAAACAAGAAACCTGTGCACAAAAGTATAAAAATATACAGATACATGATAAGTTTTAACAAGAATACAAAAATAAAGAACAGAGGGGCTGGTTATATCAGTTGTGTAAGGAAGCTCGAGAAGAAGACATGGTCCAGTGTAAGAGATGTAAAGGTTGGGTACATGGCCTATGCGCTGGCGTGAAAAGTAAAATTAAATATTTCTATGCTATCTTTGTTCAAACCAACTGATTTTCGATATGTCAATTTACGCAGTTTAATTTGTAACAATTCTCATTATGTTTCCTATGCATAATTTCATTACGTGTAACTATGAATGTAATATTACGTTTATAGTTCTTAATTTATTATAGTGACCTTTGTTACATTATTCCATGGATTTATTATGTCGTCACATACAACTTATCCCAAGCATGAAATGCGCTGTAGGAGTACAAATTAGGGAACCAGGTGCCTTAATAGTAATACATTTTGAGGAAAGGCTTTTGTGTTTGTGTGAAAGCTAGTTAATAACTGAAAAAAAATAAAGGTTCAGTGTACTCAAAAATAATTGTTTATTTAAATTACCACACAAAATATAGAAAGCCTCCATGAAGGGGTAAGATTTCAGCAACCTTACTCTGTGAGACGTAATCAAGAGATCAGATGTTGCACAAAATCGTACAACACTTTAGCAACTGCTGTACAGGTAGCATGGCTCCATATTTCTTCAGAGGACTTCTAACGACTTGTTAAGTCCGTGGCACGTCGATTCCGACGAGATATTAGAAGCTATACGATGACTTTTGTTACCTCAGAGTAGTCTTTTCTCAGAGTCGTCCAGAGTACAGGCGTTAGAAACTCTTGGAACAGGGATAGGTGCAGGAGACAGTAAAGCAGCTGACCGTTATTCATTGCGTTTACTGCCAATTTCCCTAGACAACTGCGGTTGAACAGTGCCTCACGTGACTTCGTATTTAAGCAGCTCATTTAAACCTATACTCCATTTCGTGAGCTACAGGCTTTTCCGGCCGTTGTCATTGAAGACAAAAACTTCTTCATTATTATACCAGGAGTATTTACTCTCCAAATTTCTTCTTCACGCTTCTTCACAACCGACGATTCGACCTTCTTCAAGATCTATTCGTGTCCCCAGTTACCTAAACACTGTCGTTTACAAAACGGAGTTTTCTCGCGCTTGTTCTGAAGGATGGGAGTTAATGGGCGAATGTTTTTCAGCTACTATTGGCACTTCATCGTCAGTGAATAGGACTCCAGCTTCGAGCTTCGTGGTGTCCTGGCCTCAAAGAAGAAATACCCAGCCACAGCGTGCGAAGAACTGAAACAACTACCAAGAAGCCACTTCTAAGGCAAGATAATAATATTTTGGTGAACATTACTCCTCTCCTTTTCTCCCTGCTATGGCTATCTATCCAATGATGATAGCCCACCAATAGTAGCCGAATAAAATTTCACCCAATAACCACACCTCTTATTAAGAAGTACGAGAAATCTCTCCTTTACAAGCGAACGCGGTATCGATCGTGGACACCTGAAGATCCCAGCGGAAGGGTCAAAGTGTCTGTTGTGAAAAATGGTTTTGAAGAGGAACAAGATGCAGCTTAACAGCCTAGAATATTATAAATTCTTGTCATTGTCAATGAAATTCACCAACAGACGTGTAACCTATGATGTTATTTGATTTTATTTTGAAGGCTACCAGTTTCAGCATTTCACTATGCCATCTTCAGGCGCCATATCCATCTCTCCAAATACGAGGTCTGAAGATGGCACTAGACAAATGCTGAAACTGGTAGCCTTCATAATAAAATAACATCTTAAGTTACACGACTTTTGACGAATTTCGTTGACACTTACAGTTACTTAACTAGCCGATGTCACCTATCCATTATGAACCAACAGAGATTTTATATTCTGTACTATCCTGCTGACTGGGACTCGTGTTTGCATTCTACTTTAATATGCTTACAGTTCCGGGAGTTCCACTACAGCAACGACTTTAATCTTCTAGGTCGATACATTTCTCGACATTTTCACGGCAAACATTTAAAAAGTTTCGTACCACTGTATTCATCTTTAATAAATGTTCTCGACTGACATTTAGGTGATTAAAATGCTAATTTCATGTGGGTCATGATACAATAGCTTGATGAAAAAAAGTAGGCAATGTAACACTTATGTTTGACATTGATTGCATTTCTTTCACGTAATTTCTTTGTTTTATAATGCATTGTGTAACATTTGTTTTTCAGTGTTCTTCGACTCATCACATATAGAAATAATACTCTTTTATGTAAAATTATTTAACAAGAATTAATTTGTGCATGTAGTTACCAAAACTATGTAATAGGTTAAAGTTTTGTACATAGAACTGGTTTGTAAGAAGGGAACGTAGTATAAACTAAACGTAAAATCTGGAGAGGTGTCTCTTTTCAACGGAAAACTGTAGGTGGAAATTTCAAAGATTTTTTGGAGCGAAGTAATGCAAGACATCTTTGTGACACAGTCGGTGATTAACAAGGCAACAGTTAACACGCTATGAACCGAATGAGACGTGAGTGTAGGAAGACTTGATTAATTACGTCTCGTACGTGGATGCATTTATTGGTTGGGTCTGAATCATAAAATTCCGGCGCGAAAAAGGCAATTTATAGAGCAATTTTACATCAGAAAATTGCCCTACCCTCTATCTTCACTACAAATAAAGTTTACCACGGAATTTATTTTCTGGGGCCGATACGTTGAGAAAATTGTACACTGGGTTCACACACAAAAGTCATGGGATGGTGATATGCACGTATAGAGATGGCGGTAGTACCGTGCACACAAGCTGTCAATGGGCAGTGCACTGGCACAGCTGATATTTGTACTCAGGTGTTTTATGTTTCCAACGGGATTATGGCGGCACGACGGGAATTGGCAGACTTTGAACACGAAATGGTAGGTGGAGCTAGACCTAAGGGACATTCCATTTCGGAAACAGTTAGGAAATTCAATAGTTCGAGATCCACAGTGTCAAGAGTGTACCGAGAACACCGAATTGCAGGTATTACCTCTCACCGCGCAAAAAGCAATGGCCGACGGCATTCACTTAACGACCGAGAGCAACGGCGTTTGCGTAGAGTTATCAGTGCCCACAGAAACACAACACTGCGTGCAATAACAACGGAAATCAATATGGGACCTACGACTGTGAGGCGAAATTTGGCGTTAATGGGCTGTGGCAGCAGACGACCGAGACTTTTGCTCATAACACCACACTGCCTACAGCGCTTCTCCTGGGCTTGTGACCATATACCTTGGACACTAGACAGCTGGTAAACGGTGACCTGGTCAGATTCAGAAGAGTCCGATTTCAGTTGATAAGAGCTGATGGTAGGGTTTGATAGTGGCGTAGAACCTACGAAGCCAAGGACCCAGGTTGTGAACAAGGCGTTGTGCAAGATGATGATAGCTGCATATTTACATATGATGGACTGGGTCCTTTGGTCCATCTGAAACGACCATTGACTGGAAATGATTATTTTCACCTGCTTGCAAACAATTTGCGGCCTTTCATGGACCTTATGTTTCCAAACAGCGATGGAAGTTTTATGGATGACAATGCGCCATGTCACCAATGGTTCAAATGACTCTGAGCACTATGTGACTTAACTTCTGAGGTCATCAGTCGCCTAGAACTTAGAACTAATTAAACCTAACTAACCTAAGGACATCACACACATCCATACCAGAGACAGGACATGTGACGAATGCTCAGTTGTTTGTGGCTGGTTTGAAGAACGTTCTGGACAATTCGAGCGAATGATTTGGCCTCCCAGATGGCCCGACATGAATCCCATTGAAAATTTATCAAACATAATCGTGAGGTCAGTTCGTGCGCAAAATACGCCTTCAACACTTTCGCAGTTATGGACGGCTAGAGAAGTACCATGACTCAATATTTCTTTAAAGGACTTCCCACGACTTCTTGAGCCCATGTCACGTCTAGATGCTGCAGTACGCCGGGCAAACGGAGCTTCGACACGATATTAGGAGGTACCCCCATGACTTTTATCACCTGAATGTAAGTGATCTTATTTCAGCCTTGTGTTAAGAACACTGGCTTACTCCTCAGTCATTTACCTGAGTATGTTCCTCTTCCTAGTAATGCAATGAGTCAGAGTGTCTGAATTGTAATGAAGTACTGAATAATTACTGTTTTAAAAACGGTTATTATCTTTCGTGAAGTAATAATTTTCTCAAGTGTTCAGTTACCCTATCCACTGAATGGCTCTACGTTTTGAGTAAAAGTGTCTAGTTGCAACATATCTAGAGAATGAGTGTAAAAGTAAACAGTGTAACTGCTACATTTTAGTTTCATTCTTATAGAAAGACTTTGCTCTGCACTAAAAGTAACAGAATAGAGCTGTGATTGTAAGAAGCGCCTACAAGACATTGCAGTTTAAAGGCCAACACAATTACTCTTTATTTTGCCGTTTTATAATAGTGATTTTGTTCATGTTTCCTTTTAAGTGCATATCTTTATTATGCCTGGTCAGAAGAGTTTGTTTTAACACGAATCATAAGAGAGAACGGCTGCTGGGTCCCACTACAAAACGTACGACTAGTAATATAACAATTCTTACAGTGAAAGAACTTACGAAATTTAATAATCATTCTAAAGATACTAGTACACTTGTTAATATCACTGGAAATATCTTATTATGACCATAACAAAACCAGGATCCCCATGCTTCATATATGCTCTGCACAGTGCAAAGGTTTACATGCTCCACTTGTAATCAAACAGTAATCAAATTAGTTAGCGTAAAAGTTCTATTATCAATTTGATATAGGACTGTTTTTCAATACTACAGCCTTAAAGCTACCTCATATCCAATTTCACTGTTGGATGGTAATGTGTAATGACCATTATCTTTCCTGCTTTAAAAAAAAAATGCAGTATACGTTAGCGGGAGATAGTTTATGCCAATAAATACGAAATATTTTTATGAATCGATGTACACGAAGATATATGTAAACCTGTATAGCTAATATAACGATATAATAGTTCAAAGTTGCAAACAGAGCGTTTGACATTTCAGTCTTGACATACTGTGAGCAAACGTCAACGTGTAGAACTGATTCCCTTCTAACGTTACGATTTTTACAAAATACCAATATCTCATGTACAATAATTAGAAGATACAAATTCCAGTGCACATATCTCACATACTAGTTACCCTCTACAATAACAAAAAAATGAGAATTTGAAAGCAGAACTTCATTAGTAGGAAAAGAACACATTGGGTAGTTTCAGCAATAAAACAGTAACACTGAAGTGTGATAATTTACATCAGAGAGAAATCGTTACGCAGATTAGTCTAGAATATGACTTTATCCAGAACGACTACATAAAGTGAATTACATGCCATATGGTAATTCTACGGAAATATTTAAATCCGTACATCAATGAATAGGTCTCGTATTAGCAGTTATCGAACTCTTTGCAGAATCTGTTTTCCAACGTACTAAAATTATTTTATACATCAGAAATTCAGTTATGCATCTTTTAAGTTGAATCTTAAGAGTAATGAAATATATTTTTATTTTAAAAAACAAAGCCTTTCGGGTTCAAGTAGCACGAAAGTTTTCGGCAAATTGAAGGGAAATTAATGTTCGTTATTCTCTCAGTACACCAAGCTTTCACGTATTGTGATAGCAGTTCACAAACTCAGAGGAATACAGTAAATTAAGAGAAAACTCGTCTGTTAAAAACGGGGTAAATGTACGTACTTCGTCGATCGACTGTCTATTGTTTAATAATTCTCTCCCGCACAAAACGGAATTATTTCCTTTAAAGAATAGTGCTCAGATCTGAAAGTTGTGATAATTATTCAGTCGAATCTGGTGGCAAGTTTTATTCGCATTCACAGTTGTATCGAGAGACGCCGAAGGAGACGCGGTTTGAAGAGTGAATGTTGGGGGCAATTAAATCCGGAGTTCTTTAATGAAGGACTTTGTCCTTTGAATTTTACGTTTCCTCGCTTTTCGAATATTTAAATCATGCTGTGCAAACTGTAAATGCGAACACTACAAGAAGGGACGCTTAATGAACCATTCGAATGAAATTTGAGGAAATTTTGATTAGAGCACGTAATTTCTCGAGACACTGAAATAACTCTATTAGGAGAGCAAGGTTTTTAAAGCAGTTATTCAAAAAACGCAAATGGATTTAAATTTCGAGGAGTGTGGAAAATAAACAGAAGGACAAGGGTCTCATAATTAACTGCAATAACATTTTTATTGTTTCCTTGCTTTGACAGAATGTTTGAAGTCGATATCGTAAATTTCCGTCTTCTGTTATTGAAGTAACTGATTAAGCTTGAAGTACTAATTAGTTCGCTGTAAAGGTCAAATAGAGACATCGGTTATCGGCAAACATTATTCGCTATTTTTTATCGGTTTCGAACAAATATTGAAAAGAGGTGAAAAATGTATACGACATGTATATGAAATGACTCACTTGGAACGAACAGTCTACCAGTCACAGAACATGGTTTGAGAGTGAGGAAGAGTAGCAGAAATGAGATCAATGACAAAAATAAATATTGAGGGTCATGTGTTTTATTAAACTGGAAACAAAATAATACACGATGATTGAAATGAAGAGAACAGAAGAAACCTTAGCACATTTAAGGAAGTGTTCCTCAGTGAAGAAGTGTGCTAGCGTCAAACATGGGTCTCAATTTGCCTAAGAAATTTCTGAATTGGGCATTTGATTTACAGCGTTATATGGAAGTGAGTCATAGACAACGAGAAAATCTGAAAGAAGAGTCTACGATTTTTTGTTACAGAAGTATATTCATAACTAAGGCCGTTTTCTACACAATCGGCAATGAAAGGAATATGTGGACAATACTAAATCGAAGACTGCGCAGTATTATAGATCATGTGTCACGAAATCAAGGGCTAAGTTCCATAGAACTAGAAGGAGCCGTAGAGGAGCAAAACTTGTGGAGGATAAAAGAGATTGGCTTGTATACAACAAATAATTGAGGACTTTGGCCGTAAGTGATAGTCTGACGAAGGAATATGTGGACAATACTAAATCGAAGACTGCGCAGTATTATAGATCATGTGTCACGAAATCAAGGGCTAAGTTCCATAGAACTAGAAGGAGCCGTAGAGGAGCAAAACTTGTGGAGGATAAAAGAGATTGGCTTGTATACAACAAATAATTGAGGACTTTGGCCGTAAGTGATAGTCTGACGAAGAAAGGAAATTGTAGGGAAACGCATCGGATGGTACAGACGACTGATGACAAAAACCCGCACCATTATCTTCACCCACATAAAAAAATCCAAAAGAAACGACTCGACCTCCCGTTAAATAGCAATAACTTTGACTAGTCAGGTAAGAATATTAAAAAAAAAAGTAACTTTTAGAGAACAGCATCTCTTACGGCTCTTTAAATATGCCAAACAGATAAAAGTTTTAACTTGTTAGTTCTGCTTTTTCGATGGTGTTGCTGCCTCTAATCGTCCGTAGTGTTCACCGCTGCTAACGTTAAATGTACATGAAATCAGACAGCCTGCGTTACATACTTTTCAGTGATATTCAGCTCCGTCGATGAGTTAGTTCATACGCAGGGGAAAGCTTGGCGCCGGCCGAAGTGGCCGTGCGGTTCTAGGCGCTGCAGTCTGGAACCGCGAGACCACTACGGTCGCAGGTTCGAATCCTGTTTCGGGCAAGGATGTGTGTGATGTCCTTAAGTTAGTTAGGTTTAACTAGTTCTAAGTTCTAGGGGACTAATGACCTCAGAAGTTGAGTCCCATAGTGCTCAGAGCCATTTGAACCATTTTGTTTATGCTGAGAGACGTGTACCAGTGTGAAACATCATTATTTGCCTGATGGGTGTGTCAGTTATGGAAAATGATGGAAGATTAGATTCTAAATACACGCCAAAAACGAGATCATTAGAGAAGTAGCATAAAATCCTAATGGAAGAAAGATATGATGGGAAATCTATCACTTTCAATAGATACATCCAAATATCTGCCTCTGTCTAGTAAGGAAAAGACGAAATCCGTATGTCTGTTGCACTGAGTACTCCAAAATTGCTTTAGCCGTGCTGCCACCTCTTTCGATGAGCTGAGAAGGGGTGAGAGAGGGAGGAGGGAGGTTAGAGAGAATCAGTGAAGTGAGCTAGTGAAGTTGTTCACCATCAGTCTATGTGTCGATGAAACGGGTTACATCCATAACCGACCGCTCCAGCTTACACGTTCGTTCCACTTCTGTATTTCGTTTTAATTGTACTATTGCGTTGTTCGAAAACAAATTTATGGTGGAAAGCTGTTCCATTGCCAGATAGGGGGCAATGGAAAATTCCCGACTTATAGTCGACTTTCTCGCATAGGACTGGCCACCTCTCCACTCTGCCCCGACTGTCAGCTCGAAGACACCGACGAGCACCGTCTTACGTGCCCCCTGAAACGAAACGTATGCCTCCTCATCCAACGAATCGTGGGCTTTTAGTTCCGTGCCCCGTGCCCCAGACATTTCACTACCCTCTTGCTAAGCACCATGCCCTCATATGGTTTCGAGGACAGGCTTTAGAATACCTCTTTCAGAGTGGTCCGCATACAGTCCTTGACTTCTGGTACAAAGTTGTGACCGCGCATAGCACCCTCACCCGAAAACCATCTTACCGACAAACTTTTGCCGGTTATCTCCGCAGCGTCTTCCTTGACCCCCCTCAAAGTTGGGGTGTACCATGCCTACCTGTCACATGATGCAACACCCTTATCCACGTTCTCATGCATCGACAAAAAAAAAGTAAAATAAAAAGGAAGAAGACACAATATGTTATATTTGTTGTATTTAATGTTTTTCTTTTTAATATTTTTTTTGTTTAACTAACAGTCATTTGTATACGTTTAAATGGTACCTTGAAGAACTCTTGCGTAGTGAATATATATGTACTTTTAGTTTGTCCAATACAAATTATTAAAAAAAACAAAGAAAAGAGGATGTGTTATATTTTGTTGTATTTAATGTTATTCTAATAATTTGTTTACCTGACACTCATTTGTATATGTTTAACTGGTACCTTGAAGAACTGTTGCTTTGTTTGTATATATATATATATATATATATATATATATATATATATATATATGTACTCTCCGTTTGTTCAATAAAAATAAAAAAAATAAAAATTAAAAAAAGTGTCAGCGTGACGACAAAAAAAAAGTTGGGAGAGCGTTAGACTGAAGATCTAAAAGTCCCTGGTTCGATCCCGGGTTTCGGCAGGTATTCGTTTTGATGCGACGCCAATGGAATTACTCTGCATTTGTGATAATGCAACTACCACTGAAAAAAAAAGTGGTCAGTGCAACAGACTGTCAGTCCTAAGGACCTGGGTTCGAGTCCCGGCTGGGCCGGAGATTTTCTTCGCCCAGTGAGTGGGTGTTGTGTTGTCCTGAACATCATCATTTCATCCCCATCGACGCGCAAGTCGCCGAAATGGCGTCAAATCCGAAGACTTGCACCCGGAAACAGTCTACCCGACGGAAGGCCCTAGTCACACGGCATTTGTTGTTAGCGCCTTGCCTAGAGCTACAAGGCGGGATTCCTTAATCCACTCCACTGTGCTCATTTTTTGAGTATGAGACTAGACCTACTAGACTTCAGTGTGCGTATCCTGTGCTTAACCTCGTGAGAGACCTGTCCATTTATATTACGTTGTTCTGTTAGCAAACTAGAACTGCATGTCGTGGGTATATGTTATTGTGTTACAACTTTGTTTCAGTCACCATATAAGCTATCTAATATACGTGGTAGCATGCCTTCCGCTCACGGGGGAAGAAAAAGTTACGCAGCTATTTCTGCATCTAGCACAAATTTCAGACCCTAGACGGGTGACACAGACTCGGTCACTAAACCTTGCAACCATTTCAGGTTGTTGTACATTCGCCATAACCTGTGAGGAGATCAGATGAGGATGTATACATCTACATGGTGCCAGGAACGTCCATACGCACCTCCTCTCCTCACAACACCTCTTCGTTAGCAGTTCGTCAAAAGCTGTCTCCCCAGGCAGTCATATTCTCCATCCCATAATACTTCGGAGGCAGAATCTCTGCAATTATCCTACGACAGATGTCCACGACCACCACGTGTCTAACATGTCAAACAGCATGTAAACAGCACTTTTGTATTTAGGTTTCCTTATCCTGTTTACACGGGAGCATAATTGTTGCTGAGTCTCGTTGTGTGTTCGTAACGATTGTGTGGAGTCTTTAAACTGTCAGGCACTCAAGTTTCAAACCACCGTTTTGCAACTATATCCTTGGAGTACCATATTGCACGTCTTGTAGTGACTCATGTTTGCAGTTCTTTCTGGGAGTGAATTCAGACGCCTCTTCAGAACCTGACTTTGACCAACTTGGAAGTGTCAGCGATCTTAGTTGTGATAACTGCTTATTAGGAATCAGTCACAATCGCAAAATATATATTTAAAACGGCCGGTTTCGGCACATACCGTAGACCACCTTCACACTGATTACACCATTTGCTGGAGCTGACGATGTGCTGAACAGCTGCGTGTTGTCCAGACAGTAAGTGCTCAAACGGTGCAATCAGTCCAATGATGGCCTACTGTATGTTCCGAAACAAGTCATTTTAAAGAAATGATATTTTACAAATCTAATTGTTTCTTCGTAAGTAATCTTCAGAACCTGTTTTTTTTTTTCAGGGGAAATTGCTCAGACAATATATCTATAGTGTTCAGAATCGGAACCTGCGCTCCAATCCTTCTCAGTCCTGGGCTCACATTTTACAAAAAAGAAGGCTATACTGGTGGTCATTCCATTGTTGCGGGACAAAGTAACACTAAAATGCTAAATTTAAAAAAATCATATGATTTACCAAAATTGTAGGACATGTTCACAGTTACTATCTGTGTCAAAATAGTCGAAATATATGCAGTATTCAGAAAACTCAGTATTAAACACCTAAAAATTACGAAAACAGTCAAACAGGATTGTGAAAGTATATGGAACAGCCGGATGTAGGTACAATGTTACATGGAAAAAATATATTGCTGTACTGTTGCAATGAAACAAACGATCACTTATTCGATAGCGTAGGGTGTACTAGCATATTACAATGTGTTCTAAGCCCATTCTAGTTCAAAATTACTAAAAATAAATCGTTAGCTTTATTACTCTACAAAATTCTGACATAGTAGTGAACAGTATTCTTCAAGCCGAAACTGCCACCTACTGGAAACATACATAAAGGAAAACAATTGATGCACTTAAAGCACTTGGTGTAAAGTGCGTTCTACAATCAGATAAACACATTACATTTGAGTGTATATTTTCTGATGTTAGTAGAATCTACTGTAACAAAGGCATAAGGTGGAACTATCAATACGTACCATGAAGTTAATGTGTAACGTAATCGAGATATTTTTGTAATAATACGACGTATGTAATATGGAGACGACATGGCTACTCCAGCCGTATATATGTACTGTAAGATTTAACAACGCTCCTCGTTTACAACTTCGAGTTGTTTTTATTGTGTCTATTTAGTCATCATCACATTATTTGTTTTTTATTTAGACACTGATATCCAACATTGTGCGCTGTAATATGAAATTGAATTTAAAACCACCCGAAGATGGGCAGGAGACGGAAACCGTTCGTGCATAAAATAAAATCGCCTTGTATTGTGACTGGTGGCAGTTGTTATTCTATAGCCTGTAGAGAGTTTGTTTATTCGCTAAACTAGAAAAAATTACATCTACATCTACATCTACATCCACACTCCACAAGCCACCTGACGGTGTGTGGTGGTGGGTACTTTGAGAACCTCTATCGGTTCCCCCTTCTGTTCCAGTCTCGTATTGCTCGTGGAAAGAAAGATTGTCGTATGCCTCTGTGTGGGCTCTAATCTCTCTGATTTTATCCTCATCGTCTCTTCGCGAGATATACGTAGGAGGGAGCAATATACTGCTTGACTCCTCGGTGAAGGTACGTTCTCGGAACTTCAACAAAGGCCCGTACCGAGCTACTGAGCGTCTCTTCTGCATAGTCTTCCACTGGAGTTTATCTGTCACCTCCGTAACACTTTCGCGAATACTAAATGATCCTGTAAGGAAGCGCGCTGCTCTCCGTTGGATCTTCTCTATCTCTTCTGTCAACCCTATCTGGTACGGATCCCACACCGGGGAGCAGTATTCAAGCAGTTGGTGAACAAGTGTACTGTAACTTACTTCCTTTGTTTTCGGATTGCATTTCCTTAGAATTCTTCCAATAAATCTCAGTCTGGCATCTGCTTTACCGACGATCAACATTATATGATCATTCCTGCTTCCAGTTGGTGACATGCTATATTGAAGCTAAATGATAAAGGATCTTTTTTTCTATGTATTCGCAGCACATTACATTTGTCTAGATTGAGATTCAATTGGCATTCCATGCACCATGGGTCAATTCGTTGCAGATCCTCTTGCATTTTAAGTACAATTTCCTATTGTTACAATCTCTCGATATACTACAGCATCATTCGGAAAAAACCTCAGTGAACTTCCGATGTTATCCATAAGGTCGTTTATGTATATTGTGAATAGCAACGGTCCTACGACACTCCCCTGTGGCACACCTGAAATCACTCTTACTTCGGAAGACTTCTCTCCATTGAGAATGACATGCTGCGTTCTGTTACCTAGGAACTCTTCAATCCAATCACACAATTGGTCTGATAGTCCATATGCTCTTACTTTGTTCATTAAATGACTGTGGGAAACTGTATCGAACGCCTTGCGGAAGTCAAGAAACACAGCATCTACCTGTGAACCCGTGTCTATGGCCCTCTGAGTCTCGTGGACGAATAGCGCGAGCTGGGTTTCACACGATCGTCTTTTTCGAAACCCATGCCGATTCCTGCAGAGTAGATTTCTAGTCTGCAGAAAAGTCATTATACTCGTACATAATACGTGTTTCAAAATTCTACAACTGATTGACGTTAGAGACATAGGTCTATAGTTCTGCACATCTGTTCGACGTCCCTTCTCGAAATGGGGATGACCTGTGCCCTTTTCCAATCCTTTGGAACGCTACGCTCTTCTAGAGACCTACGGTACACCGCTGAAAGAAAGGAGGGGGGGGGGGGGGGGGCGGCAAGTTCCTTCGCGTACTCAGCGTAAAATCGAACTGGTATCCCATCAGGTCCAGTGGCCTTTCCTCTTTTGAGCGATTTGAATTGTTTTTCTGTCCCTCTGTCATCTATTTCGATATCTACCGTTTTGTCATCTGTGCGACAATCTAGAGAAGGAACTACCGTGCAGTCTTCCTCTGTGAAACAGCTTTGGAAAAAGACATTTAGTATTTCGGCCTTTAGTCTGTCATCCTCTGTTTCAGTACCATTTTGGTCACTTTGTGTCTGGACACTTTATTTTGATCCACCTACCACTTCGGCAAAAAAACAAAATTTCTTAGGATTTTCTGCCAAGTCAGTGCACAGAGTCCGGAATAAATGTTGAACGTAACATATATGCTACATAAGAAATGAGGAGACTACAGTAAAGAGTGGCATTTGTATAGTCTGCACAGTACATACTCTGCTATCCCTAGCTGTTTCAGGTGAGAATTCTCGATCAGCTTCCAACTGCGTTTGCACGTAGAGGGAAATACAGTAAACACTGGGACAAAGATTTAATCTCGATTCTGCAGAGTACGAACGCTGTGGCGAGGAGAGGACTCCGATATTTACAGCGGATCCGGTTGACCAGAACCACGTGGAGTGCGGACGGCCGCGGCCGTTGGTGGCCGTTCATGCCGGCCATGAGATATTCATGCCGGTCGGCCCGGGCCGAGGTGGGAAGCCGCGCAAACCGTGCCTCGCAGGACTTGAGGACTTTGCCGTGTTAATAATTGAGCAGCGCCGGGCGGCAAAAGAGGCGCTCTGGGCGCGCAGCTAGCTGGCCGCTGGGCAGGTAGGCTTTCAGTTACAGAGGGCAGGTAGGGGCAGAAGGTACGGGGAAAAGGGGGGAGGGGGGCGGCACGTTCAGCACAGCCATGCACGTAGCAGCTGATTCCTACGAGCTCGAGAACACATTTGCGTCACTTTTTTAATAAAGAAATTCTAAAACTAGCAGAGGTAAAAGTGAATGGAGCGAAAGCACACATTATGTTTCCAGAAAGAGATTTTCACTCTGCAGCGGAGTGTGCGCTGGTATGAAACTTCCTGGCAGATTAAAACTATGTGCCGAACCGAGACTCGAACTCGGGACCTTTTCCTTTCGCGTACGTTTTTCATATTAGGCGCATTTTGCCGCCACTAACAGCGAGATACTCCATATCAGCGACCTCACAAGGGAACCTCCCCATCGCACACCCCCTCAGATTTAGTTATAAGTTGGCACAGTGGATAGGCCTTGAAAAACTGAACACAGATCAATCGAGAAAACAGGAAGAAGTTGTGTGGAACTATGATAAAAATAAGCAAAATATACAAACTGTGTAGTCCATGTGAAAGATAGGCAACATCTAGGATAGTGTGAGCTCAGGAGCGCCGTGGTCACGTGGTTAGCGTGAGCAGCTGCGGAACGAGAGATCCTTGGTTTAAGTCTTCCCTCGAGTGAAAATTTTAACTTTTTATTTTCAGATAATTATTATCTGTCCATCTTTTGGGAGTGATTATCACATCCACAAGAAAACCTAAATCGGGCAAGGTAGAAGAATCTTTTTACCCATTCGCCAAGTGTACAAGTTAGGTGGGTCGACAACATATTCCTGTCATGTGACGCACATGCCGTCACCAGTGTCGTATAGAATATATCAGACGTGTTTTCCTGTGGAGGAATCGGTTGACCTATGACCTTGCGATCGAATGTTTTCGGTTCCCATTGGAGAGGCACGTCTTTTCGTCTAATAATCGCAAAGTTTTGCGGTGCGGTCGCGAAACAGACACTAAACTTATTACAGTGAACAGAGACGTCAATGAACGAACGGACAGATCATAACTTGGCGAAAATAAAGAAAGTAAACTTTTCTCTCGGGGGAATACTTGAACCAAGGACCTCTCGTTCCGCAGCTGCTCACGCTAACCACGGGACCACGGCGCTCCTGAGCTCCAGCTGTCCTTGATGTTGTATATCTTGCACATGGACTACTGAGTTTGTATATTTTGCTTATTTTTTTCTTAGTTCCACACAACTTCTTCCTGTTTTCTCGATTGATCTGTGTTCAGTTTTTCAAGGCCTATCCACTGTGCCTACTTATAACTAAATCTGAGAGGGGTGCGATGGGGAGGTTCCCTTGTCAGTAGTCAGTAGACATTGTGAGACAGCAGAATGGGACGCTCCGCGGAACTCATGGACGTGATCAGTTGATTGGGTGTCACTTGTGTCATACGTCTATACGCGAGATTTTCACCCTCCTAAACATCCCTAGGTCCACTGTTTCCGATGTGATAGTGAAGTAGAAACTTGAAGGGACACGTAGAGCACAAATACGTACAGGCCGACCTGGTCTGTTGACTGACAGAGTCCGCAACTCGTGGTCGTGAGGTAGCGTTCTCGCTGCCCGCGCCCGGGTTCTCAGGTTCGATTCCCGGCGGGGTCAGGGATTTTCTCTGCCTCGTGATGACTGGGTGTTGTGTGTTGTCCTTAGGTTTGTTAGGTTTAAGTTGTTCTAGGGGCTGATGACCATAGCTGTTAAGTCCCATAGTGCTCAAAGCCATATTTTTTTTTTTTTTTTTTTTTTACTGACAGAGACCGCCAACAGTTGAAGAGGGTTGTAATGTGTAATAGCCAGACATGTATCCAGGCCATCATACAAGAGTTCCACTACAAGTATTATGGTAGTTAGGGTGGAGGTGAGAAAATTTGTATTTCATGGGCGAACGGCTGCTCATAAGCCACACATCACGCTGATAAATGCCAAACGACGCCTCGCTTGGTGTAAGGAGCCTAAACATTGGACGATTGAACAGTAGAAAAACGTTGTATGGAGTGACGAATCATAGTATACAATGTGGGGATCCGACAACAAGGTGTGAGTATAGCGAATGACCGGCTGCCAACAGTAAAATTCGGAGGCGATAGTGGTACGATGTGGTCGTGTTTTTCATTGTGGGGGCTTGCACCCCTTGTTGTTTTGCGTGGCACTATCACAGCATAGCCTACACTGATGTTTTAAACACCTTCTAGCTTCCCAGTGTTGAAGAGCAATTCGGTGTTGGCGATTTCATCTTTCAACACGATCAAGCACCTGTTCATAATGCTCGGTGTGTGGCTGAATGATTACACGACAATAACATACATGTAATGGACGCCCGCACAGGGTCCTGACCTTAATCCTATAGAACACCTTTGGGATGTTTTGGAACGCTGACTTCGTGCCAGGCCTCACCGACCGACGTCGATATCTCTCCTCAGTGCAGCACTCCGTGAAGAATGGTCTGCCATTCCCCAAGAAACCCTCCAGTACCTGATAGAACGTATGCCTGTGAGAGTGGAAGCTCTCATCAAGACTAAGGGTGGGCCAACACCATACTGAATTCTAGGAATACCGATGGAAGGCGCCACGAACTTGTAAGTCATTTCCATCCAGGTGTCCGGATACTTTTGATCACATTGTGTATGAACAACTCGTACAGAATTCAGACTGCAGCTAACCCTATATTACTGAACCCTTGTAAAATCTACAACTGCAGGTGGTATCTCTTCACGGTTTCCACCAGTCTGGACAAATGGGTGAAACGTGGTCATGGTAAACATTGTTGTTAACAATGGCTGAATTGATGATTTATCCTCCACGTTGAGCTACAGTCATATAAGGCTTATGGAAAGATATAACCGCCATTTGACTGTATGATACGTTTTATTAAACGGTCTTGATTTCAGCCTTTGACTTTTCAAGTGTTACAAATGTCAAAGATCACGACATAAGTGATTTTATATTTGAAATTTGTGATACTTGAAAATGAGCAAAGGGTGAAATGATGGTGCAATAAAACGTATCGCATAGTCAAGCGTCGGTTACATCTATCTGTAGAAAATGGCCGAATTATTTATTGCCTGATTCCAGCGATTTGCTGTTGTAAGTATTACGAATGTTTAGTAATGGTCTGCGTGTTTTCTAATAGTCAGTTTATTTGCTTTATTGCTTAGAATTTGTCTTCGTGTTGTCTTAGTGTTACACCTTAGGTGAAATATAAAGCAGCCAAAGTTGGAAGAGTGTTATTTTGTATCACATCGACCTAATCTCCTCTTCTGCTGCTGAAATTAGTACAATATGGATGGGGCTGGTTCTGAATTTGACACTAACATACTGGGCCATTTGCTGGGAGAGTTTAAGCTGAGGAGCTGCAGCAGCAGCAGTAGCAGCAGAACAACCTACAATCATCTCAAGGGAGAGAAGTATGTTCATTTTGACCTTCGGGCAAATGAAGAATGACGACATTTAGTAACAACTGCTGAAGACCAATTTGCACAGAACAGTGACCTAGGTCTTGCTTGGATTTAAAGATTACTACCTTAACCAGAAGAATCTACTCGTTTTGTGTGTCGAACACCGTTCTCTTGGAGTTATAATAATTCAAATGGCTCTGAGCACTATGGGACTCAACATCTGAGGCCATCAGTCCCCTAGAACTTAGAACTACTTAAACCTAACTAACCCAAGGACATCACACACATCCGTGCCCGAGGCAGGATTCGAACCTGCGACCGTAGCCTTCGCTCGGTTCCAGAATGAAGGGCCTAGAACCACTCGGCCACACAGGCCGGCTATAATAATTGTAACAATTTGTACCTAGCGCATAACACAAATTATGACTTCTTCTCCGACAGCAATTTTTGAACAGTAAAATTGTCGTCATAGGGTGTAAACATTTTACACCTATTTTGTGAGTCTCATACCATTGGAGATCCAATAACTGCAATCAACTAGCGCATAACTTAGGTGTGGGCACGTGAGCTGCTCGCATGGTTGGCCACGGCCACTATTGCCCGTGAGGAAAACGCTGAGCAGCTGTAAAGCACGTAATGCGGGTAGTAGAGGTGTGCGATGTGGCTGGTCGCTTGAGTATGCACACTGCACGGGGGGCAACCGTGCCACTATGAGAGCGCTTCGCGCACGCAGTTGAGTATGGTCAGGCTAACGTACGTAGTGCAGATGGAACACAGAGACGTCCGAGGTCGTTTCACGCGTATGTGGCTTCCGTAAGCTCGGCACCGGTACACGGTTATCGGGAGTCCAATCATATGTGGCACAACATGCGTGTGTGGGACGTTATACGAAGTTTGCATATCCTGTGTCATGCAACGGTTGGCCATGTACGGATGAACACGTTCTGTTTTCATGGCCACAAATAAGATACAGAGTGCGAATTCCTAAGAGACCAAACTACTAAGGTCATCGGTCCCTAGACTTACACACTACTTAAACTAACTTAAACTAATGCTAAGAACAACACTCACAGCCATCCCCGAGGGAGGACTCGAACCTCTGGCGGGAGGGGCTTCGCAATCCGTGACATGACGCCTGAAACCGTGGGGGCCGGCCGCGGTGGTCTCACGGTTCTAGGCGCGCAGTCCGGAACCGTGCGACTGCTACGGTCGCAGGTTCGAATCCTGCCTCGGGCATGGATGTGTGTGATGTCCTTAGGTTAGTTAGGTTTAAGTAGTTCTAAGTTCTAGGGGACTAATGACCACAGCAGTTGAGTCCCATAGTGCTCAGCGCCATTTGAAATCAAACCGTGCGGCCACTCCACGCGGCTAGGATAGAGACGTAAAGGACTAAGAAACGAACACATTTATATTATAAGACGTGTGTAGTTCAGAAGAGGGGTACTACGTACGAATAGGACATAGACACTAATTTACATCATCCTGAATGTTTTTACAATGATTTTGAGCTAGCATCTCGATACTTGGCGTGAAATTACTGGTGATTAAGTGCACTGCACCAGACAGGTGAACGTCAGTAACACTACTTCGATTTTTTCAGTTTCATTATGCAGAAAATACAAGTATGTTGTTCCAAAAAAACTGTACACACGAGCAACTATTTTAAATAACAATGGGAACTGTTCACGTGGGAAAAATTTGTAGAAGCTTTCCAAGGTTTCTGAAGTGCGGTACTTCTCCTTCAGCACACGATTGCATTGAAGGAGTCACAAAATGGTTGACATCGCATTCCGGTCAATTTAAGTCCTCAACTCTACCATCAAAAATGCTTTCGAGAGACTGTAGCACCGTTACAAACCCATCAAAATGTTCTTTGAGCTTTTCCTGTTCCAAATTGTTTTCACTAACAACTAGTGCAACGCACGGGAAGTGTACACACGACATTTCTGACAGTTGCTTTGCCCACAAAAGCAGTCTTCTCTTGAATACCAAAATAGGGCCAAACACTTCGCTAATTACCTTATTTCTACCTTGTGAAGCTACATTAAAGCTATTCAGATGCTTGGTTAGTCAGTTAAAAACGCAAGGTCGAAAATCCACTGTGGGACGTCCAATGCTTTCACCGGTTTTCCTTTCGCATACATGAATAACGCTATATCTTTACCTAAACTAAAAAATCGTTCTAAAACAACATCTCAACTGAACCAGCGTGCTTCACAAAAATATATGACATCGCCGTATTCACACTCGAGATCTGCCAGGAATGATTTGAACTGTCTGTGTCCGAAACCGAGCGATCTGAGAATGTTAACTGCTTTTATAACTACATCCATGACATCAACTGGTTTGGCACATTTTGCTAACAAACTAATACGGTGAAGAACTCAATGTATTGCTGGTAGTTCCTGCTTGACACTGACGGCTTAAATCTTCTTTCATATCGAAGCAACGACAGCAGACTTACGAGCAATCATTGCAGGGGCCCCATCTGTTGCAATCGATTTAAGTTTTTCCCAACATAGCTCTTATCACTCTATTGTGTGTTCTACGCACGAAAATACATCGTCGGCCGTTGTTGTGTAACGCATTGGCACTAAATCGAGCAACTACTCAATCACATTAAACTGAGAATCAACAAAAAGACTGCAAGTTGAGCAACATCACTTACATCAATGCTATCGTCCAATGCTAATGAAAGAAAACCATATTTTTGATCCTGTTTCACAAACACTTTGAGTAGTACAATTTATGGTAGTTTACTAGCAATTTAACATTTGTTCCTCTTTAGTGCTCAAGAGTTAAAGTAGCAAAGAGGATGAAAGGGGAGCAGTAGTCTAGAAGGGAAAGAGACAGTGTCGTAGCAACTCCCTGATGTTATGCGACGCGTACATCAAACAAGTAATAAAGGAAACAAAACAGAAATTTCGAAATGCGCTACAGTTCTCTGAGAAGAAACAAAATCTTTGCGGTTTGACGATGATATAGCAAAGGACTTGGAAGAGCAGTTGAACAGAATAGTTAGTATCTAGAAAAGAGGTTGTAAGATGAATATCAACAAAAGAAAACCATAGGCGAAGGAATGTACTCTAATTAAATCACACTAAAAGCAGTCGAAGAGTTTGGTAATTGGGCAGCAAAATAACTGGCAGAAATAGAGCGGGTATGAAATCATGCTAGCAATAACAAGAGCAGCGTTTCTGAAAAACAGAAATTTGTTAACATCGGAAGGAAATTTAAGTGTTACAAAACCTTCGCTTAACGAATTTGTATTTGGTACGGTCTTGTACCGCATTGAGCGTAGAAGCTGACCAGTGCAGATAAGAAGGGAACAGAAACTTTTGAAATGTAGCACTACAGTAGAACGTTGAAAATTAAGTGGGAAGATCGAATAACTAATGAGCAGGTACTGAATCGTATTGGGAAAAAGAGCTTTCTGGCATAACATGACTACAAGAAGGGATCGATTGTGAGGACACATCCAGAGTCATCAAATGATCGACAATTTCGTTACTGTAGCAAATGTGGAGAACAGAAATTGTGGAAGGAGACCAAGTCTTGAATGCTGTGCGCTGATTCATATCTACAGGGTGACAATTGTTGAACTACATTAAATAAAATCGTCATATCCTCTGAGTAGTTTGCATTAGGACGTTCAAACTGCACGGTTGGCCGCGGAGCGTGATGGGAATTAGTATGCACATAGTTGACCGACGACTCCCACTTTCATTTGGATGGTTAGACAGTCACATTTCGACCTGCTTTTATATATATATATTTCGTATGGCTAATAGAATACAGCAGTAAGTAAGTAATAACACAAACAACGTATAAAACAATGAATGGTCAATATGTTACAGGCAACAAACAATTATTAGATCTAAAAAAGGAAGTAAAATACACAAATACACAAAAATACATAGAAATTATAGTAATATTATCTAGTAATAGGTTTTTCAGAAGGAAAAGAGTAGACCAGACTCATGGTTGTATGTCCAAGTCCCTCATCCAGCCAGAAACATCTCCCTGCAGGAGGTGCAGCTCCTGCATTATGCCAGGGAATCTCCTCGTAGGGCAGTCCATTGCGATATGATGTAGAGTTTGTGGATTCCCACAGTCGCAGTTGGATGAGTCAGTCTGTCCCCATTTGTGCTTCCAGTAATTACATCTACCATAGCCTGTTCGGATACGATTTAAAGTTGTCCAAGATTTTCTGGGAAGACCGAAGCCCTCGGGCCGTACGGTTGGGTCCGAGACTAAGGTGATCAGGGTTAGACTTATCCCATTCCCGACGCCAGGCTTCGTCGATATCATAATTATCCTCGATCAGCTGTTGCCCTAATCTCCATGATGGCTTACGGGACTTGAGCCTGTGGCTAGGATTCTTGCAGTCTTCGTGTAAGGGTAGGTCACGGTTGTTAGCGCACTTTTGCCATTCCCTTTTCAGTGCAGATCTTCACCTTAGATGAGGTGGGGCTATGTTAGCCAGTACCGGGAGCCATTGGTGGGGTGTCGGTTTAATAGTGCCTGCGATGAGCCTCATGGTGTCGTTTAGCTGGGTGTCCACCGTTGCTGTATGAGTGCTGTTTAGCCAGACCGGAGCGCAGTATTCAGCCACCGAATATACTAGTGCAACAGCAGATGTTCTGAGAACTGTGGCGCTTGCTCCCCAGCTACTTCCAGTGAGTTTGTGTAGGACATTATTTCTGGTTTTGATTTTTGCTGCGCATTTGTATAAGTGCTCCTTGTACGTCAGAGATCGGTCCAATGTAATTCCCAGATACTTAGGGAGGGGATTCTAGTTAAGCAGCTGGCCTCTGAACTCTACGTGGGGTGCATAGTTTGCCTGTCTGTTGTTGAGGTGGAAACAGGAGACTTGGGTTTTAGAAGTATTAGGTCTGAGCCTCCATGTTTCGAAATATTCATCCATTTTGATAAGGTCTTCCTCAATGATTCTTTCGGAATTGTGGAAGTCTTGATTTTGACATGTGAGAGCAATATCGTCTGCATAGATAAACTTCTTAGAAGATGTCTCTGGTAGGTCTAATGTATATATATTAAAAAGTAATGGAGCCAGCACGGATCCTTGGGGCAGGCCATCATTTAACCTATATTTCTTGCTTATCTCTCCATCTAGGTGTACTTCAAACAATCTGACCTGCTTATTCCTTCGATGTTAAATTGGCATGTGCCATAGATGGTCCAATTCTACGAACTTGTGCGTCTTGAGAAGGACTTTTTGGTTGTTTGCTCTGTATTCTATGCATGACTATGACTGTGCATGACGACTATGAAGTCAAGAAAACCACCTTGGCGAACTGCACAACATCTTGAAGCCTCCGACTTTAACATCAACGAAGTATGGAGAAGTCAGTGGGAAGAATCGTGAGTTTTTAACGGTCATCTGGTTGAAAAGCCTTCCACACCAGTTACAGGTTTCACACTACCCAGACGCCAGTGGAGAACCATCAATCGCATCCGAACAGGACAAGGGAACTGCCGATATCTAGAGCACAAATGGGGCTGGGCAACATGTCCAGATTGTGACCGTGGAGCTGTCCTGCATACAATGAATCACACTGTTGGTGAATGCCCGAAACGAGATTTCAGGGGATCAATAAATGACATCCACCATGCATCACCTAAAGGGCTCAACTGGATCGACTGGACTTAGAAATCTAAGAACTTGTGTAATGTGTACATAATTTAGAATAATACTTTGGACAACTGATTCTGTACCTGTATTTTGCCTGTCATTTCTTATACTATGTACTCTTAAAAATATGTATTTGATCAAAGCTCTGTATCATCAAACGATAAATAAAAAATAAAATTTGGATGGTTCATCAATAAGCGAAACTGGAGCATCTGGGGAACTGAGAATCCTCATTTCGCGATCGAGAAATCTCTTCACCCTCAACAGATGACTGTGTGGTGGGCAATGTCCAATCATGGAATAATCGATGCGATTTCCTTGATGGCAAGGTGACTACCGAACGGTACACGAAGGTTTTGCAAAATGATTTCATCACCATTGTCCAAACTGACCCTGATTTCGACAAGATGTGGTTCATACAAGACGGAGCTCGACCCCATCGAAGTAGGAGAGTGATGTCCAGGACGAGCACTTTAGGAACTGCAATCTGTCTCTTGGATACCCGGAGGCCACTGGCATGGGCCTCGATTGGCCACCATGTTCTCAGGATCTGAACACATGCGACTCCTTTCCGTTGGGCTGTATTAAAGCCAAGGTGTACAGCAATAACCCCAAAACCGTTGCTGAGCTGAAAACAGCGTTTCAGGAGGTCATTGACGGCATCGATGTTCCTATGCTTCAGCGGGTCATGCACAATTTTTGTCTGCGTTACATCATCGCCAATGATGTAAGGCATATCGAACATGTTACAATAAAATCCGAGTATCTGTTGAATAAAGTGTATGCACGCCGTAATTTGTAACTAATCTACTTTTTCTCCATATACACACCTGGAAATTGAAATAAGAACACCGTGATTTCATTGTCCCAGGAAGGGGAAACTTTATTGACACATTCCTGGGGTCAGATACATCACATGATCACACTGACAGAACCACAGGCACATAGACACAGGCAACAGAGCATGCACAATGTCGGCACTAGTACAGTGTATATCCACCTTTCGCAGCAATGCAGGCTGCTATTCTCTCATGGAGACGATCGTAGAGATGCTAGATGTAGTCCTGTGGAACGGCTTGCCATGCCATTTCCACCTGGCGCCTCAGTTGGACCAGCGTTCGTGCTGGACGTGCAGACCGCGTGAGACGACGCTTCATCCAGTCCCAAACATGCTCAATGGGGGACAGATCCAGAGATCTTGCTGGCCAGGTAGTTGACTTACACCTTCTAGAGCACGTTGGGTGGCACGGGATACATGCGGACGTGCATTGTCCTGTTGGAACAGCAAGTTCCCTTGCCGGTCTAGGAATGGTAGAACGATGGGTTCGATGACGGTTTGGATGTACCGTGCACTATTCAGTGTCCCCTCGACGATCACCAGTGGTGTACGGCCAGTGTAGGAGATCGCTCCCCACACCATGATGCCGGGTGTTGGTCCTGTGTGCCTCGGTCGTATGCAGTCCTGATTGTGGCGCTCACCTGCACGGCGCCAAACACGCATACGACCATCATTGGCACCAAGGCAGAAGCGACTCTCATCGCTGAAGACGACACGTCTCCATTCGTCCCTCCATTCACGCCTGTCGCGACACCACTGGAGGCGGGCTGCACGATGTTGGGGCGTGAGCGGAAGACGGCCTAACGGTGCGCGGGACCGTAGCCCAACTTCATGGAGACGGTTGCGAATGGTCCTCGCCGATACCCCAGGAGCAACAGTGTCCCTAATTTGCTGGGAAGTGGCGGTGCGGTCCCCTACGGCACTGCGTAGGATCCTACGGTCTTGGCGTGCATCCGTGCGTCGCTGCGGTCCAATCCCAGGTCGACGGGCACGTGCACCTTCCGCCGACCACTGGCGACAACATCGATGTACTGTGGAGACCTCACGCCCCACGTGTTGAGCAATTCGGCGGTACGTCCACCCGGCCTCCCGCATGCCCACTATACGCCCTCGCTCAAAGTCCGTCAACTGCACATACGGTTCACGTCCACGCTGTCGTGGCATGCTACCAGTGTTAAAGACTGCGATGGAGCTCCGTATGCCACGGCAAACTGGCTGACACTGACGGCGGCGGTGCACAAATGCTGCGCAGCTAGCGCCATTCGACGGCCAACACCGCGGTTCCTGGTGTGTCCGCTGTGCCGTGCGTGTGATCATTGCTTGTACAGCCCTCTCGCAGTGTCCAGAGCAAGTATGGTGGGTCTGACACACCGGTGTCAGTGTGTTCTTTTTTCCATTTCCAGGAGTGTAGTTCAATAATTGTTACCCTGTACCTAGGTTGCAGTAGTTACGGATAAATGAAGAGACTTGCACAGGACAGAGTAGCATGTAGAGCTGCATCGATTCACTCTTCGAACTGGAGACCACAACAACAACATCAATACCTGGATGTAGCGCACTGTAAATCAAGAGCAATCTGTACGCCTATCAGACAACCAACAGCTGTAACAGCAAGAGAGCTGGACCAACAAAAGTGAAGTAGGGAAGTATTGGTGCTTAGATCCCCGTCTGCAAGGCACTATTGAGTTTTCCGCAGTTATGTTAAGGTAAGAGAAGTGAAAGTGGGAAGCAAGATAAGGATTTAAAGTCGACGATACGGTAATCGGAATACAAGTTTGATATGGGGAAGAAAGCAGAAGGAAATCGGTCTTGCCCTTTCAAACAACTGTCCTGGTAGTCGCCTTAGGGAGATGGCAGAATACCTGAATCTGGATAGCCAGACAGGAATTTGGATCGGCGTCCTCCCGAATTCGATTTCACTGTCTTACTATTGCGCCAACTCGCTTCGCGACTTGAAACTACACTACTGGCCATTAAAATTGCTACACCACAAAGATGACATGCTACAGACGCGAAATTTAACCGACAGGAAGAAGATGCTGTGATGTGAAAATGATTAGCTTTTCAGAACATCCACACAAGGTTGGCGCCGGTGGTGACACCTACAACATGCTGACATGAGGAAAGTTTCCAACCGATTTCTCATACACAAACAGCAGTTGACCGGCGTTGCCTGGTGAAACGTTGTTGTGATGCTTCGTGTAAGGAGGACAAATGCGTACCATCACGTTTCCGACGTTGGTAAAGGTCGGATTGTAGCCTATCGCGATTGCGGTTTATCGTATCGCCACATTGCTGCTCGCGTTTGTCGCGATCCAATGACTGTTTGCAGAATATGGAATCGGTGGGTTCAGGAGGGTAATAAGGAACGCCATGCTGGATCCCAGCGGCCTCGTATCACTAGCAGTCGAGATGACAGGCATGTTATCAGCATGGCTGTAAAGGATCGTGTAGCCACGTCTCGATCCCTGAGTCAACAGATGGGAACGTTTGCAAGACAACAACCATCTGCACGAACAGTTCGACGATGTTTGCAGCAGCATGGACTATCAGTTCGGAGACCATGGCTGCGGTTACCCTTGACGCTGCATCACAGACAGGAGCGCCTGCGATGGTGTACTCAACGACGAAGCTGGGTGCACGAATGGCAAAACGTCATTTTTTCGGATGAATCCAGGTTCTGTTTACAGCATCATGGTGGTCGCATCCGTGTTTGGCGACATCGCGGTGAAAGCACATTGGAAGTGTGTATTCGTCATCGCCATACTGCCGTATCCCCCGGCGTGATGGTACGGGATGCCATTGTTTACTCGTCTCGGTCACCTCTTGTTCGCATTGACGGAACTTTGAACAGTGGACGTTACATTTCAGATGTGTTACGACCCGTGGCTCTACCCCTCATTCGATCCCTGCGAAACCCTACATTTCAGCAGGATAATGCACGACCGCATGTTGCAGGTCCTGCACGGGCCTTTCTGGATACAGAAAATGTTCGACTGCTGCCCTTGCCAGGACATTCTCCAGATCTCTCACCAACTGAAAACGTCTGATCAATGGTGGCCGAGCAACTGGTTGGTCACCATACGCCAGTCACTGCTCTTGATGAACTGCGGTACCGTATCAAAGCTGCATGGGCAGCTGTACCTGTACACACCATCCATGCTCTGTTTGACTAAATGCCCAGGCGTATCAAGTCCGTTATTACGGCTAGAGGTCGTTGTTCTGCGTAATTTTTTCCTCAGTATCTATGCACCCAAATTGCATTAAAATGTAATCACATGTCAGTTCTAGTATAATATATTTGTCCAATGAATACCCGTTTATCATCTGCATTTCTTCTTGGTGTAGCAATTTTAATGGGCAGTAGTGTAATTCTGGGATAGTTTTTGCTTCAGGGGCAGACTAGCTCTTCCTCATACTGCTACCATAGTGAGAGCGCTGTCCGAAGTAAACTCAATATAGGCAGCAGAATGAATGTTTTTGAAAAATTACACAATGAAGTTTTTCACTGCCTATTCGCTGAAAAGATAGCGAACAGCTGTATTGTGTGATGTATTTATCCACACGAACATGATTTGGGCGTTGCCTTTCCTTTAGACGGTTGGCATAAGCTTTGATACAATTCTATCCAGGTGTGTATGTTGAAGGAATTGTTTCTCGATATAGTCGAATTCTTGTGCAACTACATTTCGCTTAAGTTTGCAAGCAGTTATTTTGTATTGTTGTCTAACACAATCGAGGTTCACTGCCACGAACAATATGGCCCATAGAAATCAGAGTGGCATGCAGCTACGACTAACTAAAACCAATGTCAGTGCTAATGAACAAAGTGAAAATCAACATACACAATTTTATTTCCAAAATAGCTGTCTATGGTCCGAAAGCAAGGTAACGGTTGTATTAGGATATGAGAGTAATTTAGGCTGCGACAACAAGATACGAACTAACGGTCCAGCCGCAGAATCGGCGGTTTATTTTCTGGATGTGACCAATAGACGTTTTCATGTAACGTTTTTGCGTAATCTCTGAAGTTGCGAGCACCGCAATTACAATTATGTGAGACGTTTACCAAATAACTTAAGGGACGGGACATTAAATTACAGGAGTGAAAATGTGTGTTCACAAAAATCAGAGCTGCTTTATCATATTTAACTCCTGTTGATCTATGGCCCTCAGCTGCAGGTAATATTGTGCTGATATCTGTCATTTTGGAACTTTCTTATTACAGCTGAATAAAATGAATTTTCCGGGCCATCTGCCTTTCGCCTTTATTATTTAAAAGACATCATCAGAGACGTGAAATGTACATATTCGTGTTTGCACCATTCTTATATGTACTGAATATTTTACAGTAGGTTGAGGCTATAAACAGTTCTGACACATCCTGATTTTCTACGACTTAATAGTAGAAGTTTCTTGTATGATGCTCTACATGAGTTTTTCTTCCGGTTTTAGAGCTGTTTTTCTTCCCATTACCACTATTCGAAATTTCGTTTGCACAGCACTAGGAAATGAATACTTATGTACTTCGTGGTGTGATTTTCACGTTTCACAAGCTGTTGAATTTATTTCGAATTAAATGTAGTTTCCAACTATCGATCGTGTGATTGTGATCTCTCTCTTATAACCATTCCAGAAAGGTTCGTACTCTTAGTGCCCGAATTTACTGTCTACGTAATGAAGGAATCCACCAACCACTTAAAAGATACCTGCAGACTGTTAAAACAAAGAAAACTATGTAATCAGACACAATAACAGTCACTATTTAGCTACCTCACATGCGGAATTCTTTGAACTAAAGCTCCCACAAACACAAGACATATTTTCACTAGCTTCCGTAATATCTGTACCTGTTATCCTGATGAAATCCACATCCTAGTTTTACAGTTTGTAAGTCACTTGTTGCATGCAAACTATGCTGATGAGCTGAAGTAAATGTATTCATCTAGATATGGATCTAACTCTCCAAAACTCAACATTAACAAAAACAGAATTTTTTCCCAAGTTGCGCGGGGTTTTCGTAGAACAAAATAACATTTAGTCGCGAATATAGCCTTCGGAAAGTATATTTATCTTGACTTGGATCTAACTCTTCGAAACTAAACACAGTTAATAAAACTAGAACTTTATATACATGTTTCGTCGGGGCTTTCATAGAACAAATTAACATTTAGTCGCGAACATACACTACCGGTCATTAATTTCAATACCCCCTGGTATTTGAGATTTACAACACAAGTCAAACGTTATTTCTCACAAAATATAATGTATTAACTTTCACATATATAATACAATCACAATAATTATATTTTACTTTCATCAAAGTATCCTCCTTTGGATGTAGTGTCTGTTTCACAAACTCGAAGCATGCGGTCAATCAGTTTTTCTAGGTATCGTGAATTTATATGATTCCACACATCCTTAACGATATTCCAGAGATGTTCGTTGCTGGATATATTAACTTCCCTGATACGTTTGTCCACTTCATGCTAGACCATTTCAATGGGATTACAATCGGGGCTTTGGGCCTGTTATACCATATCATTCAGTACTTTCTGTTTTTCCTTTGATGCATTGCAGTTCGTACAGTACGCCGACCGATGTTTTGGGTCATTATCCTGCTGTAAGGTGACCCTTTGCGTGCTAAGCGCAATTCACTTCGTATTGCGTGATACTGAAGTATGCGGTGGTATTGCTTTGATCTATACATCCTTCTATTTTCACAATGGCTCCAACTCTGTCTCCCGCAAAACATCCCCAAATCATAATAAAACCTTCACCGTTTTTAACTGTAGGTAGAACACACTATGGGTTACCATTTCCAATAAAAATCGGCGAACAGATATTCTCCTTCTGGTTCCAAAAATCTCGAACTTCGATTTCGGAGAATAACACCTTCGTCCACTCTTCCGATGCCCAGTTATGATGTTTTCTAGGGCATTCAAGTCTCTTCTGTTTATTTATGGGCCTTAGAAGGGGTTTCCTTGCTGTGTCACATCCTTTCAAGCCGGCTTCAGTCACTTTTTACTGTTGCAACAGATACTGTTGTCGTGTTCATTTCTACCAATTCCGCAAGAATTTGGGGTGCTGTTTTGAGTCTATTCCTCCTACTGGTAATTCTTATATATTTATCATCACTTTTACTTGTTTCACGAGGTTGTCCGGTCGTGGTATGTCCTTATTGCTACCTGTTGTCTTCTGGCGGTGAAGAGTGTATTGCACTTCCCCTATAGACTCACCACACTGTTTCGCAATTTGGCGAATAGATAAACCTGCTTGGCTACGTGTTACAACTGCAGCAAGTTTTTGTATGGATATCTCCACTCGTAGAGCCACACTAGCGATGTGCATACTTCAATGTTATGAAGGAACTGACTTAGAGGAACCACATGTATCGTAGCAGTGCTTGCCGTCCGCTGCGCACATCGCATCACTAGAGGGAACAACAGACGTGCATGAAATGCGGCGTCCGTCGGCAAATAGGAAACAAACATATCGGGTAGGTACATAACGTTTATGTACACTACATTGTTTGTTGGATACTATTGTATGTCGATGACCACAAACAAAAATCGTGACATGTGTATAACGGCTGTACTACTCCTGTGCTTCCTCAACTGTACCCACGGTATTAGATCTTGCCTACGGACAACTAGATGTCATTTATTGGGTGTATTGAAATTAATTAGCGGTTTTGTACCCTTCGGAAATACGTTTGCGATTAAACGAACACAGAAGAATCTCACACAGTTGAGGAACCCTATGCTTCCGCGAACGCCTTTCAATATGTGCATGGTGTTTTGCTGTTATAGGTACAAACTAAATGAGTAAATACAGGGCAATGAAACAAGCACATAAACCCATAAACATACGTCTGGAAATCATTGGGTTACCTGTTACAGTGGATTCACAAGTGCAGTCATGCAGTAAAGAGCGAGGTGGCGCATTGGTTAGCGCACTGGACCCGCATCGGGAGGACGACGCTTCAAACTCACGTCTGCGCATCCTGGTTTAAGTTTTCCGTGATTTCCCCAAATCACTTCAGGCAAATGCCGGGATGGTTCCTTTGAAAGGGTACGGTCGACTTCCTTCCTATCCCTCCCTCATCCGATGGGACCGACGACCTCGCTGTTTGGTTTCCTCCCCCAAATCAACCAACCAGTCATGCTAGTGTATAAGGCTATATCTTGTCTTTCCGGATGCCTAAGTACTGGTAAACAGTACATCGAGAAGGAGCGTATCGATCGTCTTCTCGGTCCTACCATGGCCTCTCAGGCTCCCAACAAGAGCCCCCTGGATTGTTTTGTGTGGGGCTGTTTGACGAAATGGTTCAAATGGCTCTGAGCACTATGTGACTTAACATCTGTGGTCATAAGTCCCCTAGAATTAAGAACTACTTAAACCTAACTAACCTAAGGACATCACACACATCCAAGCCCGAGGCAGGATTCGAACCTGCGACCGTAGCGATCGCGCGGTTCCAGAATGAAGCGCCTAGAACCGCTCGGCTACCCCGGCCGGCGATGTTTGACAGCTTTGTTGTATACCAGCCCTGTTGATAGTTTCGATGAACTGCGGGAATGTGTTCTGGACGGCTGTCAGTGCTTTCGGAACACGACTGCCGTTTTTGAACGTGCACGTGCATTGATGAGGACACGTTCTGGATCCTGCTTTCATGTGAACGGTGTCCATGAGGGACACTTGTTCTGTGTTTGTTGTCAGGTGTATATCTGCAGTTTGGATCCTCGATGACTGTTATAAGGTGTTCATATGCTCAGTCGTAATACGATGTACTGGGAAAACCATTCGTTTCCGCACCTATTTGTATTATGATTATTTGTGTTTTTCGATGTCTATTACACGTCCCTTTCGTTTGTACCTATAATCATGAATCACATTGCATATAAAATCCCAAATGACGTCATCAGATGCTTGTTATGGCTGCTATTGTGGGTTGCTACTGTTTAATGGTGTAAGGAGACTAAACAGCTAAAGTTGTCAGTCCCTCACTCCCCAGGATAGAATCAATGTACACCGTTTGATTCTGCGTGCAAGTATAAAAACTTTTTAATTTTTTTTCTTCTAAATGTTGGCGTAGCGTGTAACTGAGGTGGGACTTGGGTACCAGTCCGGTATTCACCTAGTGAACTGTGGAAAATCTCCCAAAAACAACGTCCAGGCTTTCCAGCTCACCAGCCATCGTTGTTAATCCTCTGAGTGCCGATGGTTTCTGCCCTAAACCATCATTGCATTTTAGTGAAATCGCCTTTAGCATGAAATCACCGATGCTGTCGCAAGACATGAACATCGAGTGGTAGACTTCTGCGAATGTAGTGCGTTGCAGCAGTCACATACAGCATACAAAGCAACAGTCGGCGCGCAGACTTGCCGGGTACATTCATGCAATAGTCCAAATCTGAGACTGTTTCTTGTTTTACAATATGTAGTGAGGTAATAAAACCTATGGGATAACGATGTGCACATATACAGATGGCGGTAGTATCACGCAGACAAAGTATAAAAGAGAAGTGCATGGCGGAGCTGTCGTTCGTACTTACGTGATTATGGCCGCACGATGCGGATTAACAGACTTAGAGTGCGAAATGGTAGTTGGAGCTAAATTCACGGGGCATTTCATTTCGGAAATCGTTAGGGAACTCAATATTCCGAGATCCACAGTGTCAAGAGCGTGCCGAGAATACCACGTTTCAGGCTGAACTCTCACCACGGACAGGCTCAACAACGACCTAGAACAGTGGCGTTTGCGTAGAATTGTCATTGCTAACAGACAAGCAACACTGCGTGAAACAACAGCAGAAATCAGTACGTGGAGTACGACTAATGTATCCCATCGACAGTGCAGCGAAACTGGACGTCAGTTGGCTATGGCAGCAGACAACCGGCACCAGTGCCTTCGCTAACAGTACAACATCGCCTGCAGTGCCTCTCCTGGCCTCGTGACCGTATCGGTTGAAACCTACACGACTGGATAGCAATGGCAGGTCAGTTGAGTCTCAATTTCAGCCGATCTATGATTCGAGTGTGGCGCAGCCCCCAAAAAGTCATGGACCCAAGTTGTCAGGAAGGCAATGTCCAAGTTGATGGTGGCTCAATAATGGTGTGTGCTGTTTGAATGGAATTTACCAAGTCTTATGGTCCAACTGAACTGATCATTGACTGGAAATGGTTATGTTCAGCTACGTGGAGACCATTTCCAGCCATTCATGGCATGGACTTGCTGTTCCCAAACAACAATGCGCCACTGGGAGGTGGCACGCCAGTCGCCCACTTTAACATCACTCTCAGTCGGATTAACGTTCATGTTTCAGGTCATGCTCTGAGTACTACATTTGCTATATGCAGTTGATGATATTTTACATGACGAAATTGTGGGAAAAATATTCATCTACCTGCATGTGTAACTTACAGAGAACTTGTATCCAAGAGGCTGTAGTGGAGGCAATGGAGAACAGGAAGAGATGAACTGGGAGCCATAAATGCTGAGTGCAGCGACCAGGTTGTGCGAGTGATTCTGGGAAGTAGTGAATCGTATCTGCAGAGAGACTTCCGGCCGATTCCCTCTTGTCCTCCCATCCAGGGTCAGACAGAGGGGCGCCAGTTTGCAAAACATTTTACCTGAGCCAGGCATCTGTCTGTTACGAAGGCAGCCAGTTGGTAGAAAGTGGGTGGAGGAAGCCATTTAAGAAAGACTGATATTTTGTGCGAATGGTGGGAGGGTCATAAAGCTCCATGCATTCTCATGTTAGAAGCTGGGACGATGTGGAAAGAGCAGCTGGTGCATGTGTTTAATGGAGGCAAGACTGCAACCCCCTGACCATAGAAAGTCGGCAGGTTCTTTTAGCGAGCGTCAGAAACATATATTTCATGGGCAGTACTGTCTGGAAAGCTTAACAGCCTTCTTTCAGAAACTGGAAATGATTAGCCTGGAAAGACTGGATCTCTTTGTAAATGAGGTACTGTGCTCCCAACAAGGCAGATGTTTTTTGCCAATACACGGCCATGCTTACTGTGAGAACGACACCACCTAGTCTAAAATCTACTTTTTTCAGACAAGAGAGATTTTGAATCGCTGATTGGCTTCTCTGAGGATATACAAAGTGGAGGCTTGCTCCTCCAGCATGGGAATACCGGTGCTGTGTCTGGATTGGCTACCAGGCCAACATAACCGTCAAGACGGGAGATTGAAAGAGTAAGTTCCATTGGTTTCTGCAATGAGGGGCAATTTCGCTTTCGTTAATTCAGCTCCCATACAGTGGCTTGGTCGATATTCGTTGTGATTCTTTGCTTCTTCATCTTTTGGTCCTCCCCTGGTAGAGTCTTATTTGTAAGACTTCTGGTTGTATCTCGCAATGGACAGTGGAAATGGCAGTGGCAGTTTCTATCTACATATCATATTGGACACATAGTGTGTCATGAAGGTGAACTTATTCGTCCTGAGTCGGCCATCCGATATTTGACACTTCCAGAAAGCACCATCATGGGTGTAAGTCAAATTGGTTTGGCCAAACCAGAGAACTGGTGCACCTCACACTGAAATCTGCCAGGATTAGGGAAGTTTCCCGCGTTCTGGCAATCAGAACGCCGGGCCGTGTAGTTTGCAAATTTTTGTTGACGCGTCAGAATATTGCAGATACCGCAGCGCGCCGCTCTACAACGAGCAGTTTTCTGCTGACGCCTGAATCATCGTGAGAAGTCGAAACACTGCTGCACCGGCGTAGGTTGTTAAGTGATATTCAGAACTCCCTGTCCTCAGCTGAACAATGGCTTATGGTATACATGGTCGTAGTTGATTCCATTTGAATAGAGTTGGGCCTGCCGGCCGCTGTGACCGAGCAGCTCTAGGCGCTACAGTCTGGAACCGCGCGACTGCTACGGTCGCAGGTTCGCATCCTGCCTTGGGCATGGATGTGCGTGATGTCCTTACGTTAGTTAGGTTTAAGTAGTTCTAAATTCTAGGGGACTGATGACCACAGCAGTTAAGTCCCATAGTGCTAAGAGCCATTTGAACCATTTGTTAAGTCCCATAGTGCTTAGAGCCATTTGAACCATTTTAGAGTTGGGCTTCGTAGTGGATTTGTGTAAACACAGCTGTAAAAGGGCTGAATTCAGGGAAGAACTGGTATACTTCCCACCTCAACATATGCTTTGCCAATCAAACACTGTTCCTTCTCTGTTATGTGTTTCCCATTTTAGTACAACATTTATCAGCTATTTGTAGTTACAAAAGGAATAATAAAACTGGTCTGTATTTTGTAAACTTAAATACGCCACGGTTCTTATTCCTACTATTCACTGTTTTTATTTTACTGTGAATGGTACATATAATATGGTCAGGAAAGCGGTGTGCTGACCACATGCCCCTCCACATCCGCATCCAGTCACGCCTGTGGGCTGAGGATGACACGGCGGCCGGCCAGTACCGTTGGAACTTCATGGCCTGTTCAGGAAGAGTTTAGTTTTTCTAGTTAAGTGGCAAATGGTTCAAATGGCTCTGAGCACTATGGGACTTAACATCTACGGTCATCAGTCCCCTAGAACTTAGAACTACTTAAACCTAACTAACCTAAGGACATCACACAACACCTAGTCATCACGAGGCAGAGAAAATCCCAGACCCCGCCGGGAATCGAACCCGGGAACCCGGGCGCGGGAAGCGAGAACGCTACCGCACGACCACGAGCTGCGGACTCTAGTTAAGTGGTGGTCCATTGGTACACCAGCAATTTAAGGTTCAGTCTTATTAAATTAATTAATTTGATTATTAATTTGAATTTTGAAAGTGCCATGAGCAAATTCACTTATTCAAATATAAAAGATTAAGGGCATAGCTCAGGATTTGAAGATTTTGGGAAGATAATGCTTTTCGTTATATAAAAATAATAATATTTAGCGCCGGCCAGGGTAGCCGTGTGGTTCTAGGCGCTACAGTCTGGTACCGCGCGACCGCTACGGTCGCAGGTGAATCCTGCCTCGGGCATGGATGTGTATGATGTCCTTAGGTTAGTTAGGTTTAAGTAGTTCTAAGTTCTAGGGGACTGATGACGTCAGAAGTTAAGTCTCATAGTGCTCACAGCCATTTAATATTTAGCACCACTGAGGCATATAATTATGAGTAAAACAAGCGACGGCTTGCACCATATCATTGGGCCACAATTGTTCTCAATTGGTCTGAGGAACATTCTGGATAGCTCGAATGAATTATTTGGCTCAGATGGCTCTGAGCACTATGGGACTTAACTTCTTTGGTCATCAGTCCCCTAGAACTAAAAACTACTTAAACCTAACTAACCTAATGACATCACACACATCCATGCCCGAGGCAGGATTCGAACCTGCGACCGTAGCGGTCACGCGGTTCGAGACTGCAGCGCCTAACCGCTCGGCCAACCCGGCCGGCGAATGAATTATTTGCTCATCCTTATTGCCAATTAAGTAAGATAGTCTAGAGGTCAGTTTGTGCCCAAAATCCTGTGTCGGCACCACTTTCGCTATTATGAACGGCTCTGGAGGCAGAGTGGTTCAATAATTCTTCAAGGGACTTCCAACGATTTGTTGAGTCCATGCCACATCGAGTTGTTGCACTACGCCGGGAAATAGCAGGCCCAACACCATATTATGGGGTATCCCATGACATGTCACCTCAATGTATAAAAGATGCGTCGTTGAAGATTATATTTTGCAGTGGATACAAAGTGAAATCTCTTGATTGTTTACTTTTTTCCAATTTCTTCTTATGTTTTCTGCTTACTGTGATGATAAATGTTAATTTTGTGAAAAATTTTAAAATTATATTGCAAAGTGAGATGACCTCCTAAAGAGAATTGTATGTTTACGTTTTGGCCAATGTTTTCTTGATATTCGTTGCTGTTTGTATTAATAAAGGCTAATTGTGTGAAAAATTTTAACACAAAGTTATTTTTTATATTTGTGGCACTCGAAGAGTTGGAGTGGATTCGATCCGGATCAAGGTCAGACTCGCCTGCACGTATCCCGGAAGGGGCGCGTTAAAGCGTTTTTTTTTTTTAATTTTATTTTTATTTTACATTTTAAAGAGACAGGTGTTCCAACAAGAACTAGGAAAACGAATATGAATGACCACAGTGTGGCTTGAACCCTCGATTGATGTATTGTTCTGGATAACCATTCTACAACTGGTTCCTCTGGATAAGGAAACACAAACATCACATTGTACAATGATGAAAAATAGACAGGAACCGCTCCCGATGCGTAACAAACAAACGGGCAACACACCCGCAGCTATATGATAGTGATCACAAGTGAGGTCCGCCCACGTCGTGTGGAAGACTAATGCCGCATGCCTTTGTCACTGTTCGTGTTCTGAGGATTAGACCTTCACTATGAAGTTACCTTCTCATTCCCGGCACAGCCCATCTGCGGGGAAGGTCCACGAACACACCGTCCAAAAAATCGCTTTCGGTTAACTGGGTGGGTTATTGTCGACGAGAGCGGGGCTCGAATCCGGAACTACTGCCATTCTCGAAAGTTATTAAGTTTTTCTGCTTATTTCTCGTAGGATCTGCAGGCGCATGTAACCGCTCAAGACTTCCGTATTTCCCACCTCAGTTACATCGCCCTGGATCGCTAGTTTGTGATAAGAGCAAAATTAGTTCAATTGGCTCTGAGCACTATGGGACTTAACTTCTGAGGTCATCAGGTCCCTAGAACTTAGAACTACTTAAACCTACCTAACCTAAGGATATCACACACATCCATGCCCGATGCAAGATTCGAACCTGCGACCGTAGCGGTCGCGCAGTTCCAGACTGTAGCGCCTAGAACCACTTGGTCATTCCGGCCGGCGTGATAAGAGCACATGGGAGAGAGTCAGCAGCTGGTGGTGTTCTACAATGTGCGACACATTTCTCCTTTTTTACGAGCCGCGCTGTATACAGTCCGCGCTCGGGTGACGGACAGCGGCGAGTGAGCGCGTGGTTCCCGCTGCAGGCGGCGGTGAGTGGACTGGCACTGGGATGGTGGGGGACGCGCGGCCCGGCGGATGAAGTCATTACGCGGCCGCTCAAGGCGTGACCGGGCGGGCCACACGCGAGCCGCGATTTCCGCGCAGCGGCGCTTATAATTTGGTAGGAGGTGGGGGGGGGGAGTGGGAGGGGAGGGCAAAAGGAAGACGGCGAGGGGGCCGAGCCAGAGGTCGCGCCGTGCACCCACCAGGCTGGCCAACTCTCTTCCGGCAGTCGCCATTGTCTTCAGCGACCAATTCCGTTATTTAGTTACAAAATTAATAGCAGAGAACCAATCAAAAACAAATGAACCGATCTAATTTGGTTTCGGGGTATGCGTGTTCTTCTCTTTATCCGACAATTAAAGTAAAAATGTCGAACGTTATACACTACTGGCCATTAAAATTGCTACACCACGAAGATGACATGCTACAGACGCGAAATTTAACCGACAGGAAGAAGACGCTGTGATATGCAAATGATTAGCTTTTCAGAGCATTCACACAAGGTTGGCGCCGTTGGCGACCCCTACAACGCGCTGACATGAGGAAAGTTTCCAACCGATTTCTCACACACAAACAGCAGTAGAACGGCGTTGCCTGGTGAAACGTTGTTGTGATGCCTCGTGTAAGGAGGAGAGATGCGTACCATTACGTTTCCGACTTTGACAAGTGTCGGATTGTAGCCTATCGCGATCGTATCGCGACATTGCTGCTCGCGTTGGTCGAGGTCCAATGACTGTTAGCAGAACATGGAATCGATTGGTTCAGGAGGGTAATATGGAACGCCGTGCTGGATCCCAACGGCCTCGTATCACTAGCAGTCGAGATGACGCATGGCTGTAACTGATCGTGCAGCCACGTCTCGATTCCTGAGTCAACAGATGGGGACGTTTGCAAGACAACAACCATCTGCACGAACAGTTCGACGACGTTTGCAGCAGCATGGAGTATCAGCTCGGAGACCCTGGCTGCGGTTACCCTTGACGCTGCATCACAGACAGGAGCTCCTGCGATGGTGTACTCAACGACGAATCTGGGTGCACGAATGGCAAAACGCCATTTTTTCGGATGAATCCGGGTTCTGTTACAGCATCATGGTGGTCGCATCCGTGTTTGGCGACATTGCGGTGAACGCACATTGGAAGCGTGTATTCGTCATCGCCATACTGGCGAATCACACAGCGTGATTGTATGGGGTGTCATTGGCTACACGTCTCGGTCACCTCTTGTTCGCTGAACAGTGGACGTTACATTTCAGATGTGTTACGACCCGTGGCTCTACCCTTCATTCGATCCCTGCGAAACCCTACATATCACGAGGATAATGCACGGCCGCTTGTTGCAGGTCCTGTTCGGGCCTTTCTGGATACAGCAAATGTTCGACTGCTGCCCTGGCCAGCACATTCTCCAGATCTCTCACCAACTAAAAACGTCTGGTCAATGGCGGCCGAGCACTGGCTCGTCACAATACACCAGTCACTACTCTTGATGAACTGTGGTATCGTGTTGAAGCTGCATGGGCAGCTGTACCTGTACACACCATCCTGAATGCGCCGGCGTATCAAGGCCGTTATTACGGCCAGAGGTGGTTGTTCTGGCTACTGATTTCTCAGAATCTGTGCACCCAAATTGCGTGAAAATGTAATCACATGTCAGTTCTAGTACAATTATTTGTCCAATGAATACCCGCTTATCATCTGCATTTCTTCTTGGTGTAGCAATTTTAATAGCCAGTAGTGTAAATATAAATTTACATGATTACGCTGCTGTTCACAATTAGTACCTGGCAGAGTGTTCAAGCTACGAGGCGGTTTCAATAAGTGCTGCAGCGCTTCTTTTTTCTAGGCCAATTTTGGTTTCCAAAATGCGGAATTTGTTGTGGGAAATCGTGGAGTATTCCCACTTCTGCCCCCATAGTTTCATGAACTTCCTATATATGGCGGTGCTATGCGTTGCATTTAGAATATTGTACGTAACCCAGATACGTTATACGCAGGGAGTTCTTACTGAATTCCTTTTGGAGCAATATCAGAGCATCGCAGATATTTATAAGCGCTTGCGGAATGTTATAGAGACTTGGCAGTGAACAAAATCACGGTGAGTCGTTGGGCGAGACGTCTGTCATCATCGCAAAATGTTCACGCAAACCTGTTCGATCTCCCGCATGCCAGCCGGTCGCGCACAATTGTGACGTCTGCAATGTCGGAACGTGCGGACACTCTCATTCGAGGTGATGGATGGGTCGCAAGCAAACACCTCGCTGCGCAACTGGACGTTTCTGTTGGCAGTGCTACCACACACTCCCACAGCAGTTGGTGTGATCAAATGTGTGTGCACTCTCGGTTGCTCGCCGCTAACGGATAGCCATAAAGAGCTCCGAAGAACTATCATGGAGCAAATGCTTGCGTGTTAAGAGACTGGTCGTGACAATTTGCTGTCGAACATCGTCACAGGCGATAAAACATGGGCCCATCACTTGGCACCGGAAGTAGAATGGCATTCCACTGAGGGGCACCACACCACTTCTCCTTCGAAAGAAAAAGTTCAAAGCCGCACCCCGAGACGGTAAAGTCATGTCAACGATCTTCAGGGACTATGAAGATATTATTCTGATGTCTTCCCTCATGGTGCAACGATCAACTCTGACGTATATTGTGGTACCCGTAGGAAATCGAAGAAACGACTTCTCCTTCTTCATGATAATGTAAGGCCTCACACAAGTTTGCGAATCCGAGAGGAGATCACAAAACTTCATTGGTTTGTTCTTCCTCCTCTATCCCGCTGCCCGGAACTCGCATTTTCCGAAAAAAATGTTCAAACGTGTGTGAAATCTTGTGGGACTTTACTGCTAAGGTCATCAGTCCCTAAGCTTACACACTACTTAGCCTAAATTATCTTAAGGACAAACACACACACCCATGCCCGAGGGAGGACTCGAACCTCCGCCGGGACCAGCTGCCAGTCCCTGACTGCAGCACCCTAGACCGCTCGGCATTTTCCGACTTCCTTCTGTTTGGCCCGATGAGGGAGGCTCTCCTCGGGAAGCGTACTTGGATGACGGGCAGGTTATTGACGCAACAATGCGTTAGCTCCGACGTTTGGTAACTTGGGGGCACGTAAGCCCTCCCATTATGGTGACGTAAGGCCGTCGCAGACAGTTGAAAATTAGGATTTTGTAGCCAAAAGATTGGGGAATAATAAGTTGTATTGAAATCATCTATAAAATCAACCTGCTTTCAGAAAAACAGCGTTACTTATTCAACGCACTTCGTATTTCTTTACCGTTCCACTCCCCGATAGCGCGCGGGAGAAACGAACACTTAAATCTTTCTGATTCCAAATACAATCATTATTTAAAACTATAAAAGGACGAAAGTTTCTCACGAGTTCCTGGAATATATATTATTCATGGTTGCGCGGCCGGCTGTGGTGGACGAGCGGTTCTAGGCGCTACAGTCTGGAACCACGCGACCGCTAAGGTCGCAGGTTCGAATCTTGCCTCGGCCATGGATGTGTGTGATGTCCTTAGGTTAGTTCTAGGGGACTGATGACCTCAGAAGTTAAGTCCCATAGTGCTCAGAGCCAAGCCATTCATGGTTGCTGTAAACTATGCCAGCTGATTTTGTTGGGTCCCTGATAACCGTCTTAGAATTCAGAGAACTTGAACTGGACAAAAGTACTACTCCAGTCAAAAGTTATCTGATCTGTGAACACTGAAAGATTACTTCATCGGGTGTGACAGCACTGGTAGGAGTGACGCGTGAAAGTAGCGGAGCCACGTTGGTTGGCATCAGCTGACCCTCACATTCTACTTTGCCTCGCTCGCTCTGTGCGTAGCGTAATTGTTACATTGTGTCTTACACTCATTCGGCCTACGAAGAAAAACATTTGTCACAGACACAAGAATAGTATTGATTGATATTTCTATACATCCTTATGGATTATCTCATTTCTCCTTACACTTATTCCTCGCGCTCACGTTATTCTTTTGTAAAGGGCCTCTGTTGTGCGTTGTCTACTTTATCGTTAAAGTGCAGGCTGGACTATGTTTTGCAGACAGGGCCGTAAAAGCTCGGACGTGTCCGGCTACGGCCGGACTGCCGACTACCCAAACCGAGACAGGTGTTTGTCGCCTGAGCCAACCAGTTACTTCAGCCGAGAGGCGTCACTACCGTACAGACGATGGAATATTACGTCCATTACCATAAACTAAATTAGACTTATAGCCCACACCAACCGCAATGAAATTCGGCACAACATTTCGTTACGTTATTTGCAAATGGTACAATGAATTTCAGCTTCTTATTTCAAGTACTTTTTTAAATAAATTACACAGAACAGAGAATTTAAATTCTTCATGAACTTCCAAATTCCTGACAAGCATAAAAGCATTAGGTAAATGTCGTGTGACAAGGGCCTCCCGTCGGGTAGACCGTTCGCCGGGTGCAAGTCTTTCGATGTGACGCCGCTTCTGTGACTTGCGCGTCGGTGGGGATGAAATGATGATGGTTAGGACAACACAACACGCAGTCCCTGAGCGGAGCAAATCTCCAACCCAGCCGGGAATCGAACCCGAGCCCTTAGGATTGACATTCTGTCTCGATGACCACTCAGCTACCGGGGGCGGAATGCATTAGGTAAAAGTCAGTGAAAAAGTCTGATGTACCTAGCATTTTAATAGTACACCAAAACACATACTTTGAAAAATAACTTAATTTTACGTAATAATTTTATCTTTTAATGACGTTATGATTTTTGTTAAATATAGCCACTTCCTTTGTTTAATGCCTGTATGAATAATTGAACGAATGTGGCATGTGTTTGCTGTACGAGTGTTTAAAATTGTGAGTAACGACCTTCGGAATCTGAATCCGATCTGCTGTCGTGAGCCATATGCGTAGGGCCAGGTGTGATTTGTGAAGGAGCCAGTTTACGGTGCACTGTAATTGTATTACCCTGTTCAATCTTTCGAACAATACTGAGGTTGACGTTAATGTATATTTTTTGGTTTTCTGGAATATATTTTTTAATAATTCTGTATAACTTAAGCTCGGAATGGGATTTCTTCTGGGCTAAAAACGCGGGGTTGTATGGATCTAAATCGAAAGCTTGTGACAGTTGAAAGTGATAGCTTGTAATACTTCGTCTTAGGGGAAGATTATCAGTCATTTTCGCTTTAAATAATACATTTAAATAATGAAACTCTCTCTGATGTGCTAATCAGATTTAAAATATCCTTAGCCTGATCGTAGTTGCAGCAAAACTAATTAATATACGCCAACTACAGGCTGTTAAGTTTAACAAAGTTTATTGTTCTCACTATGTTACAAAATTTTGTATCCAGGTGATAAATTCTTCGTAACTAAGTGAACTGAAATAGATGGTGATCACCGATAAAATTAATCGAAGTCGAACTCCAAGTTAACACAAATAAATAGTAGCCTAAACAACACGCGATGCAGTAATCTTGAGTGTCGATCAGTGATGAAAATTGTCAAAGTCTCACTAGCAAACTACATCTATGCCTACCATATCCCACTCTCAAATGGCACATGGGAAGAATAGTCACCGGTAAGGTTCTGTATTAACTCTAATTTCTCGATTTTTCTTGTCGCGGTCATTACGCGTGATGTACGTTGTCCAACTCTTCCCCAAAAGTGCTCTCTCGGAATTTCAGTAGAGAACCTGCCCGTGATGAACACCGCCTCTATTGTAACGTCTGCCAGCAGAGTTTGTTGAGCATCTGGGTAACCTTCTCGCGATGACTAGATGATTCCGTAACGAAACGCGTCGCTCTTCTATCAGTCCCACCTGGTAAGAATCCCTGTTGGTGAACAATGGTCAAGAATCGGTGGAAGAAGCGCCTTATAATCCACTTACCTCGTGGATAAGTTACATTTTCTGAAGATTCCCCCCATTAATCTCAGTTTGGCATCCACTTTTCGTAATATTTGTTTGATGTGGTCATTCCATTTAAGGTCGCTCTGAATAGCTACTCCTAGATATTTTACGGTAGGTAGTGTTTCCAGCAGTTACTCGTCAATGGTGTAGTAAAAAATCAAACTCATCCAAAGTAACTCCATTAATTGAATTCGGTTTCAAGTGCTGCTGAACAACAAGCAGAAGTAAAACTTTTCTGGTGGCTGCAGAACATCTCTAAGTCACCGATGAACTGATGCGGGCCGAGCGGTTCTAGGCGCGAAGTCCGGATCCGAGCGACTGCTATGGTCACTGATTCGAGTCCTGTCTCGGGCATGGATGTGTGTGATGTCCTTAGGTTAGTTAGGTTTAAGTAGTTCTAAGTTCTAAGGGCTGATGACCTCAGATGTTACGTCCCATAGTGCTCAGAGCCATTTGAACCATTTTTGAACTGACGCGAAATATTTCAAATTTCTTATCGGGTTTGGGTCACCGCTCAGACTAGTATAGGTATTACCTCTACTAATCTATCCAAAATAATGTAAAGATGGACACCGCTCTTCTAAGCCCTTTGCGCAGCCCTCCGCAGAAAATTCAAGTCTCTACATTTTATCAACAGCCTCCGTTACACTATTCTATACGCAAATGCAATTAACAATCTGAATTGAATGTGCAGTTAGATGGATGCTAAAACTCCATACAAAACTGATATTTTAATTTACTCCTAGCTGCAGCAGTTTTCTCACAAATAAAATTGAACCAACTGCAAATTTTTCAGCAGTAATCAAAACAGTTTATGATCTCTGTGCCTCTAGTAATTACTGTAAAGACACGTGCAGCTCACAAATTAAATTAAAGCAACTGCAAATTTTGCAGCAGTAATCAGAATAGTTTATGATCTCTGTGCCCTTAGTAATTACGGTATAGACATGTACGGCGATTTTCCTGTTCTTTCCGCAGACACAATCAGAGTTAACGTAGATGTAGCCGTTTCCGAATTAATTACTTTGTAAGCGAGCGTGACGGCTGCTTGTCAGGGTTAGTGGGCCACCTACACATTTTAAGCTTCCACTATACACCACACGTTTGCTGTCATAGAGAATAATATTTTGTGCATTTCTCTTGTGTTATTGGTCTGACTATGTAACGGATGCAATTGAGCCTGACTATGTAATAGAGTTCATTAATCAGAGGATGGCCTAAGGATATTACTGTGTACTGAAGCCGGTATATACAGTAGGCAAAATAAGAAAATCGCGGCTACAGACTAAAACGTATGTTTTGCCGGTATTGTATTGGTCATTGTTCCTTGAACCTTTGTCGGAAATATTTTATATGTTACCTAATTAGGTGCGTGAAACTTCAATGAACTGTTTACGGAGTAGTATCAAAGTTATTGTGCTTAATACGGAATTACAGTTCAACAAGCATTATGTGGTACACGATGATGCAAAAAGTGATTGCAAAAACGCTGGAATAAAAATGAAAAGAATGACACCTGTAGCTTTATGTATCAGATGCAGGGCAAGTATCTTGTGGATCAAGAACGAAATTAGGGATGCTTATAACGCCAGAGATAAGCTTCATGAATCGTAATATCTTCCACAGTTAGAACTAAACTTTTGTTTGACTGTGCTCTGAAATGTTTTCGCCGAGTTAAAGACGGTGTTCAAGGCCTTCAAAACACTGTCAGTGGGAGGCAGCAGAAGAAACTTAGAATACTAACAGTTTAAAAAAATTATGAGGAAAATCGTCAAAACAAAAGGAAAGCTTGGTATTTTTATCCACCTGTGACTGATCTTATAAAAACAGTTTAAAAATCTGAAAATGGCGATTTTGAAAAAAAGAATTGATGCACAGTTTAGTTACACAGTTCAATAAAAACATAATTTGTGACAAGGTTAGAGAAGTGAGGTCAGCAGCGAAAATGCTAAATTAGACAAGCTGGAAGCACGCAGAATAGAAATTCAAATAGAAAATAAATGAACTCAAACGTAACAAAACGCCGCAATACAAATAGCAGAGAAAGGCTTAATTGTCAGAGAAATTAATGCAAAACTGGATGCGAATGACACTATAGTTTCAAAAGCGGCCAAAGGAGACACCGTAACTGTTATTATATAAGTCAGGCATTCCAGTTTTTTTTTAATGACAAAGCTGTTTTTGAAGGAAGCACGGTGAAATTTCAATTGCAGATGAGACTGCTGTCGACAACAGCAATTTATTAATAGCAGACAGTGGAAAAGACAGACAGAAAGTCATTTTCCCACAGTTATCTACCTTGAAGGCTCAGCTAAAAATACATAAAAAGAATATGCCAATACACACTGTCGGGAACAGTATTGGTTACCCTACTTATAATCTGTATAATAAACTGAATGCAATTCTCAAAGAGTGATACACATAAGGGAATACACAGAAGTGACTACAGCAGTGAATATTACAATAGCTGAAGGTACCACCTTAGTCTCAATGGATATAAAAAGAAAGTATTCGATTGTTCCAACTGATGGGGTGATCATCATTATAAAAGCAAACTTGTTGAACCATAAGAAGTTAGATGTGCATTAAATCATAGAGCTTATTAACATGTTACAACTACTATTGACGTCCAATTACTTCAAATTTAACCAGAAAGATGGGTTGGCCCTCACTGTTACTGACATATTTGTTAGAGGAATGGAGTGCAGACTTTCTTAGTGTTTCGTGACATGAAATGTAAGCTTATTTAATCCAGAAGGTAAGTAAACGGCACGATTTTCTTTTTTAGAGGAGATCATGAAGAAATGGAACATATGGTGGCGAGGTTTAACTGAACTCATGCGAAATTAAATTTTACTGGGGAGTGCGGTAATTGTACAGTCGTGCTCAAAAGTATCCGAGCGACCTGAATTGCATTTCGCCTGATTCGACTGCAACCCACATAGCGCAGCTGTCTAGCAGCTCCTCTAATCGCCCCTCGGTACAGTCGTTTGACTATTGAAAATGGTTCCAACAAGTTCAATATGGTTGGTTCAAATGGCTCTGAGCACTATGGGACTTAACATCTATGGTCATCAGTCCCCCAGAACTTAGAACTACTTAAACCTAACTAACCTAAGGACATCACACAACACCCAGTAATCACGAGGCAGAGAAAATCCCTGACCCCGCCGGGAATCGAACCAGGGAACCCGGGCGTGGGAAGCGAGAACGCTACCGTTCCAACAAGTCATCACTAGAAAACACTGCTCTCTATCGCAATAACTCAAGATGTAAAGTAATACCAAGGTACTACAAATATCAGGGAACATCTTATCACGGACAAGACGGTTCTTCAGGCTTGTAAGTTCACATTTATTACAATAAATGACATACATGAAGTGTTACCACTCTCATTATTACGTCAGATAGCTAATTCACGTAGTAATTTCGTCGTATTCATGATTTCCTCTTCAAAGTAACACACCATTGTTATTATTTAACACAAAATGACATTAAAAATTTAAATTATTCACGAGCAGCTAGTTGAGAATATGAATGAACTTCAAATGACACGACGAACCGTCTCGTTCTACATATGGATTCAAACCCAGGTCATGCAACCAAGCAAAGACTTCGTGACTGACGGAAACTAACAGTCATTCCTGACTAGGCATACAGAGAGTGATATACCTCGATTTTAGATAGTGTCAGTTGGCAAATATCAACCTAAATTACATAACGTAAACATTGTTAACGGACGCGAATTCCTACCCAGCATCTATCGTCCTTGTTAACGAACTAAGCGAGATGTTAAATATTGCTTCTTCACAAGTAACTTTCTTGAAATGCCGTGAGGTAAGGCTTTGGACAGGGATTCGAACCCAGAACCTAATTGGATTGTCATCGAAGCACAATCAACTGTGCCATATCGGATTTTCTCGGCAGTAGATAGATGTTTTAACTAAAATGACGAGACGAAACATTAATTTTTTCTTTCCCAGGCCTCCAACCTGGCACCTATCGCTGTTATATCCTCGAGAAAACGAACGTTAAAAATGGGTTTGTTACACCAGCAGCGACATGCGAGTATGTTTGAACTAGAAATAATATGACGAAGAGTTCAGTGCTGACTGGGAATCGAGCCCCACACGTATCGTTGTTGACTGCACACAAAGAAACGTCAGCTACCGAAATTTTTTCCACCAGTAGCTCGGAATAACATCCTTGAATTGACAATGATTTGGCAAACAGTTCTGTGTCTCACTGGGACTCAAAAACGTTACATACCGTTAGTTGTTGACAACGAATGAAAATACATTAAAAATCGAAATTATTACCCACCAGCAAATAGGTGTTCTCATGCTAGAGCTTGTTAATAGATAATGAAAGCTTTAGTGCCGGGCCAGGATTCGAACCCTCTCACGCGCAGTATGTGGAGATGTTGAGGAATCTGCAGTTTTGAACAAACAACAAATTGCAGTCGAGCTGTATTGTCACGAAGGGATCAAATTCCGCGTTAAGGGCGGTCTGAGTTGCATTCCCAGATTGGAACCAATTTTATCGACATACAGAAGCACAAATAAAAGTGGGTATAAGTGTCCTGTGACCCTACATAGCGTTTGTTTCGTCACTAGAAATAAATAACTAGTATAAGAAAGGTGACTGTTGATAGAGGGCCGGCCCTGTGGCCGAGCGGTTCTAGGCGCTTCAGTCCGGAACCGCGCGACCACTGCGGTCGCAGGTTCGAATCCTGCCTCGGGCATGGATGTGTGTGATGTCCTTAGGTTATTTAGGTTTAAGTAGTTCTAAGTTCTAGGGGACTGACGACCACAGATGTTAAGTCCCATAGTACTCAGAGCCATCTGAACCATTTTTGTTGATAGAGTTTCTACGTGTCGCGACTCCTGACTTTATTGTGGTTCAACCTAACGTCTACTTGGTAGGGAAGGGATATCATGTTTAACATGAATGTCAGACCATAATGGCATTATACCTTCTTCACTTGGCGTAGCCAGAAGAGAACAGAATCTGTCTCTCCTTATGAAAGGTCATCAGCAGACGTTGAAATCGAACCCAGACCACAAGTATATGAATCTAGCATGAATCCAAGAGACCACCAAATTCTCTTCTCTATCACTTCTTTTTCTATCAGAACAATGTTGTGCCACACAGGATGAAAATTCCGACACACAGACTCCCTATTGTGGTTTGCAGCATGTTCAGTACATTCATTTACTTGGTTGGCTGAATCGCCATGAACTAGCTGCCTCGGCTACCCAGTGCATACATTCTACTCTAGATTGTAATCACCGAAATAAAATCACGTAACTGACACCTACACAGAACTGCCAACAGTGTAGGATGCAGAAATTTAAACAGGAAGTGTTCCTTTCGACTTGAGCTACTCTATTGCGCTATCTGTTTTTTACAAACGTCGTGCAGTGCAAAATAAAAGCTGTAACTGTCTGTCTCTCAGAAGTCTAGATCCGGCCATATGCATTATCTCACAGCACTGTGCAATGCGCATTTCTGGAGGAATTGTTGTTCAGTTCTCGAGGTATCGTAGCTATGTGTAAGCTAGTAGCGTAACGACAAGCGTCGCGCACTGTAGATAAGACGTCGCGAGTTTGGGCACATACACTACTACATTTTTTAAAAACGCCATACTGCTGTCTGTTGGAGTTATCGATCTAATGGAACTTTCAACGTAATTCCCTTCACTTCTCAACCCAAAATAGTCGCATGTGGAAAAAGGGCTAACTTCTGCGACTTTTTGTTCTTTTCGGGTTTAATAGATGGCCAGACTGCAGATGCATCTCGAAACTTTTGTATTATGTATGGGGAGAGCGCATCGTGCCAAAATAAGTCAGAAAAGTATTTTATACATTAGCTGTCGTGTGGCAGTGGCATTTTATTCTTCATAAAACCTTGTTTGACAGCTTTAACTGAGAACAAGTTTTCTACATGCATGTAATCAATAAACTGCATGTGCATTGTCAGACTGTTATAGATAACATCAGAGAATTCACATATATCGTTGATGATTAATTTCTCTCTCATGTTAAGTAATGTTTTAACAACAATAAAAGAAACCGTACGAAAATTGTGCACTGTATTATGAGAAATGAAATAAAACTATCCACGATAACCTTACGACGAAAGTCTGTTTCAATAAAACTGAGTATCTGTACACAAGCGTGCCTGTGTCGGCACGAATTAGTAAAACACTAATCACTTAGATCTCGATTGGGTCTGTGTTTGATTGGTATGCTGTGTCATACTCAAGTGGTATGCAAATGTGGCATTTCATAAATAAAGTTATGTATCCCTAGAAACCCAAAATTTGTTTGTCAGCAGAGGATAGAGGCGTTACCTGTTGTGCAGCATTGTAAGTTTTTCACCATTGCACTATGAGCCGAAAGTATTTTCTTGCGATTTCCTTATCGATGTGTGATCTGACTGCTTGTAGTTCTTTCACAGAAGGGATAAAAACGTTACAATCAGCAAAACTGGAACCGCAAACCATAACAGACGTTTCCTCTCAGGTTAGCACGTTTCCACAGAGCTAGGGAAGAGGCATGCGTCTAGATCTCCTCTTGCGAGACCAGTAGTGGCTAGAATTCGTAAACCGCTATTTAAAGGACGAGATTAGATGCGACTTTCCTGGGTTGAAAACCGTAAATTTACTATCTTTTGTTACAGCTCAAGCGTTAATAATAACTCAGATTAATCAATGGAAATGACAGGAAAAATCAAGTGAACTTTGAGGCTTAATTTCGTGCGCACCAGGAAGTAACTCGTCGATCACAGAGTTGCCAAAATACCTTGCCTTGTTGCCAAATCTCAGTTACATTGCCAGCAGGAAGAAGGCGAACCGATGTGATCCTACAGTTGGCTGGGAAGTGATCATAGCTGACGTCTCAAAGACGCGGCTGCTACGGCCTGGAATACGTAATCCGTCGGATTCACATTTCTGTAACTGGGTTGAGGAAATGCAGCGTAGTTACTAATAATACTCAGAACTGACTGCAAACTAAGCTTCATAAATCAGTAACTCTCATAGTTGTTTTTATATATCTTTCGTAAGTGTACTCAAAACTAAGAAAATCGTTGACGAACGTTTTCGTGCCTCGCCGATAGTCGAGTACAGCAAACAAATTAAAAAAATAAGACTGTGTGCGTGTGTGTGTGTGTGTGTGTGTGTGTGTGAGAGAGAGAGAGAGAGAGAGAGAGAGAGAGAGAGAGAGTGAAGAGAGACAGAGAGAGTGAGTGAGAGAGATAAAAATAAAAAAGAATGAGAGAGAGAGTAAAAAATTAGTCACGGTGGAAAAAATGAGAGTCTATTAAATGGTTAAGTAGAAGGAATCTTCAGACGTGGAGATTATGTTATTCTTATGTCAGCAGGATGTAAAGACTCCACGGATTCCTTTTCATGTTCATGTTAACATCAAACATCAGCAGTTACTCGCTGATTACAATAAAACTAAAGGAATTGATGAAGACGTTACTTGATAACAATAACGTGCTGCCTCTCTTAATTTACTTACGCCTAGAAATGGCTGTCGAATACTGCCAAACCAAAAGCCAAGGGATCTTACTGCCTTCCGTTATACGTCGCTGTCAGTTCTTCTACAAGATTTAGTCGACGTGACCTGTTTCAAGTTGTGTATGGCAGAGAATGTTTTAGAAAATCAATTGTTTTCCTTTGCAATAAACAGAAAGATTTTCATTGTAAGCTATCCAAGTTCAAAATTTTCTCATTATTAGTTGAGATTTAATATTCACTTCTATAATGTAGGAAAGTATTTCACAGTTGCAAAACCCGCATCCGACTCATTGACCTTAGTCGCTGACCATAAATTGTGGCTCAGAGTGACACCAGTTTAAGTAACCTAATGTAGCGAAGACTGTTTGCCAGTGCTCTTTTTCACCGGAAAATATGCAAATCACTCATTGGGCTCCAATAGTACACTGTAACAGTAATTTCTGTGTGTATGCTATGCATGCGGATTGTGGAATTTAGTGGTGTTCTCTCTTCCACTTATGTATACAATATACCTGACCTAAACGGGACCTTTCTCATTACATGCCCTGGGCAGTGCAAAATCATTCTGACAACAGTTATGTGCTTATACTGATGGCCTCACTGTTCGTTTTGGCTGATTTTGTAATCATTTAAATAAAACAACATGACCTTCCAGTGGGAAACATTTCGTCCCCCTTTTCCTTGTGCGAAATTTGTCAGTAAGCTTTTTGCCTTCCAACCAGCGAAATGCGGCAGAGTACAGCCAGTAAACGATTCACAAACCACGATTTAGTGCTGTTAAGACGATTTCTTTAAACATTGTCGTAGCTGAAAGAATTTAGTTTCTTCTTAATTCGTCTTATGCAGCAATGTTCACAGATATTTCAAACAGGAAAAGCTCTTTATCCAGGTACGAAAATTGTAAAACAAACTTCCCACAGTTTGAGTCAGATCGATCTTTTCGTCTTATAGCACTCCATAAGTATTTTGTCTAAAAGGAATCACATGTAATGTTCCTGTAGCTGTGGGAATCATTGGTTGAAAACGAGTTTAACGCCAATGGGTACAGTACTGGTAAATATTCAACATGATTATCAACCTGTCTGAGTTCATCCACAAAGCTAGACTGTGTATCCTTGTCTTCCTTGCGTGGGCATTACACGCACGTATACAATACTATGAACGCTTCGAACGCTTTAGCTAACGTTGCTCTCATACAATAATTTTGTTTTGTTAATTTTTCTGGGTGTTCAGCGTGCAATATGTGTTGTAAATACAGACTTAAACAAAAAAAATTGTCCGTAAGGTGGACAATACAATCGTGCTCCCATCAGAATTCTATGTCCGGCAATATGTCTTCTTTGAGTTGGCATAGGAAGACATTTACACACGCGTATACAGTACTATGAATACTTCGAACGCTGTAGTTATCGTTGCTCTCAAACCTAAATTTAATAGATGGGAGGATACAAAGAAACAATCAGACTCATGGGTGTGGACAGAAACTAAAGGGCAGATGCGGGCACTGTGCATGTCTGCGCTTTTTATTCTTTGTAAGCTAAGCTAAGCACATCATCCGTTACATCACACTCCTGGGGCTGGGAAATGTGGCCACAATGGTCTGGTGGAACAGATGCAATGCGTGGGTTCAGGCATTTACTTTTAAGAGGCACAAACAGATTTACCTCTCGAAATAAGTGTCCAAGGAATAGAAAAGCAACTGGAATCACTCAATAGAGGAAAGTCCACTGGACCTGACGGGATACCAATTCGATTCTACACAGAGTACGCGATAGAACTTGCCCCCCTTCTAACAGCCGTGTACCGCAAGTCTCTAGAGGAACAGAGGGTTCCAAATGATTGGAAAAGAGCACAGATAGTCCCAGTCTTCAAGAAGGGTCGTCGAGCAGATGCGCAAAACTATAGACCTATATCTCTGACGTCGATCTGTTGTAGAATTTTAGAACATGTTTTTTGCTCGAGTATCATGTCGTTTTTGGAAACCCAGAATCTACTATGTAGGAATCAACATGGATTCCGGAAACAGCGATCGTGTGAGACCCAACTCGCTTTATTTGTTCATGAGACCCAGAAAATATTAGATACAGGCTCCCAGGTAGATGCTATTTTTCTTGACTTCCGGAAGGCGTTCGATACAGTTCCGCACTGTCGCCTGATAAACAAAGTAAGAGCCTACGGAATATCAGACCAGCTGTGTGGCTGGATTGAAGAGTTTTTAGCAAACAGAACACAGCATGTTGTTATCAGTGGAGAGACGTCTGCAGACGTTAAAGTAACCTCTGGCGTGCCACAGGGGAGTGTTATGGGACCATTACTTTTCACAATATATATAAATGACCTAGTAGATAGTGTCGGAAGTTCCATGCGGCTTTTCGCGGATGATGCTGTAGTATACAGAGAAGTTGCAGCATTAGAAAATTGTAGCGAAATGCGGGAAGATCTGCAGCGGATAGGCACTTGGTGCAGGGAGTGGCAACTGTCCCTTAACATAGACAAATGTAATGTATTACGAATACATAGAAAGAAGGATCATTTATTGTATGATTATATGATAGCGGAACAAACACTGGTAGCAATTACTTCTGTAAAATATCTGGGAGTATGCGTGCGGAACGATTTGAAGTGGAATGATCATATAAAATTAATTGTTGGTAAGGCGGGTACCAGGTTGAGATTCATTGGGAGAGTCCTTAGAAAATGTAGTCCATCAACAAAGGAGGTGGCTTACAAAACACTCGTTTGACCTATACTTGAGTATTGCTCATCAGTGTGGGATCCGTACCAGATCGGTTTGACGGAGGAGATAGAGAAGATCCAAAGAAGAGCGTCGCGTTTCGTCACAGGGTTATTTGGTAACCGTGATAGTGTTACGGAGATGTTTAATAAAGTCAAGTGGCAGACTCTCCAAGAGAGGCGCTCTGCATCGCGGTGTAGCTTGCTCGCCAGGTTTCGAGAGGGTGCGTTTCTGGATGAGGTATCGAATATATTGCTTCCCCCTACTTATACCTCCCGAGGAGATCACGAATGTAAAATTAGAGAGATTAGAGCGCGCACGGAGGCTTTCAGACAGTCGTTCTTCCCGCGAACCATACGCGACTGGAACAAGAAAGGGAGGTAATGACAGTGGCACGTAAAGTGCCCTCCGCCACACACCGTTGGGTGGCTTGCGGAGTATAAATGTAGATGTAGATGTAACCCCAAGAGAATGACGTTATAATCCAGAATCCACATTAAGCATCACGTTCCTTCATTACCAATTGGGCAGAGCCGGTTTACGTTGGGAAATGACGTAGGCGGAAGTCATGGTAAACAGAAATACTATCTCCAGTAAACTTACTTACATAAGAAAATTTTATTTCATTTGATGAAACGATAGCCATTTAAAGGAACAGGGCTCTTATTTTTCTTGTAATTGATTGAACTAGAGACGTTGAAAAATTTGGTGCTGGACTATGATTCGAATTCGTATCTCCTCTTTCGAGGATCTGAATCTCTCGGAACAGTATAGTTCAATCATTTCGTTACTTTTCCCAAGACTGCAATCTTCTCTAGGTCTCCTCCAAAGGTAAGTATGTGGGTCCGAATCCTGATCCAGTACAAAAATATTCATAATTTCACTTCAAGCCCTATCACGTGCACATCAGTCTGCCAGTGAAAATTAACGTGATTTTTTAATGTCTGTTCATGTGTTGGCAACAATCTTAATAGGTGTCGTTATTTCTGGTCAAACACGCACACATCTTACTGTCGGTGAGTAAGCAAGTGTTATTCAAGCTATGTTCGTGGATGATAAAGAAGGACGGTAGGTGTGCGGTTCGATTGTCGCTCAGGCACAAAAATTTGTATCCTTATTTCAGATTCAAACATCTAGCAGCTGGTAAGAAAAACCGATACGTAACATTTGATTTTACTTAGTTAACAATCCGATTGCGTGCTGGGTCCGTATCTCCGTCACAGAACTTCACATCATGCGCTTGATCTTTAAATGCATGAACACTTTGTTCCTTCTGAATGGAGGTACATCACACATTTTTCGTGGTTAGTTAACAGGGACGAAAGGGTCTTTACAGGAGTCCTATCTTATTACAAAACTGTCTTTTTTTAAGTTTATATTTGGTTACTGATATTGGCAAAAATTTCTGTAATTCGTGCCTCTTCATGACTAGTTAGCAATATGATTAGATTATATTAGATTAATACTTGTTCCATAGATCATGAATACGACATTTCGTAATGACGTAGAACGTGTCATTTTAATGAAAGATTTCTTTACATATCATGATTCAGTTTCTTTGCAACAATTTTTTACTCTCTCTCTCTCATTCTTTTTTATTTTTATCTCTCTCCCTCACCCTCTCTCTCTCTCTCTCTCTCTCTCTCTCTCACACACACACACACACACACACACAGTCTTTTTTTATTTGTTTGTTGTTTATTGATTACATGCATGTAGGAAACTTGTTCTGAGTTAAAGCTGTCTCCCCATACATAATATAAAAGTTTCGAGATGCATCTGCAGTCTGGCCATCTATTAAACCCGAAAAGAACAAAAAGTCGCAGATGTTAGCCCTTTCTCCACATGCGACTATTTTGGGTTGAGAAGTGAAGGGAATTATGTTGAAAGTTCCATTAGATCGATAACTCCAACAGACAGCAGTATGGCGTTTTTAAAAAATGTAGTAGTGTATGTGCCCAAACTCGCGACGTCTTATCTACAGTGCGCGACTCTTGTCGTTACGCTACTAGCTTGCACATAGCTACGATACCTCGAGAACTGAACAACAATTCCTCCAGAACTTGCGCATTGCACAGTGCTGCGAGTCTGAGAGACAGACAGTTACAGCTTTTCTTTTGCACTGCACGACGTTTTTGACAAACAGATAGCGCAATAGAGTAGCTCAAGTCGAAAGGAACACTTCCTGTTTAAATTTCTACATCCTACGCTGTTGGCAGTTCTGTGTAGGTGTCAGTTACGTGATTTTATTTCAGTGATCACAAAATAGAGTCGAATGTATGCACTGGGTAGCCGAGGCAGCTAGTTCATGGCGATTCGGTCAATAAATGTACTGAACATGCTGCAAACCACTATAGGGAGTCTGTGTGTCAGAATTTTCATCCTTTGTGGCGCAACATTGTTCTGATAGAAAAAGAAGTGATAGAGAAGAGAATTTGGTGGTCTCTTGGATTCATGCTAGGTTCATATACTTGTGGTCTGGGTTCGATTCCTACTTCTGCTGATGATTTTTGTTCTCTTCTGGCTACGCCAAGTGAAGAAGGTATAATGTCATTATGGTCTGACGTTAATGTTAAACATGATATTCCTTCTCTACCAAGTAGACGTTAGGTTGAACCACAATAAAGTCAGGAGTCGCAACACGTAGAAACTCTATCAATAGCCACATTTCTTATACTAGTTATTTATTTCTAGTGACGAAACAAACGAAATGTAGGGTCACAGGACACTTATACCAACTTTTATTTGAGCTTCTGTATGTCGATAAAATTGGTTCTGATCTGGGAATGCAACTCAGACCGCCCTTAACGCGGAATTTGATCCCTTCGTGACAATACAGCTCGACTGCAATTTGTTGTTTGTTCAAAACTGCAGATTCCTCAATATCTCCACATATTGCGCATGAGAGCGTTCGAATCCTGGCACGGCACTTAAACTTTCATTATCTATTAACAAGCTCTAGCATGAGAACACCTATTTGCTGATGGGTAATATTTTGATTTTTAATGTATTTTCATACTTTGTCAACAACTAACGGTATCTGACGTTTTCGAGTCCCAGTGAGACACAGAACTGTTTGCCAAATCATTGTCAATTCAAGGATGTTATTCCGAGCTACTGGTGGAAAAAATTTCGGTTGCTGACGTTTCTTTGTGTGCAGTAAACAACGATACGTGTGGGGCTCGATTCCCAGTCAGCACTGAACTCTTCGTCATATTATTTCTAGTTCAAACATGCTCACATGTCGCTGCTGGTGTAACAAACCCATTTTTAACGTTCGTTTTCTCGAGGATATAACAGCGGTAGGCGCCAGGTTGGAGGCCTGGGAAAGAAAAAATTAATGTTTCGTCTCGTCATTTTAGTTAAAACATCTATCTACTGCCGAGAAAATCCAAAATGGCACAGTTGATTGTGCTTCGATGACAATCCAATTAGGTTCTGGGTTCGAATACCTGTCCAACACAAAGCCTTACCTCACGGCATTTCAAGAAAGGTACTTCTGAAGTAGCAATATTTAGCATCTCTCTTATTTCGTTAACAAGGACAATAGATGCTGGGTAGGAATTCGCGTCCGTTAACAATGTTTACGTTATGTAATTTAGGTTGATATTTGCCAACTGACACTCTCTAAAATCGAGGTATATCACTCTCTGTATGCCTAGTCAGGAATGACTGTTAGTTTCCGTCAGTCACGAAGTCTTTTCTTAGTTGCATGACCTGGGTTTGAATCCATATGCAGAACGAGACGGTTCGTCGTGTCATTTGAAGTTCATACATATTCTCAACTAGCTGCTCGTGAATAACTTAAATTTTTAATGTCATTTTGTGTTAAATAATAACAATGGTGTGTTACTTTGAAGAGGAAATCATGAATACGACGAAATTACTACGTGAATTAGCTATCTGACGTAATAATGAGAGTGGTAACATTTCATGTATGTCATTTATTGTAATAAATGTGAACTTACAAGCCTGAAGAACCGTCTTATCTGTGATAAGATGTTCCCTGATATTTGTAGTACCTTGGTATTACTTTACATCCTGAGTTATTGCGATAGAGAGCTGTGTTTTCTAGTGGTGACTTGTTGGAACCATTTTCAATAGTCAAACGACTGTACCGAGGGGCGATTAGAGGAGCTGCTAGACAGCTGCGCTATATGGGTTGCATTCTAATCAGGCGAAATGCAATTCAGGTCGTTCGGATACTTTTGAGCACGACTGTACATGTAAAGAAACAATACAGACGACATACTTCCGGTATATACGACGGTTGGAACTTAAATAGTGGCAACTATTTATTCACAACCGATACAAAAGAGTTACATGTTTAAACCTTTTACTGTCCTTCAGAGTAGAACCAGTTACCAGCGATGTGGGAGGCGTAGTATACCGTTAGCAGAGCCTGTTCTGTTGATGGTGCGAATGGAGCGTTCTAAAGTTATGGTTATCCTCGTGTACGACTGTGATGGTGTTATCCCAACACATTACGTTCCTCCACGGCAGGCCGTCAGTGCACAGTATTACTGCTCGTTTTTGGAGCATCACCTGCCACCAGCTTTGCGAAAGAAGCGGTGACATTTTTTGCGCAACCCACCCATCATTTTGCACGACAATGCGCAGGCGCATACAGCGCAAGTTGTGGCTGCTCTGTTTGGTCGATGAGACTGAGAAGTACTATACCATCCACCATACACCCCGGGCTTAAGTCCTTTTGACTTTGATTTGATTCCGAATATGAAGGAAACACTTCGTGGCATTCGCTTCAGAACTGCTCCAGAGATTCTACAGGCAGTAGACCGCTCCATGCGCACCATCAACAGAACAGGTTCTGCTAACGGTATACTACGCCTTCCACATCGCTGGCAACGGGTTCTACACAACGCTGGTGACTACTTTGGAAGACAGTAACAGGGGCAAACATATAACTCTTTTGTATCATTTGTTAATAAATAGTTGCCACTATACAAGTTCCAACCCTCGTATAGAAAAGCAAAACCACTGAAGCAATTATAAGTGCTTGTCTGAACCATTCACAAGTTCATAAAACGGCGTCCTTACGAGCTATGTTCCAAAGACTAAAGAAATTGTCTATTACTAATCACGAGAAAGTTAAGGAGGTGCAGATTTGAAAGCAAACTGCGTTGGCCAATGTTATTAGGATTCAGGAAATTGACTGCCTACATTAAACCGTAGAAAGGAAGATTAACCAAGATTTAGGTGGAATGAACAAATTAAAATACGTAACCATGACTTACATGGGGCGTGTCTCCGATGAAATCGCAAGATTGTTTCAGTAGAAAAAGGTTTGGATAAATTTCCAAACCGTGAGTTCTTTGCGTAACACTCTTTCCCGCAGAATTGATTGCAGACAAGGATCAACTGTTGTAAGTGTAATTGAGGTTATTTTGGACAAAGAAAGGTTTAAAGACCTTACGGCATGCTTAGCTAAAGAAAAATCTACCTTCGGTAAGCAACTTATTTAGAAGAAGCATACCATAGAAGACGTAGGGAATAATCTTGAAATTCTGCATATTGCCGTTAAGGGTCCACTGATGAAGTTCTTGGGGAAATTGGAAACACGCAGTTGCTTGGAAAAGGGGATTGGATAAGCAACGATGAAGCAGAGCTTAGAGAAAAACAATTCCTTGTCTGCTCACAAAATAATGTAAGATTGCCTTGTCAGGTTATTCACTGGTTACACTTTCGATCCACCATCACCTGACTTTTTGTCATTATGCTCAGCACCTCCTCCCCACCACCTCGTCAACTTTTATCCTTTGACCATACTTGCGAAGTTTTATCAGCTTCTCCTCCCCCTGTGGCTATTAAATTGCTCCTCACTTTTGCGTCTCCTCTTCCACCCTCTCTCAAGCTCCTCCCCCTCCCCCCCCCCTCCCACCATCCCCGGTCCCCGCGTGATATAACCTATAACCTATACAGTACTACTGTGCGCAGATGTATTGTATTTAGTATAACGTGACTCGTTATGTTTCAAATGACTCATGTAAAAATTAATTATAGATGATAGGGACCGTATAACCATGTAATTTTAACAAAACTGATTTACTGTCTTAAGTTGTAGTTGCATAAGTTAACTATGGTTTTAACAGCGTCTCGTCACTTACACAACAATCCCAGGTACATACCATAGCAACTGGAGTACACTGCCACGGTAGGATAATGTTCACAGCGCGTCACGTTTGTCTGTGGTCCTTCGTTACAGATTCGTAAACGAAAACAAGAAGCCATAACTCATTAAAACTTAAACAAGCGGCCTGTGTAATTTATTGTGTACATGTGCTGTTGCATATTTCTCTAAATAACTACTGTTCCCAACGAAATAAACCAATTATGCTGATTGAAAGGTTACACGATCTTATGTGTGCTGTGATAGCTGTTGCAAGAAAAATGAACATGTAAGTTCCTGGAGAACTGTGCTGATGCCATTTGTCAATTCGGTGCAACAAGTGAAATAAATATTTCTGCTCACTGTTATGACACTTTCATCTCCAGTTTCCTCTCCTATTGTAGACGACGAGGTATCTGGCACTTCATGATTAATCAGGATCTTCATTTCATCGAAGTACCATACTGTGCTCTCGTATACATGTTCCAGCCCGCTTCCTGATCTTACGTCACTTACTTTTTTGAGTTCTTTGCGGAAATTCGTTGGGAGCTAATTAAACTGCTTTCGGTTTTAGCATTAACTGACTATCTTCTATGGCAGAAAATCTTGCACATTATAATGAACGAGCGTAAACATCTTTAAGGTTCTGCATTATTGTTCATTATACAGGGTGATTCAAAAAGAATACCACAACTTTAGGAACTTAAAACTCTGCAACGACAAAAGGCAGAGCTAAGCACTATCTGTCGGCGAATTAAGGTAGCTATAAAGTTTCATTTAGTTGTACATTTGTTCGCTTGAGGCGCTGTTGACTAGGCGTCAGCGTCAGTTGATGCTAAGATGGCGACCGCTCAACAGAAAGCTTTTTATGTTATTGAGTACGGCAGAAGTGAATCGACGACAGTTGTTCAGCGTGCATTTCGAACGAAGTATGGTGTTAAACCTCCTGATAGGTGGTGTATTAAACGTTGATATAAACAGTTTACAGAGAATGGATGTTTGTGCAAAGGGAAAAGTTCTGGACGGCCGAGAACAAGTGATGAAAATGTAGCACGCATCCAGCAAGCATTTGTTCGCAGCCCAGGAAAATCGACTCGCAGAGCTAGCAGAGAGCTGCAAATTCCACAATCAACTGTATGGAGACCCCTACGAAGAAGGTTAGTTATGAAACCTTATCGTCTGAAATTGGTTCAAGCACTGTCTGCAGCTGATAAGATTAAAAGAATCGATTTCTGTGATTCTATCCTTGCTCAAATGGAAACAGATGAATCTTTCGTTTCAAAGATTAGTGATGAAGCAACTTTCCACACTAACGGGAAAGTCAACCGTCACAATGTCTGTATATGGGGCACTGAGAATCCGCGGGAAACAACTCAGTATGAACGTGACTCGCCTAAGGTGAACGTATTCTGTGCCATTTCAGCCAATAAAGTTTTTGGTCCCTTTTTCTTCGAAGGTGCTACTGTAACTGGACTACAGTATCTGGAGATGTTAGAGAATTGGCTGTTCCCTCAGCTCGAACAAGAAGCACAACAATTCATATTTCAGCAGGATGGAGCGCCACCACATTGGCACTTATCTGTCCGTAACTACCTGAACGTCAACTACCCGAGGCGATGGATCGGCCGCCAGGCAGCCCGTGACAGAGCACTTCATCACTGGCCTCCAAGAAACCCTGATCTTACCCCCTCCGATTTTTTCTTATGGGGGTGTGTTAAGGATATGGTGTTTCGGCCACCTCTCCCAGCCACCATTGATGATTTGAAACGAGAAATAACAGCAGCTATCCAAACTGTTACGCCTGATATGCTACAGAGAGTGTGGAACGAGTTGGAGTATCGGGTTGATATTGCTCGTGTGTCTGGAGGGGGCCATATTGAACATCTCTGAACTTGTTTTTGAGTGAAAAAAAACCTTTTTAAATACTCTTTGTAATGATGTATAACAGAAGGTTATATTATGTTTCTTTCATTAAATACACATTTTTAAAGTTGTGGTATTCTTTTTGAATCACCCTGTATTGTAAGAATCATCAATACTGATCTCATACCCTCAGTATTGTTGTGAACCAGGAATTATCATGTGTATGAAACAAGACGCTCAAAATAAGGAATAAAATTTCAGTTCGGCGTAACAGCGTTTACTACAGTGCCTGTTATCAACGCATATTGTTTCTTCACCATACGTAACTAGCAAGCTCTGTTGGCACTCACTGTGTAAACGAGCTGGGAAAGAGGAAAGCCCGGGTACTGGTGTTCACTGAAGAGTGGAAATGTCAAAAGTTCTAACTGCCAAATTTCACATTTGCCAGGAGAACGAAAAAACAGTATATTTCTTCTTGTGCGTACCTTATTTGTATTCACAAAATTTAAGAGGTATTCTGATACCATGAAATCATGCTGCTCACCTCATCACTGCAAAGAATAATGAGATGAATTAGAAAAAAAAATTACTAAGGATGTTTTATGCTCCTATACCAGGGAATTGGCTGGTTTCACCTACCAATAGAACATTCTGGTGCCGTTAATTTGGAGGCACTACGTTTTATTTGCGATAATACAAGTACAGAAATAAAGCACTAATGTTTTTTAACTAGTAGAACTGTAGTCAACAACAACTGTTTCTTATATCATTCAAAATTGTTGGAAGGATATAACAAAATCATAATCAAGGAAAAAATCTGTTCCTACCACAGCTCCATTCCTGGTATCAGATTTTGCAAAGTTTATTATAGAAATCTTGTGGCCCTTAGGAAGAAATGGCTTTTCATAACAACTTCGAGGAACATGTTATTTTGTCTGCGTATTTCTCAAACATTTTCTTACTAGTTCTCAAACCAAAATTATCTTCCTCCGTGAGAAAGACGTTTTACTCATACAAACAAAAGCTTACATGCAATCTGGCTACCACATAAAGTATGCATCAAGTAAATAGAGGAGATCTTGACGCATGAAACTTGGAACACCGGAGGAAGGTACTCCTCGGTACAAATATCATGCTTCATCTAGTAATGAATGAAATATTTGGCAGAAGAAAAATAGATCATTACGGAATGTAGCAACAGATGGCGCTGTAGGCATCATAATTCAACGGCTACTACAAATGACAAATGAATCATAAAACGATGCCTAAGGTGTACGTTTGACGCTAAACAAACTGTACTACTGTATGCCGCTGTGTAAGGCGGGTGACCTTGAGCGGGACTTAGCCGCAGAACGAGGCTGTGGCGCTCGTTTCAAATGGTACGCGAAAGAACTTGCCCCCCTTCTAACAGCCGTGTACCGCAAGTCTCTAGAGGAACGGAGGGTTCCAAATGATTGGAAAAGAGCACAGGTAGTCCCAGTCTTCAAGAAGTGTCGTCGAGCAGATGCGCAAAACTATAGACCGATATCTCTGACGTCGATCTGTTGTAGAATTTTAGAACATGTTTTTTGCTCGAGTATCATGTCGTTTTTGGAAACCCGGAATCTACTATGTAGGAATCAACATGGATTCCGGAAACAGCGATCGTGTGAGATTCAACTCGCTTTATTTGTTCATGAGACCCAGAAAATATTAGATACAGGCTCCCAGGTAGATGCTATTTTTCTTGACTTCCGGAAGGCGTTCGATACAGTTCCGCACTGTCGCCTGATAAACAAAGTAAGAGCCTACGGAATATCAGACCAGCTGTGTGGCTGGATTGAAGAGTTTTTAGCAAACAGAACACAGCATGTTGTTATCAGTGGAGAGACGTCTGCAGACGTAAAGTAACCTCTGGCGTGCCACAGGGGAGTGTTATGGGACCATTGCTTTTCACAATATATATAAATGACCTAGTAGATAGTGTCGGAAGTTCCATGCGGCTTTTCGCGGATGATGCTGTAGTATACAGAGAAGTTGCAGCATTAGAAAATTGTAGCGAAATGCAGGAAGATCTGCAGCGGATAGGCACTTGGTGCAGGGAGTGGCAACTGTCCCTTAACATAGACAAATGTAATGTATTACGAATACATAGAAAGAAGGATCATTTATTGTATGATTATATGATAGCGGAACAAACACTGGTAGCAGTTACTTCTGTAAAATATCTGGGAGTATGCGTGCGGAACGATTTGAAGTGGAATGATCATATAAAATTAATTGTTGGTAAGGCGGGTACCAGGTTGAGATTCATTGGGAGAGTCCTTAGAAAATGTAGTCCATCAACAAAGGAGGTGGCTTACAAAACACTCGTTTGACCTATACTTGAGTATTGCTCATCAGTGTGGGATCCGTACCAGATCGGTTTGACGGAGGAGATAGAGAAGATCCAAAGAAGAGCGGCGCGTTTCGTCACAGGGTTATTTGGTAACCGTGATAGCGTTACGGAGATGTTTAAGAAAGTCAAGTGGCAGACTCTGCAAGAGAGGCGGTCTGCATCGCGGTGTAGATTACTCGCCAGGTTTCGAGAGGGTGCGTTTCTGGATGAGGTATCGAATATATTGCTTCCCCGTACTTATACCTCCCGAGGAGATCACGAATGTAAAATTAGAGAGATTAGAGCGCGCACGGAGGCTTTCAGACAGTCGTTCTTCCCGCGAACCATACGCGACTGGAACAAGAAAGGGAGGTAATGACAGTGGCACGTAAAGTGCCCTCCGCCACACACCGTTGGGTGGCTTGCGGAGTATAAATGTAGATGTAGATGTACTCAATGTGCATTGGTGTGCAGGTGTGATACTTCTAGTTACGTAAGCCCCTCCACCACCGCAAGGTCATATGACATCGGATCGGAAAAATGGGTTTTAAATTGTCCTGTGGCCAAAAACCACATAAAAGGATCAATAAAATCGGTTTTTAATCGTCCTGAGGGCAAAAAAAGCTTAAAAACATCAGTCAAAAACAAATCGGATTACTAACTTCCGTGTGACAGGCGCAAAACATTTACAATATGCTATCCACCGTTTTCTGCAACTAGTTGAAATCCAGAAACAGCATGTTCCACAACTGATGGAAGTGTTTCCGTGGTCACGTTCAGAATGTGTTGCGCAATGCGTGCCTTCAATGCAACTACGTTTGCATTCGGAGCACTGAACACAACATCTTTCAGGTAGCTCCACTGCCAGAAGTCACACGGATTAAGATCAGGCGATCGTGACGGCCGGGCTGTAGGAAAATGACCGCTGATAATTCTAGCATTTCCGAAATGGCGCTTCGGCAGGTGCTTAACAGGATTTTCAATGAGATTTTCACTCTGCAGCGGAGTGGGTGCTGATATAAAACTTCCTGGCAGATTAAAACTGTGTGCCGGACCGAGACTTGAAATCGGGACCTTTGCCTTTCGCGGGCAAGTGCTCTACCATATGAGCTACCCAAGCACGACTCACGACCCGTCCTCAGAGCTTTACTTCTGCCAGTATCTCGTCTCCTACCTTCCAAACTTCACGGAAGCTCTCCTGCAAACCTTGCAGAACTAGCACTCCTGGAAGAAAGGTATTGCAGAGATATGGCTTAGCCACAGCCTGGGGGATGTTTCCAGAATGAAATTTTGACTCTGCAGCGGAGTGGGCGCTGATATGAAACTTCCTGGCAGATTAAAACAGTGTGCCGGACAGATACTCGAAATCGGGACCTTCGCCTTTCGCGGGCAAGTGCTCTACCATATGAGCTACCCAAGCACGACTCACGACCCGTCCTCAGAGCTTTACTTCTGCCAGTATCTCGTCTCCTACCTTCCAAACTTTGGAACTTCTGCAGACCGACGTGTGCACAGTTATCATTCTTGTAATACAGCTTTACAAGCAGAGCGCAATCCTGCACTGAGACAGTCATGGCGAACGTCGCAGACCCGAAAGGAGGAAAAACCATGTATCCGCCTTTTTTTTCCAACTTCAGTGGTTCGTGCGCATGACAGGTGTTTTCATTTACGTATTCTGACACATACAGCTCCATCTACTGGTCAATTTTCACACTTTTTGTTCTCATCTGCCATAACGTTTTCCCCTTCCTCCGATAATATTGCATTGCATTTTACGCCATTCTGACCAGTGGCGTTATTTCTACAGCGTTATAATCACCCTGTATAGTGATTTAGAAAAGTCAGCTTGTACAACGAGCAGAGGTAAGTGACTACCGCAGTTGCTTCTGTTATATGACAATGCTGTATGCTAATTGTCCAATTAATAAGTACTTTAAAGCAAATAAAATGTTATTAGTAATACGATAATAAGAAAACGGATTCCCGTATTCATGATTAATAGGCAGCATCGTAAAACATAGACATGAACCTGGGTATCCATGAGGCCCTTTTGCTTATAATAGTTAAGTCTCCTTTATGTTTAAATTTTCCAAAAATAGTACATTTTTGTCCAAAATGGGTATGCAGTGACAGAATCCGGTTAAAAAGCCTTTCTAATGAACCTCATTCGTCCCTATATGATTGGTATGAGTTGAGAAAAAGATACTTTGACTTGAGAAATAATACACTGACGGAAGAAATAGGAACACCAAAAAATAATTACTACAGAGTAATGAAATTTGAAGACAAAGTTTGTCTAGGTAATATATTTATGAGATTAACATTGCAGTATCACAGGTTAATGCAAGCGCGAGATAAGCCATTGCAAATGTGAAACGCTGGTACATTAATAACCATTGTAACCGCCAGAATTTTGAATGTAAACATGCAGAAGTGCATGCATGCATGCATTATGTTGTACAGTAGCTGGATGTCAGTCTGTGGGATGGAATTTCATGCCTGTTGCATTTGGTCAGCCAATACAGGGTTGTGGATGACGCTGGTGTTATCGTCCGATGATGTCCCATATGTGCTCGATTGGAGGCAGATCTGTTCATCAAACAGGCCAAAGCAACATGTCGACACTCTGTAGAGCATGTTGGGCTACAATAGTGGTATGTGGGATAGCATCATGCTGTTGGAAAACACCTCTGGAATGCGGTACATGAATGACAGCACAACAGGTCGAATCACCAGATCGACGTACAATGTTGCAGTTAGAGTGCTTGGAATATCCACGAGAGTGCTCCACCTCTCATACGAAATCGCATACCAGACCATAACCTCCAGCTGTAGGTCCAGTGTGCTAGCACGCACACTGGCTGGTCGCAGGCGCTCAACAGTTCTCCTTCCAACCAACACACGACCATTACTGGCAGCGAGGCAGAACCAGCTTTCATCAGGAAACACAAAAGACCTCCACCCTGCTCTCCAATAAGTTCTTGCTTGACGCAACTGAAGTTTGCAGACGGCAGTGGTTTGGGTTGGTTCAAATGGCTCTGAGCACTATGGGACTTAACTTCTGAGGTCATCAGTCCCCTAGAACTTAGAACTACTTTAACCTTACTAACCTAAGTACATCACACACATCCATGCCCGAGGCAGGATTCGAACCTGCGACCGTAGCGGTCGCGCGGTTCCGCACTGTAGCGCCTAGAACCACTCGGCCACTCCGGCCGGCGCAGTGGTTTGGGGACCGTAGATTACCACTGCAGGGAGCCCTTCAAGTAACCGTTTTGTAACAGTTCATTACGTCACTGAGGTGCCAACTGTTGCTCAAACTGCTGCAGCAGATGCATTGCGATGGCCACGGCCACATGCCAAACACGATGGTCTCTCTCGCTAGTGCTTCGTGGGCGTTCGGAGCGTGGTCTTCTTGCGATCCTGCATTCTCGAGACGACCACTGCCAGTGTACAGTGGCTACATTCCTGCCAAGCCTTTTTGCTACATCACAGAACGAACATCCAGTCCTATTGCATGACCTCGTTCGTTTTTGATAATGGCGTCTTTGTCGCCTTAAAGACATTCTTGACTAATATCAGGTCACCACGTTCAGTCTCAAAGGTAACTAACGCTCACGACCGTTACAGCGTGTATTTACAGCAAATCTGATTTGCATCCACATAGTAGCGCTACTAGCGCCACTCTTACGCGACTGGAGTGAAATCTGAACTGACATTATGTTTGAGATGTAGAAACACGGCTACCAACTTTCGTTTACGTCGCACAACTTCTTGATACTGCGATTTTTTCCCCGTCAGTGTATACATGATAATTCCATAAGACTACTTAAAATAATGGAAACGTGTATTTAGCGCTCGATTAAACACTTTCAGTGCATGACGTTTGCTGATGTTTCAGCCAGGAAATATGTAGCAGAAACTACAGATATTTTGTGTAGGAAAAATTTAAAGTGGGATGACAGTGAATCCTTTGATTAGTGGCAAAATTTCACGTAATTTATCCAACAAAAGACAGACTTCTCTGCCTTTATATCTGTATTCTGTTTACGCTGTCCTAAGAGCTTTCCTCCTCATTGTTTTCTTGTTGATCTCCTTCTCAAGTTGTTTCTGCTGCTGCTGATCTTCTGGTACCCTTACGCTCCAAACCAGTTTGGTCTTGTCCTGTTTGGTCACAAGGTACATTGGCCGTACTTCAGCATCACTACCATGTCTTCCTTATTGTAAAACGAATACTGCAGCCATTCTGCTATACCATTGGCCGCAGAGATTAAGTAACTTACATCCTTCGCTATGAGAGTTAAGTAGCTTCCATCTTTCTCTATTTTGACCACTTCTGCCCACACTCAAGTCGTCGAGTCCGTTTCTCCATTCTGTTTGTTTCTCTAAACATCGTTCTATGAAAAGTTCCTGTTAGCTGTCTCTTTCATTTCCGCTCAACGTATTTTACTTCTCTTTCGTGATTTGTAGTGGTTGTTTTGCTATTATCTTGCAATAATCAGTTTCAGTATGCCGGCTGAGATACTTTCGCAACTCATTGCTGAGCCAGAGCGTCAGTAGTAATTTTTTAGAGTCGGTTGGTCATCAGCCGACAGGATTATTTAGTGCCTAGGAAGCCATGTTGGTGCCTTGTTCGAAGGAAGTTTGCCGTAGTTCTTCGATTCTGCTTACAGTTACTTTAACGTACAGTGCTCTGGAGAACTAAGACGTGTCTACTTATGGAGTTAAAGTTTAAAATGCTGTTACGATTTACTCACCAGAGCTTATAACCTTACGTTTAAAGTTCAACACATTAAGTCAAGTATTAAAGCGATAAACTGAGTACATGTCTGGAGGCAGCGAGCAAATTACCCTGACCACATTAATCCAGTATTTGAGAACGAGGGCACCGAGCGACTTCCAACAAGCCCCACACATAATATAAAGCTTTCCTTAAACTTCTGCGCATAACAAGGAAACGAAAATCTTTATCATTTATTATCTTTTCTCCTTTTATGTAATAAAATTTCAGCATCAGGGATTACATTTTAATGTAGTACTTCTGTACTCTAATTATATTAGCAACACATTTTATAGAGAGTATAGAGTATCCACTTCTATTAGTGAATGTAGCTCTAAAATTATGTCCCTTTGTTCGAGACATAATTTTGAACAGACACTGAGCTGCATTGATAATAACAGCCTTCCTTTTTGCGCCATGCAGAGATAATTCACAGCATTTAATTAAATGAAATGAAATTATACCCATATTTAGAGACCTTTGTAAAGATACCTTGTTGAAGAAATGTCTTCATGGGAAAACCCAAAATTTAAATGAATGTGTGAGTTCTGTCATTTGGAACCGGTTACCAAAAACTGTATTCGTTCAGCTTACGACCCTCAAATTTGGTGTTTATAACGCTGTTTCGTGCTTCAGTGATGGTGTAATTAGAAAACTGGATGTTTTGGAATTATTGGGCATAAAATCTAGTGGAAATACTGCAAAATACTTGGTGCAAATAGATACAGCGAGAATCCGCAAAGTAGATATGGCTAATTTAAAATGCACAAAAGAAGCCAGACAGAAAATGAGAGGGTCCAAGAGAAGAAAAGATCAGTATAATTCAGATGATGCTCAGTATGGTCCAGGAAAATATTAGTGGTAAGTAATTCTCATCAATAACTATACTAGAATTGCAATATTATACGTCAAACGGATTTTTCTCAAAACTACATATTTTTACTTTCAGGTACCATTATTTGATAAGCTAATGGGGTTAGAAACAGAAATTTGGTCAATTTGTACTGAAGATGGTAATAAGTTGTAACAAGTAAATTGAGAACCTCCATACAATCAGAAACGGTTTTGTGGTAATTAATGTACAAAAAAATTTAAATTTTACTAGTGAAAGAATAATTTTTTTCTTCAAAACCATAAGAGGTATTATGTTCATTTTACTTGTACGTTGAGGCATATATGTTATACATATAATCAATAAAAATTTCATTGTTTTATCACTTATAGTTCTTTGGAAAAGAGTACCTATTCAAAGGGTAAAATAGCATTGGCAGAACAGGGATAAAAATTGCCATCCGTCTCCCCTTAAGGAATTAGTATTGGAGAAGTCGGGAATTCTGCTTGCACAGAAAAAACTTACAATGAATTGTGAGACCTAGAACGTACTGTTCCTAGTTCTGAACTATACGGAACTAGATCGCGTCCATACATCAAAGGCTAAAGGAATATACGTTATTCAGAAAATGTATAAAAATTTTATTCCTCTTTGACATATTACAGTCGGTAGAAAGAAAAATCTGAGAAAAATTTCTGAACCTAAAATTCAAAATGGTATCTGGGTGCGCAAAATGTTAGAAGAACTATATTCACTGACTGAGTGGTTCACCTCACTTGCACTTAAGAAGTATGAAATTTTACGACCGTATAGCACGAATTAACGACTTTCGCTTGACCAAAAACATCTACATCATTAGCGGAACCCGACAATTTAAAATACCTTGATTGGTAGACACCGATATTGACATTACGAAAATCGGTACGGGCTCATTGGCGACTACATGCACTACACAGAGGCAGAAAATCAGTACACGTAACTTTATACCCAAAAATCAAATAGGAACGAAACTGAAAATCGAAAACACATTGTCACAAGAAAGAACGCAGGATCAAAGTGGAGGGTTGTGGAAGTTATAGGAAGATAAGAACAAGAAAGCCAGTGTTAGTATAGGTTCCACGTGTTCCTTATGGGCGATAAACCGAATCAGTAGAACGTGGCGTTGTGGGTGATGCTCAGTCTGGAACCGCGTGACCGCTACGGTCGCAGGTTCGAATCCTGCCTCGGGCATGGATATGTGTGATGTCCTTAGGTTAGTTAGGTTTAAGTAGTTGTAAGTTCTAGGGGACTGATGACCACAGATGTTAAGTCCCATAGTGCTCAGAGCCATTTGAACCATTTTTTGTGGGTGATGCGCGCTATTCCAGAGTTTTATTTTTCAGAAAGTTGTTTACGTAATGGTTTTGCGTTACGGAAGAAAGTTCTCCGCCAGATTAAAGCGGAGCTGTAATTCGCTGTCACCTCAGACAACTGCTACGCATTTTATGGACAGTGAGCCGCGCACTTCAAGAGCACGCCGAACAGGCCATGAAATGCCCAAGTCCTACTACTAACACCAAATCGCTTCCATGAACTCATTTTCATGGGACCTAAAACGGAGAGTATATGTACACAGGTCGACAGGAAGTAAAACTGTTTTCGACAACAGTGACATAGCGCCTAAGACCGACACATTACTAACCGCAGCACCACCATTACAGGTAGTTAATATTTTGATATTTTGTATGAGATTCGATTTTAATAGGAGCTTTATGAACAGCTGTAACAACGTAAATATAGCTAAAGAGAGTATATATGGCAAAGCTCCAGTCTACATGTGTATGCCTACAGTATATTTTGGTGAATACGGAGATGTACATGAGAAATTTTGTTTAACGTTCTCTACTCTAACAGTGTTTGAGAACCTTGAAGGGAAAGTAAAACAATAATGTGAATTTATTCTCCGTTGTGAAAGGAACGTATTCTCTAACGTAACGGAAATCACTTCAATTACAACGCTAAAATCCATGAAGGAGACGTAAATGAGAAGCAATCTCAATTGTAAAGGTATCAACAACGATGAAGAGAGAGACGTCTTTGAACAAGATGCTCCGTTAGTTCTGCACAGAACTGTATCACCATTTCATAGAAAGTGAGTTCGGGAGATTTCTCAAAAGCGTTAAAGCTAACGACAAGTGTGGAGCACCGGTACCTGCAATTGTTTGTTAATGTTTCACAAGTTAAGCTCTTCAGTTACACATTTGTTTCTTTGTCTCAATAGTCACTTTCTCAAATAGGTAGTTCTCCCTCGAGCACTTGTAACACGAGAAAGGTCAGTCGTATTTTCTCCGATACTGACAGATGTGTAAAGGGCAGAAGGTGAGGTAGTATTTTCTTAAAAAAGCGTAATGGCGTGGTTACATTACATTCTCGGAATACTTCGATGATAATTACCGTTGTTAGAATTCGTTATCACCTACAAGCATAAAGAACGAGTACGACTGAAACATCCTACATGTAGCACATTCTCATTGCACCATAAAAGTCTGTAAAACACATTTCTATGTCTTCAAGAAACTGGTCAGCTTTTGCCCTACATTGGTACTTCCAATCAGAAAGCCTTGCAACAGGAAGTGAGGAACTTCAGTCAAATAAAACAATGTGTTAACTGACAGCATAATGGCTGCCTAAAATGGAACATAGTGCGCTTTCGGCGTGGTTGGCTTTGGTAAGAATAAACATCCTATCACCTGACTAGGATTTTAAGTCAGTGAACTACAACAGTGAGACGAATGTCAGGATGTTTATTTGATAATTCATTTGCTGATATCTTTTCACACCTTATTTCAGTGGACCCACAGCTTTGTATGACCATGCTGTCGACGAGACGTAAAACACCAAAATTCATTTCAGGGCTCTATGCTTGATGTACCAGATTTGTATGTTCGTGCGATATTATTGAAGCAAGAAAAAGGAATAGATAATGTACCAACACATGCAGCTACAATATCTTGAAGTCGGTCGCTGGCTCTAACCATACCCCACCACACAGATGTGGTTCATCACCATTCAGCTCATTACTCACTCCCTTCATAGGGCACTTGTAAACTATTGACGGACAGTCTAAAGATCAAATGTTTGGATGGATGTCATCATATCTCCCTCCTATTTATCGTGATGCAAAGATTCGTATCGTTATCCACCACCTCAATACGATTAAAGTGTGTCTTTGGGACAAAAGTTTCGTATATTGACGTAATCAGATTTGAAACACTGGGCGGAATGTTAGTAATATGTATAGAAAATGTCTGAAAAAAAGATATTTCTTAAGCCTTCCCTAAAGAAACATTATCATCACCAGATTGCACACATTACAGATATGTTGTGCGGAGGTGCTCAAGACCTGCTTCAAGCGCCTTGAGTTTTTCCTTGGAAAAATCATACATAACAACTTCGCTGTAGTCTACAAATGGAAATATAAGCATTTTAAGACGTTTCTTTTTCAGATTCAATGCAAAGCTTGTTTTTTATTTTGTAAAATGTGGGACAATGCTGGCTCCTCCCCTCGAGTTGCAGTTGTATGTTGCGGCCAGTTTAGGGGCCATTTCCTAAATTCTTTTCTGAAGGAGAGGGGTTGATTTTGGTCACATTTAGAACTTAGGATGGGAGGGGTGCCCAGAATTTCGTACTAGTTGTTATAGCACGACCAACCAGGACTCTTTGACTTTCGGATGTATTGTGTTTCATTAATGTACGTTACAGCCTACTACAACCCATGTTTTCGTTTACAAAGTATTTAAGGACCGTAGATCCTCACAGACACCAAATTTTGTATTTTTGTGCCCATTATGGTAATGTCTGCTGTTTCAGTATAACTGTAGGTCATTAACTGTATTATAGCACCCTTTACATTTCATAAATTAGTTACATATTGTTTTTTAAATCTATAAAGACAATAGGTATTTCTAAATTGTGTTTTTCGCTCAACTGATTTGAAGTAAAAAATTTCATCTGTAGTGGATCGACCTTTCCTGAAACAAAGTTGTCCTTCCTCGAACATTTTCTTTTATTTCATTAACCTGCTGTTTATACTTCTCTAATAAATTTTGTAGAGCAAATAAACATTTACATACTACTACCGTCAATTTTTGAAAAATTCACCATTAGGGTGGAATATTTTTTTTCCTTATTCGTTTGTTAGATGGTAAATCTTATCTGCATGGAGGTCCTCCGATGACGAGACGAGGTTGTCGTCTAGTTCGCTTGACTACATTGTTGTTTCTTCCAATTCCATTAGTACTATCGTATCCATTGAATTATTACTTCTTATAATGTCTTCATCTTATTCAGTCGCAACCTTACCACACGATAACTTCTCATTGTTTTCTCTTTATATGCCATATTGTGAGAGAATCAGTTTGGCTATATGCTACTCCGAAGCAGCGAAGTATTTTAATCCTATACGTGCCATCGTTTATTACCCATGTGCATGATGTTCGATATTACTTGCATATCGGTATCAAGAGTGTTCATGGAATGTCTTTGCTAAATGTTTTCTATCGTTTGTAATATTATTGATTTTGTTGCGTTGATACCTATAAATATTTGACACAGCATTGTTTCTTCCTTTTAATGGCTTTTCCTATGTGTCCTTTCCAAATCCTTAAACTTTCTATTTCCCGTTTTTCCCCTGTGTGGCTACTGGTGCTTTTAGCTACTTAGTTCTTTATATTTTCCCATTATTTATTTATGTCGTCTGCTGTTACAGTAGTCCCTAAACAGTTTAAAGTTAACTCCTGGTGGAGTTGTCATATTCCTTTATGTTACAGCACACAACTTCAATAAACTTCTTCAGTGCCGGTCTTCTGCTTTATTCTGGTTTTCTTCCATAAGCTAGAAATGGACTTTCCACCAAATGTAATTTTCCAAGCTAATATCAAAGATTCTAAAGTCTCCGTTGTTCGTTAATCACATTTTTGTAGTTGTATAATGTATATTAGGAATTTTTTAACCCAAGCTGTCCATGTGAATTATCTTAAAAACACAAGTGTTCGTTACCTTCAGCGATTGCAAAGTACATTAACTGTCAGAATTGTTAACCATTTCTGTATAATATTTTTCTCAAACATACCCAACTTTCCAGCTGTTGGAGAATATCTCCACTCTTGTATTAAACTCTGCCACGGAAGAAACAGTGCCAGAAATTCCTGTGTTCATTAATGCTATCTGTAGTGTAGCATACTGTAGAGATTCTCTGTTTCATTGATCCTTCCAGGGAACAAACCAGCAACTCACAGTTTTCTATTTCTATCGGTTGGTTATCGCTTCACCATTTTATCTTGTTCTCATAATTTTAGATAACATTACTGGAAATAGTGACTTGTCAGTTAACTAAAATTAGTAAAATAGTGTCTCGATCGCACAGTCGTTTATTACAAATATGACCGGTTACAGCTACTAGTAGTAGGCCATCTACAGATAATGCACTGTAAAGATAAAAATTAAAATAGTTGATTCACATAGAGAAGTCAGAAAACATCAAAAAGGATAATACGTTAAAATGATGTATCGTTACCTATCCGGCGGACGATTGGAACAGCGCTACTGACCCCAGTCCCAAAACTGCTACTGTTGGCTGAGTAGCCTCAGTTTAAACAGAGTTGAAGAGGGCGCGTATGAGCCTTACGACAACAATATCAGCCAATGGGAAGTGATTTACGTGTCCTACGTTAAGATTCGAACGTCCAGTTTTAAAAATGTACATAAATTTAACCGTCAACAGCTAAAAAACGGAATTTCAGTACCGTATGGTTATCGTATAGCTTAAAACCAGTTCGCTTAAACATAAATAACAAGCCAGCGTGGAGGCAATAGCATTACGAAGACGCTCTTTCCACAGCAACTGCTATTAAGTCATCGATTATATGTTCGTAATAGCACAAGATACAAAACGTACCTTTGTAGCGATTAAATATACCAGTATTCACTTTAGTGTAACTGGTTAGTTAAAATGTTTCAAAGTAATACCGAAGATTAGAAGCTTCGTGATGTATGAACGTCGTCTCGTGAAATATGTCAGGACGCCTAAGAACGCCGTTTCCATGCAGACATCGTGATTGAAATGGCTGTCGGTTGTCAAAGATGTATTCAATACACGTCGTGTGTTGTCTTGACGACAACGGTCGATACCCACCACCAAAGAAGAAAGATAATGGCTTCACTAACGGAGGTGGCGCCAGTGTGCCGAAATTTTTTAGTGAATAGCAAGACGTTGGTCGATTTTTGTAACAAAATGACCAGTTGATTAACACTAAGCTAAAACCAAAACTGGTTATCAGAAATTTTTTTTCGATAAAGTAAGTCTGTGTATGAAATTGCTCAAGAAACGTACAAATATCTGTAACAAAAATGCAATAAAAAGCTAAAATCATTGTTATCGTGATCGAATTTACCGACTCTGCGACAGCGGTCAGCACAGTTCTTCCAAGCGCCTACTGGGTAACGATATATAATTTTAACATATATTCCATTTAATGCTTTCTAACTTCCCTATGTAAATCGGAACTTTTAATTTTTATCTTTACAGTGCGTGCTCTGAAAATGGCCTATTACTAGGAGCCGAAATCGGCATGTTTTTAATAAATGCCTGTACGATCGAGACTGTTTTTTACTAATTTTATCTTCTACTTTCAGGTCATCTAATGCGCACTACTATATAACGTTAAAATTTCTTTTTTTTTTTTGGACTTATTTATCGTTCCTGTTGTTGTTGATATAACGTTGTTCCAAATTTTATTTCTTTGTTCAGCTTTCCTTCTTTGTTACTCAGATGTGTAATGTTCGAGGTACTTATTTTCATTTTCTGGGATCTTCGAAGCTGTCTCTCCTTCCCTCATTCGCCCATTACTGCATCGGATGCTCCCGAGTTTCTCTCAGGAAATGAAATTAAAGTGTTGAAATTCCTAGCAAATTAAAACTATATGTGCCTGGGAATCGCTATATAGGCACGGTGCAAAACACCGCTTAGTTTGATGCAGAATGGAAGTTTGATTCTGCTAACAGCCACTACACAACGTTTAAGACGTTTCTCGGTGATTTAGTTTTTGTTAGGAGTTCTAGTGCAATACGATACGTACGAGAGCTTCTGCGTGCTTTGAGGATGTACGAGAGAAGTACTGGAAAAAGTGAAGTTTTTAGATAGGAGTACGCGTACTCCTGGGAGTTCAAGTAGGTAAAAGGTTTGCCCGCGACGGAGAATGTTCTCTGTTAAGTTCCTGGATCTGTGCAGAGTCTTAATTTGCTAAGGCGTTTCACCCTGCCGATTTCCTCTGGAATATTAAAGTCCTCTGTAACGAATATGGTGAGACGGTGTTCTTCTGTTCTCGTACCTTGCCTAGTATGTTAGGATTTGCCTCTCTAATTAAATAACTTTCACGTCAACTGCCGAGTTTCATCAAACTCCTTTAAGAGAATTCAAACGAAGGAAATTTTAAAGAAACCCTCTGCCGACGAGTTCTGTAATATTATTGGGATAGAAGAGAGCAAGAGGTGGTCATGAGCATAAATAAATTGTCTTCCAGACAAGATCCTTTTCAGTAAGAACGAATCCTTCAGCTGCATTTATAGGTCTCGCTTTATTTGTTGTCGATTTAGGGACTACATTGCATCGTCTTTAGGCCACATGTTATGGAAGACCGAGTAATCATACGGTATCATGGTGACCACCATAATATACTCGTACCTCGATAGAAGACGCAATGAAATCTGTGTTCGTGATAAATTTATTCCTGCTTATGGTATAAGCAATGCCAGCACGGGTTACAAGCTCTCATTCACACTATATATATATATATATATATCTATATTCCACGGTCTATCTATGGATGGATATGCGAAGGTTAAATAAGAGATTCTTGTCAAGGTAATAGTGTGGTGTACCGCCAGACACCACACTTGCTAGGTGGTAGCCTTTAAATCGGCCGCGGTCCGTTAGTATACGTCGGATCCGCGTGTCGCCACTGTCAGTGATTGCAGACCGAGCGCCACCACACGGCAGGTCTAGAGAGACGTCCTAGCACTCGCCCCAGTTGTACAGCCGACTTTGCTAGCGATGCTACACTGACAAATACGCTCTCATTTGCCGAGACGATAGTTAGCATAGCCTTCAGCTACGTCATTTGCTACGACCTAACAAGGCGACATTACCAGTTTATAGTAAGGTTATAACATGTACCGTCAAGAGCGATGTACACCAATTGTGGATTAAAGTTAAGTATTACAGCAACTGCGTCCGTTTTTCTACCTTCTCATTTCCTTGTAATGTTCCAGACCTCACGCCAATCTGCGTGAGCTTAAGCTCGTGCCTTTCGGCTTCCTCTCGTAGTGACTTGGTTGTCTTGCCAAGTCACAACAAATAGAATGAAATCTGATCCCGCTGACAAACCATAGAGAAGCCAACCGTCTTACTGTTCACGTGACGTCTTCTCTGGCCTTGTTGGTGCACGGGTACAAGCTCATTACACAACCTCAACCGCCACTTGGGAGCACGCTCTGTCGAGTCAGTGTCGTCCGAGAGAGGAAATATGTCTGTGCTCGGTGCTCATTGCAAGTCTGTTTACTGTCAGGTATGTAGTTCCGCTTCCACACGTTGTGCAACCTACTATGCAGTCATTGTGAAGGTCTCAAGGCTCTACTGACCAAGGAATCATGAAGGAAGAAAAAAATCATGTCTCGTAAGGCAATGAGTACGTCACTGAGAGCGCACTTCACAATAATACTCACTACCAAATAGTCTAGTGTGATAAGACTGTGCAGGAATGCTGAATTTCTTTGACAGTATGCAAGCACATAAGTTTCCTATTAACCGTGCTTTTACTGCTGGTTTTAGCAAAGGCTTTGTTTTTCTGGAGTCTCGCTTCCTTACCCTGCCTTTAGTATGACCTTTTGATTAATATATTTAATACTGTACTCATATAATAAAATTCAGTGCATATTATGTACTTATTCACTTATTTTGTCCTACTGGACTACGAAGTATGTGAAAATATAAAGTGATAATAATAATGCAGAGAATAGCATTGGAGACAATGAGGTTATGTTTTTGGGAGACAAAAATCACACATAAACAGAAAAATGTGAAGGCAATATTTGCAAAAACGGGTATGAAAATTCATGATGAGCTGGTAGAAAACCCTACATCGTTATCATAATCATCATCTTCTTCTTCCTCTCGTGGATTAGGCTGCTGCCTTTTCCGAACTCACAAACAAAATCATTCCCATATTTTTCGTGGTCTTTCGATACCTCTTTTCCCACTCGGCATGTAGTTCAGGATCTTCTTGGAAATTCTGTGACCTGGCATTCTCATGAGGTGTTGTCTCCAGGCTTCACGATATTTTTCAGTTTTTTCATTCATGTTGATAATATGTAATTCTATTCTAATATCTTCATTTCTAGACTTCTCTCTTCTTGAAAAAAACCTTCATCTTCATAAGGAAAGTTATGTCTATCGTTAGATTTTTACTTTTTATTTTTATTTTTTATTTTTTGTGGTAACCCTGCTTTTGCTGTCATAAGATAACACTTGAACCGTCATCACATTGTAGAATTTCAAGATGGTTTCTTTTTGTACTTTATGGCCCAATGTTATGCTAATGGTACCACAGACAGCTTGGAATTTGTGTACACTCGAGGTATGAATTTAAGAAAAACCTTAAGTAACAATTTTTTGTGTTTTATTCAGTACACGATGGATTTTGGACCCTGTGGGTCCGTCTTCAGGTGTAATTCGTCTTAATACATGCTTTATTTGTTCTTTTGAATGAGATGAAATGCGTATTCCAAGTAATCCAAGAAAAGCGCTTTTAACGTTTTAGTAACAGCATAAAGTTTTCCCCTCCATCGTTTTCAAGCGGATATTTGCGAATGTGCTTCTTGAATGAAGTGATATGCTTGAAAACGATGGAGGAAAAAACTTACGCTGTTACTAAAACGTTAAAAACGATTTTCTTGGATTATTTGGAATACACATTTTATGTCATTCAAGAGAACAAATAAAGCATGTATTAAGACGAATTACACTTCACGATGGACCCACAGGGTCAGAAATGCATCATGTACTGAATAAAAAACGAAAAATTGTGACTGAAGGCGTTTTTAAATTCATACCTCGAGTATATTGGATAAAGTGACGTTTGAAGCTGCGAAGTATGGATAAAATTAAATTGGAATTTGTGTATATCAATTTCAATACCAGAGTCAAATTTGAAGCTTATAGCGCAGCCTGAATAACAAATTTAAGAGACTTGCTTAAAGCTGAATTACGCAAAACAGTCTTTGATCTGACTGGATAATTTCTTTGGGATGACATTATTTTCATTTTATTATTAGAAATTTCAAAGTTGTATTTCTAGCATATTCCATTCTACTTGTATACTGATCTTTGGAAGTGATCTTCATTCTTGTGAATTACAGGGATGTCATCTGAAAAACAGTGCATTCAGGTTTTCCTCTTTCAATTATGTTAGTTCCTTTATTTACTATACATTTCCTTGTACAAACAATGAAGTCAATGTTAATATGAAACAAACCCTACTTAAATAAATAGATTCAGCATCCGTTATTATGGAAACGTCATATAAGCTTCTGATGTTTAATGCTAGTAGCAGTTTGCAAGCTTCCTGTTTCCACGGATATGTGTATACTGAACACCACGGAAGGTGAGACCAGCTTCTGAATAGGCTGCGTAGAACTGATCCCCTGTTGGATATGTCATAGGCTCTTCAGCTTGGCACACAATATTAATGCTGCACACGGCTCTACCACCTCAAGTCTTTTCCAGGAAACTTTTCAGTGGATTGTCCATCCATCTTCCTATCACCTGACATAGATGGAAGTCTCACACGGACTTCAGTCCGTATAGAAACACGCGTTTTGTCCTCCTTTGAAAGCGAGCTACCGCAGTGCATGACACGAGTGGACTAGAGCCCTTCGCCGGCCGCGGTGGTCGTGCGGTTCTAGGCGCTCCAGTCCGGAGCCGCGCTGCTGCTACGGTCGCAGGTTCGAATCCTGCCTCGGGCATGGATGTGTGTGATGTCCTTAGGTTAGTTAGGTTTAATTAGTTCTAAGTTCTAGGGGACTGATGACCACAGCAGTTGAGTCCCATAGTGCTCAGAGCCATTTGAGCCATTTTTAGAGTCCTTCATTGCGCGTTTGCGTCAACGCCACAGCCACAGCCACTCTCTTCCCCTCCTGTTCCGGGACGTTGCCTACCCATTCCTCCATCAGGTATGCGGTGTGCAGTTGCCACGGTACCTCTCCTCCCCGCCCTCTCTCCCTCCCTCTCTTCGTAGACACCAACATTCGCGGGAGGTCTAATTGCATTCTGCACGCGCGTTTGCTGATACAATCGAACATTATCGAATTCCCCTCCGTTGGCTGGAAAATAGGCGGTGATGACCGGTGGAGACCCTCAGGTTTTACCGGGTCGGTATCCAATATTTCACTATCTGATGGCGCCCGTATCAGGAATGCAATATCGCGGCGCGCGGTCGTATTTCGTGGGGATTTTCCGATTCCCATGCGGGGGCGACTTCTGCATTCCTGCGCCTCGGGCGGCTCTGTCTTCCTCTCGAGCACTGTGGCGGCGACTTGACTCCGGCTGATTGAAGGAGGATAACCACCGGCCGGCGATCGTGTCGCCCCGGGCCTGCAGACGCCGCCGCAGATAGCGTCGCCTGAGACTCGGCCGCTCAGCAGTGCTGTTCCGCCGCCCTTTGAAGTACGCAGTGTTCCGAGCGCGCCATCTGAGAATAATGCTAGCAGCGAGGACATGCCGATGTAGCAACATTAACAGTCAATTTTACAGTGCCACTCGGTGACACTCGGTTTTAATGTTGCACATTAGATTTACTGAACAGCGTCCCGTCTGTGAGAGATTAAAAATGCCGAGCCATAAATTGCACTCAAATTTCCGCAGTCAGAGGACGGTAGTTTGCTAGACGGCCATCTGGTTACACCTCAGTGACAAATTCGTAGCCTCAACCTACCGTGGCCTCTCTCCTACAGTCATAAACTTTATACCGTATTGCTAACTGAGTCTTTCGCTGCTTGGTAGAACATTGCCATGTGATTGTTGTTATTGTTGTTGTTGTTGTTGTTATTGTGGTCTATAGTCCGAAGAATGGTTTGATGCAGCCCTTCATGCTACTCTGTCCTGAGCAAGCGTCTTCATCTCTGAATAACTACTGCCATCTACAGCCTTCTGAATCTGCTTACTGTGTTCATTTCTTGGTTTCCCTCTCTTTTACCCCGAGCACTTCCCGTCAGCATTAAACTCGTAATCCCTTGATGTCTCAGAACGTGTCCTATCAACCGATCCCTTCTTTATTAATTCACGTTGTGCCACAAATTTCTCTTCTGCCCAGTTCTGATCAATACATCCTCATTAGTTATGTGATCTACCCATATAAGCCAGCCGCGGTGGCCGAGCGGTTCTAGGCACTTCAGTCCGGAACGGCGCGATTTCTGCGGTCGCAGGTTCGAATCTTGCGTCAAGCATGGATGTGTGTGATGACCTTAGGTTAGTTAGGTTTAAGTAGTTCTAAGTTCTAGGGGACTGATGACCTCAGATGTTAAGTCCCATAGTTCTCAGAGCCATTTGAATCATTTTTTACCAATCTAAACTTCAACATACTTCTGTAACATCGCATTTCGAATGTTTCTATCCTCTTCTTGTCTAAACCATTTATCGTCATGCTTCACTCCCATACGCAGCTACACTCCTCTACAAATGGTTTTAGAAAAGACTTTCAATCTATATACCCTATTTACAAATTACTCTTCTTCAGAAACGCTTTTTTGCCACTGTCAGTGTACATTTTATAATCTATCTACTACCGCCACTGTCAGTTATTTTGCGCCCAAATGACTAAACTCGTTTACTACTGTAAGTGTCTCTTTCCCTAATCTAATTCCCTTAGCATCAACTGATTCAATTCGACTACATTCAATTATAACAATGTCCGTTCCTTTGAACTGCTCCTTTGGTCTCTAGACAGAATTAAAATGTCATCGGCAAGCCACAAGGTTTTTATTTTTCTCCATGGAATTTAATTTCTACTGCAAATTTTTCTTTTATTTCCTTTGCTGCTTGCACAGTGTACAGATCTAATAACATCGGGGATAGGCTACAACCCTGTCCCACTCCCTTCTCACCATGTCCCTCGACTCATAATTTCCTACTGTTTTCTCTACAAGTTTTAAACATCCCTTTGCTCCCTATATTTTACCGCTGCTACCATCAGATTATCAAAGAGAGTACTGCATTCAACATTGTCAAAAGCTTTCTCTAAGTCTACAAACGGTACAAAAGGAGGTGTACGTTCCTTTAACCTATCTTCTATGAGAAGTCAGTATTCCCTAGCGCGTTGCTACATTTCTCCGGAATCCAAACTGATCGTCCCCCACGTCGGATTTTACCAGTTTTTCGATTCTTCTGGTTGGGTGGTTGGTTTGGAGGAGGGAACCAAACAGCGAGGCCATCGGTCGCATCGGTATAGGCAATGATGGAGAAGGAAGATGGCCGTGCCGGCATTTTCCTCACACGATTTACAGAAATCACGGAGAACCTAAATCACGATATCTGGACGCGAGTTTGAGCCGTCGTCCTCCCGAATGCTATTCCAGTGTGCTAACCAGTGCGCCACGTCTCTCGGTCGATTCTTCTGTAAAGAATTCGTGTTAGTATTATGCACACATGACTTATCAAGCTGATGTTTCGTTAAAATTCACACCTGACATCATATACTTTCCTTGGAAAGAAAATTATTATATTCTTTCCCAAATATGAGGGTATTTCGCCTGTTTCATGCATCTTGCTCACGAGATAGAACAGTTTTGTCATGGCTGGCTGACCCAGGGCTATCAGTAGCTCTAACGCAATGTCGTATATTCCCTTGACTTTTTTTGGACTTAGGACTTGCAGTGCTTTGTCAAATTCTTCTCGCAGTATCATTTCTCCAATCTCACCTTCATCTACGTCCTCTTCCATTTTTATAACACCGTCCTCAAGTACTGTACGTCTCCCTTGTATGACCCTCTATCTACTCCATCCACTTTTCAGTTTTCCTTTCTTTGTTTTTTTTTTCTATTTGAGCTCTTGTTATTTATACAGGCTACTCTGTTTTCTCCAGAGACATCTTTAATTTTTATTTAGGCTGTATCTGACTTTCTTCTAGTGATATATACCTCTAGGTGTTTTCATTTGTCTACTGACGAATTCTGCTTAACCATTTTGCACTCTCTGTCAGTCTCATTTTTTAGACTTTTGTATTCCCTTTGGCCAGCTTCATTTACTACATTTTTATATTTCCTTCTTTCATCAGTTAAATTCAGTATCCTTTGTGTCACCAAAGGATTTATACAACGTTTCGTCTTTTTATCTCTTCGACCATCTGCTCCCTTAACTATTTCATCTCTCAAAGGTACCCATTCTTCTTCTACTGTATTCCTTTCCCCTGATGTTGTTAATCGTTCCTTGATGCTCCCTCTGAAACTCTCAACAAAAAGTCTCAACGACCTCTGGTTCTTTCAGTTTATCCAGGTCAAATCTCCTTCAGTTCCTACCTTTTTGCAATTTCTTCAGTTTGAATCTCCAGTTCATAACCAATCAATTGTGATCAGAGTCCATATCTGCACTGGAAATGTGTTATAATTTAAAATCTGATCCAGAAATATTTATCTTACCATTACACACACAATCTGAAACCTTGCGGTGTCTCCATCTCTTCAACATGTACGGAGCCAGTTGGCATATAAGTTTGTACTACTATGGTAGGCTGTGGTCTTCGTGTCTATCTTGGCTACGATAATGCATTCATTATGCTATTCATAGTAGGTTATTCGGATTATTATTTCCTTATTCAGTATTAAACCTACACCTGCATTACCCATATTTGATTTTGTATGTATAGCCCCGTATTCACATGAATAGGAGTTCTGTCCCTCCTGTCACCGAACGTCACTAATTCCCACTATATCAAACTTAAACATATCCATTTTCATTTTTAAGTTTTCTAACCTATCTGCCTGATTAAAGGACCTGACATTCCACACTCCGATCCGTAGAACGCCACTTTCGTTTCTCCTGATACCGGCATCGTCCCTAGTATCCAGCCCGTAGATTCGAACGGGGCACTGTTTTAACTGCGGAATATTTTACCCAAGAGGATGCCATCATCATTTAACCATAGAGTAAAGCTGCATCCCTTCGGGAAAAATTACGTCTGTAGTTTCCTCTTCCTTTCAGCCGTTCGCAGTACCAGCACAGTAAGGCCGTTTGGCTGATGTTACAAGGCAGATCAATCAATCATCGGTCTGTTGCCCTCGCAACTACAGATAAGGCTGCTGCCCCTCTTCATTCCAGAACCACAAGTTTATCTGGCCTCTCAATATATAAACCACCGTTGTGTTGCACGTACGGTACGGCTATCTGTATCGCTGAGGCACGCAAGCCTCCCCTCCAACGGCGAGGCCCAATTTTCATGATAAACTAAGAAAATACTTAGTGCGTGTTCCATTTCTATCTGCCTTTTAACGTTTACAGTAACTGTAGTTTTGTCACCGCGAAGGTTATTTTCTTCCTTACAATAAGGTTTGCATTTCTGTAACAGAGCCGCATACGGCTTGCTTTTCTGTGTGAAACGCTGTTTTCCACGCAAACGTATCTCTTTTCTCTAGAGACCTATGACAGTTATCGAATAAAAGAGGGGCAATGTCTGTCGTATATCGAACATGCACATTAAATAGACTCCGTTAGTGACTTTGCTTCTGTCCAGCTACGTTAACTTAACTTTTTAAAACGCGTCACTTCATTCAGTCTCTGTTTTCTGCACTGTCTCTTCCTTACGACGATATAATAGGAAAATTCAGGAGAAATTGTTAACACTTAGGAAGATTGTAGTATCACCAGCGCCGGAGAAAGACGATCAGCATCGATCCTCAAACTGATTTATTAAGCATTGGTATACGAAGTGAATAGCTTACGTAAATATGTCTCTCGCAGAAGCTACATTCACAGTGATACAATAAAGAGTTAACTTTAAGTGTTTACGGACAAGTGAAATAAATTTATACGTATTTTTGGAACAGTATAATGGAATAAATTCAAAGATAACCGTTGGCGTCACGTATTTTGTGTGCAAGGTGCCTGGTGACGGAAATCTACTGAAACACATATAGCCTGACATCATATTTTTTTGTTTGACCATCCCACCAGCCCCAAAATCCCACACACTATCGATACCCCATAGGCAGAAAACGCACAAAAAGCGAAAGTCATAAATTGGGGAAATGTAGCAGAAAAATTAAGTGGATGGAGTTAATTTAAATACAAAACTTATTAAGTCAGGTGATGAATGGAAGACATAAATGACTGGCAATGGCATTGTTAGTAAAAGTATTTGATAGACTAGCTTACTGGAAAAAAGGTGAACGGAAAGGTAGTGACATTATTCATTTAAAATCGTCTACTTAGAGAGAAAGACAAAAAAGTTAAAAAGTAGTCCACAGAATCTTGTTGTACATCATGTTGAAATATAGCTAATGAAAGGTATTACAACAGTGTGAAGAAGATGTTGAAAAACCCATTCACACCAAACTGTCTCTGAGACAGGCTCAATTGCGTTTATTTAGAATGACGATGCAGAGAGCATTACAGGGTAAGAAACAGCGATAAAGACAAATATTGATCATGTGTCATACAGTAGTAGGAGGTGTGGCCGTAGACACACAGGAATGAAGCTATAAGTATAAGACTGAAATAAATTAATGACAGTATCAAGCCTATAGGAAGAGTAACAAGACAAAGGGCACCCCCGGCATTTAAGTAAAGAGTGAGAATTCACAAAATTTTAGAAATCCATGGAAGTTTCCAAGGAAAGGCCCGTTCTGTTGCCGGTAGATAGTTATAGTTCTTTTCAAAATATATTGTAAAACTCTTCTGCAAACAGATGAGGGGCTACAGGACAATAGTTCTGGGGTTCAGTTTTGCTACATTTTTTGCCAGATGTGAAATTTAAACATTGTTGTCAGAAGCAATCTGAAAAGCTTGTAAGTGTCTTGGAGGGTAGGTTGTGCTGAGAAATAATTGTTGAGAAAAAAATCAATGCGTTTCCCTATTTACGATTAATTAGCGTTGAAGTTAGCTAATCAGGTCGCTGTGCGCGCAAATTCAAGCATGACATGCTCTATAATGTGGTAATGCACATGCCTCTGTGAGTCGGTGCGTTACCACTTGTTGAAATGCTCAATACCAGCTGAAATGTGCCATTCTTTCGGAAGTGATCAATTGAAGCTAGGTGAGTAAAAGCTACGTCTGTTCGGTTTGAGGACACGAAACGATGAACACGTTTGGTCACACTCTGTGTGGTAGATTGCTTGAATTTGCGCGTGCAACGACCTGATTTGTTAACTTCAAAGCTAATTAAATCGGAAACGTCGCAACGTATCGAATATTTTTCTAAATAGTTATTTGTCGGCATAGCCTACCCTTACAAGTTTTTCAGACTAATTCTGAGCATACTGTATATTTTTCGATTGCACAGTTCCACTTTTCTTGGTTGTGACTAAAGCGTATGATAAAGAAATAAATAACCTCAATTTACAACTGGATCCATACAAATAATTTAATTATAATTTTAGAATACTTTATCAAAAGAGTAATACCTTAGTACTTTTGTTCATGCAGTCAGCAAAAGAATATTTTTGAAATCGAGATTACAATTTCAGTATTCCAATCAACATTACTAATATTACAATTGCTGTATTGGCTTCTACTGTCTTAAAAATTCCTTATTAAATTCTGAACTCAGTCTTACGCAGTACATTCGTTAAGTCCTATAAGTCATAGAATGGCTTTCTCATTTTAACTTCTTATCACGAATCAGCGGCGAGTAAAGAGACTCTTCCAATAAATGGAGGACAAGGAGTGGAAGACAGATTTTACTGTAGCGAAGATTGAGAAAAATCAACAAGGATTATTGCAGTGTCCAAATCCACATGCTTGAGCTAAAAATCCTGATGGATATCTGTGAAGAAAATAGCTAATGTTTCAAACCATACTGTACAGTGCTGGTTCAGGCACAAGTGGTTCAGAGCACATCTTTCAGGCACATGAGGCTCCACAGCAGGCGATCCTTTCGTGCACACATGACGTCACCCCCAAGCCACCAGCCCGTAATATACGGCAATTGCATGTTCTTCGCGTAAACATATAACGCCAAACATCTCAAGAAACCTTTCAAGGAACTGTAGGACCCACGCTAGGGAAAACTGCTGCTGTACTTTGCTTCAAAGTTGGACCACCACAACATTAAGCAGGCAGCCATAATGTTTTGGCTCATCATTGTATATACAGGATGTCCCAGAAATGTTGTGACAAACTTCGAGAGGTTGTAGAGAGTGTCTTGAGGAACAAATCTAGGATAGGAGCCTGTATCCAGAAAGGTCATCCAACAACACTACAGTGTGTCTGAGTTATAAACAGAGGCGCCTGTAGCTAGGCCACCCCTTCAAAGCAATCGTGACTTTGTGCACTGATGTACCATAGGCAGAACGTCTCGCCATGTTGTTTGATACCGACCAATTGCCATGATAGCCAGTGTAGAAGGAGGGGCTAGCTGCTGCATAGACAGGTCTTGTCACATATGATTGTGATGCTCTGTTGCCTTGGTGGATGACGGTTTCCGACATGGGATTCCACCTGCTGATTATTTTTCTCCTGCATACTGAAAAAAAACATTTGTGATTTTAGAGCGATCCATGTGAAAACAAACTGCGAGTGGAAATATGTATCAGAAACCATCATCCAACGACGTAATAGAGCATCGCGTTCATAGAGACATAGCCTTCTCCACTGGCGATCGTGGCAACCACTCGCGATCGCTGAATAACAAACTACTTTGTGAGACGTTCCGCCTACGGTCGCGTTAAAAGTCACGTTTGCTACCAATTTGATGGAGTAGTGGCTGGAGACTGTGCCCACAACTTCGAGGCTCTGTAGCGACATTGTTCGTCAAGACACGCTCCATGACTGCTCGAAGTCTGTCGCAACATTTTTGTGATAACCTGTACAAGCATAATTACAGTACTATCACTTTTAAGTCATGAATAAAAATGAAGAGTGGAAAAGTGATAATATAAAGAGCAGCTAAATGTAAACGGAACAGCCACCACAACGAAACCATGGAATGGTTCCATTCAAAGCAATCACCACAGGTGTTAAGACATTTATCCCACCGGGATACGAGGCGGTCATCTCCCGTTGCGTAGAAAACGATCGTGCAGTGACGTATCCACAATCGCATTCAGTCTTGTACTTCTTCATCCGACTGAAATCAACAAACTCGAATGCCTTTCTTCAGGTCCCCAGAGATGTAAATATCACATGGTGAAACACCCGAGCTGTACGGAGGACGTTGCAGAGCAGAGCGTCCCAACCAACTCGCTGAAGTGTAGCCTTCGGCAGACTGGCAGTGTGTGTGTGTGGGTGGGGGGGGGGGGGGGCGTTGAGCAACAGGAGGATCAGGATCCGTGCGACAGCATACCTGGACGTTTCGACTTTAGGGTGCGTCACATTCTCTGTAAAGTGCCTTCTTAGCGGTGCTCATTGATTTTGGTTCTATGCTCGAGGAACTCCACAAGCAGAGGATACATGAGGTCGATGAAGCAGGTCGTCTTGTCCTTAGTGAAACTTGTGTGAACAGTTTCGGATTTCTTTTTGGAGAATATGTGGGATGATTCCACTGTTGGCATTTCCGTTGGCCCTCGGGCTGTCGGAACGTTGTCGGACGGAATCACCCTGTTGTACCATAACGCCCGTCCCTACACTGCAAATCGAAGGCTAAGCTTCAGCGATTTGGTTGGGAAACACTGCAATATCCCCCGTACAGCCGGTATCTTTCACCATGGGATTTTCACGTCTTTGGCGACCTGAAGAAAGACATGCATAGTCGTCAGTTCCAGTCCAACGAGGAAGTGCAAGAGTGGGTGTGGTTGTGGATCCTTCTGCGGCCGATCGCGTTCTGCGATACAGGAACTGGTCACCTTGTCTCCCAGTGCATAAATACATTAGGGCTTGTGGTGATTATTTTTGAATTTAACCATTCAAAGGTCCCGCTGTGGTTGGTGTTCGGTTTTCATTGGAGCACCCCTCATATACACTCAGTTCCACAAGAAAATGTACGCCGTTATCTGTATGATAAAAGACACTATTATAAATACATGTTTACAGGAACACACATGTTATTACTAATTGAACAAAAACCTAATAGTCAATACAATTGCTGCCATTATCGATTATAGCTTGGCATCTTAGTCCTCTCTCCCTTAAACCGTCCACGTCCCCAACGTCTAAATATCGTTGGACCCACTTCGCAACGAATGCCTTTAACTTTCTCGGAATTTTATCACCAGCTCAATATGAAAGCTTTGGTACCTTTGGATGATTACAAGAAACACTGCCTCATGACGCTTCAGTTATTTTGCATTCATTTTAAACTGCAACCGACAAAACAAACCATTCAACTCTGACACTGTTTATCTATGCACTATGCAAAAGTGAACTGATTACAGATTCGAGACCACTACCAGAGATGTCGCTCCGGACGTTACATTTAAAATTATTGTGTACACTTTCTTGTGGAACTGACTGTATAACCACGTTTCTTGTGACTTAAGGTTTTTGAGATTGCTTTTGACTGACATTTATCGGGATTTAAACTAAAAGCCATGAGAAACAGCACATAACTTCAACATATGTTAACATACATACATGCTACATCTTGCACTACACGTCATAGGAATAGTCAGTAATTTAGAATTGAAAGAGGAGTTAGATAAACAGATAGCACATCACTACAACTATTCTCACCTCAACAGTCGAAGAGGAAACTTTCAGGCACTTAAACTGGGAAAACGAAGGAAGTAAAACCATGCTAATGGAACTGAAATGCTAGGGAGCGAGGCTCCAGGAATAGTTAAGTGCTGAACAAAATTTAAAAAACTTTCAACAACTGTCAAAAAAAGTCGTATGGGGCTTTATAACAGCCATTACAAAGACGTCAATAAATAAAAATATGACAATTAAAACATTTAAAAAACTTTAAAGCTTACGTACATGGTGTCCAGGTATTATTACCAGCGAAAGAATCAATGTTCACAAGTTTTCGAACAATAACTCACAAAAGAACTGGACACAAATGTTTCTGGTTAAAAACGGTGCTTTTACACAAAGCTACCAGCTTGAGCTAACTGAGACATCGCTCGGCCCCTTAATATCTACAACACACAGAGAGTAAATAATAAAACGACATAACCAGGAATTGAACGCCAAAAGATCTTACAAAGCCTTTACAACTTTAACAAAACAATATGTCTTTCCATACATCGGCACAGTAATACCGAATGTAAAAAAGACTACGGTATCTATTTTAAAGGAATAAACAATGCAGACAGTTGCCAATTTTAACAAACGTGCCGTTAAACGAAAGCAAAAAATTTAAAAAAACTTAATTTCTTGCAAATGAATTAATACAAAACTTAGGTTGTTTTGAAAATAAGCCTTACGCAGATGCAATTAGTTTATTTTTTTTATATTTACCCAGACATCCTTCCATACCCGTGTGTTATCTTCTGTGGGTCAAATTTTTATTTCTTTAAAGTACAATATCAAATTTATAATGATTTAACTATCGTAAGCCTAAAAATTACAGTATGTGCATTTTGCTTTGTTTTGTTTAGACGCTCACCTTAAAATTAAATTGTCAAATGAACTGCATTATTATACATCGGTTTTTGTGCCCCTTTTCGTCGTTCTTTTGACAGCATGTCATCTGAACACTATCCATGAAGAAAATTATTGCCTATTTGTGAAGAACTGTTTCGTGAGTAGAGATACAGGGACGCACATAATCTCTAACCACGAAACACTTCTTCACAAATAGGCAATAATTTTCTTCATGGCTACTTTGCAAATGACCTGCTGTCAAAAAGACGACGAGAAAGGTCACAAAAACCGATGTATAATAATGCAGTTCATTTAGAGATGTAATTTTAAAGTGAGCGTCTAAAAAAAAAATTAAATTGCACATATCGTAATTCTGAAGCCTACTATAGTTAAATTATTATAAATTTGTTATTGTACACCCATTTGCAGAAGAAGTGGTTGGTGAATATCAGGGGGAATCAGAAAGGGCCGCTCAGCTGTCGACAACATCTTTGAGCTATGACAACTCACGGAAAAGTTGTGGGAGTATGGCGAAGAACTTCGTGTGCTCTACATAGATTTTAAGAAGGCGTATGACTCCATCCACCGGGAGAGGCTGAGGAACTGCCTAACGGTGTTTGGAATACCTAAGAAACTCGTCATCCTAGTCGGAATTTGTCTCACTGATTCTAAAGGTAAAGTGAAGCTCAGGAACGAGCTTTAACAGAAACACAGGGTTGAGACAAGGAGATGGTGTGTCACTGATATTGTTCAACCTGACACTAGAAAAGATAAAGAGATAAGTCTCTCGTAAAGTCTTAGAGAGTATAGAGGTAGAGGGTGAGAATATCACAAATCTCGCGCTTGCTGATGATGTGGTCCTGTTGTCCAGTTCTAAGGAGGAACTAATGCGGATGGGTGAGAACGTAGAGGCTGAAGTAAGCAAAATTGGACTCCTTGTGAATGAATCAAAGACGGAATATCTGGTGATGAGGAGGACTCATGCTTATACAAGAGACCCACTCCAGCTTTTGATAGTCGGAAACCGATCTTACAAAAGGGTTCGTGAATTTAAATATCGAGGGGTAATCTTTACAGAAGACGCAGCATGTGAAGTAGAAATCAAAGCATGGATCCAAGCCGCCATCCGATCATACTTTGGTCTCAGTCAACTTCTTGCATCGCGTGGTCTCTCGAGGAATTTCAAACTCCAACTGTATAAAACAATAATTCAACCCGTAATACTGTATGGTTGTGAAACTTGGAGTGTCCGGAAAAGAGACTTGAACAACTTTAAATGCGAACATTTTTAGGTTAGGCTTTACCGTGACTGTTACTGACATTAAATGAAACAACAAGTTCACTGTTACCAGTCACCGTTTTATTTATTTCCACGACGCGTTTCGAAGTCGTAACACAACACAACACACACACAAATGTAATACTTACTAATGTAAATCCACCCGATGATGGAGGTTTAAACCTTCGAAACGCGTCGTGGAAATAAATAAAACGGTGACTAGTAACAGTGAACTTGTTGTTTCATTTAAAGACTTGAACAATCTTCTTGTTTTTGTGCGGGATGTCTTAAGGATGATCTTTGGCCCGGTACAAGATGAGATCACTGGAGAATGGAGGAGCAGACATAATTGTGAACTAGATGAAGTGTACAATAGACCAAACATTGTAGGACTGGTGAGAACCAAGCGCCTTGTATAAACAGAACATGTCATTCGGATGGACAAATGCCGATTCCCTTTGAAAGCTATGGATTATACTCCCTATGGAAGACGCTCACTAGAAAGACCAAAGAAGAGATGGAGGGATGGAATCCATGAAGACTTGGAATAGGGAATGATTAGTGCCAGAAGGCACAAAACAGAACCCAGTGGAGGAGTAACCTTGTAGCAACGAGCGATCCTCTGGGCCTGATCGCGTAAAGTAAAGTAAAGTAACGTAAGTAAGTATTGTACATTACAGAAGAAAAAATTTGACCCACAGAAGATGACACATAGGTGTCGAAACATGCCTCGATTAAATTTAAAAAAAAAAAATAAACTAATTGTGTTTGCATAGGGCTGATTTTCAAAACAACCCAATTTTGAAATCGCAAACACCGGAAACATCAGGAGGAGCTTCAAACCGTAGTAAAATTAGAATCAATACAAGCGTGTGACACGCACGAAACATTGAACATTAAAATACAATTTCTGTCTGCCTTCTGCAAGTAGGCTTCAAATATATGGGGCTTGTACCATTAAACACGGAATGCTGAATCAGAAAGAGGTATAAGACAACTGTAATTGTCACTCTCCAAAACCAACTGACATTATACACGAGAACTCAAAATGACTTTCGCTCAATCAACAAGGGATTTCGTGAACGGCAACAGCCCTGTATTTGCACGTAAGGAGTGTGCTCACCGTTTTTCTGCTACGCCTGTTTTTGACGGTGAGTAAATACCGACAGCGCACTACCCACAATAAAGGCGGCAAAAATGAGAAACGTGCCGACTGCGAAGATACAAACCCGTGACCATGAAGGCAGAGGGAAGCAATAAATCTTTACCTGTCGGGTGCACACTTTTTCCTTTGTACGCCAAATCTTCGGCTGTAAGTGAATACCTGCACCACGCCATCCACAACCAAAGCAGTCAAAATGAGAAACGTGCTGACTCCGAAGGCGCAAACCTGCGACTGGGAAAACGGTAGTTCTGTAACCGTCGCATGAGTTCCGTTCACACAGACACCTATAACACGATGAATAGGACCTTCATCCTCGTTAAGCGACTCCAGCGACAAAGACAGGGACCAGTGAGCAGCGCGCATTCGCATAGGTGAGCTCAGCTAGTGACCCCACGCCCTCTCGTAAAATTCAGGCGTACCCATCGATTCCAACTACCAAGCAGAGAAATTTCATGAGTGGCATAAATGTACACGGTTCAGGAATATACCTGAACCATGTTCATTTTCCTGACAACTTCGTGAACTACTTGCCACTAGTCCAAATTAACATCAACAACGAATGAAGAATTTGGTGAAGCAAGTTTGAAAATTCGTCAGAAAATGAGTTTTAATTAATGTGACATGAAGAACCGAAAATAATATAGTAGGTTGTTAATTAAAAGGAAGTCATGCAAGTAGTTGCTGAGTCTCTGTATTTCGGGCAGGTGAAGCTAGTGCCTGGATGGAAATACAGAGTGGACTCCCTTTAAGTACAATTGGTACTCTAAAGACGATTTTCTAAATTAAGTTCCACCATCAGTTTCAGCTGGTTACAGTAAATACACTGTTCAGAAAAGACATGAAGATAACGCATACTTCGAAAATATCAGGATGCAAAAGAAAATACTGACAGAACATATCGTGGTAAAACTGGATTCTACGATGTATTCGTAAGTAGTTACAGGCAAGTATCACAAAGAATGATTCTGTAGGTAGAGGCGAAGCCGTCAGGAATTATCGGTGTACACAGAAGTGGAACAGAGGTGTGATACGGTATTAAAATACTCAGAGATGATGGTGTGTTTTTGAAGATGTTCGAGGCTGTAGGTACTGCGATAATGGATATCACTGTAGGCAATTTAGTTGACGACGAATACATTTAAAGGGTATAAACAGATGCTGGATGGCAAAATATGAGTGTGAGAAAGGTAACTGCTAAATCACAGTATCACAAAAAGTATTTCATTTGACTGAAACAAAGAGCTACAGATGTTCAGGAAAAGAAAGGCCGACAACAATATATGTTATTTAGAAATAAAGTTAATAGAAAGCACGAGGTTACTAAACGAAATGTCTTCAAGAAAAATGCGAAAAACAGACAAATTAATGAACTAAGGTCACAATTAAGTAACGTTGAAAAGTAGGCTGAAGTTTAATGAGTATTCAGTAAGAATTCAGATCACTGTGAGGAAACAGGATGTTAGGTGTTGAAGGATGAAGTTGTGATGTTGGAGGACTACAGCAGTGTGTCGATAGAAATTAAACAAATAGGACGTGCGATGAAGCAAATCTGAAATGGTCGTTGGAAGGAAAGATCTAGCATACTGTTATCTTAATTACCTTTCGGTGAATTTAAGGTAGAGGCATCAATATTAAGGGTGCGAAAGCGCATCATACTACACAATGAAGAGAGAGCGCTTCGGTTGAAAAAACACATCAAAGGCCTCTACGAAAAGGAGGAAATGTAATATCAGAAAGAATGGTGTCCATTTTGGGGACGTAGGGAATCCAGTATATTAGAGAATTTGTAGAGCTTCGGAAGACTTGGACTCAAAAGGATAAGTAATATTTCTCTGATATTTCCAAAAAAACATTGGAAGCGGGGAGAAAAGTGGAAAACTGTTCCAGGTAGAGCCAGGAATTGATGAGATGTTTACATATCATTAGACTTTTTTTAGAATATCACGTTCACAATGTCGAAACTATCACTGATAATAAAAATGTGAGAGCTACTGCATAATTAACCTGACAGTTTATTGTACCCTTGTTTTTCAACAGTATAATATACTTCAGAATGTCCAGAAAGAGTTAAGAGTCTATCAGATGATGATCAGTTTGGGAATTTTTCCCTTTACGTTTGACGGATGAACGAAGGTACTACAAATTTCACGACAATTTTGTAGAAACTGCTGACGTAAGAAAATCGTACGACGACATAAACTGGTGCAAGATGATGAAAGCCGCGTAACTTCAAAAAACGATTCGTCCAGTATACGAATTTTTGTCCAATAAAGATTTGATTAAAGGTGCACCGTTGCCAATACGCAAAATGATATAGCTTCAACGTGTGCATTTGGAAACTGTTACTGAAACATAGAAATTGTGGGGCAAAAACTGTTCAAACAGCAGCACATATAGCTGCATATAGCTGCAGGTATATTCGACGAATGTTATTCTGAAGGCCACGAACGTGTTAAAAACATCATAGGGACGAGCAGCAGAAACTTCGAAGCCCGGCGGCGCAAGAAATGTCTCATTTAGTTAAAAGAGCCCGAATTGAAAAAAATACAGTACCAAATTCAGAACCAGAGGCTGTCTGAGGAAGAGAAAGGATGCCTCTACGGTCCTGAGATCGCAAATTAATCGTAAGTTTTGCAAAAATGTTTTTTTCTCACTCCAAATTTTAAACATACTTCTGTCGAAAAAACATTTTCCAGTGTGCGAAGCGCTCCAGAGCCTCAACAGATTAACCGATTAATTTGATTTTTTAAAATAAAACATAATTTAGTGGACCCTACCGAGAGTTTTTTGTATTCGAATGTCAAATATATTTTTAAACGTTTGAACTTAGGAAAACATGCTATGAAATTGGCATGTTTTTACATAGATGCCATTTTTTAGGTACTTTTCAAAACCCCATGTTGATGACCACACCAAATTAATTCAAATTTAGTTTTTTTTTCTTTTTTAGAAGTAGCCACGATCCTGTAGAATGCATCGCGCAGATTTGGAATAGCCGCTGGGCGCATACTTTATCAAGGTCTGCAATCATCATTTTCAATCTGTTGTGAGAGAACGTTTTATGCAAGAATATGTCTGTAAAAAGTGGTAAAACCCAATTATAATAAAAAAGTCTTCGTATGAAAAAAATTCAGAACTTCAACCATTTTTGGTGCCTCTCGACCAGAAATCTTACGGTAAGTGTCGTTATGATGATTTGAAAACACCTTAGCTGATATCCATCTCTGTCCTATCCGACTGCAATCCTCTATGGCGACAGGACGCAAATCTCATCTCCCTTGGTTCAGAAACATAGTCGCCTTTATATTGTCATATCTTCGCAGCCAACCACCTGCAGCTAATCACAGCGTTCACAAATCATTCCTCCTGGAAAGCTCCCAGAGAACTATTTTTATTGCTACGGTATATTAATAATTTTTACTTCTACAGTTTATAGACCACTACTATAAAGAGGGACACAACATACGCCAGCTTCCCTCATGCCTAATGCGATTCTTCTCAAATGGATAAAGTTGTTCAACAGGAGTACACACTCGTCGGTGGGGAGTGGTAGTACTCTAAATTACTGTTGCACACACTCCTCACCTCTAAACTCAGCTCAGTGACTGCCTACAGAGTCAATACAGAGACAGACCTCCTGAGCGACATCAGATCGCCGATGAGAGTGGCAATGTATCCCTTAATACTACAACCCCTCAGTATGCACCTATTACAACTTAATGCCACTGAACACAGTCGTTGATAGTGTTGCGGCAATGTGTAAGAGTGCTCTCTCCTAAGAGAGAGTTGTCATTGTCAATAATTTTTACAAATCAAGCATGAAACACGTAAATTCGACTAAATATTCAAAACACGTTGATCTTCTCGTGAAACAAACTACCGCTCAGAATAAAAAACTTAGAAGAGGTCAACAAACTTGAAAAATAATAACATAGTCGTCTATAGAATATGAAAGAAAATTTACAAGCCAGTTATTTTGGGAGACTTCTTTTCCTAACAAGAACACCTTCAATTATAGTACACATGTAGCCGAAATGTGTTCTGGTACCGATACAGCAGTGTTCCTGCGGCTGTTTTTGTCGTTGTTTCACTTAGTTTCAAGTGCAAAGGAAGAAGTTTATTTTTATCCCAGTGAACTGTACTTTTTGCACAAATTAGAACATACCCCAAGCAGTCAGTACACTTTTACCACTGAGGAGTTTACTGTCAAGTACTTTTCGTAATACATATGTAAATAAAGAGTAGGGATATTATTGTTCAGTACTTTTCGTCATCGTCATACACTTTTCGTGATACATAATATAAGTAAAGAGTATGACGTTATCAGAAAAAGAGAGTAGCAACAGTTTACGAAAATTGCAATAAATGCACCAACCAAAGATACGACTAGCTGCTGCTTTAATTCATCTGTAGGAATGGCCACCGCAGTTGCGACGATACTCCGCACATACAATCTCTTTACGATTTCAGAAGAGTGTTATTCTAGTATAGCTTTTTGTACGTAACAAAACATTACATTACTTATATGGTCCCAAAATGAATAAACAAATGAATTAATTCAAACTCAAGAAGTAGGTAAAATCGAATAAGATGAACCAAGCTATAACTTATTCACTGGTGCCCAACCAGTAAATACTCGTACGTTTACATTTTTAATGTTAATGAGGCACATACAGTGATAGTGTATTTGGAGAAGGCATTTCTGGAATGACAAGACTTCGGTATCATAAAATTATTTTCATACTTGGAAACAATAACGTACTGAAAACAGCAACCAGTCAGACTATTTCTAAAGATCATTAAGTCATGGCAACGAATACATCAAATGTGACGACCCACTACTTTCATACTAGATTGGTATAAATTGTAAACTCCTAGTATAAAACATTCCCTATATGGTGACGTTTATTAACATGATAATGCTGTCAGCTGAAAACATCCTTCAACGGGAGAAGTCAGCCTATTCTTACTTCTCAATACTCGATATGACCACGAAACTAGGCATGTGCATTTCATAAATAGGTCCTGGAGAAGACCGAATTAACGTTCCCCTGCAGGTATCGCATTAACTTCTTAACAAATGCTACCATGGACAGGTTTGCTTTGCTGCGTCAGGTGATCGTACAGCTGTAACTATACTGAGAGCTTAGGTTAAGTCGAACTTCCGGATTCACCATGTCGCAGCAGAATACTCGCTTGTTTCACTAGGGACCGTTACCCAGGAATATACTCTCCCTGTGAGCGATTAGCAGGTTTCCCCCATGGGCGTTTAACGCAAGAATGATAATGAATTACCCCGTTAGCGCTCAATTTATTTTGTATTTTTGGAAAATTGTGTCCTGGCGACCCATTTATGAACATACGAAGAAATTTTGTACACTCGTTGTCTAAATGTGAAATTTTTGGCCGTCCTCATTTGAGGACGCTGGGCGCTTGGCAGTTGGTTTGTCATTAAACTGCTTACTGGGAAAAATGACAAGGGATAGAGAAATTGGTAATAATAAACTCAAAATAACATACCAAAACTGTTATGAATTTTACACTAAGTAAAATTTACAAAAGTTTTATTCTAAAAATTCTCTAAAACTGAAATTTCGTTAAGGCCTGATGTGATATTTGGCAAAGCATTCCATACAAAGCGTAACATTACACTTCCCACAATATGTTCTCGGCTTTCCTTTGGAGCTCCCATTCCGGAATCGTCTTTGCTTTCTACGCTTTTGAATGACGTGCAGCTTCTGGTCATTCCGTAAATCTCGTACATTCCTCCTGGAATGTGAGTTTTGTTGGTCTTCTCTTAGCTGACCTCATTTCAGAGCTTCAGATATGTTCTTCCAACCTGTTTTCTGAATCTTTCACCGAAAGAGAAGTTCTTTCATTGCATCTCTTGAAAGGCAGGTATATATTCACTACAGTCATATTTACCATCTTCATAAAAACGAAGCAGTGCCACTTTTTACCATACACTGCTATGGTATGTTTCACTGTTAGCCAGTCATGAAGATCGACGCTTCCCATGCAATCCTTGTATATATTCAGTGCAAGTGGTTGTGGAACACTGACCTTTTCTTTTTTGAATGAATTACAACGTTTGACTTTGACGGTAGGAAGCGCAGTGTCGAAATTAGTTGCTAGTGTAACCCTCTTATAATTCCATTTTATGAACAAAACGTCTGTCTCTCCGTCGTATTTGAACTCAAAATAGCCCCTTTCTTTCCTTTTCATAACATTATGTGATGACAGATTGCACTTCTTCATTCTACGTTCTCTTATAGTTCCACTTCCGTTAAATCCCAGTTATTTCATCCGGACGAGCAGGTCGTGACTAGTAAAGTAATTGTCAAACTGTACTTTGTAACTGTTCGGCTCGCAAATAATGAATAACATTTTAAAACTACTTTGGAAGCCAGTGGTAGATCTGCATTGTCATCATTCTGGTTCTTCTCGCAATAGAGCAAGAAACTGTAACAGGAACTGTAACTTTATATCCAAAGCGTATGGGCTTCAGTTTGGTAAACTGCTTTGCACGGTGATGTCCACAGTATCTATCAATTTCATCAGCTGCTAGATTTTCCTGAAAGACTCCCGATTTTTGATAATTTTTACCAGAGTTTTCAGTTTGCTCTACAATCATACTTGCAACTGCTCGGGAGTGAGACCATACAACTTTTCTTTCAGTTCATCTGGCAGAGCACAAGCTTTCCTCCCTAAGTCAGGAAAGGAATATTTGGGAACCTGATGGCACCGATTAACTTCCTATTTGCGGGATCTTTTAGTAGAAACTGAGGAATGTCTTCGTTGTTTCTCTCATGTAAAATTTCAATAGTGCCTGCAATATTGCGTACATACGTATTTCCTAACAAGTGATCTTCTTTCTCATCCTCATCGTTCTGCTCATCTACATCTGGAGGCAGAGCTACTGTGGCTGTTTCTATTTCTTCAGAAAATAAATATTCTCCTGCCTTTTCAACAGTTTTAAAAGCGTGGCGAACCACGGCAAAGACATTTGAAAAGATCGAAGAACACGACATGGAAACGCCTTACGTCCTCAAACGATGACAGTAAGTTTCCATGCACTGGGACACAAAATGTAGAAACTACACTCCTGGAAATGGAAAAAAAGAACGCATTGACACCGGTGTGTCAGACCCACCATACTTGCTCCGGACACTGCGAGAGGGCTGTACAAGCAATGATCACACGCACGGCACAGCGGACACACCAGGAACCGCGGTGTTGGCCGTCGAATGGCGCTAGCTGCGCAGCATTTGTGCACCGCCGCCGTCAGTGTCGGCCAGTTTGCCGTGGCATACGGAGCTCCATCGCAGTCTTTAACACTGGTAGCATGCCGCGACAGCGTGGACGTGAACCGTATGTGCAGTTGACGGACATTGAGCGAGGGCGTATAGTGGGCATGCGGGAGGCCGGGTGGACGTACCGCCGAATTGCTCAACACGTGGGGCGTGAGGTCTCCACAGTACATCGATGTTGTCGCCAGTGGTCGGCGGAAGGTGCACGTGCCCGTCGACCAGGGACCGGACCGCAGCGACGCACGGATGCACGCCAAGACCGTAGGATCCTACGCAGTGCCGTAGGGGACCGCACCGCCACTTCCCAGCAAATTAGGGACACTGTTGCTCCTGGGGTATCGGTGAGGACCATTCGCAACCGTCTCCATGAAGCTGGGCTACGGTCCCGCACACCGTTAGGCCGTCTTCCGCTCACGCCCCAACATCGTGCAGCCCGCCTCCAGTGGTGTCGCGACAGGCGTGAATGGAGGGACGAATGGAGACGTGTCGTCTTCAGCGATGAGAGTCGCTTCTGCCTTGGTGCCAATGATGGTCGTATGCGTGTTTGACGCCGTGCAGGTGAGCGCCACAATCAGGACTGCATACGACCGAGGCACACAGGGCCAACACCCGGCATCATGGTGTGGGGAGCGATCTCCTACACTGGCCGTACACCACTGGTGATCGTCGAGGGGACACTGAATAGTGCACGGTACATCCAAACCGTCATCGAACCCATCGTTCTACCATTCCTAGACCGGCAAGGCAACTTGCTGTTCCAACAGGACAATGCACGTCCGCATGTATCCCGTGCCACCCAACGTGCTCTAGAAGGTGTAAGTCAACTACCCTGGCCAGCAAGATCTCCGGATCTGTCCCCCATTGAGCATGTTTGGGACTGGATGAAGCGTCGTCTCACGCGGTCTGCATGTCCAGCACGAACGCTGGTCCAACTGAGGCGCCAGGTGGAAATGACATGGCAAGCCGTTCCACAGAACTACATCCAGCATCTCTACGATCGTCTCCATGGGAGAATAGCAGCCTGCATTGCTGCGAAAGGTGGATATACACTGGACTAGTGCCGACATTGTGCATGCTCTGTGCCTGTGTCTATGTGCCTGTGGTTCTGTCAGTGTGATCATGTGATGTATCTGACCCCAGGAATGTGTCAATAAAGTTTCCCCTTCCGGGGACAATGAATTCACGGTGTTCTTATTTCAATTTCCAGGAGTGTATTTTCACCTTCATAAGTACCAAACAATATCACAGTATTAAATTATGCAGCAGCCAGAAATTACAGTGCACCTTACCTCAGACGCAACCACAAGAATAAAAACAGAAATAAGCAGCAGGCTGTGCAGTATCGTTCCACTTCTGTTAACAGTGTTCAACTGAATAAATGTAGCAGAGATAACAATGATACCCATTCTTGACGGAAAGTTTACTTTACAGCAGAAAAAGCCTGTTATTAGTTTTGAGTAGCATACATTGTAATAGTGACAGAAAAATTGACTGTCCTCAACCGAGGACAGTGGATGCTGATTGATTAAACATTCCGATAAAAGTCTCTCTAAACGTACCATCGCAAGTTCACGTAACTGTAAGTAAAGTCTTGTTTAATTTTAGAGGGTGTTCCAGAAAGATTAATCTGAGGAGAGCAGTTAGAAAACTGGAGTAAATTTTAACTGATGCATTGAAACAGAAAGTTAACCTGGTGCCAGCTGAGTCCGCCTTGATAGCTGATTGGCCAGTGCAGATCGCTGCGATTCAGAGGACCCGGGCTCGACTCCAGTTAGTGCGAATGACTTTACCGTGGTGGGAGGACTCGACTGGTGTTCACTCAGCTCGTGATGCCAACTGAGGACTTGCTTCAGAGGCAGCGCTCCAAGGTCGAAACGTCGACAACGGCCGGAAGGGCTATACAGTATACTGACCACATTCCTCTCCACACCACATCGTGGATAAGGACATCAAGTGGCCGTCAGGGCCTGATCGCAGAATTTCGTTTTTCGTTGTTTGGTGCTATCTGTAAGTTGCGGTTCATACGATGGCCGTTAGGGTTCACCCTCACTCGCTCGTTCGCTCGTTAATTACCCAACGTACGTTGTGGCGAGTTGACGATATCGTAGCAACAGAAGGCGTTTGGCGTTCTCCGAGTTCAGTCGCTAGTGTGCGGTTGCATTTCTTTGACAGTACGGCAACATTGCACCTCCTACGGCGGACGGATGTTGTTTTACACCACTGGCGTCTAAGGTCTTCTGATCTCACGGTAGGTGATTTTCTGCGGTCGTGTTTTGAAGGGTCTATCTATACGCCTCTCTTTCCAACAAGTAATGGTAAACTGCTGGACTACAAAGCAACACCAATGAATTTATTGGCTCCTGACAAGTTTATAAACGTGTGGGACGGGTACGAGTTTAGTTCGTACGTTTCTCATTTGTCCGGTAATGGAGACGCCAAACATCTGTGAAAGCTAAATGAAAATTTGATCCAAAATGTTATTGCGAAGAGAAACCTGAGGTTGTCTGTCCATGTGATAAAAAAGTACAAGAAGCTTTTAGATAAGTGAAGGTGAATAAAAATCTGGAATTAGGAGAAGACAAAACTGGTGCTTCTGACTTAGTAAATCTAGGTTTTTATCCTCTACATTACGATGAATATACGCAACTTATGACTGTGTCCTTTACCTTGGACCTTAAGGGCTGTAACGGCCGATATATCATTTCCTTACGTTTAATAAAAACAAATCGTAACTAATGCTGACCCGTTTTCGAAAGACGATCAATATGCTGGTGCTCTGAAAATGCATATCGTCGTAGCATACAAAATACAATATAAAACCTACCAAATACGAACTTCACCTAAAAACGATGAAATCCGATATTGCGTTTCACATTCCACAGATCTCAACAACAGAAGTCGACAAACATCCCAAACGTTTGAAACCGAGGACGTACACATCATAATGACGCCAGGAAGAACAGTGAACATATTAACTTCTGACGGTAAATTCAGTAGTTATGGAGCGGAAGCAGGCTATTTGTGAACGTCAGCCATATGTGGATTCTGCCAAGTGTTGCTATCCTTTCTTAAGGTGATGCCTGCGCTTTCCGAACGACGGCAATTTCCGAAATTACATTGTGAAGATCTAGCGCGGCACTGGGAGCCGAGTGACCAATGGGAGCACAGTTTTCCAACTTTTGTTGAGACAACAAATTAAAAGCCTAAAAAGTCGAAAAGCATGTCAGAGGTAGCAAGATCGGGTGGAGTTGGTCTAGTTTCGGCGGCTGCAAGCGTGAATGGCTTACGGCGAAGGAGCATATGAAGCAAGAGGAAGGAAGAGGAAGGGACTTCTGCCTGGAACCGTGAAAAACGTAGGGTGGCCATGTTCACACAAAAGGAGGAACTTGCTATAGCTTATTTGCAGGTGGGAATACAGAGCTCTGTTCGACAGAAGGCTGGAGGACACGTATTTCGTTTACCGTAACTAACTTGCAGGAGGGACTCGCAATGTCTAAGGGCGCTACTGAGGCTAAGTGACACCTTACGTTACATTGTGTGTAAAAGTATGAACACGGTAATTAACGGTGGTTTATGTGATCGTTTCTTTTCCAGTGTGTGCCATAATTCTTGGATGATACTGATATAAGTGAACGGAATAGGGATGATTTAAGTGACACCTTACGTTACATTGTGTGTAAAAGTATGAACACGGTAATTAACGGTGGTTTATGTGATCGTTTCTTTTCCAGTGTGTGCCATAATTCTTGGATGATACTGATATAAGTGAACGGAATAGGGATGATTTATTGTTTCAATCTTCTGGCATTGGTATCCCTGAAGTTCGCCGATCCTATGAACGGATAATGGGTCTTCGAGACAGAGCGGCCTTTTACAGTGAAGTAAAAGAACATCGACGTAGATACTTTTACTTAGAGGGCTAAATAAAGGGATGGAACGTCAGAAGTAGTACCATTTCTTTCAAAACAACTGTGACAATGTATTTTTACTGTGTGTGAAGTGCACAGTACAGTAATGAAACCTTTTCCACACGCTGTAGCATATCTTTAGTTATTGGTTAATAAATGTAGCCTTGTGAAAAGATATAAGGCTGATTTGTTTTTAAGTTTTTAATTTTTTACCAAATACAGCAATACAGACATCGTTATTGTCGTTGCTACAGATGCATATTTAATAAGAGTTTGACAGTGGAAACAGTAATCCTCGTTTTCTGGTCTGAAGACTACTTGCACGTAAACGAATTTCGAAACTCTAGAGACCAGAAATCACGCGCAACTCTTCCGTCGTGTGCTTCGGAGCTGGGACAGCAGAGCGAGCCGTAGGGATTAGTAATCGCCGGGACGCAGTTTTGCGGAGCTCTGGCGTCTCTCTCATTTCGCGGAATAACAAATTTAGCGTGAAATTTCGGGGCGCGCTCCACTGGAGCGTTTTCACGCTTGAGAAATCATAAATACCATTTTAGTCCCTTAATCATCTCGGCTATCCTCCTCTGTGCCGTTCCAGATCCGGATGGGCACCGGGGGCCTTCCTCCGTAATCCAAATTAAAACCGAAGCCATCGAGGCCATAAATCCGCGTCCTGGGAGGAAGTCCCCTGGATAATTGGACAAATGGGCAGACGTTTATCTCCGCGGCGTTCTTGCGCCACGTTTCTTGTGGTTTTTGTTGGCGTCAGTGCTGCAGTTAATTCTGGAGATGTGTTTGTGACGTAGATAACAAGCTGTCGCGGCTACGTTGCGTTTTCGGCTGACAAGAAAGAAATCGTATCAACCGAGAGAGAAGAAAAATAAGAGCCCAGCTGTTTAACCTGAGGTGTACTTATTGTGGTAGAGCCTAACGTCACAGAGAAGAATAATATTTCTCACATATTACATGAAATGCTGAACTACGTATTCGAAGTTTGCAGTCAAGTGACACAATATCACGTATGAGAGATATAGGTTTACCAGTACATTAAATATAGAAAACCAGAATCATCTTATGGTTTTTTCTGACCTCGTCTTTCTCGTTATTTCTTCTTTTCTTCATTGTAACCTTGTATTGTTATTTATTTGTTTTAGTAAAGTACCACAAATGTGTAATTTCTTGAAGTAGATTTTAGGAAGACTCACTTCCTTCACTATTTTGACATCTAGCCACTTTACTTTTAACAACATCCACTTTTGATATCAAATGATGCACTTTATTTTTAACATATTTCCCACCGACCACTTTTCAACTCGTTTCTTTGATGAGTCCGATACTGAGACTTACTTATTTTTTTGCTGTGTTTTATCTAATTTTTGTCTGAGAAACGCAGCTATGCGCTTTGTTACTCCTCGTTACTTTCGTCTAATGGCTGTTTGTACATGACACAAATTCATTTCTACGTAGGCGACTTCTTTGAACTTATCATTGTATCTGCATAGCTTGAACTATTATTTAGGTCTTCCACCATCGATCACATTCTCTACTACTTATTTGATATGAAAATTAATCAATATTGTCTCGTTTTTCCTTGTTTCCTTTTGTGTTATAAATGTAACTTTCTTCGTCACCCCAGTTTTATTTTCAGCGATACACTGTAAGCACACAATATCTTCGATTGAAAGTAAAACGGCATAGGAGAACTTTGCTCTTTTTAAGCTTTACTCTCTTTACGAAGCCTAATTTGGTCAAAATTTTTCTTTCAAGGAAATTATTCGACCTAAGCAGACGTAAACCCCACGATAAACATAGTACTCCATTTTACATAGCATAAATTCACGATACGTGTCAGAAATAATGGTTGCAAATTCTAGATAAATTTCTCTTGTGTCATGGAGTCGAAGAGAACGAGTAGTCGCTGCAGACCTTACTGTTTGGCTTTACAAGGATGTATAGGCCATTTCAAAGACATTCACTGATTTCACAAATCTTCTATAGTAATCAAAGTAGATTAGTCTGAATTTTAACTTAACGCATAGGACTACGAACATGTTATTTTCCTAAGTAGGAAAGAAAAGAAATCCATATTTTTCCAATGTATATCTTTTACACGCACACACATACGACATGAGAATGTTTTTTATACTTAAGTTCAGGGTAAAGGTGATAATTTGCTATTCACAAATATTCAGTTTTTTCCCATGATATGCACGACAAATATCTAGACGACTGTCAAACTGTGTTTCTGCTATCATGTCTGGAGTTGCTGAAGCCACTAGTGTTGTTCTGCAACGTCATAGTTCCTTCAAAGTTGTCGGACATGGAGACAAGAGGAATATTTCAAATACCCCACAAAAAGTCATATAGCGTGAGATCGGGCCGCCGTCAAGGCGAATGGTACAATACGAGGTCTGGTAAAAACACGGTACACAGTTGAAACGGGATTCACCTGTTGAAACGGAGAAAGCGAATCTTCTGTTGTTGTGCTATCGCTATCTCAACTCGACACGCAGTGGGAAATGAAAGAGCGAGTGGCATCAGGGGAACCCTACCGGCTACCACCTGAACCAGCAAATTACAACTGGTGACAAAATAGCTTCTAGTTCCGAAGCTTAGCTCAAAAATAATTCCCAGTTTCTAACGACATTTATTCTGAAGATATGGTCTTATGAAGTGGAATGAAGTTCTGGGCAATATACACTCCTGGAAATGGAAAAAAGAACACATTGACACCGGTGTGTCAGACCCACCATACTTGCTCCGGACACTGCGAGAGGGCTGTACAAGCAATGATCACACGCACGGCACAGCGGACACACCAGGAACCGCGGTGTTGGCCGTCGAATGGCGCTAGCTGCGCAGCATTTGTGCACCGCCGCCGTCAGTGTCAGCCAGTTTGCCGTGGCATACGGAGCTCCATCGCAGTCTTTAACACTGGTAGCATGCCGCGACAGCGTGGACGTGAACCGTATGTGCAGTTGACGGACTTTGAGCGAGGGCGTATAGTGGGCATGCGAGAGGCCGGGTGGACGTACCGCCGAATTGCTCAACACGTGGGGCGTGAGGTCTCCACAGTACATCGATGTTGTCTCCATTGGTCGGCGGAAGGTGCACGTGCCCGTCGACCTGGGACCGGACCGCAGCGACGCACGGATGCACGCCAAGACCGTAGGATCCTACGCAGTGCCGTAGGGGACCGCACCGCCACTTCCCAGCAAATTAGGGACACTGTTGCTCCTGGGGTATCGGCGAGGACCATTCGCAACCGTCTCCATGAAGCTGGGCTACGGTCCCGCACACCGTTAGGCCGTCTTCCGCTCACGCCCCAACATCGTGCAGCCCGCCTCCAGTGGTGTCGCGACAGGCGTGAATGGAGGGACGAATGGAGACGTGTCGTCTTCAGCGATGAGAGTCGCTTCTGCCTTGGTGCCAATGATGGTCGTATGCGTGTTTGGCGCCGTGCAGGTGAGCGCCACAATCAGGACTGCATACGACCGAGGCACACAGGGCCAACACCCGGCATCATGGTGTGGGGAGCGATCTCCTACACTGGCCGTACACCACTGGTGATCGTCGAGGGGAAACTGAATAGTGCACGGTACATCCAAACCGTCATCGAACCCATCGTTCTACCATTCCTAGACCGGCAAGGCAACTTGCTGTTCCAACAGGACAATGCACGTCCGCATGTATCCCGTGCCACCCAACGTGCTCTAGAAGGTGTAAGTCAACTACCCTGGCCAGCAAGATCTCCGGATCTGTCCCCCATTGAGCATGTTTGGGACTGGATGAAGCGTCGTCTCACGCGGTCTGCACGTCCAGCACGAACGCTGGTCCAACTGAGGCGCCAGGTGGAAATGGCATGGCAAGCCGTTCCACAGGACTACATCCAGCATCTCTACGATCGTCTCCATGGGAGAATAGCAGCCTGCATTGCTGCGAAAGGTGGATATACACTGTACTAGTGCCGACATTGTGCATGCTCTGTTGCCTGTGTCTATGTGCCTGTGGTTCTGTCAGTGTGATCATGTGATGTATCTGACCCCAGGAATGTGTCAATAAAGTTTCCCCTTCCTGGGAAATGAATTCACGGTGTTCTTATTTCAATTTCCAGGAGTGTATATTGCTCATGTGGCAACGTATACATCAGTACGCTTGCACAAAATTGGAAAGTTTTCTCTCGTCTGACATATGTATGTAATTTATCATTTCTTCCTTTATTTGTCTGAAATTCATTGTACTGAAGTGGAGGAAGACTTGTGTCATAAATGGTCACATTCATCCCGTAATTTTCTGAAAGAGCTAGAAAACTATCAAGTCAGTTTACAAAGATGACGTTACAAACATACATACATACATACATACACCGCAAGCCGCCGTATGGTGCATGGCGGTGCCACTTCTAGTAATTTTCTTTCCTGTTCCACACATAAAAAGAGTCCGTACGCCTCCGTATGAGCTGTAATTTCTCTTACCTTGTCTTCGCTGTCCTTACGCGAAATGTACGTCGGTGGCAATAGAATCGTTCTGCAGTCATCTACAAAGGCCACTTCTCTAAATTTTCTGAATAGTGTTTCGCAAGAGGAACGTCGCCTTCCCTCCAGAGATACCCACTGGAGTTCCGAAGCATCTCAGTAATACTCCAGTGCTGATCTAAATTACTGATAACAAATCTAGCAGCATGTCTTCCTTGTATTTAACTTGGGGGGAACCCCAAACACTACAGCAGTACTCAACAATTGGTCGCACTAGTGTTCTATAGCTGCTCTCCGTTATAGATGAACTACACTTTCCTAAAGTTACCGCAATGAACCTAAGTCGAGCATTCAGCTTCCCTGCTACCATCCTTATATGCTTTGGAACGTCACACGCCAAGATATCAAATCGACGTGACTGTCGAGCCACACGCCACTAATGCAGCTTTCGAATTACGAGGTTGTTTTTCCTATTCATCGGCAGTAACTTACATTTATCTACATTTAGAGCAAACTCCGTCCAACGCACCAATAGGAAATTCTGACATTTTCTATCTCTCAACAGTCTGTCAACGACGGTAGTTTCCCGTATACTATACGCATCGTCCAGTCAAATTGACGCGACCACTTGTCAAAAGCCAGAGTAACCAACTCTGGGTGCGCGGACCGTTGCGATACCTGAAGGAAGAGAGTCATTCATATTCTGGAGGCACAAACAGGGATGTGGAGCCGTGCCGAATCCATTGCCCTACGTTTCTCGGTGCATGCATGCATGTCCGGAGAAACATTACATAGTACTTCTGTAGAACACAGATATAGCGATATCGTATTCTTACTTATCCCTTTGGGTTCTTGTAGATACTGTGCGCAATCAGTCTTTCCCCATAACGTATGCTCCCGATTATTTTAAATATCCAACGCTGTTGCACATTGCCGAATGCTTTTCCTAGGCCGACAAATCCAACGAACGTGTTATCATTATTATGTCTTTTTTTCTGTTAGTAAGCACAACGACAGAACTGCCAATCCGATGCCCTTATCTTCATGAAAGCCATACTCATTGTCAGCTAACAGATATTAAACACTCTTTTCCTTTCCGCTGTATTCTGTACTTGCCAGAAACTCAGATGCATGACTTTTTAAGTTGATATGCGGTAATTATCACGCATATCTTCTGCATCGTTTGGGTGATATTTTTCCGAAGATCTGATGGTAGTCTCCAGACACATCGTTTCTAAAAACAAGTGGATCACTCTTTCGGTTTCCACTTCCTCCAGTCATTTTAGAGTTCCGCGTTATTCCATCGCAAGTTTTCCAAAACTCTGTTAAACTCTGACTCTAGTGCTGGATCCTTTCCGTCTTACATATCAACTTCCATTCCTTATCCTACAACGTCATCGGATGGTTTCTCCCCCTTCTCTCTCTTGTGCGTTTAACAGTGGAATTCCTCTCGCAGTCTTGATGTTGTTGCCTACGCTTTTGGTGTTGTTTTGTTACACGCGGAATTAGTGATGTGATTCTTCCTTGCGAAACTGCAGTCATTCTAAACTGCATGTACCTGCATTTTCTTCTTGATTCTTAGACTGATAACCAAAATGTCTTCGGTTAAAGGTTCGAAACAAGTCATTGCTGAAATTTTGAATAAAAATCATCTGCAGCGGCGACAGAAGACTCCCGGTATAAGCGGTCAAATTCTTTCTGAAAAAGGCCCTGTCGAAGACGGTGGAGGGGCTGACAGAGTTTCGCAGCAACCTCCTGTTCTTTCGGGTGGAAAACAGCCTCTGAAAGGAGACGGAACAAGCAGGGACCAAATCCATAGGATGCAGAAGGCAATGGAAACAACTGCATTAAAGACACACAATGTATTCCCATAGGATATGTGGTCTGTAATTGAAAAAGATACCGGATTAGTCTCCCGTTTAGGTCTCATGGAGGGAACATCCAATGGGGAAATAACCATGTGAAAAATATTGAATACAATTCGGAGTGTGAAATGTCAGAAGTCTGAACCCGGTAAGGAACCTAATAAATCTGAAAAGGAAAATGCAAAGACTCCATCTAGACGGAGTCAGTGAAGTGAAATGGAAAGAACATAAGGGTTTCTGGTCAGAAGAATACAGATTAGTATCAACAACACCGGCAAATGTTATAACGCGAATAGAATTGTTATTAACAAGAATGTAGGGAGAGGATGTTACTTCGAATATATCGGAGATAGAGTTGTCCTCATGAGAATGGACAAAAAACTAACGCCAATAGCGATAGTTCAGGTACACATGCCGACGTCACAAGCAGAAGATAAAGAGACAGAGAAGTATGTTGAACGGGTAACTCCGCATGAAAAGAAGACGATAAACTGATAATCATATGGAACTGTGAGGTGTTAGTAGGGGAAGAAATAGAAGATTGAATTACGGGAGATTATGGGCTCATTTTTAGTAAGAGAGGAGCAAGCCGAACTGCTTTCTGCAATACGTTTAAGCTAGCGATAGCGTGTATCTTGTTCAAGAATCACAAGACGAGAAGCTATACTTGGAAACGGCCAGTAGTACGGGAAGATTCCAGCTGTCAGACAGAAATTCCAAAATTAGATACTGGATTGTAAGGCGTCCCCAGGGGCAAATATAGGCTAGGATCAGAATTTAGTAACGAAGAGCAGGCTGATGTTCAAGAGACTCATGCAGAAGAACAGAGTGCGAAGAAATAGGACACTGAAGTGTTGAGAAACCCATTTACGTTGATCTGACAACCTCTTTCCAATTTCACTCTACTGATCTTCAAGGTTCTTCGCCTTTTCTGACACAATTACCATTTCACGACCAAACTCAATAGTTACATTACTTTTCCAAACTCCTCATTGGGTTCATTTAGTGTTCGCTGAACACACATTCTATAAAACATGAGGAATAAGCTGCAAGACTAACTCACTTCCTCCTCAGACAAAGTCTGCTTCCATATTGTTCCATTCTTGTAACGGCATTCTGGTTTCCAAACAGGTTGTAGATAGCCTTCCGCTTTGTTACACTCCCCAATAAGTTCACAATATCAAAGAACTTCTTCCAGTCAGTGTTTCCAAGCCCAGTTCCCAAATCAACAAATGCTACTTAATGTATGCTTGCATTACTTCAGCACTATAATATTGACTAATTCCACTACCAGGTAAGGCGCCGTTTAACTAAGACTGATCGACCGCACATTATTCGTGAAGATCTTAGAACACGGTGAGTCAGCTGCCCTTATCAATGTCGTTTTATGTAAAACCGTATGACAGGAGAATGGTGTCGTTTTAAGGATGTGAAGCGCATTATCAAAATGCAGCAGAATAAATCATAAAGTATACAAACACTTCTTAGAGCTATTTTACAAATTTTGTTCATGAATCTACTTTAGCCCCATAAAGCGGCGTGTCAAATATTAAATCTTTTCACTGGGTTATGTAAAGGAGAGTTCTTATTCCACGCTTCCCATTTTGAAATCTCCTCTTAATTTCGTTGTTTCTGATGGTGAAATAGACTTTATAAGGCAAAATTTCTGAACTATTTGCCAAAGGTTATCTGTTATAAACAGAATGAACTTGTAGAGACATCCAAAACCTGTATGACCCTACCGCTAGTTAAACTAAGAAAGATTGGAAGCACTTCGAAAAGTATGGCACAGTAAGAAATATCTTGGCTCAGAATTTATGGTCAGTCCTCACTTATGCTTTTTGGGGTATGATTCCGTTTTCTAACAACCGTCCAAATCGCTGAGTGGCAACTTACTTCGATTACGTGGCTGTCTCCTGTCTTGATATTGTTACTGATATAGACGTTGGGCAGTTTACATAAAACGACAGCGGTAGGGGCAGCTAACTCAGCGTACATAGTAATTGACAGTGTCGGAGCACAGGGTACAATACACGTTCCATCATTTGCAGTGTATTACTGGAATTTTCTCCTTCCATATCGACACATGCAAGGTGTCTTTCGTAGAGCCATTAAGCGTTTTCCTCTGTTGTTTCGGTGGATATCTGCGATGTCGTTTTTGCAATGTGAAGCTGAAGTCAGTTCAAAGAAATACTGCCCATTACGTCTTTCATGTGAAGCCCAATGCCGACAAAAAGCGTCCATTGGTTTCCCATTACAAGCAAAATGATTTTAAAACGGAATTTACGTGTTCATCCGATAGAGGCATCGCGAATCAGTCTAGAGCAATATTAGTTTCGTCGATATGTATTATTAGGGATGGTAAAACACGAAGAATAACCAGCGTTGGAACAGCAGTAGCACCGCACTGGCTCGTACTGACTGATAATGGTGTTTAGCAGCGCTTTTCTTTCGCTGCTAGAGTACTGGTTATTCTTCGTTCTATACTGTTCCTGTTAATACATGTCGACAATGAGCAAAACGTTTGCGCTGTGGTTTTCGCATACATGTTCTAGAAATTTAGTCAACAGCGCTAGGCGAGATCTACGTCGTTTTTCTTCCGAGTTTCCCGTTTGTGTTACCTGGGTATTTCTGTTACACTTTCAAATGGGGTACACAACCGTGATGCGAACCTAGCAGAGAGTCTCTGATTTAGCCAGTGTATATTGTCATGCCTCTTTGACCAATTCTTCAAACTATGGAACAACGCACTAGTTGGCATCAGTGTCACGTATGCCAAATTCATTTACTGATTTATTACATAACTCCAGAACTCTTCCCACACATCCAACTATTCCATTAGCCCTCCGGAATACTCATGTTACGTGACTGTTTCATTTCACATCACTTCTAAATTTTACCTTTAAGAATTTGTACGAAGTGACGTGTGAAAAATTTTCATCTCTGTAATCAGATACGTCTTACATTTATCCACAATTTAAGCAGCAATCATTCATTACACCATGGAAATAATGTCCTGTCTTATGATCCTCCAACTTCAGTATCGACAGCGAACAGTCTCATAACGCTGCTGATAGAATATGAAAAATGGTTTATATATATCGTAGACGTTATAAGTCCTGTTACATTTAACTGGGGCACATCCCATGTTACTTACGTTTCTGTAGAACAGTCGTCCCCCTGTATAACACGCTGGGATCTATTAGTTAGTCATCGACTCCATCATATATGTGTGAAGATGCACTGTATGAAAGTATCTAGGTTAGTAGTCGGCGCTGTAGTACAGTGTCGAACACATTTCTGTAATATTCACGATGTACTCGTACGTTCAGAGGTGATCGAATATTAGCTGAACCTACAATATTACCAAGTACGTACATGATACACTATAACCCACACCCCGGTCCATTACCACGCTCGCCACTTCTGCATGTACATCTACATCTGCATCTTACTCTGCGGTTCACACTTAAACACCGGCCGGTTTGGCCGTGGGGTTCTAGGCGCTACAGTCTGGAGCCGAGCGACCGCTCTGATCGCAGGTTCGAATCCTGCCTCGCGCATGGATGTGTGTGATGTCCTTATGTTAGTTATATTTAATTAGTTCTAAGTTCTAGGCGACTGATGACCTCAGAAGTTAAGTCCCATAGTGCTCAGAGCCATTTGAGCCACACTTAAACGTCTGGCAGAGTGCTCATAGAACCACATTCAGACTCTTTCTCGAATGTTCCACTTTCGAATAGCACGTGGGAAAAACGAACACCTAAACATATCATGGAAGCTCTGGTCTCTCTTATATATTTTGGCATTCGGAGGTAAATGGATCTGATTGAAAGTTCATGAACAGATTCCATTCCAACGATAAACGCCTTTATTTTGAAGATGGGCATCCAAACTGACCTATCTATTCGTGACAAATCCTCAGCTATTTCGCAATAATACTACACGAGCTGCCCTTCTTTCAGCTTTTCCGATATCTTTCGTTAAACCTGCTATGGTTCCCATAGTGGGCAACAGTGCTCCAGAACTGGACGGACAAGCGTAGTATAGGCAGTCTCTTCAGTAGTTTTGTTGCGTCTTCTAAGCGAATGAAATAATTTCCACTGTTTCAGTCACTTTTTATTGGTATTTATAATCACAACGAATTTCAGCTGCGTGCTACTGTCACCAGGTGTATTACACTTACGTGCACATTAATCTTAAGTGTGATGAGGATTGTTTTCGGAGTGTGCCAGTGAGGTTATACAACGAAATTTAATCCTGTACAGAAAGAAGGTAACATCACTGGCATACCCAATAAATAACCCTCATCGCACTTGAGATTCAGACTAGGCTCTCTTACCTCAAATTACACACAGTAAAAAAAGTGTTTCATCACTCTGGTTCCCAGAATTCCTGAAGATAGAAGCTGACGGTGGATATTGTATCACAGACACAGTCCCTTTGACTGTTCAGGGATGTCACTAAACCCGCCCAAAGATCTAAGCAACTATGTATGAGCAGCGCCTATTAGACGGATAGGGTCCGACAGCCGATCAGTTCCAGTCATTCCACCAGGAAGGAGGTACACGGCTCGTGTTGTCTGTAGTTAACCATGCCTAGATTGTCAATACCGCAGTTCGATCTTCGATCGTGCCCGCATTGTTACTTTGTGCTTTGAAGAGCTCTCAACAAGGGAAGTGTCCAGGAGTCTCGGAGTTAACCAAAGCGTGTTGTTGTTGAGACATAGAGGAATTGTCGATGACATGCCTCCCTCAGGCCGCCCAAGGAGCAGTGGATGACCGCTACCTACGTATTATGCCTCGGAGGAACCCTGACAGCAACGCCACCATGTTGAATAATGCTTTTCGTGCAGCCACAGGGAGTCGCGTTAAGACTCAAACTTTGCGCAATAGGTTGCATGGTGCGCAACTTGACTCCCGACGCCCATGGCGAGGTCCATCTTTGCAACCACGGCACCATGAAGCACGGTACAGATGGGCCCAACAACATGCCGAATGGACCGCTCAGGATTGGCATCACGTTCTCTTCACCGATGAGTGTCGCATATGCCTTCAACCAGACAACCGTCGTGTTTGAAGGCAACCCGGTCAGGCTGAACGCCTTAGACACACCGTCCAGTGAGTGTAGCAAGTGGAGGCTCCCTGCTGTTTTGGGGTGGTATTACGTGGGTCCAACGTACGCCGTTGGTGGTCATGGAAGGCGCAGTAACGGTCGTACGATACATGAATGCAATCCTCCGAGCGATATTGCAACCATATCGGCAGTATATTGGCGAGACAATAGTCTTCATGGACGGCTATTCGCACTCCCATCGTGTACATCTTGTGAATGACTTCCTTGAGGATAACGACATCGCTCGACTAGAGTGGCTAGCATGTTCTCCAGACATAAGCCCTATTAAACATGCCTGGGATAGATTGAAAAGGGTTGTTTATGGACTGCGTAACCCAACAACCACTCTGAGGGATCTACGACGAATCGCCGTTGAGGAGTGGGACAATCTGGACCAACAGTGCCTTGATGAACTTGTGGATTGTATCCCATGATTACAGGCATGCATCAGTGCAAGAGTACGTGCTACTGGGTATTAAAGGAACCGGTGTGTACAGCAATCTGGGCCATCACCTCTGAAGGTCTCGCTGTGAAGTGGTACAACAAGCAATGTGTGGTTTTTATGAGCAATAAGAAGGGCGGAACTCTCGGAACCGAGTTGATGCAAAACTTTTTTTGATGGGTGTATGTGCCCTCCTGGTGGTTCCACGATAATTTGTATCACCACCACCAAAACAATACGTATGAGAGAAGTAAATGCAGTAGTAAGTACTTAGGGTAATTATGTTATGATGTTGTTTAAATCATTTAAATTCGTTACGATACACATATCTCTTCGTCATCTAGATTACAACCTTCCATTAAGAGGTTACTTTCCGAGTTCTTCATTTAGCAAGGGCTGTGTGACGGTAAGTTATTGCAAAGACACCGGGTTATCGGTTGCTAAGCATACTAAAGTGTTTGTTAACTTTAGGCGATGCTTTAGAAGTAAAGCTAGTTGGCCAGTGCTAGACTAACGAGGGCAATGTTGTCTGTGGTGTGCTTCGATCATTGCGAGACCAAGGTTTCTTGATTCTTCTAGTGTTTCCTCCTTCTTTCGAAGACTTGCGTTCCTTGCATTTGGGCTCTTGTCGGAGGAGGCTTATGGACGGTGTGTATTTAGTTGAGATTACATTTCAACGGCCATTCTGATGCTAGAAACTACGAGGATTATGGTGAGATGATGGCACGGTCCTGCATATTGCCGTAATACGTTGTTTGCGAAGTTTTAAGGTCTATTGGGGTACCTTCAGTCGTGTTCAGGCTTACCTTCTGTTGTTCATGGAGACAGATCTTGTTCTATGCTCGTAGTACACTATTGGTATTGAACATGTTTATGTGGGAGGTTAGGGTACTGACGTCATTACATTCCCACTGATTTAACATTGCTTAGATTATGCTGGTGTGCATGGAATGTACTTTTGTTTTGGTTTACACGTATTGGCAGCTTGTATGACACGTGGGCCATCATAGCACATGTGCCAATTTATTGTTTGTCATTGATTACTGAATAACTTTTTAACAATTAGGAATTTCAGAAAAGCATTTTTAATTCATTTTCCTTCCTCAGTCATTTATGAAATCAAAACAATATTTACGTCGCACACGTGTTCTTGTATTCATCCTTGAGACCACATTGGTTATGAGTATGAAGTTTACAGTAAATTCTGCCATCAAAGGAATTATTAGTCACAGTGAAAGCAATTGATTTCAGCAGAATTGGTTTGAATTCTTTGCAGCATTTACAGCCAGAAACGCATTTTGGATTTTCTGAGAGTACGAGACATTGTGCTCTTCGGGATTATGTTTGACTAACAGTAATAGTTCATGTTTTCTTTGGACTCAATGTAGGCTTACAGTCCGAGGCTGTACATCCTCACAGCGCGTTATCTGTCCTGAACGGCGGCCACATTTATACAGGGTGCGTCAAAAAATGTGTACACACTTTGAAGCGTCATAGAAAATTTATTTCCCGTTCTACAATGTTAAATTTCTGGAAATGGAAAGCTTGAAGTCCAATTGGAAAAATAAATGTACTTTGCAAATCTGATTAACGTTCGAACTGGTGGCCTTCAGCATCAATACATTTCTGAGTACGAGTCACCACTGATTCCGTACATCGTACCAAAGCGTCCAATGAGATTTCTGCGCACACCTCCTGAATCTCATTCCAAAGTGTGTCCAGTTTACGTGGTTTACGTTTGCACACCTCATTTTTTACTGTGCCCCATAAGAAGAAATCCAGCGGCGTGAGGTCTGGAGAGCATGCAGGAAACTCGATTAGTCCCCTGCGTCCTTTCCACTGGCCTGGCACATAGTGATCCGGGTATGCTCTTACGTCCCTATAATAATGCGGCGGGGCGCCATCTTGTTGGAAATAAAACTCATCATTACCGTATAATGCACGAATGGCAGGGAATATGGAGTCAGCAAGCATTGTTAGGTACGTTTCTCCAGTAACAGTAACTTCAAAGCGGAATGGCCCAATGAGTCCTCTTGCAGACAAACCACACCACACATTTACACCAGGCAAATTCACAGCCTTTTCAACTGTAATGTGAGGATTATCTTCAGCCCAGTACACTCACAATTGTGCCTATTGACAGTTCCATTGAGTTTGAATTGGGCTTCATCCGACCAGATTATGCTACCCATAAATCCCGGTTCACGTCTCACCATCTCCTGAACCCATTCACAAAATTCTAACCTTCGATCTGGATCGTCGTCACTTAGCTGTTGCACCAGCCTTGGAATGTACACACGAAACTTGCCTTTCTTCAGAATGTGTAGCACACTACTAGCACTTAAATTACTCTCACGTGACGCTTGCCTTGAAGATTTTTGAAGCGAACGCTGAAACAGTTCCAAGACCGCAGTTGTGGAATCATCACTTGTAGCTGTACGAGGTCGCCCTGATAGACCTTTATGCACATCACACACTGTTCCACGAATTTTGAATTTGTCTCGTAGACGTGTAATTGTTAACCTTGAAGGTGGTTCTGTACCATACTCACTTCTCCACTTTCTTCGAACCTCAGCTACATTCTCAAACTTCCAGTACCACTTAATTATCTGCTTCCGCGCTTCAAAGCTCAAACGCACGTCCGCCATGTTGCAATTACTTCCTTGGCACTGCTGCCACCTGTTGAAGAAACATAACAATACTTTCTCACAGATATTTAACCTTGTAGAAGGGGAAATAAGTTGTCTATGACAGTTCAAAGTGTGTATACATTTTTTTGAAGCACCCTGTGTTTCTGAATCGTGTAAAGAGACTGCCAGGCGTCGTCGTGACTCAGATTCATTCAGATATTCATTCAAGCCCTTCCCATTTTTCCCAATGCGCAATAGAAGCATCTCATGCCAAAATGTGTGTGTGTGAATTTCTAACGGACCAAACTACTGTGGTCATCGTTCCCTAGACTTACCTATTACTTAAGCGAACTTATGCTAAGAACCACACACACACCCATGGCCGAGGGGCTCGAACCTCCGACGGGAGTGGCAACGCTGTCAGTGACATGGTGCCTCTAACCGTGCGGCCACTCCGCGCGGCCCATCTCATGCCTTCAAATACTTCCACCAAACAGTGGTCAGATGGTGTTAACAATCGTTCTTGGGTCAAAATACTGTGTAAAAATTTGTTTTTATTTTACTGAAGACGGATATTTAGTCCAGATAGTCAGTTACTCAATTCTAACAGGTACTCAGATCAGTTGAGAGAGAAAGTATGAGGCTTTCGCAGTCAGTATCGAAATTCTCACACGAGTTAAGAGTAGACCTATGTTAAGTGGAATGATCTTTGTTCTCAGTGCGCAGAGTTGAGGCTGACAATCCGTCTGCGGGGACGCCGCCGCCGCAGTGTAGAGTGCGTCCAGGCTGCGTTCACCAAAGGCGGTGTCAGGCGTGGCTGACTGGACTGTGTGCGGGTGGAAGGCAGGGACGGCCATACGGCCTCCCGCCGGTTTTAATTAACTGCTGCCCTCCGCGCGCCCGTACGAGCCGTGTGTGCGCCGCGGCCCTGCTTTTGATCTGCCGAGGAGAGCGCATCGCCGCCGCTCAAGTGCGCCGCTTTTCGGACTCGCCACGCCACGGCTGCCAAAGGCCTTTACTCCACTCTGCGCTACTTAACCGCATGCGGCGTGTGTGTGTGAGTGTGTTCTCCATAGCTAGTACCTCTCCCGGTGACCGCGTTCTCTGCAAGCAAACGGCAGCGCCTGAGCGTGACTTTTCGCGTAGAATATCGCGAGGAGGGGAACGTTTAGAGATCTACACCCACGACACGGCTACTTTATGCTAGACGCTTACATTTCTGCTAAAGGGCCTCTATATTCTACATAATATGCAAGTTAAATAAATGCCGTGTGGCTAGGACCTCCTTTCGGATGGACCATTCGCATGGTTCGGCGTCTTTTGTGTCGATGGTGATGAAATGATGATGATAAGGACAACTCAACACACAGTCCCTGAGCGGACAAAATATCCGACCCAGCCGGGAATCGAACCCGGGCCGATAGGCATGACATTCCGTCGCGCTGACAACTTTTTTTTCTTTCCCTTTCCATCTCATTTTGTTCTATATTGTTCGTTGAATTTGTTCATGACGGACGTCCGATGACACCCGTTCAGGTTGTTCGTTGATCCGTTCATTCAGTTTTTTTTATTACAGAGGCCAACCAGCTCTCTGACCGAACACGCTGAGCTACCGTGCCGGCATACCACTCAGCTACCAGGAACAGACATATCCAAGTTGAATTTTCGGCATCTACGAAAATTCAACCAACAACGAAAAATTAAATGACGCACACATAACAACGAAAAAAATTCATGTTAGCATCACAAACTGGTTTTACTAAACGATGAATTATTGACGGCTAGTTGCTATAGGTAGTAGACGTAAATATAAAGGGTGTTCGAAAATTCCGTTAAAAACTTTTAGAAGCTTGGGCTAGCCTCGTGGTCTGGGGTGCCTTGCCACGGTTCACGTGGCACTCCCCGTCGGAGGTTCGAATCCTCCCTCGTGCATGGGTGCGTGTTGTCCTCAGCATAAGTTAGTACGAGGCGTGTTTTTTAAGTAACGTCCTTTTTGTTCTAGACACTAGTAGTTCGCGCGCATGCCGCAACGAGCGCGTGCGTCGTGTAACGGCATGCCTCGGGAACAACTGTGCTCAGTTTCAGCTCTGTAGCTAACCTGTACGGTTATGTTCTGTGCTTTCAAAATGTTTAAGACTATCAACTCGCCCGCCGCGTGTGATGTTAGCTCAGTGATACGGTTTTCGTGAGCAAGGAAACTGTCTGCTGCAGAAATTCATCGACAGATTTGTGAAGTGTACGTTGATACTATTAAGAGAGAAAACAAAGTTCGTAAGTGCAACATGGCGGACGTGCGTTTGAGCTTTGAAGCGCGGAAGCAGATAATTATGTGGTACCGTAAGTTTGAGAATGTAGCTGCGGTTCGAAGACAGTGCAGAAGTGAGTATGGTACAGAACCACCTTCAAGGTTAACAATTACTCGTCTACGAAACGAATTCGAAATTCGTGGAACAGTGGGTAATGTGCATAAAGGTCGATCAAGGCGACCTCGTACAGTTACAAGTGATGATTCCACAACTGCGGTCTTGAAACTGTTTCAGCGTTCCGCTCAAAAATCTTCAAGGCAAGCGGCACGTGAGAGTAACGTAAATGCTAGTAGTGTGCTAGGCATTCTGAAGAAAGGCAAGTTTCGTGTGTAATTTCCAAGGCTGGTGCAACAGCTAAGTGACGACGATCCAGATCGAATTAAAAGATGACCGTGACAACGTCTGTGATGAGGACTGCTCCGGTCATCCTTCTTTGATTACAGAGGATTTGGTGACTTCAGTTGAAGCGAGGATCCGTGAGAGCAGGCGCTTGACAATAACAGGTCTCTCAAACGAATTTCCTGACGTGTCGAAATCAGTGCTTTACAACATTGTTTCTGAACACCTAAAGTTTAGAAAACTGTGCTCCCGTTGGGTCCCAAAACTCCTAACAGAGGACCACAAAAATCAAAGATTTGAGTGTGGGATGAAGTTCCTGACTCGTTATCACGAAGAAGGTGATGGCGTCTTGAGTCAGATCGTAACTGGAGAACAAACATGAGTTTCGCATATCATGCCCGAATCGAAGCAACAGAGCATGGAATGGAGACACATACACTCGCCTGTAAAGGTGAAGGCCAAACAGACTCTGTCCCAGAGCAAAATCATGGCGTCGGTGTTTTGGGATAGGCATGGTGTTTTGTTGGTCGACTTCATGCAACGAGGAACCACTATCAACGCAGAGGCATACTGCCAAACCCCAAGAAAGCTACACAGTGCGATTGAAAACAAATGACGTGGCAAGCTGACAAAGTGAATTGTCCTTCCCCATGACAATGCAAGACCTCACGCTGCAGGTCAGACCCACCATTTGTTGGAGAGTTTTGGCTGGGAAGTTCTAGACTACCCACCCTACAGTCGAGATCTTGCGCTGAGCGGTTACCATCTGTTCCTCTACCTCAGACAACACCTCAGTGACAGCCGTTACAATGATGACGACGACGTGAAAACGGCAGTGAACTCTTGGTGATCGGAGCAGGCTGCAAGTTTTTATGAAGAGGGTGTTTTAAAATTGGTTAAGAGGTATGATACGTGTTTGAATAGACCTGCCAACTATGCCGAAAAATAGAGTGAAGTACGTACTTTCTGAAAATAAATTTACTTTTCTGAAATAACTTTTAACTGTGTACTTATATTCAAACGGACCTTACTTAAAAAACACGCCTCGTATAATTTAGATAAAGTAGTTTGTAAGCCTAGGGACCGCTGACCTCAGCAGTTCGCTGCCATAGGAACTTACCACAAATTTCCAAAAAAACTTGTAGATGATGATGTCTGGTTCGTAGGGCGCTCAACGACGGTGTGTCAGCACCCTTACAAATTCCCAATCTTTTTCCCTCTACAACCTTACCATTTTCCCGAATGGTGAAAATGATGAAGACAACACACACAGAGTCTCCGGCGGAGAAAATCCCCGACCTGACCTGAAATCGAACCTTAACCCCGTAATCCAATGGCAGCAACGCTAATCGCTTTTTTAAAAATCTCATTTTGTTCGTTATTGTTCGTTGCATTTGTTCGGTGCGGACGTCCCATGACAACCATTCAAGTTCATAGTTAATCCGTTCACTCAGTTCTTTTTTATTACAGAGAGCAGATAACCCTCTGACCGAACACGCTGAGCAACCGTGCCGGCGATTACTAAACCACGAGTTTCGGACAGGAGTTGTAGCGGGAAGTGAGTAGATAACATCCTGAATTGGAACCCATGTCCGGAAACGTACCATTTCCGTGCTATAACCATTTGAAAAAGTGTTGGTAACGCGAGCACTTCTACAAGTAACTGATTATGCGTGACCTAGAACATCAATTGTTTTACTATTCCACTCATCGATAGCCGAAAAAATTGCTCTTGTACTCGTTGACGGGTTCTCTACAATGTGATACAGTCAATTTTTTTCCTGTTTCAATTTATTGCCACGAATTTTTGACCTGTTATGTGGAAACTCTAGACAGGTTATACATATTCGATAATCATGGTGACATACAATGATTTATATTTTATATATAGTAGTAAAGTGTGTTAATAACAACTATTTGTAATTTAATGTAAAAATAAAACAGAAAATTGAAAATAACGATCATTTTAAAAGAACATTAATAGACAAATTCTAAGGGAATAGCTTACAAGTTATATTAATGGATATGTTACTGGCAGCCTGGGAATAACTCGAGGTTTGCTGCCTAGCTATAAATATATCTTCTTCTAAACCTATCATTACAACACTATCCTACGAGGGTCGTTCAATAAGTAATTCCCCACATTTTTTTTTTTAGAAAGCCATTAATATACATAGACAAACGTACTTGTTGGTGGTTCACACTTGATGTATGTTCTGTGCGACTTTGAAGTTTCGAACCGTTCTGGCAGATGGCAGAGCCATAACATAGCGTCAAAATAGCATCTACCTATGACTCACCCTTACAATTGATGTTTGTTCTGTGCGCCGGTGAAGTTTCGAACCGTTCTGGCAGATGGTAGAGCCGTAGTATAGCGTCAAAATGGCGTCTACATACGACCCACATTAGAAGCAGCGTGCTGTTATTGAATTCGTGCGTGCACAAAAGAAACCGTGGTGAATATCCATAAACATTTGTGTACAGTGTATGGCGATGCTGCAGTTAATAGGAGTACAGTTTGGCGATGGGTAAAGAAAGTTACGGCCTCAGGAAATGCAGAAACAGAGCTCCATAATCAGCCACGCTCGGGACGTCCTGTCTCAGCCACCGCTCCAGACATGCTGGTTAGTGCACATGCCATTATTCGTGCCGACCGGCGCGTCACAACTCGCCAATTGCCTCCACATTGTCGATCAGCAATGGAAGTGCGTCTACAATGATGGAGACTCTCGGATATTCAAAGAGATCCTCACTATGGGTTCCATGAATACTCACAGTGGACCACAAGATTCAAAGAAATGCCATTTCATCTGAACTGTTGGAGCTTAAAGATTCTCTGAAGGGAACACACTTTGGAGATGACGAGAGAGTCAGTCATGCAGTGGAATCATGGCTATGCCTACAGGACAAGAGCTTTTACCAGCAGGGAATACATGCTCCTCCAAAACGTTGGCGTCCGTCGTAGAAGGTGATGCAGACTACGTAGAAAAACAGGACATGGACAAGACATGTTGATGAATATTGTCACCAAATTCTGATTCCTAACAATAAATATGTACTGAGAAAAAAAATGTGGGCCACTACTTACTGAACGATCCTCATACATTGCCCACACTGATATGTGCTGACTTCAGCAGCCAGTGAACTGTGCGGATGGCCATAGCGTTCTTTCTTTCTTTTCTTCCTTTTTTAAAATGTTTCTTATTATTTACATGTACTTGTATTCTAAAGTTTCTCTTAATTAAATTTACGTGCGTATCATTATCTATAATCGAGCAAATTTCTTGTAGCTGTTGACGTTATTTTAACATCCAGAGCGTCCACTTAACTTTCTAGACTGAATGTTAAGCAGCTACCTTGTAGATAATCTAAGTGCAATCATATTAACTGAAGTCCACAAGTTTTTGTCACTTTCAGTTGTTTGCAGAAGGTAGTCACACCGCCTGCAGTGTCTCTCTACCTGAAAATAGGGACAATTGAAAACGACAAGATCGTCGTAGGCTTCCTCTCCACATTCACAGGTTGTTGTGTTACTACATCCCGCTCGATCCAAATGTTTAGGATATGGACCGTGACCTGTTAAGAGGTGCGCTATACCTGGAGGAGGGGCGATGTCGCTCAGGTTGGGCCTGTTCCTGATCCTTGTAAATGTATGGTAAACTTGTCTTGCAGTGCTTCTAGTGTCCCATTCATCTGTCTTCCTGGCTCGTAAATGATTTTTGTCAGAAATATGGGTTCATGTGATTTCGTACACACGATAATTTTGCCCACGCCCCAACCATTACAGCGCTGTCCTGTATCATAACACTATATCCATTGGACATATGCCGAGAATCACCAGTGCTCCCGCGACAGGTGTAGTCCGAAAGGCACCGGTGAGCCTCAGAAGTACGCGCCGCTGAATTCGACTTCGTATTGATTTGTAGCTGCCTAGTCGAAGGCGATGCGCCTAGACTCTGGCAGCGAAGCTCGCTATGGCATTGAAGACAGCTTCGTGATATGACCTCACCACATGCAACGGTAATTTATTGCCTGCACGAGAAGTCTTATGCATAATTTTTGCTTCTTTCTGAGGAACAAATTTTATGTGCTCTAGAACTAGAAGAACGTCTACATATCTACAAACAGTGCTACGCTTTACAGGTATTGCGTCAATCCTCAGGGGATGATTTCTGGCAAGAGGAAGTCTTCGCTTCCAAAGCATGTGTGTGGTTTTATGAACAGCTATAGTCAGTTTGATGCTCTTTCAGCAATGCTGCAGCTGAGAAGCACGTCATTCACCTTTTCCTGAAGTCTCGTCTAGGAATCTGCAGAACACAACTCTAGGATGTCATCTGCGTATCCAACAACACTTTCTATATCATCTGTCCCGTCTAACATATGTAACAGGAATTCGGTTCGAAGATCCCAGAATAATGGACCACTTGTGGTGCGTCGAGGACAGAACTTCGTAACATTTTTGATTACCTTGCTCTGCCCTGCAATCCATTGGACGATACATCCACTACAGTAATCTACCAAGCTCTTATAAAGACATTTGGCGACACCGAGATCTAGGCGTGCAAACATCGCAGACCACCAAAGATTATCGAATACGCCTGCGATGTAAATCATGAACGCGATTGCATGCTTCGCTGTTGAATTTGCTACAGTGCGAAGAGCTCTGTTAACCGCATCGTCTATGCACTTCCCTTTTCTGAATCCGTGGTGACACTGGTTTAAACTCGAGAGCACTCTGTGCAGCTGCAACCGATCACAGAACAGACGCTCTTTTGTCCAAGACGTTTAATACCTTTCCGGTGATGCCGGCTCTTTATCCTTTCCATTTTCAATGACTACTATCCATGTCGCCGAAATCCTATCTGTTTGCAATGCCCCTAGAACTTAGAACTATTTAAACCTAACTAACCTAAGGACAACACACACAGCCATGCCCGAGGCAGGATTCGAACCTGAGACCATAGCAGTCGCGTGGTTTCGGACTGAAGCGCCTAGAACCGCTCGGCCACAGCGGCCGGCTCAGTAATGTCGTCAAATATGGCACTGACAGTGGACCTAGCCTCAGGATGAATGCCATCCAACTAGGTGCCTTTCCAATTTTTAGCCTGGAATTACGATATCAGCTTCTTCTTGAACGAAATGTATCAGCAGCATAAGATTGCCGTATTCGTTATCTAGTTCACTTCTAAGCTGACCATGTATTTCAATATGTGTGCCTGTGTCATCATCAGGAAGAAGGACATTTAACAGGTCTGCTGACTCCCTTCATTCAGTGGTCATTTAACCATTCTCTCTTACGAATTGTGGACATGACAGTAGATTCCGTAAGATTTTCAGTCAATAGCTTATATGGTCAGTTGCATTCGTAGAAATTTCTCCCAGTGTATTATGTTAGTTTCCTGACACAACGTTTTGTAGCATATCTTAATTGCCCTGTACTCATGGAGCCTGGCAGTGTGCACTGTGATTGTCCTAAAGCATGTTGATAACCTCTTCTTCTTGATTTTAACCTTCGCCTCAGTGTGGGTAGTTCGGGGCTTCAGGGAATTATAAACTGATTTTCTCACGATTTTCGTAGGGATATAAATGTTCTGTGTTGTCTGCAAGAGTTCATTTAGTATCCGCGCTCCCAAATCTATATGAACTGGAAGTGATTCCATTAGAAATACTTCAGTGTAGGCAACTAAGCCTGCCAATCCTGATGTCTGAGCCAATCGTGCTTTTCTCCGCTTGTATCCCTCTATTACTAACATTTTCCCCTTCGGTGACAATTCCATAATGGTCACTGGATGTTAGGTACTGAAGAGCTTGCCAACTACACTCCTGGAAATTGAAATAAGAACACCGTGAATTCATTGTCCCAGGAAGGGGAAACTTTATTGACACATTCCTGGGGTCAGATACATCACATGATCACACTGACAGAACCACAGGCACATAGACACAGGCAACAGAGCATGCACAATGTCGGCACTAGTACAGTTTATATCCACCTTTCGCAGCAATGCAGGCTGCTATTCTCCCATGGAGACGATCGTAGAGATGCTGGATGTAGTCCTGTGGAACGGCTTGCCATGCCATTTCCACCTGGCGCCTCAGTCGGACCAGCGTTCGTGCTGGACGTGCAGGCCGCGTGAGACGACGCTTCATCCAGTCCCAAACATGCTCAATGGGGGACAGATCCGGAGATCTTGCTGGCCAGGGTATTTGACTTACACCTTCTAGAGCACGTTGGGTGGCACGGGATACATGCGGACGTGCATTGTCCTGTTGCAACAGCAAGTTCCCTTGCCGGTCTAGGAATGGTAGAACGATGGGTTCGATGACGGTTTGGATGTACCGTGCACTATTCAGTGTCCCCTCGACGATCACCAGTGGCGTGCGGCCAGTGTAGGAGATCGCTCCCCACACCATGATGCCGAGTGTTGGCCCTGTGTGCCTCGGTCGTATGCAGTCCTGATTGTGGCGCTCACCTGCACGGCGCCAAACACGCATACGACCATCATTGGCACCAAGGCAGAAGCGACTCTCATCGATGAAGACGACACGTCTCCATTCGTCCCTCCATTCACGCCTGTCGCGACACCACTGGAGGCGGGCTGCACGATGTTGGGGCGTGAGCGGAAGACGGCCTAACGGTGTGCGGGACCGTAGCCCAGCTTCATGGAGACGGTTGCGAATGGTCCTCGCCGATACCCCAGGAGCAACAGTGTCCCTAATTTGCTGGGAAGTGGCGGTGCGGTCCCCTACGGCACTGCGTAGGATCCTACGGTCTTGGCGTGCATCCGTGCGTCGCTGCGGTCCGGTCCCAGGTCGACGGGCACGTGCACCTTCCGCCGACCACTGGCGACAACATTGATGTACTGTGGAGACCTCACGCCCCACGTGTTGAGCAAATTCCTCGGTACGTCCACCCGGCCTCCCGCATGCCCACTATACGCCCTCGCTCAAAGTCCGTCAACTGCACATACGGTTCACGTCCACGCTGTCGCGGCATGCTACCAGTGTTAAAGACTGCGATGGAGCTCCGTATGCCACGGCAAACTGGCTGACACTGACGGCGGCGGTGCACAAATGCTGCGCAGCTAGCGCCATTCGACGGCCAACACCGCGGTTCCTGGTGTGTCCACTGTGCCGTGCGTGTGATCATTGCTTGTACAGCCCTCTCGCAGTGTCCGGAGCAAGTATGGTGGGTCTGACACACCGATGTCAATGTGCTCTTTCATCCATTTCCAGGAGTGTATTTATCTTAGCTGATGCCAGGTGGTTTACTAAAGTGACATCTATGTTAGTGGGTGCACCTGCTCGTCCCTCAAATGTACCCGGCCGACCTTCTAGGTTTAAAACCATGAGGTCCAGTTCCAGCACTGCGACCTTTAGTATCTCATCTCGTTCGTCAGTTTGCCGGCTCTACCAGAGGGAGGATTTCGTATTCGAATCTGTTGCGACAAGCATACGCGAACCTCGTCTATGCAGAGCGACCGCCGTGAGTTTATCTACATAAGAAACGACGGGATGAGAATAATGCGTATGTATGCTTACTGCAATCCACTTCGTCTGTGCGTCATTCACTTCCACTCTGACCATGTGCATGTCACACATCTGTGCCACCTTAGTCTTAGTGAATTCCCTACTTGCAACCAGAATGGCTTACATTGCCTCATGGCGCCCCGTAACTGTTAAAATATTCGCAGATAAATGTGGGAGGCTTTTGTTTGTACGGTATGGTTCTTGGAAACAGATCATATCAACGCTCAGCTCGTCAATTAGTTTTCGTGTTTCAGTCACAGCCAGTTTACTTCGCACACGAGCATGTATCTGTATTGTATTGCCGATGTCATTATTATCATCATCACCTTTATCATACTCAGTGACAGGTGCTGCATATAGATACGGTATCGTATTGCGCATCTGACAAGTCGGGAAGCCTTCCATTGCAGGCGTTGCTGCAAGAGGAACACCTCTTCCGTCAACAGCCTTCACAGCTTAAATTGCTACTGGTGCTCCCCATATAGTCTCTGCTTGAACGAACTTCATGTAGTATGATTTTGTGCGTGATGGCGAAGTGCTTTCTTGCCTTGTGGACAGGTCATTATGAGTTATACTGTGCGTGTTTATGCTTCCTGAGTTTCAGCTTCACTTGATCAAAATTGGTGCAACTCAAGTTTGTTTATCATGTAACACATCTTTGTCTGGATCATTACTCATTTAAGAGACAGTCTTCTAAGTTCCTTTGCAACTTCTGTCTCTATTCTCTTCTGTAGTACCGTGTCATCTATGAAATTCATTAATTCAAGATGCTGCTTCTCAAAAAACACAGTAGTGATTGGCACTGGAATTTCGTCATAATGTGACACTATTCCTCCTGGCACTATAATCTCAAGTTGCAGAAGCCAGGCTATGTTATGAGGCCAATTTCTGGCTACTGCCGACGGGGATTTGTGTTTCCATTTCCTGGGCAACTTTTCTTCTGTTACTTGCCTTAAACAGATTTGCCGTGGAGTTTATGGTTCCATAGTCTGTTCTAGCTATTTCACGTTCTAACACCAGTGCATAAGTTGCACAGTTTTTCCCAGGTGATTCAGATTTTTTGTTCCTGTTGCGACAAAGAATGCAGACAGGGCTCTAGTTGAATTTTGAACATACACTTTCTGGTGGCCCTCTGCTCCAAAGTGGGAGTAGGCTTACAGGTCTTCTTGGTGTGACCTAAGTCACAAAATTTATAACGTTTTGGGTCCACATAATCATTCATTCCTAGAGCACTGAAACCGAGCTACACCTTGTATTTTTGCTGCAGGAGTTACGAACACAAGCAGTGACTTCTATAAAGTAATTGTCATATGTTTTCTTTCGGGCTCTGTTTTTTAACGTCAGTCGTACTTCTTCTTAACATTCCTTCTTTTGCATGTGCTCAGACAAGTTAAGCCCATCGATATATTCGAGAAGTTCACTGTCGTCCAAATCCTTGGGTCTCTTATATTTCAGTGTTTCGCATTTAATGTTGTGTATCTGATGAGCTCTCTCTTGAAACTTCCCGCAATCATCGTCATTGTCTGTTTTCACTATAAAAACGCTACTGGCTGTCCGGGTTGATTTGATCCAAATCTTGTCTCTTCTCGGATTTATTGCATCAGGAAGTTCCTTCTTTACATATTTGGCGTCCTTGGGATGCAGTAAGTCCTCTTCCAGTTCGGTTGTGCGGAGAGCACCACAGTTAAGCCTACTGATGGTGAAGGTACCTTTCCTCGTAGCCGTTGCCTAATTGTGGCGAAAAGGGTATGCAAGAGAGTCGGACGTTGTGCAGAGCGATCTTGATAGTTCCAATAAGCATCTGTTCCACACAGTGAGCTTCGGAATTCGGGAGGATCATATCGGTGTGTTCTGAAAACGTGTGCTCAACCTCGTTGCTCTAATGCTCACAGAAACATGAATGAGACTCGAACCAGACCAGACAAAAGACTAGTATGATAGACGTCGTAGGACATCAGCCGATCCAACGCAACCAGCCCCCTCCCCCCATGAATACCTTGTCTCATGCCTACCTAACAAAAATTTCATCAAACAACTGTGGCACGGAAACAGTATGTTTTCGAAACTTATCCAAAATATAATGTACTGACTCCTCTCTACAGGTGCTAGAAGTTTGTAACGGGTATTTCCGAATAGTATGTATAAGAGGCAATATAAAACATCCTTTTCAAGGCCTTATAGTCCAGAATCGGTAAGCCAATAACGCAAAAACGCCGTACTGATTAAGGCCACCGACGTACCAGGTTGAAGATACCTGTTTGGTAGAATTCCGTGGTCTGCTGCGCGAAGAAGTCTGTAACTTCCTCCTACACATCCTTGTCAGACAGGAAGCGTCGAGCCTTCAAGGCGCTTTTTAAGGGACCGAAGGCTTGATGACATAGGGAGAGATCAGGACTGTAGGGGGAATGCTTGAGTGTCTCCAGTTCGAGTTGGTGTAACATTTGCAATATGTGGAGGTGTGTTACCATGAAGCAGGAACACCACTTGTCGTGCACTATTCTGCAAAGCTGGTTTTCGATAGACATGCTGCCCCATACACATTCTTCATTCTCCGACGGATATTTGTCAGTGTTTTTCCTTCGGCAGCTAAGCAAAGAAAAACAGCTCGTTGGTCCTGTATGGATGCACTTAGCAATAACGTCGCCATAGTTCACGTTTTCGTATTTACCGACCGTACATCGGAAACTCAGTAGTGCGACTCTACTCTCTTGCCTAAAGGTCTGTACATGCATCGGAGTCGCACTACGCTTCATATGCTCTGCAAAAACGCCCTCAAACGGAAACTTTTGATCGCCCCTTATACATTGTTATTAAAAAAACTTCTTGGTACGTTGTATTAACACGTAAAAGGTGTCTTGGTCACGCATGTATCAGACATGTTGAAATACATCGTACGACTGTGACAGACCTGTTTTGCATAACGTCCGGAAATTGTCGGGGACCCTCGCTCCCTGAGTCGCCCATCCATTGTGTGCTCAAGCCTTTTACGTCTTATATTTTAAAGTATGTCTTTGATATGTGCCTGCAGAAACTATATTTTCCTCTTTTCAAGCCACAGCTTTTCACGTAGAAAATGTATGACGTCCATGTGGACGGGCTGCACTGTCGAATATCTGCCCACAAACCATAACGCGCTGGAAATAAACCATCAAAGCAACCATCACATGTTGCCCGTGTTGTTTCTTTTTTTTTGTGAGAATTTTTATCCCAATTTTCTGAGCTTAACGCACTTTTGCGGGTCTGCCTGTTGCCAAGGTTGTTTCTTGTATTTTGAAGACCTTGCAGCGCGGGATTAGCCGAGCGGTCTGGGGCACTGCAGTCATGGACTGTGCGGCTGGTCCCGGCGGAGGTTCGAGTCCTCCCTCGGTCATGGGTGTGTGTGTTTGTCCTTAGGACAATTTAGGTTAAGTAGTGTGTAAGCTTAGGGACTGATGACCTTAGTAGTTAAGTCCCATAAGATTTCACACACATTTGAACATTTGAAGAACTTCTGCTGGGACGCCCTTACACATCCTCCATTTACATTCCGATCTCTTCTCATGCAATATCCATATTTTTGGAGTCCAGATGAAAGATATTCGTGGCCGTCGATTTTCTTCAGACGAAGAGATGCCTGTCTGGGTAAAATCATGGTTCCGCAATTCTCACGACTATGAACAGTTCCGGCAATTATTTCTGAGGTAATAAACAATTTACCAACTTTTTCCATCTGCCTCGTTTTCACTTTATTTCATGAGTATCCCAGATGCAAAAGTTGATAAATGCCATTTTTGTAGATTTTGAGTTGGTCACACAATCGCATAATTTTTTCAGTACCTACACTGTGAAATAGGTTTCAGGGTACAAAAACGTCTAAAGATGATTGAAAATGGCTGTGGAAAATCTTGTTTGGTTGCAAAAACCGATAACTGCACATTGTCTTTGGGTGCAAAGCTCGATAAATGTCCAACGTTTGCAAAACTCACCGAGTTCAACAGGCATGGCGGTCGCCGCACCATATCCAGATGCAAAGCACGGACAACTGACAACAGACTTACCAAAAGCTAACGTTAAGTTCGTGATTTTGTGGACGGTTTAAGTGCAGAAGATGGTATAAACGAAGTGGAAGTATTTGATATAGTAGGGATTCTGCAAGAAGTCGAACCTGCCGTAGTACTTGCATATGGCCAGAACAAGACCAAGGGCGACAGTCACTCTCAGGAAAGATAGAGGCGTCCTGATCAGTGAAAGAGAAATATTTCGAAAAGAGAATGGTAATAACATGAAGGTATAAGTAAAGCAATGTTGTGCAATTAAAACTAATTTTTATGACATATCCTGAACAAATTCGTGGTACATTCTATTCTCTTCTCTACAGAATGGTATAGCCCGGCCAATGGTAACAAAGTAAGAGAGTGGTGCATTGCAAAAGTAAAGAAAATTTGTGTTAAATGCAGTGGATCTCGCATGTAGCGGCAAGAAGTGCGTGCGATCGGGTATAGTTGTGCTATGCACTACACTTAAACTGTTGACAGATTGCTTCGAGTTTCAGTTTCTCAGTAATAGTCCATTCTGTTTATATTCGCAATAATTGAATCCCATCCTTTTGTAATTTATAACACGTCACCGAATAGCGGCTTTTGCAACCGATTTTAAGGAAGCACTGGGGGGAGGGATGTTGGGAGTAAAAAATTAAATTTTCTGTCGAAAATGTCGTTTAGTCACATCTTTTTGTATTCTATACTCGATTTTTTTAACTTAGCCCTTCTTGCTTACTATCCCTTTTATTTTATCTGTGTGTAGAGATTTCTGCCTACTTTTCAAGACGCGTGATGTGATTCAGCAAAATAAACGGTCCAACAATCATTACAGCAGTTGTAGAACTTTCGGAAGCCAAACTCGGGTACATCACAAGGCTTATGGAGCTTCACTTCGGGTAAGACTGGCCGACCAACGACAAACTCAAATTCTACACCGCGGTGTTGGACGTGCAGGAAGGCACTCTTGCCGTTTCCAGCCCTCAGAACGAGGAAGAAGTCGGGAGCGATTCTGAGCTGATGGACAGTGTTGAGATAGATATAACTTAAAATCAATTTTCAACCAGTTTCACTCTATAGAAATTTTTGTCGCTGTTTTGACTAAGATGCAGCTTTCAGCCAGTTTTTTCACTCTCCAAAATGTTGTCAAGGTTGTACCAAGATCCTATATGGAGCTTATTTTATTTTCTATAATATTTTGTGGTGTCTAAAGCACGGTGGTGTATTTTTTTAAAAGAAAATCTAATGTTGAACATTCATTTTTGTTCTCTTTTTGACGATAAATAAATCAATTCTTCCTGAAAAATAATCTCACTTTGTATTTTTATATGCCAGTTTTGTAGAACTTCCTGACTCCTCTTTCAAATAAACCGTATTCTATTCATATTCGCAATAGTTGGATTCCTTCCTTTTGTAGTTTATAACATATCACCGAATAACGGCGTTTGCAACTGAATATTTGTTTCGTAATTAGATCGATACGTTTGCAAAAAGCTACAACTGCATAAATCGGGTGTAAAAGCCGCTGAATCAGTATTTCACATAAGATTGTAACGTATAAAACATGATCACAGATTTCAGCCCGTAATAGCGACAAATAAAAATTCGTTACTTATTTTTGAAAAAGAAATAGTCTTTAACTTTAATAGTTTGGATTAATTTGGACGAGCTTTTCGTGACTATCTCAGTTTCGCTTATCATCCAGTTAGCGGCTTTTTCATTTGGGCTACTCGTACATTAGTGTATGACAATGATCGTCCCTGTTCTACGTATACTATTTTCCTTCTAATGCTGTAGGATGCCAAACCTGCACATGAATGTAAATTTAAATTAAGAGTCAACGACGAGGGCACACCTCAGTTTTGTGTGAAACGATGAGTATATATGGCAGCAGTACAAAAGGTTTCGATGTAAGTTTTTTTGATATAAACAATTGTCAACCTGGTTGTAACGCTTTACGTACTAACCAGTCCCATTTAGATGTTTTTATTATAAATTATTTTTACGTCACTTACGTACTACCAAAAGTGGTCAGTGACACAATACTCGCCAAAGGCTGTTTATGTAGTTACATGAATTTCTTCAAATATTTGACAGCTGTGGAACATGTCTTAGCAAAAATGTTTCAGATACTTCCGAGTGAAATCGAAAAGAAAAGCACCATTTTTGACACGATGGAATATTTACATAGTTATGTCCACTTTTCTATAGTTCAGGGATGACAAGTCGGAAGAACACTTTCTTGTAAATTCTCAAAATTTGGCCTCATTGGTGTAGAGCTACCGGACGAAGCCGTTGTCTGAAGTCTAATACCTTTTCGAAGGGAAAGAGTTATGGTAGATAATGCAGGTGAAACTGAAAGGTTACAAAATGTTTTTTTCATAAGTCGTTTTTGGATGCTAAAGACAAAATGTGGGTGGAAATTAATGATCGGCGTAGAAACTCACTTACGGTACACTATCTGTCGGAGACGTTCAGAGGATTCAACGTGCTTTACATGTATCTCTGTCTAGTGCTACTTACCAACATAACTTATCAACCAGTACATATGACAATATCATATTATTTCGAAAATAGTGGTACTGGGCAGTTATCATGTTTTATATTACGTCCAGAATCACTAGATCTTCTCATGTAGTGCAGTAATCTGGATTTCAGTGTGATAGTGATGGTGGGACGGGGAGGGTGGGGGATTGGGTTACAAAATACAGAAAGATGACACAAAGAAGTTTATTCAGTGGCATTTGTTGTGGTGAGTGGGGAACCTACCCACAGGATTAAAAATGGTGGCTTATCAGGAAGCAGAGGTACCATCGTTGTGTTGTAAATATTATAGCCTTGTAATGATTTTTCTGATCCGCTGATGGCCCGTATTTAATGGCACGCGGTCATCATGATTAGAATGTTTTTCTTCATGTATTGTCACTTGAAAAAGTACTCACAGCTGACGTACTTTATCTCCAAAATCAGTATTAAACAACGGTGAAAGTACTTACAGTAAGTCATTGTAACAAGTGATTTTCAAGGACGTGTTCTGGAGGAAGAAATATTTTAACGTAAATACAAAATTCTTACATAACGTATTGCTTCTGTTACATACATAAGGGACGGAAGGCCAATGAACTCACTCTTCGGTTATGTAACTGTTACAGCGTAACTAACACATACCTGATTTTGGGCCATACCTGTCTCTTAGAGTGACAGGATAAATAATTGCACTTATTATTCAGTCATGTACTCTTACGGGACTGAAATTCAATACAGGATTCATACATGCACTGAGTCTGTATTGACAACAATTGCACGTAAACGAATATTTAGTTTCGTTCCTAGGTGCCAGGAACGTCTTTATGCTTTCTTCGATGATTAAAAAAAAGCAATGTATTGCCAATGGACGTCCAAAATTTCGTGTTCAGGCAATAGCAGCGAGCTTGACTACGGGCTGAAATACTCATATGCACAAAGTGTTCTTGGTCTGGATGATATTCCTGAATCGTGATCTTTGATTCATAATGATCATTGGTAAGACAGTAGGAATCACTATCGGTAAGAAGACGATTCTGACTTTTTTTTCAAAAAATCATCAGTCTTGTGACTGGTTTGATGCGGCCCGCCCCGAATTCCTCTCCTGTGCCAACCTTCAACCATGGGTAGCACTTGCAACATTTTTATTTGCTGGGTGTGCTCCAGTCTTTACCTTACTCTGCAGCTTTTGATTTCTACAGCTCCCTCTAGCAACAACGAAGTCATTCCCTGATGTCTTAACAGATGTAATATCATCATGTCCCTTCTCCTTGTCAGTGTTTTCCACATATTCTTTCCTCTCCAGTTCTGCGCAGAACTTCCTCATTCCTTACCTTATCAGCCCACCTAAGTTTCAATATTCGCCGGTAGCACCACATCTCAAATGCCACGATTCTCTTCTTTTCCGGTTTTCCCACAGTCCATGTCTCGCTACCATACAATACTGAGCTCCAGACGTATGTTCTCAGAAATTTATTTCTCAAATTAAGGCCTATGTTTGATACTATAGACTTCTCTTTGCCAGGAATGCCCTTTTTGCCAGTGCTAGTCTACTTTTGATGTCCTCCTTGCACTGTCCATTATTGGTTATTTTGCTGTCTACGTAGCAGAATCCCCTAATTTTATCTTCTCTGTGACCAACAATGCTGATGTTAAGTTTGTCGCTGTTCTCGTTTCTGCTCCTTCTCATTACTTTCGTCTTTCTTCGATTTAATCTCAAAGCTTACTCTGCACTCATTAGACCGTTCAGTCCATTCAGCACATCACGTAATTTTTCTTCGATTTCACGGCATCAGTGATTAGCATCATTGATTTCCTTTCACCACGAATTTTAATTCCACTCCTGTTTCCTTTATTTTCACCACTGCTTCTTCGACGTACATATTTAACACTAGGGTCGAAGGACTACATCGCTGTCTTACAGCCTTTTTAATTCGAACCTTTCGTTTTTGGTCGTCCGTTCTTACTATTCCCTCTTTGCTCTTGTACTTATTGTATACTATCCGTTTCTCCTTCCTTACCCCTATATTTCTTTGAATTTCGAACATCTTGCACAATTTTCCATTATCGAACGCTTAACCAGGTCAACAGATCCTATGAAGGTGTCTTGATTTTTCTTTAGTTTTGCTTCCATTATCAACCCGAACGTCAGAATTGCCTCTCTGATGCCCTTACCTTTCCTAAGGCGAAACTGATCGTCATGTAACACACGCTATCTTTTCTTTTCGATTCTTCTGTATATTATTTTTGTCAGCAACTTGAATGCATGAGCTGTTAAGCTGATTGTGTCATAATCCTCGCATTTGTCAGCTCTTGCCGTCTTCGAAATTGGGCGAATGATATTTTTCCCAAGTCAGATGGTATGTCGCCAGACTCACACATTCTACACACTAACGTGAATAGTCGTTTTCTTGTCACTTCCCCCCAATGATTTTAGAAATTCTGATGGAATGGTATCTATTCCTTCTGCCTTATTTCATCTTAAGTCCTCTAAAGATCTCTTAAATTCTGATTCTAGTACTGCCTCCCCTATTTCTTCTAAATCGACTTACGTTTATTCTTTTGTCAGAGCAGACTAATATTCCCCCTCATAGGGGCCTTCAATGTACTCTTCCCACCTATTCTCTCTCTTCTCTGCATTTAACAGTGGAGATCTCATTGCACTATTAATGTGACCACCCTTCCTTTTAGTTTCACTGATAGCTTTCGTACGAGTTGAGTTAGTCCTTCGAACAATCATTTCTTTTTCGATTTATTCACAATTTTCATGCAGCTGTTTCAGCTTAGTTTCCCTGCACTTCCTATTTTTTTCATTTCTTAGCGACTTGTAGTCCTGTGCTCCTTAATTTCCCTGAACATTTTTGTACTTCCTTCTTTCATCAATGAACTGGTTACTTCGCAGTTACCTTCTTTGTACATATGGTTTTCTGTCCAACTTCAGTGATTGCCCTTTTGGAGATATCTATTCCTTTTCAACTGAACTCTCTACTGAGCTATTCGTTACTGTTGTATCTATAGCCTTCAAGAACTTCAAGCGTATCTCATTATTTCTTAGTATTTCTGTATCCCAGTTCTTTGCCTATAGTTTCTTCCTAACTTAGCTCTTAAAATTTAGCCTAATTTGCATCACTACTACATCGTGATCTGGGTCTATGTGTTCTCCTGGGTACGCCTTACAATCCAGTGAGTGATTTCTAAATCTTTGTCTGACCATGATGTAATCTAAATGAAATCTTTCCGTATGAGGCGTCCTTTTCCAAGTACATCTCCTCTTTTAGTTCTTGAACATAGTATTCGCTATTAATAGCTTAAATTTATTATAGAATTCATTTAGTCTTTCTCCCCTCTCATTTCTCGTCCCAAGCTCATATTTTCCTGTAACATTTTCTTCTGCTTCTTCCCCTACAATTGCATTCCAGTCCCTCATGACTATCAGATTTTCATCTTCCTTTACGTACTTGTTTTACCCTTTCAGCATCCTCATGTACTTTCCCCATCTCTTCACCTTCAGCCTTTAACGTCGGCATGTATACCTGGACTGTCGTCATCGGTGTTGGTTTGCTGTCGAATCCGATAAGAGCAACCCTATTACTGAACTGTTCACAGTAACACTCTCTGCATTACCTTCCTTTTCATAACGAATCCTACTCCCGTTATAGCATTTTCTGCTGCTGTTGCTATTGCACTATACTCATCTGACCAGAATACCTTGTTTTCTTCCCATTTCACTTCTCTGACTAATATATAGAACAAGCATTTCCATTTCCATTTTTAATTTCTTTAACTTCCCTACTACGTTAAAGCTTGTGACAATTCATGCCCCGCTTCGTAGAACGTTATCCATTACTTGGTTATTGAATCTTTTTCTCATGGTCACCTCCCCCTTGGCAGTCTCCTCGCGAACATCCGAATGGGGGATTATTCCGGATTTTTTTTTTTTTTTTCCAGTGGAGAGATCATTATGATACATTTTCAACTGCAGGCCACATGTCCTGTGGATACACTTGAAGTCCATTTAATGCAGTGGTTTCCGTTGCCTTCTGCATCCTCATGCCGTTGATCATTGCTGATTCTTCCGCATTTTAGGAGTAGTTTCCCATCCCCTGAACCTCTGTCCGTTCCTCCACCCTATTTGACAAGGCCGTTGGCAGAATGAGGGTGACTTCGTATGCTGGAAGTCTTCGTCACCAGTACTGCTTATTAATCAAAATTGAAGTGGTGGCGGATTTCGAACCCGGGACCAACGACGTTTGGATTACTAATCAAAAATGCTACCTGTTTTGTCTACGGATCGTATTCGACAGTCTGTGTTTCGTCTGAATCTGAATCGACTGCAGAATTCTGTCTCTTTCTGAAGGCGGTTCAGAAGATCAAGAGAGACACCCTTCCTACGGTTCATCTACTCACGCATTGGATTGTCGGAACAACCGTCGCGCTCACTAAATTATGTGTAACACTTTCATGTACACTAAATACAATAAAACTGTAATTAATTGCTTATCAGTCTCACCATCGATCGGCAATCTGTCCTTAAGAGGCACTTCACTCTTTCGATATCGTCGTTCGTTTATGTCGTTGGAGACCTTCGCAGAACCCTTGTAGCCATCATAAACCACTGTATTGACTTATCTAAGCTTAAAAAAAATTTGGAGAGCTCAGTGTTGCTCGTATTTTGCTCGTCTATGATTATAATGTTTTTGGAAACATAACTTCACTTTCGACGCTCTCAGTACTCTCGTTCCAACTGCAGCAGGTACCATATGAAGGGATAAACAACTGCTTTGGCAGTTCGTATACAGTGCTTCCAGTGTCATTAATTTCCTAACACACCTCATATTGGTAACTGAATGTCATAATCATATAGAGGATGTAAAGGGCGTAAATGCAGATATTTTATTGGCGACTGAGGGCATTGTACTAACAACGTTACATTAGTATTTACTTCACTTGCAGACTAATAACTATAGCCATTGGGAGTAGCAGGTTTTAGGTTGCTTAGTACACCCCCCACCCTCCCTCCCAGGTACATATGGAAAGAGAAAGCTATTAATGCGTATTTTCCCCCTTGGCAGTATGTTAGGTGTAAAAGTGTGCACGCATGGACGCAAAAAGGATAATCCACGCTTCAGGCGTAGTTCATTAGTGGTGCGGATACAAGCATACAGAAAACATCAGGTAGTAAAGGAGTAAAGCTGTGAGGACGGGGCGTGAGTCGTGCTTAAGTAGCTCAGATGGTAGAGCACTTGCCGGCGAAAGGCAAAGGCCTCGAGTTCAAGTCACGGTCCGGTACACAGTTTTAATCTGCCAGGAAGTTTCATATCAGCGCACACTCGGCTCCTGAGTGAAAATCTCATTCTGGAAACATCCCCCAAGGCTGTGGCTAAGCAATGTCTCCGCAATATCCTTTCTTTCAGGAGTACTAGTTGTGCAAGGTTCGCAGGAGAGCTTCTGTAAAGTTTGGAGGGTAGGAGACGAGGTACTGGCAGAAGTAAAGCTGTGAGGATGGGGCGTGAATCGTGGTTGGGTAGCTCAGATGGTAGAGCACTTGCCCGCGAAAGGCGACGGTCCCGATTTCGATTTTGTGGCGATGTTCGTAGCGACAAACACTTGGCTGTAGAAATGGCTTACGAAGTCACCGCCACACTTTTAATAGCGGGCCGACCGGTCCGCTGGAACAGTAAACAGAAAGATGAAACCCCAAACACTCTGATTAAATAAGTCGGTACTTATCTTTATTCATGAAGATACAGAAACACAGTAGTGAACTCGGTGTCTACAGAAATCTGTCTAGTTCGAGTCGGAGCGGCTAGGTCAGCGTCGGCTGACGACAAACAACAACTCTGCTGCGATGAACACACAACTGACTAGCAAGTACACAAATCGGTGGCGAGTATACAACTGAGCGGCGAATACAGAACTGTCCTAGCGCTCGCGACTCCAGCGCTTAAGAAGCCAGAAGCCAGCGGTGGCGCGCGCAGACTTGCGGCGATTTGCTGTCTCGCTGGCGCTGCTTATGCGGACGGCGTCCGGACTTTGATGCTGCCAACCTTTTGGCAGCGGGCTCGGGTGGCATTACTGGCTAGGACATAAAATTCGAGTCTCGATCCGGCACACAGTTTTAATATGCCAGGAAGTTTCATCAGGTAGTACACTGTGTGAAGTGTTTAGTCCAGGGAAAAAACAGCCGACATAGTGTTAGGTGTACATATTAGCATACCACATAAAAAATGTCTGCAGTTATACCCGTTACACCTGTATAAGGAATAAAATGGGCCCCAACATTTAACCCTGTGCGACTTCCTTCGAGATATCCCCCCATCCACTAAAATCGTATCACTTGCTTTAGTTACTTAGATGTTTCCGCTTGTGTTTGTCAGCATGATCCAAACTAGTTATCGTAAAAACATCAGTTCCTTGTAGTTTAAGCCTCGATACAACGAACAGGTCACAAAAAATAGCACTTGGCGATAGCTGATTATCTGAGACTGTCCTAAACAACACCAATGTGTGATTCATACTTCCACAAGGGTGGCTATTCGTGACACATGCTAGGACTGCCTGGGATGCGCGTCGTCCGGACCGCCTGGCGCGCCAGCGAGCGCATATTTTTGAAGCAGGCGCGGCGCGGCCTCGCTTTGGAGCGCCGCGTCTCTGGCGCGCGCGCGGGCAGAGCTGCGATTCGCGCTCGGCGGACTGTAACGTTCCGGACATGGCACCCGATGCCAGTTGGCGCGGAAGGTCCCTTTTATCTTCCCCGATAATCGGCTTTGCCGGCTGCGCCGCTGTATCAGGGTGTTAATTTCCAGCGGCGTGCACGCGCAGCGCCGCGCGCCCGCTCACTAATATTTCACTTAATCTTCTAAATTAATGAAATGCACTTGCGCCGTGTATCAGCTGGTGAACGTAGTTTTTCCTCTTCGGTATTATTTTTTCCCGTGTTTGGTGAATGTCACCAGTGTTTTCCTCGTCCCGTAATTAATTTTCTACCTATATCATTTTGGCCGCGCGGCTAATGGGATCTGCAAATACGCTGCACAAACAGAGTCGGTAATCGATAACCGACTCCGGCAGAGTACAGTGAGGGCAGTTGTGTAGCTACGTCAAAAATATTCTACGAAGGCAGAGATCGAAAGTTTATTTGTGGCAATTTCAAGGTAACAACCAGTACAGCTGAAACAAGAATATTATTAATGTTGTTGACCTGTCACTCCTCCGTTGATGGTACTGTATTTAATTAATTTTTCAATTATGTCTGTTTGCAACTGAATAAATATTACTTACTTTTCGCAACAAAAGTTTCGACTCCATTAATGTGAAACACCTTCAGTGGCCTCTTCGTAAATGTGGAGGCTGAAGAACTGCTTCACGAGCAGTAAAGTACTCAAATATATACACAATTACGACTAAATTAAGTTGCAACCATCCGATAGATACTGTTATGGGGAAAGCGAACAAAAGGCTGCGATTTACTGACAGATCCCTTAAAAACTGCAACAGCGTTACAAATTAAACTGCCTACACTACGCTTGTACACCCTTTTCTGGACTACTGTTGCGCGGTGTGGGATCCGCACCACATAGAGTTGAAGGAGGAAACCGAAAAAGTTCAAAGAAGCACTTAGTTTTGTATTATCGCGAAGCAGGGGAGAGAGAGTCATCGATACGTCGCACGAATTTGAGGTGGCAATCATTAAAACAAGGGTGTTTCCCGTTGTGACAGTATCTTCTTATCATATTTCAATCACCAACTTCCTCCCCCGGACGCGAAAACTTTTTTTTTTTTGTGGCACCCATTTACGTATCGGAAAAAGATTACCATAATAAAATAAGAGAAATCAGACCTCACACAGAAAGATTTAAGTGCTCGTTTTCCCCGCTCACTATTCGAGAGTGGGATGGAAGAGGGACAGCTAGAAGTGGTTCGATGAACTCTCTACTATACACTTAATTGTGAATTGCAGTGTAATCATGTAGATGTAGGTGGTGTAACAACAATACTCACTTAAAATTCGAGACTTATACGTCCAATATCAGAATTTGCTTTTCAGTCAGTCTTCTGACTGTTTCGATGCGGCCCAGTCTTGTGTCACTCACAGAACAACTTGTACCATTCGTCTTCAATTATTCTTTGGCTGCATTACAATCTCTGTCTTCCCCTACAGTTTTTACCATCTGTAGATCCGCTCGTACAAAGGAAGTTATTGCCTGACATCGTGCCGCGCTGTAGCTGCGTGGTATCAGGCGCCAAGCCGTGGTTCGCGCGGCTCCCTCCGTCGGAGATTCGAGCGCTCCCTCGGGTACGGGTGTGTGTGTCCTGTACTTGGCGTAAGCTAGTTTAAGTAAGATTAAATAGTGTGAAAGCCTAGGGACCGATGACCTTAGCAGTCTGGTCCCGTAGGAACTTACCGCAAGTTTTCAACAAATTTTCCTGGTATCGTAATGTGTGTCCCGTCATCCTGCCCCTTTTTCTTGTCGGTGTTTTCTAGGTGATCTTTGCATTGTCATTTGTGAGGAGATACTCATTCCTCATCCTATCAGCCAGGCTATAAAGAAATTGAAAGCAATATATGTACATGAAAATGCGGGTAAATTTCAGGTCGCGGATGATTATTTAGATAAATCGAGGTAAACTCCGGACAGAAAAGCGTAAATAACTTTTATTCAGCGGCTCACAAGTATAGTCTGAAGGTAATTAATTTTTTTGTTGAGAAAATTCTCTCTGGCACCGATAAGGATGTGAGAGTGAGGGTTTAACGTTCTGCAGACATCAACGTCATGAGAGACGAAATATAAACTCGACTATGCTGAGTACCATTTAGTCATTTATTTCAACTCCTTAGGAAAACTATAGGAACCAAAATGCGAACTACCATACACTAACGTGGACCACACTCTTATTGCGAGTGCATATTAGAGAACTACTTCGCCCGGTTTTGAGCTCCGGTGATCTTGCACAATAAGCAAATTCTACTCAACCACTAGCTGGTAGGACTGTCGTAACATCCTAATAGCTTCCGCCTTTACATCCACGTCAACATTATACTCTCTCGTAGCGTCCGCCACTGGACTTTGTGGAGCATCTCTGCAACGCTCTGGTACATATTAAACTATCCCGTGACGAAACCTACTGGTCTTAATTGGATCTTCTCTCTGTCTTTTATCATTACTGGCTGGTAAGGATCCCAGACTAATAAACAATACTCAAGAATAGGTTTAAAAAGTGCCTTGCAAGCCAATTCCTTCGTGGCTGCGTTACATTCCTTAAGACTCTTCCTATGAATTGCAATATCACGTCTGCTTGTTTCTACTATTTCTTTTATGTAGACATCCCACTTAAGGTATCTTTGGATAGATACTCCTAGATATTTTACAGCAGATACTGTTTTATGCTATTGCCATCAATAGTGTAGCTGTAAAGTTGTTAGTTCTATCCACGTGTATGCGAAATATGTTACATTTCTTTACTTTCAGGGTCAATTGCCAAGGTCTGCACCATTCATCAATCCTCTGCTAGTTATGCTACAAATCGATATTGTCTTCTGGCTTTGCTACTGTCTTGTAGATAACCATATCATCTGCGAACAGTCTTAAGGAGCTTCCGACACTTTCTGCTAGACCATTTATGTACGGCGTAAACAGTAACGGTCCTATCATACATTCTTGGGGTATTCTAGAAGTTACCTTACATCTGTGGATTTTGTTCCGTTAAGAGCGACGTGTAAAGTTCTTTCTGTAGGAAAGTCTTGTGTTCATTAGCAAATCTGGTCCGACACTCTTTAACATCGTATTTTTTTTTCACTAAACAGCAGCAAAGGGCGATGTCAAAGTGCCTTCTTGAAGTCAAGGAATATGGCATCACCCTGAGTGCCGTAGTCGTCAGCGCTGTCGACCTCACGGAGGAACAGAGCGAGATGAGTGTCGCAAAATCGCTGTTTCCCTCCATGTTGTTAAGGAAGAAATTCGGAGGTTCAAAATGCTTGACAGCTGTCCGGGAACAATACAAACAGTGGAAGTCTGAGTGTAATATAAAAAGTAACTTGTCGACATGAATAGTTTCTGCTGTTTATTTTGCTAGAGAGAGAACATATTTCGGTTTCACCCAGTTGTGAGCTAGTGCGACGGTAAACAGATGACAGTGGGGTCGACACAAAAGAAAATATATTTAATAAGCACAGGGTACCGTATACAGTATCATTTATGACTGTAAGAGTTGTATTGACAGTTACCCAAAGAGAGAGAAATGTGAAGCAAGGACATGCATGTGTATGAGCTGTTCTGGCAGTGGTATCATGATATCACGGAACACTCTTCAGCATGACTACAGTCTTATATCTGGCTTTACGGCCATTTGTTTGAGTCTGATCCCCCACATGGTAACTATCATTGTGAGACTGAACTCATCCTCTACTTCTGAGTGCGCATTTCACTTCCTTTTCCGCAGAAATTTTACTAATACTAATAAAAGTTAAATAAATTTTATCAGTAAATCTTATTCATATTTTAAACCCTATAGAGCACATCAGGAGTAGGATTCGTTATGAATAGGAAGGTAGGACAGAGAGTGAGCTCCTGCGAACGGCTCAGTGGCAGGGTTATTGTCATCAGAATTGACAGAAGCCAACACTGGCAACAATAGTTCAGGTATACATGCCGAAATCGTAAGTAGAAGATGAAGAGAGAGAGAGAGAGAGAGAGAGAGAGAGAGAGAAAGTACATGAGAAACGGTTACGGGAGAATATGGGCTTGGTATTAGGAATAAGAGAGGAGAAAGATTGATTGAGTTCTGCAATAAATTTTAATTTTAATTTACTGACACCTGTTGAAGAATCACAAGAGGAGGCTTTATCTTGGAAAAGGCTGGGAAATAGAAAAGATTTCACTCAGATTACATGATGGTCAAGCAGAGATTCCGAAATCATTTACTGGATCGTAAGGTGTACCCAGGGGCACATATGGTGTCCCGTCAAAATTTAGCAGTAATGAAAAGTAGGCTGAAGCTTAACAGACTAATCGGGAAGAATCAGTGCACAAGGAAATGGGGTACGGAGGTACTAAGGAATGAGGAGTTACTCTTGAAGTCGTCTGAAGCTATGAATACTGCAATAAAGAATAGCTAAGTAGGCAGTTCAGGTGAAGAGGCATGGAAGTCTCTAACAAGAGCAATCACAGAAGTTGAAAAGGAAAACATAGGTTCAAAGAAGGTAACTGCGAAGAAACCATGTGTAACAAAAGAAATATTTTAGCTGATCAGTGAAACAAGGAAGTATAAATACGTTCAGGGAAACTCAGGAATACAGAAATACAGGGTTATTACAAATGATTGAAGCGATTTCACAGCTCTACAATAACTTTATTATCTGAGATATTTTCACAATGCTTTGCACACACGTACAAAAACTCAAAAACTTTTTTTAGGCATTCACAAATGTTCGATATGTGCCCCTTTAGTGATTCGGCAGACATCAAGCCGATAATCAAGTTCCTCCCACACTCGGCGCAGCATGTCCCCATCAATGAGTTCGAAAGCATCGTTGATGCGAGCTCGCAGTTCTGGCACGTTTCTTGGTAGAGGAGGTTTAAACACTAAATCTTTCACATAACCCCACAGAAAGAAATCGCATGGGGTTAAGTCGGGAGAGCATGGAGGCCATGACATGAATTGCTGATCATGATCTCCACCACGACCGATCCATCGGTTTTTCAATCTCCTGTTTAAGAAATGCCGAACATCATGATGGAAGTGCGGTGGAGCACCATCCTGTTGAAAGTTGAAGTCGGCGCTGTCGGTCTCCAGTTGTGGCATAAGCCAATTTTCCAGCATGTCCAGATACACGTGTCCTGTAACGTTTTTTTCGCAGAAGAAAAAGGGGCCGTAAACTTTAAACCGTGAGATTGCACAAAACACGTTAACTTTTGGTGAATTGCGAATTTTCTGCACGAATGCGTGAGGATTCTCTACCGCCCAGATTCGCACATTGTGTCTGTTCACTTCACCATCAAGAAAAAATGTTGCTTCATCACTGAAAACAAGTTTCGCACTGAACGCATCCTCTTCCATGAGCTGTTGCAACCGCGCCGAAAATTCAAAGCGTTTGACTTTGTCATCGGGTGTCAGGGCTTGTAGCAATTGTAAACGGTAAGGCTTCTGCTTTAGCCTTTTCCATAAGATTTTCCAAACCGTCGGCTGTGGTACGTTTAGCTCCATGCTTGCTCTATTCGTCGACTTCCGCGGGCTACGCGTGAAACTTGCCCGCACGCGTTCAACCGTTTCTTCGCTCACTGCAGGCCGACCCGTTGATTTCCCCTTACAGAGGCACCCAGAAGCTTTAAACTGCGCATACCATCGCCGAATTGAGTTAGCAGTTGGTAGATCTTTGTTGAACTTCGTCTTGAAGTGTCGTTGCACTGTTATGACTGACTGATGTGAGTGCATTTCAAGCACGCCATACGCTTTCTCGGCTTCTGTCGCCATTTTGTCTCACTGCGCTCTGGCGGCAGAAACCTGAAGTGCGGCTTCAGCCGAACAAAACTTTATGAGTTTTTCTACGTATCTCTAGTGTGTCGTGACCATATGTCAATGAATGGAGCTACAGTGAATTTATGAAATCGCTTCAATCATTTGTAATAGCCCTGTACAAGTCATTTAGGAATGAAATTAACAGGAATACAGGGAAACTAAGGCAAAATGGTTACATGCAAAAGTGAAGAAACAGAAAAAGAAATGACTGTCGGATGGACTGACTCAGCATATAGAAAAGTCAAAACAATCTTCGGTGCAATTAAAGGCAAGGGTGGTAACATTAAGAGCGCAATGGGAATTTCATTGTTAGATGGATATGTGGAAAAACAAACTAACGACCTCTATGAAGCGGAGTACTTGTCTGTTGGCATGATAGAATAAGAAACAGGAGTCGACATAGAAGAGATAGGGGATTCAGTATTAGAAACAGAAGTTAAATGGCCTTTAGAAGACTTAATATCGAGTAAGGCAGAAGGAATAGATAACATTTTATCAAAATTTCCAAAATAATTGGGGGATGGGGTAACAAAATGACTACTTACACAGTGGTGTGTAGAATGTATCTGTCACACACATATGTATGTGTTATATACATAATTCTAAAGATAGGAAGAGCCGCCAAGTGCGAGAATTATCACACAATCAGCCTGACAGCTCATGGTTCCATGTTACTGACAAGAATAATATACAGAGGAATGGAAAAGTAAATTGAGTGTGTGTTAGATAAGTATCAGTTTGGCTTTAGGAAAGATAAAGGCAGCAAGGCGAAATTTTCTGACGTTGAGGCTGATAATTGAAGCAAGACTGAAGAAAAATCAAGACACATTCAAAGAATTTGTCGACCTAAAAAAAGCGTTCAATAATGTCAAATGGTGTAAGGTGTTCGAGATTATGAGAATAACAGGGGTAAACTGTGGTTAAAGATGAATAATATAAAACATGTACAAGTGCGAAGAGCGAAGAATAAAAGTGGAAGGCCAATAATTAAGTGCTCGGATTTTAAAGCGTTTAAGACAGGGATGTTGTCTTTCGCCCTTACTGTTGAGTCTACACATTGACGAAGCGATCACGAAAATAAAATAAAAGTTCAATGGTGGAATTAAAATTAAGGTTGAAAGAATATCAGTCATAAGATTCGCTGATCACATTGATATCTCAGAGAAACTGAAGAAAGGCTACAGAATATGTTGAATGGAATGAACATTCTACTGAGTACAGAATATGGACTGAGATTAAATCGAAGAAAGACGCAAGTGATGAGAAGTAGCAGAAATGAGGGAACACTCAGAAATTTAACATCAGGATTGGTGATCACGAGGTTGATGAAATTTAGGCATTCTGCCACCTAGGTAGCAAAATAATCCATGACAGACAGAGCAAGGAGGATACGAAAAGCAGACTAGCACTGGGAAAAAGGGCACTTCTGGCTAAGTAAGGTAAGTCTATTAGTATCAGACATAGGCCTTAATTTGAGGAAGAAATTCCTAAGAATGTACGTTTAGAGCACAACAGTGTACGGTAGTTAAATATGTACTATGGGATAACCAGGGCAGAATAGAATCAAAGCATTTAGATCTGGTGCTACAGAAGAATGTTGAAAATTAGGTGGATTGATCAGGAAGGAATGAGGAGGTTCTCTGGAGAATCGGCCAAGAAAGCGCTACACGGAAAACACTGGCAACAAGTTGGTAGGACATGTGATAAGACAGCATGGAACAATTTCCATGGTACTAGAGGGAGTTGTAGATGGTAAAAACCTTAGGGGGAAACAGGGACTGAATAACATTCAGTAAATACACTGAAGCGCCAAAGGAACTGGTATAGGCATGCGTACTCAAATACAGAGATATGTAAACAGGGAGAATACGGCGCAGCGGTCGGCAACGCCTATATAAGACAATAAGTATCTGACGCAGTTGTTAGATCAGTTATTTCTGCTACAATGACAGGCTATTAAGATTTAAGTGAGTTTTAACGTGGTGTTATTGTAGGCGCGCGGGAGATGGGACACAACATCCGTACGATTATTTCACTGAGTGTACCGTGACTATCAGAAATCCGGTAAAACATCAAATCTCCGACGTCACTGCGGCCGAAAAAATATCCTGCAAGAAAGTCTGTTCAACGTGACAGAAGCGCAACCGTTCCGCAAATTGATGCAAATTTCAATGCTGGCCCATCATCAAGTGTCAGCGTGCAAACCATTCAACGAATCAACAACGTTATGGGCTTTCGGAGCCGAATGCCGACTCGTCTACCCTTGACGACTGCACGACACAAAGAATTACGCCTCTCCTGGGCTTGTCAACACCGACATTGAACTTTTGATGACTGGAAACATATTGCCTGGTCTGATGAGTCTCATTTCAAACTATAGCGAGCGGATAGACGTGTACGGGCATGGAGACAACCTCATGGATCCATAGACTCTGCATATCAACAGGGGACTGTTCAAACTGATGGAGGCTCTGTAATGGTGTAGGGCGTATGGAATTCGAGTGATATGGGACCCCTTATAAGTCTCTCCGACAGGTGACACATACGTGAACATCCTGTCTAATCACCTGCATCCATTCATGTCCATCATGCATTCAGACGGACTTGAGCAATTCCAGCTGGACAATGCGACACCTCACAAATCGAGAACTGCCACAGAGTGGCTCCAGGAAAACTCTTCTGAGTTTAAACGCTTCCGCTGGTAACGAAACTCCCCAGACATGCGAAACTCCCCAGACATGTACATTATTGAGCATATATGGGATGCTTCGCAACGTGCTGTTCAGGAAAGATCTCCACCCCCTGCACTCTTAGGGATTAATGGACAACCTTTCAGGATTCATGTTTATGGTGTCAGTTCCCTCCAGCAGCACTTCAGATTTTAGTCGAGTCCATGACACGTCATGTTGAGGCACTTCAGCGTGCTCACGGGGGTCCTACACGGTATTAGTCAGGTGTACCAGTTTCTTTGGTTCTTCGGTGTAATTAACATCGTACGTAGCAAGCGCTACTATGAGATGAAGGCGTTGGCACAGGAGAGGAATTCGTGGTGGGCTGCACCAAACGAATAAGAAGACTGATGACTAAGAAAATGAGAGAGAGAGAGAGAGAGAGAGAGAGAGAGAGAGAGAGAAAGAGACTTATAAATAGGCCTCGAAGTTCCAGTTACTGATCTTATACTGCTATATGCAATTGCAGCACTTCAATAATTTTCTCCTTCGATTACTGCCGTTGATACTCGTAGCTCTGGGCCTCACCGCTCTCTGAAACTCCGCAGTCGTGATGTGCCGAAGCTGACTCTTAAGACGCGTCCTGTACGGCTAACTGCGCCGCCCACTGCTTGCTGCCGTCGCACATGTTGAAGGTCGATACCTCGCTCCTGCATGCTGCGCCGTCTCGTAGAATGAAGAATCTTGAAGTGATGATTTTTAAAGTAATCCTGAGGATTGCACACACGAAGTTAATTAAGTGTTGGACTACTTCATTACAGCCTATTGCTGCTTTATACCGACACTACTTTCACATTAACAAAAAAAATTGAGTTTGTGAAATCAGTTATTATGGTTCAACCAAATATCAAAAACAGATCAAACACAATTCGAAGACAGATTGTCAAAGTTCTTGAGCAGTTCTCTGGTCAGTTACAGTTCACACCATCATGACCCTTACACAGTTCGCTGGTCGATTACAGTTCACAGTTCTCGCTAATAACATCTAGCCTCATAAATCCAAAGCATTTCGACTTCAAAGTTCTGAATAATGTTCACCAACCTACAGTCTGCTACAGTTGTCCACTGCACAGTACGTAGGTGGTGAATCGTGACGAACTGGTATCTTTTAAATAAATTTTGAGTGCGTTTATTTATGCGGGATACCACTTGCTTTTATTAGCAGAATACAAGAAACTGCGCAGCTATAGTTCACTTTATGAATCACAAATAATTTCCATCTTCACATATCAACAGAGAATAAACAAAATAATGAAATGCGAAAGGCAAATATTGCTAATTAAGTTCTTAACCCATTCCGACTGCGGCAGACAACATGTCTGTCCTCTTCAACTTCCGATCGAGTCGTTACATTTACGAATCAGAGATTTTTAATTAAGTTCTTAACCAATACCGGCTGCGGCAGACAACATGTGTGTCCTCCGAGACTGCCGCTCAAGCTCTGATCCGACAGCAGATTCACCTCACCCACCATCCAAGTAAGGCGCGACCTGAAGATCTCTGGAGTGCTTCGTCTGCCTTTTTGTTAAGCAACTGTTCCGCTTGTAACAAACACTTCTGAAATGATACAATGATAACGCGCTATTGAGAGATGCTTTTACATGAAATGAAAGTAACAAAATTGTTAAGGCTTTCGTAGCTTCTTGTTGACAATGTTCCTGTCGGCTTCTGTCTCGGGATCTTCGGCCAACACTGTTTTTTTTATGATTTTCCTGACATTTAACCAGCACGAGTGGGTGGCATTGTCAAAGCTTCACCCTCCATTTCTAGCGGTGGACCATCAGCTGTAGACGGTGAAGCTTTGACAACGCCAGCCGCTTCTGCTGGTGAAGCGTAAGGACAATTATCAAACACACGTCAGCCGAACAACAGAGACAGAAGCCAACACGAAGATTGTCGAACGCCAGGTAATCCACTGTTTAGTTTTCTTAATATTAATAAAATAAGTTTATTATTTTGCGCAGCACTTCCGAACACAGCAGTGAGTAGCTGAGAAGGACCACTATTTAGGCCGTCTTTCTCACGAATAAACTATCTGTCACCAGTACCTCACACCACATTATACCATCCTCACACTACTGTCTTCTCAACTCGGTTAAGAAGACTTCTTATAGCTGAATATGACGGCTGTAAGGCCAGAGATATTACAGCTCGTTTCATGCAGCTCTGCATGCTAGTCTGTCCTCTGCAAGCCTCCTCGTCTCTGAATGGCTGCTACAGCCTACATCTATTTGAACCCGCTTACTGTATTCGACTCTTACTTTCCTCTCGTATTTTTATTACCCATACTTCCATAGAATACTAAATTGATGATTCTTAAATTTATATTCGATGTTTAACAAATTCATATTCATCAGAAACTCTTTTCTTGGCACTGCCAGTCTACATCTTCAATCGTCTCTACTTAGACAATCAGAAGTTACTTTACTGTCGAAACAGCATAACTCACCTTCTACCTTTAGTGCATTCATTTCCTAATGTAATTCCTTGAGCAACGCTTTATTTAATTCGACTACATTACATTGCCATTGTTTGGGTTTTGTTGATCTTCATCTTATATACTCCTTTCAACATAATGTTGAAAGGTGGCTACACTGAGCCACAGCGCCAGAGATTGCGCCAAAGAGTTTTATTCCGCCGCCTCCACTGGCAGTTCTTCTCGAGAAGTCGTGGTGGAGAGTGCTTGTCGAGATGTGGCAGTAGTCAGTGCTTGTTGAGAAGTAGTAGGAGTCAAGTCGTTGTTGAGATGTAGTCGTAGTGAGTGGTTGTGCAGATCTTGCTGAGAGGATATTGATAGCTGTACTATTTGAGGCCATGTTTTATGCAGTTGTTTGATGGGCTAGACAGCAGATGTTGTTCGAATGGAGATATTGTAATGATCAGAGTGCTTTTCGTCAATATATATGAAGGTAAAAAAATTCCCTTTTTTTCATTATTTCAATGTCTTAAATAATGCGTCATTACAGGTTCAGTCAACAAAGCATCTGGCTTGTGTTCTTGTATTAGAGTGTAATTCTGGTTTCCTTACACTATTATAGTATTTCTATTTTTTTTAATTACTTCAGTATAAATGGTATTTAAAATTTCGTGTGTTATTGAAGAAGAACCGTGCCAGATGTGTACGTTGAATCACACTTCCACACACAGAACAGTTACACTTGTGCTTTGGTTTCGTACGTTTTATAGTTGCTGGGGACTTAATTAATTAATTGTGCTAACGGAAATTTTCTTTCATTCTTTGTTGTTATTCTATGCAGTCAGATTGCATACTAAAACTAGTCAGGGCCAACCGTTTACGAGACTTCGTAATCGGACAGACAACTACTAAAAAACATAAAAGTATTTGCATTAATATTTAATTAAGCCCCCATGCACGTGGCGACCTCTGCTTCGGATCGTCCCTTGGAATTCTTCTGATTGTATAAATAGCAGACAGTAGTAGTGTTGTAGTAATTCGTAGTTTAGTAATTGTAGTCTATATTGCATGTGTAGATTTGGCAATTGTCATTCTTCTAATGGTATTTTATTTTTTTTGCAGAATTTAATTTTTTTTTTCTTGTACACGGGTTTGACAATTTTGTGCAATTATGAAGATTTCAATTGTTCGATAATCGTGTTTGTCGGGAAGTATTTCGTGTGAATGGTATTGTTGGAGATAAAGTGTCATATTGTGTTTATTTTTCGTATAGTGACGAGTTTTATATGTTTTGTAAATGATTACGCGGTCGATGAAAAAGGCAAAAATGATGAATAGTCAGAATAGCGAAATTGTTGACATGGCGAACTCGCCAACACAGGAGAACAGAATGATGAATAATGAAGTGGAAAACAATTTAATAAGTCGGGAAAATAGTCCGGAACCATTTCAAAATTTTTCACAATCAAAAAATTTTCAGAATACGAGATTAATGACAGAATAGTATCCAACACAGATAGCTTTACAGCTATGACGAAAGAAACTGGTTTTGCGGGAAATGTTAGGGGCGAAAAGAATTTTGAACCAGTTAATATGGAGCAGTTGATGGGTGTAATATTAAATTTGGGATCTGAATTAAAAACACGGTTAGACTCACAGGGATCACAAATAGGAACAATTAAAACAGAGATGGAAACAATGGATACACGGTTAGATTCACGAATAGGGACATGTTTCAAAAACATGAAAGATGAATTAAAGAAAGAAATTAGAGAAGAAGTACAACCGATTTTGAATTCTCACAATAATAGATTAATTGCAGTAGAGATTAGACAAAGGGAACAGGATAGAGAACAGGAACAAAGAGGTCGCGTGATAGTACAGAAATTTTCAGAGTTAAATTTACAACGTGCACACGATAAGGAAGAAATATTTGAGAGAATCGAGGATTCCGTACCAAATGACAGATTAAATAACCTAACACAACAGTATGAACAGTTAACTACTAAATGTGTCAATACTGAAACCCGAGTCGCGACACTTACGAAAGACGTAAATAAACAGAAAGAACAATTAGGTGACTTATCGGAAAGAGTTGAGGAGATTTCAGATAAATTGACAAGTCTTAGCTTAAATGGGGACAGAGATTTGGATGATACAGCTCCATTACCATTTGCAGAAACTGAAGAGTATCAGAACATAAATAAACATGTTGAAAATCAGGGAAAATTTAATGAACGCGTTAAAAGGGAAGTTGAGGCATTACGAAATCAAGTCAAACAAATTAAAGGCGAAATCGTAGGAAAAGACAGCAGAAGAAATTTAGAATCACAGATAGCAGAGGGCTTTGAAGAAAATAATTTATTTCATTTACGGGATGCAACAAGAGAGCGTCAGGCGCGCGAACTTGACAATAATCGACATTCGGACTGGGACAGACGCGGTAGGTCTTTGTCGCCGCGAGGCGAAAACTTTGACTATAAACACTTTTTGACTGTTCGGAAATTTAAGATCTTTCGCAATTCTAAGAATGACATACATCCATGTGCATGGTTAGATCAATTTACGTACCCACTTCCACCAAATTGGCCACTAAGTCACAAACTGGAAATTATGTGCGGCTATTAAGTCCTCAGGGGATTCACTACACTAAGTGAATATGTGCTGTAGCGTGCATAGGGCCCCGAGCTGTAGTGGTGCTATTTCCCTTTTAGTTTTCTGCACCGCTGCCTACTCTTTTACTATTCTTTGCATCGCATGATACCTATACTAGCAAATCCAACCTTGCATGAACTATCGCAGCTAGTAAGCCACTACTGCTCTTACTACCCATCCCACCGTCGCAGAGGTTTTTTTCCCACGGCACGAGCCATGGCACTTTTTTTCCTCTGCTCTTCAAATCGCTACCCTCACTCGCGTTTCGTCCACTATCTATCACCTGATGGACCGTGTTAATGCGTAGCCTTACCCAGACGCACGGACAACATCACAGCCCAGCATCCTGTGATCCACATACTAGACAACTAACATGTTTACGGAGGTGACAGTAGAACTTTTGGTTTGGTCACCACGTTGGTGTGGGCGTGGAGGGGCCCCATCTCTTTTGTCAAAACAACTCTTCGACTATCAATCTATCTAGAGAATCGTTAAAGAATAACCAGATATGACTATTTTACCTAAAAGTGATTTCGGAAATTATCGTTTGGACTTACTGTACCTTCAGCAGCATTCACTCGTAGTTTAAACGAAATTTTACCTGTTTATCTTCGTGACAATATTACTTCATATGTTGACGATATTCTTATTGCTAAACGTTCTTGGAGTGAGCACAACAAAATTTTGGATTCATTATTACGTATCTTTGCAAGAGTTGGCATTACAGTGAACTTGGAAAAATCTGAATTTGGTCGTTCTCAGGTGAAATTTCTTGGTCACATTATTTCTACAGAAGGTATTCTTCCTGATCCAGAGAAACTAGACGCTATTCGTAATTATGCTGTTCCTACCACAAAACGTGATGTTCGTAGTTTCCTTGGTGTCTGTAATTTTCTTAGACGCTTTCTTAGATTGGACAATTTGGCCACACCTCGTTTATGCGAACTATCCGGAAAGAATTCTAATTGGTGTTGGGATGAGGAAGCTCAGTCAGAATTTGAACAACTTCGTGATGCTTTAGTTGCTGCTCCACTTCTTTCACATCCGGATTTATCTAAAGATTTTTGTTAGACAGTATTATTTAGTTCGCAATGCTATTCTTTTTAAACGAAAATCGGTCGACGACTCTGTTTGGTTAGTTTGTATTCCTGATGAGTGGGTTAATAAACTGATTTGGTGTACACATTTCAGTTATGCACACTTTGGTCCCAAAAAATGCTTTCACAAATTACGAGAAAATTGCTACTTCAGTAATATGGAAAAACGTATTCGATCTGTTCTTGCCAAATGCAAATTATGTCAAAAGGCTAAGCCGCCAACAATTTCTCACAGGGCACCGTTGTTTCCTATCATTCCAGCGAAATTAAAGGAGATGGCTGCAGTCGATTTGTTCGGTCCAGTGGTTGGTTCTACTAATGGTTTTGCGTACATTTTAGTAGCAGTGGAATTGACATCAAGATATGTGTGTTTTACACCTTTACGCAAAGCAACAGCTCGTTCAGTATCTAACGCTTTCATCAAACATTTTCTTAAAGAAGTGGGTCATGTTGATAAGGTTATATCAGATAATGGATCACAGTTTCGCTCTAAAATTTGGCTTCGTACTCTACGGCGTCGTGAGATTAAACCAATTTTCATTTCACTTTTTCACCCTCAATCTAACGTTTCAGAGAAATGGATGAAGGAAATCAATAAATTGTGTCGACTTTATTGTCATCAGAATCACAGAACGTGGGATCAGTATCTTCATATTTTTCAAAACATTCTGAATGAACTTCCTAATGACTCAATTTCTTTACCGCCAATACTGATATTAAAAAACAAAGCACCGACAAATCGCATTTCCGAAATCGTTCCTTTTCCGCCTTCACGGAAACTGCGGCATTCTGAAGTTGTGAACCTAGCTCTGCAAAAAATTGCATCTGCGGCTGCTAGAAGAGAGAAATCAGCTAAACATCCTGGTCGTTTAAAGACCTTGTCAGTTGGTCAAAAGGTGTTAATTAAGTCTCATCGTTTGTCTCACAAAGGAAAGGGCTTGTGTCGCAAATTTTTTCTGCTTTATAACGGTCCATATAGAATTCGCAAAATTATTCATGATAACACTGTCGAAGTAGAAACTCTTAAATCTCGACGCTCTAAGGGAATACATCATATATCAAACGTTAAAACTTTTGTGGAATGACATACTTTTGAGACATCAACAGTTATACGTAAACACACGGAGAATGCAAGGATACTGCGCCGTGTTCCCGTGGCGGCACATACTCAAAGCAACAGTCAAGTCTGCGAGCCGCACAAGGCAGTCGTTGACCGCAAACAATTACTTCCTATGTCACGCGCCTACAGCTGATCGAGCGCTCAGTGCAAATGCATTGACAGCCGTAAACAAATACACAGTCTAATTTCTCCGATTAAATTCAGTATAAAGCTATAGTGACTTGGTAAATTATGTTATTAACGTTCAGTATTTTTCAGGATACGGTTGTATTAAATATTTAAGAACTTCAGGTAATTTCTGTGTGTGTCCGACGTTAAGAGGACTTGCTATCGAGAAATTTTCAGGAAGAATGTCATTTCGAAGAAGAAAGTAATAAACTAAAAAGGTAACTATTAACTGAGTTCATTTTTCAGGTAACATATTTCCACTTAGGTACGTACTTTAGACGTAATTTGCTGCTCCCGATTACGTGATTCATACTTTGTGCTGAATTTTATGTTCTATGAATTTACTTGTGAAGCGACGTGCTTGCGTACATTAACTGATTTTGACAATGATTGATTAATGAACAGGGTTGTTACTTATATATATTATGCATCGCTTGGCGGCTGTGCCTTTTCACTGATGTCATATTTTTTTATTATGTGCCTGCTGTGCTTATTTATTTAAAATATAATTGTCACCTGATTAGTTGTGCTGATATGGTTATGTATGTGGGTTACACTTTGTGATTTATCTGCTTGCGCCTTCATGTTTACTTATTAAGATTACATATGAACATTTATTTGCTTATGTTGATATGATGCTAATTACCTGTTTATTATGTAAGATACATATTTGCTGCTGTGCGTGTGGATTGCATATTTACATATTTCTGTTTTGTTGTCATAACTACTCTTTAATTTGGTATATAGAAATGCTGATATACGGTGTACGAACATGGAGTTTAGGTTACACTATGGTATTAATTATTGTTCACTTGGCAGAGCCTCGTTGTAGGGATTGTGCTGCATCCACTTGTTGACATTCTGTTCTCTACTGGTATATTTACTCGCTGTTGCATGTTTTGCTTACGTTCAGTGCCTTATATTTTAAGATAAGAAAATGAACTACTATAATGCTACGAACGACATTAGCGCAAGAAACTTCATAGAAGTCACATGAGTTGGAGGTTTTATGGAAGCTGTACAAATTATTGCTAATAGGAAGGAAGCTAACGACATGACATACCAACATTAGGGTTAGACCATTGACAGTTATTACACTGCATTCTTCGTGAGCAATTGAAATAGCAAGTGACACTTGACACAAAAAAGTACTCCACATGTTTGCTTCTGCCATGATTCTTGAAGTGATGTAGACACAGTGGAATATTATGATCATTCACACTCCGTAATCGTACTTAATTACTGAGAGTTATTCGAACTAAAGTCTGTTAGAGGTCATGTATGCATTTCTCTTATTTAATGATGGACAAGGTAACCAAAATGTATTTATAATTCATAATGAGTAGAAGATATGAGTCAGATGGATTACACAGAGGTTGTGTGTGGACATGGTGTCTACGGATTGTATGGGATGATGAAGTTTGCACTAGGATTTTATCTGTACTTGTTCGAGGAGACTGACTACAGGAAAGAGTTGTTATGGAAGTGAAATGATGTTGGTAATAAGGGTTATATGTATGGACGTATTGAAGAGGTATTATTGAGGTATTGAGATTATGTGAAGTTGATGATTATTGGAGTTTTGGTGGACAAGAGGTAAGGTAAATGATATTGATGATAAGATTTATATGTATCGACGTAAGAGGTATTATTGAAGTACTGAGATTATGTGATGCTGATGATTATTGGAGTTTTGGTGGATAAGAGGTAAAGTAAGTGAGGAGCAAATTTTTTTTGTTGGTTTATATGGAACAAGGAGGATGAAGATGGCAGACTAGAACACTCAAGCAGAAGGAAGATTGTCTACACACACACTTTGTTAAATCACTAAGCAGTATATACTTTTTTTTGAGAGAGGAAGCATTTGCATATCTTGGCACACTGACAGTTGTTCAGCAACCGTACCTTTTGATCTGGCTTGGCAAACATTGGTCTTGACATGATAACTATGACGTTGACTAACTATTATTGACTGTTATACATTGCTGCCACTACTACTTGATACACATGATGATCATCGAATTTTGACAGAATTGCATTTACACAGTTAACACTATTCAATTACACAGTAGCACTAATGTGGACGAAAGATGAGTGAGTGTGTTTTGTGTGTTTTCCCTTCCTAATTCCAGATAATTGGTACCGACCTATCTCCTAAATATTATTTTACTTGTTTGTTGTGGCTTGCACTGACACCCATAAATATTATAGGTTTAGTGATATTTGTGTATTTGTAATACTTAATATGACAATTATCTGATATCATTTGTGTGTTTATTATAATTTGTATGTTTAGTGTAAGAGCATTGATAATAATTTTGTAAAAGCAATTGTGTGTGCATTCAAACTGTTGTTCACACCTGTACCTGTTCAACATGGATGTGTGACACTTAGAAATGTTTAATTTCTGCTGACGAACTGTGTGATTAGTGATAGTGAATATTATGGACTGTTACTTGCACTTTTTCTACATGATTGGTGCCACTAGGACATGTTTAATTTCTGCTGATAAACTGTGATGAACTGCGTGATTAGTGATAGTGAATATTATGGACTGTTACTTGCACTTTTTCTACATGATTGGTGCCACTAGGACATGTTTAATTTCTGCTGATAAACTCTGATGAACAGTGTGATTAGTGATAGTGAATATTATGGACTGCTGTCTGCACCTGTTCAACATTGCTGGGTGCCACTGATGGAACTGCTTCTACTAAAATGATGTCACTTGTTGGTATTTGCACCTGCTGACCATTGCTGGGTGCTACTGCTGGAACTATCAACTACTTGTTTTTTGAATCATTGAAAGCATGTATGTGAACATTTGTATAAACTAATTTTTTGTGTATTGTGTAAACTATTATGTAAAGTCACATGTATGAAAGAATTAGTATTGCTTACTGTGTTTTATATATTAGGTTATTGAAGGGTCAGTGCAAAGCCAAAATTATATCTAATTATGTGACATTTACATATTAATATTATCTTTTATTTTTGTCTGTATTTTTGTGGACGAATTTGGTGGTATTTTCACCACCAATGCCGGCAAAAATACCATCAAATTCTGGCCCATGGAGGAAGGGCATATGAAAGGTGGCTACACTGAGCCACAGCGCCAGAGATTGCGACAAAGAGTTTTATTCCGCCGCCTCCACTGGCAGTTCTTCTCGAGAAGTCGTGGTGGAGAGTGCTTGTCGAGATGTGGCAGTAGTCAGTGCTTGTTGAGAAGTAGTAGGAGTCAAGTCGTTGTTGAGATGTAGTCGTAGTGAGTGGTTGTGCAGATCTTGCTGAGAGGATATTGATAGCTGTACTATTTGAGGCCATGTTTTATGCAGTTGTTTGATGGGCTAGACAGCAGATGTTGTTCGAATGGAGATATTGTAATGATCAGAGTGCTTTTCGTCAATATATATGAAGGTAAAAAAATTCCCTTTTTTTCATTATTTCAATGTCTTAAATAATGCGTCATTAAAGGTTCAGTCAACAAAGCATCTGGCTTGTGTTCTTGTATTAGAGTGTAATTCTGGTTTCCTTACACTGTTATAGTATTTCTATTTTTTTTAATTACTTCAGTATAAATGGTATTTAAAATTTCGTGTGTTATTGAAGAAGAACCGTGCCAGATGTGTACGTTGAATCACACTTCCACACACAGAACAGTTACACTTGTGCTTTGGTTTCGTACGTTTTGTAGTTCCTGGGGACTTAATTAATTAATTGTGTTAACGGAAATTTTCTTTCATTCTTTGTTGTTATTCTATGCAGTCAGATTGCGTACTAAAACTAGTCAGGGCCAACCGTTTACGAGACTTCGTAATCGGACAGACAACTACTAAAAAACATAAAAGTATTTGCATTAATATTTAATTAAGCCCCCATGCAATGTCCATTCGGCTCATCTGCTCTTAAAAGTCGTTTGATGCCTCTCATATAATGACAATGTCATCGGCAAACCTCAAAGTTTTCACTTTTCATCCCTGAACTTTAATTCCTTCTTCAAATATTTCTGCAGTGTCCCTTACTCCATGCTAAATGCACTGACTGCATAACATCTGGGACTGGCTACGACAGTCTCACGATCTTCTCAAGTACTGATGCCCTTTCATGCCTGTCGTCTCTTCTAACTGCTGTCTGGTTTCTATACAAGTTGTATGCGATCTTTCGATCTTCAAATTCCATCCTTGCTACCTTCAGAATTTCAGAGAGTGTGTTCCTACACCAGTCAACATTGTAAGACGTAATCCCAACGTCTGCGAATGCTATAAACATAGCGTTGCCTTTCTTTCATGACTATCGTAGGTTCAGTATTGTCTCGCTTGTTGCCACATTTCACCGGAATCCAAACAGATCATTCCCAAGTTCGGCTTCTAACAGTTTCCTCTTTCCACTGTGAAAAATTCGTGTTACCATTTTTCAGCCATCATTTATTAAAGTGACAGTTCGGTAATATTCAAACCTGTCAGCACCTGATTTCTTTGGAATTGGTGTTACTACATTCTTGCTAAAGTCTGAGAGTATTTTTCCTGTCTCAAACATCTTACATTTCAAGTGACCAGGGCCTTGTTAGCTCTTTTGCTGCTCGGTCAAATACTTCTCGCATTATCATCTTCAGTTCCTTTCTCATCATCTTTGTCCTCCTCCCTTTCCATAATTTTGACCTCTAGTTCTCTTCCCCTGTATAGGCCCTCTACATAACGCTTCCCCCGGCCGGAGTGGCCGAGCGGTTCTAGGCGCCTCAGTCCGGGACCTCGCTACTACTACGGTCGTAGGTTCGAATCCTGCCTCGGGCGTGGATGTGTGTGATGTCCTTAGGTTAGTTAGGTTTAAGTAGTTCTAAGTTCTATTGGACTGATGACCTCAGATGTTAAGACCCATAGCGCTCAGAGTCATTTGAACCACTTTTAACCAAAACAACAAGTATATTCAAGGTATTCATTAAAACTGAAGGATAGAAATACACTTAACATGTTCCAGTCCATCTTATTCTTCCTAGCTTAATTTTCAACAGAATATTCATCTGCCAAAAACGTGGTAATTGGAGAAATGTTCAAAAGCCAAGTTCGCTAAAAAAGTATTATATTGGAATGGTTTTGACAGAGTTGTGCTCTCATAATCCGATAATCGGATATGCAGGAGGATGAACAGAACTTAACAGGGAAATGTTTTACAGTCATGATATCACAACTCCGCAAATTGTCTTGTAAAACAACCTAGACAATTGTAATATTTCTTATACTTTAAAATATTGCAACATATTTTTCATCGGTGTTGCAAGTCAATTCACACTGCAAAAACGCTTCCAGTTCTCACGCAGATCACTACAAATCGTCATGACAAATGTAAGGTTGCTATGTACAAACATGAACTTAACTATATTGAGTTGACTACAAGTGTTCATGTTCACCACAGCTGGCACCTGACAGAAGTGATGTGAACACGGTGACCCACACGCGTGTCCACCAGGTGGCACTGGAGGGGGGGGGGGGGGGGGGAGGGGGGGGATTGACTGCATTGTCTTCTTGTACACAGAATACGATTGAGATAAATAGCTGCAAATAATTGCTAGCACATTATTAAAGACCATTTTTATTTATATTAATATATAACCCATGTCAGAAAAATATAGGAATTTTTATACGTAACTAAAGTATAGAGCTTCGATAAATCTTCTAGGATAAAAATATTTACGACATATTATGTGGTTGTACCTAAAGTGCAGCTGCACCATGATGTCCAGTGTGGGTTTTATTTATCGTATGGCAGCAAAAATTGATTGATATGCTAATGCGTTAATGAGGAACCGATTTAAGTTGAAAAAAAATCGTTACAATTTTGGTCACCAGGTGCAAATTTAGCACTGTAAACATCTATTCAAGGTCTCCAGTGCTCGTATTGAACAAACTATGTATGTGGTGGTTAATAATAAAATCAGCATTAAGCTTACCTCACTTGTCTGACCTTTTCTGCCCGTGTCCCGAACGTAATCCATTACATATGTAAATATTTCTATATGTCTTGGCACCTGGTGGCCAAAATTGGAACTAATATTTTTCAAGCCTAAATCGGTTCTGTATTACAGCACTAGAATATCTACCACGTTTTGCTGCCATACAATAATAACAGCTGACACTGAACCTCTGTGAGTAGCTGCACTTTAATTACAGCCACTCGCTATTCCAGGGAACGAAACTTTAGGCTCACTGTACGTTAAATTCAGATAAGAACTTACATAGAAAGTTACCTTCAAGAAAGGATATCATTATCATGGTGTAATCAATGTCATGTTTGTAATTAACATCTCATTGTCCATAATTGTGTTTCGTTTGCAAACAGTAATTTTAAATTGACTTGCCAATTTGTAGTGATGTTCATAACAGGTGGAAAGTGTAATTCTTGGCTCGTGAAGCTTTCTTCAGTTACCATACACTGCTGAAATAACCATATGGGATTCCACTTGCTATCCTTCCTTGAATTTCTTCTACTGCCCTGTTATCTTCTGTCTTATCGATCCTAGGTACTGAAATTTTTCCACTCTTTTGTGTCATTTCCCGTTTCTTTTTACTGAAGTCACTCTTCTATCCCTATCAGGATCTCCCATCAACATATATTTTGTTCTACCTACATTCACTTCCAGTCTACTGTGCTTTTTCCTCCAACGCAGCATAATTATTCTTCAAAGCTCTGACATTGGTTGTCTACATGTAAGCTATTCACAGATCAGGGTAACAAATCTGTCGTGGAGTGGGAGAGATTTTCTGCTGTCCTTCCCACGCCAGACCCTCACTGGTTAACAAGGATGAAATCCATGGGAGCAAGCGATTGATTAATTTCCTTAAAAAAATATTATTGTTCAGAACTCGCAAACTGTGCTGTAGTTGTCCAACGAGGTTCCTGCACCTACAGGAACAGCCAAAAGTCAGCGACTTAACGGAGAGGACACTGGCTGCTTGGCTATCGACGAATAAAAGCATTTGATGATGGGATATCAATTAGTAAAACTTAGCGGCGATGATCGTACAGGTGGACGTCTCCCTGCTAGAACTGAGTACAGATGCTGAGCTGGACTCAGAATATACAGCCGTTGCTGGCCGCTGTGGCCGAGCGGTTCTAGGCGCTACAGTCTGAAACCGCGCGATTGCTACGGTCGCAGGTTCGAATCCTGCTTCGGGCATGGATGTGTATAATGTCCTTAGGTAATTAGGTTTAAGTAGTTCTAAGTTCTAGGGGACTGATGACCTCAGAAGTTAAGTTCCATAGTACTCAGAGCCATATACAGCCGTCACTGGCAGCGTCTTCCATATTTGCATTATACAGGAGTCGCAGAAATGAGTCGGCAACGCAGTCAGCGAATCGAGGAGAACATGAAGGTAATTGACTTCATCAGGTCTTAATAACTTTCGTGTTCTTTCTTTAAACTACTTACTTTTCTTGGAGTCATTGGCCATATCCACGACTTTTTCTACAATCATGCCCTTATTGTGCTCACATACCTCTGCCAAGACTAGTTTTCACAATTACAATTCCTTGTTCATTTATTAAGTGTTCACACATTTTCTCAGTGGGTAATTCATGTTTTCATGTTTGACCGTAAGAAACCGAACTGGATGACTTATTTCAGAAGGGCCCTAAGTCAACCTTAATGAAATTTCGTGCTATATACATTTCTGTGTCCTTTAGGAGTAGAGTCGTCGTTGAGTGTGGAATGAACTTCCGCGTTTTATCCAAAGAAAAAAAAAAAAAAAAGAAACGGAATATATAGCGGTGAAATCTTCGTTATTTTCAGAAGAGCCTTATGTCCAGGACATAGGGCGCTTTTGCTCTCAACAATTCTGAACGAAAACTCCATGTACTTTATTGAGATGCTGTGACTGTCAGAAAAGGCGGGACAAGGATACAAATATGTATCTATGGTTTGTTTCGAAGTCATTGTTGCAGAGCAAGCAGCAGGATGTGATGTTGTGCCCTCATAGTATCTGATATTCTATCAATACGAGTGAATCTGAATGTATAGTTGAACCCATCCGGAAGAAAAGGAGGACGAAATACGTATCTCATTCCAGCAAAATCTGCCGGTTAATCTCGTACATGCGCTTCTGAGTGTTTTGATGCCATTAGTCAAGATGATCATCTATCAAATCTCATACGCTTTCTGGATCTTAATACGCACTAAAGATGGACAAGATCTTTACCTTGAGAGCCTAATATAGGCAAAAAAAAAAAAAAAATGACATAGACCAAGGGAAGGAAAAAGTCCAAACGGAAAATCTTTCAAATGTCATTGCATGGCGACAACAAATCTTATCCATATTTCCAGACAAGCGTTTCTAAGCTTATTTCCATTTGGCCAAAAAAGGATGAGAAGAATAAGACAGCTACTTCAGCTTGGAAAAAGCTCTGAAGAGAACGAGGAATGTCAAAGAGTGTAATTAATTATCAAACTTGGAACTGCCAAAATTCATGAAAACGTATCGTCATTTCCGACGAAAGAATCTCATTATGCTGGTAAAGCGTACATTTACTTAAGTGATGACTTGAATAGAAATATCATGTACGAGCTTTTCAGAAAAAAGTGAATCTACTTTCTCCGATCAAATACGGACACAAAAATATTTCACCAGGATTTTGACCTTCATTTCGGTAGACCACAGGTAGATGCGTGTTATGAATGTGAGCAATTAATGGTGAACATTAAACACTAAAGTCAGAGTGAAGCGGCTAGACGGTTTGCGATTTGTGATTTAACAGTGGACAAGAGATGAACCAAGAAATTTTACACTGCTATGAATGTAAGGGAAAGGTTGTGCAAAGGAAATAAACATATTTTGAGACAGAACTTTGATTTCATGCAGAATCTCCATCCACCAAGAGTACCTGTTCAAGATTTATTTTGTCTCCGACAGCTGACGCTTAATGTTTTCGGTATACGCAATTGGAAAGAAAATACGGCATTTCGTTACTTCTATCACGCAGGTATCGCCCACAAAGGTTCTAACGAATTGTGCACTTTCTTGTATCATCATCTCATTTCGTGCATCGACAAGGACGTAAAAATTGTTCATCTGTTTTGTAATAACTGCGGAGAGCAAAACAAAAGTCGTTGTTTAATATGAATGCGTCAAGCTTTCGTGGACGCTAGGAAATTTCAGAAACTAGAGGTATTCTTTCCTTCCAGGAGACACTCTTTCTTACCGTATGACAGAGCTTTTGACACAATCAAAAGGTCACTACGAAGAATTGACAGAGTATATACTACAATGGATCGCGTTGAACTGATGATATCATCGAGTGCAAGACAAGAATTCCCTGTAAAAGTTATCTTGACAGATGAAATGTTGGACTTCAGATCGTGATGGACGAGACTTTACAGAAGGACAACTCATTTTCCAGAGACAGTTACATTACGAATGGACTTGAAAGCACCATTCAGTGTCTCAACATTTCATCACTTTGTCTTCAATGATTAGTTATTTCGAACTGTAACAGCCTGCAGTATGATCAGTGTTTTAAATACACACACATTCAGATTAGGACTGCCGGTAGCTGTGGCCGAGCGGTTCTAGGCGCCTCAGTCCGGGACTTCACGACTACTACGGTCGCAGGTTCGAATCCTGAGTCGGGCGTAGATGTGTGTGATGTCCTCAGGTTAGTTAGGTTTAAGTAGTTCTAAGTTCTATGGGACTTATGACCTCAGATGTTAAGACTCATAGCGCTCAGAGCCATTTGAACCATTTTTAACTAAAACAACAAGTATATTCAAAGTATTCATTAAAACTGAAGGCTAGAAATACACTTAACATGTTCCAGATATTTTAGAGTCTAGTATACTTCTTTCTTGTTTAGGTATACATCATGATGAATAATCAAATCATAGATAGCTGCCATGTTGGACAGATAACGCATTAGTCGTCATGACAAAGGGAATTGATAGCCACCCTCATAAGACCTGAGCACATTCAATACTCTGCTACTGAAGTGCGGGTGCTTAGCTTCAGAGTAGAGAGTTACTATAAGTTCGTGGTTTGTTTAGTGAGTAGACTACTGGTACTGATTAGAGAAGGCAACATATTTAGAATGCAATATTGTGTTGCACCCCAGTGTTCTCGAATAATACCAAGAAGGTCGTCGAGATTATAATGCGGCAACTACACTCCTGGAAATGGAAAAAAGAACACATTGACACCGGTGTGTCAGACCCACCATACTTGCTCCGGACACTGCGAGAGGGCTGTACAAGCAATGATCACACGCACGGCACAGCGGACACACCAGGAACCGCGGTGTTGGCCGTCGAATGGCGCTACCTGCGCAGCATTTGTGCACCGCCGCCGTCAGTGTCAGCCAGTTTGCCGTGGCATACGGAGCTCCATCGCAGTCTTTAACACTGGTAGCATGCCGCGACAGCGTGGACGTGAACCGTATGTGCAGTTGACGGACTTTGAGCGAGGGCGTATAGTGGGCATGCGGGAGGCCGGGTGGACGTACCGCCGAATTGCTCAACACGTGGGGCGTGAGGTCTCCACAGTACATCGATGTTGTCGCCAGTGGTCGGCGGAAGGTGCACGTGCCCGTCGACCTGGGACCGGACCGCAGCGACGCACGGATGCACGCCAAGACCGTAGGATCCTACGCAGTGCCGTAGGGGACCGCACCGCCACTTCCCAGCAAATTAGGGACACTGTTGCTCCTGGGGTATCGGCGAGGACCATTCGCAACCGTCTCCATGAAGCTGGGCTACGGTCCCACACACCGTTAGGCCGCCTTCCGCTCACGCCCCAACATTGTGCAGCCCGCCTCCAGTGGTGTCGCGACAGGCGTGAATGGAGGAACGAATGGAGACGTGTCGTCTTCAGCGATGAGAGTCGCTTCTGCCTTGGTGCCAATAATGGTCGTATGCGTGTTTGGCGCCGTGCAAGTGAGCGCCACAATCAGGACTGCATACGACCGAGGCACACAGGGCCAACACCCGGCATCATGGTGTGGGGAGCGATCTCCTACACTGGCCGTACACCACTGGTAATCGTCGAGGGGACACTGAATAGTGCACGGTACATCCAAACCGTCATCGAACCCATCGTTCTACCATTCCTAGACCGGCAAGGGAACTTGCTGTTCCAACAGGACAATGCACGTCCGCATGTATCCCGTGCCACCCAACGTGCTCTAGAAGGTGTAAGTCAACTACCCTGGCCAGCAAGATCTCCGGATCTGTCCCCCACTGAGCATGTTTGGGACTGGATGAAGCGTCGTCTCACGCGGTCTGCACGTCCAGCACGAACGCTGGTCCAACTGAGGCGCCAGGTGGAAATGGCATGGCAAGCCGTTCCACAGGACTACATCCAGCATCTCTACGATCGTCTCCATGGGAGAAAAGCAGCCTGCATTGCTGCGAAAGGTGGATATACACTGTACTAGTGCCGACATTGTGCATGCTCTGTTGCCTGTGTCTATGTGCCTGTGGTTCTGTCAGTGTGATCATGTGATGTATCTGACCCCAGGAATGTGTCAATAAAGTTTCCCCTTCCTGGGACAATGAATTCACGGTGTTCTTATTTCAATTTCCAGGAGTGTATATTTATAAAACAATCTTTTTTTCTGGATAATACTGAAAGTGCAGTAGCCTTCTAAATTTATCATCCTTAATCTATTCTTTCTATTTTGGGTTTATAATTCAATAATTAATAATAGATGGTGAAAGTGGTCCAACTATTCCCTTTGAAATTTGAGTTGTCTGTAAATTACAAATTTATCAACAACTAAAAACGTCATTTTACCTGGTGCGATATAGTTACTTTCTCAGTTACAATTATAACTCAATTCACTAACAGCGGAAAGAAAGTCCCACCTTCAGTTTGTAAACGAGATACTTTTGTTACAGTTAAAATTTATAAGAGATTTATATAAATTGTGTGTTACACAGAAGCGAGCAGCTATTCGCAGAGGAAAAGAAAAACAGCATTGGACCGTCGTTGCTAACCACCATCGTTCAACTTCTTAAGGGTTGTGTAAGAGTGACTGTAAATGATGAGTAACCGCGCTTATACTATTGTGTGTGTATATGAGATTTTTTCCCCTTTTGTCTCGGTTATTTCGTAGAACGTTCGGTGTAAACAGTATATGGCATTTTAAGAGGCACTGTTACATAAATAAAATGTGCCATGCACCCTTCCCCATGAAATTTTTCTTTATGCATCCCACATGTACCATGTAATTTTGGTGGAGGATTACATTTAGATGTACATTGATTCTGTTGAGTAATGTTTCCTGTGATGTAGTTGGTTATTCTTACCCATGATTAGTACGATGGCCAGTTGTTACAAATTACAGGCCCATAAAGCGTGGGGATTAATGATGAAGTGTGTCACTAATCTGCTGAAACGTTTCGTTTCTATACACATATTTGGTAGATGGCTACCAATGATGTAGATAAGTACAAATTTATCACTTGTGAATTATAATGGTTGATGCTGAAAGGGCATTTTGCTGCAAGTTCATTCCAATGACTTATCTAGAATATCCAACTTCATTTTTAAAATAATATACACTTCCCGCTTACCAGAGCGTCAACTAATCACTTACGACGACGATAATCTTATGCAGCTTGCGCACCGGACGTTTTTCTGGTATAATAGCAGTGCTTATGTTCCCATCACACTACTCACGTGGTCACGCGCACGCGACACATTTCATATTTAAGACTAAAGCTGGAAGGGGCAGCTAAATTTACTCTGCCGGTCCGTGTGGCTGTACAAATGTTTGCGTAGTACGAATGAAAATGAAAAGCTTCAAAATTAAAAACAAGAGCGGTTGCGGATGCAAGTATGGAAAGCAAATATTTTCTACGAGAGCGTGTTTGTCCTGATTCATGCAGCGTAGTAACTCACATGAGATAACTTAGGCGTTTGTCGTTTTAAGCTCAAAAATATTTTGGCGCAAACAAAAATCGAACATCCACTACCACAGAGGAGAACGTTTGAGCGGCACCTGGTGCTTTAAGAAACGTAATTCCATTCCATTCATACGCTTCGGCTTATGTTATTGCGGGTTTCCGTTTTGTCAGTAGTATATTGTGCAGAGCGACCTGTTCTTGTTGACTGCAAATGTTATCTTTGGAATCTACACTGCATAATAAAAAGAGTCGTTCTAACTCACTCCGTATTTCTGGGAACTCTTAAAAGCATAAAGAGACAGTCGTTGAAGTATTTTCTTTTCGTTACTGACAGATTGCTTTTCAGATTTACAGGATGTTCAAAGGCGTCTAGAAGAGGTGCTTAAAGTGGCCACCATTGCTCTGGAACACAGCTCTGCCCTTATCCACCATGTTTGTCGCACACCTTGAATAAACTGTGGCACACAGCGAATGTTATTTGCAGCATTCCACAGCTCTTCTCTTGTGAGTGCACAGGATCATTCATTGGGAGTGCACAAGCACCTTCATGCGGCCCCACAGCGAGATTTGACACGGTGTAGAAGTGGCACGGTATGAGATTGGGAGACCGTGGGGGTCATACAAACATACAACAGGACCGCTACGTTCAGTCTAAATCCCAGGGTAATGTTCGTTCGAATAGCGGGTCACAGCAAGCTGATAATGCGCACGGAACCAATCGTGAATCGTGGATCAGGCACCTTTTCTGTCGCGTTGCCAGCAGAGCACCCTACAGCACATCAGGAAGAATATTCTGAAGAAAGTTAATTAGCTGACTACTGGTAGCTGTGCTGGCAGTTCAGTCGGTCCTTGAGCAATCACCAACGACTCTTTCCCAGTCGTTAATGGAGAACTGTGTTTGGACTAGACTTCCAAGATAGCGTGTGGATATCTGTCAGCCCAAACATGGTAATTTAATTGACTTAAACTGCCATTTCTGGTAAATGATGAGACGTGCATTACCAATTCTCTACAGAGGAATTTTTAGTCTGTGGTGTGTTGATTCAGCAGCCAGTAGCAGAATGTTCTACGGGGTTAAAATCAGTATCTGAGTTCAGCACGGTGGATGCAGCAACTGTTAACATAAAGTTCTGCACACAGATTTCTGTTATATTCGATGGCGTGCAGCTAACCTGCGAGCATTATTAATGTTCGACGAGGATTCTACAGAATTCAGAATTGTCTCCCCCAATGCAATTGTACCGACATGTCAGAGCTTGTCAGCAGTACTCAGAATGACAGGTGCACTGCGATCTTCCTGCCTCTCTCAAATGACGAGCTATTGACGCAAATGTTCTTGGAGTGAGATTCATCTGCCAGGAAAGTGTGCAGCATACGTACGAGCAGCAGCAGAATTCCGATGATCCTGACCGTCACTCAAAACCATTTCCACACTCCATAGTCTCCGATCACAGCAATTAACTGGCTGAATATTTATACTGCTTGCCAGCGTGCTGAGGCAATATGTTACATTAGTGCACACAGTACCAGGGACGTTGCCATATCTCAAAAACAAAACGTTTCCTGCAATAAGTTATAATGACACTTTCAGTTTATTTCTTAGTGTACCATATATTCCACTAGTGACTTTTGTAGTCAACAATTACGGATCACCGTGTATTATAGTTACAAATCCGCAAACGTGACATTTACCGAATTCTGATGGCGTATTATACTTCTAAGTAGGCTGTTTACGTTTTTATGTTGGTAACGCCACGTAGCGCTCTGTATGAAAATCACTGACTGTGCTGTGTGCAGTCTGTGACTGGTTGGCATTGTTGTAATATTCGCTATTGTAGTGTTGGGCAGTTGGATGTGAACAGCGCGTATCGTTGCGCCGTTGGAGGTGAGCTGCCAGCAGTGGTGGATGTGGGGAGAGAGATGGCAGAATTTTGAGAGCGGACGATCTGGACGTGCATCCGTCAGAAAAAGGAAATTTGTAAGACTGGATGTCATGAACTGCTATATATATTATGACTTTTGAACATTATTAAGGTAAATACATTCTTTGTTCTCTACTAAAATCTTTCATTTGCTAACTAAGCCTATCAGTAGGTAGTTCCTTCAGTATTTAGAATCTTTTATTAGCTGGTAGTATTGGAGCTCGCTGTATTGCAGTAGTTTGAGTAATGAAGATTTTTGCGAGGTGAGTGATTCATGAAAGATATTGGTTAATCTTAGTCAGGGCCATTCTTTTGTAGGGATTATTGAAAGTCAGATTGCGTTGTGCTAAAAGAATATTGTTTGTCAGTTTAGTGACGATCAGAATAAGTAAAGAGAGAAATGTCTGAGTACGTTCAGTTTTGCTCAGCTGTTTGACAATCAAATAACGTAAGAGGTTTGCCAGGACAGTCATTTATAATTTTCTAAGGGGACGTTTCATAGTAGTAACAGAAGCATTTACATCTGAGTAGATTCTAGTGCTTTCCAGTTTGTGATCGTAAAAAGCTTGAGAGAAAGGAAGCGCTAAGTCCAATTTTTCTTTCATTTTTTGAGTTTTCACCAGTGTATAAAAGTGTTGAACAAATCCAGTATATCCTATCATATTAAATGGGAAATAACTGACTCAGTCATATTGTAAATGAGCTTCGAAAAGAAACTGTATAGGGAAAGAAAGAACTCACTCCATGTGAAACAGAGAAATAAATGGCTTAATCCATTAACTGTTGAACTTAGGGAATCTGTAGATTTGCAGGATTCTTATTTATATGGTCTCATTTCCGTACTTTCAATACATGTAGAAGGCCTACGAAAAATGAATGTGAAGCAAGATTTGACAAAGTAGCTACAAGCACTTAGTTCGAGGACAAATATGGACTGCAGACGACTTATGCTGCTTCTTTAAAATCGAGTCATCGAGCGGGACTGGAGTTTGTGATTTGACTGTTTTCTTATACCAGAGAGAGTGTATGATGAGCTCTAAAACTTATCGATGTTTTACTATGATATAGTTTCAAATTCTGAGTTGTTCAACTTCATATTTTCATACCTACTATCCATCTCTCGTGTGAGAAGCCAGGCTCTATGTATTTTGAAAATTTGTGGGTCAGAAGTTCAGAAATATTACGACAGTCTTCTTATTATTGAATAAAATGAATATAAAGAATCCGCCTCGATTGCAAATAGAAAATGGATAACCACACCTTCTTCGGAACACACTAAAACTATAATCTGCCTAAAGAGGCATGGTCCAACATTAATACAGAAGGGCGAAAAGACTTCTTATTGATTGAAGTTCTTAGACTAGGCACTCTTGCCTACTTGTTAAATATACTTTGATCCTCACTTCAAGAAATAAAGGAAAGTACAATGCTTATGCTACTTTGAATTCTTGGACTCAGCTTCTTCTTTCATTAAGCAAGTTACAGTTAATCAGCTTCTTAACCTGTAGCACCAAACGTTTGCATAAATATGCAATAATACTGTTACATATTTACAGAATATTACTTAAGGTTTGTTGTTTTGTAAAAGAAGTGTAAATGTTACGGAACTGTAAGAGCAAGAAAGATGTAAATAGAAATACTAATGTTCTGCAAAATTTATAAAATTGTACTTGGCTCATGTTTTCCTTGAATCTCGAAATGAGATAGACCGCCGCCGTCATTGAAGATGTTTTATCTTAAACGATTCATTGCTAGAGTTCAAAACCGAGAACACAGTCTGAATGATTATCAGACAGAAAGTAAGTTGTTCGATAATCTCGCTGTTTTCAATGCTGAAAATGTTTGGCTAAAAGAAGTCGTCACTGAATAAGTAAAAAAATTAGTTACTGCAGCGACATGTTAGTAAATGTAGACTCTGTTTGTGGAGAGGAATTCATAAATGGTCATTTGACGGAATAAATGATGTTAATCCATTTTGTCATATGCAGTTAGTTATCGGGGTGTAAGTGAGTTAGGTGATTCTCTAGCAAGGGAATAGAATTGAAAAAAATGAAAATAGATTTTATGCAAATTGAAGGTGGAGGGAGAAGTAAGCAGGAGATCCCAGATTGGACTCTGGGTCCAGCAGACATTTTCACTTGTGGCTGCTGATTCAACATAAATTTCCGGTGCAACAGACATTAGTTCCTTCCCTCTACTTTCCTTTCTCCGCCCTTCACCTTCAACTTACATAATATGTATCACAATTGCGGATTTAATGTGGTGTCTGTCTTTTCGGAAAGATCCGAAGAACAGATACTACGCATTCATATAAGAAAATAAATTTTAAGTGCTCTAATATGATGAAGGCTTATTGCATTCATCTGTTTACTAAACTTCCTACTCTTCTCACTCCTCAAATATAATCACGTACTGAATCCCTTCTTATGTGCAGAAATGTGACAGCAATCTAATGGTACGTCTAAATCACAATTTCCCATCTTTTCTGCGATGGACAGTTCTCCCACAGGTCAGGAAGAGTAATTTCTGCATTTGTCTTTCAAATATTTTCCGCGAAACTTTCATTTTGCCCACCATGAATTTATCTGTTGTATCAGTGCGAGTAGTTCGGAATTACTTCTTAAAAACAAATAAATTCATAACAGCTTATTACTTTTTACATTAAAAGATCAATTACAGAGCTGACAGAGCTCTAAGTAGCAGAATAAAATGTCTTGGAGTGAACTGGAGATTGAACCGCAAGCTTTCTGTTTATACTATTTCCTTATTCATATTTTTAACTGTATGTCTTTCACTGTGGTGAAACACAATGAACCACAATATTTGATAATAGCCATACTCATCACATCATTCGAATTACGTACATCAAGCGAGGAATGAAAACAGAACGGTGAAATAACAGTGTAAAATTTTTATATAACACCACAAGTTTTGAAGAGATATAATTTGATTTTAACCTCATTTTCTATGGTTATATGTCGTTTTAAATAGTTTCAGATGTAATTAGATAAAGTAATTAGTAGAGTCACAACTGTGGTCTGTTACAGTACTCCAGCCCTTGTACGGTCTTCTTACATTTCTTCTTCCAGTGAACTTATAAATGAAAGTGTTAACCAGCAATATTTCTCCACCCGTATGGTCTACATGTCTCTTTCATTTCCTCTTATTTTTGTTTATTTTTTCGTTTTGGTTACGTATTACTGCATCATCCCACATGTCTTCATTTCTTTTACGATCTTTCGTTTTATATCCTTCTACTCTTCTTATAAATATCATTTCTTGCGCCTGTATTCTACATTCTTGAAATCTTGTTGTTGCCTCTGCATTATTTCGTTAAGTAAGGGTTGGTACTATTATTGTTCTATAAAACTTCATCTGTGTTTGTTTCCTGGCTTTGTTCTGCAAACATTATATGATGGTTCCACGTATAGAAGTAAATTTATTTAATTTTTTCTCCACGTCATCGATACATTTGTAAGTAATCCTCGATATTTAAAAAGCTTTACTTGCTGCAAGATTTTAATATTCAATTCTATTTTAAATCTGAGTGGTAATCTGAGATTGTTCTTCAGATGTTAGGTATTTCATATTATTTTTAAGTCTTGCTTTCAGGATTTTGGCATATAATTTATAGGCTGAATTCAGAAGGCTTATTCCTCGATAGTTGCTACATTTTACTTTTTACTTTTTAAAGGCAATTATTACTTTGGCTCTCAGCCAGTGTTTTGATACCTTCTTTCTCTTCCAACATTGATTAAATATGTGAAGAAATCTTAGACATAGGAATAACCATGTTTCCTCAGTTCCATATTTTACCATCGAAACTAGTGGCTTTCCTGCTTTTCTGTAGCCTTTAGAGCGTCTGTCAAGTTCTCTCATATGAACATGTCCAGTCCTTTTGTGGCATTCAGTTCAGCGAACGTCTGAAATGAAGTATCATCAGACCACAGTTCTTTTTATAATGACTTATCCATTCGTTGTCTCCTACATTATTAACATGTATAAGACCGTTTTCTTGTCTGCTGAGTGATTTCCCCAACTTATACGCGCTAGTTTGTCTGGCTCGTAAACCATGCTCTATGTTCCTATAAGGTTTCATGTATTAAGTTGGTCGTAAGTTCGTAGCGTTTAAGTTTAATAGACAAAACAGAGACTTTAGTCGTATAATATATTCTCCTTCACTATTTACCACACTCTGCCAACGATAGGGTAACTTTTCGATTTCGCGACTGTAGAATTCACATGGTTTTGAGGCGAATAACACTTCGAGCCACATTCGGAGCGCATTTTCATCTGGAAAGGAAGTCTTTTGAATGTTGTTTGATAGTGTGTGCAAAAGTTGAAAATCTGATTGCATGAGATTTGGTAAATAAGTTGAGCCCCGCGGCGTAGTCGCGCGGTTTGAGCCGCCATGTCAGTGATTGCGCGGCTCCTCCCGACGGAGGCTCGAGTCATCCCTTGGGCATGGGTGTGTGTGTTGTTCTTAGCATAAGTTAGTTTAAGATTTGAACATTTGAAATAAGTTGAGTGTGGAGTGATTTCCAAATCATCTCCTGTATAGTATTTTTTATTTCTGTCTAATAGAATGCGGACAGGTACTACCGTGAAGTAGCATCGCCTCGCACGGACTTCCTGGTCGCTGTTGTTGGAATGCGTCTGCGGGACGTCCCAGTCGTTGACAACCATTTCGTAGTACACCATACCATCGCTGTTCCACCAGATGCGTAACATCGTCTTCTGTGGATGGGCGCAGGTCTTTTTACAGGGAGTTGCTGTTTTGTTTGAGCTCAACCATTCCTTTCTTTTCCTATGTTAGCACAAAGACATAATTTCTCGTCACCAGTAGGGATACAGGATAGGAATGGTCGGTGTTATTCAAGAGCCAATTGATGATGAGCAATCTGTGATTCACGTATGACCACCCTCTTGCTACTGATTTTGGCTTTGAGCATGCGCTACCGATATCCGAGTTTTGAAGCTTCGTTATTGTACGAAAATGTCGCACGATGGATGGTGAAATGATCACAGTTCATCATATTTTCCAGTTCTTGATTACAATGACGAGGAACATTGTGGATTAATACGTTTAAACGATCTTCATCAAATCCCGAAGGTCTTTCTCAAAATGGAGAGTCACTGATATCGAAACGATACTCCAAAAACGAGGATATCATTTTCTTTCCGTGCTCTGTCCAAAGGCATTAGTCCTATACACGACGCAAATGTTTCTGGCTGCCTCCACTGCTGTTACCCTCTACTGAACTCAGACAGAAGAGTATGTCGGAAATGTTCTGATCTCTCCACTTGGCACTCCATTTTCTAGCTTCGCCAGTCCCACTCACCGTCTGCAAATGACATAATGACGACGTGTAAACTGAAATAGCAACACTGAAGTACAAATAAAAAAATATGAGTCGATAGAGAAACCTATAGCAACCACAATACCAAAATGCAAAACGAAAATAGTGCGAACTTACGCACCAACCTAATGTATTACAAGAAAGACAGCAAGTTAATCATAGAAACTATTTTTACAAAATTACTGTAGATGGAAGTGGTTTGAGCAAATTTTTATTAACTGAACGAACACATAATAAGATTTAGACATGAACTACTATATTCCTCAGTAGCAGTTCCAAAATTACACCAAATATATTCCTGTCTCTCTTGAATTCTCATATACAGTCTCAAACCTGCCTGAATACCAAGTTCTCCTTTATCTTTACAAGATTTTGCAGCTGCCTTGTTGTATCTGGTGATTGCTTTACTGGTCTGAAAACCTATTCTTCATCATCATTTTCAGATCTTAGTCTTGCTGTATCTGGGGATTGCTTTACTGGTCTGAAAACGTATTCTTCATCATCATTTTCAGATCTTAATATGTCTCGACAGTCATATGGAGATATTGACTGATGCTCCATTTATGGTTCCTAATTGAGATTTGATACTTCAGTGTTACATCGATAAAAATCAATAACTGAGCCACACTGAAGGCTATATGAGTGTAATATTAAAATTACCAGATATGTAAGTCATGTGACGTAACTATCTACTGGCGTCTGCAGTAATAAAAGACGTAAAACCTCAGTATGATACTCTGAAATCTCTTTGATTTCCAGAGTCTTCATGGTTTTAAATAGTTACACTGCATTAGAACCATTGTGTGATCAATCAGGCAACTCAGACGCACATTTTGCGGTAGACATTAAGAGACAATGTAGTGTTTATATCTTAGTGTAGCTTCAACGTTACAATGTTCAAAAAATGGTTCAAATGGCTCTGAGTACTATGGGACTCAACTGCTGAGGTCATTAGTCCCCTAGAACTTAGAACTAGTTAAACCTAACTAACCTAAGGACATCACAAACATCCATGCCCGAGGCAGGATTCGAACCTGCGACCGTAGCGGTCTTGCGGTTCCAGACTGCAGCGCCTTTAACCGCACGGCCACTTCGGCCGGCTGTTACAATATTCATACTGCTTACCTCTAGTACTTCACAAGTAAGGACACTTTCTATACTGAATTGTGTAACAGAGACGACACATCGATCTTCATGCAATATACGGGGCGATCGAATGTTTTCGTTCGAAGGCCGTACAGTTCAGAATTGGAATGTCAGTCATACAGAAACAGCGTTAGCATTGAGACAATCATCTCACCGACGCTACAGGTCGAAGATACCCATTTGGTAAAACCTCGTGTCCTGCTGCGTGAAGAAGTCCGTAACTGCCTGCTGCACATCCTTATCAGAGAGGAAGGGTCCTCTTTTAATGTACCGAAGGCGTGATAGTCGCATGGGGGAGAGATCAGGATTATAGGACGGGAGATGACTATAGGATGGGTGATCGAGTGACCGTGCTGCCCCGTATACGTTCTTCATTCTCCAATGCATGTTTACAGGTGACTGTCCTTCGGCAGCTAAGAAAAGAATAACAGGAGGTTCGTCCTATTTAGACGCAAGTGGCAATTCCATCGCCTGGTTCATATATCTGCACGCACGTCGGAAAGCCACGGAGCACACTAATTTGTCGGTGCTTATATACAGTCCCTGCATCGGCATAGCGCTACTTTGCACATACGCTACGTAACGTCCTCAAACGGGAACTTTCTGACCGCCCCTTGTACCTGCAGCTTGCAGCCCGTAAAACGACAACGCTTGATGATACACAGTTGGTTTATGAGGACGAATATGTTCAACAGAAAACAGAGCACTGAGTGTATCTGCCTGACCTCCATAGTGCATGTGTCCATATCGGGAAGTCGGTAAGAGTAGCTACGAAACAGGTTCAGAATTCACCTGCTGTACAGATTACTTCATTAATAGTGTACAGTATTGTTTCTCGGGTAAATGGCACTCCACGTTTGAAGACATACCTAATTCTGAGAGTACAACCTCCCCTACTTCCCTTTATGGTAATTAGCGGATATCGGTGGAGTCGGTTAATAAAGAGAACACGTTTTGTTGCAATGAATTTGACTTTGTTGCCTGATACGAGAAAGTGTCACTTCAATAATTTCAATGTTTCTCAAAATTGTAGGTGGAATAAATTTTCTCTGAAAAGTTTGTTTTCACTTTGTTTATTGACTTTTTGCAAGTAACATACTTACTAAAAATGCCTGGATCCGACCATGCTGATATTTAAGCTATGGCGCCAGTGAGTTAGTAGATTGTTCTGGATTGTTTGTCGCCCCAGCTCAAGAGCAGTATCGACTTTCCCTCTTGCGGCTCCGTTGCCAATATCTATGGGGAAGAGTCGGTATCTATGGGTTGTGTCCTCAGGAGCTCTTTGCTTGCCGATATATAACCGGGTTCACTGGCCAAAGGGGTAGCCTTCTGTATATGCCTCCTGTCCCCCATGCGGATCCTCTATGACCCGCTTCCTTTCCACCATATGCTCCTTTTCCTCGAACATATCCACGTCCTCTAGACCTCCCGCCGACTTGATCCGTCTCATCCCCTATTTGTTCCTGTCCTCTCCAACACCGGCTCTCTGGCGTGTCTTCACCGTTGTGTCCCCCCTATCATCCACCTCTACACCCATCATCTCCTTTCCCCAGGTGGCTTCCATCAACTTCCCCTCCCAGATGATGTCCTCTCCCCCTCCATTTATCCCTTCTATCAGCTCTGATACTCTCCCCCCTCCCTCCCTCTGTCCTTTTCCTTGGCTCCCTCTCCCCCCTTCCATCCTGTTTTTCCCTGTCTAGCCTGTCTCTGACTCCCTTCTCTCCACCAAGTCCTTTTGATTTCCCCTCCACTGCCTTCCCCAGTCCTTCTCGCATCCGCCCTGCCCCCCTTTTTCTGTGTCCTCTCCCTCCATCGGCTCCCCCATTTTTCCTTTTCCTCTCCTCCCCCCTCTTTTGTCCCCCTCATCGGTGTGGGACCTCCCCCTGCCTCCATCTGCCACCGTGTCGCATCTATAGTGCTTTTTGCTGTTTTTAAGTGAATGTTCAGTGTCGTGCGTCCCCTGTCAGTGTTGCGAACAGCCACCATACTGTCCCTAGGTGTGTTTTTAACTGTTGCGAAAAGAAACCACACTGTCGCCGTGTGTTTTAACTGTGGCTGTATACTTACTATGTGTTTTAATCAGCATCCTCCACCTTTTGTTTTTATATTTGCTTCGCAATTTCTTCGCCTTGTTTCCATTATTAACAGTCACCGTTTTATCACCCGTTTTATTGTTATGTCTCCTAATTCTGTTTTTTAACTTTTCTGTAAGCTGCAGAGCGGCATATTGTGCTGCTGCCAACTCGACTTCCTCTGGGGGGAAGGGGGGGGGGCGGGGGAGAGAGAGAATCTAAATCCTATAAAGGAAAAAAAAAACAGAAAACCAAAGGGGGGAGGCACCAAGTTCGGGGATTGGTGGTAGCACCGTGACGGTCACGGTCACGAAGCCACTGGCTATGCAAGGAGGGCCTACGTAGAGGAAGGATACTGGAGTACTTCACTGGGGTCAGCGTCGACTAAAAGTAGCAGGCCCACATCCTGTCGGTTGGTTGGCAACATTTGTGTCGGACGATCGCTCGTGGCCAGGTTGCCCGCTTCTACCTGGCTGTTATCGACACCACTCAACAACCACCGTCACGCACCGTGGATCCATGGAGCTGCTTGCTGATAAAGTGGAGTAGCATTTTGTAATCTTCGTGGTGATTGTTGTCATTATCTCTCCGACCTTCATATTATTTTCTGGCTTGAACCCGAGCCTCAGAGTTTTACTCGGTCAGCTCTTTAGTCGTAAATATAGTATTGTGCTTGACACTAGTTATAGTTTGAAAATTTGTTATGATATTATATTTCTCTTCCTTTCCAGTTCATACCTGATCATTAAGTTTTTAATGAATAAGCTCCTTGTCGGAAATACAGTCGGAACAATTGTACCAAGGCACAGGTTGCCGTTAAACAAACAGGTGTCTTATGGTTAGATCTAGATGTTAACTGGTTCAATTCCTTGATGGTAATTCTATTTGAGGTAATCTGGACTACCTGTTGTACTAAGCTGTGCGTTCCTTTCTTTGAAGGGTCGGATCATCATTGATGTATTTTTAACTAGACCTTGTGGCTGCGCCAAGTGAGTTCTCTTGTAATAAATGCTCACACGTAACGTTTTAAAACGTTCCTTCAGGGCAGACTTCGTAACTGAGAAGTAATTTAACTTTTAACATATAAACAGCCAACTGTCAGTAGGGCTTTAGTCAGAATTAGATTGTCAAAAGGGTCGGGTTGAGATCGAGTCGCACCTTGTTGCTGATTGAAATGAAACGGTTTCTCGCTTTGAAGTAAGCGTTATCTTTGTTTAACCTTTAAGCATAGGGGTCCATCTTAACCCCGAACCTTTCAACATACAGTTTCCAAATAAAAAAAATTCGTCATTTGTTTGAGTAGTTGAAACACTCTTGTCATCAATATTACTCACAGGTTTTCATGTGTTGCAGAAGGGCATTCAATAAGAGAAACTGTGTCCAGCGAGGTAGTAAATACCGCTGTTTCAGCCGATAACGATACGGCTGCAGGTCCGAGTCCTTGTAATTATTGTCATGTTGCTCTTTTTTTATTTCTCTTGTAAAAACTTATTCATTTCACAAATTTGTTAATTTGTAAAGAAAACAAATTTATGATTATATAGTGTTAAATAAACAGGTTGTGTGAAAACAAAGTTACATTGGTGGGTCCTCCCTTCCACGTTTACCCTAATACCTGTAAATACCACGTCTCGCCGGCCGGTGTGGCCGAACGGTTCTAGGCGATTCAGTCTGGAACCGCGCGACCGCTACGGTCGCAGGTTCGAATCCTGCCTCGGGCATGGATGTGTGTGATGCCCATAGGTTCGTTAGGTTTAAATAGTCCTAAGTTATAGGGGACTGATGACCTCAGATGTTAAGTCCCATAGTGCTCAGAGCCATTTGAACCATTTTTTTATCACGTCTCAGAATTAACAGTTAAATACATTCTACTTTCAAACAGAAGTTTGCCATTGCTGTACTGCTTTCTCGAATTAATATTTCACGTTATAACTTTCCACATTAGGCTTTTTGTAACTGTTCAGTTAATAATATTTTCCGCCTTTCGGAACTTACTAAGAACAACAATACCGTTTCCTTCACTGATTTTATAGGTAATAAATTAAAACTTCTAAAAATAAGTCGGATCTTTATTGTTGTCCCATCTACTGCCGTAATACTTCCAGCTCAAAGTCCTTCACTTTAGCAAAATGATACAAACTACATGCGGCTGTTCTGCATGAAAGCCGAACAATGACTGCATCCTCGCATACCGGTTCGTGACGAGCACACGTAGCGTTTGGCCACTGTTGAACTAACAGCAGTGCAATCCATCTTTTTAAATCACTGCGGTACAGGAACATAAGTGGTTTTATTTTTTATCCTCTTTCCTCTTTTTAAATCACTGCATTACAGGAACATTCTAGATATCTTCGACAGTTCAAGTGCTTTGTTATGTACTATAGAGGGTAACTCAACTTCACTTTTACTGCATTATGCTACGTATTTTTATTAAAGGTTTGATTTTGATTTAGAATCTCATGAATAAACTTATACCTTTTTCTCCTTTCTTGCTTTCCAGTGGTTCTTCATTCTTTCCCCAAGCTTCTCTCTTCTTCCTTCTGTTCATGTTGTGCCTTTCACCTTCTTTATTTCCTCCTGGAAGCTCTTGAATTTTCTTACTTTTGCTCTGAACATTTCTCTTTTTCCTAATTTTTTCCTCTGTTGTTTCAGTTTCCCTTAGGTCGTCTTTAGGTTCCTTGATTCATGCCACTGAGTTCTGCATTCATGTCAAAAAAGTAAAGAAGTAGTTTTGTTCTTCTTTTCTTGCCAAGCCTTTTTAGGTATCTACAGAATACAACTCATCTCTTTCTGATTATCTGACATTCGTTATATTCTTTGATAAACTTCTTTATTACATCTTATTTTTCATTTCTCATGGTAACATTTTGGTCCCAAGATATTCTGGATCATTTACCTTTCCTTCTTTCCTATTTCCTCTAACTGTTTGTTTGTATAAAACGAATTTCGTTCTGAAACATGAGGGCATTCTGTTCTAGTGACAGTGTTGTAGTGCTGGACTTTTGAATTTATCAGGAAAGTATTCTTGTTAAACAAGTTTTGTTAACTGAAAAGTCACTTCCTCTTTCCATGCGCTTCGAAAGTTTGTTTCTTTGCTCAAGCATTCTGTTGTATTATTCCACCAACATATTTAAATTTTGTAGCCTTTTCATTCTTCCATAATAAGTTTCCATGTATTTCGGTGCCTCCTTCACCTCAATCATATACTCTGCTTTTGAAGCTGCACTTGTAGGAAATTTATCAGCATTATTGCATCCTCTATAGTTTTACCCAAGATGGCCAGGTAGTCTGCAAAAGCTTAGCAGTCAATTCTCGGGTGTTCCCCTTTTCTTTCAGTACACCTAAAAATTTAGTTTCTCATTTGTTAACGCATCTTTTAATATTGTAACTGATTTGATACGAGCTTCAAATTCTTTCAAGATGTTGAATAATGTTTCTCTGTTAGTCGAATGGTATAATTTTTAAATCTACAAATGCTACACAGGGAGTTTCAGATTTACCATTGAATCTTTAAGTACACTGCATGCTATAGTCCGTGTTATGGGAGCAGCTGACGTATCTGTTTGGGGAATACCGCAGGAGTGCAACCTACACATGTACGCTCTTCAAAGGGTGCAGACATTTGGATCAGCTGGTTACCTCATCGTAAGCAGATGGCTCTGAGCACTATGCGACTTAACTTCTGAGGTCATCAGTCGTCTAGAACTTAGAACTAATTAAACCTAACTAACCTAAGAACATCACACACATCCATGCCCGAGGCAGGATTCGAACCTGCGACCGTGGCGGTCGCTCGGCTCCAGACTGTAGCGCCCAGAACCGCACGGCCACTCCGGCCGGTTATCGTAAGCAGATTGTGTGGTAATTCGGCCACCAAAGAGTAAATGAACGTGCCTTCCATACAAATGTTTTATTTACAGATGAGTCCTTCTTTACACATGACGGGTACTTTAACAGCAGGAACAGTCACATATGGTTGTATGAGAAACCGCATATGATTGCTGTTAGGTAGCAGCAACGAAGGTTCGCCGTAAATATATGAGCAGGAATTGTGGATAATTATCTTCTAAGACCTGTAATACTGCCGTATAGGTTAATTGGAGCATCTTACTTACAGTCTGCTCGTACCACACTTCCAGAACTGCTAGACATCTGTGCGCAGAGGCCTCTCGTTCCAGAATGATGGACATCGAGAACACTTCAGTGTTGAAGCGCGAACACAGCTGCTGAGTCTGGGGAACAATGGATAAAGGCCATTTGATTACCTCCTTTGGGGACGTGTAAAGAGGAGATGGCTTACGTCACTCGAATTGCCGCCAGAGCTGAGCTGTGGCCAGCACGCCGCTCTCCCGGCCGTATGTCAGTTTATGAGACCGGAGCTGCTGCTTCTCAATCAAGTAGCTCCGCAGTTTGCCTCACAGAGGCTGAGTGCACCCCGCTTGCCAACAGCGTTCGGCAGACCCGGACAGTGAGCCAACCAAATGTTAGCCAAGCCCAACAGCGCTTAAATTCGGTGATCTGCCGGGAAGCGGTGTTACCATTGCGGCAAGGCCGTTGGCCCCCTAATTTTTCTATACCTGATTACAAATCAGACAATTGAAATTTGTTGTACACAGGATTTCCCGTTCCCAAACCCTCTTTGGTATCTCCCTAACTGCTGATTCAGCCGGCATTCTAGTCTGTTTAGATTTGAAAGAAGTTTGTAAGTCACTGGTAGCTGGTAAATTTTTCTAAAGTTGTTGGGGTCACTTTCAGAACCCTTATAGGATCACTTTGTTATCCATTTGTCAGCCTATCACTCAGTCCGAGTGTTACGAGTCCTCTATCTTAGGAAAGGGTGGACATTTCAAGTTCACCTTCATGTCGCATAAGAAGTCCTATGATCCCTTAGCAGTGTAAATATTTTAAGCATCTAAGTCACTTCAATCGAAAGATACAGCCATGTAGGTCAGTCATCGAAACCCAAAGAGTGCTTCCCGATGATGCAGAATCATGAAATTTAGTAAGAAACAACGTTTCACAGTACAAGCAAAGTAAAAAATAATCTGAAAATGGTTAAATTGTAGTTATATCACATAAAAAATATCTTTCTGTCATCACAGCGTACATACCCTGTAGCATTAGTCCACCTATCAAATGCATAGAGGAACATTACTGCATGCAAACATAAAATGTAACTTCAGTTCTGTTTTAGTAACTACATAAAAAAGGTTTTATTCAATCTTCTGTATCCACATAAATAAAATGAAGTCCCATGTTCGCTTCTTTTTGTATGTCTGAGCTGGTCTGATGAACTACTGTATGGATTTAATACAGTCTTGAACTTCCTGGGATCGATAAGTTGCCAGTATCCATATCGAAAACAGGCAAAAACTTTGACATTCTCGATTCCAGTTTTCACGTAACTCTCAGTGTACACTGGGAGAATCAGTGCCATTTTGCCATTTTATGGTGCACTTTCTGTTCCCTAGACTTTTTGACTTACACTATGTAACTCCTTGACTGTCCCAGCACGTGCAATTTTCCATATTTTAGCAGTTAATGAATCTTCCCCAGGAGCCTTCTGATCCTTTAGAGCTTTAATGATACTTTAATGTCCAGTCATGCTGGGAGGATCTGGGTTTTTTAAGTTCATCTTCCGTTTTGTTCTAGAAGTTTTTCTCGTGTTTCCGTAGCACTTAACAATAACAATTTCTTGACATAGCACGCTAATTTTTTACAATTTCATGGTTGGTTAGGACCAGTTTTCGATCTTCACATTAGAAGCACAATCTAGATACTTGATGAATTGGGGGGCTTTTCTCAAAAGTTTTATTCATGTTCCTGATATTGCTCTTGAGACATCTTACTCAGTGATACCAACATGTTTATTGCCCTCTTAGCTAAATAGTCAATGAGGTTGACCGCCATGCGGAGAACCGAACTTTGATTACCGGTACTGCCAAAGACGTTTCTTTGGTGAGAGGACTGGAAAGGGGTGCGCATAGCCCTGTGATACCAATTGAGTAGCTACTTGACCGAGTAGTAGGGCCTCCAGGTCCCCCAAAAACTGACAACGGCCGAGAAACACTCTACGATGCCACTGGCAAAGGATGGCACGTCGTAGGTTACGTTTACATTCTTACGTATTAATTAGCAGAATTTTTATTTTTAGAGTAATATTTTAATATTCTTTAAATTGCATTTATTATTATTAATTTATTTACTTATCGGTGTGCAGTATTTTAATTTTATGTAAATCTTTGTGGTAACATTATTCAGTGCGATGAGTACATATAATGAACTGCTATTCGAGTGGGAGAGAGCGAGTGACAGATGGAGAGTCGAACAGAGTTGTGTGTGTAAGAGTTCATGTTTACGCAGAGAAAACTGAGAACCTGTGATATAACGGAATACTAAGTATGGCATACACTGCTGAACACTTGAATTTCGAATACTGTGAGGATTTAATACTGTCATGGACATTTTCTGAAGAAAATAGCGGGGTGATTAAAATAGTTTCAGCCTCATGAAGTGCTACGGACTATATCTGCACTGTGTTCTGAAATAAGCCGTGACTTCTACTTGGCTGGACTGAATCAAAGACTGAATTCGGTAGTGCGACATGAGTGGCTAAAACTGGTGAGTTTTATAATTCTCATTAGCAACATAATATGAAGATACTGAAAATGGTTATAAAAACAGTTAAACAGTTTCCGTTAACAACAGAGAAGTGACTGTTAACTGCCAGACTGCGAGTTCGTGGATGTGATACTTAAGGCAAAAACGGACGAACTTCAGTATTACATTCCGCCAGTTGAATATTTCACTTACTTTAAAAACTGTGAACCTGACGGTAGGAATTGTATCATGTGGTGTAAATATTACTGTGGTCCAAATACGGACGTTCATGAAATAAGGTACTTGTGGTTTTCGACCAGCCGATATCTGTTTGAGGTCTACAGAGGAGTGTTGTCGCCATCAATGCACACATCAGGAAGATGTAACAGCTGTACTTCAGTATTAACGGACCTGTTACAAATTCGTCAACACTACCTAGCTGCTGAAGGCACCACACGTGCATCAGTATCCGTAAGCTCCGGAAGCGGTTGAAATAATGTTTAACGTAATTTTATATTCACAGGCTTCATTACGAGCTTTCCAACGAACGTAGTTCCATACTTAGTAAATGCAAGTATCTATGTTTCCAATGTTAGCCCTACCACTTCCCTGTCGGTATTGTTTATCGACTTTTCATAATTTCATTTTATCTACTTTTTGGGGATTATGTGAGTCTTTTTTGTCTATTTGAGAGACGTGCTGCAACATGTGTGTGTTAAGTGATGTTAGGGAGTGTTATGCGCATATACGTTGTATTTTGTGAAATTTATGCAAGATACGGCGTCCGTCATTATATGGCGCTGCCTCCGACAGTCGGAAATAATTACACAAGTTTTCATCAGTGCAAAGTCTAGATAAAGTGTAGTTTTAAATATGAAAGATGAACGCCTACAGAAACTTACCTTTTATGTTCTGGAACTCGTCTTTTAATTCTACAGTCGTAACGTCCTGGTGAGCTTACTCATTTTTTGTGTTGTCTTTGAACACTACTGCGTATTTCTGGCTTATTTTAGATAACACTGTTTGACAAAGTGATATTGTACAGTGACTTTGGCATCGAAGTTGGTTTTTTCAGTTCTAGAGTGATTAAAAGTTACTTCGCTACAGTCATTCACGGTCAAAATTTGGTGATTTAATTAGAATACAGTTTTATAGCGACAAAATCCTACCAGGAGTAGTGTTTGGCACATAAATTAAAAAACACCATTTCGTAACCTAAGGCTCTCCAGTAACAAAGCTTGAAATTTAATCTTAGCACAGATGGTTTCGTAACACACGTTGCACATTTTTCTGTCACACCAAAAATTTAAAGTCGTAGTGAGTTCTATCATTAACTCTTCTTCTCTTCCAGTATTTCGTTTCTTCTTTCTTTGGTAGGTATCATCTTATTGAACACAAACCGTACCATAGTTTTTACGACTTTCCGTTGCTTTATCGAACGAATGTGACTCCCTAGAAAAAGACCTCACAAACTTCTCTAGATACGATGAATCTTTTCTTTTACGGATCCTAACTGTTCCTTTGTTGACCGCAGAAAACCCTTCGCTATGAGGTCGCCGACCTCGTGTGCCACGGATGGGGACGTGAGGCCACAGATTTTACGAGGGGCCATCGTAAAACCCGCCATCCACCGTCACTCGTGCATAACCCACGTCGGCGCTGGAAAATAAGGCCTGCTCTCTCCACGCCGCGTCTCGGGCTGCCACCGTTGCCTGGATACCTGCTACCTGGTTACAAGGTGCTGTAGGGCGGCGGCACATTCCAGCACTCAGCAGCGCATTCTTAAAAATGTTGCCTTCATGTAATATCTACACCGACCGTCCAAAAAGTTCGCAGACTGATTTTACTCCTGGCGTCTTAGCGACGTCAGCGCAGGAACTATGGCTTCATCTTGCACCTACCGTTTTGCGTTTGATCATTCAGTTACGAGAGCGCATAGTTAAGAAGTGGGATTTCGGGTGTAGTATCTCAACGGTATTAAGCCACAAATCGCAGTGGAGAAATATTTCTAAATCATGTCTGTGCTGCATGCTGAACCTCTCCATATCGCATTCAGTTGTGCCATTGGCGAAGGAGACATGGCGATCGGTCGGTGCCGATGAGTCCGTCAGGGCCTAAGGATGGAGTTTACGTTTACATCTTTGCATATTTATTGGTATCATGTTCGTTTTTGGGTGCTTAATAGATTGATTCAAATAGCTCTGGGCACTATGGGACTTAACTTCTGAGGTCATCAGTCCCCTAGAACTTACTACTTAAACCTAACTAACCTAAGGACATCACACACATCCATGCCCGAGACAGGACTGTAACCTGCACCCGTAGCGGTCGCGCGGTTCCAGACTGTAGCGCATAGAACCTCTCGGCCACTTAGGCCGCCACTTAATAGATTAAATTTATGTACGTCATATTTATTATTGCCATTAAAATATTATAATTTTGTATAAACCTCTAGGGTAATGTTACCCACTCTGATGAGTATAATGAAATGCTATGCAAGAGGAAGAGAGCAAATGATAGAGAGTCGAACAGAGATGTGTGCGTTAAGAGTTCGCGTGTATACAGAGGAAGTAAGCAACTAAGCAGATCACATAATTTTTGTTGTAATTAGTGGGCAGAACCAGAAATCAGACTTGCAATATGGATGTTACGGAGACCACGATCTGACGTTGCGTATATCTCATTATTAGTTAAGCAAACTCGTTCCGCTTTGGATTCAACTATGGCCAACAGATGCAAACCAGTTAGACAGGATCTTCCTGCCAAAACTGCTATACGATCATTTCATTTCATTCCATTTCATGTGCCACCCTATTTCTCACGGTATGTACTGCAGATATTGCGAAAGTTATGATTGTGACAAATATCTACACAGCGTACACAATAATTAAATATAAATTTGGAAAAATAAAATGTAAAGGCGTTAACACATGAGATGATAATGCAAAACTGTATTCCACGCATAACAATGAACGGACGTTTGGCAGGAGTACATCAATGGCCTATTTAATGGAAAGGCTATGTGTGGTAGAACAGGAGGAGCGAATGGATGTGGAAAAAAGTAAGTGACTGAGTAATGCCGTCAGAGCTCGACAGAGTACTAAATGATATGACATCAAGTAATTTATAGCGGGTCAATGATAAACTTTCAAAGCTAATGAAGCGAATGGGAGATGTAGAAATAAAATAACATTAAGCTGGTGTACAAATATTTAAGAAAAATAGATATTTAACATTAGTTTCCAAAAGACCGTTACCATCACATCACCAAAGAATGTAATTGAAGATTAGTGTGAAAACTGTCGATTAATCTTAGAAATTTCGATTGTGAAATTTTAACCAGAATAATCTACAGAAGATCAGAAAAAATTGAGCCGTACTAATCGAGGACAGTTTCGCATTAGGAAATGAAAAGGTACTAGAAAAACCACTCCTGATATTGCATTTAGCAATGAGAGATAGACCGAAGAAAATCCAAGATACTTTCCTAGCTATTTTTGGCTTCGAAGAAGCCTTCAACAATATAACATGTATTTTTGGTGAACATTTGTAATTTTAGTGGCAAACTTCATAACAAAGCTGCCTCTATTACTTCTTCATTACAGAAGATAATTGTTATGACAGGAACCGAAAGTTTTTTAATGCTTCATAACCTTCATCCTCGTGTGCTTCTTGTTCTTCTTGTAGTAAGAGGTTTACAAGACTTTGACGAGTGAGCTGCAATGCGGAAACGGAGAAATAGCTCAACACGTCTAAACACCCATGGTCTAGGGACAGCGTCTTTGACTAAGAGCCAAACCGCATGTGATCCCGCTACTACTTAAAATTTGAACAAATATCATCAGCAACTGAGGTCGAAGGCTTCTGGCATAAGATGTTCAAAAATGGTTCAAATGGCTCTGAGCACTATGCGACTTAACTTCTGAGGTCATCAGTCGCCTAGAACTTATAACTACTTAAACCTAACCAACCTAAGGACATCACACACATCCATGCCCGAGGCAGGATTCGAACCTGCGACTGGAGCGGTTGCTCGGCTCCAGACCGCAGCGCCCAGAACCGCACGGCCACTCCGGCCGGCGCATAAGATGTCATCCTCATTCTGTCAACTACTAGTCACAGAGGGAGTAGGGGTGGACTGAGGTCCAGGGCACACATTTGAGAGAAAAAAAAAACCACTTTGTCATTACTGCAGCCAGTTAGACGCCAAGTACAGTCGTGGACAGAATTCCTGAGAGCTACCGGTATGTTGAGCTCTAAAGCCTTACACAGCGTAACGTGGAAGGACACACAGAGATGCCATTTGGCTGTCAATCACATGTGACTCTGGTGTACCTCACAGGAAACAAAATATGAGATTCCAGCTGGATCGAAGTTATGAGGTAGCACACAAAAAAATTATAAGCAAAAATGGTTTAACAAAAAGCTCTGTTTTCTTCAGCCGTGGAATATGAAAGGAAAGCAATTGTCTACTAGCGTCACAGTTAGTAACATCAATATTCTTCGTAATGCGCGCATTTTGTATGCTTGTTTTATAAATAAAACCGCCTTTTCCTGCTGCCACTTAATTTGTTCATCCCAGACGCGTTTCACCTTTTTCTTGCTCTAAGGCATCATCAGTGGGGTGATTTGCTGACCCTCGTTTCTTCTCATCTGGTCTGGAGGTCGCACTGAGAGGCACCCACATGCCTTGCTCATACTGCGGCATCAAGCAGTCAGGCCTACAAGATGAGTGGTCTGCCAAGCGAGTGGATTCATTCTTATTTATCGAGTAATCTGAACTCTCGTACTCCCAATTAAGTTACAAATTATCCTCCTGTATGAATAATACGCAACGGAAACGCACATTTGACTATCAGTAATTTACAGAACTCTGACTGTTCACTACGCACTGGCAATACCACATTTTGTTTTTGTCTTTTATTTAACGGCTTTTGTCAACACGTGGCCACCGCACTGAATATGAATGGCGCACACACTATAAATTCGGGACATTATGACAACATACAATTCGAAGGAAAAGTCCACCAATCTTTTTCTTTTCACTATCTTATTTATTCTGATAAATTCTCTACCTAAACACACAAATTCTATAACCTACAACAATAACACATGAGAAATTCCGCCCAGTGGGCATGGCTTTACAATGGTGAATCTCTATATTATGGTCTCGTAATTATTTTAACGCTACAGTGCACTTTCTGGATAGGACGGTGGATCTTTTATTATACTTCACGCTTCGACTCTCACAACCATCATCACTAAACTTTCCTCCAGACCGAGCGGTACCGAAGGAACAAGCATAACCCACTAATCTTTTGAAACTACCTCGCTACTCTCCCATGCAAACCACACATACCCAAATTACATGACATACACCACACTACAACATGAAATACTACACAGAGAATAGTCACAACATTATCACTTTCAGCTTTCCCACTTCAATTAATATTTATCCCAGTTTCACACGACACTGCCCCACTTCGTAATTCTACTTTCCTACTATGAAGTCTGGAGATACATGCACGTCTTCCTGTGCAATGCAAGCCGAGTGGCGTTGCTGGATAGACGGCCGACTCCACGGAATCATATCACGCAAAGTAATATTAAGAACGTATTCATCACACACGCGAGTCCTCAACTGATACCATGGACGAGTACTTCTCTTTAACTTTTGTCTCATACGCAGTTTGAGACTCACACAGTACTCACCACGTGGAAGTACTCGTCTCTAATTTCAAGTCCTGCACACGCCATTTCTTAAATACACTCCTGGAAATTGAAATAAGAACACCGTGAATTCATTGTCCCAGGAAGGGGAAACGTTAATGACACATTCCTGGGGTCAGATACATCACATGATCACACTGACAGAACCACAGGCACATACACACAGGCAACAGAGCACGCACAATGTCGGCACTAGTACAGTGTATATCCACCTTTCGCAGCAATGCAGGCTGCTATTCTCCCATGGAGACGATCGTAGAGATGCTGGATGTAGTCCTGTGGAACGGCTTGCCATGCCATTTCCACCTGGCGCCTCAGTTGGACCAGCGTTCGTGCTGGACGTGCAGACCGCGTGAGACGACGCTTCATCCAGTCCCAAACATGCTCAATGGGGGACAGATCCGGAGATCTTGCTGGCCAGGGTAGTTGACTTACACCTTCTAGAGCACGTTGGGTGGCACGGGATACATGCGGACGTGCATTGTCCTGTTGGAACAGCAAGTTCCCTTGCCGGTCTAGGAATGGTAGAACGATGGGTTCGATGACTGTTTGGATGTACCGTGCACTATTCAGTGTCCCCTCGACGATCATCAGTGGTGTACGGCCAGTGTAGGAGATCGCTGCCCACGCCATGATGCCGGGTGTTGGCCCTGTGTGCCTCGGTCGTATGCAGTCCTGATTGTGGCGCTCACCTGCACGGCGCCAAACACGCATACGACCATCATTGGCACCAAGGCAGAAGCGACTCTCATCGCTGAAGACGACACGTCTCCATTCGTCCCTCCATTCACGCCTGTCGCGACACCACTGGAGGCGGGCTGCACGATGTTGGCGCGTGAGCGGAAGACGGCCGATACCCCAGGAGCAACAGTGTCCCTAATTTGCTGGGAAGTAGCGGTGCGGTCCCCTACGGTACTGCGTAGGATCCTACGGTCTTGGCGTGCATCCGTGCGTCGCTGCGGTCCGGTCCCAGGTCGACGGGCACGTGCACCTTCCGCCGACCACTGGCGACAACATCGATGTACTATGGAGACCTCACGCCCCACGTGTTGAGCAAATTCGGCGGTACGTCCACCCGGCCTCCCGCATGCCCACTATACGCCCTCGCTCAAAGTCCGTCAACTGCACATACGGTTCACGTCCACGCTGTCGTGGCATGCTACCAGTGTTAAAGACTGCGATGGAGCTCCGTATGCCACGGCAAACTGGCTGACACTGACGGCGGCGGTGCACAAATGCTGCGCAGCTAGCGCCATTCGACGGCCAACACCGCGGTTCCTGGTGTGTCCGCTGTGCCGTGCGTGTGTTCATTGCTTGTACAGCCCCCTCGCAGTGTCCGGAGCAAGTATGGTGGGTCTGACACACCGGTGTCAATGTGTTCTTTTTTCCATTTCCAGAAGTGTATTTCAACTTATGGTACCACGCTATTTCTTAAATATTTCAACTTATTGTGCACACGCTAGTAATTCAGCTTAACTTAAGCACACGGAAGTATTTCAACTTATTGCTACACGTGGTTTCATTGTGACCGTTGGTCACTTCCGAAGATTACTACAATCCCATTAATATTACCTGCCTGACATTTAATTCTCCCCACAAAAGTTCCTGAAATAGAGATATTATTATCTCAAACTACTCTTAAATATTCCACATGCATACCATGTCTCCACTCTTTCGTCATTACGGAGCACAACTAAAAAAAGGTCTTAACAGCACAAGATCCAGCGGCAGAGTGCCGAAACATGGCCGTTCTCTAGGTGCTCTCACACCTCTGTCGAGGTGGGGGAAGCACCTTGCTATCGTATTGGTCAGCCACATTTCAGGCGATCAAAACTCTGGTAAATTTCATCTCTTTGGTCCCAACAAAGGTGGCCAAAGGATCGACTCAAAGATGATCATATATTCACATTCACTATCTGCGGTTAGCAGACGACCATACATTCATTCATTTCACAGATCTCACCAAACTGGATGTAGGGATTTACTTTGTGGGAGTGCACATGTGATCAATTAAATAAATAAATTGTCATTCTTTCCCACACTGGTATCCGGCTTCGCTGTATTAATTGAAATTGAGTTATTTTACAAAAATGATGAAGTATGTTGTACCTATTTTCAATGTCGGGCGGTACTGTACCCTTTCAGCACTACCACTTTATTACTGACATACAAGCAGAACTTTGCATTCTGTCCTTTTTCACACTATCCACCATGTTTCTCTTTCTCTTTGTGGTGTAGTATTGTTCTTTTGCCACTCGATATAACTATTTCGTCGCACACTGCTTTTCACAACGTAACTATTGCAACTCCGTTAGTGTTTCCACGTTTCGAGACGAATTTGTGTCTGCATGGGAACAAACGTGTGTCAGAAGGTAGTCCTCGTAGTTGTACTATGGTTCCAGATAAACCTTTCCTGTTGTTCCTGACTGTCAAACGTTTAATAACTCAAAAAGCTAGACCAGTACTAACAGCCCTTATTTGTTGACGAGAAAAACAGGACATATTCTGCTTTACATCCACTAGTACAAAACAGTAGAGGCCAAAGATCACACATTTTCAGACTGTCCTCATGACAGCTTCTGCTCATCGGTTCTGCCCCAGGCGCTAGGTTGGCGGCAACTGTTCACGTGGCGGGTTTCTGCTGGCTTAACTCTAATGTGAAGATTTCACTTTGATCATATTGTCAAAAACGCCTAAGTACTTGAGCAAATTCAAAAGCATGTCTAAGACAAAAAAACGGGTGTCTTTTGCGTCATACCCTGGTACAGATGACACTGCACGTCTATTACTTCTCACTTACTACACACAGAACATGGGGGAGGTATAGCGTCCCTTTCAGAAGCTTATAGGCGGTGAGATTCCCCTCGAAACATCGGAAGAACAATCTGCATTATTGTCCGAAGAAGCATCTGCAGTGTCCTCCAACTTGGTGTGCGAATAACATACGTGGTTGTGGATCACACAAGTAACTGAACTAAGTATCGGAAACCCACGATGCAGTTTACGCGCTCTCAGGTGCTTCTCACTTCTTGCATTTAAAGAACATTATCTGGTCTAAAGTATCGGTTCACTTCTTGTTGTGGCTTTCAGTCCTGAGACTGGTTTGATGCAGCTCTCCATGCTACTCTATCCTGTACAAGTTTCTTCATCTCCCAGTACCTACTGCAGCCTACATCCTTCTGAATCTGCTTAGTGTATTCATGTCTTGGTCTCTCTCTACAATTTTTACCCTCCACGCTGCCCTGCAGTACTAAATTGGCGATCCCCTGATGCCTCAGAACATGTCCTACCAACCGATCCCTACTTCTAGTCAAGTTGTGCCACAAACTCCTCTTCTCCCCAATTCTATTCAGTACCTCCTCATTAGTTATGTGATCTACCCATCTAATTTTCAGCATTCTTCTGTAGCACCACATTTCGAAAGCTTCTACTCTCTTCTTGTCTAAACTATTTATCGTCCATGTTTCACTTCCATACGTGGCTACACTCCATACAAATAGTTTCAGAAACGACTTCCTGACTCTTAAATCAATACTCGATGTTTACAAATTTCTCTTCTTCAGAAACGCTATCCTTGACATCGCCAGTCTACATTATATATCCTCTCTAATTCGACCATCATCAGTTATTTTGCCCCCCCAAATAGCAAAACTCCTTTACTACTTTAAGTGTCTTATTTCCTAATCTAATACCCTCAGCATCACCCGACTTAATTCGACTAAATTCCATTATCCCCGTTTTGCTTTTGTTGATGTTCATCTTATACCCTCAAGAGATTGTCCATTCCGTTCAACTGCTCTTCCAAGTCTTTTTCTGTCTCTGACAGAATTAAGATGTCATCGGCGAACCTCAAAGTTTTTATTTCTTCTCCATGGAAAATAATACCTACTCCGAAGTTTTCTTTTGTTTCCTTTACTGCTTGCTCAATATACAGATTGAATGGCATCGGGGAGAGGCTACAATCACTTTTTGGTGGAAGTTAATACGGTGTCCACCCACCGTATTTATGACGGCTTGGACTGCGTTGGGGACACATTCAGTGAGGTGCCTTAAAGTATGTGAAGGAAAGGCAACCAATCCTTCCTCAGTAGCCGGAACCACGTAAGGTAGGAATGTATGACGCTGAGACCTGGCGCAAAGCCCACGTCCTAACTGAGACCAAAGTTCTTCCATTTGGTTCAGGTCGGCAGTCAGGGCAGGTCAGCCTATTTCAGGAATGTAACTGTCCACAAAACGATGCTTCTTTATGACAAAGCGCACTGTTATGCTGATCGAACTGTCCCTCTAGTGCATTCAGTATACAGTGCTTTAAAATATGTTCATATCTTTCAGCTTCTGGTGTTTTCTTACGCGCAATAGAGGAACCACACACTAATCACGAAGAACACACCCACATCGTAACACTGTCTCCTCATTGTTGGCACTAAACATGATGGCACGTAATGTTCTTCAATTATTTTTCAAATGAAAGCCCTTCGATCGGATTGTTACAGACTATAGCGCGATCATCAGTCCAAATCAGTTTTCAGTCCTTCACTGTTCAGTGGCGTCGCTGTTTACACCACCTCAAGCGTCGCTTAGCATTCGCTTCCAAAAGATGATAGTTTGTGAGGAGCTGCTCGACCACTGTACCCTGACCTTTTCAACATTTGACGCACAATCATTGCGCTAGCAGGGATGCTGAGAGGAATTTCGAATTCACAAGGATTACTTCCGTTGATTTCATGCGAATTTTTACAATCACCCTCCGCAGTGCTCGACGGTGCCTTCCCGCCAGTCTGCCTGGTCTTGATTTAGCGGTTGTTGTTTCATCACGTTTCGATATCAGAATCACATCACCAACAGCCCTTTTGGGCAGCTTTAGAAGAGTTGAAATGTCTCTGATTTGTTACTACGGTGACTTCCTACAATGTCTGGTCCAAGGTCGGCTTCACTGATCTCTCCTGACCGACCCATTCTGCTCTTACTGCTTCCTGTATTGACACCGCTATACTCCCTGCCTCCTTTTATACAAACGGGTCCACTTCTCGTGACATCTAATGCTCGGTTCGTCAGTACATAGGGATGTCCCGATACTTTGATCACATAGTGCACATTGCTGTCTACTAATATTGCAAGATGATGAAGACGATATGCAACAAACGTCTAATTTTCATGAGAGCTACTACAAGCTTAGCTACGAAAAATCATTAGTATTCTAGCGTAGTCGCACGTGGTAGGATAAGACACATAGTAAAGATACTAATTACTCATCAATTTAGCTGTCTTACCTATGAGTGCGTGACTGATGCTGATACACTATGGCGGGCACTTGTCCCTGATTCCTCTAGCGAAACTCTTGACTAAAGCAGTATGCTGGAAATAGTTGATCACTTACAAGGGAAATGAATTAATTTTTTTATTGACTTTGTGAAATGGCAGTACATGATGAACGATAGCTGATGTCTAATGCCCACTTAATGTACTGAATAGTTTTGTTCGTAAATATATTAAGAGTACTCTTATGGTGAAAGACATTTCGAAGGTTTTGATCTCGGCTGTTTTTGATAAATACTCGCTTTATTACATCTTTCATGATTGGCCAATTTCGGCCTTGCAGCCCATTTGGAAGTGCAGTGGGTGTCAATATGTTGTAGAATGATCCAGTAATGACGAAATTGGGCATACGTTGAAGCTATAATAAAGGGAATACTTGTTAAACACAAACGAGGTGGATATCTTCACAATCCTTTTTAATACACAAACGGTTGTGTTATCCCACTCGAATGAATGACAGTGTTATGATATTTCGTTCGAATGAGTTATCTGTAACACAGTTCTTAGTTGAGAAGGTTTTGTCACCAAAGGAAATTAAACTACATCTGTCAATAATTAATAAAAAGGTGAATGAGTTAAAAACTACTCTAGAACGTGACCCATGTGAAAAAAGTCTGAAAACTGAGACTACAGAAGAACGAATCGAAGAAATACACAATATGGTATCTGACGACGGCAATTCCAACTGTGTGGAATGTTGATACCATAAGCATTCCAAAAGAAAGAATAGACAGTGTATCAAAAAGAATCATCAGACTTGGTACGTCTATATTTCTGAAACTAATAATCCTATACACTGAATTTTGTTTTTTGATGTACTGGAAACTCAAAAAGTTTGTATTCACACATTTTCAAAGGTGTTGAATATGCCTCCCTCGAGATGCACGGCATATGTCAAAGCAGTATTCAAACTCTTCCCACACTGCAGCGAATATGTCTTGAATTACACCTTCCACAGCTGCTGCTATGCGATGTCTTATTTCATTCATTGTTGTTAGTAAAGGAAGCACATAAACAGAGTTACTTATAAGTCATCACAAGAAATAATCACATACAGTCAGACCCAGTGGCTTTGGAAGCCAGTAAATTAAGGCTTATCTTTTGGTGTAGTGCGTTCAACCCGTCGTTCATTAATCCTTTGATTTAAAAATTTCCGCACTTCCAGATGCCAGTGTGGCCGTGCCAGATCAGTTGGTAAAAGAAATCGTTCGAAACAGTCTCCAGCTGTGAGAAGAGAAAGTTCTCACGCATATCGGGATTGCGCTTCCTGTAACAATGTTCTCGGCAAAGAAAAATGGACCGTACACGTTTTCTCGTGAAACTGCGCAAAACACATTAAATTTTGGAGAGTCCGTCTCATGTTGTAAATTTCATGTGGCTGTTTCGTACCCCATATTCTCATATTATGATGGTCCACCACTTCATTTAAATCGAATGTCGCCTTGTCACTAAAGACATCCTCCATCTTGCCAAGAACTTAATTACAGAACTCTACAGCCGGTCGCTGTGGCCTAGCGGTTCTAGGCGCTTCAGTCCGAAACCGGGCTGCTGCTGCGGTCGCAGGTTCGAATCCTGTCTAGGGCATGGATGTGTGTGATGTTATTAGGTTAGTTAGGTTTAAGTAGTTCTAAGTCTAGGGGACTAATGCCCTTAGATGTTACGTCCCATAGTGCTTAGAGCCATTTGAACAATTTGAAGAGAGCTCTACACGTTGTTGTGGTCTAGCGGTTCTAGGAGCTCAGTCCGCAACCGCGCGACTGCTACGGTCGCAGGTTCGAATCCCGCCTCGGGCATGGATGTGTGTGATGTCCTTAGGTTAGTTAGGTTTAAGTAGTTCTAAGTTCTAGGGGACTGATGACCACAGATGTTAAGTCCCATAGTGCTCAGAGCCATTTGAACCATTTTTTTTCTACACGTTGTTGTTTGCCACCCTCACGAAGAGCTTGTAGTAGTTGAATTTTGTATGGTTACGTATGTAAACGTCGACCCAACACAAGCGAGAAGGACATCGGGGGCATGTCAAGCTGTCTAGATGGACGGCGAACAGATTTCTGTGGACACCTTGTGTAACTATGGTGGATGCGTACTACATCTGTGTCAGACACTCAGGGACGGGTTGGCGATTTGCCTTTACGCAAACAACCTGTTTCTCGGAATTGTTCATGGCATCGTCTAATGCTCTATGTTGTAGGAGGATCCACAACATACCTAGTAGGAAAGTCACGCTGAACAGTTATTACTGACCCACAATACGTATAACATAGAACACATAACGCTTTCTGTTGTCCCAACACGATTTTTACTAGAACTAGAGTGGGCACACATTGCTGCAGGAATCATGTATAAGTCGAGAGTTTGCTCTTTTCCAACAGTACGTTGTTCACGCACATATCTGAAATAACAAAACAGTTATGATTTTTTTTTTAAAAATCGGATGATTCCTTTTGATACAACAGTGCGCTCTGCACGAAGAATTAAGTATGACAATACTTTACACATGACGGTGGTAGCATTTTTTGAATCGGACTAAAAGCAAATGAGAAAATGTATTAAAAAATATCCAGCTGAATTTGTGGATCTGCCTGTTCTTTGGATGAGATGCAGATCATCAGCTTACACCCAAAATGAAACAACAGCAGTGGCTGGAAGTCGATAACTTTGCATAGAGACAAATGAAAACGATTTCAGTTTTCGAATTGTCAGTGCGCAGTGTTCTCAGAGATGCAAAGGGATTGTTATTACTGATTAGCTTGCCATAACTAGTGAACATTACGCACAGCTACTGAAGCAGCTAGAAGAAACACGAATGACACCATGAAACTATCAAAGAGTGCTGTGGTATATGTTTATTCACTGACGACCTGTTTCAGTAAAGCGACCATCTTCAGGTTACGGATTAGCGTTACATCAGCTTGAAGGAAGGTTTCTTGGCGCATCCGTCCCGTATACATACATTTTCATATGAAGGGTTCTGTAACTGTAAATGTTTACATATTTGACACTTAATCTGAAATGATGTTAATTTATGACCTGAATGTGGTCACTTGACTGAAACTGGTTCTCCGTGAAGGGAGGTACGTTACAGCAGCTTTTGGTGGTTCAATGATACCATGAAGACGTGATGCACTGTTCACATAATGCATAGAACAGAAAAATGTAGATCAGTTGCTGGATAGATTAAAAAATAATATTAATCAACCGCACCTGCTCACAAAGATGCTTTGTCGGAGTGAGTGCGAATTGTTACAGTTTTCATCAGATTTGTCAATGTTGCTACCTATTTTTACGTAAGAAAAATGTTTAACTGGAAACATTATGCGTAAACATCCCACAGTACTTCAAAGATGGAATATACTCACTGGGTAAACGATGGACAAAGTGTATTGACCTAAACAGAGGACTACATTCCATATCAAACACACACACACAGTTTATTTTACTCTCAGATGGAGGATCTTTCCCTTGCTTTTAAAAGCACACACACTTTATTTTACTGTCGGACGGAGAACGTTTCTCCTTGGCGGCGCCACATCATCTGAAATAACGAATCAGTGTTGAATGTAAAATTAGTTGCTTTCTTTTTTAGGATGTTCCTGAACAACCTCTAATGCTTATGTGGATGTGGAGTGCGAAGACCTCCAGAACTGTCAGCATTCGTGTCATTCCACAAACATGCTTCGTTGACACAATCTGCATACCTCATGGAATGAGTACACATAACATCAACTGTAAACACTTGACGCATGTGTTATACCAAAAGACACCACGAGATGCCCACTGAAGCAGTTAACAGCATAGTGATAACTTACTGCAGTCTGATAAAACATGTGAAAGTGGGTGAATGCTTATACAGCTTTTTTCTAATTTGAAATGTTCAGTCTTTACAGTGTTTTGATGTTGTTCTCTAACTAAAGTTGCGGTAATATCACCAACTCTATGTAACTACTGACCACTCAACAGCTTGTATGACATCTTTTGCAAAGTATAGCGTTGGTTTGCCTGTGTTATTCTTCCCCCATACTGCTACTTCAAGGTTAGTTTAACCCTTCTTAAAAGCTTATTTATGGGGTATTTTGTCACTTCTTGCTAGAACAGTTCGTTATTTAAGGTTGAATAACAATTAAACTGTGATTATTCAGTTTCTTCCGGCGTATCTGTTACTCGAACAGTCCACGGGTATATTGCCGGTTCATAGAGTCCAACGGGCACAATATGTCGGCGATCAGACATGTCGCCTGACAATGACGACATCTCTGATCGCCGAAATATTGTTCCCGTTGCACTCTATGAACCGGCTCTATATCTATGGACTATTCGAGCAACAATTAAACTATTTTTGTTCTATTAATTTTTGTTTATTTCGATCTAGGTTTCGGCTACTGGGTCATCTTCAGGAAACAAATGATTAGCATCCGCTAGGGACACTACTTCTTAGGTAACCAAACGTTATAAGCAAGATATAATCTTCTTCCACATAACGTTGTGCACCAAACCTGTTTTTTTAACTCTGTAAATTACACTTCAAGCAGATGACAACATTAAACGCAATAAATAATTAAGAGAAACTGTCATACCCAGCACTCTTTATTTATCTTGTGCACAAAACTTAAATGCCTTTGCAGACGTCACATTAGGTTATATTTTATTTTCTAGAAAATGTCTTTCACAGACTTTTTTACTCATTTATTTTGTTGGTACTACATTTCGTACTTTATCTGTCTCTTTAAGTGTCAATCACAACAAGTGCATCAGGAGTTGACAAACATAATGAAGCAGTATGAGCACGATTGTATGACACTGTAGCATTTTTAGTAGAATAATAAGATAGTGTACTGAAGAGCCAAAGAAAATCGTACACCTGCCTGATGGAGATCTCTTCTGAACAGGCATCCCAGATATGCTCAATAGTGTTCATGTCTGGGGAGTTTGGTGGCCAGCGGAAGTGTTTAAACTCAGAAGAGTGTTCGTGGAGCTACTCTGTAGCCATTGTCCTCCTGGAATTGCGCAAGTCCCTCGGAATGCACAATGGACATGAACGGATGCTGGTGATCAGACAGTATGCTTACATACGTGTCACGTGGCAGAGTCGGATCTAGACGTATCAGGGGTCCCATATCACTGCACAGGCCCCACATCATTACAGAGCCTCCACCAGCTTGAAGAGCCCCCTACTGACATGCAGGGTCCATGGATTCATGAGGTTGTCTACAATTCCGTACACGTCCATGCGCTCAATATAATTTGAAACGAGACTCGTCAGACCAGGCAACATGTTTCTGGTCATCAACAGTCCAATGTCGGTGTTTACGGGCCCAGGCAAGGCGTAAAGCTTTGTGTCGTGCAGTCATCAAGGGAACACGAGTGAGCCTACAGCTCCGAAAGCCTTATTGATGATATTTCTTTGAATGATTGGATCGCTGACATTTTTTGAAGCCTCATCATTGAAATCTGCAGTAATTTGTGGAAGGGTTGCACTTCTGTCACTCTGAACGATTGTCTTCAGTTGTCGTTGGTCCCGTTCTTGCAGGATCTTCTTCCGGCGGCAGCGATGTTAGAGATTTGTTGTTTTACCGGATTCCTAATAGTCACGGTACTTTCGTGAATTGTTCGTACGGGAAAATCCCCACTTCATTGCTACCTCGGAGATATTGTGTCCCATCGCTTGTGAGCCGAGTATAACAACACATTCAAAGTCATTTAGACCATGATAACCTGCCATTGTAGCAGCAGTAGCTGATCTAACAACTGCCGCCAGACGGTTGTTGTCTTATGCAGACGTCGCCGACCCCAGCGCCGTATTCTGCCTATTAACACATCTCTATATTTAAATACTCATCCCTACAGCAGTTTCTTTAGCGCTTCCGTGTATAAAGAGTTAGATATTGAAACACTTACCTTTTAGCGTGGGCGTCTTTCATATCATACTAGTGTGCCACGCGTAAGTCACTTGTCAACTCAAAGACAATCCGATGGTAGTCGACTGTTTCTGCTAGCGAGCTGAAGCTTTGCATGGAACCGTGGGGTATATATCCTGAAGTGCAATCTTTGACCAGTGTCAGCTAATCAGAGGCCGTGAGAGGGCTGTCCGCGTAATTTGTGGTCTGGACACCTCGTACAGCAATGCACAAAGCACTCTTGTTCCTGTCAGCTCATCGAATGAAAGTGCTTTGGACACTTGTCTTGTGCTTTTCAGGTGGGCGCAATCAATCAACATGTATAAAGAATACGGTGAGATCGTAGCAAGCGGTGTGTATTCAGGTTGCATTTGCACTGCTGGAATTTAGCGTGGTTCAAAGTTACACAGAATTGTGTTCTTTTTCAGGCTGCATTTTGCATTCGAACTTGCCGTGGGGAACGTTAGGCATTTTTTCCGTCTGTTGACCACATCGGAACACGTGGTGATCAATAACAGTTACACAGAATTGTGTTCTTTTTCACGCTGCATTTTGCATTCGAACTTGCCGTGGGGAACGTTAGGCATTTTTTCCGTCTGTTGACCACATCGGAACACATGGTGATCAATAACCGTTTTTAATTTATTCATTGGTGAATTAAAGTGACACTAAACAATTTCTCTCATTCGTAAGATCGTGTTTTAGAAGACTGCAACATTCTTTTGCATTTTTTGCTCTATAATGTTTCGTGGAGATGTTAAACGGCTTAATATAGTACTTTGTATCTATCCATGACGGATGACTTTACGTATAATGTCTCCTTCAAACATTATTTTACGTTGTTCATATGTTAGGTTGGTTGGTTGGTTTGTGGGATTAAAGGGACCAGACTGCTACGGTCATCGGTCCCCATATGTTAGGCCTTAGTGAATTTATTATCTTGCCCACCTTATTTTGTTTTCTAGATCTACTACGTGTGTTCCAAATCTGTACGTTTGGAAATCTAAGTTTTACTTAGAGAATACGTGCTCGTTTCGCTTTCCTTGCATGTAGTGCAAGGATAATTACGCAGCGTTTGCAGTTGTGGTACGTAAGACTTTTACAGCCGCTCAGATAAGACTACATGTGCAGTACTTCAGGACATGCGGAGACAGATACGGCGCTGTCGGAACTGATTTCTTTCACTACACTATCTCACAGATTGACAGGTCCTTAAGCAGCAAAGGTTACAAACTATAAATGTTTTTGTCTTCTCAAGATGGAGCAATAACGGACGATTTCTAGCAGTTGAAGAAGTACGGTACAATGTTTGTAATCAATGTTCTAACTCAAATTTCGTTTGTGTTTCATCCGAGTGACTTCCAATTTTTTGAAGTTCCGCCATCTCCGGAACATAGTAGTTGCAATTATAAAGCGTTGTTAGTGGGCCACGTTCAGTGTCTGGGTTCACTATCATAAATAAACAAGTAGATTCGGTTTCAAAATAAGTGGTCGGCTTTTAAAATTACATATGACATGTTAAAGTGGATGTGAGTAAACCAGTTACAATTACGAAACATTTTTATATAAGAAGAGATTATGAAGTAAGCTAGTCCCTGATAACAGATTTAACATAGCACATCTAGTTATCTAAGTCTGAAAGATTTCCCATTAGCCACTCGATCCCCCTGCAGTGACACACGATGGTGCAAAACAAGGAAAAAACGAGATTTATAGCAAACATTTATTCAACAAAGATATTTGTGATTCTTAAAAGTTTTTACGCCTCTGTTTCACGGCGCGAGTAAAACTCCTCCAACTAAAAGAAACGGGAAGTTAGCGGAAAACAATTCCATCAACCGATTTATAGCAGGTAAGAGCTTCTTTTATCGAAAATCTCGTCCTGATCTTCCGACACGCTACCGTAACACCGTTTGATGGCTTCTCCGTGGACCCCAGTCGCCATAAAACTGCAGACAGAAGAAGAAATATCGTTTTCAGAACTCTAGTCTACACCTAGATATTGTTTGATTTCACACAGGCTATAAGCCAGCAATTTCTTGCAAGACGGAAGTGTGTCTTGCCGAGAAATGCCCTGTTGGGTAGAGGAGTCAGATTTTTACAACCAGTTTGGAAGCTGTATAAAAGTAATTAATATGTACATATCTCACACATGGCTAATAATGTCATAGTAGTCAGGCGATGAATAGCTGTAGTTCAGGAAAAGATGGTAAGTACACTGGGAAATGTAGCGTAATGAAAACTTTACTTAAAATCTTTCCAGTCGATGCAGCAATAGTCTCGTTGAGTGACTAATCTGGCCTCGTACGATTATCGAATATGCTACGTTCATGTTACGGTATGGCTGAAATCCTGGGAAGACTACAACCTCTGTATTTCTCCAGGACATATCGTGACTTAGTTCTATAGTTTTTCCTTGCGTCTAAATATATCTGATTTACTCCTGCTACTTATGCAACGAATATATGAGACTTATATCGTTGTTACAGGTATTTTAATAGTTCGTGCCATATGAATATTCAGTTCACCTATGACTCGGTAACGAGTAAGGTAATCTGGATTCCATGAGTATAGAAAAAAATATTAGTTGCTCTCGTGTTCTAAATTGTCAAATTACCTCTATAATTTTAAAAAGGCCCACTAGTGCATTCTTTTGAAACTCTAACAAAACCTCCATTCTAACTTAGATGAGGTCCAATGGCTTAACATCCTCACAGACGAAACTGCATGTGACTTACAGATTATATAGAACATCGATAACAATCTCAGTTTATACATTTATTTAAGCTAGTCATTTCTGTAATAACTCTTCCCCTTTCTTCACCCTCACCGCCCCCCCCTTCCTCCCCCCCCCCCCCCCCCCCCCGCAATTCTTTAAGGAACTTATCTGTCACGTGTAAAGAAGCAACATTTGAAGAAAAACTCGTTCCTCACGTCACGCATCTCAATGTTTATGATGACATATCTCCTGAACGACGTGCCAAATTTTTCAAACGGCTCTGAACACTATGGGACTTAACAGCTGAGGTCATCAGCCCCTAGAACTTAGGACTACTTAAACGTAACTAACATGAGGACACCACACATATCCATGCCCGAGGCATGATTCGAACCTGCCACCGTACCGGTCGCGCGGTTGCAGACTGAAGCGCCTAGAACCGCTCGGCCACACAGGCCGGCCAAACGACGTTCCATAAGGTGATGTAACATAACAGGTACTTTCAGCGGTATATGTAGATACTGACTGCAAAATGTGTTGCAGATGTAACTAACAGTAAAGAAATATAAATGAAAATGTTCTGCCCGAGGCTGACGTTTTGCACTATGCAACAGAATTCAAGGATCACTTTTCGTACGTGATCTACCCACCTAATCTTCGACATTCTTCTGTAGCACCACATTTCAAAAGCTTCTATTCTCCTCTTGTCCAAACTATTTATTGTCCTTGTTTCACTTCCATACATGGCTACACTCCATACAAATACTTTCAGAAGCGACTTCCTGACGCTTAAATCTATACTCGAGGTTAACAAATTTCTCTTCTTCAGAAACACTTTCCTTGCCATTGCCAGTCTACATTTTATATCCTCTCTACTTCGACCATCATCAGTTATTTTGCTCCCCAAATAGCAAAACTCCTTTACTACTTTAAGTGTCTCATTTCCTAATCTAATACCCTCAGCATCACCCGACTTAATTCGACTACATTCCATTATCCTCGTTTTGCTTTTGTTGATGTTCGTCTTATATCTTCCTTTCAAGACACTGTCCATTCCGTTCACCCGCTCTTCCAAGTCATTTGCTGTCCCTGACAGAATTACAATGTCATCGGCGAACCTCAAAGTTTTTATTTCTTCTTGCTGGATTTTAATACCTACTCCAAATGTTCCTTTTGTTTCCTTTACTGCTTGCTCAATATACAGATTGAATAACATCGGGGAGAGGCTACAACCCTGTCTCACTCCCTTCCCAACCACTGCATCCCTTTCATGCCCCTCGACTCTTATAACTGCCATCTGGTTTCTGTACAAATTGTAAATAACCTTTCGCTCCCTGTATTTTACCTTTGCCACCTTTAGAATTTGAAAGAGAGTATTCCAGTCAACATTGTCAAAAGCTTTCTCTAAGTCTACAAATGCTAGAAACTTAGGTTTGCCTTTCCTTAATCTTTCTTCTAAGATAAGTCGTAAGGTCAGTATTACCTCACGTGATCCAACATTTCTACGGAATCCAAACTGATCTTCCCCGAGGTCGGCTTCTACCAGTTTTTCCATTCGTCTGTAAATAATTCGCGTTAGTATTTTGCAGCTGTGACTTACTAAACTGATAGTTCGGTAATTTTTACATCTGCTTTCTTTGGGATTGGAATTATTATATTCTTCTTGAAGTCTGAGGGTATTTCGCCTGTCTCGTACATCTTGCTCACCAGATGGTAGAGTTTTGTCAGGACTGACTCTCCCAAGGCTGTCAGTAGTTCTAATGGGATGTTGTCTACTCTCGGGGCCTTGTTTCGACTCTGGTCTTTCAGTGCTCTGTCAAACTCTTCACGCAGTATCATATCTCCCATTTCATCTTCATCTACATCCTCTTCCACTTACATAATATTGTCCTCAAGTACATCGCCCTTGTATAGACCCTCTATATACTCGTTCAGCCTTTCTGCTTTCCCTTCTTTGGTTAGAACTGGGTCTCCATCTGAGCTCTTGATATTCATACAAGTGCTTCTCTTTTCTCCAAAGGTCTCTTTAATTTTCCTGTAGGCTGTATCTACCTTACCCCTAGTGAGATAAGCCTCTACATCCTTATATTTGTCCCCTACCCATGCCTTCTTAACCATTTTGCACTTCCTGTCGATCTCATTTTTGAGACGTTTCTGTTCCTTTTTGCCTGCTTCATTTACTGCATTTTTATATTTTCTCCTTTCATCAATTAAATTCAATATTTCTTCTGTTACCCAAGGATTTCTACTAGCCCTCGTCTTTTTACTTACTTGATCCTCTACTGCCTTCACTACTTCATCCCTCAGAGCTACCCATTCTTCTTCTACTGTATTTCTTTCCCCCATTCCTGTCAATTGTTCCCTTATGCTCTCCCTGAAACTCTGTACAACCTCTGGTTTAGTCAGTTTATCCAGGTCCCATCTCCTTAAATTCCCACCTTTTTGCAGTTTCTTCAGTTTTAATCTACAGTTCATAACCAATAGATTGTGGTCAGAGACCACATCTGCCCCTGGAAATGTCCTTCAATCTAAAACCTGGTTCCTAAATCTCTGTCTCACCATTATATAATCTATCTGATACCTTTTAGTATCTCCAGGATTCTTCCATATATACAACCTTCTTTTATGGTTCTTGAACCAAGTGTTAGCTATGATTAAGTTGTGCTCTGTGCAAAATTCTACCAGGCGGCTTCCTCTTTCATTTCTTAGCCCCAATCCAAATTCACCTACTACGTTTCCATCTCTCCCTTTTCCTACTATCGAATTCCAGTCACCCATGACTATTAAATTTTCGTCTCCCTTCACTACCTGAATAATTTCTTTTATCCCATCATACATTTCTTCAATTTCTTCGTCATCTGCAGAGCTAATTGGCATATAAACTTGTACTACTGTAGTAGGCATGGGCTTCCTGTCTATCGTGGCCACTATAATACGTTCGCCATGCCGTTTGTAGTAGCTTACCCACATTCCTATTTTTTTTATTCATTATTAAACCTACTCCTGCACTACCCCTGTTTGATTTTGTATTTATAACCCTGTGTTCACCTGACCAGAAGTCTTGTACCTCTTGGCACCGAACTTCACTAATTCCCACTATATCTAACTGTAACCTATCCATTTCCCTTTTTAAATTTTCTAAACTACCTGCCCGATTAAGGGATCTGACATTCCACACTCCGATCCGTAGAATGCCAGCTTTCTTTCTCCTGATAACGACGTCCTCCTGAGTAGTCCCCGCCCGGAGATCCGAATGGGGGACTATTTTACCTCCGGAATATTTTACCCAAGAGGACGCCATCATCATTTAGCCACACAGTAAAATCTGCATGCCCTCGGGAAAAATTACGGCTGTAGTTTCCCCTTGCTTTCAGCCGTTCGCAGTACCACAACAGCAAGGCCGTTTTGGTTAGTGTTACAAGGTCAGATCAGTCAATCATCCAGACTGTTGCCCCTGCAACTACTGAAAAGGCTGCTGCCCCTCTTCAGGACCACACGTTTGTCTGGCCTCTCAACAGATACCCCTCCGTTGTAGTTGCACCTACGGGCTCTGAGTACTATGGGACTTAACATCTATGGTCATCAGTCCCCTAGGACTTAGAACTACTTAAACCTAACTAACCTAAGGACATCACACACATCGATGCCCGAGGCAGGATTCGAACCTGCGACCGTAGCCGTCACGCGGTTCCAGACTGAAGCGCCTAGAACCGCACGGCCACACCGACCTGCGGTTGCACCTATGGTACGGCTATCTGTATCGTTGAGGCACGCAAGCCTCCCCACCAACGGCAAGGTCCATGGTTCATGGGGGGAGGGATAGGCAAGATAAACACATATTTCAGGTATTAGGCCGTTACACTTCAAACAATAAATTTGTTAACACACCGAATCCGATAAACATGATAGAGGCAGCTCTGAACGACAGACAATAACTGCCTAACAAATGTGGACGAGAGACAGACCCGGACTGCCTCAGACTGACCGACTGGCGAGCTCATAGCGCCCCTTAAACGCACGTGAACAGCAGCCTTTCCCCCTTTCCCACCAGAGGGAGACACCAAAGCTGTGATTGTCACAGCAGCGCCACCGCCAGAAACGGAGAGTGACTGCTTCACACTATGCGCTACGGCGCGCTCTTCAAAACAGCAATTTTTACCTCGGCCCACATTCCCACAAATTTCGCTGCTGAAAAAGTTATTTCGCAGTGTGACGCACATCAGGAGGATGTTCTTGACAACCTTTGACACTGCTGACAATCTCGGACCATTCAACACTTTTCTAAGGACATTGGCCACATCGCCACTGAACGTGGTGGGAGCTCAGCACTGCCGCCATTTTTGCTCTCATGTACAGGTTGGAACCACTACGGACCGTTCAAAACCAATCAACCAAATTTGAACCAGATATGAAGCATCAAATGGTACTCATACTTTTTCAATCCTCCTGCTTTTTTGTTCTCCTGTGGCATGATCACATACAAGTGCAACATTAACATATGCGTAAATAAAACGGCAAAATTTTCCTCCAAGATCCAGTAGTTCTACAACAGCCTCAGTGTCACTGACGCAACTTTGATGAGCACGCTAGAAACGTACCTGCAACAAAGTTCGACAGCAATTCAGCCTGGTGGCTGCTCTAACGCCTGAGGCTTAAGGCAACCCCTACGACAAACCTTGAATGCGGTTTGCCTACCTTCAGGGGCTAGAGTCGCCGCCAGGCTGTGTATTTCACGAACAGCGTATATACAGGGTTTCCAGGTGCACTCAACCTCGAGATGCCAATTGAGGAGCTAGACGACCTCATAGTAGCGGCTCCGGTCGAAGAAAACCATCATACTGACCGGGAGAGCGGTGTGCTGACCATATGCCCCTCCTATCTGCATCCTTACCTGAGGATGATATGGCGGTCGGATGGTCCCGATGGGCAACTTGTGGCCTGAAGACGGAACCCTGCTGCTGCTTCTGTATATACAGGGTGGATCACCTAAAACCTGCACTGCAGTTATTGTGGAAATAGAAGGTGCTATTGATGTGCCCTTTTCACAGAATGAATTGGTAATCAGGTGTTCGTTTTTTCAGCCAATCGACAGAAATAATACTTAGAACATGTATTTTTTGTGGAAACATGCACTTTTTTAAATAGAACCATGTATACTGGCATTGACAAACTAAAAGTAGGGTAAATCAGAGTGTCATGGTGTTTTTTGTAGGGTTCTAGTATGAGTCATTTACGAAATATCGTCTACTGAAAAGTTCCTACATCGACACTTTTGGTGCCATCGAACCTGCGTAGTTCTCGGTACAATGTTGTTACGTTTGCTTACAGTGTTCTTGTGTGTTCCTTGACTGCACTGCAGCTTGCTTGTCGGTCAGTGGGTGATAGTCTAAGCAGTAGGTCGTGAGCGCACGATGGGATTTACCAGAGCAGAAACAGCCGACATGTCCGTGGTGTATAGGGAGTATAGGAAGAATTCAGTTCGATCTTGTACAGTATATGCGGCAAGATATCCTAATAGACATCAACTATCTTGGCAGTTATTTATGAACCTCTTCATCCAGTTATGTGAAAGTTGTAGTGTAACACTTAGCCAACGTAACAGTAGGAAACAAATGACGACAGAAGAGGGAGAATTAATGTTCTTGCTGTTGTTGCAATTGATCCACACATTCGCTACCACGCAATGGCACGAGGCGGTGGCATGAGTCAAGTAAGCATCCTATGCATTTTCCTTCGACATAGGTTCAGACCCTATCACATCTCTTTCGAACAAGAGGTGCATGGAAACTATCATGAGAATCATGTACATGAGCATTAAGGCAGGATACTCCAGGTGCATCATGTGTTTTGTTCAATCATAAAGCAATATTTACCACTCATGGCCAGGTAAACCGCCGAAGCATGCAGTGTCAGCGTCCGTAGAGTGTAAACGTATGGTGTAGGATAGTGAACCATCAGCTCATACGCCCATTATTCGTAGACGGAAACCGAACGAACAAAAGTATCACAGCCTCCTAACAGGCCATCTTCCACGGATGCTAGAAAACATTCCTCCGCAAACTAGGGGGAACCTGTGGAACCATCATGAGGTCTGTCCAGCCCATAGTGCACTAAGTACTACAGCATGTCTTCGCGAATATTTTCCAAATCTATGGTTTGGACTTGGAAGACCTGTACCTCGGTCGGACCGTTCTCCGGATTTGATGCTTGTAGACATTTTTCAGTGGGGAAACCTGAAAGACGCTGTCTACAAGGGCACATAAACTACAACCGATGATAACCAGCGATGTATTACTTCAGCTTGCTTGGACACCTTCACTGAAATTCTGACACGTATGCAACAGTCGTTCCATACCAGAATGGAAGCATGCATTTCCGCTATGAGTGGTCGTTCTGAACACAAACCGTGATGGTCAACTCTCTCCTTAGTCATTAGAATCCACATAACTAGTATATGCACTTACGTTGTTCTTCAGTGTGTGCCACCACAGGTATTGTACAAGTGACGGTGTGTGAAATTTTAAATACGATATCCGTAAACGACTGGCACTAGAGTGCTGCAACAAACACCACAGATATTCTGATTTACCCTACATTTAGTCTGTTAATGTCAATAGGCATTGTTCCATTTAGAAAAGTGTGTTTTGCACGATAAATACACTTTCTAAGCGTTATTACAATCTTTTGATTGGCTAACAATACGAGCCCCTGACTACCAATCCATTGTGTGAAAACCGAGCATCAATAGCACCTTCTATTTCCGCAATATTTTTCGTACAAGTTTTTGGTGATGCACGCAGTATAGTGAGCGAAAAATTATTTTCCTATCATAACTCTGTGGATGGTTTCAGTACAAAAAAATTTCGAAAATTTTGAAATTAAGTGTACAGTTTGTGGAAGCCACAAAGTACTCTCATTCTCAACTATTTAATGAATGTACTTTGGATAATTTGTGAGAAGTGAGTTACACTACCCCAAGACATACATACGGTTTCCATCTTTAATATTTAACTTACTGCACTTCTAACGTAAGATTATACCTCTCCATGAATAGATAATGACAACTCTTTAGGTTTTAAAATTACGTCAGTAATTATATTAAATGCTGAAAATCGTATTTTCATTGTTCCCGGAAGCCACTAGATAGGCAACCTGCAACGGAAACAATGTGACCATTTTAGCCATTTGGGGAAATAGTGATGAGGTCCGACTCCATCCGTCTACTTTGACCCTCGATGTCGCATTTGGAATAAACCGCACAGTTTACACTAGTTACTAAAGACAACTACAGGTAACAATAACCGTCTGCTTACAGGCTTAAAGATGGTGACAAGAAGATAAACCATCACGCCCGCAAACAGAAACACGCGAAATATTTCAGTTAAGTACTGAAATGAAACTAACAGAATAACCACGGAAGCTGGTGGATTGTGGTCGGCGACAAATTAAAAATACTGCAATAACACTAATATCATTTCAAAATAACCACTGAACTGAAAAGTAACGCTCACGAATTCCTCCGGAGGAAATCGGTAAAAGTAGAATAAACACAGAATTGTAATCGAGTATTTCACTTATGTAGCTCAAACGAAGACAGCGGCGACACCAGACACCTTCCCCCTGCCCCCCCCCCCCCCCCTTCTCACGGCGAACCAAAATAATCCGTATCGCATATTTCACGTAACCTATACAGCTAAAACAACGACAGTGATACCAGATATTCCCCTCCCTCCGCATCTCTCCCCACCACAATATCATAATAATCACCATCGCAAATTCACTTCACCTATATGGCTCAAACTGAGATAGAGATTCAGACAACGCATACACAATCATAAAAATCAGTATCACAATTTTCGCGTTTTCTCCTCAAACGCAGACAACGATACCAAGAGATAACGCGAAGTTGATCAAGGCTATTCACAAAACATTCTACAAACGCTACACCCACCCACCCACCCACACTCATACACACACACCATAAACAAACAAACAAACACATACCGTACTGCAAACAAAAAAATATTCAGATACAACTCAAGGCAAAACTTCATACAAACAAAAGACAAACACGCAACATTCAACCTGAAAACAGCAAACCAAAACTGAGCCGAAAGGACAAAACAAATGAATAAGCAATAACTGCTAAAGACTCAATGACATGACTTAAGTATTGGCGATCACAAAAGTCATGTAATGATTCACCTGAATCATTACTACAAACCAAATAACAAACACAAACATCCAACGCAAGAATCCGCCACCACTAACAACAACGTGCCCTACAGAAACAATCCATTTCAAATACGCCGCGGCTCCGTGTCGTTAGAGTCGAGAAAGAAGCAGCCAAATATCTGTAAGCACCAAGCCTGTAAATATGATCACTACCCATTCCGCTCGCAACAGTCTGAACTGCACTCTCAGCTTCCTGCCACATTCGAAAATCAAACAAATATTTATCAGAAACAAGATTATAAAAATAAACACTAATCGTTTCACTCACAACACTTGGAGATACGCTCTTAGGTTTCTGCCTAACTTTACCCTCGGAAGTCATGTTACTTACGGAAAGAAACAGCCAAATATTTGTGGGAACCAAGATTACAAGTTTGTTTGCTACTCTTCGTATACTAAACTATACTAAACTCATGACGTCGCACAAGACGTAACTGGTCAAACACGACGAGTGGCACTGGACTGTTCGCTTGACCTCCAACTTAGTAACATAGTTAATCATTACGCACAAGTTTCTAAAGAAATAAATCTGATTTCAAGTTTCTCACTGTAATAACGAGGGCTCTCGATGCTTTAACTGGGTAACAAGATTAAAGGATAGGTATTCTGTTTAATATTCCTCCTTAATGAACCACATGCAAGCGACATGCTCATTACCATCATTTGCTTCTGCTGGGAAACAACGTTCCGTAGTTTCTACTGTGCTCTGAATTATTCACGGCACAAATGTTGTCCCACCTCGCTCGGCAGCTGGCGCTGGTAACATACCACCGTGATAGAGTGTGACTGCTACAGCAAAATAGCCACTTACAGGGTCACAGGTGAAGTATGATTCGGTGTACTACCACAGCAAGAAGGTGTGGGGCTTTGGACAGTTGTGGATGAGTATTCATGTTTGGCGATGGGCCAAGCATGGCACTCTGGCTGACCTCGTTTATATTATGGCGTGACTGGCCCAATGAGTTGCCTGTGACAGTGGCCCTCTGATGGCGGGACCCGACGGCCTCTGTCATCGAAGGAGAGAGCCTGAGCAGAGACGAGAGTATCAAGACGACCAGCTACGAGACAATCATCAGTAGTCTGAGTGGTTTGATACAGCACGCCACAAATTACTCTTCATCTCAGAGCAGCACTTGCAACCCGTGCCCTCAATTATTTACTGGCTGTATTCCATTCTCTGTTTTCCTCTACAATTTTTACCCTCTACAGCTCCCTCTAGTTATTGCGTCATATCTTCACATGTCCTACCATCCTGTCCCCTCTTATTCCGTGTTGGCCGTATGCTCCTTTCCTCGTCAGTTCTGCACAAAACCTCCTCATTCCTTAACTTATTAGTCCACCTAATTTTCAACATTTCTGTAGCACCACATCTCAAATGCTTCAATGCTCTTCTGCTCCAGTATTCCCTCAGTCCACGGTTCAGTACCATACCATGCTGTGTTCCATACAATATTCTCAGAAATTTTTCCCTCAATTTGAAGCCTACGTTTGATGTTAGTAACTTCTTTTGGCCAGAAACGTCCTTTTTTCCAGTGCTAGTTTTCTTTTTACGTCCTCCTTTCTCCGTCCGTCATGAGTTATTTTGCTGCCTAGACAGTAGATTTCGTTAACGTCATCTATTTTGTGATCACCAATACTTAAGTCATGTTTCTCGCTGTTCTCATTTCTCGTATTTCTTTTTACTTTTGTCTGTTTTAGATTTACTCTTAATCCATATTTCCATTACACTATTTATTTCATTCAGCACGTCCTGTAATTCTTATTCACTTCCACTAGGGGTAGCAATGTCATCAACAAATCTTATCATTGATATCCTTTGTCCTTGAATTTTAATTCTACTCCTGAACTACTCTTTTATTTCTGTCATTGCTTCTTCGATGTATACATTGAATAGCAGAGCCGAAAGACTGCACCCATGTCTTATACCCTTATTAATTTGAGCGTTGCATTGTTGGTTCCGCTCTTACTGTTCCGCCTTGGTTCTCGTACATCCAACTTTCCTTATAACTTACCCCTATTTTTCTCAAAATTTCGAACACCTTGTACCATTGTACAATATCGGTCGCTTTCTCCTGATCGACAAATCCCGTGAATGCGTCTTGAATTTCTTCAGTCTTGTTTCTATTATCAACATAACGTGAAAACTGCCTCTCTGGTACCTTTACTTTTCCTAAAGCCAAACTGATCTTTATCTATCACATTCTCAATTTAATTTTTCATTCTTCTCTAAATTACTCTTATAAGCAACTTGGAAGCAAGAGTAGTTACTCTAACTGTCCAATAATTCTCGCAATTTTCGTATCTTGCAATCTTCGAAATTGTATGGATGATGTTTTCCCTAAAGTCCGACAGTATATCGCCAAACTCACACGTTCTAAACACGAACGGAATGGCAGTTTTGTTGACGCTTCGACCAACGATTTTAGAAATTCCAATGGAATGTTTCTATCCCTTCTGCGTTACTTGATCGTAAGTCTCTCAAAGCTCTTTAAATTTTGAGTGTAATATTGGATGCCCTACGTCTGCTATATCGAATTCTGTTTCTTCTTCTGTCACGTAATCAGACAAGTGCTCCCCTTCATAGGGGCCTTCAGTGTACTCTGTTCACCTATCCGGGCTAGCCGGCCGGGGTGGACGAGCGGTTCTAGGCGCTACAGTCTGGAACCGCGCGACCGCTACGGTCGCAGGTTCAAATCCTGCCTCGGGCATGGATATGTGTGATGTCCTTAGGTTGGTTAGGTTTAAGTAGTTTTAAGTTCTAGGGGACTGATGACGTCAGCATTTAAGTCCCATAGTGCTCAGAGCCATTTGAACCGTTTTATCCGGGCTATCGTCTGCAATTTCTTTCAGAAAGAAGCAGGAAGTCTTGGAGGAAACCAGCGAGGCAACCTAATGTACTTGCAGTTGGGGGTGACTAACAGCATGGGGTGTCGTTCCGATCTACATCTACATATCTACATATATACTCCGCTAGCCACCAAGCGGTATGTGGCGGAGTGCATTATTCGCGCCAAAGTCATATTTACCCCCCTCTGCTCCACTCACATATCGCGCGAGGGAGAAACGACTGTCTGAACGCCTCAGTACGAGCTCTAATTTCCTTTATCTCTGAATGGTGATCATTGCGCCATTTGGAAGTTGGTGGTGATAATACATGCTCTACATCCTCGGTGAAGATCGGATTTTGGAATTTAGTGAGCATCCCCTTCCGCTTAGCGCGTCGTCTATCTGCAAGTGTGTCCCACTTTTATTTTATTGTTGTTGTGTTCAGTCAAACTTTAATATCACCATATTGGTTCAAACGGTTCAAATGGCTCCAAGCACTTAACATCTGAGGTCATCAGTCCCCTAGACTTGTTGTTGTTGTTGTGGTCTTCAGTCCTGAGACTGGTTTGATGCAGCTCTCCATGCTACTCTATCCTGTGCAAGCTTTTTCATCTCCCAGTACCTACTGCAACCTACATCCTTCTGAATCTGCTTAGTGTATTCATCTCTTGGTCTCCCTCTACGATTTTTACCCTCCACGCTGCCCTCCAATACTAAATTGGTGATCCCTTGATGCCTCAGAACATGTCCTACCAACCGATCCCTTCTTCTGGTCAAGTTGTGCCACAAACTTCTCTTCTCCCCAATCCTATTCAATACTTCCTCATTAGTTATGTGATCTACCCATCTAATCTTCAGCATTCTTCTGTAGCACCACATTTCGAAAGCTTCTATTCTCTTCTTGTCCAAACTATTTATCGTCCATGTTTCACTTCCATACATGGCTACACTCCATACGAATACTTTCAGAAGCGACTTCCTGACACTTAAATCTATACTCGAGGTTAACAAATTTCTCTTCTTCAGAAACACTTTCCTTGCCATTGCCAGTCTACATTTTATATCCTCTCTACTTCGACCATCATCAGTTATTTTGCTCCCCAAATAGCAAAACTCCTTTACTACTTTAAGTGCCTCATTTCCTAATCTAATTCCCTCAGCATCACCCGACTTAATTCGACTACATTCCATTATCCTTGTTTTGATGTTCATCTTATATCCTCCTTTCAAGACACTGTCCATTCCGTTCAGCTGCTCTTCCAGGTCCTTTGCTGTCTCTTCTCCATGAATTTTAATACCTACTCCGAATTTTTCTTTTGTTTCCTTTACTGCTTGCTCTTCCAGGTCCTTTGCTGTCTCTTCTCCATGAATTTTAATACCTACTCCGAATTTTTCTTTTGTTTCCTTTACTGCTTGCTCAATATACAGATTGAACAACATCGGGGAGAGGCTACTACCCTGTCTTACTCCCTTCCCAACCACTGCTTCCCTTTCATGTCCCTCGACTCTTATAACTGCCATCTGGTTTCTGTACAAATTGTAAATAGCCTTTCGCTCCCTGTATTTTACCCCTGCCACCTTTAGAATTTGAAAGAGAGTATTCCAGTCAACATTGTCAAAAGCTTTCTCTAAGTCTACAAATGCTAGAAACGTAGGTTTGCCTTTCCTTAATCTTTCTTCTAAGATAAGTCGTAAGGTCAGTATTGCCTCACGTGTTCCAGTGTTTCTACGGAATCCAAACTGATCTTCCCCGAGGTTGGCTTCTACTAGTTTTTCCATTCGTCTGTAAAGAATTCGTGTTAGTATTTTGCAGCTGTGACTTATTAAGCTGATAGTTCGGTAATTTTCACATCTGTCAACACCTGCTTTCTTTGGGATTGGAATTATTATATTCTTCTTGAAGTTTGAGTGTATTTCGCCTGTTTCATACATCTTGCTCACCAGATGGTAGAGTTTTGTCAGGACCGGCTCTCCCACGGCCGTCAGTAGTTCCAATGGAATATTGTCTACTCCGGGGCCCTTGTTTCGACTCAGGTCTTTCAGTGCTCTGTCAAATTCTTCACGCAGTATCGTATCTCCCATTTCATCTTCATCTACATCCTCTTCCATTTCCATAATATTGTCCTCAAGTACATCGCCCTTGTATAGACCCTCTATATACTCCTTCCACCTTTCTGCTTTCCCTTCTTTGCTTAGAACTGGGTTTCCATCTGAGCTCTTGATATTCATACAAGTGCTCTTATCTCCAAAGGTCTCTTTAATTTTCCTGTAGGCGGTATCTATCTTACCCCTAGTGAGATAGGCCTCTACATCCTTACATTTGTCCTCTAGCCATCCCTGCTTAGCCATTTTGCACTTCCTGTCGATCTCATTTTTGAGACGTTTGTATTCCTTTTTGCCTGTTTCACTTACTGCATTTTTATATTTTCTCCTTTCATCAATTAAATTCAATATTTCTTCTGTTACCCAAGGATTTCTACTAGCCCTCGTCTTTTTACCTACTTGATCCTCTGCTGCCTTCACTACTTCATCCCTCAAAGCTACCCATTCTTCTTCTACTGTATTTATTTCCCCCATTCCTGTCAATTGCTCCCTTATGCTCTCCCTCAATCTCTGTACAACCTCTGGTTCTTTTAGTTTATCCAGGTCCCATCTCCTTAAATTCCCACCTTTTTGCAGTTTCTTCAGTTTTAATCTACAGGTCATAACCAATAGATTGTGGTCAGAGTCCACATCTGCCCCTGGAAAAGTCTTACAATTTAAAACCTGTTTCCTAAATCTCTGTCTTACCATTATATAATCTATCTGATACCTTTTAGTATCTCCAGGGTTCTTCCATGTATACAACCTTCTTTCATGATTCTTAAACCAAGTGTTAGTTATGATTATGTTGTGCTCTGTGCAAAATTCTACCAGGTGGCTTCCTCTTTCATTTCTGTCCCCCAATCCATATTCACCTACTATGTTTCCTTCTCTCCCTTTTCCTACACTCGAATTCCAGTCACCCATGACTATTAAATTTTCGTCTCCCTTCACAATCTGAATAATTTCTTTTATTTCATCATACATTTCTTCAATTTCTTCGTCATCTGCAGAGCTAGTTGGCATATAAACTTGTACTACTGTAGTAGGTGTGGGCTTCGTATCTATCTTGGCCACAATAATGCGTTCACTATGCTGTTTGTAGTAGCTTACCCGCATTCCTATTTTCCTATTCATTATTAAACCTACTCCTGCATTACCCCTATTTGATTTTGTGTTTGTAACCCTGTAGTCACCTGACCAGAAGTCTTGTTCCTCCTGCCACCGAACTTCACTAATTCCCACTATATCTAACTTCAACCTATCCATTTCCCTTTTTAAATTTTCTAACCTACCTGCCCGATTAAGGGATCTGACATTCCACGCTCCGATCCGTAGAACGCCAGTTTTCTTCTCCTGATAACGACATCCTCTTGAGTAGTCCCTGCCCGGAGACCCGAATGGGGGACTATTTTACCTCCGGAATATTTTACCCAAGAGGACGCCATCATCATGCAATCATACAGTAAAGTTGCATGCCCTCGGGAAAAATTACGGCTGTAGTTTCCCCTTGCTTTCAGCCGTTCGCAGTACCAGCACAGCAAGGCCGTTTTGGTTATTGTTACAAGGCCAGATCAGTCAATCATCCAGACTGTTGCCCTTGCAACTACTGAAAAGGCTGCTGCCCCTCTTCAGGAACCACACGTTTGTCTGGCCTCTCAACAGATACCCCTCCGTTGTGGTTGCACATACGGTACGGCTATCTGTATCGCTGAGGCACGCAAGCCTCCCCACCAACGGCAAGGTCCATGGTTCATGGGGGGGCCCCTAGACTTAGAACGACTTAAACCTAACTAACCTAAGGATATTACACACATCCATGCGTGAGGTAGGATTCGAACCTGTGTGCGTAGCAGCAGCGCGGTTCCGGACTGAAGCGCCTAAAATCGCTCGGGCACAGCGGCCGGCTCTCCTTATTGCTGGCACCATTGTTTTGTTGATCTCATTTGTTTTTCTCCGCAGTGGGTAGCTTGGGCTGGTGTTTTCCACTGCTAATTTCGTTTTCTTGTTAATTGCCTGTTTAGCGTTACTCAGGTTGTCGACTTTTAGGATTTTGGTTGGGTTTCCACGACCCAGTGAGACTAATGTGGCCACCAGTTACCTTAGACGTCAACGTGGAATAATCTCGCACAGACGGCAGGTGGCAGCGCTAGCAGTGGAGGTTATTGGAAGGGTGTCCGCGAGACGCGGAAAACAGCACAGTCATTATCGTAATGCAGAAACGGTGCGACTTTTCTGGCGTCCACAAGAGCATCGTAATTGGCTTTCGAGCCAAGGACGGAAGCATTTCCGAAACGGCTAAGTTTGCAAACTGCTCGCTTGCCACCATGGTTGAAGTATACCATGTGTGGTAAAATGGTGATATCCAAAGCCGGCGCTACGGCAGTTGTAACGCACCATGGGCCATAGTTGACAGGGGTGAACTACGGGTGCAGAGATGTGGACGTGCGAACAGCCGTGCAGCTTTTCAGCAACTGACTGCCCAAATAGTCTAAGAGGCTACCAACGGTGTCTCAGTGGTGACAGGTGGCCCTATCATATGAAGCAGTTTTTCTGTTCCATCAGATAGATGGCTTTTGGCATGGAAGGACTTGAGACAATCGTCGAAAATGTCCACGTCAGAGGAGGGAGGATTATGGTCCTGTGAATGATTTCGTGGGATTTCCTGGGTTATCTCGTGATTCTGGAAGACACAATGGACCAGCACAAGTACTCATTTATCCTTGGGGCCCATGTCCACCCCAAAGTGCAGTTCGTTTTTCCTCGACACGGTGGCATCTACCAGCAGGACAATGCAACGTGTCACACAGCTGGCAGTCTACGTGCTTCGGTCAGCGAGCACCAGGACGAGTTTACCGTACTCCTCTGGCCACCAGACACTGATGATTTACAGCCAATCGAGAATCTGTAGAAGCATCTCGACCCGGTTGTTTGTGCTATGGATCCTAATCAGACAAACCTCGTGCAGCTGGCCACGGCACTAGAGTTGACAAGGCTCCACATCCTGTCGGTATCTTCCAGAACCTCCAGAACCTCAATGACTCTTCCTGCACGGCACACAGCAATCCGCTGGACAGTTATAATGGGGGATCCCGCACCTACGGACCACCCTATATATATGAGCGGTGTGAAATAACTTCCCGGTATGCCGAAGTGGGGATGTTCCGAAAGTATCAGATGGTTCAAATGCCGCTGAGCACTATGGGACTTAACATCTGAGGTCATCAGTCCCCTGGAACTTAGAACTAATTAAATCTAACTAACCTAAGGACATCACACACATCCATGCGCGAGGCAGGATTCGAACCTGCGACCGTAGCAGTTGCACGGTTCCGGACTGAATCACTTAGAATATATCAAGTTTATAGCTATGAGATGAAATTGGCGATTTATCGCACATTGACATTTAGGGCGATTCAAAAAAGAATCACACAACTTTTAAAATCTGGTAAGTCAAAGAGACATGATGGAACCTTGCCTAGTTAATCAACATAGAGAGTACTTAACAAAGTTTCTTTTCAGTATAAAACAAGTCCATAAATGTTCGATATGATCCCCTCCAGCCACTCGATCAACATCAAGCCGATACTCGAACTTGTTCCACAATCTCTGTAGCATCTTCGGCGTAACAATTTAGACAGATGCAGTTATTCCTTCTTTTAGTTGCTCAGTCAGAGTGGTAGAGGTGATCGAAAAACCACGTCTTTAACATGCCCCTATAGAGAAAATCACAGGGGCTGAGGTCAGGGCTTCTAGGAGACCAGTGATGTAGTGCTCTGTTACGAGCTGCCTGGTGGCCGATCCATTGCTGTGGGTACTTTTCGTTCAAAGAGGCACGGGCAGTTAAGTGCCAATAGGGTGGTGCACCATCCGCCTGGAGTTGAGAGAACAGCCGATTCTGTAACGTATCCAAATAAGTTTGCCAATTTTGGCTGAACAAGTCCATTCCATGGTACAATATTTGTTCCCCAGTGGTGATGCTTTGTCCCGAGACGACAGGGGGTCTAGCCGGCCGAAGTGGCCGTGCGGTTAAAGGCGCTGCAGTCTGGAACCGCAAGACCGCTACGGTCGCAGGTTCGAATCCTGCCTCGGGCATGGATGTTTGTGACGTCCTTAGGTTAGTTAGGTTTAACTAGTTCTAAGTTCTAGGGGACTAATGACCTCAGCAGTTGAGTCCCACAGTGCTCAGAGCCATTTGAACCATTTGACAGGGGGTCTGATCACACAGCTCGCATATTTCAGGAATGATTTTGTGAGCCCGATGATGGTTTGTCGCAACTTTCCTGACCACCACAGCCACCAGATCTCAGTATTGTTGAGATTTTGTGGTCTACTTTGGAGATAAGGGTATGTGATTTCTATCCATCCCCATCACCGTTATCCGAAATCCGAACTTACCAGTATTTTGGAGGAAGTGTGGTACGGAATTACCCTTAAAACAATACAGTACCTTTATCTAACCATTACTTGACGAATGGAGGCTGTTTCGAATGCCAACGGTTTTCCTACACCATAACAGGCATGGTAATGTGTTGTGTAGTTGGTGTTTTCGTGTTTCTGTTCACCTCCTGTATATCTAAAATAAATTTTAAAAATTCTGTAACACTGTGATAAGGCCATAATGCCTACATTCACGTGAATGCTTAACAATGGACTGTGAACTGGACAGATCAGAGGTACTGGAAAGACGGATTGTTAGAAAAATACGCGGTGCTATAGAAATTGCCGTTGGAGAATGAGAACTAACAAGGAAATCTACGAAAAAACATAGAAACTAGTTGAATTAATGGCAAAGCGAATTTGGAGTTATCTGCTGAATGAATGAGAAGATGAAACAAATTTTCCTCTGTTTCCGGGGAAAGAAATAGGCAGTAACACGGATTGCAGGAATAAGAAAAGAACTAGAAAGCAATGCCATCAAAGAATTGTATATAACGAAGGAAACCCTTGTGACTATAAAATACTTAATTTATACGGCGTTCAGATCATAAAATAATAAGAAATCTGGAACAACATAGAAAGAAGAAAAGAAGAGGAGGAAAAAAATACAGGAGTACTGGAAGAAAACAAGAACAAAATGAAAGAAATTTAATTGAAGTAGTTACGTATCCTGACTGACAAACAGAAGAGAAAAAAATCAAGTATTATACTTAAGTCATGCAACAGTTTCTGCCTGCTTTAATGTTTAGGACATGCGATGTATGCTCTGCTTACTCCAAAGATATTACTAAGCTGTTTCCCATAGGTAAGCTTATAAACGCATTAGTGTTAGAAACTATGTTTCTAAAATAGAGTCTGAGTGACATGAACAGTCCCGACGTATCAGAGAAAATCTTCAGCTTACATGTGTCACAACTTTGTACAGGACGCACCAAACAACTGTGGCACAAATACACTGACACGAAAAAATAGTTAATGCAGAGTAATGAAATTTCGAGACCGTATTTGACTAGTCCAGTGTTACAGATTTTGCTATTCATACACATTTAATCAAATATAACAGTAATGATGAAAATGTCTGGCAATGTTTGCCGACAAGATGAAGAATGCATCTTATAACACTAGACTGCGTACTCACGGCAGTTCTGCTTTGCCGTTTTTGGTACGACTTGGAAAGAGAGAAAAATTAATGTACACTCCTGGAAATGGAAAACAGAACACATTGACACCGGTGTGTCAGACCCACCATACTTGCTCCGGACACTGCGAGAGCGCTGTACAAGCAGTGATCACACGCACGGCACAGCGGACACACCAGGAACCGCGGTTTTGGCCGTCGAATGGCGCTAGCTGCGCAGCATTTGTGCACCGCCGCCGTCAGTGTCAGCCAGTTTGCCGTGGCATACGGAGCTCAATCGCAGTCTTTAACACTGGTAGCATGCCGCGACAGCGTGGACGTGAACCGTATGTGCAGTTGACGGACTTTGAGCGAGGGCGTATAGTGGGCATGCGGGAGGCCGGGTGGACGTGCCGCCGAATTGCTCAACACGTGGGGCGTGAGGTCTCCACAGTACATCGATGTTGTCGCCAGTGGTCGGCGGAAGGTGCACGTGCCCGTCGACCTGGGACCGGACCGCAGCGACGCACGGATGCACGCCAAGACCGTAGGATCCTACGCAGTGCCGTAGGGGACCGCACCGCCACTTCCCAGCAAATTAGGGACACTGTTGCTCCTGGGGTATCGGCGAGGACCATTCGCAACCGTCTCCATGAAGCTGGGCTACGGTCCCGCACACCGTTAGGCCGTCTTCCGCTCACGCCCCAACATCGTGCAGCCCGCCTCCAGTGGTGTCGCGACAGGCGTGAATGGAGGGACGAATGGAGACGTGTCGTCTTCAGCGATGAGAGTCGCTTCTGCCTTGGTGCCAATGATGGTCGTATGCGTGTTTGGCGCCGTGCAGGTGAGCGCCACAATCAGGACTGCATACGACCGAGGCACACAGGGCCAACACTCGGCATCATGGTGTGGGGAGCGATCTCCTACACTGGCCGCACACCACTGGTGATCGTCGAGGGGACACTGAATAGTGCACGGTACATCCAAACCGTCATCGAACCCATCGTTCTACCATTCTTAGACCGGCAAGGGAACTTGCTGTTCCAACAGGACAATGCACGTCCGCATGTATCCCGTGCCACCCAACGTGCTCTAGAAGGTGTAAGTCAACTACTCTGGCCAGCAAGATCTCCGGATCTGTCCCCCATTGAGCATGTTTGGGACTGGATGAAGCGTCGTCTCACGCGGTCTGCACGTCCAGCACGAACGCTGGTCCAACTGAGGCGCCAGGTGGAAATGGCATGGCAAGCCGTTCCACAGGACTACATCCAGCATCTCTACGATCGTCTCCATGGGAGAATAGCAGCCTGCATTGCTGCGAAAGGTGGATATACACTGTACTAGTGCCGACATTGTGCATGCTCTGTTGCCTGTGTCTATGTGCCTGTGGTTCTGTCAGTGTGATCATGTGATGTATCTGACCCCAGGAATGTGTCAATAAAGTTTCCCCTTCCTGGGACAATGAATTCACGGTGTTCTTATTTCAATTTCCAGGAGTGTATTATCGCCGATGCGTCGGTTCTCGGTTGTGTTCAGGAGACGTAAGGTTTGATTACGCGAAGGTGGTTTCGTGACTGACCTTTGACCCGGGCTCTTCAAGGAATCAGAATCTTCGATGAAAATACCTAAGGAACCTATTTGAATAATAATAAAAAAAATGGAAATGAATGCAAAAGAGTGAAATTTTGTAAAAAGTTATCAGAATGGAAATCGAACATATTAATGTCGTCCCGAATACAATCGAGATACCGCGATGAAGAGCGAACCTGTAACAAAGCTTACGTACATTGAAAAAACCATGGTGTGTTTAAAGAAAAGAATAAGCAGAGATTTTCTGTAAAGTGAAGCATCAATATATTCTCAAAGAACAAAAGCGTTAAACTAATAGACATTAACAAATATACAATGAATACAAAACTTACATTTTTATGTTTCTTTCATACATGGAGCAGTTCAACAATCGCTGCTTTTGTCTGTCTGAGATTTCTTAAAAAATTAAATGTTATGGCGTGCGCATAAGTACTTTCCAGCAACACACGGTTTACCGAAGTGCTTTGCTTGGTGATTTACGTGGTTTTTTTGTTTATTTATAGACGCAGTCACATTCTTATGACGCAGTCATAACCGGTTTCGGCCATACAATGACCATCTAGGGATATGGCAGCAAGAGAGGGGAAGAAAACCAATGTGCACTCCGTGTGCATACCGGGGGGAGTCATTCCAGATGTGGAAAGGGTCCTTCCGGATGCCATGAAGGGTACAGGGTGCACCCATCTGCAGGTGGTCGCTCATGTCGGCACCAATGATGTGTGTCGCTATGGATCGGAGGAAATCCTCTCTGGCTTCCAGCGGCTATCTGATTTGATGAAGACTGCCAGTCTCGCTAGCGGGATGAAAGCAGAGCTCACCATCTGCAGCATCGTCGACAGGACTGACTGCAGACCTTTGGTAGAGAGCCGAGTGGAGGGTCTGAATCAGAGGCTGAGACGGTTCTGCGACCGTGTGGGCTGCAGATTCCTCGATTTGCGCCATAGGGTGGTGGGGTTTCGGGTTCCGCTGGATAGGTCAGGAGTCCACTACACGCAACAAGCGGCTACACGGGTAGCAGGGGTTGTGTGGCGTGGGCTGGCCGGTTTTTTTAGGTTAGATGGCCTTGGGCAAGTACAGAAAGGGCAACAGCCTCAACGGGTGCGGGGCAAAGTCAGGACATGCGGGGACCAAGCAGCAATCGGTATTGTAATTGTAAACTGTCGAAGCTGCGTTGGTAAAGTTCCGGAACTTCAAGCGCTGATAGAAAGCACCGAAGCTGAAATCGTTATAGGTACAGAAAGCTGGCTGAAGCCAGAGATAAATTCTGCCGAAATTTTTACAAAGGTACAGACGGTGTTTAGAAAGGATAGATTGCATGCAACCGGTGGTGGAGTGTTCGTCGCTGTTAGTAGTAGTTTACCCTGTAGTGAAGTAGAAGTGGATAGTTCCTGTGAATTACTATGGGTGGAGGTTAAACTCAACAACCGAGCTAGGTTAATAATTGTCTCCTTTTACCGACCTCCCGCCTCAGCAGCATTAGTGGTAGAACAACTGAGAGAAAATTTGGAATACATTTCACATAAATTTTCTCAGCATGTTATAGTCTTAGGTGGAGATTTCAATTTACCAGATATAGACTGGGACACTCAGATGTTTAGGACGGGTGGTAGGGATAGAGCATCGAGTAACATTATACTGAGTGCACTATCCGAAAATTACCTCGAGCAATTAAACAGAGAACCGACTCGTGGAGATAACATCTTGGACCTACTGATAACAAACAGACGCGAACTTTTCGACTCTGTATGTGCAGAACAGGGAATCAGTGATCATAAGGCCGTTGCAGCATCCCTGAATATGGAAGTTAATAGGAATATAAAAAAAGGGAGGAAGGTTTATCTGTTTAGCAAGAGTAATAGAAGGCAGATTTCAGACTACCTAACAGATCAAAATAAAATTTCTGTTCCGACGCTAACAATGTTGAGTGTTTATGGAAAAAGTTCAAGGCAATCGTAAAATGCGTTTTAGACAGGTACGTGCCGAGTAAAACTGTGAGGGACGGGAAAAGCCCACCGTGGTACAACAACAAAGTTAGGAAACTACTGCGAAAGCAAAGAGAGCTTCACTGCTAATTTAAACGCAGCCAAAACCTCTCAGACAAACAGAAGCTAAACGATGTCAAAGTTAGCGTAAGGAGGGCTAAGAGTGAAGCGTTCAGTGAATTCGAAAGTAAAATTCTATGTACCGACTTGACAGAAAATCCTAGGAAGTTCTGGTCTTACGTTAAATCAGTAAGTGGCTCGAAACAGCATATCCAGACACTCCGGGATGATGATGGCATTGAAACAGAGGATGACACGCGTAAAGCTGAAATACTAAACACCTTTCTCCAAAGCTGTTTCACAGAGGAAGACCGCACTGCAGTTCCTTCTCTAAATCCTCGCAGAAACGAAAAAATGGCTGACATCGAAATAAGTTTATAAGGAATAGAAAAGCAACTGGAATCACTCAACAGAGGAAAGTCCACTGGAGCTGACGGGATACCAATTCGATTCTACACAGAGTACGCGAAAGAACTTGCCCCCCATCTAACAGCCGTGTGCCGCAAGTCTCTAGAGGAACGGAAGGTTCCAAATGATTGGAAAAGAGCACAGGTAGTCCCAGTCTTCAAGAAGGGACGTCGAGCAGATGCGCAAAACTATATACCTATATCTCTGACGTCGATCTGTTGTAGAATTTTAGAACATGTTTTTTGCTCGAGTATCATGTCGTTTTCGGAAACCCAGAATCTACTATGTAGGAATCAACATGGATTCCGGAAACAGCGATCGTGTGAGACCCAACTCGCTTTATTTGTTCATGAGACCCAGAAAATATTAGATACAGGCTCCCAGGTAGATGCTATTTTTCTTGACTTCCGGAAGGCGTTCGATACAGTTCCGCACTGACGCCTGATAAACAAAGTAAGAGCCTACGGAATATCAGACCAGCTGTGTGGCTGGATTGAAGAGTTTTTAGCAAACAGAACACAGCATGTTGTTATCAATGGAGAGACGAGTACAGACGTTAAAGTAACATCTGGCGTGCCACAGGGGAGTGCTATGGGACCATTGCTTTTCACAATATATATAAATGGCCTAGTAGATAGTGTCGGAAGTTCCATGCGGCTTTTCGCGGATGATGCTGTAGTATACAGAGAAGTTGCAGCATTAGAAAATTGTAGCGAAATGCAGGAAGATCTGCAGCGGATAGGCACTTGGAGCAGGGAGTGGCAACTGACCCTTAACATAGACAAATGTAATGTATTGCGAATACATAGAAAGAAGGATCCTTTATTGTATGATTATATGACAGCGGAACAAACACTGGTAGCAGTTACTTTTGTAAAATATGTGGGAGTATGCGTGCAGAACGATTTGAAGTGGAATGATCATATAAAGTTAATTGTTGGTAAGGCGGGTACCAGGTTGAGATTCATTGGGAGAGTCCTTAGAAAATGTAGTCCATCAACAAAGGAGATGGCTTACAAAACACTCGTTCGACCTATACTTGAGTATTGCTCATCAGTGTGGGATCCGTACCAGATCGAGTTGACGGAGGAGATAGAGAAGATCCAAAGAAGAGCGGCGCGTTTCGTCACAGGGTTATTTCGTAATCGTGATAGCGTTACGGAGATGTTTAACAAACTCAAGTGGCAGACTCTGCAAGAGAGGCGCTCTGCATCGCGGTGTAGCTTGCTCGCCAGGTTTCGAGAGGGTGCGTTTCTGGATGAGGTATCGAATATATTGCTTCCCCCTACTTATACCTCCTGAGGAGATCACGAATTAGAGAGATTAGAGCGTGCACGGAGGCTTTCAGACAGTCGTTCTTCCCGCGAACCATACGCGACTGGAACAGGAAAGGGAGGTTATGACAGTGGCACGTAAAGTGCCCTCCGCCACACAACGTTGGGTGGCTTGCGGAGTATAAATGTAGATGTAGATGCAGATCTTCAGAGTCTTTAACAGTACGAAAGAAAATTTATATTAAAACCTAAAAATAAGTGCAATACTTAACCAGGCTTATTAGTAATCTATACGAATTTATGCGAAATGCATGTAGTTCGTACCTAAAGGCGGCACACACTGAACACAGGTTCATGCATTGTCAAATTACCTATAAAATATAAAACACCGGTCTTATATAGATATAAAAATTTGTTACATTTTGTTCCCCCTCTTTGCGCTAGGTGCGCACGCCCTCTATAAGATAGTGTTCATTTTTCAAAAGCCTAAAATATGACAAATTTACTATTAATATTTAGGTCAAAAATAAAATTTAGGTCAAAAATAAAATTTGAAATTACAGAACAGATCGATAAATCAGTGAAGAAACATTTCAGAACAAGGAGAAAATATTGCTGTAAATGAAAATAGTAGTAGCACTTGTAGAGTGTATTTCTGACGCCCGATGGCGCTGTATTTCCGGTTATTGCCTGTTTATGCCGTTGTCCATTAGTACGGCAGAGACGACACGGGCAGGACGACAAGTGTAGTGCTCTGCTGCAGGTGATATGTGTGTGTGTGTGTGTGTGTGTGTGTGTGTGTCATAAGAATGTGATTGTGTCTATAAATAAACAAAAAATTTTTACAAAATAATCAATCACTCCCTCCATTGACAAAATCTCGTTTTTTTCAAAGTCACAAATGGTGTTTTGGGGTCGGTGGAATCCACTCTGCAGGGCGTCTGGCTCGTAGATGTCATTGAAATAACCTATTTGTAACAGTTCGTTGTGTCACTGTGTGCCAACTGCTGCTGGAATCGCTGCTGCAGTTGCAGTACAATGGGCCAATGCCATACACCGAACACGATGACCTGACGGTTTTCCCTCCCGGCAGTGCCAGGTGGCAGTGCAGAGCCCGGTCTTTTGGCGAGCGAACACACAGGTGACCACCGCTGCCAGCAATAATGTACAGCGGCTACATTCCTGCCAAGTCTCCTTGCAATATCGTTGAAGGAATATTCAGTTTCTCGTAGCCCTATTACACGGCCTCGTTGAAATTTTGTGAGGATAATGGCGTCTTTGTTGCCTTAAAGGCATTCCTGACTAACACCAACTTACAAGCTCAAAAGTAACTGAATTCCAAGACCGTTACAGTGTATACTTAAAGTAAACCTGATTTGCGTCCACATAACGGAGCTACTAGTGCAACTCTCATGCGACTGGAGCAAATTCTGAGTCGACGTTATGTTTCAAGTGTAGAAACACGTCTACCAGATTTCGTTCATGTCGCACAACCACCTTCCTGTTGCGATTTTCTTTCCGCCAGCGTATACTGGCTGCAGCCTCTGTGCGGACGGAGGAGCTTCTGTACTTCTGGGCTGCTGTCCCACCGAGACCGTCGCCGGCACACGCGCGCCTCATCGAATATAACAAATCACGCCGGCGTTATTCTATTTCCCTCACAATGCACCAACCGTCGCCACTGAAGAATAAGAAGGGACCGTAGCGGCTCTCGAAATGCGCCGCCGACGGAGGAAGGAAATAAAAAAGAAATAAGGAGATGAAAAAAAGGAAAAGGGAGAAACATAAAAGTAATGGCGATGTGAGGAGAAAGGCAAGGCGAGAAAGCGAAGAGACCATGCCTGCCAGATGCGAGCAGGAGGCAGAGAGAGACAGGAAGTAAGGAAGCACATAAAAAAAACACGGGAATGTGTGACAGCACAATTTCGGCGGCGCCTCGCCGAGATACAAATTGCGGGCCCGCCGACGCGCTTCATAACCCACCGCAGTCGGCCGACTGCGCGGCGCCAGGCCGGGCCTACGCTCGCTACCTGTTCACTGCCCCGTGCACAGTGGCGGCGGGTGGTACCTCGTCTCAGGCGATCTGCGTTAACATGCAATGGAGTGGGGCGGTCGTGGCAGAGCACTGCACCTGACTGAAGAAAACAAAGGAGTTGTTAACGGGCGTAAAACGAACTAAAGCGGACATTTAACCTCAACGCTAGATCGAGTTGATTATACGGGATGTTTCGCGATTCTTATTAACCACTTCAGACTCTAAACATTAACAAATAATTTTTTTAATGTTATTGTGGAGAATAAGTGTTACATACATCAATTGAACGCATACGAGGTGGTCTCAAATAGAGCCAGTGTGCATGAAATGTCGTTAATTTTGGTGGTAAGCTAAAATGCAGTTGCTTTCTCTAGCTAGGCACAAGGTTGCTTGACAAAGAGCACAGTTCTGTCTGATTCATTGACGTTCCTTCTTTGTGGTACATTGTACACAGCGCCTTGAGGTGTCACGTATTGGTAAATTCTTTGTTTCTATTTTGTGTTTTTCAACTGGAGTAAAATCCATATATATATATATATATATATATATATATATATATATATATATATATACAGGGTGAGTCACCTAACGTTACTGCTGGATATATTTCGTAAACCAGCTCAAATACTGACGAACCGATTCCACAGACCGAACTTGAGGAGAGGGGCTAGTGTAATTGTTTAATACAAACCATACAAAAATGCACGGAAGTATGATTTTTAACATAAACCTACGTTTTTTTAAATGGGACCACGTTAGTTTTGTTAGCAAATCTGAACATATAAACAAATACGTAATCAGTGCCGTTTGTTGCATTGTAAAATGTTAATTACATCCGGAGATATTGTAACCTAAAGTTGACGCTTGGAACCTCCGACGTTCAGTTGCGTGTTGTAACAAACACGGGCCACGGTCGGCGAGCAGCATCTGCAGGGACATGTTTACGATGACGACTGTGTTTACGAGTGTGGCTGTAGTCCACTGTTGTGGTTTGGTCTAGCTGTCGCAGTGTCCGCATGTAGCGCTTGCTGCTGTTGTTATTCTGCATTCGTCTCCGCACGCAGACCAACTGTAGTACACCGTGTTACCAGACGTCTGTGATAGTGTAGTGTTGTAGGAACTGTGACCATGGTGTATTCGAACTCGGAAAAGGCGGAGATTATACTCATCTATGGCGAGTGTCGACGAAATGCAGCTGAAGCCTGCAGGGTGTATGCAGAACGGTACCCGGACAGAGAGCATCCAACGTGCCGCACATTGCAAAACATCTACCGCCAACTGTATGCAACAGGTATGGTCGTAGCACGCAAACGGGTCCGTAACAGGCCCGTCACAGGAGTAGCGGGTGCAGTTGGTGTGTTAGCTGCTATTGCCATGATCCCACACATGAGTACATGGGACATTGCGAGAGCCGGTGGACTGAGTCAAAGTAGTGTCATGCGCATACTGCATCGTCACCGCTTTCACCCGTTTCATGTGTCGCTACATCAGCAATTACATGGTGATGACTTTAATCATCGAGTGCAATTCTGTCAATGGGCATTAACAGAGAATGCGTTGCAGTTCTACCTGTTTACCGATGAAGAGGGTTTTACAAACCACGGGGCAGTGAATCTACGGAACATGCATTACTGGTCCGTGGACAATCCTCGCTGGCTCAGACAGGTAGAGCGACAGCGACCGTGGACTGTAAATGTAAGGTGCGGAATCATTGGCGACCACCTCATTGGTCCTCACTTCATTGCAGGGGCCCAAACAACTGCAACATACATCGCATTTCTACAGAATAATCTGCCAACGGTGCTCTCCGATACACACGATCGAACAACGGAGGAGTGGTACTCAAGTGTCAACTTTAGGTTACAATATCTCCGGATGTAATTAACATTTTACAATGCAACAAACGGCACTGATTACGTATTTGTTTATATGTTCAGATGTGCTAACAAAACTAACGGGATTCCATTTAAAAAACGTAGTTTTGTGTTAAAAAACATACTTCCGTGCATTTTTTTATGATTTGTATTAACCAATTACACTGGCCCCTCTCCGAACGCATACAAGATGGTCTCAAAATTTTTTCTGGTGGTGGCTCAGATTGATAGAGAGCAGTGAAAGTGGAGATAATGTGTTAGCTGAAGAGAGTGATCTTCATTTTCGAACGAAAATGAAGATCGCTGTCTTCAGCTAAAACATTACCCCCACTTTCACTGCTCTCTATCAATCCATTCAAAAAGGCATGCCAGAATTTCCTCTTTTTTATTCTCGGAGAACAAATCGTGTGATTCTAGAAATAAAACAACCTGTCACACTACTTATGTTACCCTTGGAACCCCAATTGTTTCAAACAATAATTATGAAAATAAATACATAACTGTAATTATTATCGCAATACACAGAGAATAAATTTGTCCACAACAGTTTATGGCGTCTAATTCACGTACAAAAAATGTCTTACGTAGACAAATTCCATCACAATTTGAAAACGAGGACAATCGTGCATCGCTTACAAAATGTCTCACACATTTGCTCATCTAACTGGTAAGATTCGGAACATACGAAGTTTCTCAAGCTACAGCCGCTACAGAGCACTATCTACTGGAGCTGTAAAGGGTGTCTGCAGGTGTCGCTAGTGTGTATGTGCCATGAAACTAGAAAATCCTAGCTGGCTTCAGACAAAACCACATTGTCTAAAAGGGTGAAACGCTTCCAGGAACCCGTGTCCAGAAACGTACCTTTTGCGTATACAATAATTTAGAAGTTTGGATCACTTTCAACTCTACCGCTTCACTTTGTGGACACAAACTGAGAAGAGGTCGCCATCATCAGTCCTTGGACGTAACGTGCCCTTGTGATATTACATGTATTTTACTATCCAATTAAGGTATAATCAAAAATAAATAAAGAAAATTGTGCCTCCCGATTTTCCGCGTGTCCCCTACACAACAGTTCCTTCTATAGAGGCGGGTAATTCTGGCCTAGGTTAATTTTTAGACAAGAGCGTTCAAACTACAATTATTGGTGGTTACCAAGATGGCAGTGACCGTTAGAAAGCGCGAAATCCGGGTTCGAATCCCATTCCGATACAAATTTCCAAATGTCGCCAATAAATTGTACAGCTGGAGTCCCATCGTATTCGCATACAGCTATAGATCGCAACAGTAGACCATTAAACACAGATACGGCAAATAGTATACCGTGTTTGGACCGTCCCACAGGCTCCCGTATGGAAGATATAGTAATACGGCTCCGGCGTAGAGAAGCAATCGAAAGAGTTGAAAACAACTAAGCCGCCAGGTCTGAACGGAATAGAGAGTACCCTAGCAATGGGTCCTTACTTAGCGTGCATTTATTGTAACTCTCTATCGAAGCGCAAAGTCCCAAGAGACTGGAAAAAGCGCAATAGCTTCCTGCAAGCAGGGAATTCTTAAAAAGCTTTTAAAAAAATCCGAAGCGACGTAGATGATGCTGATACAGGTAATTTAATATAAGACACAAGTGATCACAAAAGTCGAGAAAAACCCAAAAAAGTTGATGACAAATGCGGAAAATGTGACGATACATTTTTTTTCTTCAGTTGAAATGGGACTGTCCTATTTGTCAATTCGATTTTCAAGAAGTTTTGACCGTAATTGTGAATGAAATTGCGAATCTTATAACGTAGTCAACTTCGGTAGTATCGATGTAGCCATATTCTTTGTAACCCTGTTCTTGAGACCACAGGCATTGGTTAGAGAGTTTGGTTTTTACTTTGTTACTTTGTCAGACAAGCGGTCAGTGTGTACTGGGCAGTCTAGCAATGTACTTGACTTGAAACGGACGAAAGCTAGCCCGCCATGTAGCTGAGGCAGCATTATTTAAAAAGCATTTTGTAATAATGTGTTTTGATGAAAAATATCGAGTAAGTGGAGTTGTATCAATGGAGCAATTATGTAAGCCAACGTATAAGATAATCAAGTTTTTTTTTATATTTGCAATAGTGTGGTTTCCGTATCGTTGGAACATTGCGAATGATTGAATTTTGATGTAGAAATTTTATAATGCAGCATACGGTTTTCTCTTATATTTGAAACAAGTGTCAAGGAAAGTAATAATTATTGTACACTGGAAAGTTACTAGGAAATATTTTCCTAACTTGTCCAGTTGTGTGAACTTTATTACAACATGTACTGTTGTCATGGGTTAATGAAGCATAGCTTAACTTGGAGCCTTTGTCCTCGTTTATCAGTCGTGAAGTTTAGTTCCACATTTTTCATTCATTACTTTTATAAACATGTTTTATGCTCGCATTGAACATCGAGAGCTGTGTGCTGCAGAAGCAGTTTGTGAAAACTGATGAGATACCGTCTTGCACTGCACACCATAAGTACGTAAAATGAAATTTGGTTTTGGCTGTTAGATCAATATTCCTAATAGTAACCGGTTGCAGAACAGACGAATGTTCCGTGCACACAGATACGCCAACAAATTTAATTATCATCAAAATTCATGTCCAGTTTAAGGTACAGTGACTGTCGGAATGTATTTGTGATAATATCATTGTAGTTCAGAGGTTTCATATCAGTAAAAGATTTCAGAAAATTGCTATCTTCTGGGTTTTCAAGCAGTTTTATCAGAATGTCAGATGCGTTAATTTACATGGTCATTTGCTTTGTAATTATAGTAACTGTTCTGGTACGTCGATTTTTTGCAAGGCTAAAGAAATAGATCAGCGATACTGAGAGTCAGTATTTTAATCTAATCTAAATCATTCTGTTTTGCGTTCTGAGAGCTTATGTAAGTTTCATTGAAAATGGATTGCTTTCTCGGAGGCGAATTGTTTGTAGTACTGGCTAGTCTGCTTTGTTTTTGGGCGCTAAAACAACTGGGGTCGTAAGCGACCAAGTCAAAACTATAGAACCCAAAGACAGAGAGAAGTAAAAAAAATGACTATACGTCAATCTCAGTTGACGTAAGAGAAGACAGCTAAAGGCAGAGACGTGGAGAAAGGGCTGCAAAAGACACCGTACAGAAACGGAGGTCCAGAACTAAAAATTAAATGGCCTTCGTCATATTTGTACGACGGATAAAAAGTTAAACGCGGTCGACAGCACGCACCTCATTTGCTAAAACGGCTGATAACTCAATCTGAATTTCGCATCGTGCTGTGTCAGCTTCGCACATTTCCGGTCAAAATTGAATTTTAGCACCATTCTGTTTCCCTGAACTGGGATTTATGTATTTCGATTTCACAATAAGTTTTACACTTTTTTTTAGTTACCAACCGGAGACTTACAAACACGAGTAGAGGTTGTACATTAAGCTTTCACAGTGCTGACTTACGTGCAGAGTCACTGTTTTACGCATTCGATGATTTAAAGAAGCGAACGTTGCGCGAGAAGGTAAAACACGCTGTGGGAGATGTGCTGCATAGATACGACTTGCCGCAAGCGCGCTGAAATTAGTAGCGACGTAACACAGATGCCTGCACAGAAGCTCGTTAAATGCAAACCAAGCCATCGCAGTCTTGTATTACCATTAACGCGAGCTCTACCGTGTCACACCAGATAATGCAGGAGCGAAAACAGGGTACCCTAGACTCGACGAGCTCAACCGCCACACATGCGCTGAGGTACGTGACCTACAGTGATGTCATGTGTTCAACATTTATTGTCCACTTTTGGGGTTTTCCTGATATTTACGGGCACATGTCTCTCATACTAAACTATCTTTCTGAGGGTCATCTACGTCACTTCGGGATTAGAAAGTAGGCTTCTGAAATAGAGTTTGAGTGATATGGACAGTCCAGACGTATCAGAGAAAATCTTCAGCTTACATGTGCGCAACTTCACTAAGAATCTTCCTGTACGTGAGGGGCAAAAGAATGGAACAACGCAATTACAGACCAATATCCTTAACATCGGTTTGTTGCGGAGTTCTGGAACACATTCTCAGTTATTATATAATATATTTCCGTGTGACAGAAATGCTTCTGTCAACGTACAAGAATGTTTTTCGAAATCATGTCTGGTGTGAAACTCAGCTCGTCCTTTTCTCACCGTATAGACGTTAACTATCCTGAGAAAGTCTGCTAACAAAATTTCAAGAACCGGCTTTAAATGAAGGCTCTAGGGATGTACTACAATCCCATACGTATCGCACACGTAGGGATCGTAGGGATAAGATTTTCCAACTAACTGCTTAATACACATTATTAATACTAGGAATAAGAACAACATACATAAAAATTTAAAATCACTTACTCTTGCCCAGAAAGGAGTCCAGTATTCAGGAACGCATATTTTCAATAAGTTACCAGCAACCATTAAGAGTTTAATTTCAGACAAGGCGCAATTTATACATAATTTCAAAGAATTTTTGATGGCCAACTCCTTCTATTCCATCCATGAATTTCTCAACAAGTGCAGTAGACCATTTTAGTGAATATTTATTATACTTTAATTTTTGACAATACTTGGTTGTAACAGCCAAGTGACTAGCTACTGTGTGAATGATGGATTAAATGAAGGCAGATGTAAGTATTAAACCTGTAAATGTTAGAAGTTTAATTTTAATTAATGTACATAATTTTACTGTTTATTAACTGAGGATCATTAAAATTAATGAAACTCAAGTTTTTCTAATTACATTTTTGTAATGTGAGTATCAGATATGTTCCACACCTAGGAGGATCCCCTCTTTTGTGGGTCTATGAAATGAATAATTAATCTAATCTAATATAATCTAAGATTAGAATAATTCCAGAACGCACAGAGACATTCAAACAGTCATTCTTCCCACGCTTAGTACGTGGATGGAATGGGAAGAAACCATGGTAACTGGTACATTGGGACGTACCCTCTGCCATACACTTCCCGATGGTTTGCAGAGTATGGATGTAGATGTAGGTGTAGATGATACACTGCGAATTGTGGATGAAGGACAAAAGACACATTCCTTGTTCCCAGATTACCGGAAGGCGTTCGACACGGTGCCCCACGCAGAATGTTAACGAAGCAACAAGCGTATGGAATAGGTTTCCAGATATGTGAGTGTCTCGAAGAATTAAGTAGCAGAACCTAGTAAGTTTTACTCGACGGCGGGTGTTTATCAGAGACAGGGGTATCGTCAGATGTACCCCAGGGAAGTGGAATAGGACCGCTCTCGTTATCTATATACATAAATGCTTTGACGGAGCGTGTGCTCAGCAATCTGTGGCTGTTTGCTGATTACGGGAAGGTGTGGTCGCTGGTGACAGTTCGAGGATACAAGAGCGGATAGACAGAATTTCTAGTTCGTATGATGAATGGCAGCTTGCTCCAAATGTAGGAAAATGTAAGTTAACGCAGATGAATTGCAAAGCTATATGAAATGGAACTAGCACTTAAGTACTGTAGCAGGGAAGGCTAATTATCGACTCGTGTTAACTGGGGGAATTTCAGAATAGTGTGCTTCATCTGTATTACAATGGCCTGATTGGCTAACTTCAGTACTATTTAAGTCGGAAAACGGCGAAAGGTATCCAATTTTTTTCTCAACAATCATTTCTCAGTACAACCTATTCTGTAATAAAAATGGTTCAAATGGCTCTAAGCACTATGGGACTTAACATCTGAGGTCATCAGTCCCCTAGACTTACAACTACTTAAACCTAAATAACATCACACACACCCATCCCCGAGGCAGGATTCGAACCTGCGACCGTAGCAGCAGCGGGGTTTCGGACTGAAACATCTAGAACGTCTCGGCCATAGCGGCCGGCTATTCTGTAACACACTTGAAAGTTTTTCAGTATGTTTCTGACCACCTATATATAAAGTTTTTTGAGAGGGATCGAAGGGATGTATCTCAAGACAGCAAAAAAATGTACAAAAACGTGGAAACTGCTCAAATGAGACACTAGGCTGACACACCGACAAAAAAACATCTTGTGCTCGTAAGTACACTGTTCTCTAGGTACAAAGCACCTCCTACCATTTACAGGAATGTCAAGAATCCGGGACCCCATATATTAATCGTTGTTGAAATCCCAAATCAGGCTGTTTCGATAGTTCAGAAGTGTGTCGCTGATGAAGTGAGCTTCATCCGTACAAACATCGCGGCATGGAAATTCGACGGTGCCGTTACAGTGGAACAGAAACCACGCACAGAAACTGACGCGTAGCAGGAAATTTGTCGATTCAACTAAGACGCCATCTGTCTGTGGTAAAGGAGGAGTTGCTGGCCGTACACAACCGGGAAGACGCTCGCATGAGGCACGTCCGTGGCATGAGCAATGTTTGGAACACTCGCTGTAGGGGTCTCTTCTACATGACGAATTACTTCCTCTTCAGACTCGAGAGTACTGCGCATTTATGGAACACAACAGCCAAACATCCTACTAACGAACATACCGGTTTCTCGCAGCCGTTGTTTAAGTGGACGAAAATGTGCGTATGATGGACAGAGGCGATCCGGAAAACTTTCTCAATACCGGTACCTGCCGTGTGCAGGTCCATCGTTACGTCCAGCTTCAACGTAAATTATCAACATCTCTGTGTACCTTTCAAATGTGCATTCCAGTGTCATGTACTGACGTGATCGTCCTTACTGTTCAGTGACGGAATGACGAGTGCTCAGGACACTGAAGCAGTGAGCGTGCCCACCGCTTCCGTTAACAAGTGGCACCCAACGAAGGCGAATCCTTACCGTGAGGAATTGGTTCTACTTGCACGTTACTTTGAACATTAATGAATCGAAGCTAATTATTGGGATGTAGGCGAACAGCACTGTTAGGACCATAATCGTGGCAGTGGAAGAGCTCAGTAGCTCATCGTGTTCGTTATGGGAGCTGGATACACTCTGAAAAAAAGAAAGCTAATTTGAAATACATTATGCGACATCCTTACAGAACTATTGACGGAAAACGACGGAAAATCAGATCGAGACAAAGAAAAGACGTGGCTGACGTCGTTGCCTGTAGACCACGCAGTTCCAGGTAAGTTATTCGGCCAGGACGGAGATTTTCTTCCCTCGGTAACTGGGTATTGTCCTCATCACTTCATCTCATCATCATCGACGCCGAAGTGGTGTCACACGTACCAGGCGGCCCAACAACCCCAGGTGGAGCCTCTCATACCACATGACAACTTCATTTTTTCTCATTTCACCTTATCTGATGTCGTTTTATTGCGTCAGTTATAGTGTGTACATTAAGTTTAATGGCATCATTTCTCTTTTTATTCATTAAAATTTACAAAGCCACAAATCTAAGGACTTTTTTTTCGTCTCTCTTCTTAAGGATACAAATTGCACATCCATAGGACAGTACTGGTACTTTGTAGAACTCCAGTAGATAATGTTTGTGGACATTCCTTCACAATCCTCTCCGTGTAGTTCCTCAGAAATAGTGAAATACACCTAATTTACCTTGTGTTTCATTATTTGTGTCCTAAAATTGAAACCCATTTACTATCTCTATTATCTGCTTGTCAGTTTCGTTCTTAACTCGCATGGGCAGTTGTCCTAAAAATACCACTGAACTTATCTTCGTAGCTGAGGTGCAAAGATTGATTTCTCTGGTGGCTATTTTACCCAAATTAAAAAAAAATCTTCCATTAAGTTCTTTTCACTCTGGCTAACAATTACTTGGTCATGAGTAAAAAGCAGCATAATAGAATCCATATATTTATTTTTAAAATGTTCCTGATATAGTTGCGAGGTAGGATATAGCAGTAATGAGACGCCACAGAGGCCAACTTTAACATAAATAATTACGTACCAGTAAGCTGACAAGAAGCTCTCAAATAAAAAAAAATAAAATTCAGTTTCTATAATAGTACAGAAAAATAATTTTTTCCTAATAAAATCCAAACAAATAATTTGGACTCTACAAGCATTAGAAAATCGCCCCTAGGCACTTACTACGTCTAACAATAGTTCAGACTATTCGGAAACCGATATTACAAAGATCACAATGAGCTAATACTTTACAAATTTAAAAAAAATACTTCCAAGACAGCAGAATGTGCAACTTCTGTACAGGCTTTGACCCTAGAGTACTAAACCATTGTAAAAATTATGATCGCAGTAGGGTATGAAACAGGACTTTTGTTTTTAATTTAGGATACAAATTCCAGTGTAGCTTTAATAATTGTAACTAATGTATAAGATATAGGCGTGGCTTTCTTTGAATAAAATGTGGAGTTAGTAGCAAAGTTGTTTAGTAGTAATATATCATTTTCTCCCTTTATCGTTCTAGGCTTATAGAAAGAAAATGACCATTAGCAAATCAACAAGCATAAGTAGTTACTCACAAGTGTAACCAAGGACAAATCCAAAGCAAATGGGTGGCGCTATGGAGATGGCTAAACGCCAATTAAAAAATCGTTAGCAAATGAAGGGGCTGAAACACTTGGATGAGCCAAAGTACTGTAATCAACGTGAGCTCGGCCCACAACCCGAAAGAATGTTACATTCAGTGCCGATTATAGAACAAATACACGAAAAAAAAATTAATTTACGTAACATATAAAGGGCAAGTAGCATACGGGCTTCTAACCATGACAAGGGAAATGAGGGAGGGCAAGTGAGTCTGTGTGACCCGCAAGTACCTGGGGTCAACAGAATAGAATTTTCATAACAAAATAAATTGCATTACATTGATGTGCCTTTTAAACTTAACTGACAATGAAAAATATTAAATACCAGAGTGAATACACGCCAATAGGGCAGGTAAAGGCAAACCAATCGTGCAAGTAAAGGCAAATCTTCTTAGATTAAAAAACTTGCAACGAAAAATTTATAGAGATACCTGAACTTAAGAATTACATAAGAGCAGTGCACATAAAGACAAATATTCCTACATCAAGGTCAACAGACAATAATTACGGAAAGAAATTTTAAAGATACCTAAACCGAGAAAACACACTCACTAGTAGGGCAGGTAAAAGCAAGTCTTCCTAGACCACGATTAGAAGAAGGTAGAGTCCGCACAAATTACCATGGCCAGTAGATGTGCAGTTGGCAGGCATGAGTGGAGAGATTGTTAGTGGTGTGGGCTAAGGACAGGGTCTGGAGAGGAAATGCTGAATGCTTCAGGGAAAGTACCATTCCAAACTGCAGACGACATTTTTTGTAAATATTAAGTGGAGCCTCTCCACACCCACACTTGTATGGTGACTATTCCAAAAAATATGTCACCTCTCCTTTGGTTAGTACCTAAAAAGAATTAAACTGAAAATGCTGCGGTTTATTTTCGCTTGGCTTGTTAACCATTTGTAACACAGAGACCAGCATCATGAGAGGAGAGTTTTGAGTAAAAACTACACATTTCTCTTGTAATCTTGTTAAGATTTGTTTATTTTGCCAAATCACAGCGAGATTTACAAAATGACATCTCACTGACATGTTGTGGAGACACACACGCGAGAGAAATCTGAGACAGTGGTTTATTAAGTGAGGAACTGAAGAAAAGCAAGGTCAGTAACTTATGAAAAAGGATATACTCGGTACAAAATAAACCTGTAATGTCTTCAGTTATGTTTTTTCAAACTCGTAACAATTCTAGCTTCATCAGTTAACATTTAAATTTTATCATTAAAAAAGTGTGTAGCTAGTGGGATAACATTGTAGTTAATGAAGCCTTGCATAACAAACATGTGACAAAATACTCTCCTCTTTGCGTGATGTTATTTGCCAAAATATCTTTTCGATAACCCAAATCGTTTATGAAATATGAGGAATGTTGTGGATATTCTACTGTGGTTTTATCGCTGCCGCGGCGGCATCGCAAATGAGTGTGCTACGTTGATAAATTTTCTCGAGATTGGGGAAAGATTTACACGTCCTCCCAGTGTAAAGAAAAATTCGTTATGTTAGCTAAATATTCTGTAATATGCACCGAACACGAAATCATAGCGACCACTATTTCTCATTGAAAACTTTTTCGTATTTCTCGCAGTGCCTTACCTCCATATAAATATCACAATAACTACGACCAGTGGCGAGACGATGGTCACATCATCATGAAGCTGACATGTAAAACTATTTGTACGGCAAAACTTAAATGTTTTTCCCGAATAGTTTCCTTAAAATCGATTGTGAAAGATTGCAGGGTGTGTGCTTGGATTCTGTCATCGCCGACCGGCCGAAAGATGGTCGACCTCTCCTTCTGAACAAACGAATGAACTCGCCGAGCGCTTTGGACGGGCGCCGTATCTTGGGCGGACTCTGAAGTGGAAGATCTCATACAACCTTTTATCTGGCGCACGTCCTTATTACAGGGATGCGGATTCACGTTACGGACTTAGGCCGAAACAGAAGTCAAAGCTGACAACATCAAATGAAATTCGGTAGCAAAAGCACAAGGGCTTTGGCGAAACACAGTGGACACTTTACCGCACTCATGAAATGACGCTCACCGTTATTCCTGCATCAAGACTAGGCGGTTTACGGACAGTGTGACTGGCCACGTACACCACCCAAGTCTGGCCAGCTACTGCTCAGACGAAGGGAAGCGGCGACTCGCCAGTAGGTGTAGGCATACTCCTCAGATTAAACATCCGTTGCGGTCTGACGCACGGCTTCCCGGGCGGGAAGGAGCGCCTGGTCCCCGGCACGAATCCGCCCGGCGGAGTTGTGTCGAGGTCAGGTGAGTCGGCCAGTCTGTGGATGGTTTTTAGGCTCATTTCCTTCTGCCACGGCGAATGCGGGATGGTTCCCCTTATTGAACCTCAGCTACTCTATGTTGGCGATTACTGCGCAAACAAGTTCTCCACGTACGCGTACACCACCATTACTCTACCACGCAAACATAGGGTTACACTCGTCTGATGTGAGACATTCTCTGGGGGAAGGTCTACCATGGGCCAAACAGCACAATAAGCCTGGGTTCGGTGTGGGGCGGCGGAGGAATGGACTGCGGTAGTCGTCGTTGGGCTGTGGACCACTGCCCCAGCGGCGGGGACGGAGCCTCTCCGTCGTTTCTAGGCCCCCGGTTAACATACAATACAATACAATACAAACATCCGTCATCCAAACACAGCCGTAGAGGGCCCACATATATGCCTCACGAACGCTATCTCATCGCCGATGACCGTGAAAAATGAATCTAACACCACAGTCCTTCAGTATATACATATTATAGCCTGGTGCCGCTGAACGCAATCCTTATGACTGTTGAAGCTTCCGGGCAGATTAAAACTGTGTGCCCGACCGCGACTCGAACTCGGGACCTTTGCCTTTCGCGGACAAGTGCTCTACCATCTGAGCTACCGAAGCACGACTCACGCCCGGTACTCACAGCCTTAGTTCTGCCAGTATCTCGTCTCCTACCTTCCAAACTGTTGCACTACTTTCCGGCAATGTAGGCCTATTTATTCTCGTACGTTAGACATATAGCAATAGCTCATGTCAGTGATTCAGTGATTTCTGTCCAAATTAATGCTCGTTTGTATGTTATACGCCTAAAAACACAGTGATCACTTGATCCTATTTTAACAACAATTTTCGACATCAGTACTTTAATTATGAGGATGCTGTCAGAAGTTACATCTTTAATAAACACTGACAAGCTAAAGCCTTATAACTACCGCCCATCATGGTGAGATTGCATGCTGCCTGATAGCGTAACAACCTCGTGGCGCGGTAAGGAATATAAGCTCACCGGGAAGAAAATGTTCTCAACCTAGTGCGCTGGCACAGATGAATTATTAAGCCTTTACAGATGACACAGCGATCGAGTCATGTGCTCAACCACGTGTGCATTACCTGTACGTGAGCACAAGGCAGTAGCGATCAGTGAGACATTTATGTTTCAAGCGGAAGTTGTACCTCAACATGGCTATTCGGAAAGTAGGTTCCGATTGGCCGCAAAATGGAGACCACAGTGAAAATGAAAAATGTTTTATTTGCAACAGTTACCTACAACTTACAGCTACTTATCTATATAGTCGCTGATCCGACTTCAACATCTGTCGTATTGCTGTACCAACTTTCCAATACGCTTGCCGCAGAAGGCAGCCGCCTGTGCTTTCGGCTAATTCTCTACGCTCGTTTACAGCTCGTTGCCTGTACCAAAGTGTTGTCTTTATCGCCAGCGGTTCATGTGAGCAGGGATGAAACTTAATGGGAACCATTTACGGGGTGTATTGTGGGTGATCAAACAGTACCCCCTTCATTATTGCCCGTGGAAAATGTGGGTATGAATTGTCTTGGAGATGAAAACGCATGACAGTTACGTGATGTGCGCACATAGCTTCACCCGAAATTTCTCACCAGCTCTCGCACTTGTCGGGAGATACTATTTTCTAGGCATCTTTAAGTGCTCACTTTGCTCTCAAAACTGAAAAGAGCGATGTTACACAATCGATGGACGTACTGGAGACACTGCGCAACACATCTGCGCAAAGTTTCGTCGGAATTTCACAGTGATTTCTATTTCGCAACCGATCAGAACTTACTTTCCGAATATCCCGAGTGTAATAGTGTGATAGAGTGACAAAGAAGGCTATCGTTTTTGGCCTTGCCCACGGCCAGAAGATGTGTGAAGCCCTGGATTTGTTGGTATTGCGCGGCGGACTCTTCAACGTGTGTACAAGCTTTAGTGCAACACACGTAGCCACGGAACACGACGTCGAGACTGTGGTTGGGGAAAGATCCTGACCGAGAGGGACTGAAGAGGCGTTTCACGGCTTGTGAATCAATATCGCTTCTAAATCCAATAGGAATTGCTGCATGCAGTGATCAAGGTCCATCCTAACCTGTCAGTTTGAGACCATTACGATGGGCACTGCATGCAACGAACATTAGGAGTCGGTCACCTTGCAATAGGCCATTGCTTGCACAGGCACTAAAAGGCGACAACATTATAGTTCGTCGGGCTAGAAGAGTGTGTGACTGGTTTTCTGGAAAGTTCCCCGAGTTCTGTATTCACTTCCAAAATAACCTGACTGGAACACCTTAGAAGATCTGTGGAGCATGTTGGAACAGCAAGTAAATGCCGATACCAGCATCCCCGCAATACGGTGAAGCTGTACTATCTAATCCTCAGCGAATGGCTTAACCTGAATGTGACTCATCTATACAACCTTGTGAATTCACTTTGAAACTGAATCCATACTGTTTCAGGGTTCAGTGGCGGAATCGCAAGGTATTAAATGATGCTCGGCCAGTTTTTTGTTCGGTGAACTTTTACAAACGGTGCATATACAAATGACAAATCGTTCTGACGACGATACGGGCTGCAATTTAGGAAGTACACTAACATAAGCAACTAAGGCCAAGGTGCGATTGGTATTGAGCGTTGCGTGGGAACAGCACCACGGAAATGATGCCGTTCTACTATCGCGCTCGTCTGTGGAAAGTGATTAAAGGACGGTGAAACCAGTAGTAGGAAACCAGCTGTTGGATGCCCACACTTCATCACGTGACATTGAGGACGGAGATTTATCCACTCTGTAAAATGCGAAAGCCTGAGATGTGTGGCAGATCTGACGCACTTTATTTATCGCAAGTAGTTGAATATTTGGGCTCTGCAGCAGATGACACCTATGTGTATACACGTTGGTCCAACGAAATGGTAATTACGGGGGCGTATGATCATCGAAACAGGATCCTGTATCAGTGTAAACTGAGGATCTGTTAGATGATGACTAGTTTCGGTTTAGGAAAGGTAAAGGCACCAGAGAGGCATTTCTGACGTTGCGTTGATAATGGAAGCAAGACTGAAGAAAAATCTAGACATGTTCTTAGGATTTGTCGATCTGGAGAACGCGTTCGACAAAATCAAATGGAGCAAGATGTTTGAAATTTTGCGAAAAACATGAGTAAGCTATAGCGATAGACGTGTAATCTAAATACGTACAGGGACCAAGAACGAAGTGCACGGATTAAAAAGGGTGTAGGCAAAGACTTTCGCCCCTGATGTTGAATCTAAATGTCGAACAACCACCGATGGAAATAAAAGGAAGGGTGAAAGTGGAATTAAAATTCAAGATGAAAGAGTGTTAAGATTCGCTGGCAACTTTGCTGTACTCAGTGACAATGAAGAAGAATTACAGGAATGAACAGTCTAATGAGTATAGATGATGGACTGAGAGTAAATCGAAGAAAGGCGAAAATAATGGGAAGTAGCATAAATAAGAACTGCGGGAAACTTAACGTCATAAAGGAATTCTGATATCTAGGCAGCAAAATAGCCTATGATGGACGAGGCAAGGAGGACATAGAAAGCAGACTAGCAACAGGAAAAAGGATATTACTGGCCAAGAGAAGTCTACTAATATCAAACATAAGTCCTAATCTGAGGAAGAAATTTCTCAGTACGTACACTTGGAGGACAACATTGGGTGGCAGTGAGAAATGGATTGTGGGAGAAACGGAACAGAAGAGAACAGAAACATTTTAGACATGGTGCTACAGAAAAAAGTTGAAAATTAGATGGACTGATTTGGCTTTAGGAGTGAGGAGATCCTCCGCAGAATCGGCAAGGAAACGAATATGTGGAAAACATTCTTAAGGAGAAGAGACAGGACATCTTTTAAGATAGCAGGGAACATGTTCCATGGTAGCAGAGTGAGGTGCAGGAGACAAAAACTTTACAGGAAGACAGAGATTGGGATTCAGCCAGCAGGTAATTTAGGACGTAGGTTGCAAGTGGTTCTCTGAGATGAAGAGGTTGGCACAGTAGAGTAATTCTTGGCGAGCAGCATCAATTCAATCAGAAGACTGACTAAACTTAAATAAACAAATAAATAAAAAAATAAAAGAATATATACGCACCACGAAGGAATTATCAAAAAATGGATCAAATGGCTCTGAACAAAAAAATGGCTCTGAGCACTATGGGACTTAACATCTGTGGTCATCAGTCCCCTAGAACTTAGAACTACTTAAATCTAACTAACCTATGGACACCACCCACACCCATGCCCGAGGCAGGATTCGAACCTGCGGCCGTAGCGGTCACGCGGTTTCACACTGAAGCTCCTACAACCGCTCGGCCACAACGGCCGGCTGGAGCTATCCATATGGGACGGAAATCGGTAGTTGTGATCCACATGTGTAGATAAATAAATGATCACAATTTCAGAAAACATGAAAGATTTATTGACGAGAGAGAACTTCACAAATAAGTCAATAACGCGTTGGTCCACCTCTGACCTTTATACAAACAGTTATTCGGCTTCGAATTGATCTATAGAATTGTTGGATATCCTCCTTAGGGATAACGTACAAAATTCTGCCCAACGGGCGCGTTAGATCGTCAGAATTCCGAGATGGTTGGACAACCCTGCCCATAATGCCTCAAACCTTCTCAACGGGGGAGAGATGCGGCAACCTTGCCGGGCAACGTAGTGTCTGGCATGCACGAAGAGAAGCAGTAGAAACTCTTTCCATGTGCGGGTGGGTATTACCTTACTGAAAAGTTACTCCAGGATTCCTTGCCATGAAGGGCGATAGGGGCTTAGAACGTAGTCGGTGTACTGCTGTACTGTAAAAGTGCGGCGAATGACAACCAAAGATGTCCTGCTGTGAGAAGAAAAGGTGCCCCAGCCCATCTCGTCTGGATGTCAAGCCATATGGCAGGCGATTGATTGTCAGGCTGGCAGGCTTGTGTCACATTGCTGTCCGGGGCGTCTTCAGACACGTCTTCGGCCTGCAGCGTGGTTGATTTGAGTAGAAGTGCCTTCAGCGAGAAATCCTTCTAACCGAGCCACAACGACCTAATGATCAATTTGTTAAGCTCTTTCTCATTTTTTTTTTTTTTTTTTTTTTTTTTTTTTTTTTTTTTTTTTTTTTTTTTGGATTATGCACCTGAGACGCTACTTCGCGCCAGGTCCGCACTTAAACCATCAAAGAGGATGGTGTGAGCTGTACGAAGACATATACTTCTACGGGCCTCGGGAAACCTACTGAGCACTCTTCGAATCCACGCCGCACAAAATCGCTGCTGTACTGCGTTCCAAATATGGAGCAACACGCTAATGAGCCGCGGGTCATAATGTTTTTGCACGTGAGTATAGGTCTTTATGTTGTGTTCGACTTCTTTGACAATGAGGTGGCTAGTAATATTTCAGTAAAATACAATACTCAGAATAAGTAATACTTTATTAATTACAACAAAACTTATCTTTGTTCGCCAGACCCGGCTGTGGCTGTGAAACTGCACACGTGGACTTGCGGTTCTGAACATATTAAATGAGCCACGATTACTGAGTGACGAATTGATATAAATTCAGAATGACTGAACTGTGGCTTCACTACAGTCACTAGAAAATACAAGTTCGTAAACACTTGGTGACACAATTGTGTTAGCGTTGGCGCGTAGGCACGGTTCACAGGAGATGAAACTCTCTTCACTTCCCGACGGTTGAAACAGGTTATGTCACGGTGAGTAGACAGCACAGAATTTTCCAGGAAGAGGGCCGGATCCGACCTCGAACAGAACTGCCCTCCTGGTCACTGGCATACGCTATTTTATGGCAGAGGCGCAGTGGTGGCGCCTCGGAACTACGGGCGGCCGGGTTTCTTCCCAGTATCTCATTGGCCCATCGTGATACCGCTTTGATACGCAGCATCTTTGCAGTGGTCGATACTCCTTGCGCCGATACTTGACGATACCGCACTTTCCATTACACTTCTCACTATCATCTCTAATGGGAGCTGTTAGAAGAAAATTTCGTTCAATCTCACCCACATTGTACCACAAGAGAAAAACAATTCAAGTTAGACAATATTCACAGGACGTTTGCTAAAATTCCTTTCGAACACGTCTCGGAAGGCTCAACAATACCGACCGACTGCCGTGTCATTTTCAACCGATAGGCGTCAATAGATGCGAATATGGAGGGCTTGTTGTCAGCTCTCGCAGCCATTGTCAGTTGTCATGACTGGAGGAGCTACTTCTCAATCAAGTAGCTCCTCAATTCGCTTCACAAGGGCTGAGCGCAACACGCTTGCCAGCAACGTTCTACAGACAGGGACGGCGACTCGTTCAAGAGTCGCAAAAAGGCCGCTCAGGGACTGGGTGTTGTGTTGTCCTAATCATCATCATTTCATCCCCATCGACGCGCAGGTCGCCGATGTGGCGTCAAATCGAAAGACCTGCACCAGGCGAACGGTCTACCCGACGGGAGGCCCTAGCCACACGACATTTCCATTTCCACTGAATACACTGAAGCGTCATAGAAACTGATATATGCACGAATATTCTAATACAGAGACATGTAAACAGGCAGGATACGCCGCTGCGGAAAGTAAAGCCTATATAAGACAACAAGTGTCTGGCGCATTTGTTAGATCGGTTACTGCTGCTACAATGGCAGGTTATCAAGATTAAAGTCGGTTTGAACATGGTGTTATAATCGGCGCACGAGCGATGGAACACAGCATCGCCGAGGTAGCGATGAAGTGTATCTCGTGAAAGATCCTTCAAGAACGGAACAAAGACGACTGATGAGGATCATTCAACGTGACACAAGTGCAACCCTTCAGTAAAAAAAAAAAATGTGTGTGAAATCTTATGGGACTTAACTGCTAAGGTCATCAGTCCCTAAGCTTACAGACTATTTAACCTAAATTATCCTAAGGACAAACACACACACCCATGCCAGAGGGAGGACTCGAACCTCCGCCGGGACCAACCACACAGTCCATGACTGCAGCTCCTTAGGCCGCTCGGCTAATCCCGCGCGGCTGCAACCCTTCAGAAAATAGCTGCAGATTTCAATGCTGTGCTATTAACAAGTGTCAGCGTGCGAAACATTCAACGAAACATAATCGATAAGGGCTTTCTAAGTCGAAGGCCCACTCCTAAATCTCGCATTCGGGAGGACGACGGTTCAATCCCGCGTCCGACCATCCAGATTTAGGTTTTCCGTGATTTCCCTAAATCGCTCCAGGCAAATGCCGGGATGGTTCCTTTGAAAGGGCACGGCCGAGTTCCTTCCCCATCCTTCCCTAATCCGATGAGACCGATGACCTCGCTGTCTGGTCTCCTCCCCCAAACAATCCAATCCAATCCCACTCCTAAATCCTTGATGAATGCACGCCACAAAGCTTTACGCTCGCCTGCGTCCGTCAACACCGACATTGGACTGTTGATGACTGGAAACATGTTGCCTCGTCAGACGGGTCTCGTCTGAAATTGTATCGAGCGGATGGACGTGTACGGGTATGGATGATGATGATGATGTTTGGTTTGTGAGGCGTTCAACTGCGCGGTTATCAGCGCCCGTACAAATTCCCAACCTTTGCTCATTCCAAACTCGCGACTTTCATGAATGATGATGAAGTGATGAGGACTCACAAACACCCAGTCATCTCGAGGCAGATGAAAATCCCTGACCCCACCGGGAATCGAACCCGGGACTCCGTGCTCGGGAAGCGAGAACGTGAGAACGGGTATGGTGGCAGTGTCATGAATCCATGGAATAGCATGTCAGCAGGGGCTGTTCAAGCTGGTGGAGGCTCTGTAATGGTGTGAGGCATGCGCAGTTGGAGTGATATGGGACATGTAAGTTAGCGTCCTGTCTGATCACCTACATCAATTCATATCCATTGTGCGTTACGAAGGACCTGGGAAATCCCAGCACTGGGATGCCTTGCAACGTGCTGTTCATAAGAGACCTCCATCCCCTCGTACTTTTACGAATTTAGGGACAATTCTGCAGGATTCATGGTGTCCATTCCGTCCAGCACTACTTCAGACATTAGTCGACTCCATACCACATAGTGTTCTGGCACTTCTACGTGATTACGGGGGGCCCTACACGATATTCGTCAGGTGTACCATTTTCTTTGTCTCTTCAGCATATATTATGACATCTTTGTCAGAAACAATCATTTTGAAGTGCTCAGCAGGGTGCTTTGCTAACTGTAGGTTTTGTGCAGGTCTCGTCTAAGTACGAGTCAGATGTGGCTAGAAACCAGTAATGGAAGTAGAACAATGTTTCAAAGAGTGACTGACTGCAGCCCGTTACAGCTGTAATTGGAGTAATGCCTTCTGAGCGATCGTCTTATTATGGGCGTACGAATGAATAGCGACAGCTGAAAAAGTTCAACTGTCGTCGTCCTAATGTTATATGTATGGGAAGCCTCGTTGAGAGCTATGCCAGTCTGCAGGTGGATATAGCTTGTGCTCGGTACTGATGCACCTGCTGCAGCCGCTGATCCCGCCCGCCTATCTGCTCCGGGCGCGGCGTGTCTGGCGCCGAACCTCGCGGAGGAGTCCGCCGGCTGGCATTATTTATTGCGGCGCAGCTCGTCTTGCGGTCCGCCGACGCAGCAGCGCCGAGCGACACACGGGTGCTGCTCGCGCGGGCGCACAAAAAGCCAGCGAGTTATTGCGCGTCGGCCCGCTGTCACCGCTATTGTGCTCACAGCGCCGAAACGTGATTCGTTACGGCGATGACAGATTCCGCTCGCCTTTTGTGCAAAACCGTGTCTTCGCCTTTCTTTTCGTTCTGCCAGCAAAAGACCCGCCTCGTACGTGCGCAGGAGCTCAGATGTACTAAAACAATGTTCCCGGCTCTGGGCTCTTAAATCGTATTATTAAAAACGTTTGCTGTGCTGTTATTTTAAGCGGCTATAGTCTGAAGTGCAGACAGGCGCCTACTGCTGCTTACGTGGTAATGACTATATCTGCTGTAGGAGCGAATAACGAAAGTTAAACGTGTGCTTAATCGAGGGTTTCAATTCATAATTATTTTCACTCTTCAGTAGCTAGAAGACCCGCGGTTTTTTTTTATGTAGGGGTCTGTGAAGTGATTGAAAGAGGTATGTGATTTACAAGGCAGCCTATAGACGGAGGTAGAACATCACAAGGAGCGAACCCAGTCATTACGTTACATGTGACAGTAATTTTCACTCATAAAGTACTTGACGAAAAATTAATGCTGCATCAAGTTCAGAAATTTTTCCATAGTTAACTATTTGCTTATTTGTTTGACATATTTCCCTTGCCCAAATACAATTTCAAATGATAAACCATCAAGATACGAATAACAGTGACACACCAAAATAGTTGTAATAATACCTATTTTTTATAATATGTCATAAGAACAGGATTAATATTTGGTTTTGTCAGTATCTAGCTACGAAGAATAATCGTCCCACTGAAATTTGTAGGTTTCTTATTGGAGCAAGCTATGTTAGAATCTGAGACACTAGGAGATGTTCTTCAGTTTGTCTCAATCTGCGGTCATTCCTCTCGTGACCTGACGAAACTACTCTCTTCCTGGCATAACTGCAGGTTCTTAGATTTCTATGGGAGAAGACTTATCAAACTAGAACACATGGCATATTAGCTCACTTTATTACATTAATGAAAACTGATTTACTTCACTTTGACACATTTCTTTGTGGCAAGAGTACTAGATAATGTGCAGCTGTTACGAACTAGCAAAACATCACTTGATGCACTGATTAACAAACTGTTCTTTTGCAGTACAAAAAGCAACGTTTACGAAAATACATTTCATCAGAAAGTTTAAGAGCTATCACTGTTCTACACGATGTTGTTGACTGCTGTAGCTGAGGTCACGATCTGGGATGAGTTCTTGAGTGCTCCACTCTGTATTAACTTCAGCATGAGGGCACCGCTATGCTCAGAGGAAGGCGTGGTCTTCTGGAGTCCCTCCATTGGTTGACACCGATTGCGGCGAGCCTCGCTGATGTCTGTGGTAGCGATTAGCGTTTCCGATTTTGGTGTCGCACTTCAAACTCTGGCCGATACAATTTTATTCATTATCATACTCATTTTACATGTTGAAACTCCCGTCCTCAGTCTGTTCAAGTTGTTCTGTTTTTTCTGATCAGTCTTTTGACTGTTTTGATGTGGCCAACGACGAATTCCTCTACTGCTCCAATTTCTTCATCTCAGATTCAGACTTTCATCCCAACGTCCTCAATTATTTGTCTGATGTGTTCCCATCCCCATCTTCCTCCACAATTTTTACACTCTGTAACTTCGTTTACTACCATGGACGTTATTCCCTGACGTCTTAACACATGTTCTATCAACCTCACACTTCTTCTTGTCAGTTTTCCATATTTTCCCTTATTTGCCGGTTCTTCGGAGACCCTCTTGATTCCATATCAGTCCACATAGCTTTGAACATTCTGTTATAGTTGACATCTCAAACGCTCCAATTATCTCCTACTCCAATTGCCTTCCCTCAAGTATTCCCATTTGAGTTCCTGAAGCATCTCCATAACACTTGCATGTTGTTCGAATCTACGGGTAACAAACCTAGCAGCCCGCCTCTGAATTGCATCGATGTCTTCCTATAATCCGATATGGTGAGGATCCCAAACACTCAAACAGTACTCAAGAATAGGTCGCACCAGCATTCTATATGCGATCTCCTTTACAGATGACCCACAATTTCCTAAATATCTCTCGGTAACCCGAAATAGGCCATTTTTCTTCCCCTCCACAATCCTCTTACGTTCACTGCATTTCATACAGCTTTGCAGCTCTACGCACAGACATTTAAACGACGTGAATGTGTCAAGAAGATCCTAATGCTTTATACGAACATTATGGGTTTGTTCTTTAGTCTCATCCACATAAACATACATTTTCCTACATTTAGTGCTAGCTACCATTCTTCATTGTATTTATTGTATTTGTATGTATTGTAATTGTCTCCAATTTAGTATTGGAGGGCAGCGTGGAGGGTAAAAATCGTAGAGGGAGACCAAGAGATGAATACACTAAGCAGATTCAGAAGGATGTAGGTTGCAGTAGGTACTGGGAGATGAAAAAGCTTGCACAGGATAGAGTAGCATGGAGAGCTGCATCAAACCAGTCTCAGGACTGAAGACCACAACAACAGCAACCATTCTTCATACCAAGTAGAAATTTTGTCTAAGTCATCTTATATCTTTCTACAATCTCAAAAGATGACGTCACAGCATCATCAACTAACAGCCGCAGATTACTGTCCACCCTGTCCGCCAGATCTTTCATGTAGAGAGAAAATAACAGCGGTTTCATCACACTTTCGTGAGATACGCCTAACGATACCATATGACAGAGGACAACCATACTGCATTCTTCGAGCCACTCGCATATTTGGGAATCTATTCCATATGCTTGTACCTTCGTTAATAACCTGCAGTGGGGTATTGTATCACATAATTACCGGAAATATAGAAATATTGAGTCTCCCTGTTGCCCTTCATCCATAGTTTGCAACATGTCATGTGAGAAAAGCGCAAGAAGAGTTCCGCGCCGGCCGGTGTGGCTGAGCGGTTCTAGGCGCTTCAGTCTGGAACCGCGCGGCCGCTACGGTCGCAGGTTCGCATCCTGCCTCGGGCATGGATGTGTGTGATGTCCTTAGGTTAGTTAGGTTTAACTAGTTCTAAGTTCTAGGGGACTGATGACCTCAGATATTAAGTCCCATAGTGCTCAGAGCCATTTTTGAAGAGTTCCTCTGAGCGAGGCTTTCTTGTACCGTAGTGATTCGTGGGCAGAAACATTTCGGTCTCTATGAAATTTACTACATACGGATTCAAAATATGTTCTAGAATTCTACAACAAACAAATATTATGGATATATTGCTCTGTAATTTTGCAGGTCCGTTCTTTTACCCCTCCAATATATAGGAATCACCTGCCCCTTATAGGAGCCTTCAAGGTTCTCTTTCCACCTGCACGCTCTCTGTTGTGTGTTTATCGGTGGGAGTCTCTTTGCACTTTTAATGTTACCATTCAGGCTTTTAGTTGCACCGATGTTTGTTTTAACTTTTTTGCTTGCTTCGTCAGTTCTTCTGAAGATGATTTCTTTTTTGATTTCTTCAGATTTTTCCTGCTGCTATTTCGCCTTGGCTTCCCTTTACTTTCTACTTACTTCATTCCTAAATGATTTATATTTCTGTGTTTCTGTATTTTCGTGGACAATTTTGTAGTTCATTCGGTCGACGATCAATTGAAGCACTTCTTCTGTTATGCCAAGTGTCTTCGGAGTTACCTCCGTTTTAACTATGTCTGACTGCCCAACTTCTGTCAGTACTCTGTTTAGAAATGTGTACTCCTCTTTAACGGAAGATATTTCTTACCATGGTATCCATATCCTTAGAGAACTTCAAAAGCATTTCATCAGTCCACAATACTTCAGTATCCCATTTCTATCCATACTGATCCTTCCATATGATTCTCTTAAACATGGCTGTGCTTTTCATCATTACTAAATAGTGATCTGAGTCTGTATCTGCTCCTGGGTATACCTTACAATCCAGTATCTGGTTTCGGGATCTCTGTCTGACCATGATGCAATCCAGCTGTAATCTTCCACTGTCTCCGGGTCTTTCCCAGGTATCCACCTCTTGCGATTCTTGAACAGACTATTCGCTATTACCATCTGAAATTTATGGCAGAACTCAATAAATAAGTATTTCTCCTTTCTCATCTATACTGTCTACCCGGTATTCTCTCGTAACCCTTTTATCTTATCCCTTCACCTACAACCCCGTGATTACTAAATTTTCACCTCCCTCTTCATACTGAATTACCCTTTCTATATCCTCATTTAGTTTCTCCGTATCTCCATCTTCTGCTTAGGATATCGGCATCTGTACCTCAGCTATTGTTGTTGGTGTGGGTGTTCTGTCAAATCTAATGAGAACAACCTTATCACTCATCTGTTCACAACATCCCACTCTCTGTCCCACATTCCTTCTCGTAACGAATCCTTCTCCCAGTATACCATTTTTTCCTGTTGATATTACCCCATATTCGTCTGACCAGAAATTATTATTTTCCTCCTTTTCAGTTCGCTTGCCAAACCCAGTGTTCGTTTCAGTTGGTTACCCTGGCCTAGAAAATTAATTAAGACACAGACAAAACCTCAAGACCCCTAGCTGAGTTACTGTGCACAAATGGTTTAATTAACGCGAAGAATTTATGACCCTAGCAGTGGATCCTGAAGTGGAGAATTCCGTGACATTAAAATGAGTTTAATTAAAGGAGTGAACAGAAACAAATTTTGAATGAACTTAATTTATTCTTTTAAAGTCACTATCATGAAACGCACCTGATTACTCAACAACTTCAGTTAATATTATAAAGCTGCACTGAATGGATTACACCAAGTGAACCTGGTGGTTCTCAGGGCTGCTTGAAAGTCTCGTCAGAAACCTCAATAACAACTTTTTTCATTGTGAATGTTCAGGAAGAGAGTCACTGAGGTTCTGGAAGTTACCGACAGGGATGTGGAGCTATGCTGACCCAGTGCCATGTCCAGGTGCGCTAGGTTTTTCGGCTGAGGTGGTCCCACAGATTCTCGATTGGGTTTTAATCCGGGGAGTTTGGTGGCCAGGGGAGTACGGTAAACTCATCGTGGTGCTATTCAAGGAACGCACATACACTGGGAGCTGTGTGACACTTCGTATTGTCCTGCTGGTGGATGCCATTGTTCTCAGGATAAAACAAACTGCATATAGGGGAGGACACGGTCTTCGAGGATAGATGACAAGATCACCAGGGAATGCCTCGAAAACATTCCCCAGACCCTACTGCTCCCTCCTCCGGCCTGGATTCTTCCGAAGATTGTTGCAGGACTGTACATGTCAACATCTATCTGTCCGATGGGGCATAGAACTTGATTCATCGAAAAAGATCACCTGCCGCCACTCAGTGGATGTATAGTTGCGGTATGGTGGTGCAAATTCAAGCCTTCATAGCTGATGGACAGCAGTCAGTACAGGTGCATGAACAAGGTGCTGCTTCGCAGGTCCACAAGCAGCAGAGTTCGCTGAAGGGTCGTTGAGAGGACACCGTTGCTAGCCCTTTGTATCATCTAGCAAGTCAGTTGCCCAACACTTGTCTATCTATTGGCCCATACACACCCCTGCAGCCATCGTTCATTCCTGTCATCAAAGACCTGAGAGGCACCGCAGTTGCCTTGGCACAACTGCACTCTCCGCCCCCCCCCCCCCCCTCCACCGCCCACCCGGGCAGGAGGATATGCTTTTGCCTCCTGCCGTCTGTGAGTGCTGAGTGACTATTGCATGTCCCATGTCGAACATAGGCAATGGTCACATTAATATGACTGGACTGTGTAGCATGTCACCTCTTAGTGGGTTATTCCATCTTTTTCTCATGGTAACCACTTTCTTGGCAGCCCCCTCCGTGAGATCTGAATGGGGATTCTGAATGGGGATTAATTTGGAAACTTTTGCCATTGGATAGGTAATAACGAAACATTTTCAGTTACAGTCCACATGTCCTGTGGATACAATATGAGTTCCTTTAATGCCGTAATTTTCTTTGTCTATTCTTCCTGCTTTTCTGGGACAGCCTCTTACCCCAAAGGAAGAGAGTGCCCTGAACCTCTATCCGCTTTTCCCCTCTTTGACTTGGTGACTGGCAGAGTGACGGCAGAGTGACGGAAGTCGTCAGCCTCCACTGCTCACGACCTCAATTCGAAACTTATGCAGTGTTTATGTTCGAACCCATCAGCAGGGACGTTTTGACTCTTATTCAAAGACGCTACCTAGACCACGGAAGGGGAAGATAAGAAAGCAAAAACGGTAAAGTGAACTCTAATTCTGTTTTAGTGGGCAAAATGGAGAAACAAAGAATGCAGAATACACTTGCCTATGAGTCAGATAAGTGCAGGCGTATTTTATTTACGGAAGTGTTACAGCTGTTATGCACCAATCCTATGTCAGGCAGCTGGCCGCAGGTTTTCGTAATTGCGAGACCTCGTTCACTTTGTGTTCCTTGTGGGAGTGTCAACAAGCGCGACCCGAAACGGCAGCGTTTCATCGCGTTAGCATGTCAGGCAGAAAGCAGGACATCAGCGCTCTACACGAACTGGGTAGCTAGAATCAGCACGAGCTTAATAAAGTAATACGACTGAGAAGTATCACGTCACCATGTTACGTGAACTAAGAAACCGCGTCGCTAGCGCAAGAAGGTGTTCCCAATATTGTTACTGACCAGTCTGTTTGTATAACGAATGTGTTAAGCAAATAGGGCGCGATATGAATCGCTGATACATTCGCATTAGGAAATCCTATGCGGTCATCACAATGACGTTGGATCTACACCAGCCAATATTTGACACTATAAATACTCCAGCATCTGAGTTCAGCAGGGAGTTGGTCAGAAGGATCGATGGCGTACAGGACGCTCGTACTCGAGCTGAGTATAAGTCTGTTGTAGATTTATTGCTCGTACTCAACACCGCCAACAGCCGCCAGAGAGACGTCTTCCATTCCGTAAACACCAGTCATGACTTCGGCGCAGCTGACAGCTTCCAACGCAGATGGGAATGCATGGGGGTCTTCCTGTCGACTTGGGACACCAGCGTTCCTGACACTTCAGCCGAGCCACGGGGCCTACCTGCACGGCAGGATAGGGTCGGCGCAATTTTCTACCACAGGACAACCGTCATCGCGGTTCACGGAGCAGAGATGACCCACAGTTACGGGGGGGGGGGGGGGAGGGGGGGGCGGATCGAGGACCTCCTAGGTCGGCTTGTGTAAGCCACATACGTGCGCGCCCCTCTGGCACCGCTCGCCGCGGAATTTGACGTGGAAGACCCCTAGAGGTCTCTGCACCATCGCGCTGTAAGCTGTGGCGGCGCAAACCTCCTGGCCCGCTTTTATTGTGAGGGCGCCACAGTGGAACACGTGGTTCCAGCGGCCAATAGCGGCGCCCCCGATAGCGTACATAAGTGCCTGCCTCTCGCTCAGCCATCCTCCCTCCAGCTTAACTCCCGTCGCTGCGCCATTTTTGTGTCCCTTGACCTCGAAAAGGCCGACAACCGTGTCTGGCATCCCGGTCTCCTTTTTAAACTCCAAACCTAAGCCCTTCCTATCAACTACATCCGTCTGATGGCCTCCTTCTTCTCCCACCGCCCCTCATATGTTACGATCCATAATGCCAATTCCCACACCTTTTACCCCTCTGCAGGTGTGCCCCAGGGCTCTGTCCTCTCCCCTCTCCTCTACCTCCTGTACATGGCAGATATGCCCCAACCCCCTCCTCCAGTACACCTCTTGCAATATTCCAATGACACCGCATTCCTCGCCCCCGCTCGTACCCTCCAACGGTCCCAACGCCTTCCCCAGAATCACCTTGACCTTTTTGCTGCATGGTGTAACCAGTGGCTCCTGAAAATCAATCCTGCCAAGACCCAGGCAATCATTGTAGGTCGTACCACTCACTCCTTCCGGCTCCTGGATTTCTCCCTTACTGTCTGCGGCCATCCTGCCCACCTCACCCCCACCCTCACCTACCTTGGCCACACCACTGACCGTCACCTCACCTGGATCCCTCATCTCCACTCCATCCAATCCAAAGCCCACAACCGCCTCTGACTCCTGAAACTACTCTCAGGCTGGACATGGGGGTTGCACCCCTCTACCAGCCTCCACACCTACAAATCCATCCCATCCTCTGTTATGCCAGTCCCACCTGGATATCTGCCCCCCCCCCCCCAAAATTCTATAAGTCCCACCAGATCCTTGAGCGTCATGCACTCTGCCTCGCCTTCCGTATACGCCTCCTGTCCCCCATGCGTATCCTCTATGATCTCATTCCTTTTTCCCATCTGCTCCTATTCCTTGAACATATCCGCATCCTCTACACCTCCCGCCTTGACCCCCCACCCCCTGGTGGCTCCTCTCCTCTCCCATCCCCACCCCCTGCCACATCTTCACTGTTGTGTCCCCCCTACCCTCCATCTCTACACCCTACATCTCCTTTCCCAAGGTGGCTTCCATCAACTCCCCCTCCCGCATGATGCCCTCTCTCCCTCCATTTATCCCTCCTATCAACTCTGATCCTCACTCCCCCTGCTTTCCTCTGTCCTTTTCCTGGGCTCCCTCTCCCCCCCCTTCCATCCTCTTTCTTCCCCATCTCCCCTCTCTTTGCCCCCTTCTCTCCCCTGAGTCCTTTTACCTTTCCCTCCTCTGCCTACTCTCATTCCCTCTCGCGTCTGCCCTTCTCCCCCTTTATTAGTCCTCTCCCTCCTTGGTCCCTCCCCTTTTTCGTTTTTTTCCTTCCTCCCTCCTTGTTCTTCCCCCTCCTCCAGGTCCCGTCCCCACGATCTGCCTTTGGCTTGGGAGTGTCATCTCTGTGCCGACACTTTCGTGCAGTGTTCTACAGTGAGTGTTCTACAGTGCGTGTTTTGCAGTGAGTGTTCCGTGTTGTGATTTTTGGGAAGTGTTGCGAACGGCCATCATACTGTCGCTGGGTGTGCCTTTTATCTCTTGCGAACAGAAACCAGACTATCGCCGTGTTTTTTAATTGTGTGTGTACTATGTTACTTGTCTGATTCCTGTGTCTTTTTTAACGTTGCCTACCCCTTTTGCTTTCTGTTTTAACTTTCCGCATTTTTCCGCCATTTTACACTTGACGTCACCATTTGACCGCCTGTTTTTCTTGTTTCTTTTCTTCTTCCGTTCTTTAAAATAAAAGTCTGTAGTCTGTAGAGCAGCGTACTAAGCTGCTGCCAGCCCACCCCCTTTGGGGGGAATTCAAAATCAATAAAGGAAAAAAAAAGCTCAACCATTCACCCTCACCACCCCGCTCTGCCTCCAGAGGCCGTCCTTCCCCTTCGAGAGTCCCGCCGCCTCTACCACTCTTTTCTCCGCACTCGTGACCGGGATACACTTACCTGTCACCGGCAATTACAACGACACATCCGCGACCTGCTTACTGTGACGAAACGCCGTGCCTGGCGACAGACATGTACACAACTCAACACCACGCTCCCCATAAACTCCTCCAAGTATTGGTCTGGTTTCCACCGCCTTACTGGGAACCGCCCCACCCCCCCAGTACCCTCTCCTCCTTGATGACTGTCCCTTTCCTGACAACCTCAGTAAGGGCAACCACAGTGCCTCTCACCTCTCCAATGTTTTCTCAATCCCAGATGATCCCCACTTTGATTATTTCCTCTTCCCTGACGTCATGGACCTCTGTTCCTCCGCTTGATCCTATCTTCCAGTACTTGGGCCACACACCACCATCTGAACTTAGCATTACCATCACTTCACAGGACATCAGCCTCACACTCCGCGCTAAACACAACACTGCTCCCAACCACGACTGCATTACCTACCGCCACCTCAAACACTGCCCTCCCTCCTTCCTTTCAGTCCTTGCCACCCTCTACAATGTTGTCCTTGCCACTGGCTTCTACCCTGACCTGTGGAAAAGTTCCCATATCCTGATGTTCTCCAAACCCAACAAGCCCCCATCTGATGCCTCTTCCTATCGTCCTATCTGTTTCACATCAGTGTTCAGCAAGCTCTTGGAATCCATTCTTTCCTGGCGCATCCATCACCACCTCCACCAAAACCACCTCCTCCCTGTCACCCGATGTGGCTTTCGACCTTCCTTCTCTGCCGACGACCAACTCCTCTGCCTCACTCATCTCCTCTCCCTCCAGCTTAACTCCTGTCTCTCCGCCATTTTTGTCTCCCTCGACCTCGAAAAGGCCTACGACCGTGTCTGGCATCCCTGTCTCCTGTTTAAACTGCAAACCTACACCATTCCTGTCAACTACATCCGTCTGATGGCCTCCTACCTCTCTCGCCGCCGCTCCTATGTTACCATCCATAATGCCAATTCCCACACCTTCTACCCCTCTGCAGGTGTGCCCCAGGGCTCTGTCCTCTCCCCTCTCCTCTACCTCCTGTACATGGCAGATATGCCCCAACCCCCCTCCTTCAGTACACTTCTTGCAATATGCCAATGACACCGCATTCCTCGCCCTCGCCCTCGCTCCTACTCTCCAACGGTCCCAATGCCTTCTCCAGACTCACCTTGACCTTTTTGCCGATGGTGTAAACAGTGGCTCCTGAAAATCAATCCTTCCAAGACCCAGGCAATCATCGTAGGTTGTACCACTCGCTCCTTCCAGCTCCTGGATATCTCCCTTACCATCTGCGACCGTCCTGTCCACCTCACCCCCACCCTCACCTACCTTGGCCTCATAATTGACTGTCACCTCACCTAGATCCCTCATCTCCGCTCCATCCATTCCAAAGCCCACAACTGCCTTCGACTCCTCAAACTCCTCTCTGGGCGGACATAGGGGTTGCACTCCTCTACCATCCTCCACACCTACAAATCCTCAATCCATCCCATCCTCTGTTATGCCAGTCCCACCTGGATATCTGCCCCCCCCTCCCCAAATTCTATGAGTCAATCCCGATCCTTGAGCGTCATGCACTCCGCCTTGCCTTCCATATACACCTCCCGTCCCCCACGTGGATCCTCTATGACCTCATTCCTTTCCCCCATCTGCTCCTATTCCTCGAACATATCCGCATACTCTACATCTCCCGCCGCCTTGATCCCCCTCACCCCCTGGTGGCTCCTCTCCTTTCCCATCCCTGCCCTTGCCACGTCTTCACTGTTGTGTCCCCCCTACCCTCCATCTCTACACCCTTCATCTCCTTTCCCAAGGTGGCTTCCATCAACTCCCCCTCCCGGATGATGCCCTCTCTCTCTCCATTTATCCCTCCTATCAACTCTGACCCTCACTCCCCCTGCTTTCCTCTGTCCTTTTCCTGGGCTCCCTCTCCCCCTCTTCCATCCTCTTTCTTCCCCACCTACCCTCTCTCTGCCCCCCTTCTCTCCCCTGAGTCCTTTTGCATTTCCCTCTTCTGCCTTCTCCCATTCCCTCTCGCATCTGCCCTGTCCCTCTCCCCCTTATGAGTCCTCTCCGTCCTTTGGTTCCCTCCCCCCTTTTCGTTTTTTCCTCTCCTCCCTCCTTGTTTTCCCCCACATCTGTCTAGGTCTCCCCCCCCCCCCCCCAAATCTACCCTTGGCTAGGGAGTGTCATCTTCGTGCCGACATTTTCGTGCAGTGTTTTACAGTGAGTGTTCAGTGTTGTGTCTTTTGGGAAGTGTTGCGAATGGACATCATACTGTGGGTGGGTGTGATTTGTTATCTCTTGCAAACAGAAACCAGACTGTCGCCATGTTTTTTAATTGTGTGTCTACTATGTTACCTGTCTGATTCCTGTGTGTTTTATTATCATTGCCAACTCCTTTGCTTTATGTTTTAACCTTCCAAAATTTTCCGCCGTTTTAAAATTTAAGTCACCATTTTATCGCCTGCTTTTATTGTTTCTTTTCTTCTTACGTTTTAAAAAGTCTGTAGGCTGTAGAGCAGCCTTCGGGGGGAATCGAAATTCAATAAAGGAAAAAAAAGAAAGAAAAGCTCAGCCAGCCAGTCTAATCTCGCGTACGTCTGTTGACACATCGCCTCGCATTAGACAGCTTACTTACAAGAGTGGACGTGTTTGTTAGGTTTCTTTGTCACTCCGTTGTTCGATCTTGTTGTTGTTCGTTCTGTCCTTCGTTGGTCGTGTCCGTCCCCTCCCATTGTGTTGTTGTTCGCGGGCCTCTCCGCGGGTCCCGCCGCGCTTTCCGTTATTTCAATCCCGCGACCGTCGCGGTCGCAATTACAATAGCCACCTTCTTCGAGTGCGGTGGGTGGAGACGCAGCATCCACGTTCTTAGTAGCTGCCGGGCGCTCGCGGCGCACCCTGACAAGTAGCGGCAGAGGACCACCGCAGCATCGCTAAAGGAGAGATGTATTTGCGGAATTAAATGTTTAAAAGTCATCTTCTGTTACTGCACCCACCGGCGTACACAGGTTACAACCACCTCGTCTTCCTTGAGGAACTGGCAAGTGGCGAACTGGGAGAGTGCCTCCTGACACACGATCCATCTGCCATGCTCCCACTAGTCCCCACCTGCAGAGCTAACAGATGGTTCGACAAATATACGCTAGGAAGCAAATTTATAATTTTTTCTTAAGCCCCAAGCCGGCGCACCGTTTTTTATAACACGAGTGGGCGAGTGGCATATTTTGAACACATCTAAAGAATAGCTGTTTCACATTACCGACGTAACCAAGTATGAGCAAAATCACAATTCAGTCTTAGTTCGATTACACTGCTATAAAATAAACTTACATTATGCGAGCTATATTACTGTTTTATTAAATAATAGTAAAATAAACATCTGTATGTCACTGTGCTGCCGCATACAAATATTACCCCACAGTAATGAGCTACTCGAAGCATTAAACAGCGCATTTGTGGCAGATCCCAGCCAATCGCTTATCCGACTGTTAATTATCTCGTAGACAACTGCTTCATAGTCGGACTGCGTTGCTAGCTCAGAATCTGGATCCTTTTCTTGCACAAAACGTACATTTTTTCCTACCTAGCTCGCTGTTTATTACATATTACTGCTGCTCACTTGGGAGTATCACAGCAGAAGTCAGCACTGGGGTAGCTAAAGCAATGCTGAAGGAGTAGAGGGGGCTCGCAGTTGTAAAACAACAGTGGAACGGTACTGGTACGAGATAATTTTATTTATGATTGGCGCACTTTATACATACACGAAAAGCTTCATCACTGTTTGCATTTTATATTCAATTCTCAGAAGCTCGTCGACCATTTTCGTCTCTGCGAGATATTCGTGTCTTTCTCTATTGTCCACTCCGCTGGTGACTGTCCCTTTTCTGTAATGTTCATTGCCGTTGATTTCTGGCATATTGGTCGGTATGGTCCTCCATCCACAATTATCCTTCCTGAATATCCCAATCGGTTGCTGTCTTTCTCCTTGTCCTCCCCGTTGTTTCACATACTAATTATTTTACGTACAGGGATTTTTCGATGAGAGGACATGGAACAAAAAAGGTCAAATGAAGTTATGTCCGCAAATGCGTGGTTTCCATGCTAGAGAAAATTTATTCAATATCACTTTGTTACGGAAACTGTGCTTTTATACATGCTGTACCATGCAGCCACAGTTACAATACGCATGGTTTCCTCCTGCAGGGTGGTACTTTTTCTGATACGTCATGCCCTAGCGCCCTCTCCTGCCGTAGTAACTGGTAATGTTTCATCCGATTCACTTCTCTTGCAGACTCTTCTTGTAGTGGATGCGATAGAGCGTTGTACACGATGGTTCCGTAATCGAATCGAGAGCTTGCCGATATGGTGTTTACTTATGGAAAGGCAAATGGCAATGAGTACTAGACAGCAAGGTTGTATCAAGACACCCATATCCGCCGACAACCACCACAGCACTGTTTGCAACAGTGTTTCGCCGTTTCTCTGAGACATGGTCGCTACAAGAATCAGGAAATCATGAAGAACGTACCCGAAATGTTCGGACACCACACTTGGAGGAAAATGTGATTAACACTGTGGAAGGCGACCGCCTTGTCAGTACCAGGCAGTTGGCCCGCCAGTACGGGGTAAGCCAGACGACCATGTGGAAAATTCTCCATTACAATTGTTACTCGTATTATCACATAAAGCGTGGGCAGGGCTTACCAGCGACAGAATTTCCACATAGGGAGCAGTTTTGTCACTGGTTTTTTCACCAGGCAACCACGATTCCGGGATTTGTGTCATCCATCCTACTCAAAGATGAGGCCACATTTACCCAGAGCGGCCTCTTCAAGTTTCATAACAGTTATTTGTGGATAGCATGCAGAACCCCCATGACAGCGTAGCATCAACATCGGTGCAGCCGCCGGAATGTGTGGCTCGGTATGACTGACGACCGGAATTTGGGACCAGTCTTCTTTCCACGTCTCCTAACAGTCCGGAACTATCGGCGTTTCTTGCGGGTGCCTTTGCCTGCCCTGCTGGAAGAAGTGCCATTGATGATTCGAAGGGTTATGTGGCTGCTACGTGTTGGTTCTCCAACCCACTTCACCGTTAACGTCCGGATGCATCTCAGTCGTGTCTTCCTTGGTGAATGGATAGGACGAGGGGGTTCATTTGCATGGCCTGCTTGTTCATCGGTTCTCAACCCATGCGATTTCTGGTTATGGTGCCATCTAAAAACTATCATGTATGCAGAGCCCCTTCCAGGTATGGAGACACTGGAGCAGCGTATTCGTGCTGCTTGACTCTGTTCGGATGCAGACTGGCCTATGTGAACGTGTGAGACAGATCATGCTACTGCGCGGACACGCAAGCGTAAAATCACATGAAAATCATTTTCAACACATGCTGTAATTGCGGCTGCACGGTACAGCGCGTGTTACACCGCATTCTCTGTAACAATGTATAACAATAAACAGTCTCTTGCATGAGAACCATGCAGTTCCGGACGCATTAGACCTTTCTTTGTTCTGTATCCTATCATCGAACAATCCCTAGGGTTTATACACGGTGGAAAAAATCACCGTGTGTATTCATCCTGAGATTCCGCAAAAATTGTCCTTTTCAGTTTGAGTTAAGCTGGTATTGGCAACATGTCCCGCTACAGCTCTTGCCTATGTCTTCGCATTCATTACTCACTACTTTAAGGCCCAGTATTTTTTCGATATCTTTCTCCCTGATGACGAACTTTGTGAACAGTGAGTAGAGCACGAAGCTCTTTATGACGGCTTCTCCTCCCCATGTATCAATGCCCAGTACCTGGAATGGATGCTCCACTAACTTCACGAAGATCACTAATTGTTTTCCCTTTCACTACATATGCAAATCTTACATTAATGTTCTTCCGTTCCGCAAAAACACCTTAAAGTGGAAATTACATCTTTTGTGAGTGGGAAAAGTAAACTGAAGCGCCAAAGAAACTAATATAGGCAAGTGTATAAAAATACAGAGATACGTAAACAGGACGAATACGGCGCTGCTGTCGGCAGCGCCTACATAAGAAAACAAGTGTCTGGCGCAGTTGTCAGATCGGCTACTGCTGCTGCAATGGGAGGTTATCAGGATTTAAGTGACTTTGAACATGTTGTTATAGTCGGCGCTGGAGCGAAGGGACACAGCATCTCCAAGGAAGCGATGAAGTGCAGATTGGGGCTGGTCCCGGCGGAGGTTCGAGTCCTCCTTCGGGCATGTGTGTGTGTTTGTCCTTAGAATAATTTAGGTTAAGTAGTGTGTAATCTTAGGGACTGATGACCTTAGTAGTTAAGTCCCATAAGTTTCACACACATTTGAACATTTTTGAAGTGGGGATTATCCCGAATGACCATTTCACGAGTATCCGGTAAAACATCAAAGATCCAACACCACTGCTGCCGGAGAGAGAGCCTGCAAGAATGGTGCCAACGACAACTGAAGAGAATCGTTCAACGTGACTGAAGTGCAACCCTTCCGCAAATTTTGCAGATCCAGTGCTGGGCCATTAACAGGTGTCAGCGTGCGAATCATTCAACGAAACATCATCGATATTGGCTATCGGTGACGAAGGACTATTCGTTGTACCCTTGATAACTGGACGACACAAAGCTTTACGCCTCGCCTGGGCCCGTCAACAATGGCATTGGACTGTTGATGGCTGGAAACATGTTGACTGGTCGGACGAATCTCGTTTCAAATTGTATCGGGCAGTTAGACGTGTATGGCCACCAAACTCCCCAGGCGTGAAAATTATTGAGCGTATCTGGGATGCCTTGCAACGTTGTGTTCAGATCTCCACCGCTTCATACTCTACAAGTTTATGGACACCCCCGCAGGAGAATTATTGAGCGTATCTGGGATGCCTTGCAACGTTGTGTTCAGATCTCCACCGCTTCATACTCTACAAGTTTATGGACACCCCCGCAGGATTCATTGCGTCAGTTCCCTCTAACACTACTTCAGACATTAGTCGAGTCCATGCCATGTCATGTTTCGGTACTTCTGTGTGCTCCCGGGGCCCGATATTATGCAGGCGTAACTGTTTCTTTGGCTCTTTAGTGTATGTTCCCTATGTATTTAGCAGCGTATCTATTCCGGACACTTACTATTGATGTACTGGGAGCAGAAGCCGTCACTGAGAGTAACATTCCTGGTGCTCCACTCACTAGCCTCCGGGTCACAGTAGCGTTTCAGAGCCACCGGCAAGGTTTGTCACTCGGGCGGTGCCGTATCGCACAGATAGCGCCCTGCGCCACTCCGTCACTGCCGTGCGGAGCAGACTACCGGTCTTTAAGCGCATCCTCCTCCACCTCCACCTCCTCTCCCTCCTCCAACCCTTCCTTCCGATTTCGTAGAAACTGCTCCCCCGCTTTCCATTCCGCCGGTGGAGCGAGCGACGCCGTTTTTCGGACCTGAATGTTAAACGTATTGCCCGGTACCAGATGCCCAGACTCCATTTTCCGAAAGAATACGTTTACGGGAGGAGGGCTCTTGCTCCAGTGAACGAGCCCTACCACTGCGAACGGGGAGGGATGGAGGGTAGCAAGCAGCTGCGACGCCCTGCGGGTTATCGCCGCCGGCGGCGCCTGCAGGTCTGCAGCTGCTCAGCTGTTCAGCTGTTGCACCGGCCATTGTCAGCAGAATCCTCGGGCGCTGTCTCCACTCCATTGTCATTGTGTCACCGCTCACTAGAAGAGCAGCCTTCTCAAGTGAATTCTGCTTCTGCAGTAGGTGCCAATTTCGTTCTCCTGCTTTACGGGTAGACGTAGGGCAAAGTGCATTCCTGTACTTAAAAATATATCTCTCCAAACATATTGCAGCTGCAATGGTAAAGCATGAGACTATTATGTACGACCAAATGCTTGATATTCCGTGCAATTTCTGTTTGAAAATGCGCATCTACATAGATTTCACAAGGGTCTGAATTTTTAATTACCACTGTTTCTATAATGTACCTTTCCTCGTAAACTAATCAAGCAATAAAACTGGAATTTCACAGTTTACACGTTTGCCTAAGAGACTAATAAAACGCGTGGAATAAATTTTTGTTTAAGGTCATAGTTGCTTTGAAATTAATTCTTCAGTTTCGTGTTACCCGGGAATTATTATTCAGTATGTAATTCTCAAGAACTGTGCCAAGTTCCAGGATGTTAGCTTTCAATACTTGCTGAGGAAAGGTACATTATAGCTCAAAAAAATTTAGTTAATGGCAATTCGCATTTAAAGTTTTTATTTCAATTTTTCACAATATTTCTATATGTCTAGTGACTACTATTGTCCGTATCCATAATCTTTATTCTCTTCCTCGTCAGCCTGGATCAATCTGATCCCCTGCCTCCTTTGCCTAGCCAACTTTTGATTTTCTGCTTCTGCTGTCTGATCTTTGTCTAGTTGTACTTCATCGATGCTGCTGAGAATCTTCAGTGTGAATGCAGCTGGATGGAAGCCTAGACTCTGCAGGCACTTAATCTTAACTGCATTTCCACCGCTGAACACTAGACAGGCATCACAAAAATTGACGACACTGTCATCGTACAGACTAAGGTCCTTTGAACCACAATTACCACATACATATGAAACATTAATCACATGAGCAAGTATTTCTAAGTCAGTTAACCTAATTCCAATGGAAATCTAGTCATTGTCTCTATACGCAGTATCATCAAATATTTCACTAATTTTCTTCTTAGATAAACTCAGTGACTTCGCCGAAAACCGATCGTCACACGTAGGAGCAACATCTATAACACTGTTATCTGAATTTCCTGTAGCTTTTACACGTGAAATTTGACATTTCCTCATCTTTCTGAATATCCATATACTCTTACGACCCATTTTCAGGTAAAGAGTTTGATATATGCAAAATTAAAAACTGAAATAAGTTTTATAGCACGTTCTATTCTCCGAAACCACGTTGTTAACAAAGGAACAAGCAAAGTTAATCTTTCTCACGGTCCTCTCGATACATCCAGAGCTCGTTTCGATTGAGTGAACGAAAAATTAACGCACAAAAAATTTCTAGAACGTGTGGATCACAGCATAGAAAGAAGGGGTGCGGCAGGCGCAGAAGCCCAAACAAACTTTTCTAAAACATATTTACAGCCGGCATTCGATAATTAAATTTTGTGAAGTTATTCTTAAAGAATCAATATAGTAAATTGCGCAATAAAAATAGTTTTTTTTCTCAATTCTGCCATACATCTTCCCTTAACTTCGAAGTCTGCTCATTTGCCAACTCCTTCAGCTGTAATTATCAGATTCAAAATAATTGATCATACCCATTTATTAGACATCTCTTGTACTGCTCTGTCATGGTCCCTGAATAGCAGCTTTTGTGGTATACCTTTGTGCCGAGGATGAAAAGAACGTCTGACAGAAAACAAAATGCAAGAATAAATAATGGTGGAGTAGTGAAAGAGAGGAAGAATTACACAAAAAGCTAAAAATATGGAAAAAGGAATTAAGAGAACAGACGGCTTGTGTACACAGTATCAGTAAGGCTTAGGAAATAGCAAGGTCGTTTGAAAGATATCTGTTTACAGAAAGATAAAAAAGACCCACAAATGGTAAATATTTATCAAATCTTCAGAGACAAAGTCAGTAGGTATGACTGACCAATCTTTAGTTTAAAGTATGAATTTGGTGAAACAGTATATCGTAATAATGAAAACCGTAAAATATTAGCAGATCTGTTGGATTGTGACTTAGTCTATCTAAAAGTCCCAGCTTGTGGGAAGAAAGCCAGAACACCTTGAGAAAACTCGAACACTTTCTGAGGCATGAGAGAATCGTCAGTTTGGCACTGGACGGAAGTGTGGCGGCAAAATTGTATGTGGAGGTCAAGAGATAAATCGGGTAAGGAGATTGTAACAAATGTAGGTTGTAGCAGTTGTTCAGAGATGAAAAGACTTCCACGGGATAGAGCAGATTGAACTGAAGGTAACAATAACAACTACAATAACAAGAATAGCAGAGCTGTAATAAACGTAAAATTTGAAATTATAAAAAATATGTAATGATACCACTTGCCAGCTGATCATACAAATATAGTAAATCCACTCAGAAATAGTTTTGGAAAGAATTAAAGTAACATTAGATAAAGGTGTACTAATATCGAAGTATCTCTCTGAGAAAGAAGCTCCAGCATGAAACAAAGTTTTAAGATGAAATCAGTAATTCACCAAACGATATTTGAAAAACCAGTTGGTAAGAGTATCATTTACTGACTGTGAGAAAGCGTGTTATGCAGTAGATGGAATCAACAGAACGTGTAAGGCTAGATCATCAAACGTTAATTGGCAACCATCTCAGCCACCTCACACTGCTGCAGGGAAAGGACATAAATTAACACGTTTATTGTTTAGTTACATTTTGGAAGACATTGTACGTGATAGTAAGAGATTGCAAATAATGTAACTGAACTAGTAGTTGCTAGAGGAAAAGCTAATCTAATACAATACACTATTCCTGTTCACGAAGGTATGTTCCACATTTGCAACTATATGAAACTGACTTTCTTTGTGTGAAATTAATAAAACCGACAAACTGCAGGGACGGATTCCTGACTGAAAATTGGGGAAAAAGATCCTATGAACATCTGTCCGAAAACACAACGTTACCACGGTAGATGGTCCTGACGAATGGCAAATCCTCTGACCACGTACCTTGTGCTCGTTATACGTTACAGGATGTATAACTGCACTGTAAGCAGCCGAACAGTCCACTATTTGTGTCGGGAACAAGACGAGATGGTGTTTGTGTACGGCCAAGCAGATGAAAACGGTCGAGAGGCAGCACAGCCGTACCAGAACAAGTACCCTCACAGACACCAACCACATCACACAACGTTTCAAGTCCTTTTTGGGCGTTTGTATGAAAAGGATGCTTCAGACAGACGAACGTGCATGGAGGCGGCGGACTGTGCGTACACCAGATTTGGAGGACCGGGTTCTACAGGATACTGAGACGAATCCTAGTACAAACTCCAGGCAAGCATCAAGCCAATATGGCATTCGCCAGTGCCCCATTATGTGTATCGTTCGTGACAACCGCTACTATCACTGTCACCAGCAATACCATGGAGGCCACTCTGAACGTCTGTTGTGACGTGAATGCGATGCAGCTCTGTACTGTTTTCCGGGTTGATTTGCTGTCGCTGCGCACACCGACGTCAGGAATTCGTTTGTCGGTTTCATTAATATTTACCCTGTATACGTAATACATGCATTATTTAGTAGTTACAAGTATTTAACGTTTGGTCTTCTTATTCTCTTCTTCTTGCAGTACAATTTTCGTGAATTTAAGTTAAAAAAATGGTTCAAATGGCCCTGAGCAGTATGGGACTTAACATCTGAGGTCACCAGCCCCCTAGACTTACAAGGGAACCTCCCCATCGCACCCCCCTCAGATTTAGTTATAAGCTGGCACAGTGGATAGGCCTTGAAAAAATTACACAGATCGATCGAGAAAACAAGAAGAAGTTGAGTGTAACTATGAAATAATAAGCAAAATACACAAACTGAGTAGTCCATGCGCAAGATATGCAACATCAAGGATAGTGTGAGCTCAAGAGCGCCGTGGTCCCGTGGTTAGCGTGAGCAGCTGCGCAATGAGAGGTCATTGGTTCAAGTCTTTCCTCGAGTCAAAAGTTTACTTTCTTTATATTCGCAAAGTTATGATCTGTCCGTTCGTTCATTGACGTCTTTGTTCACTGTAATAAGTTTAGTGTCTGTGTTTTGCTACCGCTCCGCAAAACCGTGCGGTTAGTAGACGAAAGAACGTGCCTCTCCACTGTGAACCGAAAACTTTTGATCCCAAGGTTACAGGTCAACCGACTCCTCCACAGGAAAATATTCTAATCGACACTGGTGACGGCATGTGCGTCACATGACAGGAATATGTTGTCGACCCACCTAACTTGTTCACTTGGCGAATGGGTAAAAAGATTCTTCTACCTTGCCCGATTTAGGTTTTCTTGTGGATGTGATAATCAATCCCAAAAAAGTGTCGAAAACATAAGAGTTTGTCACATAAACTTAAAATAAAAAAATTAAACTTTTAACTCGAGGGAACATTTGAACCAAGGACCTCTCGCTCCGCAGTTGCTCACGTTAACCATTTTTTTTAAATGTAAATGCCATTGAGAAGGAAACGTAACTGCATCTATAACTTTCTTTCTCCGTGCGTGGTAAAACGGAAAGAAGCAAACTCATTATTGCTGATAAGTAAAATTCTCTTCTTTAGAAAGGTAATGAATTAAAGTAGGCTTCTGCTGCTTGATTTTACACATAAATAACATAAATATGTCTTGCTGTGACAAGAAGGAATGAAAGAAAGAAACTAAATAAAGGGTAGATACCAGTTTCATCACTGTTCGTATGCTTCCCTCAAAACAAAGTAATTTATACATATAGGCTTAACTGGTTTAAATTGATGATCTTCTCTGAGTACTTGCTGTTGGATATCCTCCTCTTGCTACGTGAAGTGCAACCTTGTACCACAAAGCATTCGTCTAATAAACGAAATGCTTCGGTGGATAATGTAAATTACTCACTTCTATTGGTTACAGAATTGTTTTAGTTAAAAAATGTACTTACTTTTCTTTGTATTTTTTAGTACACATAAACTTTTGGTGCTCAGTTGTAAGGTATACCCAGAAGTCCTCTGTATTGCTTGATTCTTTTGTTAGGATGTAATGCATCGTTTGGCCTTTCAACCAGTTGATTGCGTTTCGTTTTGTTTTAGGGTAAGGTATACTGTCAGGGTTTAAAAATTCAGTAGGCGTAACGGCGTTGGGTGTAGTTCTGCTGACGCTCGCTATCTTTTGTCTTATGTAGAGCCGTATGTCATTTACCTTGTCACACAACAATCTATGCTCTTTGGTATGTGGTATATTACATAATGTACACAGCGGTGACTCGGCCAATCGAATAGAGTGTAGTTTAGAGTTCGTCGTAATTTTCCTGTTTACAGCATAGTACCAAGTCGATCTCACATACGTTGGCAGGTTCCGGCAGTGAATATTTTGCCATATTGTTTCCCAGTTATAACAAGGATACTTCTGTTCTACGTCGTTTCTGGGTTTATCTTAACCACGGGACCATGGCGTTCCTGAGCTCACAGTGTCCTTGATGTTGCTTATCTTCCTCATCAACTACTCACTTTGTATATTTTGCTTATTTTTTCATAGTTCCACACAAATTCTTCCTGTTTTCTCGATTGATCTGTGTTCAGTTTTTCAAGGCCTATCCACTGTGCCAACTTATAACTAAATCTGAGGGGGGTGCGATGCGGAGGTTCCCTTGTTAGAACTACTTAAACTTAACTAACCTAATGACATCACACACACATCCATGCCCGAGGCAGGATTCGAACCTGCGACCGTAGCGGTCGCGCGGTTCCAAACTGAAGCAAGCGCCTAGAACAGCTCGGCAACAACGGCCGACGAATTTAAGTTTTCGTTCGGTGTTACCTAAAGTTTACAGTGTCGTTAACCCATGTGTTTCCTTCTGCAGGTGTAATTACTTGGTCTCCATACTCAATATATCAGGTTTTTGGGCGTTTTTCCTGCCATATTTAATTCAACACTTCACTTGCACTTCCCACTATGTATTGAATGTGCGTGTGTTCGTAGTGTGTAGTGTACTGACTTGTCAGTTTGTATTTATCTTTCGTCTTTTCTTTGTGGTGTGAATGTGGTTCTTTATTTACTGTGTGTGTATGTGTGTGTTTTATTCGTTGTGTCAGTGGATTTTCTCTCTCTCTGTCTCTCTCTCTCGCTCTCTCTCTTTCTCTCTCTCTCTCTCTCTCTCTCTCTCTCTCTCTGTGTGTGTGTGTGTGTGTGTGTGTGTGTGTGTGTGTGTGTATGAGGGGGAGAGGGGGAGAGAGAGAGAGAGAGAGAGAGAGAGAGAGAGAGAGAGAGAGAGAGAGAGAGAGAGAAAGGGAGGAGTGATTAATTAATTATTTAGTCTGGTTCTGTTTTACATTCCTGCTTGTGTTTTTTTGTCGGTGTTTTAACACGATGAATGAAATCATTCGCAAAAAAGACTTTGTTGAAAACCGAAATCGAATCGCTTTACACCAAGAAATTCATGCTTAATAGAGTTTTGTATTGTGTGCATCTCGAGTTATCTGCATTTATTTAGAACCCAATGGCAATGAGTAACATAATACAAAAAAACTGTATGCGTCACAGCAAGAACACTGCAATGTATACGAAAAACTAAAACAATTACTAATAAAGGTCAAGAGAAAGAAAATCACAGGAAGTTCACCACACTCTCCTGCACAAATTCCACCCAAAACTAATAAACCTCAGAGATACAGAATTTACAATGAAAGAAACACAGCTATTGTAAAAATGGCTGAAACATGACATCAGTAGAGAGCTATACTACCACTACATAGAAAATCTTAGTGTAGAAACGGAGAGCATCCTGATACATGAAGAGAAACAAGAAAAAGCACCATAAATGTTGGGCTAACATGAGAACTAGTGAAGAAAGAAATAAACAACAAAATCGCCACGTCAGAAAAGATCAAAACAGAAAACTTAAAACACAAAGCAACACCACTAAGAATTTTAAAAAGAAGCTGCTCCTGGTAACAAAATAGTCACAAGAGCTGACATAGGAACAACATAATACTGATCAGTGAAGAACACTGTGCAATAAATAAATAAATAAATAAAACCAAAGATTTCATTTCCACTAAGAATAACACAAACTGAAATGTGCACGTTTGCAGACACACATAAAAAGAACTTCAAAGCCACCAAACATACATTCACAGATAAACTTAAACAAATCTTCACACAGAAGAATCGAAAAGCGCCAACACTCAGAAGCCAATCCAAAGTTCACAATCCAGTTATTTCAGCGAGACTGGTTATTCATTTTGTAAATGTACCATCATGCTATGTGGCAAACACATTGCAAAGGCATAAAGCAACACCATGAAATGAAGAACAGCAGAGCACTGAAAAACTCAAATGATCTCATAACACGAATAAAAGACTTAAACATTCCACAGTTAGCATTACTCATTTCCCTCGACACAGAGAACACTTACGCATTGATCCCCACCGCAGAGACAATGAAACTAACAACAGAAAATGTACTTATGTAAAGTAAACTACCTACAGGCAATGTTAGAGGTATAACTAAAACCCTTCAAGTCATCAAAACAGAAAATAACTTTGAATTTGAAAAGGAATTTTACGTACAAAAAGATGGTCTTGATTGGGATACCCAATATCAAGCACTTCGGCAGACATATTTATCAGTCACATAGTAGACACAATCTTTCATACAAGAACCACAAAGCAAAGATGCAAAATTGCCTACTGGTACAGTTATATGGGTGATATAATCTGTATGGAACATGAACAACTGTCGAAATAATTAAACTTAATGCAATACAAACAGTACACAATGCAAATTTAATTGGTCTTGGGGAAAGAAAAATAAAAGCAAGTACATTTCTTGAATATACAAGTAAAGAGAGCAAGAAACAAGCACACATTTGACTTCCTCGGAAAGCCAGCAGCCATAAACACAATTACACATGTCACATACAGTATGTTGGACAAATTACATACTATCCCACTCAGCAAAGAAAACTACAAAAAAGAATTACAAACAACATAACTCATAGCCACAAGCAGTTGTTATAACACCCATATAGTAAAAAGACTAAAGGAGAAAATAAAAGTATTGGTTAAAAACAGTACTGGTTGCAATTTTAGTACGGGAACGCATTATAAAGATCTTGGTGCCTCTCGCGTCCATCTATAAAAGATAACCTGAAGATGCCTAAATAAGGAGAAACGCGTCGTTGAAAAATAAAAAAAATAAAATTGCTACCAAGACGGTTTATAACCAATACTGTTAAACACCAGTTTGCTGTACGCCACATATGAATTGGGAGAAAATAAAAATACAAATAAAGAAGCAGAGAATGCAAAAACCACAGAACCCAACAAACATTTCAGACACTGCAGTACACACAGAAACACAAAACAATAACAGTCTTCACGTGTCTAACAGAAAGGAATGGTGTACCTCATCATACAAACACAAATCAAACAGGGAACAGCAAATATACTAATGAACCAAGAATCACATATTGCTTAGAGATAGATAAACCAGATAAATATCAAGTTGGAGGTCTATACCAGTTGGAAAGTTAGAATGTGAATCAGTCAATCTGGGAATTATAGTCATGAATTTCGGAACTAGATATAAAGAAAATATAAGAGGCTGGTATGAAAATAGCCATTCTATCTTTGATGAACATTTGAAACACATAGACATCAACCACCCAAAATGGAAAAGGACACAGAAACTAATGCAGTGAACAATTACAAATAATCTCCTAATCTTAGAGGGAGACTCACACACAAAGAGCCATTGCAATAAAAAAAAGTGTAATTAATGACTAAATCTTTATAAGTAATAGCTTACTGATCATTTTAGTCACTAAAACGATAAGGAATGGAAAAGTAAATCATAACCAGACTAAATATTTAATTACTCCTCTATCTCCCTCTTCCTCTACGTCTCTCACTCTTCTCTCTTTCTTTCTTTCTCTCTCTCTCTCTCTCTCTCTCTCACACGCACACACAGACACACACACACACACACACACACACACAAAACGAATGTAGAAATATCAAACCAGACATACAGAACAGAAACAAAAGACTAAATATAAACATATAGTTACAGTTGGAAACATCACACACTCTAAACACACACACATTCAGTACCAGTGAAAAGTGCAAGTGAAGTGTTGACATAAATGAGGTAGAAAAAACGCTGAAAATCGGCAATGTGGTGCATAGAGACGGAATGAAACTTTTCCAGGAAGTTAGACATGGATTAGCAACACTGCATATCGTAAATAACTCCAAATGATAATGTAATATTACAAAGCTTGTACTGCAAAAGTTGTTTCTAACCTGAAAAATAAGGGAATAAGATGTGAAAATGTAACGTAGTAACATACTTGTAATTACTGCATAAAATAGTTGTTATATATATAATACATGTATTACAGGCCACTGAATTTGCTTCATAAATAAAAGAAGTGAAATGCGTGTTGCAAAAAAAACTGTTTCATGTATTTGAAAAGACAGAACGTACCTCCATGAATTTTGAAGCAAATGGGAACTGACTGACAAAAGGGGCGACTCTGTTTATGGTTTAAAATTATCTACATTATTTCAGTGACATGTATGAAGTATCCAAAGTTACGTTTAAGAGATAACATGAATTATAAATTGCCAGAATTTTTGCTAACTGAAAAAAACTTTTGCCAAATAGCAATAATTATAGCGAGTTACCCATACACAGTAAACATCCAACATAAAGAGCTTAAAGGTAAACAGCAACACTCATCAGAAAGGTATGATATAGTTTTAAGATAAAGAATTAACATCTGTTGAGTAAAACATTCACAACTAACAGTTATATCTAGAACTACACATTTCAAGTGCTGTGCTACAGTGTGCTGCATCATTTAGAGTTATGTGACAGACAATGAACAATGTTAATTTATTATACTGCTTGACAATGAATAATGAGCTTTCCAGAATGTAGCTACATGATTTTTTTTTAATTTCAGTGGGTGGTGTTGACACGATCGAGAGAAGAAACTGTAAAAATTTAAAATTTGGGATAATACATCGTCAAAAGTAATGTTGTGAAGAGTACTTGGACAAGAGGTGAGTGAACATGGTTTGTTAGAAGCAGCTAAAGAATGGTCAAACTGGTGCAGGGAGATTTAATAAAGTGAAAAATTATAGAAGAAAACAAAAATTTGCAAGTCACATTACTTAGTACAATCTTTGTGAGAGAGTTGTAGTGACTGGCTTGATCCAGAAGATAAAAGTACAAATTGTTTGACTATCGGTAGCATTTAACACAAAATATCTCATTCATTCCTGTCACTAAGTTCAGCGGCTTTTATTACGTTGTTAAATTCATGTACCAATTGAATGGTCCCTGTAAGCGAAAATTCTACCTATATAAAATTGTCTAGTTAATAAATATTATATGTATTTCTTTTTCTTTATGTATTATGAGTCTGCTGACTGCTTTGATGTGATCTACCAGGACTACTTCTCCAGTACAAACTTCTACATCTCAGAGTGGTTCTAGCACCTAGCACAACGTCCTCTTCGACATTTCAAACCCGTGTCCGGCCATTGTGATTTAGGTTTATGTGATTTCTCTAAATAGCTTCAGGCAAATGCCGGGATGGTTGCATTGAAAGGGCATGGCCGACTTCATTCCCCATCCTTCCCTAATCCGATGGGACCGATGACCTCGATGTTTAGTCCCTTTCCCCCAAAGCAACCAGCCAACCCAACATCCTCAATTATTTGTTGGATACATTCCAGTTTATGTCCATTCCTACAGTTTTTCCTCTAGATATGAGGTAGTTCGTTCTAGTACCATGGAAGTTATTCACTAATGTTTTAACGTAAGTGTTATAATTTCACCTCATTCTTATCTTATCAATTCACATAATGCTCAGAATTTTTTCTACAGTACCACATCTAAAATTATTTAATTGTCATCTTATTCTGATTCTATACAATTCTGTATTTCAAACGCATATTATAACCAATTTCTTCTTCAAATCAATGCCAATGTTTGATACTAGAAAATTTTTCTTAGCAACGAATATCCTCTCTGCCTGTGGTCATCTGCTTATTCTCTATTCATTGTTTCATGTGCTGTGTCTTATTTTGTTTCCAAATTCTTTCACTTCATCTACTTTGTGGTCACAAATTTTGATGTTAATTTTATTGCTAACCTTGTTTCTGCTACTCTTTATTTCTTCCATTGAATTTCTAACCGGATTAATAAGATCGGCAAATGGGACTAAGATGCTATGGAACGAATTAGTAACTATTAACACTATAAAAATTTTTTTTACTGATTTACATTATTGATCATATTTATAAATCGATTTCTAATATTTATGAGGGTAATAATGGCAGTAGTAATCAATGCCTTCAGCTTTTGGACTGTTAAAAGTCCATGACACACTAAAATTTTAAGCCCAATATTCTTCAAGATGATTTTTCTGACAATGACATTGCCCATCAAAAAATGTGGCAGAATCAACAATCACGGTTGATTTCACTAAATAATTCACATTCTCATTTCCTCTATAATTACTGGAGACAAAACTGCTTATCTATGGTCTCATAATGGGCCTTCTTTCTCATTGGTTTCTTCTCCATTGGCCTCAGGCCCTGCTGTGCGTGCAGTAGACAATGCATAACTAAGGGTCAGATGGAAAAGAAGTCAGTGCTATTAAAAATGAGATTAAGACCGCCGGGAGAGACTCAAGAATCACAAGGTAAAATATAGTTTACTTTTATCTTGAACTAAAAATCGTTGATTTCCTCCTCTGATACAAATTAATCACAGATAAAAATGTCTTTATAGTCTTGGGCCCAGCAAATTGAAATTTACTTTAATTATATTTTAAAACTACTTTTTGTAGCAAAAATGATTTCAGTGCTTGCTTTCTACAGCGACCAAAGATACTGGGCTGTTAGTTAATAATGGCGGATTATTGAACAATTGACTATCGCTGCGCTGCCCTATGAAGCAATTTAACGGTTATATTTCCCCAATACAGTTTCAAAATGAATCATTTAAGGTTAATTAAATTGATTTTTCACAAACCTAGTCCTGAATTGCACTTTAAGTAGAAGTGAAACCCTTTCTTAGTTAACTATTTCTCATATTACATCTTCCTAACACCGGCAGCGTACTTTTCAGAAATTAAAGTTTTTCTATCCTTTTGATCTCATATATTTTCACAACTCAAGGTACATATCTTTCGCACGAGCTAACACTGAATCAAAATGAACACTCCCTGAGGAAACAAGGCGCTGAAACTAAAATGGGCCAACAGAATGATTTGAACAAAGCGAGAGCGAGACACTACTGTCTCTCTTACTTACAGATTAACAGAAGCAAACGAATTCTAATCTAGAATATTCTTATTCCTTTACTCTTTTAGGATAATATAGTATTCACTTTTTATAACTAATACTTACATATTTCAATTAAATTAATTGAAGTGTATTTTTTATTAAAAATGCTGCTTAAGGTCGTCAAAGTGTGGCTATAAACTTCGGAGTTACCTTTGTGTGTCCGGAAGAACTGGTGTAATTTTTCTCTGTTAATGTGTAATTGTGAATATCAGTGGTTACAACCAGAGACTTGTAAATAATGTAATTTACTTGGGCAGTCTGCCTCTTGTGCACCTTGGGCCATGTAGCGAGACAATACAGGAAGTCCAGGTCGCTTATGATTAGACATAAGACATAAGTATTGTAATGTTGTTCACTGTGGATTGTTATTTTTCTGTTTCTGTTTCCATTGTGTTTATAAAATGTGAATAAGGGTAGTGCAATAGCGGAATCAGGGACAAAAGGTGTTACTGGTGTGGAACTGTGCAACTGTAAGTTAATGAAGTAGCACAATTAAGAGCAGAAAATACGTTTGCAAATAAGATAAGTCGTAGGGTCAGTATTGCCTCACGTGTTCCAATATTTCTACGGAATCCAAACTGATCTTCCCCGAGGTCGGCTTCTACTAGTTTTTCCATTCGTCTGTAAAGAATTAGCGTTAGTATTTTGCAGCCATGACTTATTAAGCTGAGAGTTGGGTAATTTTCACATCTGTTAACACCTGCTTTCTTTGGGATTGGAATTATTATATTCTTTTTGAAGTCTGAGGGTATTTCGCCTGTCTCATATATTTTGCTCACCAGATGGTAAAGTTTTGTCAGGACAGGCTCTCCCAAGGCTGTCAGTAGTTCTAATTGAATGTTGTCTACTCCCGGGGCCTTGTTTCGACTCAGGTCTTTCAGTGCTCTGTCAAACTCTTCGCGCAGTATCATATCTCCAGTTTCATCTTCATCTACATCCTCTTCCATTTCCATAATATTGTCCTCAAGTACATCGTCCTTGTATAGACCCTCTATATACTCCTTCCAACTTTGTGCTTTCCCTTCTTTGCTTATAACTGGATTTCCATCTGAGCTCTTGATATTCATACAAGTGGTTCTCTTTTCTCCAAAGGTCTCTTTAATTTTCCTGTAGGCAGTATCTATCTTAACCCTCGTGAGATAAGCCTCTACAACCTTATATTTGTCCTCTAGCCATCCCTGCTTAGCCATTTTGCACTTCCTGTCGATCTCATTATTGAGACGTTTGTATTCTTTTTTGCATGCTTCATTTACTGCATTTTTGTATTTTCTCCTTTCATCAATTAAATTCATTATCTCTTCTGTTACCCAAGGATTTCTAGCAGCCCTCGTTTTTCTACCTACTTGATCCTCTGCTACCTTCACTACTTCATCCCTCAAAGCTACCCATTCTTCTTCTACTGTATTTTTTCCCCCATTCCTGCCTAATGTTCCGTTATGCTCTCCTTGAAACTCTGTACAACCTCTGGTTCTTTCAGTTTATCCAGTTCCCATCTCCTTAAATCCCTAATTTTTCGCACTTTCTTCAGTTTTAATCTACAGTTCATAACCAATGGATTGTGGTCAGAGTCCACATCTGCCCCTGGAAATGTCTCACAATTTAAAACCTGGTTCCTAAATCTCTGTCTTACCATCAATCTGAAACCTGTCAGTATCTCCAGGCTTCTTCCATGTATACAGCCTTCTTTTATGATTCTTGAACCAAGTGTTAGCGATGATTAAGTTGTGCTCTGTGCAAAATTCTACCAGGCGGCTTCCTCTTTCATTTCTTCCCCCCAATTCATATTCACCTACTACGTTTCCTTCTCTCACTTTTCCTACTACCGAATTCCAGTCACCCATGACTATTAAATTTTCGTCCTCCTTCACTATCTGAATAATTTCTTTTATTTCATCACACATTTCTTCAATTTCTTCGTCATCTGCAGAGCTAGTTGGCATATAAACTTTTACTACTGTGGAAGGCGTGTGCTTCGTGTCTATCTTGGCCACAATAATGCGTTCACTATGCTGTTTGTAGTAGCTTACCTGGACTCCTATTTTTTATTCATTATTAAACCTACTCCTGCATTACCCCTATTTGATTTTGTATTTATAACCCTGTATTCGCCTGTCCAAAAGTCTTGTTCCTCCTGCCACCGAACTTCACTAATTCCTACTATATCTAATTGTAACCTATCCATTTCCCTTTTAAAATTTTCTAACCTACCTGCCCAATTAAGGGATCTGACATTCCACGATCCGATCCGTAGAACGCCAGTTTTCTCTCTCCTGATAACAACGTCCTCCTGAGTAGTCCCCGCCTGGAGATCCGAATGGGGGACTATTTTACCTCCGGAATATTTTACCCAAGAGGACGCCACCATCATTTAACCATACAGTAAAGCCACATGCCCTCGGGAAAAATTACGGCCATAGTTTCCCCTTTCTTTCAGCCGTTCGCAGTACCAGCACAGCAAGGTTGTTTTGGTTAGTGTTACAAGGCCAGATCAGTCAATCATCCAGACTGTTGCCCCTGCAACTACTGAAAAGGCTGCTGCCCCTCTTCAGGAACCACACGTTTGTCTGGCCTCTCAACAGTTACCCCTCCGTTGTGGTTGCACCTAAGGTACGGCTATCTGTATCGCTGAGGCACGCAAGCCTCCCCACCGACGGCAAGGTCCATGGTTCATGGGGGGGGGGGGGGGGGGGGGGGGGTGGTCTTCAGTTAACAAAATCTAATTACTTTAAATTTGTTGCACTTTATAATAGCTTAAGGTTCAAATAATGATAGTAAAATATAATAAAAAAGTTTGTACAGTCAAATGGTGGAAATATCACACAAGAGACATATCTTCATTGTGTTCCATTTAATTAATTAGTCATCATCAAAACGAGCCAGTGATTTTCAAGTAGCGAATCCATGCATCTACAAACCACGCTGCTCAACACAAACGCAAATGTTAAGTGATTAGTTTACAATGACTAAAACGGAAAAAGTTATACCGTGAAGCAGGCGTCCGATATTTATCATCCTTTATGGAGAAATTTATCACGTAACGAATATTAAACAGATACCCTTTCACGCTATTCATAACTGTTGCCTATTATTAAAATCAGTGTACTCCAAAGGCAAGAACGTTCTTTTGTGATTTCTAGCATTAAAGTAAGCAAGCCTCCAATCGCATCTTGAGGACTTTCTTTCCATGCCTGAAACACATGACACGTTATTTTATGAAGCTTGCTGCTTGGTACGAAAGTATAAGTTTTCGCATTGTATCTCAGATATGCTGTACGGGTGATAAATCAAGGGACCGTGCAGACCAGTCAAGGATCCCTAAGCTGGTCAAGGTATTTGTGGTGTGAACTCCTGTGTGGGGTCTGACATTATCCTCCTGGATTATGCCACTTGATCATGAAAGATATGAAAATAAGATTTCCATTGAGGTAACAAAAGTGCACAAATACAGTTGACGGTAGTATCGCGTACACAGGGCATAAAAGGGTACTGCATTGGCAGAGTTGTCATTTGTACTCAGGTAATTCACATCAAAATGTTTCCGACTTGATTATGGCTGCGCCGGCCGGAGTGGCCGTGCGGTTCTAGGCGCTACAGTCTGGAGCCGAGCGACCGTTACGGCCGCAGGTTCGAATCCTGCCTCGGGCATGGATGTGTGTGATGTCCTTAGGTTAGTTAGGTTTAATTAGTTCTAAGTTCTAGGCGACTGATGACCTCAGAAGTAAGTCGCATAGTGCTCAGAGCCATTATGGCTGCTCAACGGTAGTTGGTGCTAGACCCGTGGGATTCTCCATTCCGGAAATCGATAGGAAATTTAATATTTCAAGATCTACAAAGTCAGAAAGTGCCTAGAATACCAACTTTCAGGCATTACCTCTTACCACGTACAGCCCACAGGTCGTCACTTAAGGTCCGAGATCAGCGGCGTTTCTGTATAGTTGTCAGTGCTAACGGATGGCTATACTGACTGAAGTAACCGCATAAATCAATGTTGGATGTACGACAAACGAATCCATTACAACATTGCGCCGAAATTTGGCGTTAGTGGGCGATGACAGCAGACGTCCGACCCGACACAAGTGCCTTTCTAACAGCACGACACCGCCTGCAGCGTCTCTCCTGGGTGACCATATCGGTTGAGCCCTAGACTACTGGAAAACCGTGACCTGGTCAGATGAGTCGCAATTTCAGTTAGTAAGAGCTGATGGTAGGGTTCGAGAGCGGCGTTGACCTCACGAAGCCACGGACCCAAGTTGTCAACAAGGTACTGTGCAAGCTGATGGTAGCTCCATATTGGACGGTCTTCTGGTCAAACTGAACCGATCATTGACTGGAAATGTTTACATTCGTTTACTTGAAGACCTTTTTCTGCCATTCATGTACTTCATATACACAAACCAGCAGCAGGTGACGCCTGTATATACGAAGGGTAGAAGGACGGATCCTCAAAATTACAGACCAATATCCCTAACATCGGTTTCTTGCAGGATTCTCGAACATATTCTCAGTTCGAATATAATGAATTTCCTTGAGACAGAGAAGTTGCTGTCCATGCATCAGCATGGCTTTAGAAAGCATCGCTCCTGCGAAACGCAACTCGCCCTTTTTTCACATGATATCTTGCGAACCATGGATGAAGGGTATCATACGGATGCCATATTCCTTGACTTCCGGAAAGCGTTTGACTCGGTGCCCCACTGCAGACTCCTAACTAAGGTACGAGCATATGGGATTGGTTCCCAAGTATGTGTGTGGCTCGAAGACTTCTTAAGTAATAGAACCCAGTACGTTGTCCTCGATGGTGAGCGTTCATCGGAGGTGAGGGTATCATCTGGAGTGCCCTAGGGAAGTGTGGTAGGTCCGCTGTTGTTTTCTACCTACATAAATGATCTTTTGGATAGGCTGGATAGCAATGTGTGGCTGTTTGCTGATGATGCTGTGGTGTACGTGAAGGTGTCGTCGTTGAGTGACTGTAGGAGGATACTAGATGACTGGACAGGATTTGTGATTGGTGTAAAGAATGGCAGCTAACTCTAAATATAGATAAATGTAAATTAATGCGGATGAATAGGAAAAAGAATCCCGTAAGGTTTGAATACTCCATTAGTAGTGTAGCGCTTGATACAGTCATATCGATTAAGTATTTGGGCGTAACATTGCAGAGCGGTATGAAGTGGGACAAACATGTAATGGCAGTTGTGGGGAAGGCGGATAGTCGTCTTCAGTTCATTGGTAGAATTTTGGGAAGATGTGGTTCATCTGTAAAGGAGACCGTTTATAAAACACTAATACGACCTATTCTTGAGTACTGCTCGAGCGTTTGGCGTCACTATCAGGTCGGATTGAGGGAGGACATAGAAGCAATTCAGAGGCGGGCTCCTAGATTTGTTACTGGTAGGTTTGATCATCACGCGAGTGTTACGGAAATGCTTCAGGAACTCGGGTGGGAGTCTCTAGAGGAAAGGGGGCGTTCTTTTCGTGAATCGATACTGAGGAAATTTAGAGAACCAGCATTTGAGGCTGACTGCAGTACAATTTTACTGCCACCAACTTACATTTCGCGGAAAGACCACAAAGATAAGATAAGCGAGATTAGGGCTCGTACAGAGGCATACAGGCAGTCATTTTTCCCTCGTTAAGATGCTAGTTGTGGTACGAGGTACCCTCCGCCACGCACCGTATGGTGGATTGCGGTGTATGTATGTATATGTAGATGTAGATTGCACTTTTATGAATGACAAAGCGCCACAACTGTTCGCGATTGGTTTGACGAACATTCTTTACAGCGAATGGTTTGGCCACTCTCATCTTTCGAGATGTCTCTGGGACATAATCAATAGTTCAATTCGTGCACAAATCCTTCACCGGCAACACTTTCACAATAGAGGCAGCGTGGCTCAATATTTATGCAGGAGACTTCCAACGATTTGTTGAGCCCATACCACATCGATTTGCTGCACTACGCGAATAAAAGGAGGTCTGTCACTATGGCAGGAGGTATTCCATTAATTTTGCCACCTCAGAGCTTTCAGCATTCCGATAGAATTCTTATGTTTGATGTTGGTGACTGGCTATACATGATGGTTTCTGTAGGTTATGTAGAAGAAATTCAGTGCCTGTGACGTAGAGGGGTGTCATTTCTCTTGACTGGATTACATTTTATTACGAAATTGCTCTTATAACCTTCGGATTGACCACGATACTTTTACGAGACGGACAACTTCCGAGTTATCATCTCAGTATTCATGTATCGACAAGAATGCTGACTTTTTGCGTGTAATACGGAACAGCACGCTATGTGTCTCAATAACAGATATTTTACATGTTTCTGGCAGGCTGTACAGCATATTCAATCGAATTTTATCACATATCCACCTCTGAGAAGGTTGTGGCGGTGATAAGTTCCTATGGAAAGAAATTGCTGAGGTCAGCGGTCCCCAGGCTTACGCACTACTTAATCTAACTTAAACTAACTTACGCTAAGGACGACACACACACCTATTCCGATGGAGGACTCGACGGTGGGGGGGGGGGGGGGGGGAGGCACGCGAACCATAAGACGCCTCAGACCGCGCCGCTACACCGCGCAGCGGAGAAGTTTGTAGAAACATTCATTTATGTTTATGTGTTAGTGGAAAAGAATTCTTAATAGAATCGTGGGGTAATTCATAATCTGACAATAAAAAATCTGTGTGAATATAAAAAGGCTGCCTCTTATAGGAATATTAAGAAACAATAATAACGCGCTTGTACGTTCACATGATTTCGCTAACTGAGTCAAATAACATTGTAGTTGTTTCAACTATAGTCAAGTCATTAAATTAACTTAACGAATGGAAAAATTGTGGTATTGTTAGGCGGAGAGCCCATGTATATTGCAACATGACCCCTCTTATGTGCACAGCAGCATGCTGAAATTTTAAATACTGTGGATTTGACTCGCTTTCTATTGAGGAGCGATTTGGAAACTTCGTTAACTGGTTTCCTACGACGGAATGCTCTGGAATATAACCTTATTTAAAGCGATTACCAGGTTTTCCATTAGGTGATACTCATAAATCTTACATGCTAAGTAACACGCTTGCTTAAACCAATCTCTTATTGGCTGAAGATTTATTTTTTACTTCAAAGGTATAACTTCAAATGGTCGTTTGCTCCTTCATAAGGTACCTGTTTGCATTCAACGTAAGAGGTTATAGAGTTATAATTCAATTAGAAAACGAAGACAGTTGATAAGTATGCAAACAGAATTTACTACTTATGATTACAATTTCATTTCTTCAATTCATGCGAAGCGGATGTGCTATATTCCAAAAGGCGATGACAGGATTTTTTCTGGTTAGGTTTACACATTGTCGGCCCTCGGATAACGGTGAAGAGAGGTCCAAATAAAGTCGTGGAATACATTTGGTGCCCAGGAAACCCAGATGTGAGTTGTAAAAAGTAAACAAAACTAATATAGGCCACAATTTGAAGCTACGTCCTGTTGTGCATCAGTTTGTCTGTTAATCATGAGCCCGTAACTAAATCATCAGAGTGAAGACGACTCCTGTACTATAAAAGGTAGCACAAGTTGTGTTCATAACACATGAGATTCATTCACAAAATAATTTATCTTTCTTCTGTTCTGTTCTTTATCTTCTGCAACAGAAACTGTGTACAGCTCAAAAACGATTTTATCAGAATTGCAATTAGAAAACAACAACAATTCAGCCATTATAAAGGTATTCTTCCAGTTGGTTTCCATTTAATAGGAACTGTCTTTTGCACGCATCATTATTTCCTGTTAAACACAAAAAAGCTTATTGTGTTGTAAATCGTCAATTAAACACTGAAATTATGCTTCCAAAACCCATTATGTGAGGCTAAAATACACAAAAGCTTTATAAATCAGTTTCATGCATTCGTGTGCCGCACGTGAGAAAAGAACCACTGTGCATTTTGAGAACATGAGGGAAACACGGTAACCTCAGTGATTAAGGTTTCACATCACTGCGAATGCGATTATGAATGTTCAGCATCAGAAAGCTAAACTTTGGACGATATTTATTCGTTACAAAACTGGTGTTAGGTTTATTGCCCTTTGGATGGCAATTTAATGAGAGACAGAATAGATACGAGAGATATAATCAACACGGTCTTCTGCAAGATAAATGCTTTATTTATGGAATGACTCCCAATTGTACGATTAATTATATTCTCGAGATTGACATAATTTTTCATTTTTTCATAACTGTTCTACAATTGTAGCCAGGATCCGCAATTGCCTTGAAGAGTGTCGCAGACAGCCCGATCTGGACATTTCAAGTGCGTAAACAGATGTAGTAACGTTGGGGTTTCTGATGGATTCTAGAGACATAAGACGTGCTACAGATTTTGTTGCAGGTGCCCGATGTCGCCAAAGGCCAGAGCAGATCCTTGGAGCACACTGATAGTGAGAAATCCCACCTCTAGCTGTTTCTAGGCCAATTCCAATCTGCAAGCATACCACAGAAACAAAACAAAAATCATGTGCATAGATTAAAAAGAAGAAAATAAGAACTTGTTTTTATTGTCTTGGATTACAGAAACGGCGATAACAACAAAAACAAAATACAGTATTGAAGGCCCCTACATGTTTTCTGACACCTAGACAGTAAATAAAAAACAAATACTGTATTGAGGGCCCCTATAAGTGCTCTGACACCTGAACATTAGCGCACTGCACGCACAGAATGAGACAATCAAACGCAAGTACCAGCATTTAGCTCTGCAACGTTACACGTTCTTTCTCTATAAATTCCCTGTCATTTTTTATAAATTCTGCTGTGATTGTAGCAACGTGTATCACAACTTGCGGCGTTTGTATCACATCTCTGCCTTTTTTTTGTTATGTTTGAAAGTGCGTTATAGGAGCGACAAGAGACAAGCTTGCGCATCAAGTCATGCGATAGATGGTCTCAGAGCGTGAGAAAGGTGGAGCGAAAATGAACCGCATCATACAGGAACCTGTACGGACAGCAGGGCTTTACATGGGAGGCTTGACGGGAAGGAGTATAACTTTCATTATTAGGGTTTACTGTCTAAATGCTAATATACATCTCCAACTGCGCTTCTGGCTTTAGTTGGAATGATTATTAATAATGATTTTAATAGCATTAATTTCGTGGGTGAAAACCAGTTAAGAATTTCATTTAATGTTGATGGTGACTGGCGAAAACTACGGACCAAACACAGACGCGCCATGAGCAAGCAGTCATAAGGCTGTAAAGACAGCTCACTGCCATTCTACGAGTACCATCGTTTTCAGGGGAAGCAACACGTACTTCAATTTGCTGAGTGCGATTTCGCGTGAAAACAAATCAAATCACTAAAAGTAACATTGGAAAACATTTACGTTTGATCTCATATGAATTATCAGGTCGTGTGAAGCATTACGTTGAGATTTTTTGCGGTGCTCTAGAAATAGCTAGTATCTGGAAACTTTCCCATGAATATTGATGGCTGATTGCCCTTCGGAATCATTTTCTTGATTTCATGATTCTATCGAAAACAATAAAAAAAATCAAGAGGCATCCCAACATTCCGTAATGTCATGTTTTATACCACTGAATTTCTTTGCCATTTGTCACTTCGGTCTGCATTGCTCATTGCGTGCACATTAGAGCCTGCGGCCAGTGTAGAAGAAACCAATCAGGACGGTGGCTGCGAGACATCTTTACGAGACGAGAATTAAGCAAGATGCATCCATTTGTGCTATGGAATATTACTGGTGGAAAGTGTCATAATCAGAAACACACTGTGCAGTATATAAGGGTTAAAATTTGAGTTTTCAATGAGGCTGCTAATACTTATAGTACGAACATTGAATGTATTAATTACTACACTTGGCATTCCAACCATCATCCTCATAAATACCACGCTTGGCACCACTAACTGGCGAAACAGCGAGTATAAACGGTGCATGATAAACGTGGCAGGAAACATTCTTGGATGATGAACATGGAATGTAAAAATCACTTGTGAACTAAGATAACAGTGATTCATTGAAGTGGGACGAATTCTGAAAAATGGATAAAAGTATTGCGAATTTTAATCTTGTTGTGTAATGCACTACTGGGAAAAAATTGGTATACCCTTTTAGAGGTTTCAAGTTCACTCAAGATCTATTGTTGCAACAGTGCATATGCAGTACATGAAATGAATATATTAAGAGGAACTAGTATAAGCGGTTCTGAGGTATCAGGTATAGATCCATGCCGGAACATCCATAATAGTGCGTGGTGTAACCTCCATAGGCGGCAATGCAGGCGCTGACTCTGGCATGCAGTCGGTCGTCCAGATGGCGAACACTGTCCGGGGATACGTAATGCCACGCCTACTCGATCTCTTCACGTGGTTCTGTAAGAGTTGTTGGTTGACGAGTCAGACGAGTCACTTCTCGTCCCGTCATATCCCACACGTGCTCGAAGGGAGATGGAGCTGGCCAGGGAAGCCGCTGCACGTCTTGTAGAACACGTTGCGTTTTACAGGTAGTGTGTGTGCGAGTATTACTTTGTTGGAACAACACGTCACCTTCCTGTTGCAAGAACGGCAAGAGAACGGGTCTAACAAAATTCTGCGAGTACTGAGCGCTGGTTAGCGTCCCCTCCAGAAACACTGAAGTCGAACGAGAGTTATGGCTTATCGCAATAACCATAAGGCCAGGGGTGGGGTCATTGTGTCTTGGAGGAATGCACTCTACGAGACAGCGCTCGCTGGAGCGCCGTTTCATATTACAAGTGATCCTCTGACGGCACCAATCGAGCTGTGCACATCGATTCTGTGGTGTGAGTGGAAGACGGACTTGAGGTGTACGTGCTTGTAATCTCACGGCTAAGAACCGGTTCGCAAGAGTTCTATGGTAGCTGTACGATCTGCCACGGCTGCCCTTAGTACGACAATCGTTGCGGGCATCTGTGCGACGTGGACGTCCACAACCTCGTCTACGGTTGCTAGAATGTTAACATGACCAATGATACCAGCACCGTTGCACGACTGACGCGGCACGTCCAATTTGTGTGGCAGTTCTCCGAAAGGTCCATCCCTCCACTCCGAAGGCCACAATTTGACCACTCCCAAACTCACTCAGTGCATCTCCTTGGCATGCTTGCCTACTTGCTTCACACGTGTGCACCAGACTGAGCCTTCTGGTTGTGATGCATCGGGCACGGATGTGTGTGATACCCTTAGGTTAGTTAGGTTTAAGTAGTTCTAAGTCTAGGGGACTGATGACCTCGGATTTTAAGTCCCATAGTGCTTAGAGCCAATTGAACCATTTGAACCTTGTGATCTGAGGCTTTCCCGGCGAATGTGCGGTATCCAAGGTTCTCGGGTGTCCAGCTGGATCCGATCGTCGAAGTTGCTTGATATTTCGGCGAATAACCGTTCCGCTTTCATCAGGTGGTGCTATGGAATGGATCAGCACCACCTGATGATGGCGGAACGGTTATTCGCTGAAATATCGTGGAACTTCGACTATCGGATCGGGCTGGACACCCGAGAACCTTGGATACATTTGAACCTTGAAGTTGTGAGCATTCCATACTAAGGGATGGATACAGATGGCGCTCTGGAAGCTATGCTACTACGCTATAAGCTGGCTGACGACGTTGCAATCATTGCTAGTACATCTGCCATCCCCCTGGTGGCATATGCCGTCATCATATCAAAATCGACGTTGTCTTTCCAGATGCACCTTTTTTCGGCAGTGTGTATTACAAACGGTAATTATAACTGTTCGCATGAGACTGTTTATTATGCGCAATATTATCCCTTATGAAGAATGAACATTGACAGATAACTCTATTTTTGAAATAGGGTGATTAAACGACCTATATGAACAGTGATTACAAAGAGTGGTTTAAAACAGCCGACAAATTTTTGGCAAGTGGAGGGATGATACGTTAAGAAACTTCACAAAGGACTGAGATGACTGCAGTAAATATTCGAGAGACGAAGTCTTAGGCTCATGCTTCTCTTGACGGGATATCCACATCTGTTAATAATTATCATCAGTGATAAGATTCGCTACAGCTGTAAAATTTTTTTTCATGAAAAGAAGGCACAACGCGGTTTTGGAACTGCGCCCCATCTTCAGGTGCATCTGCAAAGTTATAAACGCGTATCCAAATTCTTAATATTAAAATATCTAAACAGAAATTATGGAAAAAATCCTTCTAAAGCATAAAATATGATTCAGTAAAAGTCGAATAACGGTGGCTGGATTAGGTTAAAATCGTGTATTCCTGATACAAGGTACAAAATGGGAAATGTACAAAATAGGAAATCCTCTCAGTTTCTGACAATTTGGACCATACTCTCATAGCGTGCTATTTGGTTTCTTGAGTTACATTACAGGAACTGTGTCCATTTACTTAGTTTTGGGTCAATTTGTTGGGGTTTAACGGGTTTACGGCACTCGCTTTAACCTGTAATATTAGTATCTCTGGTACATGAGTGACGTTAGCTTTCGCTGCATGTGACGCTAGTCTATGAGTTTTTAGATTTGACGACAACGGTTATAACCTCTCAGGTTTCGGGCGTCAGCTGACACGAACAGTACACTCGTTTACGTTACGGCTATGCGACCTTTCCTGCAGGCTTTTCGTCTTTGATGTGTGCTTGGCACGGGACTGATGGGAGTGTGTGCATTTTCGGTAAGTCGCAACCATTACTCAAGGTTCACATTGTGTATACACACATGCCTGCAGGCACACAGAGTATATACCAGTGTTTCTTTGTTTCAGTTTTTGAAAGATCGCCTATGCAACTTGATGTCGATCCATCGCAAGTTTTCGAATGGGAACTATGGAGTGTTAGGTCGTACAATACTTTAAAATTTTGTTTTATTTATAGTGTTTCGACTCTTTTAATTTGGAGACGTATGTCTTGCTACGTAGATCCTGCTCTGTGAGAGGCTTTCCGGTAGGCTTAGGAACTGAGAGGGTCTCCTGTTTCTACTGTGTACCAGGGATGCACTATTTTAAATTAATTTAACTTCCATTATTCGACTCATAGGGACTTACATTTTACTTACATACATTGTGTTTATTTCTTAAGAATTATATTTTCTAATGTTAAAAATTTGAATAGTTGTCATTATTCATTTGTAACTTTCCAGATGCACCTGAGGATGTGACACAGGTCCCATAACGGTGTTGTGCCTTCCTGTCAGGTAATAAAAATTTTAATATCGTAGCAGATCTTATAACACATGATAATGCTAGAACTGTTGGTACGGAACATTGCAGTTATGAGATACTGAGAATGGATGCTTATTGCCACGATATCAGTCTAATGATGTTTTGCAGATTGCGAGTGGATTTGGTTGAGTGAAAACGACGCGCTCATTGGGCTGTGTGACCGAGCGAGGTGGCGCAGTGTTTAGACACTGGACTCGCATTCGGGAGGACGACGGTTCAATCCCGCCTCCGGCCATCCTGATTAAGGTTTTCCGTGATTTCCCTAAATCGCTCCAGGCAAATGCCGGGATGGTTCCTTTCAAAGGGCACGGCCGACTTCCTTCCCCGTCCTTCCCTAATCCGATGAGACCGATGACCTCGCTGTCTGGTCTCCTTCCCCAAAACAACCAACCACTGGGCTGTGTGGGCGACCTAGATTGTGGCGAATGCTGAGGCGCGCTACCGGCAATTGGAGGTGGTTCGGCCGGCAAAGTAGATCGGGAGCGGCTTCGACTTGGCGGCATCAGCATGGCGTGGCGGGTAGCAAGAGAGACTTCGAGCGAGGAGGGCAGCAGAGAAGCGCTACCGGCAACCGCCAGGGTCTCACCAGATTGCAAGAAGGGTGCACGTGGCTTACACTCAGGGACAGCGCGCGGGGAGGATCATTACTATGCTGTGATTATTGTAGGCTGTGCTTACATTTTTGTTACAGAAAGGAAATTTTATACTAGCTTTAGGAAAAGTAATCTTCTCATTTTAAGACTTAAACTTTCTTGTTCTGTGAATTATTGCCATAACAAGCGAGGCAAGTTTTACTAATAACAATATGGGTGACGAGATCGCCATTCGAGCATGTGTCGCTAAAAATGAGGACAATGCTAATCAATTAATTAATAATGCCAATGATAATTTACAACTAAGCGTATGAGGGCATTGTGGTGGTAAGTAGGGAGTGTGATCTTGATGACTGCATAAATCATGTTGATGATGTAGTAATTGATCGTATTGTTGGAATAAATGGGAAAGGTGAGGTTAAGGATAGAGCGAGTCAGGTTGAATCAACAGAATTATCGAGTAGTAATGATGTGGTTGGTACTGGAACACCAGAAAACATTGGTCTTAGGTACGTGTTGAATGGATAACGTATCTAGCAATGGAAATGCAAAGAAATAATACCAAGATCGAATAAAATTGTAATAAGAGTGATAACTGTAACGAGATTTTGGGCAGGAAAATTGAGCAAACTGTTAAATAGTTAAAGTAAAATAACAGTAAGACTGATAAAGCTAACGAGTGAATTGGTCAACTGACAAAATATTGTGACGAATTAAAAAAACGAAATTACGATTGAACTGCCTGTATATAAGTCTGAAATGTGGGCATACAGAACATATTTCTATAAGAAAAGGAAAAGACAACATCAAAACTGACCAACGTACTAAATCCATGGAGAAAACGGAAGTGAACTATCAGAAAGAATAAGTTCTATGGAAAATAAAATGCAGGAAAACGATGCTCGAATTATGGAACTAACTTCGAAAGTTAAGAAAGTAATAACCAAATAAGACAACATTACTAGATTTTGCCAAAGCAGAATCACACATTTTGAGTCACAAATTACAAAAGGAAACCAAAACGTAAATGGAAATACTTGTGAAACAGGTAACGTCAAAAAGCAGTGTCCTAACAAAGCAACTGAAATGAGAAATCTGTAACTGAAAACGCTGATGTCAGTAAACAGACATTAAACGACTGTGGTGCTCAAGTTGAAAACAGCATTAAGGAATGGTTAGAGGCTTGGTTTTTGTAAGAAGAAAATCGAAATGGAGTACGTAAATACGATTGAATTGTCAACAGTTTTTTGTGGCTGTGGGAGTTCCAACTGCTTTCGACGACAGGTCAAGCCATCCTGTTGCATTCGTGAAACTATTTGAGAATGCATTACCTAAATCGTGGGATGATAGAAAGAAAATTCGGCAGACAGGAAGACGTAGCACTGTCATAAGGAATGAGACATACGACGATCTTATTAAGGCTTTTCTCATCCGTTGCTGGTCAGACGCTGCACAAAACAGTGGGCATAGCGCATTTTCATGGGAAGAAATTTTGTTGACTGTGGGTGGTACAGTTATAAATAATTCTTTAAATTTACTGGGAAAAGAATTTATATTTAGATGATTCTTTAAAAGAAAGGGATTCAATTTCATTTCTGTTAAATAATTTGCCTGTAAGTGTGCAAGAAAAATTATTGGAAATTCCGAAAGACGGTGCTGGCAGCATTTTCCATAACCTGAACAGCTATGTTTGTTGCCTGCATACATCGACGTAAGGAAGGCTCGTGAGGTAACGTTTCGAGATAAAGTAAGAGAGACGATAGACGAATATATGATCACAGGGATAACTTTAGGGGACCACTTTCTGGAGGTAAAGTTGGATGGCATCGTGGAGGTTCCCACAGTAACTATGGAAATAATCAGATGAGGAAAGAATGAGGCCAGATGAAATGAACAATATGAAGGGAATGGACGGACCACGACAGGAAAGTAATTAGGAGTTCTGATGAGGTCCGACCGAGAGCTGAATTTGAACAAGAGCCAGTCATTGTTAACTATACTGGACATGTGGAGAGGGATGCCACGAAAGAAGACTTAATGTCTGAGGAAAAAAATTATTTAATCAAAGTTGTCAGGCCACATTGAAGGTACAGTTATATGGCACATCAGTATTACCAGTTCTGGATTCAGGAGGTGACATTTTTGCGGTTAGTGAGTATCTCTTCTTGAAGCTAAAAGAGGTATATGGTATTCCAGAATTGCCAGTGTAAGGTGTAAGGCTTATTGAAGCCACTTATGGCAGTGAGGGGTGGATCACCTTCCAAAAATTCCACGAAATGCAGAATCCTTCCAAGAGAAGGTAAGGACTGTCTCAGTTGGACTCATTCGTCAAGCTCACCTTAATAAACAACAGTATGACAAGAATGTTAAATATACACGTAATTATGATGTGGGAGACTATGCTTCACAATAATAGCAAATGGGCATTCTTTTAAGGAACATACATCATCACATTCCCCATCCTCGTTGTTATCTACTGTTGAATCCTGCAACTAAAAAAATCCAGTGTTTATACCCTCATAGATATATAAAGAAATTTCAGCTTACAAAATGCTGTAAGTGAATAACTTCAAAGATATCATCGACAACAGTACACCATGTGCTGAACTTCGAGTCATAGAAAAGACTCATGAAACCTGACTATATGAACTACGTGTGAAGACAAGCTAAATTGAAGCATCAGATGATTTGGCTTTGTTCTTGACTGAACACTACACTCACAACACATACAAGTGTCAGTGACAAAAAAGTAATATTCGCTGAAGTTCTATCTATCTGTCTACATATGTATATATTAGTTTAAGAAAGAAGTGTAGTACCACCAACTTATTTTTACTTATGAGTTTTTGTTATATTGATAAATGATTTCACTTGCGCAGGTTTGGAATTTATTTTTCTGAGTGCAGAATTGTGTCACAGACCGAAGCAATGCTGAACGTCCAACGTGCCTCAAGCAACGTAATATTATGACCCTCACTTGGTGCAGAGGGACGACAACCACAGAAACTTATGAAACTGATTAAATGGTAGAATTTTGTAGAATGACAAAATGTCACACGAAGAACAACATTTATGTACGAAAAGTTGGATACACATACACTGTACTGTATGTTCTTGACCAACAGAATTACACCATAACGACATGCAAATACTGAATCCAGTAGCTTGTTCACGAACGGGAACCAAAAAGTACACGAATAAGAGAAATATTAAGTACCAAATGGAGTAGTGTAATGCTGACGTGAGATTTGTCACTAGAGGGTTCGTCTCTGCTCATTTTAATTAAGCAGATGTATCTGTTTTATGCTTGATTTGTTTCAGTAGTAGAAGTTTGCCAATCCGCACTCATGTACTTTCAGTAATGGTGTGTAGTAGTGGCATTCCTCTAACCTGTCTCTTATATGTAAGCGTTTTCTTGCGATTTTAGTTTTAGTGACACGTAAACACTCTTACCCAGACTTAACGTTTTAACTACTGCGGAAAAAAGGAGAAAACCTAAATTACTAAGTAAATACAAGAGGCTTGGATGAAGGGTACCCAAACATGATGAAAGCCCATGGTAAAAAAAAAGAAATGGTAGAAGGATGCTTGAACTTTTAAACAAATTGACCCGAAACGAGTAGCAGTAAGGCTTTAGGACAGTGAATATTGAGTGTGTTGAAGTGAAGAAAAGATGCTTTGCATGTAATCTCGGACCCAGGCGAAATGCTAAAAAGCACTAGAATGAGAGGTCAGTATTTCAGCAGCGTAAAGGAGTGTACCCCTACTTGGTGGAGACCTAGCAATGCACTCTCCTGGAAGTGTGACACCAAAGGGAAGCCGATCGATTCCAAGTCAAAGGACTTCTTAAAACTCGTTTCCAATCCTAGCCTTCGACGATAAAACTTTAAAACACAAGCACGCTGTATCAGGCCCAACGGTCACCTGCGAAATAAACAGCAGGTTGGCCCACAATTAAGTGGAATTGTGGAGCTGTAGGACGGCACCCATTATTAAACACTGAAATATGGGCACAGCAACGCGACAACCAAAAGAAAGTGAATACTTTAGTACTCGAGTGAGCTGACAGACTTGTGGCTCTTGCAGAAAGGCACTGCAGATTCACTATAAAGCAACAAACTTTTGGGCTCAACTAAATCTGAAACTACATACACACACACACACACACACACACACACACACACACACACAGACTAGCATAGCCCAAATCCTTATTTAGCCTAAGCCAAATGAAAAAGAATAAAGTAAAACCTTACAGTATATAGGATAGAAATATAAGCTTCTGTTGTCTGAATATTAAATAACAAACAAAAAAATTTGTCTGATGTGTATTTATGTATGCTTTTCTAGTTATATATGTGGCATGTGGTGCATATTATTTTTGAGAAACTAGTATTATACTACCATTGTTTCATGAATTCTGATATGCTTTCACTGGCGAGCATATGCGAGCAGATGCAGAAGTAGGAGGCAACTAATCGAGGCTGTGTGCGCGAGTTGCGCAGTACACAAACAGAGCTCCCGCCCAGCCGGTCGTCACCAGCCGGTTGACGTCATAGCAGCCACCTGCGACGTCACTCCCGCAGGGGTCTTACGTACTAAACCAATCACCTATCGCAAACATGTCAGTGAATTGATTTCCCCCTCATATCCTCATATCCATGGACCTTGCCGTTGGTGGGGAGGCTTGCGTACCTCAACGATACAGATAGCCGTACCGTAGGTGCAACCACAACGGAGGGGTAACAGTTGAGAGGCCAGACAAACGTGTGGTTCCTGAAGTGGGGCAGCAGCCTTTTCAGTAGTTGCAGGGGCAACAGTCTGGATGACTGACTGATCTGGCCTTGTAACACTAACCAAAACGGCCTTGATGTTGTGGTACTGCGAACGGCTGAAAGCAAGGGGAAACTACATCCGAAATTTTTCCTGAGGGCATGCAGCTTTACTGTATGGTTAAATGATGATGGCGTCCTCTTGGGTAAAATATTCTGGTGGTAAAATAGTCCCCCAATCGGATCTCCGGGCGGGGACTACTCAAGATGACGTCGTTATCAGGAGAAAGAAAAGTGGTATTCTACGGATCGGAGCGTGGAATGTCAGAGCCCTTAATTGGGCAGGTAGGTTAGAAAATTTAAAAAGGGAAATGGATAGGTTACAGTTAGATATAGTGGGAATTAGTGAAGTTCGGTGCCAGGAGGAACAAGACTTCTGGTCAGGTGAATACAGGGTTATAAATACAAAATCAAATAGGGGTAATGCAGGAGTAGATTTAATAGTGAATAAAAAAATAGGAGTGTGGGTAAGCTACTACAAACAGCATAGTGAAAGTATTATTGTGGCCAAGATAGACACGAAGCCCATGCCTACTACAGTAGTACAAGTTTATATGCCAACTAGCTCTGCAGATGACGAAGAAATTGAAGAAATGTATGATGAGATAAAAGAAATTATTCAGGTAGTGAAGGGAGACGATAATTTAATAGTCATGGGTGACTGGAATTCGACAGTAGGAAAAGGGAGAGAAAGAAACATAGTAGGTGAATATGGATTGGGGCTAAGAAATGAAAGAGGAAGCCGTCTGGTAGAATTTTGCACAGAGCATAACTTAATCATAGGTAACACTTGGTTCAAGAGTCATAAAAGAAGGTTGTATACATGGAAGAATCCTGGAGATACTAAAAGGTATCAGACAGATTATATAATGGTAAGACAGAGATTTAGGAACCAGGTTTTAAATTGTAGGACATTTCCAGGGGCAGATGTGGACTCTGACCACAAACTACTGGTTATGAACTGTAGATTGAAACTGAAGAAATTGCAAAAAGGTGGGAATTAATGGAGATGGAACCTGGATAAAATCACTAAACAAGAGGTTGTTGTACAGAGTTTCAGGGACAGTACAAGGGAACAATTGACAGGAATGGGGGAAAGAAATACAGCAGAAGACGAATGGGTTGCTCTGAGGAATGAAGTAGTGAAGGCAGCAGAAGATCAAGTAGGTAAAAAGACGAGGGCTAGTAGAAATCCTTGGGTAACAGAAGAAATATTGACTTTAATTGATGAAAGGAGAAAATATAAAAATGCAGTAAATGAAGCAGGCAAAAAGGAATATAAACGTCTCATAAATGACATCGACAGGAAGTGCAAAATGGCTAAGCAGGAATGGCTAGAGGACAAATGTAAGGATGTAGAGGCTTATCTCACTAAGGGTAAGATAGATACAGCCTACAGGAAAATTAAAGAGACCTTTGGAGAAAAGAGAGCCACTTGTATGAATATCAAGAGCTCAGATGGGAACCCAGTTCTAAGCAAAGAGGAGAAAGCAGAAAGGTGGAAGGAGTATATAGAGGGTCTATACAAGGGCGATGTACTTGAGGACAATATTATGTAAATGGAAGAGGATGTAGATGAAGATGAAATGGGAGGTACGATACTGCGTGAAGAGTTTGACAGAGCAGTGAAAGACCTGCGTCGAAACAAGGTCCCGGGAGTAGACAACATTCCATTAGAACTACTGACGGCCTTGGGAGAGCCGGTCCTGACAAAACTCTACCATCAGGTGAGTAAGATGTACGAGACAGGCGAAATACCCTCAGACTTCAAGAAGAATATGATAATTCCAATCCCAAAGAAAGCAGGTGTTGACAGATGTGAAAATTACCGAACTATCAGTTTAATAAGTCACAGCTGGAAAATACTAACGCGAATTATTTACATACGAATGGAAAAACTGGTAGAAGCCGACCTCGGGGAAGATCAGTTTGGATTCCGTAGAAATGTTGGAACACGTGAAGCAATATGACCTTACGACTTATCTTAGAAGCTAGATTAAGGAAAGGCAAACCTACGTTTCTAGCATTTGTAGACTTAGAGAAAGCTTTTGACAATGTTAACTGGAATACTCTCTTTCAAATTCTGAAGGTGGCAGGGGTAAAATACAGGGAGCGAAAGGCTATTTACAATTTGTACAGAAACCAGATGGTAGTTATAAGAGTCGAGGGACATGAAAGGGAAGCAGTGGTTTGGAAGGGAGTGAGACAGGTTTGTAGCCTCTCCCCGATGTTATTCAATCTGTATATTGAGCAAGCAATAAAGGAAACAAAAGAAAAATTCCAAGTAGTATTAAAACCCATGGAGAAGAAATAAAAACTTTGAGGTTCGCCGATGACATTGTAATTCTGTCAGAGACAGCAAAGGACTTGGAAGAGCAGTTGAACGGAATGGACAGTGTCTTGAAAGGAGGATATAAGATGAACATCAACAAAAGCAAAACGAGGATAATAGAATGTAGTCGAATTACGTCGGGTGATGCCGAGGGAATTAGATTAGGAAATGAGACACTTAAAGTAGTAAAGGAGTTTTGCTATTTGGAGTGCAAAATAACTGATGATGGTCAAAGTAGAGAGGATATAAAATGTAGACTGGCAATGGCAAGGAAAGCATTTCTGAAGAAGAGAAATTTGTTAACATCGAGTATAGATTTAAGTGTCAGGAACTCGTTTCTGAAAGTGTTTGTATGGAGTGTAGCCATGTATGGAAGTGAAACATGGACAATAAATAGTTTGGACAAGAAGAGAATAGAAACTTTCGAAATGTGGTGCTACAGAAGAATGTTGAATATTAGGTGGGTAGATCACATAACTAATGAGGCGGTATTGAATAGGATTGGGGAAAAGAGAAGTTTGTGGCACAACTTGACTAGAAGAAGGGATCGGTTGGTAGGACATGTCCTGAGGCATCAAGGGATCCCCAATTTAGCATTCGAGTGCAGCGTGGAGGGTAAAAATCGTAGAGGAAGACCAAGAGATGAATACACTAAGCAGATTCAAAAGGATGTAAGTTGCAGTAGGTGCTGTGAGATGAAGGAGCTTGCACAGGATAGATTAGCATGGAGAGCTGCATCAAACCAGTCTCAGGACTGAAGACCACAACAACAACATCCTTATAACAATGGTACCACTTACATATTAAATTAAGGCATCGTGTAATTCCAGTGCCACTGACTGAAAATGACTTGTCAAACTGTTTGTGTAAGACATGTTGTAATGTTGTTGCTTTATTTTGTGGTGTAAGACTAACATTAATTATAATCTCTTAATAGTCATACGACAACCGGTGATCTATGTATATAAGAGAATTTAAATAAAAAGAAATAAATCAGTTTATATTTGTAAATTTATTTTAACATTGATCATTGAAATTTCAGCATATTAAACTTGATTCCTAACTAAATTGGTGCCTTATTTAGGATTGTGAAAATGTGAGATTGTAATCTTACGGAACACATCATATATGGAGCCAAGATTGGGAGACTGCATACAACACTGCATTCATAAAACAACACACAAAGAACGTTGAAACATATGCAACAGAAAATTAACCACTACCAACCGATTCAATTTTCACCCAAAGAAGTTACCTTCGTAGCACAATCCTGTCCGTCATGTAATTACCACACACTGGTATACTAAATTCATATTAACTCTTTGTGAAATCTTCCCAAAAATAATAGCTGAGAGCTACTTTGATGATTACACCACATGCTTCACGTGGTCAACTTGGTTTACACAAAGCGTGTAACTCCACAATAATTTTGATAATTAAAATAAATTAAATCGAAAAGCAATTTACAAAAGAAAAATCTCGAACTGGTTACTAACGTCTTACTATTAACCTGATGGGTCAAACAATTATATAAGCACGTGGTAGTGGTCTCACAAAGTACACCCCACGTGGGTTGAACATAAAGAAAAGTTGCTATATCGAAAAATATTGTCAAGACGAGACGTTATAATCTCACGCACATTCGCATTTAAGATTGATGAACTTAGTTTGAGTTACCGATCAACACGTGGTTCCACTTTACTGACAAAGTAGTGACAAAGCAACTACCGGAATATATTCTGAACTTCACCCGAGAATTACACTGCGCTGCAATTTAAAATAACATTAGATATTTTAGAGCTAAACCTGAAATAAAGGTGATTAAATTTTCAGTTAGGCTGAACTTAAGAAATCCATTGTCCTACGGACTTAGCATACACGCGCTTAGCCGGAGATCTTACCACTTCAGACGCGCGCCACGGACAGACTGACTGGTCCCTTCCTGAGGGGTGGCACACAAATACAAACGGAAGTGGCCAGAGAGGCAGCTTCCTATACCAACATGACAACGGACGGACAGGACCATACTAAGGATAGAAACCTCTTTGCTTTTAGAAAGCGTAGCTACCTGTTCCGACGTTGGTCCTACTGTTTTCTAGCAGACAGGCTTGTCTGCTACCCTCAAGCATGCAACTAGAAATACATTTGCTCATTCATCCTCTCACACAGAAGGGAAGGGGGATGACAGTATCTTATCATATACAGTATATAAAGGAAAGCGGATGTAGTTTCCGTATGAGACTGTGTGACATGAATGACGTATAAACTGTGTTTTAAAGTGTAGTAGTGTGACAGATCGTTCTTGTTTATGTGTAAAAGTAACACGTTCCACTACTCAGTCTCGTCCCAGATAGTCAGAAACGCCACAGTAAATTTAGAAGAGAAATTTATGCCGTAAATGACAACAGATTTAAGAAATGAAACATGAAAGGAATCCAACAGAGACCTTTCAATGTAAAATTGTATACTGTTTTTTCTTGTGTGTACCAGTCTTGTAATTTCTTTTTTACTTACAAGTGAATGACTACCCAAGTAACAGATCATGTCGTAGCGATTCAAGGAAGCAAATGTTAAGACCCCCAAGCAATTTTTCTTTCTTTATGTTTATGAAATATGAAATGTCTGGCCCAGAAAGTCTACAGATGTTAATAGGTACAGGTATCATAGACATAAATTACTAGACTGGCAATATCGGATACAGTATCACTGGTGTCACTGTAGCCAGGACATCAGAGTTGGAATAGGACGGCGAGTGTTCAGGACGTATAAACATTCTGCGACGTGTAAACATTTTACTGACAAAACAGTCGTAAGAATTGAGGATAATTGGCTGTAATTTTTCGTACAGCAGATGGAAGATACAAGGAAAGTGGTATGTCTCAATGCAAACATAACTAGAAACATCTTATGCATTTTTGCTTTTGTGCTGGTACGTAAGCGTAAATAATTACGTTAAAGTTTGTCCTATCTGAAATACGGACAGTGTTTACATAGTTTTTGTATATTTTAAGGAGTTCAATAATGTAGTATTAACAGACATATCTTAATGAAGCGTTTTTAAACAGTTCTGATAAACTCTGGCTTCTCTTCGAACAGCAGGCTCGTTATGAAAGTGCCTCTACAAGTAGAACTTGCTATTTGTTGTTGATAGTAAGTATTTTTATTCACCTGAGTGTTCTTGCGAAAACTACAAAAAAATGTTCAAATGTGTGTGAAATCTTATGGGACTTAACTGCTAAGGTCATCAGTCCCTAATCTTACACACCACTTAACCTAAATTATCCTAAGGACAAACACACACACCCATGCCCGAGGGAGAACTCGAAACTGCGCCGGAACCATCCGTACAGTCCATGACTGCAGTGCCCTAGACGGCTCGTCTAATCCCGGGCGGCGAAAACTACAGTCGGCTTTGAACGTGGTCGTAAGTAACTCGATGTTATTCACTACAATGTATGTGTTGAACTCAACTAGTTTCCCCATATTTGCCCAACTGCAGAATTTGTTTCAACCCGAAAAGCTTACGTCATTTCGTTACAGAAAATCGTAGTAGTACCATATGCAAACTTTCTGACGCAGTCATCTTACCTTACCAAACGTCAGGCTTCAGTAAATGTTATGCTCTTCCTGTCTAGTATTATGTGTCTAAGTACTTATAAGACATTATGTGATAATAAAGACAGGCTCAGCCATCAAATTTTTTCTAATATCAGCAAGGTGATGCCTTGCTATTTCGCCATGTCATTTATCTTTCAGCTTCCACCATGTAATCATCTGTCTTTAGCTCTTGAGAACTATGAATATATTAACGTATATGTAAATCAATGGCTTTCAGATTTATTTACTTAACAACTCAAACATGTCATTTTTTATTTATTTGTCTTAATTCTCAGCTTTGTTTGCAACCATTCGTGAAAAACCTACAAAAGAGCTGACTTGGAGCCCGTTCACCGCAGGCGTGATTCAAATACTGATAAGCAAACTGAGAGGTCATTTATCGTACACCAGCCAACCTGCAGTCTCTCAGGGACAAGTCTGACACTCAATTAACCATGCAGCATAACATGATTGACTCATCGCATGTGCACTCAACCTCTCAAAATTACGTTGAGCTACTTCTGTAGCTACAAATCTGGGCAAATATGTTGGCTGGATACCCTCATAAGTGCAGCAAAGATGCAATCATTGTGGGAGACTGGGTGCAATATATTCCAGGTTGGAATGAAACTAATGAGAAAAAATATGACCCGGAAATAGAGAGTAACCTGCTTCATAGCCTCGATACAGCCAGACGTACTAGGTGGATAAATGGTTCAAATGGCTCTGAGCACTATGGGACTTAACATCTGAGGTCATCAGTCCCCTAGAACTTAAAAATACTTAAACCTAACTATCCTAAGGACATCACAAACATCCATGCCCGTGGCAGGATTCGAACCTGCGACCGTAGCGGTCGCACGTTTCCAGACTGAAGCGCTCAGAACCGCTCGGCCACCACGGCTGGCCTAGGTGGATAGAGACTGTTCAGTCACACAGTTTTCAAACATCAAGTAGAGAAGTATGGAATTTACTATGACAGATGGGTGGAATCAAAGTTGAAACGAGAACACTCATATATCAGCTAGTAGGATTGCGTCACATTTATTGTTTTGGAAATTTGTAGTAAGTTCCTGTGGTACCAAACAGCTCAGGTGATCGAGCCGTAGGCTTACACATTTCTTAATCTAACTTAAACTGACTTACGCTAAGGACAACATACACATCCATGCCCGACGGAGGAGGCGAACCTCCGACGGGGACAGCCGTGCTAACCATGGTAAGGCGCCCAGACCGTGCGGCTTCCCCGCGTGGCTCGTTTACTGTTCACATCAAGAGCATCAAGGGATAACACTCATATATGATTCATCAGATGCATACATACATTGCTCAAGAAGAACAGAAATGAACGCTCTGAGTACTCAATAACTTCTTCCGTACCTGCGATTTCTGCTGGTCTGAAAACTCTAAAACCTGGATGGCAGTGGGAAATGATGGAATCCACTCAATATTTCTTCTGCGCAGTGGGAACTATGCAAAAATATTGCTGGAGAATTTCTTTTCTGTCTCAGTCCCATAGAAAATGAAGCAATACTCAAGCCCGGCTAGGTATCAGGCCAACCTAAGAATTGATCTTTCAAAACGTTCCTACCGAGTAACCTGTATTCCGACCGGGAAGGAGGGGTGCAGCTCAAGTCGTTGACCACAGATATTTAAGTAGAAAACATCAAATGTTTTGTTGATATAAAAGTATGAGACGGTTGGAAGCATGAAGTGCTCTACAAATTATTACAGTTGGCCCATGCTGATTGACAACAAAACTAGTTGACAACGTTTTAGCTGCAAGGACGTCTGCAATAACTACAGGAAAAGATACTTACTGTCCAAATGTATTGAATAATGGCTAACCACAGCGATCCGTCCTTGCACCTCTCTTACCCTAGGCAATAGCTACCCAACATAAAACCTTTGAAAGAACTGAAGAAATCCTAACTTCTCATCTAACCATCTTAAGCGAATATTTCCGTAAATCTAAGTTACAATCAAACTCATATAAAACAGAAGCTGCATGGCTGCATGATTTCAACTGTCCGATAGAGTGCTACACACAACTCCTGACGTCGTAACACGCATCCAAAATACCTCGGGATCACTTTAGATAGGACACTTTCTTTTAAGGATCACTTGACATTAATATCTGCTAAGCTCAAAAGCAAAAACAACAATCTCCATTAACTCCACGTCACTCGATGGGGAACTCGAAATGGTACACTCAACAGCAGAGTACTGTTAGCCTATCTGGCTTAATAGCCTACACGTAAAAAAGACAGACGTACGACTTAAAGAAGCCATGCACACTGTTAGTGGTCCACACGTAAAAAAGATAGATGTCCAATTTAACGGTACCATGCACACTGTGCATACGATCTACTCCCACATACTGGCTATCTATCTTGAGCCACATTCCACCTCCCGATATCAGACAGAAGAGTGCACTACTATGTGAACACCGGAAGATTGCTAACAATTGTGACGTTCCAGTATCAATGATGTATTCCCTAAGCCGCGAAAAAGACTAAGGTCAAGACGCCCCATTCTCATCACAGCCGAGAGCCTCACGGAAAATGAATTCAATACTACTGACGAATGGAAACGCTGTTAGCAACAAAACTGTCGTCCACAATGCCTGAAACTGCCTTGCATCCAGAGGAAACCCCCTGGACTGGACCAGCCTCAGTCAATTTGGACTATCCTGAATCACACCATGGTCATGGAAGATGTGCAGACACACTCCACAAGTGGGTCAAATCTACATCATAATCGTGTGGAGCGGCAGACAGCTGCTCCTGTTGTATCAGCATGTCCCGCTAATGTCTACAACGTTCCTTTCGAAGATTTCCTTGCAGTTACGAGTAGTGTGATGAGATACATAAAAGACCTTAATATCCGTATACAGCTCTCGCTATTTGTGCTATTTTATGCTGGAGATCTGTGTTTAAATGTTGACATGTAAGAGTTTTGTGATCTTTGTATATGTATAGCCGTACGATAAATAAATATATAAAATTCCATGAATTCCCCTTCTATAGCACAAGCTGCAAAATCTATGGAAGCCCATGCTTTTGTCTTTGTATTACTTCTTCATAAAAATGGCAGCTCCAGTTCAAACTTCCCTTTCGTATTCAATGAATAATTTCATTCATGGCTGACAATCAGAAGCTGTGAAGCACGTTTTATGCCTAGAAATAATCAGTCGTCAGCTGCACAAATTGTTGTAAAATAACTTAAATAGTAAAAAGTTCATTAATAAAAATTTGTCCTGTTGACGAGTGATCATTTCTATTCTTAAAATGTGGTTCACAGCTGCTGATTGACAGCTACGAATAAAATTTACCTGGTCAGGTAAAAAAAAGCTGTCGCCACTTACAGGAGCAGTAAGCTAAAAATTCTTAAAGCAAACCCGTCTATTTTCCTTAAGAAGCAGTGTCTTTCACGAAAACTGTTTCTTAATTATGTGTCAGCTTATGTAAAACTTCAGAAAAATGGGGCTTGATCTGCCATCATTAAGAGATGTGTGTCCTACATAATTCAGAATGAAATGAGTGTCCTCTTTGGTAACAAAGATGTTCTTAATTCTAAAGCTTATGTCTTACTTCTTGAACTTCGTAGATTACTGCCCGCTACTCAGGTTGAAATTATTTTAAAATCAATTAGCGAGTGGTTAATCGCAGAGCGTGATTCAGCAACATCATAAATATCTTTTAGTGATTTAGAGTGCACAGGAACCCCTAGGTCATGAACAAGATCGGGCTACTTTCCCACATTTTTCTTTCTGTGAGAGGGTTATTAATAAAACCAATTTAACTTTTGACGAAGCTGAACTCAATATTCTAAATAAAGGTCTTAAGCGCAATATAGAAGGCTCCTTAGATCAGGCTACTACTACTAAGATTGTTGTCGATGTGAAATTTCCTATGGACGCTTTTAAGTTAGATACGTGTGAACAATCCAATATAGCGTGTAGCGTTAACTATATCGTCACTAAAGAGATGAAAGACAGCACCAGGTTAAGAGTAATTCCCTTGCTACAGTTAAGCGTATTACTAAAAAGCTTAGTGCTGAAAATGCACTCATCGTCAAGGCAGAGAAAGGAAACTCCTCTGTCATCTTGTGTAGAGACAATTATATTAACAAAACGTTAGTTTTCTTCTTTGAGAGTAATATTCATCCCATCAGCAGGAAACCCACGATTAATTTTCCAGACAGAACTCAAAGACGCCTTTGACGTTTGTGATTCTCTTTTTTCCACGAAAGACCGTACGAAATTGTTATGTATGAACCCCAGGTCTTCAACCCTGCGATAACGAGTTACGATACATAAAGAACAATGGCTGATTCGTCCTATTGTCAATGTAATTGGTAATCCTGGATACTTCCTATCTAAAAAGTTGTCACTTCTTCTTACAAAAATTTACATATTTGAAACTTCTTTTTCTGTTAAAAATAGGAAAGAAGTAATTAATTCATTAACATTTGTTGCGTTTCCTTCTGGTCTTTTGCTTGCATCCCTTGACATTATAAATCTCTACATTAAGATTCCAATGGAGGAGACAATCATCGAAGACAGCGCTTACACCCACCGCTTTCGTTACTTAGTAGTGAAATCTTGCACATAGTGGATAAAGGGTGTAAAATGAATCTTTTAGAAGAAATAGAAGGTTATAAGCAATCCCGTCCGGGCTTCTGCTGAAAGATCAGCTCTCGCTTAGAAGTAGGTTGTTTATTTAATTGTATTTCCTCTCTCTTCAAACGATTTTTAACCTGCCTGCTTGCTTAGCCAATGGTTTATATCACAAAGAAAAAACAACCATTTGTACCTGTCGATTGATATAACTTGCAACCTCCCTATTTGATTAACGCTTCTTACTACATGTTAAGAACTACCATTTGCATCTTTTGTTTGCTCAATTTTTCCTCTTCTATGCTATCTAATCTTGATGTCTCAGTGCTTTTTAACGTAATTTATATTTCTATATATTTTTAAAATATGTTTTAATTGTGTTGGCTAGTCAGAGCCGAGGGCCACCTATATATATAGTGGTCAGTGTGCCTATTACATTTTCCTACATGACGCTGTTTTCTGGCTAGAGGTTCAAGTTACTAACGTTGACGTGCTGTGCTGCAGCTATCATTCGTCAGAGCTATACGTAGAGGTCCTAAACTGAATGACAGTCTGTGAATTCGCACTGGGACCTCGCGTTCGCCATCGAGACGGATGTGTCAGCCGGGACGGGCCCACTAACTTGCGTCGCCGAAAACTGGTATCCAGCGGCTGGTCTCTACGTCAATATACTGGAAAGGTCAATGTAGCACTACTTCTGCATCGGCCCGCAGTGTCACCATCGGCTGATTATTAAATAAACCTGATCATTGTACCATTTCTTCAGCCCTTTTTACAAGCTACGTCGTTTTTGTGTAAAAATTTATACGCTGGATTAGCACGTAGCGCAAGGTCTTGGTCATTGTTTCATTACTTTAAGACTGATGTTCAGATTCGCTGAAGTTACGTTTTAGACAGTTGTCGTAACTTGTTGTTGTGACCCCCGAGCGGCGCAGTGGACGTGTACTAGCCGGCCGGTGTGGCCAAGCGGTTTTAGGCGCTTCAGTATGGAACAGGACGATCGCTACGGTCGCAGGTTCGAATCCTGCCTCGGGCACGGATGTGTGTGATGTCCTTAGGTTAGTTAGGTTTAAGTAGTTCTACGTTCTAAGGGACTGATGACCTCAGCTGTTAATTCCCATAGTGCTTAGAGCCATTTGAACCATTTTTGGACGTGTACTAGAGCACTCCATGCCCTGCGCTCGTAGGTAGCACACCGCGCCTAGTACACGTAACCTGCGGCAGTCGGAGGTCACAGCACCAAGTTACGACACCTGAAGATGGGCATATAAGAGCCCTAAACCGATCTTGTTATAATAAAAGAACTTTACAAAAAATGGTTCAAATGGCTCTAAGCACTATGCGACTTAACATCTGAGGTCATTAGTGCCCTAGACTTAGAACTACTTGAACCTAACTAACCTAAGGACATCACACACATCCCTGCCCGAGGCAGGATTCGAACCTGCGACCGTGGCAGCAGCGCGGTTCTGGACTGAATCGCCTAGAACCGCTCGCCCACAGCGGCCGGCCAAGAACTTTACAACTGTAGCGGTATTTTCAACCTCTTGTATAATGCTCAGTTGCGGATGTTCCTCCAACAGGATTGTTTGCAATATGCTTTTAATTGTCATCCAACCCTGGTTATCACTAAATTCTTAACCTATACCCATTTCTGTCGGACCCTATCGTCCAGAATTTGCTTGACGACTGCTTTTCGGCATAAGCTTGATTGTATGATCTTCTGAAGTTGGCTAATTAATTTACCGAAAGTAGTCAAAAAAAGAAGTTATTTAATAAAATTCTGCGCAGCTGACGACTGATTATTTCTATTCTTAAAATTCACTGAATAATTACAAATTTTAATGTACATTTCTAACTCATCATGGACAAAGCGAACTGAAGCAAAACTATGCACCAACGCTTAAACACTACAGACATTAGCCGCAACATTGCAGCCGTCGCTCAGGGTGCCCCCAACAATCGCGGACGGCGCTCCTGTCTTCTGTTTCGGCAATGGAGATGCGGTCGCGGTATCCACGGAAACATTTGCCGCTGAACCTCTGGACGCTATGCTGCTCTTCGTGGTTTGTGCTGCGCTGCTCTACGAGATGGCCGCCTGCCTTCTCTTGTGGTAAGTCGCCGTGAGCGTCAACAGGGCTCTTCACTTCCGTCTGACGCTGCCAGCAGAGAGCGCTGCGGAAGTCGCGCGATTTGGCTGCAAACTTCAGTCGTACTGTTGACTGGGCGTATCGAGAATAATTGCGTTCATATGCCGTATCTGTTGCAAATATTCTCACGGAAATACGTATGTCTAAAAGTTTTGCGCCTAACTGCTGGCAGAGAAAGGCTCTTTTGGGTCAAGTGGAATTTGCAATACTAACCATGGGCTTTGACCAATGACGTGAAGTTAATTGCTTCCATGCCATCACTTCTTGGGCGGTATTCTGTATTTAATTTCTTTTTAGTTAAACTGTGTGCCATATTTTCGATGGTTTCTCGGCTGCGTATGAGAACCAAAACAGCAGCCTCTACTGTTTCGACAAGAATTTTAACAAATCGTCCAGTTATTTATCATTTTCTTTAAGAGAAATAAGTTTTCTTGTTGTCGTTCATGTTGTGAATCGTGGTCTCCGTTACAACAATAGACATTCTTTTGCGATACTGAATTCGCTTTCTTTACGATAAATACTTTGCTTACATAATTTCTAAGTAAGCATCATAGCTGTAACAGGAAATATTTCTTTCCGATTGTGTATATTCTCGTCATCAAAACAGACTGTGATACATCGTTACCAAATATAACGACTGACAGGACGTATCGCCGGCCGCGCGGTTCTAGGTGCTTCAGTCCGGAACTACCTAGCTGCTAGAGTCGCAGGTTCGAATCCTGTGTGTGATGCCCTTAGGTTAGTTAGGTTTAAGTAGTTCTAATTCTAGGGGACTGATGACCTCAGATGTTAATTCCCATAGTGCTTAGAGCCATTTGAACCATTTTTTGACAGGACATTATGATCACAATGTTATTTATGTCATTAGACGGAAGTCCGATACTGATACGTCACTGGTCAAACCTGGTGGATAGTATCGCAGTTTCCACTTCATAGGCCGGCCGGTGTGGCCGTGCGATTCTAGGCGCTTCAGTCTGGAGCCGCGTGACCGCTACGGAGGCAGGCTCGAATCCTGCCTAGGGCATGGATGTGTGTGATGTCCTTAGGCTGGTCAGGTTTAAGAAGTTCTAAGTCTACGGAACTGATGACCTCAGTTGATAAGTCCCATAGTGCTTAGAGCCATTTGAATTTTGAGCCACTGCACACCACACATTCATGCGCTGGGGGAGAAGAGACTTCTCTATCGCGATATGTGGATTCTCAGTCCCCCCAAAGGCACCAATTTTGCTTATTGACAAACCCATCCAAACGAAAGTGGGCTTCGTCGCTAAACCAAACCATGCATGCGCATACTAATTTCCATCAAGTACCACGGTCAACCGTGCGGTTGGAACGCCCTGACGCAAACCGTTCAGAAGTTATGAAGATTTTATTTCATGTAGTTCAATAATTGCCACCCAGTATGTTTGTGTATAGGAAAGTGAGAGGTACACATGCCAGAAATGGACTGCACGATACACGTAAAATTTACAGGAATCGATTTCACCTATCAAACATGTTAAGTGACCAGTCTAGGCATTGTGATACGTCCATGGAGAAATAATATCACAAGTTTTACGACAAGTACAAAAGAAGTGGGTCATATTGCTTTAACAATCCTGTATTTACACTGGTCCGTAAATATGCACTTCAAGAGCGAAGAAAGGAAGTCACACGACGAAGGAATAAGCCGAACAGAAATCACTGAATGTGATATACATTTACAGACAAACAAGTAACTACGATTTCAGAAGAACTGCCTGTTTTATTCAAGAGAAACAGCTTCACAACCTGAGGAAGTCAATAAACCGTTCGTCCACCTCTGGGCCTTATGCAAGCAGTTATTCGACTTGCTCTTGATTGACACAGTTGCTGGATGTCCTCCGTGTGATTGGCGTGCTAGATCGCCAAAATCCTGAGCTGATTGGTGGGCCCTACCCATGATGCTCCACATGTTCCCAATTGGGTAGAGATCCGGTGACCTTGCTGGGCAAGGAAGGTTTTGGCAAGCACAAAGACAAGTAGTAGAAACTCTCGCCGTGGGTGGTCGGGCATTATGCTACTGAAATGTAAGCCCAGGCAACAAAACGGGCCATAGAATAACGTCGACGCATCAGTGTTCTGTACTGGTGCCGCGAATGATAACCAGGGGAGTCCTGCTATGAAATGAAGTGCCCCCCAGAGACAATCACTCCTGGATGTCGGGCCGTATGGAGTCAGTCAGTCAGGTTGGTATCCCACCACTGTCTGGATAGTCTCCAGGCACGTCTTCGCTGATCGTCGGGGTTCTGTTGGCAGCGGGACTCATCAATGAAGGCAATTTAACTGCAGTCAACGAGATTCTAGGTCGAATATACTCAGAACTACTGCAGACGGGCTTGCTATTATATAGAGGTCAGTGGTAGTAGGTGAAAAGGGTGCTGTGAGCTCAGCCGCCTTTCTGTGAGACGCTTAATAACGGCCCTTGTGATCACTGAAGCACCAGCTGCACGTCGGATCGATGGTAATGAGGAATGTGGGTCTCTGAGTGCCTCTCTGACGATTGTTTGGTCCACGCGTTCTATCATCTTTCCAGGTCGACAGTTTCCTTCTTGAAGCTGCGCTCGGCCACGGTTCATCTATACCTGCTAACGTTGCCGAACAGTGGCATTGCTCCTATTCAAATATCGAGCGATTCGCCCATTATTGCTACACGTTCTTCAAGGGCAATTAAAAGTCGTCTCTTAGATGCTGACATTTGCATATAGTGTTCACGCGGCTGTCTGCGAGGCATAGTTACTGTGCCAGTCAGTACACGGAATGAAAGTCGCAAAGACCTTCTCCCCTGGGATCGACATGTCCCCTGTTTACAATTCTTGTAAGTTGCAAGGTGAGGATGTACTGCAGCGATATACATTCATCCATCGACTGCCAAAGTTTACAGTTTTGCATTTTCTTTCGATACTTATATGAATGTCAGTTTGCGTACTTCGTAATGCGTCGTTTTTCTCAGTCTGAGGGTCTATATGTAAAAACCATATGACGGTATTCGAGTATTATCAAGAAAAACGAAACAAAGCGAGGAATATGAAAATGCTCTCTAGCTCTTCGTGAGAAGTGTGTACATAATTACGTGGCACCTAATAAACGAATGAGAATCTGCTACTGAACGTACACTGTTAGATCTCAAGCTTGCTGAGATACTCTGGATCCGATAGATATCAAAATCAACGAAAGAACTAGCCTGCAGCTGCTCCGAAATATTCAATAGGCCACATTTCGGCTCTTAACAGTCTGAGCTTTGTCGTAACGTTACAACGTAACACCAGCTTTTCAATTTTCCGACCTAGCATGGACTGAAACAGCGCTTTAATCAAGACGTGTTTTTTGCACACGCGAGCACGCACTTTACTGACAGCACTGTATGTTACAGCATGTGCATTCCACATCAAATGTGACGCAATGTTTAAATGATGTTCTTCACCAGCACGGAAGCTCAGCGTGTTCGGTCAGAGAACCGGTGGCCCTTTGTAATAAAAAATAAAAACTCAGTAAATGAATCAACGATCATATTGAAAGGATGTCATGTGACGTCCACGCAGACCAAACGCAACGAACAGTACAGAACAAAATGAAAAGAAGGTGAGAACTTATTGGTATGGTAGACTTTGTCAGGCAAGATATGGATCTGTAAGTGTCGTTGGAGTACCCCAAAAAGAGTTGAGCGGTTTTTGACACGCTGTGTGGCAGAGAGAAACATTGTAAAATCGCTGAGTCAGCGTTCGTAAATAGCGGAAACCAGAGCCTTTTGCTTTCTTCTAAGTAGGCCACAAGTCCAGGTTGGCCTTATTTAGCTTCGTAGAAGTAGGCCTTATGATCCTCACCACATGCTTTACCTTAGTAACAGAAGACGCTGAGAATGCAGATTGTGGACGGAGGGACACAGAATGGTGATGTGTTTTGTACCGCAACTACACCTGTACTCAGCCTCTGGAAGGAGTGTTGCAGAAGGTACATAACAGTCAACTTCTTCCTCCTAGTTACATTAGCAGGTAGTAACCGGAAATTGAGATCATTGTCCCTGTGTATGTATCCTAATACGTCGAATATTACTCATTTGGACATTATGTGATATGTGCACTATCTAATCAAAAGTATCCGTACATCCCTACGTAATGCTGAACTGCCCAATAGATATACGAGAGGCATACTCACCAGTGTTAAGTGCTACCAGCAGCCCCGCTAGCACAACTACTGTGCGTATGGAGTTAAAAACAATGCGATACAACGACCGAGCAGCTCCTCATAACCCACATATGTTTATTGTCAATGATGACACTTCAGAAGGTGTAAAGAGTGACGCAACTTAACAGTGAATGACGGGAACTTCTGATCTGAACTGATCAATCACTCTGTACCCTGTAGGTATCCGAATGGAAATATTTGGATTTGAAAAATATATTTAGAACGTTACCTGCATTTATGAATAGTGACAACAGTGAAGTACACTTGAGATTGTGTTACGATATGGCGGTGCTTTCCGTGGAAAGGATGTGATCCACTCTTTGTGCGTATGAAAACGCTGTATTCGGAAGGATATGAACACATTTTACAGTATTTTGTGCTGCGCACAGTAGAAGAAATGTTCGGAGACGGTTATTGTGCTTTTTGACACTTCACCCTGTCATAAGGCGGGATCTGTGAAACAATGGTTTATGAGCAGCTACATTCCTAAAATGAAATGGTATGACGTGCGTGGAGTCCTTTCTAGAACCCAATGGGAAAACCTTTGGGATGAGATAGAACGTCGACTACGCTCCAGACACCAGCATCTAGGATTACTGTCATCTCTGGTCTCTGATCGTGAAGAAGAAATGACTGCCATTCCTCCACACACTTTCAGAAAACTCGTTGAAATTGTCCGCAGCAGGATTAAAGCAGTCTTAAAGGCATAGATGAATACGCCCCACCTTAATGTCCACGTACAGATGTACGAATACCGTCGACCAGATAGAGTATAAAGAGGAATCAGGAACGTTCTTAATCAGTACCAGGACGGGGGCACTTTTAATACTGAAAAAAAAATGTCTGCACGAAATGTACTGAGCTGTATTTAAACATTAATACGAAATGTCTAATCCCTATCTTTCACAAGTTCAAACAATTTTTAGTATTGTTCCAAAGAAAATACTAAGTTTATTAGTTTACCTTACTGTGGAAAAATGAATACAAGGATTGCAACTGTCTTTAGAAAGTACAATGTGACAGTGTCTTTTGGAACCACAAATAACGTAGGATGTATTTTGCAACATAATGTAGACGCTAAGAATCTATTTCATGCTTCTGGAGTATATAAAATTGATTGCACGGACTGTGGGGCTTGTTACGTTGGCCAAACTGAGAGGAGGCTGAAAATCAAATTTCTGGAACACGTTGCCTTGGACAGAAAAGATGCCACGGAGAAATCAAATTTGGCTGCTGGTTTACTTAGAGCAAATCATGAATTGCCGACTTTGACATCTAACATAAAGTTGCTGCTGAAGTGTAAGAAAGGCAGGTTCCTGGACCTCCTAGAAAAAACAAATATCTTTTGTCATAAAAAAAAAAGTTGGTCGCAACTTAATTAGTGTTTACGTCATTATGATAAATACGCAACAGTAGTGGGTAGTGCCTTTTGCCAATATGTAGTAGCCACTAACGTAATACTGTACGAGTACGATGGTATAATCCTTTTCCCATGTTACATTGGTTTAGATACATGTTCATTATTTATAGGAGCAATTCAGTATATTATTTTTATTGGAATTATAATTAAAAATCTATTTGAAGTCACACAAAAATCAGTACCCTCTACACCAACTATCTAGCTTGCTGATATTTGGCGCCATCTATGAACTGTTCATTAAGTAAGGGGAACCACATACCTCGTAGCGACGTTTAAATAAAGAGAAAAATAGTACAAAAGAAAACATATTTAAATCAAATCAATTCTAATACTCGCTGCATATACCATATGCCCCTACTGTCTTGTAAACATTTAAAAAAAATATGAATCCGACGTTATCTCTAAGTTTTAAAAGAAAAAGGAAATATTGATTCACAAGGAGCGAATCTGGCATTTTTACATCTTCTAACGTTAACTGTTAAATGTGGGAGTTAGTCGGACAGCAACATCAATAATTTTATTCGTACTTTATTTTGTGTTATTCCTAAGCAAATTTTAAGTTCTCTTCGCGACCATAACTGCTTTACTAGGAATGTTACGTATTACGTAGTTCACTTAATGAGCGCCATGCAGCCAACTGATGTGTTCTCCGCAAATGCTACCTTCAGTATACAGTAGTCTAGAATGAATTGTGACGGGAGCCCGAACAACTGGGGATTGACGTACTAAGGTATAAACTACAACTCTGAGACACTGGTATCTAATGTAATGTACAAGTGATGTAGGTTATGCCACGAGTTGCACTTTTTTATACTATCCACTCACTATCTACTTCTTGAATTTTTACCTTTTATATTGGCTAGTTACTAGCCAGAATCTAGAATTGCTTTAATAAAGCCTAAAAGGAAAGGATGACTGCTTGCTTTTCTCCATCATTTTGAATATCATATCACAGTCGTCGAGTGTATTCCACATTACCAATGGAAGGTAATGTGGTGAATTTTTAGAATGTTCGCTTCTTCCACATTCAGTCATCTTCGGGCGTCTTCTCCAGTACATGCAGCATGTTTCCAAGCAGAGCACCCAACACTCTTGTACCACAATTCTTTGTCTTTTTCCTACTTCTCCAGAAATGCAATATATCCTATTACGTTATTTACTAGGTGTAGGTAGCCATCTCAGTGAGCCAGTAAAATGGTTTTCGTAATCACTGCGTCATCACAAATCCTATAAACCCCGATGACTGGTGTTTCCTCGTATTTTTAGTTTTCTTTTCTTCTTTTATGGCTGTTCAGTAAAGCTCCCACATAAAGTTCCTGTTCTTCAAGCAAAGTCTATTGTCTGTTTTCATTCCTTAGTTTGTTCTTCATTTCATCTTCTACAAGTTTCTTCTGTCTGGGGTGTGAGCTTCTGTTCTCTTCCTATGTACCATTACTCCAGTGTGCCATTACGTACAAACACGATCAGAGTAGATTTGTTAAATTCTATCTTTAGGAAACAAAAATACATGCAATGATGGAACTAATTACTGGTTTTAATAACATATTTAGATAGAAGAAAAATCAGCAGTAACTGTAAGTTTACCTTCTTATTTTCACTCCGCTGAAAACAATAACAAACTGAACTGTTGCATTTGCATCCAACTCATGCATTCCACAGCTCAGCTGCCACCTGTTTTCTTGTTATTGTTTGTTAGCACAGGAAACAGGAGAGGGAAGTATTGGTCGAAAATCGTCATTTTATTCGCACTCTTCAAGTACTGAATGTGTATTATTACCTGCCGTTCACAATTACCCATCTTTCCATTAAAAGTTTTCTGTATTTTCAGCATTCCTACTTAGTAAGGGTACCTATCAAGCGGATATTATCGAACAGGGTTTTTGTACGTCTGTTACTTCATTGATTGATTTCACTTCATTCAATCTCATACTCACATCTGCCTTTCCGCTGTTTAAATCGGTCTGGGACGGTGCTTGTGGATAGTTGGCTTTTCCGACTGATTCTAACCTATCGCCGATCGTGGAACGAAAGACATCGCCCCTATTGATCCCCTTCTTGTTCGGAAAATTTATATTTTAATTATCTGATTCGAATAATGGCTCGAGTCCCACGTTAAACATTTGTAAACGATTGATTGATCGTGTCGTCTCTTTTAGTGGTCAAGGGAATCATACAGAACAAGTTATTCTCATTTCTGGTTCTCTGAATAATGCTTGGAAATATTCTGGTTTGTTCAAAATACAGAGAAACCTTTTCCGCCGTTCTATTTATTGTTGCTTCGAGCGCATAAATTGAACACCGCTCCAATTACGCTGCACTCTCCATACAGAGGTAGGTAAGTTTCACTTTAATTACTTTTCGCCAAATAAAGCTTCTTCTGCCACTTGCAAAGGTAGTTAACTATAAATAGAAGAGCTCGTTAGAAAGCATCTGATATAGTGAGCTTATGAACGTGAATTAGCTTTCTTTGGTGTCGTCTCCGTCTTCATAAAGAGGGAGACAATTTAACACCCAGGGAGTAAAAATTACATCTTCTACACAGCGAAGAGGACAATGTATTTAAAATATTTCGTATGAACATGAACCTCACCAGTTTAAAGGCGCAAAATGGAGCGGATATACTACAAAGCCTGTCGTCTGTTTTTGTGTTTCACATAACTTTTTTTATTAAGCTTTATGACAATATTTTCCGTAAGCAGTCGTTTATTTCGCAAAATTCCTCTAGTGACGTGATGTGTTTGTTGTGAACTTCCTCGTAGCGCTTCTGACTTTCTTAGCCATGTCATTTATATGCTCTTGCGTCTGAAGTGCATCGAGCGAGGTGGGTCAGTGACTAGCACACTGGACTTCCATTCTGGAGGACGACGGTTCAAACCCGAGTCTGGCACTCTATATTTAGGTTTTATCGTGATTTTCCTAAATCACTTTAAGCAAATGCCGCAGTTGTTCCTTTGAAAGGCCATGGCCGGTTTCCTTCACCATTCTTGACACAATCTGACCTTGTCTCCGCCTCTAATGACCTCGACGTCAACTAGTCGTTAAACCCAGTTTTCCTACCTTTCTTTCCGTCTAAATCACAATCAAGTACAAATCCGAAGGCAGGGTCGTCAACCAAGTTCAACACTTTCCGACATCAACGTACAAGTAAGCCTATTTCGCTGAGTGGTAACGTGTTTGCCTAACATGTAGCGAGCCCACGTTAGATTCCCGACAGGGTCGCAGATTATCTCCGCCAGTGGACTAGGTGTTGTATTTATCTCATCATCATCTCATCATCACCGAAATGCAAGTCACCCAACAGTGCGGTTTCGCAGCTGTGCAGTGCGAAGGTAGTGTTGTTTCCGCCTGCGCGCGCTCTCTGTTGTTTACTTTTCAGCGGCCGTCATTTACGTGTCGCTTACGTGTAGTAGAACTTGGTCAACCGTTTTAGAAAATCAGCACTACGATTCAGCTTATGCAATGACTACACTCAACCAAACGCCTTGGAAGAGGAACGCTTCCTACTCGACGTTGCTAAGATCCCAGCTTCCGACATCTTGGGCATCCCTTTGTACATATTAAGCAGTACGGTGTACGTCAACGTCGTCATTGTCGCGGTGTGCGAAAGAATGCTTCGTGACGCCAAACACGGACTACCCTTTTGCCACGCCGTCGGAAATGTTGACCATGTAGGCTTGGGAATGCGCACCATACGAGCTTTCGAACTCCCGCTCGAGCTCCCGGCGGAAGACGTTATCGCGGCTTTCCGTCCTTATGGCACTGTACATGGCCACACTGCCGAACACTGGGCACAATTCCAAACGTAACCCGTTCTTAACGGTGTACGACAGATCATCACAGATCGCCGCGTGCCATCTTACCTGCAAATCAGCGGGTGTCGCGCGGTCGTCATATACGACGGTCAACACAAGACCTGTTCCGGGTGCGGCAAAGAAGGCCACCTCAGGTCTGGGCGTCTTCAGCGACGAATCACCCAATTGCCAGCCGTTACCATGGCGTCTCCGACTCCGACGACCGTTTCACCAATGCATCGGCGCCTTTTTCCTCCTACCGGCCACCGTCCGTCGGATGATGTACCGCCGACCCTTCCTACTGCTGCAGATATCGCCGGGTTCGACGCGACACGCTCACAACCTGGCTACTCCGACGCCTCTACAAACAGCGACGACTTCCAATCCGGGGGATGATATGGACACTCCTTCCCCTATCGTTTCCACGACGGCCTTCCTCCCAGATCACCGCGACTCCCTGCCACCTTCCGACACAGAGGGATGAACATGCAAACAACATTCGCCTAAAAGGCGCAAGAGGAGGCACCGTACTGTCTCGGAACAAGACAGATCACCTCCCCCTGAGGCTCCAGAGGCCGTCCGGCCCATCGAGGCCTCGGAGAACCTACACGAATGACAACAACACGACACCGGCTGTGTCTGTGCCGGTGCCTACTCCGCTGGCTCACTCAGGTGCACCTGAACCAATGGACTCCACCGTTGCGACTGCCGCCGAGATGTCCTCCGGTCCTACGAACGATGTGGAACGTAAGAACATCACAACGACAGCGCCTTCAATGGAATGGAGTGAAGACGTCAATGAAGGCCTAGCCACACGCTGGGGACTGAGTTACTCCAGACAAAATGCTAGTTACGCTTTCGAAAACGCCGTCAGGTGGCGTACGGCATGATTAGCCGTTGCTTCGCCCCTCTTCACCCTCCGCTGATGGAGTTCCACTCCACGGCACGGTACGACTCCAAACCTAATGAGTAGCGACGATCAACATTAACACTACTAGCTGCCCCATGAAAATTCAACTGCTACGAGAAGTGATATGGGCATCGGAAGTCGACATTGCATTACCACAGGAAGTACACTTGACCACACTTCCAGAAGACGCGGTATATAACACATATCCCTCTCCTGATGACCACCTGGGACGTGGCGTAGCCATCTACTCCCGAGAAGGCATCCCGGTGGCTGGTAACGCATGCCTTCCATCCGCCAGAGGCAGGGCCGTCACCGTCATGGGGATGCATATTGACAACACTTACGCTCCGTCAGGCTCCACTCGCAGATGCGACAGGGCACACATCTACTCAGAAGAAATCGCTCCTTTGGTTCTTGGACGCTGTGACTATTACTTGCTTGGGGGTGATTTTAATTGTGTCTTGCACCCTAAGGATCAAACGCCCCACTACAACACCTGTCAAGAACAGCTCCTTGACATCCGTGATCTATTGCTCCGTGACACTTCGGCACGGCGACGCACCTGGACGTACTTACCAGACGAGTCACTCCGCGAGCCGCCTTGATAGGGTTTACCTTTCTCGGGAACTCACATCTGCAGTCCAAGCTGTAGAACTTTGGCCCTTGGCCTTTTCGGACCACTGTGCCTACATGTGCAACATCCTCCTCCCGCAACAAGTGGTGTGGTGCAGTCGTGCCCTGTGGACGCCACACTACCAACTATTTCTACGCCGTTCTCCGCGACCTGGATGCCAAGCCGCCCACCCCTGAAACCCAGAGGGAACGTAGCAGGATTGAAGCACAATCTGTAACGATGACACGCCGTGGACTGCAGAGGGCGATGGTGCGGACCCGACGTCAAGATTCGGCTGAATAAGAACATCCCACCATACGTCATATCACCTCCGAAAGGAAACACCAAAGACAACGACTCATCACCAAGATCTACAACTGTCGCGCCCATCAAGTCGCTCGCCAGGCCGAAATCGTCAGTATCTATGTAGACCACTACCGCACTATGTACGAGGAGGAGATTACGAACAACCGCGCTCAGGAGTTCGTGTTACCACACGTAACTCACACCCTCCCCAGCGACGAAGCGGACGAGCTGATGGAGCCAGATACTCGAAACTAAGTCCACGATGCACTCAACAAAGGTGCTCTGAATTAGTCACCTGGTGTCGGCGGGCTTCCAATAGAATTTTATCGCGCTTTCCTCGGGCTAATGGCGTCAGTGTGGACGAAGACGTTTCATGAACTGATGACGATGGGGAACGCCGTACCGCCGTCCTTTCTCACAGGAATTATTATACCCATCCACAAAACGAGATCGGGAGTGACAACAACACATTATCGTCCCATATCTCTGCTTAACGCAGACTATAAAATTTTTACACGACGCTTGTCGACGCGATGTCGCAAGATCCTGACCGGAACAGACAACTCCGGGTGGCTCAGTTAATATATGAACGACCACGGGAGAATGTCGTGATTTAATTGCAGTGGCAGAGACGTGCAGACTCCGCGCCACGGTGGTTGCCATTGACTTTGACAGCGCATTCGACAAGATGCGGCATCGTTTCTGAGCCGAATGGGTTTTCAACCCGCTTTCATCGATGTCAACCGGCGTCTGTACGACACCGCCGAATTGCTGATTCAGGTCAATGGCCGTGTGGCAGGACCAGTGACGATCCGGCGTTCCATAAGCCATGGTTGCCCACTTTAGACACTGCTCTATGCCATAAGCCTGGAGCCATTCATCGGGAGTCTGACGAGCCACCTTTCTGGTCTCACTCTGCGACAGCACAGTTTTCGATGTCGTGCGTATGCGGACGACCTCGTCCTCTTCGTCCGCTCACGGAATGAAACACAAACGGCACTTAATTTGATATCAACGTACGGAACTGCAGTGGGTAGTAACATGAGTATGGCTAAATCCACGGACGCAGCCTCTCACACGATGACTTAGCACCTCTACCGTGTGTACAGAAACTATGATACCTTGGTATCATTTTCGCCTCCACTATGCACCGCTCAGCTGCCATCAATTATCGGCGTGCGCTCCAAATTATCCTCACGGCGGTGCAAAAAAATCTCCTATGCCGACTCGATTCTTTACAACGCGTCCAATACCTCAACCAAATGTGGCGTCCAGAATGATCCATATCGCACAGGTAATCCCGATGCCATCAACTATTGGACACAGCCTCCAGGCTGCTCTCGGATACTTTCTTACGTCCGATACGCTCTTTAAGGTCCGTTACGAAACGCTCACCATCCCTCCAGCGAGCGGAAGACCTCGGCCATGTCAATGTTCGACTCCGAGTGGCGTCTTTGTTGTAGATGTCCACCATGCACTAGAAGTGGAACGGGGGCCCCTGCCTTACGCCCAGCTTGCTGGAAATTCTTATACCCGCAACCATAACGCCACCAGTACCAGTCGGACACATCAAGCACCATCTGACGCACATTCCTGATTTCATCGTCGACTTCAGTTATGCTCACACACACTTACCGAACATGCGTTCTCCTCGACCTAAAGGTTTTTCCATCCCACTGCTTCGTTACATATCCAGCAAAAACAACGAACTCAGAGATCAATCATTCGGGAGGAAGACGGTTCAATTCCGCGTCCGGCCATCCTGATTCAGGTTTTCCGTGATTTTCCTCAATCACTCCAGGCAAATGCAGGGATGGTTCCTCTGAAAGGGCACGGCCGACTTCCTTCCCCATCCTTCCCTAATCCGATCAGACCGATGACCTCGCTGTCTGGTCTCCTTCCCCAAACAAGCCAACCCCCCTCAGAGATCAATCGACCCGGTGGCCCACGGTTTGGTGCCATATACAACAGCTTTTCCTTCCCTCCATCGTCCGGGCAACATGGTACTACGTCGCATGTGCAAAATTCGCCAGAAATCAACGTCTTCACGCCATCTGACTACCGGACTCTCCGCTTTGTTCAGTTTCCCACCTCATGGATGACGATGTCCACTAACTGACTTGTGCTGCCACCAGTGACGTCTGGAAACTTGGTCGCCAGTTCGTTACCTCTTACCTCCGCGTTCCGATGGATTCGATTGACCCATGGACTTTTATCCATCCTGAGGATACTTATTTCGCCCGTCATAAAAAATCATGCGATTGTATGGGTCAAGGGATGGACGATCACTTACATGTATAATTATGGCAATAAATCACTTCTTGGCTTTTGACAGTAATTACAAACCGCCCACAGTGAAGTCGAGCACCGGACGCGCTACCGCGCTTTCGTCGCCAATTACCTACACGCGATCTTTACGTCACCCCCGCTCAGCTGGATGGTGTCACACGCGGACGGGACTCCCGCTACCTCTGCTGACATCTGAGACTCTCTGCACTACTTTCTATATCGTAAACCCACAGTGAAGCATACTCATGGACACGCGCCTCCTTTCCTTAATGTACTGTACCAGAGCACCTTGGTCATTCTCCCAACTCTACTGTCCCCTCCCCGGTAGTGGTGCCGGAGACGCAGTGGCCAGACCTCACATGTTGACCCCTGCCCGCTCTGCCTCCACACTCCACTTGCCGGGTAGTTGCTTGCAAGTCTTATCATACCCCCGTATCTTCTTCCCTTATATTTGTCTATTGCCTCACACCTCTTAGTTTACTTCAGTATTATTGTTATTATTTTTGCCGACACTTTGTTAATATAGACCTTTGCCCGCCTTGTTCGAGTGTAATGTCTCGTGTTGGTTCCGCCGGAAGGATGGTATTTCTGCTGTATTTATGCTTGTACAAATAAATATATTTTGTTTACTTACCCTGTTCCCGGTTTAAAAAAAAATTGGTAACATGTTTGCCTACCATTCAGCGAGCCCAGGTTCAATTCCTGCCTGGGTAGCAAATCTTCTCCGCCGGTGGACTGGGTGTTGTGATGTTCTTATCATTATCTCATCAACCCGGCGACCAAACTTGCCCGGTAGGGGCCTGCCGCCAGCAATGCCACACGATCATTTTTACCTATGTACGACGAGATGAGAACTGACCTTCACAGAGTGTGCAACAGTTTGTACAGACATCGAATATCCCATCATTTTAAGAACAGTAGAGATATGATAGATACTAAATAGTAAACAATTACTGGGGGTACGGATTGAACTAGCGACCCGCAGCACGCTTACCAGCTACGCTAACTACTACATTACACTACACTACACTGCACACACGACAGCTTGCGCCATTACTCCCTCTCCTAGATCAAGAGCGATACGCTTTTTCGTAAGTTTTTATTGGTGCCGGCATGTCGGATCTGCATCTTGTTCATAGTTCTACGCGTGGCGGCGCTGAAGAAGCCTTCTGTTCTGAACGTATTGTAACATCCTCTTCATTACGATGAGGATCGAAGATAGCTCCTCCCGTCAAAGCTACGCTATAATCGGGTGGGTCTTCAGTTTTCTTGAACCTCCGATTATCGATCTGCGCGTCTGTACTATAGTTGGCCTTCATACAGAGGACATGGAGAACTTCCCTGGGCTTTTGTCTTCCTGATGAAGGGTCAAAATCGTACAGGACGACAGACAATCGACGATGCATACGATACGGCCTAAATCTGCGCTTTATTAACTCTTTCGATAGTCCACTTTACGCACAGGCGTGAATATTCATACCAAGTCTACCAGGCTCTAGCTCACTCTCGATCTTTATCCAGTGTACGACAGACAGCTGCCTTGCTTTTCGGTCCTGGTGATGAGTTGTTTCACATAGTCATCCTGAGTATAGTCCAGCTGAAGTGGAACAAGTGTTACACTGTTGTTGCGGCCTTACAACGGTGGAGCAGATATAACAGTGTGACGCCAGTAGCGTCTTGCTTCGCTGTGTTGCATGCAAATGTCACGATGGGCAGTATTGTATCTTAACCTCTCTGCTCGGCGTCGATTTACATCGAAAGCATATTTTAAAACGTCTTGTTAAAGCGTCCTGAGTGGTCATTCGTCTGTGGATGGTAGGCAGTTGTCATCCTGTTGGTGATGTACTCTGAAATTACCTGCGTTGATAGTCTCAACTGAAAAACCTTGCCACAATCAGAGATCGTCACACGGGGTGCTCCATGCTTCAAAATGACAGGAACTTCGTAATTTCAGGAGCTTCTGCAGTTAGCACAGCTTCAACCACAGCTTAGAGGATGAGATGGTCAGTGCAGACAGTTATCTCTTCATTCCTGCTTAGCGACTTCAGGAGCCTCCTCGAGAGGTAGATTCCAGTTTCATAGAATGCCGCCGATGCAGGCGGTATTGGTGTCTGATGCCCCTGAGGTAACTGCAGCAGGTGCTTCCATCGTTGGTTGTCATACAGTGTCTATTGGATCGGTGGAGAGCAGGCCAGTGATACCTGCTCCCGTTTCTGTCCAGTGTCTTCACAGATCCCCTGTCAATTTTTCGGCCCAATGCTGGGTTAAATCAGAAGCTTCAGACTTTCTTAGCCAGAGGTCGACTAGGGAGCAACAAGTAGGACAATTTCGGGATGTTAGAAAAAGTTCCATGTTTTGTATTTCCCCACTGTCACACTTACAGTCGTCAGATTCTAATAGGCTCCATTTCATCAGATTCGTTTTGACGGGAGCTGTCCCAGTTACAGTACGGTTTAGCATTTTTCACGACCTGTAATTTAATTCAACGCCATTCCTCTTTCTGAACTGCTCGCTATGTTCAGGAGTTACCCTACGAGATTTGGGGCTGCTGAAACCTGGCACTTGGTAGAGCTTTTCCAGTGGCGTGGGCTTCATGCATCCTGTGACAAGCCTACAGGTTTCATCAAGGCTTATGCCGACCTTCTTTGCATGCCCCGATGTAGACCAGACAGAGTACGCGTGCTCATCTGCAGAAAAGCAAAGTGCTAAGGCGGTTGTTCTAAGCACAGTAGGTTTGGTGACTCACTTACTGCAAATTAGTTTTCTAAGGGTATTGTTCTTTACAACTACCTTATTTCGCGTTTCTTTTTTTTTTCACAGACATACAGGGTGACCGTTACTGAAGTACATGAATTAAATCGTCATAACTTCTGAACGGTTTGCTTCAGGACGTTCAATCTACGCGGTTGGCCGCGGGGCACGAACGGAATTAGTATTCACAGTATGGCTTGGTTTATCGGCGAAGCCCAATTTCATTTGGAGTGGTTCGTGAAAAAGCAAAATTGGTGCATTTGGGGGACTGAGAATCCGCATTTCGCGATCGAGAAGCAATAACCCCAAAAGCGTTCCTAAGCTGGAAACAGCCATTCAGGAGGTCATCCAACACATCAGCGGATCATGCAGAATTTCGCTATTCGTCTGTGCCACATCATCGCCAATGATGGCAGGCATATCCAACATGTCATAACCTACATTCGAACATCTTTAGGGACGTTTACATGTTGAATAAAGTCTGTGCATGCAGTAGTTTGAAAATAATTTACGTTTTTTTCATATAGCTCTATAATTGTCACCCTGTATGAAGCGTTACACCGAGGTATATTTGATGGTGAGTGTGCTCAAGGTTAGACCCACTCCAGTTAATGTGCAGCTTTCTGTTTCACACGCGTGTGTGGAGGTGAAAAGTGCAAACTTACGTTTTGGGAGAATTTGGTTTGAGAGAGTTGTCATGTTGACATAACTTCTTCAACTTTACCTCTACTTCCTCATAGGTTCTTCCTTGCTCTGCGATACGCAGACGCCAGCAGAGAGAAAATGTCTCGTTATCTTTGGGTATTGGCTGGTCGTTCGTATATATGTTGAATGGGATATAGGCTAGAATACTACCCTGAGCAAGGTCGTTTTTCTTCTTCCCACAGCCACATTTTTTCTCTTCTAGTGTGACGTAGAACAGTCGGTTCCGCAGCAATGATTCTTCAATTTGTACTAGTTGATGGTCCCTAGTAATATCGTAGATTTTGAGTAATAGTTTTCGGTGGTTCCCTGTATCGTAGGCAGCACTTAGATCAACCAGAGCCAAGCCCGTTATTAATTTATTTACGTATCCCTCCTCTTTTTGCTCCTTGAATACCAACATCTGGCCAGTACAAGATTTACCTGGCCTTATGCTCGCTTGCTGTGGGATTAACTTTGAATCGATGATGTTATTGATTCAACTAAGGAGCAGTCTTTCACACAGTTTGAAGATGTGGCACAGAAGCGACATAGGCTGTTAGTTGCTTGATGAGTCAGGCTCTTTTCCTGGTTTTAAGAGTGCTGTTACTTTGGACTCCCTCCATAGTTTAGGGATTTTGAAGGTTTCTCGGCAATGGGTAAACAGTCCTAACACTCAATTTTTGGCATTCGGTCCGACATGCTTAACGAATTTCACACACACAGCATCACCAGCACCAGCCGCCTTCCCGTTTTTCACAGAGTTTATGCCCTCTTTGAGTTCTCTCATTATCAAAGGAGAGGAGAATTTGCAGACTTGTGTGTGGATATCACTTTGTAACTTTTCTTCACATTTTTTATTGGATTTTTAATTCAGTAGTAGCTGAAGCACAATTTGGTTAGGAGTCACTCTAGCCATTTCTCTGCTCTCTTCAGTTTCCCATCGAGCTTTCTGATCACATTCCATGCAATTTTTCTGCTAGATGACATATCTACTTTTTCCACGGGTCAAATCCACTTTCGTTGCCTTGTTTTATTTAGTGCTAAGAGTTGTGCCACAAGCTCGTCTCTGAAAGGGTCCTTTGAGTACGATTCTTCATATTTCGCTAAGGTGTTTTTGGTCCCCTCAGGGAGGGTCTGCAGATTCTTGGTATGTGCTTATTTTGACACTATATGGTGAATTTGTACAAAAATTGGGTAGTCTTCGGGTACGCGCTGATTTCCTCATCTAATTCCCTGGAGAAATCCGTCCGTTTTTTTTTTTTTTTTTTAATGATTGAACTTTCTTCCAAACGTATGTTTACAGATTTGACTGTCTAGAAGATCTGAATTGCAACGGGCCTATGTTGAGTTTTAGGAAGAGCTTCTTCTACATTTTTATTAGATATGTCTTGGATATAACTGCTGACAAATCAGTTGTTAGGATTGTAGCCTCGTTTCCAAATTTTGTTCATGATATAGTAGAGCAGCTTTGACTCATGTAGGAGAAAGAAGTTATTCACTTCCATCCATTCTTCTAGCGACTGGGTATTGCCACCAGTACCGTTGTACCCCCAATTTATATTATGGTAGTTGCAGTCACCTACGATAAACCGTGTTTAGTGGTTTATAAATTGTTTGTCATAATAAGCTTAAGGTTTTCATCCGAGGGCTTATGTAAGGATGTTACTGTGAAATGATGTTACTGTGAAGATTCCGCATTCGGCAGTTAAGATCTCAGTCCCACTCACTTCTTTTTCCCCGTGTAAGTTAAGTTGGGTCAGGTGTAATGAAAATTATACTACCACGTTTAGTATGTGGTACTTCTATAGCTAAACGCAGACCATTAATTTGGGCCAATGTGATGATTCAGCTCTGTGTATTTCCTGTACATACAGTATATCCTATTTATGCGTTTGGCTTAGCTGTGAAATTATGTCTTCTCTGTTCATTATTATTCTCCCGACATTCAGGATAGATCCCCGCTGAAACGTCATGCAAACACTTCAGGAGAGCTTGACGCAGATGCTGGGAGGATGAGAAATTCTTTCCTTTGCACTGGATCATAGTTCCTCTTTTACAGTGTTTTGTTTCCTAATTGGAATTCTCCTTTGGTTGGTTTCTCATTCTTCATGATCTTTATGGATTTAGAAATTGCTACATCTTCTCTCTATGCAGCAGCAATTCCATTTGGTGCATCGATGACTCAGATTTAACCTACACCAGTGTGTTCTACGAAAGGCAGACGGATCCTTGTGCTTGCATCTGCGTTTGAACACCATTTTGCTGTCGCACTTCTGAAGCCTCAGTGTTCATCTCACCAGTTGATATGACGGATCCTTCGAGCTCTTCAGCCAACATAGAGAATTGTGATTTGTCACAAAGGTGAATGGATTTCTAAATAAATACATCCGGATCTTGTTGATAACTCAAACAACTGCAAGCCACACTTTTTCAGTTGCAGAGTAATTCACCTATAACATCTAAAGTAGTGTGGCAGCACAAGCTAACACCTCTTCAGCACCTTCCTGTACCTCATCCCAAAAGAGCTACTGTCAATGCGAGATGCTGTTTCGGCATATAGTATATCATACACGGCTAGAATTGGGATGGGGTTAGGCTCCTTAAGAAAAAGGAAATATCTTTCTTGCACCTCTTCCCACGAAAATTTGGCATCTCCCTGCCCTATTTCTCTCACAAGACATGCCTTGATATGGAAGTCCTTTATGGACTCGCGGCAGTACGAGGCCATTACGAGGCCATCACAAGAAAGCTCCATATCACGAATGTGCCGAGGAGTTGGAAAATCTGTGACTGCTCTAATTTTCTCTGGATCGGGACGAACTCCATCGCCATTTACTAGGTACCGCAAAACATTTATTTCTTGGGATTTCTGGATTCAGGCAGAGATCTTCAGTCTGAACACAATTCAATACGATTGGTAGATGGCTTGGATGTTCTTCAAATGTTACCCAAATGGCAAAGACACAGCGCCAAAGTAGGTTATCCATCATATGTTCAAAGGTGGCTGAAACATCACATAGTCGAAACGATGTAACTTCGAATCTATAGAGGCACGAATGAATTATTTTCCCCATCAGCCACATCAACCACGATTTGCTAGTAGCCTCCATGCCTGTACATACTTGAGAAAAACTTCCTTCTTTTCAAGCACTGTAAGTGTTATCCGTGCGTGGAAATGGGGAGACATCTTACTTAATGATTTTGTTCAGTCGACAGTATTCGACATAGAAACGCTATGTGCCGTTCTTCTTCTTGATAAGGTGCACAGGAGTAGACCGAGAACTCTCTGAAACCCCCGTCTTGCAGTATTTTCTCCACTTCACCCTGGATTATCTGTTGTTCAGCCAGGGACATTCTTTACGAGAGATGGCGAATTGGTGAATCATCCCCACTGTTGATAAGGTGCTAGATCACAGACCGCTACATCTGTCTCTTTCCCACCTCGGATTTCAAAGCGTCTGAAAACTGGCGCAGAATTGCTAACAATCGCCAACGTTGTTTCTCGGATAGTGCAGATGCTACTGGTAGTTCGGTAATAGCTTCCTACCGCGAGTCCTCTGTAGTGGTATCGGAGCACGATTTTTCTTTGATAACATTTAGCAGCCCATCCTAGACTGGTTCGGCTTTCCCTGCACACATGCCGTTAGGTATGACTTGAGGTTGCTTGTGACAGTTAGTGATCCAAAGTTCTCCTTGACCATCCTCACTGCTTACGATAATCTCTGACATTTAGATTCCCTTTTTGAGCCCGAGTAGCTTTTCGTAATCGAGAAAAGCTTCACAGTAAAACTAGGTCTCGTTTAGCGACTACAGTTTGTCTCGTTGATAATGACATGAAAACAACGGTTTCAGTGGCACACAATCTCCCAGAGAGATCTTTGACATATGTATTTGTAGGAGCTCTTATGTTCCACAAGTCTGCGATCCCTTGTGATACCAGCAAAAAGACCCGTCAGAGAATGACATTAGGATTACATTCTAAAAGGGGAAATTTGAAAGTCTGTGTTTGTCAGTGACCGTAATTTTTGCAGTGCATGTTCTTGTCGGTTGGATATACACTCCTGGAAATGGAAAAAAGAACACATTGACACCGGTGTGTCAGACCCACCATACTTGCTCCGGACACTGCGAGAGGGCTGTACAAGCAATGATCACACGCACGGCACAGCGGACACACCAGGAAACGCGGTGTTGGCCGTCGAATGGCGCTAGCTGCGCAGCATTTGTGCACCGCCGCCGTCAGTGTCAGCCAGTTTGCCGTGGCATACGGAGCTCCATCGCAGTCTTTAACACTGGTAGCATGCCGCGACAGCGTGGACGTGAACCGTATGTGCAGTTGACGGACTTTGAGCGAGGGCGTATAGTGGGCATGCGGGAGGCCGGGTGGACGTACCGCCGAATTGCTCAACACGTGGGGCGTGAGGTCTCCACAGTACATCGATGTTGTCGCCAGTGGTCGGCGGAAGGTGCACGTGCTCGTCGACCTGGGACCGGACCGCAGCGACGCACGGATGCACGCCAAGACCGTAGGATCCAACGCAGTGCCGTAGGGGACCGCACAGCCACTTCCCAGCAAATTAGGGACACTGTTGCTCCTGGGGTATCGGCGAGGACCATTCGCAACCGTCTCCATGAAGCTGGGCTACGGTCCCGCACACCGTTAGGCCGTCTTCCGCTCACGCCCCAACATCGTGCAGCCCGCCTCCAGTGGTGTCGCGACAGGCGTGAATGGAGGGACGAATGGAGACGTGTCGTCTTCAGCGATGGAAGTCGCTTCTGCCTTGGTGCCAATGATGGTCGTATGCGTGTTTGGCGCCGTGCAGGTGAGCGCCACAATCAGGACTGCATACGACCGAGGCACACAGGGCCAACACCCGGCATCATGGTGTGGGGAGCGATCTCCTACACTGGTCGTACACCACTGGTGATCGTCGAGGGGACACTGAATAGTGCACGGTACATCCAAACCGTCATCGAACCCATCATTCTACCATTCCTAGACCGGCAAGGGAACTTGCTGTTCCAACAGGACAATGCACGTCCGCATGTATCCCGTGCCACCCAACGTGCTCTAGAAGGTGTAAGTCAACTACCCTGGCCAGCAAGATCTCCGGATCTGTCCCCCATTGAGCATGTTTGGGACTGGATGAAGCGTCGTCTCACGCGGTCTGCACGTCCTGCACGAACGCTGGTCCAACTGAGGCGCCAGGTGGAAATGGCATGGCAAGCCGCTCCACAGGACTACATCCAGCATCTCTACGATCGTCTCCATGGGAGAATAGCAGCCTGCATTGCTGCGAAGGTGGATATACACTGTACTAGTGCCGACATTGTGCATGCTCTGTTGCCTGTGTCTATGTGCCTGTGGTTCTGTCAGTGTGATCATGTGATGTATCTGACCCCAGGAATGTGTCAATTAAGTTTCCCCTTCCTGGGACAATGAATTCACGGTGTTCTTATTTCAATTTCCAGGAGTGTATTTCACTTGTACGACTTTCGGCGCAGTTGCTTTCGTATTGGGGAATATTGTCTTCTTTGGCTAAAGACGATAAGCATCCGATATTGCAAAAATGGTAGCTCATTAGTCGACTACCGTCCAGACAGTTTGGCCATCAATGATGACGACAGTGAGATTTCTTAACATGTTGGTCACTGTCGTCCATGGATAATTTGCATCTGTGACGGCCACGCCTCGCTTAGATCTCCTGAAGTTGGCGGCTAGACGAGTGGATGGTAGCTCTGTACGGTGATGAGGACAACAACGGCATGTTGGGGAGCGACCGCGTCAGGGGTACAGCGTTCGGCTTCATCCCACAGGTCGACAATAATGGTCTGCAGCTGACTGTCATGAACAGAAGTGCTGAATATAACTGTAGTGACAGCTAGCATTTGACAGCGTAGTAGTCGTTGAAAAATCGCCTACTTTCTCTGCAGTAGCGGACAACCTTTCCAATACGACTTCAGTGGAAACACACTGGCTTGTTATCCTCTGTCTGCCAAATGGCTGTTCTTCCAGGGAGCGTTTTATTTGTTCCTGGCATTGGGTGTACAGGTCTTGGTGGGGTGCTGGACTGTCGCTGGATGGTTGTGGCCTAACTTCGAGTTTGCCGAGTCCTGGTATCTCTTGTTTGCATGGTTCGTCATTTCTTGCTACTTTTTTTTTTTGTTTTTTTTTTTTTTTTTTTTTGAGGCTATGAGACTTTCAAAAGAAACTTGGGCAAACATTCTCCACCAAACTTTAGCTCCAAAGACGAAAGTGGGCAAATACCACATACAAGTCAAGGAAACTGTGGCATTTTATCAAAATATTTTGATGATTTCGTAAATTGTGCATGTTCTAAATACGTTTTAGACTTTGCACTAGAAAAATTCACTACCTGAACTCACACCTTCCATCGAATTGGAAAATCGAGGAAAACGGTTTTTTCTTATTTCAGAGTCGCACTTGCAACCTACTATGTCCTCTAATTATTTGCTGGATATATTCCAATCTTTGTTTACCACTACAGGTTGTATCCTCTACAATTCGCTCTAATACTATGGAAGATATTACCCAATGTCTAAACAGATATCCTACCAACCTGTCACTTCGCTGTGACAGTGTTTTCCATATATTGCTTTCCTCGTCAATTCTCCGCAGAACCTCTTCATTCCTGACCGTAACAGTCTATCAGATTTTCGACATTCTTCTGTAGCACCACATCTCAAATGCCATTTTCTTCTGTTCAGGTTTTCCCACAGTCCACGTTTCATTAGCACACAATTCTGTGCACCACGCCGCGTGGTCTCGGGCGCCTTGTCACGGTGCAGGTGGCTTCCCACGTCGGCGGCTCGAATCCTCCCTAGGGCGTGGGTGTGTGTGCTGTCCTTAGCGTAAGTTAGTTTAAGTTAGATTAAGCAGTGTGTAAGCTTAGGAACCGATGACCTCAGCAGATTGGTCCCAAAAAATTACCAAACGTACATTCTCAGATATTTCTTCCCCAAATTAAGACCTATGTTTGACACTATTAGACTTCTCTTGGACAGGAATACGCATTTTGTTAGTGCTAGTCTGCTTTTGATGTCATCTTTGCTCCGTCCGCCATGGGTTATTTTGCTGCGAAGGTTGCAGAATTCCTTAACATCATCCACTTCGTGGTCACCAATTTTGATGTTAAGTTTCTCGTTGTCCTCATTTCTGCTACTTCTCTCATTACTTTTGTCTTTCTTCCGTTTACTCTCAGTCATTATTCTGTAGTCATTATGCTGTAGATTCTGTAATTATTCTTCATTTCCATGAGGATAGCAATGTCATCAGCGAATTTTATCCATGATATCCTTTCACCTTTAATTTTAATTCCATTCTTGAACTTTACTTTTAATACAGACATTGCCTCTTCGATGTATAGATTGAACAGAAGGGGCGAAAGACTACATCCGTGCCTCACACCCTTCTTAATCCGAGCACTTCGTTCTTGGTCTTCCACTCTTATTATTTCCCCTTGGGTCTTGTACATATTGCATATTACGCGCTTTTCCCAATGGCTTACATCTATTTCTCTCAGAATTTCGAAAACGTTGCAGCATTTGACCCTGTCGAACGTTTTCGGCAAGTCGACAAATCCTGTGGACGTGTTTTGACTTTTCTCCAGTCTTGCTTCCATTATCAACCACAACAGGAGAAATGCCTCTCCGGTGCCTTTACCTTTCCTCAACCAAACTGATGGTCATCTAACAGATCCTCAGTTTTTTTTTCAATTCCTTTGCCGTTTGCGGTCGCCGAGCGGTGCTAGGCACTACAGTCTGGAACCGCGCGACTGCTACGGTCGCAGGTTCGAATCCTGCATCAGACATGGATGTGTGTGATGTCCTTAGGTTAGTTAGATTTAAGTAGTTCTAAGTTCTAGGGGACTGATGACCTCAGTAGATAAGTCCCATAGTGCTCAGAGCCATTAGAACCGGGTCAATTCTAGTGTCCGATACCACCCGTCGGCTTTGACCAATGACGTAATGTCTGATGTTATTTTGTTTGTGCCGCAGATTGCTGTCAATGAACGTTAAATGATTTCTCTGGATTTCCTCGTTGCGCTTGTACATTAAAAATTCGATGTAGATTGTTTGTTTTCATCTCGTAATTTGTTTTCGGCATCTTTTGTTAATTAACGTAGTCGTGATTTATAAGTAGTCGTGATTTATAAGGACTTGATTTCTCACGCTGTTCGTTATGGATGAGTCAGTTGTTTTTACTGCGAAAATTCTGCTTCAGAAAATGAGTGACCGTAAATCAACTATAAATTTTTTGCAATCATTTGGCGTCGTTGCGGGGAAAGGATTTCAGTGTTGCAGGACCATTTAGATGAATACTGTTGGAGGGAGAATATTCCTAAAGGTTATTGTTTATTTCTTGCATTTATGAAACTAGTCAGCAAAATGTACAGGCCTCGTTTTGTTAGTTGGGTGTTGGTGGGTCTGATACTTTTTTCTTGTTTTACGTTTCTGGAGGGAGGTTTTTCTGTAGTTTTAATATTTTCTTGTTACAGTGGTGGTCCAAGGTGTATTGCTGTGTCTTTGCCAAGGTATTTATATTATTTACTCATGGTTTCATTCTTTTTATTATTTTAAAATTTTGCTTCTTATTGATAGCTTAAGAACTGATTTGAGTGGTACCTCATTCGTGCCTGGACTTTGTGTTTCTCATTATTTTTTCATTAGTTCTTCTGGATTTTGCTTCTTTCTTTACAAATGGTTCAAATGGCTCTGAGCACTATGGGACTTAACATCTGTGGTCATCAGTCCCCTAGAACTCAGAACTACTTAAACCTAACTAACCTAAGGACATCACACACATCCATGCCCGAGGCAGGATTCGAACCTGCGACCGAACCGCCTTTAACCGTACGGACACACTCTTTCGTTACAGTTTGACCTTCTAACACTATTGTTTCTTATTATGTTCTTATTTCGTTCTTGTCAGCCTCGATCTTTGACTCGTTTGGAAGTTCATATGCGGTAAGTTTCTTTTTATGTAGCCACTATTATGTTTTCATTTTTGTGTTTTTGCTACACTTGTCTTATTTTTACTGTCACTCCTGGTGTATCGATTTTACTGAGTGTTATTTGGAGCTACTGCAGCTGGTGTTATTTTCGTGTAGTATAGTTATCGGTTGCAAGGTTTGGCCTTTTTTGCATTTTATTTCTTTACGTGTGCAGTAATGTGTGTAAAGATTTTCATTTTTTTAAAGTCTGGTCGTATTCTGTAGTTCACTAACAAGATCATTTTTTACGCACGTTTCTGATATGTTATAAGCCTTTTGCGCAACAAACAGTAATATTGGAATCGGTAACTAGAAATGACCTCAAACATAGTTTGCTTCTAGTTACCGATTCCAACTATTCGACGATTAATTATTTAGATCGTTTTTGCAGTACATGTGGAAAATATAATAGGACAGGCTCTGCTAAAGGTATACTGCGCCCTCCACATCGCTGGCAACAGGTTCTATACAACGCTGTTCTATTATATTACATAATATATGCACTCGTAATTGCTCTCGTGTTCTCGTTTATTTCAGTCATCTTCAACTCGTTTAAATGAAATTTGCGCGTAAATAATAGTCGCATTAAATGTATTATTTTATGGCATACTACATTCATTTGTTTACGAGTATAATCATTTCCGTTCATAGATTGTCCATTGCAGCATGTTTGCCTTACGTATGACGTCCTTGGTCAAAGCCGACGGGTGGTATCGGACCCTAGAATTTATCCTTTGAACCAACCATTCCTTTGTGTAATATTCTTTCCAGCAACGTGGATGCATTTGTCGACTCTTGCAATATTCGGAATTGGATGGACGGTGCTTCCCCGAAAGTCAGAGGGAATATCGCCAGACTCACACATTCTACACACCAGCGAGAATCATCCTTTTGTTCCACTTCCGCCAACGATTTTAGAAATTCCTTTGGAATGTTATCCATCTTTTCTGCCTTATTTGACTTTAAGTCTTCCAAATCTCTTTTAAAATCTAATTTTAATAATGGATCCTTTTCCTCTTCTGTATCGACTCCTATTTCTTCTCTTCTCACGTTAGCAGACAAGTTTTCCTCCTGATAGATGCCTTCAGCGTAATATTTCAGCCTATCTGCTCTCTGCTCTGCATTTCAGAGTGGAATTCCCGTTGCACTCATAATGTAAACAACCTTGCATTTAATTTCATCGAAGGTTGTTTTGAATTTCCTATTGCTGAGTCAGTGTTTCCCAAAATATTTTTTTTTCGCTTTCTTCACATTTTTCATGCAACCATTTAACCTCGGCTTCCTACTTATTTCATTCTTAAGTGACTTGTATTTTTGCTTCCTGAATTTCGCTGAACATTTTTGTATTTCCTTCCTTCACAGATCAACTGAAGCATTTCTTGTGTTATCCATGGTTTCTTCGCAGTTGCCTTCTTTGTGCCCACGTTTTTCATTCCAGCATCTGTGATGCTCTTTTTGGAGATCACCATTCCTCTGCAACAGATCTGCCTACTGTGCTATTCGTTATATCTGTAGCCTCAGAGATCTTAAAAACCTGCATCTTCATTCCTCAGTACTTCGGTGTCACACTTCCTTGCACACTGGGTCTGCTATAGTCTCTTAAACTCAAGCCTACTCTTCACCACTACTAAATCGTGATCTGTGCCTATATCCTCCCCTGCATACGCCTTACAGTCCAGTAACTGGTTTCGGAATTTCTGCCTGACCACGACGCAAACTAACTGAAAGCTCCCTGTATCTCCCGACCTTTTACAAGCATACCTCCTCCTCTTGTGATTCTTGAACCGAATATTCGCTGTTAATAGCTGAAATTTAGGACAAAAATGAATTAATCTTCCTCCTCTCACATTCTTAGTACGATGCCCATGTTCTCGAGTAACCATTTCTTCTACTCCTTATCCTACAGCGCAATCCAGGCCCCCATGACTATTAAATTTTAATCTCCTTTACGTACTGATTTAGCCGTTCAGTACCTGATATACTTTCTCTATCTCTTCATTTTATGCTTGCGACATCGGCATGTATACCTGCGCTATCGTTGGTTTTGGTTTGCTGTCGATTGAGATGAGAACAACCATATCGCTGAACTGGGTGCATTAGCAAACTCTCTGTCAACCATCCTATTCGTAAGGAATCCTATTCCCATTACCCCATTTTCCGCTGCGGTTAATAGCCTTGTCTTCGTTTCATTTAACATCACTGACCCCCACTGTATCTAGATTGAGCGTTAGCATTTTCAGACTTTCCAGTTTCCCTACCACATTCAAGCTTCTGACATTCCACTCCCCGACTCTTAGAACGTTATCCTTTCGTTGATTATTCAGTCTTTTTCTCAAGTTCACCTCCGTCTCGACAGTCTTCTCCCAGACTGGGCGACTAGTTATGATTCTTTCGCGAATGGGAAGATTACCATGATACTTTTTCAGTTACAGGTCATATGTCGTGCGAATACACATCACGTGTCTTTAATGCAGTGCCTTCCATTGCCTTCTGCATCCTCATGCCTTTGATCATTGTTGGTTCCTCCACCTTTAGGGGCGTTTCCCATCCTAAGAGCAAAGAGTGCCCTGTACGCCTGTCCGCTTCTCCGACCTCATCTGACAAGGCATTTTGCTGTATGATGAGGAATTCTTATGCAGGAGGTCTCCGGCCGCCATTGCTGATGATATTTATTCAAAATTTAAACAGTGGTGGGGTTCGAAATCGGAACCTAGGACGTTTTGATAATTAATGGAACACACTACACCAAGACCACAGGAGTGCTAGCGACCGCGTAGTGTTGTGTTTTTCTTTTACCATGTGGTGCATGAGAGAAGTGAGGTCTTCCACAACTGCCGTAAGGACCACATTCTGCAGTTAGTAATACCACTTTCGTACATCTGATTTCTGTTGTGTTTCCTCGCTTTGATGATACCACTCGATGAATTCCTGTGTGGTTGTGACAGCCATTGCTAGGAGAGCTTTGTACACGTTTTCAGCGACTCCTTTCATCACGTGTGAGATTTTATCGGCTTCTGTCACGTTAGGTTTCTCTTTGAGGCACTGAGCAGCGTCTCCGGAAAATACTGATGGATGTCTGATGTGCAGCTGATTTACTGCTGTTTTACAATCCCTCAGTGTCTGAATACATGGATCTTCGAAAAGATGTACTGCTTGTATTCTGGTTACCTTCCGTATGAGAGACGACTTTTGCGTTGCTTAATTGGAATCACACTGATGTGAATGTTTGAAGTACTCAGCCTCTTCACCAAAAATGGTCACGTCTAAGTCACAATCAATTCTATATCCGAAGGCAGAATGGTCAACGAAGTTCAACACGTAGTACTTTATTGGTACCAACGTACAATCGGAACGGAACTTACCTCCTGGCTGGAGAGAGAAGCTATTTTTAGAAACATCTAATATTCCACAATGCTGGTGTGTATATACAAACATCTAACACTCCAGTATACAAATGTACAAATATAAAACACTTCAAAAAGTTTCCAGAAGTTATAGATTCCAAATAATTGATGGCAATAGAGACGAATTAGCGACCCACTTCACAGGAATTAATGACGCTAATCACTACACCACACCACTGTTGCGGAAATTGATCGTGGATATCCACGGTTCTCTCACCCTTACGTTTTGGCACACCGTACGCTATGTTCAGTTTTAACGATAGTTTTCCGTAAAAGACGATGTTCAACATATCAGCCCATCATTACTATAGGAACATTATGGTGTGGACTGGTTGTAACGGACAGACATTTCACTAAGGCATTTTAGTTGGGCATATACTGTTCAGGCACAGGTCGCGAATATTCTATCCACTATCCTTGTGTCTTCTACAGCAGTGCGCCTTACGCAGAAGGTATAGAACATTCGTAAGTCTGTTGATAACTCTCAGCTTAGCTTCAAAGTGGATCGCTACGACTACTAAGTCTGCTGAGCTACTGGCAATGATTGATTACACATTTTTAGGGTATACCATGACATTTTATATTAATTTCCTTTGTGCAATGCGTAACGCGCTTCATCAGATGTACTTCGAAAATTACGGTACACAAGTGAAACAGGATAAAACACATTCTCGCACTGTGTAAAATATCTTCCGTGCACATTCACTCTCACTGTTCTCGAAGGCAAGCCAATCGAAGGTTAGAAATGGCAACAGTTCCTTATAAAGGCTTACTCTAGTCAGCCAGTGAGATATGGGAAGACGTATTTCTCAGCCTCCATGTACCCAGTACACCAATATTATGTCGGAGATTTGTGAGATCTCTGCACAGGCTCAATAAATCACAAATATAGCAAATATAAAGTTTTATTTCTTTTAGCAGTTACCAGTATTCAAGATATGACAGTTCTATCTATACGCCGTAGGCAATTATTTTCTTGACCAATCGACGAATTAACATGGATATCCCCTTATTTACACAGAAAATCTTAATATTGTGTAATGAATTTACCTACTTTGATCTCCCTTCTATTCCTCATCACTCACTCCCCCCCAGAGGGCTTTAATGAATTTTTGCTACCCTAAGCTTGTGTCACATAGGTTTTAGGAACATGGGCAGCAACACTGATATTCCCACTGTACTCTTAAGATTGACGACTTTCTCTCATTTCACAGAAGGTAGTTTCTGTTTATCTACTAGAACAATCAGTTCTTCCGACCATTGTCTCTGGTCCAATATTTCTTGATCGTTCTTCTGCATCTGAACCACCTAATGTGGTCGTCTTCATCGCATTGTTTACGTCCTTAGCGAACTTAAAACTCACGTCATTTCTCAGTATTTGTTCCTCTTGTTAGATGCTGCAATTCCCAGCAGTGAAAACATTTGCTGTGAACAGTCTCCCTGGATGAGTACAATACTGTGTCAGGCAACGTACACCGTTAACAAATGTCACGCACCTCGCTACAGAACGTGAATAATGATTATTTTGCCAGTTTCGAAGCGATTTCTTTTATTAAGAAAGTGCCATCCTATGTCCCAAGCCATGTCTTAAATGGAAGTGTGGACAATTAGGATTTGGCATTTCTTCTATTCACCATATTTTGTCACCAAACATATGGCACGACGTTTAGCAACAGTTTCTCGTTGCGGTAAGCGTATACTATTTAACTGCATCATAGGACTTAATGAAATCTCATTTTACCCCGGTTCATGTTTTGAAATATCACAATGAAGAAATATTTTTCATCTTCAAAAAGTTTTCGGAAAAAAGTAGCCTTTTATGTAGGAAACTCCAGTTTGTCGGTAACGCATGCTTAAAAAGTTCTCACAGTAGAGAGAAAGTTAAATAGTAGTGTAGACAGTGAGACCCAAGGAGGCTGTTCAGTAGACTGAAGAGAAGGGGTTTTTCCTTTGAGCACTACGGCCCATTTCACACGGTTCGTGGTGATACTTGTGTCTGAAGTGTGTTAGTTGTTTACGACATAAATGGATGTGTGTGTAGTGTGGTCGTAATTGTGTTGTACGATGATGGGGGAAGGGATAGGGTGAATTGTAATGCCGGTACACAGCCTACTCCACTCAGTCAGCGCCAAGGGGACCACAGCAATAACTTCTTCATCAAAAGTGCCACTCGCCCTGACTTCGTGAGACACTTTGGAGTGCTGCCGAAGTTGATACAAAACACTGGTGCAAAGTCTGGAGATCAAAAAAGTTACTGGAAAACACGAATTTGTTAACATCTAATAACAATATGTGTGCAGAATGATTTTACTGAAGGTAATGGTCTGAAGAGTGGCCTTGTATGGAAGTGTAGAAGATAAGCAGTTCTGATAAAAAGAGAACAGAAATTTCTGACACGTGGTTCTACAGAAGAATGCTGAAGATGGGTTGGTTAGATCGAGCGCTGGTGAGACAAAAATGTGTGGCAAAACTTAACTAAAAGACTAGACCGGTTGATAGAACGCATAGTGGGACATCAGGGAATCATAGGTTGAATAGTGAAGGGAAGTACAAGGAGTAAATATTACAGAGCGAGACCAAGGGATGAACACGGTTTTCAGGATGAAATGGATGTAGATTACAGTAGTTATTCAGAGATGAAGAGACATGCAAAGGATAGATTGTCGTGGGGAGCTGCAGTAAACCAGTCCTCGGACTGAAGACCGGAACAACAACAACGGGGGAGTAAATATGCAAACTCCACTGCTTAATATTGTTTATTTTTAGTCAAAATCAACGCACAGACAAGTAATGCTATGTCAACTGTTCTGATACCTACGAAAACAATTATTCTCTTTCTCTTTTTCAGGCTGCTCATGCAGTTACTGTTCCCCCTGGAAACGACGTAAGTATCATTTCCGTCTTCTAACAGTAAATGTGAAGTAGTCTAAATTGAGTGATATTGTTTGCTCAAATTTTTAGCACCTAAGTTGTGTGCGTCTCCTTTGGTTTTAAATAAAGGCCTAAGGCGCACTCAGGTGGGCACAGCGCCTAGGAAGCACAAAATTAGTGATTACGTGAGACACTCTCTTACGCGTATGACGGGTCTCGATTTGCACGTAAACTGACATATATGTACACCGTAAGTCACTCTGTGATGTATGGCGAAAAGAACCTCGTACCGGTTTCCTCAATTACCTTTCTATTCTTGTCCTAACCTCTCTTACTTTACACTCACAATCCCAACGCGATGAAAGCAGTGGTGACAATAACGATAAAACAGACTTCTTCGACTATAGTTTCACTAAATTAACTTACAATCTTCCGAGATAACCAAGCTGCCATTCTGCTAAAGATCCCCATTTTAGCTTCCCTAACATATACGGTAGGATTTCGCACCGGCGATACTTATCTCTTATTTTTTATTTATTTTACCTGGAAATATAATGGTCAAACGGCTCTCTCTTAAATCTAACCAGATGTTCTACGTATTTTAAACTACAATCGTGACGACAAGAATGTTTTACCTTACATCTAACATTGAATCCGAAATTTGTAAATTACTAAGAGATAAATAGTGTAGAAAAATTAGAATTTATGTTCGTTCGTGACATATGCAACAATTAAAGACAAATTATGTTCACACGGATTTAAACTGAAAACACTAGCTTCAGCGGACGTGAGAAAAAGGCTTTAAGAGAGGGAGACAGAGGAACCTGATAAGAAACGCTTAATGCGGGCAGGGAGAAAGGAAGTGGTGTGACTGACAGAGAAGTGAAAAAGATAAAGTACTGTGTCTGGAATGAAATCACTGCGTGTTTAACAGAGGGATAACTGCTCATGTACGTTAATTTTTTGGGAAATGTTGTTAGGTTTACATACAGAAGTGCTTCTTCTTAAAAGCAACAGGGTACTGAATTGAGCGCATCGTGGAAACAGTTGTTCCGAAGGCAGACATCAGCTACACAGAAGGAGTTAGCGAAAAGTTTTTCTTTTATAGATGGACGAAGTTGGGATAGTAAGTAAGGGAGAAATAGTGTTCCGAATGTGATGAGATGGTGGGTACTTGATCTCGGGAGTGCATGCGCACTGAGTATCCGGTGAAGTAGATACATCGTATAATAGTTACGTAACTCGTCTGGACGCAAGAATCCTGACTGGCTGTGTGAAGCACTAACACAGTCAAATAGATGGGTGTCCCAGGTGTATGTAAACAAGTATTTGTGGTTGATTCTAGCCGCCTCGAGTTAACACTTCTCGTGTTGGTTTACTCAGAATAGTGGAGTTACGGTAGAACAAATGACTGCACAGATCTACATTTCACACACTGTGTAAATACTCGCACTTTCCGAAACATCTCGAGGGCACAGAGACAAGCGATAGCCTTGCTGTTTGTGGCGACATTATTCTCTGCTCAGATGAGGTGCTCATCCAAAGTTACAACAAATTTTTCACTGCCTTCTTATACGGCATCGACATGCCTCTGAGAGAATAGGTGGCAAATTTTACGATCCTAGGCACTGCATCTCTTACCTCGTTCAACTTCCTGTCGTACCAGTTTCATAAGAAGCCCAAATTCCGGAACAATAGAATTAATGACAGTAGCATCTGCTGTATGATTTCGTTTGCGTCCCATCTTTTACCCTTTTTGTAAACAGCAGGGATATGCGCTCCTTTCCAGTCACCCATGTGTTACCAGAGCTACAGATTCTCAACAAACATGAGGCACAATAGCGGCTAATTGCGCAGCGTTTTCAGTGTGAAATGCGCCTGGAATTCCATCAGGACCTGGCACCCAGTTCGCTTTAAGTTACCTTCATATTCATCGTTTTGTCTTGTTCCTTCCATCTGCTGCGTCTGCAGTTAAAATTATTGGATATAAGGTCCGCACGTTATGCAAAACACTTTTTTTTCATGTGACCCCAACACGTTGTAGCACCCCTGTCCGATTATCAGTTAATTTTCTCTATTAAAATCTGTGAAATGTGAACCATTTAATCAAAACTGACTATCTTATAATGTTATTACAGGCTATATTAAAAACTCTGTGTGTAGCATGTCATCTCCAACAAGAAAAGCGAAAAGGAAGGCTTAGGTTAAGTGGTTAAATCAAGAAGTTAGGGTAATGTATTCTATGAAACTGTTGCTCAACACTGAATTTTAAAAGGCACATCTAGAAGGGGCCAATAAATCCGCAATATTAGATCTCTTTGAGGATATAACAGGGTGAGAGAAGGCAAACACATAAAAAGTACTGCAAGACAGGCAGAAGAAACAAAACGAAACGCAAAAGAGTCATAAGCAGCGCAAGCACACCCACTGCAAACAGTCATCACAATAAAAAATTGATTTTCACGACAGAATCAATAACCCAACTGCCATCAATCTTACCAAATAAGAAAAAATTCTACTAGCAACAGGACTAAAACAACAATATATCTGGAACACACAAATCCACCATGATCTCTTAACAACATTTCCGAATGCGAAAATATTTTGTTGAGCCCAATCTACATAGGCACGAATGATCATCAAAATAAAATAAGAGAAATCAGAGCTCGAACAGAAAGGATTAGGTGTTCGTTTTTCCCGCGCGCTGTTCGGGAGTGGAATGGTAGAGAGATAGTATGATTGTGGTTCGGCGAACCCTTCGCCAAGCACTTAAATGAGAATTGCAGAGTAGTCACGTAGATGTAGATGTAGATGTAGAAATACCCAAATAAATCACAGCCAACATATAAAAATGTAAACTAAAACAAAATAGTGGCATACTAACAAGAGTGGGCAAAGGAAATATTGTGGTGATTATGGATGAAAAGCAATATATATGATAAACATACATAAAACATAAGATTTTCTGAAGAACATTATCGTCACCAAATTGACCACTTAAAATACTTTCAAAAGGCCAAATAAAAAGAATGACACATGAGAATCCATTGGCAGCCACTCCAAATTTAGCACCAAATATATACAAACAAAATATTCATCTAGGGTGAGTTGTCAATTTCAGAAATGCATCATCGTATCATCTAGCCAAAATTACTCACTTTATTAAAGGGAATACTCACTTTTGAAATAAACAGGAACCTGGAAAACTCGAACGAATTAAAAGACAGAATCCATAACATGGATACACCAGTCGCAGCAAGCCTTATGTCATTTGACGTCACTGCAATGTACACTTGTATTCCAATATATTAAACAATCAACATTCACCTTTCCTACCACAATCCTCACATGCTCGTTCAATTTCCATTCGCTTTGAAATGTTACGTCCAGCTATCTAAGCGACCTGTCTGTGTCAAACAGTACACTATTAATGCTGTACCCGATCTAGGATAGTTGACATTTATAAAAATTTCGCGAGTCCTATGTATCGATATTTAAAATATGTCCTAATTGGCTTTCGATATATCATAGAGGTATCGATATACCATCGAAAAGTATCGACCCGGCAGCCTACAAAGAAATCGGCTGCACATTGTAAATACACTGCCGGTTTTAGAGCTATGTATTTAAATATAGATTTATTACCAGATATTCTATACGTCAACAAGCTACCAACCTGCCTATTCCACTTAGAGCAGGAATTGAAAGAAAATGATACACGTTCAAACTTGGCGGTATCCTCTTTCCTGACAGTGGTAACTACATGTAAGTGATATAATAAAAGGTGTCCAGTGCGTCCATCGTTTTGTTTCGTCACACATCGGATTGGTCCGGAACACATCGTGTAGACTGCCCTGTTTTTTTCATTTCTGTAAATGACAGCGAACTAGCAGTTGTAGTGTCAAAATTGCGTGCGAAGTTAAACGTTCCAGTTTCTATTGATAGTGCCGATTGCGTCAGCATCTCCTCTTACACGTCTCTGACCACCGCAAAGGCCAATCTTGTCTTTTATAATTTTCTTCATCATTTTCAGGAGTGTTTTTGAAGAATTACAATGGAAAGAAACAGAACACTAGTTGTTGTTGTTGTTGTTGTTGTTGTTGTGGTCTTCAGTCCTGAGACTGGTTTGATGCAGCTCTCCATGCTACTCTATCCTGTGCCAGCTTCTTCATCTCCCAGTACCTACTGCAACCTACATCCTTCTGAATCTGCGTTACAAATTGTTTTTTAACGTAGCTGGTGTGCTGTGTCTTCACATCGGAAATCTTGTTATTCCATTCACACCAACACCTCCCCAGTGCAATCGTACCTCATATTTGTGCCAACTACACCTACTTTACACAGCCAAAGAAGAGAAAGACGACATGATGAAAGCTCAATAAGTAGTATCACTCCTTCACACAGTGAAAATAAAATTGTGTCCCATTACAATTTCAAAATAACAATTCCAAATATTTACCGAAAATTGCGACAAAAGTCTAATATAAAATAAACATGTTGGAACTCGATATTGCACTTGAGATATCGAAGCAGAAGAGAATATCGCTACATCTATAAATCGACGTTTTACCAACAGTCAAAATGCGAACAAAATGTTCAAATGTGTGTGAAATCTTATGGGACCTAACTGCTAAGGTCATCAGTCCCTAAGCTTACACACTACTTAACATTAATTATCCTAAGGACAGACGCAGACACACACACACCCATGCCCGAGGGAGGACTCGAACCTCCGCTGGAACCAGTCGCACAGCCCATGACTGCAGCGCCTCAGACCGCTTCGGCTAATCCCACGCGGCCAAAATGCGAACATTTCGGGTTTGTTTCTGTTACTCATTCGCATTAACTTACACTTTCCTACATTTCGAGCCACTCATCACACCGATACCCTTGTTTCTGACTGACACTCGTCATCGTAGACAAATGACTGGGTTCGATTATTTAGGATGTCTTTGAGCCACTCATCTAAACCTATTCCATATGCCTGTACATTATTTAACAATCTGCAATGGTGCACCGTGTCAAATGATTTCCGGAAATCTACAACTATGGACTCCGCCTGTTTCCCTTCATCCATAGTTCGACGTGTATCATGTGAGAAAGGGCAACTTGATTTTCGCACGACCGATACTTTCTAAAACCATGCTAAATGATGTCAATTCACGGTGTAAGTGAGATCCTAACAACTGCTTATCTGCTCCTTCTAGCAGAAACGTTCTCTTAACTTATTTATTAACTTTCGTAAGCATGGTTACTATAGTGACACCACGATCGCTAATTCTTATTTCTATACCGACGTTGTCGATACCATCCGGCTTATTTGTAATTGCAAGGCTTAAGACGATATTTCCATTGCGTGTGGACCACCGAAATACCTACTGAAGACAGTTTTCAGGAAAAGTTTGAAAAGTGCTTTGCATGGCTAGATGCAGACAGTAATAAACATTCAAATGGAGGTTTACTCGTTTAAAAAAATATTGCATGACTGTGGCCCAACATCACCGAAAACAGTTTTTTTCCTCTTCTAACAGAAAAGAGGCAAAATAAATATCCGTGCAGTGCTAGGTTTGTCAGCTAACCTTTATGTAGTGTTGGTTGCCCATACGTCTTCACTGGGTTAACTAGCGAAATTTTAAGTGTAACGGCGTTGTGGCTATAAGATGAGACTATTCGTTGATTTGCGAAGACTTCTTCACAGTTTACCTGTGGGAAAACAGAATTATAATTTCTTAAGCGTTTCCGGAAAAATCTAGGTGAGAGTCATTTTCTTCATGTTAGAGGTAGTCATAAAGCTTTAATCTCTTGCGAAGCTGTGCAGTGGTTACCACACTGGACTCGCATTCTGAAGGACGACGGTTCAGACCTGCGTCCGGCCACCCTGATTTAGATTCTCCGAGATCTCCCTAAATCGTTTCAGGTAATTGCCGGGATGGTTCCCGTAAAGGGGCGCAGTCGACTTCCTTTCCCATCCTTCCCTAATCTGATGGGACTGACGACGTCGCTGTTTGGTTCCCTCCGCCGAATCAACCAACCAACTAATCTCTCGCAAAAATAAAGCTACGCAATTATTTTCTCGTTCCTTACAGTTATGTGCTTGCAGTCTTGGTATACAACGAAACTCTACGGTACAGTACCATTTCATACCACTAGAGGATCCACAACAAAATGGCGCATCCTATTGACTATGCAGAGTATTACGGGCTAATCTGATTTCGGTAGCAGTGGAAATGTTGCAGCTGTGTCTAGCTCTTCGAGATGGTTCCTTTAGCAGCATTGAATGGCCTGGCATGACTGCAGCACTTACTAAATGATACTCCACTCCATGAACGGACTGCATCACGTTGTTTTGAGTCCTGTAACGGTGCATTACGGTACTATGGTCCGGACCTGGTAGCTGATTGGTCAGCGTGATGCAATGTCATACATATTCCGATTCCCGGCTGGGTCGGAGACTTTCTCCGCTCAGGGACTGGGTGTTGTGTTGTCATCATCATCATCATTTCATCCCCATAGACACGCAAGTCGCCGAAGTGGTGTCAATTCGAAAGACTTGCACCAGGCGAACGGTCTACCCGACGGGAAGCCCTAGCCGCACGGCATGAGTTTTGCTATTTGGGGAGAAAAATTACTGATGATGGTCGAAGTAGAGAGGATATAAAATGTAGACTGGCAATGGCAAGGAAAGCGTTTCTGAAGAAGAGAAATTTGTTAATATCGAGTATAGATTTAAGTGTCAGGAAGTCGTTTCTGAAAGTATTTGTATGGAGTGTAGCCATGTATGGAAGTGAAACGTGGACGATAAATAGTTTAGTCAAGAAGAGAGTAGTAGATTTCGAAATGTGGTGCTACAGAAGAATGCTGAAGATTAGATGGGTAGATCACGTAAATAATGAGGAGGTACTGAATAGAATTGGAGAGAAGAGAAATTTATAGCACAACTTGACTAGAAGAAGGGATCATCAATTTGTATTGGAGGGCAGCGTGGAGGGTAAAAATCGTAGGGGGAGACCGAGAGATGGATACACTAAGCAGATTCAGAAGGATGTAGGTTGCAGTAGGTACTGGGGGTAAAGAAGATGGAGAGCTGCACCAAACCAGTCTCTTTACTGAAAAACCACAACAACCACATCAATTTTTTCTTGTCATTTTTTCTTGTCATTTTCTCTGGTATTATTCTCAAACGCCATACACACAAGACTCTCATTAACGCCAGTAATTCAGTCCAAAATATTGCACTGTTGTTAATTTACACCTTTTAATGTTACTGGTTATACTGTTACAGATGAGTTACAGTATGCATCTTTTCTGAAAAAATGTTTGCAGGCGTGGAATGCCTGACTAAGTTAAGAAATTACCTAGAAAAGAACATGATGATGACATAAAATTGTTATACTTAAAGTTATTTTCATTTTGTAATGTTAGAAATTCGTATTTTAAAAGAAAACGTGTAACTTTCAAGTTAATTTTTCCTGTCTCATATAAATTGTTAAGAAATGTTTCTTTGGATGTTACGAGTAGCTGTGAGCAACAGCAAATTATTTTCAAAACATTTGCTTCTGATGAGTACCTGCTGAGAAAATTACCTTACACAACCAAAAATACAGGATTTAGTTGCAGAAAGAATCATGTAAAGGAAAATAGACAATATTCGCGTTCGCATTAAAAGTCAGCGTGAGCTATAAAATACGTCATACCCATACTGAGGTGACAAACGTCATGGGATACGTCCTAATATCAAGTAGAACCTCTTTTTTTCTGGCGTTGTGCATCAGGTTGAAGTAGCACGAACCCAACAAATCGCTGGAAGCCTCCTGCATAAATATTGACCCGTGCTGACTCTGTAGCTGTCCATAATTCCGAGGGTACTGCCAGTGCAAGATTTTGTGCACAAACTGACCACTCGGGTAAATTCTAGTGTCCGATACCAGCCGTCGGCTTTGACCAATGACGTAATGTGAGATGTTATTTTGTTTGTGCCGCAGATTGCTGTCGATGAACGTTAAATGATTTCTCTGAATTTCCTCGTTACGCTCGTATATTAAAAATTCGATGTAGATTGTTTTGTTTCCATTCCGTAATTTGTTTTCGCCGTCTTTTGTTAATGAAAGTAGTCGTGATTTATGAGGTCTTGATTTCCCACGCTGTTCGTTATGGATGAGTCAGTTGTTTTTAGTGCGAAAATTCTGCTTCAGAAAATGAGTGACCGTAAATCAACTATAAAATTTTTGAAATCATTGGGCGTCATTGCGGGGAAAGAACAATACTGTTGGAGGAAGAGTATTCCTAAAGGTTATTGTTTATTTCTTGCATTTATGAAAGTAGTCAGCAAAATGTACAGGACTCGTTTTGCTAGTTAGGTTTTGGCGGGTCTGATACTTTTTCTGGTTTTACGTTGTGTTTTTTCATGTTGCTGTATTGTGCGAGTGCTAGTTTTTTGGTTTCTCTAGAGGGAGGTTTTTCTGTCGTTTTAATACTTTCTGGTTACAATGGTGGGCCGAGGGGTATTGCTGTGTCTTTGCCGGAGGGTTTATGTGATTGACTCGTGGTTTCATTTTTTTTCATTGTTTTAAAATTTTGCGTCTGATTGAGGGCGGAAGAACTGATTTGAGTGGTACCTCATTCGTGCCTTAAGTTTGTGTTTCTTATTATTTTTTCATTAGTTATTCTGGATTTTGCTTCCTTCGTTACAGTTTGACCGTCTAACATTATCACGTCTTGTTATGCCCTTATTTCGTTCTTGTCGGCCTCGATCTTTGACTCATTCGGAAGTTCATATGCGGTAAGTTTCTTTTAATGTAACCACTATTATCTTTTTCTTTTTGATGTTTTTGATACACTTGTCTTATTTTTACTGTCACTCCCGGGGTATCGGTTTACTTGGTGTTATTTGGAGCTACATCATCTGGTGTCACTTTCGTGTAGTACAGTTATCGGTTGCAAGATTCAGTTTTTTTTGCATTTCATTTCTTTGGTATGCAGTAATGTGTGTAAAGATTTCCATTTTTTGAAAGTCTAGTCGTATTCTGTAGTTCACTAACAAGATCATTTTTTACGCACGTTTCTGATGTATTATAAGACTTTTGCGCAACAAACAGTAATATTGGAAGCGGTTAATAGAAATGACCTCCTACATAGTTTGCTTCTAGTTACCGATTCCAACTATTCGACGATTTATTATTTAGATTGTTTTTGCAGTACGTATGGAAAATATAATAGAACAGGCTCTGCTAACGGTATACTACGCCTTCCACATCGCTGGCAACCGGTTCTACACAACGCTGTTCAATTATATTTCATAATATACGCACTCGTAATTGCTCTCGTGTTCTTTTTTATTGCAGTCTTCTTCAACTCGTTTAAATGAAATTCACGCGTAAATAATAGCCGCATTAAATGTATTATTTTATGGCACACTACATACATTTGTTTACGAGTATAATCCATTCGATTCATAGATTGTCCATTGGAGCATGTTTGATTTACGTATGACGTCATTGGTCAAAGCCGACGGGTGGTATCGGACACTAGAATTTATCCGACCTCTCGATTAGTCCCATAAACGCCCGATGGGATTCATGTCCGGTGATTTGGTTGTCAAATCATTCCCTCTAAACGTCCACGATGTTCTATAAACTGAAAGCGAACAGTGGTGGCCCGGTGAAATGGCGCATTGTCACCCATAAAAATTCCATCCTTGTTTGGGAGCATGAAGTCAATGAATGGTTTCAAATGGTCTAACTCCCAGGTCCCAGTACATTCCATTTAAACACAGACCACACCATTATGGAACCGCCAACAGCTTGCACAGTGCCTTCTTGACAACCTTGGTTCATGGCTTCGTGAGGCCTGCGCCAGACTCAAACCCTGCCATCAGCTCTTACGAACTGAAATCGGGAAGCAACTGACAAGAGAGTGGCATAAAGGGTGGCAATAATACCATCCATTTCTTGTGAAAGCCAGTCGCCTAGGGTAGGACCGATATGGTCACGAGCCCAGAAGACGCGCTGCTGGCGATGTCGTGTTGCTAGCACTGTTCTAGCCGATACGTTCGTCGTACGTCCCAAGTTATTTCACGGAATATGGCCTGCCTGGTAGCACTGACAACTCAACACAGATCCCGCTTCTCTCGGTCGTTAAGTGAATGCCGTCTGCCATTGCGTTGTCGGTGGTAAGATTTAATGCCTGAAATTTTGTATTTCCGACACATTCTTGACACGGTGGATCTCGCAATATTGAATTCTCTAACGATTACCGAAATGGAATGGAATGTCGCATGGTTGCAGCTCCAACTATCATTCCTCCTCCAAAGTCTGTTAATTGCCGTCGCGAGACCACAATCGCGTCGGAAACTCTTTCACACGAATCACCTGAGTTCCCCGCCGGTGCACTGCCCTTGTATACTTTGTGTACGCGATACCACCGCCATCTGTATACGTGCATATCGCTTTTGTCATCTCGGTGTATAGTCCTTAGCTGCTGATTTTTGCCCCTCCTGCTGTTTTGTGCTTACTGCGCGTTTTTTTTATATATATACTTTGGAGGAACTCCATACACTTATTTCCACAAATACATGCACAAAAACTCTGCTTCCACTCCCAACTTATGTGGATGCTATATATCCATCACCGGAATCAGGAGTTGCATCTTAACACACCAGTATCCACACAACCTAATTATACTCTTTTAATGAAACTTTTCCTTGTAATTATTTTCAGTTAGCCATTTGCGTTCTGTGTTTAAACATGCAGATAGATTTTTGAGACTTCAGGATGCCAATAACGAAAATTTTAACACTACATCTTTAAACTGAACGTGAGCCACTCTGTAAATCCGGAGACGGATGTAGGAAATCTACTCTAACGCCGTAAATCATAATCTGTGAAGATATTTGCTTGAAATATCTTTTCGTGTCAACTATAAACCCCTCTTTTCCAAAAATGCAGAAAATGAAATCCGCTATTTTTCCCATAATACAGAATGACACACCCTTAGAAAGACCGACTCTGCCACTGGTGTCGTTTCTTTTGCCGTATTAGTATTTTTATTTTCATAAAATTTCACACAAGTATGAACCAAATCAAAATGTGAACGTTTTCAGAAAATTTTTACCAGAATATATTGCAACATAATGTTCTCCTTTTTTTTCAGCTGGCTAACGGAAATGGACTTGGATTTGGAATTCGACGCTGACGCAATAGAGGATGATTTACTTGAGGAACTGGAGATAGTTATGGAGTACTGGCCGGATGACGACTTCGGAGGACCAGACGATTTCACATCGGGTTACATGACGTTCGAAGAATTCTTACCCAACACGGAAGAAATTGGACGACTGCTCGACATAGAGGACATAGAGGTAGATAAGGATTCTGTCTACGACGAATTATTGCCTGATGAAGAAGAATTTCGGCATCTACTCGATATTGTAGAAGAGGAAGAAATGCAGCTTCGCACTGCAGTCACAACAGCTAGTGAAGAATTGATTGTTATGCGTGTGAATCTTGCTATAACTCTTAAATATGTAATACCAAAACGTATTGTACCTAAGATAGTGCGTTCATGGTTAAACATATAAATAAATGCACCTCTTGCTTATTTCTTTAAGCGTTTCTTTTGTCTCAGTATTACAGTAACAGCTGTAGATCGGTACTGTACCTGGTAACTCTGCAGTAGACGAATATTTTGTATGTATCCGTTCTAAACTATTCAGCTTCCAGGAAGTAAACACTGCCTGATTCCTCAGCTGCCTACGGAAGTTACGGGCACTGTTTGTCACTGTAAATGAAGGAATAAGAGTAGAAACTATTGACCTACAGAGAAGAAGTACCACCTGTTGTTGGATTACATTATGCACAAATGTTATTGAGATAAACTGGATCCTCTGTCTCTTCTCCAAGTCGAACTTCCCGGGAGTAATACAGTAATGGCATAGCACGAGCAAAGAACCAGGAACGAGCACTAAATGGATATTTTCTGAATAATGCGTCATTGGTTGTTGCTTTGCAGACTGAATTATTTTTTTTTTTTTTTTCAGTCAGCATCGCTGAATACTTTCTCTGTGTGACCACTTTCGGTGATACATACTATCCGTTGAGAATCACAGACGAATTATTTGTCATTTCATTTTATGCCACTTCTGTTAATTTCATTTTTCAAATGGTCATGATGATATCGTTGTTTTTCTGTCGCTAGACATGGCTGGTATTTTTGGTTTACATTTGTTTGCATTCTTTACTGTTCCTGCAGATGGAGACGTTTTGTAATAAAATTATTACGTCCTAGCGTTATGTTGTTACGTAACATCAGATAATAATATTAACGAATTTGGTGTTATTTTCGCTTTTGGAATATGTGAATACAATGTCTATAGTTTGTTTTGACATTACCTAAATCAGCGCGATCGCTGTAATTTTTCTGTTATAGTCAGGTTAGATTTTAATTCCAACTGAGATCCAGTTCATTAATTTGCCTTCCCCCTCCTCCCTCTCCGTATTTAGGTATGGACTGAGGAAAACACAGGAAAACCTGCGTGGGGCCTTCATCCTCAAAAAGAGTTGTCAGTCACACTAGTTTATGATTCATGAAAGTTAACAGTCTTATTTTTGTTATAAACTTTATTCTCATTATTTTTCGTTGTATATCAACTCTTTTTTAACTTTACAACGTTTCCTTTTCCGCAGTAACTCTCAGAATAGGGTCGTACGAAGGTGTTATGATGATAGGTTTCCTGATTAATATACTTGACGATTCATCAGTGGAGCAGGTGTCGCCCCATCCAAGGATGCAACTGTTGTCTCAGCAAGTGGACCCTCAATACGATCGAATGTGCAGCTTGCAGACTCGCCGTCCAGAAAAGGGTGGCGGACGTACATTAAAAAATCGTAGAAAATTCTTAGAAGTAGACAAAATGGGGTCTAGTTTAGCAGGGGATACAACCCGTCGGCTTTGACCAATGACATCAGTATTGGTCAGAGAGCATGTATTACAAAGATGAAAGAGCTGAGAAGAATGTTCAGAAACAGAGGAATGCAAGAGTGAAAATCTGCATTTCACATATGTAAGGGCCAGTAGTATTTTCACGTTAACGATATCACATGTTTGTATCTAAGTATTTCTCCTCAAAATACAATGGAAGGAAATGAATGAAATATATTACTTGCAAAGAATACATCACGTTACATGTATGTCAGTTGTATCTCGAAACTCTTTCGAACTGTATTGCTCAAGTGCAGTACGGAATGCAAGTTCAGCGTACGTCGATTTCTTAGTTTCAACTACCATTGCTGTCCTGTTGTTCACTGGAACTATATATCCCCTGCTTCACTAAACCGTAAATGAAACACCGGATACAAATTAAAAGCCCATTCGAAGTATGTTGCTTAGTTACAGTACGGAATACGAGTTTGTCGTAAGTAAAAAAAAAAAAAAAAAAAAAAAAAAAATGGTTCAAATGGCTCTGAGCACTATGGGACTTAACATCCATGGTCATCAGTCCCCTAGAACTTAGAACTACTTAAACCTAACCAACCTAAGGACATCACACAACAACCAGCCATCACGAGGCAGAGAATGTCGTAAGTAGATTTCTTCGTTTTCACTAGCATCATTGTCCTGTTCTTCACTTGAACGATGTTTCCTCCGCTTCAGTAAATCCTAAGTGGAACACGTGATACAAATTGCAGATGTGTTTTTTATTTCATCCCCGCTATTAGTAGCAGTCTTTTCTTACGTACGTATCAGTACTACTAAAGACAGACGGACCTACGTACGTAATATATGCATACCAGACTTCCGTTGACCTCTATATATGTACACTGGTAACGAAAAGGTGGAAATAGACGTACGTTACATTTGCAACTTGTACCTCAGTTGAACTACATGGAGACAAGAAGACGACACATGTACAATTTGTATCCCGTACTTCACTATGGGGTACAGTTTTCTTGTTGCCTTGGACGCCAATAGTATCCCATTCGTTACTTGAACTATATAGTTGTACGCAACATTTGTATCTTGCTCGCCAACTGACATATATAGTGTCAGTGTAAAGGAGAAGTGAAGGACGGGATCCAAATTTTAGTTGTGTCGTCAGTTAAAGGCGAAGTGAAGGATGGATCCAATTTTAGCTGTATCGGGGGATTCGCCTGTTATATAGCAAGTACACATGTGAAAATGTACTGATATTAGTGCTGAGAAATGAAAGAAGATCGACAGCTGAGAAATATCTATTACGTATTTCACAACACGAAAATACACATATTGGTGGAATAAAACAGTGAAATAACAAAATACTGAAATACCGTGAAAGAAGCAAATGGAAAAGTGAACTTACCACACGGAAATATCGAGGAATAACCGAAGCTCACCTAGACAGACAGTAACGAAAATTACGTACCCACAAACAGACAAATCCATTCCTATAAACGAAAATAAGAAACTAAGAATTGTTTTACAATAACAAACTAATACTCCAAATTACTTCAATATCATTACGAATAATTATTTTAATGTACAATGACAGCGCTTCTCCGGAACACACAACAGTTTTATTACCTATGCCTCGAAGTGACTATCTGTGACTAATGTATGACGTCATTGGTCATAGCCGATGGGTTGTATCCCCTGCTTCACTAGACCCACAAAATGCTAACAGCTTCCTGAGGAAACGACTCATAAATGGTCAGTAAAGCAACTGGACACAGAGGTGTGTCTCACAATGAATAAACATCTTAACACAACAACAACTGTTTGGGTTGAGGAGGAGTGTCAGGGTGGAAAGTTAGTTTGAAAGCACCAACCATGACTTCTCCTCCATGTGGATCAGTCGTTTACTTGTTTCTCATTAGCTCCAACACATGTTCACTGTGTCAGGTTTCCACTGTTCGCTTTACCTCTGCTCTCATCTATTCTCAACAAAGTCAATGAGTCGTCAGCTGTACATAATTTAAAATTATGATTTAAGATGCTTTAAAGTACAGTTCGTCGTTGGCAACACGGGCATACAAGTTCAAATGTTCATTACTCAGCGGTTACCCAGTCTCAGCAGGCATACCCATAAGTTCGCGTGTGGAATGCATAGTGTCGATTCAAGTCACATCAAGATACGTGCTCATGAATAGCAACGCCATCGCTGTTCACACAGAAACACACAGAAATTCAAAACTTCGAGATCTGGATTGCCGTGTGAAGGTAATTGTTTAACACAGTTTATCAGTTATCTACACCTAAGAGGATTTCCTTTACATCGATCTCATTACAAGGTCAGTTCATTCACGCAAGATTGGCTTATTTATTGTTTTAAATGATCGTATTGTCAGTCTGCGAACACGAATCAGACTGAATTACATCACGACCTCACAATACCTGTTGATTGCTTTCCCAAAACCTCTTACCATCGAATGCCTATGCAAATTAAACGAATTATTTTAAACAAAATAATTCAAATAATTCTGAAGTATGGAGTTTCTGTAGCATTTGAGGCACTTCTGCCCCATAGATGTTTCTCTTTTTACTTCCTTGGATGCCATTTCAAGCTCAAGTGGGTGCTAAATAGCAGTTGCCCACAGAGTGTTGCGTGTTTCGTAGACTCTTTGTTTCATACACAGCTAATTTGCACCGTGTCTGTAGAACGTGCGAATCATAGCAAGTCTAAGAGAGACAGCAACCTCTCTAAAATTTTACCGTAGGGCGTAAAATTCTAAACCTCGGTTGAAACACCACCGTTACTTAGAATTTCTGAAACCCAGTTTGCTTAAGGCTAAATTTCACGTAGCCTATGAGGTACAGTCTGTTTTGCTTGAGGCTGCATAAACAGTGGAATGATTCCATAGCCCTTTTTCCAATACAATACTAGTTATACATCGTTCCTTGTGCATACCTATCATCATCATCCTCATCTTGGACAGTTTCCAGCCACTGGCTGGGTCTGTCGGGAACACAAGCCTCTCCATCGTGTTCTGTCTTTCCACCATTCCCCCTCTTCCACCTTCGTCCAGTTCTCTCCTCTTCTCGTCACACATTCCTTCACTCCCTTCACCCATCTATCTCTTGGTCTTCCCCTGGGCCTCTTCCCCTCCAGTTGCAGATGAAACATCCTCTTTGGAATTCTTCCCTCATCCATTCTCTTCATGTGTCCATACCACTGCAGTCTTGATTTTTCTATCCTGTCCTGTACCGGTTCCTCCTTTAGTCTTTCCCTCACATACACATTTCGCAATCTGTCTCGTCTTGTTCCACTCGACCTCCTCCTCTGGAACTTCATTTCACTAGCTTGTATTCTACTTTTGTCGCTTTTGTGCATTACCCATGTCTCACTTCCGTATGCCAATATGGGGACAAAGTAGGTTCGGTATATAATTCCCTTGGATTTCTGTGGCACTTCCTTGCTCCAAATAAGCCCCCTAATGCATTTGAAGAACTGCCCTGCTTTTCTGCACCTTTCATTTATTTCCATTGCGTTTCCCCCCTTACTTTCAATCATGCTTCCCAGGTACTTGAAGTTCTCTACCACTTGTAGTTTTTCCCCTCCACAAGTTATATCCACATTTGGCCTATTCTTCTTCCTTGTTGTGACAATTATTTCACTTTTCTTTGCAGAGAAATGCATTCCATATTGTGCTGCCGTTGCCTCCCATACATCTAACTGCTCTTGCACCTCCTTCTCGCAATTTCCCCATAACATCAGGTCATCGGCAAAAAGCACTGCTTTCATTTTATGATCTCCAATTGCATCTGATACTTGCTGTAGGATTTCATCCATAACAATAATAAACAATAAAGGCGAAAGTGCACTTCCCTGTCGCAGCCCATTTTCCAGCTTGAACCATGCAGTACGTTCCCTCCCCACTTTCACACAACTCTCACTTCCCTCATACATTTTTCTGACTTTTCGTGTTATCTCTTCATCTATCCATTTTGCGTTCAGCACATCCCAGAGCTTGTCCCTATAGATACTGTCATACGCCTTCTCAATATCTAAAGAGGCCATGATTAAGTCCTTCCCGTACTCATAGTGCCTTTCCTGCAGTTGCCTTACCGCAAATATGAGGTCAGTTGTTGATCTTCCCGGTCTGAAACCATACTGCTCCTCTTGCAGTCTTCTTTCAATACTGCTTCTTATCCTCTTCTCCAGGATCTTTTCATAGATTTTTCCACAGTGGCATAGCAGGGTGATTCCTCTGTAGTTCTCACATCTCCTTTTATCCCCTTTCTTTAAGATCGGGACTATAATTCCTTTCTTCCAATCCTCAGGAATTCTGTTCTCCTTCCACACCACCCTCAGCACTCTGTATAGCCACTGGGTTCCTACTTCTCCTGCTGCTCGTATCATATCCACTGTTACTTCGTCACAACATGGTGCCTTGCCCCCTTTCATCCTCTTTATGGCTTCTTCCACTTCATTCCAAGTTAGATCATCAATTTCCCCACTATTATAATCGTCTGCTGCCTTAGGCTCTCCATCGCTGTTAGTTACCCGCTTGACGGCATTCGACAGATCTTCAAAGTACTCCTTCCAAATCTTTTTGAGCTCATGCATTTCCTCCACAACTCTTCCATTATTATCCATGATCCTCAGGCACTCGCTTCTGTCGTTCCTCTTATTTCTTACCATGGTGTAAAGTACTTTTTTGTTCCCTTCACTGTCCTCTTCTAACATTCTTGTCCATTTTTCCATCCACTTCTTCTTCTCCGCCCTTACTATGGTCTGTGCCGCTTTCTTGCTTCCCTTATATTTTACCCTAGCTTCCTCTGTTCGGGTCTGGAACCATTCTCTGAAGGCTTTGTTCTTTCGAAGTACTGCCTCTTTACATATGTTGTTCCACCATGGGGTTTCCTTACTTCTCCTCTTTGTGCTAGTTCTTCCGCACACAGTCTCAGCTGCCTCAACTAGAGCCCTCTTAAAATCTCCCCATTCTTCTTCCACTGTTCTCTGATCTTCCTCTGGCAGCTTTTTCCTGATCAGTGTCTGGTACTGGGTCCTCCGTTCATCCTCTTTCAGCATCCATGTCTTCAACCTTTTCTCCTGTATGTCTGTTGCCCTCCTATCTTTTTTCTCTCTCAGGGTGGCTCCCACAGCCGATGGTCACTGTCTAAGGCCTCAGATGGAATGACCTTAACATCTGTGAGGCTGCTCATCATCTGCCTATCCACTAGTACATAGTCTACTACTGAAGTTTGGGACCAGTCCCCACTGTACCAAGTTATTTTGTGGCTACTTCTCTTCTTGTACCAGGAATTTGCGATTGCCAGCCCATTCCTCTTGCAGAATTCCAGCAACAATTTTCCTTCTCTATTTCGGTTCCCCCAGCCCTCTGGTCCCATTATCTCCTCGAATCCTTTCCTGTCTGTGCCAACATGTTCATTGAGGTCCCCTATTATAATCTGATTACCTCCATTTAGCTGCTTTTGCATGTCATCTTCAAATTCCTCCTTCTCCTTTTTTGTACACCCCACCTGTGGGGCATATGCTTGGATGATTTCAATGCTTTTTCCTTTCACTTGTACTCTGCTTTTATCATTCGATCATTGATACCTTCCACCTCCTCCTGCAGACCCTCTCTGACCACTATTGCCACTCCATTTCTTCCCCTCTCATTCCCTATCCAGTACAGTTTACATCCTTTACTTAGTGGTTTTTCACCAACTCCTCTCCACCTAGTCTCAGCAAGTCCCAAGATGTCCAATTTCCTCCTTTCCATCATTTCTACAATTTCTTCTAACTTCCCAGTTAGAGTCCTTACGTTTAAGGTGCCCAGTCGTAAACCATCTCGTAATCCTTTTCCATTGCTTGGTCGGTTTCCTTTAAATCCATTCCGTGATCCGAGGCATGTTCCCTTTTTGAAAGCAGTTGATTTAACCACTACTGGCTTGCTAGGCCTATCGCAGCTTCACCAGAGCCCCGTTATCCGTCACATTTCAGGGTTCCCATAGGGCCTTCCCAGCTACCGTAGCGGTCCTGGGGCACACGAAGTCCCCGCTGTACATCGCCCCTATAGGCAGTCCCCTACTTTGTGCCGTTGCCCATCTCCCACGACTTGGACGAGGGGTTGGACTTATGGGAGACGCATACCTATCATATATTAACTTTTTTTCTATATCATTTGTGCTACTGTTTTGTGATTTCTATATAGCTTATATTTTAAAAGCAGGTACTGGGAGAATTTCTCGAAGATACACCAGATAATGATTTCTTATTTAATTTGGATTTTCACATCTTCTTATATCATCACTTTTACAACTATGAGGGCTACACTCTTCACTTTCAATCTTTATTCGTATCTACACATTAATACTATCTTGTGCTTTCTTCCCACAGAATGCGTAGGATGTATAGCACTGTTGCCTTACACACCTGCGTTTTATGCATGGCACTGTATGCAAGTGATTTAAAGTCTGTTTTTTATATCTTACATTTTCCAAAATAAATGTATGACAGCTAGTGTTTAGTTTGCATTAATATCAAAGATACTAGTTAGTTTCATACATAGTTATCCCCACTCACTACGTTCTCGCACATGTAAAATCAACACGTCTACTTGTAATGAAAGAAAGGTACATAAACACATATACTACTGTCTTATCCTCATGTTAGTAACATCTTTTGAGGTCCTTATGAAAATACAGACGTCTCACTATGCCTGCCACATAATACCTTAGTAAGTATTCTGCTGCATTGGGTATCCTGGCTATTATGAAGGTATCAATACATAGTAACTGCAATTATTTACTCTTCTTACTCGTATGTAGAAGAGAAGATTTAGAACGGCTTCTCAGTAGTACCCGCCCTCCTACCCTATACCTTTGCAGCTCTGCTAGTCTCCTATAAAAGCACATCTTCCTCTCAGCAACTCTTTCAGTTAATGCCATAATGGCTTTCCTCATATTTTCTTCCCAGGCAATGTTATCCCTGGGTATTTTAGGTACAGGATTGAACCATTCAACTATTTCTATCCTTTTAAACATTAATTAATTGGGTGTGCAACCCATACGCATATGAGGTAAATTATTAACTATTTCTTCAAACAGAGGTAAATAGCCTAACCATTTTGATTGTTGTGTAGGACAGTACGCTCTCATACGAAAAATGGTTGAAACCTGATAATCAAGGAAGGCAGGATTCGGTTACGATTGTGGATGGGGCCGTAATCAGTTACTATTGGTTCCCTTTAGCAATTACACGCATTTAACACGATAATTCCAGACTTAGCAACAAATATATTACACATTATTAATGAAAGAATAAACAACTGTGTAATTAATAGTGCTCTCAATGCGTTACAATTTACCAAATGAGCATAAAATACAGACACAGCAAATAATGTATTAAAAACATGCAATGTGATCCCAGTTAGAATTTTAAGGCAAGTAACCACAGTCATGGCTGAAGGCCTCTAACGCCATGAACAGCAATTATAAAAAAAATTAACAAACACTCTGAAAAACAGCAAATACAACAGCAATGGTCAATTTAAAGTGACAAGCAACTGATCACCAAACAGGCGATGCAAAATGATGGCAAACTTTGTAGCACAATCATTTCAACCAGCTGTAAGGCCAAGAATGGCAATTATATAAAAAATTTTAGAAACATACAATAAAATAGCAAATAGAATAATAAAACACAAGGGCCAGTCAAATATGGTGCTCCAGGAATCTACCTCTGAGTAGGTTTGACAGAAAACACTTTCGCGAGCGATGAGATAGGCAACCAATAGTTGCATTCACTTCACAAGATGGTAACTCAGACTAGTGGCAGTCCAACGAATGACTAATGATAATTTTGGTGAGGCTACCTGGCGTCCAATAAACCAAACGCAAAGATGTAGAAATACGCCAAAACCGGAACTGACGATCTGGATTCCGTCCGCAGAATACTGTGCTTAGAGCGGCCAGAACCAGAAAGGAATCACTACCACCAGAGTAGGAGAATCGCCAACCAACCTACAATCAAGAAAGCTGTCGAAACTACACGCCTCACTGGACAGCAGCGGCAAGGCGAGGAAACGTACACTGCCGTTTCATACACTATCCCCCAGGGCAGGTCACTGGGGCGTTAGTGGCCACGAGGCAGGAAAAATATCGCTGGTCGAACTCCACAAACAGTAACAAACTGAATGAAATAAATAGTAATTAGAAGTCCAGTAAAGCTGATCAGATCCGCCCTCCCCAGGCACTCCACTCGCTGCTCTTCGCCTCGGCAACAGTACGAGCAGCAACATGAATCCCAAGTCACTGCAGAATCACAAGATATCACAATGATGGAGGTTTCTCTACTTGAATCCAAATGCGCTCAACTTAAAGCTTGCGGGATCTGGTTTACGACGATGTCGTGCACCCTCGTGACCACAGGCCTTCGATCTGGTAGTCCATGTGAGCTGCCAACGGTCCCGACATGTTTCCCCACTACGCGGATCTGGCTCGTCCTGAGTCCCCAACCACACTTTACACTGACTCGAACCGGAAGAACAACGACGTCGCCCCAAAGATAGGGCAACAGTTACTACATATCGACAGCCACCTCTGTTGGCACTAGTGGACAGGCAACGCTTGCGAAACCAAGTGGCGCCAGTCAACACGAGAAGAAGACAGACAACCGCAACCATGTCAACTAAACGATACGGTCTTTCCTCCAACATAGGACGGAAACCTACAAACAGCACCAATGCGAGCCACAACACGGCTCAGTGGCATAGACGTTATGGCAGTAGGTATCATGTGGTACAACATTCAGATAATATTCATATCTTTTGATAGCCCCTGGTCTCATTTCAGATACTCTTTCTTATTTCAGCAAAATATTTGCCAAGTATACAGACTGCCCTATCTTTACCACTATCTGCTCCAGTTTACTGGTCACAGAAGTGAATACCGGCAAATGCACAACTGCGTAAGTGACCTTGGTGCGTATCATTGGGAGCTTCAGGCCCTGGGAATATTTACTATGCTTTAATTCAGATTTTGGATAAATCCTGGTGTCCGATTTCACTCATCGGCTTTGACCAATGACGTCATATCTAAGGCACAAACACTACGTATTGGCAGTCTATGAAAGCAATGGATCACATTCGTACACAAACGAATGTAGCATACGATAAAATTACAATCACATTTACAGCGTTATTTACTTAATAAAAAATTGTATCGAAACGAACTGAAGATAACGAAAATAATTAAGAACAAGAAATAAAAAGAATTTTTCATGTCTGGTAAGAAGTATTCTCATAATTTATGCGACTATAAAAGCACAGAGAACCTTTAAATTGCGCAAGAAAGTGTGCGAGGAAGTGCATGTAGCTTCATTCCCACCAATAACTGTAAAATACTTGGAACTACAGATACTAAGTCACGCAGAGTAAGAAGGGAGGTCCCCGTACCAGTCACGCTAGGAAATATGCACATATTTGGTGGTAGAATTTTTAATTGTGGTCTGCACCTTATGCACAGATATTCTTCAACAAAAGGACAGAACAGCTGATCCTTCTAAGGCGTAGTGCCCCATGATTATTGATGGAAGCAGGATACAGATTGGTTTGTTATAATCTGGGGTCAATTTTAGTGTCCGATTCCATTCGTCGGCTTTGAGCAATGACGTCATACCTAAGGCAGAGACGCTACATGGAGGAAATCTTTGAAATCATCAGATCATATTCGTAAGCAAACTATTGTAGCATACGGTAAAGTTACTAAAACAGTTCTCATGATTCATTACATTACTTAGACACAAATTATATACACAAGAATTAAAGGTAACGAAAATAAATAAGAACTGAGGAAGTGAAGTATACATGTCGGAAATAAATTATCATCGTAATTTATGCAAGTAAGAAAAGCACAGAGAACCTTTAAATCCAGTACAGTATAGCGCATGGTGAACTCATAATATTATGAATCAGCGTTAACTTCTAATACTAACTATTAAATCTAACGGGAAGAGTGCACAAGCATCTGGTCTGTACAGGTTAATCCTAGTTACCGCTTCCACCCATTCCACTGTCCGTTATTTGCATTTTTTAACAAAACGTGTGTGCACTAAAGTGTTACAGGGTTTCTACATATGGTATTACCATCTTCATTACTATGAAAAGGGAAAAAATTTGGGAGCTGTACCTACAATATTTATTAGTTTCTCGTAGTAGGTCCGAGATCAGTAAGAAATCTGGAAATCTTACAAAAACGTAGTCCACAGATTGTCTGCAAAAACGTCCAAAATTATGAACCATCGAAAAGTTGTAATGGGTAACTAGAAATGATCTCCTACAGCATACAGGCCATTCTAGTTACCGATTCCAGCCATTCGATGATTCATTAATTAGATCGTTTTTAAGCATGTATGTGAACTAAAATGAAGGCCAATATGATTTCTGCATTTGTAATTGCTTTCTGAACAACTGCAATAAAGTTACTAACATTGGAATCGGTAGTCAGAATTGACCTGCATAGGTCAGTTCTAGTTACCGATTCCAGTTTTTGTTATGTACCGTAGTAGTTTTAGAGAGAATACAAATATAGAAATGGTATTACGTTTCAGCGCATACAACTACAAAAATGCTTTACATATGAATCATGAAGCGGTTTCAATCTGTAACTGGAATTTACTTACTAGTTTAATTCTAGTTATCGACTCCAACATTCTTCATTTTTTTGTAGGTATTCGTTTGTCCTGTACTGGCTCTTCTTTTCGAATTTAGTGTGTCGGTTTCTCCACATTTTATGTTACTGTTCGTATTTGTTGCCATTCATTTAATTTTCCCGATTTTCTGATACCTTTAGTTTCTATCTGGCTAAAACCCCCGCGTTCACAGGCTTCTCTCGTTACACTAAATAATTGACATAAAATTAACAGTATTTTATAATAGTATGACATCACCATGCGCTTTACTGTAATTCAATTTAAAGGTTCTCTGTGCTTTTATAATTGCATAAATTATGAGAATACTTCTTACCAGACATGAAAAATTCTTTTTATTTCTTGTTATTAATTATTTTCGTTACCTTCAGTTCGTTTCGACACAATTTTTTATTAAGTAAATAACGCTGTAAATGTGATTGTAATTTTATCGTATGCTACATTCGTTTGTGTACGAATATGATCCATTGCTTTCATAGACTGCCAATACGTAGTGTTTGTGCCTTAGATATGACGTCATTGGTCAAAGCCGATGAGTGAAATCGGACACCAGGATTTATCCAAAATCTGAATTAAAGCATAGTAAATATTCCCAGGGCCTGAAGCTCCCAATGATACGCACCAAGGTCACTTACGCAGTTGTGCATTTGCCGGTATTCACTTCTGTGACCAGTAAACTGGAGCAGATAGTGGTAAAGATAGGGCAGTCTGTATACTTAGCAAATATTTTGCTGAAATAAGAAAGAGTATCTGAAATGAGACCAGGGGCTATCAAAAGATATGAATATTATCTGAATGTTGTACCACATGATACCTACTGCCATAACGTCTATGCCACTGAGCCGTGTTGTGGCTCGCATTGCGCTGTTTGTAGGTTTCCGTCCTATGTTGGAGGAAAGACCGTATCGTTTAGTTGACATTGTTGCGGTTGTCTGTCTTCTTCTCGTGTTGACTGCCGCCACTTGTTTCGCAAGCGTTGCCTGTCCACTAGTGCCAACAGAGGTGGCTGTCGATATGTAGTAACTGTTGCCCTATCTTTGGGGCGACGTCGTTGTTCTTCCGGTTCGAGTCAGTGTAAAGTGTGGTTGGGGACTCAGGACGAGCCAGATCCGCGTAGTGGGGAAACATGTCGGGACCGTTGGCAGCTCACATGGACTACCAGATCGAAGGCCTGTGGTCACGAGGGTGCACGACATCGTCGTAAACCAGATCCCGCAAGCTTTAAGTTGAGCGCATTTGGATTCAAGTAGAGAAACCTCCATCATTGTGAGATCTTGTGATTCTCCAGTGACTTGGGATTCGTGTTGCTGCTCGTACTGTTGCCGAGGCGAAGAGCAGCGAGTGGAGTGCCTGGGGAGGGCGGATCTGATTAGCTTTACTGGACTTCTAATTACTATTTATTTCATTCAGTTTGTTACTGTTTGTGGAGTTCGACCAGCGATATTTTTCCTGCCTCGTGGCCACTAACGCCCCAGTGACCTGCCCTGGGGGATAGTGTATGAAACGGCAGTGTACGTTTCCTCGCCTTGCCGCTGCTGTCCGGCGAGGCGTGTAGTTTCGACAGCTTTCTTGATTGTAGGTTGGTTGGCGATTCTCCTACTCTGGTGGTAGAGATTCCTTTCTGGTTCCGGCCGCTCTAAGCACAGTATTCTGCGGACGGAATCCAGATCGTCAGTTCCGGTTTTGGCGTATTTCTACATCTTTGCGTTTGGTTTATTGGACGCCAGGTAGCCTCACCAAAATTATCATTAGTTATTCGTTGGACTGCCACTAGTCTGAGTTACCATCTTGTGAAGTGAATGCAACTATTGGCTGCCTATCTCATCGCTCGCGAAAGTGTTTTCTGTCAAACCTACTCAGAGGTAGATTCCTGGAGCACCATATTTGACTGGCCCTTGTGTTTTATTATTCTATTTACTATTTTATTGTATGTTTCTAAAATTTTTTATGTAATTGCCATTCTTGGCCTTACAGCTGGTTGAAATGATCGTGCTACCAAGTTTGCCATCATTTTGCATCGCCTGTTTGGTGATCAGTTGCTTGTCACTTTAAATTAACCTTTGCTGTTGTATTTGCTGTTTTTCAGAGTGTTTGTTAATTTTTTTTATAATTACTGTTCATGGCGTTAGAGGCCTTCAGCCGTGACTGTGGTTACTTGCCTTAAAATTCTAACTGGGATCACATTGCATGTTTTTAATACATTATTTGCTGTGTCTGTATTTTATGCTCATTTGATAAATTGTAACGCATTGAAAGCACTATTAATTACACAGTTGTTTATTCTTTCATTAATAATGTGTAATATATTTGTTGCTAAGTCTGGAATTATCGTGTTAAATGCGTGTAATAGCAAAAGGGAACCAATAGTAACTGATTACGGCCCCATCCACAATCGTAACCGAATCCTGCCTTCCTTGATTATCAGGATTCAACCATTTTTCGTATGAGAGCATACTGTCCTACACAACAATCAAAATGGTTAGGCTATTTACCTCTGTTTGAAGTAATAGTTAATAATTCACCTCATATGCGTATGGGTTGCACACCCAATTAATTAATGTTTAAAAGGATAGAAATAGTTGAATGGTTCAATCCTGTACCTCAAATACCCAGGGATAACATCGCCTGGGAAGAAAAGATGGGGAAAGCCATTATGGCATTAACTGAAAGAGCTGCTGAGAGGAAGATGTGCTTTTGTAGGAGACTAGCAGAGCTGCAAAGGTATAGGGTAGGAGGGCAGGTACTACTGAGAAGCCGTTCTAAATCTTCTCTTCTACATACGAGTAAGAAGAGCAAATAATTGCAGTTACATGTATTGATACCTTCATAATAGCCAGGATACCCAATGCAGCAGAATATTACTAAGGTATTATGTGGCAGGCATAGTGAGACGTCTGTATTTTCATAAGGACCTCAAAAGATGTTAATAACATGATGATAAGACACTAGTATATGTGTTGATGTACCTATCTTTCATTACAAGTAGACGTGTTGATTTTACATGTGCGAGTACATAGTGAGTGGGGATAACTATGTATGAAACTAACTAGTATCTTTGATATTAATGCAAACTAAACACTAGCTGTCATACATTTATTTTGGAAAATGTAAGATACAAAACAGACTTTAAATCACTTGCATACAGTGCCATGCATAAAACGCAGGTGTGTAAGGCAACAGTGCTATACATCCTACGCATTCTGTGGGAAGAAAGCACAAGATAGTATTAATGTGTAGATACGAATAAAGATTGAAAGTGAAGAGTGTAGCCTCTCATAGTTGTAAAAGTGATGATATAAGAAGATGTGAAAATCCAAATTAAATAAGAAATCATTAGCTGGTGTAGCTTCGTGAACTTCTCCCAGTACCTACTTTTAAAATATAAGCTATATAGAAATCACAAAACAGTAGCACAAATGATATAGAAAATTATTTAATATATGATAGGTATGCGTCTCCCATAAGTCCAACCCCTCGTCCAAGTCGTGGGAGAATGGCAACGGCACAAAGTAGGGGACTGCCTATAGGGGCGATGTACAGCGGGGACTTCGTGTGCCCCAGGACCGCTACGGTAGCTGGAAGGGCCCTATGGGAACCCTGAAACGTGACGGCTAACGGGGCTCTGGTGAAGCTGCGATAGGCCTAGCAAGCCAGTAGTGGATAAATCAACTGCTTTCAAAAAGGGAACATGCCTCGGATCACGGAATGGATTTAAAGGAAACCGACCAAGCAATGGAAAAGGATTACGAGATGGTTTACGACTGGGCACCTTAAACGTAAGGAATCTAACTGGGAAGTTAGAAGAAATTGTAGAAATGATGGAAAGGAGGAAATTGGACATCTCGGGACTTGCTGAGACTAGGTGGAGAGGAGCTGGTGAAAAACCACTAAGTAAAGGATGTAAACTGTACTGGATAGGGAATGAGAGGGGAAGAAATGGAGTGGCAATAGTGGTCAGAGAGGGTCTGCAGGAGGAGGTGGAAGGTATCAATGATCGAATGATAAAAGCCAGAGTACAAGTGAAAGGAAAAAGCATTGAAATCATCCAAGCATATGCCCCACAGGTGGGGTGTACAAAAGAGGAGGAGGAATTTGAAGATGACATGCAAAAGCAGCTAAATGGAGGTAATCAGATTATAATAGGGGACCTCAATGCACATGTTGGCACAGACAGGAAAGGATTCGAGGAGACAATGGGACCAGAGGGCTGGGGGAACCGAAATAGAGAAGGAAAATTGTTGCTGGAATTCTGCAAGAGGAATGGGCTGGCGATCGCATATTCCTGGTACAAGAAGAGAAGTAGCCACAAAATAACTTGGTACAGTGGGGACTGGTCCCAAACTTCAGTAGTAGACTATGTACTAGTGGATAGGCAGATGATGTGCAGCCTCACAGATGTTAAGGTCATTCCATCTGAGGCCTTAGACAGTAACCATCGGCTGTTGGTAGCCACCCTGAGAGAGAAAAAAGATAGGAGGGCAACAGACATACAGGAGAAAAGGTTGAAGACATGGATGCTGAAAGAGGATGAACGGAGGACCCAGTACCAGACACTGATCAGGAAGAAGCTGCCAAAGGAAGATCAGAGAACAGTGGAAGAAGAATGGGGAGATTTTAAGAGGGCTCTAGTTGAGGCAGCTGAGACTGTGTGCGGAAGAACTAGCACAAAGAGGAGAAGTAAGGAAACCCCATGGTGGAACAACATATGTAAAGAGGCAGTACTTCGAAAGAACAAAGCCTTCAGAGAATGGTTCCAGACCCGAACAGAGGAAGCTAGGGTAAAATATAAGGGAAGCAAGAAAGCGGCACAGACCATAGTAAGGGCGGAGAAGAAGAAGTGGATGGAAAAATGGACAAGAATGTTAGAAGAGGACAGTGAAGGGAACAAAAAAGTACTTTACACCATGGTAAGAAATAAGAGGAACGACAGAAGCGAGTGCCTGAGGATCATGGATAATAATGGAAGAGTTGTGGAGGAAATGCATGAGCTCAAAAAGATTTGGAAGGAGTACTTTGAAGATCTGTCGAATGCCGTCAAGCGGGTAACTAACAGCGATGGAGAGCCTAAGGCAGCAGACGATTATAATAGTGGGGAAATTGATGATCTAACTTGGAATGAAGTGGAAGAAGCCATAAAGAGGATGAAAGGGGGCAAGGCACCAGGTTGGGACGAAGTAACAGTGGATATGATACGAGCAGCAGGAGAAGTAGGAACCCAGTGGCTATACAGAGTGCTGAGGGTGGTGTGGAAGGAGAACAGAATTCCTGAGGATTGGAAGAAAGGAATTATAGTCCCGATCTTAAAGAAAGGGGATAAAAGGAGATGTGAGAACTACAGAGGAATCACCCTGCTATGCCACTGTGGAAAAATCTATGAAAAGATCCTGGAGAAGAGGATAAGAAGCAGTATTGAAAGAAGACTGCAAGAGGAGCAGTATGGTTTCAGACCGGGAAGATCAACAACTGACCTCATATTTGCGGTAAGGCAACTGCAGGAAAGGCACTATGAGTACGGGAAGGACTTAATCATGGCCTCTTTAGATATTGAGAAGGCGTATGACAGTATCTATAGGGACAAGCTCTGGGATGTGCTGAACGCAAAATGGATAGATGAAGAGATAACACGAAAAGTCAGAAAAATGTATGAGGGAAGTGAGAGTTGTGTGAAAGTGGGGAGGGAACGTACTGCATGGTTCAAGCTGGAAAATGGGCTGCGACAGGGAAGTGCACTTTCGCCTTTATTGGTTATTATTGTTATGGATGAAATCCTACAGCAAGTATCAGATGCAATTGGAGATCATAAAATGAAAGCAGTGCTTTTTGCCGATGACCTGATGTTATGGGGAAATTGCGAGAAGGAGGTGCAAGAGCAGTTAGATGTATGGGAGGCAACGGCAGCACAATATGGAATGCATTTCTCTGCAAAGAAAAGTGAAATAATTGTCACAACAAGGAAGAAGAATAGGCCAAATGTGGATATAACTTGTGGAGGGGAAAAACTACAAGTGGTAGAGAACTTCAAGTACCTGGGAAGCATGATTGAAAGTAAGGGGGGAAACGCAATGGAAATAAATGAAAGGTGCAGAAAAGCAGGGCAGTTCTTCAAATGCATTAGGGGGCTTATTTGGAGCAAGGAAGTGCCACAGAAATCCAAGGGAATTATATACCGAACCTACTTTGTCCCCATATTGGCATACGGAAGTGAGACATGGGTAATGCACAAAAGCGACAAAAGTAGAATACAAGCTAGTGAAATGAAGTTCCAGAGGAGGAGGTCGAGTGGAACAAGACGAGACAGATTGCGAAATGTGTATGTGAGGGAAAGACTAAAGGAGGAACCGGTACAGGACAGGATAGAAAAATCAAGACTGCAGTGGTATGGACACATGAAGAGAATGGATGAGGGAAGAATTCCAAAGAGGATGTTTCATCTGCAACTGGAGGGGAAGAGGCCCAGGGGAAGACCAAGAGATAGATGGGTGAAGGGAGTGAAGGAATGTGTGACGAGAAGAGGAGAGAACTGGACGAAGGTGGAAGAGGGGGAATGGTGGAAAGACAGAACACGATGGAGAGGCTTGTGTTCCCGACAGACCCAGCCAGTGGCTGGAAACTGTCCAAGATGATGATGATGATGATAGGTATGCACAAGGAACGATGTATAACTAGTATTGTATTGGAAAAAGGGCTATGGAATCATTCCACTGTTTAAGCAGCCTCAAGCAAAACAGACTGTACCTCATAGGCTACGTGAAATTTAGCCTTAAGCAAACTGGGTTTCAGAAATTCTAAGTAACGGTGGTGTTTCAACCGAGGTTTAGAATTTTACGCCCTACGGTAAAATTTTAGAGAGGTTGCTGTCTCTCTTAGACTTGCTATGATTCGCACGTTCTACAGACACGGTGCAAATTAGCTGTGTATGAAACAAAGAGTCTACGAAACACGCAACACTCTGTGGGCAACTGCTATTTAGCACCCACTTGAGCTTGAAATGGCATCCAAGGAAGTAAAAAGAGAAACATCTATGGGGCAGAAGTGCCTCAAATGCTACAGAAACTCCATACTTCAGAATTATTTGAATTATTTTGTTTAAAATAATTCGTTTAATTTGCATAGGCATTCGATGGTAAGAGGTTTTGGGAAAGCAATCAACAGGTATTGTGAGGTCGTGATGTAATTCAGTCAGATTCGTGTTCGCAGACTGACAATACGATCATTTAAAACAATAAATAAGCCAATCTTGCGTGAATGAACTGACCTTGTAATGAGATCGATGTAAAGGAAATCCTCTTAGGTGTAGATAACTGATAAACTGTGTAAAACACTTACCTTCACACGGCAATCCAGATCTCGAAGTTTTGAATTTCTGTGTGTTTCTGTGTGAACAGCGATGGCGTTGCTATTCATGAGCACGTATCTTGATGTGACTTGAATCGACACTATGCATTCCACACGCGAACGTATGGGTATGCCTGTTGAGACTGGGTAACCGCTGAGTAATGAACATTTGAACTTGTATGCCCGTGTTGCCAACGACGAACTGTACTTTAAAGCATCTTAAATCATAATTTTAAATTATGTACAGCTGACGACTCACTGACTTTGTTGAGAATAGATGAGAGCAGAGGTAAAGCGAACAGTGGAAACCTGACACAGTGAACATGTGTTGGAGCTAATGAGAAACAAGTAAACGACTGATCCACATGGAGGAGAAGTCATGGTTGGTGCTTTCAAACTAACTTTCCACCCTGACACTCCTCCTCAACCCAAACAGTTGTTGTTGTGTTAAGATGTTTATTCATTGTGAGACACACCTCTGTGTCCAGTTGCTTTACTGACCATTTATGAGTCGTTTCCTCAGGAAGCTGTTAGCATTTTGTGGGTCTAGTGAAGCAGGGGATACAACCCATCGGCTATGACCAATGACGTCATACATTAGTCACAGATAGTCACTTCGAGGCATAGGTAATAAAACTGTTGTGTGTTCCGGAGAAGCGCTGTCATTGTACATTAAAATAATTATTCGTAATGATATTGAAGTAATTTGGAGTATTAGTTTGTTATTGTAAAACAATTCTTAGTTTCTTATTTTCGTTTATAGGAATGGATTTGTCTGTTTGTGGGTACGTAATTTTCGTTACTGTCTGTCTAGGTGAGCTTCGGTTATTCCTCGATATTTCCGTGTGGTAAGTTCACTTTTCCATTTGCTTCTTTCACGGTATTTCAGTATTTTGTTATTTCACTGTTTTATTCCACCAATATGTGTATTTTCGTGTTGTGAAATACGTAATAGATATTTCTCAGCTGTCGATCTTCTTTCATTTCTCAGCACTAATATCAGTACATTTTCACATGTGTACTTGCTATATAACAGGCGAATCCCCCGATACAGCTAAAATTGGATTCATCCTTCACTTCGCCTTTAACTGACGACACGACTAAAATTTGGAAACCGTCCTTCACTTCTCCTTTACACTGACACTATATATGTCAGTTGGCGAGCAAGATACAAATGTTGCGTACAACTATATAGCTCAAGTAACGAATGGGATACTATTGGCGTCCAAGGCAACAAGAAAACTGTACCCCATAGTGAAGTACGGGATACAAATTGTACATGTGTCGTCTTCTTGTCTCCATGTAGTTCAACTGAGGTACAAGTTGCAAATGTAACGTACGTCTATTTCCACCTTTTCGTTACCAGTGTACATATATAGAGGTCAACGGAAGTCTGGTATGCATATATTACGTACGTAGGTCCGTCTGTCTTTAGTAGTACTGATACGTACGTAAGAAAAGACTGCTACTAATAGCGGGGATGAAATAAAAAACACATCTGCAATTTGTATCACGTGTTCCACTTAGGATTTACTGAAGCGGAGGAAACATCGTTCAAGTGAAGAACAGGACAATGATGCTAGTGAAAACGAAGAAATCTACTTACGACATTCTCTGCCTCGTGATGGCTGGTTGTTGTGTGATGTCCTTAGGTTGGTTAGGTTTAAGTAGTTCTAAGTTCTAGGGGACTGATGACCATGGATGTTAAGTCCCATAGTGCTCAGAGCCATTTGAACCATTTTTTTTTTTTTTTTTTTTTTTTTTTTTTACTTACGACAAACTCGTATTCCGTACTGTAACTAAGCAACATACTTCGAATGGGCTTTTAATTTGTATCCGGTGTTTCATTTACGGTTTAGTGAAGCAGGGGATATATAGTTCCAGTGAACAACAGGACAGCAATGGTAGTTGAAACTAAGAAATCGACGTACGCTGAACTTGCATTCCGTACTGCACTTGAGCAATACAGTTCGAAAGAGTTTCGAGATACAACTGACATACATGTAACGTGATGTATTCTTTGCAAGTAATATATTTCATTCATTTCCTTCCATTGTATTTTGAGGAGAAATACTTAGATACAAACATGTGATATCGTTAACGTGAAAATACTACTGGCCCTTACATATGTGAAATGCAGATTTTCACTCTTGCATTCCTCTGTTTCTGAACATTCTTCTCAGCTCTTTCATCTTTGTAATACATGCTCTCTGACCAATACTGATGTCATTGGTCAAAGCCGACGGGTTGTATCCCCTGCTAAACTAGACCCCATTTTGTCTACTTCTAAGAATTTTCTACGATTTTTCATGTACGTCCGCCACCCTTTTCTGGACGGCGAGTCTGCAAGCTGCACATTCGATCGTATTGAGGGTCCACTTGCTGAGACAACAGTTGCATCCTTGGATGGGGCGACACCTGCTCCACTGATGAATCGTCAAGTATATTAATCAGGAAACCTATCATCATAACACCTTCGTACGACCCTATTCTGAGAGTTACTGCGGAAAAGGAAACGTTGTAAAGTTAAAAAAAAGTTGATATACAACGAAAAATAATGAGAATAAAGTTTATAACAAAAATAAGACTGTTAACTTTCATGAATCATAAACTAGTGTGACTGACAACTCTTTTTGAGGATGAAGGCCCCACGCAGGTTTTCCTGTGTTTTCCTCAGTCCATACCTAAATACGGAGAGGGAGGAGGGGGAAGGCAAATTAATGAACTGGATCTCAGTTGGAATTAAAATCTAACCTGACTATAACAGAAAAATTACAGCGATCGCGCTGATTTAGGTAATGTCAAAACAAACTATAGACATTGTATTCACATATTCCAAAAGCGAAAATAACACCAAATTCGTTAATATTATTATCTGATGTTACGTAACAACATAACGCTAGGACGTAATAATTTTATTACAAAACGTCTCCATCTGCAGGAACAGTAAAGAATGCAAACAAATGTAAACCAAAAATACCAGCCATGTCTAGCGACAGAAAAACAACGATATCATCATGACCATTTGAAAAATGAAATTAACAGAAGTGGCATAAAATGAAATGACAAATAATTCGTCTGTGATTCTCAACGGATAGTATGTATCACCGAAAGTGGTCACACAGAGAAAGTATTCAGCGATGCTGACTGAAAAAAAAAAAAAATAATTCAGTCTGCAAAGCAACAACCAATGACGCATTATTCAGAAAATATCCATTTAGTGCTCGTTCCTGGTTCTTTGCTCGTGCTATGCCATTACTGTATTACTCCCGGGAAGTTCGACTTGGAGAAGAGACAGAGGATCCAGTTTATCTCAATAACATTTGTGCATAATGTAATCCAACAACAGGTGGTACTTCTTCTCTGTAGGTCAATAGTTTCTACTCTTATTCCTTCATTTACAGTGACAAACAGTGCCCGTAACTTCCGTAGGCAGCTGAGGAATCAGGCAGTGTTTACTTCCTGGAAGCTGAATAGTTTAGAACGGATACATACAAAATATTCGTCTACTGCAGAGTTACCAGGTACAGTACCGATCTACAGCTGTTACTGTAATACTGAGACAAAAGAAACGCTTAAAGAAATAAGCAAGAGGTGCATTTATTTATATGTTTAACCATGAACGCACTATCTTAGGTACAATACGTTTTGGTATTACATATTTAAGAGTTATAGCAAGATTCACACGCATAACAATCAATTCTTCACTAGCTGTTGTGACTGCAGTGCGAAGCTGCATTTCTTCCTCTTCTACAATATCGAGTAGATGCCGAAATTCTTCTTCATCAGGCAATAATTCGTCGTAGACAGAATCCTTATCTACCTCTATGTCCTCTATGTCGAGCAGTCGTCCAATTTCTTCCGTGTTGGGTAAGAATTCTTCGAACGTCATGTAACCCGATGTGAAATCGTCTGGTCCTCCGAAGTCGTCATCCGGCCAGTACTCCATAACTATCTCCAGTTCCTCAAGTAAATCATCCTCTATTGCGTCAGCGTCGAATTCCAAATCCAAGTCCATTTCCGTTAGCCAGCTGAAAAAAAAGGAGAACATTATGTTGCAATATATTCTGGTAAAAATTTTCTGAAAACGTTCACATTTTGATTTGGTTCATACTTGTGTGAAATTTTATGAAAATAAAAATACTAATACGGCAAAAGAAACGACACCAGTGGCAGAGTCGGTCTTTCTAAGGGTGTGTCATTCTGTATTATGGGAAAAATAGCGGATTTCATTTTCTGCATTTTTGGAAAAGAGGGGTTTATAGTTGACACGAAAAGATATTTCAAGCAAATATCTTCACAGATTATGATTTACGGCGTTAGAGTAGATTTCCTACATCCGTCTCCGGTTTTACAGAGTGGCTCACGTTCAGTTTAAAGATGTAGTGTTAAAATTTTCGTTATTGGCATCCTGAAGTCTCAAAAATCTATCTGCATGTTTAAACACAGAACGCAAATGGCTAACTGAAAATAATTACAAGGAAAAGTTTCATTAAAAGAGTATAATTAGGTTGTGTGGATACTGGTGTGTTAAGATGCAACTCCTGATTCCGGTGATGGATATATAGCATCCACATAAGTTGGGAGTGGAAGCAGAGTTTTTGTGCATGTATTTGTGGAAATAAGTGTATGGAGTTCCTCCAAAGTATATATATAAAAAAAACGCGCAGTAAGCACAAAACAGCAGGAGGGGCAAAAATCAGCAGCTAAGGACTATACACCGAGATGACAAAAGCGATATGCACGTATACAGATGGCGGTGGTATCGCGTACACAAAGTATACAAGGGCAGTGCACCGGCGGGGAACTCAGGTGATTCGTGTGAAAGAGTTTCCGACGCGATTGTGGTCTCGCGACGGCAATTAACAGACTTTGGAGGAGGAATGATAGTTGGAGCTGCAACCATGCGACATTCCATTCCATTTCGGTAATCGTTAGAGAATTCAATATTGCGAGATCCACCGTGTCAAGAATGTGTCGGAAATACAAAATTTCAGGCATTAAATCTTACCACCGACAACGCAATGGCAGACGGCATTCACTTAACGACCGAGAGAAGCGGGATCTGTGTTGAGTTGTCAGTGCTACCAGGCAGGCCATATTCCGTGAAATAACTTGGGACGTACGACGAACGTATCGGCTAGAACAGTGCTAGCAACACGACATCGCCAGCAGCGCGTCTTCTGGGCTCGTGACCATATCGGTCCTACCCTAGGCGACTGGCTTTCACAAGAAATGGATGGTATTATTGCCACCCTTTATGCCACTCTCTTGTCAGTTGCTTCCCGATTTCAGTTCGTAAGAGCTGATGGCAGGGTTTGAGTCTGGCGCAGGCCTCACGAAGCCATGAACCAAGGTTGTCAAGAAGGCACTGTGCAAGCTGTTGGCGGTTCCATAATGGTGTGGTCTGTGTTTAAATGGAATGTACTGGGACCTGGGAGTTAGACCATTTGAAACCATTCATTGACTTCATGCTCCCAAACAAGGATGGAATTTTTATGGGTGACAATGCGCCATTTCACCGGGCCACCACTGTTCGCTTTCAGTTTATAGAACATCGTGGACGTTTAGAGGGAATGATTTGACAACCAAATCACCGGACATGAATCCCATCGGGCGTTTATGGGACTAATCGAGAGGTCGGATAAATTCTAGTGTCCGATACCACCCGTCGGCTTTGACCAATGACGTCATACGTAAATCAAACATGCTCCAATGGACAATCTATGAATCGAATGGATTATACTCGTAAACAAATGTATGTAGTGTGCCATAAAATAATACATTTAATGCGGCTATTATTTACGCGTGAATTTCATTTAAACGAGTTGAAGAAGACTGCAATAAAAAAGAACACGAGAGCAATTACGAGTGCGTATATTATGAAATATAATTGAACAGCGTTGTGTAGAACCGGTTGCCAGCGATGTGGAAGGCGTAGTATACCGTTAGCAGAGCCTGTTCTATTATATTTTCCATACGTACTGCAAAAACAATCTAAATAATAAATCGTCGAATAGTTGGAATCGGTAACTAGAAGCAAACTATGTAGGAGGTCATTTCTATTAACCGCTTCCAATATTACTGTTTGTTGCGCAAAAGTCTTATAATACATCAGAAACGTGCGTAAAAAATGATCTTGTTAGTGAACTACAGAATACGACTAGACTTTCAAAAAATGGAAATCTTTACACACATTACTGCATACCAAAGAAATGAAATGCAAAAAAAACTGAATCTTGCAACCGATAACTGTACTACACGAAAGTGACACCAGATGATGTAGCTCCAAATAACACCAAGTAAACCGATACCCCGGGAGTGACAGTAAAAATAAGACAAGTGTATCAAAAACATCAAAAAGAAAAAGATAATAGTGGTTACATTAAAAGAAACTTACCGCATATGAACTTCCGAATGAGTCAAAGATCGAGGCCGACAAGAACGAAATAAGGGCATAACAAGACGTGATAATGTTAGACGGTCAAACTGTAACGAAGGAAGCAAAATCCAGAATAACTAATGAAAAAATAATAAGAAACACAAACTTAAGGCACGAATGAGGTACCACTCAAATCAGTTCTTCCGCCCTCAATCAGACGCAAAATTTTAAAACAATGAAAAAAAATGAAACCACGAGTCAATCACATAAACCCTCCGGCAAAGACACAGCAATACCCCTCGGCCCACCATTGTAACCAGAAAGTATTAAAACGACAGAAAAACCTCCCTCTAGAGAAACCAAAAAACTAGCACTCGCACAATACAGCAACATGAAAAAACACAACGTAAAACCAGAAAAAGTATCAGACCCGCCAAAACCTAACTAGCAAAACGAGTCCTGTACATTTTGCTGACTACTTTCATAAATGCAAGAAATAAACAATAACCTTTAGGAATACTCTTCCTCCAACAGTATTGTTCTTTCCCCGCAATGACGCCCAATGATTTCAAAAATTTTATAGTTGATTTACGGTCACTCATTTTCTGAAGCAGAATTTTCGCACTAAAAACAACTGACTCATCCATAACGAACAGCGTGGGAAATCAAGACCTCATAAATCACGACTACTTTCATTAACAAAAGACGGCGAAAACAAATTACGGAATGGAAACAAAACAATCTACATCGAATTTTTAATATACGAGCGTAACGAGGAAATTCAGAGAAATCATTTAACGTTCATCGACAGCAATCTGCGGCACAAACAAAATAACATCTCACACTACGTCATTGGTCAAAGCCGACGGCTGGTATCGGACACTAGAATTTACCCGAGTGGTCAGTTTGTGCACAAAATCTTGCACTGGCAGTACCCTCGGAATTATGGACAGCTACAGAGTCAGCACGGGTCAATATTTATGCAGGAGGCTTCCAGCGATTTGTTGGGTTCGTGCTACTTCAACCTGATGCACAACGCCAGAAAAAAAGAGGTCCTACTTGATATTAGGACGTATCCCATGACGTTTGTCACCTCAGTGTGGGTATGACGTATTTTATAGCTCACGCTGACTTTTAATGCGAACGCGAATATTGTCTATTTTCCTTTACATGATTCTTTCTGCAACTAAATCCTGTATTTTTGGTTGTGTAAGGTAATTTTCTCAGCAGGTACTCATCAGAAGCAAATGTTTTGAAAATAATTTGCTGTTGCTCACAGCTACTCGTAACATCCAAAGAAACATTTCTTAACAATTTATATGAGGCAGGAAAAATTAACTTGAAAGTTACACGTTTTCTTTTAAAATACGAATTTCTAACATTACAAAATGAAAATAACTTTAAGTATAACAATTTTATGTCATCATCATGTTCTTTTCTAGGTAATTTCTTAACTTAGTCAGGCATTCCACGCCTGCAAACATTTTTTCAGAAAAGATGCATACTGTAACTCATCTGTAACAGTATAACCAGTAACATTAAAAGGTGTAAATTAACAACAGTGCAATATTTTGGACTGAATTACTGGCGTTAATGAGAGTCTTGTGTGTATGGCGTTTGAGAATAATACCAGAGAAAATGACAAGAAAAAATGACAAGAAAAAATTGATGTGGTTGTTGTGGTTTTCAGTAAAGAGACTGGTTTGGTGCAGCTCTCCATCTTCTTTACCCCCAGTACCTACTGCAACCTACATCCTTCTGAATCTGCTTAGTGTATCCATCTCTCGGTCTCCCCCTACGATTTTTACCCTCCACGCTGCCCTCCAATACAAATTGATGATCCCTTCTTCTAGTCAAGTTGTGCTATAAATTTCTCTTCTCTCCAATTCTATTCAGTACCTCCTCATTATTTACGTGATCTACCCATCTAATCTTCAGCATTCTTCTGTAGCACCACATTTCGAAATCTACTACTCTCTTCTTGACTAAACTATTTATCGTCCACGTTTCACTTCCATACATGGCTACACTCCATACAAATACTTTCAGAAACGACTTCCTGACACTTAAATCTATACTCGATATTAACAAATTTCTCTTCTTCAGAAACGCTTTCCTTGCCATTGCCAGTCTACATTTTATATCCTCTCTACTTCGACCATCATCAGTAATTTTTCTCCCCAAATAGCAAAACTCATGCCGTGCGGCTAGGGCTTCCCGTCGGGTAGACCGTTCGCCTGGTGCAAGTCTTTCGAATTGACACCACTTCGGCGACTTGCGTGTCTATGGGGATGAAATGATGATGATGATGACAACACAACACCCAGTCCCTGAGCGGAGAAAGTCTCCGACCCAGCCGGGAATCGGAATATGTATGACATTGCGTCACGCTGACCAATCAGCTACCAGGTCCGGACCATAGTACCGTAATGCACCGTTACAGGACTCAAAACAACGTGATGCAGTCCGTTCATGGAGTGGAGTATCATTTAGTAAGTGCTGCAGTCATGCCAGGCCATTCAATGCTGCTAAAGGAACCATCTCGAAGAGCTAGACACAGCTGCAACATTTCCACTGCTACCGAAATCAGATTAGCCCGTAATACTCTGCATAGTCAATAGGATGCGCCATTTTGTTGTGGATCCTCTAGTGGTATGAAATGGTACTGTACCGTAGAGTTTCGTTGTATACCAAGACTGCAAGCACATAACTGTAAGGAACGAGAAAATAATTGCGTAGCTTTATTTTTGCGAGAGATTAGTTGGTTGGTTGATTCGGCGGAGGGAACCAAACAGCGACGTCGTCAGTCCCATCAGATTAGGGAAGGATGGGAAAGGAAGTCGACTGCGCCCCTTTACGGGAACCATCCCGGCAATTACCTGAAACGATTTAGGGAGATCTCGGAGAATCTAAATCAGGGTGGCCGGACGCAGGTCTGAACCGTCGTCCTTCAGAATGCGAGTCCAGTGTGGTAACCACTGCACAGCTTCGCAAGAGATTAAAGCTTTATGACTACCTCTAACATGAAGAAAATGACTCTCACCTAGATTTTTCCGGAAACGCTTAAGAAATTATAATTCTGTTTTCCCACAGGTAAACTGTGAAGAAGTCTTCGCAAATCAACGAATAGTCTCATCTTATAGCCACAACGCCGTTACACTTAAAATTTCGCTAGTTAACCCAGTGAAGACGTATGGGCAACCAACACTACATAAAGGTTAGCTGACAAACCTAGCACTGCACGGATATTTATTTTGCCTCTTTTCTGTTAGAAGAGGAAAAAAACTGTTTTCGGTGATGTTGGGCCACAGTCATGCAATATTTTTTTAAACGAGTAAACCTCCATTTGAATGTTTATTACTGTCTGCATCTAGCCATGCAAAGCACTTTTCAAACTTTGCCTGAAAACTGTCTTCAGTAGGTATTTCGGTGGACCACACGCAATGGAAATATCGTCTTAAGCCTTGCAATTACAAATAAGCCGGATGGTATCGACAACGTCGGTATAGAAATAAGAATTAGCGATCGTGGTGTCACTATAGTAACCATGCTTACGAAAGTTAATAAATAAGTTAAGAGAACGTTTCTGCTAGAAGGAGCAGATAAGCAGTTGTTAGGATCTCACTTACACCGTGAATTGACATCATTTAGCATGGTTTTAGAAAGTATCGGTCGTGCGAAAATCAAGTTGCCCTTTCTCACATGATACACGTCGAACTATGGATGAAGGGAAACAGGCGGAGTCCATAGTTCTAGATTTCCGGAAATCATTTGACACGGTGCACCATTGCAGATTGTTAAATAATGTACAGGCATATGGAATAGGTTTAGATGAGTGGCTCAAAGACCTCCTAAATAATCGAACCCAGTCATTTGTCTACGATGACGAGTGTCAGTCAGAAACAAGGGTATCGGTGTGATGAGTGGCTCGAAATGTAGGCAAATGTAAGTTAATGCGAATGAGTAGGAGAAACAAACCCGTAATGTTCGCATTTTGGCCGCGTGGGATTAGCCGAGCGGTCTGAGGCGCTGCAGTCATGGGCTGTGCGACTGGTTCCAGCGGAGGTTCGAGTCCTCCCTCGGGCATGAGCGTGTGGGTGCGTCTGTCCTTAGGATAATTTATGTTAAGTAGTGTGTAAGCTTAGGGACTGATGACCTTAGCAGTTAGGTCCCATAAGATATCACACACATTTGAACATTTGAACATTTTGTTCGCATTTTGACTGTTGGTAAAACGTCGATTTATAGGTGTAGCGATATTCTCTTCTGCTTCGATATCTCAAGTGCAATATCGAGTTACAATATTTTTATTTTATATTAGACTGTTGTCGCAATTTTCGGTAAATATTTGGAATTGTTATTTTGAAATTGTAATGGGACACAATTTTATTTTCACTGTGTGAAGGAGTGATACTACTTATTGAGCTTTCATCATGTCGTCTTTCTCTTCTTTGGCTGTGTAAAGTAAGTGTAGTTGGCACAAATATGAGGTACGAATGCACTGGGGAGGTGTTGGTGTGAATGGAATAACAAGATTTCCGATGTGAAGACACAGCACACCAGCTACGTTAAAAAACAATTTGTAACGCAGATTCAGAAGGATGTAGGTTGCAGTAGGTACTGGGAGATGAAGAAGCTTGCACAGGATACAGTAGCATGGAGAGCTGCATCAAACCAGTCTGAGGACTGAAGACCTCAACAACAACAACAACAACAACAACAACTAGTGTTTTGTTTCTTTCCATTGGAATTCTTCAAAAACACTCCTGAAAATGATGAAGAAAATTATAAAAGACAAGATTGGCCTTTGCGGTGGTCAGAGACGTGTAAGAGGAAATGCTGACGTAATCGGCACTATCAATAGAAACTGGAACGTTTAACTTCGCACGCAATTTTGACACTACAACTGCTAGTTCGCTGTCATTTACAGAAATGAAAAAAACAGGGCAGTCTACACGATGTGTTCCGGACCAATCCGATGTGTGACGAAACAAAACGATGGACGCACTGGACACCTTTTATTATATCACTTACATGTAGTTACCACTGTCAGGAAAGAGGATACCGCCAAGTTTGAACGTGTATCATTTTCTTTCAATTCCTGCTCTAAGTGGAATAGGCAGGTTGGTAGCTTGTTGACGTATAGAATATCTGGTAATAAATCTATATTTAAATACATAGCTCTAAAACCGGCAGTGTATTTACAATGTGCAGCCGATTTCTTTGTAGGCTGCCGGGTCGATACTTTTCGATGGTATATCGATACCTCTATGATATATCGAAAGCCAATTAGGACATATTTTAAATATCGATACATAGGACTCGCGAAGTTTTTATAAATGTCAACTATCCTAGATCGGGTACAGCATTAATAGTGTACTGTTTGACACAGACAGGTCGCTTAGATAGCTGGACGTAACATTTCAAAGCGAATGGAAATTGAACGAGCATGTGAGGATTGTGGTAGGAAAGGCGAATGTTGATTGTTTAATATATTGAATACAAGTGTACATTGCAGTGACGTCAAATGACATAAGGCTTGCTGCGACTGGTGTATCCATGTTATGGATTCTGTCTTTTAATTCGTTCGACTTTTTCAGGTTCCTGTTTATTTCAAAAGTGAATATTCCCTTTAATAATGTGTGTAATTTTGGGCTAGATGATACGATGATGCATTTCTGAAATTGACAACTCACCCTAGTGGAATATTTTGTTTGTATATATTTGGTGCTAAATTTGGAGTGGCTGCCAATGGATTCTCATGTGTCATTCTTCTTATTTGGCATTTTGAAAATATTTTAACTGGTCAATTTGGTGACGATAATGTTCTTCAGAAAATCCTGTGTTTTATGTATGTTTAGCATATTTATTCCTTTTCATCCATAATCACCACAATATTTCCTTTGCCCACTCTTGCTAGTATGCCACTATTTTGTTTTAGTTTACATTTTTACATGTTGGCTGTGATTTATTTGGGTATTTCTACATCTACATCTACATCTACATGACTACTCTGCAATTCATATTTAAGTGCTTGGCAGAGGGTTCGTCGAACCACAATCATACTATCTCTCTACCATTCCGCTCCCGAACAGCGCGTGGGAAAAACGAACACCTAATCCTTTCTGTTCGAGCTCTGATTTCTCTTATTTCATTTTGATGATCATTCCTACCTATGTAGGTTGGGCTCAACAAAGTATTTTCGCATTCGGAAATGTTGTTAAGAGATCATGGTGGATTTGTGTGTTCCAGTTATAATGTTGTTTTAGTCCTGTTGCTAGTAGAATTTTTTCTTATTTGGTCAGATTGATGGCAGTTGGGTTATTGATTCTGTCGCGAAAATCAGTTTTTTATTGTGATGACTGTTTGCAGTGGGTGTGCTTGTGCTGCTTATGATTCTTCTGCGTTTCGTTTTGTTTCTTCTGCCTGTCTTGCAGTACTTTTTATATGTTTGGCTTCTCTCACCCTGTTATATCGTCAAAGAGATCTAATACTGCGGATTTATTGGCCCCTTCCAGATGTGCCTTTTAAAATTCAGTGTTGAGCAATAGTTTCGTAGAATACATTACCCTAACTTCTTGATTTAACTACTTAACCTAAGCCTTCCTTTTCGCTTTTCTTGTTGGAGATGACATGCTATGCACAGAGTTTTTAATATAGCCTGTAATAACATTATAAGATAGTCAGTTTTGATTAAACGGTTCACATTTCACAGATTTTAATAGAGAAAATTAACTGATAATCGTACAGGGGTGCTACAACGTGTTGGGGTCACATGAAAAAAAGTGTTTTGCACAACATGCGGACCTTATATCCAATAATTTTAACTGCAGACGCGGCAGATGGAAGAAAGAAGACAAAACGATGAATATTAAGATAACTTAAAGCGAACTGGGTGCCAGGTCCTGATGGAATTCCAGGCGCATTTCACACTGAAAACGCTGCGCAATTAGCCGCTATTGTGCCTCATGTTTGTTGAGAATCTGTAGCTCTGGTAACACATGGGTGACTGGAAAGGAGCGCGGATCCCTGCTGTTTACAAAAAGGGTAAAAGATGGGACGCAAATGAAATCATACAGCAGATGCTACTGTCATTAATTCTATTGTTCCGGAATTTGGACTTTTTATGAAACTGGTACGACAGGAAGTTGAACGAGGTAAGAGATGCAGTGCCTAGGGTCGTAAAATTTGCCGCCTATTCTCTCAGAGGCATCTCGATGCCGTATAGGAAGGCAGTGAAAAATTTGTTGTAACTTTGGATGAGCACCTCATCTGAGCAGAGAATACTGTCGCCACAAACAGCAAGACTGTCGCTTGTGTCTGTGCCCTCGAGATGTTTCGGAAAGTGCGAGTATTTACACAGTGTGTGAAATGTAGATTTGTGCAGTCATTCGTTCTACCGTAACTCCACTATTCTGAGTAAACCAACACGAGAAGTGTTAACTCGAGGCGGCTAGAATCAACCACAAATACTTGTTTTCATACACCTGAGACACCCTTCTATCTGACTGTGTTAGTGCTTCACACAGCCAGTCAGGATTCTTGCGTCCAGACGAGTTACGTAACTATTACAAGATGTATCTACTTCACCGGATACTCATTGCGCATGCACTGCAGAGATCAAGTACCCGCCATCTCATCACATTCGGAACACTATTTCTCCCTTACTTACTATCCCAACTTCGTCCATCTATAAAAGAAAAACTTTTCGCTAACTCCTTCTGTGTAGCTGATGTCTGCCTTCGGAACAACTGTTTCCACGATGCGCTCAATTCAGTACCCTGTTGCTTTTAAGAAGAAGCACTTCTGTATGTAAACCTAACAACATTTCCCAAAAAAATAACGTACATGAGCAATTTTCCCTCTGTTAAACACATAGAGATTTCATTCCAGACACAGTACTTTATCTTTTTCACTTCTCTGTCAGTCACACCACTTCCTTTCTCCCTGCCCGCATTAAGAGTTTCTTATCAGGTTCCTCTGTCTCCCTCTCTTAAAGCCTTTTTCTCACGTCCGCTGAAGCTAGTGTTTTCAGTTTAAATCCATGTGAACATAATTTGTCTTTAATTGTTGCATATGTCACGAACGAACATAAATTCTAATTTTTCTACACTGTTTATCTCTTAGTGATTTACAAATTTCGGATTCAATGTTAGATGTAAGGTAAAACATTCTTGTCGTCACGATTGTAGTTTAAAATACGTAGAACATCTGGTTAGATTTAAGAGATAGCCGTTTGACCATTATATTTCCAGGTAAAATAAATAAAAAATAAGAGATAAGTATCGCCGGTGCGAAATCCTACCGTATATGTCAGGGAAGCTAAAATGGGGATCTTTAGCAGAATGGCAGCTTGGTTATCTCGGAAGATTGTAAGTTAATTTAGTGAAACTATAGTCGAAGAAGTCTGTTTTATCGCTATTGTCACCACTGCTTTCATCGCGTTGGGATTGTGAGTGTAAAGTAAGGGAGGTTAGGACAAGAATAGAAAGGTAATTGAGGAAACCGGTACGAGGTTCTTTTCGCCATACATCATAGAGTGACTTACGATGTACATATATGTCAGTTTGCATGCAAATGGAGACCCGTCATACGCGTAAGAGTGTGTCTCACGTAATCACTAATTTTGTGCTTCCTAGGCGCTGTGTCCACCTGAGTGCCCCTTAGGCCTTTATTTAAAACCAAAGGAGACGCACACAACTTACGTGCTAAAAATTTGAGCAAACAATATCACTCAATTTAGACTACTTCACATTTACTGTTAGAAGACGGAAATGATACTTACGTCGTTTCCAGAGGGAACAGTAACTGCATGAGCAGCCTGAAAAAGAGAAAGAGAATAATTGTTTTCGTAGGTATCACAACAGTTGACATAGCATTAGTTGTCTGTGCGTTGATTTTGACTAAAAATAAACAATATTAAGCAGTGGAGTTTGCATATTTACTCCCCCGTTGTTGTTGTTCCGGTCTTCAGTCCGAGGACTGGTTTACTGCAGCTCCCCCACGACAATCTATCCTTTGCATGTCTCTTCATCTCTGAATGACTACTGTAATCTACATCCATTTCAGCCTGAAAACCGTGTTCATCCCTAAGTCTCGCTCTGTAATATTTACGCCTTGTACTTCCCTTCACTATTCAACCTATGATTCCCTGATGTCCCACTATGCGTTCTATCAACCGGTCTAGTCTTTTAGTTAAGTTTTGCCACACATTTTTGTATCATCAGCGCTCAATCTAACCAACCCATCTTCAGCATTTTTCTGTAGATCCACGTGTCAGAAATTTCTGTTCTCTTTTTATCAGAACTGCTTATCTTCTACACTTCCATACAAGGCCACTCTTCAGACCAGTACCTTCAGTAAAATCATTCTGCACACATATTGTTATTAGATATTAACAAATTCGTGTTTTCCAGTAATGTTTTCCTGGATATAAGCAGTCTGAGGTTTATACCCTCTCTACTTTGGCTATCCAGTTTTGGTTTCACATACTGTTTGTTCAGTGGGGTTATGGTACAACCCTCTCTTACTTCCTTTACAATCACTGCTTGCCTTAAATGTCCTACGACTCTTATAACTGCTGTCTGGTTTCTGTAACAGCTCTAAATAACCATTCCTTCCCTCTACATTACGTCTCGTACCTTCAGAATTTTAAAGAGTGTATCCCAGTAATATTGTCAAAGGCTTTATCTGAATCTTCAAATGCTGTAAAAGTAGGTTGCCTTTCTTTATCCTATATTCTAAGGTACGTCGAAGGGTCAATATTGCATCGCGTGGTCTTACATGTATGGCCTCTAAATCCGAAATCTCTAGAAGAAGCAACTGCTAAACTCACAACGTCATTTTCAAACGTCAGATAGTATTTTTAAAATAAAAAAAAGAAAAGTACCCAATTAGTTAAACACTGAGCCATAAAATTTTCATTTATTAAATCAATGTTTACTTTTTACTTTCACACTGTGATAAGGCGGAGTACCACAAATTGGCGACCAGTGAAATTACATTAACAGTGTTCTGCACCGCTAGCCCCAAGTAGCAGTTGGAAGAGATCATTTAATGACACTACAGCGAACTGCAGATGCACGTAGGGTGATCTTATTGTGCAAACAATTCGCGACTTTAGCCAGATTCGCAAATACGCGACTGTGCGATGGGCTCTGAGTCGGAGTTTTCCAGTTTGAATACTGTTTGGGATGGAATAAATTTTCACCACTGGTATTTAGCTGCCAGAGGTGGTGGCGTAACTTTTTTGATCTCCAGACTTTGCACCAGTGTTTTGTATCAAATTCGGCAGCACTCCAAAGTGTCTCACGAAGTCAGGGCGAGTGACACTTTTGATGAAGGAGAAGTTATTGCTGTGGTCCCCTTGGCGCTGACTGAGTGGAGTAGGCTGGGTACCGGCATTACAATTCACCCTATCCCTTCCCCCATCATCGTACAACACAATTACGACCACACTACACACACATCCATTTATGTCGTAAACAACTAACACACTTCAGACACAAGTATCACCACGAACCGTGTGAAATGGGCCGTAGTGCTCAAAGGAAAATCCCCTTCTCTTCAGTCTACTGAACAGCCTCCTTGGGTCTCACTGTCTACACTACACTTCAACTTTCTCTCTACTGTGAGAACTTTTTAAGCATGCGTTACGGACAAACTGGAGTTTCCTACATAAAAGGCTACTTTTTTCGAAAACTTTTTGAAGATGAAAAATATTTCTTCATTGTGATATTTCAAAACATGAACCGGGACAAAATGAGATTTTATTAAGTCCTATGATGCAGTTACATAGTATACGCTTACCGCAACGAGAAACTGTTGCTAAACGTCGTGCCATATGTTTGGTGACAAATTATGGTGAATAGAAGAAATGCCAAATCCTAATTGTCCACACTTCCATTTAAGACATGGCTTGGGACATAGGATGGCACTTTCTTAATAAAAGAAATCGCTTCGAAACTGGCAAAATAATCATTATTCACGTTCTGTAGCGAGGTGCGTGACATTTGTTAACGGTGTACGTTGCCTGACACAGTATTGTACTCATCCAGGGAGACTGTTCACAGCAAATGTTTATACTGCTGGGAATTGCAGCATCTAACAAGAGGAACAAATACTGAGAAATGACGCGAGTTTTAAGTTCGCTAAGGACGTAAACAATGCGATGAAGACGACCAAATTAGGTGGTTCAGATGCAGACGAACGATAAAGAAATATTGGAGCGGAGACATTGGTCGGAAGAACTGATTGTTCTAGTAGATAAACAGAAACTACCTTCTGTGAAATCAGAGAAAGTCGTCAATCTTAAGAGTACAGTGGGAGTTTCAGTGTTGCTGTCCATGTGCCTAAAACCTATGTGACACAAGCTTAGGGTAGCAAAAATTCATTAAAGCCCTCTGGGGGGGGAGTGAGTGATGAGGAATAGAAGGGAGATCAAAGTAGGTAAATTCATTACACAATATTAAGATTTTCTGTGTAAATAAGGCGATATCCATGTTAATTCGTCGATTGATCAAGAAAATAATTGCCTACGGCGTATAGATAGAACTGTCATATCTTGAATACTGGTAACTGCTAAAAGAAATAAAACTTTATATTTGCTATATTTGTAATTTATTGAGTCTGTGCAGAGATCTCACAAATCTCCGACATAATGTTGGTGTACTGGGTACATGGAGGCTGAGAAATACGTCTTCCCATATCTCACTGGCTGACTAGAGTAAGCCTTTATAAGGAACTGTTGCCATTTCTAACCTTCGATTGGCTTGCCTTCGAGAACAGTGAGAGTGAATGTGCACGGAAGATATTTTACACAGTGCGAGAATGTGTTTTATCCTGTTTCACTTGCGTACCGTAATTTTCGAAGTACATCTGATGAAGCGCGTTACGCATTGCACAAAGGCCATTAATATAAAATGTCATGGTATACCCTAAAAATGTGTAATCAATCATTGCCAGTAGCTCAGCAGACTTAGTAGTCGTAGCGATCCACTTTGAAGCTAAGGTGAGAGTTATCAACAGACTTACGAATGTTCTACACCTTCTGCGTAAGGCGCACTGGTATAGAAGACACAAGGATAGTGGACAGAATAGTCGCGACCTGTGCCTGAACAGTATATGTCCAACTAAAATCCCTTAGTGAAATGTCTGTCCGTTACAACCAGTCCACACCATAATGTTCCTATAGTAATGACGGGCTGATATGTTGAACATCGTCTTTTACGGAAAACTATCGTTAAAACTGAACATCGCGTACGGTGTGCCAAAACGGAAGGGTGAGAGAACCGTGGATATCCACGATCAATTTCCGCAACAGTGGTGTGGTGTAGTGATTGGCGTCATTAATTCCTGTGAAGTGGGTCGCTAATTCGTCTCTATTGCCATCAATTATTTGGAATCTATAACTTCTGGAAAGTTTCTGAAGTGTTTTATATTTGTACACTTGTGTACCGGAGTGTTAGATGTTTGTATATAAACACCAGCATTGTGGAATATTAGATGTTTCTAAAAATAGCTTCTCTCTCCAGCCAGGAGATAAGTTCCGTTCCGATTGTACGTTGGTACCAATAAAATACTACGTGTTGAACTTCGTTGACCATTCTGCCTTCGGATATGGAATTGATTGTGACTTAGACGTGACCTTTTTTGATGAAGAGGCTGGGTACTTCAAACATCCACATCAGTGTGATTCCAATTAAGCAACGCAAAAGTCGTCTCTCATACGGAAGGTAACCAGAATACAAGCAGTACACCTTTTCGAAGATCAATGTATTCAGCAACTGATGGATTGTAAAACAGCAGTAAATCAGCTGCACATCAGACATCCATCAGTATTTTCCGGAGACGCTGCTCAGTGCCTCAAAGAGAAACCTAACGTGACAGAAGCCGATAAAATCTCACACTTGATGAAAGGAGTCGCCGAAAACTTGTACAAAGCTCTCCTAGCAATGGCTGTCACAACCACACAGGAATTCATCGAGTGGTATCATCAAAGCGAGGAAACACAACAGAAAACAGATGTACGAAAGTGGTATTACTAACTGAAGAATGTGGTCCTTACGGCAGTTGTGGAAGACCTCACGTCTCTCATGCACCACATGGTAAAAGAAAAACACAACAATACGCGGTCGCTAGCACTCCTGTGGTCTTGGTGTAGTGTGTTCGATTAATTACCAAAACGTCCTAGGTTCCGATTTCGAACCCCACCACTGTTTAAATTTTGAATAAATATCATCAGCAATGGCGGCCGGAGACCTCCTGCATAAGAATTCCTCATCATACAGCAAAATGCCTTGTCAGATGAGGTCGGAAAAGCGGACAGGCGTCCAGGGCACTCTTTGCTCTTAGGATGGGAAACGCCCCTAAAGGTGGAGGAACCAACAATGATCAAAGGCATGAGGATGCAGAAGGCAATGGAAGGGACTGCATTAAAGACACGTGATGTGTATTCGTACGACATGTGACCTGTAACTGAAAAAGTATCATGGTAATCTTCCCATTCGCGAAAGAATCATAACTAGTCCCCCAGTCTGGGAGAAGACTGTCGAGACGGAGGTGAACTTGAGAAAAAGACTGAATAATCAACGAAAGGATAACGTTCTAAGAGTCGGCGAGTGGAATGTCAGAAGCTTGAATGTGGTAGGGAAACTGGAAAGTCTGAAAATGCTAACGCTCAATCTAGATACAGTGGGGGTCAGTGATGTTAAATGAAACTAAGACAAGGCTATTAACGGCAGCGGAAAATGGGGTAATGGGAATAGGATTCCTTACAAATAGGACGGTTGACAGAGAGTTTGCTAATGTACCCAGTTCAGCGATATGGTTGTTCTCATCTCAATCGACAGCAAACCAAAACCAACGATAGCGCAGGTATACATGCCGATGTCGCAAGCATAAAATGAAGAGATAGAGAAAGTATATCAGGTACTGAACGGCTAAATCAGTACGTAAAGGAGATGAAAATTTAATAGTCATGGGGGCCTGGATTGCCCCGTAGGATAAGGAGTAGAAGAAATGGTTACTCGAGAACTTGGGCATCATACTAGAAATGTGAGAGGAGGAAGACTAATTCATTTCTGTCCTAAATTTCAGCTATTAACAGCGAATATTCAGTTCAAGAATCACAAGAGGTGGAGGTATGCTTGTAAAAGGTCGGGAGATACAGGGAGCTGTCAGTTAGTTTGCCTCGTGGTCAGGCAGAAATTCCGAAACCAGATACTGGACTGTAAGGCGTACGCAGGGGGGGATATAGGCTCAGATCACGATTTAGTAGTGATGAAGAGTAGGCTTGAGTTTAAGAGACTATAGAAGACCCAGTGTGCAAGGAAGTTTGACACCGAAGTGCTGAGGAACGAAGATGCAGGCTTTTGAGATCTCTGAGGCTACAGATATTGCGATAACGAATAGCACAGTAGGCAGGTCTGTTGCAGAGGAATGGTGATCTCCAAAAAGAGCATCACAGATGTTGGAATGAAAAACGTAGGCACAAAGAAGGCAACTGCGGAGAAACCATGGATAACACAAGAAATGCTTCAGTTGATCTGTGAAGGAAGGAAATACAAAAATGGTCAGCGAAATTCACGAATGCAAAAATACAAGTCACTTAGGAATGAAATAAGTAGGAAGCCGAGGTTAAATGGTTGCAAGAAAAATGTGAAGAAAGTGAAAAAAAATTATTTTGGGAAACACTGACTCAGCAATAGGAAATCCAAAACAACCTTCGATGAAATTAAATGCAAGGTTGTTTACATTATGAGTGCAACGGGAATTCCACTCTGAAATGCAGAGCAGAGAGCGGATAGGTGGAAATATTACGCTGAAGGCATCTATCAGGAGGAAAACTTGTCTGCTAACGTGAGAAGAGAAGAAATAGGAGTCGGTACAGAAGAGGAAAAGGATCCATTATTAAAATTAGATTTTAAAAGAGATTTGGAAGACTTAAAGTCAAATAAGGCAGAAAAGATGGATAACATTCCAAAGGAATTTCTAAAATCGTTGGCGGAAGTGGAACAAAAGGATGTTTCTCGCTGGTGTGTAGAATGTCTGAGTCTGGCGATATTCCCTCTGACTTTCGGGGAAGCACCGTCCATCCAATTCCGAATATTGCAAGAGTCGACAAATGCATCCACGTTGCTGGAAAGAATAATACACAAAGGAATGGTTGGTTCAAAGGATAAATTCTAGTGTCCGATACCACCCGTCGGCTTTGACCAAGGACGTCATACGTAAGGCAAACATGCTGCAATGGACAATCTTTGAAAGGAAATGATTATACTCGTAAACAAATGAATGTAGTGTGCCATAAAATAATACAATTAATGCGACTATTATTTACGCGCTAATTTCATTTAAACGAGTTGAAGATGACTGAAATAAATAAGAACACTAGAGCAATTACGAGTGCATATATTATGTAATATAATAGAACAGCGTCGTATAGAACCTGTTGCCAGCGATGTGGAAGGCGCAGTATACCGTTAGCAGAGCCTGTCCTATTATATTTTCCACATGTACTGCAAAAACGATCTAAATAATTAATCGTCGAATAGTTGGAATCGGTAACTAGAAGCAAACTACGTTGAGGTCATTTCTAGTTACCGATTCCAATATTACTGTTTGTTGCGCAAAAGTCTTATAACATATCAGAAACGTGCGTAAAAATTATCTTGTTAGTGAACTACAGAATACGACTAGACTTTAAAAAAATGGTAATCTTTACACACATTACTGCACACGTAAAGAAATAAAATGCAAAAAAGACCAAACCCTGCAACCGATAACTATACTACACCAAAATAACACCAGCTGCAGTAGCTCCAAATAACACTCAGTAAAATCGGTACACCAGGAGTCACAGTAAAAATAAGACAAGTGTAGCAAAAACACAAAAATGAAAACATAATAGTGGCTACATAAAAAGAATCTTACCGCATATGAACTTCCAAACGAGTCAAAGATCGAGGCTGACAAGAACGAAATAAGAACATAATAAGAAACAATAATGTTAGAAGGTCAAACTGTAACGAAAGAGCCGGCCGGTTTGGCCGTGTGGTTAAAGGCGCTTCAGTCTGCAACCGCGTGACAGCTCCGGTCGCAGGTTCGGATCCTGCCTCGGGCATGGATGTGTGTGATGTCCTTAGGTTAGTTAGGTTTAAGTAGTTCTGAGTTCTAGGGGACTGATGACCACAGATGTTAAGTCCCATAGTGCTCAGAGCCATTTGAACCATTTGTAACGAAAGAAGCAAAATCCAGAAGAACTAATGAAAAAATAATGAGAAACACAAAGTCCAGGCACGAATGAGGTACCACTCAAATCAATTCTTAAGCTATCAATAAGAAGCAAAATTTTAAAATAATAAAAAGAATGAAACAATGAGTAAATAATATAAATACTTTGGCAAAGACACAGCAATACGCCTTGGACCACCACTGTAACAAGAAAATATTAAAACTACAGAAAAACCTCCCTCCAGAAACGTAAAACAAGAAAAAAGTATCAGACCCACCAATACCTAACTAACAAAACGAGGCCCGTACATTTTGCTGACTACTTTCATAAAGGCAAGAAATAAAGAATAACCTTTAGGAATATTCTCCCTCCAACAGTATTCATCTAAATGGTCCTGCAACACTGAAATCCTTTCCCCGCAATGACGCCCAATGATTGCAAAAAATTTATAGTTGATTTACGGTCACTCATTTTCTGAAGCAGAATTTTCGCACTGAAAACAACTGACTCATCCGTAACGAACAGCGTGAGAAATCAAGACCTTATAAACCACGACTACTTATAAATCACGACTACCTTCATTAACAAAAGATGCCGAAAACAAATTACGAGATGAAAACAAAACAATCTACATCGAATTTTTAATATACAAGCGCAACGAGGAAATCCAGAGAAATCATTTAACGTTCATTGACAGCAATCTGCGGCACAAACAAAATAACATCACACATTACGTCATTGGTCAAAGCCGACGGGTGGTATCGGACACTAGAATTGACCCGGTTCAAATGGCTCTGAGCACTATGGGGCTAATCTTCTGAGGTCATCAGTCCCCTAGAACTTAGAACTACTTAAATCTAACTAACCTAAGGACATCACACACATCCATGTCTGATGCAGGATTCGAACCTGCGACCGTAGCAGTCGCGCGGTTAGAGACTGTAGTGCCTAGCACCGCTCGGCGACCGCAAACGGCAAAGGAATGGAAAAAAAAACTGAGGATCTGTTAGATGACCATCAGTTTGGTTGAGGAAAGGTAAAGGCACCAGAGAGGCATTTCTCCTGTTGTGCTTGATAATGGAAGCAAGACTGGAGAAAAATCAAAACACGTCCACAGGATTTGTCGACTTGCCGAAAACGTTTGACAGGGTCAAATGTTGCAACGTTTTCGAAATTCTGAGAGAAACAGATGTAAGCCATATGGAAAAGCGCGTAATATGCAATATGTACAAGACCCAAGGGGAAATAATAAGAGTGGAAGACCAAGAACGAAGTGCTCGGATTAAGAAGGGTGTGAGGCACGGATGTAGTCTTTCGCCCCTTCTGTTCAATCTATATATCGAAGAGACAATGTCTGTATTAAAAGAAAAGTTCAAGAATGGAATTAAAATTAAAGGTGAAAGGATATCATGGATAAAATTGGCTGATGACATTGCTATCCTCATGGAAATGAAGAATAATTACAGAATCTGCAGCATAATGACTACAGAATAATGATTGAGAGTAAACGGGAGGAAGACAAAAGTAATGAGAGAAGTAGCAGAAATGAGGACAACGAGAAACTTAACATCAAAATTGGTGATCACGAAGTGGATGATGTTAAGGATTTCTGCAACCTTCGCAGCAAAATAACCCATGGCGGACGGAGCAAAGATGACATCAAAAGCAGACTAGCACTAACAAAATGCGTATTCCTGTCCAAGAGAAGTCCAATAGTGTCAAACATAGGTCTTAATTTGGGGAAGAAATTTCTGAGAATGTACGTTTGGTAATTTTTTGGGACCAAACTGCTGAGGTCATCGGTTCCTAAGCTTGCACACTGCTTAATCTAACTTAAACTAACTTACGCTAAGGACAACACACACACCCACGCCCTAGGGAGAACTCGAGCCGCCGACGTGGGAAGCCACCTGCACCGTGACAAGGCGCCCGAGACCACGCGGCGTGGTGCACAGCATTGTGTGCTAATGAAACGTGGACTATGGGACAACCGGAACAGAAGAAAATGGCATTTGAGATGTGGTGCTACAGAAGAATGTCGAAAATCTGATAGACTGTTACGGTCAGGAATGAAGAGGTTCTGCGGAGAATTGACGAGGAAAGCAATATATGGAAAACTCTGTCACAGCGAAGTGACAGGTTGGTAGGATATCTGTTTAGACATCGGGTAATAACTTCCGTAGTATTAGAGCGAATTGCAGAGGATACAACCTGTAGCGGAAAACAAAGATTGGAATATATCCAGCAAATAATTAGAGGACATAGTAGGTTGCAAGTGCGACTCTGAAATAAGAAAAAAACGTTTTCCTGGATTTTCCAATTCGATTGAAGGTGTGAGTTCAGGTAGTGAATTTTTCTAGTGTAAAGTCTAAAACTTATTTAGAACATACACAATTTACGAAATTGTCAAAATATTTTGCTAAAATGCCACAGTTTCCTTGACTTGTATGTGGTATTTGCCCACTTTCGTCTTTGGAGCTAAAGTTTGGTGGAGAAAGTTTGCCCTAGTTTCTTTTGAAAGTTTCATAGTCTCAAAAATAAAAAAAAGAAAAAAAAAAAGAAAAAGAAAGGTAGCAAGAAATGACGAACCATGCAGCGACAGTCCAGCATCCCACCAACACCTGTACACCCAATGCCTACGACAAATAAAACTCTCCCTGGAAGAACAGTCATTTGGCAGACAGAGGATAACAAGCCAGTGTGTTTCCACTGAAGTCTTATTGGAAAGGTTGTCCGCTACTGCAGAGAAAGGAGGCGAGTTTTCAACGACTACTACGCTGTCAAATGCTAGCTGTCACTACAGTTATCTTCAGCACTTCTGTTCATGACAGTCAGCTGCAGACGATTATTGTCGACCTGTGGGATGAAGCCGAACGCTGTACCCCTGACGCGGTCGCTCCCCAACATGCCGTTGTTGTCCTCATCACCGTACACAGCTACCATCCACTCGTCTAGCCGCCAACTTCAGGAGATCTAAGCGAGGCGTGGCCGTCACAGATGCAAATTCTCCATGGACAACAGTGACCAATATGTTAAGAAATCTCACTGTCGTCATCATTGATGGCCCAACTGTCTGGACGGTAGTCGACTAATGAGCTACCATTTTTGCAATATCGGATGCTTATCGTCTTTAGCCAAAGAAGACAATATTCCCCAATACGAAAGCAACTGCGCCGAAAGTCGTACAAGTGAAATATATCCAACCGACAAGAACATGCAGTGCAAAAATTACGGTCACTGACAAACACAGACTTTCAAATTTCCCCTTTTAGAATGTAATCCTAATGTCATTCTCTGACGGGTCTTTTTGCTGGTATCACAAGGGATCGCAGACTTGTGGAACATAAGAGCTCCTACAAATACATATGTCAAAGATCTCTCTGGGAGATTGTGTGCCACTGAAACCGTTGTTTTCACATCATCATCAACGAGACAAACTGTAGTCGCTAAACGAGACTTAGTTTTACTGTGAAGCTGTTCTCGATTACGAAAAGCTACTCGGGCTCAAAAAAGGAATCTAAATGTCATAGATTATCGTAAGCAGTGAGTATGGTCAAGGAGAACTTTGGATCACTAACTGTCACAAGCAACCTCAACGCATACCTAAGGGCTGCTAAATGTTATCAACGAAAAATCGTACTCCGATACCACTACAGAGGACTCGCGGTAGGAAGCTATTGCCGAACTACCAGTAGCATCTGCACTATCCGAGAAACAACGTCGGCGATTGTTAGCAATTCTGCGCCAGTTTTCAGACGCTTTGAAATCCGAGGTGGGAAAGAGACAGATGTAGCGGTCTGTGGTCAAGCACCTTATCAACAGTGGGGATGAGTCACCAATTCGCCATCTCTCGTAAAGTATGTCCCTGGATGAACAACAGATAATCCAGGGTGAAGTGGAGAAAATACTGCAAGACGGAAGTTTCAGAGAGTTCTCGGTCTACTCCTGTGCTCTTTATCAAGAAGAAGAACGGCACATAGCGTCTCTATGTCGAGTACTGTCGACTGAACAAAATCATTAAGTAAGATGTCTCCCCATTTCCATGCACGGATAACACTTGCAGTGCTTGAAAAGAAGGAAGTTCTTCTTAAGTATGTACAGGCATGGAGGCTACTAGTAAATCGTGGTTGATGAGGCTGATGGGGAAAATAATTCATTCATGCCTCTATAGATTCGAAGTTACATCGTTTCGACTATGTGATGTTTCAGCCACCTTTGAACATATGATGGATAACCTACTTTGGCGCTGTGTCTTTGCCATTTGGGTAACATTTGAAGAACATCCAAGCCATCTGACAATCGTATTGAACTGTGTTCAGACTGAAGATCTCTGCCTGAATCCAGAAACCCCAAGAAATAAATGTTTTGCGGTACCTAGTAAATGGCGATGGAGTTCGTCCCGATCCAGAGAAAATTAGAGCAGTCACAGATTTTCCAACTCCTCGGCACATTCGTGGTATGGAGCTTTCTTGTGATGGCCTTGTAATGGCCTCGTACTGCCGCGAGTCCATAAAGGACTTCCATATCAAGGCATGTCTTGTGTGAGAAATAGGGCAGGGAGATGCCAAATTTTCATGGGAAGAGGTGCAAGAAAGATATTTCCTTTTCCTTAAGGAGCCTAACCCCATCCCAATTCTAGCCGTGTATGATATACTATATGCCGAAACAGCACTTCGCATTGACAGTAGCTCTTTTGGGATGAGGTACAGGAAGGTGCTGAAGAGGTATTAGCTTGTGCTGCCACACTACTTTAGATGTTATAGGTGAACTACTCTGCAACTGAGAAAGCGTGGCTTGCAGTTGTTTGAGTTATCAACAAGATCCGGCTGTATTTATTTAGAAATCCATTCACCTTTGTGACAAATCACAAATCTCTATGTTGGATGAAGAGCCCGAAGAATCCGTCATATCAACTGGTGAGATGAACACTGAGGCTTCAGAAGTGCGACACCACAAAACACGGTTTATCGTAGGTGACTGCAACTACCATAATATAAATTGGGGGTACAACGGTACTGGTGGCAATACCCAGTCGCTAGAAGAATGGATGGAAGTGAATAACTTCTTTCTCCTACATGGCTCAAAGCTGCTCTACTATTTCATGTACAAATCTTGGAAACGAGGCTACAATCCTAACAACTGATTTGTCAGCAGTTATATCCAAGACATATCTAATAAAAATGTAGAAGAAGCTCTTCCTAAAACTCAACATAGGCCCGTTGCAATTCAGATCTTCTAGGCAGTCAAATCTGTAAACATACGTTTCGAAGAAAGTTCAATCATTAAAAAAAAAAAAAAAGGACGGATTTCTCCAGGGAATTAGATGAGGAAATCAGCGCGTGCCCGATGACTACCCAATTTTTGTACAAATTCACCATATAGTGTCAAAATAAGTACATTCCAAGAATCTGCAGACCCTCCCTGAGGGCACCAAAAACACCTTAGCGAAATAGAAGAATCGTACTCAAAGGACCCTTTCAGAGACGAGCTTGTGGCACATCTCTTAGCACTAAATAAAATAAGGCAACGAAAGTGGATTTGACCCGTGGAAAAAGTAGATATGTCACCTAGCAGAAAAATTGCATGGATTGTGATCAGAAAGCTCGATGGGAAACTGAAGAGAGCAGAGAAATGGCTAGAGTGACTCCTAACTAAATTGTGCTTCAGCTACTACTGAATTGGAAACCCAATAAAAATGTGGAGAAAAGTTACAAAGTGATATCCGCACACAAGTCCGCAAATTCTCCTCTCCTATGATAATGAGAGAACTCAATGAGGGCATAAACTCTATGGAAAACGGGAAGGCGGCTGGTGCTGGTGATGCTGTGTGTGTGAAATTCGTAAAGCAAGTCGGACCGAATGCCAAAAATTGAATGTTAAGACCGGTTACCCACTGCCGAGAAACCTTCAAAATCCCTAAACTGTGGAGGGAGTCCAAAGTAACAGCACTCTTAAAACCAGGAAAAGAGCCTGATTCATCAAGCAACTAACAGCCTATGTCGCTTCTGTGCCACATCTTCAAACTGTGTGAAAGACTGCTCCTTAGTTGAATCAATAACATCATCGATTCAAAGTTAATCCCACAGCAAGCGAGCATAAGGACAGGTAAATCTTGTACTGGCCAGATGTTGGTATTCAAGGAGCAAAAAGAGGAGGGATACGAAAATAAATTAATAACGGGCTTGGCTCTGGTTGATCTAAGTGCTGCCTACGATACAGGGAACCACCGAAAACTATTACTCAAAATCTACGATATTACTAGGGACCATCAACTAGTACAAATTGAAGAATCATTGCTGCGGAACCGACTGTTCTACGTCACACTAGAAGAGAAAAAATGTGGCTGTGGGAAGAAGAAAAACGACCTTGCTCAGGGTAGTATTCTAGCCCATATCCCATTCAACATATATACGAACGACCAGCCAATACCCAAAGATAACGAGACATTTTCTCTCTGCTGGCGTCTGCGTATCGCAGAGCAAGGAAGAACCTATGAGGAAGTAGAGGTAAAGTTCAAGAAGCTATGTCAACATGACAACTCTCTCAAACCAAATCCTACCAAAACGTAAGTTTGCACTTTTCACCTCCACACACGCGTGTGAAACAGAAAGCTGCACATTAACTGGAGTGGGTCTAACCTTGAGCACACTCACCATCAGATATACCTCGGTGTAACGCTTCATACAGGGTGACAATTATAGAACTATATGAAAAAAACGTAAATTATTTACAAACTACTGCATGCACAGACTTTATTCAACATGTAAACGTCCCTAAAGATATTCGAATGTAGGTTATGACATGCTGGATATGCCTGCCATCATTGGCGATGATGTGGCACAGACGAATAGCGAAATTCTGCATGACCCGCTGAAGTGTTGGATGACCTCCTGAATGGCTGTTTCCAGCTTAGGAACGCTTTTGGGGTTATTGCTTCTCGATCGCGAAATGCGGATTCTCAGTCCCCCAAATGCACCAATTTTGCCTTTTCACGAATCACTCCAAATGAAATTGGGCTTCGCTGATAAACCATGCCATACTGTGAATACTAATTCCGTTCGTGCCCCGCGGCCAACCGCGTAGATTGAACGTCCTGAAGCAAACCGTTCAGAAGTTATGACGATTTAATTCATGTATTTCAGTAACGGTCACCCTGTATGTCTGTGAAAAAAAAAAAAAAGAAACGCGAAATAAGGTAGTTGTAAAGAACAATACCCTTAGAAAACTAATTTGCAGTAAGTGAGTCACCAAACCTACTGTGCTTAGAACAACCGCCTTAGCATTTTGCTTTTCTGCAGATGAGCACGCGTACTCTGTCTGGTCTACATCGGGGCATGCAAAGAAGGTCGCCATAAGCCTTGATGAAACCTGTAGGCTTGTCACAGGATGCATGAAGCCCACGCCACTGGAAAAGCTCTACCAAGTTCCAGGTTTCAGCAGCCCCAAATCTCGTAGGGTAACTCCTGAACATAGCGAGCAGTTCAAAAAGAGGAATGGCGTTGAATTAAATTACAGGTCGTGAAAAATGCTAAACCGTACTGTAACTGGGACAGCTCCCGTTAAAACGAATCTGATGAAATGGAGCCTATTAGAATCTGACGACTGTAAGTGTGACAGTGGGGAAATACAAAACATGGAACTTTTTCTAACATGCCGAAATTGTCCTACTTGTTGCTCCCTAGTCGACCTCTGGCTAAGCAAGTCTGAAGCTTCTGATTTAACCCAGCACTGGGCCGAAAAATTGACAGCTCCGGACACGAAAAAGTAAAGTAAGGGGATCTGTGAAGACACTGTACAGAAACGGGAGCAGGTATCACTGGCCTGCTCTCCACCGATCCAATAGACACTGTATGACAACCAACGATGGAAGCACCTGCTGCAGTTACCTCAGGGGCATCAGACACCAATACCGCCTGCATCGGCGGCATTCTATGAAACTGGAATCTACCTCTCGAGGAGGCTCCTGAAGTCGCTAAGCAGGAATGAAGAGATAACTGTCTGCACTGACCATCTCATCCTCTAACCTGTGGTTGAAGCTGTGCTAACTGCAGAAGCTCCTGAAATTACGAAGTTCCTGTCATTTTGAAGCATGGAGCACCCCGTGTGACGATCTCTGATTGTGGAAAGGTTTTCAGTTGAGACTAACAACGCAGGTAATTTCAGAGTACATCACCAACAGGATGACAACTGCCTACCATCCACAGACGAATGACCACTCAGGACGCTTTAACAAGACGTTTCAAAATATGCTTTCGATGTAAATCGACGCCGAGCAGAGAGGTTAAGATACAATACTGCCCATCGTGACATTTGCATACAACACAGCGAAGCAAGTCGCTACTGGCGTCACACTGTTATATCTGCTCCACTGTTGCAAGGCCGCAACAACAGTGTAACACTTGTTCCACTTCAGCTGGACTATACTCAGGATGACTATGTGAAACAACTCATCACCAGGACCGAAAAGCAAGGCGGCTGTCTGTCGTACACTGGATAAAGATCGAGAGTGAGATAGAGCCTGGTAGACTTGGTATGAATATTCACGCCTGTGCGTAAAGTGGACTATCGAAAGAGTTAATAAAGCGCAAATTTAGGCCGTATCGTATCCTTCGTCGATTGTCGGTCGTCCTGTATGATTTTGACCCTTGATCAGGAAGACAAAAGCCCAGGGAAGTTCTCCATGTCGTCTGTATGAAGGCCAACTATAGTACAGACGCGCAGATCGATAATCGGAGGTTCAAGAAAACTGAAGACCCACCCGATTATAGCGTAGCTTTGACGGGAGGAGCTATCTTCGATCCTCATCGTAATGAAGAGGATGTTACAATACGTTCAGAACAGAAGGCTTCTTCAGCGCCGCCACGCGTAGAACTATGAACAAGATGCAGATCCGACATGCCGGCACCAATAAAAACTTACGAAAAAGCGTATCGCTCTTGATCTAGGAGAGGGAGTAATGGCGCAAGCTGTCGTGTGTGTAGTGTAGTGTAGTGTAATGTAGTAGTTAGCGTAGCTGGTAAGCGTGCTGCGGGTCGCTAGTTCAAACCGTACCCCCAGTAATTGTTTACTATTTAGTATCTATCATATCTCTACTGTTCTTAAAATGATGGGATATTCGATGTCTGTACAAACTGTTGCACACTCTGTGAAGGTCAGTTCTCATCTCGTCGTACATAGGTAAAAATTATCGTGTGGCATTGCTGGCGGCAGGTCCTTACCGGGCAAGTTTGGTCGCCGGGTCGATGAGTTAATGATAAGAACATCACAACACCCAGTCCACTGGCGGAGAAGATTTGCTACCCAGGCAGGAATTGAACCTGGGCTCGCTGAATGGTAGGCAAACATGTTACCAATTTTTCTTTTTTTTAACCGGGAACAGGGTAAGTAAACAAAATAAAAAAATGGTTCAAATGGCTCTGAGCACTATGGGACTTAACATCTTAGGTCATCAGTCCCCTAGAACTTAGAACTACTTAAACCTAACTAACCTAAGGACATCACACAACACCCAGCCATCACAAGGCAGAGAAAATCCCTGACCCCGCCGGGAATCGAACCCGGGAACCCGGGCGTGGGAAGCGAGAACGCTACCGCACGACCACGAGATGCGGGCAAACAAAATATATTTATTTGTACAAGCATAAATACAATAGAAATACCATCCTTCCGGCGGAACCAACACGAGACATTACACTCGAACAAGGCGTGCTAACATCTATATTAACAAAGTGTCGGCAAAAATAATAATAATAATACTGAAGTAAACTAAGAGGTGTGAGGCAATAGACAAAAATAAGGGAAGAAGGTACGGGGGTATGATAAGACTTGCAAGCAACTACCCGGCAAGTGGAGTGTGGAGGCAGAGCGGGCAGGGGTCAACATGTGAGGTCTGGCCACTGCGTCCCCGGCACCACTACCGGGGAGGGAACAGTAGAGTTGGGAGAATGACCAGCGTGCTCTGGTACAGTACATTAAAGAAAGGAGGCGCGTGTCCATGCGTATACTTCACTGTGCGTTTACGATATAGAAAGTAGTGCAGAGAGTCTCAGATGTCAGCAGAGGTAGCGGGAGTCCCGTCCGCGTGTGACACCATCCAGCTGAGCGGGGGTGACGTAAAGATCGCGTGTAGGTAATTGGCGACGAAGGCGCGGTAGCGCGTCCGGTGCTCCACTTCACTGTGGGCGGTTTGTAATTACTGTCAGAAGCCAAGAAGTGATTTATTGCCATAATTATACATGTAAGTGATCGTCCATCCCTTGACCCATACAATCGCATGATTTTTGATGACGGGCGAAATAAGTATCCTCAGGATGGATAAAAGTCCATGGGGCAATCAAATCCATCGGAACGCGGAGGTAAGAAGTAACGAACTGTCGACCAAGTTTCCAGACGTCACTGGTGGCAGCACAAGTCAGTTAGTGGACATCGTCATCCATGAGGTGGGAAACTGAACAAAGCGGAGAGTCCGGTAGTCAGATGGCGTGAAGACGTTGATTTCTGGCGAATTTTGCACATGCGACGTAGTACCATGTTGCCCGGACGATGGAGGGAAGGAAAAGCTGTTGTATATGGCGCCAAACCGTGGGCCACCGGGTCGATTGATCTCTGAGGGGGGTTGGGTTGTTTGGGGAAGCAGACTAGACAGCGAGGTCATCGGACTGATCGGATTAGGGAAGGATGGGGAAGGAAGTCGGCCGTGCCCTTTCAGAGGAACCATCCCGGCATTTGCCTGGAGTGATTGAGGAAAATCACGGAAAAACTGAATCAGGATGGCCGGACGCGGGATTGATCCGTCTTCCTCCCGAATGATTGATTTCTGAGTTCGTTGTTTTTGCTGGATATGTAACGAAGCAGTGGGATGGAAAAACCTTTAGGTCGAGGAGAACGCATGTTCGGTAAGTGTGTGTGAGAATAACTGAAGTCGACGATGAAATCAGAAATGTGCGTCAGATGGTGCTTGATGTGTCCGACTGGTACTGGTGGCGTTATGGTCGCGGGTATAAGAATTTCCAGCAAGCTGGGCGTAAGGCAGGGGCTCCCGTTCCACTGCTAGTGCATGTTGTAGCAACAAAGACGCCACTCGGAGTCGAACATTGACAAGGCCGAGGTCTTCCGCTCGCTGGGGGGATGGTGAGCGTTTCGTAACGGACCTTAAAGAGCGTATCGGACGTAAGAAAGTATCCGAGAGCAGCCTGGAGGCTGCGTCCAGTAGTTGATGGCATCGAGATTACCTGTGCGATATGGATCATTCTGGACGCCACATTTGGTTGAGGTATTGGACACGTTGTGAAGAATCGAGTCGGCAGAGGAGATTTTTTGCACCGCCGTGCGGATAATTTGGAGCGCACGCCGAAAATTGATGGCAGCTGAGCGGTGCATGGTGGAGGCGAAAATGATACCAAGGTATCATAGTTTCTGTACACACGGTAGAGGTGCTAAGTCATCGTGTGAGAGGCCGCGTAATTGGATTTAGCCATACTCATGTTACTACCCACTGCAGTTCCGTACGTTGATGTCAAATTAAGTGCCGTTTGTGTTTCATTCCGTGAGCGGACGAAGAGGACGAGGTCGTCCGCATACGCACGACATCGAATACTGTGCTCTCGCAGAGTGAGACCAGAAAGGTGGCTCGTCAGACTCCCGATGAATGGCTCCAGGCTTATGGCATAGAGCAGGGTCTAAAGTGGGCTACCATGGCTTATGGAACGCCGGATCGTCACTGGTCCTGCCACACGGCCATTGACCTGAATCAGCAATTCGGCGGTGTCGTACAGACGCCGGTTGACATCGATGAAAGCGGGTTGAAAACCCATTCGGCTCAGAAACGATGCCGCATCTTGTCGAATGCGCTGTCAAAGTCAATGGCAACCTCCGTGGCGCGGAGTCTGCACGTCTCTGCCACTGCAATTAAATCACGACATTCTCCCGTGGTCGTTGATATATTAACTGAGCCACCCGGAGTTGTCTGTTCCGGTGGATCAAATGCTAGGCAGGATCTTGCGACATCGCGTCGACAAGCGTCGTGAAAAAATTTTATAGTCTGCGTTAAGCAGAGATATGGGGCGATAATGTGTTGTCGTCACTCCCGATCTCGGTTTGTGGATGGGTATAATAATTCCTGTGAGAAAGGACGGCGGTACGTCGTTCCCCATCGTCATCAGTTCATGAAACGTCTTCGTCCACCCTGACGCCATTAGCCCGAGGAAAGCGCGATAAAATTCTATCGGAAGCCCGCCGACACCAGGTGACTAATTCAGAGCACCTTTGTTGAGTGCATCGTGGACTTAGTTTCGAGTATCTGTCTCCATCAGCTCGTCCGCTTCGTCGCTGGGGAGGGTGTGAGTTACGTGTGGTAACACAAACTCCTGAGCGCGGTTGTTCGTAGTCTCCTCCTGGTACATTGTGCGGTAGTGATCTACAAAGATACTGACGATTTCGGCCTGGCGAGCGACTTGCTGGGCGCGACAGTTGTAGATCTTGGTGATGAGTCGTTGTCTTTGGTGTTTCCTTTCGGAGGTGATATGACGTATGGTGGGATGTTCTTATTCCGCCGAATCTTGACGTCGGGTCCGCACCATCGCCCTCTGCAGTCCACGGCGTGTCATCGTTACAGATTGTGCTTCAATCCTGCTACGTTCCCTCTGGGTTTCAGGGGTGGGCGGCTTGGCATCCAGGTCGCGGAGAACGGCGTAGAAATAGTTGGTAGTGTGGCGTCCACAGTGCACGACTGCGCCACACCACTTGTTGCGGGAGGAGGATGTTGCAGATGTAGGCACAGTGGTCCGAAAAGGCCATGGGCCAAAGATCTGCACCTTGGACTACAGATGTGAGTTCCCGAGAAAGGTAAACCCTATCATGGCGGCTCGCGGAGTGACTCGTCTGGTAAGTACGTCCAGGTGCGTCGCCGTGCCGAAGTGTCACGAAGCAAGAGATCACGGATGTCAAGGAGCAGTTCTTGACAGGTGTTGTAGTGGGGCGTTTGATCCTTAGGGTGCAAGACACAATTAAAATCACCCCCAAGCAAGTAATAGTCACAGCGTCCAAGAACCAAAGGAGCGATTTCTTCTGAGTTGATGTGTGCCCTGTCGCATCTGCGAGTGGAGCCTGACGGAGCGTAAGTGTTGTCAGTATGCATCCCCATGACGGTGACGGCCCTGCCTCCGGCGGATGGAAGGCATGCGTTACCAGCCACCGGAATGCCTTCTCGGGAGTAGATGGCTACGCCACGTCCCAGGTGGTCATCAGGAGAAGGATAAGTGTTATATACCGAGTCTTCTGGAAGTGTGGTCAAGTGTACTGCCTGTGGTAATGCAATGTCGACTTCCGATGCCCATATCACTTCTCGTGGGGCAGCTAGTAGTGTTAATGTTGGTCGTCGCTACTCATTAGGTTTGGTGTCGCACCGTGCCGTGGAGGGGAACTCCATCAGCGGAGGGTGAAGAGGGGCGAAGCAACGGCGAATCATGCCGTACGCCACCTGACGGCGTTTTCGAAAGCGTAACTAGGATTCTGTCTGGAGTAACTCAATCCCCAGCGTGTGGCTAGGCCTTCATCGACGTCTTCACTCCATTCCATTGAAGGCGCTGTAGTTGTGATGTTCTTACGTTCCACATCGTTCGTAGGAGCGGAGGACATCTCGGCGGCAGTGGCAACGGTGGAGTCCATTGGTTCAGGTGCACCTGAGTGAGCCAGCGGAGTAGGCACCGGCACAGACACAGCCAGTGTCGTGTTGTTGTCATTCGTGTAGGTTCTCCGAGGCCTCGCTGGGCCGGACGGCCTCTGGAGCCTCAGGGGGAGGTGATCTGTCTTGTTCCGAGACAGTACGGTGCCTCCTCTTGCGCCTTTTAGGTGAATGTTGTTTGCATGTTCGTCCCTCTGTGTCGGAAGCTGGGAGGGAGTCGCGGTGATCTGGGAGGGAGGCCGTCGTGGGAACGATAGGGGAAGGAGTGTCCATATCATCGGCCGGGTGGGGATTGGAAGTCGTCGCTGTTTGCAGAGGCGTCGGAGTAGCGAGGTTGTGAGCGCGACGTGTCGACCCCGGCGGTATCTGCAGTAGTAGGAAGGGTCAGCAATACATCATCCGACGGACGGCGGCCGGTAGGAGGAAAAAGGCGCCGATGCATTGGTGATCGGTGAAACGGTCGTCGGAGTCGGAGGCGCCATGGTAACGGCTGGCAATTGGGTGATTCGTCACTGAAGACGCCCAGACCTGAGGTGGCTTTCTTTGCCGCACCCGGAACAGGTCTTGTGTTGACCGTCGTATTTGACGACCGCGCGACACCCGCTGATATGCAGGTAACATGGCACGCGGCGATCTGTGATGATCTGTCGTATACCGTTAAGAACGGGGTACGTTTGGAATTGTGCCCAGTGTTTGGCAGTGTGGCCATGTACAGTGCCATAAGGACGGAAAGCCGCGATAACGTCTTCCGCCGGGAGCTCGAGCGGGAGTTCGAAAGCTCGTATGGTGCGCATTCCCAAGCCTACGTGGTCAGCATTTCCGACGGCGTGGCAAAAGGGTAGTCCGTGTTTGGCGTCACGAAGTATTCAACGGACGACGTTGACGTACACCGGAAAATGTCGGAAGCTGGGATCTTAGCAACGTCGTGTAGGAAGCGTTCCTCTTCCAAGGCCTTTGGTTGAGTGTGGTCATTGCATAAGCTGAATCGTAGTGCTGATTTTCTAAAACGGTTGACCATGTTCTACTGCACGTAAGCGACACGTAAATGACGGCCGCTGAAAAGTAAACAACAGCGAGCGCGCGCAGGCGGAAACAACACTACGTTCGCACTGCATAGCTGCGAAACCGCACTGTTGGGTGACTTGCATTTCGGTGATGATGAGATGATGATGAGATAAATACAACACCTAGTCCATTGGCGGAGATAATCTGCGACCCAGCCGGGAATCTAACGTGGGCTCGCTACATGTTAGGCAAACACGTTACCACTCAGCGAAATAGGCGTACTTGTACGTTGATGTCGGAAAGTGTTGAACTTGGTTGACGACCCTTCCTTCGGATTTGTACTTGATTGTGATTTAGACGGAAAGAAAGATAGGAAAACTGGGTTGAACGATTAGTTGACGTCGAGGACATTAGAGGCGGAGGCAAACTCAGATTGTGTCAAGAATGGTAAGGAAACCGGCCATGGCCTTTCAAAGGAACAACTGCGGCATTTGCTTAAAGTGATTTAGGAAAATCACGATAAAACCTAAATATAGAGTGCCAGACTCGGGTTTGAACCGTCGTCCTCCAGAATGGAAGTCCAGTGTGCTAGTCACTGACCCACCTCGCTCGATGCACTTCAGATGCAAGAGCATATAAATGACATGGCTAAGAAAGTCAGAAGCGCTACGAGGAAGTTCACAACCAACACTTCTGTATAAAGGAGGATCAAGTCACTAGAGGAATTTTGCGAAATAAAGGACTGCTTACGGAAAATATTGTCACAAAGCTTAATAAAAAAAGTTATGTGAAACACAAAAACAGACGACAGGCTTTGTAGTATATCCACTCCATTTTGCGCCTTTAAACTGGTGAGGTTCATGTTCATACGAAATATTTTAAATACATTGTCCTCTTCGCTGTGTAGAAGATGTAATTTTTACTCTCTGGGTGTTAAATTGTCTCCCTCTTTATGAAGACGGAGACGACACCAAAGAAAGCTAATTCACGTTCATAAGCTCACTATATTAGATGCTTTCTAACGAGCTCCTCTATTTATAGTTAACTACCTTTGCAAGTGGCAGAAGAAGCTTTATTTGGCGAAAAGTAATTAAAGTGAAACTTACCTACCACTGTATGGAGAGTGCAGCGTAATTGGAGCGGTGTTCAATTTATGCCCTCGAAGCAACAATAAATAGAACGGCGGAAAAGGTTTCTCTGTATTTTGAACAAACCAGAATTTTTCCAAGCATTATACAGAGAACCAGAAATGAGAATAACTTGTTCTGTATGATTCCCTTGACCACGAAAAGAGACGACACGGTCAATCAATCGTTTACAAATGTTTAACGTGGGACTCGAGGCATTATTCGAATCAGATAATTAAAATATAAACTTTCCGAACAAGAAGGGGATCAATAGGGGCGATGTCGTTCGTTCCACGATTGACGATAGGTTGGAATCAGTCGGAAACGGCAACTATCCACAAGCACCGGGCCAGACCGATTTAAACAGCGAAAAGGCAGATGTGAGTATGAGATTGAATGAAGTGAAATCAGTCAATGAAGTAACAGACGTACAAAAACCCTGTTCGATAATATCCGCTTGATAGGTACCCTTACTACGTAGGAATGCTGAAAATACAGAAAACTTTTAATGGAAAGATGGGTAATTGTGAACGGCAGGTAATAATACGCATTCAGTACTTGAAGAGTGCGAAAGAAATGACGATTTTCGAGCAATACTTCCCTCTCCTGTTTCCTGTGCTAACAAACAACAACAAGAAAACAGGTGGCAGCTGAGCTGTGGAATGCATGAGTTGGATGCAAATGAAACAGCTCAGTTTGTTATTGTTTTCAGCGGAGTGAAAATAAGAAGGTAAACTTACAGTTACTGCTGATTTTTCTTTTATCTAAATATGTTATTAAAACCAGTAATTAGTTCCATCATTGCATGAATTTGTTTCCTAAAGATAGAATTTAACAAATCTACTCTGATCGTGGTTGTATGTAATGGCACACTGGAGTAATGGTACATTGGAAGAGAACAGAAGCTCACCCCCCAGACAGAAGAAACTTGTAGAAGATGAAATGAAGAACAAACTAAGGAATGAAAACAGACAATAGACTTTGCTTGAAGAACAGGAAATTTATGTGGGAGCTTTACTGAAAAGCCATAAAAGAAGAAAAGAAAACTGAAAATACTAGGAAACACCAGTCAACTGGGGTATCGGATCTTTCTAGGATTTGTGATGACGCAGTGACTACGACATCCATTTTACTGGCTCACTGAGATGGCTACCTACACCTAGTAAATAACGTAATAGGATATATTGCATTTCTGGAGAAGTAGGAAAAAGACAAAGAATTGTGGTACAAGAGTGTTGGGTGCTCTGCTTGGAACCATGCTGCATGTACTGGAGAAGACGCCCGAAGATGACTGAATGTGGAAGAAGCGAACATTCTAAAAATTCATCAAATTACCTTCCATTGGTAATGTGAAATACACTCGACGACTGTGATATGATGTTCAAAATGATGGAGAAAAGCAAGCAGTCATTCTTTCCTCTTAGGCTTTATTAAAGCAATTCTAGATTCTGGCTAGTAACTAGCCAATATGAAAGGTAAAAATACAAAAAGTAGATAGTGAGTGGATAGTATAAAAAAGTGCAACTCGTGGCATGACCAACATCACTTGCACATTACATTAGATACCAGAGTCTCAGAGTTGTAGTTTGTACCTTAGTACGTCAATCCCCGGTTGTTCGGGCTCCTGTCACAGTTCATTCAAGGCTACTGTATACTGAAGGTAGCATTTGCGGAGAACACATCAGTTGGCTGCATGCCACTCATTAAGTGAACTACGCAATACGTAACATTCCTAGTAAAGCAGTTATGGTCGCGAAGAGAACTTAAAATTTGCTTAGGAATAACACAAAATAAAATACGAATAAAATTATTGATGTTGCTGTCCGACTAACTCCCACATTTAACGGTTAACGTTAGAAGATGTAAAAATGCCAGATTCGCTCCTTGTGAACCAATTATTTCCTTTTTCTTTTAAAACTTAGAGATAACGTCGGATTCATAATTTTTTAAAAATGTTTACAAAACAGTAGGAGGTATATGGTATATGCAGCGAGTATTAGAATTGATTTGATTTAAGTATGTTTTCTTTTGTACTATTTTTCTCTTTATTTAAACGTCGCTACGAGGTATGTGGTTCCCCTTACTAAATGAACAGTTCATAGATGGCGCCAAATATCAGCAAGCTAGATAGTTGGTGTAGAGAGTACTGATTTTTGTGTGACATCAAATAGATTTTTAATTATAATTACAATAAAAATAATATACTGAATTGCTCCTATAAATAATGAACATGTATCTAAAGCAATGTAACATGGGAAAAGCTCTGTAGGTTCAGCATTATACCATCGTACTCGTACAGTATTACGTTAGTGGCTGCTACATATTGGCAAAAAGGCACTACCCACTACAGTTGTGTATTTATCATAATGACCTGCACACTAATTAAGTTGCGACCAACATTTTTTTTTATGATAAAAGATCTTTGTTATATTTCCACAGTAAGGTAAACTAATAAACTTAGTATTTTCTTTGGAACAATACTAAAAATTGTTTGAACTTGTAAAAGATAGTGATTAGACATTTCGTATTAATGTTTAAATACAGCTCAGTACATTTCGTGCAGACATTTTTTTTCAGTATTAAAAGTGCCCCCGTCCTAGTACTGATTAAGAACGTTCCTGATTCCTCTTTATACTCTATCTGGTCGACGGTATTCGTACATCTGTACGTGGACATTAAGGTGGGGCGTATTCATCTATGCCTTTAAGACTGCTTTAATCCTGCTGCGGACAATTTCAACGAGTTTTCTGAAAGTGTGTGGATGAATGGCAGTCATTTCTTCTTCACGATCAGAGACCAGAGATGACAGTAATGCTAGATGCTGGTGTCTGGAGCGTAGTCGACGTTCTATCTCATCCCAAAGGTTTTCCCATTGGGTTCTAGAAAGGACTCCACGCACGTTATACCATTTCATTTTAGGAATGTAACTGCTCATAAACCATTGTTTCACAGATCTCGCTTTATAACAGGGTGAAGTGTCAAAAAGTACAATAACCGTCTCCGAACATTTCTTCTACTGTGTGCAGCACAAAATACTGTAAAATGTGTTCATATCCTTCCGAATAGCCGGCCGAAGTGGCCGTGTGGTTAAAGGCGCTGCAGTCTGGAACCGCAAGACCGCTACGGTACCAGGTTCGAATCCTGCCTCGGGCATGGATGTTTGTGATGTCCTTAGGTTAGTTAGGTTTGACTAGTTCTAAGTTCTAGGGGACTAATGACCTCTGCAGTTGAGTCCCATAGTGCTCAGAGCCATTTGAACCTTCCGAATACAGCGTTTTCATACGCACAAAGAGTGGATCACAGCCTTACCACGGAAAGCACCGCCATATCGTAACACAATCTCAAGTGTACTTCACTGTTGTCACTATTTATAAATGCAGGTAACGTTCTAAAGATATTTTTCAAAACCAAACATTTCCATTCGGATACCTACAGGGTACAGAGTGATTGATCAGTTCAAATCAGAAGTTCCCGTCATTCACTGTTAAGTTGCGTCACTCTTTACACCTTCTGAAGCGTCATCATTGACAATAAACATATGTGGGTTATGAGGAGCTGCTCGGTCGTTGTATCCCATTGTTTTTAACTCCATACGCACAGTAGTTGTGCTAGCGGGGCTGATGGTAGCATTTAACACTGGCGAGTAAGCCTCTCGTATATCTATTGGGCAGTTCAGCATTACGTAGGGATGTACGGATACTTTTGATTAGATAGTGCGTAAATCACATTATGTCCAAATGAGTAAAATTCGACGTATTAGGATACATACACGGGGACAATGATCTCAATTTCCGGTTACCACCTGCTAATGTAACTAGGAGGAAGAAGTTGACTGTTATGTACCTTCTGCAACACTCCTTCCAGAGGCTGACTACAGGTGTAGTTGCGGCACAAAACACATCACCATTCTGTGTCCCTCCGTCCACAATCTGCCTTCTCAGCGTCTTCTATTACTAAGGTAAAGCATGTGGTGAGGATCATAAGGCCTACTTCTACGAAGCTAAATAAGGCCAACCTGGACTTGTGTCCTACTCAGAAGAAAGCAAATGGCTCTGATATCCGCTATTTACGAACGCTGACTCAGCGATTTTACAATGTTTCTCTCTGCCACACAGCGTGTCAAAAACCGCTCAACTCTTTTTGGGGTACTCCAACGACACTTACAGATCCATATCTTGCCTGACAACGTCTACCATACCAATAAGTTCCCAACTTTTTTTCATTTTGTTCTGTACTGTTCGTTGCGTTTGGTCTGCGCGGACGTCACATGACATCCTATCAATTTGATCGTTGATTCATTTACTGAGTTTTTATTTTTTATTACAAAGGGCCACCGGTTCTGTGACCGAACACGCTGAGCTTCCGTGCTGGTGAAGAACATCATTTAAACATTGCGTCACATTTGATGTGGGATGCACATGCCGTAACATACAGTGCTGTCAGTAAAGTGCGTGCTCGCGTGTGCAAAAAACACGTCTTGATTAAAGCGCTGTTTCAGTCGATGCTAGGTCGGAAAATTGAAAAGCTGGTGTTACGTTGTAACGTTACGACAAAACTCAGACTGTTAAGAGCCGAACTGTGACCTATTGAATATTTCAGAGCAGCTGCAGGCTAGTTCTTTCGTTTATTTTGATATCTAGCGGATCCAGAGTATCTCAGCAAGCTTGAGATCTAACAGTGTACGTTCAGTAGCAGATTCTCATTCGTTTATTAGGTGCCACGTAATTATGTACACACTTCTCGCGAAGAGCTAGAGAGCATTTTCATATTCCTCGCTTTGTTTCGTTTTTCTTGATAATACTCGAATACCGTCATATGGTTTTTACATATAGACCCTCAGACTGAGAAAAACGACGCATTACGAAGTACGCAAACTGACATTCATATAAGTATCGAAAGAAAATGCAAAACTGTAAACTTTGGCAGTCGATGGATGAATGTATATCGCTGCAGTACAGCCTCACCTTGCAACTTACAAGAATTGTAAACAGGGGACACGTCGATCCCAGGGGAGAAGGTCTTTGCGACTTTCATTCCGTGTACTGACTGGCACAGTAACTATGCCTCGCAGACAGCCGCGTGAACACTATATGCAAATGTCAGCATCTAAGAGACGACTTTTAATTGCCCTTAAAGAAAGTGTAGCAATAATGGGCGAATCGCTCGACATTTGAATAGGAGCAATGCCACTGTTCGGCAACGTTAGCAGGTATAGATGATCCGTGGCCGAGCGCAGCTTCAAGAAGGAAACTGTCGACCTGGAAAGATGATAGAACGCGTGGACCAAACAATCGTCAGAGAGGCACTCGGAGACCCACATTCCTCATTACCATCGATCCGACGTGCAGCTGGTGCTTCAGTGATCACAAGGGCCGTTATTAAGCGTCTCACAGAAAGGCGACTGAGGTCACAGCACCCTTTTCACCTACTACCACTGACCTCTATATAATAGCAAGCCCGTCTGCAGTAGTTCCGAGTATATTCGACCTAGAATCTCGTTGACTGCAGTTAAATTGTCTTCATTGATGAGTCCCGCTGCGAACAGAACCCCGACGATCAGCGAAGACGTGCCTGGAGACTATCCAGACAGCGGTGGGATACCAACCTGACTGAATGACTCCATACGGCCCGACATCCAGGAGTGATTGTCTGTGGGGGCCACTTCATTTCATAGCAGGACTCCCCTGGTTATCATTCGCGGCACCAGTGCAGAACACTGATGCGTCGACGTTATTCTATGGCCCGTTTGTTGCCTGGGCTTACATTTCAGTAGCATAATACCCGACCACCAACGACGAGAGTTTCTACTACTTGTTTTCGTGCTTGCCAAAACCTTCCTTGCCCAGCAAGGTCGCTGGATCTCTGCCCAATTGGGAACATGTGGAGCATCATGGGTAGGGCCCACCAAACAACTCGGGATTTTGGCGATCTAGCACGCCAATCACACGGAGGACATCCAGCAACTGTGTCAATCAAGAGCAAGTCGAATAACTGCTTGCATAAGGCCCGGAGGTGGACCAACGGTTTTTTGACTTCCTCAGTTTGTGAAGCAGTTTCTCTTGAATAAAATAGGCAATTTTTCTGAAATCGTAGTTACTTGTATGTCTGTAAATGAATATCACATCCAGTGATTTCTGTTCGGCTTATTCCTTCGTCGTGTGACTTCCTTTCTTCGCTCTTCAAGTGCATGTTTACGGGCCAGTGTAAATACAGGATTGTTAAAGCAATATGACCCACTTCTTTTGTACTTGTCGTAAAACTTGTGATATTATTTCTCCATGGACGTATCACAATGCCTAGACTGGTCACTTAACATGTTTGATAGGTGAAATCGATTCCTGTAAATTTTACGTGTATCGTGCAGTCCATTTCTGGCATGTGTACCTCTCACTTTCCTATACATGAACATTCTGGGTGGCAATTATTGAACTACCTGAAATAAAATCGTCATAACTTCTGAACGGTTTGCGTAAGGGCGTTCCAACCGCATGGTTGACCGTGGTACTTGGTGGGAATTAGTATGCGCATGCATGGTTTGGTTTAGCAACTAAGCCGACTTTCATTTGGATGGGTTCGTCGATAAGCAAAATTGTCGCATTTGGGGGACTGAGAATCCACATATCGCGATAGAGAAGTCTCTTCTCCCCCAACGCATGAATGTGTGGTGTGCAGTGGCTCATAATTCAAATGGCTCTAAGCACTATGGGACGTAACAACTGAGGTCATCAGTTCCGTAGACTTAGAACTTCTTAAACCTAACTAGCCTAAGGACATCACACACATCCATGCCCTAGGCAGGATTCAAACCTACGACCGTAACAGCAACGCGACTACAGACTGAAGTGCCTAGAACTGCTCCGTAACAGCGGCGGGCTGTGCTGTGGCCAGTCACGGAATAATCGGTGCGATATTCCTTGATGGGATGGTGACTACCGAATGGAACGTGAACGTATCGGAAGATGATTTCATCCCCATTATACAAAGTGATCCTGATTTCGACAAAATGTGGTTCGTGCAAGACGGAGCTCTGCCCCATCGAAGCACGAGAGTCCTTGACGTCCTGGAGGAGCCCTTTGGTGACTGCATTCTGGCTCTGGGGCACCCAGAGGCCACTGGCATGGGCCTCGATTGACCGCCATATTCTCAGGACCTGAATAGATGAAACTCCTTTTTGTGGGGCTATATTAAAGAAATTGGCGTATAGCAATAACCCCAAAACCATTGCTGAGCTGAAAACAGCCGTCCAGGAGGTCGTCGACAGCATCGATGTTCCGACGCTTCAACGGGTCATGCAGAATAGCTCCGCCACATCATCGCCAATGATAGCAAGCACAGTGAACTTCGCCGGCCGAAGTGGCCGTGCGGTTAAAGGCGCTGCAGTCTGGAACCGCAAGACCGCTACGGTCGCAGGTTCGAATCCTGCCTCGGGCATGGATGTTTTTGATGTCCTTAGGTTAGTTAGGTTTAACTAGTTCGAAGTTCTAGGGGACTAATGACCTCAGCAGTTGAGTCCCATAGTGCTCAGAGCCATTTGAACCATTTTTGAACAGTGAACTTGTCATAACCTAAATATGAATATAAAACTGAAATTAGAGATTCAAGTGTTGTAACAAGGTATAAGATTCCTAAACTATTTTCGTATCAGCAAATGCTCTCCAAGAATATTAACAATAGACCTCGGTATTCCCACAATACAGCAACAACAAGCTCACTGAAGCAGAATTGTTCTAATGAACGAGAAGAAGTGCAAATCTAACTAAGACACTTGTATTCGAAAGCACATAGAGGCACAGTAGAAATGAGTGAGTCAGTGACTCCTAAGGAATGATTTTCTTTCTAGCTTGGAAACATCACTGTAACTTTAACTGATACGCAAACACTATTTATTAGCGGTTGCATTTCAGCTCCACACTTTGAATTTAATACTACAGCAGATTACGCTAGTGCGCATCTAACAGTTGTTTATAATTTCCGCCTCTGAGCAAAAGTTCGTATGAAGTGGCTCAAAAAAATGGTACACAAGATTCGAACCTGCCTCCGTAGCGGTCACGCGGCTCCAGACTGAAGCGCCTAGAATCGCACGGCCACTCCGGCCGGCCTATGAAGTGGAAACTGCAATACTATCCACCAGGTTTGACCAGTGACATATCAGGACCGGACTTCCGTCTAATGGCATAAATAACATTGCGACCATCGGACTTCCGTCTAATGACATAAATAACATTGCGACCATAATGTCCTGTCAAAAAATGGTTCAAATGGCTCTAAGCACTATGGGAATTAACATCTGAGGTCATCAGTCCCCTAGAATTAGAACAACTTAAACCTAACTAACCTAAGGGCATCACACACAGGATTCGAACCTGCGACTGTAGCAGCTGGGTAGTTCGGGACTGAAGCACCTAGAACCGCGCGGCCGGCGATACGTCCTGTCAGTCGTTATATTTGGTAACGATGTATCACAGTCTGTTTTGATTACGAGAATATACACAATCGGAAAAGAAATATTTCGTGTTACAGCTATGATGCTTACTTAGAAATTATGTAAGCAAAGTATTTATCGTAAAGAAAGCGAATTCAGTATCGCAAAAAAATGTCTATTGTTGTAACGGAGACCACGATTCACAAAATGAACGACAACAAGAAAACTTATTTCTCTTAAAGAAAATGATAATAACTGGACGATTTGTTAAAATTCTTGATGAAACAGTAGAGGCTGCTGTTTAGGTTCTCATAAGCAGCCGAGAAACCATCGAAAATATGGTACACAGTTTAACTAAAAAGAAATTAAATAAAGAATACCGCCCAAGAAGTGATGGCATGGAAGTAATTAACTTCACGTCATTGGTCAAAGCCCATGGCTAGTATTGCAAATTCCACTTGACCCAAAAGAGCCTTTCTCTGCCAGCAGTTAAGCGCAAAACTTTTAGAAATTCGTATTTCTATGAGAATGTTTGCAACAGATACGACATATGATGGCAATTATTCTCGATGCGCCCAGTCAACAGTACGACTGAAGTTTGCAGCCAAATCGCGCGACTTTCGCAGTGCTCTCTGCTGGCAGCGTCAGACTGAAGTGAAGAGCGCTGTTGACGCTCACGGCGACTTACCACAAGAGAAGGCAGGCGGCCATCTCGTAGAGCAGCGCAGCACAAACCACGAAGAGCAGCATAGCGTCCAGAGGTTCAGCGGCAAATGTTTCCGTGGATACCGCGACCGCATCTCCATTGTCGAAACAGAAGACAGGAGCGCCGTCCGCGATTTTTGGGGGCACCCTGAGCGACGGCTGCAATGTTGCGGCTCATTTCTGTAGTGTTTAAGCGTTGGTGCATAGTTTTGCTTCAGTTCGCTTTGTCCATGATGAGTTAGAAATGTACATTAGAATTTGTAATTATTCAGTGAATTTTAAGAATAGAAATAATCAGTCGTCAGCTGCGCAGAATTTGATTAAATAACTTCTTTTTTTGACTAGTTTTGGTAAATTAATTAACCAACTTCAGAAGACCATACAATCAAGCTTATGCCGAAAAGCAATCGTCAAGCAAATTCTGGACGATAGGGTCCGACAGAAATGGGTATAGGTTAAGAATTTAGTGATAACCAGGGTTGGATGACAATTAAAAGCATATTGCAAACAATCCTGTTGGAGGAACATCTGCAACTGAGCATTATACAAGAGGTTGAAAATACCGCTACAGTTGTAAAGTTCTTGGCCGGCCGCTGTGGGCGAGCGGTTCTAGGCGCTTCAGTCCAGAACCGCGCTGCTGCCACGGTCGCAGGTTCGAATCCTGCCTCGGGCAGGGATGTGTGTGATGTCCTTAGGTTAGTTAGGTTCAAGTAGTTCTAAGTCTAGGGGACTAATGACCTCAGATGTTAAGTCGCATAGTGCTTAGAGCCATTTGAACCATTTTTTGTAAAGTTCTTTTATTATAACAAGATAGGTTTAGGGCTCTTATATGCCCATCTTCAGGTGTCGTAACTTGGTGCTGTGACCTCCGACTGCCGCAGGGGACGTGTACTAGGCGCGGTGTGCTACCTACGAGCGCAGGGCATGGAGTGCTCTAGTACACGTCCAAAAATGGTTCAAATGGCTCTGACCACTATTTGACTTAACTTCTGAGGTCATCAGTCCCCTAGAACTTAGAACTACTTAAACCTAACTAACCTAAGGACATCACACACATCCGTGCCCGAGGCAGGATTCGAACCTGCGACCATAGCGATCGTACTGTTCCATACTGAAGCGCCTAAAACCGCTTGGCCACACCGGCCGGCTAGTACACGTCCACTGCGCCGCTCGGGGGTCACAACAACAAGTTACGACAACTGTCTAAAACGTAACTTCAGCGAAACTGAACATCAGTCTTAAAGTAATGAAACAATGACCAAGACCTTGCGCTACGTGCTAATCCAGCGTATAAATTTTTACACAAAAACGACGTAGCTTGTAAAAATGGCTGAAGAAATGATACAATGATCAGGTTTATTTAATAATCAGCCGATGGTGACACTGCGGGCCGAGGCAGAAGTAGTGCTACATTGACCTTTCCAGTATATTGACGTAGAAACCAGCCGCTGGATAAAATCGTTTGAAGAGAGAGGAAATACATTTAAATAAACAACCTACTTCTAAGCGAGAGCTGATCTTTCAGCAGAAGCCCGGACGGGATTGCTTATAATTTTCTATTTCTTCTAAAAGATTCATTTTAGTCCCTTTATCCACTATGTGCAAGATTTCACTATTAAGTAACGAAAGCGGTGGGTGTAAGGGCTGTCTTCGATGATTATCTCCTCCATTGGAATCTTAATGTAGAGATTTATAATGTCAAGGGATGCAGGCAAAAGACCAGAAGGAAACGCAACAAATGTTAATGAATTAATTACTTCTTTCCTATTTTTAACAGAAAAAGAAGTTTCAAATACGTAAATTTATGTAAGAAGAAGTGACAACTTTTTAGATAGGAAGTATCCAGGATTACCAATTACATTGACAATAGGACGAATCAGCCATTGTTCTTTATGTATCGTAACTCGTTATCGCAGGGTTGAAGACCTGGGGTTCATACATAACAATTTCGTACGGTCTTTCGTTGGAAAAAGAGAATCACAAACGTCAAAGGCGTCTTTGAGTTCTGTCTGGAAAATTAATCGTGGGTTTCCTGCTGATGGGATGAATATTACTCTCAAAGAAGAAAACTAACGTTTTGTTAATATAATTGTCTCTACACAAGATGACAGAGGAGTTTCCTTTTTCTGCCTTGACGATGAGTAAGACAAAAGCTTTAGAATTAAGAACATCTTTCTTACCATAGAGGACACTCATTTCATTCTGAATTATGTAGGACACACATTTCTTAATGATGGCAGATGAAGCCCAATTTTTCTGAAGTTTTACATAAGCTGACACATAATTAGGAAACAGTTTTCGTGAAAGACACTGCTTCTTAAGGAAAATAGACGGGTTTGCTTTAAGAATTTTAATCTTACTGCTCCTTTAAGTGGCGACAGCTTCTTTTTTTACCTGACCAGGTAAAAGGTTTAAAATTTTATTCGTAGCTGTCAATCAGCAGCTGTGAACCACATTTTAAGAATAGAAATGATCACTCGTCAACAGGACAAATTTTTATTAATTAACTTTTTACTATTTAAGCTATTTTACAACAATTTGTGCAGCTGACGACTGATTATTTCTAGTCATAAAACGTGCTTAACAGCTTGTGATTGTCAGCCATGAATGAAATTATTCATTGAATACGAAAGGGAAGTTTGAGCTGCAGCTGCCATTTTTATTAAGAAGTAATACAAAGACAAAGGTATGAAATTCCATAGATTTTGCAGCTTGTGCTATAGAAGGGGAATTCATGGAATTTTATATATTGATTTATCGTACGGCTATTCATCTACAAAGATCACATAACTCTTACATGTCAACATTTAAACACAGATCTCCAGCATAAAATAGCACAAATAGCAAGAGCTGTATACGTATATTAAGGTCTTTTATGTATTTCATCACACTACTCGTAACTGCAAGGAAATCTTCGAAAGGAACGTTGTAGACATGAGCGGGACATGTTGATACAACAGGAGCAGCTGTCTAGCGTTCCACACGATTATGATGTAGATTTGACCCACTTGTGGAGTGTGTCTGCACCATGACCATGGTGTGATTCAGGATAGTCCAAATTGACCGAGGCTGGTCCAGTCCAGGGGGTTTCCTCTGGATGCAAGGCAGTTTCAGGCATTGTGGACGACAGTTTTGTTGCTAACAGCGTTTCCATTCGTCAGTTGTATTGAATTCAATTTCCGTGAGGCTCTCGGCTGTGATGAGAATGGGGCGTCTTGACCTTAGTCTTTTTCGCGGCTTAGGGAATACATCATTGATACTGGAACGTCACAATTGTTAGCAATCTTCCGGTGTTCACATAGTAGTGCACTCTTCTGTCTGATATCGGGAGGTGGAATGTGGCTCAAGATAGATAGCCAGTATGTGGGAGTAGATCGTATTGGCCCCCTAACAGTGTGCATGGTTCCGTTAAATTGTACATCTATCTTTTTTACGTGTGGACCACTAACAGTGTGCATGGCTTCTTTAAGTCGTACGTCTGTCTTTTTTACGTGTAGGCTATTAAGCCAGATAGGCTAACAGTACTCTGCTGTTGAGTGTACCATTTCGAGTTCCCCATCGAGTGACGTGGAGTTAGTGGAGATTGTTGTTTTTGCTTTTGAGCTTAGCAGATATTCATGTCAAGTGATCCTTAAAAGAAAGTGTCCTATCTAACGTGATCCCGAGGTATTTTGGATGCGTGTTACGACGTCAAGAGTTGTGTGTAGCACTTTATCGGACAGTTGAAAACATGCAGCCATGCAGCTTCTGTTTTATATGAGTTTGATTGTAACTTAGATTTACGGAAATATTCGCGTAAGATGGTTAGATCAGAAGTTAGGATTTCTTCAGTTGTTTCAAAGGTTTTATGTTGGGTAGCTATTGCCCAGAGTAAGAGAGGTGCAAGGACGGATCGCTGTGGTTAGCCATTATTCAATACATTTGGACAGTAAGTATCTTTTCCTGTAGTTATTGCAGACGTCTTTACAGCTAAAACATTGTCAACTAGTTCTGTTGTCAATCAGCATGGGCCAACTGTACTAATTTGTAGAGCACTTCATGCTTCCAACCGTCTCATACTTTTATATCAACAAAACATTTGATGTTTTTCTACATGAATAACTGTGGTCAACGACTTGAGCTGCACCCCTCCTTCCCAGTCGGAATACAGCTTATTCGGTAGGAACGTTTTGAAAGATCAATTCTTAGGTTGGCCTGATACCTAGCCGGGCTTGAGTATTGCTTCATTTTCTATGGGATGAGAGAGACATGAAATTCGCCAGCAATATTTTTGCATAGTTCCCACTGCGCAGAAGAAATATTGAGTGGGTTCCATCATTTCCCACTGCCATCCAGGTTTTAGAGTTTTCAGACCAGCAGAAATCGCAGGTACGGAAGAAGTTATTGAGAACTCAGAGCGTTCATTTCTGTTCTTCTTGAGCCATGTATGTATGTATCTGATGAATCATATATGAGTGTTATCCCTTGATGCTCTTGATGTGAACAGTAAACGAGCCACGCGGGGAAGCCGCACGGTCTAGGCGCCTTACCATGGTCAGCACGGCTGCCCCCGTCGGAGGTCCGCCTCCTCCGTCGGGCATGGATGTGTATGTTGTCCTTAGCGTAAGTCAGTTTAAGTTAGATTAAGAAATGTGTAAGCCTACGGCTCGATGACCTGAGCCGTTTGGTACCACGGGAACTTAATACAAATTTCCAAAACAGTAAATGTGACGCAATCCTACTAGCTGATATATGAGTGTTCTCGTTTCAACTTTGATTCCACCCATCTGTCATAGTAAATTCCATGCTTTTCTACTTGATGTTTGAAAACTGTGTGACTGAACAGTCTCTATCCACCTAGGCCAGCCGTGGTGGCCGAGCGGTTCTGAGCGCTTCAGTCTGGATACGTGCGACCGCTACGGTCGCAGGTTCGAATCCTGCCACGGGCATGGATGTTTGTGATGTGCTTAGGATAGTTAGGTTTAAGTAGTTCTGAGAGACTGCAGGTTGGCTGGTGTACGATAAATGATCTCACAGTTTGCTTATCAGTATTTGAATCACGCCAGCGGTGGACGGGCTCCAAGTGAGCTCGTTTGTAGGTTTTTCACGAATGGTTGCAAACAAAGCTGATAATTACGAGAAATTAATACAAAACGACATGTTTGAGTTGTTAAGTAAATAAATCTGAAAACCATTAATTTCCATATACGTAAATATATTCATGGTTCTCAAGAGCTAAAGACAGATGATTACACGGCGGAAGCTGAAAGATAAAAGACATGGTGGTGAATTAGCAAGGCATCTCCTTGCTGACATTAGAAAAAAATTAATGGCTGAGCCTACCTTTATTATCACAGAATGTCTTATAAGTACTTGGACACATATTACTAGACAGGAAGAGCATAACATTTACTGAAGCCTGACGTTTGGTAAGGTAAGATGCCTGCGTCAGAAAGTTTGCGTATGGTAGTACTACAATTTTCTGTAACGAAATGATTTAAGCTTTTCGGGCTGAAACAAATTCTGCAGTTGAGCAAATATGGGGATACTAGTTGAGTTCAACACATACACTCCTGGAAATTGAAATAAGAACACCGTGAATTCATTGTCCCAGGAAGGGGAAACTTTATTGACACATTCCTGGGGTCAGATACATCACATGATCACACTGACAGAAACACAGGCACATAGACACAGGCAACAGAGCATGCACAATGTCGGCACTAGTACAGTGTATATCCACCTTTCGCAGCAATGCAGGCTGCTATTCTCCCATGGAGACGATCGTAGAGATGCTGGATGTAGTCCTGTGGAACGGCTTGCCATGCCATTTCCACCTGGCGCCTCAGTTGGACCAGCGTTCGTGCTGGACGTGCAGACCGCGTGAGACGACGCTTCATCCAGTCCCAAACATGCTCAATGGGGGACAGATCCGGAGATCTTTCTGGCCAGGGTAGTTGACTTACACCTTCTAGAGCACGTTGGGTGGCACGGGATACATGCGGACGTGCATTGTCCTGTTGGAACAGCAAGTTCCCTTGCCGGTCTAGGAATGGTAGAACGATGGGTTCGATGACGGTTTGGATGTACCGTGCACTATTCAGTGTCCCCTCGACGATCACCAGTGGTGTACGGCCAGTGTAGGAGATCGCTCCCCACACCATGATGCCGGGTGTTGGCCCTGTGTGCCTCGGTCGTATGCAGTCCTGATTGTGGCGCTCACCTGCACGGCGCCAAACACGCATACGACCATCATTGGCACCAAGGCAGAAGCGACTCTCATCGCTGAAGACGACACGTCTCCATTCGTCCCCCCATTCACGCCTGTCGCGACACCACTGGAGGCGGGCTGCACGATGTTGGGGCGTGAGCGGAAGACGGCCTAACGGTGTGCGGGACCGTAGCCCAGCTTCATGGAGACGGTTGCGAATGGTCCTCGCCGATACTCCAGGACCAACAGTGTCCCTAATTTGCTGGGAAGTGGCGGTGCGGTCCCCTACGGCACTGCGTAGGATCCTACGGTCTTGGCGTGCATCCGTGCGTCGCTGCGGTCAGGTCCCAGGTCGACGGGCACGTGCACCTTCCGCCGACCACTGGCGACAACATCGATGTACTGTGGAGACCTCACGCCCCACGTGTTGAGCAATTCGGGGGTACGTCCACCCGGCCTCCCGCATACCCACTATACGCCCTCGCTCAAAATCCGTCAACTGCACATACGGTTCACGTCCACGCTGTCGCGGCATGCTGCCAGTGTTAAAGACTGCGATGGAGCTCCGTATGCCACGGCAAACTGGCTGACACTGACGGCGGCGGTGCACAAATGCTGCGCAGCTAGCGCCATTCGACGGCCAACACCGCGGTTCCTGGTGTGTCCGCTGTGCCGTGCGTGTGATCATTGCTTGTACAGCCCTCTCGCAGTGTCCAGAGCAAGTATGGTGGGTCTGACACACCGGTGTCAATGTGTTCTTTTTTCCATTTCCAGGAGTGTACATTGCAGTGAATAAAATCGAGTTACTTACGACCACGTTCAAAGCCGACAGTAGTTTTCGCCGCCCGGGATTAGCCAAGCCGTCTAGGGCGCTGCAGTCATGGACTGTACGGCTGGTCCCGGCGCAGGTTCGAGTCCTCCCTCGGGCATGGGTGTGTGTGTTTGTCCTTAGGATAATTTAGGTTAAGTAGTGTGTAAGATTAGGGACTGATGACCTTAGCAGTTAAGTCCCATAAGTTTTCACACACATCTGAACTTTTTTTGTAGTTTTCGCAAGAACACTCGGGTGAATAAAAATACTTACTATCAACAACAAATAGCAAGTTCTACTTGTAGAGGCACTTTCATAACGAGCCTGCTGTTCGAAAAGAAGCCGAAGTTTATCAGAACTGTTTAAAAACGCTTCATTAAGATACGTCTGTTAATACTACATTATTGAACTCCTTAAAATACACAAAAACTATTTAAACACTGTCCGTATTTCAGATAGGACAAACTGTAATGTAATTATTTACGCTTACGTACCAGCACAAAAGCAAAAATGCGTGAGATGTTTCCAGTTATGTTTGCATTGAGACGTGCCACTTTCCTTGTATCTTCCGTCTGCTGTACGAAAAATTACATCCAAACACGACGCGTGTATTGAAAATCATCTGCAAATCCTAAACGTAATGAAGTTATATCAGTTTATCCTCAATTCTTACGACTGTTTTGTCAGTAAAATGTTTACACGTCGTAGAATGTTTATACGTCCTGAACACTCGCCGTCCCATTCCAACTCTGATGTCCTGGCTACAGTGACGACAGTGATACTGTATCCGATATTGCCAGTCTAGTAGTTTATGTCTATCATACCTGTACCTATTAACATCTGTAGACTTTCTGGCCCAGACATTTCATATTTCATAAACACAAAGAATGGAAAATTGCTTGGGGATCTTAACATTTGCTTCCTTGAATCATTGCGACATGGTCTGTTACTTGGGTAGTCATTCACTTGTAAGTCCAAAAAAATTACTAGACTGGTACACACAAGAAAAAACAGTATGCAATTTTACATGTCTTAAACAAACAGTTTGACAAGTCATTTTCAGTCACTGGCACTGGATTTACACGATGCGTTAATTTAATATGTAAGTAACACCATTGTTCTAAGGATAGGAGGGGGAAATCAATTCACTGACATGTTTGCGATAGGTGATTGGTTTCGTACGTAAGACCCCTGCGGGAGTGACGTCGCAGGTGGCTGCTATGACGTCAACCGGTTGGTGACGACCGGCTGGGCGCGAGGTCTGTTTATGTACTTCGCAGCTCGCGCACACAGCCTCGATTAGTTGCCTCCTACTTCTGCTTATGCTCGCATACGCCCACCAGTGCCAGTGCCAGCATATCAGAATTCATGAAACAATAGAAGTATAATACTAGTTTCGCAAAAATAAAATGCACCACATGCCACATATATAACTAGAAATACATACATAATTACATATCAGATAAAAATGATTTTTTTTGTTTGTTCTTTAAAATACAAATAACAGAAGCTTATATTTCTATCCTATACACTGTAAGTTTTTTTTTCTTTATTCATTTTCACTTGACTTTGGCCAAATAAGGACTTGGGCTATGCCTAGTGTGCTGTGTTTGTGTGTGTGTGTGTGTGTGTGTGTGTGTGTGCGCGCGCGAGCGTGTGTGTGTGTGTGTGTGTGTGTGTGTGTGTGTGTGTGTGTGTGTGTGTGAGTAGTTTCAAATTCAGTTGAGCCCAAAACTTCGTTGCTTTATAGTGAATCTGCAGTACCTTGCTGCAAGAGACACAAGTCTGTCAGTTCCCACGAGTACTAAAGTATTCACTTTGTTTTGGTAGTCGCGTTGCTGTGCCGATATTTCAGTGTTTAATAACTGCTGCCATAGTACAGCTCCACGGCAATTTCACATACCTTTGGGCCCACCTGCGGTTCATTTCTCAGGCGACCGTTTGGCCTGATACAGCGTGCTTGTGTTTTAAAGTTTTATCGTCGAAGGCTAGGACTGGAGACGTGTTTTAAGAAGTCCTGTGCCTTGGAATCGACGGGCTTCCCTTTGGTGTCACACTCCCAGGAGAGAGCATTGCTAGCTCTCCACCAAGTAAGTGCACACTCCTTTACGCTGCAGAAATACTGATTTCTCATTCTAGTGCTTCTTAGCATTTCGCCAGGGTCCGAAATTACATGCAAAGCACCTTTTCTTCACTTCAACACTCTCAATATTCACTGTCCTAACGCCTTACTGATACTCGTTTCGGGTTAATTTGTTTAAAAGTTCAAGTACCCGTCTACCATTTCTTTTGTTTACCATGGGCTTTCATCATGTTTGGATACACTTCGTCCAAGCCTCTTCTATTTACTTAATAATTTAGGTTTTCTTTTCTTTTTTTTGCAGAAGCTAAAAAGTTAAGTTTTCAGTAGGTTTGAAAGTCTGGGTAAGAGTGTTTATGTGTCACTAAAACTAAAATCGCAACAAGACGCTTACATATAAAAGACAGGTTAGAGAAATGCCACTACTACACACCATTACCGAAAGTATGTGAGCGCAATTGGCAAAGTCCTACTAAAGAAACAAATCAAGCATGAAACAGATACATTTGCTTAATTAAAGTGAGCAGAGACGAACCGTCTAGTGACAAATGTCACGTCTGCATTACACTAGTCCTTTTGTTACTTAGTATTTCTCTTATTCGTGTACTATTTGGTTCCACTTCGTGAACAAACTACTGGATTCAGTATTTGCATTCTGTTGGTCCAAAACAAACAGTACAGTGTATGTGTATCCAGTTTTTTGTACATATATGTTATTCTTCGTGCGAAATTCTACCATTTAATCAGTTTCATAAGTTTCTGTGGTTATCCTAACTCTTCACAAAGTGAGGGTCACAATATTACGTTGCCGGAGGTACGTTGGACGTTCAGCGTTGCTTGGATCTGAGACACAATTGTGCACTCAGAAAAATAAATTCTAAACCTGTGCAAGTGAAATCATTTATCAACATAACAAAAAGTCAAAAGTAAAAATAAGTTGGTGGTACTACACTTCTTTCTTAACTAAAATATACATATGTAGATAGATAGATAGAATGTCAGCGAAATGGTTCAAATGGCTCTGAGCACTATGCGACTTAACTTCTGAGGTCATCAGTCGCCTAGAACTTACAACTAATTAAACCTAACTAACCTAAGGACATCACACACATCCATGCCCGAGGCAGGATTCGAACCTGCGACCGTAGCGGTCGCCCGGTTCCAGACTGTAGCGCCTAGAACCGCACGGCCACTCCGGCCGGCCAGAATGTCAGCGAAGATTACTTTTTTGTCAGTGACTCTTGTATGTGTTGTGAGTGTATTGTTCTGTCAAGAGCAATGCCAAGTCATCTGACGCTTCAGTTTAGCTCGTCTTTACACATAGTTCATATAGTCAGGTTTCATGAGTCTTTTCTTTGATTCGAAGTTCAGGATGTCGTGTACTGCCTGGATGATACCTTTAAAGTTATTCATTTACGGCGTTTTGTAGGTTGAAATTTCTATATGTCTCTATGTGGGCACAAACATTGGATTCTGTTGGTTGCAGGATTCATCAGTAGATATCAACGAGGACGGGGAATGTCATGATTATGATCCTTAAAAAAATGCCCATTTGCTACTGTTGTGAAGCATAGTTTCCCACATCATAATTACGTGTATATTTAACATTCTTGCCGTACTGTAATTTTTTAAGGTGTGCTTGACGAATGAGTGCAACTGAGACAGTTTACCTTCTCTTGGAAGGATTCTGCATTTCGTGGAATTTGTGGAAGATGATCCACACCTCACTGCCATCAGTGGCTTCAATAAACCTTAATCCTTGCACTGGCAGTTCTGGAATATCATATACCTCTTTTAGCTTCAAGTAGAGCTTCTCATTAACCTAAAAAAGAGTCGCTTCCTGAATCCAGAACCGCTAATATTGATGTACCATACAACTATACCTTCCATGTGGGCTTCTTTAGTGGCATCCCTCTCAACATATCCACTATAGTTAACAGTGATTGGCTCTTGTTCAAATTCAGCTCTCGCTCGGACCTCATCAGAATTCCTAATTACTCTTCCTGTCGACGTCTGTCCATTCCCTTCATATTGTTCATTTCATCTGCCCTCGTTCTTTCCTCATCTGATTATGTCCATAGTTACTGTGGAAACCTCCACGAAGCCACCCCACTTTACCTCAGTAGGTGGTCCCCTAAAGTTATCCCTATGACCATATATTCGGCTATCATCTCTGTTAGTTTGTCTCCAAACATTACCTCTCGAGCCTTCTCTATGTCGATGTATGCAGATAACAAACACAGCTGTTCAGGTTAAGAAAAATGCTGCCAACACTGTATTTCGGAATTTCCAATAATTTTTCTTTCGCACTTACAGGCAATTTAATTAACAGAATTGAAATTAAATCCCTTTCGTTTAAAGAATCATCTAAATATAAATTCTTTTTCTAGTAAATGTAAAGAATTATTTATAACTGTACCGCCCACAGTCAACAAAATTTCTTCCCATGAAAATGCACTATGCCCACTATTTTGTGCAGTGCTTGACCAATAACGGATGAGAAAAGCCTTAATAAACTCGTCATATGTCTCATTCCTCAAGACAGTGCTACGCCTTCCTGTCAGGTGAATTTTCTTTCTGTCATTCCACGATTTAGCTAATGCATTCTCAAATAGATTTACGGATGCAACAGGATGGCTTGACCTCTAGTCGAAAACAGTTGGAACTCCCACAGCCACAAAAAACTGTTGTCAATTCCATCGCATTTACCTACTCCATTTCGATTTTATTCCAACAAAAACCAAGCCTCTAACCATTCCCTAATGCTGTTTTCAACCTGAGCACCATAGTCGTTTAATAGCTGTTTACTGACATCAGTGTTTTCAGTTACAAGTATTTCCACTTACTGTTTGGTTTGCTTTTGTAATTTGCGACCCATAATGTGCGATTCTGCTAAGGCAAAATCTAGCAATGTTGTTTGATTTAGTTATTACTTTGTGAAATTTCGGTGTTACTTCAATAATTCGATCATCGTCTTCGTGCATATAATTTTCCATAGAACTAATTCTTTCTGATAGTTCACATCCGTTTTCTCCAGGGACTTAGTAAATTGGTCAGTTCTGACGTTGTCTTTTCCTTTTCTTATAGAAATATGTTCTGTATGCCCACACTTCAGACTTATATATACAGGCAGTTAAATCGTAATTTCGTTTTTTAGTTCGTCACAATACTTTGTCAGTTGAGCAATTCATTCATTAGCTTTGTCAAAATCATTGTTATTTTACTTTAACTTTTTAACAGTTTTCTCAATTTTACTGCCCAAAATCTTATTATAGTTATCAGTCTTTTTATAATTATACTCGATCTTGGTATTATTTCTTTGCATTTCCTTTACTGGATGTGTTATCGTATTCATCACGTACCTAATACCAATGTTTTCTGGTGTTTCAATACCAACCACATCATCACTAGTCGATAATTCTGTTGATTCAACCTGACTTGCTCTATCATTAACCTCTTATGTCCCGGTTATCACTGTTAGCACACAACCGCGATTCTTATACATATATTTTAACAACGCGTTTCAAGACACAATGCTCTCATCATCAGGTTGTAAAGTCTATGTCATGAAATTAAACGGACTAAAAAGACAAAATACCATCACAAATGGTTGGGAAGTCCATAGAGTAAAACAGAATTAAAAGTATATTGGACTGTGGGTCATCGTCTTACATTGAAGTTGTTGACACAAGTCGATGGCCGTCCCATAGCTACCAAGTATGCTGTCGCACTGTGCCGGCTGGGGAGCTGTTGTGGACTGACGTGCCTAGGAGTTGTGGCGTGGTTACAGCCGTGTGCTTGACGGTAACGCTATGTTATTGGGCGCCTTATTTCCTTATTGCATTGGTCTGCCATCGTTAGTCACTCGCAACTCCGTCAGTGACATGCTACAAGTTTAAAGTCGCATACCTACCCTAAAATAATTCTAAAAACCCGCTAAAAATCTCATTTCTTTAAAATTATCTTGTGCATCTAAATGCATTTCTCATTTCTTTAAAATTATCTTGTACATCTAAATGCACAAGATAATTTTTAAGAAATGAGATTTTTTAGCGGGTTTTTAGAATTATTTTAGGGTAGGTATGCGACTTTAAACTTGTAGCATGTCACTGACGGAGTTGCGAGAGACTAATGATGGCAGACCAATGCAATAAGGAAATAAGGCGCCCAATAGGATAGCGTTACCGTCAAGCACAAGGCTGTATCCACGCCACAACTCCTACGCACGTCAGTCGATAACAGCTCCCGAGCCGGCACAGTGCGACAGCATACTCGGTAGCTATGGGATGGCCATCGTCTTGTGTCAACAACTTCAATGTAAGACGACGACCCACAGTCCAATATACTTTTAATTCTGTTTTACTCTATGGACTTCCCAACCATTTGTGATGGTATTTTGTCTTTTTAGTCCGTTTAATTTCATGACATAGACTTTACAACCTGATGATGAGAGCATTGTCTCTTGTTAAAATATATGTATAAGAATCGCGGTTGAATGCTAATAGTGATAACCAGTATAACGACAACTGCTACCTCGACTCCATAATGGATTATATTAAAACTCTTATGTCCCATTTATTTCAACAATACGATCAATTACTACATCATCAACATGATTTATACAGTCATCAAGATCACGCTCCCTATTCACCTCCACCGTGCACTCATACGCTTAGTTGTACGATTCCCTTAATAGTAGTAAATTATCATTGCCTCTATTAGTTAATTAATTAGCATTGTCTTCATAGTTAGCGACACATGCTAGAATGGTGATCTCATCGCCCATATCGTTATTAGTAGAACTCGCCTTGTTTGTTATGATAATAATTCAAAGAACACGAAAGTATAAATCTTAAAATGACAAGATTTCTTTTCCTAAAACTAGTATAAAATTGCCTTTCTGTAACAAAAATGTAAGCAAAGCCTACATTAATCACAGTAAAGTCATGGTCTGCCCCGCACGCTGTCCCTGATTTTAAGCCACGTGCGCCCTGCAGGTAATCTGGCGAGACACTGCCAGTTGCCGGTAGCGCGTCTCTGCTGCCCTCCTCGCTTGAAGTCTCACTTGCGGCCCGCCACGCCATATCGACGCCGTCCATTTGCAGTCTACAAAACATCATTAGACTGACATCGTGGCAATAAGCATCCATTCTCAGTACCTCATAACTGCAATGTTCCGTACCAACAGTTCTAGCTCTTATCATGTGTTATAAGATTTGCTATAGTCATAACATTTTAACTACCTAAAAGGAAAGCACAACACCGTTTCGAGACCTGTGTACCATCTTCAGGTGCATCTGAAAAGCTATAAATGAATAATGACGCCTATCCAAATTGTTGACATGAGAAAAGCTAATTTCATGATAAAAAAAACCAATGTATGTACGTAAAATGTAGGTCCCTAAGAGTGGAATAACAGAAGTTAAATTAGGTTAAAATAGTGCATGCCTGGCACATGGTAGAAAACAGGAGACCCTCTCAGTTCCTAAGCCTACCGCAAAGACTCTCACAGAGTAGGATCTACATAACAAGACATACGTCTCCAAATTAAAAGAGTCGAAACACAATAATAAAATCAAAATTTTAAGTATTGTACGATTGTACGACCAGACATTTCATAGTTCTCATTCGAGGCCTTGCGAAGGTTCGGACTTAAGGGCGTGCCCAGCATGGATCCACATCAAGTAACATTGGGGATCTTTCAAACACTGAAACAAACAAAAAACAGGTATATACTCTGTGTATCTGCAGGCGTGTGTGTGTTCACCATTTGACCCCTGAGTAAGGGTTGCGTGTTACCGTAGATGCATACACACCCATCAGTCCCGTGCTAAGCACACATCAAAGACGAAAAGCCTGCAGGAAAGGTCGCATAGCCGTAACGTAAACGGGTACACTGCTCGCGCCAACTGACGGTCGAAAGCTGAGAGGTTATGACCCTTGTCGTCAGGTCTAAAAACTCATAAAGTAGCGTCAAATGCAGTGAAAGCTAACGTCACTCATGTACCAGAGCGGTACTAATATTACAGGTTAAAGCGCGTCCCATAAACCCGTTAAACCCCAACAAATTCGCCCAAAACTAAGTAAACGGATACAGTTTCTGTAATGTCACTCAAGAAACCAAATAGCACGCTATGAGAATTGTCAGTTATTTGTCCCCATTCAGAACCAAAGCAAATGCAAACAAATCTGTAAGGCACTTTACAGCTACCGACATGAGGAAGTTAAAGAATCACTCCAGTATAGCTCACAGTAACAATAGCCATGATGTAACAAGCAGAATGAAAGCTTTTTAAGAAATACTGCTGGCAGCAACAATAACCAAATCAAAAAAACCAAAACAGAAAACAGATAATAAAAAGCACTGGAAAAATCGACGCAGTAAAATGTATAGTAACCTCCAATAGGGAAGCCCATAACTGTGTTGCATGTGACACCAAGAGAGACCTACATCGTGAAGAATCCTAATGGGTGCTCCAGGGAAGAATAGGCTTGGTAGGAACAAAACGGAAATAATACCGGAATGTAACTGTAAACGGATTGCTGTAATTTCTTAGCTGCTTCATCTACTTTGTTGATTGGCCATAAAGCGGCTTATAGGTTTATTTCCATTTGATTTAGTTCTGAATGGGTACAAATTAGTGACAATTTGGACTATGTATCATAGTGTGCCATATGACTTCCTCAGCGGCATTTTAGGAATTATGTTAATTTACTTACTTTTGGGTCCATTTCTTTGGGTTTAATGGGTTTACGGCACACGCCGTAACCTGTAATATTAGTAAATTCTGGTACATGAGTGATGTTAACTTTCACAGGAGTTGACGCTAGTCCATGAGTTCTTACACCTGACGATAACGGTTGTAATCTCTTAGCTTTTGGCCGTCAGTTGGCGCTATCAGTGCGCTCGTTTGCTTTGCGGCTACACGGCCTTTCCTGTCGACTTTTCGTCTTTGTTGTGTGCTTGGCACTGGACTGACGGATGTGTATGCAGCACTGGTACATCGCAACCTTTACTCACTGGTCACATTGTGTACACACACATGGCTGCAGGCGCACGTAATATATACCCCATATTTGTTTTTTCATGGTTTGAAAGACCACATATCTAACTTGTTACGGATCCATGTAGAGCACGCCCTTATGCCCAGATCTTTGTAAGTTTTGGAATGGAGGCTATGGGATGTTGGGTCGTATAACAGTTTATATTTTGATTTTATTTACAGTGGTTCTGCTCTTTTATTTTGCTGATCTACTCTTTATGTAGGTCATACAATATGACAGGCTTTCTGGCAGGCCTAGAAACTGAGAGGATTCCCTGTTTTGTACCTTGTATCAGCAATACACTATTTTAACCTGATCCAACCTCTGTCATTCGACTTTTACGGACTCATATTTTATGTGGTACAAGGATTTTTTTCATAAAGTCTGTTTAGTTATTTTAATATTAAGAATACTGATACGCTTTTATAACTTTGCAGGTGCACCTGAAGATGGGACGCAGTCCCAAAACCGGGTTGTGCTTTCTTTTCAGGAAATAAAAAATTTTACAGCTGTATTGAAACTTATCACTTATGATGATTATCAACAGTTATGGATGTCCCGTCAAGAGAAGTAGGAGCCTAAGAGTTTGTCTATCGAATATTTATTACAGTCATCTCAATAGTTGAGACGTTTCTTAACAAATCATCCCTCCACTTGCCAAAAATTTGTCTGCTGTTGAAAACGACTCTTAGTAATCACTGTTCATATAGCTCGTTTAATCACCCCATTTCAAAAATAGCGTTATCTGCTGATGTTCATTGTTCATAAGGGATAATATTGCGCATAATCAACAGTCTCATGTGAACAGTTAGAATTACTGCGAAAAAAGGGTGCATCTGGAAAGACAACATCGATTTGATACAATGACGGCATGTGCCACTTGGGGAATGGCAGATGTACTAACAATGATTTCAACGTCGTCCGACAGCTGATAGCGTAGTAGCAAAGCTTCCACAACGCCATCTGTGTCCATCCCTTAGTAGGGAATGCTCACAACCACAAGGTTCAAATGGCTCTAAGCACTGTGGGACTTAACATCTGAGGTCATCAGTCCGCTAGGCATTGAATTACTTAAACCTAACTAACCTAAGGATATCACACACATCCCTACCAGAGGCATCACAACCAGAAGGCTGAGTGTGGTGCAGACGTGTGAAGCAAGTAGGTAAATATGCCAAGGAGATGCACTGAGTGAGCTTGGGAGTGGTCAAATTGTGGCCTTCGGAGTGGAGGGATGGTCGTTTCGGAGAACTGCCACACAAATTGGACGAGCCGCGCCAGTCGTGCAACGGTTCTGGTATCATTGGTGATGTTAACATTCTCGCAACCGTAGACGAGGTTGCGGAGGTCCACGTCTCACAGATGCCCTCAAGGATTGTCGTGCTGTAAGGACAGCAGTGGCAGATCGTACAGCTACCATAGAACTCTTGCGAACCGGTTCTTAGCCGTGAGACTACAAGCACGTACACCTCAAGTCCGTCTTCCACTCACACCACAGAATCGATGTGGACAGTTCGATTGGTGCCGTCAGAGGATCACTTGTAATATGAAGCGGCGCTCCAGCGAGCGCTGTCTCGTAGAGTGCATTCCTCCAAGACACAAGACCCCACCCCTGGCCTTATGGTTATTGCGATAAGCCATAACTCGCGTTCGACTTCAGTGTTTCTGGAGGGGACGCTAACCAGCGCTCAATACTCGCAGAATGTTGTTAGACCCGTTCTTTTGCCGTTCTTGCAACAGGAAGGTGACGTGTTGTTCCAACAAAGTAATACTTGCACACACACTACCTGTAAAACGCAACGTGTTCTACAAGACGTGCAGCGGCTTCCCTGGCCAGCTCCATCTCCTTTCGAGCACGTGTGGGATATGACGGGACGAGAAGTGACTCGTCTGACTCGTCAACCAACAACTATTACAGAACTACGTGAACAGGTCGAGCAGACGTGGCATTACGTATCCCTGGACAGTGTTCGCCATCTGGACGACCGACTGCATGCCAGAGTGAGCGCCTGCATTGCCGCCTATGGAGGTTACACCACGCACTATTATGGATGTTCCGGCATGGATCTATACCCGATACCTCAGAACCGCTTATACTAGTTCCTCTTAATATATTCATTTCATGTACTGCATATGCACTGTTGCAACAATAGATCTTGAGTGAACTGGAAACCTCTAAAAGGGTATACCAATTTTTTCCCAGTAGTGCATTACACAACAAGATTAAAATTCACAATACTTTTATCCATTTTTCAGAATTCGTCCCACTTCAATGAATCACTGTCTTCTTAGTTCACAAGTGATTTTTACATTCCATGTTCATCATCCAAGAATGTTTCCTGCCACGTCTATCATGCACCGTTTACTCGCTGTTTCGCCAGTTAGTGGTGCCAAGCGTGGTATTTATGAGGATGATGGTTGGAATGCCAAGTGTAGTAATTAATACATTCAATGTTCGTACTATAAGTATTAGCAGCCTCATTGAAAACTCAAATTTTAACCCTTATACGCTGCACAGTGTGTTTCTGATTATGACACTTTCCACCAGTAATATGATCCAGGATCAACATACATCGTGAGTTTAAGTAAATAACGTCTGTGCTCGCCTTCCATAGCACAAATGGATGCATCTTGCTTAATTCTCGTCTTGTAAAGATGTCTGGCAGCCACCGTCCTGATTGGTTTCTTTCCACTGGCCGCAGGCTCTGATGTGCACGCAATGGTCAATGCAGACCAAAGTGACAAATGACAAAGAAATTCAGTGATATAAAACATGAAATTACGGAATGTTTGGATGCATCTTGATTTTTTTATTGTTTTCGATAGAATCATGAAATCAAGAAAATGATTGCGAAGGGCAATCAGCCATCAATATTCATGGGAAAGTTTCCAGATACTAGCTATTTCTAGAGCACCGCAAAAAATCTCAACGTAATGCTTCACATGACCTGATAATTCATATGAGATCAAACGTAAATGTTTTCCAATGTTACTTTTAGTGATTTGATTTGTTTTCACGCGAAATCGCACTCAGCAAATTGAAGTACGTGTTGCATCCCCGGAAAACGATGGTACTCGTAGAATGGCAGTGAGCTGTCTTTACAGCCTTATGTCTGCTTGCTCATGGCGCGTCTGTGTTTGGTCCGTAGTTTTCGCGTCACCGTCAACATTAAATGAAATTCTTAACTGGTTTTCACCTACAAAATTAATGCTATTAAAATCATTATTAATAATCATTCCAACTAAATCCCGAAGTGCATTTGGAGATGTATATTAGCATTTACACAGTAAATCCCAATAATGAAAGTTATACTCCTTCCCGTCAAGCCTCGCATGTAAAGCCCTGCTGTCCGTACAGGTTCCTGTATGATACGGTTCATTTCCACTCCACCTTTCTCACGCTCTGAGACCATCTATCGCATGACTTGATGCGCAAGCTTGTCTCTTGTCGCTCCTATAACGCACTTTCAAACGTAACAATAAAAAGGCAGAGATGTGATACAAACGCCACAAGTTGTGATACACGTTGCTACAATCACAGCAGAATTTATAAAAAATGACAGAGAATTTATAGAGTAAGAACGTGTAACGTTGCAGAGTTAAATGCTGGTACTTGCGTTTGATTGTCTCATTCTGTGCGTGCAGTGCGCTAATGTTCAGGTGTCAGAGCACTTATAGGGGCCCTCATCACAGTATTTGTTTTTTATTTACTGTCTAGGTGTCAGAAAACATGTAGGGGCCTTCAATACTGTATTTTGTTTTTGTTGTTATCGCCGTTTCTGTAATCCAAGACAATAAAAACAAGTTCTTATTTTCTTCTTTTTAATCTATGGACATGATTTTTGTTTTCTTTCTGTGGTATGCTTGCAGATTGGAATTGGCCTAGAAACAGCTAGAGGTGGGATTTCTCACGATCAGTGTGCTCCAAGGATCTGCTCTGGCCTTTGGCGACATCGGGCACCTGCAACAAAATCTGTAGCACGTCTTATGTCTCTAGAATCCATCAGAAACCCCGACGTTACTACATCTGTTTACGCACTTGAAATGTCCAGATCGGGCTGTCTGCGACACTCTTCAAGGCAATTGCGGATCCTGGCTACAATTGTAGAACAGTTATGAAAAAATGAAAAATTATGTCAATCTCGAGAATATAATTAATCGTACAATTGGGAGTCATTCCCCAAATAAAACATTTATCTTGCAGAAGACCGTGTTGATTATATCCCTCGTATCTATTCTTCCTCTCATTAAATTGTCATCCAAAGGGCAATAAACCTAACACCAGTTTTGTAACGAATAAATATCGTCCAAAGTTTAGCTTTCTGATGCTGAACATTCATAATCGCATTCACAGTGATGTGAAACCTTAATACTGAGGTTACCGTGTTTCCCTCATGATCTCAAAATGCACAGTGGTTTTTTCTCACTTGCGGCACACGAATGCATGAAACTGATTCATAAAGCATTTGTGTATTTTAGCCTCACATAATGGGTTTTGGAAGCATAATTTCAATGTTTAATTGACTATTTACAACACAAAAAGCTTTTTTGTGTTTAACAGGAAATGATGATGCGTGCAAAAAACAGTTCCTATTAAATGGAAACCAATTGGAAGAATACCTTTATAATGGCTGAATTGTTGTTGATTTCAAATTGCAATTCTGATAAAATCGTTTTTGAGCTGTACACAGTTTCTGTTGCAGAAGATAAAGAACAGAACGGAAGAAAGATAAATTATTTTGTGAATGAATCTCATGTGTTATGAACACAACTTGTGCTACCTTTTATAGTACAGGAGTCGTGTTCACTCTGACGATTTAGTTACGGGCTCATGATAAACAGACAAACTGATGCACAACGGGACGTAGCTTCAAATTGTGGCCTATATTAGTTTTGTTTACTTTTTACAACTCACATCTCGGTTTCCTGGGCACCAAATGTATTCCACGACTTTATTTGGACCTCTCTTACCCGTTATCCGAGGGCCGACAATGTGTAAACCTAACCAGTAAAACTCCTGTCCTCGCCATTTGGAATATAGCGCATCCGCTTCGCATGAATTGAAGAAATGAAATTGTAATCATATGTAGTAAATTCTGTTTGCATACTTATCAACTGTCTTCGTTTTCTAATTGAATTATAACTCTATAACCTCTTACGTTGAATGCAAACAGGTACCTTATGAAGGTGCAAACGACCATTTGAAGTTATACCTTTGAAGTAAAAAATAAATCTTCAGCCAATAAAAGATTGGTTTAAGCAAGCGTGTTACTTAGCATGTAAGATTTATGAGTATCACATAATGGAAAAACTGGTAATCACTTTAAAAGAGGCTATATTCCAGAGCATTCCGTCGTAGGAAACCAGTTAACGAAGTTTCCAAATCGCTCCTCAATAGAAAGCGAGTCAAATCCACAGTATTTAAAATTTCAGCATGCTGCTAAGCACAGAAGAGGGGTCATGTTGCAATATACATGGGCTCTCCGCCTAACAATACCACAATTTTTCCATTCGTTAAGTTAATTTAATAACATGACTTGACTATAGTTGAAACAACTTCAATGTTATTTGACTCAGTTAGCGAAAGTCTGTGAACGTACAAGCGCATTATTATTGTTTCCTAATATTCCTATAAGAGGCAGCCTTTTTATATTCACACAGATTTTTTATTGTCAGATTATGAACTACTCCACGATTTTATTAAGAATTCTTTTCCACTAACACATAAACATAAATAAATGTTTCTACAAACTTCTCGCTGCGCCGTGTAGCGGCGCGGTCTGAGGCGTCTTATGGTTCGCGTGCCTCCCCCCCCCCCCCCCCCCCCCCTTCCGTCGAGTCCACCATTGGAATAGGTGTGTGTGTCGTCCTTAGCGTAAGTTAGTTTAAGTTAGATTAAGTAGTGCGTAAGCCTGGGGACCGCTGACCTCAGCAATTTCTTTCCATAGCAACTTATCACCACCACAACCTTCTCAGAGATGGATATGTGATAAAATTCGATTGAATATGCTGTATAGCCTGCCAGAAACATGTAAAATATCTGTTATTGAGACACATAGCGTGCTGTTCCGTATTACACGCAAAAAGTCAGCATTCTTGTCGATACATGAATACTGAGATGATAACTGGGAAGTTGTGCGTCTCGTAAAAGTATCGTGGTCAATCCGAAGGTTGTAAGAGCAATTTCGTAATAAAATGTAATCCGGTCAAGAGAAATGACACCCCTCTACGTCACAGGCACTGAATTTCTTCTACAGAACCTACAGAAACCATCATGTATAGCCAGTCACCAACATCAAACACAAGAATTCTATCGGAATGCTGAAAGCTCTGAGGTGGCAAAAATAATGGAATACCTCCTGCCATAGTGACAGACCTCCTTTTACTCGCGTAGTGCAGCAAATCGATGTGGTATGGGCTCAACAAATCGTTGGAAGCCTCCCGCATAAATATTGAGCCACGCTGCCTCTACTGTGAAAGTGTTGCCGGTGAAGGATTTGTGCATGAATTGAACTATTGATTATGTCCCAGAGACATCTCGAAAGATGAGAGTGGCCAAACCATTCGCTGTAAAGAATGTTCGTCAAACCAATCGCGAACAATTGTGGTGCTTTGTCATTCATAAAAGTGCCATCTACATCTACATATACATACATCCCCCGCAATCCACCATACGGTGCGTGGTGGAGGGTACCTCGTACCACAACTAGCATCTTAACGAGGGAAAAATGCTTCTGTACGAGCCCTAATCTCTCTTATCTTATCTTTGTGGTCTTTCCGCGAAATGTAAGTTGGTGGCAGTAAAATTGTACTGCAGTCAGCCTCAAATGCTGGTTCTCTAAATTTCCTCAGTAGCGGTTCACGAAAACGAACGCCCCCTTTCCTCTAGAGACTCCCACCCGAGTTCCTGAAGCATTTCCGTAACACTCGCGTGATGATCAAATCTACCAGTAACAAATCTAGCAGCCCGCCTCTGAATTGCTTCTATGTCCTCCCTCAATCCGACCTGATAGGGACGCCAAACGCTCGAGCAGTACTCAAGAATAGGTCGTATTAGTGTTTTATAAACGGTCTCCTTTACAGATGACCCACATCTTCCCAAAATTCTACCAATGAACTGAAGACGACTATCCGCCTTCCCCACAACTGCCATTACATGTTTGTCCCACTTCATACCGCTCTGCAATGTTACGCCCAAATATTTAATCGATACGACTGTATCAAGCGCTACACTACTAATGGAGTATTCAAACCTTACGGGATTCTTTTTCCTATTCATCCGCATTAATTTACATTTATATATATTTAGAGTTAGCTGCCGTTCTTTACACCAATCACAAATCCTGTCCAGTCATCTAGTATCCTCCTACAGTCACTCAACGACGACACCTTCCCGTACACCACAGCATCATCAGCAAACAGCCACACATTGCTATCCACCCTATCCAAAAGATCATTTATGCAGATAGAAAACAACAGCGGACCTACCACGCTTCCCTAGGGCACTCCAGATGATACCCTCACCTCCGATGAACACTCACCATCGAGGACAACGCACCCGGGTTCTATTACTTAAGAAGTCTTCGAGCCACACACATACTTGGGAACCAATCCCATATGCTCGTACCTTAGTTAGGAGTCTGCAGTGGGGCACCGAGTCAAACGCTTTCCGGAAGTCAAGGAATATGGCATCCGTATGATACCCTTCATCCATGGTTCGCAAGATATCATGTGAAAAAAGGGCGAGTTGCGTTTCGCAGGAGCGATGCTTTCTAAAGCCATGCTGATGCATGGACAGCAACTTCTCTGTCTCAAGGAAATTCATTATATTCGAACTGAGAATATGTTCGAGAATCCTGCAAGAAACCGATGTTAGGGATATTGGTCTGTAATTTTGAGGATCCGTCCTTCTACCCTTCGTATATACAGGCGTCACCTGCTGCTGGTTTGTGTATATGAAGTACATGAATGGCAGAAAAAGGTCTTCAAGTAAACGAATGTAAACATTTCCAGTCAATGATCGGTTCAGTTTGACCAGAAGACCGTCCAATATGGAGCTACCATCAGCTTGCACAGTACCTTGTTGACAACCTGGGTCCGTGGCTTCGTGAGGTCAGCGCCGCTCTCGAACCCTACCATCAGCTCTGACTAACTGAAATTGCGACTCATCTGACCAGGTCACGGTTTTCCAGTAGTCTAGGGCTCAACCGATATGGTCACCCAGGAGAGACGCTGCAGGCGGTGTCGTGCTGTTAGAAAGGCACTTGTGTCGGGTCAGACGTCTGCTGTCATCGCCCACTAACGCCAAATTTAGGCGCAATGTTGTAATGGATTCGTTTGTCGTACATCCAACTTTGATTTATGCGGTTGCTTCAGTCAGTATAGCCATCCGTTAGCATTGACAACTATACAGAAACGCCGCTGATCTCGTTCCTTAAGTGACGACCTGTGTGTTGTACGTGGTAAGAGGTAATGCCTGAAAGTTGGTATTCTAGGCACATTCTGACTTTGTAGATCTTAAAATATTAAATTTCCTATCGATTTCCGGAATGGAGTATCCCACGGGTTTAGCACCAACTACCGTTGAGCAGCCATAATGGCTCTGAGCACTATGCGACTTAACTTCTGAGGTCATCAGGTGCCTAGAACTTAGAACTAATTAAACGTAACTAACCTAAGGACATCACACATATCCATGCCCGAGGCAGGATTCGAACGTGCGACCGTAGCGGTCGCTCCGCTCCAGACTGTAGTTCCTAGAACCGCACGGCCACTCAGGCCGGCGCAGCCATAATCAAGTCGGAAACATTTTGATGTGAATTACCTGAGTACAAATGACAACTCCGCCAATGCAGTACCCTTTTATGCCTAGTGTACGCGATACTACCGTCAACTGTATTTGTGCACTTTTGTTACCTCAAAGGAAATCTTGTTTTCATATTTTTCATGATCAAGTGGCATAATCCAGGAGGATAATGTCAGACCCCACACAGGAGTTCACACCACAAATACCTTGATCAGCTTAGGGATCCTTGACTGGTCTGGGCGGTCCCTTGATTTATCACCCGTACACCATATCTGAGATACGATGCGAAAACTTATACTTTCGTACCAAGCAGCAAGCTTGATAAAATGACGCGTCATGTGTTTCAGGCATGGAAAGAAAGTCCTCAAGATGCGATTGGAGGCTTGCTTACTTTAATGCTAGAAATCACAAAAGTACGTTCTTGCCCTTGGAGTACACTGATTTTAATAATAGGCAACAGTTATGAATAGCGTGAAAGGGTATCTGTTTAATATTCGTTACCTGATAAATTTCTCGATAAAGGATGATAAATATGGGACGCCTGCTTCACGGTATAACTTCTTCCGTTTTAGTCACTGTAAACTAATCACTTAACATTTGCGTTTGTGTTGAACAGCGTAGTTTGTAGATGCATGGATTCGCTACTTGAAAATCACTGGCTCGTTTTGATGATGACTAAATAATTAAATGTAACACAATGAAGATATGTCTCTTGTATGATATTTCCACCATTTGACTGTACAAACTTTTTTATTATATTTTACCATCATGATTTGAGCCTTAAGCTATTATCAAGTGCAACAAATTTGAAGTAATTAGATTTTCTTAACTGAAGCCCCCCCCCCCCCCCCCCAAGAACCATGGACCTTGCCGTCGGTGGGGAGGCTTGCAACGGAGGGGTATTTGTTGAGAGGCCAGACAAACGTATGGTTCCTGAAGAGGGGCAGCAGCCTTTTCAGTAGTTGCAGTCTGGATGATTGACTGATCTGGCCTTGTAACACTAACCAAAACAGCCTTGCTGTGCTGGTACTGCGAACGGCTGAAAGCAAGGAGAAACTACAGCCGTAATTTTTCCCGAGGGCATGCAGCTTTACTGTATGGTTAAATGATGATGGTGTCCTCTTGGGTAAAATATTCCGGAGGTAAAATAGTCCCCCATTCGGATCTCCGGGCGGGGACTATTCAGGAGGACGTTGTTATCAGGAGAAAGAAAACTGGCATTCTACGGATCGGAGCGTGGAATGTCAGATCCCTTAATCGGGCAGGTAGGTTAGAAAATTTAAAAAGGGAAATGGATAGGTATAAATGGAAATGAGCGTTTGGCGTCATTGGCCGGGAGGCCCCTCGCGGGGCAGGTCCGGCCGCCATATCGCAGGTCTTATTACATTCGGCGCCACATTGGGCGACCTGCACGCCGGATGGGGATGAAATGATGATGAACACAACACAACACCCAGTCCCTGAGCGGAGAAAATCTCCGACCCAGCCGGGAATCGAACCCGGGCCCAGCGGACGGCAATCCGTCACGCTGACCACTCAGCTACTGGGGCGGACTAATGGATAGGTTGAAGTTAGATATAGTGGGAATTAGTGAAGTTCGATGGCAGGAGGAACAAGACTTTTGGACAGGGGAATGCATGGTTATAAATACAAAATCAAATAGGGGTAATGCAGGAGTAGGTTTAATAATGAATAAAAAAATAGGAGTCAAGGTAAGCTACTACAAACAGAATAGTGAACGCATTATTGCGGCCAAGATAGACACGAAGCCCACGCCTACCACAGTAGTACAAGTTTATATGCCACCTAGCTCTGCAGATAACGAAAAAATTGAAGAAATGTATGATGAAATAAAAGAAATTATTCAGATAGTGAAGGGAGACGAAAATTTAATAGTCATGGGTGACTGCAATTCGGTAGTAGGAAAAGGGAGAGAAGGAAACGTAGTAGGTGAATATGGATTGGGGGTAAGAAATGAAAGAGGAAGCCGTCTGGTAGAATTTTGCACAGAGCACAACTTAATCATAGCTTACACTTGGTTCAAGAATCATAAAAGAAGGCTGTATACATGGAAGAAGCCTGGAGATACTGACAGGTTTCACATAGATTATATAATGGTAAGACAGAGATTTAGGAACCAGGTTTTAAATCGTAAGACATTTCCAGGGGCAGATGTGGACTCTGACCACAATCCATTGGTTATGAACTGTAGAATAAAACTGAAGAAACTGCGAAAAAGTAGGAATTTATGGATCTGGGACCTGGATAAACTGACTAAACCAGAGGTTGTACAGAGTTTCAAGGAGAGCATAAGGGAACAATTGGCAGGGATGGGGGAAAGAAATACAGTAGAAGAAGAATGGGTAGCTTTGAGGGATAAAGTAGTGAAGGCAGCAGAGGATAAAGTAGGTAAAAAGACGAATGCTGCTAGAAATCCTTGGGTAACAGAAGAGATAATGAATTTAATTGATGAAAGGAGAAAATACAAAAATGCAGTAAATGAAGCAGGCAAAAAAGAATACAAACGTCTCAAAAATGAGATCGACAGGTAGTGCAAAATGGCTAAGCAGGGATAGCTAGAGGACAAATGTAAGGATGTAGAGGCTTATCTCACGAGGGGTAAGATAGATTCTGCCTACAGGAAAATTAAAGAGACCTTTGGAGAAAAGAGAACCACTTGTATGAATATCAAGAGCTCAGATGGAAATCCAGTTCTAAGCAAAGAAGGGAAAGCAGAAATGTGGAAGGAGTATATAGAGGGTCTATACAAGGGCGATGTACTTGAGGACAATATTATGGAAATGGAAGCGGATGTAGATGAAGATGAAATGAGAGATATGATACTGCGTGAAGCGTTTGACAGAGCACTGAAAGACCTGAGTCGAAACAAGGCCCCGGGAGTAGACAACATTCAATTAGAACTACTGACAGCCTTGGGAGAGCCAGTCCTGACAAAACTTTACCATCTGGTGAGCAAGATATATGAGACAGGCGAAATACCCTCATACTTCAAGAAGAATATAATAATTCCAATCCCAAAGAAATCAGGTGTTAACAGATGTGAAAATTACCGAACTATCAGTTTAATAAGTCACGGCTGCAAAATACTAACGCTAATTCTTTACAGACGAATGGAAAAACTAGTAGAAGCCGACCTCGGGGAAGATCAGTTTGGATTCCGTAGAAATATTGGAACACGTGAGGCAATACTGACCCTACGACTTATCTTAGAAGCTAGATTAAGGGAAGGCAAACCTATGTTTCTAGCATTTGTAGACTTAGAGAAAGCTTTTGACAATGTTGTCTGGAATACTCTCTTTCAAATTCTGAAGGTGGCAGGGGTAAAATACAGGGAGCGAAAGGCTATTTACAATTTGTACAGAAACCAGATGGCAGTTATAAGAGTCGAGGGACATGAAAGGGAAGCAGTGGTTGGGAAGGGTGTGAGACAGGGTTGTAGCCTCTCCCCGGTGTTATTCAATCTGTATATTGAGCAAGCAGTGAAGGAAACAAAAGAAAAATTCGGAGTAGGTATTAAAATCCATGGAGAAGAAATAAAAACTTTGAGGTTCGGCGATGACATTGTAATTCTGTCGGAGACAGCAAAGGACTTGGAAGAGCAGTTGAACGGAATGGATAGTGTCTTGAAAGGAGGATATAAGATGAACATCAACAGAAGCAAAACGAGGATCATGGAATGTAGTCGATTATGTCGGGTGATGCTGAGGGAATGAGATTAGGAAATGAGACACTTAAAGTAGTAAAGGAGTTTTGCTATTTGGGGAGAAAAATAACTGACGATGGTCGGAGTAGAGAGGATATAAAATGTAGACTGGCAATGGCAAGGAAAGCATTTTTGAAGAAGAGAAATTTGTTAACATCGAGTATAGATTTAAGTGTCAGGAAGTCGTTTCTGAAAGTATTTGTATGGAGTGTAGCCATGTATGGAAGTGAAACATGGACTATAAATAGTTTGGACAAGAAGAGAATAGAAGCTTTTGAAATGTGGTGCTGCAGAAGAATGCTGAAGATTAGATAGGTAGATCACATAACTAATGAGGAGGTATTGAATAGGATTGGGGAGAAGAGAAATTTGTGGCACAACTTGGCTAGAAGAAGGGATCGGTTTGTAGGACATGTTCTGAGGCATCAAGGGATCACCAATTTAGTATTGGAGGTCAGCGTGGAGGGTAAAAATCGTAGAGGGAGACCAAGAGATGAATAAGCAGATTCAGAAGGATGTAGGTTGCAGCAGTTACTGGGAGATGAAGAACCTTGCACAGGATGGAGTAGCATGGAGATCTGCATCAAACCAGTCTCAGGACTGAAGACCACAACAACAACAACAACTGAAGACATCGTCAAGATCTATTGAACTGGGTGTTCCGGAGTATACATAGGTACAAAATCACAAATGTATGGCATACAGGTAGCAAACGTGGTTTCCAACCATAGAAGAGCTGAGCCACAGAATGAACATGAATATAGTCTGCATGTGCTACGAACATGGTCTGAATATGTACTTTGAAAGTAATATCTTGGAAACTTGTGACCGAAGAACGGTGATCGGCTTTGACCAGGTGAATATCTACGAACCTCTTTCCTAACAACTTTTCAAACTCTTGGGTCAGACGGCTTAATAATTGACAGTTAAAAAAGATGATTCCTTTCCTAAGGACTACAGTTTCGTGGGCGACGTTAGTATGACATTACTTTTCAAAGACCAATTACGACCACATATTACCAGAGTAGCCAGCATGTATTTCCCCAAACGGAACTGCCCTCCAAAGAGAAAAATCTCGATTCTAGCACTTCTTTCCACTCGAGAGAGCGAATAAACTTCAATGGTTTGTCTGGCCAGCACATGGCCACAGTATGCAAACTAGAAGCGTTACATAGTGACTTTTTGTCTTAACTCACAGATCTTTCGGGAACTACTCTCTATCGACATACTTCCTGGCAATAAGGTGGAAAGTCATCGGCTTATGGCACATGTAATTTCTTAATACGTAAAAGTTAAGTGATGTGGAATGAAATAAATGTGTCGTGCATAGTGGGGAATACCTATATCAAATTTTTCTTGTCTGCGTGAAACTGAGAGGAACTGAAAGTGCAGAAGATTTTTAGCTGTATTATTTATGTTAAACCGACAGTAATTTAACCACAGACTACTGTATTTTCGAATAGTTACTGGAAAAAACAAAATTTGATTTCCTTTCGGCGTAACTTTCATATTTTATTACGAGGGCTGCCCAGAACTAATGCACCGCATTTTTTTTCATCAGCAATTGTTTATTGAACTTAGTCGGAATTGCATACACGAAAGAATGGTGTTTCATCTACGCACCCTATTTTTCCACGTTACCTCCATCCAGTTCTATGGCCTTCGACCAACGCGAAACAACAGAGTGTATGACCTGTCGGTACGAATCGTTTTCTTGTTGGTGGAGCCAGTGTTTCACTGTGTACATCACCTCCTCATCGTCCACCAAATATCTTGCGCGAATGACAGCCGTTAATGGCCCAAACAAGTGGAAGACTGAGGGGGCTAGGTCAGGTATGTGAGGTGTGATAGCCGTGGACAGTCTCCTCGACCGCTGAAAGTTGTGGAGCTCCGCCGAACAGCCTCTGATGGCCTTACCCTCCGTGCCCAGCGACAGACTGTACTTTTGCCGACGGCAGATGCTTCATAGACTTTGCGCAAGCGTTTTTGAGTATCCCCTGCAGTTTCTTTCTCTGCTGTGAGAAATTCAACCACGGAATGTTTCTTGTAACGCACATCACCTACAGACCCCATTTTGAAACTATACCGCAGCTACTTTATCTGTCGGAAATTACGGAAACCCGCAGCGCTCACTCAGAAGACTTCAAATAATACATAAGTAACGTATCCCATTCGTAGTGTTGTTTTCGGCTAAGGAAAAAAATACGGTGCATTACTTTCTGGGCAACCCTCGAACTATCGATTTCGGTCTCGAATTCTTGTCTCACCCAGTGAGAGGTAGGGAATGTAGTCGAATTAAGTCGGGTGATGCTGCGGGAATTAGGCTAGGAAATTAGGCCCTTAAAGTAGTAAATGAGTTCTGCCATTTGGGGAGCAAAGTAACTAATGATGGTCGAAGTAGAGAGGATGTAAAATGTAAACTGGCAATGGCAAGGAAAGCGTTTCTGAAGAAGAGAAATATGTTAACAACGAGTATGGATTTAAGTGTCAGGAAGGCTATTCTGAAAGTATTTGTATGGAGTGTATCCATGTATGGAACTGAAACGTGGACGATAAATAGTTTAGACAAAAAGAGAATAGAAATTTTCGAAGTGTGGTGCTATAGAAGAATGCTGAAGATTAGATGGGTAGATCACGTAACTAATGAGGAGGTATTGAATAGAATTGGGGAGAAGAGAAATTTGGGGCACAACTGGACTAGAAGAAGGGATCGGTTGGTAGGACATATTCTGAGGCATAAAGGGATCACCAATTTAGTATTGGAGGGCAGCACGGAGGGTAAAAATCGTAGAGGGAGACCAAGAGATGAATATACTAAACAGATTCAGGAGGATGTAGGCTGCAGTAGGTACTGGGAGATGAAGGAGCTTGCACACGATAGAGTAGCGTGGAGAGCTGCATCAAACCAGTTTGTGGACTGAAGACCACAACAACTACCTAGGGAGACAGGAGCTCATCTCAAATAGTTTTCGTCAAACAATATGTATAGTCTCACACTGTTATTTACTCACTTACCTAGGACAGCGCTGCGATACTGTATTAGAAAGGAGCAGTAATATAAACTGCAGTATCGGTATGGTAAAGCAAATTATTCCGAGAGTTACATGATTACACGATACTCGCGAAATGTCAAAGAGCTGTGTAGTTTCACTTTGTGTATGTGAGAGAGAATTAGCACAGTTGGCTGGTCGCGCTAATAAACGGCACCTGTGCGAGACATCAGCTCCACGTCAATGTGCTAACAGCATAATATTTATGGAAGCAGGGCCGGAAGGCTCGGATAATGTGTGGAACAGCTGCACAAACAACGCGCACTATGACACATAAATCCCATCTGTGTAGGGCAATTTATGCATGCCAGTGCAAAATGTCTGCGTGCTCTTAACCTGCACTACAGGCCTTCCGCGATTCATTTGTGCAGAATAGTCAGGGATGTCTCTTCTCTGTAGTGGTGCTAACGTTGAAATGAAGCTGCGTGTCAGGCTAACAACGTTAATTACTAGTAAAAAAATTCGCTGTGTACTGCACAAGCAACGATAGAACGTTCTGTATACTTCTGCTTCTTGGTAAGTATGTACTTCTAAATAATCAATGAACATATTTTCTCACAAAGTGCTCTGTTGCTCTAGGATGTACTTTGCAGCGTATGACAAATTCAACAACATGAAAGTAGGCAACCGAATAACATGTAACATTTATTGCGGGATGACAAAACTAAGGTGTAACTAGCGATAAAACTTACGTAGGCAGAACAGCACCTCTCAAATTTTACGTCCTTAGGATGCAGATAGAGCTCTAGACTACCTTCTAACGTCGTGTGTTCTCGTTTGTAGATGGGAAAAATTATACGAATGATTACTATGTCTCGCAGAAGACAAGGAGCTCCGTTAACGGAGTTCTAAGCAAGTGACAGAGAGTGTAGCTAAGCGACAGTCAAACGAAAGCAGAACATCGCCATATCGGGACCACAGAATGGTTACATTCAAAAGCAGTCACACCAAGCATTAAGACAAACATGCAAGAGGATGATTCCGTCTGACAGCATTTGCAGATGTTTTGACTTGATGGCACGTCCCAGTTTTTGCAAAGTGTCTTCAAAGCGCATATCATCGATTACGATTCCACGCTCGAGGAATTCGACAAGCAGATGAAACATAAGTGTTCCACAACATCGCCGGCCTACACACTGCAAATCGGACGAAGCCAACGCTTTGGCGAATTCGATGGGAAACACTGCAACATCCCTCGTACAGCCAGGATCTTTCAGCGTGTGATTTTTGCAACTTTGACGACCCGAAGAATGACGTGCGTGGACATCGGATTCAGTCGGGCGAGGAAGTGCAGGAGTGGATACGGTTGTGGATCTTTAAGCGGCCGATTACGTTCAACGTAACAAGTATGATCGTCTGTGGTCGCAGAGAGATAAGTGTCGTAACGTGTGCGGTCATTACTTCTGAATGGAACCATTCCATCGTCTCATTGTGGCGGGTGTTGGGTTTTCAATTGACTGTCTCTCGTATTTGAAGCAATCTTACACTTATCAGTTGCTAAACAAGGAAAAGTGAGATACAATACAATTATGTCTTGACAAATTGGCTGTTGCGTAAAGGCTAGCAACTACCTATTATTGCACTGAAATAGAAACTCACATACTTCACGAAACGCATAAAAATTCGAAAAAAATCTAGTTTCCTTTGACTACACGATGAATTAATGAGAACCAGAATCAGCCAGGCCAAAAAGGTAAAGTGAAGATGTGTCGTGATCTATAACGAATAAAAGTATTCTGTTCTAAGGAAGTCAAGTCTAAGGTTTCACTTGAATGGCAGAACATTCAAAACCTGCAATTTGTCTGCGAAAGGGCTCGCCTATGAAATGCAGCGCCCCATACTAAAAGATGTCCGTCGTGTGGGATTCTTCTCAGAGTGCACTGTCACGAAACATCAACCGTAAACAAAACAAGGGCAACATGAACGCTCTCACACTTGTTATATTGGAGGGAGAGTGTAAAGAAACTCTGGAAAATCCCTACTAGCAAACACTAGGAGGGAGACGCACTTTTTAACCTGCTTGGAAAATTTCAGAACGAAAACAAGAGATATTACTACAGCGACTCACATATGTAACTCATAATACATGCGCAGATAAAAGAAGAATGGTAACATTTCCTATAGATATATTCTGGAGAATGCATTGTTCGAATTCATGTTCGCAACCGTTCAGTCTAACTATAAGAGAAATGATCATGGAATGCAAACGTGATCTTTGGAACAAACTGGACGTTACTGTCATGGAGCCCAGCTGTTAAGAAACACTATTTCATGAAGAGCGATCGTCAAGCCTCCATACGGATAGTTTGAATAAGATACTGCAGCGACATCTAAGAAGACCCTCCGTTAGTAGCTCCCGGTAACAGCTGAGTGGAATGATATCGACCGGTGTAGTTTACGTCCGCGAAGGCTAAAGTAACATGCGAAGTTAGCAACCCAGAATATCTACGCGTAATTGAGTTTGGTATCATCTTATTTGCTGATACGTTATCAGCATTAAATACTGTGTTCTGCAGAAGCAAATTTTGGTAGCGATCAGAAAGCATGCAGTATTGGGTAACGAATTTCAATTATAAACGACTACCTTAGCGCCTGCTGCTTTGGTAGCGTAAATTGTATGGTCTGCATAGATTTTTTTTTCTTCAATCGAATTTTCATGTTGTTTACGAACAGCAACGGTTTCTAAGCTTTTTCCGCTAATTAAGGCCTTCGAAACATGTTGTTTTCCGAATGTACTTCGGCTAAAAAGCTTTTCTGGTAGCTGGAGCACAAATTTTTTTGTTAATCGTGCTTTCGCGTTCTTTTGGTGATATTTCTATAGAAACTTTCATCCCCTAACACACATTTCTTTTCAGTTAATCGAGAAGTGAAATACTGATTTTCATAAATTTAGCTTGAAATTCCTTTTTAATATAACGACATAGTTCCTTAAAAATTAACATCACTTTAGCGGTTGAAATACCAAAAACGGTGAAGTACGGATTTTTTTAATATCCAACAGACAAGCCAAATATAAATTTTCGGTGTGTAGCTTCAGAAATTCTTTCACGATGAAATATTTCCATAAAACATTTCACCCCCTATTTAGCTCCCTTAGAGGTTGAATTTACAGAAACCGTGAAATACGTACATTTTAAATTCTTCTAATTCAGAAATGTAATAGGGAATTCAAATACAAATTTTCGTAGTTTTAGCTTAGAAAATGCTTGCGTAATGAAATATTTCCATTAAAACTTTCATCCTCTAATTCACCCCGATAGGGGCTGAATATCCAAAACCAATGAGTCTCGTTGAGCAGAGCCCATGGAAAAGTCAGATGAATACGAGACCGATGAAAAAAGAAGTAAGTGAAGTGTTTATTGTTTCAAAGGCAAGCACCATAACTCGTAATACCTTTAGCCGCCTGTGAGACAATACAGTAAGTTCCTTCGTGGAAATACGTTTACGGTTGCGTACGGAGACGTGATAGCACCTACGCGTGCATGTCTTCGCCCAAAGCAAATCGAAGACCACTAACATCTTCCTTCAGGGCTTCAAAAACATGGAAATCGCATGGGGAGAGGTATCAGCTGTATGCAGATGTGTAAGGGCTTCCCAGCGAAACGTCTGCAGCGTAGTCGTAGCAATCATGGGAACCTGTGGGCCCGCCCATCACCTATAAATTACCATTCTTTCTCCATGCGTTCTCGGTATTTTTGGAACCCTGGAGAAGGACATTCCTGTCTGTCGATTTGAATCGTACGGAGGCGCATGCCTGGGTCCAGTCATGCATTCGTGGCAATGGGAAACACTTCCGTAAAGACAGTGAGCGTGTTGTCTCACAATGGGACAAATGTATGAAAAGTTATGGCGATAACTTTAGAAATAATAAACAATTTACTTATTTTTCTTCCAGCTGTCTTGTTTTCATTTGACCACTTCTTATACACTGAAGTGCCAATGAAACTGGTATAGGCGTGAGTATTCAAATACAGAGATATGTAAACAGGCAGAATACGGTGCTGCAGTCGGCAACGCCTATATAAGACAACAAGTGTCTGGCGCAGTTGTTTGGTCCGTTGCTGCTGCTAGAGTGGCAGGTTATCAAGATTTAAGTGAGATTGAACGTGATGTTATAGTCGGCGGACGAGCGATGGGACACAGCATCCCCTAGGTAGCGATGAAGTGGGGATTTTCCCGTACGACCATTTCGCGAGTGTACTGTAAACATCAGGAATCCGGTAAAACATCAAATCTCCGACATCGCTGCGGCCGGAAAAATATCCCGCAAGAACGGGACCAACAATGACTGAAGAGACTCGTTCAACGTGACACAAGTGCAACCCTTCCGCAAATTGCTGTATATTTCAATGCTGGGCCATCAACAAGTGTCAGCGTGCGAACCATTCAACGAAACATCATCGATATGGGCTTTCGGAGCCGAGGGCCCACTCGTGTATCCTTGATGACAGCGCGACACAAAGCTTTACGCCTCGCCTGGGCCAGTCAACACCGAAATTGGTCTGTTGGTGACTGGAAACATGTTGCCTGGCCGGACGACTATCATCTCAGATTGCATTGAACGGATGGACATGTACGGTTTTGGAGACAACCTCATGAATCCATGGACCCTGCATGTCAGCAGGGAACTGTTCAAGCTGGTGGAGGCTCGGTAATGGTGTGGCTTGTGGAGCTGGATTCATATGGGACCCCTGATACGTCTAGACACGACTCTGACAGATGGCACGTACGCAACCATCCTGACTGATCACCTGCATCCATCATGTCGATTGTGCATTCAGAGGGACTTGGACAATTCCAGCTGGACAGAGCAGTACCCCACACATCCAGAATTGTTAAAGAGTGTCTCCAGGAGCACTCTTCAGATTTAAAATACCGAACTCCCCAACATGAGCATTATTGAGCATATCTGGGATGCCTTGCAACATGCTGTTCAGAAGAGATTTCCACTCCTCGTTCACTTACGGATTTATGGGCAGCCCTGCAGGATTCATGGTATCAGTTCTCTCCAGCAGTCGTGTTGCGGCACTTCTGCGTGCTCGCGAAGGCCCTACACGATATTAAGCAGGTGTGTAAAACTCAACGTTCTCTTCTCGAGCCTTTCATTCATTTAAACAGCTCTTCTGACACTTTTTCCTCTTACTTTCCAATATTACATAGCTGTTCCAGTGGCTAGTTATGTTTCCAAGTTTTAGTAAATGTTCATTTTTTAACAGTACTTGCTAGCAGGAAGAAAATGAGAACACTTCGCACAGCTGAAATATCCCCCTCTCATAGTTTCCTATCTGATGGATGTATTTCTATGTTCTCGAAACAGAAACCAATTACGTTAGAAAAATTTACTATATCAGTTTAAATATGCACAATTGGTGTTACCGTTTTCGATCTATGCTGAGACAACTTCAGATGTCACCTGTCAGAGTCGTATCTAGACGTATCAGAGGTCGCATATCAATGCAACTGCACACGCCGACACCATTGCAGAGCCCCCACAAGTTTAAACAGTCCCCTGCTGATATGCAGGGCCATGGATTCATGAGGATGCCTTCATATCCGTACACGTCCATCCACTCGATACAATCTTAAACGAGACTCGTCCTACCAGGCAACATGTACCAGTCATCAACAGTCCAATGTCATGTTGACGGGCCCAGGCGAGGCGAAAAGCTTTGTGTCATGCAGTCATCAAGGGTACGAGAATATCTAAATATACCAGTTTCTTTGGCGCTTGAGTGTATTCGTAAGTTAACTGTCAATAAATAATTTTACCAAGCAAATGTTTCACATCTCCATCACCTCTTTCAGTGACGTGATGAAAACCGAATAGCAAAAACTCATGTCTACACCTGAAGTACAACATTATTTATCCATGCACAGTGCGTGATAATAGACTGCTAGATTATAAGCTAGGAAGCAAGAATGTAAATGTGTTAAAAAATTTCCCCGCCGTGGAATGCCGGTTTCATTACTATAAAGAGATAATTGAGAAAGAAGTGTTTTGGTACTGATGAATAACTAAGAAAAACCAAATAATCATACGTTTAATATTTGCCACGACATAAATATGCATACATAAGAAAGACTGCATTTACTTCATGTATACTGTCTTAGCAAACTGAAATAATTTTATCTTAGCGGTTAAGAGTCTTTGCAATGTAACCACCTGAGCGTAAAAGTGGTAAGTGATGATTATAAAAATGGCTCTGAGCACTATGGGACTCAACTGCTGAGGTCATTAGTCCCCGAGAACTTAGAACTAGTTAAACCTAACTAACCTAAGGACATCACAAACATCCATGCCCGAGGCAGGATTCGAACCCGCGACCGTAGCGGTCTTGCGGTTCCAGACTGCAGCGCCTTTAACCGCACGGCCACTTCGGCCGGCGATAAGTGATGATTATATGTTTATTACTGTGCTCCGTCTGCGATGCAAACGAATTTCCAGCAAAAGTGAAAGAAAATAGATTAATGAAGTGATTTATACGTACAATTCACATCAGGTATGTGCTAAAATGGATTAACCTCTCTGTACACGGTTAAATTTCGGTGAATGTCTTCACTGGTAAAATAATTCTTCACGCTTCAAATTAAAGCACTTGTAACTGTAGTGCACCTGACGATGCCAGAATGCTGCCGGAACACGTCGGGTGATAAATGTTAGTAAAAACTGACTGAAACCGAAAAAATTATTTCATAAATTTACAGTAGAATCACTGGTCACAACCGAGTTTACACAACACGGACAAATTTAAGAAGCTTAGTTCGTCCACGATATGCCCCACCCCCCTCCACCCCCGCCGCACCAACTCCGCGGGACTGGTCCGTGTAGCGTTACACAGGAGTTCCCTGTGCAGACATTCCGAGGCCCACGGATGTCGGGTCCGGTGGACGTTCCACAGGAGCGCCTCCCCGGCCGGGAGTTCGGACATCAAAGGGCGCCGACTTCTGCTTCAAACGGCCGCCCTCTCGAGGGCCGATGTGAAAGGAGCCGGGGAGGTCACGAGAAACCTCTGCTACCGACTGTGGGCGGGCCTGGGCCGCCGTTTATCCACACACCTCCAGCACCGGCTGAACTGAGTGAAGCCACTGTTTTCATGCACACCGTTAGTTTATTCATATCACGAGATTACTGAAAAAAACCGACATATTGTATCCAAACACTGGAACGTTACAGAGATCACGCCAGTACACAAGAAAGCAAAGAGAATTATATACCTACATCACCAACATAAATTTGTAGTAGGATATTGAAAAAGATACTGTGTCTGAACATTACGAAATACCTCGAAGAAAACGATCCATATTGTCTCAGCTGTGCCTCTGAATTCCTGATTTCTCGTCAGAAAAGTCACAGTTCGTAGTAATTGATGGGACATCTTGTAGTGAAACAAAAGTAATATCTGAGGTTCTCCAAGAAAGTGTTACAGGACACCTACTATTTTTAATCTATTTTAACGATTTAGCATGCGATCTCAGTAGCCTTCTTAAACAGTTTGCAGATGCTGCTGACGTTTACCGCCAGGTATCGTTGGAAAACCTAAACGAATTACAAAATAATTTAGACAAGATACTCGCGCGATACGAAAAAAAGTGGTAGCTGAGCCTGAAAATGTGAGGTCCTCCACACAAGTACCTAAAGGAATGTTGTTGTTGTTGTGGTCTTCAGTCCTGAGACTGGTTTGATGCAGCTCTCCATGCTACTCTATCCTGTGCAAGCTTCTTCATCTCCCTGTACCTACTGCAACCTACATCCTTCTGAATCTGCTTAGTGTATTCACTAGTTTTCGTAAAGGAAAAATAAACTGAATTTCGGTTACTCAAGAAATCTCCTTCTATATCACGCAGATATGAAGGTTATAGATTTATCTGAAGATTACTGACAGTTATGAATGTAAGCCTCAAAACTGTGGATGTTACATAATTTTACTTTCCTAATTGATTTTCAGCTTACGAGACCAACATCATACTATAAATTACTGCTGTAGAAGGTCGACAGATTTGTGCTTCCCATTTATAGTTACGAGTTTTTCTACCAAAAAGCGACAAGAGAATCAGTATATAGCTGCGAGCAACTAAAATAGAGAACATCAAACAGAGGATGTTGTTGAGAATCTGGACCAAAAACTGCATTTTATTGCTAGGACGCCAAGAAGGTATAACAAATCTACTAAACAGACGGCCTACACAACATTCGTCCTTCCTCTTCTGGAGTAATGTTGTACCGTGTGGGATCGTTATCAGATAGGACTGACGGAGGATATCGGAACCAAGGAAGGATATCTCGTTTTGTATTATCACAAATAAATACATATGCTAACGGAAAAAAGTCGTAACAACAACTGCGAGATCAATGAAAGATGGTAGGTGTGCACCTACATCAGAAAAATGATGTCTCTTCAGATATCGCACCAGTCGCGTACGAGTGGCGTTAGAAGCGCCACTATGAGGATGGAAATGAAATTTGCTTTAAATACGCGCTGTAACGGTCGTGGGCGTTCGTCGCCTTTGAGGTTGGACATGGTGAGTCGATGTTAGTCAAGAATACCTTTAAGGCTGAGTTTGAACCAATTAATGTAATAGGGCTAAGAGAATCTGGATGTTCCATCTGCGATACTGCAGAAACACCTGGCAGCAATGTAGCCTCTGTACATGGCTGATGACATTTGTGGTCAGGAGAATGTACGGCTGCAAGATGACTGGGCTCCTGACGGCCACTTGGCACCACCGACAGGGAAGACCATCGTGTTCGGTGTATGGCTCTGGCGCATCGTACTGCATCTGCAGGACCAATTTGAGCAGCAGATGGCACCACAGTGACACAACGAACTGTTATGTCAAGGAGAGCTCCGAACCAGACCACACAGTAGCGTGCATTCCACTGACCCCAAACCACCCACATTTGCGCCGGCCTGGGTGGCCGAGCGGTTCTAGGCGCTACAGTCTGGAACCGCGCGACCGCTACGGTCGCAGGTTCGAATCCTGCCTCGGGCATGGATGTGAGTGACGTCCTTAGGTTAGTTAGGTTTACGTTGTTCTAAGTTCTAGGGGACTGATGACCTCAGCAGTTAAGTCCCATAGTGCTCAGCGCCATTTGCACCATTTGAACCACCCCCATTTGCGACTTCAGCGGCGTCAAGCGAGAGCTCATTCAAGGTCAGGGTGGAGGTCTGTTGTGCTTTCTGATGAAAACTAGTTCTGTCTAGATGTCAGTGATGGTCGGGATTTGGCTCGGAGGCCAGTTAAGAACCTGCAACAGACCTGCTACGTGCTAGGCACGCTGGAGTTACACGTAGAGTTATAGTGTGGGGTGCAATTTAGTATGATAGCAGGAGCACTCTCGTGGTTATCCCATGCACCCTCACTGTAGATTTGTACGTCAGTCTCGTGATTCGATCTGCTGTGCTGCCATCCATGAACAGTATTCCAGGAATGTCTTACAACAGAATAACGCTCGCCCACATACCGCTGTTGTAACTCAACGTGCTCTACAGAGTGTCGACATGTTGCCTTGGCCACTCGATCTCCACATTTGTCTCCGATCGAGCACATACTTGACGTCATCGGAAGACAAATTCAAAGTCACCTACAACCAGCGCTGACTGCCCTTGGACTGACCGACCAAGTGCAACAGGCATCGTACTCCGTCCCACAAACAGATGGCCGGCACCTATACAACACGAAGCATGCAGGTTTGTGCGCTTGCATTCAACATTCTGGCGGTTATTAATGTATCGGTTTTTCACATTTGCAATGGTTTGTCTCACTCTCATATTAATCTGCGATCCTGGAATGTTATACAGGGTGATTCAAAAAGAATACCACAACTTTAAAAATGTGTATTTAATGAAAGAAACGTAATATAACCTTCTGTTATACATCATTACAAAGAGTATTTAAAAAGGTTTTTTTTTCACTCAAAAACAGGTTCAGAGATGTTCAATATGGCCCCCTCCAGACACACGAGCAATATCAACCCGATACTCCAACTCGTTCCACACTCTCTGTAGCATATCAGGCGTAACAGTCTGGATAGTTGCTGTTATTTCTCGTTTCAAATCATCAATGGTGGCTGGGAGAGGTGGCCGAAACACCATATCCCTAACATACCCCCATAATAAAAAATCGCAGGGGGTAAGATCAGGGCTTCTTGGAGGCCAGTGATGAAGTGCTCTGTCACGGGCTGCCTGGCGGCCGATCCATCGCCTCGGGTAGTTGACGTTCAGGTACTTACGGATAAGGTTTCATAACTAACCTTTTTCGTAGGACTCTCCATACAGTTGATTGTGGAATTTGCAGCTCTCTGCTAGCTCTGGGAGTCGATTTTCCTGGGCTGCGAACAAATGCTTGCTGGATGCTTGCTACATTTTCATCACTCGTCCTCGGCCGTCCAGAACTTTTCCCTTTGCACAAACACCCATTCTCTGTAAACTGTTTATACCAACGTTTAATATACCAACAATCAGGAGGTTTAACACCATACTTCGTCCGAAATGCACGCTGAACAACTGTCGTCGATTCACTTCTGCCGTACTCAATAACACAAAAAGCTTACTGTTGAGCGGTCGCCATATTAGCATCAACTGACGCTGACGCTGACGCCTAGTCAACAGCGCCTCAAGCGAACAAATGTACAACTAAATGAAACTTTATAGCTCCCTTAATTCGCCGACAGATAGTGCTTAGCTCTGCCTTTTGTCGTTGCAGTGTTTTAAATTCCTAAAGTTGTGGTATTCTTTTTGAATCACCCTGTATTTAACTATGTTACCCAAACAAATGTTTTCCCGAAATTTTAATATGGTGTTGCGATTTTCTTCCCCTTGATGTGTATAGGGTGTTCATTTTAACTGAAGACATTGAAATATCTCGAAAACTACACATTGGATCAAAGGAAGTTATAGTTCAGGTTTGTTTGCCTCTGACAGAGACATCCAATGATACACCGCTCGACCCTCCACTCCACCCCGTGCATGGGTGACGGGTACAGTTTTGAAATCTTCAATAGGAACCCACGTTTTTTAGTGTAGATTACGATTCTGCGGCAGAATCCACAGGCGGTTTGTCTGAAGCATTGTTTCCTTTCACCACAGATGGCGTTGTAATCGGAGGGCTAGAAATGAATACGCAATAGTGATTTACAACATGGTACTCAATGGCCCTTTCAACGGCCTTGCCGCAGTGGATACTCCGGTTCCCGTCAGATCATCGATGTTAAGCGCTGTCGGACGTGGCCGGCACTTGGATGGGTGACCATCTGGGCCGCCATGCACTGTTGCCATTTTTCGGGGTGCACTCAGCCTCGTGATGCCAACTGAGGAGCTACTCGACCGAATTGTAGCGGCTTCGGTCAAAGAAAACCATCATAACGACCGGGAGTGCGGTGTGCTGACCACGCGCCCCTCCTCTCCGCATCCTATCTGAGGATGACACCGCGGTCGGATGGTCCCGATGGGCCACTTGTGGCCTGAAGACGAAGTGATTTACTCAATGGGCCTTGAATATCCAGTGGCACTAGGTCCCTACCTCCAAACTGCGATGGTAGCACAGGTCAGTATTTCATAACTTGTAGTTGGAAACCCCAACGTTGTATTCCTGAGACATATAGAACAGGGAACTACTCGGTGCGCCTCTGTGGACGTGGCTCGAGGCGAGCCCTACCCTACTTTTACAATTACGGTAAGTGATCAAACGTACTATCGTCAACTTCAGTATATTTAATGATCTGCTTTTCAAATGACCGTACACAGGACAGAAGCATATCTGCAGGAATGTCAGCACAGGTTTCTGATATGCACTGCCATGTCTTCACGACTTGTTGGCACTTGTTGGTACGCCTTTTCTTTTAAATATTCCCACAGAAAGAAATCCGGCGACGTCAAAACTGGCGACCTAGAAAGACAATTAATGGGGTCACATCTGTCGATCCACCGACCGGTGTAAACACGGTCTAATACCTCCCGGACTTTAATTGCGTAATGCACTGGACAACCGTCATGCTGAAGCCACATACGTTGTCGAACGTCGAGGGAAACACCCTACTGCAATACCTGTAGTTTCTGTTCCAAGAACGATAGTTGCGTTCATTCATCGTGCTGTCGATAAAAGACGGATCAGTGAGTTTGTTTCCCATGATGCCACACTAATCCATCAAGGTCCTTCATGGTCAACTTTGCGTAACCTGTGGGGATTGTCTACAGTGCCTTAACGCTTGTTATACCAGTTAAAGCTACCATGGTTTGTGGATGTAGACTCAAACGGAAAACAGTACCTCGGCAAAGAATGTGAGGGTGGTTTGCATTTGTTAAAATGTAAATGCCGTGTGGCTAGGACCTCCCGTCTGGTAGACCGTTCGCCCGGTGCAAGTCTTTCGAGTTGAGGCCACTTCGGCGACTACCGTGTCGTTGGGGATGAAATGATGAGAAGGACAACACAACACCCAGTCCCTGTGCGGAGAAAATCTCCGACCCAGCCGGGAATCGAACCCGGGCCGTTAGGTATGACAGTCCTTCGTGCTGACCACTTAGCTACCAGGGGCGGACGTTTGCATTTGTTGATGTGCACTTTCACAAAAAACTACCTGGTTATGAAAATCAGCGCCGCGAAGTTATTCATGTAGCGACACATGGTATGGATGACGCTTACTGTACTATATAGAGGCAAACCGGAATCGTGGTGTAATTCATGGGTGCTGCTCCATGGATTATTGCTCGCTGCCGCTAGCACAACTTTTCATTAACTTATCCTATAACACGTCTGCTTCGTTTTCTTTTGCGTATGTATGCTGCCATCATACATAACCTCTCTCTGGAAAGACAAGGCAACAGCAGCCTCAACATTTCTCGCACATCCTCCGTAAATCAGGATCATTTCAATTTTTTCGTCTATGGTTGCATCATTCATCGTCCACTTGCACGCCAGTTCTTCAAGTGATAGGTATATGTGCAGGCAATAAACACTGTGCAAGTATTATAATGTTTGCCGGCCGCGGTGGTCTCGCGCTTCTAGGCGCGCAGTCCGGAACCGTGCGACTGCTACGGTCGCAGGTTCGAATCCTGCCTCGGGCATGGGTGTGTGTGATGTTCGTAGGTTAGTTAGGTTTAAGTAGTTCTAAGTTCTAGGGGACTAATGACCATAGCAGTTGAGTCCCATAGTGTTCAGAGCCATTTTTTTTTATTGTAATGTTTAGAGCCGCTGTTTGTTCTACGTCTGCACGATGCGTGATCTCCGGTCGCAGTGTACTTCTACGGTTCGCTGCACGGCTAGTGTAGCGCGTCAGGTAATCTCCCCTCTTCGTTATGTCGTAGGAATACAACGTTGCGAATGGAGTTTCCAATTAAAAGTTATGAAATACTGGCCTGTCCTACACTAGCACCATGGAGGTGGACTCCCACGTGCCACTGGATACTCAAGGTTCATTGAGAAGGATGTCGTAAATTAAGATTGTGTACCAATTTCTAGTCCTCCGATTACAGTACCAAATCTGGCAAAACGAAGAAAATGTTTCAGACAAAACTAAATCGATTTTTTCGCAGAATCGTAATCTGTAATAAAAAATACGGTTCCCATTGTAGATTCAAAGTTGCGCCCTGTCACTCACACATGAGACAGGGTGGCGCGTCGGGTGTGGTATCGTTGGATGTCTCCCTCCGAGACAAACGAATTGCAATTACAACTTTTTTCGGTACGGTGTGTAGTTGACAAGTAAACTATACACAGAGTCCAGTTAGGGGCTCATTATGCTCTGTATCGTATGTGCAGCTAATAGGTGTTACGTGGCACTAGGCACAGACTCCAATTATGGGATCATTATGCTGTGTATCGAATGTACGGGTAGTAGGTGTCACGTGGATTGTCTGGGAACGAGATGTCTATAAATACGAGTAAAATGACTGCACCTGAGAGCGATGAATTTTATATGAAATGATATGAAGAATAATTTACTCAATCCGACAAAAAAAATTTTCTGGTGCTGTAGTAGATTTGTAACTGCGTTTCTTTTTTTTGTTTTCTATTTTCGTAAACATCTCCAATAATTTTCACATTCTGTCAGTTGAAATCAAACTCATGATATCACAACATAAATAAAACAAAACTGAAGATGATCAGAGCCACTGAAACCCATAACATATTATGGTTAGTTAATCAAACCATGTAAACTGTTACGGTTTGTGCGCCGAAACATTTAACATAGTAAGAATATACTATTCCTAATTATATAAAGTCTCACTACAAGTTATAAGTTTCCGAAAAGTTTACATTACTTAAATTGTCTGTTCTCAGCTATTTCTGGCACACTGTAAGAGATACGTACAATAGTAGCATTCGTTTCACAGTGTTAAATCTGAGCTAAATGACAGCGCAGTACGTTTTACGGAAAGGTTGTCACTCCTGCTTATAGGAGGAGGGAAACATTGAGCTGGAGTTCATACTGAAGCGTGATTTGTTTACTTAGATAGACCAAAACACGTATTTTATTGCATAAAATTGACTATCAAATTATTCAGAGTGATTTCCTGATGATGTTTTAAACTTTCAAGGGTGATGAAAAAGGGTAACTTTCAGTGGTAATGAAAATGGGTAAATGATCAATTTGAAATAAGGGGCCCTGGTCCGGAAACGACCCAGTCGAAAATCATAAGCAAAAATCGTTCTGATTCCTCAGAAAGTGGACCTCTTCTACTACATGCTATTTGCTTTCCATATTTTGGACCAAACCAAGAAAAATTTTTCTAGCAAATGAGGGTTCTAAAATGCATACCTTCAGGGCTATGAGCACTTGTTCAATGGAAGTCATGTCTTTCACAGCAGAAAAGATGAAGAAATGTTCGTAGCTCTTAAGGTATTCACTTTAGAGCCCATTTGCACTGAAAATTTTTTTCTTTTTCTGGTCCATACTACCTCGACAAATACACACTCGTACATTTACCTTTCTCAAGCATCCCTTAAAGTTTCTAACATCATCACGGAATCACCATATCTAACATAACATGGAGAGTATTAGCCTAAACAAACATACTGACCGTCAAGTTAGTAGATGCCAAAAACTAATTACAATAACACTTTGCATACCATACAATGTTCAAGAACGTCATCGGTACGGCCTAGGTGTCATGGTGTTGTTATACATTATGAACAATGGCCAACCATCACTGTATATCTTTGCGCTAAGACTGCTGCAGCACAGCGGTATTGCAGGCACACTATTCTTGTTCATCTCCGTCTGTTTAGGAGTTCGGCAGGTCCTGAATTTCTGTTTATGGACGACAAAGGTCGCCCATTCACGACGGCTGAGTGGTCAGACACACTGGAAAGTGAAAGTATAGAACGTGTAGAACGGCCTGCGTCCTTTCCGAACCGAAAATCTACAGGGTAGTGGTCTTCAAGCTGCGGCCAATGCGCTGTCTGCGACCCGAATCTAGTGTTCGTCCGGACGGCGGTTCTCAGCCGTATCTTATAATAATATGCTTCTAGCAACCAACTGACATTAAAGGCTTCTTGAGAACGTATTTTTCTTGCTCAGTAACAAACAAATATACTTAGATGGACAGTAATTTTTTAAGATGTACTTAATTTTAATCGACCTTGATGTATTTGACCGCGAGCTCAGTAACGTTTCCGGCTTACGTCAGGGACAGAGTGGTATGTAACGCGGCTACTCCGAGGTTAATAGAAGTGAGAGGGGCAGCATTTTATTGTTTCCTTTCCAACGACAACTCACAAGCTTGTGCAACTAGCACGATCAGCTACCGTGGTATAAATGTCAAACATCCATTCGTGAATGCGCGTTATAGAGACAGTCAGCTCCTAAAGTGGTACGTGTTTTTGGTAAGTACTATGAAATTAAGCCCGCCCTGTTAGTCGTGCAGTCTAACGCACTGCTTTTCGGGCGGGAAGGCGTGCCGGTCCCCGGCACGGATCCGCCCGGCGTATTAATGTCGAGGTCCGGTGTTCCGGCCAGTCTGTGGATGGTTTTTAAGGTGGTTTTCCATTTGCCTCAGCGAATGCGGGCTGGTTCCCCTTATTTTGCCTCAGTTACACTGCGTCGGCGAATGCGGCGCAAACACTTTCTCCACCTACGCGTGCACCATAATTACTCTACCACGCAAAAATTGGAGCTACACTCGTCTTGTGTGAGACGCTCCCGGGCGGGGTGAGGGGGGGGGGGGGGGGTCCACTTGGGGTTCTACAGCACAATAACCCCAGATTTGGTGTGGGGCGAATTGACTGCTGTAGCCTGTTGTGGGGTTGTGAACCATTGAGGGCTACGGCGGGAACGAAGCCTCTCCGTCGTTTCTAGGTCCCCAGTATAAGAAATTAAATTAACGTTGCTGTAATACAAAGCAATGAGTAGGATAAAAATGGCATTCAAAACATTTAGTACAGATTTGTGATCGTACTTAATATTGCAACGATTGTTATTAATTAACGTAACATACTAATTTATATAGGTTAACAATTAATAGTAAAATCAGTAGGGGCCGTGGCCTCACTAATTCGAATGTCCATCGCTGTTTTTTTCAGTGAGATTTACAGAGGAACCTTGTTCCATTATTTTTTGGTAAAAACTTTTTTGTTTTTGAGTCGTCTGATGTAATGTATTTCATTTACATTATTCTTTTAGTCTTACTTGTACGGAGAGTACTTACCTTTTACAATATCAATATTTCAGAAACGTATTTCGGCCTACAATTATAGTTCCTTCTTATTTCTTTCATTTGATGGTTTTCTCTGTGTATCACTACCGTGAATAAAGTTACATTATTTAAAACTCTTACTGTTCTCTCATATTTGTTCTAATACAAAAGTCCGACTGAAAACGGTCTGCTGCAGGTGCTTGGTATTGTTTCAGATCGAAGAGCGTGTAGATCCCTGGGAATTGTGTCCGGAAATCTGAACAACATAAATGGGATCCTGTTGCGTTGACACTGGCCACAGTACTCGCTTAGCTGCGGGAAATTGGTTACAATATGAGCCTTCAGGAAAAGTGGATGTATTTTTGTATATTACGATCTTCTTAGTTTAAAATATTTGCTAAGCTCGTATCAATAGCCACGATTTGGTGAAAACTGAATGTCTCTTTGAGTGGTCGCTTTCTCCGCCAACCCTGATTTCCTCCCCTTCCCCCCTCCCCCCCCCCCCCCCCAACGCTTTTCTTCCTATACGGCGCCAGACGTTGCCCTACATTGTCAATATTGGCTCTTTGAGCAAAAACATATGACGTTCGCCGCTGCAGAGCGTGCCTGGGATGGTCTTGGCAAGCTGGTTCCTCTCCGATTCGTGCAAGAAATGAAAACCGCATTGCGAGAGGAATGACACTTCATGCTCAAAGTACTCATCAACATTTTGGTGGCCGGCATCAGTAAGAAGTTCAAAATTTGCATTCTTGCCCGAGGAGGCCATATTTGTCACAAAGAACTCGATTTCTACCTTTACGTGTGAGTGTGACATGTATGAAATTTGAACGGTTATCGCGTCTGTTATATTGCCCTCCCGTATGGTGAAATCTGTGCCATTTTTCTTTATAAATATACCACTCCAATTCTACTACATATCTAGTGTGTTTTATGTCATCCGTGATTGCCTGTGGTTGTTGCTGTCTACATCTACCTGTCTGCATCTACAAGGATTCTCTGCAAATCATATATAAGTGTCTGGCAGAGGGCTCATCGAGACACCTTCACAATAATTCTCTATTCTCTGTTAATCCAATCTCGTACAGAGCGCGGAAAAAATGAACGCCTATATCTTTCCGAGCAAGGCCTGATTTCCCTTATTTTATCGTGGCGATAGTTTTTCTCTATATAGGTCGACGTCAACATAATATTTTCGCATTCGGAGGAGAAAATTGGTGATTGAAATTTCCTGAGAGGATTCCGTGGCAACGAAAGACGCCTTTGTTTTAATGATGTCCACCACAAAACCTGTATTATTTCAATGACACTCTCACCCCTATTTCGCGATAATACAAAATGTGCTGCTGTTCTTTGATCTCTCTCGATGTACTCCGTCAATCCTATCTGGTAAGGATCCCACAACGAGCAGCAGTATTCTAGAAGAGGACAGACAAGCATAGTGTAGGAAGTCTCTTTAGCAGATATGATGCATTTTCTAAGTGTACTGACAATAAAACGCAGTCTTTGGTTAGCCTTCCTACAACATTTTCTACGTGTGCCTCCCATTTTAAGTTGTTCGCAAATCTAATTCCTACTTATTTATTTGAATTTACGGCCTTTATATTTGACTGATTTATCGTGTAGCCGAAGCTTAACGGATTCCTTTTAGCACTCATGTGGATGACCTCACACATTTCGTTATTTAGGGTCAAATGGCTCTGAGCACTATGGGACTTAACATCTGAGGTCATCAGTCTATTTAGGGTCGATTGCCAAATTTTGCACCATACAGAAATGTTTTTCTAAATAGCTTAGCAATTTGTTTTAGCCGGCCGCGGTGGTCTCGCGGTTCTAGGCGCGCAGTCCGGAACCGCGCGACTGCTACGGTCGCAGGTTCGAATCCTGCCTCGGGCATGGATGTGTGTGATGTCCTTAGGTTAGTTAGGTTTAAGTAGTTCTAAGTTCTAGGGGACTGATAACCACAGCAGTTGAGTCCCATAGTGCTCAGAGCCATTTGAACCATTTTGCAATTTGTTTTGATGGTTCAAATGCCTCTGAGCACTATGGGACTTAACATCTATGTTATCAGTCCCCTAGAACTTAGAACTACTTAAACCTAACTAACCTAAAGACATCACACAACACCCAAACATCACGAGGCAGAGAAAATCCCTGACACCGCCGGGAATCGAACCCGGGCGCGGGAAGCGAGAACGCTACCGCACGACCACGAGCTGCGGACTTTGTTTTGATCTTCTGATGACTTTACTAGTCAATAAACGACAGCATCATCTGCAAAATACCTAAAACGGCTACTCAGATTGTCTGCTAAATCGTTTATATAGCTAAATAACAGCAAAGGGCCTATAACACTACCAATAATACCTTGAGAAACAACAATGTCATATTCCTAAGCAACTGTCAAGCAGTGTACATCATATTCATAAACTGCTGAACAATACCTTGTAGCCGGCCGGAGTGGCCGTGCGGTTCTAGGCGCTACAGTCTGGAACCGAGCGACCGCTACGGTCGCAGGTTCGAATCCTGCCTCGGGCATGGATGTGTGTGATGTCTTTAGGTTAGTTAGGTTTAATTAGTTCTAAGTTCTAGGCGACTGATGACCTCAGAAGTTAAGTCGCATAATGCTCAGAGCCAATACCTTGTAAGACAACAAACATGCAATATGAAAGTAATACTGCCTGTGTTTCTAATAAAGGCAATTCTTATTTCCCCGGAATCGTATGTACGTGCTTTGGGATAATATCTAATGTTAACATCTGCAGCCTGTTAAATATGAAATTCCGGTCGGTTACAGAAGGAAAAAAAGGATCCGGGGTGTGGTAAAAAAAAAAAAAAAAGGAAAAGAACAGAACAGCTTCAACCGAAATTCCGCGGAGTAATTCGTTGCAGCCTCAAAGAAGTGTGTGCCTTTAGACAGCACGTGAAACGGGCAAATCTGCCCGTTGGTAAGGTAGCCTTCCCCGTACACAAGAAGGATGGCAGGGCGCGGTGAGGCAAGCAGGTTGGCCCGGCCTATAATCTGATATATGACTTTAAACATTCCTACGCAGTATAATGAAATTCCAGAGCACGCAAGAAACGCAACGCAGGGGCGCCGGGGACGCGGCGGCGGGCAGAAGAGCGCGCGGCGGTCCGGAGCCGGAATACCAATGACCCAGCGGCGCGGGTCGCACGTGGCCGCAGAGGAACCTCACAGGCGAGGCGGAAAAGCGCCCGCCTCCCACCCTCGCTGCCTCTCTCGCACCCTCCCACTCCTTCCCCGCTGGATTTACTCTGGCGGCGAACTCCTAATGCTCTACTGCGGCACTTCGAGTGTGAAATGGTGAAGGATTGCCATAATGCATCTTTCACAGAATTCCAACAGTTTTCATGTCCTGAAGTAGATTGTCGATGAGTCTATCTAAACATGGGTGCTAATTTGTTTCATTTGTCTGTTTTAGCTACACAGTCCGGTTCCTTCTCTTCTTCAAATCTACACCACAGAAACTACCAAAGGACAACAATATTGTATCGACCGGGGAATTCCAAAAGGTTTGAGGCCCTGAAGAAGAAATTCGATGGAAAAAAACGAATATTATTTGGTTTCTTCTATTTCCGCTTTCGTCTCCCCAAATTGAGTTCGTAATTAAATTTAATCAGATGATAAGAATTAAAGGAAGTAAGAAAAAGCTAGACGAAAGTTTTCAATAGTTGAAATTGTATAAATTTAAAAATGTCCAATTTACTCTGGCTACGAGCTCCTAATGCTTCACTGCGGCGTTTTAAGTCTGAACTGGTAAAAGATAGCCACAGTGCATCTATAAAAGAATTCCAAATTTTTGATGTCCTGCCGAAGAGTCCATCGAAACATCGGCTGATATTTTGTTTCATTCACCGCTTTTAACTGCATATCTGTTCTTTCTGTGCTTCAGATGTAAACCAGAGGAACTAGTGAAGGACGAACAATATTGTATCTACTGGGGAATTCCAAAAGTGTTGATTTTCAGAAGAAGAAATTCGATGTATTATTTTGTTTCATTTTCTGATTTGGTCTACTCAAATGAAGTTCATAATTTAATTTAACTAGATGTTTTATGAGATAAAGAAAATAAATTAGGCATAAATTTCATTTAGTTAAAATTTTATAAAATTGAAAAATGTACTGTATGGATTGTGAAGCACAAGTGGAGAGAAGAAAAACAACATCCTATGATTTTTGTTCCTTTCTTATTATTTAGCGGCCTATTTGGCATTTTAGCGTGTCTACGTTATCGTCTCCGACAAATACAAAATTTTGAAAAGGATGAGCTATCGGTCAGTGATGTGGTGATTGCCTAAATATCTTCTTTTATTTACTTGAGACAAAAATCAAAGAATAGTTTCAAAATACATTTACTGTTTTCGATCAGCATGTAGTCATGATGATGATCATTTGTTGGTCCAAACAAGTAGCTACAGTTGAAACCCTTCTACGACTGTTGTCGAAAATAAATAAACGAACTGGTAGGCCTTGTGTAAACTGCGCAGATCAGAAATTCATCTGACAACTGTTCTTTTCACGTGTCGTTCGAAAATTTCAACTTACTTCACGCGGGAAAATGTTTAGTTCGTTAAAGTTTATAAAAAAATGTAGGACAAACCAAAAACACGTTACGACAAATTTTTAAACTGGGACGTTACAAAAATAATTAGAAAACGGATTTATCATTATTTAGTGATATAATCGGATACGTAATTAAGTGCACAATATGCTGTACGAAACTAATTTAAATATAGCTTCCACATTTGATGAGAGAAGTTGCCTGGCAGAGTTTGCATTTGTGTGTTGAAATAAGACGATTTCTCAGGTGTTTTCGGTAAAAATCGATACAGTGAGTAGTGCTGAAACATTACAAATTTTTTCGGTTACATCACAATAGTGTTTTCCATAACTTCCCTTCCTTGCGTTCTGTATACTATTTGTGCATTGCAGTATGTCTTGTGTTGTGCTAACATTAGAAATACCTCATACTTAATAGTTCAAATTAATTAATATATTACATGAATATATTAATAGATTAGAATATATTAATAGATTAGATGAATACTTTATAATCTGTGTAAGACTTACAGCTTCTTTATCCACCAAGATTTTTTGAAAATGTATATTAATATAAAAACATTCCCTAACTCCTCATATGGCGCTAGCTAGGTATTACTGTGAAACAGACTGGATGAATAAAAGTTGAGACGTTCCATGAAAATGACCGTCAAGTCAACGAGCACATCGACGTTTCCGCTCGCCTGCAATGTTTACAGTTTACATGTCGGTTGCGCTAAAATTGTGCTCGAGTGTTCCACGTGGAATATAACTCTCATTCCTATGTTGTGATAACAGTCACCTGAAAACTAACGAGCAGAATATTACTATTCATTTTATACAAGTTTTACTGACTTATCTTAACAACTGAGCTCTATTTAAAGACGTCTCTAAAGGAAAATAAAATAAAGAGTTGAATACATTTTATGCGTCAGTTTTCGATATTTGTCGAGCACAGTGTTAGGAAATACTAACACGTTTATTAAATTTTATGGATCTACATTTTACGCAAGAAATTTTGTACGAAACGTAGTCCACACAACCAGTTATCCAGTTACTGTGGTGTTGTTACCGAGTTAGGAAATTATATTTTAGTTCATACACAGTGGATTCTTGTGTCTTACTTACAAACATTATATTGGATCGATTTAACAGTGGATTTAGGATATTTATTTAACGGATCCAAATATGAGTGTCGTGATTACGCCTACAAAAGACATCAGCTTTAATGTTGATTTGGAACTATCGTAGCTCTTCCTCTAGATGAGTTCTAAGTACAAAAACGCACATAGAATGAAAGATACCGTGCCGTTATTTTGTCCTCAGCCAGAATAACTGAATAATCGTTTCAATTCCGGAAGCACTAGATCTTCGACTGCATTAACTCTTCCTCCACACCAGCCCCTCCTGCGTCAATTTATTCACGTTTACGCACCATGTGAAAGAAATTTATTCTGTACTACGGATCACACATTCCTCTTTCCCTCAGCATTTGTAGATTTCATTGTTACTGCCACATGCATTGGTAAATTAGTTACTCCTGCATTTCTTAGCACACGCCTCACATATGCGTCTTCTCCACCCAATACCTTAAATTTTTGTACTTTATAGACCCACTTATTGGTCATACATTTTTGTAGCACCGTAAAAATCCATTTTCCTCTTTTTAACAGCAATATATCCCGAAGCTCGTCCACGTTTCGATCAAAGGGCCCTAGGCAACAGACGCTAGATCACCACATGTCAGAAATGGATTGTAGTTCGCGAAGATACTCGTAAGCAGAAGGCCGACACGAGTTTTTCCTCTCTGCTACGTTAGTTACATAGTTTTAATAAGGGTCGCGAGCCTTTTATTCCGGGAAAAGTTTTGAAGTATCACAATTCCGACTGAATAAATTACTGTCCTATATCAATGTGCTTACACCTGGAAAATTTCAGGGTTCGACCGACAGAGTAAATCATACAAGGGCGATAACAAGAAAAGTCTCGGCATATCAGCTGGAGATCGCAACCGTAGTTTAGAGGTAATGTGGTCTTCCTTGACCCCCCACGCAGTTGGAATGTGCCGGGTGCAGTCGGTGTGCACATTTGACAGCTGATGATGAACCTCACGCTTCTCTCACCACTCACTATGTAATGCACATACTATACGATGAAATGGTCTATATGTTCCTTTTAACAGAGTGATCCTTATTGAAAATAAATAGATAAATAAAAACAACATCCCTGTTCCTTTCAATTTGTGTTTTGTTTTAAAATCTTTTGTTTTCTTTCTTTTTTTTTTTTTTTTTTTTAAAAAAAAAGGTAACGTCTTTGATTTATAATCAAAACGTCTTCGGCCCCGGCTTCGAATCTCGCCGCTCCTTAAATTTTGATCAATAATCAGCATTTAGGATCGAAGACTCCGGGCATAATAAGTAAGCCTCATTCTGCCAACACCCTTGTCAAAGAGAGCGGAGGAGCGGAGAAAGGTTCAGGGCACTCCCTTGTCCTAAGGGTGGGAAACTGCCCCTAAAGGTGGAAGAATCAGCAATGATCAATGGGATGTGGATGGAGAAAGCAATGGAAACCACTGCATTTAAGACAGGTAACGTGTATGCGCAAGACATGTAGCCTGTAAGTGAAGTAGTGTCATGATGATCTCTCCTTTAGCAAAAGATTCCGGTATAGTTCCCCATTCGGATCTCCGGGAAGGGCTGCCAAGGGGGAGGTTACCATGAGAAAAAAATTGAATAATCAAGTAAAGGATAATGTTCTACTAGTCGAGGCGTGGAATGTCAGGAGCTGGAACGTGGTAGGGAAACTAGAAAATCTGAAAACGGAAATGCAAAGGCTCAATCTATCTATAGTAGGGGTCAGTGAAGTCAAGTGGAAAGAAGACAAAGATTTCTGGTCATATGAGTATAGGGTAATATCAACAGCAGCAGAAAATGGTATAACGAGAGTGGGATTCGTTATGAATAGGAAGGCACGGCGGAGAGTGTGTTACTGTGAACAGTTCAGTGGCAGTGTTATACTTATCAGAATATACAGCAAACCAACACCGACAACGATAGTTCAGGTACACATGCCGACGTCGCAAGCTGAAGATGAAGAGATAGAGAAAGTGTATGAGGATATTGAAAGGGTAATACAATATGCAAAGGGGGATGAAAATCTAACAGTCATGGGACACTGGAACGCAGTTGTAGGCGAAGGAGTAAAAGAAAATGTTACACGAGGATATGGGCTTGGCACAAGGAATGAGAGAGGAGAAAGTCTAATTGAGGTCTGTAACAAGTTTCAGCTAGTAATAGCGAATACTCTGTTCAAGAATCACAAAAGGAGGAGGTATACTTGGAACAGAGCGGGTGATACGGGAAGATTTCAGTTAGATTACATAACGGTCAGTCAGACATTCCAAAATCAGATACTGGATTGTAAGGCATACCCAGGAACATATGTAGACTCAGATCACAACATAGTAGAGATGAAGAGTAGGCTGAAGTTGAAGACATTAGTCAGGAAAAATTAACACACAAAGAAGTGGGATACGAAATACTAAGGAATGAAGAGATACCGTTGAAGTTTTCTAAGACTATAGAGACAGCAATAAGGAATAGCTCAGTAGCCAGTACAATTGACGAGGAATGGACATGTCTGATAAGGGCCATCACAGAAGTTGGGAAAGAAGACATAGGTACAAGGAGGGTTACTGCGAAGAAACCACGGGTAAAGAGAAGAAATACTTCAATTGACCAATGAAAGGAGAAAGTACAAAAATGTTACGGTAAACTCAGGAACACAGAAATACAAGTAGCTGAGGAATGAAGTAAATAGGAAGCGAAGGGAAGCTAAGACGAAATGGCTGCAGGAAAAATGTGAAGACATCGTAAAAGAAATGATTGTCGGAAGGACAGACTCAGCATACAGGAAAGTCAAAACAACTTTCACTGACATTAAAAGCAAGGGTAATAACATTAAGAGTGCAACGGGAATTGCACTGCTAAGTGCAGAGGAGAAGAGGAAAGATGGAAAGAATAAATTGATAGCCTCTATGAGGGAAACATTTGTCTGTTGTAATTGAAGAAGAAACAGGAATCGATTTAAAGAGGATAGTGAATCCAGTATTAGAATCAGAATTTAAGATCAAATAAGGCAGAAGGAATAGATAACATCCCACCAGAATTTCTAAAATCATTGGGGGAAGTGGCAACAGAACGACTGTTCACGTTGGTGTGTAGAATGTATGAGCCTGGCGACATACTATTTGACTTTTGGTAAAGTATCATCCACACAGCTCCGAAGACGGCAAAAGCTGACAAGTACGAGGATTATCGTACAATCAGCTTAACAGCTCATGCATCCAAGTTGCTGACAGGAATAATATACAGATGACGAACAGTTACGCTTTAGGAAAGGTAAAGGCACAAGAGTGGCAATTCTGAGGTTGCGGCTAGTAATGGAAGCAAGACTAAAGAAAAACCAAGACACAATCATACGATTTGTCTACCTGAAAAACGCGTTTGACAATGTAACATGGTGAAAGATGTTCGAAATTGCGAAAAACGTTTTGGTAAGCTATAGGGAGAGACGCGTCATATACAATATGTACAACAGCCAAGAGGGAATAATATGAGTGGACGACCAAGAACGAGGTGCTCGTATTAAAAAGGGTGTAAGACTAGGCTGTAGCCTTTCGCCCCTACTGTTCAGTCTGTACATCGAGGAAGCAACGACGGAAATAAAGGAGAGGTTCAGGAGTGGAATTAAAATTCGAGGTGAAAGAATATGAATGATACGATTCTCTCATGACATTGCTATCCTGTGTAGAAGTGAAGAAGAATTACATGATCTGCTGAACAGTCTAATGAGTACAGAGTACGGGTTGAGAATAGACCGAAGAAAGAAGAAGGTGAGATGTAGTACAAATGAGAACAGCGAGAAAATTAACATGCGGTTTTATGGTCACGAAGTAGATGAAGTTAAGGAATTGTACTACCTAGGTAGTAAAATAACCAAAGATGGACGCAGTAAGAGGACATCGAAAGCAGACTAGCACTGGCATTTCTGGCCAAGAGAAGTCTTCTAATATCAAATATCGGCCTTAATTTGCGGAAGAAATTTCTGGGTATGTACGTCTGCAGTACAGCATTGTATGGTAGTGAAACATGGACTGGGAAAACCCGAAGAGAACAGAATCGAAGCATTTGAGATGTGGTGCTATAGACGAATGTTGAAAATTAGGTGGACTGATAAGGTAAGGAATGAGGAGGTTCTACGCAGAATCGGAGAGGAAAGGAATATGTGGAAAACACTGATAAGGAGAAGGGACAGGATGATAGGACATCTGTTAAGACATGAGAGATTGACTTCCATGGTACTAGAGGGAGCCGTAGAGGGCAAAGACTGTAGAGGAAGACAGAGATTGCAATACATCCAGGAAATAATTGAGTACGTAGGTTACAAGTGCTCCTCTGAAATGAAGAGGTTAGCGCAGGAGAGGAATTCGTGGCGGGCCGCAGCAAACCAGTCAGAAGACACTCATAGGAATCGTTCACGGTTGTGGGAACATGTGGCTTCTGGTCGTTTAAACAGATTCTGCTGTTCGAACGATTCGTAATGAAGTCGAGGAGTTTGGTCGGTGCTGTGTGCTGATAGTCAGAGGAAGGATGCCATTGTCTGGCAAAGCATAAGGAATCGAGTGAGACCAGTCCAGTTTATTTATTTAGATGAAGGTTACTTTCTACTAGAAGTTCACTTATTCCTAGTGGAGATTACTCCACGAGGATTTGTTTTTCGTCCTGCACTTCTACATAGTCAATCGGGGCTCTTACACGGCCCAGTCACATGAAGGTGACCACCGAGGTCACCGCGCAGTACCACTCACAGATGGCAGTTGGCAGCACTACGGAAACTGAGGGATATATGTGACGTCCCAAACGGCACGATCATTGGCTTTCGGGATAACGGTGGAAGCATTTCATAAACGGCTAAGTCCGTGAACTGTTCGCGTGCCTTCGTGGTTAAAGTGTATCCCGCATGCCAAAACGATTCTAACCAAAAGCGGCGCTGATGGAACTATTGTACACTACGGGCCATGGAAGACAGGAATGAACTACGGCTGCGGAGATGTGTATGGCGAATAGACGTGCGACTCTTTGAGCAACTGACAGCGCACATGAACCAACTCTCCTCAAGGACCATTTATCGAACGTTGCTGCGTGTGGAACTCCGCAGCAGCTGCCTGGCTGGCATGATGACTGATGTTCATCGCCGACGAAGGCTGGAATCTGCACGACGATATCGCAACTGAACGTCTGATGAGTGCGACAGCCCGTCTTCTCAGATGAATCACGTTTTGTGCTCCATCGGACTGAAATTAAACACCCTGCAACAATCGTTGAAGGGGACAAGACCGGAAGAGGGAGCGTTTTTTTTTTTGGGGGGGGGGGGATGTTTTCGTGACGTTCCCTGGGTGACCTAGTCATTCTGAAGGCAAATAGATCAACAAAAGTTTGTGTCAACTCTTCGGTGCCATGTCAACACTTCATACAGTTTGTTTCTCCTCGGTAAGATGGCATCTACCTGCAGGACACTGCAACGTGTCATACAGATCGCATTGAACGTGTATGGTTCGAAGAGCACTGGGATAAGTTCACCGTCCTTCCCTGGCCACCAGACACCTCACAATCGAGAGTCTGTGGTACCACGTCGATCGGGCTGTTCGTACCAGGGATCTTGAACTGAGAAATCGCTCTCAGCTGTCCATGGCACAGTAGTCGGCATGGCTCCTCAACCCTGTCGGTAACTTAGTAGAACGTCACTGACACTCTGCTCTCTGCCCTTCTGTCAGCAGTCCGTGCTGCAAAAGGTGCTTCTCCATGTTTTCAATAGGTGGTCACATTGATGTGATTAGGCAGTGTAGATTGCTAAAACGAACTGTCGCTTCGTGACACTGTAAATTCAAAGATATTTCCCCTCTCCTGAAGTATATACTTAATTTTCTATCAGTTATAATTACGAGCTACAAAGGCGAAGTGCCCTGTGCTGGAAGTAAGATGAATTATCCCTGCAAGACTGTAAAGTTATGTTCTTGAATTTAATGATAATGTGCAGCTTATTGGAATGTCCTATGACGTGTGAGCGTCATCTTATTGCTTTACGTGAGCCAACTTCATTAGTCACCTGCACTCTAGTGCACAGTGAACTGATCTGTCACTGAAAATTGACGAGTAGAAGTTTTCTGTATGCTATTAGGTTACGGATACTGACGAAAGTAGATCGGTATGCTCTGCAGTGGTCACCACCTTTTATAGGGCATTGTGTTCTGTCGCGTCACTGAACTATCACAATGTTGTGTAGAAGGAGCAGACAGGCTTTAACCGATTTCTGTGGTCAGTAGGTCTATAGTCTATAAATTTATGTGTGCACAATAGATGAGACATCCTCATGACACATTTGGACGCTACAAGTGGAGAGCTAAACACATGTTCATAGTAATCTGTTGCATTTACGACCCAATACAACCATGTGCTATATACAGTCACTTGATATGTAGTTGCTCATTTCTTTCTTTTGCGCTGCATTTATGAAAGAGTGTGCTGTGTGACTACTTTCTACTCAATCCATGATCATAGTGTCACACGAAAATGATACACCCAAGTGTCTTTGGTCTATTCCCACTTGAACAGAACTCGCAAAGTACCTTTGTTCGACTATCACTTCCTCTAGTTTATAACAGCTACCTGACCACACACAAAAGAGCCGCTAAGTAATACCACCAGCTATAGACGAGTCACCAAACATTCTCCTGCGCCCCCTAAATCTAACAATAACGACACACTCGAGACCATACACTAGGCAAGCTATAGATCTGAAAAATTCCTCTCAAATCACTGGAAACATTTTTAAAATTCCGTTCGCTGAAAGCATTCACAAAAGCTGCAGTATGCTCAGATTGCGGGAGTTTCCATCTAAGGCTGCCGACCAAACTGGCATCGCATCCAATGCGCACTCCGAACACCTGATACGCCGCATGGGCACAAAATTTATTGTAATTCACACTGAGCGATGTTTTACAATTTCTCAGTTTTCATCTGATGATGGAAGAAACCGAAACGCCGTTGGAAATAAAGGACTGTACAGTGACCTAGACGACATTATTTGTAACATTTTCGAAATCGTCACGCGTAAAATATGTGGACCGCTTGCTCATACTATCACACTCTGAAGGAGATAAGTTTCAGTATATAGCAGCCAGTGCAAATTCACAGGGTTAGCTCAGTTGGCAGAGCAGTTGCCCGCAAAAAGCAAACGTCCTGAGTTTGAGTCTCGGTCCGACACACATTTTTAATTTGCTAGGAAGTTCTGTGTCAGTGTACACTCCGCTGCAGTTTGAAAATTTCGTTCTGCAAGGGGTTAGTAACTATCACAGGTATACACAAGGCACAAAGTATACGTTTCTTCAGATTTTAACTAGTATTATTTCCGTGCTTGCCAGCGGAACTTAAGGAAGGGCCTGTCCACTCCATCTGACTGCTGTAGTAATTTCTCAATCCACAAGCCACCACACGATGCATCGCGTACAGCACCTTGTACCACTACTAGTCATTCCGGCCATACTCTTTCCTCTTACACTTGCAAATGAAGCAAATGGTAAACGACTGTCTATATACCTGGTACGAGCCAGAACTTCTCTTGTCTTTTTCGAAATTCTTACACGAAATGCAGGTTCGCGGCCGTAGAATCGCTCTGCAGTTAGCCGCAAATACTGGTTCACTATATTTTCTCAACAAATTTTCACGAAAAGGACATCGTCTTCCCTCCAAGATTTCCCATTTGAGTTCGTGGAGTATTTTCGCAAGACTTGCATGTTGGTCGAACCTACCGCTAACAAACAAATACCTCTTAATTGCTTTGATGTCTTCCTCTAATTCGCCATGGTGGGGGTTCCAAACACCCCAGCAGAACTCAAGACTGGTCGCACTTACGCGGTCTCTTTTAGATGAGCTACACTTGCTACAATTCTCCTAGGAAACCGAAATCAACCATTCGCCTTCCCTGTAACCGACCTTATTTGTTCGTTCCATTTCATTTAACTTTGAACGTACGGCTGTGAAATGGAGTTTTTACTATGCATTTCAGACGCTGTTTACTCCATTAAAATAAATAGAAAAAAATGCTTTCACAGAAAATGTTCCCATCAGATGTAGTGTTGCCATCACCAGAATTTTAGATTCGGCATCACATCACGAATTCGGATACATGCAGCGTTCTCGCACCCCATGTCGTGGATAACTTTTGAAAATTCTTTCTGATTGTGAATGTAATTACTAATGAATGTTATCTCCAAATTTCATTCTTCTTGGACCAACAGTTTAGACTGGGCGTCGATACGCCGACTAACATTTAAACCCTCATTTAATATTTTTGGAGCTGAATTTTGAAAATTAATTCTCAGCAGGCATTTACGTCATACAAAGAGTTCTACCTCCAAATTTCATGGTAATTTAGTTCTATATATTTATCATTACTATCCATGACTCTCTCTAACTGTCTGACGGACATAAAATGCACCTGTTACTGGATATCTTGGAAAGGATACCCCAATGAGAACATTCTACTCTGCATCCACTTAAAACTCCCTGTATCAGGACGGTCCCGGTATAATTTACATAGCGGATTTTCGTTTAAAGCCTTTCAGACCCTCTGGCTACAATTGTACATTAACTTTTACTGTGCGCGAGCTACAGACGAAGTATTTTTGCCCAATAGAAAAGTGAGGCACACATTTGTGAATGTTCTGTCTTTCCATCATGCGCAAGTGCTGCCAACTTTTGGGCAATTCAATGTAACAGTTAGCAGTAAGTGGACGGATTTGGTTGGTTCGTTTTATTCCATTTATAATTGAATACGTTTATTGTTATTTTGCATGGTGCTTATTGAACGATCAATTTACTATTTCTTATAATATAGGATATTTCGTAATTAGTTTAGACCTTAAAATGAAGCCAAGTTTAAAGTATGTTTTGAAAACGGGTATGTATTGATCTTGCATCTAAAATCATTAACAGGTCACCTAAGAGCATTACCACAGTGGTTAATTTTAATTAAATAGTGGAATACTTCCATTAGGCCAGTCCTGAACTCTAAGTTTGTGCACTGAAAGTCGAACTACTATTGAAGAAATATTTTATGAGGTGCTAATTGTACTGTAATATTAATGTTCCCATCTCGAGTGTTAAGTTGTATGTACAAGAGCATATCGATGTTCGGCTACATTTACACTTCTCGTTGATACTGTCCGGCCATGACTCCGAGGTATACATGTGGAAGTTGTTTCTTTCGATGAACTTCAGGCAACAGACTGGGTCTAACAAGATAATGAAGGTGAAAATAGCTGCGAGGACGATAATCTCATACACTACCTAGCTTTTGCAGTTGAACATACGTCTCTGCAATCATCATGCGTAGTCACAGCCCGCGAATGATCAATGTTGGTAGTGGAGTTCATAGGAGTGTATTTCGTAAAACGGGCGTTTCCATAATTTCACAGTCACCCCACAGCGTAACAAAGGACATATTTTTACAATGTATTACGTCAGAGAACAATTTAATTAAAGTAACGATGAGGCATGTTCGTTGTAAATACGGGTTCTTAGAACGGCGAAACAGTTTGTTGAACTAAATCATATCACGACTTGCTTGCGATCCTAGCATATTATTAGAATTATTCTCAAATAAACTTCAGATAGCTGAGCGTCATACAGACATTATTATTTTTTATATCTCCATCACCAACAAATGTGTGTGAACTGAACTGTATTCAGCTGTCAGAGCTTGAGCAGTAACTTATTCAACTACGACAATACGGAAGTTCAATTTTATAACGTGGTTTGAGTATAACATATACTCTTATATTGCCTTAATTTAGAAAAAAATGGAAGTTTGTGGTAAGGTCTTATGGGACCAAACTGCTGGGGTCATCGATCCCTAAGCTTACCCACTACTTAATCTAACTTAACCTAACTTACGCTAATGACGACACACACCCCCATGCCCGAGGGAGGACTCGAACCTCCGACGGTGGGCTTAATTTAGAGACAATCTGTGTTCTGTCAAGTATCAGCGTTGCTTTCTACAATCCTCTGTACGACAGCAGACAAAAAACGAATGTAAAGAAAGACGTATGTTCTCTCTACTGTTTCGCGGAAAAAATGCAAAAAAAAAGGCTCTGCTTGTGCTCAAGGAAATGTTGGTTCCATAAATTCTTTTTAAACTAGACGACGTCTGTGCCGGGAACTTATGCAGTACTTGTTACTTTTTTCGTCGGCTGCGTAACGGCAACACTGCTGAATGGCGAGGGTGTCACGGAAGAAAGGAGATGGCGAAACGAACTAAATCGAAAAAGAGGAAATAGCAAGTCTTAGAAAGCTTCGGGGGAAGTTAACTGTTAACGCCTGGCGCCAGAATTTATCGGTCCCATGGAGACGCTCGACAGCCAGGGAGGTTGCGGTAGGGTGGTGACTGGGGGGCGGGGGGGGGGGGGGTTTGAAAGGGAGTGCCGTGACGTCAGGTGTGGAGGTTGAGCTAACACATGAATCACGCCTTATTCTTTGGAGCCACCGCGATGTAGTCTTCAGTGCACATTACTTTTTTACGGCAAAAAAGATCGATACATAATTTTGGGTTCTAAGGTTCCGACTGACGTAACAATGAAAATTTTTTACTAAACTGACAGTCGAAGTTGTAATTTATATCTTTTTCGCATTTAAAATGAGAATCACACAGATGAAGATGCACAATGTTGGAAGAGGAAGAACAGAAGACAAATGAATTCATTCCCTCCCTCCCCCTTCTCCACCCCATACGATCGACACAGTCTCCCACTTCTACCAGTCCTACCACACTGTACAAGCGATGATACTGGGACATCCAATTTGTGACGTGGTCATCCACTGCTATATATGTAAGAACTAAAAACTAATGCTTCTTTTAAACTAAAGGTAGAAACTATGCTTTTTTAGAGTGTGAGCGTTTAGGAATATTAATGAAAACCACTTTCGTTCACTTGCACTTCTGTGTTCTGATTAGCTGAATATATTTTGAACATTTGATAAGTTAATGACAGTGTTGCGATTGATAATTCACAAGTGGCAAGTACTTTCAACAATAACTTCCTAAATGTGTTCGCAAAAATAGAATGGTTTGGTCGAACCTAGAGAGTAATTTAACTACCATTCTAAAAATAGTAAACAACTACAAATAGCACCAATATCCCTCACTGAATTCTAAAAACAAAAACTCATGTAATGTTGATGGAATTTTAAAAAGAGTTGATAAAAGTTGTTCAAATTTAGTAAGAAATGTCGTTAGTTAAAGACTGCCGAACAAATAGTACTCATTTAGAAGTTTCCAAGTACTCAAGATTTATTATTGAAACAGTTCATACGAAGTACATGAACTAATGACAATCACTGACCAATAGTACAAGCGGTTCTGATGGTTCAAATGGTTCAAATGTCTCTAAGCACTATGGGACTTAACGTCTGAGGTCATCAGTCCCCTAACCTTAGAACTACTTAAACCTAACTAACCTAAGGACATCACACACATCCATGCCCGAGGCAGCATCCGAACCTGCGACCGTAGCAGCAGCGCTGTTCCAGACTGAAGCGACTAGAACCGCTCGGCCACAAGGGCTGGCAGCAGTTCTGAAGTATCAGATATCGACCCTTGCTGAAACACCCATTTTAGTAAGTGGTGTAAACTCCATGGGCGGCAATGCAGGCGCTGACGCTGGCATGCAGTGGATCATACAGATGGCGTGTACTGTCCTGGATATTTTGTGCCACGCCTGCTCGATCTGTTCTGGTAATAGTTGTTGGATGACGAGACACACGAGTTCTTTCACGTCCTGTTATATCCCGCACGAGATCGACAATAGGCAAGGGCGGAGAGCTTGCTGCCATGGAAGTAGCTACACGTCTTGCAGAGTACGTTGAGTCTTACGTGCAGAACATGGGCGAGCATTATCCTGTTGGAACATTACATCACCTTTCTGCTGCATGAATAGCAAATGCACGCTGAGAGGCAGCGCTCACCAGATCTACGTCGTATGTGGAATGGACCATTACTTGCATGCAGGCAGAATCGGCTTTCATCTCTGAGAACCACGGCGCACTATTACATCCTTCAAGTGATCCTTTCTAGGCACCAGTCGAACCATGCACGTCGATGCTGTGGCTTAAGTGGAAGACGAGCTAGAGGCATAAGTGTTCATAGCCCCACTGCTAGTAGTTGGTTCGCAGCAGTTTGTGCTGACACGTCTTGGACCACAAGCCCTCTTCTCTGTGTTTTGGTAGCTGTACTATCTGCCACTACCGCCCTTACAGTATGATGATCCTGATGTGCATCTGTGCTGCGTGGACGTCCAGAACCTGGTCTAAGGGTGTCAGAATGTTCGTGTGACTACTGGCACCAGCATTGTTGCACAAATAACTCAGCACGACCAACTTGTGTAGCATTTCTGCGGAAGGACCATCCCGCCACTCTGAAGGCCACAATCAATTTGACCCCTTTCGAACTCGCTCAGTTGACTGTAGGAAGCACGAGTGGGTCTCGGTGGCATAGTTGCCTACTTGCTTCACACGACTGAGCCTTCTGGCTGTGAGCATTCCCTGTAACAGAGTAGACACATACTGCTCTCTGGTAACTATGCCGCTGTGCTATTTGTTCGGGGTCACCGTTCAAAGCATTCTCAGTACATCAACTATCCCCCGGGTGGCATATGCCGTCATCGGATCAAATTGACGTCGTCTTTCTAGGAGCACTATTTTTTTTCCGGCAGTATGTATGTATGCATCACTGGCACAGAGACTTTCTCAGTCAGACTAAAATACACACATGTTGAACTTCTTTATACGAAAGGTTACACGAAAGAGTTAAATAATTATCATCCATTTTCCTTAGAGACATCGTTTTCCAAAATATCCGAAAATGTAAGGAGCAGTTTTACATTTAAGCAGAAACAGCAGAATGGTTGCTAGACTGAGAATGCTATTTGTACGTTCACTCCCGAAATATGACAAGCCTTAAGTAATAAAGTATCGCCATTTAATATTTTTATGATATTTTCAAGACGATTGATTGTCTAGATCATGTTGCACTCTCAGAGAAACTTAAGTTTTATGCAACTGATGACTTTACGCACAACTACTTTGAACCATGCTTAACACACAGAACGCAAAATGTTGTGCTGGATAATTCAAATGATATTGAAAGTATAGAAAATTTTAATGACTGAGGAGAAATCACAGATGAGGTCAAGTAGGGTCCACAGATATTTGTTACAAATGTGAACAACCTCCAAGCGGAACTGGTACTGTTTGCAGACACTACTGATACTGTAATAAATCTCATTAGAAAAAAAAGCCACAGAAGACAATGTTAATGATGTTTATTCAAAAATTGTTAGTTGGTTCTTTGGAAGCAGACTCTCCCTAAATTTTGAGGAAACGCAGTGTATTAAATTCTGTACAAAAAATAGAGTAAAACGAAAGATTGATGTACCACATGAATAGGAGTCAGGGAATAGAGTAACAAGCCCCATATTATGGGATACACATACTGATGAAATGTTGAACTGCAAGAAGAGTATTACTGAACTTCTGAAACAGTTAACTTAAGGTACTTTTGCTCTCGTGTAACAGCTGTACTTGGACTCAACCTCATGCATATTTGCACTCAATGATGTCGAACAGATTAGTTTTCTGGGGTAACTCATCACTGAGAAAGAATGTTTCATTGCACAAAAGTGAGCAGTAAGAATAATATGTGGTGCTCACCCACGCTCGTCCTGCCAGGGAATTAAGCATACTAACTGCATCTTCACAAAACATATGTAGTGAAACACGTCACAAATAATCCCTCACAATATGTTAATCAGTAATGTCCATACCGACAACACTACTTCCTAACTGCTCATTTTTATCCCATTCTTCGGCTAATAAGTGACTGCATACTCTCTTACTGACTTCCAGTTCGCTCTTAATTTTCTTTACTTACTGCATCCTACTCTCTTGATACAATACCATTCAATACTAAAGGTTAATTAGAAAATGAGAAGACGCATATAGCAAAGCTGATCAGTAAATGTAAATTAGCTCCTTTTCGTCACAAATAGGATTCGAAAAGAAGACACGTTATTGTTTAAAGTCCCACCAATACTAGATAATTGAAGAATCAGCCCAAACACGGGTAGACAAGGGATGGAGAAGAATATTGGAAGAGTCCTTTTCAGAGGAAACATCTCCGCACTGACGATGAGTGATTTATGGAAACCAAAGAGATCCTTCATCTGCATATTTGGGTGGGAATTTCAAATCTCAGCTTGTCGAATGCGAGTTCAGGGTTTTACTACAAGGCCAATGCATTAGATCAAAGAAAAATGCTGCTGCCCGTCCAAGCAAGAAGCACTGCCCCTTTAATTAGACCCCTGTACAGATGTCCTCTAGATACACATTGCCTTCGTCGTTATTGCCATTCTGCTGTGAGCACAGAGTAGTACCGGATGTTACGTTTTCGACCTAATGCCGAAAAAACTGCGTTTTGTATTTATTTTGGAAGGTAAAATCCTCGGACGTTTTAAACCAGGTCATAGGTGGACCTCAGTACGCTATAAATGATCTACAAGTTATGTTGCCAGGTCAGTTTGAAGAAAATCGGGATTTTAAAAGACACTGGCAGAACAAGGACCTAAACGTCGGGGCACATAAGAGACGTAAAGTTATAGTGATTAAATGAATGCTGTCTCATAATATATGTAACGCGTCCTCTTATATTATTATGTTTTGCTATTGTTGTTGTTAGAAAAATCTTTATTCAGTCGAAATTTTGAAATAAAAGTTATTGTAGATGTAGCGAAATAAATATTTCGCGTCAAGTACTGTTGCGACACAGGCTAAGATCAACTGTGGAAACTAAGCCACTGAACATTACAAATAATGTTATTAAAAATACAGTCGACTGACTACATCAGATAAGAGGGCACGTACATTTGCGAATGAGTGGTAAAAAAAAAGCGCTAATACTTTGTAGGAATTATAGTTACGCTTGTACCCACTCAAATGTATGCGAACATAACGAACGGGATAGAGGCACGTACGTTTTGAGTGTAATCATCCTCCGTGGCCTGGATGAAAAGCATTACAGTTAAATGCATTTATTCATCTTAGAACGTAAATGTGTGGACTTCGAAATTAAATGAAAAAAAAAAAGACTGCGGCAAATATATTGAAATTGACGGTAGTAACCACGAAAAGAAAGAGATGAACATATTCTCGTAACTCTATTGTTGAGCAGCATCGCCGTGAAGATCGTCGCCTCAATCTAAATTCTCTCCATGAAATTAAAATAATAGTAAAAATTTTCCAGAATTTCAGGAGCTGGGACCTATGGTATCACAAAAGACGAAATCGCTCTGCTTCAAAATCACTGTCATTATTTAACCCAATTTTAGCAGTAAGAAAAGGCACAACACGTCTTAACACTAGGACAGTATAACAGCGACTGATTCTAAAAACTAATAAACGAAGAGGGTAAAGCTTCTTTTGTTCAGCAAATGCTTTACGCATTAATCTCTGGTAGTTGAGCTAGTGTCTATACATTACAAAAAAAATTTAAATAAGTCCTTTACATATATTACGAACAAAATTGGTATATTGATACAACTACACACGACTCTACTTTTCGTCAGAAGTAACAAGAAATAAAACTGGATTTTTCATTAGTCTTCTCATGTTTATGGTTCAGAAAAACATCTACGAAAAATCCTTAATACCAAAAAAAGGTCGCTTTATAGTGTTACATGTGAATAAACTGACACATAACAATGATTTGTGTGACCTGGGTTTCTTAAGGATACTATTGAAACTTTGAAACGTAAGACGTGTCAATGTTTGGGCTTGTTAGTATCTACTGATCATCCAGCACATAATGATCACATATCTAACAGAAGGTATATCCACCTTTGGCACGGGTAACAGCGGCGACGCGTCGTGGCGCGGAAGCAATGAGACGTTGGTTGCTCAATGGAGGGAGTTGGCACCAAATCTGCACACACATGTCACCTAATTCACGTAAATTCTGGGCAGGAGGGTGATGAGCTATGGCGCCACGTCAACCACACCCCAGATGTGTTCGATCGGGTTCAGACCTGGCGATCTGGGTAGCCAGCACACCAACTGAAACTCGCCACTGTGTTCCTCGAACCATTCCATCACGCTCCTGGCCTTGTCACATGGCGCATTATCTTGATCAAGAATGCCACTGCCGTCGGGAAACATGCTCGTTTTGAAGGGGTGTACATGGTCTGCATCCAGTGTACGACAACCTTGGCCATCACGGTCACTTTCACGATCGTTGGTTTGTTGGTTGGTTGGTTGGTTTGGGGAAGGAGACCAGACAGCGTGGTCATCGGTCTCATCGGATTAGGGAAGGATGGGGAAGGAAGTCAGCCGTGCCCTTTCAGAGGAACCATCTCGGCATTTGCCTGGAGTGATTTAGGGAAATCACGGAAAACCGTCGTCCTTCCGAATGCGAGTCCAGTGTCTAACCACTGCGCCACCTCGCTCGGTTCACGATCGTCAATGGACCCTTGGATGCCCACGTGAATGTTTCCCAGAGCATAAAAGAGACGCCGTCAACTTGTCTCCGTCTCGCAGTACTGGTGTCAAAGACCTGTTCCCTGAAAGACGACGGATTCACGCCCTCCCATTGGCATGATAAAGAATATATCGGGATTTCTCAGACCGTGCAACGTAACCTTTTCAGTCGTAGTTGCCACAGTCGTGGTACTGACATTGACACATGCGTGGATCGTCGGCTGTGGAGGCCGAGCATTAAAGTCTTTGGTTAGTTCCACCACAGTTCTCTGTCTGTCCTGTTTTCCCAGTCTATCCAGCCTACAACGTCGGACGTCTATAATGAGGGGTGGCTGTCCAACCCCACGACGTCTGGACGTGGTTTTACCTTGCTTTCGCCAAGTGTTGAAGATAGTACTCCTCGAATACCTGACAAGTCGTGCAGTTTCCGAAGTGCTCGTGCCGAGCCTCCGGGCCATGATAATCTGCCCTCGGTATAGATCAGGCAGATCCTGCGCCTTCCCCATTCTACACATGGACAGCACGCTCACTGAACTACGTTCACCGTGAGTGTGTATGACTAGCAGTTATTCTTCGCCAGATGACGCTGTTATTGCCTGGACGGGATTGTATCGATAGTAAGTCGGTGATCGCAATGTTCTGTCTGGTCAGTGTAGTTACTTAATACGCTTAATTATCATGTTGCTTCATTCATTTTATTTGGATTTACTATTTCTTAAGAGATGCCTATTCTGTAAATTGCTTACCAGTCGTATTTCCACTGTTTGAATGGAGAACGTCGAGTGGTATTTTGCACCCACCTAAAAGTCACACACCTCGGCCGTTTTGTATCTCACTGCAAATGAAAGTACAAAACGAACAAATGGGTGGGTGGGAAGGGTGGAATGGAAGTTCTAATTTTGTATTTAAATTTTCCATCGTTGATAGAACGTCTAAAGGAAGTGGTATGATATGTTGATATCAGGAGTAAATTTGTCTCTGACTGCAATAATGATAATCACTTTTCGTTTCTGTGATGGTAGCCCTGAAATCTATTCTACAACAAAAAAGATTGAAGCTCGTTTTTGCAACCAGAAAAAAAATTATTCCTGATTTCGAACTACTAATTGTGGTGCCAAAAGAGGTTATGGCCAGTCAGTTGCCGAGAGGAGGGTAGAAGAGAAAAGTGGCATGGACATAATAACACAACAATGTAATCCACGTGGCTGAGTGTTTTCCAAATGTTCAGTCCGGGCTTGCGTTAAGGCACCCTCAGGTTCACTCGACTGCTCGCTGGTCGCACCGTATTCAAACTAACTTGGTTACTGCCATCTACAGGTTCGGAAACTTACTTCGGAACTTCAGTGTACTTTATCATTTACCCAGTGAGTATGAATTATAATTCGAATGTCAGCTGTGTTTCCTACCCAGGACATTGGGCGTCCAACACAAGGCCTACGTGGGACGGGTAAACATGTGGAAATTCCGCGAAATTTGGGACGTCTGCCGACAAGACTACAGAGTGAGACTTCAAGTATGTGGAACGTTCAGAAAGTAATTCAAAACTTTGTTTCTCGGCCAATTTCAGGTGAAAAAATGAGAAATTTGTTGCGGGACGTCGTGGAATAGTCCCTCGTCCGCCCCTAAGGTTAAAATGACTCTGAGCACTATGGGACTTAACTTCTGAGGACATCAATCCCCTAGAACTTAGAACTACTTAAACATAACTAACTTACGGGTATCACACACATCCATGCCCGAGGCAGGATTCGAATCTGCGACCGTAGGGGTCACGCGGTTCCAGACTGTAGCGCCTAGAACCGGCTTTCCGCCCCTATAGTTTTATGAAGTTGCGATAGGCGGCGGCGCTTTACATGACCTTCAAAGTGGTGTATGTAACGGAGAGGCGTTCCAGGCAGACAGCTGTCACTATTACTTTCCCGGAAAACCAGAGCATCGCAGATCTTCCTATGAGCTTGCATAATGTCTACTTAGATCTGGCAACAAAAGCACGGTGAATCTTTAGTCGAGGAGTCTGTTATCACCGCAAAAAGGTAGCGCAAACCTGTCCTGTCTCCCGGGTGCATGCCGGCCGCACACAGCTGTGACTCTTAGAATGTTGGAATGTGCAGAAACTCTCATTGGAGGTGATCGACGGATCAAAGTCAAACACCTTGCTGCACAACTGGACGACTCTGTTGGTAGTGCCGACACACTCGTCCACCAATTGGGTTACTCAAAGGTGTGTGCCTGCTGAGATCCTCGCCGTCTAACACGAGACCATAAAAAGCAACGAAGGACCATGTGTGGGGGACTTTTCGTGTTGAAGGCCGATCTCGACAATTTTTGTCGACGATCTAAATAGTTGGTGAAACATGAGTTCGTCATTTCTATCCGGAAACGAAACGGCAATCCATGGAGTGGCACCACACCTTCTCTACTCCGAAGGAAAGGCTCAAAGCCGCACGCTCAGACAGTAAATCCATCTGGACGGCCTTCTGGGACTCTGAAGGTGTTGTTCCATTTGATGTCCTCTGTCGTGGTGTGACAGTCAACTCCGTATTGTGCTTTTCTCGGGAAACTAAAGAAACAACTTCAGCCACTTCGTCACTACATAAATGCAAACGAATTTCTCCTTATCCATGACAACGAATGTCCTCAATCAAGACTGTGCACCCGAGACGATCTCTCAAAGCTTCGTTGGACAGTTCTTCCTCATCCGCCCCACATCCCAGACCTCACACCTTCCGACTTCCATCTGTTTGGCCCAATGAAGTATGCACTCCACGGGAAACAACACGTGCATGATCGTGTGGCTACTGATGCAGTGAGATGTTGGCTCCCATGTCGACCACTAGTGTTACCATGCGGTCATATAGGACCTCTGAGTAACAGGCGTAAGGCCGTCGCATTCGACGATCTTCAGAAATGAGTTTTTGTAACCAAAAGAACTAAACTCCACCTCAACAGGCCATGAAGCCCTCAGGCGTCCCTGGATGCGGACATGGAGGGTCTTGTGGTCAGAACGTCGCCTCCCGGGCGTACGTCAGTCAAAAAAAAAAAAAATTGTGAGTAATAATATGGTGTTCTGGAAACCAGAAGAAAACCAATCTGCTTTCAGAAAGAAAATGTGTTATATTACTTACTGAACGGCCCTCGTATTTGTCAACGTTCCTGGGATAAGGGAAACGTTTGCCGCAGGAAGAACCACGCAGCAGCCACACCCATAACATGCCTTAATTTACGAGTAAATTCAACGACGTCTAACTCATGGCAGTGCGGAAAAAGCCCTGTTTTCAAAGGAGTCATCGACATCGAAGAGGGAACATGACTCAAAATATGTTCAAAATCGTGTCCTTCTGCGGATGGTAGCTGTATAATAACACGAAACTCGGGGAATGAAGTAACTTTAGCATTGCAGGGGTTGGAAATGAGGGTGGTAGTGGGGATCCATGTACTGATGTCCACATCTGGGTGATCAGAGGAATACAGTTAACGAATGGAGGTACAGTGATAACTACTGCAGCCGCATCTGTGGCACATCGTGTAATATGCTCTCATTTATTCATTGTTCTTATTGTATGTATTCTAAGGTATTTATAAGCGTCGGTTGAGCGGAATCGATAAATTCTAGGATATACTGCTACATTGTTGTCCGTAAATGTGGAGTGTGATTTTTCGTTTACGTTTGGTTGTCATTCCAATACATTCCAATATACCGCTCATAAACACACACACACACACACACACACACACACACACACACACACACACATACACACACAATATCATTCCAGTTTTTGCTACGATTTCGCGTGCGTTGTGATTTATCTGGTTGGGTCTTGGTAACCAGTATCATGTCTTGTAAAGCCTTTCCATTTATGAACGTTTCTTTCGCCATAGAAAAACTTTCTCCGTTCATGAAGACTGATTCTTCCAGCTGTCGTAAGCATTAAGCTCCATCCTCATATCTAGGCAGTTTTTTTTTACCTATCATGGCCTTGCCATTAGGAATGAGGTCCGATATCGCTACTAGCCAATTTGTACGTATTTCGTAGTCTTTTTTCCGTAGATCCATAGATTTTTGACTGTCGACAAATCCATCTTGTGCTCCTTCGTACACCGAAATGCAGTAGCTATGGTTGCGATTTCTGAGGTCAGCCGTCAAAAAATGCTTAATATGGACCCTAACTGCACATACCAGTTAAGATTACCAGTAGCTTCTTATAAATGCACTCCACGGTATTTATAAATGACATTATCTACGTCTACATACTCTGCAAGCCACCGTGCGGTGTGTGCTGGAGGGAGTGTATGACTGTCACTTCCCCCGCACTTTTCTGCTATGGTCGCCAATTGCTCCTGAGAAGAACAATTGCCGGTAAACCTCCTTGTAGGCTCCAGTCTAATTTTATCCTCATCGCCTTTACGTGAAATATACACCCCTGGAAATGGAAAAAAGAACACATTGACACCGGTGTGTCAGACCCACCATACTTGCTCCGGACACTGCGAGAGGGCTGTACAAGCAATGATCACACGCACGGCACAGCGGACACACCAGGAACCGCGGTGTTGGCCGTCGAATGGCGCTAGCTGCGCAGCATTTGTGCACCGCCGCCGTCAGTGTCAGCCAGTTTGCCGTGGCATACGGAGCTCCATCGCAGTCTTTAACACTGGTAGCATGCCGCGACAGCGTGGACGTGAACCGTATGTGCAGTTGACGGACTTTGAGCGAGGGCGTATAGTGGGCATGCGGGAGGCCGGGTGGACGTACCGCCGAATTGCTCAACACGTGGGGCGTGAGGTCTCCACAGTACATCGATGTTGTCGCCAGTGGTCGGCGGAAGGTGCACGTGCCCGTCGACCTAGGACCGGACCGCAGCGATGCACGGATGCACGCCAAGACCGTAGGATCCTACGCAGTGCCGTAGGGGACCGCACCGCCACTTCCCAGCAAATTAGGGACACTGTTGCTCCTGGGGTATCGGCGAGGACCATTCGCAACCGTCTCCATGAAGCTGGGCTACGGTCCCGCACACCGTTAGGCCGTCTTCCGCTCACGCCCCAACATCGTGCAGCCCGCCTCCAGTGGTGTCGCGACAGGCGTGAATGGAGGGACGAATGGAGACGTGTCGTCTTCAGCGATGAGAGTCGCTTCTGCCTTGGTGCCAATGATGGTCGTATGCGTGTTTGGCGCCGTGCAGGTGAGCGCCACAATCAGGACTGCATACGACCGAGGCACACAGGGCCAACACCCGGCATCATGGTGTGGGGAGCGATCTCCTACACTGGCCGTACACCACTGGTGATCGTCGAGGGGACACTGAATAGTGCACGGTACATCCAAACCGTCATCGAACCCATCGTTCTACCATTCCTAGACCGGCAAGGGAACTTGCTGTTCCGACAGGACAATGCACGTCCGCATGTATCCCGTGCCACCCAACGTGCTCTAGAAGGTGTAAGTCAACTACCCTGGCCAGCAAGATCTCCGGATCTGTCCCCCATTGAGCATGTTTGGGACTGGATGAAGCGTCGTCTCACGCGGTCTGCACGTCCAGCACGAACGCTGGTCCAACTGAGGCGCCAGGTGCAAATTGCATGGCAAGCCGTTCCACAGGACTACATCCAGCATCTCTACGATCGTCTCCATGGGAGAATAGCAGCCTGCATTGCTCCGAAAGGTGGATATACACTGTACTAGTGCCGACATTGTGCATGCTCTGTTGCCTGTGTCTATGTGCCTGTGGTTCTGTCAGTGTGATCATGTGATGTATCTGACCCCAGGAATGTGTCAATAAAGTTCCCCCTTCCTGGGACAATGAATTCACGGTGTTCTTATTTCAATTTCCAGGAGTGTATATAGGATAATGTGCTATATTTGTTGACTCTTTAGAAACCTACTCTCTTGGAACGTTAGCAGTAAACCATGCTGCGATGAGAATGTCTCTCTTCCAGCATTGGGGTTGGTTAACCATGTCTGTGAGGCTTTCGTGCTTACTACATGAACCTGCACCGAAACGGGGTGCTCTTCTTTGGATCTTCTCTGTTTCCTCTATCAGTCTCGTCTGGTACAGTTCCCATACTGTCGACCAGTATTCGAGCATTGGTCGAATTCGTACTTTGTGTGCTACATACTTTGTCGACGGACTACATTTTTTATGTGATCTTTCCAGCTTAAGCAATTTGTCGTCAAGGTCCTAGATATGAAACTAACACCTTCCAGTTATTGTTCTGCTCTCGTGTAATGATACTGTAACAGTTCTTTCTGTCTATGTATCCGCAATACGTTACATTTGAGGGTCAGTTGCCACTCCTGCAACATCGTCGATCAGCCGGAGGTCTTCCTGCATTTCTCCACAATTTTTCAGCGTTGTAATTTTTCTATATGCAACAGTATCAGCTGTGAAACACCACATGGAGGTTGTTTACTATCTATTTTATACATGCAGTGAAAAGTAATGCCCTTACGACGGTTCCTTACTGTTTCCTGAAGACACTTGTACGGATGAAGACTTCTCTCTCTTGGAAATAACATGATGTGTTGTGTTCGCCAGAAGCCCTTCATTCCAATTACACAGGTCATCTTATATTGCGTACTCTCGTAAGTTGTTCATTAGGTGCCAGTGCGAAACCGCATTGAACGCTTACCGGAAGTCAAGGAACACTGCATTTACATGGTAGCCTGTATTATTATGAATAACTATCACAAAGCTGTTAAAATATTTATTCCCGTGCTACTGGTTTTGGCAGTAAGTCTGCCAGAAGGTGACACTGCATCGAAACTACACCGCCTGACCAAAGAGTGAAGAACGCAGAAGACATAAATGGACGTCAGTGTACACGTACACATAGACGGCAAGTCTATAAATAGTAAGAGTTGTAGTTCTGTGAGTGAAGCAGTACGGGTACCAGGATGCATTAGTGTTGATCATCTTTAGTACTGTAACCAGGCCTAGTAGAGCATTGTAGTAAAATCCCGATACTCAAACGAATCGAACTCCCATGTATAAAACAGCTTCAAACGTATGATTACAAGTGAATTAATGTGTAAAATATTTGGCTTTTAACCTGAAAGCGAGGATGGCTGGACGGTCGCCAGCCGAAATATTGCGGCAAGAAGTAACATGATCCGGCTGCAATCCAGAAACGCCATAGAATATGTTCAGAAAAGATTTGAAATTACGCTTAGAGTTTGATGGAAGTCGCTCAGTGCTCTTGTTATGAAAAACTGGACGACTATAGTCTTGATAATTGGCACTCCATATGAATCAAAAGCACGTGCTTCACAAAAATGTTCAAATCTGTGTGAAATCTTATGTGACTTAACTGCTAAGTTCATAAGTCCCTAAGCTTACACCCTACTTAACTGAAATTATCCTAAGGACAAACACACACACCCATGCCCGAGGGAGGACTCGAACCTTCGCCGGGAACAGCCACACAGTCCATGACTGCAGCGCCTCGGACCGCTCGTCAATCATGCGCGGCGTGTTTCACACATCTCAATGTTTATGTCGTATTCTCTTAACTATGAGTTTGTCGAAATTTTGTAGGTACATTGAGTGATATATTTAGATATTGTCTACAAAATACGTTGCGAATAGAGTTAGTAGTAAAGAATTAACAAATCAGGACGTCATTTTGATGCTGAAATTTTTCTGTGCTAACAGCGAAAATGTAGTATGCGACAAACTCTTTTCCTTTCATCATTATGTGAGGTGGACAACGAGGAAAAATTTTGTAAACGTTTTAAATTGTGTCTAAAGTTTGTTGGAAGTTGTTAAGTCCTCTCATTCTCAAATACTGGACGAATGAACACTGGGTATTTGAGTGTCGTCAGTTATACTTCCTGAAGCCACACTGTTTCAAACTGTAATGCTTGTCTCATTGTGTTAAGCGTTTAACTTAAGACTATACCTGTTAATGAATTCATTATGACAGCATTTTAAATTTTCAGTTTCGGTCAATGATTACGCGAAATATTTAAAATCAAATTTCTTTTTGTCCCTGTGACTATAATTCGATTGCGGCTTGCAGGATAGTTGCCTACTAAAATTGGCAGGGGGTGTGAACTTTTGTAAACTATCGTCGCCAGTTTTGTGAATCGTCATCGCAAGTTTCGTAAGGGCCTCCTCGCGACTGCTGTGGAGGCCGAGTTGTCACTGCTGTAACGCTAGACGGAGTCTGAGTCTGTGAGTTCGTGATACGGCTTCTGGTGCAGTACACTTCTAAGACAATTCCCCCTGCCACTGTTACACAGCTATGCCCCAGGGTCAGGTAATAGCATAGGAGAACGAAGGTTCTACAACACTCCAACAAATTAGTAACAAAGTCACACAAATGAGTTAAAAGGTTTACTTATGTTTGAGACTTGTTGAATAATTAAGTCTGCAACACTGCTTGTAACATAAAAAAAGGCCCTCAATGACTAAGAGCAAATAACCGCAGGTAAACTTCACAGTACATAGCAAACGCAATATACACTCCTGGAAATGGAAAAAAGAACACATTGACACCGGTGTGTCAGACCCACCATACTTGCTCCGGACACTGCGAGAGGGCTGTACAAGCAATGATCACACGCACGGCACAGCGGACACACCAGGAACCGCGGTGTTGGCCGTCGAATGGCGCTAGCTGCGCAGCATTTGTGCACCGCCGCCGTCAGTGTCAGCCAGTTTGCCGTGGCGTACGGAGCTCCATCGCAGTCTTTAACACTGGTAGCATGCCGCGACAGCGTGGACGTGAACCGTATGTGCAGTTGACGGACTTTGAGCGAGGGCGTATAGTGGGCATGGGGGAGGCCGGGTGGACGTACCGCCGAATTGCTCAACACGTGCGGCGTGAGGTCTCCACAGTACATCGATGTTGTCGCCAGTGGTCGGCGGAAGGCGCACGTGCCCGTCGACCTGGGACCGGACCGCAGCGACGCACGGATGCACGCCAAGACCGTAGGATCCTACGCAGTGCCGTAGGGGACCGCACCGCCACTTCCCAGCAAATTAGGGACACTGTTGCTCCTGGGGTATCGGCGAGGACCATTCGCAACCGTCTCCATGAAGCTGGGCTACGGTCCCGCACACCGTTAGGCCGTCTTCCGCTCACGCCCCAACATCGTGCAGCCCGCCTCCAGTGGTGTCGCGACAGGCGTGAATGGAGGGACGAATGGAGACGTGTCGTCTTCAGCGATGAGAGTCCCTTCTGCCTTGGTGCCAATGATGGTCGTATGCGTGTTTGGCGCCGTGCAGGTGAGCGCCGCAATCAGGAGTGCATACGACCGAGGCACACAGGGCCAACACCCGGCATCTTGGTGTGGGGAGCGATCTCCTACACTGGCCGTACACCACTGGTGATCGTCGAGGGGACACTGAATAGTGCACGGTACATCCAAACCGTCATCGAACCCATCGTCCTACCATTCCTAGACCGGCAAGGGAACTTGCTGTTCCAACAGGACAATGCACGTCCGCATGTATCCCGTGCCACCCAACGTGCTCTAGAAGGTGTAAGTCAACTACCCTGGCCAGCAAGATCTCCGGATCTGTCCCCCATTGAGCATGTTTGGGACTGGATGAAGCGTCGTCTCACGCGGTCTGCACGTCCAGCACGAACGCTGGTCCAACTGAGGCGCCAGGTGGAAATGGCATGGCAAGCCGTTCCACAGGACTGCATCCAGCATCTCTACGATCGTCTCCATGGGAGAATAGCAGCCTGCATTGCTGCGAAAGGTGGATATACACTGTACTAGTGCCGACATTGTGCATGCTCTGTTGCCTGTGTCTATGTGCCTGTGGTTCTGTCAGTGTGATCATGTGATGTATCTGACCCCAGGAATGTGTCAATAAAGTTTCCCCTTCCTGGGACAATGAATTCACGGTGTTCTTATTTTAATTTCCAGGAGTGTACATTCTTAGCGCCGCCCGTGGCGCTGGTGGACCTACCGCAAGTGGCAAGTCTCTATGGCACAGGTACCAGCTCGCATCTTTGCGCCTGTATTACTTTTGATCTGGCTGTGTCTTGATCGGACGACAGCGTCAGATGTTGAGCGACCACTGTGAATGACAGGGGGATGCCGCATACTGTAGTCACCTGACAACGTTTGAAAACAGGTCATTGTGGGTCTCCATTTGGTCAGCAGGTCGAATCGTCCCCTATCTTAGTTTGTGCAGCATTCAGACGTGACAGAAGTTTTGGGAACGTGATAACGGGCACAATCGCCGTCAAGATTCCGGTCGCCCACGTCTCGCCACCACAAGGGAGGATTACCGCACCGTGTACCAGGCAGGTTGTCCATCCGATGACAAGTAACTGACTTCCCGCGACATTCTGTGTGATCCCGCGCCATTGGACAGAGACTAGCAGGAGCTGGACTTCGGATTTGCTGTCCGAAGAGTAGGCTGCCATTTACATCACAACACGAACGGTTGCGTATGCTGTGGTGCCGTGACAGGGAAACATGAACTGATGATGAATGGGTTCAGGTTGTCTTAAGTACTGAACCGAGGTTGTAAACTCCCCGTGAAAATATGAAAGTCAATGTTAAGTGAAATTGTAAACTCTCAGCAAGAATATAACGTCAATGTTAGGTGAAATGTTGTCTTCCCTCAAGACTGTATAATTAAGAATGAGCCAAGCGTAACCTCCTTGCAAAATTAAAGAATAAAAATGTGCAAAAATGTTAAGTCCCCACAAAATTAACGTTAAGATGAGCCTGATAAATTTTATAAGGGCAGCTGCGCTGACCTTCGGCCCTGTGCAATAATTAAACCTGAACACCAAAACCAAAATTCTTACCTCAGTAAAACTGCATCTATATCTGCTCTTATTTTTCGGCACAGCTCCGTGCAATGCTGGCCCATGTTTAATTTTGATTCTTGGAGGGAATGCATAGGAAATATTGTTTAACTTGAAATGAATCTTTTTCTTTAAAAAGGTTACTTTGTAGAAAAATTATTATTGGGGGAATTCTTGAACAAATTAATTACAGTTAACATATCTTATTAGCTGAGCGCAATGCTGCTTCATTACCTTCGATAACAATATACCTGTGACCAGAGATGTAAGGAGAGCACGCCGCCGACCCATGTCGACGCCCGCTCAGTACAACCGTCCACTCGCTACTAGTGCTGCCGACTGAGTGCAACTCGCAGCTGACTACTCGCTCTGCCGACTCCTCACACACTACTTCCGACTGACAAGGGGAGGCCGCCAATTGTGAAATTCAGATTCGATTCATACTGCGCATAATAAAAGCTCATGGCCAGAGGTGTAATGTGGCAAAGCACCAAGATGCACTTCTCAGCCGTTGTCGAGAAAATCGACAGTTAAAAGAAACCGTTGCGGTGAAATACTCTCCACGATCTATAGTTTTCTACAGCGTCGGGCGCAGCGGTAAGCGCTCGGGTTCGTAATCCGAAGGTCGCCGGATCGAATCTCGCGCCATGCAATTTTTTTTATTATTTGTTTTTTGTAATTCAAATATATATATATATATATATATATATATATATATATATATATATATATATATATATATATATATATACTATTAATGAATTGCTTATGCATGTTGATGAAGGCGGATCGCTCTCCGTTTTTTTTAACAGAATGTACGAAAGCTCTCCCGTCCGCACTGATTTTCGACGATGTTATAAGTTACGCTATGGACCGCATCTACCTTCTTTTGAAGTTAGCAGGGAACCACGCTGTTATGCGGCGGCTCGTTTCGGCCCATTCAATATCTGTCCATCAAGTGTAACGAGCGAGTAACGGAGTTTATATTTCATACCTGCCACAGCGAATTTGTGTTCGTGGGGTCTCTATTCTAATTCGAGCGTTTGACTTACGCTATACGTATTCGTTTCGGAATAGCGTTTCTACGTCTTCCGTTAACTATACGTGGTTAACATTATGAAGACAATTAATAACATTTGTGAAATACAACTTTGTTTGCGGAAAACATAATGATGTTCGAAGTCGCCAGTTTTTCCACGACAAACGACTTTCAACAACTTATTATATGCATAATTGTTGCAACTGATTGCCGGGAATTATATATATATACACATTTGAATTACAAAAAACAAATACTAAAAAAAAAAGTTGCATGGTGGGAGATTCGATCCGGTGACCTTCCGATTACAAACCCGAGTGCTTACCGCTGCGCCACGACGCTATAGAAAGCTATTAATCGTAGAGAGTATTTCACCGCAACAGTTTCTTTTAACTGTCGATTTTCTCGACAACGGCTGAGAAGTGCATCTTGGTGCTTTGCCACATTACACATCTGGCCATGAGCTTTTGTTATGCGCAGTATGAATCGAATCTGAATTTCACAATTGGCGGCCTCCCCTTGTGAGTCCAACCCGCAACTGAACACTCGCGTGGTCAAGCGCAGACTAGCAACGATAAATAACTCTCTGGTCAGAGATTCTGTCATGCCTCGCCATCGCTGTTAATGAATACACTGAATACATACGTGTTTCATAGCCCTCCACTGGGGGGGGGGGGGGGGGGGGGGCAAAAATTTGGCAGCGATGGTCAGTCATTTGGACTTGCCATGAACAACAATTTTTTTTTTAATTAATTAACTTTGCAATCACAAAATATAAGTATAGGAGTAGAACATGAAGTAAATATAGTGCACATGCACCGAGTACACAACATATCAGACAATGACAAAAAACATATACAATGAGTACAGAACATATCAGCAAATGAGAAAAATGTACATACAAATCACATTGATAAATGACAAAAGTGCACACTTACTGAAAATTTTTTCAAAGTCTTCACAACAAATAGATATAATGAGTACAAATCTCATTGACAAATGACATAAATGCACATGTACTGTAGTTCAGAACATATCAGCAAATGAAAAAAATGTACATACAATGAGTAGAAATCATGTTAGAAAAATGACAAAAGTGCACACGCACTATAATTCAGAATATATCAGCAAATCAAAAAAATGTATTGGTCATGAATACAAATGATATTAGCAAAAAATGATTTTCACTATGTTACAAGAATTAGGATAGGAAAGGGAAGGATTGCATCATGGTTGTAGCACTTTAGGTTGCGCGCAGCTGCATTGAAAGTCCATATCTTTCTACTGTAGCACAACACCAAGTGAAACAAACTGAAGTTCTTTTCCCAGAAGTATTTATCAGCGTAGCCAAGACACTGAAATGTCGTAGTAATATTCCATGTTATCATTTTAGCAGTATATTAGGTACACCAAACAGTGGGACCATAACAACATCTCCATCGCTCAGGGTGGTGGACAGCATGTCGTGTCAATATCACGTTCTTGTAAGGTACACCAACGTAGAATTAGTGCAAAAACCAAATATAGTGCTCCATGATCAAGAAGATATACAGGATAAACGGATATTGCAGTAATTCAGGGTAGTTGGGCCAGAAGGTGAAGGACATTAAGTCACATACTAGTCTTCACTGAGAATTACAGTAGTAGTTTGCGGCATTGATTGCCCAGTTATTGAACATTTCTGTACCATGTATGTAGTATTACAGAATAATGTTCATAAATTGGCGTTTTACACAGAACATTGGCACTCATCGCCTAATTATAAATCATCAGAAGTCATAATATTCATATGGTGTTTTACAGACAACATTGGTACTCATTTCCTAATTACAAATCATCAGAAGTCATTATATTTATGTGGTGCTTTACAGGGAACATTGGTACTCATTTCCTAATTACAAATCATCAGAAGTCATTACATAATAATATTCATATAATGATTTACAGAGAACATAGGCACTCATTTCCTAATTACAAGTAATCAGAAGTCATAATATTCATATGGTGCTTTACAGAGAACACTGGCACTCATTTCCTAATTATAAGTCATCAGAAGTCATAATATTCATGTGGTGTTTTACAGAGAACATTGGCACTCATTTCCTAATTACAAATCATCAGAAGTCATTATATAATAATATTCATATAATGATTTACAGAGAACATAGGCACTCATTTCCTAATTACAAGTCATCAGAAGTCATTACATAATAATATTCATATAATGATTTATCGAGAACATAGGCACTCCTTTCCTAATTACAAATCATCAGAAGTCATTATATTCATGTGGTGCTTTACAGAGAACACTGGTACTCATTTCCTAATTACAAATCATCAGAAGTCATTATATTCATGTGGTGCTTTACAGAGAACAATGGTACTCATTTCCTAATTACAAATCATCAGAAGTCATTATATTCATGTGGTGCTTTACAGAGACATTTCCTAATTACAAATCATCAGAAGTCATTACATAATAATATTCATATAATGATTTACAGAGAACATAGGCACTCAGTTCCTAATTACAAGTCATCAGAAGTCATAATATTCATGTGGTGTTTTACAGAGAACTTCGGTGCTCATTTCCTAATTACAAATCATCAGAAGTCATTACATTCACATGGTGCTTTACAGAGAACATTGGTACCCATTTCCTAATTACAAATCATCAGAAGGCATTATATTCATGTGGTGCTTTACAGGGAACACTGGCACTCATTTCCTAATTATAAGTCATCAGAAGTCATAATATTCATGTGGTGTTTTACAGAGAACATTGGTACTCATTTCCTAATTAAAAATCATCAGAAGTCATTATATTCATGTGGTGCTTTACAGAGAACACTGGCACTCATTTCCTAATTATAAGTCATCAGAAGTCATAATATTCATGTGGTGTTTTACAGAGAACATTGGCACTCATTTCCTAGCTACAAAGTATTATTATATTTTTTATTATTTGCTAGCAATCCATTGCGTTGAGATAGATAACTAATTGCTGGGGGATAATAATATTTGCATTTGACTTATTGCTGCAAATGAAGATGTGTAATGTCATTCGTCATGAGTCAGCTGTAGCAAGGTTATGAAACAAGGAGAGTGTATGTGATCACATTCATAAATGACATAGACTTAATGAACAATTGCTTATAGCACATTAATTTCATAAATAATTTCTCCTGCAAAAAAATATACAAAAAATGGATTATGAATCTGAAGGAAGAAACGCATTTTATGCTGAAAAGCAGTGACCTTGAATTAACAGGCAGTGAAATGTGTATAAAAATGTGTTCCATAGCTGTCCATTCCAAAACCTTCATTCATCCTACTATGCAATATAACACATACTGTCAAAACGAACTGCAACAAATACTTAAATAACTACATAGCATAAATACATAACTTCGACATTATTCTCATCTGTAAAGAAAAAACTTCAATATCCATCACTTCATTATCCATATTATCATAACTCCATTAGTATCATCACCTGTAAAGAAAAACTTCATTATCCATTGTAGCATATTCTTCATCATTAATCATCAGTATTCATTATCATCTGAAAAAAATCACTTCATTATTCATTATACAACTATTCCTTATTTCTACCATATTTCATCACTAAAACTAAGATGTGTATTTCTGTCAGACAGCCTGCATCAATCGCCTCGTAATTTGAAAGAAAAAATTAGCTAAGACTGCTATTCTACGATGTGCATAGTATATTCTTGTTAATGCTTGTTAATTCTGATCCATTTACTCTTTGCATCTCCTTTCGTTCATTCCGAAGGTGAAATTCCCATTTCTGTTTAATTTATTTCTTTTACGCATCATTTCTTTCTGAAATTGAGGAACAAAGATTAATGTCTTGCATTTACATCATATACTCACTAAATAATGATTGGTTTATGATAACATAATTAAGCATACAGCATAACATGACAGAAAACGTAATATGTGAAAAAAAATAGACAGTGTTCAAATGCAAAAATGTACACAGAATATCACAATGCAGCAGCAAAAAATGTAAAACAGTCACGATGTTGAGATATCATAGGGCAAAATGTCCAAGTCAACTGGTGTGTGTTATATCTTAACTATGTCACAATGCATACAAACAAAATATGAAAACAATCGTACATACATAAAAAAATGATGACAAGAAATGTGACCTTCTTTGAGTTCAGCTTGTATGTTGTGTAGTTAATAGAGGCGAGAATTAAAGACTTTAATGGAGAGAGAATTGAATAAAATTAATATGTCACTAGATAAAGATGCATAATTATTCATAGCATACGTAATTTTATCTGGAAAAATGTGCACAGTCTGATACGTAACGACAAGAAGAGCGACCTGCTAACCTTACCTTGCTGGGCATTTGCCAAGAAAAAATACGATAATCATCAGTAAGTAGTCATGTGAATATAATTGCATAAGTGATCATAAAATTAGCAAATGGCATTATCGCATGTTACATCATAAAGTATCTTTATTCAATAAAAGGTTTGATGTTTGACCAGTGGTGGTTTCCTATCGATTTTCTGGTTCTCAAAGTTTCGACGTGTACAACATTGGGGTGAGGAATGCTGCGAATCCGATATGGTCCTGCGTAAACAAGTTCAAATTTACTGCACCTACTTTTTCCTTTAGTAGATAAATGGTGTGTACGTACTAATATCTTCTGTCCAATGTGAAAGTCATGGCGTATACAAACCCGTTTTTGCTGTCTTCTCCGGCGCTCTGCGGCACGTTTGATGTTGTTCAGCGCAATGTCAAATATTTCATGGTGTCACAGTCGACGAGATGTAGGAAAGTTTACTAATTCTTTAATTTTGTTATGTGGTTCAACATTTTTCAGTATAACAGAAGGGGATAGCATAGTAGATTCATTTGGTATGGAATTAATTGCATCCTGGAATGAGAGTATGTGTGTGTCCCACTCAATATGTCTTTTATGGCAGTATATTCTACACAGTTTACCAATTTCTTTCATTAATCGTTCTCAAGGGTTCGAAGAAGCATGGTACCTGGATATATAGATCGGAGAAATGTTTCTAGCTCGTAACATACGTGTACATATAGCAGAACGAAATTGTGGTCCATTGTCGGAAATTACTTTCATCACATGCCCTACATGAAATAGAAAATGTTTTACAAATGCTTTCGAAACAGTTTTAGCAGTAGCTTTGGGTAACGGAGTGAAGGTAACAAATATTGAAGTGAGTTCAACAGCGACAAAGATGTAGCAAAAACCTCTATTAGTTCTGGGAATCGGACCAAAAATGTCTACAGCGGTCATATGTCTCAATTTAACAGGTACAATGGGATATAATGGAGGAATATGTGAAGTTGTGTTTGACTTAGCTTTCTGGCAGATTTTACATGACGCTAAAACTCGTCGTATACGTTTCTCCATGTTGGCAAAATAACAGTTCTGTCTCAGTATAAGAAAACATTTTCGTGCTCCGTAATGTGCGTAACTTAAATGAGTATACCAGATTAATTTGTTAACCAGCTCGTCAGGAATGCATAATAACCAATTGTTGCTGTCAGGATGAGAGCGGCGAAATAGAATGTCATTGTGTACAGTGTAATGGTTTCTGATCGTAACATTTTTCCTATCTTGCCAGAGGTGTTTAATCTCTTTCCACACGTTGTCTTTATTCGGCTCTTGTGCTATGTCCTGTAACGACGACGAAATAAAATTTTCAAATGCAACTTGCTGAATGTACATGACGCTGAAATTTGCTTTGCAGAAGTTGGTTGCGATGTCTTGCTGATTGTTGCTGAGAGAACGAGATAGTGCGTCTGCTATAACATTTTGTGTGCCGGTAATGTGAACTATTGTAAAATTAAATTCCTGTAAATAAAGCTTCCATCTGCTTAATCTGTCGTGAGTAAATTTAGCTGAAAGTAAAAATTGTATCGCTCTGTGGTCTGTGTAAACGGTTGTATGTCTGCCATAAAGAAAGTGCCGAAATCTCGTAAAAGCCCAAACAACACATAACGTTTCCAGTTCTGTAACAGAATAATTTCGTTCTGCAAGTGACAGAATGCGACTTGCAAATGCGATGTTTTTAATTACTGTAGACCCATCTTCTTCAATTTCCTGGAAAATATGTACTCCTAAAGCGGTGTTAGAACCGTCGGTGGCAATAGAAAAATTTCTGGTAAGGTCTGGGTACGATAAAAGTGGTGCATTCAACAAAGCATGTTTCAGGTTCATAAATTCAGAATGTGCTTGCTTATCCCAGGACCAAATAGTGTTTTTACCTGTCAATTGGCATAATCTAGGTGTGTCTAAAGCAGAGTGATGAATAAATTTACGAAAAAAGTTAATTAAACCCAAAAAGCTGCGTAGTTGTTTTTTCGTCGTAGGCACAGTAATGTCACGTAAAGCTTGAAGTTTTTCCGGATCAGGCGCAATGCCTTCTGTTGACATTACGTGTCCAAGAAATTTTATAGAAGTTTTACCAAAATGCGATTTACTGAGATTAACTGTGAGTCCTTGTGCACGAAAAGTTTGCAACAGTTGTTCTAGAATCAGATTGTGTTCAGTCCAGTTAGCTTCTGCAATAAGAATGTCGTCTACGTACGTTGTAATTCTGTCTTTAAGTTCTGTCGGAAGTATTGTGCTCAAATCGCGAATAAAAGCTGCAGAAGAAATAGTTAAACCGAACGGTAATTTGCAAAATTGATAACAGTCGCCAAAACAGAGAAATGCTGTGTACTTTCTACAGTTAGGATGGAGCTGAATTTGCCAAAATCCCGATTTCAGGTATGATGTAGAATAAATAGCAGTACCGTGAAATTTCTGTAGTAGTTCCTCTAGTGTCTGTGGTCGATCCGTTTCATCAATAATTATGTCATTGATGTGACGTTAATCAAGTACGAGGCGAAGTGAGCCATCCTTTTTCTTAACAATATGGAGCGGGTTTATGTACGGACTAACTGCCGGTTCAATAATTCCTTGGTCGAGCATATCCTGCAATTCCTTCTTAACTTGTTCTCTATGGATATATGGAATGGGATAATGCTTGGCTTTAAATGTATCATGCTGTTTGACTTGAAATTCATACACAAAACCGGACATAGTACCAGGGACATTGTCAAAAACTGGAGCTTGCTGTAAAAGAATTTTGTGTAGTTGAGTGCGTTCGTCGTCTGTATTTGCACTGCTTTGTTTGACTTTATCAGAAATCATCTGTATTACGTCATAGTTAGTTTCGTCTGGAGTATTACAGTTATGTACGTACGTATCTGTGAACAATGTGGAATTACAGTCTATGCCACGTGATACCGAAGTGCCCTCTGTACAATTAATTGTTTGTTCTTCCGCAGATAAAGAGTGCCGAAATTCTATAGCCAATTGTACATTTTCATCCTTTAGCATTAAATAGGAATTTTGAAAATCAATAACTGCGTCGTGTTGTACCAGAAAATTAGTACCTAAAATAACGTCTGTTGTCAATAAAGGAACAATCCAAAAATTTGAGTGAAAAGTATGACCTGCAATGCAAAATGATAAATGTGTGTGTAATTTAACGTCTATTCCTTTACTCGATACTGCTCCTTTCACTTTCGTTTTGCCTAATGGTAATGTAGGATAGGTATTCTCTTTGTTACATACATTGAAAGTTTCTTCATTTATTACTGACATAGGTGATCCGGAACCGATTACTGCTGAAAATTTCGATGATCCAATTTTAATTTCGATGACAGGGTGTGAAATGGTTTTTTGAACAACTGGTCTTTCCTGTAAAAGAGTGTCTCGGATGTCGTCAAAAGTAATAACATTTTCGTGAACAACATTCTGCGTGTCTAAAGTAGTGCCTGTGTTACTGGAAGATGCGACCTGTACAGTATCTAATCAGATTCTATCTGACGTGTTATTATTTTCAGGACAATTCTGTGGCATTTCGACTATTTGTACGGTTCTGTTATTCCTTCCTGACGTATTACGTTCGGGATGATATCTACCATCTGGTTCATTCATGAGAATATGTTCCTGTCGATGATTTTGCTGCTCGTAAGATCGACTGTTATTAAATGTACGTTGAAAATTGTGTTCATTATTTTTACGTCTGTCGTGGTAGTCGTTTCTATACGGCGCATTGCGATAGGAATTAAAATAGTGTCTTTTTTGTACGTACTGACTCCCTTATTGCTGTGTGTTACCATTTGTTGTACCAGGGACTATACGTCCACGCGGCGAAACATTAAAGTTTGGTTGACCTTGTGCATTACATTGTTGGTTAGGTATACTAACCGGCTGACTTTCATGCTGTTGCGGTGGAAAACTTCCATTGTTACCAAAATGTCGTTCCTGCTGATAATTTTATCGATACTGATAATCAAAATTTTGTCTGCTATTAAAGTTCTGGTGGTTGTCGTTCCTAAAGCGTCTATTAGCTTTGCTATTGAAATTGCATGGTTGATCGTAATTACTGTAAATTTGTTGGCCTTGGTTGTTATATGAAAAATTTTTGTTAACAAAGGAATAATCTGATTGCTGCACTTCTAAAATCTGCAGCAGATCCCTGAATGCCGAAATATTTTCTTTTTGCTGACCCGTTAAAAGTGACACTCCTAATGATCGTGGCAATTTAGAAATACATAATTGAATGAGTGCAGATTCACTGTATGGTTCACTTCGGTACTGGTTTTGTTGGTGCTCAAAAGATTGCGTGACACTGGGAAAATTTGAGTTCTCATAATTCGGCAAACTAATTAATTGATCCTTAATTCCGCGCTGTGTCTTCTTCGACCAATACGCTGACAGAAAAGCATTCTGAAATTCTTCTACTGAATAACGTTGTCTCGCCATCGGTCTCATACGAGTTGCCAGTTCGCCTTCCAAAAAACTACGAATAAATTCAAGCTTATGTGTTACAGGCTAAGTCGGTGGAAAAGCAAAGCTAAATTGTTGTATCCAGTCCAGAGGGTGAATCTGTGTTCTGTCATTTTTAAATACTTTAAATTTTCTCACTGATAGAAAATGTTTGTAATCAAAATTATCATCTCTGTATGACGGAACAGGTTCAGGATTGTATGGGAATCTGTTTGACTGTGACTGTTCTGAATCTAACTCACGTACTCTCTGTAGATTACCTAAATTATATGCGCTGTGTGAGTCTGAAAACTGTTCGCAAAGTGGCGTCTGCTTTTATGTGTTATTAACTGAAATATTTTTCATCTCTGTTACTTCTTGCTGTAAACTTGACAATTTTCTATGCAATGTGTTATTAGACGAATCGATCTCATTGATTGTCTGCTGTAAATTTTGGGATTCAGGTGTTTGGTTAAACAAAATCGGTGCAGTATCGTCTGATTTGCTGTCATTATTACTTTCAATAATATCAATACGACTGGCCAATTCATCACATTTTTCAGTCAGTATTTTTACATGATCATCGGTTTTAGTGTCAGAGGCATTAATCTGTTTTTGCATTTTACGTGTGGTTTCGTTGAGTTTTTTAACGTCAGCTTTGATGTCATCGGAATCCTGTGTTAGTTCTAATTGTTCGAGTCTGTCGGTCACTGTTTGAATATCTACTGTGTGTGTATCTGTTTTTGATTTAAGATCAGAAATTTCATCACGTAATTCGGTGTTCAACTGTTCGATGGTATTAATTTTGTCCGATACTGTAGCAATATTGTTGTCTACGTATGTTTTTGCCTTCACAAACATTTTACGTTTATCTGCTTGTCTCTGTGCAGTGATTGTTTCCATTACTTGTCGTTTTACTTTATTCTGTTCCTGTATAAATTTATGGAAACGCGTATCACTGTTTTGTAGGTGTTGATTAAAACGTTCGTCAATTTGAGTGTTCTGTTGGTCGAATTTCGCGTCTATCTTTGCATCCATTGTGCGCGAAAGTTCTGCTGTCATTAGTTTAAACTCGTCGCGTAATTGTGCAGCTTTTTCAGAGCATTGTTTACCGACTGTACTAATTTCGTCTCTGAGTGATTCTGTTGCGGTTGTTTGCATATCTCTTAATTCTTGAGCAACAGATCTAATTTCTTCGCTACTTTTCATAGCACAAACCTCAATTTCCTCGCGTAGTTGTTCCTTAGTATCATGACACTGCGCGGCAGCGGCTCTAATCTGTTCACTAAGCTGTCTGGAATTGTTGTCTAATTCTTCATTAAGTTGTTGTTTGAGATCTTCACTAAATTGTTTGAGATTGTTGTCTTGTTTTTCATTAATTTCATTAAGTTGTTTCAAACTTTCCTTAACTTGTTTGTTATTTTCTTTAAGTTGTTTGAAATTTTCAGTAAATTGTTGTAGCAATCTTGCCATAATTTGTTCCAAGTCAAAATTAGTATTTCTATTCTCTGTGCTGTTTAGTGGTGCACCTGCAATTGTCACGTTTTGTGTGACCATTTGGTCATTCTGTGATTCACAAAAAGGTTTGCTTTTCGGATGTGTACTGTTAGACACTACCTCGGAATTAAATAAATCCGACGCATTCTGATTACACCGTTCGGTTTCATTAGTGAAATCTGCCTCTTCATTACGTAAATCTTGCAAACCGGTTGTGTTAAGCTGGGCAGCGCTCACTGCAACAGAACGCCACGCGTCATCAATTGTCGTCAAATTAACAGAGGACACAACTGAATTCGTCTGTTCATCACTAGGATGATTGTCAGTAAACGGTGGATTGTCATCATTATATTGCGTGTCGCAAGTACTATCGGTGAAGTTATTTAATTCGGTTATTTCATTCATTATACTTCGCGATGTACTATTAATAGTTTTTCGCGGCATTTTTACACAAGTCACAATTATTTGACAATGAAACAAAGACAATACAAAATGCAACAAACAAAAATACAACAAAGAGCAACAAATTGCCGATGACCTGTGGGAAAAAGTCACAAAATTAGTAAAAGCGTTGCGCCAAATGCTAATTATATTTTAGAAAATAAGAGCAGATATCTGGCTACTTTTCAGAAGATTCTCAAAGAAATACGATCCTGGTCCGGATGTCGCCAAGTGTAACCTCCCCGTGAAAATATGAAAGTCAATGTTAAGTGAAATTGTAACCTCTCAGCAAGAATATAAAGTCAATGTTAGGTGAAATGTTGTCTTCCCTCAAGACTGCATAATTAAAAATGAGCCAAGCGTAACCTCCTTGCAAAATTAAAGAATAAAAATGTGCAAAAATGTTAAGTCCCCACAAAATCAACGTTAAGATGAACCTGATAAATTTTATAAGGGCAGCTGCGCTGACCTTCGGCCCTGTGCAATAATTAAACCTGAACACCAAAACCAAAATTCTTACCTCAGTAAAACTGCATCTATATCTGCTCTTATTTCTCGGCACAGCTCCGTGCAATGCTGGCCCTTGTTTAATTTTGATTCTTGGAGGGAATGCAAAGGAAATATTATTTAACTTGAAATGAATCTTTTTCTTTAAAAAGGTTACTTTGTAGAAAAATTATTATTGGGGCAATTCTTGAACAAATTAATTACAGTTAACATATCTTATTAGCTGAGCGCAATGCTGCTTCATTACCTTCGATAACGATATACCTGTGACCAGAGATGTAAGGAGAGCACGCCGCCGACCCATGTCGACGCCCGCTCAGTACAACCGTCCACTCGCTACTAGTGCTGCCGACTGAGTGCAACTCGCAACTGACTACTCGCTCTGCCGACTCCTCACACACTACTTCCGACTGAGTCCAACCCGCAGCTGAACACTCGCGCGGTCAAGCGCAGACTAGCAACGATAAATAACTCTCTGGTCAGAGATTCTGTCATGCCTCGCCATCGCTGTTATTGAATACACTGAATACATATGTGTTTCAAGGTTTTGCACAACTCCAGAGTATCAACATCGGCGGGTATGATTTTGACTTGGGGAGAAGTCACGTTATTACGATAGTTAGGCACGGTTGCGTAACTCATGGCGTCATGTTGTGGGGAGTCATCGGGTATCACCTTCAGGCCACGGCTGGTAGTGAGTATCGCAACTCTGATGTCACAGCGACGTGTCACAGATATCCTGCGTCCACATGTGCCACTTCTCGTGCGACAGTACAGTGGTACAATTTTTCAACAGAACAGTGCTCATCAAGCGTCTCTGTGAACTGTCTGCGTTGTGATGAGGTACTCTAGTGAACAGCAAGATTTCGTGATATATCTCAGATATACAGAGTTCGGAAATTAAATCCGTCCCAATGCCAGCATCCAGGGTATCAAAGAAAGGTATTGGGCCAGCTTGCCTTAATGGGGGATACCACGCATTTATGACACCCTTTCCAACAGAATTAACGCACTGGACTCACATTGAGAATGAAGGTGGATCAAACCCGCGTCCGGCCGTCTAGATATAAATTATCCGTGACTTCCCCAAATCATTTAAGGCAAATGCCTTGATGCTTCCTACGAAAGGGCATAGCTGGGTTTCTTCTCCATCCTTACTTCAACCGAGCTTGTTCTGAGTCTCTGATGACCTCACTGTCGACGGGACGTTCAAATGGTTCAAATGGCTCTGAGCACTATAGGACTTAACATGTGGGGTTATCAGTCCCCTAGAACTTAGAACTACTTGAAACTAACTAAAATAAGAACTTCACACACATCCATGCCCGAGGCAGGATTCGAACCTGCGATCGTAGCGATCACGCGGTTCCAGACTGAAGCGCCTAGAACCGCTCGGTCACAGCGGCCGGCACGACGGGACGTTAAACAATAATCCACCCCCATCCAACACTCTAGAATAATACATGCATCCAAGTCTGAGAGGGTGCAAATTCATACTGATAAGTGGACTCATACTGGCAATTTATTTGCAAATCTGACGCGATATTGAGACCGCTGAAGCAACAACACATATCCTCCTATGAAATTACATTTCGTTCCCTCTTGTCCTTCTGTGTGGTTTTCGCTTTGTCAGGCTGTGTATTTGAATAATCAAGATTTTAGCAGTATTCTGGAGATTACATTAGGTTACCATTTCATCCTTGAGTTTCGTATCTATATAAGAATCCTCGGATTTGAAGCCTTTTGATATGCGCTGCCTACCGAATATGTACTCAATCACACTACCACTGCCTTTTGAGCATGACGATCATCAATACATGTTGTTAATGCGACATTTAATTTTTCAAAAAATGTGTGTATATTGGTTGTCTTCATGATTGACTTCACAGTTGATATTTACTGATTGTGTTTGAAGTTATGTCAGATTATTCATTCTGAACAGCATATACAACGCTGTAAAAAGTTACCTTTCTTCACTTTAAAGCTGTCTTACAATCTCGATCTGGTAAAGAAATACGGCAGAATAATATAGATATGTTGGGTAGTAAAGGCTGATACAGAGGGAGAGAAACCTTAGGCCTAGGACGGCTTCACAAACACACACGTCTGTGAGAAATTATTTGTTTACATATTCATCGGCGCATCAATCTTCAGGACAGCTCGTTAATTTTCGGCTGATGGATTCCTTTTGTGCTTCTTCGGGGACGTTAAGTACTCCGGGCTCCCCTCGGCGAGTTTCCCTCGCAAAAGGCGAATTCCTCCCAACTTTATAATTCTTTTTGTGAAAGCGCCCTCCATTAATCCGTCGTATTGATTTGTTGTTAGTGTGATTCTGGAACCCAGCTCAACCCTCGGTTTACAGAGAGTGTTTGCGGGGCAAAGAAAATGTAAAGCTATGAAGAGAAGCCGTTATCCAGCGGACGGAAATTGGTCTGAGCCTTTTTACCAGCGTAACCAGAAAACTTTTCAGGAGTTTTCGGGCAGTACATTAGTACATACACTTAAGACGGGAAGCTGTATATCACATCCAACGATAATTCATGCAAGTGTTATTAACGGGGTAATGCAGCGAAACCATAACTGCAGCCCAGATCTCTAAGTAGAATGAGTGTTGTTCTTCACACTTTTGAATGCAATAAGACATCCCTGCGTTTTGCTTACATTCCCGAGTGCAGGTTAATTTTAGAAATTTAATTTTTAAATTTCCCTATTATTCATTCTTGTACGTTTTCACCTTATAAAAGCAACTAAGTAGTTCCAAGATCGTTGTCATTTAGAGTAAAGTCTTTTTTAATTATATTACTTCATTTTCATATTGTTCTATTAACCAATGTAGCAAGTGGCCACCATCAGTTTTTGTAATAATAAAATGCTTCCGTGTAAGTGACCACATAGTACAGTTTTATAGACTAATTGGAGGAACGACATGATAAGTAACACTTTCAAGTGTTAGAACTTAATTCATTAACAATTTCAGCCCACATAAGCACTATCGGGAACAGAAGTTGAAATTAAGATTCTTGTGTCAGCAGTAGTAAAATCCTCCTACTCACTTTGTAAATGAACTGAGATTATAAAAGTTTGGAACACAAGTAAAATTCCCTAAAATAAGCCAATCTTTGTGCAAAATTTCCTAGCGAAGACATAAGCGTTAACGCTTGTAACGTTACTGTCACATGTCTCTATGAGATATTAATTCATTTTCTGCAGATATTGTGCAGTTTTTTTAGTGAGAATACTGGAATGGTGTGCTTGGAAAGGCAGCCTGGCGTGATGTGATGCATTTCTATGTCTTCTTTGTCGTCAGAGGGCAGTCTGTGAATCTCATTAGGTGAAGAGGGCCTCCTCTGAGGATATACGCAGTTTTGCGGAAGTAAGGAAGCTACCTGCTCCATGACTACTGGAAAATGGACAGTCACCTGAACCCACTGTGCTCAATGAAAGGTGAGGCTGCCCCTACAGCCCCCTAGAGAATAACTGAGGATGGCATTTTTGCCTTTCTGCATTTATTTCAAAGAGCCAGACACTGCGACACCACCTGTCTAATAGGCAGAGTCAGTTGCGTTCACTCCTAAAATTTGGTTCAGCCAACAGTACTGTGTCACTCTGTTCAGTGTTCTTGGTGTGTAAGGTTGATCAAACATAAAGACATTCTACTGGCCTAGTAGGGACTTTGTGTGTAAAAACGTCCGTTTTTTATGCAAAAGGAGGGAAGTTGTATGATTTTCTCTTGTTTGACACCAGTCACCCGTAGCAAGGGAAGCGCACACCATCAGAGTAGCTCATAATATGGCACGAAAAAGAGACGAGACTAGAATTCCTTCTCCCTCTTGACCGGGACGCATAAACACATGACTTGGTCTGTTAACGACTGATTGGTCCGGAAACATTGTCTCCAAAAGGTATGGCCTAGCAGATGTACCTTCACTTTAACAGTCCAAGACTGCGATACGTTAAGCAATCGAAACCAAGCGTCCAGAATGTCTTTGCAGAAGACTTCGACTCAGAATTTGCGCAAGAATAAATAACTTGACAGCTGACATTTTGACGAAAGACTTTTAATATATCATTGCCACATGATCGTTGTAGTCCACATTCACATTGTGTTACATTAACCTTGTGTAATACAATTTTCTATTAGTGTTGAAGGTATAAAAGATTACAAAGGGACTGTAAGAAGCCTGTAACCGTGTAGGAGCAGCGGATGAGGCCATGTCATTCCTTATGCTGACAGGATAGAATAAAGTCCAGTGTCTTGCTAAATTCGAGTCCGTGAACAGTGTTCAACGCGAATATCTTCGCATGTGCAACGAAGAGCCACAAAATAGCAATAACGTTATTTGATAGGATAAGCAGTTAAAGGATACTGGTAGATAGCCTGACAAACATCGTTCTGGAAGGCCTTCGGTAAGTGACGAGTCTGTAGAAGCTATACGATTGCACGCTATCGAACTGACTGATACACACAAACGTTTCGAAACAGTTACAGTTATGCTTAATAGTGTGTTTAGCTATGAGGTCACATTTAACGTCTGTGATCTTGTCATCACTGTTCATGGCCTTTTGAAAATTTTCGTGCCTACTTTGACTACCAAGTGACACCTTCTAAGGTGGACGTATGGTGTACCCTTGTGCATGATGAAGCTGTAGGTCCATTTTTCCTACTTTTTTTTCTTTGAAGAGTAGACTGTGATGTCTAACAACTACCTTGACATGTTGCTACAATTTCCAGAAGGTATCGTCTTACAAAATGACGACGCTCCCTCACACTACGCCAAAAGTGTTCGCGAATTTCTGATTCAAAATTTCCTCAGCGGTGGATAGAGAGGGGTGATTTTAAGTCATGGCGACCACGACCCCAGAATCTAACACCATTAGACTTTTACTTTTAGGGTTATGTAAAGAAACGTGTGTACGGTGAACGTATACAACGGCATTACTTTTTCAAATCAGAGAATCAGAGACGCTGTTCGCCCTGTTACATCAAGTGACCTTATATGCGTGTGGGAAGAACTGGAATATGGTTTAGGTATGTGTAGGGCAACAAATGGAAGCCACGTCTAACCACGTCGAACTGTGCTGCACACGTTTGCATACTTGAGATACGTTTTCATTTCCATCTAGTTTCACATTTGAATCTTTTTTCATTGATTTTCTGTTTTCGATTAAAGTTGCACCATGACTTTACGAACGCACTGTACACCACAGTTGCTGAGTACTGCTTATCAAAAATCTTTTATACAAGAGTATATCAAAAAGAATCTGCATAACATTTTCTAATTTATTACAATGTTTAAAAGCAGTGACATCATTTATCAACATAGTCAGGCCGTTTATCACTAAGCTTGATCATCGTTTCGTTAACTTTCCATTACCCGAGAGAAAATGTTTTTCGGTTGAGCAGCAGGCAGCTTATGTACCTTTTCCTTCACCTCTTCGTCGAGGAATAATCTATGGCCCCTTACATTAACTTTAAATGTGCCAGACCAACGGGGCAATATTATGTTTGTACGCAGGACGCTCTAACGTTTCAGAAGCGATGTTCTGAAGAGTCTGAGGGGCGTGGGTGATGATATGGGGACGCGCGTTGATGTACCAAAAATTAAAACCATTTACAATAGACATCGACATGCTACTCGTTGCATCATTCTGACATCGTTTGTTTACTATTGGCCCTTTTTCTGGTGATGCACCAGAACTGCTCATGCGCCTCAAGGAAACTATGAGCATCATTTCTGCTGCAGAGGACTGGCTCTTGAGTTTATTTTCAACTGGTGATCCGGGGTGTTGCCATTCCATGCACTCGGATGCAAAGTGCTCGACCCACATTTAATCTCCAGTGATGGGTCGAGGATCTCTAGTCGGGGATAAGTGGGACTTGCGACTGCTACAATGCAAGCGGAAAACTGTAGGAAAAATCTTGCTTCCAATGCTCTATCTGAGAGCGTGCGCGCATCATGGTACACGGTCGTACATCGCACTGTTCCTACAACCTGCAAACTCTGTTCAATTCACCTAGTCTTATCATGTGACTGCGACATGTGCGCGGAAGAGGACACAGCTGAAAATCGTTCTGTGTCCCGTAAATTTTGTGTAATCTGAGACACCGCAAGTGACATGGTGTGTTTTGGAAACAGAGTCGCTATGCAACGTATCAAAGTGTCAGATGCCGTCATACCACAGTGGAACCCGAACCCTAAAAGAAGGAAAAATGCCACGACCTGTATATTGGGAGATAAAATTAACGCAATATTCTCCCTAAAAAAGTCTGATTAATCGAATTTATCGGAATATTTGTTGAATGAACACTGTAAGGAACAAATACTGAAGAAATATAGAGAAACTTTTTCAAATTTACTGAAAATAACATTGAACAGAGAATGTGGTAAAATGGGACTCTAACTTATTTGTTAAACTTCTTATATTCTTCTTTGCCTTCTTTTATGTGATTTCCCGATCTACTGTGATGTATGGAGTCTTTATTTACTTTTCTATGCTCCATGTGCTGATTTTTTTTTAGTTATGTGGCGCTTTATTAGAAGCGCACAGACAGAAAAATAGGCACATGGTACATATCTCAAGCGTGTTCTCGACTTGCTTGATATGATACACATTTCAATACACGTCTCATAATGTACTGGGGATAGGCTGCTAGTCTACTGAATGAAACTGCCTAACCATGAACCTCTAAAACAGGTAGAAGGAACTTCTATTTCCTATGTTTAGAGTACATTTTATTTCCAAGCAGGATGTAAAATATGGAGGTCAGCATTTACTTCGATGTCAGCGAGAATGACATTTTACGTTATTTCTTATTACATATTTCCGTCAGGAGGTTTTGATTTAGAAGACGATTACTTTGTTATCCACGGAAAAAATTTTCGGTGAAATGCTTCGAAAACGATTGTTATTTGCGTACAGCGTGCAGTAGATCTTTCATTTTTCAATATTACAACCGAACAACAATCTAGGCATTAACCTCTTATGACAGACTATTAATTCGACCATCTGCTGACAAATGTGTTCTGTTCTTCGTCCTGTTATTTTGAATTTAGGAGAACAACACGTCAAGATATTCGTATATAAATTTCGATTACGGAGGAATGAACTTTCTGTTCTTGCTACACCTCATGAAGTTTTCAAGTTTAAAATGGAAATCTAGCTACGACACATGGGCTCCGAGGAACATTTACAATTTCATTTCGTAACATCTATTTCTTTCTTACGTTCGTTATTGTTGTAAATGACAGAAGATTATGAATCACCTGTTGTCGGGAGGCGCTAAAAAAAGGTTGGTTGGGAAAAAGTTTCATCCTCATTAACACGATCGTCCAATAGCTGCTGACAGATTAATACACTAATGCGCTCATGCTCTTCAGTGAGTTGGTTTGGGACTCATTGTTCATCTACGAAAATTGACCATGTCATGGATGATGTCACCTGCGCAACGATGATTAATAAGCATTTGGTTCACCACTTCATTCGCAGTCACTCATCGGTTATTCAAAATCAAGACACGAACTTAGTCGGTGTCGGCGTCAATAGTTGCGGTGTCTGTACTTCCTGCTCCTTCAACGTTCTTCAAGCGTCTTTGGCAGCTTTTGAACTGTTCAGTCCACTGGTAAACATTTCGCATTGTACCGTCGTTTGCTATAGATTTCAGCTCTCGGTACGCCTAAAGATCACAGAAAAAGGATTACCGAACGCTGTCCTCCAGCGGCGTAGCCTTGTCTGTTTTGCGAGAGGTACCCTCGTAGACGAGTGTTACGACCGTTGCTACAAGTACCCTTCAACAGTGCGATGTATTTAAATTTGTAGATCAACGTTTTGGCTGCTGTTACAAGATTCGAAACATTGGTCTGCAAAAGAACATGGCAACGCAGTCGCATAATCGGTAGCACTTTACTTAAAAAGGACAATCCTTGGCTTTACAACTGCATGAGATAATAGGTCATCGTTACTCTGCGTAAGTTGGCTGCAGAAACATTTGTATCATATGGCAGACGGCGCATTCACTCATACGAATAAATATCGGGACAGTACACAAAACACAATGAAAAATCGCTCGAAGAAAATGAAGTAAAAATTCCATTCCTTTCTTTTCAGCTGTGTAAAGTCATGAAATTATATCTGGTCCGCGGTGTACGCACTCCATGCTTTCCAATGTATTCTGTGTCTCTACACAATGTGTCATCACCTCTGAGCGTGAAGTAACCGTATGTGAGGAGATCACTGTTGTCTTTCGATACAGCTTCTGATAAGAAACTTGGGTCCAAAGCGGGGAAATTGCAGTTCTGATCCTAGAAATGTCTGAACTGTAGCCAGAATTCCAATATCATACCAATGAACCGTTACCGCGCGGTTTTGTGTAACAAATATTAAAAACGCCTCGATGGTAACAAACGATGTACTTAAACCTATTGCGTATTCATAGTGATGTTAAGCTCGCACTCTAAACAGATTCTACACATGTGGAAACATGTGAATGTACGCAGTTAATTTTAAGAATTCGTAGTGGTACCTGGCCAATAGGTCGTCGGACGTAGATTGCTTTACAGAAATATGAAAATAATATTCGTTGTTTGAAGTTTCATAGGAGTTTCCAGAACATAAACGCTCGGTCTATGATTAAAGTGAAGTGTAATAACGTAATAAAAATGCCAGTCTTTCTATATGTGATGTACCGGTCTGTAATGAACTCATAGCTGAAGGGACGTTGTCCTGCTATACCTTTCTTCGTTACGTTTTGTTCCCAGTAACGTTTCTATATGGAGCTATACTCCAAGTTTAGACAAGCCGTAATTCTTACGGGCAGCTACGATTACTCTTTCGTAATAAAAACGGTCTCCACATTTCTTCCTTTTATATCCACCTCCGCTATTTCTGTCACTGCAATTACGCTCTCGTGTCCCGTTTTACTGATGACATCTCCGTCAGACGTTTAAGCTGCTGCGCTGAGGCACAAATAGTTATCGTTTTACTCGGGTGGACGTCAATAGCCCCAAAATTAACTTAGGACAGGTTATTCTCTGTCCGTCACAACTAGAAATTAGTGTCGTCTAAAACAGCTAACGTCTTGGGACTATCTTCCCCACGTTGGTATCACTACAGCCACTTCACTCAAGCTGACCGACATAGCGTAATATGTCACATCTATCAAGGGGGCCATGAATGGTTAGCTGTGCAGTGATGCCGTCATAAATAAGTGAAATAAAACTAAATAAGGTTAATTCCAATTCGATATTCGAATAAAACAATGCATTGCTTCTCAAAAATGTTAGATGTCAGCTATTGACATTGACAAGAAAATTACCTGAAAGGGCTTTGCTACGTCACTCCCTGAGACGAATAGCTTCTAAACGATAAGAACCAAAATTAAACCATGCAGCAAATTCGAGCTCAGCAAATGGAGGACGTGGGGAATGATAGACCTGTAGGAGGACAATAACAATACTCCTTTGCTGGGTACGGAGATGACGTTGATGCCATTGCTTCTTTTTTCATACTGACACATGATTTAGGCAGAGTGAGTTATCAGTTTAGTCTTCAGAATAGCTACGATCATACTGTTTTCTAAATTCGTCCTTTTGTGTATTTCAGTCAAGTGGATCCAACTGAAATACTGTGCTTCAGATATTTTAACGCAAATGGAAATTCTTCCAAAGGCTCCATTTATAAGCAGTCTACTCCATTTCCGACTTTTAAGGAACGCAGAATTAATTCAAATTCATCATATTTCTTCTAATGATCATTTAGGTGAAAGACATACCAAAACCATAACCACAGGTAAAACCTCAAGAAAATGCACACTACGCGATTTAACGATAGAGTGTTAAGGATACGCGAAATAACTCTTGATGGAACAAGAATGGTCCATTTGAAATGAAGAATTAAGTATGAGAAAGACTTACGATAGATGTCGTCCACCTGTACTGAATTTTTGTTTATCTAAACGTCCACCTAAGACTGAAAGACCTCTGGAACTAGACAAACAAATGCCGTGATAATAATGAAAGATCACATTTAAAACATCTGTAGATAAGACATACGTGAAAATGAAAATACTGCGAAACACGACATCAGAATTGAGGGCTATGTAGTAGCCTATGTGAAGGAATTCTTCTACCTGAGAAATAAAGTAACATGTGACGGACGAAGCAAAGGCGACATAAAAAGCAGTCCAAAGCGCAAAAGGTCAATACTTGCAACAAGTCTAGTATTACCAACTTAAGAAACAAATTTTTAGGAAAATGATTCCGGAAAGCAGTATTCTAAAGAAGTAAATCATTGACAATAGTAAAATCAGAGGAAGAGAAAGTAAGCGTTTCAAGTGGAGTTTTACAGCATGATGTTCTTCACAAAACAGGCAGAGAAAGGAATACTAGTAAAAAGTTATCTGGGTGGGTGGTTGGGGGTGGGGAGTGGGGGTGGGGGGGATTTGTTGAAGGGAAATGTGTTAATACATCAGCGATAATATTGAAAATACTAGAGGGCGTAGTAGAGGACGAAAACTGTGTGGGAGGACAAAGATTAAGATACTGTGGTGCAGTAAATGGTGGAAGTGAACAGTGGCAACACGCAAGGAAACAGCACACAGTTTATCAAATGGCACTAGAGCCTTAATACAATAATACAATACACTATGAGATATTTACCCCAGGAATTAATCAGTTTTCCAAAGGAGGCACGGATACATACACGAAAATAACAAAGCACTAACCTAAGATAATAGCACAAAGTACAAAGTACGAACAACAAAGTGCTTCTAATATCAAAAACTTTACAATAAATGGGGCAACAATTAAACTACTACAATAACGGCCGAACACGAGGATGTCTAATAAGAGTTCTTAGCCTAGTACCTAATTATCAAATGCACTCCACCAGCATAAGTAAACACTAGAAAGACATCGCAAATAGACGGACATTAACCTTATTCACATCCTTTTGCAAGGAAGACAAAGCAAAGTATCAGGAGGAACAGACGATTCGGCATAGCATAATTCAATGAAACAGAGTTGTGCCCAACAGTGACCTCGCTGTGTTTCAGAAACGAAATCTCTTTAGTGACTTAAGAAGGCCAGCATTGACTCAACAATATAGCATTAGTCAACAGCAACAAACTCACTTCTAACACTTGTAGTGGTGAACAGTCTAGAGCAAGCATTTGCTTGGTGTCAGCTACGCCGTCTCCTTGACGTGTGAAGACAAATACGTACTATCTGCTGCTCCAGCTAGAAAGGTACCCTATCGTGACAGCAAGCCACAATCAACATCAGCTATCAGTACATGCTGTTGACTTGCTACACTAACCTGCTTCCTGCTTCGTCGTCAGGCGGCTGCCCCTGAGCTCCAACAAGTTTACATTCACTGTCCAAGTGCCTCCTCGCTCTGATGACGACCGAGGCTGATGACGTCCTTCATCTCCAAAGGGCCATTATAGCCAGCCAACCCCCGTGCCAGACATGCTGGTACGTTCTATCAACGAGCTCTGTCAGCACACAACGTCATGCACAGCACTTGCCCACCACCGTCCACGACAGCCCGACACTGACACCAAGTACCTATGGCCAGTTCCGTTACATCGTGAGACTCCCAATAGTTCTGACAGGACACTGCTTCTCACCTCTTAGTGGCGCTGTGACCGCCAAAATTACGGAAAAGGAGCACATGAGCAGTGCTGGGTGAACAGTTGTGTGTGGTGGGAAATTAATTGTACAACACAAGTAACTGCATGTAGGTGATAATTCAAGCCCAAGAGATGGTCAAAATGGTCAGAAGGGAAGAACTAATGGTGGGCTGCGTCAAAACATCGGAAGAATGATATAGTTCTCCATGCTACTGTATCCTGTTCAGGCCTCTCAATCTCCCAATAACTACGGCAACCTACATTCTTCAGAATCTGCTTTCTGTACTCATCTCTTGGTCTCCCATTACAATTTTTGCCCCTCACAGTTCCCTCCAACACTAAACTGGTAATCCCTTAATATCTCCGAATGAGTCCTATCATCCGATCCCTTCTTTACTGAAGTTGTGCCGAAAATGTCTTGCTATTACAATTCTATTCATTACGTCCTCATTAGTTACGTGATCTACCCATATAATCTTCAGCATTCTTCTGTAGCACCACATTCCAAAAGGTATGTTCTCCTTACGTCTGAAAGATCTGTCGTCCATACAAGGTCACGCTTCAGACTAATACCTTCAGAAAAGACTTCCTAATTCTTAAATCTATAATCGAGGTTAACAAATTTCTCTTCTTTAGAAACGCTTTTCTTACGAATGTCAGTCTATATTTTGTGTCTTCTTTACTTTGTCCATCATCAGTTATTCTGCAACCGAAATAACGAAACTTATCTACTACTTTTAATATATCGTTTCCTTATCTAATTCCCTCAGCACCACGTGATTTAATTCTGCTTCATGTCATTAACCTTGTTTTGCTTTTCCGACGTTCTTCTTATATCTGTACATTCCCTTCAACTGCTTTGCTATCTCTATTAAACTGCAATGTCACCACCAAACGTGAAGGTTTTTATTTCTTCTCCATGATCTTTAATTGCTGCATCAAATTTTCTTTCCTTTACTGTTTGCTCAATGTACAGACTGGATAACATCGGGCATAGGTTACAGCCCTGCCTTACTCCCTTCTCCACCACTGCTTCCCTATCATGGCCCTCAATACTTATAACTCCCATCTGTTTTCTGCGCAAGTTGTTCAGAGCCTTTGGCTCCCTGTAAGGAAATTTGTGGTAAGGTCTTATAGGACCAAAGAGCTTAGTTCATCGGTTCCTGAGCTTACACACTACTTAATCTAGATTAAACTAACTTACGCTACGGACCCCATGCCGGATGGGCGACTCGAACCTCCTATGGGGGGAGCCGCCCGAACCGTACGAACTAGACCGTGCGCTCCCTATATTTTACCCTGTTACCTTCAGAATTTCGAAGAGACTGTTTCACTGTCAAAAATTTTCTGCAAGTCCACAAATGCTAGAAATGTAGGTCTGCCTTTCATAAATCTAAGATAGATCAGAGGGTCAGTATTGTCTCGTGTGTTCCTAAATTTCTCCGGAATCCAAACTGATCTTCTCCGAGCTGGGCTTCTACAAGTTTTTCTATTCTTTTGAAGTAATTCGTACTACTGTTTTGCAACCGTGACTTATTAAACCGGTAATTCGGTAATTTTCGCACCTGTCAGCATCAGATTGACTCATTTAAACAAGAATTTAGCCACACGGGGTAGCCGCGTGGTCTGGGGCATCTTGTCACGGTCCGCTCGGCTTTCCCCGTCGGAGGTTCGAGTCCTCCCTCGGGCGTGGGTGTGTGTGTGTGTCGTCCTTAGCTTAAGTTAGTTTAAGCTAGATTAAGTAGTGTATAAGCTTAGGAACCGATGACCTTCTCAGATTGGTCCCATAAGATCTTATCATAAATTTCCAAATTTCAAAAAAGTATTTACATATGTGGGCACTGATGATGCCCTCCTCACCCAGCAAAGGAAATAACATGAACTATACAAAAGACTGCTGACAAAAATTCACAACACACTTAAAAAAATCAGATTGTCACAGAGAAAGGACGAGAAGAATCATTAACAAAATTTACATCAGCAGTATGTCAATAATTTTACCAATTATGTATAGCGATATAGAAAGTAAAACAATCTTGAAAACTCCGTGGTCTCCAACAACACCAAACAAAAGAATCTCAAACAGTATCTTCACAAAATATCGTCTCTGAATGAGAGGTTACTATCATTTCAGATCGACGGACACCAGTTCGAGTTCATACAAATGAAGACAGGCAAACATCGAATGGACCCGCTAGACCATGTCACCTCCTCGTGTGAAACAATTCACAGCATCTGCAGTTTCTAATGGAAAAAAATTTATAGTGCGTATTTTACATTTAATTTTGTAGCTCTAAACCGCATTGATTGTCTACTGTCTGGAAAGTAAATTCCAATACCTGTATTATACGGAAACATACACTACTGGCCATTAAAATTGCTACACCACGAAGATGACGTGCTACAGACGCGAAATTTAACCGACAGGAAGAACATGCTGTGATATGCAAATGATTAGCTTTTCAGAGTATTCACACAAGGTTGGCGCCGGTGGCGACACCTACAACGTGCTAACACGAGGAAAGTTTCCAACCGATTTCCCATACACAAACAGCAGTTGACCAGCGTTGCCTGGTGAAACGTTGTTGTGATGCCTCGTGTAAGGAGGAGAAATGCATATCATCACGCTTCCGACTTTGATAAAGGTCGGATTGTAGCCTATCGCGATTGCGGATTATCGTATCGGGACATTGCTGCTCGCGTTGGTCGAGATCCAATGACTGTTTGCAGAATATGGAATCGGTGGGTTCAGGAGGGTAATACGGAATGCCGTGCTGGATCCCAACGGCCTCGTATCAGTAGCAGTCGCGATGACAGGCATCTTATCCGCCTGGCTGTAACGGATCGTGCAGCCACGTCTCGATCTCTGAGTCAACAGATGGGGACGTTTGCCAGACATCAACCATCTGCACGAACAGTTCGACGACATTTGCAGCAGCATGGACTATCAAGTCGGAGACCATGGCTGCGGTTACCTTTGACGCTGCATCACAGACAGGAGCGCCTGCGATGGTGTGCTCAACGACGAACCTGGGTGCACGAACGGCAAAACGTAATTTTTTCGGATGAATCCAGGTTCTGTTTACAGCATCATGATGGTCGCATCCGTGTTTGGCGACATCGCGGTGAACGCACATTGGAAGCGTGTATTCGTCATCGCAATACTGGCGTGTCACCCGGCGTGATGGTATGGGGTGCCATTAGTTACACGTCTCGGTCACCTCTTGTTCGCATTGACGGCACTTTGAACAGTGGATGTTACATTTCAGATGTATTACGACCCATGGTTTCTATCCTTCATTCGATCCCTGCAAAACCCTACATTTCAACAGGATAATGCACGACCGCTTGTTGCAGGTCCTTTATGGGCCTTTCTGGGTACAGAAAATGTTCGACTGCTGACCTGGCCAGAACATTCTCCAGATCTCTCACCAATTGAAAACGTCTGATCAATGGTGGCCGAGCAACTGGCTCGTCACAATACGCCAGTCACTACTCTTTATGAACTGTGGTATCGTGTTGAATCTGCATGGGCAGCTGCAGCAGTACACGCCCTCCAAGCTCTATTTGACTCAACGCCCAGGCGTATCAAGGCTGATATTACGGCCAGAGGTGGTTGTTGTGGGTACTGATTTCTCAGGATCTATGCACCCAAATTGTTTGAAAATGTAATCACATGCCAGTTCTAGTATGATATATTTGTCCGATGAATACCCGTTTATCATCTGCATTTCTTCTTGGTGAAGCAATTTTAATGGCCAGTAGTGTATATGTTGTGTGATTTTTAGATTGGTTCGTTTGCATTGTTGTAGTGGTAGAGGAGGGTTACTGCAATCGTTCAGAGGCGAGAAGACGGTTTGCGGCAAAGCAGAGTACAGGGTCGCACGAAGTAAACGACCACGCAGCTGCACACAGCCCCACTAACGGACGGCGGTATAGAATAATAGCTTGATTGTTGAAGGTGGAGGGGAACGATGTTCATTTTCTTGGAAAATGGTTCCGAATCAGATTAACTTGAGGGTCATTTCATAATGCACTGTTCGGTAAGATTCATGTGCGGAGTTGGCAGCGATATAATACTGCGAAGTTTAGCGGTACGCTGTGGAACGCCATCTAAGTGTAACAGTGTAGTTTGCATTCCAGAAGGAAAGAAAGCATAGCTATTCAAATATTTAGTGCCAAGACGGGCTGTTTGTGTAAATCCACTATTGGTGTCATAATCTTACTAATTTAATGAAATGCCTCAACGAGTTACGGTATCGGTAACTAGTCACGTCATTCGTTGGGTAGAGATAATTACTTGTATAGTATCTCGTGTTGCATTTTCGCTATATAAATAACAGAACTAGTTACGAGCTAATTCAGTTTTCACTCGTAGGTCAGTGTTAATTAATATTTTTACCGAATCAGACGAGTTTCTGTGTGTGCAAAAGCTAAAGTCGAAGTAACGACGGTTGTGGCAATAGATGGACTGTAAGTGCGATTGCATCGCAAGATTCAGCGGTCTTTTAATAGAAGAGCAGTTGGTGTTGGGTTAACGTTTTGCTCTGACATTGGCAGTACAAGCTCGCGCTCCTTTTGAAAGAGCTACTGGTATTCAAGTGCAGCGATGTATAATGCAACTGCCTCAGTTAACACATTAATGGAACCGAATAAAATTTTATCAAAGGACATTCTGTAAATCCTAATTCTAGTACCTGAAACTGGTTACTCGCCTGCGTAAAGCGAAGTAACATGAGCAAGACAGTGCAACACGAGCTAGCAACAGTGTAGGTCAGACAGCTAAGTCCAGCTTCGATTTGTACACCAGTCTGTTTCGTAAATTTGTTTTTTGTGATACAGTTAGCTAAGATAATTCATACTACCCGTTGTTTGATGAGAACTGATACCTACCACATTACGACAGATTCAATGTGTTCGGAAATATCCGTTATAAATTTCTAGGACTTGTAGAGGAAAATGAGTACATAATACACACATCAAGAACGTTTTGCATCACCTCGGTTCCGAGAGATCTGGAATCTGTATAGAAAATTGGAATAGAGATCAACATAAGCATCATTTTCGCTCTTTTTGTTGCTCATGAAAACCACACATTGCAAGTTGTAACACCGTACAGCGAAACATTCAGAGATGGTGATCCTGATTGCTGTACACACCGCTACCTCTATTACCCAGTAGCACGTCCTCTTGCATTGATGCATGCCTGTATTCGTCGTGGCATACTGTCCACAAGTTTATCAAGGTACTGTTGTCCCAGGTTATTCCACTGCTCAACGGCAAGTCGGCGTAGATCCCGCAGAGTAGTTGGTGGGTCATGTCGTCAATAAACACCCGTTTACAATCCATCCCAGGCGTTTCGATAGGGTTCATGTCTGGAGAACATGTTGGTCATTCTAGTTTAGCGATGTCGTTATTCTGAAGGAAGTCATTCACAAGATGTGCACGATGGGGGCGCGAATTGTCGTCCATGAAGACGAATGCTTCGACAATACGCTGCCGATATGGTTGCATTATTGGTCGGAGGATGGCATTCACGTATCGTACAGCCGTTACGGCGCCTTACATGAACACCAGCGACATACTTTGGCCCCACATAATGCCACCCCAAAACATCAGGGAACCTCCACCTTGCTACACTCGTTGGATTCTGTGGCTAAGGCGTTCAGCCTGACCGGGTTCCTTCCAAAAACGTCGCTGACAATTGTTTGGTTGAAGGCATATGCCACACTCATCGGTGAAGAGAACGTGATGCCATCCTTAACGGTCCATTCGCCATGTTTTTGGCCCATCTGTATCGCGCTGCATGGTGCCGTGGTTGCAAAGATGGACCCCGCCGTGGACGTCGTGAGTAAAGTTGCGCGTCATGCAGTCTATTGCGCACAGTTTGAGTCGTAACAGGACGTCCTGTGGCAGCACGAAAAGCATTATTCAACATCGTGGCGTTGCTGTCAGGGTTCCTCTGAGCCATAATCCTTAGGTTGCGGTCATCTACTGCAGTAGTAGCCCTTGGGCGGCCTGAGCGAGACATGTCATCGACAGTTCCTGTCTCTCTGTATCTCCTCCATGTCAGAACAACATCGAATTGGTTCACTCCGAGACTCCTAGACACTTTCCTTGTTGAGATCCCTTCCTGGCACAAAGTAACAATGCGGACGCGATCGAACCGCGGTTCAGCCATGTCTAGAGAGTCAGTCGAGACGTGGTTGAACCACAGACAACACGAGACGTTGAAAGGTGGCTACACTGTGCCACTGCGCCAGAGAGTGCGCCAAAGAGTACTATTAAGCCGCCTCCACAGTGGTTGTCGAGAGTTCATGGCGGTCAGTGCTAGTAGAGAGCTCGTGGAGGACAGTGCTTGTCCAGAGCTCGTAGAGGACAGTATGTGTTAAGAGTTCGTACCGAGATGTGCTAGTGGGAACTGCTTGTCGTGAAGTCGGAGTAAGATGTTGTAGTAAAGAGTGTTGTTCCATGTTTTATGCAGTTATTTGATGGGAGAGATAGCAGATGTTATTGTGTGCATTTCGTCAATATATATGAAGGTAAAAACTACAATGTTCTTTTATTAATTGTGTGTCTGAAATAATGCGTCACTACAGGTTCAGTCAACAAAGCATCTGGCTTGTGTTCTTGTATTAGAGTGAATTCTGGTTTTCTTGCGTAATTATAGTTTTTCTAAATTTCTTTTGTCACGTCAGTATAATTGATATTTAATAATTCTTGTCTTGTTTGAGAAGAACCGTGCCAGATGTGGACGTTGAGTCACACTCCCACATATAGAACAGTTACTTTTGTGCTTATTGGTTTGTAGGTTTTATAGTTGCTGGGGGACTTAATTAATTAACTGTGTTTACGAAAATTTTCTTACATTGTTTGTTGCAGTCAGATAGCGTAATAATACTAGTCAGGGCCAACCGATTACGAGACTTACGTAATCGGACATACAGCTACCTAAAAATCATTTTCAATCATATATATTTAATTAAGCCCCCATGCACGTGGCGACCGCTGCTTCGGATCGTCCCTTGGATTCTTCTGATTGTGAAAAGTAGTAGACTGTAGTATTGTTGTAGTAATTTGTAATTCAGTAATTGTAGTCTGTATTGAATGTGTAGATTTGGTAATTGGCATTCTTCTAATGGTATTTTTCAAATTTATTTTTTGTTGTTGTCTTGTATACGCGTTTGAAAATCCAGTGCAATTATTTCAATTGTTCGTTAATCGTGTTTGAGGGAAACATCTCGTGTGAATAGTATTGTTGGAGATAAGGAGTCATTGTGTGTGATTTTCGAACAGTGACGAATCTTTCGTGTATTTTGTAAATGATTACGCGATCAATGAAAAAGGGAAAAATGATGAATAGTGAGAATGACGAAATTGTTGACATGGCGAACTCGCCAACACAGGAAAACAGTATGGTGGATAATGGAGTTGAAAACAATGTAATAAGTCGGGAAAATAGTCCGGAACCATTTCAAAATTTTTCTCAATCAGAAAATTTACAGAATATGAGATTAACGATAGAAGATTCTGAAATAGTATCGAACACAGATAGCTTTATAGCCATGCAGAAGGAAGCTGGTTTTGTGGGAAATGTGAGGGGTGAAAAGAATTTTGAAACAGTTACTATGGAGCAGTTGATGAGTGCTATATTAAATGTGGGATCACAGTTACGATCTGAATTAAAAACAGTTATGGAAACACAAATAGGAACAATTAAAACTGATATAGGAACTATTAAAACAGAGATGGGAACAATTAAAACAGAGATGGGAACAATTAGAACTGAGATGAAAGCAATGACAACACGTTTTTGCTCAAAAATAGGAACAATTGAGACAGAAATAGGAACAACTAAAACCGAGATGAAAGCAGTGGGATCACAGTTACGATCTGAATTAGAAACTGATAGGGGAACAATGGAAACTCAGTTAGGTTCACGAACAGGGACATTTTTCAAATACACGAATGACGAATCAAATAAAGAAATTAGAGAAGAAGTACAACCGATTTTGAAGGCTCACAATAATAGCTTAATTTCAACAGAAATCAGACAAGAGGAACAGGACAGAGAACGGGAAGGAAAAGATCGCGTGACAGTACAGAAATTTTCAGAGTTAAATTTACAATGTGCACACGATAAGGAGGAAATACTTGAGAGAATCGAGGAATCCGTACCAAACGACAGAATAAATAACTTAACGCAACAGTATGACCAGTTCACTACTAAATGTGACAATACCGAAACCCGAGTCGCGACACTTACAGAAGACGTAAATAAACAGAAAGAACAATTAAGTGACTCATCAGAAAGAGTTGAAGAGATCTCAGATAAATTGACAAGTGTTAGTTTAGCAGAAGGGTTTGAAGAAAATAATTTGTTTCATTTACGGGTTGCAACAAGAGAGCGCCAGGCGCGCGAACTTTACAATAATCGACATTCGGACCGGGACAGACGCGGTAGGTCTTTGTCGCCACGAGGCGAAAACTTTGACTATAAACACTTTTTGACTGTCCGGAAATTTAAAATCTTCCGCAATTCTAAGAATGAGATACATCCATGTGCATGGTTAGCTCAATTTACGTACGCACTTCCGCCAGATGTGCCGCAAGGTCACAAACTAGAAATTATGTGCAGCTATTAAAGTCCTCAGGGGATTCACTACTCTAAAGTGAATATGTGCCGTAGCGAGCATAGGGCCCCGAGCTGTAGTGGTGCTATTTCTCTTTTAGTTTTCTGTACCGCTGCCTACTCTTTCACTATTCTTTGCATCTGTCAAAACCAACTCTTCGACTATCAATCTATCTAGACAGTAGATAAACAATAACCGGATATGACTGTTTTACCCAAAAGTGACTTTGTAAATTACCATGTGGAGTTACTGTACCTTCAGCAGCACTCATTCATAGTTTAAACGAAATGTTACCTGTTTATCTTCGTGACAACATTACTTCTTATGTTGATGACATTCTTATTGCTAAACGTTCTTGGAGTGAGCACAACAAAATTTTGGATTCATTATTACGTATCTTTGCAAGTGTTGGCATTACAGTGAACTTAGAAAAATCTGAATTTGGTCGTTCACAGGTGAAATTTCTCGGTCACATTATTTCTACAGAAGGTATTCTTCCTGATCCAGAGAAATTAGACGCTATTCGTAATTATGCTGTTCCTAGCACAAAACGTGACGTTCGTAGTTTCCTTGGTGTCTGCAATTTTTCTAGACGCTTGTTAGTTTGGACGATTTGGCCACACCTCGTTTTTGCGATCTATCTGGAAAGTTCTTTTTAAACGAAAATCGGTCGACAACTTTGTTTGGTTAGTTTGTATTCCTGATGAGTGGGTCAATAAATTGATTTGGTATACGCATTTCAGTTATGCACACTTTGGTCACCGAAAATGCTTTCATAAATTACGAGAAAATTGTTACTTCAGTAATATGGAAAAACGTATTCGATCTGTTCTTGCCAAATGCAAATTATGTCAAATGGCTAAGCCTCCAACGATTTCTCACAGAGCACCGTTGTTTCCCATCATTCCAGCGAAATTAAAGGAGATGGCTGCAGTCGATTTGTTTGGTCCAGTGGTTCGTTCTACTAATGGTTTTGCGTACATTTTCGTAGCAGTGGAGTTGACGTCAAAATATGTGTGTTTTACACCCTTACGCAAAGCAACAGCTCGTTCAGTATCCAACGCTTTTATCAAACATTTTGTTAAAGAAGTTGGTCATGTTGACAAGGTTATATCAGATAATGGATCACAGTTTCGTTCTAAAATTTGGCTTCGTACTCTACAGCGTCGTAAAATTAAACCAATTTTCATTTCACTTTTTCACCCTCAATCTAACGCTTCAGAGAGATGGATGAAGGAAATCAATAAATTGTGCCGTCTTTATTGTCATCAGAATCACAGAACTTGGGATCAGTATCTTCATATTTTTCAAAACATTCTGAATGAACTTCCTAATGACTCAACTTCTTTAGCGCCTCTATTGATATTAAAAAATAAAGTACCAACAAATCGCATTTCTGAAATCATTCCTTTTCCGCCTTCACGGAAACTGCGGCATTCTGAAGTTGTCAACCTGGCTCTACAAAATATTGCATCTGCGGCTGCTAGAAGAGAGAAATCAGCTAAACGTCCTGGTCGTTTAAAAATCTTGTCAGTTGGTCAGAAGGTGTTAATTAAGTCCCACCGTTTGTCTCACAAAGGAAAAGGCTTGTGTCGCAAATTTTTTCTGCTTTATAACGGTCCATATAGAATTCGTAAAATTATTCATGATAACACTGTCGAAGTAGAAACTCTTAAATCTCGACGCTCTAAAGGAATACATCATATATCAAACGTTAAAATTTTTGTGGAATAACATACTTTAGAGAAACTAACAGCTACATGTAAACATGCGGAGAGTACAAGGATACCGCGCTGTGTTTTGGCGGCGGCACATACTCAAAGCAACAGTGAAGTCTGCGCGCCGCACAAGGCAGTCGTTGACCGCAAACAATAGCTTCCTACGTCACGCGTCCACAGCTGATCGAGCGCTCAGTGCGAATGCACTGACAGACGTAAACAAATACACAGTCTAATTTCTCCGACTAAATTCTGTATAAAGCTATAGTGACTTGATGAATTCTGTTATTAACATTCAGTATTTTTCAGGATACGGTTGTATAAAATATTTAAGAACTTCAGGTAAATTCTGTGCGTGTCCGACGTTAAGACGACCTGCTATCGAGAAATTTTCAGGAAGAATGTAATTTCGAAGAAGAAACTAATAAACTAAAAAAGGGTAACTATTAATTGAGTTTATTTTTCAGGTAACATATTTCCACATAGGTACGTACTTTAGACGTAATTTGCTGCTCGCGATTACGTGATTCATACTTTGTGCTAAATTTTATGTTCTATGAAATTACTTGTGAAGCGACGTGCTTGCGTACGTTAACTGATTTTGACAATGATTATTAATGAACTGGGCTGTAACTTGTGCATATTATGCATCGCTTAGCTGCACTGCTTTTTCACTGATGTCATATTTTTTTTTAATTATGTGCCTGCTGTGCTTATTTATTTAAATTGTAATGGTAACCTGATTTATTGTGCTGATGTGATTAGGTATGTAAGTTATACTTTGTCATTTATCTGCTTGCGCCTCCATGTTTACTTATTAAGATGACATATGAACATTTATTTGCTTATGCTGATATGATGCTAATAACCTGTTTGCTGCTATGCGTATGGATTGCATATTTATACATATCTGTTTGTCGTCACAACTACTCTTTAATTTGGTGTATAGAAATGCTGATATACTGTGTATAAACATAGAGTTTAGGTCACACTATTGGATTAATTATAGATTGTTCACTTGGCAGAGCCTCGTTGTAGGGATTGTGCTGCATCCACTTGTTGACATTCTGTTCTCTACTGGTATATTTACTCGCTATTGCTTGTTTTGCTTACGCTCAGTGCCTTACATTTTTAAGATAAGAAAATTAACTGCTATAATTCGACGAACGACATTAGTACAAGAAAGTCATTGAAGTCACATGAGCTAAAGTTTTATGGAAGCTGTATAAATTTATGCTAATAGGAAGGAAGCTAACGACATGACAGACCAAAACTAGGTTTAGACCATTAACAATTATTACACTGCATTTTTCGTGAGCAATTGAAATAGGAAGTGACACTTGACACAAAAAATACTCCACATGTTTGCTTCTGCTATGATTCTTGAAGTGGTGTACACACTGTGAAATATTATGATCATTCACACTCCGTAATCGTACTTAATTACTGAGAGTTATTCGAACTAAGTCTGTTAGAGGTCAGGTATGCACTTCTTTTATTTAATGATGGACAAGGAACCAAAATGTATCTTATAATTTATAATGAGTAGAAGATTTGGGTCAGATGGATTACACAGAGGTTGTGTGTTGACAATGTGTCTTCGGATTGTATGGGATGATGAAGTTGCATTAGGATTTTATCTGTACTTGTTCGAGGAGACTGACTGGAGGAAAGAGTTGTTATGGAAGTGAAATGATATTGGTGCTGAGGTTTATATTTATCGACGTATTATTGAGGTATTGAGAGTATGTGAAGTAGATGATTATTGGAGTTTTTGTGGACAAGAGGTAAGGTAAATGATATTGATGATAAGACGTATTGAAGAGGTATTATTGAGGTATTATTGAGATTGTGTGAAGCTGATGATTATTGGAGTTTTGGTGGATAAGAGGTAAAGTAAGTGAGGTACATATTTTTTTTTGTTGGTCTTATGGAACAAGGAGGATGAAGAGAGCAGACTAGAACACTAAAATAGAAGGAAGATAGTCTATACACACACTTTGTTAAATAACTAAGCAGTATATACTTTTTTTTGAAGAGAGGAAGTAATTGCATATCTTGGCTCACTGACAGTTGTTCAACAACAGTACATTTTGATCTGGCTTGGCAAACATTGGTCTTGACATGATGACTATGACGTTGACTTAACTATTATTGACTGTTATACATTGCTGCCACTACTACTTGATACACATGATGAACATCAGATTTTGACAGAATTACATTTACACAGTTAACACTATTCAATTACACAGTAGTACTTAATGTGGATGAAAGATGAGTGAGTGTGTTTTGTGTGTTATCCTTTACTAATCCTACCCACCTATCTCCTAAATATTATTTTATTTGTTTGTAGTGGCTTGCACTGACACCCATAAATATTATAGGTTTACTGGTATTTGTGTATTGTAATAGTTAATAGGACAATTACCTGATATCATTTGTGTGTTTGTTATGATTTGTATGTTACTGTAAAAGCATTTGTATGTGCATTCAAACTATTGTTCATGCCTGGACTGTCTGATTAGTGAAGATAAATATTCTGAACTGTTACCTGCACTTTTCAACATGATGTGTGACATTTGGTCGTGTTTAATTACTGCTGATGAACTGTGTGATCAGTGATTGTAAAAAAAATTATGGACTGTTACTTGTACCTTTTCTACATGATTGGTGCCACTAGGACATGTTTAATTTCTGCTCATAAACTCTGATGAACAGTGTGATCAGTGCTAGTGAATTTTATCGAACTGCTTCTGCTGAGAGATGTGACTTTTTGCTGTTTGCACCTACTCTATATTGCTGGGTGCCATTGATGGACTGCTTCTACTGAAAAGATGTCCCCTGTTGCTGTGTGTACCTGATCAACATTGCTGATGCCACTAATGGACTGCTTCTACTGAAATGGTGTCACTTGTTGCTGTCTGCACCTACTCAATATTGATGGGTGCCACTGATGGACTGCTTCTACTGAAAAGATGTCCCCTGTTGCTGTGTGCACCTGATCAACATTGCTGATGCCACTAATGGACTGCTTCTACTGAAATGATGTCACTTGTTGGTGTCTGCACCTGCTCTCAACATTGCTGGGTGCAACTGATAGACTGCTTCTACTGAAATGATGTCACTTGTTGATGTCTGCACCTGCTTAACATTGCTGGGTGCAACTGATGGATTGCTTCTACTGAACTAATGTGACTTGTTGCTGGGTGTACCTGCTAAACTTTACTGGGTGCAACTGATGGACTGCTTCTACTGGAAAGATGTCACCTGTTAGTATCTTTTTTTTGTATAAACTAATCATTGAAAGCATTTTATGTGAACATTTGTATAAACTGATTTTTTGTATATTGTGTAAACTATTATGTAAAGTCACATGTATGAAAAGAATTTGTATTGCTTACTGTATTTCGTATATTAGGTTAGTAAAAGGTCAGTGCAAAGCCAAAATTTTTAACTAATTATGTGATATTTAGGTATTAATATTATCTTTTATATTTGTCTGTATTTTTGTGGACGAATTTGGTGGTATTTTCACCACCAATGCTGGCAAAAATACCATCAAATTCTGGCCTGTGGAGGAGGGGCATATGAAAGGTGGCTACACTGTGCCACTGCGCCAGAGAGTGCGCCAAAGAGTACTATTAAGCCGCCTCCACAGTGGTTGTCGAGAGTTCATGGCGGTCAGTGCTAGTAGAGAGCTCGTGGAGGACAGTGCTTGTCCAGAGCTCGTAGAGGACAGTATGTGTTAAGAGTTCGTACCGAGATGTGCTAGTGGGCACTGCTTGTCGTGAAGTCGGAGTAAGATGTTGTAGTAAAGAGTGTTGTTCCATGTTTTATGCAGTTATTTGATGGGAGAGATAGCAGATGTTATTGTGTGCATTTAGTCAATATATATGAAGGTAAAAACTACAATGTTCTTTTATTAATTGTGTGTGTGAAATAATGCGTCACTACAGGTTCAGTCAACAAAGCATCTGGCTTGTGTTCTTGTATTAGAGTGAATTCTGGTTTTCTTGCGTAATTATAGTTTTTCTAAACTTCTTTTGTCACGTCAGTATAATTGATATTTAATAATTCTTGTCTTGTTTGAGAAGAACCGTGCCAGATGTGGACGTTGAGTCACACTCCCACATATAGAACAGTTACTTTTGTGCTTATTGGTTTGTAGGTTTTATAGTTGCTGGGGGACTTAATTAATTAACTGTGTTTACGAAAATTTTCTTACATTGTTTGTTGCAGTCAGATAGCGTAATAATACTAGTCAGGGCCAACCGATTACGAAACACAGCGTAATCGGACATACAGCTACAAAAATTAAAAATATTTTCAATCATATATTTAATTAAGCCCCCATGCAACGTGTGCCTCCTTCCTGGTGGAATGACAGGAACTGATCGGCTGTCGGACCCCCTCCGTCTAATAGGCGCCTCTCTTGCATGGTTCTTTACATCTTTGGGTGGGTTTAGTGACATCTCTGAACAGTCAATGTCTATCTTCAAGAGTCCTGGGAACCGGGGCGATGCAAAACTTTATTTGATGTTTGCGTTGAACAGGAACCTACGTCCGGAAATACACTTTTCCTGTTCTACGACGGGTTCCGTATTAGATTTTTAACTGAAACACCTATGCTTGAGGACTTGATGTGATGCAGCACAATTATTAGGAAACAGTTCGAAAGGAAACATAACGCATCATCCATTTATCGCATAACCACTTTGCTGTGTATTAACACTTAGACATCACTTGTTTACATTATTCCCAAACAAAAAGAACCCAGAACATTGTAGGTACAGAACATAATGTTTTAGCATCATCAAACAAATGTGCTTAAGTGATAAATGGATGTCTCGTTATGTTTCCCTTCGAATTATTAGATAATAATTGTACTGCCTCACACCTAATTCAGTTCCTCAACAAGAAGTGAATAAGTTAAACTTCTGAATTGAAACCGTCGTACAACCGAAACGGTACGTTCCAGACGTGGGTTCTTATTGAAAATATTAAGTACCCACTTTCCCCCCCCCCCCCCCCCCCCCATCCCCCATAGTTCGTGGAAGTTCGTAATGGGAATTTCCGAACATCCTGTAGAACATACTAGTGTATAGTTATTATGGTTGCTGATAAAACCACTGTCTCGGTATAAATTAAAACAAAGAATTGCATATGTCCATTTTGGCCCTTAATAAGCTCAGTAGTAGAAAAGTGCTAAGTTGTACTGAGACGTATTTACCGGACGTACGAGTAGTGTGTGGCTCATGGGGTTTGCGAGTAATTTGCTTATCACAAAATGGCACAGTACAAAGTCCCTATTACATATGAAATTGCAGTAAGTATCAAAGAGATACAACCGAAACAATTATTTATAACACCGTTATCCCAAATACGTCAAAACTTGCTTGTTAAACAACGCTGTAAGATACCTGGGAGATATAGCTACATAAATATAGGCTGTATTAAAAAGAATCATCCGATTTTTTTAAAAAAATCATAACTATTATGTTATTTGAGATATGTGCATGGACAACGCACTGGTGGAGAGAGGAACTTCTCAGTTTTACATATTTCCCGCCAGGTAGCAGCAGTGTGCACCCATTTCAGTCTAGTCTCGGGACAAAAGAACGCGTTTTGTGTACTATGTTTTGCGCAGTGCGGACCAGTAATAACAGTTCATTGTGGCTTTCGTACTAGGTATGGTGTGGGTCCTCCTACAGCACAAAGCATTAGACGATGGCATGAACAATTGCGAGTGACAGGTTGTTTTTGTAAAGGCAAATCGCCGCCGGGCCGTTCCCGAGGGTCTGACATAGACGTCGAACGCATCCGCCATAGTTTCACAAGGAGTCCGCAGAAATCCGTTCGCAGTGTTGCTCGACAGCTCAACAGGCGCTCGATGGCCATCTGGTGTGTGTTGCGCGGACGTTTACACATGAAACCATACAAAATTCTGCTACTCTGCAAGCACTTCGTGAAGGTGACAAACAACAACGTGTGGAGTTCTGTAATTTCGTACTTCGTAAGATGGAGGATGACAGTTTTCTTCCGCGATTACTCTTTAGTGACGAGCCAACATTCCATTTAAATGGAAAGGCGAACCGTCATGTGAGAACATGGGGTACGGAACAACCACATGAAGTTGTACAACTTGACAGGGGCTCTCCAAAACTTAATGTGTCTTGCGCAGTTTCATGGGAAGGGGTGTATGCCGAGAACAGTGTTACAGGAAGCATATATCTCCATACGTTTGAGAACTTTCTATTCCCACAGTTGGAGACTGATTCGAATGACTTCATTTACCAACAGGGTGGGGCACCGCCACATCGGCATCTGGAAGCGCGGGAATTTTTAAATCAAAGAATTACTGAACGATGTGTCAGTCGCACTGGACCAAATGATTCGGTCTTAGATTACTGGCCTCCAGGGTCACCCGACCTGACTACAGATGGGATATTTCTTGTGGGGGTTTATAAAAGACTCTGTTTATGTGCCTCCGTTACCAACAACAATGAATGAACTGAGACTTCGCATAACGGCAGCTGTGTAAGCTGTAAATCAAGACATGCACTTTGCGGTGTGGAAACAATTTGAATACCGCATTGACAGATGCCGTTCATCTCAAGGGGGCATGTTGACAAAGGTATGAAATAAAATTTTTGAGTTTCCCGTTCATACAAAGAAATTCATTGTATATGTTTATTAGTTTCAGAAATACAGACGTGCCAAATGAGATGATTCTTTTTAATACACCCCGTATAACTGGTCCTTCTCAACTTGTACACTTCAAAACTTACTCTTGCTACTTCCACAGTCAGATAAACATGGCAGTTTGGAGAGACACACGATATCAGGGATGGATAGCAATACTAAAATATCGTTACAACATGACAGGACACTTTGAAAAAAAACATGTGTAGTGCGAATATCACAAAACAAAATGAAAAATAGCTTTCTTGGTATCCTACAACGAAGCACGCGTCTTCTTCATGCACCAGTCAGATCCCACGATGCAATAAAGGACCACCTATGACCGTAGCTCTGAAGCCTTTCGTCTATGCTTCTGATGCTCAGGTCGTTAACATATATGGCTGTGGCATCGTCTCACTGGAGATAATGTGGGTGAATGGAAGATGAGATATTGGCGTACAGTGGACGATACGGAGGCTGTAAGCTCAGGTCGTAAGTTCACTCCACCGTGGCTTTGTTTTCGGTCACCACTATTGTAACTGAGGAGTCCTGCCATGTCTTCTCCTGTGGTAATCTCCTTATTTCATTTTTGGATACATGCCAGTTGTTTTCTGTTCTATAAATTTTTTCCTTCTTCGGTACCACAGATGACATTCTGATATTCTAAGAGAAATCTAGTGATCATATACATTTCATTAGTTATTGTTTCCACTTACACCTTTCCTCGTTCCTTTCTGTGGAGAATTACATTTCTTATTAGTCCACAAAATATTTTACATCCTTCTGTGAAACAACGTCTCTGCCTTTCTGGTTTTGCCACAGTCCATCATTCACTTCCATAGAATGCAGTGCCCTTAACCAATATTTTGAGAAATTTCTTCCTCACATTATTTTCAATGCCTGATACCAGTAGATAGGAATCTATATGCGAGGAATGCTCTATTTTTCTGCTTTTACTGCTTTCGTGTGGTATTTTTTTATCCGTGGTAGCAGAATTCTTTCTCTTTATCCTACTACAAAGTTCCCAATGTTGATGTTATGTTTATTGCTATTCAACTTTTGTCTTTTACTATCTCTTAATCCATTATCTGTACTCAGTGGATCATCCATTCAACCTCTGTTATAATTCCTTCTCACTTTTGCACATGATAGCAGTGTCATCAGTGAATCCAAAAGTTTATAACTTCGCACACGAATTTTCATCCCACTTCTCGGCTCTTATTTTATTTTCATAATTGCTTCTGCAAATACAGTTTGGACAATGGAGGAGGAGGAGGAGGAGGAGGAGATTAGTGTTTAACGTCCCGTCGACAACGAGGTCATTAGAGACAGAGCGCAAGCTCGGGTGAGGGAAGGATGGGGAAGGAAATCGGCCGTGCCCTTTCAAAGGAACCATCCCGGCATTTGCCTGAAGCGATTTAGGGAAATCACGGAAAACCTAAATCAGGATGGCCGGAGACGGGATTGAACCGTCGTCCTCCCGAATGCGAGTCCAGTGTGCTAACCACTGCGCCACCTCGCTCGGTATGGAGGAGGAATACTGCATCCCGCCTTACGATTTTCTTAGATATTGCATTATTATTATTCTCTTTCGTTTCTTCTTCTTTGGATTATGAGCCATTATGGACTACGTTCCATTCAACTATGTAGTTTTCTTTATTTCCATTCACATTCTTCATCATTTCTATCTTTTTAATTCTGTCCAAGTGGCTCCAGAGTTATTCTGAGTTTTTCATGGAAAGCTTTGGCATCTTGCAATTTCTTTCTGAGTGGCAATCCTTCCTTAGTATCTTGTGAAATGCCCCTCCTATTGGTTTTTTTAGCCTTTCTTATTTATTTTTAATTTACAGAAATACGTTAACAGTCCTCTTTTCAGTATGTTGGTATTCATTCTTTGTACGTAACCATAGAGAACTATTCTTCTTTTCCTAAACATGCAGTAATATTTTTCAGCGTATGTAGGAACTTCACCATTATGGCGTCGTCCGTATTGTGTTTGTTCTTTAAGTGGTCCCAAAGCTTTCCTTAGTAATTTTCTTTCTGTAATTTCTGCTGATTCAGTCATCGCCCTTGTTTACTTACTTCTCCTAGATACTTAAATTTCATAGCCCTCACAAGTTCTCCAAATTTCATTTTCATTACCACTTACAGTGAATCTGTCTTAATGTGTCATAAATTTGATTTTCAGAAAGCAGATTTGCAAGTCTGCTTTTGGAACTTGTTATTTCAGCAAATAAATCTGTCTAGTGGCTGCTTCAATTGAATCTGATGACGGATATGTCATCGCAACGCCTAGACAGTCTATTTGCAGATGTTTTTTTGTAACATAATTGAACACAGTCATTTAGCTTTCTCCTAATGCTATTCCCCATACCCTTATGACTTTCTCCAGAACACAGATAAAGAAGAGCCGGTAGAGCCAATTAAGAGCAGCTGATAGAGCCATCTCCCTTTTTGACTCCAGTTTTGCTATAAAAACCTCAAAATTTCATCTCTGAATTTAATTTTAGAATGTGTGTTTGTTAGCATTTACATAATAAGATTTGTGCTTGTACTCACTAAGCCCAGTTAGTTGAGAATTTCAAGCAGTGACTTCTCATCAAAGGAGTCATAGCCTTTTCTCAAATCAATGAATGTCATTAGGAAATAATTAGATCTTTTTCTCAGATACTTTATAATTGACTTAAACCTGAAAATCTGTTATGAACGTGTTCTGTTTTTCTAAAACATTGAAGTTCACCATCTTGTGAGTCAAGTTTTGTTTTGAACTATTTAATTATGCCTTTCATAAGATTTTATAGGTGACCAGGAAGAGAGAAATGCCACTAAAATTGTCCACTTCGGTTTTATCACTTATTATGTGGAGAAGATAGAGGATTTAAAAGAGCTATGGAAGACTTAAGAGAAAATAAGGCAGAAGGGACTGATAATATTCCATCAGAATTTCTTAAAACACTGCAGGAATTCGCATCATAACAACTATTCACGTTGGTGTTTACAGTGTATGAGACTGGCGATGTACTATCTGATTTTCGGGTGATATTCATAAGAATTCCGGAGACTACAAGATCTGACAAGTGCAAGAATTGTCTCACAATCAGCTTAACTGAACATGCGTCCCAGGTTGTGACAAGAATAATATACTGAAGAATGGAGAAGGAAATTAGAGGATGTGTTAGTTACGATCAGTTTGGCTTTAGCAAAGGTCAAGGTACCAGAGCGGAAATTATGGTGTTTCGGTTGGTAATGGAAGCAAGACTAAAGAGAAAATCAATAATTGTCCATAGAATTTGTAGATCTGGAAAAAGCGTTCGACAATGTCAAATGATGCAAAATGTTATAAATTCTGAGGAGAGCAGAGTAAGATATAGGGAGAGACGGTAATATACAATATGTACAAGAAACAAGAGGGAATAATGAAAGTGAAACATAAAGAAGGCAGTGCTCGGATTAAAAGCGGTGTAAGACGGGGATGTTCTCTTTCACCCCTGTTGTTCAATCTATAAATGGGAGAAACAATGTCGAAAATAGAAAAAAGGTTCTATAGTGTAATGGGAATTAAACCATAATTCATGTAAATGATAAGATTTGCTGTTGACATTGTATCCTCAGTAAAAGAGAAGAAATATAACAGGACCTGGTGAATGGAATGAACAGTCAAATGAGTTCAAAGTATGAACTGAGAGAAACTCGAAGAAAGGCGCAAGTAATGAGAAGTAGTAGAAATGAGAACACTGGGAAACAAAAAATAAGGATTGGTGATCACGGAGTAGATGAAGTTACCTAGGCAGCAAAATAACCTATGACAGATGGAGCAAGAAGGACATAAAAAGGAGCCTAGCACTGGCAGAATGGGCGTTCCTGGCCAAGAGAAGTCTACTAGTATCAAACATGGACGTTAACTTGAGGAAGAAATCTCTGGGAACATGCGTTTGGAACGCAGTATTGTATGGTAGTGAAACTTGGACTGTGGTAAACCGGAAAAGAAGAACTAGAAGCGTTTGAGATGTGGTGCTGCAGAAGTATGTCGAAAATCAGGTGGACGATAACGTGAAGAATGAGGATGTTCTGCACAGAATCGGTGAGGAAAGGAATATGTGGAAAACACTGATAAGGAGAAGGGACAGGATGGTAGGACATCTGTTAAGACGTCAAAGAATAACTTCCAAGTTGTAGAGGGAGCTGTAGCGAGCAAAACCTGTAGAGGAAGACAGAGATTGGAATATATCTAGCAAATAATTGAGGACATAGGTTGCAAGTGCTACTCCTAGTTGAAGAGGTTAGCACAGGAGAGGAATTCGTAATGGGCCGTATCAAACCAGTCAGGAAACTGATAACTCGGTCCGGTGGGAGATGTAAGTACAGGAGTGCGTGGTGCTTGTGTTAAGTTTAATCCCTATTTTGGATATGCAAAACTTACAATATTTTCGAAATATTTTGGTAAAATGTCACAATTTCTTTTGTTATTATGTGATCATTTTCCAACTTTTGTCTTTGAAGCAAACGTTTGGTGGAGAATATTTGCTTATATTTCTTTCGACAGTCTCATAGAAGTTTCCAGTGTTGTTCTTGTTGAAGTTACAGTTGTTTCTTTTAATTAGAATTTATGACAGTTACTTTAAGTAATCCCGAAGAGTCTGTCTGTTTTACTTCTAGTTCCTAGGAATCTTATCCCGTTTCCTGTATTCTTGTCTTCATTCCAGTTTTTCCATGCATTTGTTTTCTTGTGACTGCTCCTTCGCATTCCAAATTCTACCACGCTTGCATTTTGATTTTGGTTAAGCGAATTGTTTATCATGCTGTTTGAACAAGAGATTGTTTCATTTGTTCCCACTTTTTTCGGATTTTTTGTTCCCAGTTTATTGCTAAAGATTCCTCCTTGTTTAAATTTTTCAGTTCATATTTCAGAGCCCATAGTTTGGCTTATCTCTTGGCATTTCATGTTTGGAATTGTTATACTTTAGTGAGAGATAGCTCAGTATTTGTTGTTACGTCAATATACGAGATTTCTTGGGAAAATTCTTGTAATATGATCTACTTAAAATACGCCTAAATTGAGGTTTGCAGTGTCCAAAGGTGTCTGTTTTCCGTGAAGCCGTCAAAGACAGTAGATATAATCACTAGACTGGTTGTTCTGCGGAGTTCTATTAGTCTTTCGGCGTTCCTGTTGTCCTTTTGTGAGCAGAATAGTTCCCAACAATGTTTCTGATCTTTTTCTCTCTCTCCAACTATGCATTAATTTCCTCATCCGTGTTAATATTTATTTATTTGGTATTTTGGTAATAATTTCTCCAAGTACTTCTCATTAGGCATGTATTAACTTTCCTGAGGATTTGTAAGAGTCTGCATCGCTTTAAGTTGTCATATGCTCTCTCTAGGTTATCATGAAGGGTGCCTTTGTTTTTCTTCGATCTTATTTCGATTATCAGGCTACCAAAGAGACACTTTTTACAGTATGTCTCTGTAGGATGAGCTGCTAAAGACGTGAACATACACCTCGAGAAGAAAGCGTGAAATCTTCCATGAATGTTACACTACCGAAACCTCCACCACACACATATAATCAGCAAGTGAAATGCTAGGAGCGAAAACCTTACGAATTTACTGAACAGGATGCTTGCTCAAGACGGCAGGGAATAACAGTAAGTTTTTCTTCAGCCTTGGCGTAATCTCTGGATAAATCGACTGAAGACCGTTTATCTGTAGTTGGCTGCTTGTTCACTGCGTACATTAAAACTCACAACACAAGTTTAATGGACACGCTCGAAGCATTTGGCATCAGGCATTAGGCGCGCATTATGCATGACGAATGAAGGCATTTCAGTTGTTGTCGGCTGTTCCTTAGTGGTGTGCGCTAAAGCTCGCGAGAAAACACGTAGTAGAAGAAGAAGAGCGGCGTGTATGATGTGATCAGAGTAAAAAAGAAACCTCTCTCATACTAATTACGAAACTTCCCAAAAAGCTATTTTATAATTAATTAAGGACGGATGAATAAATTTACTTTCACCTGCTGTCACTGATCAGTTATTTAAATACAAAGGAAATATATTTAATGATTAGGCATTGCTTCTTTTTAACTAAAAATAATTGGGAGAAAAGCTAAAGATAACTAAGCAACATAACAAGACAAAATGAGACAGCAAAAATTTGACGTAACTACTGAAAGCATCATCTTGGGAAAGCAAGTATCTGGGGGTACCCCTCCTTATTACTTTCCTTTTTCTGCCGCTCGGCGCTCCGACGTTATAAAAAATAACACACAGGGCAAGGTTTCAAAAACATTGCCAACAGCTATGATTAAACCTTACATTGAGAAAAGAAGAATGGTACAACAATGGGTTTCCAATTACAGACGTCACTTTATGTGGACGAGGTCAGTAACCGATGACACATAGTACGTTACCAGGCGTTTCTGGCGTACAAACGGTGTGGAACAGTTACTTGAAGCAATGGAAAATCCCATGAAAAAATGATATAACGCACTCGAATGAAGGAAAACGAGAGACAGTTATGACCATACGGGCCTAAACACGTGTTGCTTTACCAGTCAGCCATTATACAAGTTACGATTCAAGTGTAGGCCTCTTGATCACCAATTAAATACAAACCTGTATCTTTGTTTCAGCAACACCGTGGCTATAGATTCACTCGATCAGTATCAAAAGGAGTGAAGGTGAGTAAAGAAGATCCTGTGCCAGTGAAACAATTGCTAACTTTGCAACAAAAAGACCAACATGAATGTCGTGAAGCAACTGGAATAAGTATTTAACGACTGCGAGCTCGTACCGCGATAAAACGCAAAATTTATATTAGTCTATTAATCGGAGGTTGGCTGTGGATGCCCTTAGCAACATGCATAAGAATTATGAAAGTTTTCGTTGCCAGCTACACAATTTGCAAGGCGGCTGATCTAATGCACTCATGTCAGTTCTTCATCTTGCAGCAACTAATAAGAGAGTCGAATGAAACAACAAGTTGACTATTAACAGGCACTGTTTATTTCTACAAAGCGTTTCGGAAGTTTAAGCCTTCATCATCAGTTGTATTTATGTGGATTAATATATCATGTATGTATTGTGTCATGACTTTGGAGTAACCTGTGACACCGCCTAGTAGAGAAAAACTAAACACCATCTTAGATCATGGCTCATAGTTTGGTGGTTATCTCTGACTAAAGCATGAACGAAAATATAAATCTGAAACCAAAATAGATAAAATAAAAGTACCTCTGCTTGTCACAGGGTCCTTTCCCAATCGTGATACATTAGATGTACTACCAAACGTAGTAATGCCAAATTTGAAAGAACGCAAAGTCCCCAAGAATGGCAATGTTTTGCAGAAGTTCGAAATATAATGTGTACTTCAATGCGAGATACTTTTAACAATTTCCACAACGAAACTTCATCTCGAAATCTGGCAGAAAATACCTTCGTTGCGCGATAACAACGGTGAACTCACAAACACGATTTTCCGTAAATTCTTCACCAAAGAAGACGAAGTAAATATTCCTGAATTCCAATCAAGCACAACTGCCACGATGAGAAACATAGAGGTAGATATCCTCGGTGTAGAAAAGTAGGTTAAATCACTTATTAATGCGTAAGGCCTCCGGTCCAGATTGTATACCAGTCAGGTTCCTCTTAGATTATGCTGATTCAATAGCTCCATATGTAGCGATTATATATCACCCGTTCGTTCACAGAAAGATCCGTACCTAAAGACTGGAAAATTGTTCAAGTCACACCAATACCCAAAAGCGGAAGTGGGAGTAATCCGCTAAATTACAGGCCAAGATCACTAACCTATACTGTATTAGAACATTATGAATTACCTCGAAGAAAACGATTTATTGACACGTAGTCATCACGGATTCAGAAAATATCGTTCTTCTGAAACACAGCTCGCTCTTTATACTCATGAAATAATGAGTGCTAACGACAAGGATGTCAAACTGATTCCATATTTTTAGATTTCCAGAAGGCTTCAGTCACCGTTCCTCACAAGCGCCTTCTAATCAAACTGTGTGCCTATGGAATATCACCTTAGTTGTGCAACTGGATTCGTGATTTCCTGTCATAAAGGTCACAGTTGGTAGTAGTAGACGGAAAGTCGTCGAGTAAAACAGAAGCAATATCCGACGTTCCCCAAGCAAGTGTTATAGGCCCTTTTTGTTCCTGATCTATATTAACGACATGGAGACAATTTGAGTAGCTCTCTTAGATTGTTTGCAGATGATGCTGTCATTTACCGTCTAGTAAAGTCATCAGATGACCAAAGGAATTACAGAATGGTTTAGATAAGATATAAGTATGGTGCGAAAAGTGGCAATTGAACGCGAATAAAGAAAAGTGTGAAGTTATTCACGTGAGTACTAAAGGAAATCCGCTAAATTACGATTACGCGATAAGTCACACAAATGTGAAGGCTGTAAATTCAGCTAAATACTTAGGAATTACAATTACAAATAACCTAAATTGTAATAGTCACATAGAAAATGTTGTGGGTAGAGCAAACCAAAGACTGCGATTCATTGGCAGAACACTTAGAAGGTGGAACAGATCTACTAAAGAGACAGCTTACACCACGCATATCCGCCCTATTCTGGAGTATTGCTGAGCGGTGTGGGATCCACATCAGGTGGGACTGATGGATGACATCGAAAATGTTCAAAGAAGGGCAGATCGTTATGTATTACCGCGAAATAGGGGAGATAGTGCCACAGACATGATACGTGAATTGGAGTGGCAATCGTTAAAAAAAAGGCGTTTTTCGTTGCGACGGGATCTTCTCATGAAATTTCAGTCATCAGTTGTCTACTCCGATTGCGAAAACATTCTGTTGGCACCCACCTACACAGGAAGAAATGATCATCACTATAAAATAAGAGAAATCAGGACTCACACAGAGTGGAACGGTAGAGAGTCAGCTTGAAGGTGGTTCATTAAGCCCTCTGCCAGGCACTTTATTGTGAATAGCAGACTAATCAGGTGGATGTAGATGTAAGCAGTGAGTGAACTAAGATGACGTCTTGAACCAACAAGTCCAGAGAACATATAGTAAAACGAAAACACAACTTTGCACTCAACGAACGCATTTCGGAGCAAGCATGGAGCAAAGGCTTATGGAGATTTTGTTTGTGCAGATCAAAACATAGGTTTAAACTTCCATTATGAGATGGACTTACGTTTATTAATAAGATCCGTATGTATTGTATTACAACTTTTGAGTAACATGGGGCACTGTCAAGTGCAAAGAAACAGAGGAATGTTTGAGAACATTGCTCATGGTTTCGCGAAGGTCTTTGAAAGAAAGGATAAATGAGGACGTGGACATATTCCATCCGAATGATATTTCAGGAGCATATATATTCTTTTTCTGAGTAGCTTCCATCTTATTGTACAGTACAAGACATGCTCTGCTATACCACATTACGTATTTGTAACAATTTAGTACTTGACAACAAGGAAAAAAACGCAAATCATCAACTGTAACATTGATATTCCATATCATTGTTTAGTAAAAGTTCTGATTTAATTGTTGCTTCGAAATTATTTAAACTGTTTCAAATCACAATGATGGGATACAGTGATGTACAATAAGACTGGTTCTTTGAGGTAACACTCAAACATATAAACCAGAACCATCTCCTAAAAAGTCACAAGCAATTTCCTCCACCCCTGTGTTGAAGAACATGGGTGTATCGTCAATGAAGGATAGAGAAAAACTTAAGTGCTTTTGCTTTAACTAGTTTTCTCCAAAGACAGTTTCCAGTAAACCATCAACAGCTTACTTCTTGTCATCCAAGACTGGATGATTGAGAAGTACTTCAGCTCGCGCTTGAGGAAAGAGTATCATAATGGTCCATCCACGTTTCATAAGAGAATTCCGCTCTTGTACGTCTTACTGGAACCTGTAGCATGCAAATTCCTGCACTCAGTATGAGCGTTTTTCGTAACTTCGTACGTGTATATGAAAATTAGTTTCGTTTCACTTCAGTGATGCAAATTTCGGAGGCCTTTAGATAGTTATTTCACGTGTGTAACTCTCAAATCTTCACCATGGTTTCTTATATCACCCAGCAACTGTTAGATCACTTTTGTTACAATTGTAGGCCTTTTCGTAGAGGTTCCTCTACCCTACGGAAAATGCAAGCAACTTAACTTGGAGTATATGCTATTGTAGTGTTGGGCAGTTGGCTGTTAACAGCGCGTAGCGTTGCGCAGTTGGAGGTGAGCCGCCAGCAGTGGTAGATGTGGGGAGTGAGATGGCGGAGTTTTGAGAGCGGATGACCTGGACGTGTGTCCATCAGAGAGAGTAAATTTGTAAGACTGGATGTCAGGAACTAGTTTATATATAATGACTTTTGAACACTATTAAGTTAAATACATTGTTTGTTCTTTATCAAAATCTTTCATTTGCTAACTATGCCAATCAGTAGTTAGTGACTTCAGTAGTTTGAATCTTTTATATAGCAGGCAGTAGTGGCGCTCGCTGTATTGCAGTAGTTTGAGTAACGAAGATTTTTGTGAGGTAAGTGATTCATGAAAGGTATAGGTTATTGTTAGCCAGGGCCATTCTTTTGTAGGGATTATTGAAAGTCAGATTGCGTTGCGCTAAAAGTACTGTGTGTCAGTTTAAGCACAGTCATGTATAATTTTTCTAAGGGGACGTTTCATATTCTGTTTTTATTATATGTGGCGTCCTATTTTGTATCACATTTGTTTTAGATTGTGGACATGTTAACCACTGCGTGTCATCTTCTCAAATATGAATGTAAAATAAGTAACACAAAAATACCTCCAACGGTAAAAGTGTTGTTCAGTGAACTTGATGTTTCGTTCGATATCAATAAGAGTCACAGTAAAATGTAACGAAAGATGTTCACGCTTATAGTTAGTGTCAGAGAAGATAGGATATGTATATGAAGACTTCATCAGTAAAAACTGTCAACAAAAACTGATGTCACATTTCCGGCTAACAGAGGAACAAAACAGGGCTGCGTATCTCCACTGCTGCTACAAAGATCGTTTAGTTAATTACCGTAACTTGTTGGGAATTATAACAGCTCCACATTTCCTTCTTTCACCTTCAAAAGGAAGTGTACGCTGGAGTATAATTCCGGAATGTGTTGTCGTACAACAGACAAGATGTAACCTTATCTTGGACGTGTACAAGACGTAACTATGGCAGCTGGCGACGTATACCAGTCCCAATGTAGCAACTGGTAATTCAGTTAATTACAGGTAAATCAACATCGGCGGAGCCTGCGTTTGCCGAGGCAGCGTACTCTCAGCTTCCAGGGCTACGACAGGACTGCCAACTACTGAAATCCGCCCACTGCTGGTGAGTTGGCGAGTCCCGTCCCGTCTCGCCAGCGACTGCCGTTAATTACGGACGCCGGCCGGCTGATCCGGCGGCGGGAGTCAGTGCTGCCACAGCGGTTGCCTACGCTGCCCCTGCGTAGCCACCGGCTACCGGCTCGCGACCCGCCCACCCCCAGTACTGCCGGCCGAACCGCGCTGCCGCCGTGCCGCCCTCCGCCTGCGTCACGCTGCTAATATAGCGGTTATTTTGTGAGGGGCAGATTTATGGAGCAGTAAATGCGCCATTACAGGGGCGCTGGCTGTGGGCCTATAAATAATGGCAGCAGCGCGTTTCGCTCCCGTTGCGAGGCGTGGCGACCGAGACCGTGAACCAAACCTTGCCAGCCAGCCCCGCGGGGCATTGCGGATCGGCAGGACACTGTAGTGCGTAACTGCTGCCGCGCTGCACAAAAGATCCCGTCGGTTTCGGGCGTCAAAAAGCGACTGCCGAAGAGTGAAATTGCTGCAAATTTCGATCTGGTTTCCGTCCGTATGATTGATTAGCAACACCTCATCAGAATTTATGATCAACCAGAAGTTCAAAATGAGCTTGGCCATTAATCAATGTATTTTTAAGAATCTGGAACTTGCACTTGAGATGTTCCAGGCCTGTTTTGCTGTGGAGCAACTTATGATGTTTCGTCGTCACATACACTTCAGGGAAAAAAAGAAGGAAAAAAAAACTGACGCACATAGAAGGAATTATCCGAATGGTACGGAAGTCCGTAGATGTGATGTACATGCCCAGAGAAACAATAAATGACATCAGTTTCAGAAATATTGGATGATTTATTCCTTAGAAAGAGTTTCACAATCTGAGCAAGTCAATAACGCAGTAGTCCAACTTTGGCCCTATTGCAAGCAGCTATTCGGCTTGGGATTAATTGACAGACTTGTTTAATGTCTTCCTGGGGGATATTTCCTACATTCTGTCCAATTAGATTGCCGTGAAGAGCAACAAAGAGCAACGTACTTTATCGTCGATGACCGCCGTTCTGTAAGGGTGCTGTGGATGACAACCAAGAAGTCCTCCTGTGAAAGGAAAAGGCACCCCAGACCTTCACTCCTGGTTGTTGGGCTGCACGGAGGGCAATAATGAGGTTGGTATCGCACCGCCGTCCAGATTATCTCCAGACACGTCTTCCCTGGTAATCGGGGCTCAGTTCGTAGCACGACTCGCCGGCCAGAGTGACCGAGTGGTTCTAGGCGCTTAAGTCTGGAACCGCGCAACCGCTACGGTCGCAGGTTCGAATCCTGCCTCGGGCATGGATGTGTGTGATGTCCTTAGGTTAGTTAGGTTTAAGTAGTTCTAAGTTCTAGGGGACTGATGAACTCAGCTGTTAAGTCCCATAGTGCTCAGAGCCATTTGAGCCATCGTAGCACGACTCATCACTGAAGACAGTTCTGCTCCACTGAAGTTAAAATCCTCTGGATCGTTAGGCCGCGTCATATTTCCTCTAAAATGATTGACGTTTCTACCCCTCTGCTGAGATCTTCCTCAGGATCTTCTGGTGTCCACTACTGCTAGAACACTGTCGAAGATGAGTGTCGCGTTCTCTTATAAAGGGGAGTTTTAGCGCGTTCGTGCTTGAGAAGTGGTAGTATTGGTTAAAATTATTATGGCTACCGTTGGTGGGCCACAGTCACAGGCTAATATTCCCGCACTGATGCAGAAGAGGGGACGTTGTTGGCTAGACTCTTATGTTCTAGCAGTAGTGGATCCTGAGGAAGATCCCAGCAGAGGGGTCGAAACGTCGATCATCTTAGAGGAAATATGACGCGGCCTAATAATCTAGAAGATTTTAACTTCAGCCTGCAGACTTACATGTTGCTATTTGCTGTACAATCAGGGTGTCTGGAACACAATAAAAATGCCCTGCAGACTTACATGTTGCTATCTGCTCTAGCCTCTGCGTGTCTGGAACACAATAAAAATCCATTTCCGACCATTGATCCCCTGTCTCAATATAATCGGTTGTGGACACATTATCACCTTTTTCAATTTGACCCAAATCATTTGAGACACCCTTTAAGCTTCTGTCCTCAATAAAGCCAGAAGAAGAACATATTTCATACTTCCCATCTCACTTTAACTTGGCTTCTGCTAAGCTTGCTTCGTACAACAACCAGTGAGGCAAGATAAACTAAAAGTTCCTGACCCCTTCCATATGAAGTTTAGTTAGTGGACAGTCAAATTTTGTCATCCACGAGTGGAAAAGTTCGTTTTTTTACCAAAACGTGTGATGGAAGTTTGTCTCGACAATAACTCTTTTATGAGTACATGAAAATGACAGCCAGCGTTGTATTGCCTCAATGCAAGCGTCGGTACAGACCGTTTGGTACCACTTCCAGGAATAGTTCATGAAGAACAGCTCTGTGGAGAACAAAGAATTCGTTTCCTGCCCTACGGATCAGCGTGTGACCAAGCAAGCATCTCCGGAAGTAGGAGACATCTCTCGAGTAGCCACTGCATCGACGTCAGCAAGTTGCGCTGGCTGTATTACAAAACAGCACCTAGATTTACAATTGACTTGTTCAGCCAGACAAAACAGGAATGTTTGTCTCACCGTAGCGTCTCGTGCCACCGCGTTGCTGCCTCAACACACACCCTGCGAAGGGTCACTGGGTTTCTAATGGCTCAACCCCTTAGCCGTGCTGGCACAACTAACCTACTATGACCACTTGACAAAAGGGGGGGCCCCGACTGTTTTCGGCTCGGTTGAAAAGAAGGAAAGCGGAGCCACGCAGCTGGTACTTGACAGTACCAAATGCTAAGGAGAGTGCGAGAAACTATTTACCACGTTACTGATGATTTAAATTGATCAACCGTGGCATCACTGTGAGGTGCATCGGCAGCATACGAAAAATGGGATGTTGCAAGGGTTTACTGATCGATCTGATGCAATTATTTATTAGGACAATTTTCATCCTTCCATTACCAGAGTGGGGTAAGTAGAAAATGTGAAACGAGGGTCAGTTAATACACAGGCTCTGACTGACTGAATTCTTTCAAGGTGTGTGAAGGTCTGTGGAGGAACGCCAGCCCATTCTTCCTAAGAGCCGAAACCACAGGACATAGTGATGTTGGACGCTGCGTTCTGGAGCAATGTCGACGTTCTAACTCATTCCAAATATGTTCCATTCTGTTCAAGTCGGGACTCAGTGGTGACCATTCCATTTCAGGAAAGTTACTGTCCACAGGGTGCATTATCATACTGATACAAACTATAATATTCTCTGAATTGTTCCTCTAATGTATGCAGCACACAATGTTATAAAATGTTTTAATATCCTTCCACATTCATCGTTTTATTAGGCGCAGTAAGGGGATCAGATCCTAAACAGGAAAAGCTCCTCTGCAAATACTTCGTCCAAATACGACGGCATCATGAGACCTGCGGCTGTTGATAAATATAAATAATAACTGACGCGGAAAACTGCTTTATTTATGCAACTTCCCAGTTCGAAACACCACCTCCTCTCAACCCTACTGTTGGAACTGTATATGATGCTATCCTTCTTTAGGAAGTCGCCAAACGAGAGCTCTTTCATCGGATCGGATAGGGTATAGAGTGATTCACCACTCAAAATCAATTACTTGCAACCATCCATTGTGTAGTGACATCGCTCGTTACACCCCTTCAAGCGTCGCTTGTCACTCTAAGTGCCACTAGCTTATGAGGAGTTGCGCGACCATTGTACACTATTCTTGTCTTCTCTCTACTTAGAGTCATTGTGCTAGCTGGAATGCTGGCAGTGTTTCCTTCCAACGATTTGATGCATTCTTTTACAGTAACAGTCCTCAACGTCTGACGGCCACTGTCTATCACTACATGTCTGTCTGTCCTCGGGTTGGCTGTAGTTGTTCCTTCTCATTTCCACTTCACAATCTCACCACAATCTGAGCAGCTTTAGAAGGCTGAAGTGTCACTGGAGTATTTGTTAGGTTGAATCCAATGACTAGTTCACGTTCTGAGTCACTGAACAGTGCCGACCAACCTATTTCACTTTTACAGCTTCCCTACGGAAAACATAATACTCTCCGCCTTCTTTTATATTGAGTGTTCTACCGCTGGTGACGTGCAGTGGTCAATTGCGCATTACAGAGGCTGGGTTTATTCGACTGACACGACTGAGCTGAATTTTCACTGAAGTTTGGTAAAAGAATTAGAATCTATCAGGAGCTTCTGCACCTCTTCTTCTTAGTAGTGAGCGAGTAACTGCATCACATGAAGTCAGCTTCAATAGAATTTTGTGACAATGACCAGAGGTGTTTTCTAAAACAGAGATTCGTATAAGTCGCTGGCCCTTAACATAATACTAGGCAGTTACAGCTTTTCGGCACTAGCCTTTGTAATAATAACTTAAGCATGTAGTAACTGCCTAGCCTTTTGCGTAGAACCAGCAGTAGATAATATCTCATTTAGTAATCATGGGCTAGCCCCATCTACCATACCGATCACACACTAGTTGCTAATTTTAGCCCTTAACTACACTCAACGTCGAGAATGAGATTTTTACTCAGCAACGGGGCGCGCGCTGATATGAAACTTCCTGACAGATAAAAACTGTGTGCCGGAAAATTTCAGTTTCTCGGAAAACTGCTCTTCCAACAGAGCTGCCCAAGCACGACTCACGACCAATCCCTAAAGATTTTATTCCGCCAAATTTCGCAGAGAACCTGCTGCGGAACCGAGTCCAGCGCTCTTGGAAGAAAGGGTATTGCGGAGACATGTCTTAGTCACTCGTCTTACAAGTTTCACTGGAGTGCCTCTGTATAGTCTGAAAGGTAGGACGTGAGTTACCGGTGGAACTAAAGCTGTGAGTACGTGTCGCGAGTCGTGCTTGTGTAACTCGGTTGGTCGCGCCCCCTAGTCACTGACAGCTCGCCATTTTGCCTGCCTCCGACCTGTGAGCTTAAGATGGTGGTATGGTCACTAATAAATTGCGACGTAGTCGGGAATTTTTTCTTGATTTCCGTTATTTGGGGGCTAATATCCCGTCGCAGTCGAATCTCTCTGTCAAATTACCGTTCTGTCACTTGGACGTCTCCAAATCGCGCTTCCACTATGGAATGCCTATAGCCAGAGACAGACTGGAAGGTTGTTTGGTCCAATGTCAGTCTACCAGTTTGGCCGATGGAAGTGTCATCCTCATGGTACCATGTCGTTCATAACGTTCTCCCCGCCAGCAGACTTTTTCACATTGTCATCGGTGAGGCAGACCGATGCAGTCGTTCGGTCGCCTGCGGACACAGACATTGGAACTGGCTTCGCCGACAATCGGCATTTCTTGCTAGGACGACGAAAACTGGAGTCTCCAGTGAGATTCTCCTGCGTCCTGATTCAACCTTCCTTCCCAGAACAAAGAACAATACACATGTGGCTTGTAGGGGCATTATGTTCATTATGTAGCAGAGAGCGGGTATGACCCGGATCGTTGTGCCTTTTACCAGTATACGGTTACTGCCCACTGGGCATGGCAAAGCATGCCATGCTATCGTGAGCTTTTCACGAATACGCCATATCTGATATTTCATAGTCAAGGCTTTGGATGAAGTGTTGAATCCTTTTTCTGTTCGGATTTTCATTCTTGTTACCTTGCTTTTAATTAACTTGACCATAAAACAGAAAAAAAATAAAAAGAAGTGTTGATCTGATTGTTTAAAAAGGAAAAGAAAGATGATAGAGCACTTGCCCATTAAAGGCAAAGGTCCAGAGTTCGGCACACAGTTTTAATCTGCAAGGAAGTTTTACACTCAACCTGTTTGAATGTAGCCACACTACTTTTAACTTTTACTACAGACCCAGGAAGCTGGCGCTTTATTGCCTGTAGCTAAGCCAACAACCGTCAGTGCGGCCACTAACACCGCTCGCAGTAGCCAGCACTGAAAACATAAACCAACGTTCGGGAATACCTACAGTATAGCCTGCCCACAAAAACGGCCAGCACGATATTCGACTCAGAGATATTTTAACAAAATTCTTCAACATGCAAGCAATCGTAACTTCTATCTTTTAACAGGACCACAACTGGCTATGACATTTGTCGTTCACCACAAGGCTACGCAACCATGTAACAGGAAGTTACCCGCACATGATCACACTGCAAGCAACTTAATTAAAGAGTTAAACGAACAAATGTCCAATGCGGAAAAACCTTCAACACGAAATCCACAATTTTAGACGAACCCACATGTTAGCTGAAACTGAGCGAGTAGAAACCACACTACTAAAATATCGACTCACGGTCAGACCGTCCGTTCCCGGCAGCTGAGTGGTCAGCGTGACAGAATGTCAATCCTAAGGGACCGGGTTCGATTCCCGGCTGGGTCGGAGATTTTCTCCGCTCAGGGACTGGGTGTTGTGTTGTCCTAATAATCATCATTTCATCCACATCGACGCGCAAGTCGCCGAAGTGGCGTCAAGTCGAAAGACTTGCACCCGACGAACGGTCTACGCGACGGGAGGTCCTAGTCACACGACATCTGCATCTCTAAGATCAGACCGTGCTGGGCTTGTTGTTGCCACGGAAGGTACGGAATCCAGTTAATTTTGGCCTGCTGCATACCATTCTGTTCATTGTACATGAAAACAATTGTGAATGACAGGTTACGTTCGGAGCCTGAGGATGACACCATGTGGTGTCGAAACTGGTAACATGCGTTAAAAAGAATAAACCACGTTAGATTCAAATTCAGCCACTTGTTTTGTTATCATTATTCTGGAACTAAATGTCCGTCTGTATCCCACTTTCCTTGTTGGATAACCAGAGATTGTCCACCTCGTTCCACAGCCGCAGGAATCCAACAGCCTACTGGTGCAACGAAGCCACGTCTGCCACTCATTACCACCAACTGTCGCAGTTCTGCAGGAGTGGTACACCCTATCACGCCACGCCGCGTCCGCTGAGCACACCTCCTCAGCCAGGAGCGCTCACGCGACAACGTGGAAGATTGCCGCGCTAGATCGATTTAAATTGCCGAAGGGGGGAAAACTCGGCACAAGATCTCCGGATTTTTAAGATCAGGTAGTGCGTACACCTGGTCCACAGAATACATTTTCATTCAGATGTTCCCTCACATCGTACACATACAGTAAGTGTGCTGTGACGTCAACGATCGATAACGGCACATGAGCATCTTCACGCAGAATCATTGGGAGCCAATCAGGAAGAGGACATCGCCACTCCTCCCGAAAGCTGCGAGGCTCCGCAACAGCGCTGCATCTTGATATACGGCCGCATGGCACCTGAGTGGCAGTTCTGTTTTAATAACGATATTAACTGACGATCTACTACCGTCACCAGTGACAGCTCCTTCATACCTTCGCGCCGCTGAGCGAATAACAATCTCTAATTTTCAAACTGAGTGCTGTCAATGCACAAGTGTTTGCCGAATCTGCAGTAGAACATTCAGAGTTCCTTATCTACGGACTAGTAGTGTCACGCAGCTCGGGACCTTCGGCTGCTTCGTGTGTTTGGACCTCCATACATCGAAATGCATACATAATTCCACATTTGCTCATTCAGTCACAGCTGTGGAGAGCGAAATGGGTAAGTGTATTTTGTACTTCACATGAAGTGTTCTCTTATTGGAGTGATCGTGTAATTGACTGTATGTGGTGTCTGTTCTTTCAGACATGTCCGAAAGAACAGACTCCACATATCTATAATCAAGGCGAGGACAGCCAGTTATTTCTTCAATGCGGTTGCACACCAGGCTCGAACTCTTGCGTTAATTAGCGAAATGCCAACAGTAATGAGGATCATGGGCTAGGAGCACTGCATTTGTAGTGCGTTGATAAGTTGAGAATTTGGGTCTGACGGGAGGCGTGCAGTTGTGATGACAACTTTGTCTGGATGGCGCAGTGGTCAGCGCGTCTGCCTACAAAGCAAGAGCCCCGGGTTCGAACCCAAGTGTGGCACAAAATTTCAACATTCCTCATTGATTTAAATCAATGCCCACTCGAAGTCAATATCTGTAATTCACTTGTGATGTAATTGACTGTTCTGGTTGGCCACCTGCGTGTTCGAAAGCAGAACACGTGGAAGCTCTTGATGCTTACCTTGGAACCAGTAGTCTACTGGAAGCTCGTGGTAGGAATGCAGTCGTATCCAACGAAGGTGCACGCGGTTTCCGCTTTCGCTGTAACAACATGCGCTCGCGTCAGGTTCTGCAAGCACCAACAGAACGGCGTTGCTTCTGGGATAACCTGAGGTTGTGCTCTCATTCTTGTCTCTATTACTCTCACGACTTATTAATTTCTTACTTATTTTGTTCAGACTGGTTCTACCTCATCTGGTAATTTTCGCGAGTGGATTGAACGAGCTCCCAGAGTAGGTTTTTCGTGCTCTTACGTACTCTTGTCTCATGGTCTAGCTTGCTTGTACAAATGGTAGTCCAGTACTGGGCATTCGTGGCTTTTACTAGACTGTAAAGGCTGCCTCACCTTTTCCCATGAGTTTGAAATCAATGAACGAATTCTGGAAGCAACTGCAGCATCTCTGTTACTGCTCTGAAGCCGTTCCCCCCTACAGCTAGGAAATTCAAACACGCCACATTCGAAACAGTTGCATTAGGTAGCGAAATGTGATGCTGAACAATCAAGAAGTCACGCGGATTTTTCAGGTAATTCCTCATTTATTTGAAAATCTGCAGTAACGAGTGCTCTTGTGATCATCAATATCAGTAAGCCATCTTATTCCCACATTAACTTAGAGTTGGCATATGAAACGATTGTATCTCACCTTTTCCATTTACACTCTAAGAGAAACAAAACACGTGACAGTATTATCCGAATTGGACGGAAACCGGTAGCTGTGATTTACGTGTACTGACAAACAATTACCGTCTGAGAAATATTGGACGATTTGTTGAAGAAAAAGAGGTTAACAATTTAAGAATCAATAATGTGCAGGTTCAGATCTGCTCCTTAAGTAAGCAGGTATTCTGCTTAGCATTGATGAATGGAGTTATTGGATATTCTCCTGGGGATATCCTGCTAGACTCTGCCCAACTGATCCGTTAGAGCCGGCCGGTGTGGCCGAGCCTTTCTAGGCGCTTCAGTCTGGAACCGCGCTACCGATACGGTCGCAGGTTCGAATCCTGCCTTGGGCATGGATGTGTGTGATGTCCTTAGGTTAGTTAGGTTTCAGTAGTTCTAGGGGACTGATGACCTCAGATAGTGTTCAGAGCCATTTGAACCATTTGATCCGTTAGATCGTCAAAATCCAGAGATGAATGGAGGGTCCTGCGTATAATGCTCCAAATGTTCTCAATTGGGGAGAGATTCTGCGACATTGCTGGGCAAGGTAGCGTTTGCAAGCGCGAAGACAAGCAGCTGAAACTCCCGCTATGTGTGGGCGGCTATTAATGTTGCTGAACTGTAAGCCAACGATTGCTTTGCCGGAATCTCATTGGCTGGAGTAATAAAAACATTGTAGCTCATAGTAATTGCTCAAAAGTCTCAATTTACATATTACAACGGCACATACAGTTCTGTCGCACTCTCTCCAAGTTTTCGGGTGTCTGTTGCACTCTGGTACAGGCAGCGGGTGATAAACAGTATATACCCCTGACGACTTTGTATTGCTCAGGGAAGAGGCCTCATGCACTCGTGATGCTACTTTCAACAGCCGCAAAATCCATGTCAGGCGTGAGGAAAATCCCCACGGCACCCCACATTGGTGGTCACCGGCAAGAATTCGCTGTCAACTTACGGGCAGGGAATTGTCCAAGATCACCTATTAGACCTTATTTGCTGCCTCCTGCGAGATGCGCTTCCACAACTTTTGGAGACTGTACTCCCTATTGTCTGCGAAAGGATGTGGATTCAACAAGACGGTGCACCTACCCACTTCGATGTTATCGTCTGCGACCACCTGGAAAACTCGTACCCTCGTTGTTGGTCTGGAAGTGGAAGTCGTGTAGGATGGGCAGCGTGATTGCTGGATCTCACACCTCTAGACATTTTCCTCTGAGGTTAAGACGTTGGTGTTAGAAAGCTCCGTAGAAGCGGACGACGACCAGCTTGCTAGAGTCTGGTACAACAGACGCCAGGGACCTTTGACAGAATGTGGCAGAACTTCATGCGACGTTGCCATGCGTGCATTGAGACTGGCGGTCGTCACTTTGAACAAATACTATGAGCTACGTTGTTGTTATGCGGCGTACGGTGTGTATGTCCATAACACAAGAAATACGCATTTAGGACCATTGGTTCCCTATCTCAATATAATCGGTTGTGGGCCCACTATCATCTGCTTCAATTTGGCCCAGACGGTTTGAGATAACGTATATTCTCGTGGCCTCCTCTGAGAGGTACAGTCTTCGACAATTTGGTTCTGGCGATCTTCAGTCCTGGAGGTATATACTTTGTGTCTCTAGAAGCAGAGTCTTATCCGTTCCACGACGCCGGACGTTATATTTGGTAAGTGCGTCATTGCAAAATAGAACGCTACGCCGGAGCCCAGTTTGCAAGCATCACGGAACACAAGAGATTCTCCTGGATTGCTAGCCGCTTCGTGAACGGCAGGTTCGTGATTACTTATCCACTGCCGAGCAGATGTAACTTCATCTCGTACAAGCTGACCTAAAGTTTCTGTAGTACATTATAAAACAATAATAGTTTTCGTCCCGTCACGTCTTGCAGATTTCGGCCGAACTCATTCCAAGTGATATCTTTCGTTTCGTCTCGCTAGCTTACCTTGCGGCCCAACCCCACTACACCAACCTCCTCATCTCAGAGTAACACTTCCACATCCTATCATCTTGCGCCTACTTCTTTACTCTGGAAACCATAGTTAATTTAGAGATTGGTGGTTCCCTAAGGTTCAGCTCATCCTTATTTGAGCGTCACCTGGTTCATACCAGCTACACTGGCCGAACTTCTGTGCACAGCAAGAGTGGTAATCCTAAGAGCTGACATTTTTGTCAGTAGATTCAAGCAAGTATTTGTAGGGTGTCACTGCAATTTTCATTAATTGACGTGAGGCGGGGACGTGCCGTGTTTGAAAACGCGCAGCTACGATTGCACCATAAATTTGTTTGCTGTGATCCGCTTCATATGCAGGTCCCTAATGAAAACACGTGTCCAGCAAACGCTGATTAATGTTTTCCATAAATTACGAGAAATCAGTTACACAACAAAAACCGGGGTGGACGCCCACCCTTGTTGACTGCAATGAACTCTGGCGCCAATTCCTGCGAACACAGCACAATGCGAGCGGAATCTGTAATTTATGCCTTGACGGTTCTGTTGAATTCACGATGGGGAAATAATTTTAAATCTCCGCTGTATTTATGGCCACTGCGGGGAGTGCATAGCTTTGGCCTTTGTCTAATTCGTCTTTCATTGCGGAAAATTCGTTGGAAGGAAAGATTTATTGCGAAAATATAGCACGCATCGAGGAGTCGCAAAATGTATCAGATTTTTGATATGATACGTTTTATCAGCTTCCTTTAATGGCTAATATCGGCAAGTAATTCGCCGCTATAACTGAGCTGCCATGACAAAATTAAATCATATAACTTAATAAGCCTTAATAAATTGAAGTCATTCACCCGGTTTGAAAAATTCATTGGGCTTGTCTGATGAAACAGTACTCGCACATGAAAGCGTGTGGAAATACGTTGTGCCCTTCCTTTTACAACGTTTGGTTACAATACGGCTGCAAAATGCGTCGATAATTAGTACAAGTTTCCAAAACACTTCCCAAGAAAGTTAATTTCTATTTCAGTGTGTGACATACTCTTTCCGTCACGATTACCGTACGTTAGTGTGCACGTAAAAATGCAATTTTATCCATATTTTTCGAAAGCAGTTGTTATGTAAGGAGAAAGTACGGTAAGTGGACGATCCAAAGACGAGAGTTCTTCATATTCATGATTTGTAGCTGTGGAGCTATTGTATGTGAGTGAAGTGTGTAACAAACTAATAAATTTATCTATTTCATCATTTGCCAATATATTTTGTGCTCCAAAATTTCTCTCAATTACTTGGACAGTTTTCACAACAGCTACAATAGTATACAACTTTTCATTATCAAATGATACTAAGATAGAGTTCTTGGGCTGTTTAATGCTGCCAAGCACATGAATTAATCTTTCCTGATTTTTAACTGTATAGGTATTTTCGTATTTATAAAATCTGTCTAATAAAACTTTTAGTTTGCTATGCAGCTGATACACAGCGGTGTCAATATAATTACCTATTGGTCTAATGGGCCAATGATGTTAATAAATGCCGCGAGGGATTAGCCGAGCGGTCTAGGGCGCTGCAGTCATGGACTGCGCGACTGGTCCCGGCGGAGGTTCAAAACGGTTCAAATGGCTCTGAGCACTATGCGACTAAACTCCCGAGGTCATCAGTCGCCTAGAACTTAGAACTAATTAAACCTAACTAACCTAAGGACATCACACACATCCATGCCCGAGGCAGGATTCGAACCTGCGACCGTAGCGATCGCTCGGCTCCAGACTGTAGCGCCTAGAACCGCACGGCCACTTCGGCCGGCCGGCGGAGGTTCGAGTCCTCCCTCGGGCATGGGTGTGTGTGTGTGTGTGTGTGTTTGTCTTTAGGATAGTTTAGGTAAAGTAGTGTGTAAGCTTAGGGACTGATGACCTTAGCAGTTAAGTCCCATAACATTTCACACACATTTTTTTTTGTTTGTTTATAAATCTTGACTTGCACTCTGAGTGAAAGAGCTCTAGGATTCATCTAAGTAAGTTTGTGTTTATGTTTACGGGGAAATATGTGCTCACTGGTACTAACAGCTTCCACAGTTTCTTTGTCACACGCATCCACCAAATTACTGGTTGCTAGCTTAACGTTGTTAGGAACACAAAATTCCTCTGTTTTTGCTGTATGGTACTACATACTACTTCTTATACGTAATAACCGCGGTGTTGCCCATGCCTGCTTTGATTACTGGTGCATCATTATTTTTAAGTTTCATATTAAAGGAATTAAAAATCCTCTGCTCGGTAGTGTATTTTTTTAGGACCATGGAATTCTACTGTATGAGTCTTGTTGACACTCGAAATAATGTGATAGGTATAAGTACATACCATTCTTTATCTTTAAATTCTTAATGTTGTTTAAACTTTTCGTCCCTATTCTTAATATTCTTATCTGGCTTATAATTATTTGCAGTGTATTTTCTTGTACAGCTTCCTGAAGAAAGACACCAAGTGTACAAAAACGGTTAAGAAATTAAATTTCTTTTATGCAACTGGTTGTTTAATATTTCGTTATAAAAGGTTCTTGCTAATTAATAATTTAGGTCAGTGTTGTGTCATGAAGTACATCTAGTTTATAGCCTAACTGTAAAACAAATTGTCACTTCAGTATCTTCAACTGCAATGCCAATAAGGGTACACCAGTTCTCATCAGATTACCAAATTTAAGCATCATCGGGCATGGTCAGTATATGGATGGGCGAGCGTCATGGTATGTTGATGACGATTTTCCCTTTCTATTTACAGCAGAGGGTAGAGGAGGAGTAATGACGAAAAGTCCCTGTTTATCAGTCTTTGCACCAATGTCCTGTGTTAAATTCCAAACATCTCCTCCGTATTGTCTCGTGAAGTGAGGGGATGTGACACTGTTGATGGGGACGTTACACTTGGCGGATTCCTTGTCGGTCTTCGAGAGGAACAAACTATGTGCTGGCACCATGTTTCACCCTCTCCATTCTCTGATCATCTAAAACACGAACACGCCCCACCCGTTCATCCCATACGACTTTACTTTACTTACTTTAACACCGCCTCATATGTTAATTCCTTATCTAATTTAATGGTCCACATATCACACTCTGTACTTAGCAATATTCTCTTTACAAAAATGGAAAGGATAACTTTAATTCATTTTAATAGTTGAACAATAGGATCAGAGTATCGCACCTGACTTTACTCATCATTTAAATGCAATAAGGATTTGGTTGGGTTCGCCATATGCAGGTTGACCCAGGAGGAGATGTCAGTATTCAGGGATATGACAGAAAAATGATCTGAAGCAAAAACGTTGTACAGACACATGCCCTATTACGAATGGTATCCGGGATAGAATACTTTAATGCACATTAGGGGTTCGGCTAGTGGTGTGCACGTCTGTTTCTTAGCCACCCGTCATCTTCTTAGAACTGTCCAATGCTTAGCAAGAAATGAATTTAGATGTAGTATGAGTACAACGTGGTTGAATACTCTGATATGTATAAAAATAAATCCTGTCTCTTCTATGAAATAAGTCAGCTTGAATTTTGAACTCTTCGAATGTATTGTATAATCTCAGTGACGTGTCCATCAGTGATGGGGAAAAGTAAACAGTCCAGGTATGTGGAACAAACAAAAATCTGTTGAACACAATTTCCACAAAAATACTCTCCACAGTGAAATAAAAGAAAGAATGGTTCTTTAATAAGTGAAACCAATTAGATACTAGTCCATCAGAAAGGGAATCAGAACAAGTGATGGTTCGTAAACAATGCAGCCACGTAGGCTTCCAGGACCGCAAATTACATAAATGAGTTCTCTGACACTCAGAACAGTTACATAGGCTTCAGTGAAGACAATCTTAAAGTGTCAGGAGCTTTACGTTAAAAACTGTGAATTAAGTTTCTGTAGTCACACGCTCTTTGATGAGCGGTGTCTTGAAGTCCTAGTAAGGTTAGGTTAAAACAGAAAAATAATTTTGTCATTACAGTTTTAAAACCGAAATCCATATCCAAGCTTCAGGCAAGAAGAATAAACACTGAATAACTCTTATGGTGTAATTCAGTGAATAAGTATTAAGAGCCAACAGTAATCATATATACGACTTCTCTAACAAGGATCAAAACTTCAAATCTGACACTGTCTTACCGACTAGAAGAACAACAAGCTGCTGACCATTAAAAGTCCCATCTGAGGAGGTGGCATGCTGTCCAGAAATCGATGGCCCAGTCCTTGGCATGGCGTGGTAGAGATCTTCAGGTTGCAGGCTGCGATGGAACTGCCTTCCAGAGCCTGTGTGGTGGCCCAAATAGCTATCTCGCAGACCGATATGTTTGGGGCTGTTTTGGCATGTGACATGGTGGAAACATGAAGAGGTGCAGTTTGCCGACGATCTCTACCGTCGCCTTGTACGCAGCCTCCTAACTTATCCAAAGTGTTATTGACACCATCTGATGGTCTGGTCCTGGAATTCTGGAGCTGCGAAGTTCAGTGTCGTCTGCACTGTATGGGCTGAACTGGCTGCAACATGAATGACAAATAATTTGTGTGTGGTGCCACAGGAGCCTGATGCCTAGGGCGCCACTTAACTCAGAACGTGCAGGCTTTTAATGTAATGGAAGAAAAGTCCTGATATATACTACCAACCCTTTGGCATTCTAGCTGAACAAAGCCACCAAATCTACAGACTCGAATAAAAATAAAAAAAAAATTAATTTCACACTGTACACATTTCAAAAATATCAGGGCAAAATTTTCTTTGTGCTGAACACGACGTGGCAGCGAACACACCCAAAGACGAAGTTCACTCTCTCCAAGAGACAACAATGACGGTAAATCCACATGTGAAGTTACTTGTACGATAATTAGCTTGATTTGCCCAATATCCAAAATGTTAAAATAAAAGTTGTTAAAACATGAACAGCGCACACTAAATAAATTCAAATACCTCCGTCCTCAGACTGTCGAAAGACGTGACTGTCCGTACCCAGTCTCAACAACGAAGTGCCTCCTACCCGGAAACCATCCCTCGCTTACCCGTAGTGGGGGTAACAACCACAGATGGCCAATTGTCAACATAACTATGACTACCTGCTCACACCCTATTCAGATGTTCAAATTAAACCACTCTGCTTTCTGACTAAGCTACTGCCATTGGCAAAACCAGAAGACTACAGATACTGTCCACTTTAAGAAACTCACATTTACTCATCTCTGTTATACATACTGGATTAAATAATAAGAAAGGTGTGTAGGAAGGACATAGGTGCATAAATTTCACAGTAAATATCGAGAGTAAAACGACTAACTTCCTATTGAGAAACATGATATTTTGACTTATAGCGAGTGGTAATGCAACACAAGAGAGATTTGCATTTTTTTTGTTTTTTTTGTTTTTTTGAGCCATCAGTATTCTGACCGGTTTGATGGAGCTCACCACGAATTTCTCTTCTGTGCTAACCTCTTCATCTCAGAATAGCAGTTGCAAGGTACGTCCTCAGTTATTTGCTGGATGTAATCTAATCTCTGTCTTCCTCTACAGGTTTTGCCCTCTACAGCTCCCTCTAGTACTATGGAAGTCATTCCCTGATACCTTAACAGATATTTTATCATCCTGTCCCTTCTCCTTGTTAGTGTTTTCCACATATTCGTTTCCTCTCCGAGTCTGTGCAGAACCTTGTCATTCGTTATCAGTCCACCTAATTTTCAACATCCGTTGTAGCACCATATCTCAAGTGCTTCGATTCTCTTCTCCTCCGGTTTTCCCACAATCCATGTTTCAATACTACACAATACATTTGCAGAAATATGTGTGATATGGATCTGATGGATCCGCTGCAACACGCCTTATCTCCTGAAAATAAAGTATGTCAGAACTAACCTTGCTGAGAAAGGTTAATACCTTATATATATTGAAGTACAACTTAGAGAGAAGTCGAAACGTATCATACATTGATAATAATCGACCAATGCAACATTAGTTCAACTAATGATTCAGTAAAATTTTAAGTAGTAGCATTTTCTACAAATTACAACAAGATGAAGTTACAAAGCATACAACATCACGCTGATGCTTCTGAAGGTTAATGTGCTTGTGCATTAAATGGAGCAGTATAATGTAAAAATGTAATTTAAAGATACTTCGCAACAAAAAATGATGATGCCACATGTATACTAGAATTACAAGTTCAAAAGCAGAGTGTACAGAATTTATGAAAGAAAAACTGATCGAACTCAGTAATTTATTTAAAAAGTAGTCGAAATTATATGTAAATGTGTAAAACTGAAAGATATATTCTACTATACAACTGCTCTGTACGTCAAATACAAAATTTATGGACAAAAAATTATTATATCGTGTTTGCACTGTGAATTAAAATGTTGTGACTACGGTGTGTACAAAAAAAATCAGTTAATATCATAGTAAAACATTTGCACAACTAATAACAGAAACGTGCAAGATTTTAACAATAGCTGTAAGGCACTAATAAATGAAGACTAGCCACGCACTTGATCAGTGGCTTCAAATGTCTGTCGTGTGATATCTGTCCGTTAGCCACGTTAGCGGTTACAAAATGATGTTATTTAGCACTCGAAGTTAATATAGCTGTCAAATGGCACGTCATTAATAACAGTAAAAAATATGCATTACATATCTCTCCAACCAATGATGGTCGAACTTGGCAAACGCTGATGGTAAACTATACACGTATTCACATGAAAACTACAAGTCGCACTGCATTTACACATCACAGTTCATTGTTCACACTAGACAATGCGACGTATTCGGCTGTTTGGAAGTCAGGTTATGAAGGGGTTGGCGCAATTTCTCGGTTGAAACGGACTGTTGATCTGCGCCGGTCACTTCTGCCCATCGTGGCGCACCTGAAGATATCTGTATGACTTCGACCGCATTGCCCGCCACCTACTCTTTAGCCGAAAACATCACAATGTGTCAAAACGCTTTGATCTCAACAGGCACAAGTGACAATGCACCATCGTGCTCAGGGGATACCCAGATAATGCCTCTTCTCATCATCAGGTTGACTTTTGTCCGTCAATTACAGAATAAACTACTGGTAAGCTTAAGTATTCGTACCGAACTGCATGTACTCCCTATTTTTATGACAGGCAACTACTGTTGTGGCACTACATAGAGTTAAGAGGCATACAGATTACATGATCTTAGGAAGAACTTCGCTTACAGCTGGTAAAATTGTTGTTCATTAAAACACGACGGATTTCGCCGCTTTAGGCGCTCCATGAGGTGAACCTACACGGTAAAAAGCAAATTACAGTGTCACCACGTTATATATTAGAATATGAAAAGAAATGTCTGATATATACTCACAGCATTAAAAGATCATAGGCATACCCATCACTCCTTAACAAAATTTAGTATTCAGAGGATATTGTCAATACTATGGAGAGCGAAAGGTAAATAAGACATGCCCCATTCTTTAAAATTTGCCTGGATCTTAAAAGGAAAAGATAAAATATTTTATAGCGAGTGGACGCTAAATGTTTTTAAATAAAAGAGGCCGGATTGGCGATAAATAGTTGTCACTGCTAACATGGTTACGAAAATTACTACGTGAAAAGAATCAGACGGCAGTGTCTTACCAGTGTGACAGCAGGGAAGCTCGGTGCAGGGCAAGGCAAAAGCGGTCCGCACGGGCGCCAAAGAGAGACTAGCTGACTGGCTGAACAGAATCTGTCTATGCGGACAGCGTGACGTCCTATACTTATGAATAAGAGCGCTGGCTCGCTACCTTTTCAAGCGAGAATTACATACTAGCATCTAATCATACAAACAATCTAAATTAGTCAGAATGCTATGCTGCTTTAATTGGAATTGGTTATTCAACATATTTTCTTTTTTATGTCTAAAAATTTCCACATTCGCTAATATATTCAAAATATAGCTTTATTTCTTTTTGCGAAGTATTTTTAAATTTTCTGAAGGGCTTGTGAGTCTGTGGCTCTCATCGCGTAAGTACGCTGTTACTGCAGATCGAAAGTTATCTAAGGTGTTCCTAAAATTTTATTCGAAATGTCCTACCGGTTTGTCCTGTATCTTTCTGAGGGCAATCACTGTATGTAATGCACTATACACCCGCCTCATTATATTTATTCACCACAGCTTTTTCCTTGTGCCCGAGTTTTCTGCCTGGATCTGAAAATGTAAAAGACGCTGGAATAATGTTTTTGGACCTCATACGTCTGCCAGTTTTTTTTTCAAATATTGCACCTAGATGTAGTCTTCTACAAAAAACAGAGCGTTCCTTTGTCTACTCGGCTGGTCTCAGCGTTACAAAATCTGCTTTAATAACATGTACGCAAATATATCTATTGTTCATGTCTGGCAGTTTTTCTGATATTGCACCGAGGTATAAAGCACTCCGTCATCAGGCCACAAGTGGCCCATCGGGACCATCCGACAGCCGTGTCATACTCAGATGAGGATGCGGATAGGTAGGGGGGGGGGGGGGGGCGTGTGGTCAGCACACCGCTCTTCCGGTCGTTACGATGGTATTCTTTGACCGGAGTCGCTACTATTCGGTCGAGTAGCTCTGAAACGTCCCCTTTGAACAATTATACATGACTGTGCTTAAACTGACACACAATATTTTGTTAGCGCAACGCAATCTGACTTTCAAAATTCCCTACAAAAGAATGGCCCTGACTAACATTAAACTATACCTTTCACAAATCACTTACCTCACAAAAATCTTTGCTGCTCAAGCTACTGCAATACAGCGAGCGCCACTACTGCCAGCTAAATAAAAGATTCAAACTATGGAAGGCACTAACTACTGATAGGGATAGTTAGCAAATGAAAGATATTAATAGAGAACAAACAATGTATTTACCTTGATATCATCATATATAAATATAGCAGTTCATGACAAATTTCAAAACTCCGCCATCTCTCTCCCCACATCCACCACTGCTGGCGGCTCACCTCCAACTGCGCAACGCTACGCGCTGTTCACATCCCGCTGCCTAACACTACAATGGCGAGTATTACAACAATGCAAAGCAGCCACAGACTGCACACAGCACAGCCAGTGATTTTCATACAGCGGTGGCGTTACCAATAAAAAAACCTAAACAGCCTACTTACAGCTCCTCAATTGGCATCACGAGGCTGAGTGCACCCGGAAAATTGGCAACAGCACATGGCAGCCCGGATGGTCACCCACTCAAGTGCCGGCCACGCCCATCAGCGCTTAACTTCGGTGATATGACGGGAACCGGCGTATCCACTGCGGCAAGGCCGTTGCCGCACAGAGATATAGTATTCTACAAAAAAATAAGGGCATTCCTTTGATGCTCCACTGGTCAAAGCGTTACAAAATCTGATTCAATAACATGTATGCAAATATACCTATTGATCAGGTGCAAAGTATTATGGCGGTGAGTCTGAGCGCCTTTTCGGAGATACTATCTAAGGAGACTGGTTTTATTAAAAATCGTTTCATCTTTTAATTATTTTAAATTCGGGGATGATTTTTATTCACAACACGGAGGGTTATTCATGGGCTTTCCATGTGCCTATGGCGTAGCAAATACTTTTACGACGAACCTTGAGCAAGAATTTATGACAAAATTCCCTCAACATGCTAGAAAGTTAATTTTAGGGAATAGTTATATTGGCTATGTTTTGATATTATATGATAGTAATAATGTTGAAAGTGACCATTTTCTTCGGGATCTAAATAGTTTGAAAAATAAGATACAGTTAACTGAAGAGTGCACTGAGAATCACTCTTTACCGTTTTTGGACCTCAAAGCGACCTTAAAAAACAGGCTTCGATATTTACCGAAAGCCGTCCACGACAGATCTTGTCATACACAGGCAACCATGTCACCCACTGAAACATAAAACCGCAGGATTTCGAGCCACGTTAAACTGAATGTGGGAAGTGCCCCTTACCAGAGAAGCTCAAGTGGCTGAATATGAGGACATACAGTATATAGCGTATCAGAACGGTTACGATCCAGAATTTGTTAACGCAAGGAACAGGAATATACTGAAAATGAAAAAGCTTCTTCCCATAGCAGATTAGAGGCAGATTTTATAACACTTAGACCAGCTGAGCAGACAAAGGAATGTCCTATTTTTTGTAGAATACCATAACTGGGTGCAATATCCGAAAAAAATTGGCAGACGTATGAGACAGCAAAACATTATTCCAGCACTATTTTACATTTTCAGATCTATGCAGAAATCTCAGGCACAAGGAAAAAGCTGTGGTGAATAAATATAATGAAGTGGGTGTATACTGAATTACATGCAATGGTTGCACTAAGAAATATTGGATAAACGGATAGGACATTTCGAATAAAATTTCAGGAACACCTCATCTTAAATAACCCCCGATCTGCATTAACAGCGCACTTACACGACGAAAGCCACAGCATCACAATCCCTTGAGAAAATTTGAAAATAATTCACAAAAAAGCACCATAGCATTCTGGCTAATTTCAATTGTTTGTATGATTACGTGCTATTATGTGACGAAATTCTGTACTGTTCTCGCTCGTAAAGGTAGCAACCCGGCGCTCCTAGTTATCAATATATGATGTCACACTGCCCACAAGGGTAGCTTCCGTTGCGCCAGCCAACTAGTCCCTGTCGTTCGCCAGGGCCGCTTTTGCCTTGCCCTGCATAGGGCTGCCTGCTGTCACACTGGTAAGACGCTACCACCTAGTACGTTCCACATAGTACGGGGTGATTCAAAAAGAATACCACAACTTTAGGAATTTAAAACTCTGCAACGACAAAAGGCAGAGCTAAGCACTATCTGTCGGCGAATTAAGGGAGCTATAAAGTTTCATTTAGTTGTACATTTGTTCGCTTGAGGCGCTGTTGACTAGGCGTCAGCGTCAGTTGATGCTAAGATGGCGACCGCTCGACAGAAAGCTTTTTGTGTTATTGAGTAAGGCAGAAGTGAATCGACGACAGTTGTTCAGCGTGCATTTCGAACGAAGTATGGTGTTAAACCTCCTGATAGGTGGTGTATTAAACGTTGGTATAAACAGTTTACAGAGAATGGGTGTTTGTGCAAAGGGAAAAGTTCTGGACGGCAGGCAGCCCGTGACAGAGCACTTCATCACTGGCCTCCAAGAAGCCCTGATCTTACCCCCTGCGATTTTTTCTTATGGGGGTATGTTAAGGATATGGTGTTTCGGCCACCTCTCCCAGCCACCATTGATGATTTGAAAAGAGAAATAACAGCAGCTATCCAAACTGTTACGCCTGATATGCTACAGAGAGTGTGGAACGAGTTGGAGTATCGGGTTGATATTGCTCGAGTGTCTGGAGGGGGCCATATTGAACATCTCTGAACTTGTTTTTGAGTGAAAAAAAAACCTTTTTAAATACTCTTTGTAATGATGTATAACAGAAGGTTATATTATGTTTCTTTCATTAAATACACATTTTTAAAGTTGTGGTATTCTTTTTGAATCACCCTGTATTTTACAGGTGCCACGACTAATCATGTTAGCAGTTACAATTATTTATCGCCAATCCGGCCTCTTTTATTTAAAAAATTTAGCGTCCATTCGTTATAAAATATTTTCTTTTTTCTTTTTAAGATCCAGTCAAATTTTAAAGAATGGGGCATGTCTTATCTATCTTTCACTCTCCATAGTATTGACGATATTCTCTGAATGCTAAAGTTTGACTGGGAGTGATGGGTATGCCTATGATCTTTTAACGCAGTGAGTATGTTTTCGACATTCCTTTACTTATTTTAATATCCACTACACGGGGTGATACTGTACTTTGCTTTTTACCATGTAGGTTCAACTGATGCAGCTTGAAGCCGCAGAAACTGTCGTGTTTTAATAAATAACAGTTTTACCTAGCTGCAAGTGGAGCTCTTCCTAACATCATGCCTTTCAACAGCTGCGTTTGCCGGGAATACAAAATAAGAGGTCCAGTGTGGGCTGTAGTTATCGTATAGTACCAAATTTGATGAATTGTACCGCGTCGATGCATAACTGTTTTATGCTGGGAAAAAATTTGTTCCAATTTTGGCCACAGTTGCAAATCTGGCGATGTGAATGCAAGAAAGGCGTATAGAAGTTTTGTCATATGTAATGTATTAGGAACGGGACGTGGGCAGAAAAGGTCAAACAAGTGAGAAAGGCATAATGTTGGTATTATTATTAACTGCCTCTTACACAGTTTGTTCAACATGAGCACCGGAGATGTCGACAAGAAACTGTACAATTCTGAATTAGCACCTGGTGGCCAAAATTAACAAATCTACCAAAGTTCGCTGCCACACGATAATTACAGCCCACACGAAACCTCCCTGAGTAGCTGCACGTTAATTATAACCACCCGGTACATGTGTCAGGTGCCGCTCCACGTAAGTAGTGTAGCGGTTCCCTCAGTAGTGTAGCTGGAGTAGACAGCAGCGCACACCCATGTAGTTGTGACGTCAGCAGCGGAAGTGTGGGTCCCTCCTAGTCCATTCCTTCCCCAGCTGCACATTGTTTTCGGAACCTCTGTCTTGCACAGCCCTGGCCAATGCACACACTGCATACCAGCCACTCAATGGATGTTCCTCGAGGCTGCACGAGATTAGCCGAGCGGTCTAGGGCGCTGCAGTCATGGACTGGGCGGCTGGTCCCGCGGAGGTTCGAGTCCTTCGTCGGGCATGGGTGTCTGTGTTTGTCCTTAGGATAATTTAGGTTAAGTGGTGTGTAAGCTTAGGGACTGATGACCTTAGCAGTTAAGTCCCATAAGATTTCCCACACATTTGAACATTTTGATGTTCCTCGAGTTCACCGAACGCGAGAAAGGTCCTCTCAAAGGCGCCGTGTTGGGTTTTCATGAGCTTCTCTTTGCCATCTCGTACGCAAAACGGAAATCTACACAATTGGTAACACAAATAAAAATACATATAAAATACAACTACACCTTCCTAGCGAACTTTAGTTTGGTTCCCTACCCTAATTTTCATAAAACATCAAGGCTTTCCTTTCGTAAACAAGAGCATCAAAGATGTTCAAAAGATCTACACAACTGTGAGTCAGATTTACAGAAATTAAGAAAACTTGTACACATTATGAACCCTGATTAATTTCAGTCATGTTGGATAAATGTTACTGATTGTTTTTCTTTATGCAGGACAAGAAACTGATACTGACTTAGCATGTGTTTCCATGGTCGATGCTATGGGAGGTATGGACACTACCTTATGTTCACTTTACGTTCCACTCGATATTAGTGTGGCAAATAATGGTAGTTTTCAATAAAGTAATATTTCATTTAAAATCCAAATTTTTAAGAAGGTAATTTGAGGTTAACAATCCATACTATGCAAATCCAAATTTTTAAGAAGGTAATTTGAGGTTAACAATCCTTACTATGCTGCAGACAATTAAAATTGCGACATGATAATATCGACAGTAAAACCACATGGAAAGCACCTCATGTTTGCTTAAACAAATAAGCACGGAGTAGGTAGATGGAAGCGCCATTTATATCCTTTACGTAAAGAAATACTACAGAACGAATTTCTCATTCATAAATCACATTGCAGTGTAGTTTGTATGAGAAAATATCAAAGCCAGCTGTGATTCCATAAGGGACCGCTGTGCACAGCGATCGTAGATTATTTTAAGGAGGGAGAGGAACACAGCATCTTTCGCAATCGCATCGGTTCTGTTTATTATCCTTGCATATTCAGATTTCAGCAATAAATTGCCATCTTCAGTGTATCTAAGTGAGTTACAATCTAACAAACTTTCTGCTATACCTGTCGTCCCCATAAAAGTCCCAGTCATCACATTGTATGGTGACCAACACATTTCCTATAGTATCCGGGAAAATATCCTCCCACTATTTGTAAATCTACGAATCCTAACCATTTCTTTCATAATTTTAAGGTTTGATGCATAATGTTTATTGTGCTTCGCCCGTCAACGGGTTTCAACTTGAGTTTCTCAAGCAAACTTCAGGAAACTTTGATGAAATTGTGCTGCGTTGCGCCAGATACATGGAAAATTTGGTAACTGCTGCTTTATAGGGCCATTGTTACCAGCACAAATCTAAAGTGTAACTACGTCCGATTCCTTACAAGACGGTTTATACAAAAGACAGCAGCACAAGTTCGCACAGTGATACAGGCGCTTGAAAAATGGTTCAAATGGCTCTGAGCACTATGGGACTTAACATCTGAGATCATCAGTCCCCTAGAACTTAGAATTACTTAAACCTAACTAACCTAAGGACATCACACACATCCATGCCCGAGGCAGGATTCGAACCTGCGACCGTAGCATTCGCGCGGTTCCGGACTGAAGCGCCTAGAACCGCTCGGCCACCGCGACCGAATAGGCGTTTTAAGCAAGTTAAGCAGGACGATCGCTCAAATCCCATTCTCGGCATCTGTATTTAGGTAGACGAATATCACAACGTTTCCATTCAAAGGACATAACCGATTTCATTGTTCATTTTCTGTGGACCTACCTAACGACTATATAGCGCAAACCCTCCTTGATATGGAAAATGGTGTAACAAAGGGTTTTGCATCTTGTGTATCGATAGCAGTTAAATTTCCTGAGCGTGGTTATATTTTTCTACTCTTAGCACCGCAGTTACTAGACAAACTTTTCCGTGGCCTTCGTCGTATATTCGTCACAACGTTTTACGTCAACGTTCTCAATTTGGGATCGGAAAATACTTATCTTATTAGTCTTTCTGTGAGTTTCTTAGTGCATCATCCTAATTTCTTTCCGTTCTCTGGTTCCTGTGCTGCCATTGAAACGGATCTGTCAGATCAATTTCATATAATTAAGTTATTTCTGTGTTTCGTTGTCACTAGCCACCTGTATTTAGCGGTAGCAAGCATCAGTACAGGAAACGAGTCGTTGTTCACAGTTGTCACATGTATATTTTGTGCACCTTTATCTTTCCCGTATACTTATCTTGTGGTTAATAAAGAATGTATGTTTGTGTCAGGTATGACTGCGTATTTATCGCTGTTGATGCCAATATATAGTCTGCTATAATACTTATGCCAACTTGCCTTGTTTACACAAAAAAAAAACAGAAAATCACAGGTCCACCTGTGTTAATAGAACAGGTTGTTTATCACGGTTATACCATCAAGTTGGCAAGGGGTGTTTCATTCCTATCTAGATAGTCTCCACCCCCAACTCTCGTTTTGAAAGTGGGACCACTGGTCAACGACCACCGTCCAGTACTCCGTCGGTGATTCTAGGTAAGGACAGATGTGTTTTGGTAAACACTTTCCAGTGGCCACAGGAGTTGGAATGTTTTATAAATTAGCTATTATTGTGTTCAGTAACTGTGTTTCAGTTTTTCTATGTTAGTGACATTATTCTATTCATTTTGGATGTAATTTTACAAGTGCGTAAATAATTGGAGTGTCACTGAAAAGTACTTTGTGTGCAGACCGAACTGCTACAACGTGCGGTAACAGTTCAATGAAACTGTACCTCTTTTGAATGATTAATAAGGGCATCGCCAATGTATCATATAAATGCAAGGGATGTGATTGAATTTAACACGGTACTAAGTTTCTTACTTTTTATGATTTATGGGAATTTGAAAGCTTGTGCGTTTGTTCAGTCACATTCTCACATGGGCTACAGTAATGGTGACGCCTTTTGTTATCTGTAATAATTACTTGTGCTTTCAGTGCTTGTTCAGTATACGTGGGGATTTCCGAATTAAGGTTTCTTTTGTGGTGAAATAGATGGGTTTTCCTTGTACGTCCGACTACTCTGTACAATCACGTGCATGTCAGGTTTCACATTAGCTCATACTCGCATTAGTTAATGAACAATACTTAATTTTCTGTGTGAATAGGATGCCTATATATGGGAACGAATTTTACCCGTTTTCCTACTTTTGAATTTAATGTATTTTTCGTGGTTTGGCATCTGTCTATGATTGAGGTACCTCCTCTCTGCCGACTATACTGTTGTTCTTGCAGAAATTGTTTGCAGTGGAGAACATCATTTGCCATGCTTAGATAATGAGCGAACAAGTCTGTAACTGTTTCTCTTTGTATATCAACCCCATGCGTTGCCACGTCCAGTTTCCAAACTCTTCTAATTCAATGCTGTTCTCTGAACATTCATTCTTACAAAAAGCGTCTAGCTTCCATGTATTAATGTGCCAATGTTTTACTTTATCAAGAGTGGGGACTAATTTATTTGTTAGTGTGTGCGTGTTTTGTGTTCCCCAAGATCATATTTTACTTGTGAATTAATCCATTTAGCAACAATCTTACAGTCCTCCACCAGATGCTAATTTAAATTCATGAATTGTAATTCACGACTGAATGACGAAACGAAAAAGAAACGAAACTCCGCTATCAGGGCTTGAAGACCACGCAATGTCGACCGGTGGCCAAGTCATCCTCTGCCACGTGGCGTCATACGGATGTCATACGGAGGGGCACGGGATCAACGATCTGAGCTACCAGCCGCTGTCGATGTTTAGACCATGGAGCCTCTACCTGTCAACCAGATAGCTTCTCAACAGTCATCACGAGGCTGATTTCACCCCAGTCCATTCCTACGAGCAAGAAAATATTCTTAGTAACTCGGGGAATAGCAGCTGGCCCTCCGCATGTCAGACATCTATACTGACCACTCAGCTACTAAACAGATTGTGTTATTCCTTTGCCTAAATTGAATGCTGAATCAATATTATCAACAGCCCAAATTAAATGTTAATTAAATATTACTCACTGCCTAATTTAAATAATGAATACTTATTCCTAGTCAGCACAGCATACAGCTTTTACGCAACCTTCCACAGAAGAACTAACCATTTATATGGCAACCCTGCTCACAATAGTTTTTTTTTAAACCTTCCAGAATTAGGAGGAACCATTTACCATTTCCACTCTTCGTTTCACTTTCGAGCGCATAATCGTATCATCTTCTTAATTCTCCAGTGATTATTATAGTTTTTTCTGCTGCCATTATCATAAACGGACTTGATTGTAACCTCCTCCTACACTTTTAGAGCTATGTCTTTCCTTAAGCATTTCTCGTAAATTTTCACCAAGATATCATTTGTCAGGCCCTGATCATATATCTTTGCAAGTTCGATATGAATGTAACGCGGAGCAGGGGCTTTTACATACATTCTGTGACGAAAGCTGTACATATACTGAGGAAATTACGGGAGGAATAGGGAATACAGAGTTTCAATTTTTGAGAGCTGAAGAGGGAAATGTAGAAGAACTAGAGACTACGTAGACGAAAACCAAAGGATTTATTTTCCACTGTTTAGGGAATTTCACGCTCTTCAGTCTTGCTATACACTTATCGTGAAAAGACTCATCTTTCGATTTGACGCCACTTCGGCGACTTTCGCGTGGATGGGGATGAAATGATGATGATTAGGACAACACAACACCCGGCTCTTGAGCGGAGAAAATCTCTGACCCAGCCGAGAATCGAACCCGGCCCCTTAGGATTGACATTCTGTCGCGCTGACCACTCAGCTACCGAGAGCGGATAGCTCGGATGATGGCACGCATACAGCTCCGAGGATTGTAACGTCTGACATGTGTTGAAGCACGATTACCGCTTCATAATGGTCGAAAGGCCATAACTTCAATCGTGACATAAATAATCAATGGCGAATATGGTACCTTTTAAAAGTTCTTCGTGGCTGTGTGCTCCCACCGTCAGAAGTTAACCTGCTGTCTGTGTGCTTGGATTTATGCGATTAAGCTACATATATGCGAATAGGGTTTGTCTTTAAGTATAAAGCAGAGCTATATTGAGCCGGTCGGTGTGGCCTAGCGGTTCTAGGTGCTTCAGTCTGGAACCGCGGGACCGCTACGCTCGCAGGTTTGAATCCTGCCCCGGGCATGTATGTGTGTGGCGTCCTTAGTTTAGTTAGGTTTAAGTAGTTGTGACGTCCTTAGTTTAGTTAGGTTTAAGTAGTTCTAAGTTCTAGGGGACTGATGGCCTCAGATGTTGAGTCCCATAGCGCTCAGAGCCACTTTTATGAGCTATATTGTATTATCGGTTAGTTTCAATTGCACAAAATTAATTTGAAAATTAAAACATCTTATACTGTGATACTAAATGTTCCTGATGAATCGGTTTTCAGAATGAAGAGAATAAGTTTTCGGTGAGTTATTACTCAGACCAGGCTTGCAGGGCAGTATTAATATTAATAGAGATAGCAGTTGGGGTCTAGAACAGCATATAAACAGTTAATACACCCAATTTCCCTTTGTCAACATAACGGAAAGAATATTTCATACGTATGAGTACAAACTACGCATTTCAGAGTAGCCGCTTCCAATGTAATGGCGAAAAAGCAATGCTGTAGCTGTACTGAGCGAAACGTGTGAGAAATGCACTAGTGTCAAATTGCAGTTGCTGCTCTCACGGTTACGTGGTAACCACAATTTGCTGAAGCCTAGTTTCGTTGCTTGAACTTTTCACCCCCACTCTGAGACAAAATTTGCTTGTCTCGGGGTCTAAACGTTGCCCTGATATTCAGTCTGTGGCGTATTTACGTAAATTGAAAACCGGAACAGGTGCTTTGCAGACGTAACGGCTGGCTGTGTGTGTCACGTTGTTCCATGTGCCCACCCATCATGCGCGACGTAGTTCTATCGACAAACGGTCGTCTGCGGAAGCGTGAGGTGCGCATATTGGGCCAATCAGAAGATTCCCTCTCCCTCTCTATCTCTCTCTCTCTCTCTCTCTGCCCAAGACGGCAGCGGCAGAGGTAGCTCCAGCAACGCGCCCCACACAAAGAATTGCGTCGAGGCTCGGGGCGCTAGACACCTACAGTCTTGGAAAGCAAGTTATTGCGAGAACTAACGAGACTGAAGCCGAAGGAGTGCTGTTGCGCGTAGCTGCTACATTCACAAAGGTGTCTCTTTTAGAGGTGAGAGTGGTGGAGCTTGCGTTCCGTCCTCTGACTCCCTTTCCCAATTAACGCTTTCTGTAGCTATTTAGAAATAATTTTAATGGCTCGAAAGTATACAAAGACGTCTACTGGGAGACACAACACGACAAAACTAGGTCATTTCAAGTACATGGAATACACGTACAGCGAGAACTGTTTCAGAAGGAGATGCCAAACAACTGGGTTAAAATAACGGTCTAGATGCAAATGATATCTCATTGATGACCGGTTTTGACTTAATTTAGAAATCATCCTCAGAAAATGAGCACTATAAGAGCCAAAATATCAGACTTACAGAAGGTTTGGTATGGCTTATGAGGAAACAAAATTTTAAATATTGATGTATGAAATTGCTCTTAAGATCAGGGTTGGCCTATTTTTATTATCATCGGTCTGCTAACATCGTTATATGATAACACTGTGTATACGCTTTCTTAGGAACCCAAGTCACAAGTAGTCCACTCAAAACTCCTTAACCATCAACTACCTATCGTTACCATGGCTACAGCTGGCGTCCCCGTCTGTGTTTCTCTGATTCTCTAGCTGCCATTTTCGTCACCATGACTCCGTAGCAATATCATGTTCTCAGTACCTACTGCTATCACTACAGGGTATTATGCAACAGCTATACATTGACCTCTTAATATTTATATTACCTTTTCGCTTCGCAAGTGACTTGTCATTGTATTATGTGCAAAGCAGTTCCAGCACATAAAGACATTCTGTTGATATTCTTTCTTTACCACCTGCACGCCGCCATGTGGTAACTATGTTTTTCAGTTTTACAGAAACCCGCTTAGTGGCTCTTCGAAGATATCGACTTGTACCGTTACCATGATTATAGTAAACATTCCTGTACTTCTCTCATTTATTAGCTGCCATCTTAGTCTCTGTTTTACCTTGACAACTGCGTCACTTCGTGTACGCATTGGAGGGCTTGCGTAGCAGTTTCGTGGTCATTATTCCAGTATTTTCATCATTTAATTCAATTATTTGCGACTTGTATGTCACGTTATGCTAGCATTGCGGAAAATATCGGCAGGAAAATATTAAGAACGGCTTCTTTGTAATTCATACCAATGCCAGTAGGTGGCACTCCATCATCTTTCGATCTGTAAGATCACTAATTTCAACACAAAAAAGACTACATGTCTGATGATGTGTAGCTATTTAATTGGTTTTATATTCCTACATAGTTTGCGAAAACTTATTTTGTAAATTCCATGCAGCATTAATATATCAAATTTTGTGAAGCTTTTGCCACTGGGTGGGTCTGACGTAATCCGTGTCCGGCTCGGAATTTGCAGTCTGTATAACCCGTCGCTCTGCAGACATCAGTCAGCAATCTACCCTTGTGTAGCCATGTGAGCATCCAAGGAGCTACAAGCAGCAGACAGATGGGTAAATGTTAAATCGCTATTTCGTTATTCTTTTCTCTCACCAAACCTTGTGCAACTCTGCTATTATTGTTCTTTCAGCGCTCGTTTTCTGAAGAAGACATGAAGTCGAAACAGGTCATTAATAAAATATTATTGCAATTTAGACTGTTTTTTTTTTGTTTTAATCCCACTCGTATCATCACCAGTTCCCTATTACTCCTCTGGACCATGTTGTCATACCAGTCACACCAACATGGTGGCTTTGAGCCCAATAGATAGCTGTTTTAACTGCCATCATCTTTTTGTTGCAGACTGCGATGATCTATTTTTCAGCACGCGGTTGCAATTTCGGTCATTTTACAAACTTCGAGATACAAGCTAATGCGCTGTGTTAAGTACTACACAATGGTTTAAGTGCGGAAACTCCAGACAGATACTTCTACGAGGGTTGAATGAAAAGTAATGCCTCCACATTCGTTAAATGGATTTGGACGTGAATATTTTAATAAATCAAACTGAGAAATAATCCTTAGAATTTGATCTTCAATTACCAATATTCACTTTTTCTCAAAATCACCAGCCAATTGGATACATTTATGCCAACGATGAACAAGTTCTCTGAAGCCGTCACGGAAGAAGTCGACACCCTGTTTCCACAACCACAGTCTCTCAGTTCTCTCCACGTCTTCATCACAAGCATAATGATGTGCCCGCAGATCGTCTTTCATTATTGGGAACAGATGGAAGTCAGATGGTGCTAAATTGAGAGGAGTTCCTGGCGAATTTGAAGTCCGTGCGCTTTCATTTCAGGAGTCAGCATCCGGGCTACCCCTCGTGCACAGATCTTCCGATAGCCAAGCAAAGCAATAACGTGACCCACACGTTCTTGTGAAATGCCAGTTGTGCTCGCAAATTCTCTCTGAGTGATACGACGATCATCCTGAATCAGCCTGTCAGCATTTTTCTTTTGAAATTCGGTGATTGCTGTCACAGGACGTCCAACTCTGTTTGTGACGAAGGTCAGATGTTACCGCCTCAGCACCTTTAAACTTACTCGCCCAACGACGCACAGTACTCAAATTATCATAAACTGCGTTCATTCTCTGATGAATGTCCCTTGGTATCACACCTTCTGCTGGCAAATATTCAATGACTTTACGTTGCTTAAATTGCATTGCCGGACCGTCTGCACAGGGTTCCATACTTTACACTGTAACAACACTACCGTTCAATGCTAAGGCTTCCCGCCAACCGGAGCTGTAGACAAGAGGCTACTGAACAAGCCAGTACCTGCCACATACCAATGCTGCTAAATTTTGAAGAGTTACGAAGGTGTAGGCATTACTTTTCAGTCAACCATCGTAAATAGAACATAACAGTCAACGGCGAAAAGATTATATAACATGTTTACCTCAACTTTTCTCGCCAAGTATCCTGTCTCATCGATAAAGCGCCCATTTGAGCAATTTTATCTTTGCTGCCTCCTCATTTTCAGTTGTCTTGCGTCGGAATGCAATTTTTTATTTATTTTATTCACTTTAAACCGTTTCCGCGTACTGAATTCACACAATAAAGAATTTTACGTGTTACATTTAGCTCGATTTCAAACCATTTCATCTCGAAAACATACACAGATTGTTACATAAAAATTTTCGTTTTGACTTCATAGTGTTATCTACCTTCCTACACAGTTTGAAGCGATTCGCACAAGTTTAAACTGCTGAAGTGGCGTCCCTCAAAAACCTCCCAGAAAAACGTGTTTTCTGTAAGTTAAATACAAACAAGGCAAAATGCTTTCAAGAAATTAAAACCTACAACAGTGGACCAAATTTGGACCACAAGTCTAGCTCCAGTCGGAGTTATTTAAGGGTGACTGTTTATGCAGATAAAATCCAAAGGATTGTGACTGTTTTTGCACATAAAATCCGAACGGTGCACATACAAATGGTGCCATTAGCGAAGCATTAATGTCAGCCCAGTTAAAATCTTTTGCAAAAGGAACTAATCGATTCGTCCCATTTGCCTGGGCGCCAGCTGCGGTTCGTCGTTGAAACTTCGTTCAAACTTCGAATGGCTTTACAAGTGGCCACTGGTCCAGGCTAAAATAAAACTTTTTACACTATGTTCCTAGCTCAAATAATAACCGAGCACCAACACCCCTCCCAAAACGCGATTCTGCCCGCGGTCTTTTCATACATACTTGTTAAACTAGTTCGTTACATGTTTATGAATACGACTGCACTGTCACAGAACATAATACTCAGCCTGAATTGTACCAGTTATGGAGCAAGTCCTTCTTCTCTCAAGATACAGCTAAGAGAAAGGGCCTTTCTCATGATTTTTAGCAGGCTAGCGTCCGTGTTGCCTCCGACTGTTCGATTTCGAACTGGATCAATAGGTGATCGTCAAATATCCCACCACATGACAGGCTTCTTCCTCTTATTGCAGAACAAAGGTATTTTATTATTTTTAACGTACATTTTCGTTCATTAGGGGACTATCTGTTCTATTTTAATATTTTAGTTACTAAATCAGGTAACTCACTGTGTTATAATTTATGAACTCGCGATTTCGCTCACGATCTACTCCCACAATTTCGCTGCCCTTTTCATAAAATAACCCTCCTTTGGAGGGGTTTGAGGAACTGCACGTCTGTCCAGCATCGAGTATTTACGAAAAAAAAAAACCAACTCTGAAACATTCCATCCTGGCCCTAGTCGGAAAGTGATCCCTCCAGACTGTCGCCAAAGCTTGATGGCTACGATTTGTCCCAAGCGCTTCACGCGATCTCACTACGTTACAAATTACAATTATCCACCGACGGAAATGGAAACCTTGAACTAATGCAATCGTGCGCGTATTCCATCATTTCCACATCTTTGGGATACGTTGATTAAAATTTCATCATTTTCCGACAGGACGTGCAGTACTTTAAGTGCGGAAAAATGCAGCTGCTACTCATAAAGAGTAGATGACGGCTACTGGGTGTGCCTGATGTTGCTCCATTTTCAGATGGAGATCACAACTCAGCATACCCAGAGGTCGAACGAATATGGGAATGGATGTGGAATCATGGTGTTGTGCGATCGCAGAGACGATTGACTGGAGTGGAATGGCTGCAGAACGAGTGATGGCTACAGTAGTGGAAATCGGTATAAAGGCAGGATTCCCCCGAAAGTAGTAGTACAATGTCTGTAGCACATCCTATAGAATTTATCACTGACGTAGTAGATACATATAATACATAAGTAATCATGAAGGAATTACATAGCCTTTCATAACACTATTGACAAAATAATGTGTTTCTTGAATGGAAATGGTATAAAGGCAATCACTGCCCTCTTGTATTATTGCTTTGTAAATACTTTTTCCTACATCAGTTCTTCCTAATTACCATAAAAATTGTCTTCGGTATTAATTTTGTTAGGGTTTTTAGTTCTTGCACTGAAATTGTCGTCCACTCATTGCGTATAGCATTTTTCAGCTCACATAACGCCTCAGATTACTTTCCATTGTTATAAACATGCCGTGCAAGTATTCTCCTAATGGTTCACCACGGGATTCGTACTCGCGCTACATCCAAGTCAGGGCAAGACATCGATACGTTGATCTTTAAACCACTTTTGGTTGTATCAGAAACATGCACAGATGCATAATCTTGTTGAAACATTAGGCTTTCGTTCCCTAGATCCTCACACATTCTAATTAATTTTGTCTCTAGCATCTTAGTGTACGTGTCAGAGTTCGTTCTAGTGTTCAGTCAAGCAATGCATGATTTACCTTTACGGCAGAAGGTTGCCCAAAACATAATACTTCCACCACCAAAATTTGTGCTCATACTTATCTAATGTTCTGTTCTCAGATGATGCCAATAGTATTAAAATCCATTCTGTCCATTTAAAGTAAACTTTATAACTGGGAATCACTTTATTTCATTCTGAAGACCACGACACATGTTTTCCAGCTAACTCCAATCTAGCTTATATATGTTTGGGTGTTAAAGTAGCTTCCTACAGTAGTCTCTTGAAACCAAGAGGTTTGTCATTTGACAAAATTTATAGTACGCGTCTAGCAGTTACTGACAGCTCCTTAACAAGTTGAGAAGAATAACGGTTTCAAGTCCTTGCTTTGCACAAAAGAAACCGTTGAGAAGCATTAAACAATGTTCTACCTATCCCGTATTTTACGTTCTGTCCGTCTCGTGCGCCCATTCTAACGAAATTATTAATCACTGTACTTGAACGGTTCAACTTCTTTGGGATTTGACGACTAGAGAGTCCCATTTCCTAGTACACACCAATTTTTGCTTTTTCATCCCATGACAACTGTTTTCTGCGTGGCAATGTCACAATCTTGGTTTATGTACACAACACATACTGTCACTAACGGTGTTTGTTTCCTATCTACACTAAAGGCATAAAAGCGCACACTCTTACACCACACAAAGCCGCCTCCTTTTGTATTGAGTTCCACATTTTACCATCTCAGTCGTTGATGTCTTGTTGTATTCTGTACTTCTTCTATAAAAAGCGATACCATTTGACTGCATTTGTCAGTACGCTGGCTATGCCACTATTGCACGTACACTATGCACTGCTATTTCGGTCAACAAAGTTAATTTTCTCTTCAAATATACGGGTTTGCACTGCTGCTCAGGGCAACAGTGTGACATGAAGAGCCAGCACGGCGACTTCCTGAAGGACTATAACAGGAGGATATCGTATGATTTTTCGCCTGAAACTGACGAACGAGTACTGTAGGGAATCGGACTTGTTATAGTTTATCTCCCCAAGGACTCTCTTCTATGCGTTTTTGTGTAGGCATTTTTAAAGGGATTTCATTTCGTATTTTAACTGTTTTTTAAATGTTCAACACCTCGTGTACATCACCATAGCAAAGAAGGCTCAAGGCTCTTGTATTTCAGGTCAAAAATGGTACACGTTTGATCGCCAAAGCCTGCTGTCATACATGATCTTGTTTCCGAGCAACAGATGTCCTACACTGACGGAAAAAGCGCAACACCAAAAAACAATGGAGAGTAATGAAATTTCGGGGATACGTTTGTCTAGATAATATATTTAAGTAATTAACATTCCGAGATCACAGGTTAATGTGAATTCTAGATAAGTCGCTGTAGGTGTGAAATTCTGGCACATTAATAACCGGTGTAAAGGCGAGAATGTTGAATGCAAACATACAAACGTGCATGCATTGTGTGGTACGGATGCCGGATGTCAGTTTGCGGGATGGAATTCCTTGCCTGTTGCACTTCGTAGTTCGATACGGGAACGGTTAATACTGTTTGTGAGTAACGCTGGAGTTGTTGCGCGATGCTGCCCCACACGAGCGGGACTGGAGACAGATCTGGTGATCTAGCAGGCCAAGGCAACATGTTGGCTTACAACAGCGGTATGTGGGCGAGCTTTACCCAGTTGGAAAAGATCCCCCACCACCCGGCCTCGCCCACCTCCCCTTCCCCGTCAGATTGCTGTTCTTGAAAGACTGCACAACAGGTCGAATCTGACAAATATTTTGAAGTCAGGGTGCTAGGATCATAGCTCCTGGTGTAGGTGCATTGTGTCTACCACACAGACAGGTTGGTTGTGGCCTTCAACTGGCCTCTTTCTAACCAAGACAAGGCCATCAATGGCACCAATGAAGAATCAGCATTCATCAGAAAACGCAAGAGGCCTCGACCCCTGCCCCCAAACGAGCTCACATTTGACACCACTGAAGCCGCAAATGGCGTTGGTTTAGGATCAATGGAATGCACGCTACGTGGGCATGTGGTTCGGATCCGTCCTTGAAGTAGCCGATTTGTAAGATGGTTCAAATGCCTCTGAGCACTATGGGACTTAACATCTTAGGTCATCAGTCCACTAGAACTTAGAACTACTTAAACCTAACTAACCTAAGGACATCACACACATCAATGCCCGAGGCACGATTCGAGCCTGCGACCATAGTGGTCGCGTGGTTCCAGACTGAAGCGCCTAGAGCCGCTCGGCCACTCTGGCCGGCCCGATTTGTAAGAGTTCGTTGTGCCACTGTCATGCCAAATGCTGCTCAGATTGCTGTCGCTGTTGCAGTTCAACGTGCCAGACGCTTACGCCGAAAACTACGGTCTTCGGTAGTGCCAAGTAGCCGGCAGAGTCCAGGTCTTCTTGCGACCGTACATTCTCGTGACGACAGCTGCCACTAGCCATTGTGAGTGGTCAAATTCCTGCCAAGTCTGTAAGGTTATGGTTAGGTGGTTACTTATTCTATGACTGAAGACAACTATAAGCAGTAATGACATTGTTTAATATTGCAATGTTGTCAAGGAAATACGCGGCCTCTGGAAGTGAATTAATCCTAAACACAACAGTATTAAATTGTAACTCTCAGAAACTTAAATAATCCTAAACACAACACTATTAAATTTTAACTACAAGTTTCTTTACAAAATTATTCTTACAATTACGTTACGATGTTGGCCAGTACTATTATAAATCATCCGATTCCAGTTCAAAGTTCGGTACTGTTTTTAGGATGACTGTCAAGTCTATGGAGGATGGTTAGTTTTGCGACAAGTCGAGCAAAAGATTACCCAAGGTAGCTCGAGTTTACAGTGGATGCATGCTGGTGAACCAACAAGTTTACACCTCTGCACGCGGTAAAATTTACCTTAGCTGTGATGGGTTGTCGTCTGCATGGCGGCTTTCGCCTACACAAATTCCTATAAAATCTAATTATGCCTTTGCTGCCGGCCGGGGTGGCCGAGCGGTTCTAGGCGCTTGAGTCTGGAACCGCGCGACCGCTACGGTCGAAGGTTCGAATCCTGCCTCGGGCATGGATGTGTGTGATGTCCTTAGGTTAGTTAGGTTTAAGTAGGTCTAAGTTCTAGGGGACTGATGACCTTAGAAGTTAAGTCCCATAGTGCTCAGAGACATTTGCCTTTCCTGAATTTTCTAGCAGAAACTCTTCCTACATTTCTCGATACGTGAGAAAACATAAACTCATCCCTAGTCTCAGACTATGGCGATATACACGGGTATGGCTGGAGCAGTGTGGATACTATAATGCCTTCTCAGTTCTCGCAAGAACAATTAACTAATTGGCTGGTTCGTTTTTCCACAGTTGGAGCTCAACGACGCTACAGCTAATTTCTAGCAGGAGGTCAGCGGCTCTGAACACAGTGTTCATACAAATTTCTGCTCTGCGTCGTACAGAGCATTATGTGCTCCGTTCTGCACTTGACGCCAGTTCAAAGAAGAGTCCTGTCATTCTCGTGGCCGAGCTCGCTCCCCACCTGGGTTCTTTCGTCCTCTACGTCACAGCTTTTTCCGACCAAAGGAGCGTTCCTCTTACTTTGTGGAACTCTCTCTACGAATCGCGAGGGTACGGCCATTGAACTGCATCGAAATCTCGGCACTCTCCTTGCCGGTGCATTTCCGCCAGTCGGACGTTTTGTGCCTATTCCAGACACCTAAAAGTTACATGTGTCTATCACGTATGTACCACTTGCAGTTCACATGATCGAATGCATCACTGGATTTGTTCGTATCGCTTTGGCATTCCGAAACTCAGTTCTCTTATGCTTCTTTCTGTCCTACTTCTGGTGGCCCTGTTACTCGTCCTGCAGTATGTACTAACAAAATGTCAGTTTGGTTTCCAGAAACGTTTTTCAACAGAAAATGCCATATATGCTTTCACCAATCAAATTTTGAATGATCTGAATAACCGAACACGACCCATTGGGATTTTTTGTGATCTCTCAAAGGCTTTTGATTGTGTAAATCATGAAATTCTGCTAGACAAGCTCAAGTATTGTGGCATGAGTGGGACAGTGCACAAATGGTTTAATTCGTACCTAACTGGAAGAGTGCAGAAAGTTGAAATAAGTAGTTCTCATAATATGCTAAGATCAGCACATTCCTCAAACGGGGGAACTATCAAGAATGGGGTTCCACAAGGGTCAGTCTTGGGTCCTTTGTTGTTCTTAATATATATTAATGACTTGCCATTCTATATTCATGAAGAGGCAAAGTTAATTCTCTTTGCTGATGATACAAGTATAGTAATCACACCTGACAAACAAGAATTAACTGATGAAATTGTCAATACTGTCTTTCAGAAAATTACTAAGTGGTTCCTTGTAAATGGACTCTCACTGAATTTTGATAAGACACAGTACATACAGTTCTGTACAGTGAATGGTATGACGCCATTAATAAATATAGACCTTAATCAGAAGCATATAGCTAAGGTAGAATATTCCAAATTTTTAGGTGTGTCCATTGATGAGCGATTAAATTGATGATCTGCTGAAACGTTTGAGTTCAGCTACTTATGCAATAAGGGTCATTGCAAATTTTAGTGATAAACATCTTAGTAAATTAGCTTACTATGCCTATTTTCACTCATTGCTTTCATATGGCATCATATTTTGGGGTAATTCATCACTGAGGAATAAAGTATTTATTGCACAAAAGCGTGTAATCAGAATAATAGCTGGAGTCCACCCAAGATCATCCTGGAGACATTTATTTAAGGATCTAGTGATATTCACAGTAGCTTCTCAGTATATATACTCTCTTATGAAATTTGTTATTAACAACCAAACCCAATTCAAAAGTAATAGCAGTGTGCATAACTACAATACTAGGAGAAAGGATGATCTTCACTATTCAAGATTAAATCTAACTTTGGCACAGAAAGAGGTGAATTATACTGGCACTAAAGTCTTTGGTCACTTACCAAATAGTATCAAAAGTCTGACAGATAACCAACAAGTATTTAAGAAGAAATTAAAAGAATTTCTGAATGACAACTTCTTCTACTCCACAGAGGAATTTTTAGATATAAATTAAGAAAAACACAAAAAAAACAAATATTTTAAAAAATAATAAAAAAATAAAATAAAAACACAAAAAATAAAAAAGTTGTTACATTAACTTAAGTATGTTGTTAAATTAACTTAATTATGTCATGTATTGGAAAATTTGACTCGTTCCACATCATTACGAAATATCGTATTCATGATCCATGGAACTAGTATTAATCTAATCTAATCTAATCTAAAAACCTCACTTGTCTCGTCACTGACCTCCTGCAGGACGCCCCCCTCCCCTCTTATGAACTTTCTGTGGTTCCTCCTGGGGTGCGGCCTTTGCATCTGCCCATACTGGCTTACACACAAAACGTTTTCTCTCGCTGCTTATTTCACCTTCTGCTCATTGACATGCATTATATAGGGGTGGTGTGCTAATGCTGTCGATTGAGTGTCACCCCTTTTGCATTACATTCTTAGTAGGCAAATCTGATCATTACCGCCAAAGTAAGTTAGGTATCATATTCACCTTCCAGTTATGAAGTACGAACTCTTGTGTATGGTGCGCAATTGACCTTCATTTATTCTGCATAATAGAGCTACAAGCGTTCTTTATTAACATCAAGTGATGATGTCTAGTCTCAACGATAACTAACGCTCACGATCGTCACAGCGTGTATTTAATGCGAACGTGATTTACATGCTCATCGTGGCGTTACTAGCGCTACTCTTATGCGACTGGCGTAAAATCTGAATACACACTATCTTTCAGATATGGAAGCAAGGCTACTAGCTTTTACTTATGTTGCACAACTCCTTCTTGCTCCGAGTTCTTTTCCGCCAGTGTATTTAGAAACTCGCGCATTTATCCCGGTTAAGCGATTGTAGGTTACAGACAACTATAAATTTGTCATTGGTTATGGCATCAGTATAATTAACCACGGAAGTTCTAAATTAGCTATTCGTTTCAATATGTCCGGAAATTTTTGCATTTTACAGCTACTAACTGGAGTTCATACCTCTCTGTAATCTTTCACCTACTAAGCAACTGAAACTGCTACAACGTCAACGACACCGTTAACACTATTTCAATGTAGTCCCCCAATCCGCTCTTTCTCAAAGCATCAACAGTATTCTTAATGGTAACAGCTTTTTAATTACCTGCATATCAGATTACCACAAAAATATTTATAAGCAAAACAGAATAAAACTTCGTGGATAGAGCAGAAGAAAACCGACGATAAATCCTGTTTAGTGCTGGACACAGAGTCACCTCAAGCTACCCCTTCTCAAACAGAAAAATATTTTTGAAGTGTTCAAGCAGCCATAACAAATAAATCACGTATCTCGCTATCCAAAAATCAGATCCAGTACGAGCTCCTGGAGAATCAGGCAGATGCTCATTCCGAAGTCGTGTATTGAAGGCTCGAGAGTAAAACTTGGCCTGCACGGTGTTGGTGCCAAATCAGTTCCACTCAGTAGCTGCTGCTGTACCGCCAGTTGCAGACGGGTCTGGAAACAGAAACGTGTACAAAAAAAAAAAGAACAAAAAAAAGAAAATTGTAATTGCTGTTTTCGAGCCAAATATTAAAGTTCCATCAGCGTAATGCGTCATGGACGGAGTACTTTTAGCGGGAAAAGCACATTGGTCCGAGTGCTGCTCATTTTTTTCTATCCCTTTGCATTCTTTTTGTTTTGTTTTCATTCCCGTTTCGAATGTTATTGCCTTTTGTTACTGCGTTTAAGGCAATAACTGTGTGTACGCTGTTCGCTAAAATTTCGCTATGACGCATGCACGGCTATTAGCGGCAATTGATCATTAGCGCTAAAGCGAGGTGCATTCGGTCCCTGCAGTTAGTCTATTACGAGGTGTCACGTCAAATGAAACGGCAAATCGTTCCGTTTTTGACACCAGGTGCGAGATCCAACAATTCATAGCGTAACTGAGTACTGATGATGTGTTAACACCTGGAACAGGGAAACACTCGAATGTTCGTTTCGTTCCACGCAAAGTAAACCAACTCGTGAGGGGTTCTTGCGTCGGATCGTATTTCAACTCATGGTATGACAGAATGCGTACAAGACAGCGGTAGAACTTTTACCTTGCTTTTTGAAAAATAATTTTGTCAGCTACCCCTTCTTGCAAAGATCTCAGTGCTCCAGTCGCATATTTCGTTGACTAAAGTCATTATTTCTGTCTGGTGAACGGTATGATTCATTTGATAAATATTCAGTTTTATACGTATTAACAAATTGTGAACATTCTTGGGGTAATCCTCCTTTACAAACGAGAAATTCTCCTTGAGCGATCATAATTATTCACTATCTCTGGAAATGAATTAAATCTTCTCGGATTTTCTGCCTCGTCAACTATGCAGGTTATACATTAGTCCTCCACCGCTTTTTAATGTATGTGAAGCCTGATCTCAGGAATAGCAGTAGGGATTTAGATACGGTTATCACAAGAGACGGATTCAGGAAGAAGATTTATGTCTATAAGTAAGAAATAGTTAGTCCAGCCCTCGATACCCATGCGGAACGGGGGTGGTTCCCTAGTTTAGAATACAAGCAGTAAAACTCCCGCCACTTATTCCTTAAATAATGGATCTTCATGTATGAAACAACTACAAATGACTGATTACAAAAATGTTTCAAATGGTTCTAAGCACTATGGGACTTAACATCTGAGTTCATCAGTCCCCTAGACTTAGAACTACTTAAACCTATCTAACCTAAGGACCTGCCCAAGGCAGAATTCGAACCTGCGACCGTAGCAGCAGCGCGGCTTCGGACTGAACCGCCTGGAACCGCTCGGCCACAGCGGCCGGCAACTGATTACAAATGCGATAATGATGTGTTGGTAAATGTGCCAACACCTTGTAGATAGAGGAGGCCGAAATCTAACGCAGACGGGCGTGAATTCTGGAACAGGATAAGTAGTGAATTCTCATAAGAAAAGTATGCAGCTCCTCGAATACTTATCTTTTATTCTTGGATGTGAATACAGCATTCTTGATGAGACATTTCATATGATAACTATCAAACTAGGTAAGGCTAATGGCGACTTGCTAGGTCGTAGCCATGGACAGCTGAAGGCTATTCCAACTGTCTCTCGGCAAATGAGAGAAAGCTTCGTAAGTGTAGTCGCTAGCAAAGTCGTAGTACAACTGGTGCGAGTGCTATTCCGTAACTCGAGACCTGCCTTGTGGTGGCGCTCGGTCTGCGATCACACAGTGGCGACACGCGGGTCCGACATGTACTAAATGGACCGCGGCCGATTTAAGCTACCACCTAGCAAGTGTGGTGTCTGGCGGTGACACCACAGATAATGTGTTGAATATCTGACGTTAAGCATTAAGCGAGAAAAAGGTCAGAAATTATATGAGATAACGATTAAAGTTTGTTGAAAGTCGCTAAGCGCTCTCGTCATTATATCCTAGATCAGTATAGTGTAGGTAATCCATGCTTAGATTTAATTACAAACTATCTCTTCACGTTACGCAACGTTTACCACTTCTTAACACTTGAACTATGTGTCCCATCATGGTATAATTTTGTAGGTAAATTCTATTGTATATGTGGATATCTCCAGCAAAATCAAGTGGAAGTAGAATTGGTAGTGACGAAGTAATAAATTAAAACGCCACGTCTGATAGTGAAGTTTTTCTGCGTGTATAGAGAAAAACCTAATAATTGTTAAGCCTTTTGCCTTACATCGTTTTGTGGGTAGTGTCAGTGAGAAAAGGTTTGAAGCCGGCCGAAGTGGCCGTGCGGTTAAAGGCGCTGCAGTCTGGAACCGCAAGACCGCTACGATCGCAGGTTCGAATCCTGCCTTGGGCATGGATGTTTGTGATGTCCTTAAGTTAGTTAGGTTTAACTAGTTCTAGGTTCTAGGGGTCTAAGGACCTCAGCAGTTGAGTCCCATAGTGCTCAGAGCCATTTGAACCAAAAGGTTTGAAACTGCTTGTTCAATGAGGTGAGAGCAGCCATGTGATACGTCCTAATAACGTGTCAGACGCAGTTGAAACCCTGTGCAGAAATATTGAACCATGGTGCCTCTACAACCGTCCATAATTGCGAAAGTGTTTCCGGTGCAAGATTTTGTGCACTAAATGACCTCTCCATTATGTTCTATAAATGTTCAATGGGATCCATATCTGGCGATCTGGGCGGCCAATCAACTTTCTCTAAATGTTCGAAATGTTCTTCAAATCATTCGCGAACAGTTGCAGCCCAATGGTTAGGTACATTGTCATCCACAAAAATTCGATCGTTGTTTGCGAACATGAAGTCCATGAATGGTTACAAGTGGTCTCCAAATAGCTGAACATAGCCATTTCGAGTCAATCATAGGTTCAGCTGGACCAGAGGACCCAGTACATTCCATGAAAAGACAGTCCATACCGTTATGGAGACACCACCAGCTTGCAATGTGCGTTGTTGACAAGTAGAGCCCATGGCTTCGTAGGGTCTGCGCCACATCGAACCCTACCATCAGCTCTTACCTGCTGACGAGGCCACTGTTTTCCAGTCGTCTAGGGCCCAACTGATATGGTGACGAGCCCAGGAGAGGCGCGGCAGGCGATGTCGTGCTGTTAGAAAAAGCACTCAGGTCGGTCGTCTGCTGCCATAGCCCATTAACGCCAAATTTCGCAGCACTGTCCTAACGGTTAGATTCGTCGTACGTCCCAGGTTGATTTCTGATGTTTTTTCACCCAGTGTTAGTAATGACAAGTCTACGCAAACGACGCTGCTCTCGGTTGTTAAGTGAAGGGTGTCAGTCACTGTATTGTCCTTGGTGACACGTAATGCCGGAAATGCGGCATTCTCAACACACTCTTGACACTGCGTATCTTGGACTGTTGAATTACTTAAGGATTTCCGAAAACGATTGTGCCACGCTTCTAGCACCAGGTACCATACCGCGTCCAAAGTCTGTTAATTCCCGTTGTGCGGCCATAATAACGTCGGAAACCTTTTCACACGAATTACCTAAACACAAATGCACTGCCCTCTGTGTACACGATACTATCGCCTTATATATATGTTCATATGCTATCCCATGACTTTTGTCTGCTCACTATATATGGTGTTACAAAAAGGTATGGCCAAACTTTCAGGAAACATTCCTCACACACAAAGAAAGAAAATATGTTATGTGGACATGTGTCCGGAAACGCTTACTTTCCATGTTAGAGCTCATTTTATTACTTCTCTTCAAATCACATTCATCATGGAATGGAAACACACAGCAACAGAACGTACCAGCGTGACTCCAAACACTTTGTTACAGGAAATGTTCAAAATGTCCTCCGTTAGCGAGGATACATGCATCCACCCTCCGTCGCATGGAATCCCTGATGCGCTGATGGAGCCCTGGAGAATGGCGTATTGTATCACAGCCGTCCACAATACGAGCTACGAGCACGAAGAGTCTCTACATTTGGTACCGGGGTTGCGTAGACAAGAGCTTTCAAATGCCCCCATAAATGAAAGTCAAGAGGGTTGAGGTCAGGAGAGCGTGGAGGCCATGGAATTGGTCCGCCTCTACCAATCCATCGGACACCGAATCTGTTGTTGAGAAGCGTACAAACACTTCGACTGAAATGTGCAGGAGCACCATCGTGCATGAACCACATGTTGTGTCGTACTTGTAAAGGCACATGTTCTAGCAGCACAGGTAGAGTACACAGGTAGAGTATCCAGTTTGAAATCATGATAACGTGCTCCATTGAGCGTAGGTGGAAGAACGAAACTAAAATGAGCTCTAACATGGAAAGTAAGCGTTTCCGGACACATGTCCACATAACATCTTTTCTTTATTTGTGTGTGTGGAATGTTTCCTGAAAGTTTGGCCGTACCTTTTTGTAACACCCTGTATACATAGAATCCAACTGTAATACTTGTATTACTGTCTTAAACCTTTAACCTATGATTACCCCCCGTAAGGAAGAGATTATGACAATATTTTAAGATTTGAGACTCGGATAATTATTATAAGAATGCATTGAAAATGCAGTTTTGCTGCCCTTGAAAACCTTTATAGTGGGAACCTGCAATTGAAATGTGTGTAAAATCTTGTAGGACTTAACTGCTAAGGGCATCAGTCCCTAACCTTACACACTACTTAACTTAAATTATCCTAAGGACAAACATACACACCCATGCCCAAGGGAGGACTCGAACCTCCGTCGGGACCAGTCGCACGGTCCATGATTGCAGCGTCCTAGACCGATCGGCTAATACCGCGCGGCTCCTTGCAATTGGGAGAACAGGCTATACAGCATCCTTTTTGGTAAGTTTTTGGCAGATGTTAACCACTTCCCCGAAAGGAAATCTTTTTGGGTACCTACTACCGCGAAATAATTTCTTCGAGAAAACACAACACACGAGTAAAATAAAAAAGTTCTGTATTTCCTTCTTCGTTTGAGTCCGAATTTTAGCGTCTTAACACGCAGGTACAGAAGTCCATCCTCGTAAGTAGGAGTATAGCGCTACCTTCAGCTGCGTGCTGCCCGCATGCCAGGAAGATGCTGCCAGGGCCGTCCGCGCATTCGGCCTCCCCACCGACCGGCCACCAGTATTAGCAGCTATCGATTCCGGTATGCGTCATATTGCGACTCTATTACTCATGTAGATTAATGGTGCGTCATTTGATGCGTAATGAATTTTGCAGTGACGCCGTCGCCGGCGAGAACCGGGCGGAAATCTGACGCGACACATTAATTCTGTCCTTGAGCTGGCAAAATCGCCGGTGCGCGCCCGCTGATAATAAACGAAGCGGCGCCCGCGGCGAGGGGTGGCGCCGCGGTCCGCACTCGACTCTGCGGAAATATCGAAATGCGCGACGCGGCGCGGCGCGGCCCTCTCTGCGCCGCCGCGCATCTGCCGGGGCCGTCCATCACGGGGGACACGACGCAAATCGCGTAACCGAATTTGTCGCGGCTAATCACAGCCGCGAGCGACGGGCCGACCGCCCGCGGCGGCGTCAGCACGGCGTCGGGTCAGCACACTCGTACCCCAGGACGTTCCGCTGAAATCTATCGTCATTATTCATTCATAGATCAGGCAACAGAGCCTATTACCACGCATCCGCTCAACCGTTTAGTAGTCCAAGACCATACGAGATACGGGGTGTCGTCTGAGGTCACAGCATACCACTAGGATGCACAACACCAAATTCTGGTGCCCGACAGGATCACGAACCACCCCAAATGATCACGCAAATTAATTGAAACCAATGATACTGTCACGGAACGGAAAACGTCTTATTTAACACTTACAACGAGAGGTCCCCTGAGGTGGGACAGATTTTTTGAAACTATCTATAGGGTGATGCAGGTTAAGATCCCAGTTATCACCCCCTGCAGCCGTTCACCCTGATGGACCCAGGTCTGCGAGTAATTAACCGAAAAAAGAAATTCGAAATTTTGTTTAATGATCAATAGAGTGATGGTAAGGTAATCACTTAAAATAACTGAATATTACAATAGAAAGACAAAATTAGTAAACGTTCACAGAAATTCAGTGAGTAAAGACTGATACAAAGAAAAAAAATTAGAACAAGTAAAAAAGTTCATGCGGTAGTTGAAATTATCTGACAAAGGAAAATAAATAAAGAACTGCTTTTAAACAAGTTAACTGAATAAACATAATGATCAAAGTCATTTCGATAAAAAGATTTAAAAATGAAAAAGAAATCAATGCACTTGATGAAATGTGAACCCACAACAATGGAAAAAAAATGCAGATGAATATTAAAACGAAAAAAACGATTGTAAGCAAAACGACATTCAAGCTATATGAGGAATGGAAATAATGAACAACATAGACGAAAAAACAGGATGATAAGACGAAAGAAATTAAATGGAAGTTATTACATAAAATTAATGGAACAAAGATTTCAAGCGGAAAAAGAATGATAGGAAAAGAAATGAGAGAAAATGAAGAAGTTGATGTGATTACTTCACATGCTTTTACTCATCATATCAACTTGAAAATGTAGAATTTGATGTGATTACTTCACTTGCTTTTACTCATCATATCAACCTCTTCATTGTCTCTCATTTTTCTACCTATCATTCTTTTTCCGCTTGAAATCTTTGTTCATATTATTAGAATTAATTTTATGTAATAAATTCGATTTAATTTCTTTCGTCTTATCATCCTGTTTTTTGGTCTATGTTGTTCATTATTTCGTTTCCTCATTTTGCTTGAATGTCGTTTTACTTACAATCGTTTCTTTCGTTTAAATATTCATCTGCTTTATTTTTTCCGTAGTTGTGGGCTCACATTTCGTCAAGTGTATTGAATTTTTTCATTTTTAAATCTTTTTATCGAAATGACTTTGATCATTATGTTTATTCAGTTAACTTGTTTGAAAGCAGTTCTTTATTTATTTTCCTTTGTCAAATAGTTTCAACTACCGCATGGACTTTTTCATTTGTTCTAATTATTTTCTTTGTATCATTCTTTACCCACTGAATTTTTGTGAAAGTGAACTAATTATGTCTTTGTATTATAATATTCAGTTATTTGAAAATGTCGGTCTATCAGTTAAAAAACAAAAAAAGATATTATCTAATTATATTGACAGTACAATAATGTGAAAAACATATTTTCCACTACAAGATGGGCACCTTTTTGTATGGTAATCGCCATACAGATGTTTAAAACATAACCTAAATTCCTCCTGCAACATGGACAAAATAACGCAGAAACAACTGTAAGTAAAAGGAAATTCGAGCAAAATGAGGAATAGAAACAATGAATGCAAGAATATGGATAAAAAATAGGATGATAAAACAAAAGTAATTAAATCGAAATTATTTCATAAAATTAATTCAAATTACGTGAGCAAAGATTTCAGGCGGAAAAAGAATGCTAGAAAAAAACAATGAGAGTAAATGAAGAATTCGATAGGATAATTAAAAGCAATTGACAAAGCAACAGAAATAAAAATTACATTTAAATCAGTTAACTGGAAAAAATGATGCTCAAAGTACTTTCAATAAAGATTTGAAAATAAACAGAACTTAATGCAGCGGATGGTTTCCTGATGCAAGTCCTTTTGCATGCTAAGACCTTACTACTTATTTCGCCACGTGACAAGTTCATACAACTCAATTTTTTCAATGTTATTGAGTCTCTCAAACAATTCTGAAATTCGTTTTTCGTCAATTACTTGCAAATGAGGGGCCACAGGGGTGAATGGCTACACTGTGTAATAAGTGGCATCGTAGCCTACATAACTGTATAGATGGTTTCAAAAAGTCGATCTCACCACTGGGCACCTCTCCTCATTAGGTAGGAACATCCTTTTACAGATCGTTCCGGGGAACATCTGCCTGGGTGGCGGATAGGGTGATGTAATGTTCACTTGTAGGGAAAAATGTGAAGTAAGTGAAGTGTTCAAATTTTATTCAGTTCCAGAAAGCAAAGCCATCAGTCTCAAACAAAGCTACATAGAAATAACGAAGAGGGTCACTTCGGTGGTCCTGAGATAAACTAATGCAGCGGTTTGGAACACATGACGAATCTGGAGGGTCATTTTTCGAGTTTATCCCATCTGGCACATCAGAACTGAGATTGCTACACTTTCCGGTAGAGCAGATCAACTGTAGTAATAATACCTGCATGCTCTTCATACAAAATATTCAGATCCAGTTCGTTTCTGGATATCTCTGACCTGTGTTCTACCGCTAACACATCGTTTTCGCCGTGAACAAATGAATCACCGGAGTCAACTTTAGAGTCAGAGCCTTCGGAAGAAATCTCCTCCGATATCTTCATAATTCGTCTGCTTCTGTTAGACACATTTCCTGGCATGCACGGTTAAAAGAACGGCTGAGATAGTAACCAATATATGCTAGAGCTTCGTTGTTGAATGTACTAATGAAAAGAGCTATAAAAGAAATAGCTACCCACATTAACAAACTAGCAAACAACCAAGAACAAATTGCAGAGTGAATGAGCCATAATAAATGAGATCTGAACTGATACTGTGTAAAGTGCATACGTATGTACAGAAAATATTTTCAACGAGTGAAATTACAGATTACGAAGAAAGAGAGGCACGCTAGAGCGAAATAAAACCATACTTAAAAATGGGTAATTTGGCAGTTGTGATTTTGGGAACAAAAACATTCACTCCAATCTTCTCTGAGCAAACTCATTCAAACAGAAATTAAAGCGCAGAGTAACCAGGTAGCTGCAAGTGTCATGTAAAAGAACTTACAGAATAAGTTGTATTATCCACCTGTGAGGCTCATAATTTTGAGTTTAGGAACGTCCGCCTGTGAGGCGTTGTGGAACTGGAATTGAAGCAAGTTTTGCTGGGTAAATCGCCAGGACGAGATACGTGACCTTCACTGCACTACTACTAAATACCAAATGAGACTCCTGTTGCAGGCTACAACCATAAGGTGATTTTGACCATCTCTAGTGGAACAAACGTGAAGCAGATCCGACTGGCAGGTAGGTGTTCCGTTCTAAGTGTCAAATAGATATTAATAGGAGCGGCTGAAATGTGTACCACACAACTTATATGAACATCTGGCTTTGAATGAAACAAGTGGATGCGACGAGATTTATTGACTCTGAGGATGGGCATTACCCACTAACGTCTTAAAAAGAACCATTAACAATCGGAGAAGGGAATAGAACTCAAAGTATAACGTTGGCACGGGTGGGTAAGCAGGGGAAAATACTTCTGTTAACAAATCACGTACATGGCCAGTGACAGCAAATACGGTTAGTTAAAATTAATTAGTACAGAGAAATAGAGGAGCGAACACCATAAGATTGCTATACGGGTATATGCAAACTGAGAACAACAGGATGGACGCGTGACTTTAATATCGCGTACGCGGTTGCTGAAGGGAGCGCCTGAACGACGTTGACGGATGCAACGATGGCTCATCTTATCGAAACACATAGAACGTGAGTAAGGTTAACTGGCGGCAGCATCGTCTGGAGGATATGATTTCCGCCCTTTCTTTGTACTTAGTCCTTGGTGCAACCAAGGATTGCCACGTCAGTTATTTCTCCCGTTCTAACTTTGTTGTGTATGACTTCGTACACAGTGGTATGGAGAATTGGGCTACAGAGCGGTGCATTAACTGGACAGAAGCAGAAGCAGATTAGCGAACAAATGTTCCAATGTGTGTGAATTCCTAAGGGACCAAACTGCTGAGGTCATCGGTCCTATACTTACATTCTACTTCAACTAACCTAACGCTAAGGACATCACACACATCCATGCCCGAGGGAGAATTGGAACCTGCGACCGTAGCAAACAAACAGAATGTTTCACTTGCATTTCTCCAAACGAAAAGATTGTCAACGGTACCACCGACCACCTTAGATGGCAATCGATGCTAACGTTATACCTCTGAGAGGAATTTTTGGAATTTGACCGTGAGATAACCTAATGGAAACAAAACAATGAACCTGGGATTCGTTTCCGAAACACTCCAGCAGAGTATAACTCACAGTAAACAGACGGGTCAGGAACAGGCGCTCTCCCTGCACAAAGGAGGTTGTGCCATTACGTATTAAAATCGGACGCCAGCCTAATTAGGCATTATTGTGTCAAGCTAAATGATAAAGCAAAAGGCAATGCTAAGGCTAACCTGACCTTCGTTGACACACACACACACACACACACACACACACACAAACACAAACACATAAACACACACTCACATACACAAAATTCTTTCCTTACATCTGTTTCTACTACAACACAATAACCTAACCTTGTAGATAAATGTGCTACTAACAAACAAATAGTCAATGAGATAGTGAACAGTAACATATGCTTCTCAACAACACGTACCTTAAATAAATGAGGTTCAACAGTTTATAAAGCCAGTTACCGGCACACATGAAACTAGCAACAATACTGAACAGGGAAAAGCTAGAAATGATTCTGAATTTAAATCAGGGGGTCTGCTAATGATCATAATCTTTAACTTCATTGCTTAGCACAGGGTCTCTATACCTGTGCGTTAACCAACTTAGAATACATAACACAGTAAAGAGTTGTTTCTTAAACTCGGTTTGAGGCAACTAAACAGAATGCAAATCTAACTACACTGGCTCTGAAGGAGCCTTGGTATTGCTTCATCAACTAATTAAACTTTCATTGTTTGAAGAACCATGCTCATTAACAAAACCGCACCAGTATGTATGAAAATTGATAAGTATCCTTATTATTAATTAAATAAAGCACAACAAGAACAACTCCTTAAATATCAAATGTGCTTTCATAAGCAACATTTTGACCGACTCAAAAATATAATTGGCTGTGTAAATGACAACACAGCGTTAAATTCAAGTTCAACGACTTTCTCATGATAAATTGGGACACTCGAAATTAAATTCACTAGGATACGATTCCTGACAGGTTTGTGATTTGGGATAATCAAGGGCGTAAGATAAGAGTTCTTAGCAACGCCACGATTATTATTAAAATCAACCAGATTTCAGAAATACCTGGTCCATTTACAGAGTGCCAAACATACACAATTTAGTAGAAGACTGGTGGCACTGGTGGCGCAATTTTCAGTGGCTGTTAACCTGGCGGCGATGCAGTCGTGGCAGTACTGTTGGCCTCGCCCTAATACTGATCTTCCTGGCGTCGAAATAATGTTTTTATACGGCCAAAAACCGTGCCATGATAACGCTATCACCAAATGCAGCATCTGAGGCCCATAAATATTGCCCTTAAGCTCCTCTGGCCCCAAAATTTCAAAAATGTGAGCTACAATGTTCCGCTACTGGTAGCGAGGTGTCAACCACAACACTGCTCAGCCCAGACTCCTTAGCCGTCACGAACGACGAGTTGCCCCTTGCGCGCCAACCACACCGTCTCCACTCCACCAAGCTACTTCCGTAGCTGCGGGGCTTCCAAACATATTTAATATTTAACACTAAGTTCCCTTATTATGGACCAAGTCATTTATAGTACGTTACATAACAATCATTTCGGTAGTTATTTAAATTCACTAACATAATTTAAACAAAATCGTTCAACCTGTATACACCCTCAAAGCATTTCCTTTACAGATACAACATTATACCTAAGCAATACTACAAACTGACATCTAAATATCGATACAGATACAAAATAGTTCGAAAACAGGTTTTACAGACTCATCACAAATAATGTAGCAAGAATCTAAGTCCAGCTACCTCGGTGTCGACAAGGATAGAGCAAGAAATGAAGATGTCGTAGCATAGTGGCTCCCAGTGCAACTGGAATGACTATCTGTTACCGGCCATTCTATATCACGGCGGCAGAGGGCGCTCGTAGCACAGAGTTACTTTAGGTGTGGCTCAGCGGACGCGCAACACTCGGTCCGCAAAGACTGCATAACCTTGCAATGTTTGGAAAGATTTAGGGATTGCAGCTAGCTGTCGTAAACTTCACTCCACGATTTTCGACTGGACACCTGCCGATCATATTCAGGTGGGCCACTGAAGACTGTATTCGATGGCTAACTTGAACATGACTGGCAGGTGTCCAGTCGAAGTATCGTGGAGTGAAGTTTACGACGATCGGTTGCAATCGCGAAATCTCTTCGCCGGAAAAAATTTAAATTTCACAAGAAACTTGCTATTCCATTACCAGTGTGTGTGATAATCCATGGGGGTAGCATCGATACGTGAATACCCTACAAAAGGCTAAAGTGCAGTCATTCCTGTGCAAAAGCATAACACGACATGGGTTCTCGAAGAGCCCTATGTAAATCGGCTGTCTTGCTGCCGGAACTGAAACTTGCCTCCAATGAATGAGGACATCAGATATCTGATGAACGAAAGATACTTAATAGCATTAAACAGTTCCCTACAATTTTTTTTATTTCATTATCTTTCAGTGAACTGCTCAGAGGCAGGCAGCCAGAACCAGGAGACATTTCCCATTTCCTGACAGGATTTTGAAATCTACGAATGAAAAACTGTATACAAGCACATCGCAAAAGCGTAACCTCTCCCGAAAGATTCACAATGATTCAGTGAGAAAGCGGTATTCCGAATTTTTACGTGATAAATGAATCCGCTTCAGTTTTACTTGACTAATGCTTTTTTTCGGTAAAATCGTTCACCAACCCGCGTTTTAGAATGTAAATCCCACCGTGGGATGCTTGATTGCCTACTAGAGAGTCGTACTATTTATGTAAAAAATCCAGCAAGATTATCAAGTAGTACGCGAGATCCTTCACGGGAGAAGTATGGAAAGGTTCTCTGAGTCAACCAATACCATGAAAGGTAAGCGGGGCCACGCAAGCGTCCAACCCGCCGCATATCGTGGAAGCCCATCACAATGGCTAAACAGACTGCCGTGCTAACAGCAATGAGGCAAAAATTGTCACACGCAGCCTCATAACACGCAAGCAATCCCGCATACATGGTGCAAGGAACCCAGGGGCCACACACCTCTGAGTACCCCCAACTGGTGGACGAGTGTGTCAACAGTATAAACAGAGGAGTCCAGTTACGCAACGAGGTGTTTGATTGTGATTTTCACGCGCTGCGTTTTGATGCATACAGTATTGGTACAAGACACAAAGGAGTTAGAGACATTATCTGCCAGTGAGCATTGATTTAAATCAGTGGAGAAAATTGAAAAATGTGCTGCACAGTGACTCGAACAGGGGTCTTGTGCTTCCCAGGCAAGGACTCTGACCACTGGGCCATCTGGACACAAGGGTCAGCGCCACTGTACGGCTCCCCTAGGAGCAGATGTCAGTGCTTGGCCATCAACAAGTGTCAGCATGTGAACCATTCACCGAAACATCTCGATATGGGCTTTTGGAGCAGAAGACCCAGTCGTGTACCATTGATGACTGAACGTCACAAAGTTTTACGCCTCGCCTGGGACAGTCAACACCGACATTGGACTGTAGAAGACCGGAAACATGTTGCCTGGTCGGACGTGCTTCGTTTCAGATTGTATCGAGCGGATGGACGTGTGTGGGTGTGGAGACAACCTCATGAAACCATGGACCCTGCACGTTATCAGGGAACTGTTCAAGCTGTTGGAGGCTCTGTAATGATGTTGGGCGTGTGCAGTTGGTGTGATATGGGACCCATGATATGTCTAGATACGACTCTGACAGGTGACACGTATGTAAGCATCCTGTCTGCTCACCTGCATCCATTCACGTCCATTGTGCATTCCGACGGACTTGGGCAGTTCCAGAAGGACAATGCGTCACCCCACACGTTCTGAATTGCTACAGAGTGGCTCCAGGAACACTTTTCTGATTTTAAACACTTCCACTGCACACCAAACTCCCCAGACACGAACATTATTGACCATATTTGCGATGGCTTTGCAACATGCTGTTCAGAAGAGATTTCCACCCACTCGTACTCTTACGGATTTATCGACAGCCCTGCAGGACTGATGATGTCAGTTCCGTCCAGCACTACTTCAGACATTATTCGAGTCCATGCCACGTCCTGTTGCGGCACTTCCGTGTGCTCGAGGGGTCTTACACGATAGCAGGTAGGTGTACCAATTTATTTGGCTCTTCAGTGTACGTGCAATGCCACACCATATCTAACCACACATGATTCGCCTACCCATGAAATGTTGTACCCCAGGGCTCGGAAGAATGCAGTCTTGTGGAAACTTTGGCCAGGCCGCTAAATATCCCTACCGTGAAGACACAGACAAGTTCCTGATTTCTGGGGTTACTTCAGTAACCTTGGTCCCGGATTCGAAACGCGCCACCACTCAGATTTTGAATAAAAATCATTAGCAATTGCGACCGAAGACTTAGGACACAAGGAGTGGCATTATTCAGCCAACGGCCATAAAGAGGGCGAAGGAGTGGAGAGAGTTCCAGGGCATTCTCTTACCATCGGGATGGGAAACTGCCTCTGAAGGTGGAAGAATCGGCAGTGATGAATGGCAGGATTATTCAAAAGACAATAGGAACCACTGCACTGAAGACACATAATGTGTATCCACAGATAATGTGGCCTCCAAAGAGAGAAAGTGTCATGATGATCTCTCCGTTGGCAGAACATTGCGGACAAGTCCTCCATTCGGATCTTCCGGGGGGGACTGCCGAGGTGGAGGTAACCGTGAGAGGGTTGGGTTGAGTTGGGTGGAAGAGACCAAACAGCGAGGTCATTGGTCTCATCGGATTAGCGAAGGATGGAGAAAGAAGTCGGCCGTGCCTTGTCAAAGGAGCCATCCCGGAATTTACTTAAATCAGTATGGTCGGACGCAGAATTGAACCGTCGTCCTCCAGAATGTAAGTCCAGTGTGGTAACCACTGCGCCACCTGGCTCGGTTAACCGTGAGGAAAAGAGTGCATAACCAGCAATAAGGTAACATTCTACGAGGCGGAACGTGGAATGTCAGAAGTTTGAATATGGTAGGGAAGCTAGAAAATTTGAAACGACAAATGGTAAGGCTCAGTATAGATATAGTAGGGATCAGTAAGCTTAAGTGGAAAGAAGACAAGAATTTCTGGTGAGATGACTACAGGGTAATATCAACGACAGCAGAAAATGGTGTAACGGTAGTCGATTTCTTTATGAATATAAACGTGGGACAGTGAGTGGGTTATTGTAAACGGTTCAGTGATAAGGCAGTTCTCATCAGAATCGATGGCAAACCAGCAAAAAATAGTTTAAGTGTACATGTAGACGTCGCATGCAAAAGATGAAGAGGTAGAGAAGTTATATGAAGATATCGAGCGGGTAAATCAATACGTAAAGGGAGATGAAAATCCAAAGGTCGCGGGGTATTGGAGTGCGTTTTTAGGGTAAGGAGTAGATGAAAAGCTTACGGAAGGATATGGACTTGCTACAAGAATGAGAGAGGGGAAAGACTAATTGAGCTCTGCAACAAATGTCTGCTATTAATACTAGGAACCACAAGAAGAGGAGGTACATTTGGAGAAAGCCGTGAGATACGGGATGACTTCATATAGATTACATCATGGTCGGAAAGAGATTTCGGAATCGGATACTGGATTGCAAGTCGAAACCAGGAACAGATAGAGACACACATCGCTATTGAGAAGTGGTGAGGGGTATCTGAAATTTAAGAGAATATGCAGGAAGAATCAATCGCAAAGAAATGGAATATGGGAACACTAAGGAATGAAGGTAGTTCAGTTGAAGAGGAGTGGACAACGTACAAGCGTAAAAAGCACAATTACAGAAGTTGGAGAGAAGAATATGGGTACAAAGGAGGTGACTGCGAAGAAACCATGGGTGACAGGAGGAATACTTCATGTGATCACTGATAGAAGGAAGCACAAAAAGGTTCAGGGAAATTCAGGAATACAGAAATAAAAGTTAGAAATGAACTGAAATAAATGAGAAGTGCTGAGAAGCTGAGGCGAAATGATATCGAAAAAAAAAAAAAGATTGTCGGAAGGGATGACTCAGCATACAGAGAAGCCAAAACAGTCTTCGCTGAAATTAAAAGCATGGGTGGTAACATTAAGAATTCCACTGTTAGATGCAGAGGAGAGAGGGAATAAGGGGAAAGAGTACACTGAAAATGTCTCTGAGGCAGAAGACTTGTCTGATGAGATGACAGAAGCAGAAAAGGGAGTAGATATACCAACAGATAGTGGATCCAGTATTAGGATCAGAATTTAAAAGAGCTTTGGAAGGCTTAAAATCGAATAAGGCAGAGGGGTACATGACATTTTGTGTTAGCAGAATACTGTTCAGAATACATTCTTGAAGTAATTATAGTAACTGAATATAACGCCTTGCTAGGTCGTAGCAAATGACGTAGCTGAAGGCTATACTAAACTGTCTTCTCTGCAATGAGAGCGTATGTAGACAGTGAACCATCGCTAGCAAAGTCGACTGTACAACTGGAGCGAGTGCTAGGGAGTCTCTCTAGACTAGACCTGCCGTGCGGCGGCGCTCGGTCTGCAATCACTTATAGTGGCGACACGCGGGTCCGACGTATACCAACGGACCGCGGCCGATTTAAAGGCTACCACCTAGCAAGTGTGGTGTCTGGCGCTGACACCAAATAACATTCCATCAGAATTTCTAAAATTATTTGGGGAAGTGGTGACAAAACGGCTGATCACGCTGGTGTGCAGAATGTTTGAGTCTGGGGATATAGCATTTGACTACCGAAAACTATATTCCACACAAATCCGAAAATTGCAAGAGCAGACAAGTGCGAGAAATATCGCACAATTAGCTTAACAGCTCACGCATCCAAGTTTCTGACAAGAACAGTACAGAAAAGAACGGAACAGAGAAGTGAGGATGTGTTAGACGATGATCAGTTCGGGTTTATAAAAGGAAAAGGCGCCAAAGAGGCTGTTCTGACATTTCGCTTGGTAATCTATGCAGAGACTGGAGAGAAAGAGAGACGTTAGTATAATATGTTGACCGGAAAAAAGCTTTCGATAGTGTTACATGGTGCATGCTGTTCGAAATTCTGAGGAAAATGGGAGTAAGCTGCAGGGAACGACAGGTAGTATACAATTTACAAGAGGGGACAGTGAGATTGGAGGACCAAGAACGAAGAACTCGGATTAAAAATTGTATGGTAGACAGATGCACTCTTCCGCTCCTACTGCTCAACATATACATCGAAGAAGCAATTTCCTAAATAAAGGAAAGGTTCAAGAGTAGGAAAACATTCAGGGTGAAAAAATGTCAATCATCAGATTCGCTGATAACTTTGCTATCCTCACTGAAGAAGGATTACGGCATCTGTTGAATGGAATGAACAGTCTAATGAGTGTAAAACTGTACTGAGACATGTAAGGAGAAGCAGGAGAAATAAGAAAAGCTTCACATCAAAGTTGATGATCATCAAGTAGACGAAGTTAAGGAATTCTGCTACCTTGGAAGCAAAGTACCCCTTAACGGACGAAGGATCGTGGGGCATGAGATAAGGAATTCTACATTGTCTCGCTACATTAAACATTTCCATACGCTGCCGGATGCGAATATGCAGTCCAGGAGCCGTTGTCGTGTATTACCGTTTACTCCAAGACATCAGGACTCAGTCTACAGTGGACTGCCACAAATTGTCGAAACGTTGTGTTTATTAATGAATCTCGATTTGTTTTGGGGAGCGGATGACAGTTACATATGAGTATGGAGGCGTACAGTTCCATCAACGCTTTCGCTTGCCACACCGCCCACACATCCGGCGTAATGATGTGAAGCGCCATAGTTTATGATAACCGGTTCCACCTCTAATTGGTGTACGTCAAACCTTACTAGGTTACGCTGATGAAATTCTTCTACCCAGTCTGCATCCTTTCCTACCACGTCTACCAGGGCCACTTATACAGCAAGATAATGTTCGTCCGCACACAGTTCAAGTTCCTCAAGACGTCCTAAGTCATCTTCCCACATTTCCGTGGCTTTCCTGCTCCCCGCAGACTTGTCCCCTATACAAAATGTTTGGCACCAGCTGAAACGCCAGATGCCTCTGTGTCACTCCGTAGATGATTTGGAGATGGTTGTTCAAAATCTGTGGGCCAATACGCCTCAGGTCAACGTCAGAAACGTAATCAACTCCATACAGGACCGTACTGTGGCATATATTGCGACAAAATGTGGTCCAACGCGCTACTAATATTGTACTATATTTGTCTACTTGTATTCACTCTATCTGTTCACTTGTCTTGATTTTGGGATCAAGTTATCTCTCATCTGTAACGTTACGTTTGATAAATTTCACTTCTATCCGATGCTTCCGTCTTGGTGAGCTATTTTCAATATTTCTGTGTGTATTTAGTCTACTGTGCTAGGAGATGAAGTTTCGCGAAACGGAAAGCCTTCAGTTGCGCCGTCATGTTCTTTAAACCGCTTTAGCTGGAGACTGGCCTTATGGTGTGTAATGTTTTCCTGCTTGTGAAAACGTGAAGCATGAAGGAACGAAGATGTTGTCGTAACACCTTGTGAATCATTCACTGATGCTCCCTATTTTAAAACACAACAACCACGTACGTGCCTGTACGTATATTTACGGGGATTCCCATATTGAACGTGCTCGGTCCCGAAGACACTGATGAAATGTAACGAAAGGCGAGGTTCCTCTGACCAGTCATACCGGCTTCATTGTTCCGTCCATGAGTTCTGGTGTTCCCTTGCCCACTTCAGTAGCGGATGGTGTTGCTTTACAATAAAACACAGCCCATCTACAAATCAGCTGCTGGAGTGTCGCGTTTATAACATCTCTCCAGTACTGTACTCCGCCGTCGTATGCATCATGTGTTGTCGCCTGTTCTGCTTTAGAGACAGTTCTACATACGACAACCACCTTCTTCGATGATGCATGAAAATAAAGTTTTCTTGCCTTTTAGCTGTAACTCTCCCGCTTTCAAAATGTACTAAGAGCAGCTGACATCAATAAACAGCGGGTTTTGTTGTTTAGATGCTTTCTATTTCTAGCTGTGCGGTGTCAGTAAATACTGATGCAACATCAGTCGGCATTAAGGGGAGTGAGAACAGAAACAATTTTTCTTCATATTTTTATCTCATTATACAATTTACAATTTTCCGAATAAAATGATATATACATAACACTTATAACCTCACATGGAAAGTATTTTATTTTTTTAAATATAATCTACACCAGTTGAAAATGTTAAAGTTTTTGCGTGCGTTACTTCAAAATCAAACGAAATCGGTAATTTTTATATAGAAGGCTGTGGATTGCTGTGTTATAAAGGTTACCAGTATTGGTCATGTCCAGAAGAGGATAGGCGCCAGGTTTGGAAGTTGAAATAAAGTTTCAAAGACAAGAAACTTTCTGATGGTAAAACAATAAGAGGCAGGCCGACAGACAAAATGATTGATAAACTACGACAGTATTATGAAATGTCCATTAGAAATAACACTGAGGATTTGTTGAAAATGAAGCAGGCTGTATGGGCTACCTTCTTCCACAGACTGTCAACTGATGAAAAACCAGTACACCACCTTTGCCCTCCTTGACCTAATTCATGGTGCAATTGCCGCAATACCCAGTGCTGAAACAGTTCACACAGCCATAAAAATTACATCCCAACTGCAGTCATGGATTTCATAAAACCTATTTACAGAGGCCTGGCAAATCCTGAATTAATGAAGAAGTGTCTACAGGGTAAGATTCCAAATCCCAATGAGTTGTTCAATAATCTTATACGGACTCGCTTACCAAAAAATATTTTTGTTGGAGTGAATAGACTAAAGTTGGCGTCAGTGATGTATTATTGTTTCTAATGATGGCAACATGGGTAGGTTGAATGATCTACAGCATATGGGAATTGATCCTGGAGCGAACTGCATCAGAGAACTTGAAAGGATGGACATGGTTCGCATTGATAAAGCAGAGTATGCAGCACAGTTGGCCACTAAGGAGTTAAGACAGAAGAAAAGAAGAAACAACTTGGAAAAATATCTAGAGTATGATATACAGTATAGGGCAGGGTGCTTCTGAGTGACTAAAAATAATTAAGCATATATTACGTGAGTCACAGTCTTTTGAAGCTTTAGCAGCCGTTCCTGAAAATTTACATTTTGTGTTGCATTTTTCCCTGAATCTCAGAAACCACTTCGAGTAGAGTATTCAAATTTTCCGGGAGTAGTAACATATATATCCTGAGTTTACTGAACTAAAAGAAGATCATAATATTATGTATAATTAAAATTATTTAGGATAACGTACAAAAAAGTACACAAAAGTTTACTGTGTAATTAAGAAATTGTATTTCCGGAAACAGTGGCTGGAATGCAATTATTGTAATTAAGTACACGCAGACCATACTGCTTAATGTTCTGTAAAAGTTTCATGTCAATGGCTACAGTGGTTACTGAAATACAGGGAAGCCAAGTCACTAAATTTAACATTATCGGGATAGAGCGTTCCAACTTCCCTTAAGATGTGATCAGCAGGACTAGAGAGAAGCTAAGAACATCACATAGTTGAATGTTGCTTCGACAAAGGTACCACCTTCATATATACGTGAAGTGGCCCTGTGGTTACGATTTATCGTGTTATACAGCGGAACTATGTTTACAAACATTCGAAAGACGTATATGGTTTTCTTTTCTGCTTCCTGTTGCTCTTCTTATTTGTGGATGTAAACATTTCGTGTTATAATAAACGCTCATAACGGAGAGATTGTTTAAATGTGCAGGAAACTGTGTTGCCACTCGTCAAGTTGACGAGCTCAAAGTGCGTGATAATTACACCTGAGTTTTAACTACCGGGGAACCACTTCATTTAAAAGACAATGAAACACTAATTAAAGTTTTGGTTAAGTGGCTGCGGAGAGTGCAGTGGCCGTTCCAATTATGACAGGCACGCTGAACTTAATTACAAAGCCTCGCCTTCTTTCTAACTTACTGTACAATAGCAGCAAATACAAAGGTTTGGAACATGTCGCTTCTGAATGCCCGCTTGCGGCATAACCGCTCTCATATTGTCTGGTGGTGATTATCTTAAATAATTATTCCTGTTAGTGACTCTGCGCAACTGCTGCGTGAACAAACCACCGTGAAACTACGACGTAATTTTCATGTCGTGACATGAGATACGAATTTTGTGCCTGTAAAACACACAAAGGACTGGGTGATATGATAGAGCTGCGCGACTTGTCTGAAGAGACTATATCCTCGCACGCGGTATTTTTGTATCAATGGAATTATCATCGCACTTGTACTGTGTTGTTCACTTTCGAAGCCCGAGGTTCGAATCAACACGCGCTATTGAAAAAGAAGCTTTTCGCGACCTTCATAAATATCTTTGGTAAGTCTGTATGAGTTAAATTACCAGTATTAATAAATGTAAAGGTCCTTTACAAAGCATGTTAAATGTTATGGATAAAAGCAATAAAATGTTAGTTTTCAAATAGCAGATTATCCAACGTACTTTGTTTATATTACAACTGGAATACTTACAAAAGCATAACATGTCAATTTATATATTGTACTAGCCTAGCATCCGTTGTTTCCTTCGCGTACACTGTATGGTCTGCATAGGTTATTTTTTTGTTTTTGTTTTTCTTTAATCGAATTTTTACTTTGTTCACAAATAGCAGCAGTTTCCAAACTTTTCACGCTAATTGAAGCCACAGAAGCATAGTCTTTCTGAAGTGCACTTCTGACCGAAAAGCGATTCTGGTAGCTGGAGTTCAAGGTTTTTTTTTTTTTTTATTAACGATGCCTTTTGCGTTCTTGTTGTGATATATCCATGGGAACGTTCACCCCTTAACACGTATTTCTTTATATCTAACCGAGAAGCGAAAGACCAGTATTCACAGATAAACTTTCTTTCATATAACGAAATATCTTCTTAAAAATTTTCACCCAATATTTCACCCCTCGGGCATCCAGTTTCCAAAAAACATTGAAATACGTATGTTTTTATTTCCAAGCGAGACGTCAAATACCAATTTTCATACATACAACTTTCAAAAATCTTCAGTAGTTCTTTAATAATGATTTATTTTCAGAAAAGCTTTCTCTCAGTATTGTACCCCCTAGTGATGGAATTTTCAAAAATGCTGAAACACGTGTTTTTTTAAAATTATGACTGAGAAACCAAATATAAATTTTCGTAGTTCTATATTTAAAATTGTCGTAATAGTGACATGTTCTTTAAAAAGCCTTTCTTTCCTTGTTTGATCTCTTGAGGACTTGAATTCCAAACAATCTCTTCTTAAGGGATGCTTGCAGTATATGATCAACACCCTTTCCAAATGGCGAGTTTCTGTCTTCAGCGGTTTTGACTGGGCAGTGATGAGTCAGTGAGTCAGTCTGGCCCTTTTTCACCTCATTAGTTGTTGAATTTCGAAATACAGTGAAATATATATTTTTTTAATTTCTAGCGGGGAAGCGAAATACCAATTTAGCTTCAAAAATACTTCCACAACGGAATATCTTCATAAAACATTTCGCCGACACGTGGCGCTAATGTTGGGGACATTGCCTAAAAGTTATAGTTTATTTTATTATTTATATAGTTTTCATGCTTATACGATGACACACCCCTCAGCCTCTCCTCATTGCAACTCAAACATTCACCGCAAAATTGTATGACACTATTTAAATTAGTATATTTGAGTACTTTTAAAAGTCGCCATGGAGATGACGCCAAATAGCCCATGTGGAATTTTACAACCCAGCAACATATATTCATTAAATCCGCTGTACAGTAACATCTACAGGAAACCGTCTTGAACTTTGTACTACATCTACATTTTACATAAACGTGATGTAGCGATTGTAAAAGTAGTACTTGCTGTTATAGTTCCTCACATCTGGTAAATAAAAGCTGTGCGCTGTGAAATAACACATAGTCAAGCAATACATTAATATCTGTAAACTAGTAAAACATATTATTAAAAATTAAAATCTAATTATTAAGTTAGTGAGTCTACATTTAAAAATATATTTAATCTTTCAGTTTATTACCTTTTGTTAGCTTGTCTCATTTTATGTTTTTTCATATTAACCGCATATACCTGATAATGACAGTAACCGAAATGTCGAAGCAAATAAATAAATTTTAGTAAGCGATCTAGACTTTTTATTCACAAAATATTCACGATAATCGCTGACTCATCCAGGAAATTCGTTTCCCATATTAAGATAGACAATTCCTGCTTACAAGAACAAAAACAAAAGTGCTGATTTTCCTTCCTCAGATCCTACGTGAAGTGGTTATTGCAGATGTGGAATAGGTCAAGTTATTAAACATATTTTCATTTCGGAATTAATAGCTCAATTGTAACAAAACATGTAAATGAACATTACACTGTTTTCCAAACGATAATTCTTCGGCTGTTGCATCCATGGATCATCAGTAAGAAAATCAGTTTTCAGTTGTTGTTGACATTGATCACACTGGTGTACTGAAGGTATGCAGGAGTTAAATTTTAATAAATATTACATAATACTAAAGTTATTTGATATTGTTAATAACATACATCAACAAAGTCTACTCAGAAATTCATCAGTATAACAAATTGGCCCCAGTAAACTTTTAACAAAACCTGACTTATGGTCTTCAGGGAAAATACGCTGTCACTTGTTCAAAGGATTTTATTGTCCATTTTAATTGCTTTCATATACTAATATGACCAGCTTCGACTCCCTGCGACGCGGAATGTGCATTTTTCTGATAAACTGTAACCAGAAAAATCTGAAGATGGTTTACGTGGAACAGAGATCGGACATTTTAAAAACAAAAGAAATCCTAATCGACGTAAAATCTTTCATAAATCTTTTGAAGCCACTTAAAGTGGACTTTAGTAGTAGCTAAATTTCATAGAAAATGTGTGTTCCTAAATAATGGACACTTTTATGGTACAAAGTTAATGACTAGATCCTTACTTTTATTCCTAGTTTTTATTGCATAATCTGAGCTATTGGGCTGAAAAGGAGGCATGTTATATTTGACAAGTTTCAGTAGAGAATAAATATTTTGGAAGAAGTTGTTAGTATCCCCAGCTCTTGAATAGGCCTGCATGACGATCTAGAGTTCACACAACAAATGATGTGCAGCTTTTGAACATCCAACACGGGATCTTGTTTTGATGAATTACCATGGATTACCAAAAAAATTATTCCATATGACATTATGGAATGAAAGTAAGCGAAGTATGTAAGTTTTGTATTTTTATATCACATGTGTCTTATAATATTTGCGTTGTGAATATATATTTGCTTAGGTGTTTTAGCATTATGTATGAGTAAATGAATAGTTGAAAAAATTTTCCGTTGGGCAAGTGTAGTGTTTTGTAAGCGAGCGTCCCTCAGGGGCACATAACCTGTGGAACTACAGAGCGAATTTTGGGCTTTCAACCCAACGTGTTCTCAACTGAGCTATGATGAAGCATACTCCTTTGTGTTGTGTTAGAGCAATAACACAACAACTGTACCACAATTTCGTTACGTAACTTATCTGATCGTCAGCACTACTCACAGGTACAGTCGTGGACAAAACGAGCGAGACCCCTCGCCTTTTCGTTATGCTGATCCGCACAACTTTGAAGTCTGGTACACAACATAACAGGCAAGGCGACGAAGTGCTTGCACAGGCGGGTAATTGACAAACTATCCGAATTTTCTCAGACTGTTTTCAATCAAAAAATGGTTCAAATGGCTCTGAGCACTATGGGATTTAACATCTGTGGTCATCAGTCCCCTAGAACTACTTAAACCTAACTAACCTAAGGACATCACACACATCCATGCCCGAGGCAGGATTCGAACCTGCGACTGTAGCGGTCACGCGGTTCCAGACTGTAGCGCCTAGAACCGCTCTGCCACTCCGGCCGGCTTCAATCATGTGTATGACTATATTAATGCTGATTATTGTGTTAAACACAACACGTAAATCTAAGATATAAATGAAAGGCGAAACGCTAATTAGTATGAACTGCACTAATAAAAATGAATTTCAGTTTATCGAGGAAACATAACTGATTTAGTAAGACAAAGTATCCCAGATCGTTACGAATTAGCAAAACCGGTTTTAAGGGCTGGGTAGACAGATACACGGTCAGGAAAATGAGACTACTAGGGTTCCATTTTTACCGATTTAGGTCACGAAATCCGACCGACGAAAATAGCTACGACAGTTACTGAAGATGAGGGCCGCATAAATAATTCCCCCTACTCTTTATTGGAAATGCTCCAGCTGCAGTCGATACATCAGCATATTACTCGTAGCTATGCTTTCGATACAAATCACGTTTACAGGAATGCAACTAAGATCCATTTGCATATACACCTGGTAATTCAGATCCCAGTATTAATGACACCGCGTTTTAGAAGTGCGAGCATTCCCATTGCTAGGTAGCGTAGGAAACACTTCGGCTAATGAACGTTTTCTGGCTGTGGCGAGTCTAATGGATAATTCGAAACATTGTAGAATACGTTTGGCAGCTGTGTAGGCAGAATTATCCCACTAAATTTACTCGCTAATAACAGTATTTTGTTATTTCGATAAACATCCCGAATGATTGATACATAAGCGGTGACATAAAGGTGGAAAATTTTTGTTTTTGAGTCCAGAAAGCTCTATGCAACAGAAACTGCAGGTCATTTTGCCATTTTCATTGCGAAATTGCCGGCTTATTCAAGTCTAGGGTAATAATACAGGGCTGTTTGCCTGGGTTGTCTGCTAGGTGTTTGCTACTTCAAGGGAGGTCTGGTTTGTTTTTCGGTTCTAATCTTGATGGAGGCAGATAGACTAGCAGGAAAGCAATTTTAAGAAATTCTCGCGCCCCCAATACGCTTTATTGCTACCTTTATTCTGTACCGGCAACCTGTGGATGTAAATATGAAGATATTGTGGAATTTCATACCTCTTACTGATTACTTTTTCCGCTTCTGTCAATAACTGAACTGACTTACGTGTGGCACTGAATGATTTTTAACTGAATTTCGTTATGAATCTTCACGCATTGCTAAATTTGCACACTTTCATGGTAGGTCAGCAACGGTAATCCAGTATGACTGGTCTGAACGTTGACACAGACCATTTTGCAGCCAAATACGCATAATATTTTGCTAATTCGTAACGATCTGGGGTACATTGTCTTACTAAAACAGTTATGTTATCTCGATAAGCTGAAATTCATTTTTATTAGAACAGTTCATACTAATTAGCGTTTCTTCTTTCATTTACATCTTATATTTACGTGTTGTGTTTAACACACTAATCAGCATTAATATAGTCATACACATGACTGAAAACAGTCTGACAAAGTTCGGATAGTTCGTCAATTTGATGCCTGTGCATAGTATGTTGGTAGCACTTCGTCGCCTTGCCTGTTATGCTGTGTAGCAGACTTTAAAGCTGTGCGGATCAGCATAACGAAAAGGCAAGGGGTCTCGCTCGTTTTGTCCACGACTGTACATACAGGGTGTTTCAAAAATGACCGGTATATTTGAAACGGTAATAAAAACTAAACGAGCAGCGATAGAAATACACCGTTTGTTGCAATATGCTTGGGACAACAGTACATTTTCAGGCAGACAAACTTTCGAAATTACAGTAGTTACAATTTTCAACAACAGATGGCGCTGCAAATGATATGAAAGATATAGAAGACAACGCAGTCTGTGGGTGCGCCATTATGTACGTCGTCTTTCTGCTGTAAGCGTGTGCTGTTCACAACGTGCAAGTGTGCTGTAGACAACATGGTTTATTCCTTAGAACAGAGGATTTTTCTGGTGTTGGAATTCCACCGCCTAGAACACAGTGTTGTTGCAACAAGACGAAGTTTTCAACGGAGGTTTAATGTAACCAAAGGACCGAAAAGCGATACAATAAAGGATCTGTTTGAAAAATTTCAACGGACTGGGAACGTGACGGATGAACGTGCTGGAAAGGTAGGGCGACCGCGTACGGCAACCACAGAGGGCAACGCGCAGCTAGTGCAGCAGGTGATCCAACAGCGGCCTCGTGTTTCCATTCGCCGTGTTGCAGCTGCGGTCCAAATGACGCCAACGTCCACGTATCGTCTCATGCGCCAGAGTTTACACCTCTATCCATACAAAATTCAAATGCGGCATCCCCTCAGCGCCGCTACCATTGCTGCACGAGAGACATTCGCTAACGATATAGTGCACAGGATTGATGACGGCGATATGCATGTGGGCAGCATTTGGTTTACTGACAAAGCTTATTTTTACCTGGACGGCTTCGTCAATAAACAGAACTGGCGCATATGGGGAACCAAAAAGCCCCATGTTGCAGTCCCATCGTCCCTGCATCCTCAAAAAGTACTGGTCTGGGCCGCCATTTCTTCCAAAGGAATCATTGGCCCATTTTTCAGATCCGAAACGATAACTGCATCACGCTATCTGGACATTCTTCGTGAATTTGTGGCGGTACAAACTGCCTTAGACGACACTGCGAACACCTCGTGGTTTATGCAAGATGGTGCCCGGCAACATCGCACGGCCGACGTCTTTAACTTCCTGAGTGAATATTTCGATGATCGTGTGATTGCTTTGGGCTATCCGAAACATACAGGAGGCGGCGTGGATTGGCCTCCCTATTCGCCAGACATGAACCCCTGTGACTTTTTTCTGTGGGGACACTTGAAAGACCAGGTGTACCGCCAGAATCCAGAAACAATTGAACAGCTGAAGCAGTACATCTCATCTGCATGTGAAGCCATTCCGCCAGACACGTTGTCAAAGGTTTCGGGTAATTTCATTCAGAGACTACGCCATATTATTGCTACGCATGGTGGATATGTGGAAAATATCGTACTATAGAGTTTCCCGGACCGCAGCGCCATCTGTTGTTGAAAATTGTAACTACTGTAATTTCGAAAGTTTGTCTGCCTGAAAATGTACTGTTGTCCCAAGCATATCGCAACAAACGGTGTATTTCTATCGCTACTCGTTTAGTTTTTATTGCCGTTTCAAATATACCGGTCATTTTTGAAACACCCTGTATCTATAGGGGAACGAGGTAGATAGATTTACTCTAAACACTTTCTCTTAATGCGTCTTCGACGTATTAATATTCTACAGCCGGCCGCGGTGGCCGTGCGGTTCTAGCACTGCAGTCCGGAACCACGGGACTGCTACGGTCGCAGGTTCGATTCCTGCCTCGGGCATGGATGTGTGTGATGCCCTTAGGTTAGTTAGGTTTAAGTAGTTCTAAGTTCTAGGGGACTGATGACCTAAGATGTTAAGTCCCATAGTGCTCAGAGCCATTTGAACCATTTTTGAATATTCTACGCCGACAGGCAAAGAAAGTGGAGTCGGAGAAGTAGGGGCAACATGTTTTGGTGATATACTTTCCCATTTAATGAAGAACGATTTCAGTACTGTGATTCCCTGTGGGACGAAGCTCAGCTACGAGCCATTTCCCACGTTACTGACGTTCCTAAAACAACGGTCTGCTTAAACATAATACCAAAGTAATGCTTATGGATATTTTAACCAAACCTCCGCTTTGTGTAACATTAAAGAAACATGTTGTGCACTTTCGAAGTACACCCGGATGGCTGCTACATCGATTGCATCTAAATCGAGTGTAATAACGAAATCATCAGAAAAGCAGAAAGTGTAATGGGGCTACAAGATAAAACTGTATTACGTTTGACATTAAATTATATATATTAATACATGTTTAGGAAATTTCATGGCAGTCACAAAAGAAAAAGTTCCGGTACAAAAGATTAGAAATGTCGGACTATCCCCAAATTATCACGTATACTCGTAGATAAAGTAAGTACTAGTCTCAGTGTCAACATACTGGCAAAATAAAGTCGGTCTACAATGGAGATGGCGAAAAAACGTTTTTGGGTCTCGTCTTAGTATATTCCTCAACGTGTGTGGAGCCATTATCAATTAGGGAATACTGAATAAATTCAAAGAAGGGCAGCACGAATGGTCACAGATTTGTCTAATTTACGGGACGCCCTCGCGGAAATCATGGGGAAACCTGAATTGTCAGGCTCTTAAAGAAAGACGTCAATATTCCGTGAAACCATTTGACATGGTGCCCCATTGATGGTCCTTTACGAAGGTACGAGTATATGGAATAATTTCATAGATACGTGAGTGGCCTGAAGACCTCAAATAATAGAACCAAGTATGTTGTCCTCGACGGCGATTGTTCATCAGAGACAAAGGCATCGTCAGCAGTTGCAAGATGCAATCAATATCTTCACTGTGAAACACCAACGGTGAAGTCACTGATGGCAGTGCTAGTAAAGCAGAGTTATTAAACACTGTTTCCGAAACTCCTTCACCAAAGAAGACGAAGTGAATATTCCTGAATTCCAATCAAGAGCAACTGCCAGGATAAGAAACATAGAAGTAGATATCCTCGGTGTAGCAAATCAGCTTAAATCACTCAATAAAGGCAAGGCCTTCGGTCCAGATTGTATTCCAGTCAGGTTACTTTCAGAGTATGCCGATAAAATAGCTCCACATTTAGCAGTTATATACAACCGCTCGCTCACAGAAAGATCTGCACCTAAAGACTGGAAAATTGCTGAAGTAACATCAAAACCCAAAAAGGGAAATAGGAGTCATCCGCTGAATTACAGGCCCATATCACAAACGTGGATTTCCAGTAGGGTTTTTGTTCATATAGTATGTTCGAACATTACGAATTACCTCGAAGGAAACGATTTAATGGCACATTGTCAGCACGCATCCAGAAAATATCGTTGTTGTGAAACACAACTAGCTCTTTACACTCATGAAGTATTGAGTGCTGTCGGCAGGGGATGTCAAATTGGTTCCATATTCTTAGATTTCCAGAAGGCATTCGGCACCGTTCCTCAAAACCGTCTTCTAATCAAATTGCGTGCCTATGGAATATCGCCCCGGTTGTGCGACTGGATTCGTGATTTCCTGTCAGAAAGGTCACAGTTCGAAGTAATGGACAGAAAGTCATCGAGTAAGACAGAAGTAATATGCGGCGTTCCCCAAGGAAGTGTTATAGGCCCTCAATTGTTCCTGATCTATATTAACGACATAGGAGACAATCTGAGTAAACCCTCTTAGATAGTTTGCAGATGATGATGTCATTTACCGTGTCGTAAAGTCATCAGATGACCAAAACCAATTTCAAAATGATTTATATACGAGAGCAGTATGGCGCGAAAAGTGGCAACTGACCCTAAATAAATAAAATTAGGAAATTGTTTATATGAGAACTAAAAGAAATCCGCTAAATTACGGTTACACAGTAAGTCACACAAACCTGAAGACTGCAAATTCAACTAAATACTGAGGGATTACAATTGCAGTAACCTAAATTGGAACGATCACATTGACAGTGTTGTGGGTAGATCAAACCAAAGACTGCCATTCATTGGCAGACCACGTGAAAGGTGTAACAGATCAACTACAGAGATTGCTTACACCACGCTTGTCCGCTCCATTCTGGAGTCCTGCTGTGCGGTGTGGGACCAGCATCAGATGGAAATGACGGATGACATCGAAAAAATGGTAGCTCGTTTTCTATAATCGCGAAATATCCGAGATAGTGCGACAGACATGATACGTGAATTGGGATGGCAGTTTTTTAAACAACGGCGTTTTTCGTTGCGACGGGGTCTTCTCAAGAAATTTCAGTGACCTGTTTTCTCCTCCGATTGCGAAAACATTCTGTTGGCACCCACCTACGTAGGGAGAAATGAACATCACGATAAATAAGAGAAATCAGGATACGCACAGAAAAATTTAAGTGCTCGTTTTTCCCGCGCGCCATTCGACGGTAGAGAGACAGCTTTAAGGTGGTTCATTGAACCCTCTTCCTGGCACCTTATTGTGAATAGCAGAGTAATCATTTAGATGTAGATGCAGATGTTAGGAATGACCCAGGGAAGTGTAATATGGCCGCTGTTGTTCACTGTATACGTAAATGATTTGGCGGTCAGGGTAGGCAGCAATCTGCAGTATTTGCTGATGATGCGTTGGTGTACGGTAAGGTGTCGAAGTTGACTGACTGTAAGATGATAGAAGACGACTTAGATGAAATTCATAGTTGATGTGATGAATGACAGCTACCACTAAATGTGGAAAAATGTACGTTAATGGGGATGATTAGGAAGAACAAACGTGTAATACAATATTGCTGGTGACCTGCTCGACACGGCCACGTCGTTTATGTCTCTGCGCATAGCGTTGCAAAGCGATACGAAATGAAGTAAGAATGTGAGGATTGTGGTACGGAAGGCGAATGGTCTATTAGCAGAATTTTAGGAAAGAGTGGTGCACCTGTAAAGGAGGCTGCGACTTATTCTTAAGTACTGCTCGAGGGTTTGGGATCCGTACCAGGTGGGATTGAAGGAAGACATCGAAGCAGTTCAGAGGCTGACTAGTAGATTTGTTACCGGTAGGTTCGAGAAACACGTAAGTGCTATGTAGATGCTTGGGAAATTCAAATGGGAAAGTTCTTTTCGAGAAACACTGTTCAAAAAATTTAGAGAATTGGCATTTGAAGCTGACTGCCGAACGATTCTACAGCCGCCAACATACACTGCACGTAAGGACCACTAATAAAACATACGAGAAAATAGTAATCAAGAAGAGGCACATAGACAGTCGTTTTCCCTTCGCTCTATTTGCTAGTGAAGTAGGAAATGAAATGAATTGTAGTGGCACAGGGTATCCTCCGCCACGCACCGTCAGGTGGCTTGCTGAGTATCTATATAGATGTAGATGTAGAAAGGCAGTTTATATAATTCAGAAACCACTATTAAGAACCCAGGAATATACGTTACCCTCCTGTGTACCACTTCTGAAGGGATGGGAAAGTCGAAAACAAACTACAGTGGTGTTGAATACCAAACCAAGAAACTGCTATCTTCCCATCCTGTGTCTAATACGCGATGAGATCATACAAACTGCCAACAGATGTCGTCACGATCATGTTCTGTATGGAAGATGGCATTCAGATCAACGGACAACCACGCCAGTAACAACGTCAGGGCATCTATCAAGAGTGGTAGTGTTTGCAGGACTATCCTACATACACAGTCTTTGTGTACACAGTCACAGACGGTGCAGTATGGCACCGAGAATACGCGCCGGCCAGGGTGGCCGAGCGGTTCTAGGCGCCACAGTCTGGAACCGCGCGACCGCTACGGTCGCAGGTTCGAATCCTGCCTCGGGCATGGATGTGTGTGATGTCCTTAGGTTAGTTAGGTTTAAGTAGTTCTGAGGTCTAGGGGACTGATGACCTCAGAAGTTGAGTCCCATAGTAACCAGAGCCATTTGGACCATTTTTTTCGAGAATACGCCTATAGACTCTCCGCTGTGGAGGAACATAGAAAGAATGGAAGCAGGAGAGTCGCAAACTGATATGTCCCAATGGTGTAATGTGAATCGTTCTGTTGTTTCTCTGATGAGGCGACAGATTACAGAGACCAGGACAGGGCCGAACACGTGTGACATGAGAAAAGTGGACCGTTAATTGGCTGTAGTCGTCGTGGTATTGCGGACCACTGCGGCTGCGGCAGGGACGGAGCCTCTCCGTCGTTTCTAGGTCCCCGGTTAACATAACATAACACTGGTGCCAGAGGTTGTTCACCGTATGTTATGTTATGTTATGTTAACCGGGGACCTAGAAACGACAGAAGGCTCCGTCCCCGCCGCTGCCGCAGTGGTCCGCAATCCCACGACGACTACCGCAATCCACTTCACCCCTCCGCCACCCCTCACCGAACCTAGGGTTATTGTGCTGTTCGGGCTCCGGTGGATCCCCCAGGGAACGTCTCACACCAGACGAGTGTAACCACTATGTTTGCGTGGTAGAGTAACGGTGGTGTACGCGTACGTGGAGAACTTGTTCGCGCAGCAATCGCTGACATAGTGTAGCTGAGGCTGACTAAGGGAAACCAGCCCGCATTTGCCGAAGCAGATGGAAAACCGCCTAAAAACCATCCACAGACTGGCCGACTCACCGGACCTCGACACAAATCCGCCGGGCGGATTCGTGCCGGGGACCAGGCGCTCCTTCCCGCCCGGAAAGCCGTGCGTTAGACCGCACGTCCAACCTGGCGGGCTTGTTACATCGCATACTGAACACATATGAGTTGCCAGAATATGGGTGCAAATCCGTAATTGGAAAAACACGAACAATATTTTTGCCTAGTGTTATGACTGTTGCAGTTGATTACGTTCTGTACTCTACATTCTTTCTATTTTACTTTCACTTGTTTGTAATGTTTTGTGGCAAAATACGGGCAACCTTGCAAAATTTCCGTTTCTTGCTTTAACTTTAGACACCAGTGTAATTACAGCGTTCGCAGAGAACTTTTCGCCCCCATTCTTCCCCCTCTTCAATATAACGAGAACTAACTTAAACACGTGGCACAATGCTGACGAGGACAACACGGAAAACGCTATAGCTCGTTTTTCCAAAAACTTGGCTCTATGGGAGAGGAGTCAAGGTAAGCGGAAACATGTCTCGGTTATCCGTAGACAAATGGCTCTGAGCACTATGGGACTTAACATCTGACGCCATCCGTCCTCTAACTAACCTAAGGACATCACACACATCCATACCCGAGGCAGGATTCGAACCAGCGACCGTATCGGTCTCGCGGTTCCGGACTGAAGCGCCTAGAACCGCTTGGCCACCACGCCGGCCATCCGTGGACACTCGACCGTTTTTGAGAAAACTACGATCAAAGTTTTTAGCGTAATTTAGTCTTAGCTGAAATGGTGGCACACTAGGTAGCGACAAGGTCTTCCACTTTTGCGTCCTCTGTTCGAAATCCGATATTGTTTTTATTTATTTTATTGTATTTATTCTTTTACCCATATCCGTGAAAAGTTACTACATGAATGGTTCTTATGAATTTACGGGATACAAGAGCTTTATATTAATTATAAACTTACGTCTGTGTTTCATAATGAGTGTCATGCATTTATTGCATAATATGTGTGCACGGTATTTTCATGATTACAAACTTTTCAAATTCTCATATTCTTTTGATCCATTCTCATATCAACTCTTAGTCTACAGGAAGATTCCGCACATTCCGTTGGATGATACCGATCGTAGATACATTTGAAACATTGAAATTCCGAATATCAGGAGAATGAAATTATAATTAAATCAATACTATTAGCTGCTGAAGGCGTTGATAGTTGATATTCACAAACGGGGACAGTTGAAAATGTGTGCCTCAACCAGTACTCGAACCCGGGATCTCCTGCTTACTAGGCAGACGCTTTATCCATCTGAGCCACCGAGGGCAGAGAGGATAGTGCGACTGCACGGACGCTCCTCGTGATATCCCCTTTCTCAACTTGTAGTCCACACACTACATTCGTAGAGCCCCTGCCATTATATCCATTACTTGCGGCAGACAATCCACCAAGTCCCGTAAGAGTTCAGGCAATTCGTGTGCATCCGCACTGAAGAAGATCATCAGCCAGTTAGCTTTAACATGTCCGAAAGAACAAATGCCACTGGTGATCATGCAGCTCTCTAGAATGATATTATAATTAAATCAATACCATTAGCTGCTGAGAGGCGTTGATGTACACCAACGGGTACAGTTGAAAATGTATGCCCCGACCGGGTCTCGAACCCGGGACTCCTGCTTCCATGGCAGACGCTCTACCCATCTGAGCCTGCAAGGGCAGAGAGAGTAGTGTGCCTGCAGGGACTTATCGCTGGCACACTCTCCGTGAGAATCACATTCTCAGTTTATGGTCCACACACTACTTTCGTAGGGTCCCTGCCATTATACCTAATACTCGCGGCAGTCAATCTACCGATTCCCGTAAGAGTTCGGGCAATCTGAGTGCATCCGCACTGAAGAAAATCATTGGCCGGTAAGCCTTATCTATATAAAGATGGTATCTGTTAGTAAAGCTAAGTCAATGGCATTTTCTGGAAATATTTAATAAGATGTAAGGTAGCAGTTAATGCAAAAACTATTGAATACGTGAAATATTTTAACTATCTCAGGTGTAAAATACTGTATGGCTAAGAAGAAGATTTAGAAGTACCTGCGGAACAATTAACAGAACTTTAAAGCAATAAACATGACTGGAATTTCATTTAAAAAATGGTCACATTGCCAACCCATTTATGTGGCAGTGAATCTTGGGTTTGGAATAATCTTAGGCCGATGAAGGGTTGTAAAATACGAAATGGAGATATCAGAAAGGAGTTAAAATTTTGGAGTGTGAAAGAAAAATTTGATGAAATGGAAAGAGCATTTACAAAGAACAAATCCAGAGAGACTACCACGTCGGATAAGGGATTTTAAAATAAAAGAGTAAAGGATTCTGTTAGACAGATAAAAAAAATTCTAACTTAACAGACCGCAGTTAGACTAATAGATAAAGTGCAGAAGAGGAGAAGAAGAAGACAAGTAATTTGGCAAAAGAAATAAATTTTAATCAGCATACGCTATAAGCATGGAAATAATGAGGTATCGGTTTTGTAGCCCTTTAACTCGTTCACTGTGTATCATTACCGGTTTCCGTCAGTGTATAATTTGTAAATACATTCAATTCCTGTACTACAGTCTGAGTGGAATATTTGCAGCCGAATCCTCCCGTCATTTTTCCGTTATACCGTTGAATCCATTCCGCCGATTCGCGAATGCAATTGCGCCTTTCCTCGCGCGACTGCAAATTAACAGACTCTCTGCGCCGTTCCGCAGCTGCAGCGCCGCAGCTTTGCGAGCCGGCCGGGATGAGTAAACATCGCGCCGGCCGGCCGCGTGCAACTTAATTAAGTCCCGAGCGACGGCCGCCTGCAACATACCTGCTCCGTTTATTAGCCGACGGATCGGTCTAAGTTAATTAGAAAGTTATGGTGAACGCGGCGATACGGCTGGACACAATGCGCTCGCCGCACTGTTCGATACGACTGGTCGAAGTCCTGCGAGCAGGGCTCCCTTTGCCGCTCGTAAAGGTTCACCAGTCTGCTGCGAACAGAGGAAATTACGGGAGGACGGCTGCGAAGTGGTGGCGGCTGTCCAGCAATCACTGTGCGCGACTCACCACTTGCAGAAACTCTCTGGTGGTGTGCTGTAAGAGCAGTCGGTCTTTCGAAGCTTTTTACAAGGATAGTCATAAAGTTTTACCATTTCGAAAAAATCGGCGCCGAGTGGAAGGGCCGCGCGGTTTCAGGCGCCGTGTCACGGATTGCGCGGCCCCTCCCGCCGGAGGTTCGAGTCCCCACTCGGGAACTGGTGTGTGTGTATTGCTCTTAGCATAAGTTAGTTTAAGTAGTGCGTACGTCTAGGGACCGATGACTTCAGCAGTTTGGTCCATTAGGAATTCACACACATTTGAACACAATCAGTCCTCGACCGAAAAACCTGGTGTTGGCTTTAATCGTACTCTACGTATTCACCCTTCACTGCCAGACATTTTTGCCAGCAATGGTTGATTTGTCAGAAATTTTAGGCGTTAAAACGCCCGTTGTGGTTGTTGAGGAATCGTCTCACTTTAAAAATCACGTCTCCTTCATTGGGGAATTCCTTGCCACCGAGGAAACAGAACGTAAGTTGACGAAATTTGGTCGCAAACTGCGGATACGATTATACACCAGCTGTACACATGATTGGTGCCGGATGAAAATTTGTGGAGAAGGTGGGGCCCGAACCCGGACTTCTCACTTAACGCAATAGATCACAATAACTACTTTGGTTATTTGTGCAAGCATTTCTCTAATACGACATATGGAAAAAAAACAGCTGGTTAAAACCAATACCTGTATTTTAATGCTGAAAATTCGGTGTTTTTCGGTATGTATTTGGTCTCGGTTATAACAGTTTCTTTTTAAATTTGTTCCTAATTATGGAGAAAAATCCTGTACCGTACACCAGTTTTCCATAGCAGGGGTGCTAAACTTTTTGTTTTTCAAAACAAAACTTTTTTTAAAAAACGTGTAACGTCTCTTCTAAAATTTCCACTGTCTTGAAATACAGGGTTATGATAGAAAAGCCGCGCGCAGTGGCCTCGCGGTTTGAAGCGGCATGGGAAGGATTGCGCGGCCCCTCCCGCCGGTGGTTTGAATCCTGCCTCGGGCATGGGTGTGTGTGTTGTTCTTAGCATAAGTTAGTTTAAGTGATGTGTACGTCTAGGGACCGATGACCTGAGCAATTTGGTCCCTCAGGAAATCACACACATTTGAACATTTATTATAGAAAATGGGAAATGGGATCAGTGTTATTTCAAAAACAAAGCCAACAGTTAAGAACGACCAACACAAGTAAGACATGAGAATCTGTACAGCATTGCTGAGACAATAATATATCCATTACCGTGTAGCGAGGCCTACTAGACGATGTCCGTGGACATAGAGTGTGTAAATCCTCTCACCTAGTTAAAAAGACAATATTTATATTTGACTACGAAACGTGTTTTTAACTTGAAATAACTAAAGAGATGATTGCTGATAGTTTTACACGAAAGCTTGTTATTTGACTGACATTTCTATGAAACAATAAAAGACAAAAGAAATTATGGATACAGTAAAAATTAATAATTTAACAATCCATTCATAGTTTATAATGAAAAGAGAAAGTAACTGATCTGCTGCCTGCGTCTACGCAATATTCCGTTATCTGCCTGTAGCCCTAGGAAACGGACAAGTTAACAAGAACACGAGTTCTCCAAACTAAGTTGCCACCCTTTATCCCTGACTATCCGTAACGCTCAAACAGTGGTATGATTCTCGATTACAACTTGATTTTTCAGCAGAGTCCAAAAAATTATGAAGAAAACAGGAGCGTATTGGTGTTTTTTTAAATTATTCAGTCTCTCATTAATCTTCGAGAAAGCAGCGAAAAGTAGACCGTCTGAGTCTTCTTTCATTTATCTGCTGTGTTTGATATTTTGATTCTACGTGCCTTAAGAGGAGAAATGCAGAAGTTTGAGGGAGTCTAACAAGTTTCCAGTCTTTGTTCGATGTCTACTTTTGTTTTTGGAAAAAATAAAAAAAACCACTCCGTCTAAATTGGCATCACGAGACTAAGTACACCCCGAGAAATGGCAATAGCACATGGCGGCCTGGATGGTCTTTTGGAAATAATAATGACAAAAATTGTAAAACTGTTATATCAGGAAAGGCTTTTTGAGCGGTTTTAAAAGTCACATTAAGCTGTTGATAACAAAACGATGTATCCGAAAACCAGTCGTTTCAGTCATAACCCCCATCCTTAGTACGAAATACCACGAGCATGAGGCGTACACACTGTGACATATGGAAGTTTGGGTCAGTCCAGGAGGGATGCATGTATAGCCAAAGTGGTTAAGGCAGCCACTCGCGTTGAGCGGGAAATCCGGAGTCGAGTCTCTGTCCGGCACAAGTTTTCATCTGCCACTTATGCAGTACAGACATTTCCAACCTGAAACATAAAAAAGTTACTGGATGTCACGTGAGGATAATACGTAAGGTTGAGCCAAAATTTGATACCCCAGAGAAGCAGTGTACAGGATGATTCAGCTGCCCCTAGCTATGGCTGTTATGCAACCTGCAATGCCTTCAAATACTACGAGCAATAATGTCATATCTTTTCCCTAACTACATGTAATCTACACTAGTGGCCATTCAAATCGCTACACCAAGAAGAAATGCAGATGATAAACGGGTATTCATTGGACAAATATATTATACTACAAGTGACATGTGATTACATTTTCACGCAATTTGGGTGCATAGATCCCGAGAAATCAGCACCCAGAACAACAACCTCTGGCCATAATAACGGCCTTGATACGCCCGGGCATTGAGTCAAACAGAGCGTGGATGGCGTGTACAGGTAAAACTGCCCATGCATCTTAAACACGATACCACAGTTCATCAAGAGTAGTGGCTGGCGTATTGTGACGAGCCAGTTGCTCGGCCACCATTGACCAGACGTTTTCAATTGGTGAGAGATCTGGAGAATGTGCTGGCCATGATAGCAGGCGAACATTTTCTGTATCCAGAAAGGCCCGTACAGGACCTGCAACATGCGGTCGTGCATTATCCTGCTGAAATGTAGGGTTTCGCGGGGATCGAATGAAGGGTAGAGCCACGGCTCGTAACACATCTGAAATGTATCGTCCACTGTTCAGAGTGCCGTCAATGCGAACAAGGAGGTGACCGAGACGTGTAACCAATGGCACCCCATACCATCACGCCGGGTGATACGCCAGTATGGCGACAACGAATACACGCTTCCAATGTGCGTTCACCGCGATTTCGCCAAACACGGATGCTACCATCACGATGCTCTAAACAGAACCTGGATTCATCCGAAAAAATGACGTTTTGCCATTCGTGAACCCAGGTTCGTCGTTGAGTACACCATTGCAGGCGATCCTGTTGTGATGCAGCGTCAAGGGTAACCGCAGCCACGGTCTCCGAGCTGATAGTCCATGCTGCTGCAAACGTCGTCGAACTGTTCGTTCAGATGGTTGTTGTCTTGAAAACGTTCCCATCTGTTGAATCAGGGATCGAGACGTGGCTGCACGATCCGTTACAGCCATGCGGATAAGATGCCTGTCATCTCGACTGCTAGTGATACGAGGCCTTTGGGACCCAGCACGGCATTCCGTATTACCCTCCTGAACCACCGATTCCATATTCTGCTAACAGTCATTAGATTTCGACCGACGCGAGCAGCAATGTCGCGATACGATAAACCGCAATGGCGATATGCTATAATCCCACCTTGATCAAAGTCGGAAACGTGATGGTACGCATTTCTCCTCCTTACACGAGGCATCACAACTACGTTTCACCTGGCAACGCCGGTCAACTGCTGTTTGTGTATGAGAAATCGGTCGGAAACTTTCCTCATGTCAGCATGTTGTAGGTGTCGCCACCGGCGCCAACATTGTATGAATGCTCTGAAAAGCTAGTCATTTGCATATCACAGCATCTTCTTCCTGTCGGTTAAATTTCGCGTCTGTAGCACGTCATCTCCGTGGTGCAGCAATTTGAATGGCCAGTAGTGCATTAGTCTTATAGGAAAAATGAACAAGACGTCTTTGTAGGGAATTTAATGTACCTGAATTTTGTACTGGGATGTTTTTTCACTGGAGGCCATTGTTTTCGCATTATTCCATAAAAGTGTGCAAAAACTACCTACAGACGCGTTTCTCTTGAATAGCTCGCAAACTGTAGCCTGCAGTCAAAACATATCTCAGTGCAGCATTTAACTAAATTTCCTACACGAAGTACGTGTTCATTTCTTTTGCGTGACTAATAGTTTGCACATAGCGAAAGAGAGTGAGAATGGAAGTCTTACATGTTGTTTTTAAATGCATTGCGAGTTGCATAAAAGTTACTCTTTATGTAACTGTGTCGGGTGCAGAACGAGTTGGTGCGTTGCCGCGGAGCAAAACTGCATCTTATACAGTTTCCCAAAACGCGTCGTATTGACAGCCTCCGTAATATCGTTTGCAGATTTCGGTAGTATGATCCTGTGATGCCTTGTCCCTTTAAGAGCACAAGGTGTTAACACAATACCGTAATTATTCACTTCAAGCAAGAATGGTTGGCTCTTTGTCATTTTCAGCTGCGGCGAATCCACATGTTTGCTTCACTGGTTTGTTTTGGAGACATAGAGACGCAACCAGCAGTCGTCCATGGCGGGTGGGTGAGTAAATAAGTCTGGTTAGCTCTTCTGTAAGGCCCTCTACACGAGATGCATTGCGGGTATAGTGCCATCTACGTTGGGGAAACCGGAAAGTCTGCTAGTACCTGTTACAGCTCTATGATCGGTTGAGGTACTTCCAGCAGACCGGTATACAACTGCTATTGTGGGCTAGCCATTAAGCATCAAAAAGCAAGAGCACTTGCAAGACGGCAGTGTAGGCACCCACGTAGAGTAGAAGAGAAAATCGAAATCCTGGAGTAGCCGGATGATATCAACAGAGAAGACGGCTACAGGCTTCCGAAGTTATGGCTACCAGCAATGCCGATACGACGAACCGCCCATGATCACACTGCAACGGGATCACTGAAGTCGCCGCGACTGGATAAACAAACTGCGCTCGCAAAACTGAAGTCGGTTCATCACGACCAACAGCAGGAAAGTGCGGTCTGCACCAGTTTGTCGTTGATTCGTAGCGGGCTGACAGTTACCGGTAATCCATGTAATCCAAGAATAGTCTGTTACATAACCACTCCCTCTCTCCTGATACCGACTAGTGGCATTTTACGATATGTGAAAGCTAATAATTGTGACATCGATGGTCTATGATATGGCTATAAATGCATCATATTGGAACAGCCACTCCCAGATTAGCATTCCATCTGATTAGGAAAGCGTCTGTAACAGCCGAAACACTGGCTATTATAGTATTTCAGCACTTCAACTACTTTATCTTACGACTCGGCAATACCCTCTGAAGGATTTTAATGTGACTGATACTGGCCACTGAAGTCAACATATTTATTTAGGTCAATGTGTCTTCATCACATATCCCCAGTAGATAAACGTCAAAGAAAGATTATGATTTCGTTTACAATTTTTAATGTATTTGTTATTGACGAAATTCACTCAGCTGTTGCATAATGATCGGCAAAGTGTGTGATTATACATGAGGTACCATAATAAACTGATAGGAAAAAACTGCAACACCAAAAATTAATTAACGCTTAGTAATGAAATTTCAGGAATACATTTGTGTAGGTAACGTATTTCAGTCGTTAACATTGGAAGATCACAAGTTAATGTAAGTGCGTGATAAACCATTGTAAATGCGAAATGTTAGTTCATTAATAACCGATAAAACCGCACGAATGTTGAATTGAAGCATGAAAACGTGCATATATTGTGGGACACACGTGCAAGTTTTCAGTCTGTGGGATGGAGCTGCATGCCTGTTGAACTCGGTCGGTCAATACAGGGGTTGTGAGAAACGCTGTGCTGTCGTCCGCTGATGTGCCATTTGAGCTCGACTCGAGACATATGTGGTGATCGAGCAGATCAAGGCAGTATGTTGATACTCTGTAGAGCATATTGGGTTACAAAATTACCTTTTCGTTATGCGAGTGGGTGTTATACTGCTGGAAAACTCCCCCTGGAATACGGTTCACGAATAGCTGCACGACAAGTCGCATCACCAGACCGACGTGCAAATTTTCAGTGAAGGTGCGTGGGGTAAACGCGATAGTGCTCCTGCTGTCATCGCATCTCAGACCACAACTCCACGTTCAATGTGTCTGTCAGACAGACAGTTTGGTTGCAGGTCCTCAATTTGCCTCCATCTAATCACACACGGCCATCACTGGCACCGAGCCAGAAGCAGTTTTCATCCGAAAAGACAACAGACCTCCACCCTGCCATCTGATGAGCTACCGCTTGACGCCGCTGAATGTGGTTTGGGGACAGTGGAAGGCACGCTGCAGGGAATCTGTCTGGGAGCTGTGCTTGAAGTAACCCGTTTGTATCAGTTCGTTGTGTCACTGTGGTGCCGACAGCTGCAGATGCATTACGATGTGCCAAAGCCTATGCCGAACAATATGGTCTTCTATCTTAGTAGTGCCACGTGGCAGTCCGGAAACCGGTCTTCTTGCAACCGTGACCACTGCTGCCAGCAATCATCTACAGTGGCTACATTCCTGCTAAGTCTCTCTGCATTATCGCATAAGGAACTCCCAGCTTTTCCTAGCCCTATTACACGACCTCATTGAGTCAGTGAGGTATTGATAACGGAGTCTTTGTTGCCTTAAAGGCACTCTTGGCTTACATGAAGTCACCTCGTCCAATCTCAAAGGTAACTAACGCTCATGCCCGTTAGAGCGTGAATTTATAGCAAATCATATTTGCATCTTAATAGTGGCGCTATTATCGCCATTGTTATGATACTGGCGTGAAATGTGAACAGATACAATCTTTCAGGTGTGGAAATGTGCCTGTCAACTTTAGTTTATGTCGTACAACTCCTTCTTGGTTTTGCAATTTTTTCCTGTCAGCGTTTCTCCGCATGTTGTTGAATTTTTTTCGTAGCTCTCCCAAGCAAATTCATCACTTCACAGAGCAAATTCCGAAGGAGGTATAGTGAAATACAGAGGCTACAGCGAATGTAATTAATGTGCCGATTTGTATGTCTTTCCTGTGAGTTATAAATAGCAAATCATAGAGTTGAGTAGAATCGTTTTGGTTGTTAGAGAGCGTCATTACGAAACACTAAAATGTCTATTAAATTGACATTTACATCGCCATTACCATGCTTCTCTCCAGGGTGACTAAACTGATGGGTTATATTGATTCAAATGGCTCTGAGCACTATGGGACTTAACTGCTGAGGTCATCAGTCCCCTAGAACTTAGAACTACTTAAACCTAACTAACCTAAGGACATCACACACACTCATGCCCGTGGTAGGATTCGAACCTGCGACCGTAGCGGTCGCGCGGTTCCAGACTGTAGCGCCTAGAATCGCTCGGTCACCCCGGCCGGCGTTCTATTGATGGTCTTCCCTTACACACTATGAAATCATATACTGCATAGAATTTAATACTCGAAAAAATATTGACTCAAGCATATCAAAGCAGGTCATTGTGATATAGTAAGGTAATGCAGCTGCCCAATACGAAAGAAGAAATGGAATATTAGCTCATAGTGTCTCGTTGACGATGTGGTCTTTGCAAAAGGGTTACATGTTCGAAATGGTTAAACATTCGATAGCAAATCAACCATACCTCTTCCTATTAGATCAATCCCGCCTGTACCCTTAAGGCCGGCCGGAGTGGTCGAGCGGTTGTAGGCGCTACAGTCTGGAACCGCGCGACCGCTGCGGTCGCCGGTTTGAATCCTGCCTTGGGCATGGATGTGTGTGATATCCTTAGGTTAGTTAGGTTTAAATAGTTCTAAGTTCTAGGGGACTGATGACCACGGCAGTTAAGTCCCATAGTGCTCAGAGCCATTTGAACCATTTCTACCCTTAAGTAGTTTAGGGGATTTAGGGAAAGCCAAATATACACTAAAGAGACAAAAACCATCGTATACCTCCTAATACCGTGTCGGACCTCCTTTTGCCCGGTGAAGTGCAGCAGCTCGACGTGGTATGAACTCAACAAATCGTTGAAAGTCCCTGCAGAAATATTGAGCCATGCTGCCACTATAGCCGTCCATAATTGCGAAAGGGTTGCCAGTGCAGTACTTTGTACACGAACCGAGTATGTCCAATAAATGTTCGATGGGATTCATGTCGGGCGATCCTGGTAGCCAAATCATTAGCCGGAACTATTCTGAATCTGACATGATGCATTGTCATCCACAAAAATTCCGTGGTTGCTTGTGAACATGAAGTCCATGAGTGGCTGCAAATGGTCTCCAACCAGCCGATGGAGTAGAGCATCCAGTACATTCCACGTAAACACGTTGTTGTTGTTGTGGTCTTTAGTCCAGAGACTGGTTTGATGCAGCTCTCCATGCTACTCTATCCTGTGCAAGGTTTTTCATCTCCCAGTAACTACTGCAACCTACATCCGTCTGAATCTGTTTACTGTATTCATCTCTTGGTCTCCCTCTGCGATTTTTAGCCTCCACGCTGCCCTCCAATACTAAATTGGTGATTCCTTGATGCCTCAGAATATGCCCTACCAACCGATCCCTTCTTCTAGTCAAGTTGTGCCACAAATTTGTCTTCTCTCCAATTCTATTCAATACCTCCCCATTAGTTACGTTATCTATCCATCTACTCTTCAGCATTCTTCTGTAGCAACACATTTCGAAAGCTTCTATTCTCTTCTTGTCTAAACTATTTATCGTCCATGTTTCACTTCCATACATGGCTACACTCCATACAAACACTTTCAGAAACGACTTCCTGACACTTAAATCTATACTCGATGTTAACAAATTTCTCTTCTTCAGAAACGCTTTCCTTGCCATTGCCAGTCTACATTTTGTATCCTCTCTACTTCGACCATCATTAGTTATTTTGCTCCCCAAATAGCAAATCCCATTTAAAACACATCCCTCACAATTATTGAGTCACCACCAGCTTGTACAGTGTCTTGTTGACAACTTGGGTCCATGGCTTCGTGGTGTCAGCGCCATATGTGAGTCCTATCACTAGCTCTTACCTATTGATATCGGGACTCACCTGACCAGAACACTTTTTTCCAGTAGCTTAGGGTTCAACGGATATGGTCACGAGTGAAGGAGAGGGGCTGCAGGCTATGTCATTCTGTTAACAAAGCACTCGCGTCGGTCGTCTACTGCCATAGCCCATTAACGCCAAATTTTGCTGTACTGTCATGTATACGTTAGTTGCGGTCGTTTCACGCAGTGTTGCTTCTCCGTTAGCATTGAAAACTCTACACAAACGCCGCTGCTCTCGGTTCTTAAGTGAAGGCCGTCGGCCACTGCATTGTTCGTGGTGGTACGTTATGTCTGAAATTTGGTATTCTCGGCACACTCTTGACACTTTATATCTCGGAATATCGAATTCCCTAACGATTTATAAAATTGAATGAGACAGGCGTTTAGCTCCAACTACCAATCGGCGTTCAAAGTCTTTTAATTCCCGTCGTACGGCCACAATTGTGACGGAAACCTTTTCACGTGAATCACCTGAGTAAAAATGACAGCTCCGCTAATACCCTGCCCTTTTATACCTTGTGTAAGGCATACTACCGCCATGTGTATACATGTATATCGCTAACTCACGACTTTTGTTACCTTAGACTAGATGGCTGAGTGGTGATATGCATTAAGCTCCACCTTCGAAACTGTTTCTTGGAACGGAAGAAAATAAAATTGTGGCTCAGTGAGTACTTCCCGTCCAAATTTATACGTCCACTACGCAGTACAATTCATGAAGAATATACTAGACAAATATTATATTTAGATTTGCGTTAGTGTTTACGTGAGACATTATTCATATCAATTTCCAGTACACCGATCGCTGAAAGCCACTTGGAACTCCTACTTTGATCACAAAGCGTTGTTGAATTAACTTTCTTGTCCCGTTTTATTTTGTTTCACTGACAATCGTGTAACGGAAGCAGAAAAGTTGCAAGTTCCGAAACAGGTTTTTCTATCTTAATTTGAATTGTTTTGTGTTGTTGCTGAAGAAAGGCACTAATAAATAAGGGACTGTTTTGGCATTTCGTTACCAGTTGTGTTGTGGAATCTAGTAATACATCCCATTCAAGGTGGTCTCGCAAAGAATCTGGAATTCCCGTCCGGGTCCCTCGCGTTTATCTAGTGGACGGAGCAGCAGGAATGTTGAAAGGCGAGTTCCGCTTTAATAAGTTACTAACGAGACACGCATTCCGACAAAATATCCTCCTAATGGTGGGCGCAATAAAACTACTGTCTACGCAGCGGGGGCGAACGGTCTCGAAAGGGACCCCAGGGAGCCAGTCGGTACCTAATTAAGGCCAGCGATTGGCATGGGGGGGGGGGGGGGGGCGTGCCAACAGGTGCTAGCCTCAATTTTCAATCGCAAACAGTGGCATAAATTTTATATAAACCTGATCTGCAGTTGAATTTATCTCTTCTGGTAATTATAGGTAGTGAAGCCCCATGTTAGACTAGTCTGTAGCTACACTGCGACTTACCGCAAAGAAAGGAGGTCGTAAGTTCGTTGAACCAAAATTACACGTCTTTTATTTCTGGATCTATTGACTTAACAGTAACGTTCTGTTGGTACTGTTGTTATAAAAACCATTCTCAATAATAGGTCTCGATCGCATGAGATGTAATCAGTAATGCATGAAATGTGAATATGCACGGTTAATATACAGTTATCGGGCTCCAGATTGCTGTGTGCCTCTGATTCTTACCTGCTAATCGGGCATACACGTCATGGACACGTACGTTTTAGTCCTAGTTGTTACGAAGAATTTGTGTTTATCATGTTTATTAGACAAGAGGTTCTGATAGACAATCGACACTGGATGGTGAATTAGAAACGTTATATATTTCTCAAAAGAATTAGGGAAACATTCCAACATGCTACTCCAGGCGGGTGTAACATGAATGTGTGCAACGAAAAATAATAAAATCTAAAATGAAGAATTGGCCCTGTCTGACTACCCCCTGAAGCAGATCTTAGGATTTATTAATGGACTTTGACATTCAAATTACAATCTAAACATAAATGAATGATGAAGGCAAGTTATCCTACTAAATGATAAACGTTTTTCCTGCTTATATATTTATTGTAGATCAAAAAAAAACTTTATATTACAGAGTTTACATTTCCTAAGTTAAATTACTGGACAGTCGCCCAACTCTGGCCCTTATTATGACTGCGCGGTCTAATATCAATAACCTGGAATGACTGACATCATCTACGTACCAAACACTAGAAGACACTACTTTCAAAGATGATCTACGGTGGTGTGGAGCCTACGTGGAAATAAACTAACGTGATCACAGTTGTTTAGCTTTTATAGCCTAATAAGCCGAAACAATTTGCGATATCACCGTATGTACTGCGTCCGGTGTGTCGAAGTGATGGTTCTCGTACTTGTCTGTGACGATGGAAGAACTCCAGCCACAAATAAACCGTTTCAAACACTAGGACGGCAGAACGCGGTCCTCTGACTAATATACTCTAATACTGTCTTCTCCTCTCCGTGTTCTACAGACGAGAAACGCGAACTCCCAACCACAAGGACGGAGTTCAGATAACGTCTCAACGTAAGTATAGGCAGAGGAAGTGCTCTCAATTACTGAACGCTGTGCACACAACGACGCCTTCCAACTCGGAGTTGAAGTCCGGAAGTCGTTACAGTACAGTTCCTAACTGTTCTAACTATAAACTCTACTGAGAGCAAAGACAGCAAGTCCGTCTGTACCAAAAGCTGATATCGAGCGACCGTCACACACGGACGTTCACAACGGAAGACCTCGTCTCTCCAGCGCTGGCTTCCCAGAAAGACTTCACTCCCCACCAACGTAATTCCGAAAACGAATCATATTCTCCCTCTCTACAGATTCTTCCCAACGCTGACCGCCCGTATTTTAGTCTTTTGTCGTCGAGCGGGTAAAGTTCGCGACGAAAAACCTATACTCGTACAATGGTACCTTTCTGAGTGAAAATCCTTGGAAATAACCCAGCCAGTGTGGTTTCCGAGGTGCCGCTTCTTCGTTCCTCTCACCTGCGTCCAAGATTTTCAGCGTTGGGAAGTATTATCCGGTTATCCTTCCGGCTCCCACTAGAATAGCGTCAGAGCTCAGATGCCACGACGCCTGTCCAGCAGAGCTACTTCCTGTGTTTAAGTAGGACCAACACCTGCGCCGGCCTCCCACCCAGAGCTTGAGTTCTGCTTGCCGTTTCATCTGTACTGGCGTTCCAACCTCTACTAGGCAATCATTCATTACGCCGTTTTTATAATAAAGACACTCCGTCACCTTTCATGCAATAAGCGTCAACAATTATTTACAAGACCTACGTGACAATGTCAATCTCCTTTATATCTTCATATATAAGATGTGCAAGCTATGAACCCGCCAAGGTAGCCGCGCGCTAATGCGCTGCTTCCTGGACTCGGGTTGGCGTGCCGGCCCCGCATCGAATCCGCCCGCCGGATTAACGACGAGGGCCAGTGTGCCGGCCAGCCTGGATGTGGTTTTTAGGCGGTTTTCCAGGTCCCACTAGGTGAATACCGGGCTGGTCCCCACATTCCGCCTCAGTTACACGCGTCGCAGACACTTGAAACACGTCCGCACTATTTCACGATTTACACTAGATGCAGACAGTTGGGGTACACTGATTACGTCATTGGGGGTATGGGGTGGCAGCAGGAATGGCATCTGGCCATCCTTCACACTAACATTGCCAAATCACGCCGACACCGCGATCGCTGCAGGACTATGGAGTAAGTGAAACGAAGAAAGAAAGATGTGCAACCTATCACATGACACCGAATTGTGTTTGTGGATCACGACAAAGTATGTGGATGAGTTCTTGTAAGGTACGAAATTATAGCCACCTTACAACAGGCGTCTGCCATACCATACTGAGCAATAATTGAGGTCTGGGTATGTTACCAAATTATACATTTATCTTCCACAAATTAGGTACACAGCGAAACATCATTTACAAAAAAGAACAGAATTGACCGACAGGCGTCAGAAAAAAAGTGGAAACAGTCATTCATCCATGTCTCCGCAATATCCTTTCTTTCAGGAGTGCTAGTTCTGCAAGGTTCGCAGGAGAGCTTCTGTAAAGTTTGGAAGGTAGGAGACGAGATACTGGCAGAAGTAAAGCTGTGAGTACCGGGCGTGAGTCGTGCTTGGGTAGCTCAGTTGGTACAGCACTTGCCCGCGAAAAGCAAAGGTCCCGAGTTCGAGTCCCGGTCGAGCACACAGTTTTAATCTGCCAGGAAGTTTCATATCAGCGCACACTCCGCTGCAGAATGAAAGTTTCATTCTAGTAATTCATACTGTCATCTTTGATGTTTTTTCATTGGACTTTGAGTGCTTCAACATCGTGTTTGCCCTCCGTGTGCGCTCATCACTGTCTAACACCTACGTAGCAAGCTGCGTATAAGCCTACGGATATCACTCTGTGGTATCGGTTCCCATTCTTCAATCAGAGTCTATCACAGTTCTTGGAGAGTCCGCGCTGGAACACGACGACCACGAAAACGTCTTTCAAGTATGTCCCCACATATACACGAAAGGTGTTTAGGTCGAGACTCACCGTCGGCCACTCCAGGCTTCGCGAGACATCCCTGCTGGCGCCCGCCACACAGTACGTGGCATTTGTACGAATTCAGGGTCATTACCGTATGAAGCGTGGTACTAACCAATTCTTTAAAAAATCCAAATTACAGTCTCATCACAGTTATTTAAAGGAAATAGGAAGTCGGCGATCACTGGTGATGGACAAGCTTGTGATTGTTTTACAATTTTAATCTGACTCAAAACAGACTTTATTATAATCTTCAATTCGGACACTTGCCCTCTTACTTATGCAGCGTACAAATCTTCACTTTTATTGAATTACATAAACACGAATAAGAGTCATATTACTTTGCGTCCGCAACCAAAATCATTGATAGTAGGCACGGTGAATAATCCATCACAAACAATCGTTCTTATTTAACCATGTCTCAAGAGACTAATAACACTATACACAGCGTCAAAATACCACAACCTCATAAAGAACAAAGAAATCTTAAAGCTTAATAAAACTGAACTGCCTACATAAATGTCCACAGTGAAACATGCTCATACTAAAACTACAAAGTGGGCCAACCAAGGTCGCAAAACTTGCACACGGGAATACTAACAAGTTACACGTTCATTAAAGATACAAAAATGATTAACATAAATGTTAAATATGATGTGCTAGTAATAACTGCACCAACAAAATGACTTACAGAAACGCCAATGTTAACAAGGTGGCCTCACTTAATTAACGGACACAATGACTCAGAATGGTTCCCGATTGCACTTAAGAGAACAGCGTTTGGAAGCAATGACACTACGGCCGGCAGGCAATACGAGCGTTCCTCCACGGCTTGTGCACAAGGTGACATAGCAGGCTGTATATATTTATAATATAATCCGACCGGCCCCACAATGAGCGGTCCTGAAAAGAATCCATAACCGCACCGACGCCAGGGAACGAGCAGTCTTAACAAATGGCCTGAAGTACAAACAGATTGCAATGAAAACACGGTCAAACTACAGCCACTGTGGGTATATATAGTAACCACGACCCCAAATCCTTAAGGAGCAACACTCTAACGTTACCTGACTCCCAAGTAAACTTAGAGATCACTTCCAGTTGCCTTAAGGAACTTTTAACATTAAATAAACATACCAAATGCTGCCGTGACAAATGATTCAACCTTTAACTTTGCGGCTGCTGGCACGTATACAACCGCAGCGAGTCCCAAATCGGACAATATGCCCTAAAACAAGTTAAAATTTGCATGAAAACCTCTTAAAACACACACCCCACAGATGATCAAAAACGGAATGAGGAACATCGGCCTCCTTAAAACAGCCACTGTGGAACCATGTTCAGAATCATCTCCGGCAACTACCCATGTCACAATAAGTTTCAACAGTCTTCTTAGTTAAACACAGAATTAAAAGTCATACGTAACTTGGAGCTTGGAAATTACGAGCTGGGAAGCTGTTCAGCGTGAGACGACGAACCCACCACAATTTTGCACGTCAATGCGCCCAGTGATCGGCACCGTACATCCGGCGCGCGCCGGAAGGCAAAGGCGGCTAGCACGGCGAGGCCCAGGTACCACGATTAGGGACGCGGGCTTGTTTTCAACACAAGTTAGCTCGTTGAACGAGACCGAAGACTCACTCCTCACACGTTCACCCAGAAAACCCGCCGGGGGAGCAGTCAAAGATAGCTGGACAGCCAAATATCGATATCAGCGATGCAAGTCGAACACCCTAACGCCAGCCGCCACGACTCACCGTATGCAGCAGCCACAATATGGTCCAACAGGAACTGGTCGCTATACTGTCTGGTTGCAAGGCGACCGTGGACAACGACAGGATCCATATGGCTGCCAACGCTGTAGCTGCCACATCACAGAACCATGGACGTCTGTCGATTTCCTGGAGCACATACGGCAGAAACCGCTCACCGCGATCTCCGCACACGAACACGGTTATCACCTTGCGTCAGATGATATCTGTCCTAGCCCGCATCTCGTGGTCGTGCGGTAGCGTTCTCGTTTCCCACGCCCGGGTTCCCGGGTTCGATTCCCGGCTGGGTCAGGGATTTTCTCTGCCTCGTGATGGCTGGGTGTTGTGTGCTGTCCTTAGGTTAGTTAGGTTTAAGTGGTTCTAAGTTCTAGGGGACTTATGACCACAGCAGTTGAGTCCCGTAGTGCTCAGAGCCATTTTTTGATATCTGTCCTATACTGTGAATAACACTTTTCACCAGTAACGAAGTTGCCAGTTGACGTGGGAACGGCAGAACGGGGTACTCGAACAGGCGTCTGGTTCGTAAGGTCCTTTTTGGTAACACGTTGAACGGACACAGTGGCTCCAAGCTACGATCATCTGGCAGTTCTCTGGCGGTATCCGTACGAAGCCGCAACGCAGAGGTGGCCAAATATCGGTCAACACATGAGGTTGTAATGCGTCGGCAACCTAGTCCAAATCACTTTGTATACTGATCTGTTTCCCTGTGGAGTGTCCACAACCTACGGCTGACTGATGGGGAGACAGTGGCATCTGTAGCAACACGTCAGGAAGTCCACCCTTTTTTGATCAAAAAGATCACCCTTGCAATTTGTGCTGCCTTAAGACGTCGCACTGCATAAGTTTGGTTGAATACAACTCCTACAAATGACAACTGCCGTCTGTGTACCTCACGACAAAACGCTGGGACACCGGTACTCGCTTACTTATGAGGACACCCCGGATTCTGTGATGGATAACACAGCCAGTAGATAGAGAATGATTTCAATTCTCGCCTAAACTGAAAGCAAAGGTCTCAAGTCATTAAACAAGATCACAGATGCCGCCTGCATCAAAACTGGTTGTACGTAACTGACGCTGAGACACCGGTTCCCGTAATTCTGGTTATATTTAGTGTGGTCTTTCGTAGCTGTATATTGGCAGAATTTCAGATAACCTCGCTAAAAAGTTAAAGTCCCGCAACTATAGACCTGCTTGCTATAATCCCAACAGCATATACAAATTTTATTTATTTATTTTATTTATTTATTTATTGTTCCGTGGCACCAAATTGAGGAGAAGTCTCCATGGTCATGGAACGAGTCAATACATGAAATTATAACACGATATTAGAAACAGATAAAATGAAATATAAGAAAAACATATTCAGGTGACAAGTCGTAAGTTTAAATGAAGAAAATCAACAATCTAACACTGGAATTTGCTTAATTTTTTAGCTCTTCCAGGAGCTCCTCGACAGAATAGAAGGAGTGAGCCATGAGGAAACTCTTCAGTTTAGACTTAAAAGAGTTTGGGCTACTGCTAAGATTTTTGAGTTCTTGTGGTAGCTTATTGAAAATGGATGCAGCAGAATACTGCACTCATTTCTGCACAAGAGTCAAGGAAGTGCATTCTACATGCATATTTGATTTCTGCCTAGTATTAACTGAGTGAAAGCTGCTAACTCTTGGGAATAGGCTAATATTGCTAACAACAAACGACATTAAAGAAAATATATACTGTGAGGGCAATGTCAGAATTCCCAGATTTTTGAATAGGGGTCGACAAGACGTTCTCGAACTTACACCACATATAGCTCGAACAGCCCGTTTTTGAGCCAAAAATACCCTTTTTGAATCATAAGTAATTCAGAATTGAGTAGTAAAGACAAACTGCAGGCATTGGCACAGAGTGATATGATTCAAATGGCTCTGAGCACTATGGGACTTAGCATCTGAGGTCATCAGTCCCCTAGAACTTAGAACAACTTAAGCGTAATTAACCTAAGGACATCACACACATCCATGCCCGAGGCAGGATTCGAACCTGCGACCATAGCAGTCACGTAGTTCCGGACTAAAGCGCCTAGAACCGCTCGGCCACAGCGGCCGGCCACAGAGTGATATGGACAATGCCACACGTAAGCGCTGTGGAAATGTACATAAGGATCAATCAGGCAGAGCTGTGGTAATTATGCTGTCTGAACAGGAGGAAAGCTGGAGATAAAGAAAGAAAAAAAGAATGAATTTTGGCCGATCCACTTTTAACAGAATACCACTTACATGGTGTTTAAGGTAGTGTTTAAGTTGTGATAAGATAAGCAGGAAGATGACTGTATTGGATACACTGGAAATCAACAAACGAATGACGCAGCTTAGTGCTAAATGACGAAACTCAAAATCTCTTTTCCCTTTACGTAACTTAAATTTTTAGTTGCAAATAATAGATTAAAACAGCAAATTCTGTTTTAGTTTTTTTTAGATGTATCTCCTCATAAAGAACTTTGTGTGTCCGTTCTTATGTAACGTAAATATTACTTTCTGACAAAAAATGTGGTGCTTTCCCACGTAGCCGCTCTACAAATCATAATTTTTGTATCTTCTGTATAAACAATATTTCTGTGAGTCTGTGCGAGTCGCACGCTGTTTTATCTATGTTTTCGACATTCAGTAGTCACCTGAAGATTGCCAAGGATCATGAAAGCTGCTTCTTGTCCAAATAAATATAATTTTACACAACATTAGGAAGTGTTTACAATTTCAGCTGCTGAGAATTTTTCCGGGTTGTATGGCCGTGGTCCATGGAACTCTTCAATCCCTGACGATTCGTCCAAGCCTGTGTTGGACATCTTCGGAGGTGCTCCTGGTTGTGCTGAGTCTTGCCGACTGACGAGTCGGACGTCGAAGAGCGGCCTCAATACCGTGGAAAGTGAGCGTGGTCTGGATTTCACGTGATAGCAGAGATAAACATTGTCAAAGATAAAAAAATTTATAGATTATAGTACGTCAAAGATAAAAACTTCTCATCGATTCTGTAGCGCCACAGTCCATATATCACTTTCATGGCTTCTTCTTTTCTGTTAAAATTATCCCCATGTTTATATATTTCTATGGCTTCTCTATATAGCCGTGGCTAATAGTTCGTCATAGTACATTAACCTTCAGTTTCCGAAAATTTCACTACGTGATCACCTGATTGAAGAGGATGTTCCGCCACGGCTGATTTGTCTGTTTTCCCCTAGTCGTCAAAGTCTTTTATGTTCCTTCAACCGTGTATTCACACTTCTCTTTGTAGTTCCAATGTAGACCTTGCCACACGCACACGGAACCTTATATACACCACTTGCAGACAGAGGGGGACGTTTATCCTTAACGGAACGAAGCGCATGGCCTATTTTCTTAGTGGGTCTGAAAATCGATCGAACGTCATATTTCCTTAGAATCTAGCCGATCTGATCCGTCACTTTTTTGATGAAGGATAGAGAAACCGTGTTCTTCCATCGCTGTGTCCTATCGTTGTCCTCTGGCCTCCTGTTATTCGGTCGCAAAACTCTACTATTTAATATTACTGTAGTTTATTTAAGAACCAACGAATACAAATTTCATTTGAAAATACTTTTATTATCAGTTCAATGGGATAAAGCACTGGTACTCTTAGTCCACAAATTAAAAACACGGTAGTTCTTGAAATTGCCTGCGGAATCACACTCACTGTGATCTCATTTCTTTTATCTTTACGAAGAAATTGGTGACAAAATGACTGATATCTTATGCCTGTACGTTGAGTCCACAAAGTTGTAACCGTGCCGAAGGAGCTCCATTCGCTCAGTGGGTGGTTCGCTACTGGCATCAGAGAGCGCGGACGTATTATGACTGATGGTGAGCGCGGTAACCAGTACTCAGCCGTGTTTATCCGATAATTAAATTTCATCTGCAGTGTACCGAAACCTCAATCCACCAATAACGAATTTTTACGCTTTATTATATATTTTAATTACACATCGGAACATGGTTGTGCACAGCTGAATGCCCGATACAGACATCGGTTTATTGTTTTGAGGGTACAAACGCTGGAGCGAGACATTTTACGCTGTGGTGGATGTTTGTTTAATTGAATTACGCATGCATTAAAAGGCTGGACCGCCGGTACAAGCCGATCGAAGCAACATGCGCGGGAAATGTAGTGCAGTACTAGAAGCCAGCGCGGTGGAAGTTTCTGCCTTGGAATTCATTAAAGCCAGTGACATAGTATGGAGCCTTTTCCTACGTATATTATTAGGAGCTGGTATAGGAGCGGCGGACAGGCAGACGGGACAAAATACGTTCTCCGCCTCTGAGCATACCTCTAGTCCTGGCAACTAATTTAAGTTTTAAGAGCTGCTAAAGCAGAGGAAACAACTAGGAATAAACGTAGTAGTAATGTACACAGAGATGGCAGACTGCGTCACGAAAATGACGTCTTGTGAAATTTTTTTACTGTATATATTTTACGCTTTTGTCACATTACCAGTTTCGACTGATTACCAACTCATCTTCAGATGATGTGTTTAGACAAAAAGAAAACGGGACAATGAAATACCGTTTTCCATTGCTTCTTGTCCATTCACTCTAAATTTGGCATATTTTTACTTTGAATTGCTTAATCGACATCCTGTTTTCATGCTGTTGCTGGTCTAACTGCTTTTTCTCATTGGGAGTATCCAGTGCCATACTCATTCGGGCGTGTTGTAGCATCCATCAACCAGCCTTTCAATATGCCCGTAATAAAGTAACCTTTTTGTTTCGATTGTGTCTATAACAGTCTTTTCAGCTGGCATTTTCCTCCTTATTTCCTCATTTCTTACGTGATACAATTTTGATATTCCACTACTCCGTTCCCAGTACTCCATTTCCACTGCAAAAGGCCTCTGTTCATCTTCTCTTTTAATTTTCCAGCTTTGTGTTTCATACGTAGCAGTACATTCCGTAATTGTAGGTATATAATTTTTGTGCTTTTTGTTTGTTTTTATTGTGAGTCTTTTATTACATAAGGCAGAATTTAATCGTCGGCTTCCCTTCTTGCCTTGTCCAAGTTTATTTTCTATTTATTCTGTGCTCTTTCCGATAGCGGATAACGATCCCCCAAGATATTTAAAAGCTTTCCTCTCTTTTATCTTGCGAACATCAGTTTCCCTGGAATTCTCATGCTTCAGTACTTACGTATTCCTTCTTGTAATACTTCTTCTCAACAGATTTTGAACACAGTACGAGCTAAACTACATCATTATTCGAGTTCTTTTATGATTCTAAATTCAGTAGGCACATGTTTACACATATTCATACAACTGATACATCCAGTGTAAAACCACTTCACAGTTAATACAGTAGTCCTACAGACACCATTCCTCGATACACTCTCCCCCAACTTGCTTAGCGGAATCACGCCTTAAGCTTTATGGTGATCCACGACTATCAAACGTGTATTCTGATTTCTAGCCACTCTCTTCCTTACTAAATTTCGTAAAGCAAATAATCCTTCAACAAAGAAGCGCCTATGTTGGAACCAATTTTGCTCTTCTAAATTTCAAATCAAATTAATCTCTCTATCGAACCATACATACTTGGATATGTTGCGTAGTAAATAGACAACTTTGACACTTGACGTTGTTAAATCGAGAGTCGGGCTATGGGTTATGTTAAAATATCTGGATAGAATGCTAGGCAGAGGTAACTAAAATTACTTCACTGATTACTAGTTTCAGCTCACTGATGAGGCATCTTCACATCAATAAAAATTATTAGTTAATTCAGTGTGAATCAGCCACCATGCCTTACTAATAAATAACACTGTAACAAAACTTGTATGTGATTGCAATATTTTCTACGTAAACTGAAGGTAGTGGGGGAGAAAGGTAAGGAACTATTGATGTCAGCTGCATCGAGACTATATGCAGAATCAGTGGCGACGAGTGAAAAGGTATGCCGGACCAGGCTTAGAATCTGGGATTTTTTGTTTCCTCGGCAGTTTAGCACCTAGACACGGTGATTACCGCACTTGCGAGGTCTTCCTCGGGACACCTCTCATCCGGTCTACATTCCCACATAGATTCACCTACTCGCAGTCCCGGTTCATGTCCAACGTGCTCGCTACTTCAACATCCCCCCAAGAGGTCAGAGATCATTGTGTATCCTCACTGAAGATGATGGACTCATTGCCCATCTAGGCGAATCCATTATTTGAGTGTGTGATGTTTGTTCTTTTGGGCATGTCCGAAAGAACAGACACCACGTATTTATATCATAATAGTTTTTCTCGTCGTCAGCAGACAACGGAAATATTTGGAAATTCCACATATAATTCTCGACCCAGTCATTTTCAACCATTATTCTCCATCTTAAATTGATAAACTTGCCGTCCTCTCTCACGTCTAAGTGAAGACCATGGGAAAAGGAAATCTCCAGAGCAAGCGGGCATAATACATTAAAATCTCAGTGCGGTCATAGAGATATGGGCTTTCCGTAGCTTCCTAAATCTCACCAGAAAATGGCTGGATCGTTCCTCTGAAGAGTACGCTGCTTATTTTTTGACCTTTCCAATACCATCTCTTGCTGCTTCTCTAACGACTGCCAGATGACGGTGCTATCACCTGGACGGGTTTATATTGATAGTAGGTCCATAATTATAATTTTCCGGTCATTAGTGTATGCACGACCACGATCTTTTGAAACTGAGAACTTAATATCGGATGACCTTCAACTGTATCCTTCATTACTGTAAATATTGTAAATGTCTAAATGTCCACCGTAGAACAGTGTACCAAACCTGTGAGCTGCCACATGGGAGACCCCGACAGACATGAAGGCGCTATTGCGATTGACCACGTCGGTTTCGGCCTGCATGCAATCAGTGTCTTTGATCTCTTGTCCGAGGTCCCGCTGGACATTGTCATGTTAGATTTAAAACCAAAGGGAAATGTACTCTGTCACCAAGCCGAAATATTGTAAACCAATGTCACCTACCCTGATCTCAACACCGTCCGTCAACTCCAAATCGAGTTGGTGAAGCTTCTACCGTCATACCTGACTATAGCAGCAGTGAGGACCATTACCATGTATGTCGGGCAGCGCCGTACCTTTGCAGGCTGTGGCCAGCAAGGACGTCCCAGCCTAAACTGTATCCGATGCTGGCTTTTACAGACAACAGTTAACTACACCGCCCCCATTGCACCATCCACAGTCCTTCCTGTCACCCAAGCTGTGGTCACCACCCAACCTTCAAACTTCCGACAACCCACGGGACCCGTCACAGACGATGACTGCCGTCGCAGAGACTGATTCAGCACTTGTCACACCACTGCTGCAACTAGAGGCGTTGTCGGGAGGAGACACTCGCCTTCCTAGAATTGATGACAATGACACGGAAATGTTACCTTGTGTTCTACCGACTTCTGTTTTCCTTCCATCTGGCAGGGAGGCGATGTACAACCGCTACCATTCCGACTCTGAACAGCAGGCACATAAACAAAAATCCCCCCCCCCTCCCTCCCGAAGTATCAGAAGTGGCAACTTGCACCTTCGTATGATTACCTACAATGTATGGTGCCACGTTATGACGACAAAGTGTCTGTTGACCCCAAGCCCTCTGTCGTCAATGTTCCACTACCTCAAGCCACGCCTGGCTCACGTCATGGTGTCGCGGCCCTTCTGCCAACTTCAACAGAAAGAAATAAATAAGATTCAGCATTTCAGAGGTGTAAATTGGATGCAATTTGATGTTTTAACTGAAAAAAAAGGTTGAGAGCTAAAGTGAGACGAACATCGGCGGATCTGCGTACCCGTCCCCCAGGGCATTGCCTTGTCGCACTGAGCTATTAGAACAGCTCCGGTACATTGCAGAGTTCGTGGTACTCGTTGTTGGCCATGCTGAACACAGTTACAATGTTGCCAGAGTCTCACTTTTAAATTCCTTTTCTATTAAACCTATTGTTGGACTAGATTTTGCTACATACACTTTGAACTGAGATGAGGAATTGCATGGCGACCGCTAAGTGTAGCATTCTTTCTTCACCCTCTATATGGGTGGTGTCTTTCTTTTCGGCGTGTCCGAAAGAACAGAAACGACACTCTTATAAATACATGCACCTTGACGGCAAATGCCGATTCTTTCAGTGCAGATGCCCTCTTCATTGGAACTCTTCTAGTATCAGGTGAGGCTGTGAGCAATGAGGGTAAAGAACAGGGCATACTATGTATGTAAAATGAGAAATAAGAAAATTTGTATTGGATGGGAAGTGTACTCCGTTAGCCTAAGTCGTTAAGATGACTACTTTCAATTAATGGGATATCTAGGTTCGAGTGCTGATCTAGCACAAAATTTCACTTACCACCTTTGAATTAATTCCAATTCCCAGTTGTAGCTGATATCGGAATTACTCTTTCCACACTTTGACATTTGTTTTGTGATATATATAACACCTGCCATTGAAAGAATTGTACTGGAAAAAGGTCATCGTCTGAAACAGTTATAAAAAAATTATGCAACAACTTCACGGACTAGAATGAGTTAGTTTTCAAATCTTTGTTTCCTTTATCAGTCTCTCCATCTCTGGGTCACTTCTAAGTCCAACCTCCTCAGTTATTTAGAGCCATGGAAGGTATCCTGTGATGTATTAACGTGGACACAGGCATCCAGACATCTTTTAGTGTCTAGGAAGCCTGCTTACTCAGATCGCGAGACAAACATTTTTTTTTCTTTATTGTGATTTCATTCCCCTGCCCCATATGGGCAGGGGAGGGCTGTCAGCGGCACAATCCGCCGCTCTTCAGCCGAGTGACAGGCAACTAAAACAAGAATAAAATGATACATACATAGGGAGATAAAAAAGGGGAACATAAAACAGAGTAAGGGGAGAAAATGGAGGTAAAAATACACTGACATGGAGACGTTCATGGGGGACAGTTAAAAAAGTCACCAAAAAGTTAAAAAACACAGTCGGCGATTCTTCAAACACAGAGAAGACACTGAATGCCCATGCAAAGGTCGGCCACGGTAGTAAAAACACTCCAGAACAACACACTTAAAAGGCACATGGAGCACACACGACGAAGAATAAAACTGCCAGGTGGGACCTGCCAAGGGAAAGGTAAGAGAGGATGGTTCAAATGGTTCAAATGGCTCTGAGCACTATGCAACTTAACTTCTGAGGTCATCAGTCGCCTAGAACTTAGAACTAATTAAACCTAACTAACCTAAGGACATCACACACATCCATGCCCGACGCAGGATTCGAACCTGCGACCATAGCCGTCGCTCGGCTCCAGACTGTAGCGCCCAGAACCGCACGGCCACTCTGGGCAGCAAAGAGAGCATGGGGCAGCTGGGGAAGTGGCGGGATGAAGAGAGGAGGGGCAACCATGGGTTCACAAAGAGGCAGGAGACACGTGGGGTGGGAGAGGAAGATCGAAGATAGGACAGGAGGGAGCGCAGAGACACTGAGAAGAGGCACAAGAGATGGAGGGGGGTAGGAGGGGAAGCCACTCAGCAGGAGGGAGGGGGAGGAGAGGGAGCCCTGAGGAGGAGGCAGGAAGATGGGGTCAGAGTTGGTAGGAAGAGTAGATGTCAGGGCGAAGCTCATCATCTGGGAGGGGTAGACGGTGGAAATTGCGTTGGGAAAAGAGATGGAGGGTGTGGAGATGGAGAGAGGGTGGGACACAATGGGAAAGGTGCGACAACTGGTTGGGGGTGGAGAAGAAGGGAGACACCAGGCGTGAGGGGGATCAAAGCGGCGGACAATATATAGTGTGAGGATGTGTTCAAGGAAAAGGAGAAGGTGGCGGAAGGGGATGAGGTCGTAGGGGATGCGCGTGGGGGACGGAAGGCGGATGCAGAAGGCGAGGCGGAGCGCATGGCGTTCGAGGATTTGGAGGGCTCGATAGAACCGGGGAGGGGCGGAAATCCAAGCGACGCTGGCATAACAAACGATGGGGCGGATCAAGGATTTGTAGGTGTAAAGGATAAAGGATGGTGGAAGGATGCAGACCCCACGTCCGGCCAGACAGGAGTTTCAGGAGGCGGGAGACAAACATTCAGACAATATGTATTAATGAGTTTTATTGCATAAAGAGGGTTACAGTACATAACTTTTGAAATTACAGAGATGTGCCGCAAGCAAAGGGCGACACACAAAATAATAAATCTTCTCCAGTTAAAACATTTCCAAGTCTTTGCTACACAGAGAATACAAGCGAAATGAACTGAGTTGACGCTGCTATACAAGTAACCAATCTTGAAGCTGCTATTTCACTGGGCCGTCACTAGTTGGTCGCAGCGCTTACGTCCTCTTCACATAGGGGTCCCTGCTGTCGCGATGTCGTCCTGGAGAAGGGTCGGCCAGCGTGCGAATGGCTGACTTCTTCTCACAGCCTTCTCTTCTCTGTCGTTTCCGGGTGGCGTGCCGGCGCTTGACTTTACACCGTAATACTTCTGGTCAGCGTTCTACAGTTGTTCCTTTCCTCGCAGATTATGCAGACGTCCTCCTCGTATTGCCCCAGCTTACTAAATGCATTTTTCACACTGAACCTAGAAAGATTAGACTCTCTCCATCTTCATCTTTCCTACTGTCCATTATTCTCTACTGCTCCAGACGTATGTTCTCTCAGATTTTCTCTAAATTTATTAAGTAATGCTAAGAATGTTCTTTATGTCCACAAGAAGCAACACTCTGCTTTTCTGCCCGTTTATAAGCACATTCGACTCACTTTTGCATCCCGTTTTACACTTATCGAGGTTTCACTAAATCAGTTAAGCCAATTACTAACAATGTTCCTTTGAACAATGATGTCAAATCCGAGTTGTTGGTCTGGACGTCAATGAGACGCTAAACACATGTTTTCTCAACAGAGTATCTGTTATTGTCAGGAAGATTAGACGAGTCTAAAAAATTATACTGAATGAAAGGCGCATATCATTGATGTAGTGGTTGTACTCATTTGGTCTGCCAGTCTCTTCCAATTACGCAGCCACCAACTGAGATGAACAGGTGAGCTACATCTTACTTAAGCGAAACACAGCAGCTATTAGAAATGGAACCACTTGGTGGTTGATACTAGTGATAAGGAAGGGCCAGAAGAAAATGGTTCAAATGGCTCTAAGCACTGTGGGACTTAACATCTGAGGTCATCAGTCCCCGAGACTTAGAACTACTTAAACCTAACTAACCTAGGGACATCACACACACCAATGCCCGAGGCAGGATTCGAACCTGTGACCGTAGCAGCAGCGCGGTTCCGGACTGAAGCACCTAGAACCGCTCGGCCAGAAGGGCCAGATAAAAAACAAGTCGCCTAAAGCACATATTCAGTCAGTTTAGGAATTTAAAAGAGATTCCGATATATTTTATTTCTGCGCGTATAGAATTTTATTTTCCAGGTTCATTCTCCTCTTTTCTCTGTTGTGTGATCAGAACTTTAATATTAAACTTCATTAATAACAGCTCTTCCAAAAATACTAATTAATGTATGCACCAACACATTCCACATAAGCCAGCATTGTAGTACTGCAATTACATAACTTTCAGAATAGTCTGCCTTTGTTAGATGCAGGCAATTCAACATTAGTGGCTAGTTCATTAGTGTTTATTGACAGTGTTGTTCAGAAAAGTTCGTTAGAAACAGTAATAAGAGCAGATAGGTGATATTGTGATATAAAGCGCTTTGACGACAGTACAAACACAATTTTTTTATTTGTTTTACTGTACAATCGTACTTTTATTTTCTCCAGTTCATACCGTTTTTGGTATCTGGGGATAGCCTGATACTAGTACGAGATGGTTATAGTTAAAGTGTAACTACTCACAGAGGTTCCGTGCCGGTTGTAATTATCGGATGGCAGCCAAACTTGGTTGACATTTCAAAACTTGAATAAAAAAGTGATTTAGGCTGGAAAAATTAGTTCCAGTTTTGGCCACCAGGCGCAGATATTGCGCTGTGAATGCAAGAAAGACATATGGAAATGTTTCCACATGCAACGGATGAAAAACGAGATGTGGGTAGGAAAGGTGAAACAAATGAGTAAACCAGAGCTTACACAGTTTGTTCAGTACGAACACTGGATACGTCGTTGAGATGCTGCTTCCATAAAACGACGTGATCAACTGTTGCTCGCAGAAGTTCCGGTAAAATGTGAGCAACCTTTTCCTGTACACCGGCCTTCGGGTCAGGTAGAGACCAAACGTGGCCCCTGGTAAATGCTTTCTTTCAGGTATCCCCAGCGCCTAAAGTCACACAGAATCACATCAGGTGATCTTGCAGGCCATGCATATCGAAAACGTCTGGAGATAACACGTTAATGAAAGATTGCATCAAGCGAATTTTTCATTGAGCGAGTGACATGAAGTCTTGCCCATCCTGCACGAAAACAGTGGTTTGCACACAATTGCTCTCATCCGGAGCAGGAATCACACTCTGCAAGGACGTCTCGTTGACGTGCAGACGTCATGGTACACCTGACAGGTCCTTTTGGTGTATTCTCTCCAAAGAAGAATGGATCGAGAATAAAGCTGCTTGTGAATCCACAACACACAGTCACACACAACGACTGCAATGGCTCTTCGTGCACAACAAGCAATTGAACAGTACCCCAAATTCGGATGTTCTGGGTATTAACTGTACACTGTAGTGTAAAATGTATCTTGTCACTACATAGAACGCTTCAGTCTGGAACCGCGCGACCGCTACGGTCGCAGGTTCGAATCCTGTCTCGGTCATGGATGTGTGTGATGTCCTTAGTTTAGTTAGGTTTAAGTAATTCTAAGTTCTACGGGACTGATGACCTGAGATGTTAAGTCCCATAGTGCTCAGAGCCATTTGAACCATTTTTGAACTCCATAGAATATTGCCCAGCCACCTATCATCTACTTCAACTCATGCCAGAAACTGAAGAGCAAATTTAGAATGCTGTGGATTGTGAAGTTTAGGCTGTTGCAACGTCTGGATCTTGCACGGACACAGATGTAAAATACACTGCAAAACTTTCAGTACTGTTGACCATGGAATGGCAACTCTCGTGACACTGCACGACCACTAGCACTATCCAGGGAACGTGCTGCATGGTCAGTTACAGTAACAGCAAACTCGTTGAAAACTTTCATTGGGGTAGGACACTTTCCTATTCCACGTTCTACAGAAATCTTTCAATAGCTTTGGATCGGAGGAGATTCTCTGGTTTCGGGTGGTTAGGGGAAATGGTAAAGGCTGCAAGTCTTGCTTGCGAGATTAAGGCGGAGATCATCATCTGCGGCATCGTCGATAGAACCGACTGTCGTCCTTTGGTGCAGAGCCGAGTGGAGGGTCCTCTTTATTGGTCAGGAGTCCACTACACACAGGAGGTGGCTTTATTGGTCAGGAGGTAGCTTTATTGGTCAGGAGTCCACTACACACAGGAGGTGGCTACGCGGGTAGCGGGGGCTGTGTGAAAGGGACAGGGCGGTTTTCTAGGCTAGAGGGTCTCAGGGAACCACAGAAAGGGCGGCTGTCTAAAAGGAGGCAGGTAAAACACAGTAAGGTAGCTGTAGAGACGATCGGTATTGTAGGTGTAAATTGTCGTAGCTGTGTTGGGAAAGAACCAGAGCTCCAAGCCCTAATAGAAAGCACCGAAGCTAAAATAGTCATAGAAAGCTGGCTAAGGTCGGAAATAAGTTCAGCTGAAATTTTTTCAAATGGTCTAATAGTGTTCAGAAATGATAGATTAAATAAGTCGGTGGTGGATTACTTATTGCTGTCAGAGGTAGTTTACCTTGTAGTGAAATTGAAGTAGATAGTTCCAGCAAAATAGAGGTTATTCCTCACAATCAGACTAAACTATTAACTGAATAGTTTTACCGATTCCCCGACTCAGTTGGTACAGTTGCTGAACAGTTCAAAGAAAACTTGAGTCTCATTTCAAATAGGTAGCCCGAACTGTGGTGACTTGAATCTACCCTCGATTTGCTGGCGTTTAAAGCCGGCGGCAGGCATAAAATGTCATCCGAAATTGTAATGAAAGCTTTCTCAGAAAATTGTTTTGAACAATTAATTCATGGGCCCATTCGAAGTTTAAATGGTTGCGAAAGGAAACTTGACTTAGCAAGAAATAATCGTGGACAAATAGTGAGTATCGTGACGAATACAGGGATTAGCGACCACAAAGCAGTAGCTGCCAGGCTGAATACCGTGACACCTACAACCATCAAAAACAAACGCAAAGTACATCTATTTCAAACAGCTGAAAAATATACTCTTAACGCCTTTTTAAGAGACAGTCTTCACACCTGATCTGATTATGTAAGGGTAGAAAAGTTGTGGAATGATTTCAAACAAATATTATCGACATTATCGACAGCAATTGAGATATATACCACATAAGTTAATAAGTGATGGTACTGATCCCCCATGGTACACAAAAAAGAGGTCAGATCTCTGTTGCAGAAGCAACGCAAAAAGCATGCCAAATTTAAAAGAACGCAAAATCCCCGAGACTAGAAAAATTTTGCAGAAGTTCGAAATATTGTGCGTACTTCAATGCAAGACGCTTTTAATAATGTCCAAAACGAGATTCGGTCTCGAAATCTGGCAAAAAACCCAGAGAGATTCTTGTCATACATAAAGCACACCAGTGGCAAGACGCAATCAATACCTACACTGAGCGATAGCAACACTGAAGCCACCGATGACAGTACCACTAAAACAGAGTTATTAAACACGGTTTTCCGAAACTCCTTCGCCAAAGAAGACGAACTAAATATTTCCAAATTCCTGTCAAGAACAACTGCCAGGCTGAGACACATAGAAGTAGATATCCTCGGTGTAATAAAGAAGCTTAAATTAATAAAGGCAAGGCCTCCGGTCCAGATTGTATACCTATCAGTTTCCTCTCAGAGTATGCTGATACAATAGCTCCATATTTAGCAATTATATACAACCGCTCGCTCATCGAAAGATCCGTACCTGAAGACTGGAAAATTGCTCAAGTCAAACCAATACCCAAAAAGGGAAGTAGGAGTAACCCGCTGAATTACAGGCCCATGTAACGTCGATTTGCAGTATGGTTTTGGAACATATACTGTATTATAACATTATGAATTACCTAGAAGAAAACGATTTCTGGACTCATAGTCAGCACAGATTCAGAAAATATCGTTCTTGTGAAACACAACTAGCTCTTTGTGCTCATGAAGTAATGAGTGCTATCGATAAGGGATTTCAAATTGATTCCATATTTTTAGACTTCCAGAAGGTTTTGACACCGTTCCTCACAAGCGTCTTCTAACCAAACTGCGTGCCAAAGGAGTACCGCCTCCGTTGTGCGACTGGATTCGTGATTTGCTGTCAGAAAGGTCACAGTTCGTAGTAAGAGACGGAAAGTCATCGAGTAAAACAGAAGTAATATCCAGCGTTCTCCAAGGAAGTGTTATAGGCCGTCTATTGTTCCTGATCTATATTAACGACATATAAAACAATCTGAGTAGCCCTCTTAGATAGTTTGCAGATGATGCTGTCATTTACCGTGTTGTAAAGTCATCAGATGACCAAAACGAATTTCAAAATGATTTAGATACGAGAGCTGTATGGTGCGAAAAGTGGCAATTGACCCTGAATAAAGCAAATGTGAAGTTATTCGCATGAGTACTAAAAGAAATCACTTTCGATTACGCGGTAAGTCACACAAAACTTAAGGTTATAAATTCAAATAAGTACTTAGGGATTACAATTACAAATAACTTAAATTGGAGCTAAACCGCAGACTGCGATTTATTTGCAGAACACTTAGAAGGTACAACAGGTCAACTGCTTACACCACGCTTGTCCACCCTATTCTTGAAAATTATTGTGCGGTATCAGGTGGGATGGCGGATGACACCGAAGAAGTACAAAGAAGGGCAGCTCGTTTTGTATTATCGCGAAATAGAGGCGTTAGTGGCACAGACATGATACGTGAATTGGAGTGACAATCATTAAATCAAAGACGGTTTTCGTTGCGACGCGATGTTCTCATGAAATTTCAATCACCAGTTTTCTACTCCGATTGCGAAAACATTCTGTTGGCACCCACCTACATAGGGAGAAATGATCATCACGATAAAATAAGAGAGATCAGGGCTCGCACAGTAAAAATTGGTACTCGTTTTTCCGCGCGCCGTTCGAGAGTGGAACGGTAGAGAGACAGCTTGAATCTGGTACATTGAACCCGCTGCCGGGCACTTTACTGTGAATAGCAGAGTAATCACGTAGATGTGGATGTAGATGTAGATGTAGCGACGATGAGTGTCGTAGCTCTTAGAGCATACATTTTAGATCCCATTTTTACTGGACTTCTTTCTCTTGTTTTGGTCGATACCACCAGCTCTCATAGATCAGAGTACTTTCCGTTTTTTATTGCCCGCATTTCAGAGGCGTGGTCTGAGGGTGCTCTTTAAGACCGAAACCTGCAACAAGAATTATGATACAAATTTATTGCGATCTGGACTGCTACTTTTGTTAATACAGTTTATATGCCACCTTGGCACTCCCTTAGCGACGGCCGGTCTCCCGCGTGGAGCTCTTGGCAGAAACGAGCCAGTAGAGCAAGAAGTGCAGACGTGTAGTATGCCGCGGGAGCAGGGGCAGCGTCGCGCCGTAACCTCCGGCCGCGCTGGCCTGCGGTGTGGCGCGGCAGATAGGTCCCCGTAAAGCAGGCGCCTAACGTAGCGTGGACCGCCGGCGCGCTATTTACGGGGCTGCCGCCCGACCGCCGCGCTCGGCCCGATATCTCTGGCGCACTGAGGCACGGTCACCGCCACACGCCGCCTCAACCCCACTCTGCGGGCATTTCTCTCGCTGCTTTACCACCGTTCGTCGTGTGCAGCCAATTTAATCTGCAGACACATTTGTTTTCTCTTTTACTCACTTTGTATTTCGAAGTCTTGCTTCTCATCGGATGACCGAGCGAGTAACACAGTTGTTAACACACTGGACTCGGTTTTGGCAGGCTGGCGGTTCATATCACCGTCCGGCCATCCTGCCGTCCAGATTTCGATTTTCAGTGCTTTCCCTACAGGCATACGACAGGATGTTTTTTCCCCTCTCCATGATCCTACAACACTAACTGCAGCCTATACTCTCAATGTGTATTCCAATCTCTGTTTTCCTCTACAGGTTTTTACATTTCGGTGTCGTCTAAAATATAGATCAAATCAACTTTTTGCTAAGAAATACACTAAGTACACACTACATACTTTACACTCCTTATTTTCGATTTATATTCAGTCACCGCATCACTTTGACTACTCAACTTCACTATTTGTTTTTAATCACTCACTACACTAATTTTTCACGGTTCTTGATCCCTCAATCCGTTAATTTCGTTGTTCTTCCGTTTCTGTGCTTCTCACGGTGCACATTCTCGTTCGTTCGGAATTTACACATGCTTCACGCTTTTCGTCTGTTTCGTTTACTAGCTGTTCTTTTTTTTACCGCCGGTTTGCTTCAGAACTGGCAAGATCTCCTCGGCAGGCTGGCGGTTCATATCACCGTCCGGCCATCCTGCCGTCCAGATTTCGATTTTCAGTGCTTTCCCTACAGGCATACGACAGGATGTTTTTTCCCCTCTCCATGATCCTACAACACTAACTGCAGCCTATACTCTCAATGTGTATTCCAATCTCTGTTTTCCTCTACAGGTTTTTACATTTCGGTGTTGTCTAAAATATAGATCAAATCAACTTTTTGCTAAGAAATACACTAAGTACACACTACATACTTTACACTCCTTATTTTCGATTTATATTTAGTCACCGCATCACTTTGACTACTCAACTTCACTATTTGTTTTTAATCACTCACTACACTAATTTTTCACGGTTCTTGATCCTTCAATCCGTTAATTTCGTTGTTCTTCCGTTTCTGTGCTTCTCACGGTGCACATTCTCGTTCGTTCGGAATTTACACATGCTTCACGCTTTTCGTCTGTTTCGTTTACTAGCTGTTCTTTTTTTTACCGCCGGTTTGCTTCAGAACTGGCAAGATCTCCTCTCCTTTTGCGTTTGACAGTGTCTAAAATACAAACAAAATCAACTTTTTACTAACAATAAACTAAGCACAATTTAGACAGTTTCCATGCTTTATTTTCGATTTATATTCATTCACTGTACCACTTTGACTAATCACACTTCACTGTTAGTTTTTATTCATTCACTGCACTACTTTTACGGTTCTCCCCTTCGTCCGTGATAAGAAACTGACGTTCGGACCCGCCACAGGTCCAGAACATATCAAAAACACTTCGAATGGCCCACAATCTTCCAGAACATTCCACAACATTCGAGAGTGTTCTGGAATGTTTCACAGTGATTTGGGATGTTTCTGGATGTCCCCAAACATTCTGGAACCTTCCCGAATGTTCCAGACTATTCCCGAACATTCCAGAACATCCCGTATCATTGTGGAACATTCTGGAATATTGTGGAATGCTCTAGAATACTTTCGCATTTTCTGGAATGTTTTCGAATACTCTCGAATGTTCTGCAGTGTTCTAGAAATTTCTAGAGGGCGAAACTTCCCAGCTTTTATATCTTCAAAAGCACGCCATGCAGGCAAAAACGAGGAGCTTCCTCACTGATGTTGGGTAGTGGGCTACCACACCATATGACACCATTGATCGTAGAGGGACTCATTTATGAATTTTATCGGCACGCACATTGTACACTTACTTTTATAATACATATCGATAGCAATTTTATTTGATTGTGTGTTGGTTCAAAAATGGTTCAAATGGCTCTGAGCACTATGGGACTTAACAGCGGAGGTCATCATCCCCCTAGAACTTAAAACTACTTAAACCTAACTAACCTAAGGACATCACACACATCTATGCCCAAGGCAGGATTCAAACCAGTGACCGTAGCGGTCTCGCTGTTCCAGACTGAAGCGCCTAGAACCGCTCGGCCTCTCCGGCCGGCTTGTGTGTTGGTATTTACATCTATATTACAGTGTGGTTTTGTCACTAATGGATAATCTTATTGCTGCGACTGAAGTTCCTGAAGAAGTATAAGATTATAAAACAGTGTCAGTACCACAATGGAATATTAATATAAGTACCAGCACGCAGTTATTAGTTACAATTTGGCTACTATTAAGGAAGTATATTTGTCAGCAGATAGCCCGAAGATGGCCATAGAGCTGAAATAGGCCCATCGCTAGTGTGTAATCTACAGCAATAAAACAATATCAGTTACAGCAGCATTCCGCTTCAACACTATTATCACTTATCCTCCTGCTGTAAGAAAACTATTTGGCGTAAAAGTTGATTGTTTCACATATTACGACCTAATATCTTCGCTCAATAAAAAACTGAATTTCTTTGCGTTATTCATCATAGTTACTACCTGCATCGGTATTAAGTAAACTACTCCGTAAGATTTTAAGAGGTTTCAGAGGTAAAAACACTGTGCTAGGGTTTTCTGTATGGTTCATTTTAGGTAATACATTATCGCTTATGAAATGTAGCTAACGTATTGAAACTGTATGTAAAGGTGACAGCAGAACAACATCTGTCACCGTCCTCGAGCTATTGAATCACATGTTGGCGGACGGCCTCATGTCTGACCCATGTACGATACGACCAAGTCCATCCCTGTGCATGATGAATCATGTCGTTGCAATGGTCTTCATGTTTACAATATTGTATATAGTCCTGCAGAGCTTAAACCGAAACTAGTGTGCTGCTATGTCATAGCCGTGCGGTTAAAGGCGCTGCAGTCTGGAACCGCAGGACCGCTACGGTCGCAGGTTCGAATCCTGCCTCGGGCATGGATGTTTGTGATGTCCTTAGGTTAGTTAGGTTTAACTAGTTCTAAGTTCTAGGGGACTAATGACCTCAGCAGTTGAGTCCCATAGTGCTCAGAGCCATTTTGCTATGTCATAAGTTGTAATTGCTAAATATCTAAAAGTATAAATTATTTCATTTTGCATTAAGACTTTTGTTTATTTATAACATTATAACAACATGCAATGACACCAGCTTGCAAATTGTTCTTTCTGGGATCGCGAAAATAGTTTTTACTGACAGGGTACATAGTGTCCAATAAGTTCAATTTCTTTAAAGGGAGGTTCTACGTTTCACATTGCATCCTCCTGCAAAATACCTTGACATAAAATATCAAATACAACATTCTGTTTATCGTCTTCAGTATCCATAAGTTCTGGAGGACAATACATCATACTAAATTTCTTACTTCATCTACTTCGTGTCCGCCCCGGTAGCTGAGTGGTCAGCGTGACGGACTGTCAATCCTAAGGGCCCGGGTTCGATTCCCGGCTGGGTCGGAAATTTTCTCCGCTCAGGGACTGGGTGTTGTGTTGTCCTAATCATCATCATTTCATCCCCATCGACGCGCAGGTCGCCGAAGTGGCGTCAAATCGAAAGACCTGCACCAGGCGAACGGTCTACCCGACGGGAGGCCCTAGCCACACGACATTTCCATTTTCCATCTACTTCGTGACCATCAATCCTGATGTTAAGATTCTCGCTGTTCTCATTTCTGCTACTTCTCATTACTTTCGTCTTCGATTTACTCTCAGTCCATATTCTGCACTCATTAGACTGTTCATTCCATTCAGGAGATCATGTAATTTCTTCTTCATTTTCACTCAGGTTGGCAATGTCATCAGTGAATCGTATCATTTATATCCTCTCACCGTGAATTTTATTTTTACTCCTGATCCTTTCTTTTATTTTCATCATCGCTTCTTCGATTTAAGGTTGAACAGCAGGGGCGATAGTCTCCAGCCCTGCCTCACACCCATTTTAATCCGAGTATTTCGTTCTTAGTCGTCCATTCTTATTATTCCCTCTTGGCCCTTCTAAATATTGTATACTCCTCGTCTCTCACTATAGCTTACTCTTATTTTTCTCAGAAGTTAAAACATCTTGCAACATTTTACAATGTCGAACGCTTTTTCCACGTCGGCAAATCCTATGAACGTATCTTGGTTTTTCTTTAGTCTTGCTTCCATTATCAACAGCAACGTCAGAATTGCTTTCCTGGTGCCTTTACCTTTCCTAAAGCCAAACTGATCGTAATCTCACACACCCTCAATTTTCTTTTCCATTCATCTGTGTAGTATTCTTGTCAGCAAATTGGGTGAATGACCTGTTACGCTGATTGTGCGATAATTCTCTCTCTCGTCAGCTCTTGCTGTCCTCGGAATTACGTGGATGGTATTTTTCCTACAGTCAGAAAGTATGTCGCCAGACTCATACCTTCTACACACCAACGTGAACAGTCGTCTTGTTACCACTTCCTCCAATGTCACTAGAAATTTTGATCGAATGTTATCCATCCCTTCTGCCTTATTTGATCGCCGGCCGGTGTGGCCAAGCGATTCTAGGCGCTTCAGTCTGGCTACGGTCGCAGGTTCGAATTCTGCCTCGGGCATGGACATGTGTGATGTCCTTAGGTTAATTAGGTTTAAGTAGTTCTAAGTTCTATGGGACTGATGACCTTAGCTGTGAACTCCCATAGTGCTCAGAGCCATTTGAACCATTTTGAACCTTATTTGATCGGAAGTCCTCCAATGCTCTCTTAAATTCTGATCCCAATATTGGGTTCCCTATCTCTTCTAAATCGATTCCTGTTTCTTCTTCTATCACATCAGACAGATCTTCCCCGTCATAGTGGCCTTCAGTACACTCTTTTCCGCTACCTGCTCTTTCCTCTGCATTTAACGGAGGAATTCCCGTCGCTCTCTTAACGATACTACCCTTGCCTTTAATTTCACCAATGGTTATTTTGTCCTCCCTGTATGCTGAGTTAGTCCTTCTGACATTCATTTCTCTTTCTATTTCTTCACATTTTTGGCGAAGACCTTTTGTCTTAGCTTCCTTGCGCTTCCTATTTATTTCATGCCACAGCCACTCATGTTTCAGTGTTCCTGAATTTTCTGGACATTTTTATATTTTCGTCTTTCATCGATCACCTGAAGTGTTTCTTGTGTTACCCATGGTTTCTTCGCACTTACATTATTTGTACCTATATTTTTCTTTCCAACTCCTGTGACTGCCCATTTTAGAGATTTCCATTCCTCTTAAACTGTACTGCCTACTGAGCTACTTCCTGCTGTATCTGTAGCCTTAGAGAGTATCAACCGCATCTTGTCATTCCTGAGTACTTTCATATTCCACTTCAGCAATGACCAACGACATAAGGATGCAGAAGGCAAGGGAAACCACTGCACTAAAAACACGTAAGGCGCTGCAGTTATGGACTGTGCGGTTGGTCCCGGCGGGTTGAGTCCTCCCTCGGGCATGGGCGTGTGTGTTTGTCCTTAGGATAGTTTAGGTTAAGTAGTGTGTAAGCTTAGAGACTGACTGTAGCGCCGAGAACCGCTCGGCCACTCCAGCCAGCAGGGACTGATGACCTTAGCAGTTAAGTCCCATAAGATTTCACACACATCATCATCAAAAACACGTAACGTGTATCCACAGGTCATGTGGCCTGTAATTGAAAAAGTATCACGATGATCTCCCCATTGGCAAAAGATTCTGGAACAGTCCACCATTCGGATCTCCGGGAGGGGACTGTCATGGGTAGATGACCATGAGGAAAAGATTAAATTATCATCGAAAAGATAACTTCTACGAGTCGTGGTATGGAATGTGAAATGTTTGAAAGTGGTAGGGAAGCTAGAAAATCCGTAAAGATAAATGCAAAGGCTCAATCTATATATACTGGAAGTCAGTGAAGTGAAATGGAACGAAGACGTGGATTTCTGGTCAGATGAGTATAGGGTAATATCAACAGCACCAGAGAATCGTGTAACGGGAATAGGATTCGTTATGAACAGCAAGAGAGTATGTTAGTGTTAATAGTCAGTGATAGGGTTGTTCTTATCAGAATCGTCAGCAAATCAACACCTACAATGATAGTTCGGGTATACATGCCAACGTCGCAAGCTGAAGATGAAGAGACAGAGAATGTATATGAGGATATTGAAAGCCTCATATAGCACGTAAAGGGAGATGAAAATGGAAATGGAATAGTCTTGTGGGACTGGAATGTAGTTTTAGGGGAGGGAGTAGAAGGAACTGTTACGGAGAATAAGGAATGAGAGAGGAGAAAGACTAATTGAGTTCTGTAATAAATGTCAGCTAGTAACAGCGAATACTTTTTTCAAGAATGAGAAGAGAAGGAGATATACTTGGAAATCGCCGGATGATACGGGACTATTTCAGATAGATTACGTTATGGTCACACAGTGATTCCGAAATCAGATAGTGAATTGTAAGTCATACCCAGGAGCATGCATTGACAGATCGTAATGTAGTAGTGATGAAGAGTAAGCTGAAGCTCAAGGTTAAGAAGTGAGATGGGGAAGTACGATGGAATGACGAGATACACTTGAAGTTCTCTAAGGCTATAGATACAGCAGTAAGGAACAGCTCGGTTGACAGTACATTTAAAGAGAAATGGACATCGCTAAAAAAGTTAACCACAGAACTTGGAAAGAAACACATGAGTACAAAGAAGTTAAGGGCAAAGGAGTCATGGTTCACAGAAGACATACTTCAGTTCAAATGAAAGAAGGTACAAAAATGTTAAGAGAAATTCAGGAATACAGAAATACAAGTCGCTGAAGAACGAAATAAGTAGGAAGTGCAGGGAAGCTAAGACGAACTTTCTGCATCAAAAATGTGAGGAAACTGAAAGAGAAATGATTGTTGAAAGGACTGACTCAACATACAGGAAAGTCAATATAACATTCGGTGAAATTAAAAGTAAGGATGGTAACGTTAAGTGTACAACGGGAATTCCACTGTTATATGAGCAGGAGAGAGCGAGTAGATGGAAAGAGTACATTGAAGGTATCTGTTAGGGCGAATATTAGTCTGACGTGATAGAAGAAGCGACAGGAGTCAATATAGAAGATCTAGGGGATGCGATATTAGAATCAGAATTTAAGAGAGGTTTCGGGTGACTTAAGATCAAATAAGGCAGGAGGGATATATAACTTTCCATCAGAATTTTTAAAATCAATGAGGGAAGTGGCAAGAAAACGACTGTGCACGTTGATGGGTAGCATATATGAGTCTGGCGACATACCATCTGAATTTCGGAAAAACATCATCCACACATATCCGAAGACTGCAAGAGCTGACAAGTGCGAGAATTATCGCACCATCAGCTTAACAGCTCATGCGTCCAAGATGCTTACAAGAATAATATGGAACAGAAAAGTGAGGATGTGTTAGATGACGATCAGTTTGGCTTGAGGAGTTGCTGCTAATAATGGAAGCAGGGTTAAAGAAAAATCAAGACACGTTCATATGAATTTTCGACTTGGAAAAAGAGTTCGACAATCTAAAATGGTGCAAGATCTGCGAAATTCTACGAAAAAATAGGGGTAAGCTATAGGGATGGACGGGCAAGACAGAATATGTACAAGAGCCAAGAGGGAATAATAAGAGTGGGCGACTAAGTACGAGGCGCACGGATTAAAAAGGGTATGAGATAGGGACGTAGTCTTTCGCCCCTACTGTTCAATCTGTACATCGAAAAAGCGATGTTGGAAATAAAAGAAAGGTTCAGGCATCGTAGCAGAATCCAAGGTGAAAGGAGCAGCTGACTCCAGAGTCCTCCACAAGGGGTCACTCCAAGATAAGTGTCGCAGAGGGTCAGTGGCTAAGTTTGGGCCATGTGGGCCGCCACATGTTCAAGCCAGCCGACGACTGGCAGCGGAAGCGGTCACTTTCTCTAAATACGGTGGTACTTCATTGGCTGCCGCTGACAGTTTACCGGTGTGACTATTTTTTTAATTACTAATGCAGGAGAGCCGTGGATTGAGTAAAATAATTACGTCTGTGAAGAGCGGGTATTCTGTGCTTAACTTTTATGAATGGTGCTCGCAAAAACATATGACTTTATCATGCCGATAAAACTTTCAAGGAGGGATAGTTAGCATTATTTTAACGAATGTTTTCGCTGGTCACAATTGAACGGAGCATTGGCATTGGTGGAAGACAGTTTATGTGAAAATCAAGGTGCTCAGAGAGGACACAGGTCTGCTAAAGCACTCTTGTTCGATTGTTCCGTGACTCAGATGTGGTGGAGGACAATGTTCTCCAGCTCCTTTTCTGGGGCTACTTGGAGACAGCTTATCTCAGAGAAACGAGAAGGTATCTAGTGACCCATGTGTCGGCAGCTTTCCACATTAGTCCAGTCTGCAGCTTAAATCACCTTGAGAATCTGCAGCGCAAGTGTCTGGTAATGAGATCTATCAATCGTCCGGTAGCCGAATAGTCTCGACTACGTTATAACGCCGAAATCTCGATACTTTTGATTAATTGTTCCAAGGCTTAGTAACGTCCCAGGTGGTTACGGTAGTTTCTTGTAACAAGCTATGCCTTGTGACAAGGTTGGAAAGCCGGCCGGAGTGGCCGTGCGGTTCTAGGCGCTACAGTCTGGAGCCGAGCGACCACTCTGGTCGTAGGTTCGAATCCTGCCTCGGGCATGGATGTGTGTGATGTCCTTAGGTTAGTTAGGTTTAATTAGTTCTAAGTTCTAGGCGAATGATAACCCCAGAAGTTAAGTCACATAGTGCTCAAAGCCATTTGAAGATTGGAGAAATCACCATGCGGAAACTGCAGTCGTTTCTTATTATCAGTGATTTGTAAGATCATAACTGTTTCGTTCTTCTACAAAGGGAGATGAAAACCTTTCCTTTTTAGGGCGTTCCTGCAGCGTATATGAAATCCAATGCGACGAGGAAACATAAGCACCGACATGTAGGCGAGGTGTCACTGTGGCCTCTGAACGGAATCATTTTGACCGCCCTTGCATAATATATTCCTCAAGGTCTTTGTCAAGAAAATCAATCAATAGTTTAGATTGGTCTTTATCCATAAAGATTTGTTAGTTCATTTGAGCTGTAAGTTATTCGACTCTATATCATTTTGTCAGAAAGTTCGTGTTCCGTATTTATCATAGAGGTTTTGTAATAAATCGGGATCAAGCTGAAACGATATGTCAAAAATGGTTCAAATGGCTCCGAGCGCTATGGGACTCAACATCTTAGGTCATCAGTCCCCTAGAACTTAGAACTACTTAAACCTAATTAACCTAAGGACACCACACACATCCATGCCCGAGGGAGGATTCGAACCAGCGACCGCAGCAGTCCCGCGGTTCCGGACTGCATCGCCTAGAACCGCACGGCCACCGCGGCCGGCTCGAAGCGATATGTCATTTCAGCAAATAGATTAATCCTGTTTTAACTGATATTGTTATTGATTTTTGAAGACTCTATCAGCCAGGATTCATTTCTTAGGACCACACTTTTGATCAGATTGTTGTGTTGCGGAACAATTTCCATTACCACATCAATGCTCATGAGGAACGATCTGCCTTTCAAAGGTCCAAACGAGGCAGTTCTTTGTGGCTACCAGAAGGTATGCCCAGCTGGGTCGCGTCTTTCACTCAGACATCCAAACCCTTAAAAACTGTCTAGAAATATGTTTGAAGTACAATATGAGGAAACGCACAAGGCATTCTATCAAATGGTTCAAATGGCTCTGAGCACTATGGGACTTAACATCTATGGCCATCAGTCCCCTAGAACTTAGAACGACTTAAACCTAACTAACCTAAGGACAGCACACAACACCCAATCATCACGAGGCAGAGAAAATCCCTGACCCCGCCGGGAATCGAACCCGGGAACCCGGGCGTTGGAAGCGAGAACGCCACCGCACGACCACGAGGCGTTCTATCATCGACGAAAATTCTCAGCGCAGTGTGTGACACCATTCCGTCAAATCATATTACAGAGCACAGTGGTACAGAAGTTACAGTGGACTTGAATTCTGAGGTGATCTGGATTCAAGTCACGCCGGTGTGGGTTTCACATAGTTTCTCTAAATAAGTTTAGGCAAACGCTTAGATGTCTCCACTGATATGGACACGGTTGATTTCCTTCCCCGTTTCTGTACTCCAGCTCTGAAAACCTTGTCGTCAGTGAGATGTTGAAGCAAAATTTTTCTTTTCGAATCGATTACTACAACACGAAAAGGACATATTTTACGAATACCCCCTTCCATTTTCCGAAAGCTTTCTCATTCTCACGTCCTATTACATGATGCAGACGCTCAAGGAATCCAGAAGCACTGGTCCCATACGCAGCTGCAATTTCTCATACGGCGCTTTCTTTCTCTGGCTGAGTCACTCCTCACCTCTGGAAGGTGTTAAAGTGACTCAGTGGTGAGTCTCGTGCTTCCTGACTCACAACTGCTCAGAAGTGTCTCTTCTACTCGCGGTAACTGCACTGGTAGCCACACCTCAGTCCGCTGCCTACTACCGGCTGCGTCTGACGTCACTCTCCTGGCAGGTCGGAATGAAGACATTCGCTAGCGTCTAACGAGAACTGCCGTGCCCTGTAATCGAGTACCGCAAACTGCGGCTAAATCTCCCCCCCCCCCTCCTCCTCCTCCTCCTCCTCGGACAGGTCGCCGCCCACGCACTGCGGTAATTGCGTTTCCCTGCCAGCGCTGCACGGACTCAGGTTAGTCGTGGTGGAACCAGCACGACTTCAGGACTGTCTTTTCACTCAGGGTGCGGACTTGTTGAAAAGTCTATCAATAGATCACTGATTTTTATCCTTGATGGATATAGTGGTTGTTAACATAAATGTTAAAAAGTAGACTCAGCCACGTTTCACAACGCGAAGCACTTAAACTGACCTGTTTCCAAGGAGCAAGCCTTCCTTAATCATCAACAATTATTCTACAAGAATCTTATAAATGCGATAAAGATAAAAATATAAAAAAACAAAGTTTTATAGAAATGAACCAGTCGCCTTTTGTGAAGTTCCATGTCTTACTTATTTACCACTACCTGTTTCGAATCTTGAGATTGTTCACATTCTGTAAAGCACTTAGGAATTGCTGTCTGTGCCATAGTTACTGTAATGCTATAGATTTAACGGACCTAGAAAACAGAAATAAAGTTTTCCAGACTAATGTGTGCACAACAAATAAACCCATGGATGCTAATAAATCCACACTACCCAACCAATGCCACAAACATTCATTATTAAGCGTGTGCCATCCAATTATAGTCGATGGGCGACTCGGAACAGGCCGTGACAAATACTGAAGCATCACAAAAGGCGGCTGGTTGTAAATTGTTTCTGGAAACTTTTATCCATCAAAGCCGTGTGTCACATCCATAATGGATACAAGTTTTATAGATGACGATGTTGAAAGTTCGTGGTCACGTTTCTTGTAACCGAGTCTTTCCAAAACGTGCTTTAACGTCATTCGTCCCATTACTAAAATAAAACAGCAATAAACTGATGTATGTAGTCCGTGTAGTTCCTGAACGCACCCCCGCCCCCTCCTCTAAAAACAGTATCACACCCTCCCCCCTCCTCCCGCTGCAGAGTTTTTCAAGGTTTTTCCTTTTTCCTCTGTGCTCTGTACTCTCCATTTCTCCTATTTTTTGTAAAGCCATGCATTCCGCTGTTTACTGTGTTTGTGGTCTTGTTACAGCCATTCCATTTACTTCATCAATTTCGCTATTGATTTGAATACTTTTTCCACGATTCGTGACTTTTGACCTATGTCGATCGTTCCAGTGTCTGTTTATAACGATTTCGCTACATCCAAAATGTAAGTCGAGCACTTCCTTTTGGTATTATAAATTTGTATACACGTTTTCTCAGAAAATTTGGCGAGAAGATAGATCTGATTCGTTGCTGTGCACATACCTGTGTCTTCGATACAGATCACTGGTTCATATACGAAAACATTTTTGATGTTTTTAGTTCTCGTTTTCCTTAGTAAACCGTTCCAGTTGGTCATTCCTGGTTGATTTAGTCAAAGAAGGTGTTAAAGAGGAACGACATGTGTTTTAAGTGCTAAACTTGTACGAGTAATTTTCTCGTACAGATATTCTTTGTATGTGACGCAATAGCCAATACCCATTCCAGCCGTCTACTAATAGTTTAGTTTAGCGTCTACTTACCTGCCTTCTTAGACGGTCTGCTCTCATGTCGTCACAGTCATTCACTGAAACAAATGTGGAATGATACGTTTTAAACAACCAGTCTTGAAGAAGACCTTTAATGGCTGGAACTAACAATTTGGTTATGGTCAATCTTCTCACTCCTGTGGCAGAAATTAAGAACCAGTTGTAACTCATTAACAGGTACTGTATGTCACGAACATTTAGAATGCCATCACACATCTTTTTGTATTATTTTGGGCAGACAAATGTTAGGTTCTCAAACATACATAAAAAAAAATTTTCCATCACATTGGTTCCGATGGATGGAACCTGTACAGAAAATTGGAATAGAGATCAACATAAACATCATTTCCCCCCTTTTTATTGCTCATGAGAACCACACGTTGCATGTTGTAGCACCACACAGCGAGACCTTCAGAGCTGGTGGTCTAGACTGCTGTATACACCGGTACCTCTAATACCCAGTAGCACGTCCTCTTGCATTGATGCATGTCTGTGCTCATTGTGGCATACTATCCCCAAGTTCATCAAGGCACTATTGGTTCAGATTGTCCCACTCCTCAACAGCGGTTCGGTATCGATCCCTTAGTCGTTGGTGGGTCACGTAGTCCATAGACAACCCTTTTCAATCTATCCGAGGCATTTTCGATAGGGTTCAAGTCTGGAGAACATGAGGGCCAGTCTAGTCGAGCGATGCTGTCGTCATTCACAACATGTGTACAATGGGGGCGCGAACTTTCGTCCATGAAGACGATTGCCTTGCCAATATGCTGCCGATATGGTTGCACTATCGGTCGGAGGATGGCATTCACGTTTCGTACAGCCGTTACGCCACCCCAAAACAGCAGAGAACCTCCACCTTGCTGCACTCACTGGACAGTGTGTCTAAGGCGTTCAGCCTGACTGGGTTGCGTCCAAACACGTTTCCCACGATTGTCTGGTTGAAGGCATATGCGACAGTCAGCGTGCTCCCTGCCGCCGTTGGATAAGCAGCTGAGCAGCAAGTCGTATACTCCTAGCTCACTCATTTGTTACATAGTTTAATTCTTAATTTCTTTGCGTGTTTTTGGTACTTGCATTGTTTAATTCATAAATTTCGGGCGTATTATAGTATTTGAGAGTGTAGCATCGTGTTTTAGGACCTGAATAGTGTAATTTCGCTTAGTCTCCTTCCGCCGCCGAGCAGTGTCAGCAGTGCGCAAGTAGCAGCATCACTGCATTTACTAGGCAATCTTGTATTTTAATAACCGTTTAAATTTTGTCGATTTGTTTACGCTCTCTGTAGATTAGTTCAGACGTTCTTAGCAAAACAGTTTTTAGCATGGATAGGGACTGCAACTGCTGTGTTCGGATGCAGGCTGAGTTGGCATCCCTTCGCTCCCAGCTTCAGGCAGTGTTGGCTTCGGTCACACAGCTTGAGGCTGTTGCCAATGGGCATCACTGTGGGGGTCGGGATGGGGGTTTGTCGGGGACGGCCAGCTCGTCCCACGCATCCCCTGATCGGACTACGACTGTGGTTGCCCGGGATACTGCCCGCATTGAGGCTGATCCCTCACCTGTGGTAGAGTGGGAGGTCGTTTCAAGGTGTGGCAGGGGGCGAAAGACATTCCGGAGGGCTGAACGGAAAGCCTCTCCAGTTTGTCTGACGAACAGGCTGATACTGATCTTCGGCCTGACATGGCTGCTTGTCCTGTTCCAGAGGTTGCCCCTCAGTCTGCAAGATCCGGGCAGTCGCAGAGAGTGGGCTTACTGGTAGTTGGGAGCTCCAACGTCAGGCGCGTAATGGGGCCCCTTAGGGAAATGGCAGCAAGAGAGGGGAAGAAAACCAATGTGCACTCCGTGTGCATACCGGGGGGAGTTATTCCAGATGTGGAAAGGGTCCTTCCGGATGCCATGAAGGGTACAGGGTGCACCCATCTGCAGGTGGTCGCTCATGTCGGCACCAATGATGTGTGTCGCTATGGATCGGAGGAAATCCTCTCTGGCTTCCGGCGGCTATCTGATTTGGTGAAGACTGCCAGTCTCGCTAGCGGGATGAAAGCAGAGCTCACCATTTGCAGCATCGTCGACAGGACTGACTGCGGACCTTTGGTACAGAGCCGAGTGGAGGGTCTGAATCAGAGGCTGAGACGGTTCTGCGACCGTGTGGGCTGCAGATTCCTCGACTTGCGCCGTAGGGTGGTGGGGTTTCGGGTTCCGCTGGATAGGTCAGGAGTCCACTACACGCAACAAGCGGCTACACGGGTAGCAGGGGTTGTGTGGCGTGGGCTGGGTGGTTTTTTAGGTTAGATGGCCTTGGGCAAGTACAGAAAGGGCAACAGCCTCAACGGGTGCGGGGCAAAGTCAGGACATGCGGGGACCAAGCAGCAATCGGTATTGTAATTGTCAACTGTCGAAGCTGCGTTGGTAAAGTACCGGAACTTCAAGCGCTGATAGAAAGCACCGAAGCTGAAATCGTTATAGGTACAGAAAGCTGGCTTAAGCCAGAGATAAATTCTGCCGAAATTTTTACAAAGGTACAGACGGTGTTTAGAAAGGATAGATTGCATGCAACCGGTGGTGGAGTGTTCATCGCTGTTAGTAGTAGTTTATCCTGTAGTGAAGTAGAAGTGGATAGTTCCTGTGAATTATTATGGGTGGAGGTTACACTAAACAACCGAACTAGGTTAATAATTGGCTCCTTTTACCGACCTCCCGACTCAGCAGCATTAGTCGCAGAACAACTGAGAGAAAATTTGGAATACATTTCACATAAATTTTCTCAGCATGTTATAGTCTTAGGTGGAGATTTCAATTTACCAGATATAGACTGGGACACTCAGATGTTTAGGACGGGTGGTAGGGACAGAGCATCGAGTGACATTATACTGAGTGCACTATCCGAAAATTACCTCGAGCAATTAAACAGAGAACCGACTCGTGGAGATAACATATTGGACCTACTGATAACAAACAGACCCGAACTTTTCGAATCTGTATGTACAGAACAGGGAATCAGTGATCATAAGGCCGTTGCAGCATCCCTGAATATGGAAGTTAATAGGAATATAAAAAAAGGGAGGAAGGTTTATCTGTTTAGCAAGAGTAATAGAAGGCAGATTTCAGACTACCTAACAGATCAAAACGAAAATTTCTGTTCCGACACTGACAATGTTGAGTGTTTATGGAAAAAGTTCAAGGCAATCGTAAAATGCGTTTTAGACAGGTACGTGCCGAGTAAAACTGTGAGGGACGGGAAAAACCCACCGTGGTACAACAACAATGTTAGGAAACTACTGCGAAAGCAAAGAGAGCTCCACTCCAAGTTTAAACGCAGCCAAAACCTCTCAGACAAACAGAAGCTAAACGATGTCAAAGTTAGCGTAAGGAGGGCTATGCGTGAAGCGTTCATTGAATTCGAAAGTAAAATTCTATGTACCGACTTGACAGAAAATCCTAGGAAGTTTTGGTCGTACGTTAAATCAGTAAGTGGCTCGAAACAGCATATCCAGACACTACGGGATGATGATGGCATTGAAACAGAGGATGACACGCGTAAAGCTGAAATACTAAACACCTTTTTCCAAAGCTGTTTCACAGAGGAAGACCGCACTGCAGTTCCTTCTCTAAATCCTCGCACAAACGAAAAAATGGCTGACATCGAAATAAGTGTCCAAGGAATAGAAAAGCAACTGGAATCACTCAATAGAGGAAAGTCCACTGGACCTGACGGGATACCGATTCGATTCTACACAGAGTACGCGAAAGAACTTGCCCCCCTTCTAACAGCCGTGTACCGCAAGTCTCTAGAGGAACGGAGGGTTCCAAATGATTGGAAAAGAGCACAGATAGTCCCAGTCTTCAAGAAGGGTCGTCGAGCAGATGCGCAAAACTATAGACCTATATCTCTTACGTCGATGTCTTGTAGAATTGTAGAACATGTTTTTTGCTCGCGTATCATGTCATTTCTGGAAACCCAGAATCTACTATGTAGGAATCAACATGGATTCCGGAAACAGCGATCGTGTGAGACCCAACTCGCCTTATTTGTTCATGAGACCCAGAAAATATTAGATACAGGCTCCCAGGTAGATGCTATTTTTCTTGACTTCCGGAAGGCGTTCGATACAGTTCCGCACTGTCGCCTGATAAACAAAGTAAGAGCCTACGGAATATCAGACCAGCTGTGTGGCTGGTTTGAAGAGTTTTTAGCAAACAGAACACAGCATGTTGTTATCAATGGAGAGACGTCTACAGACGTTAAAGTAACCTCTGGCGTGCCACAGGGGAGTGTTATGGGACCATTGCTTTTCACAATATATATAAATGACTTAGTAGATAGTGTCGGAAGTCCCATGCGGCTTTTCGCGGATGATGCTGTAGTATACAGAGAAGTTGCTGCATTAGAAAATTGTAGCGAAATGCAGGAAGATCTGCAGCGGATAGGCACTTGGTGCAGGGAGTGGCAACTGACCCTTAACATAGACAAATGTAATGTATTGCGAATACATAGAAAGAAGGATCCTTTATTGTATGATTATATGATAGCGGAACAAACACTGGTAGCAGTTACTTCTGTAAAATATCTGGGAGTATGCGTACGGAACGATTTGAAGTGGAATGATCATATAAAACTAATTGTTGGTAAGGCGGGTACCAGGTTGAGATTCATTGGGAGAGTGCTTAGAAAATGTAGTCCATCAACAAAGGAGGTGGCTTACAAAACACTCGTTCGACCTATACTTGAGTATTGCTCATCAGTGTGGGATCCGTACCAGGTCGGGTTGACGGAGGAGATAGAGAAGATCCAAAGAAGAGCGGCGCGTTTCGTCACTGGGTTATTTGGTAACCGTGATAGCGTTACGGAGATGTTTAATAAACTCAAGTGGCAGACTCTGCAAGAGAGGCGCTCTGCATCGCGGTGTAGCTTGCTCGCCAGGTTTCGAGAGGGTGCGTTTCTGGATGAGGTATCGAATATATTGCTTCCCCCTACTTATACTTCCCGAGGAGATCACGAATGTAAAATTAGAGAGATTAGAGCGCGCACGGAGGCTTTCAGACAGTCGTTCTTCCCGCGAACCATACGCGACTGGAACAGGAAAGGGAAGTAATGACAGTGGCACGTAAAGTGCCCTCCGCCACACACCGTTGGGTGGCTTGCGGAGTATCAATGTAGATGTAGATGTAGATGTAGAAGAGAACATAACGCCAATCCTGAGCGGTCAATTTGGCATGTTGTTGGGCCCATCTGTACGGCGCTGCATGGTGTCGTGGTAGGAAAGAGGGATCTAGCCAAGGACGTCGGGAGTGAAGTTGCTCATCATGCAGCCTACTGCGCACAGTTTGAGTCGTAACACGATGTCTTGTGGCTGCACGAAAAGCATTATTCAACATGGTGGCGTTTCTGTCAGGATTCCTCCGAGCCATAATCTGTATGTAGCGGTCATCCACTGCAGTATTATCCCTTGGGCGGCCTGAGCGAGGCATGTCATCGCCAGTTCCTGTTTCTCAGTGTCTCCTCCATGTCCGAACTACATCGCTTTCGTTCACTCCGAGAGGCGAGAACACTTCCGTTGCTGAGGACATAAAGTAGTAATGCGGACGCTATCGAGCCGCGGTATTGACCATCTAGGCATGGTTGGACTACAGACAACACGAGCCATGTACTTCCTTCGTGGTGGAATGACTGGAACTGATCGGCTGTCTGACAACCTCCGTCGAATAGGCGCTGCTCATGCATGCTTGTGTACATATTTTGGCGGATTTAGTGACATCTCTTAATAGTCAGAGGGACTGTGTCTGTGATACAATATCCACAGTCAACATCAATCTTCAACAATTCTGGGAACTGGGGTGATGCAAAACTTTTTTTATGTGTGTAGTATATGTTCAATCAGTTAATAGTAATCACGTCACCTCAACCGTAATACTCACCGTGATCGATTACGTTACATTAGCACTTAAAAAATTGTAAGTACTTATTTAATAGGAAACTTTGTTCCTGTCTTTGAAAAGGAGGTCACTTTCGAGATTCTTCTGCCAGTATTTCAGAAGCCCTGTTTTATCTCACATTTTATTAATACAGCACACAATATACACAACATTCATTTCTGCTACTGTTAGTGCTACTGTTACTGCTAGTATTTCATCAACTAGCACTGCCACTACTGCTTCAGATAGCCGTGTTTCAGTCACTACTAGTAATGTATTTTTTTCTTCCAGCGGTGTGTTCACTTAAGGACTCCTTTCCTAATTATTGTTTCCGTGGGAACAGAACATTCCTGTAGTCCTATGAGAGATGTGTTCCACGTATACGATCGTATATCCTGTTTCGTTATAGTTATTTGTGTGTTCTTTTCGTGAAGTAGCAACAGTCAGTATTCGCCTAAATTTGTTGAGAAACAATAACTCATTAACACTGGACGCACATGAGTACACTACACAAAGAATATGATATGCGTAGGGACAGAAAAAGAATCGTTTAATTTTTCGGCTATATTCAGTGTTATTTTCTGCCAATTTTGGTGTTTTTTCACCCATTTTCGCTATTATTTTTTCCCGGTTTCTATGGAACTCAGTTTCTGTGCTACTTTTTTACTAATTCGGTGTTTTTTACCCAATTTCAGTGTTTTTTTCCTTAGTTTCGAGTTTATTTCTTTCCCTTTTTCGTAATATTTTTCCAATATCGGAGTTACTTTTTGCTAATGTCGGTGTTGTTTTTCCTATTTCTTTTTTTCCTCCCCAGTCCCGGAGATACATCTCTCACAGATTTGATGATATTTTTTTCCGGATTCGGTGATACGTTTTTTTTGACAGAATTGACGCTAACCAATTTTGCCAGATCTGTCATTACTTTTATTTTGCGAGATTCAGCGTTACCTTTTTTTAACAGATTGGATGTTATTTTTTTTCAGTTTCGGTGTTTTTTTACAGTTTCGATGTTTTTGCTTCAAATTTCTGCGTTAGTTTCTTTTTCTATTTCGGTATTATTTCTTCCAGTTTCAGTGTTATGGTTTACAATGTCGCTGTTTTTCTCGTCAATTTCGATGGTATTGTTCTCTAGCTTAGGTGCTGTTTTTTTACGATTTCGGTACTATTTTTGAAGTTACTCCATAGCTGGAATGGAAATGAACTGATATTTTAAGATTATACAAGCTCCCCAGACCTAAGGATGTACAAAGTCGAACTACAATTTCAACATTCAAGAGCTATCAGTTACGAGTATTGGTAAACTAGTGTCCCTGGATTTATAACATTTTTTATGCGAGAAATGACAAATGTCGTGATATGTCATAAAAATCTCAGATTTAACGTTATTTCACCAAAAGTTGCCAATTGGGAGTTATTTTTCACGTTATCGTTTTCGTGAAATATTGTTGTTTCCAGATATGTGGCGCACCGAATCACAAAAAATGGTACAAGACAGTGAAGCCCAGAGCATAAACTAATCTAAGAAGAGTTTGCGTTGGGTGAAAATGGATGTCTCACACGTAAGGAGTGCTTTATAACGTATAACACTAAAGTGCCGTGAAAGACGCTAATATTACCCTTCGAGAGGATTTCAAAGTACTACCTAGCGTGAGTCTAATGGAAACGGGTATCGGATTATAATTTCGAGTTTTGTGAAGTTAACAGAAAAACCAAACAGGCTTTAATCTTTGGTGTTAACAGAAGTGGTAAAAATTATAAATGAATGAAAAAATGAACTGTCGCCAGCCTAATTAAGCACATAATTTGGAAATATATATTTGAGAAAATTTGATATTAGTTATTGAAATTACTTTCGTTGAGATTTTCCTTTGAATAGCAAATAGGATACAAATTGACACAGGGCACTCTATTCTGTATTTAGCAACAGTTAGCAATAAAACACAACGCAGTAAATTATGAGGAGCAAAATTGCACCGAGCTCATACTAATGATGGCCACACTGAGTAGCAGTACTTAATGAAATACTGAAACATCACTGCATGATGTGCAGAAGTAATTTTGGATATGAGGGGTTTCTGTCTTGACTGATATGAAAAACACAAATAAAGATGGATGACATTTTAAATACACTGTTTAAGCTCCGCTATATATAGCAGTTTTCCTTAGTAACAGTAATAGTTCACTTCTTTCTTAATACGTAGAGAATATGATGGGTAACATTAAACTGGTATAGTTTCACTAACCAAGGATTTTTGACTATTGCAATAGTAAGAACTAACTCTAAGAGGTAATCATACACTTAAATTACTTTGCAAGAAAATAAAATACAACACTGGGTTTAACTAACTTCAAAAGGAACCATTCATGATGGGTACCAAAACTACATAATTTTTGAAAATGTGCTTAACTTCACTTCTAACAGTACTACCGTAAATCTGTTCATTATAGATATACATATACTTGAACTTTAATCACCTGTGAGGCAGGTACTCTTTGCAATAATATTTACACAATCTTGCACTGTAATCCTACAAAATTATGTTTTATAATAAACTAATAAGATCTTAGCAAAAGTCTCTCTAACCTCACTTTTGTGGTTTTAGCTTTTAAACAATTGAAGTTTTCAGTTTCCTATTAATTGATCTTTAAATTTTTGTATTTAAACTTCCTACTTAACAATTTCCTTCAGAGTAGTTCGTTAATAAAGCATCCAAATGTTACTCTTAGTTTAACTTTTGCTATTCCTTTTGCTTTAGACGAAAAATCACTTTTAAACGCATGAATGGCAGAATTGTTCATTTAAATCAGGATATTCTTTTTTAGTAGCACTTAGGTGAGGACCCTACGCAGGTTCGTAATCAGGATTAAAGTTATGGTTTTGGGCACGAGTTGACGTTGTATGTGATTATTATTGAAACAACACACAAAGTAACTGGTCCATGCCAATATACATCACTTAGCTGACTCTATGAAGTCTATGAAGCAGTGACGAGGATTAGTGGCAAGTGATACGGCGGCTAACTGTATTCACGGCTCTTGATGTGCGAATATTCTAAAAATCACTTCTTGGCGTCGTATTTTCAACATATTAGAGCCATTCCATTTTTCCGTGAATACGAAATACTAGCCAGATCCACATCCGAGGCATATCCTTCTAATGAAACTTTCAGTTGCCTCTTTTAGCACCGTCGAGGTGTACCGTGCTAAGGCTAGCCACACACTGCCGTTCACACAAAGGAGACGCTCAGTTCGACCGCCAGACCCACCTTTTATATCGCGCCATGCCACTTTCGTTGCAGGAGGACTTCCCTACAAAGTTTACATGTTAAAAATACAAGTGCCTTAAGCATGAACCAGCTTTTAACAACCATACTTTTTTCATAAACGTATTCATATTATAATAATTTAAAATTTAACATATTCTTTTGCTTTTTTCATATATACATTACAAAACTCTAATTTTCTTACCATACATCAAGAGTTCAAACAACACAGAACGCACACTTCATAAATTGCAGATACACAGTTACTTAAAATAATAGTAGTATAAAATGCTTCGATGAACCCTCTGCCAGGCACTTAAGTGTGAATTACAGAGTATTCATGTAGATGCAGGTGTTGATGCCAACCTCTTTGTCTCAGAATAGCACATGCAATCTACGTCCTCAGTTGTTTGCTGGATGTAAAGCTGTGACTTATTATACAGTATGGCCATTATTTGTAACTGCAGCCATAATTATCTGCTTTATCTCAGCAGCAAAAATGAATACGTCGCTGCTTCTTCGACGACGAAGGCGTCTGTAATCATCGTTAATAGATAGTGCCACTTGGTACTGAACATCCCATTCAACTTTCTCTGAACACGAAACGTTCCGCACCTGGGTTGCATTATACACGTATACTAACGTTTTTTTGCCACGTGGCTTTCAGAGAAATTTAGAGCACTTAATTTACCATTCTACGCATTCGGACTATCACAAATGTGTACACCAGGAACTGTGTATTAAATGCAATACAAGAGACGGTTATCTCACACATTCGTGGAAAATAGTTACTCTCTTCCTTTCCTTTGTCCGATGAGATAATTGTTTCGACTTTGCCATGTAGTGAAATCTAATACGATTCGACTCTGTCTGGCAATGTAATTACATCTTTCTAGGTTACTTGTTTTAGTTACAATTCCAGTTAATTTAAATTAAGAGAGACGTTTTCGAATAGGTTATATAGGTATTAAGGACACTACTAACATTCAGCAACACAAAGAGAGATAGTAATAGGTGGACCAAGTTTTTGACATACAGAATACTACACAGAACTGAAGATACACAAGCACTGCTGACTAGAAAGATTACTTAAAATTTACAAGCATGTCTGAAAGAACAGACACTGACGAACATCCACAGCTCTACCAAACACTTCTAAATTCCAGAATGAGATTTTCACTCTGCAGCGGAGTGTGCGCTGATATGAAACTTCCTGGCAGATTAAAACTGTGTGCCCCACCGAGACTCGAACTCGTGACCTTTGCCTTTCGCGGGCAAGTGCTCTACCATCTGAGCTACCGAAGCACGACTCACGCCCGGTACTCACAGCTTTACTTCTGCCAGTATCTCGTCTCCTACCTTCCAAACTTTACAGAAGCTCTCCTGCGAACCTTGCAGAACTAGCACTCCTGAAAGAAAGGATATTGCGGAGACATGGCTTAGCCACAGCCTAGCCATGTGGCTAAGCCATGTCTCCGCAATATCCTTTCTTTCAGGGGTGCTAGTTCTGCAAGGTTCGCAGGAGAGCTTCTGTAAAGTTTGGAAGGTAGGAGACGAGGTACTGACTTCTAAATTCATTCGCTAACTGCAAATTCCTTGACATTAGCCGTATTAGGTGTAGATTTAGTACCGAACAGTGACATGATTGCCGGAACAGAGCCCGCACCAAGACTTTTCGTTTATCAAGAGAGTTTGCTTTAACCCCTTCGGCAATCCGCGTCAGTGCTGTTGAGAAGATCTATACCTAATACAGCTGATGTCAAATTATTCGCAGTCAGCTAATTAATTTCGAAGTGTTTCTTACAGCTGTGGATCGTCAACGATGTCCGTTCTTTCAGACATGCATGTAAGTGTTAAAAGTTTAGGCACGCACGATGACATTGGTGTCGATTCCTAGTTGTCTCCCTCTTCCTGTTGTGAGAATATAAGTAATGTTGCGAGCATTATTTAATAAATTCAATGAACTGCTATATAAAGAGGTAGACAGTGTGACATATGGAAGTTTGAGTTCGTACAGCGATCGTGCCCAGATACCCGAAGTTGTTTTGAATCTTCCTATTCGAACGATTCACTCGTCAGCAACGCCATCACCGCTATCACCAAAACTTTACTAATTATCTGGATGGAGTCTTTTTTGACCCTTCCTTCATTTGGGGTGTGCCGGGTATGAGAAGTTAACCTTACGTGCGTGTCAATTTTTCGTACTGAAGAAGTTACAAAATCACACAGAAACTATCTTGTGGCGGATTAAAAGGATCTGCGGATATTTTATAATAATAATAAAAATAATAATAATAACTATAATGATAATAATAAAATAAAATAAAAAAAATCGGGCTGGGGGGGAGGGGGGAGGGAGCAATTCAGGGACACGAAGAGAAAGGCATCGTTTCTAGGTCTCAGATTTTGATCCCTGTCACCAATTTCCATATATCACTATTGAGTATTAAATTTATACCTAACACAGCTGAACTAGAAACTGGTGTAACTAGGAAAGTGATTCATCCGACCAGGCGACCACGTTTTCACATATCTAGGGCCCAGTCTCGATGATCCTGTACCAACTGCCGGCCGGTGTGGCCGAGCGGTTCTAGGCCCTTAATTCTGGAACCAAGCGAGCGCTGCAGTCGGAGGTTCGAATCCTGCCTTGGGTATGGATGTGTGTGATGTCCTTAGGTTAGTTAGGTTTAAGTAGTTCTAAGTTCTAGGGGACTGATGACCTCAGATTTAAGTCCCATAGTGCTCAGAGACTGTGCCAAATGGAGCTGTGATTCACGATGTCGTTGGGTCAACGTGGGAACATGTAGAGATCGTCATACGTCTGCTGTGGAGAGCCACCTTCAGAAATATGCCCCAGGCGGTTTGCTCCGCAACACAAGTGCCCACACCAGTGTTTTACCCTATCGTCAGGTACGCCACCGATCGCTGTCTGTCCTGCTTTAGAGGACGGACAAGCCTGCGACATTCCACATTCTGCGATGAGTAGTAGACATCCAACACCCTGGCACCCACTCGTAGTTTCACTGGCCTGAACTGTCCTCACGCAAAGAGCCGTTTCCGCTGTTTCAAGATGTCTATTCCCAGGCATACGGCCATAACTTACTGTCCTTTGTTGAAGTTGCTTATTTCAATGGATTCCCCCATTTGTAGACAGCCTCGTAGCTTCAATAGTTCCACATTCGTCTCTGGCCCGCTTGTATACTTTCCTTACCGCGTCAAGGGTCGGCAACGTCGCCAGAAATCATTCAGCTGCGCAGCCCGCATTGGTCGTAATGTCTTAGACCATCCCGCAATAGTATCAGTATGCATGCTTATCTAATACACTCCTGGAAATGGAAAAAAGAACACATTGACACCGGTGTGTCAGACCCACCATACTTGCTTCGGACACTGCGAGAGGGCTGTACAAGCAATGATCACACGCACGGCACAGCGGACACACCAGGAACCGCGGTGTTGGCCGTCGAATGGCGCTAGCTGCGCAGCATTTGTGCACCGCCGCCGTCAGTGTCAGCCAGTTTGCCGTGGCATACGGAGCTCCATCGCAGTCTTTAACACTGGTAGCATGCCGCGACAGCGTGGACGTGAACCGTATGTGCAGTTGACGGACTTTGAGCGAGGGCGTATAGTGGGCATGCGGGAGGCCGGGTGGACGTACCGCCGAATTGCTCAACACGTGGGGCGTGAGGTCTCCACAGTACATCGATGTTGTCGCCAGTGGTCGGCGGAAGGTGCACGTGCCCGTCGACCTGGGACCGGACCGCAGCGACGCACGGATGCACGCCGAGACCGTAGGATCCTACGCAGTGCCGTAGGGGACCGCACCGCCACTTCCCAGCAAATTAGGGACACGGTTGCTCCTGGGGTATCAGCGAGGACCATTCGCAACCGTCTCCATGAAGCTGGGCTACGGTCCCGCACACCGTTAGGCCGTCTTCCGCTCACGCCCCAACATCGTGCAGCCCGCCTCCAGTGGTGTCGCGACAGGCGTGAATGGAGGGACGAATGGAGACGTGTCGTCTTCAGCGATGAGAGTCGCTTCTGCCTTGGTGCCAATGATGGTCGTATGCGTGTTTGGCGCCGTGCAGGTGAGCGCCACAATCAGGACTGCATACGACCGAGGCACACAGGGCCAACACCCAGCGTCATGGTGTGGGGAGCGATCTCCCACACTGGCCGTACACCACTGGTGATCTTCGAGGGGACACTGAATAGTGCACGGTACATCCAAACCGTCATCGAACCCATCGTTCTACCATTCCTAGACCGGCAAGGGAACTTGCTGTTCCAACAGGACAATGCACGTCCGCATGTATCCCGTGCCACCCAACGTGCTCTAGAAGGTGTAAGTCAACTACCCTGCCCAGCAAGATCTCCGGATCCCCCATTGAGCATGTTTGGGACTGGATGAAGCGTCGTCTCACGCGGTCTGCACGTCCAGCACGAACGCTGGTCCAACTGAGGCGCCAGGTGGAAATGGCATGGCAAGCCGTTCCACAGGACTACATCCAGCATCTCTACGATCGTCTCCATGGGAGAATAGCAGCCTGCATTGCTGCGAAAGGTGGATATACACTGTACTAGTGCCGACATTGTGCATGCTCTGTTGCCTGTGTCTATGTGCCTGTGGTTCTGTCAGTGTGATCATGTGATGTATCTGACCCCAGGAATGTGTCAATAAAGTTTCCCCTTCCTGGGACAATGAATTCACGGTGTTCTTATTTCAATTTCCAGGAGTGTATATTCCAAAACGCTGCCTATAGAAATGGGATTTTCTGGTGCCCATACTTTGAGTGACGAAAAGGTAGGGTCACGTGTTTTGTACAGCCCTAGAGCTAGGGGCCATTTGCATACCCGAAAGAAGGATTGCCTTAGCGTTACTATGCTACAGTACAAAGAAATGGCTCTGAGCACTATGGGACTTAACATCTGAGGTCATCAGTCCCCTAGAACTTAGAACTACTTAAACCTAACTAACCTAAGGACGTCACACACATCCATGCCCGAGGCAGGATTCGAACCCGCGACCGTAGCAGTCGTGGGGTTCCGGACTACAGCGCCTAGATCCGAATGGCCACCGCGGCCGGCTGCTACAGTACGGGATCAAAGTAGGAATACTACACATTTTCTCCTGCTTATGCAAATGAAGAAAATCTTTGCTTCTTTTTTTTGCATTTGATGGGCTTTATGACGGTCTTGGGACTTATAGCGGAACTATTAGTTCTTGGGCGCTTCCGTGGAAAACCCGAAGAAAATTCTTTTTCTTCCTTTTTTTCTTTTTTTGCTTTGCTTCATTTTCGTCGTCGGCAGCGGACCAAAACCCATAATGTTTCCATTATCATCTGTGAACCCCGTATTTAATACTGAATCACTGAGAATTTTATTTATTTATTTATTTTGCACGTATTATCAGATCTGACGTATAAAACTAGTTGCGTTATTTCAATTTCACGTAAGTGAGTTATCCACATTTCACTGACCAATACATTTCTTTTCATGCGAGTTTGATGCCCTGCTGAAACAAGGAAAAAAAGGAAATCAGCAGAAAAATGCTGCGGAGCACAAATAAATGCAAATATGTCCTTTTTATTTGAAATGCTCTGAGAGAATAGTGGGGTATCATGTGTCTCATTCTACCTTCCTCAGAACCTTTAAAAATATTCCCAAAAACTTTTGCATGTGAACTTATTCGTGGGTTCTTATGCTGAGAGAGAACGAGACAATGGTATTGATAAAGAGACGAAAACTAATAAATACTGAAAGATAATAGAGAGTGGTTGTGTAATAGAAAGAGTGAAGGATACAATGACAGTGTGAGAGAAAGAGACGAACATGGTGGAACAAAATTAAAGGTGATAGAACAATGATAAGCAAAAGAGTGTCGACAATGACATCGCGGAGGAGAGTGATAGTGAGACGAGACAGCTGCGAAGGGTAGGATGGAATGAGATAGTAACAGTAAGAGAGAGTAAGAAGGAGACAGTGTGAGGAGACTGTAGCAGTAGGACAAAACTAAGGGGACTGTGGGTGGAGCGCAGAGGACAATGACAGAGAGATAATGACAATGAGCTGCGCTGAATGAGTGAGTGAGAAAGTGCAACTGGGAGTGGATTAGTGTATGCGACTTACAGCGATGGACTAATGGACGAGAGTGACATACATTTAGGTGAGCTTGTGGAAGTTTGAGGTGAGTTTCATGTTGAAGAAAAAGTGCTAATACGTTCGCATCCCAAGATGTTTGCGAAAAATTATAAAGGTGCAGAGGCTTCTAAATAAAGAGAAACATTCGCAATTTTTGTGCTCCTATAGGAGAATTTTTCGCTGGTGTAACCATATGAGCAAATCAACCACTGTTCATGTGATTTGTGCCTTAGCTTGTGAGCCCTGAAATACGACATCCGATTCCATAACACTGACTTCGAGATTAGTAACGATGAATTAATGTGTATCAGAGTAGTTACATGTTATTTGACGCTCGTGAATTGCTCTATTTAGTACAAATACATTTTTCTGACTCTACACCTTTGTGACAAGTAACCGTGCGATGAATGATAGACATTACCTACTACTATTATCTGTTCTTTCCAACTGTACTGAGTCCCTTTATGCTACATTTCATTATATTTAAGGCCACACGGATTGAAGCAAACTGTGTTCAATTATTTCGGAGACATCAGAAATGGAAATACTTTGGAAAATTTAGGAAAAAGTTTTCACAAATGTTAACTATGTGACAATAGATTGCTCAGATAGTCAAGTCGGTCGCATACTGTAGACACACCGTAACGAGGGTGATACAAACGTAAGTGCAGGAACAATCATATGTTTTGCACACACCGTACATCAGAGAAGATTAAAACGAAGTGTTTAGGTCACACACACCTTTCAAGGACAATCTCAACTCCCATACAAATATCGAGATTTATAAACATGATTAGTACATCATGTCTTGTAACCCTTTAGAAAGTTTCATGCATCTGATGTTACCTATTCCACTGCCTGACTGGTTCAGGGTACAATGCATTTCCATGAGCTGCGTAATCAGTTTTAGTAACTGTAAATACTTGTTAAGAATAACTGTACTTCTGTCACATTATAATAGACACATTAAAAAAAGGTTTGCATCAACCCAGTTCCCAGAACTCCTGAAGAGAGACGTTGACTGTGGATATTGTATCACAGACACAGTCCCTTTGACTGTTCATAGATGTCACTAAACCCGCCCAAAGATTTAGACAACTACGCATGAGCAGCGCCTATTAGACGGAGGGGGTCCGACGGCCGATCAGTTCCAGTCATTCCACCAGGAAGGAGGTACACGGCTCGTGTTGTCTGTAAATCAATCATTCCCAGACGGTCAATACCGCGGTTCGATCGCTTCCACATTGTTACTTTGTGCCAGGAAGGTCTCTCAGCAAGAGATGGTTCCAGGCGCCTCCGAGTGAACCAAAGTGATGGTATTCGGACATGGAGGACTTACAGAGAGACAGGAACTGTCGATGACATGCCTCGCTCAGGCCGCCCAAGGACTACTACTGCAGTGGATAACCGCTAACTACGGATTATGTCTCGGAGGAACCCTGACAGCAACGCCACCGTGTTGAATAATGCTTTTCATGCAGCCCCAGGACGTCGTGTTAAGCCTCAAACTGTGCGCAATAGGCTGTATGATGCGCAACTTCACTCCCGACGTCCATGGCGAGGTCCATCTTTGCAATCACGACACCATGCAGAGCGATAGAGATGGGCCCGACAACAGGCCGAATGGACCGCTCAGGATTGGCATCACTTTCTCTTCACCGATGGGTGAAGCATATGCCCTAAACCAGACAATCGTCGGAGACTTGTTTGGAGGCATTCCGGTAGGCCGAACGCCTTAGACACACTGTCCACCGAATGCAGCAATGTGGAGGTTCCCTGCTGTTTTGGGGTGGCATTATGTGGGGCCGACGTACGCCACTGGTGGTCATGGAAGGCGTCGTAACGGCTGTATGATACGTGAATGCACCTACAGTACAATCATATCGGCTGTATAGTGACGCGGCATTAGTCTTCATGGACGACAATTCGCGCCTCCATCGTGCACATCTTCTGAATGACTTCCTTCAGGATAACGACATCGCTCGACAAGCGTGGCCAGCGTGTTCCCCAGACATGAACCCTATCGAACATACGTGGGATAGATTGAAAAGGGATGTTTATGGACGACGTGACCCACCAACCACTCCGAGGGATCTATGCCGAATCGCCGTTGAGGAGTGGGACAATCTGGACCAAAAGTGCCTGGATGAACTTGTGGATAGTATGCCACGACGAACACAGGCATCCGTCGATGCAGGAGGATGTGCTGCTGGGTATTAGATGTACCGGTGTGTACAGCAATCGGGACCACCACCACTGAAGGTCTCGCTGTATGGTGGTACAACATGCAATGTGTGGTTTTCATGAGCAATAAAAAGGGCGCAAATGATGTTTGTGTTGATTTCTATTCCAATTTTCTGCACACGTTCTGGAGCTCTAGGTACCGAGGTGATGCAAAACTTTTTTTGATGTGTGTATTTCAAATGGAATAAAGTCTTGACTATTAGGCATTATACTGTCTCACTTAACATACTTCAGTGACCATTATTATGAAAAGTCTTCATTATTATTTGTCTGTGTGTCACACTGGTTTCTTATGAGAGGCGTATCCTCTAAACTGTAGCAAAAGCTGTCTTTAGACTCATCAGTGGCGTAAATGATGTGCAAGTCGTGTTTTGTATCATAGGAACTGAATGCAGTTCGAAAAGTGTTTGCCTCGTCTTGCTCTAGCACAACAAACAATCCGAATATTTCCATCTTGCACCAATAAGGGCATAACGAACCTTCACACATGCGATGTGTGCAACTACTTGGTCTCTGCGACACTTCAGTTCATTATGGTTGTGGATTATAATTAATTGAAATAAATGAACGGTGCGATGAAATGAAAGAGTGGCGTGATCGACTCGTAGTAAATTCTGCAGATTTTGGAGATGTTTCTAAGCAGTGCAGTGGGCTGGATTGATTTGGATGTTTCAACTCGCCGAGGATATGGTACAAAAAGAGTTCAACATGGATATGGAGGGTCATAATGAATTTACATTTCATTCATATTTTGTAAGTATTTATTGATAGTTTTTAACAATGGGTGTGAGGTGAAATGGGTTGTACTAGACGATTGACCACATTATCTGGTTTATTGCTCAGTGAAAATGGTCCATGTGGCTGCTTTCCTGCATATATGTCAATGCTGAAGACATAAAAGTTCTTTGCCTCCACAAAGGCTAATACTTCTATGCCATATTAGGCTTGTTTAGATGGCATGTATTGCCCAAATTTGCATCTGTCTCTGAACACAAGCACCATTTCATCTATGGTTGTGAATTCTCCTAGAACACAGGGCTGCTTGCAGTTTTCAACGAACTTTTCAAATGCTTGACATATTGCTGACACGTTGTCCAACAATTTTCTTTCATCACATATGGATTCATTGTAAAAACGAAGACAGCTTTGATAATAACGCTGTCCTGTCATTGTCAACTGAAATATTTCAGCATCTGTGTCGTCTTAAGCCCAACCCTCATCTGCATTCTGCCTCCCAGATCGGCAAAATCCCGCGATCTACAATAAATCTATATGAGCTTACAATTCGCTCATGCTCATTTCCTTCATGAAATAGCGGTTTGCAACCATTTCATATGCTGTTCACCTTTCTTCAATTTACAAGTTTGTGTACGTCGACATAATACTAAGCATCGTCATTTTTTCCGTTTTCTGTCGTTCCTTAGTTGCTTCAAAATTCATGGAGGTTTGTTCCATCTTTGCAAGTTTGTTCTTTGCCATACACGTTTCGGTATTTTTATTCATGAAGCATCTTCAATTTTGACTTTAATGTTGCTGGTCCACGTGTGTGGTTCTGGAGATGTGTCCTTTCGGTCCCCATACTCTAGCTGACGGATTTCGGGAGTTTTTTCACCCCCATTTATTACAAAAGCTTCACTTTGACTTCTCATTGTGTCCTGCCATTTCTCCTCCACACCGATGAAAATTTCGAAAATTTTCTGTAGTAAAAATTTAGTCCTACATAGTATTTTTAAAGCTACAGAAAGCACCGTGAGATCTGGAGCAAAACTAATATTTATGTGATGAATGTAAAAGCGCTAGGACTCCTGAAATTATTGGTTAGCTTATGAATTCAACGGCGCCTTAAGCAGCGGATGTTAGCAACCGAATCTGTTTAGAGTAGAATTGTTAGCTCTGCGCTGGAGGAAATGAAGCCTAGCGATCGTACCATGTGTTTTCACCTGATATACAGACAATACCTTGAACATTTTTGCAAATAATAACGATTTCGTATCCGACGGCATTCACTCTTGAAATTAGTGCAAAATATCCAGTGAAGGTCAATAATGAAAAAGAGCACGCTGCTGAACAGAAGCCGTTTTCTGGAAAAGTCCGAAGGTGATTTCACAGCTATTGGCAAACTTCCAAATTTTCCGCGGCGCCGTTTCGCTTTGTCAAATGCTGGGAACGATTAATGCTGTTGATCCCGCCCTACACAGTGCCTGCTGCTGCTACTTTGTGATCTCCCAGCGTTGTTGATTCAGCTGTTTCTGCTGTTGATTTTGTTGTTGTAGGAGCACCAGTTGAAACTGCAAGAGTTATAAATTTTCGGCTAGCATAGCCCTCTAGTGTAGTCTTTTTCATTCGTACTGTTTTATATGCGAGTAAACGCTGTTCGTTAGATTCATGCAAATTATACAAAACGAAATTAAGCCTTTGTAGTGCAAGCAACATAGGTAGAAATGTTTAGAAAGTCATATCCGTTATAATGCCATAAAGTTGGCACACGTACTTGTAGCCCTACCGCCTGTGCAACCACAGATAACTTCGAATATTATTATGTTTGCAAAGCGATACATCAGTAAAATACATTTAATTTATGTTTTCTTAAAAAGTAAATTGTGCTGTGGTGTTTCATTTTATATTTATGTGGAACGGGCGAATTTTTTCGTGCATGAGTCGGAGTAGAACTGGTGATCTGTCTAAAGGGACATATACCATCCCATTCACAGGTACTGATCTGATCCAATGTGGGACAACTAGCAGTGATATAACTATTTCTTGTTTACAGTAGGATCAATTGTTTGCAAACAGTACAAAATTTTGTGAAACTTTTCTAACTAGGGTAATAGCAGTTAATCAGTCAGCACCTATAGAAGTAAACTACCAGCCAGGAACGTTTTATCATCATAATACAAAATTTTAAAAAAGCCTTGTAATTTCTGTGTGACAATAGAAATTTTAATTTAATTTTTTTTTTCTGAGTAAGATGCGTTTTGAAGAGGACCACTGATCCTGTAACCGCAAAAGTAAAGAAAAAAATACCGTGTTGTAGCCAGTCCACCAATAATGAGAGCATTACCATAATCTGCAAGCAACATAATAGGCATACCCAACAACAAGCAAGTCCGCAGGGTAAAGTGCTACCCGAATAATAGTACATCTATATACGGAGATGTGATAATGGAGATTTGGCTGAATGGCAACGACGCTGTAGTACTGCTATGCTGAGGACAAGTGGTTACATTGGGCGAGAACGTTGGCTGCATATGCCACCCAGAGAAACCGAGTAGTGCTCCTCAGCCAGTGTAATGAGGTAAGTATTCGCGGGCATATCCTCAGCAATGGCACTCAACACTGACCGGAACATCTCAATCAAGATGAAACAGTTTCCAACCGGAAAAGATGAAACAGAAATTCAAACATGGCTTTTTGAAAGAATCATCCTGTTGTTGGCCTAAAGGGATTTGTGAAAGGCAACGAAAAGTAAAACCTTCTGACTGCACTGATGTGGTCGACCACAAAATACACTCCTGCACGAACCCCTTTGTTTCAGAGTAGCACTTACTACCAAAGTCCTCTCTGTCTTTCCTTACAGTCTTTACCCTCTACAGTTCCCTCTGCCACCATGGAGGCTACTCCTTAACATACGTCCTATTATCCTGCTCCTTCCTCTTGTCAGCGTGTTCCGTATGTTGCCTTCTTCGCTACATCTGTGGAGACCCTCTTCATTCCTTATGTTACCAGACCAACGGATTTTCAACATTCTTCTGTAGCATCACATCTCAAATGGTACGATTCTCTTCTGTTCCGGTTTTTCCATTGTCTATGATGCAATACCATACAATGCTGAACTGCAAACGTGCTTCTCAGAGTTGTTTTCCTCAAATTAAGATCAATGTTTGATGCCAGTAGACTTGTTTTGCCCCGGAACGCTCTCTTTGCCTGTCCAAGCCTTTTCTTACGTCCTCCTTGTTTCATCTGTCTTGGGTTATTTTGCTTCCATGGTAGCCGAATTCTTTAACTTCGTCTACTTCGTGACCAACAATTTTGACGTTATATTTCTCACTGTTCTCATTTCTCCTACTTCTCCTTACTTTTGTATTTTGACGGTTTATTAACAGTCCATATTCTATACTCATTAGACTGTTCATTACAATCACCGGATGTTGTAATTCCTCTTCCTTTTCAATGAGAATAGCTATTTTTGTAAACCCTCGTTGCCACTGCTGTGGAGGCCGTGTTGCCACTGTTGTTACGGTAGGCTGAGTTTGTGAGTTGGTGAAACGGCTTCTAGAGCACTACACCGCTTGCCACTGTTACACAGCTATGCCCCAGGGTAAGGTAAACGGATAGGAGAACGAAGGTTCAACAACGCTTTAACAAATTAGTAACAAAGTCACACAGATGAGTTAAAGGTTTACTTGTCTTTGTGACTTATTGAACAAAGTAGTCTGCAAGACAAATAGGACCTTAATGGCCAGGTGCAAATAATCCTAGGTAAACTTCACAGCACATAACAAATGCAATTACACCAACTGTGTGTTCACCACCAAGGGTTCACTAACGATGTTCCCTGTGTAAGTCAGCCATGGACGATGATCTACATATAACAAAAAGAGCGCGAGCTATTGTCCTATCCTCCTTCCGCTGTAGTCCGGTCATTGGTGGGTTGTACTTGGCCGGCAATCGCCCGAGGCGCAGTCGATATCTTTATCCTGAGCTCCACCCGTGCCGTTAGTGGGACTCGAACAAGTCGCGAGTCTCTATAGCACTGTCCACCAGCTCGCCTGTGGTGCTTCTGCACTGGTTGCGTCTTGTTCGGACGACACAGCAGCTATGCCATCGCAAAATACTATTGTTGATATCCGTTCACCCTGAATTTTAACCCGCCTCTTGAACTTCTCTTATTTCCATCATACTTCTTCGACTAAACAGTAGTGGCGAAACGCGGCATCTCCGTCTTATACCGTTTTTAGTCTGAGCACATCGTTATTTGCCCTCCATTTTTATTGTTCCATCTTGGTTCTTGTACATATTGAACGTCACCAGTCTTTCCCTATGGTTTCCTCTTATTTTTCTCAGAATATGGAACATCTTCCACAGTTTCACACTGCGGACGTTTTTCTAAATCAAGAAATCGTATGAGCGGATCTTGATATTTCTTCAGTCTTACTTCCATTATCAAGTACAAAGTCAGAACTGCCTTTATGATGCTTTTACCTTTTCTGAAGCCAAACTGCTTATCATCTAGCAGATCCTCAATTTTCCTTTACATCATTTTAAATATTATTCTTTTCAGCAGCTTGTATGCATCAGATGTTAAACTGATTGTGCGATAGTTTTTGCACCTATCTGGTTCAAATGTTTGAAATGGCTCTAAGCACTATGGGACTTAACATCTGAGGTCATCAGTCCCCTAGACTTAGGACTACCTAAACCTAACTAATCTAAGGACGTAACACAAATCCATGCCCGAGGCAGGGTTCGAACCTGCGACCGTAGCAACCGCATGGTTCTGGGCTGAAGCGCCTAGAACCCACCTATCTGACCTTGCTATTTCCGGAATGGTACGTTGCCAGTCTGAGAGATTTTACACACGAACTTCAGTAGTCGTTCGGTTGCAATTTCCCCCAGTGATTTTAGAAATTCCGATGGAATGCTATCTGGATTCTGGGTCAAGTTTCTTTTTGTATCAAACCATCAGACAAATCCTCACCCTCAAAGAGGCCTTCTGTGAATTCTTACCACCTATCTTCTCTTTTCTCTGCGTTGAGAAATGCAGTTCCCATCACACTCTTAATGGTACTACCCTTGCTTTTAATTTCACAGAAGATTGTTTTGACTTCTGTAATTCTGCGTCAGTTCTTCTGACGATCATTTCGTTTTTGACTTCCTCACATTTTTCCTTTAGCCATTTCGTCTTGCCTGCCCCTCCTTTGCTTTCTTTTTCATTCGTAAATGATTTATTTTTCTGTATTCCTGTCTCTCCCTGGAGATTTTTTGTTTCTCCTTTCCTCGATCTGTTCAAGTATTTCTTTTGTTACTCATGTCTTCTTCAAAGTTTACTTTCTTGTACCCTTGCTCAACTATTCCACATCTGTGACTTCCTTTCTTACAGGCATTCACGCATTTTCACCTGAATTTCCTACTGTGATATTCCGTATCGCAGTGACCACATCCTTTGTGAACTTTGTGAACCTCTGTACTTCAGAACCCTATTCGCATCCAGTCTAATTCTTTTGTACGGTTTTCATAAAGTTCAGTCTACTGTTCATGATAAGTGCATGTTGTACAACAGGCAGCATGCTAACATTCCTCGGAAGTTCTGTTGTTCCGCACTAATGGAAAGGCAGGAATTTACGACGGGTTTAGTGATATCACGCGTTGATACTTCCCTACCGCCGTTGCACAGTTGCTACCGAAATTGCAAGTTTCCGTCATACACTGATAGCGGTCACGCGGAATCTTGGTGACCTAGTGGTGCGCGCCCACTGAGCCATGTCTTCAGCGGCTTCATACCATGAGCGCCATCTGCCGCCACTACAAAGGACGGTCGGCGGCAGCCAATCATTCCACTTGCTCTCGGAGCCACTTCGCAGTGTGAGACTACGTGCTTTAACAGATAGAGCTTCATCATTGTGGACAGTGAACTAGCTGGAATCCGATGCTTACTGCATTATTTTCAATGACTCTTCATACGCTTGGAGAAATATACATTAATAAATCTTCTGTTTACTGTGTTATCTTGTTCGCTAACGATTTCTTCTTCTATCCAGCTTTCCTATGACTACAGTTGCCGCACCATTGTGTAGCCCACCGCTCCCTGTAGTTGTGTACGAAGTCATACAGAACTGGCTTCATGTTTGGCAACCTGCCAAGCTGAGCAACTGGGATAGGGACACCACCGACATCAGACCAGACAACTTACTTCGCCATTGTGCCACTCCAGTCGCACTGCACACGGTCTGCAACTAGCAAGAAAACGCCTTTCCTTCAGAAACAGGGGGTAAACAACGCAGAGATATCCTCTGCATAATAAAACTGAGCCTTCAGCGGCGCTCGGCCGTTCAAGGGCAGACCAGGAAACTTTTTACGCTAGAAAACATTAACCTTAGGAATACGAGTAAGGAATGTTTCAAATCAGGTAACATCAGAGTCAAGTGGAAACTTAGAGAGCTTAAAGTTATAAGTATAATTCCAGTCATATTCCACATTCCTAGATTTACAGAAAGCGTTTGAAACGGTGGCCCACTACAGACTTTTGAGTAAGGTCCGAGCTTGAAGATTAAGTTCCCTGAGGGTGAGCGGCTCGGAGACTTTTTAACTAATAAACCCCAGTATATCACCCACAACGGTGAGTGTTCATCACAGACAAATCGTCAGGAGTGCCTCATGGAAGTCTGACAGCCCGCTCTTATTCTCCATGTCCATAAATGATCTGGTAGACAGGGTGAACAGCGGTTTAGGACTATTTGCTGACGATGCTGTGGTCTACAGGAAGGTATCGTCTGCAAGTGACTGTAGGGGTATACGGGACGGCTTAGACATAATTTCTCGTTGGTGTAATGAAAGCGTGCCCTAAATGTAGGAAAACGTATGTTAATGGGGATGAATAGGAAAACAATCTAGCAAGGTTCGAACACTTCATTAGTAGCGTGGTGATTTCCACTGTTAAGTCGGTTGAATATCTAGGCGTAACGCTGCAGAACGGTATGGAAACGGAATGAAAATATCCGATTGCTAGTCGTAAATGTGAATCTTCGACTTCCCCTTTTATTGTGTGATTCTTGTAGCTAATCTATGAAGAAGACGGTGAATAGAGCTCTAGTGAGACCCACTCTTGAGTATTCCTCAAGTGGTTGGGACCCCCACCATATTGGATTACAAGAAGACAACGAAGAAATTCTGGAGTGTAGTACTAGATTTCCTACTTGTAAGTTCGATCAGCACGCGGGTAATACGGAAATCCTTCGCGAACCCAACCACGAATTCAATATAAGAGAAATTAGGGCTCTTTTGGAGGCATACCCATATAGTCACTTGCTTTTCCCTAGCTCTATTTGTACGTGTAACAGGATAGGAAATGGGTAGTAGTGGTACAAGTTACCTTCTGCCATCCATCGTAGGGTGGCTTGCAGAGCACGTATGTAGATGTACATGGGTAAGGTTGCTACGTTAGTTGTGAAGGGTTGCAATATTAAAAAGATAAACGGAGTAATCGCTGCTACTAGTGCTAGCTCGCGTACTTTGAGGAAATTGCTCACTTAAAGATAGCGGCTGTAATCTGAATAGTCTTGGATCTGTTCTGGTGTAAGTAGGCTGTTTAGGTTTTTATGCTGGTAACGCCACGTAGAGCTCTATATGAAAATCACTGACTGTGCTGTGTGCAGTCTGTGGCTGATGGGTATTGTTGAAATAGTCGATATTGTAGTGTTGGGCAGTTGGCTGTTAACAGCGCGTAGCGTTGCGCTGTTGTAGGTGAGCCGCCAGCAGTGGTGGATGTGGGGAGAGAGATGGCGGAGTTTTGAGAGCGGATGATCTGCACGTGTGTCCATCAGAGACAGTACATTTGTAAGACTGGATGTCATGAACTGATATATATATATATATATATATATATATATATATATATATATATTATATATATATAATGACTTTTGAACACTATTAAGGTAAATACATTGTTTGTACTTTATCAAAATCTTTCATTTGATAACTATGCCTATCAGTAGTTAGTGCCTTCAGTAGTTAGAATCTTTTTTTCAGCTGGCAGTATTGGCGCACGCTGTATTGCAGTAGTTTGAGTAACGAAGATTTTTGTGAGGTAAGTGATTCATGAAAGGTATAGGTTATTGTCAGTCAGGGCCATTCTTTTGTAGGGATTATTGAAAGTCAGATTGCGTTGCGCTAAAAATATTTTGTGTCAGTTTAGTGTTGATCAGAAAAAGTAAAGAGAGTAATGTCTGAGTATGTTCAGTTTTGCTCAGCTGTTTGAAAATCAAATAACGTAAGAGGTTTACCAGCACAGTAATTCATAAATTGTTCCAAGGGGACGTTTCACTGGTAGTTAAGGCTGTGCATTTAAGAATGTGAGATCCAACCTATCTGATCTTGAGCTAATCTAAATAATTCATTATTCATGAAAACAACGTACTGTTTTTAATTATTGCCCAAGGTAGTGCTGTAAGATGCGCCCTACTTCAGAAATGGATGTTTCGTGGAATAAATTTCTTGTATGGAAAGCCTGAATAGAACTATGAAATATTAATTAAAACACTTGTGGACATAATAAAATGTGACGATTATCTGTGTTTTATATTTATTAGGTTCCATATTTGATCAATCTTGAACCTTAGTTCCGCGTTCGCTACTAAAGTCGCGGTTTGTCGAACATAAATATTGAAAGGATGAGTCCACCATACGCTTTCACCATCAACGCACTTAATATCCACATGCAGTGAAGTTTACATAGAGGAAAACAGGAAAGAAAGAAGGCCTTGCATCTTGACCATACGTGGCTAGCAGAGGAGTTTTAAAACGCGGAACAAATTTGTGAAGTTACCATTGGAATACACGAAACGAAGATCAAAACATGAATTAAGAAACACATTTAATATACATGCACAGCGTAAGCAGAAGATTACGGAAGCTACAGCTCAAAATGCTCAGAACACGACCACGTGATGGTAAAGAACAAGCGTAAGTACCGAACAAATAGGAATTTCAGGATAAGCGGATTTGTACTAAATTTATCGCAAAGGTGAGAGGACGTGGAAGATGAAGGCTCTTAAACATGAACATAAACACGAGATGATAATGAAGAAAGCGGGTATCGAACAGCGGAAGGTACGGAATATAACGGATCGAAAAATTACTTGCAAAATCACTGTGGTATCATATAGTGCACTCGTTCTCACGGTTAGAAAAACAAGAATCTAATTGACCTGAATCTTTACCCGCACCTCCACGTGTTCAAGTGACTAGTTGAATGAGACAACAGTCTACGAAATCACGTAAATGTCAAAGTACTCAACATTTGCGATATCAAAACAAAATACGTCACACGAATTAAATCGACTATAAATATTTAGAAGAAAAGCGTTAGTGCGTCAGTTACACTTGAAACTTACACAAATTCAAACATGAACTACACTATCGAGAGAAGCTCTTGCGAGCAATCGATCTTACCAAATTCTAGGCGGATATTGACGAGACCTCTAAAGAAACCAGGAAAGTGACCACAGAGAGGGCCTACTATATTGTGTAAAATTGCACCAAATTTTTGACGGATGGAACCAGCTTTGCTACCCACTAACATCTACTGAAGTTGACCATACTGTCACTGTAGCTGACTGCTTTATTCCCAAGGTTATGCATACAGTATTCATAACCACCCACATACATCCATTAGTTTTCTTATTCCAGGGTGGAAAAGGAAGAACTGGTACAGTGGAATATAGGATTGAGGCGTTGTGAACACGGGAGTGGAAGTCAGAGAAGTAGAAAAATTAAGTGGACTGTGCACAAATGCATCTGAAATAGTTTACAGACAAGTTTAGAATGAGACATACAAAAATGTAAATTGTGGCCGATATGAACGCATTTAGCTGCTCACGCTTTATATACCGGAGGAAATTTACTAATTCCACCGTAAATTGAGGTGTCAGAGATACTGAGGTTTCTTTGTAAACCATTGAATGGTAGATCCCTGCAGCCCTAAGCCCAAATTGAGAATTTTGCTTCGTCAGCACAGGTGTAGAGGAGGAGCGAGTTACTAGAAAACTGCAGACTACCCCTCACAGAAATTTCCTTCCAGTCAAGAAATCCCATGGAGGACAAAAGTGGATGGGAAAATGAGAAAAAATAGAGTTTAAGTTTCTGATGTGTAGGTCGATCAAGTGCAAGTAGGCTGTTTAAGTTTTTATATTGGTGACGCCACGTAGCGCTCTGTATGAAAATCACTGACTGCACTGTGTTCAGTCTGTGGCTAGTTGGATTCATTGTTGGAATGTTCGCTAGTGTAGCGTAGGGCAGTTGGATGTGAACAGCGCGTAGCGTTGGTCAGTTGGAGGTGAGCCGCCAGCAGTGGTGGATGCAGGCAGAGAGATGACAGAGTTGTGAGAGGTTACTATAAGAGGACGATCTGGACGTGTGTCCGCCAGAAAAAGGAAATTTGTAAGACTGGATGTCATGACCTGATATATATATATATATATATATATATATATATATATATATATATATATATATATATATATATAATGACTTTTGAACGCTATTAAGGTAAATACATTGCTTGTTCTCTATCAAAATCTTTCATTTGCTAACTATGCCTATCAGTAGTAAGTGCCTTCAGTACTTGGAATCTTTTACTTAGATGGCAGTATTGGCGCTTCCTGTATTGCAGTAGTTCGAGTAACGAAGATTTTTGTAAGTTAACTGATTCATGAAAGGTATAGGTTATTGTTAGTCAGGGCCATTCTTTTGTAGGGATTATTGAAAGTCAGATTGCGTTGCGATAAAAATATTGTGTGTCAGTTTAGTGATGATTAGAATAAGTAAAAAGAGAACTTTCTGAGTACGTTCAGTTTTATTCAGCTGTTTGAAAATCAAATAACGTAGAAGTTTACCAGCACTGTTATTCTTAATTTTCAAAGGGGAAGTTTCACAAGCTACACCCGTTCTCCCCTTATGGTTCTAGAAAACCGCACTGATTCGCATTACGAACACAAACTATCTTCACTGTAGATTAGGTGTGTTTCTTTTTGGGGTCATCAGACTTCTCTGTGGTTTGGTTCTGACCGCTATGGGTTTCTCTTCTGTGTTAACTTGTTAAACTCAGATTTTTCATTCAAGTCCTCAATTATATGTCGCTCGTCTTCCAATCTCTGTCTTCCCCTACAGTTTTTACACTCTACATGTCCCTCAGAGACTATGAAAGTTTTTCCTTGATGTCTTAACCCATCCTGTCCCTTTTCCTTGTCAATATTTTCCGCATTTTCATCACCTTGCGGTTCAGTATGACGTTCCTCACCTTGTTGAATCAAAAACCCCTTACTTCTTACCTCATGCCATGTAATTTTCCATATCCTTCTGTAGCACATCTCAGATATCTCCATTTGTTTTTCTATTTTCCGTAGTCCATGTTTCACTATTGTATACTGCATTTTTCCAAACGTATATTCACAGCTATTTCTTCGTCAAATTAAGGCCGATCTTTTATACTAATATATTTCTTTCTTCTGGGAAACTGCTCTTTGCCTGTGCGATTCTGTTTTTAGTGTAGCTTCTCCCGTCATTAATTATTTTGCTTCCAGGGTAGCAGAATTGTTTCACTTCGTCTACTTGGTGGTCGTCACCTTTGAAGTTGTTTATCTGTACTCTCATTTATGCTCCTCTACATTAATTTCGTATTTTTTCGGTTTACTCTCAATCCATAATCTGTACTCATTAGATTGTTCATTCCATTCAACAAATCTCTTAATTCTTCGTTCTTTCACTGAGGACACTATTGTCTTCAGAAGATCTTGTCATTGGTATCCTTTCACCCTGAATTTCAATCCCACTCCTCACGTTTTCTTTTACTTCATCATTGTTTCTTTAGTGTGTAGACTGGACGGAAGGGGCGAAATGTAGAATTATATCATTATTAATCTGATAACTTCGTTCATGGTTTTTTGTTCTTGTGTTTCCTTCTCACTTCTTATTGTGAAACACCCGTCTTTCACGATAGCTTTCACCTGTTTTCCTACGAATTTCGGACATCTTGCGGAATTTTACATCGTCGAACGCTTCTTCTAGGTGGGCAAATGCCACGATTGTTTTTAAGTTTTTGTTCCATTATCAGCGACAACGTGAGAATTACCTCTTTCAGGCCTTTACCTTTCCAAAAGCCACTTTATTCGTCATCTCGCTGATCATCAGTGTACTAATGCTTATTGTACTGTCACAAATCAAACAGAGTCCACATCCAAATGAGGCACACATCTTCCTACACCAGAGTTGCAGGTAGGTACCTGCACTGTGGCGGACGGAAGCGGCGGCTGCCTAATGAAGACATTTCCTAGAGCCCGCCAGTCGCAGTCCAACCAGTGCGGCAGAGGAGAGGTGAGGGATGGGGGCGAGGGGTCTGTAATTTGCTGGCGACCGCGGGGTTTCGAGGAAAGACGGCCGGCGGCCCACGACTCGGCAGAAGCGAATGTTGGGCCGACAAGTTCGACGGACCCGCCACCGCGCCACCGCGCCACCGCTGGCCCCAGGTACGATGAAGACAGGGCTGCTCGTCTTCCGTAATTGCTTCGTTGCTAAGGGACGGACAAGTTGCTGTGTGGCGAATGGACGGTGACGCAAAGCCAGCAGCAGCGCTGCACGTTCCAGTTAAACGGTGGCCAGTGGACTTCCAGTGGGCCGTTATTAGCTGCCATAAATTAAACACATTTCGTTAAATGTCCTACAACATTAAAAAAAAGCTTCAATATATCCGTTTATATTCTTTCCAGCCACAAATGTTAGGTTGGTACGTAACTTTATTAAACACAAGTGTAAGGTGGCAACGGCCTTGCACCTTACATGAGTCCATTTTAGGTTTTGTTGGAATAATACTCTAAATTAGGGTGTAGGAAATCTATGTGGAAACGCATCGGCACGCGACAATTCCGCGATTTTGTAATTATAAGATTTTGCGGAAAGGCAGTACGCGAGACAGAGCTCAGCTACGTCGCCGCCTAGCCGCCGAAGGCCACACCCTAACGGTATGAATGGTGAACTGGGGGATTTCTGTAATTCGTTTAGAGAGGCCACAGCGGTTGCCAACCTCTGAAGGACGTGCGGCTGCAGATGTTCAAGTATTTACCAAAACAGAGTAGTGGATAGCTGGACGGGCTTTCCTGTGCGTGCTCTCGCCTATGTCCCACTAATTTTACGCCTTCGAGTAACTCAAGTGGGGCAGGCCAGGAGTTCCGAATAACAAACTTTCAATGCAAGAATCTGTGTTCGCTACGACAGGGAATCTTGCCGGGAAAATCTCGAGTGGTCTCTTGGAAGAAAACTTCCAGTAAACGTGTTATTGCTCACAGCTGCGGTTCTTCCCAGCCGGAGAGGGCGGAGTTTACGTGTGAAATTTTGTAGAAATAAAAGAATAGTGGTAAAGAGTTCTGTTCCCAGGCCGTACATTGGTCAGCACTGGTAAACTGGGTATTTTGAGAGCTTCTAGTGATGTGATTCGCTCGGTAAAAGTTGAGGGGAGAAAACAAAGGTGAAGAGCGATCTTGCTGGACTCTCGGTAATGGTCTTGCGTTGTGGACTCACGTACTCAGAGGACGTTACCCAAGTCGTCTCCTGTCTTGGTTTTTCGTTCTGAGTGGACGTTAGCCACGCCAGCTCTTTGCTGCCGGGAAGATCATTGCAAATAGAGAAGTTTATGGACAGCGGTCTGTTGTCCGAGTAGTGTAGGGGTGTACTTTCCGAGACGCCACACGCCAACCGCACAGCCGCGCCGTCGCCGTCGGAGACCGCCGCTGCAACAGGAACATTACGGTGAGATCGCTCCCGCTTCAGCCTGTGTTAGGAGCAATATTAGATAGTTGGATCACGTGCAATTGCTGTTTCCACAGAGGTTTCGGGTAATTTGGGGTGTAGTGGTTCTTCGTATTTTACGTTTTGTGTCGATGTCAGTCGGTCAGCCAAGTTATAAGAGATCTCGGTTTGGACCAATTTTAACACAGTTCACTGCCAATGCCAGTCCGGAGGATAATCTGTAAACTGTTCATTGTGTTTTATTCAGCATTGATCTGAAGGTTATAATAAAATTATTATGATTCAGTAGAGCCTTTACTTTAAGTAGTTGATCCTGAATTCACCCTTTTGCTTCATTTTGTTTTTGTGTATGTGTTTGATGTCATTGAACACCCTAAGTGTTCGTGATCGTTCATGTTTGGAAGTAAAAACAGGTGTGATTTATCGTCAACGCAACCACCGCAGATTAATTAGGGGTGACAGGGCCACATTTAAATCTAGCGTTATCCATTTTGGCGAACAGTTCCACTCCCAATTTCTCTGTAAGTTGTTTGTAAGGGGCGAACACACGCAAAAAGCGGACAAGCAACGGGTGGGGTGTTACACAAGAGATACATAAAACAGAGATCTTAGTCAATAATATCATTCACTACGTCTGCCAACGCAGGGGAAACTTTTCGACTCCACGACCGTAAAACGTCACGTGGTTTTGAGGCATAGAACTCGTCGAGCTATGATCGGAAGCGCATATTCATCCGGAAAAGAAGTTACTTGTAGGTTGTTCGCTAGAGAGCAGAAAAGGTGAAACTGTGAGGCGCAAGATCAGATGAATAACCTCTCAAATCCGGTATAGCGTTTTCTTTCTTTTTTTTCCAGTCTAGCGCAATGCGGGCGCGCGTTATCGTGGAGTAGCATCACTTCACACTGGCCATTGTTCTTGGACTGCGTCTGCAAGACGTCTCAGTTGTACTCACTAAAGGCCTTAAATATGTCATGTGTTACTAAGAGCGTGCATGTATTTAAATGCACTGTTACCGAATTATCAAACTCGTCTAAAATAGTAACTCGCTCCACATAGGTGACCGTCAAGGGAATGGTAGGACCTGTAGTTCCACATACTGTGACGCACACCACAAGGTCCTTCTGTCTCGTCGTCCCACGTGGTTGCTCTGCTGGCCAACGGGCTTACGTCGCAGTGACAACGAACAACAGACTGATGCGCAGATGCGACCTGCCAAACCTAGAACCCTTGGAGATGCCTAGAGTGCTGGCTGAAGGCGCTCTAGAGGAAATCTTCCCTCGGCCATACTGGTGCGCGATCCAGAACCATGAAGTCTAGTGATGGCTTGAAAGGCAGTGGCTAGCTGATAACGCTGCTAGGTGAAACTGAAGCTGTTTGGCCCACGTGGGACCGATGAAATGTGTGGACAGTGGTATGGCTTTGGTTGTAGTCGAATACAAGCTGCTGCTAGAGGCCGAGTGGCGAGTAGTAGCACTGCTCAGCTGTATTGTGACAGGACACCAGGGAAAAAAACCTAGATAGCCAGAAGAAGTGTGTTTCGCCGTTGTGTCCAACGTCTTACCACTGAACCCGTCTCACTTTCTTTCTTATGTTTCTGGAAAATCTCTTTAGGAAGTGGAGGTAACTGGTGCAGTGAAACGTTGGTACGTACATTACTGCAGTAAAACTAAATTTTTCCTTAAAGTACAAACAGTGAAGAGATAAATAGAGCAGATCCCCACGTAAATAATAAAATATAAAAATTAAAAACTATGCATATATCTTAGGATGTCTCGTGGGCAAAGTAACTAACAGCCTACAGAAGACCTCACTATACGACAAACAACTGCTTAAACAACGATTGAATTATGTACTGCTGATTATTGTAATCAAAACATGCAAGAAAAGTCAGACTCACATGATGTATACCAGTCGCTTGAATGTGGAAATGATTATCATTTTCAGTGCAGCTGCAGAAAGTTTGAGTGCACAAGAATTTAAAAGTCGTGATTATTGTCCATCTTGCCATACAACCATCAATCTTCGTTCAAGTCGGTTCTCGTCTAGCACTTGCAAAGTATTGAAAGTTGAGTTAGCGATGGCATCTTCGTCGGCCGCATCACGTGAGCCGCACACCACTCACAGCTACGCAAGAGACGGTATTTTTAAACTTCCCGCCAGCGCACTGCCAGGCGAGTATCGCTCTTACAGCGGTCGCTGTTCTCCAAGGAAAGGCACCAATCATACACACCACCAGCGGACGGTAAATTGGAAAAACTTCATTGTCTGTCACTGTGACTGGCTGACGCATCGTTTTAAGCAGTCACGTTCAGATCTTTGCCCCAGATGTAGAGCACCTACAGACTTACCAACACTATTACGGAAGACTGCCAGTGAGGACAATGTATCAACTTAGCACAAGGCAACTAAGCGTTACTAATATTCATAGACAAAGTGTATCAGCATTCCAGAGTACTTGGTTCTATCAAGAAAATAAATCACCTATTACAAAAAGGGTTAATGTGCTATCATTTTGTAGATGTCTGATTCTCTTTATTAGCCACCTCTACTATCGACGCATCAAAACTTATGCGGTAGCAGTATATGTCATAAGTGCGACTGTTTCTCTTCTTAATTATCGAGAGACATTAAATTCATAATTCAGTTATATTTTCAGTATAGGTTTCGTGACTAAATATCGATCTCCTTCCGGGCACTTGTGATGAAATCTGAGTAAAGCTGACTGACAGTTCAAGTTATATTCGGATCATGAGGACATTCTGCCTTTTTTCTTTTCTAAGCTCTCCGATGTTTCTTTGACACAAGCTTTTTTGCACCCATTTGTAACAGTTTAAATGATTTATGAGCGTCAAAACCTCAGATTTTACCTTCAGTTACACGTGCTAACGTATTTGATTGTAAGACTTCATCTATTGACAATTATTCAGAATTTTGATGCACGTTCGACTCCCATTATCTTTACCATTTCACAATTCATTAAATTTAACCAATAACCTTACTCACGGCCGCTTCATATGCTATTGCTGCACGAAATCGTCAATGCTAACCACTAATAATACGGGTGTATAAGACACCTTAGAACTATTTGTGATTGTTAACGAGTAGTTGAGGCTACATAATTTCGTGATGCAGAAATGTATATTTCTTTCATTCTGAACTAAACAAGCTGTTAATTAATGAGAACCCTCCCCCACTGCTAATAAGCAGTTTATTAAGTCCACGACAGGGTTTAGCTTTTACATGACCATCAGGCTATTGCCTGTTCCGAAGTCCGAATCAAAACCATTCCCGTCGTTTCCTGTCCTTTTTTTTTTTTTTTTTTAACTTATAGTTCAGGTTTTTCTGAGAAATTCTGTAGCCTGAGTTTCCCGTGAGATGTTGTCTCCAATTTTTACTGTACTTTGGATTTTTTAATTCATCTTGAAGATATTTAAGTTTTTTTAATGTCTTCGTTTCTAATCCATGTGTTTTCTTGTGCAGCCCTCTGTCCTCCTTAGGAGGCTCGTCAGTGCTGTTTGAAATCTTTATATATTTATTTTCACTTAACATCACAATAACGCTAATATGTTGTTAATTGAACGAGAGTTCCAGGATGTCATCACAACATGATGTAAGTTTTATATTTGTGATATTTTTCATTTGACATGCGGATGTTCCTTGCTACCTTTTGTTGATTTGCAACATGCATTCCATTATTTGATTTGCAACATGCATGAACTTTTGTTAATATGTTAAAAAATCCGATGATGGTAGCACAGAATTGTCGAAAACGGTAATCAATAAAAAATTTACTAGCGATCTTCACGTACTTGGCATTTCAGAAATCATATAACAATTCACATCGCCCCCAGCTGTTGACACAATGTCAAGAATGTATAACCTTTGTCAGTAATTATTTCTTCTAATTGATTCCAATTTGTGTTTATTATAACGTGTGTATGTTTGTGATGACTTTTCACTGCCTGCATTCGGTGTTAAAGGTATTGACAATCAGACATATTCTCCCACAAGTCTTCTCAAAGTCGATTAAAGATATATTGACTTCTATATTAAATTCTTCGTCCTTCTTTATACTTTTCTTAATTATAAAGACATTATCTGTGCATGATCTACATCCATTTTGTTCCTCAAAAATGACACTTTTGGTGATACTCCTCATGCGCTTATTGATTGTCCTCGGATATAGTTTGTAGCCAGTGTTTGAAAGGCGGATACGATGATAGCAGCATTTACATCATTTATTAGTGGATCTGAAACTAACATTTTAAGTCGTAATATCATTTACACAATATTTTTTCATGAAAAGATATGAAAAACAAACCCTGTAAGTATACAGCAAAGAACAAGAAGAATATATAACTTACATTGTGCTGTAGAGAAGCAACGTTAAATGACAAAGTAGAAGTCAGGTGGATTTTAAAAGTTATGTGTCTAAATGTATCGTGAGAAACTATTGCCCTACTTATGCCTTAATAAGAAATGCAGAAATTCATCCGGGCGTTTCCGATATTTGAACGAAAAGCTAAAACATTTTATATTTATTAAACGTGTAAAATAGTTGCAGTGGATGGGGCGCACAAATTGAGTATAGAGTTATGTGCTCTGGAGAGCAAAAGTTACAACACACGGAAGCATCGCACATTGCTTGGTAAAGCACGTTTACCAAGTCCTAGATAGATCTAGGATCTTCAGGGGTATCTATAAAGGAATTCGTCAATAGTCGGAGTCGATGGTCTTTACCTCGAATTTTTTCAGGCGGCCATAGATATCTATTTCACATACATGTCTCTTCTTCACTGTGTGAAGGACTTTGTGGTTGTTTTCGGTCCTGGGCTCCATGCAACAATCTTGCATGAAGAGATGCAAAGACCGTTTTACTTCCTACGTATTTCCTTTTTAATTCTGTGTGTTCCTCGTACCGCTTTTCAAAATTCCTTCCAGTTTGTCCTATGTATTGTAGCTAACCTTACAATTACAGCAGTAAATTTTTTACTAGCCACCATTTTAGTAGAAGTCTTGCCTCATGTTATTATCCGATATTAAAAGAAGTAACAGTAAAAGTTGAGATTTATAAGCGATAAGTAAATTACGTATTTTTTGAAAAAAAAATTGCTGTGGACGCAGCTACTTCGTGTCTCTACAAACCGATTTTGTAAAAGTCTCTAGGGCAGTGCTTCTTCATAGCTCTATAGAAGGCTATAGTTTTGGACTACGGCCGTTTGCACCTTGCACTTGAAAGCTGCTATAAACACAGCCAGATGTCAGGTTTTCCTTAATTTGGTCTGACTGTACGAGTGTCTTACCAGTAAAGAGTTAATCTATTAAAATTTCATGCATGATGTGGAAATTTTGAGGCATCTCAGTGTTTATGATGTCATGTCCTGAGCAATGTGTGGTACCATGATACACTTTTGTAGTTGCATTTTGCGGAATATGTGGATACTGTCTGCGAAATTTATTGTGGATACAGTTAGTAGCACAGAAGTAACACATTTAAACGTCATGCCTGAATTGTGTTAGGTAGGTGGGTCTTACCACAGCGATTGTTGCCTGAGAGCAAGTTTGGCTAAGTCGCTCCAGTGGTTTACGAGGAGATGGTGACTATAGACACAAAAGCGGACATGCATACATAAGTTTCTATAATACGTATGGATTCAAAAAGAATCTATAGTCATGGAAATAAGTATTCATACAGTAGGTGGTGACAAACTACGATGAGATAGTAAATCACCCACAGCGCCGATACGAATAAGTACGATGATGTAGCGTCGGATAACCATGTTCTTGGTAATGAAGCTTCCCGTATGCCATGAGTCTATTCAGGGAAAATCAAACATGTTACACACCGTACGGTCTACAACAGGGCAAAATGTATTCATACAGTGGACTACTTTCAACCAAAAAAATGGCTGACGCAGCCCCGGAGTGCATGCCACACTTGTGTAGTCGGGTGGCGGCAGTGAGGCAACAGCACGTCGGACGTGGGTACCGTGGAACAGCAGAATGGGCCGCAGGGCGAAGGAAACGGCCATTGAGGAAAGAAACATCGTTGTCGCCCCATATCTTCAACACTAGTCGTATGCCGAAATTGTGAACATCATAGGACGAAGCCGAGCGACAGTGCAATCTATCATTAAGCGATATAAGGACAGACATTTAGTAATAAACAGTGAACGACACGGTCGTCCACAGAAGCTTACAACAAGAGAGACCAGAATGCTACTAAGAATCATCAAGAAAAATCCAACAACGACAGCGTCGGTCACTATTCCCATATGTACATGACCACTTCCGAAAGGACCACTCCAAGAGCAGTTCGTACCATTCTCAATCGTTCGGGCTACAGAGCCAGGGCCCGAGACGAAAGCCCTACATCAGCAAAAAGAACAGGAAGTAGCGGATGGAATTCGCGAAACAGCATGCATCCAAGACTTCTGGGATACTGTATTGTTTAGTGATGAAAGCAAATTTAATATCGTGCATAATGATGGTATGATCTTGGTCTGGAGAGAATGGAATACAGACCTCGACCGAAATAACTTTCAACCCACGGTGAAGCACGGAGGTGGTGGAGTGATGGTATGGGGCTGTATGTCAGCCTTCGGTGTCGGAAAATTAGTATTTATGGAAGGTATCATGGACAGATTCGTGTATATGAACATTCTCAAACAGAACTTACAACAGAGTGTTGACGCCTTGGGTCTTCCTAGAAATTATTACTTCCAACAGGACAATGATCCCAAACATACGGCGCAAATTGTCCGGCTGGGGTTGCTCTACAACACTCCACACACTCTTAAAACACCATCTCAGAGTCCGGACCTGAATACCATCGAACACTTGTGGAGTGAGAAAACACGACATCCGTAGTAAGGCCTCTTTGAAAGAGGCTCTCCTTCGAGAATGGGGAGGTATCACGTCGGAAACTAAAAGAAAATTGGCCCATTCCATGCCACGTAGGTTGCGAGAAGTAATATATCGGAAGGGTATGCATACGAAGTGTTAAACATGTTCTGGCTTTGTTAGAAGTGTCATTTTCTGTTGGTGTATGAACACTTAATTCTCAACGCAGTAGAGAACTTCACAGACGTTTTTGTATTTTGTTTTGTAAAGGGTTGTCAATTCTCGTTCTATATACCAGCATAGCTGCATTGGCGACTGGCCAATGTGTACGGTGCATATCCAATTATTGTTTTTGGTTTCGTATTGTCAATAAAGGCAGTTTACTTATCGATGCTCTAGTGTATGAATACTTGTTTCCATTACTGTATGTTAATTCATGGGAATGGAAAGATCTAAAAATCCTATTATCCCGATGACGCTTGACTGTAAATGGAAATTATGCATTTTACTAAAGGTTTTTGTAAATTGGGCAAAGTGTTAATGCTCTGAGACACGGAATAAGCGTCTTCCGAAAAAGGAAAATCTAATAAAACAAATTCTGTTTCGCACGAGTGCACAAGACAAAAATGACGTTACTAGCTGGTTCTAAAGTACACTGCCCCTTGCTAGTGCGCAGCGCTCCACCACCCGCCTTCTTATGAGTGCCCCACTGTAATGGACATTTCGAATTCCAAACTGCAGGAACTGGAGCACTGGTTGCTACATGAGGTCAGTAGACTGATATGACCAGTGAGATTGGAAACGAACTTTCCAGCGGGCCGTGCACTCGCAGAACTGCACGCTGGGTGCAGCAGGGTTCTCCGCGGTCCGACCACCCGGCCTGCGCCTCTGGCGCTCTCGGCCTTTCTTGCGGAACTGGCGGGTTCTGGGAAGAGGCAGGCTCCGCCTTCTCTCGCAGACGCCGACGCCGGCGGCTGGCGAGATCGGAATGCGCGCGCCGTGGGTGGCGACAGCCCGACGCCGTTTAGCCGCTAACGTCTCCATTGCCGACTTGAGTCACGGCGCTTTGCGGCCTCACCTTTCCGTCCTTTCTCGCTGGTTCTCTCTTTCTCGATCTCTCCCTCGCACACACTCTCCTTCTCTCTCTCTCTCTCTCTCTCTCTCTCCCTCTCACTCTCCCTCCCTTTCTCTCTCTCTGTTTCTTTCGCCCCTTCACTCACTCTTGCTCGCTCTCGCTCACTCATATTCTGCCCTTTCTTCACGGAGATCAGCGACTCGTCTCTGAACGCCGGCCGGTCGTAACAGGATTTCCCTGTCACGCCCGGTCACCGCTGGCCCAGCCACTATCAGAGACTTTTTGTGTGGTCGTCGGCGCACTGCCTTTGGGAATGGGATCCCTCCGTGACCAATGAGGAATGCGGCAAATGAATTTTTATAGAGATCAGTTCACACAGGACGCTACTGACGTCCTTGCCCGGCTGCGTCGCTCTTTTGTTTAAATTCTTTCATTTAACGAATTTCGTTTTTAGTCCTCTGAAGACTTCTTAATCCCTGCATCGACTGCATACACAAGCGGTGTACATTCCTTGCAGCAACTTTAAGAAAATAAATCAATAGGATAAATCGTTCGTGTTCGTCGCTGTCTGGTGCTATCGTTGTTGTTGTTGTGGTCTTCAATCCAGAGACTGGTTTGATGCAGCTCTCCATGCTACTCTATCCTGTGCAAGACCCTTCATCTCCCAGTACCTACTGAAACCTACATTTTTCTGAATCTATTTAGTGTATTCATCTCTTGGTCTCCCTCTACGATTTTTACCCTCCACGCTGCCCTCCAATACTAAATTGGTGATCCCTTGATGCTTCAGAATATGCCCTACCAACCGATCCCTTCTTCTAGTCAGGTTGTGCCACAAATTTCTCTTCTCTCCAGTTCTATTCAATACCTCCTCATTAGTTATGTGATCTTCCCATCTAATCTTCAGCATTCTTCTGTAGCACCACGTTTCGAATGCTTCTATTCTCTTCTTGTCGAAACTATTTATCGTCCACGTTTCACTTCCATACATGGCTACACTCCACAAAAATACTTTCATAAACGACTTCCTGACACCTAAATCTATACTCGATGTTAACAAATTTCTCGTCTTCGGAAATGCTTTCGTTGCCATTGCCAGTCTACATTTTATATCCTCTATACTTCGACCATCATCAGTTATTTTGCTCCCCAAATAGCAAAACTCCTTTACTACTTTAAGTGTCTCATTTCCTAATCTAATTCCCTCAGCAGCACCCGACTTAATTCGACTACATTCCATTATCTTCGTTTTGCTTTCGTTGATGTTCATCTTATATCCTCCTTTCAAGACACTGTCCATTCCGTTCAACTGCTCTTCCAAGTCCTTTGCTGTCTCTGACAGAATTACAATGTCATCGGCGAACCTCAACGTTTTTATTTCTTCTCCATGGATTTTAATACCTACTCCGAAATTTTCTTTTTGTCTGGTGCTGTAATCGTGTGATAACCCTTTACACGTTGCTGTTGTTTATTTCATCAGTCTGAACACAGATTTGATGCAGTTCGCTACACCATTCTACAGGGTGATCCGAAAGTCCATTAATATTTGAAAATTCACTAATACACGGAATAATGTAGTAAAAGTTTACAAACATGTCTGACACGACATCTGGTTATATTGACATCAAAAATGTGCACAAAATTACCAGCAGTTGGCGCGGCACATAAACAAGTCAGTGGCACCACATAAGAATTGTGACGGATGCGACGTACGCCGATATGTTATGTAAACATTTCATCCCAGCCTGGCTGAAAACACACCTACAGGAAGGTATGACTTTCATGGGGGATGGCGCTCCGCCCCATTTAGCTACACGTGTCAGAGATCTGCTGTGCACATCGTTGCGTGAGGATAGCGTGCCGAACCGCCACTTTCGTCATGTTTGGCCTAACTAGGTTCATAATTTCATTCCGTGTGGTTATTAGTTGTAGGGTTACCTGAAGCTGCAACCTACCGCAGTCGTCCGACCTCATTAGGGATGCTAAAAGTGTAACACCCGACGACAATTTCCTACCATAAATACCGATGAGCTGTTCTGTGCTGTTCAAAAAATTGTTCCTTTGATTGTGCCATAAAGCTCTTTCTTCCCCAGTTCTATTCTTCGTTATTTACAAGATCCACTAGGCTAACATGTTCTCCGAAAATTCTGGGAAAACATTAAATATTTTAAACGTGTGCCAGATCAGATTTTACAACATTTCTGTTACACTGTTCCGCGAGCAGAACAGACTTTCTCATGAACATAATATGCTTTTGTTCTTCAGCGGAGCATATATAGAGAAGAACGATTGCGAGAAATTAAACAATATCTCCTAGTCAGGGGTAAAAACCAGGAAATGAGGAATCCCAGTGGATTTCTCAGCTAAGACAAATTTTAATTGCTACAAATGCTCACCTCTGTAACCGCTCATGTTGCTATGCAGCCTGATTTGATTTACACCCAGTCGGCAGTTTCTCAACTTTCTACCGTTGAGTCTGTGCAAATATTTATCAGGCAACGCAAAAAAAAGTACTGACTTTACGGAATACGTTTGTCTCGGTAACATTATTTAAGAGATTAACAGTGCATGATAGTAGGTTAAGCGCGAGCCAAGCCCTTATAAATTTGAAATGCCGGTACGTTCATAACCGATGTAACCGCCAGCTTGTCCAATGCAAGCTTGCAAACGTGCACGAATTATGAGCAGGCGTCGGATGTTAGTTTGCGGGTTGGAGTTCTTTGCCTGTAGTACTTGGTCGGTCAATACAGAAAGGTTTATGCAGTGTATGTGTGACGCTGGAGTTGCCGTCCGAAAGTGTTCAATATGTGCTCTACTGGAGACAGATCTGGTGATCGAGCAGGTCCAGCCAGCACGTCGTCACTCTGTAGGGCGAGCGTTATCTTCTTGGAAAACACCATCTGGAATGCTGTTCATGAATGGCAGCACAATAGATCGAAAAACAATATTGACGTATAAGTCTGCAGTCAGGCTGCACGGGACAAAGTGCTTCTGCAGTCACACGAAATTGCTCCCCGGATCATAACTTCAGGTGCAATCCAGTGAGTGTAGCACACACACAGGATGGCTGCAGGCCCTCACTGACCTCCTAACCAAAACACGGCCATCACTGACTTCGAGACAGTACCAGCTTTCATCATAAAACACAACAAATGTTCAAATGTGTGTGAAATCTTATGGGACTTAGCTGCTAAGGTCATGAGTCCCTAAGCTTACACACTACTTAACCTAAATTATCCTAAGGACACAACCGAGCGAGGTGGCGCAGTGGTTAGACACTCGACTCGCATTCGGGGGGACGACGGTTCAATCCCGCGTCCGGCCATCCTGATTTAGGTTTTCCGTGATTTCCCTAAATCGCTCCAGGCAAATGCCGGGATGGTTCCTTTCAAAGGGCACGGCCGACTTCCTTCCCCGTCCTTCCCTAATCCGATGAGACCGATGACCTGGCTGTCTGGTCTCCTTCCCCAAACCAACCAACCAACCTATCCTAAGGACAAACACACACACCCATGCCCGAGGGAGGACTCGAACCTCCGCCGGGACCAGCCGCACAAAAACACAACAGGTCGTCACTCCGCCCTCCAGTGAACGCTTGCTTTATATCACTGAAGTCACAAATAGCAGTGGTTTGGGGTCAGTGGAATGCAGGCTACACAGCGTTTGGCTCGAAGCTGCCTTTCAAATAATCAGTTTTTAACTGTTCGTTGTTACGCTTTGGTACTAAGTGGTGCTCAGATTGCCGGTGGAGATGCAGTACGATGCGCTAGAGCCATAAGCCGAGCTCGGTAATGCCACATGGCCGTCCGGAGCGTGGTCACCTTCCTGCCGTACATTCTTGGGACCACAGCTGCCAGCAATCATTGCCAGTGGCTACATTCCCGCCAATAACCATTGTCAGTGGCTACATTCCTGCCAAGTCTTTCTGCAGTATTGCAAGGTGCCGTTAGCGGCGAGTGAGCACCAGAGAGAGCGAGGGCCGCAACAGAGCTCATTTCCTCAGGACATAAGAGGCCGTGTCCTCTACAAGCTGGGTAGTGAAACCACGACCGAGGGAAAATTGACGAACAGGGCTTTACACAGGAGGTGGGCAGTAGTCGCCAGGCTACAATACACAGGGACACAGTTGCAGTGCTAAAAAAATGCAACCCACACTGTTCCACCAGTGTGACCAGCTGGCCGTAAAACGCAGTCTCAGGTTAAGAAGAAAACCATGGCTGCTTCGGGGAAATGCTGCCAGCTTCTGTGGGTCTACTAAACATAGGCTCCAGCCGTACATAACATCTTGAGAAAGCATACGAAAAACATCACTGACTTTACTGCAAGGCTGGTAATCCCCCAAGTCAACACCGAGAGATCAGCAAGTCCCTTCTTTTTTTTATTTTTTCATGGTGGTGAAAACGTACCGTCAGCAAAAGCATGGCCTGACATAGGTGGACGCCCTGTGACGTAGGTCCTGAGTTCCATTCCTTAGTCTGAGAGGGGCGATAAAGAAGTTAATTGTGAGAAGTGTTTTACGGACCTGCTGGAGGGAGGATGAAAATCATTAGAGAATTATATCATTAGCAGTTGTCAGAAAATCTGGTAATTGGTTAGCTCCAGTAGTAGGAGAGTGCGTAGGTGGATCATACATTCAGTACAGGGGCAATCACCCTTGGACGTAAGAGTACAGAGATTCATATATGTACATTTGGAGTGGATTTGAGAACTAGATATGGAGGCGGACCGGCTCAGAGTAGCGCACACCCGATCAGCAGAGCCAGAGGGGGTCCCTTAAGTACACCACCACAGTTCGGTGCCGAATATTTCTCCTTAAGTTAGGATCACATTACCGAAACAGAATGCTAAGCATGGATAGGTGCAAGACCTTGTTAACTTTTATTGAAGCGGTGAACCGTCTTTTGGTCACTACGCCTTAGTAATATGCTTGCCTTCACTTTCTTTCATCCTCAAGTCTTGCAGACATTGCATACTTGATATGAAACTTCTCTATTTAATAACAATGATAGTGAATGATCGTAACCAGATTTGCTAGGGCTATCCTCCTCAGAAAATTATCAACAACTAGTTATTGTCATTATAATTATGGTGTTTATAACCATCACGTTTTTACCAAATATATAGCAGCACCTTAATGCCACATAGTAATGTTCGCATGGTTGTCTGTTATCTGTAGTGTAGCTGATTTTCTGTTACAGTTTGTCGTCTGCAACGAATCAGTATTCCTTAACAGCATATTACTCATATTTAGTGAAATGATAGTCTTAAAATGAGACTCATATTTTTGGTGCTCTGTTGATTATACTAATGTCTTTATGTTGCATTTTGCTGTCAACACACAACTGTGAAATATCTTTTAACTGTTATTTGCTAGGTTAATATAACAGCTCCCGAAAATGTTCTGAAAGAATTTAATTTGTGATAACTCTCTAAATTGTCTCTCGATTGGGGGGTTGGGGAGGGTGGGAGGTGGACGTGGGGGCAACTTTTTGTGTTTACATTTTGTTACTTCCACGTTAACATGTCTATATGCAAACTGTACTTCCTGACACACTCTGCCTTTTTTGTGTCTTTAGACCTTTTTGATAATTGCTTCATTGCAGAGAATAAGGTTCTATTACAGATTTCTTTCCTTTTTTACTATGGCTTTTCGTACGTCGTATTTTGCTTCAGTTGTGCTTCTGTAAAGGGCTATTGCCACATTGTTGAAAAGTCGGTGTTTTATCTGTTGGCCCATGGTTCTTATCGATAAGGTTCTTTGCAAATGTAGAACAACAGATTTTATTTTTATGTCTGTGTTCCGTGAATTTCTTTCGAAATTTCTGCTTGTCTGCTGGTATAAATTGAACTGCAGTTTTACCTCGTGAGCGTATAAATGCCAGATGTTAATAAAGGAAATAGGTCGCCTACATATGTCTGCTATCGTTATGATTGCTACGTGAATAAAAACGTCTTGATTGCTAAATAAATTTCTTTATTTACTATGTTGTTTCGGCTACTGCCATCATCAGATATCAAAAGAAACTGTGAAATTAGGAAACAGTGTTCAGTTTCAGTATTAATTCCTGTGCCTGATAAAGGTATTGTCTGACGTCCCGCTAAGGAATAGGTTTCTTGTAGCGCTTGAGATGCCGCCCGCCACGCGACAGGTGACTCCAAATTGAATGAATGTTCAGAGAAACTTTAAAACAAATTCTATTGGTTTACATAAACAATCTAGGGATGGGTCAAGCGAATACGACTGTCTTCACAGAGCTCTAATTGCATTTATCAGCACAGGAAGGAAGGCAGGGCGAGAAAGTAAGGCACACCAATTTTTAGAGTCCTACGACAAGCAAGCTTTTTAACTGGTTAACCACCTGAAATCTAAGGAAAGGAAGCAAGCGTCTTGAAAACTTGAAAGAATCAGTACTAGACCAATGAAAATTATGCAGTGCTGACAGCGACAGAGATGAAGGGTTTCCTAGTTGGAAGCGCACTGCATACAGTTATTATACTCCTAGACTTCTCTCCCAGACTTCACACCTAGGCCACATTTCTATTTCGATGCCCCATGACCAGAATAAGAGGCTCATATACGACTGAAGTTGAACTTTGGCAGAGACCAGCTACTGGTGCCAAGCAATGACCGATGTTGCAGCCTCCATTTGTAGACTCTACATATGATGAGGCACAGCCGCAACAATGAAGCGGAGCGAACTGAATGGTAGGGCGTAGTTTATCCAACGACATTCAATAAGTCCATTTTAATTTCGAAGACTTATTTGCTGCTAGAAGTTGCATTCGATTTCAACTCCAACAACAGATGCACGCACAAATCCTTCTGTATTCCTTCTATCTCGATGTGTTAACCAACGGCAATCATTTTACGATCTCTCGGGACATAAATATTCTGTTCAGATACACGTTAGTTTTAAATTACCGCCGGCCGATGTGGCCAAGCGGTTCTAGGCGCTTCAGTCCGGAACCGCGCGACCGCTACGGTCGCAGGTTCGAATCCTGCCTCGGGCATGGTTGTGTGTGATGTCCTTAGGTTAGTTAGGTTTAAGTAGTTCTAAGTTCTAGGGGACTGATGACCTCAGCAGTTGAGTCCCATAGTGCTCAGAGCCATTTGAACCATTTTTTGATTTTAAATTACCATTCCAGATCCCTTATCCAAATTTGTCAAGGTTTTAGTTTATTGATTTCAGTAATTATTAAATACGTTTTCTCGTGAGATGTCATTAATTATACGCAAAGCGATAGAGACCGTAATAATGTAAGTTTTTAGTGTTCATTGTTTGATTTCATGGTCGCATGCATTACTTTTTCATTGATTCAACAAGTGAAAATTTACACGTCTCTAATATTTCAAGCCCAAATTCATTTATTTAGTTAAAGTATCCAATTAAAAAACCCCATCCACTTAACAGGCAAGAAATAAAACCATGTACCCTTACAGTACTGACCAAAATTTCATCACACTGTATACTTTAATAGTTAAAAAGAGAAACTGAAGGCATTATAAATGCATCTGACGAGAAAACATCGTGGTATATTACATATGGAAAAGGGGAGAGGGGACATCAGCAATGTTCATAGCACTCAAGTTAATAGCTTATGAATGTATTTAGAAATACTTCTCTCTTTCGTTTCTAAAATAAGGGAGCAGGAGGGGAAATTGTTTAGCACATTCAACGTCTCGTTAAGTTAGTCAGCACACAAGAAGTTTCAGAATTTTGCAGTTTCTTCACCAGCTGTATTCTCAAGACTGGGAAGCGATTAATTAATATGTTCATGTATACAAACTATCAAATACAAATTTTCGGAACACAAGAATTGGAGTCTTACATGCATCTCCAGTAATTATACCTCTAGATAAGTTTTTTCTCCACGCTCTTATGCGTATATAGTTTTAGGAAGTATGACAATGGATTTTTAAGTTCTTCTTACGTTTTTTTTTAAAAAATAATAATGGATTAAAATTCTTGCAAGAACCCAAATTTTGTTTTGTTTAATCTCGAAACATATTTCACCACAGTTTGGGAATGTTCATTGCTTTTTTTCTTTTATTGTTGCCCTAACATCCTTCTGTCGCACCTGACATGCTATATTAATACGTACTTACGGCCGATTTCTGTTGGCAGTCACATTTTACACGCAATGTAAAAAAGTAAAGTACATTTAAAATGTAAAGGAAGAAAGTCTGATGTCAACATATCCCAAACTCACATAAAATTTGTGTGTGTATATTTCAGAAACAATGAAAGAAAGAACCACGAAAGATGCCACAGCAGGGTTGAAACAAAAAAAAAAAAAATTATGCCATTGTAAGAAGTTGGGCCTTCTTTAATTCTTTGGAATCAGAAAGTTACAAACGAACAATCGGTATATCAGATGGGTGTCTCAAGGAGATAAAACAGAAACATACTTTGCGTGCGTTCAGCGTCTCTACTGCAATAATGGCAAATGACATAACTGATAACAGAGAGAAATTTGTCCGATTCTTCCAAATATTTTTAAATTTTTATTTAGTCTGAGACGTGAATCAGAATACATGTAGCTCATAAATTTAAAGATATTTTCACCGTAATCCTCCTTGAGTTGAATATAGTGACTGAGGCTACCAACAAAAGCCGCCATCATCAGCGGAATGGTTCAAGCTCAAGGAAAAATAATAGAAAGATTTATCTGCAGATGATGTTTTTTACCATCTAGTAAGGTCATAGGAAAGGTCAAACGAATTCCAAAATGATTTACATAAGATATCTGCATGGTGCTAAAAGTGGCACCCTAAAGAGTAAAGAAAGAGTAGTTTTCGACACAAGTACAAAAAACAAAAAAAAAAGATTCGTTAAATATCGGTTGCACGAAAAATCACACGAATTTCCGGGAAGGCGATATACCTATATCTCTACAGTTTAGAATGACGAATAAGTTACATAGGAACCATCACACAAACAAAAATTGTGAAGATGACGAACCAAAGACTGCGCTTAATTGGCAGAGTACTCAGAAGACACAAAAAATTTGCTGAAGAGACTACGCTATGCATTCCGGCCGTTTCTGGATTGTTGCTGCGCGGCATGGAATCATTAACAGATAACACTGACTGAGGGATCGAAAAAGTCAAAGCAAGCCTGCTTGTTTTCTATTACTACGAAACAGGGGAAAGTTTATCACGGATGTGTGAGTTGGAGAGGCATCTTTAAAACAAAGGATTTTTTTCGTTGTGGCGTGAGCTGTACAAGAAACTTCGGTCATCAGCCTTGATATCCAAATGCCAAATTACGTTGTGTGACTCCCATCTGCATGGGGATAAATAACCATCGCAATAAAATAAGAGAAATTGGTGCTCATTCGGAAAGATTTAGGTTTTCGTTTTTTTCCCACGTGCTATTTGTGATTGGAGCAGTCGACATACATTCTGAAAGCGGCCCTATGGGCCCTCTGTCAAACACTTACGTGTAGAGCGCAGAGTAATCATGCAGGTACGGGTGTAGAATGGTTTACAAAATGTCGACAGAGTAAGACAGTTTCCTAAAAAAGGATCGTAACTGCAATTATTCGACTTCACATGAATGTAATCAGGCATAAAATATCTAATTTCTGTCAACCTCTTGTCCGTAAAGTGTTAGATATTCACTGAAGTAATCATAAGCCGTAGAGAAAAGAAAAACATTAAATATTAGCCAGACCTTGCCCTCGTGTTGAGAATATAATTAGGAACGGGTTCAGCTTTAAGTTTTGGGTGAATACAGATTACAAGTACGTGGAAAGTAAGAGAGCAGACAGATGAATATCGTAACGAACGGCCGAGTGAAACCACGATGGAAAAAACAAGAATGAAGTACCTGGTCTTGGAAATACATCTGTACGATTATCCTGAACTGTGTGCACATGTGACAGGATCACAGTCAGCCTGTCAAGGTCCTGCTGACGTCAGAGGGCGTGTAACATACACTGCTGCCGCCCGCATACCTGCTCATTAGCGCAACACGTCACCCGAAACCACCGCCGGCCTCTCCAACGAGCACAAAAATCGCGAGCCCACTAATTGACAGTTTTCAGGATTTATGCGCTCTCTGTTAGTGGCAGGAAAAGACGCGAAATGCTTGCTCACCTTCTGTGTAACGTGAAACACAAAATTTCCGACGAGGGGCGGGCTCCAGATGACAGGCCAAGCCCTTGAGTCAGCATTGTCAAACATGCTGATGGTGTTAACAGCCAAGCATTTCCACGTGAACTACAAATACCAGTCTCATGCGTTAGCTGTAAAATCGATTAGACTCTCTGTGCGACGGTATTTGTCTTTCTGTTCAAGGTAAAACTTTCCGGACAGATACAAATAACATGTGATATGAACTGAAATCTTATCTTCCTTGTTAAGCGATCTTAGCGTTTCACTATCCATTACGCATGTGGCATGGGTTACAGAGGTATTACTCGAATGGTTGAGATGAATAGCCTTGGTCATCACCATGTTACTAGAATTCACTGTTGACGTTTGATGCTGAGTCACCTAGAAAAACTTTGGTATAGATAATCTACATTGTAACTTCTCAGAACTGTGCCATAGGGCTGAACACTGCAAGGTTACCTGGACGGCAAAACGATGCATTACAGCACAAAGGCATCTGACAGATTAGTGTGGAGTTCGCACAAGTTACTATTACGATTTGTTTATTATTCAAGAGATTTGTCATCGAGTTGGAATGAAGGTAATTGTAGAAGGGTCCGATGTATACGTGTGTCACCCCAGCACATGACAATATTCAGGTATTAGCGATGAAATGCAGACACAATGAAAGTGTCCGTCTTCATCGCTTGATAAAAAGTACTTGTACGTTCGTAACTCTTATTATGAAATTTGGCTAAAACTGAAAATTGGCAAAAAGTGACGTACTATCTTGCGAGAATTACGTTTCAAGGACACATGCTCATCTTTTTTTACCAACGTAGATTCGTTTTTGCTAAATATGACTTGCTCCCACGATTACTTACAGATCTGTTACACGATGTTGATTTTACATCTGCCATTTCGTGAGTAGCCAATATTTTTCGTAATTTATGGCCAACATTGAACTTGAGAACATGTTAAGCGTCCTACAAAATACATGAAAGCAAACACTTGAAAATGGCATAAAGGGCCGAAACCTCCACGAGTCACAGCTGTATACGGCCGGCCGGCACTCAAGAGGTCGGACAGGTTTACGCAATCTTGTTGCGATGATAGTACCCGCCTCGCCCCAACGACTCACCGCGCTTTTTTTTTTTTTTTTTTTTTCCACTGCCGGGTCTCAGTACACATTCTGTAAGCGCCTATGAATATCTGCGTGCTCTGGTTTTTCGTCAAAGGAAACTCAATGACACATCTCTGCTTGGTAAGTGCCTCTATTATAGACGCAATTTTGAAGGCTACACTTATCGCCACCACCTTTCGTAACTTCATGAAACTATAGGGGCAGAATCAGGTGTGCTCCACGATGTCTAATAACAAATTCCCAATCTTGTCAACTGAAACTGCACGAGAAAAGAAGGTTTTGCATTGCAGGCAGGTACGTATTTCGGGGCAGCAGAGAACAAATGCCCGCAGCTGCGCTCCATCAAAAAGGAAGCGTACAGGAAGTATACGCTTTTCAATGCAGACAACATAAAACTGTAAGAAGCCGCCGTAGAGGCGGTTCTGTCGGTTCCACGGCTCTTCCCTCCGATGATCAGCAGGTGCTTACTGGTGCCGCTACAGCAGTACTCAACACGCAGTTCGGTTAGGCACGCTGGCGAGATGAACTCCACCCGCGGCCATGAGGCGGCGCAACTCTCAATCAGCGATTTTTGACGCACTCGAGAAAACGTAACGGCCGCGTTGATAGCACCGTGCTGTAAACACATCTGCAGGTGCGGTCCGCGCGCCTGTCTAGCTACAGGGAGCTATTTGCAGTTGTGCCGCCGACCGGACGCTGCAGGATTCTGCCTCGGGCTGCGGCCGTCCGCTGTCATTACGGCACGTGCAAGCGTGTAATTTGCGCGCGCCACATGGCCACTTAGCAGGGCGTGCACCCCGCGCCGCTCGCGCCCTGGGACGTTTCGTTTTCGGGAAAGGACCAGAACACCTGAATGAAGACATTAAAACGATTAAGCTCGGCACGAACGCCCTTCGGGGAATTTCAGGTGAAAGCCGTTTCGGCCGGCACGGCAATTTCCTCCTGCGGTTGGTTCGCTGTACTCACTCCGCCACCTGTCGTTGCCTGGGAGACGATCCTGTCACGTTTCCTGTGTACTACGTTTACCTCAACGGTATTACCACTACGTGCCCAAGGCGGGCGCCATTACAAAAGGTACACTCTTTAGTGGGCTTAGCCGAGGGCTCGTGACAGGAGGCCCACAACTGCCTGTAATGACGTCACACCCTGTATGCTACCCAAAGGCACAGGTGCGAGAGCAGTTAAAATGCGAACTTTTACATCCTCACATTTTGTGCATTTTTTGTAGATTTCATTACTCTGTAGACTGGGGACGGCCAGGACACGCCAAAGTTCATGTGCACCGAGTGAGCGGACCAAGAGCGGCAAGGCTCCGCCTGTAATGTCTTTGCTTGTTCCTTCCCGGAAATATCAGGTACAGCGCGACATTTCATTTAGTGGCGCACAACTCTCTCCAGTTCGGCGCAGTCCTGGTGTCAGCGCTGTTTACCCTCTGCCATTTTTTCGTGATATAAAGGACGTTCACAGGTCTAGTGGCCGCTTAAACAAAGAGAGTCTACCTAGCGATCTACCGTCAAACGTCTTTAAAAAGCAGTGGGAATGACAGAAAAGGGGGATGACTATTCTCAATATACCGGGTGATCAAAAAGTCAGCATAAATTTGAAAACTGAATACATCACGGAATAATGTAGATAGAGAGGTACAAATGGACACACATGCTTGGAATGACATAGGGCTTTATTAGAACCAAAAAAAAATACAAAAGTTCAAAAAATGTCCGACAGATGGCACTTCATCTGATCAGAATAGCAACAATTAGCATAACAAAGTAAGACAAAGCAAAGATGATGTTATTTACAGGAAATGCTCAATATGTCCACCATCATTCCTCAACAATAGCTGTAGTCGAGGAATAATGTTGTGAACAGCACTCTAAAGCATGTCCGGAGCTATGGTGAGGCATTGGCGTCGGTTGTTGTCTTTCAGCATCCCTAGAGATGCCGGTCGATCACGATACACTTGCGACTTCAGGTAACCCCAAAGCCAATAATCGCATGGACTGAGGTCTGGGGACCTGGGAGGCCAAGCATGACGAAAGTGGCGGCTGAGCACACGATCGTCACCAAACGACGCGCGCAAGAGATCTTTCACGCGTCTAGCAATACGGGGTGGAGCACCATTCTGCATAAACATCGTACGTTCCAGTAGGTGTTTATCAGCCAGGTTGGGGATTATACGATTCTGTAACATATCGGCGTACCTCTCACCCGTCACGATAGCAGTTAGAAAACCAGAATCACGCATTTCCTTGAAGGAAAAAGGCCCGATAACGGTAGATGTGGTAAGTCCAACCCATACCGTGACTTTCTCGTCGTGCAATGGAGTTTCCACGACAGTTCTAGGATTTTCGGTAGCCCAAATTCTGCAGTTGTGGGCATTGGCAGACCCTCGGAGCGTGAAATGAGTTTCGTCGGTCCACAACACGTTGCTCAACCAATCCTCATCTTTCGTCATCTTTTGAAGTGCCCACACCGCAAATGCCCTCCGGTTCACCAAATCGCCAGGTAACAGTTCATGATGACGATGGATTTTGTACGGATAGCGTCGGAGGGTACGCCTAAGTGCCAACCAAACAGTAGTGTATGGAATGCCGCTGCGACGTGCGACTGCACGAGCGCTGACTTCCCCGTGCATAGGCGAACCCGCTACAGTCTCCATTTCTTCCCGAACTGTCTCAGCAGCATTGTGCCTTGTGCTCGGTCGGCCACTACGGGGTCTATCGTCTAAACAACCTGTGGCTTCGAACTTCAAAATCAATCTCGCCACAGCTGCATTTGTCAACGGACCTTTACCCATTATTATCCCCTTCCTATGGCTATAGGATCGTAACGCTAAACTAGCACATTCCCCATTCTGATAATACAGCTTCATTAAAAACGCCTTTTCAGGTAACGTCAACATGCTGCGACTGCTGGCGCATCCGATTCTCTCTTTCTTTACAGCTCCTTTTATACACGATTGTCATGCGCCGTCACTGACGTTTTGCTGTCCAGCGCCATCTGTCGGACATTTTGTGAACTTGGATTTTTTTGGTTCTAATAAAACCCCACGTCATTGCAAGCATGTGTGTCAATTTTTACCTCTCTATCAACATTATTCCGTGGTTTATTAAGTTTTCAAATTTATACTGACTTTTTGATCACCCGGTATATTATGCAGTCGCATAAGAGACAGGGACAGGAAATTTGCTATGATACAATATTGCAATAACATGCAGGAAGAATTTAAGACCGAAAAATTATAACAGTTGATGGCTGGGATTCATTGACCGCCCCTCCTATGTTACCATCCATAATGCCAATTCCCACACCTTCTGCCCCTCTGCTGGTGTGCCCCAGGGCTCTGTCCTCTCCTCTCTCCTCTACCTCCTGTACACGGCAGATATGCCCCAACCCCCCCCCGCCCCTCCAGTAGACCTCGTGCAATATGCTTATGACACCGCATTCCTCACCCTCGCTCCTACCCTCCAACGGTCCCAACGCCTTCTCCAGAATCACCTTGACCTTTTTGCTGCATGGTGTAACCAGTGGCTTCTGAAACTCAACCCTTCCAAGACCCAGGCAATCATCGTAGGTTGTACCACTCACTCCTTCCGGCTCCTGGATTTCTCCCTTACTGTCTGCGCCCGTCCTGTCCGCCTCACCCCCACGCTCACCTACCTTGGCCTCACCATTGACCGTCACCTCACCTGGATCCCTCATATCCGATCCATCCAATCCAAAGCCCACCACTCCCTCCGACTCCTCAAACTCCTCTCTGGCTGGATATGGGGGTTGCACCCCTCTACCATCCTCTGCACCTACAAATACTTAATCCGTCCCATCCTCTGTTATGCCAGTCCTGCCTGGATATCTGCCCCCCCCCCCCCAAATTCTATAAGTCCCTCCAGATCCTTGAGCGTTATGCAATCCGCCTCGCCTTCTGTATACGCCTCCTGTCCCCCACACGGATCCTCTATGATCTCATTCCTTTCCCCCATCTGCTCCTATTCCTCGAACATATCCGCATCCTCTGCACCTTCTGCCATCTTGAACCCCCTCACTCCCTGGTTGCTCCTCCCCTCTCCCATCCGCGCCCCCTGCCACGTCCTCACCATTGTGTCCCCCCCCTACCCTCCATCTCTACACCCTACATCTCCTTTCCCAAGGTGGCTTCCATCAACTCCCCCTCTCGGATGATGCCCTCTCTCCCTCCATTTATCCCTCCTATCAACTCTGATCCTCACTCCCCCTCCTTTCCTCTGTCCTTTCCCTGGGCTCCCTCTTCCCCCCTTCCATCCTGTTTTCTCCCCACTAAACCTCTCCCTACCTCCCTTCTCCCCCCCTGAGTCCTTTTGTATTCCCCTCCTCTGCCTACCCTACTCCCTGTCGCGTCTGCCCAGCGCCCCCCACCCCTCTTATGGGTCCTCATCCTCCATCAGCTCCTTTTCCGGCTCCCCCCCCTTTTTTTTATTTTCCCATCATCTGTCCAGTTTCTCCCCACCTGCTCTCGGCTGTGGTCTGTCACATTTGCCAACATTTTAGTGTAGTGTTCCAGCGACTGTTCAGTGTTGTTCGTCTTTCTCGTGTTTCGAACAGAAACAATGCTGTCGCTGGGTGTGAATTTTATGTCTTTTTCGAACAGAAACCAGACTGTCGCCATGTTTTTTTTATTTTTTAAATGTCTGTCTATTGTTTTACCTGTCTGCTGCGTATGTATTTTCTTAGCGTCATCATCCCTCTGTTCTTTGTTTTAAGTTCCACAATTTCTTTTCGCCATGTCACTCTTTAAGTCTCTGATTTTATCGCCTGTTTTTATTATTTATTCTCTTCATCTTTCGAACAAAGTCTGTAGGCTGAAGAGCGGCATACTAAGATGCTGCCAGCCCGCCCCCTTCGGGGGGAATTGAAATTCAATAAAAAAAAAAAGGATTCATTGTTTAGTACATCAAGCAGCACTTTGCGCTAAATTTGCAGGCATGCAGCACGTGGAGAAACTGGTGGTATAAATGAGAAAATGTTCAAAGTCACTTGTTATGTTCCACCGTCAGTTGGAACCGTTTTCTATGCAACGGAAGGAAGAGTATGGACAATGTTTCTTTTTTTCTTCAAAGTGCGTCGTTTCAGTCAAAGTACGTGCCTGGAAAGATTTTTAGATTTAATACTCGCTATTGGTTATTTTATGAAGGTAGAAAGGAGTGCAGGAACTAAAATTAGAACATACATAATGCATTGCAGACCTTGTATTTTAAATGGATTTAGCTGCATACTGCCCACAGTAAAACACTGCAAGGTGAGAAAGAATACTTTCTGATTTGCTGGAGGTGCATTTGAGAGAAAATCATGTTATAAAGGGGACACATTGTGACAAACATAGTCCAGTTCTCTGGACTGGCATTAAAGGAAACGCGAGTTTTAAAGGAATTCATTGTGGCCTTGAAAGAATACAAGAATAGTTTCCTTAACTTTCTGAGGACACTGTTTTCCAGTTGACATTGAGACAGTTTGCCATGAAGATATGAATGTGGATGTGCAGATGTAACTGACTGACCTGCAAGTTAATTCCAATTTTAATGAGAAATCATTTTACTTTAAAGCAGTATCTTCATTGCTTCGTTCAGGTAGAGTTTTGACGTCTCCATAACATGATTGCAAATGTGCTACAATATCTGGATCAACCTATTTCTGTGAAAGACATTTCTTTCGTTTAAGAAACCAGATAAGTTACGATTATGTGGCAATTGCATGTGGAAATGTGGGGTCTTCTGCGTCTATCTGTATGATGACAGTTTTTAACAGATAACATTTCTATTACGTCTTCATCACATGAAAGTAATTAAATAATATTGACAACTTTTTAAATTGTGATTTATGCTGCTTGGATATGTGAAATATACAACAAAGTCATATGCGGTGTGACTGCACTGCTATTTAAATGTGGCACATTCGCAGTTTCCTCCTCTGCCACCTCCAAGCGACCAGACAACGTGGCGTTGCAGTAGGGGTAATGTGCAGAGGGACTGAGCGCTACGGCACACATGCCAGGGCGCAGCTTCTGAGCCAGGGTCTTGACCACCTCAGACGTAGATGAACTGAGAAGGAGGAACGAGAACTATAAACACAGCTCAGCAATATTACTTCGAACACATCTTCAAGGAGATTCGTTGTTTCATTTTCGAGCCTTTGTGAAATGTGTGCTCTTGGACTTTCATACCTAATACGAAAATTACAGCCCTTATATCACTTGTTTGATGAAACCAAATATGCAGGATGGAAAAACCAGCTAGGAAATGTCACTGTCTTACATAGAAGTCACCATTTATTTTACAAATGTAAGTAAGATCCGTCTGCTGTTGTTTAAAAGACTGTTTTCTCCTCTTTTTAGAAATATTATTGTTGAAATATTCCACAAGATGTGATGTAGTTTTATGTGATTTCTTTAACGTCTTTAAAGCGGGCATACTCCACTATCATTTCCAGAAAATGTTTAAACACTTCATTATGTTTAGTACAGCTTATGGACGAAGTACCAAAGTCGTCAGATATAACTGTTTAAAACAAATGGCATCCTTCAACGACATCTCCAAAAATTAAAACAGATGTTTTTCCAACAAAGAAGTCTGGGGACATGGGACTGGGTCAGCACTGGTCTCACGTTTCCATATATACGTATCTCATTGGTGGTATTATGTTAACGTATGGTGTGAGCTAGGGAACGGACCTCTAGGTCCCTAATTCTAAGGGCACTTAGGCGGCTTGTAGGATTGGTTAGGAAAGATTTTTTGGAATGGTTTTTCAAGGTGTGATGTAAAGCTACGAAAAACTGAGTGAAGCTCTCGGAATGATATTGGGATTCGTATGAGTAGTCTAATTCAAACTTCTACTTGGCGAGGCCACTGTGGACTGTGTTCTCGTACGTGTTTTTGTTGACTCTGGCTTTCTGTCAGGTCTTCAGAGTTTCTCTTTGAGCATCCACGGTGAGTAATCAGGAGAATTATGGGATCCGCGATTCGCACCCGCATCACATCGGCTGGGCCCACCAACAGTTAACATCAGCCACAGTACGGTGCACCTCAACTGGTTGCCAACCACCTCAGTGGCAGTCATTGTAATATCACATTTGTAAGGCACACTCCTCACTTCGGGAATTGTATTGTACTAACGGAAGAGGAGTTTATTCCTGGTTCTTATTTTTTAGTCTCCTAACTTGAGCCGGCCGCTGTGGTCAAGCGGTTCTAGGCGCTTCAGTCCGGAACCGTGCTGCTGCTACCGTCGCAGGCTCTAATCCTGCCTCGGGCATGGATGTGTGTGATGTCCTTAGGTTACTTGAAAAAAGAAACAGCATTGGTCGTATATTTTTTACTATTGCAAAATCGATTTTGTTGATCTTTTTTTATTTTTTTTTATTTTTTTTATTTGCTGTTTCTTTTTTCAAGTATACCTGTTATCTGGTCGTAGTGTACAAGACAACATGGAGTCGCCAATCAGTCCTTAGGTTAGTTAGTTTTGAGTAGTTCTAAGTTCTAGGGGACTGATGACCTCAGAAGTTAAGTCGCATAGTGCTCAGAGCCATTTTAACCATTTGATTTGAACAGAACTTGATCTACGCGCTTCACGCACATGTATGCAAGTTTTTCCGCAATCTAATTCTTGCTTCAAAGGGGATTTTTGTCGTAACCACCCATGCTTATATTGCTACTGAGTTAACTCATTGGAGCTCACCTGCCTCCTTTATTCATTTATATCTTGTATGCTCTATTCGAATGTATCTCTTTTTTGTGTAATTATAAAATATGAAAGCATAATTCGTCTCCTTTATGTGTCTGGGCACCATCTCAACAGGAAATGTCGAGCATCATGCTGGTGGCGACCCTAGCAACCATTCATCGTCTTAGCATTGTTTTATTTCAATTACGTAAATTTATTCTCAGATTATTTCATAAACTCTGACGTTTAGTGACCTGAATGAATTTTACTCGCTGTTTGAATAAATATTATTTTAGCAAATCAAACTCTATCATTCATCAAATATGAAAGTAAATTATTAAACTGAAATGCGGGGTCCTCCAACCATAAGCATTAGGCCAAGCCCCTGACGAGCCAAAGAACTTACCAACTAACGTTTCCCGTCATGCGCAGCAGTTTATTTTTCAAGTAGCCAATTAGCTTCATTGGTATAATCCTACATTTATTACCATCTGGGGTGCTATATTCAACATTAGTCTAATCTGTATGCCCATGGCGCGCCTGATGCGCAGGAGACGGTGCTCACAGCACAACCGGCTACTGGCAGACATCAAGATTGCTGTTGACCTCTTCTGATCCCTGTAAGTAACAACCAGACACGAGAAGAAATGCGCCATTCTAGACAGATGCCATTCTAACTGCAGAATGCTTTACTGTGACGCTAATAAAAATTGCCAATCTGCTGTTATTTTCGGCAGACAGAAAGTATGAAGGTACGCTGAAAGTCATTACTGATTTGATTTTATCGAAATATGTAATTTGATTTAATTTTATCTTAATATATGATTAAAACCTCTAATTCGTTGTATCATTGCATCGATTTGCCTTTAAATTAAAAACTAATCTGGTTCCCTTAATATATAATGACATACTTGCGTAATCGTACGCTGAAAGAGAACTCGTGCACATCTACGTGAAAAAGAAGCTGTAAGAAGCTTTAATGAAGAAGAGAGTAATTAATTTTTTTTAAAAAAAGGAAAACAATAGCCTAATTTGAAGAACAACAAAGGTAAAGATGTGCATAGATGCTTCATCGAGTAGCCAGAAGAGAGGGAGAGAGAGAGAGAGAGAGAGAGAGAGAGAGAGAGAGAGAGAGAGAATTAGATGTTAGGAGGAAAACACCAGAATCTTCGGACGTTTAGGTTGCCTCAGTGATTTCTAACGATGATGATGATTACGATAACCAAGTTCACTGGAACATTTAAATTACTACCAACAGTTACTACGTAGCCTAATGAGCCATGCTCCATCTGTGGAGAACGCGGTAAAGACAAAGAACTGTGGAATGGTGTCAGGTGGTTTGCTTGGATTCATGCTGTATCTACTGCAGAAGATACCCGAAGGCTAAGTTTGCGATAAGAGCAGTGGCGCTGGCATACAGTAAAAGGTGACTATGACAATACCCAATAAAATATCTTACCCCGAAACGAAATTGTGAACTACACCCAACCAAAGGCCACACCTTACTTAATACTGAACAGTCAATGCAAGAGAGATAGCGCCCATAGTAGACCCAAGTAATAACTCTTGAAAGAAGTGAATCCTTTTTCATTGCACACACGTGTATCAGCTAATATTATGGAATATTATCCAGCAGGGAGATCGTAACAAGAAACTAAAATAGCTAAGCACCATATTGAGAAAGTTAGTACAGTCGTTAACCTCAAGAAATTTGGCGTTTAGTGAACAATGTCTTAGCCATATCAAAATTAATTTGTTGCAGAATTTTCCTAAACACAAGTTACATCGTCACTGATCCGTGTCAACAGCAGGACTCTGTTCTAGTACTAGTGCGTGTGCCATAGCGTGTAGGTAGCTGTATGATACGCTTGCATAAACGAAATAACTGTGAGATGCTAAAGAAAAGCACATCTAGCATTAATGAATTGTTACTGCTCTCTATAAGGTATGAGAATTTCCTTGGCGAGCCCTGTGTATGGGGCATCCAGCCGTCTAGTGATCGTCACGAAAATAGGCCGGTCAACGTCATCTCACCTTCTTACAGCACGGCCACTTAGAGATAATCTCTGATGTTAGCAAAAATGTGCCCCTATTCAAGTTAATTGTGTCTGCATACAATATAGAAAAACTAACAAGACGGCAAAATAATTCTCAAAAGTATGTCTATCTCTGGTGTCACCGCCAGACACCACACTTGCTAGGTGGTAGCTTTAAATCGGCCGCGGTCCATTAGTACATGTCGGACCCGCGTGTCGCCACTGTCAGTGATCGCAGACCGAGCGCCACCACACGGCAGGTCTCGAGAGACGGACTAGCACTCGCCCCAGTTGTGCGGACGACTTAGCTAGCGATGCACACTGACGAAGCCTCGCTCATTTGCTGAGCAGATAGAATAGCCTTCAGCTAAGTCAATGGCTACGACCTAGCAAGGCGCCATTAGTAGTTTATTGCCTGAATCTACAGAGTCTCACTTGTAACGTCAATAGCGATGTACAACAAGGATGGATTAAAGTTAAGTATTCCAGCAGCTACGTACTTTTCTTTATAGCATTCATTACGTATCCTGTTTCAGACCTCACGCCATCCTTCGTGTGTTTATAGCGTGCATTGCGGTCCCCTCAAATCACACTGTGTCGGCACTTCCGTCGACACATCACTATCAGCCACTCCTGCAATAAAAACGTGTGAGCCTTTGACACTAATTAGCTTTGCATTTCTTAAATTCTTAAAAATAATACTAGGGTACTGCACACCATGGTAACTTGTCACAATGGAGCAAAAATCCTAGAAATGCAGCTGGTTATATTTATTACTTAAAGGTCACTTAAACGTAGGGAACTTGTAGGATATAAGGAATCTCAAAAAAGTAAGTCAACCGAGACATTAAACTTTTATCAGTCTTGGAAACTAAAAGACAAAAAGACTATAAACTGTGTGGGATGACTCTAACCTATGTAGGCTTTCCTGGCGTAATAAGTCTTGAAAGTCTCTTCGGATATGCTCACTGATCTTTACATCAACTCGATTCGGTACTTCTAAACTAGTTTTCTCCAGATCCCCGACTGTTCCCAAGCTCCATGTGTACGTAGGACGAAAACTGTTGGCGAACTGACGATTGAGTATGTTCCCTTTACTACATAGAAACAGGGGAAAACGATAGAAAACTAAGCGCGGTGCCATGTGCCCTGACATGGAGAGCAGAAACTGTCATGTTCGACGCATGCGCCGTGTACGGTACGGAGGCTTATACAGGACGTCATTTTGCTTACTTGAGGTTAATTCTCAGCGGAGCTCAGCAGAAGGAGCAGCATTCTCCTGAAGACGGCGAAGAGTTGGATCGTCGAAATACTGAATCGAGTTGATGCAAATATCAGGCAGCAAACCCGAAGAGACTTTCAAGACTTATTACGCCAGGAAAGCCTACGAAGTCATATCTAATACTTATACGGGGAGGAGATGGTGAAACTTGTACATAAGTTAGATAAACGTCGGAGAAAGAAAGGAAAACTGTTGAGTACACTCGCCTTCTTGCCGAGATACCATGACGAAGGTATCATTCCTAATTTTGGCACATCTGTTCATTTTATTACGAAGGATGTTCGGAACGTAAGGCCGAGCGGTCGCGAAATGGAAATCACAGCGAAAATCAAGAATGTTTTATTTGCAAGAGTTAGTTACACCTTCCAATTACATTTCTACACATTAGCCGTTCTGACTGAGACATTTGTTACAAAAGGCAGCCGCTTGAGCTTGCTACCAATTCTCTACGTTGATCTGCAGCTTGTCGTCTGTGTCAAAATGTTGTCTTCACCACATGCAGTGGTTCATATGAGCAGAGAGCGAACTCTGAGGGAGCCAAGTCCGGGCTGTGTGGTGGATGACGAAGCGCTTCCCGTCGAAAACGCTACTGAAGCCACCTCATTGGCCCTGCAGTGTGTGGCCGAGAATTACAGTGAAGAAGGAAATGCGTGACAGCTACGTTTTGTGGGCTGCATGTAATCACGCTAACTGTCTCACAAGCTTCTTTTCGCGCTCATTTTGCGATCAGAATTGAAAAGAGCAACGTGAAGCGGACGATGGTCATACCAGAGACACTGTCCAACATATCTATGCGAAGCTTCATCGGATTTTCGCTGTGGTTTCAATTTCGCGATCGATCGGATTTTATTTTCTGAATAGCCCTCGTAATAGCAAGAGAGCTAATAGGATTAAGGAGCATGCCAGCCAAGCACTGATAAGAGAACGCACTCGTTTTACCAGTTGCAGCTGGATATACTGCATTTTCGAAAGATTTATTTTACTTACATTTGAAACTGTCATTGCAGTTTTCAGGAGACGCTTAGCGGACTGGGCACATAGGAACGGGGATACCAGACAGTCCTCTGAATTTGAACGTCCAACAGCATCAGAGGGTGATAAACTTCGACGCACTGTGGTTAATCTTTCTAGTAAAGTGTTGGATGGGCCCACAGTGACGGTGTAGAAGAAGGGTTTAAATTTTGCTCCCATTCCAAAGAGACTTCCTATCAAAGAATTTATCCGCTCTGTAGAACAAGCAGCACAGCCTTCCTGAAGGCCAGGCGGAAGAAATAAGGCAAGAAGTGTCCCACAAATTACGTCGGGCTCGGCCACTGGGGGATAACATCACTTCCATAGAGAAAGCAGCCATTCGTTCCCTTAGGAATGATGATGAAGTAGTAGTTTTACCAGCTGACAAGGAGAATGCCTCGGTTGTAGTGACACGGGATAATTACGTCCTCAAAAAGGATTCACTACTCAGCGACCCAACTTACAGAAGACTATCTAGTGACCCCAGAGAAAGGATTAAGCGCAAGACACTTTCACTTTCGAAAAGGAGCTCCTTGTCCGAAGATTTTCGTAAGAAACTTCATCCTGGTGCTGCTGTTCCGCCTAGTTTGTACGGTCTGCCGAATCTACGTAACGCAGGGGTTCCTCTACGCACTATTGTTACTACTTGGGATGCACTGACTCATAACATTGCGAAGTATTTAACATCTGTTCTCAGTCCATACGTTGGCAAGTGTGAACAACATATCTCCGATTATTTATTCGACGACTGAAATCTTTGAGGCTGGGTCCTCCAGATTTATTAGTCAGTTTTGATGTGGTATCTCTGTTTACAGGACTCTCTTTGGAAGAGCCCCTGAGTTTGATTAGTGAAAAACTGGATGAAGAGTTAGTGAAGCTGTGCCCTCATCTGCTGACATCCATGTATTTTTCAATTAACGGCAATATTTTTGGACAGAATGAAGCAGTGGCTATGGGTAGTCCTTTATCACCCACAGTCGCCAATTTAGTTGTGGAGACCTTTGAGGATAAGGCACTGAGGACTTCGGCTTTGCAGCCAAAGTGCTTCTGGAGCATGTAGATGATACTGTTTTCCTCTTGTCACACTTCAACTGTCATCTCAGCATTAAATTTACCATGCGGGTTGAAAGTGATGGGATGCTTCCATTCTTGGACGTCATGGCTTACGAAAAACGAGATGGTACTCTGGGACATAGTGTTCACTGAAAGCCGAAGCACACCGATCGGTATCTGCATGCTAAGAGTTATCATCCACCATACCAACACAGTAGCGTCCTCAGGACTCTGGTACGCAGAATGTACGCCATTTCCGATGCGAGCAGTTTAACACAAGAACATGCACAGTAGACGGTTATTTTTAAGGAAAGTGGGTAGAGAACAAGATTCGTCGGGCTAAGGAGTTTGAACCACCGCTGAGGTGCATGAAGAGGAGCATAGATCGGTGGCTGTTATACCTCAGGCTGGGGCATATGGATTAATACTGGAAGGATTGAGAGTGTGTTCCGTCCACCTCCCACGATTAGGGGACTACTAGGCTCAGTAGAAGATGATATGGCGTTTAGGAAGGGAAGACTTACCTTGGCAGTTCGGTTCGCACAGTTCAGGAGGTGCGTGGAACACCGCCGTCATATGAGGCTACAACGGCCGGAAAAATCGACGGTAGCTGAACATCGCTTAGAAGAGGGACTTGGGATGAAATGTGACAAAACTGTAATAGCTGCCAACACTTCCGGTTTTTGGAACACTGTTTATAAAGAGGTAATTGAAATTGGGCTGGCTGATAATTTTATTAACAGAAGCGTCTTTGTTTAAAACAGAACGCTCTTTGGTGAAACCAGTGCGAGTGTTCGAACATAGTCTCTAAGTGCGATACATCTTTGCCGCCTGTGTTCTACAAAGGGCGGCGTCACCTGCCCTGTCTGGAGAGGCCGGCCGGAGTGGCCGTGCGGTTCTAGGCGCTACAGTCTGGAGCCGAGCGACCGCTACGGTCGCAGGTTCGAATCCTGCCTCGGGCATGGATGTGTGTGATGTCCTTAGGTTAGTTAGGTTTAAGTAGTTGTAAGTTCTAGAGGACTGATGACCTCAGAAGTTAAGTCGCATAGTGCTCAGAGCCATTTGAAGTATTTTGTCTGGAGAGCAGCATCTGTGGCGGGCGGTATGGAGGGCTATATAGGACGTCGATTTGCAGCCTTGGAATCAGTTCTCAGCGGGACTCGGTAGCAAAAGCAGCGTTCTCCTGAAGATGGCGAACAGTTGGATCGCCGAAATATTGAGTTGATTTTAGGATCCGAGGAGACTTTCAAAACGATATAAACCTTGCATAAAGCTTTATTCCATAACCCGTGGTTGGTATTGGTTTTAGTCTCTCTATACCGGTCAGCCCCAACTGCACTGTGTCTGATGCTAGTGCACCACTTTGGATTGCACAATTCGTAATTTTTTGAGGGATGCAACGAACTTTCTCACGTCAGGGAAACAGGGAGAGACGGTCTCCTCTTTGATGTACAGAAAGAAAGACAAATTTCACGCTTAAGCACCGTCAGGGGAAAGGTGTGGCGTCCATACCATTTGTGTCTTGGCAAGTGAATTATCACCAGCAACTATCCACAATGTTTTTCAAGAAACTGGACAATTTCCTGAAAACTGGCGGCCGCCCAGTAGGTTCCCCCTTCTGTGTTATTGAGACAATGAGAAATGCCTTCCGCCAATCTAGTAGAACCGCCGATGTCTCCAGGTTTACTCCCTACTGGCGAGAAATCGACTAGTATCCACACCCAGCGAAGGCATACCATTCTCATACAACTAATTCGCGTAATCGTGACAGAGCTGAAGCAAAATTACAAAGCAATATGTGTCATTCATATCACAACACCTGCAGGCTCTGAAGAACTTACTATGTCGCTAACATGTTACACTGTTTTTTCTGTGACTCCACATGTTTCTGCTGTCGATTTTTATGCATGGGCAAAATAACGTTCCATCTAGGTTTCTCGTCGAGATCAAGTTTTTGGTAGAGGAAACTTTCAGAAATTAGATATTAGACAATCATTCTTATAATGCCCATTTGGTCCCGGTATACACCAAGAAGACATGGGCTAGCACTAACGGTCTATAAATCAGGCACCCTCATCGCAGCGGCGATCGCTCGCTTGTTGACACCAGTGGCATTGTTCACAGCTCAGCTCCTTCGATGGTCTGCACGACCTCTTGTCTTTGCGAGCAAACATCTCGTCTTGACGCTACTTGCTGAGCAAGACGGGACGTGAACAGTGCTGCAGATGCACGGTACTCTTCGTTGAACTGTTTTGTTGTGACGTAATGTAACATAGGTAGGCGTCAGGCAGCTCGCAGCTGGATCCGGTCTGTGATCGGTTTGAATCCGGGCCGCGGAAGAAATTCCTGGGGGAGACAGCGAGATGCTCGCATTGTGGTTCGTTCGGGAACTCCGCCCGGAACGCCTTTACAGACGCCATTTTGATGGCTACGTATAGCGCGGCCAACTGTCGGGACCTCATAAAACTGTAGTGTCTGAAGCGGGAGTATACCTCGTTGTCCCTCAAACAATTCCGCATTATCTCTACTGAAAATGACCGAGAAAAAACAATGGTTGCATTTCTTATTGGACGCCCCTCGTAAGTATATAAATCACGCCCGCTTGTCATCAAAGGTTGCCCGTGACTGTAATATAACAGCAGAAAGAGAAATAACAGCATAAATATAGTTGATTTTAGGCAAATTACACTACTTGCCATTAAAATTGCTACACCAAGAAGAAATGCAGATGATAAACGGGTATTTATTGCACAAATATAGAGCTGACATGTGATTACGTTTTCACCCAATTTCGGTGCATAGACCCTGAGAAATCAGTTCCCAGAACAACCACCTCTGGCCGTAATAACGGCCTTGATACACCTGGGCGTTGAGTCAAACCGAGCTTGGATGGCGTGTACAGATACAGCTGCCCATGCAGATTCAACACGATACCTTAGTTCATCAAGAGTAGTGACTGGCGTATTGTGACGAGCCAGTTGCTCGGCCACCATTGACCAGACGTTTTCAATTGGTGAGAGATCTGGAGAGTGTGCTGGCCATGGCAGCAGTCGAACATTTTCTGTATCCAGAAAGGCCCGTACAAGACCTGCAACTCGCGGTCGTGCATTATCCTGCTGAAATGTAGGGTTTCGCAGGGATCGAATGAAGGGTAGAGCCACGAGTCGTAACACATCTGAAATGTAACGTCCACTGTTCAAAGTGCCGGCAATGCGAACAAGAGGTGACTGAGACGTGTAACCAGTGGCATCCCATACCATGACGCGGAGTGATACGCCAGTATGGCGATGACGAATAAACGCTTCCAATGTGCGTTCACCGCGATGTCGCCAAACACGGATGCTACCATCACGATGCTGTAAACAGAACCTGGATTCATCCGAAAAAATGACGTTTTGCCATTCGTGAACCCAGGTTCGTCGTTGAGTACACCATTGCAGGCGATCCTGAGTGATGCAGCGTCAAGGGTAACCGCAGCCACGGTCTCCGAGCTGATAGTCCATTCAGCTGCAAACGTCGTCGAACTGTTCGTGCAGATGGTTGTTGTCTTGAAAACGTCCCCATTTGTTGACTCAGAGATCGAGACGTGGCAGCAAGATCCGTTACAGCCATGCGGTTAAGATGCCTGTCATCTCGACTGCTAGTGATACGAGGCCGTTGGGATCCAGCACGGCGTTCCGTATTACCCTCCTGAACCCACCGATTCCATATTCTGCTAACAGTCATTGGATCTCGGTCAACGCGAGCAGCAAAGTCGCGATACGATAAACCGCAATCGCGATAGGCTACAATCCGACCTTTATCAAAGTCGGAAACGTCATGGTACGCATTTCTCCTCCTTACACGAGGCATGACAACAACGTTTCACCGGGCAACGCCGGTCAACTGCTGTTTGTGTGTGAGAAATCAGTTTGAAAATTTCCTCATGTCAGCACGTTGTAGGTGTCGCCCCTGTGTTAATGCTCTGAAGAGCTAATCATTTTCATATCACAGCGTCTTCTTCCTGTCGTTTAAATTTCGAGTCTGTAGCACGTTATCTTCGTGGTGTAGCAATTTTAATGTCCAGTAGTGTATTACGGATGTGCCAAAATAATAACCTTTGCTTCACTTCAGTCTAATGTCCCACTAGCCCATAGATGTAAAAAGACTATGATTAAAGTGGACACACAAAAATTGCATTTTGACCGCTGGTTGTCCAGTTGCTGTGACTTCACCCAGCTGCATCACCACGTCTCAATCCAGTAGCCACCGGACACCGTCATCCACCCATATTCTGCTCTCTTCCTGCCTCTGAATGGCCGAACACGGCACCTGTAAGCAACCCGCGGCAGGCGCTCGGGGACGCTGGAATCCGGTGGCGGAGCAGGTAGGCCTACCGTATAACAAGCGGCTGCTGCGCTCCTGCGCGGTCGCGGACATTCCCACAGCGTTCGCCGCCGACCGGGCGACACGTAAGCCGCAGCCGCAACAAAAGAGGACAAGCAGCGCCGCAGCCCCCAATGTTTCCTGCAAAGCTATGCGCTAATGAGCGCGCGGACAATGAGGCCATCCCGCGACTCTCGCTTTGTCCCCCACCGCCGCCGCTGATGACCTCCGCGCCCGTTCAGCCGGCAGGCGACGCCGCTGCGGGTGTCTAGCTTCCGCCAGACGGTGCCCGCTGATCTGGTAAGTAGTTACCCTTAAAGCGGCACGCTTCCGTAGGATTACAAATTTCATTGAAAAGACAGGTTACTAGTGAAGACATGCAAGGCGAGCAATTGTGAAAAACAAAAATGCAAACAGAATTTCATCAGCATGTTACATCCCTAGCGTCCTGTAATCATTATCGTTCAAATGAGTCTGAGCACTAAGGGACTTAACATCTGAGGTCATCAGTCCCCTAGAATTTAGAACTACTTAAACCTAACTAACCTAAGGACATCACACACAAGCATACCCGAGGCAAGATTCGAACCTGCGACCGTAGCGGTCGCGCGGATCCAGACTGAAGCGCCTAGAACCGCTTGGCCACAGCGGCCGGCTCATAATTATGTCTTCGGTGTCTTTAGTTACATATAAGGGAAGTCAACTGAATACCATACACCCGCAGCAATCGGACCATGGAATGGTACCGTTCAAAAGCAGTCACGATACGCGTTAAGTCATTTGTCCCACTGGAGACGAGATGATCAATTCCTCTTTTGTCGAACGCAGCCCTCTTTCACTTCCTAGTCCAACTGAAACCAGCATCATCGCATATCCTTCTTCATCGTTTTTAACTATGGTGCGTCGCAGTTTCGACAAATTGTGTTCCTAGCGCTGTTATTTTCATTGCGGTTTCACGATGAACCTGACGTCCAGAGGGCTCCCGCAGTCGAAGAAGAAGGTCATCGTGACCTTATCGAAATTTGTATGAACAGTTTTGGATATCAGAATGAGATTTTCACTCTGCAGCGGAGTGTGCGCTGATGTGAAACTTCCTGGCAGATCAAAACTGTGTACCGGACCGAGATTCGAACTCGGGATCTTGGCCTTTTGCGGGCAATTTTCTGCAAGATGCGCAGGAGAGCTTCGGTAAAGTTTGGAAGGTAGGAGAAGAGGTACTCGGAGAAGTAAATCTGTGAGGACGGGGCGTGAGTCGTGCTTGGGTAGCTCAGATGGTAGAGCACTTGCCAGCGAAAGGCAAAGGTCCCGAGTTCGAGTCTCGGTCCGGCACACAGTTTTAATCTGCCAGGAAGTTTCAGTTTTGGATATCTTTGGCAGGGTACATGTCGCATTTTTCCACTGTTGGCTTTGAAGTTTGCCCTCGGTCTGTAGGAATGCTGTAGAACGGGATCATCCTCTTGCGTGATAATGCCCGCCCGTACATCGGCAATCTTACGAATGCTGTGCTTCGGCGATTTATTTCGGAAATACTGCAACATCCTCGGTACAGACCGGATCTTTCATCGTTTGGTATTCACATCTTTCGTGGCCTGAAGTCGGAAGAGGAAGTGCAAGAGTGCACTTGTAGATCCACAGCGGATGGCTGCGTTCTACGTAACAGGAACTTATCGTCTCGTCTCGTCTCCCAGAAGGATAAATCTCTTAGCACGTGTGTCGAGTACTTTTGAATGGAACTATTCCATGCATGGTCCCATGTGGCGGGTTTTTCGTTTTCATTTAACTGGCCCTCATGCTGTAAGTTTCGGTCCACAATCGGTTTGACAATCAGGTAGAATCGTCGTGGTCATCGAGACAAGCATCCCACTGGCGTGCCACGTTGAACATAGGTGTTTGGAAAAACACCGTGCACCGTTGCATGAAGAAGTCGGTAAATGCCTGCTGCACATCCCCGTCCGACAGGAGCCGTCAACCCTTCCACGCCAATCATTTGCACGATATGGGGACGTGCGTTTCGTAACAGCGTCCCCAGAGTTCACGTTTCCTCATTTACCGAACATATATAGGACAGACGAATGCCAGTCTAATCTACTGCCTACATGTCGGTGCTTATATACCCTTATCGGAATCGTGCAACATTGCATGTACACTGCAGCAACGCCCTCAAACAGAAACTTTTTGATCCCTCCTCGGTTCTTAGCTATAGAATTAGTTTATGGAGTAACAAATGCACAAAATACGAACACATTTTTCAAACTACATTAAAGGACCAGAACCAATAATAACAGTCTACCTCATTGTAAAGATGCATCGAAAATAGGAGGATTTTAACTACACCATATGCGTCTATTTACCATTCCGTTATGCACATCAAAAATAACATTCATTATTTCGTAGCTTTCCACGACCAGTGTCAATTGGAAGAAAATATTTTCGGTAATAGGCCGCGTACTTAACAACTAAAATGCCGACGTTTAGACCGTGTTTGCAGCAGTTCTCTTCAGGGCGGCTAACTGCTGTTCTATGGTATTGGTCTTTCTCTAGATACTCTTATTTTTGCTTTCAGGTGACTAAGGACTTCACAGCCTAGAATTTTTCTGGACAGTTCGAAATAAAGACTGCTGTGGAAGTGAAATGACTGTACACAACAAATCTGATAGAGCTGAAGAACGCCAACCCACTAATTTTAAAGTACCTCATGTGCTTGTTTAATAGCTTTGGATGCAGGAGAGAAAAATAAGAGACACTAACGAAATAACTAAACGTCGAATAGCATGTATCGGAAGGATGGCTACAAGATACGACGGCTTGGCTACCAGAGATCCCAATCTGTCGGATAGGGCGTGTTTGCCAGCCAGCAGTTCCACATGCCGGGCGGCGTGAAAGAAGCTGCAGGAAAAGGCTACCCCTGAGTACAAGCTGCCAATTCGCGACTGCCTACTAGTCCCCTACCAAAGTTGAACAGCTGCAGCGCAGCCACGCCTCTATAGCAACCCTAGTCCGAGTTATCAAATGGCATCTCAAAATCTGACAACCGAAATAAGACAGTATATAGCGGAAGATCATCACCAGAGACCAGCAATTACTTCTCCTTAGAGGACCACTGTAAATACAGTCGAAACTTCGGTATTTTATTTATTTATTTTTAGTGTTTTATAATGACGCCGCCTACCCAAAACGATGTTATTAAAACCTTAAGAATTACTGTACAAGAGCTTTGTCCATGAGCGTGGAACAAGATCTTGAGAGAAATTATATTTTCCAAGAAAGAGTGAGCATAAAACTGATAGAGGAATAAAACTGTCAGTAAACTCCCACGGAGCTAGGTGGCGCAGTGGTTAGCACACTGGACTCGCATTCGGGAGGACGACGGTTCAATCCCGCGTCGGCCAATCGTGATTTAGCTTTTCCGTGATTTCCCTAAATCGCTTCAGGCAAATGCCGCGATGGTTCCCTTGAACGGGCACGACCAACTTTCTTCCCCGTCCTTCCCTAATTCGATGAGCCCGATGACCTCGCTGTGTGGTCTCCTACCCCAAGCAACCCAGCTCAACTCAAAAAAAGTAAACTCCCAAAGAGAGTAACGAAATTACTGTAACGAAGTTGTCTGAAAAGTCGGTTAAACAGTACTAATTAATCATACACAATGATGAATTATTTAGGTAACAAAGAGTATGGGTTTGATGTAAAAAATGTACCACAAGTAAATTATAATAAAATGTAAATAATAATGATAATAACAGTAATAACAAAAATAAAAGTTCTATAGGTTCACGGAACAGTCTTACGCTATTTTTCTTTCTTTCTTTCTTTTCTGTTCTGGACAACATTATTACAAAATCTGTGCAATGGATAATACTAACATGTTACACTCTTTCTGATCGCAGCTTGATATTCGTCATAGATGGATGCTGACCCAGTCTTTCGTGTAAGCAAATGAGTAATTATGGTATGCCCAAAGGAAACCTACCATCCTCACCACGATGTCGTCTGACGATGTGTGAAGTGTTACATTATAAAACAATCTGTATATGGTGTGTGTAGTGTGCAGAGTGACTGGCAGTGACAAATGAATGATCAGAGTAGCAGTAGCCTTCTACATGATTAAATAACTTCTTTGTGGAACAATATTATTCACTAAGGACAGGTCGAATCAGGTGAAACAGTATTAAACAGAACGGCCTCATGTTCGAAAGTATGGAGGTTTCTGTTTTCATCCGGCCATCCATATATAGGTTTTCCGTGGTTTGTCTAAATTACTGCAAACAAATGGAGGGATGGTTTCTCCTACAAGGCTGCAGCCGATTACCTGCCCTATACGTGTCAAACTAGACCTACAAAATTGTAAGTCTATGTATACACGAATTATGTTCCTTTTGTTGTTTGTGGGCTGTAAATTTATGACAAGTCAAATATCGTTCCAAAAGTGGTTCACAGATGAACAGAGGTACAGTGGTCGCTAGTATTCATCTTCTTTCACAACAGAGTTCCATCTTGACCCAAATACTAGCTGACGGGGATAGTGCCTATTAGAAATCATCCCGATCCCGAGGAATGACGACAATACTTTCCGGTCTAAGGCGCTGCAGTCATGGACTGTGTGGCTGGTGCCAGCCGAGGTTCGAATCCTCCGTCGGGCATGGGTGTGTGTGTTTGTCCTTAGGATAATTTAGGTTAAGTAGTGTGCAAGCTTAGGGACTGATGACCCTAGCAGTTAAGTCCCATAAAATTTCACATACATTTGAATTTTTTTTTTTTTTTTTTTTTTTACAAATCTTTCCAGTGTACCCTACTTCCTCTCTTATGTCTATACTTAGATTAGTACCCACGCTTAGCAAAGCTTTTTCACTATAGTATGTCACGTATTGTCAAACAAAATATATAGCAGTACGTTTGCATGCTCATCTGACGGTAAGTGGCGTAAAGCAAATTGACTTCTGAGGAATGCAAAGTCAAAATTGAATCTTTAGTAACTATCTTCAACTCCTAGGGTCTTAAACCCACCATGATAAAAAAATATCGTAAGCTGATCTAATAATAAGACCAATCAGATAGAAATCAACATGGATCACATATCATATTACTCTCACCAATTTCATGCTATGAGTGCTACTGACCATTTAATTAATTATTTCATTTAAATATTAAGGAGTGAGGTTTGATTGAATTACCTAATCGAGTCAAATTATTTTCGTTAATTGTCTCATAAATTAAATAAGCACGGAGTATAACACCAATACCTATTCCTTCCAAATGAGTCATTCCAAGAATGTCGAACAAAATGGGGTTCTATAGTCGATAATAGTCTTTTTTATTAAGGCTTATGTCTGCGATTAGAATGTAGAACAGTGTGAGAGACTTCTAGGAAGCTCGCGCATATAAAACATCTGGATTCCTACGCGAATAATCAAAGATAAAGTTATCGAAAAGTACGCGATCTTAGCAACAAATGCACGAGATCTAAATAACAAAAATTACAGTGCTCCTCTCTCTTATCTGTGGACCCAATATTTACCACACAATCAGTCACCGAGTCCAAAAGCTATCTCTTTACTTGCTAAGCATGATAGTAAACAGTTCTACATTTTTACATCAATACTCCACAAGCCACCTGACGGTGTGTGGCAGAAGATATTTCTGATACCACTATCTGATCCCCTCCACCCCCCTCCCACTTTCCTAGTTCCATTGGCGAATGGCGTATGGGAAACTATGATTGTCGGTAAATCTCTGTATTACCCCGTATTTCTCGAATTTTTTCGTTGTGGTTATTTCACGAGACAAAAGTAAGAGGGAGTAATATGCTGTCCCATTATGTGCTCTCTCAGAATACCACCAGTGAACCGCAAGGGCCTTTTTGTAGTGTCTGACACTGGAGTGTGTTGAGAATCTCTGGAATGCTCTCGTGCCGACCAAATGACCTGTGATGAGGCGTACCGCTCTTCGTTGTATCTCCTGGGTCTCGTTTATTAGTCCTGCCTAGTAAGCGTCCCAGAGTGAATGGCAGCACTCGAAAATGTGTCAAAAATAGTGTCTTGAGCCACTTCCTTATTAGATGAATTACATATCCCTAAGATTCTTCGTATGAATGCCTAGGATCTGTTTTTCTTACTATTTCTTTTATGAGGGAATTTCACTTCTTTCGCTCCAGGTGGTTGCTCCTACATATTATACGGTAGATATCGTTTACAGCAATGTGTCATAAATGCTTTAATAGTACAGCAGTAGATTTCTTCTCCTAATCAAGTGCAAAACGATACCTTTATACACGTTCGGGGTCAACTGCCAGTCACTTCTCCAACTGCGTCTTCTCTGCTCGTTCCCTGTATGTCGCTGCGGACAGCGCTATCGTCCGCACATAGTCTCGTGGTGCGTCCTACGTTATCCTAAAGATCATTAATACAATGGGCGTTCAGAAAGTTATGCAACACATTTTTTTTGAAAGCAGGTTGGTTTTATTCAGAATTCCCATACACCACATTATTCCCCTCTCTTTTGGGGTACTACACCCTATTTCTCAACATAACCTCCGCTCAATGCGACGGCCTTACTCCACCTTATTGGGAGGGCCTGTATGCACGCATTGTACCAATCCACTGTTCGACGATGGAGCCGACGTCCTGATAATGAATAAGCTCCCACCATCCACGCACCGCTACCCGCGGAGGTCATCTTTCATTGGCCAGGCAGACGGAAGCCGAGGAAGAATAGTCCAAGTTTTGTGAGCTCCTCTCAGGTGCGTAGATTTCCGTGAAGCCTTGCGTTGTCAAAGAGAAGGAAAACTTCGTTTGCTTTTTTGTGGTGACGAACACATGCAACCGTTTTCTTCAGTGTCATGAGGATAACACAACACACTTCAAAGTTGATCGTTGTACCGTGAGGATGAGTTTCAAACAGAATAACCCTTTCGGAGTACCAGAAGGTCATCGCCGGAGGATGCGGCCTCGTAATGCGCAAACAATCCCGTACAGATGGACGTTCGCTGCTCTTTATGATCTTTGAGTGCCCCCACCTGATAGATGAGTGTGTCAGCGCTACCAATAGAGACTTTAAACTCTAAAGGATGGCAACAGCGCTACTGTTTCTGACATAATGCGCAGAGCAAGGGTTCAGGACAGTGCAGACAACCCACGTTACGACATTAAAGCATTACGGCAGGAACAGGAGGTATAACGTTTATAACAGTGAAACGAAGTCTTCCATCAGTAACCTGTAGTATTCATTTCGATAGAAAAAAGGTACATGTGCCATTGTTGTTGTTGTTGTTGTTGTGGTCTTCAGTCCTGAGACTGGTTTGATGCAGCTCTCGATGCTACCCTATCTCGTGCAAGTTTCTTCATCTCCCAGTATTTACTACAACCCACATCCTTCTGAATCTCCTTAGTGTATTCATCTCTTGGTCTTCCTCTACGATTTTTACCCTCCACGCTGCCCTCCAACGCTAAATTTATGATCCCTTGATGCCTTAGAACATGTCCTACCAACCGGTTCCTTCTTCTAGTCAAGTTGTGCCACAAACTCCTCTTCTCCCCAATTCTATTCAATACCTTCTCATTAGATATGTGATCTACCCATCTAATCTTCAGCATTCTTCTGTAGCACCACATTTCGAAAGCTTCTATTCTCCTCTTGTCCAAACTATTTATCGCCCATGTTTCACCTCCATACATGGCTACACACCATACAAATACTTTCAGAAACGACTTCCTGACACTTGAATCTATACTCGATGTTAACAAATTTCTCTTCTTCAGAAACGCTTTCCTTGCCATTGCCAGTCTACATTTTATATCTTCTCTACTTCGGCCATCATCAGTTATTTTGCTCCCCTAATAGCAAAACTCATTTACTACTTTAAGTGTCTCATTTTCTAATCTAAATCCCTCAGCATCACCCGACTTAATTCGACTACATTCCATTATCCTCGTTTTGCAATTGTTGATGTTCATCTTATATCCTCCTTTTGTCCATCCTGTTCAACTGCTCTTCCAAGTTCTTTGCTGTCTCTGACAGAATTACAATGTCATCGGCGAACCTCAAAGTTTTTATTTCTTCTCCATGGATTTTAATACCTACTCCGAATTTTTCTTTTGTTTTCTTTACTGCTTGCTCAATACACAGATTGAATAACGTCAGGGAGTGGCTACAACCCTGTCTCACTCCCTTCCCAACCACTGCTTCCCTTTCATGCGCCTCGACTCTTATAACTGCCGTCTGGTTTCTGTACAAATTTTAAATAGCCCTTCGCTCCCTGTATTTTACCTCTGCCACCTTTAGAATTTGAAAGAGAATATTCCAGTCAACATCGCCAAAAGCTTTCTCCAAGTCTACAAATGCTAGATACGTAGTTTTGCCTTTCCTTAATCTAGCTTCTAAGATAAGTCGTAGGGTCAGTATTGCCTCACGTGTTCCAACATTTCTACGGAATCCAAACTGATCTTCCCCGAAGTTGGCTTCTACCAGTTTTTCCATTCCTCTGTAAAAAATTCGCGTTAGTATTTTGCATCCGTTACTTATTAAAGTGATTGTTCGCTATGTGGTGTCACCGCCAGACACCACACTTGCTAGGTGGTAGCTTTAAATCGGCCGCGGTCCATTAGTACATGTCGGACCCGCGTGTCGCCACTTTCAGTGATAGCAGACCGAGCGCCACCACACGGCAGGTCTAGAGAGACGTACGAGCACTCGCCCCAGTTGTACGGACGACGTAGCTAGCGATGCACACTGACGAAGCCTCGCTCATTTGCAGAGCAGATAGAATAGCCTTCAGCTAAGTCAATGGCTACGACCTAGCAAGGCGCCATTAGCATTATATTGCATGTATGGATTAAAGTTAAGTATTCCAGAAGCTACGTACTTTTCTTTATAGCATTCATTACGTATCCTGTTTCAGACCTCACGCCATCCTGCGTGAGCTTATAGCGCGTGCCTTTCGGCTACTTCAGAGTGGCGTGGCTGTCTAGCTACGCCACAATACGCTAATTTTCACATCTGTCAGCACCTGCTTTCTATGGGATTGGTATTATTGTATTCTTCTTGAAGTCTGAGGGTATTTCGCCTGTCTCATACATCTTCATCACCAGATGGTAGAGTTTTGTCCGGACTGGCTCTCCCAAGGCCGTCAATAGTTCTAATGGAATGTTGTGTACTCCCGGGGCCTTGTTTCGACTCAGGTCTTTCAGTGCTCTGTCAAACTCTCACGCAGTGCCGCGGTGGTCTCGCGGTTCTAGGCGCGCAGTCCGGAACCACGCAACTGCTACGGTCGCAGGTTCGAATCCTGCTTCGGGCATGGATGTGTGTGATGTCCTTAGGTTAGTTAGGTTTAAGTAGTTCTAAGTTCTAGGGGACTGATGACCACAGCTGTTAAGTCCCATAGTGCTCAGAGCCATTTTTCTCACGCAGTTTCGTATCTCCTATTTCATCTTCATCTACATCCTCTTCCATTTCCATAATATTGTCCTCAAGTGCATCGCCTTAAAAAAACGTAACTTCGTGTTCAGTGAGATGTTTGTTTACTTGTAGGGGCTGTACATTCCTGACCATTGTTGACCTTCTGAGGTATATGCAACCATAGCCAATTGCATGTTTTACATTTTGTTTCATTTCGGAAGTAAATGAAGTGGCAAAGTTAGGTGTGACATCTTACATGCAGTACACTGTCGAAGGAGATGGAAAAGAGTATTTATAATACATCTGAGTATTTATAATACATCTGTTTAAAAAGGAACCCAAATGTGTTCCATAAGTAATGTGCACTTCAGAATTCAAGATTACAGAACTCAGCCTAGGGTTTCATTATAAAAGGGGACAATTCAGCGCCCTATCATTTTGTAATTCATAATCGCATTATAATGCTATAATACTTCTAAAAGAGTATCATGTGCTCAAGACCTGTGGTGATTAATGCTAATCTCATTCTACTAATATCAAGATCTCATTCCTCATGTTTCATGTTGACAAGCGTGTGGCCTTCAATAAGTAACGTAACACCTTTTTTTGGCCAGTTTTGGTTAAAAACAATGCGGAATTTGTTGAGGGGCATAGTGCAGTATTCCTGACTCAGCCCATATAGTTTCTTGAAGTTCCCATAGTATCCTTCAAAATCGAGTCTGTAACGGAGGTGCGTTCCAAGTAGAGAGCTGTCACTGAGTTTCTTTTGGCGGAAAACCAGAGCATCACAGATATTCATGAGCGTTTGCAGAAAGTCTAGGATACCAGGTAGTGAACAAAAGTACTCTGTATCGTTGGGCGAGACGTCTGTGATTATGGTAACAAGGTCTCGAGCACCTGTCTGATTTCCCGCACAGCAATGTTGGAACGTGCGGACACTCTCATACGATGTGATCGATTGGCCTCTGATTCATTGTGTATACTGATGACCTGAAGATGGCACACTGAAGCACCGAAACTAGTAGCCATACAATAAATGACAGCATTAGGATGGTTGTAGGTGTTTCATTCTGTTACATCCTGATTTAGGTTTTTCGTTTTTTTCTCGTTCTTCTAAATCATTTCAAACAAATTACTGGGTATTTCCTTCGACAAGGCCTTGGCCGACCATTATCTTCTCCTCGTTGAAGTATCCTGATATACTGCAAACGTATTTTGAACTGTTAATCTTCGTAGTATTTATGATGTCAAATTCCCTGTCCTAGATGATCCCTGGATCAGTAAATAATTGCGTCGTTCAGTCTGCAGTCACTCCCTCCTGGTCGACTGGCGAGTGCCGCTGGAGGCTACCAGCTGTGCCGCGGCGACAGTGACTCACGCGGAACCTGCCTCCTCTGTGCAGTCACCGCCGCGCGGTCCGAAAGCGTCGCTAATTCGGGACTTTTGGGGGCCTGGTGGTCGTAACTCAGCAGTAATGGTTTCCAGGGCGCCGCGGCCCCTTCCACGAACTCGTTACGGCCACGGCGGCCCGCCCAAGGCCTCAATCTGGAATGCCTGCGCACAGCGCAGCACGCCGCGCGCAGTATAATGATGTCACCCGCGGACCCATCCGACAGGCGGTCCTCCAATCGACTCCTGGGCTGCCAGTTGCTGCGAAATCAGCCGAGCCAATACAATAGCACTGCGTTGCATTGAGAGTCAACTGACGTCTCAACTCTTGGACTACGAATTGAAGTCACTGATTTAATCATGAGTTGCACCGGTGTTTTATTCTTGGGAAGTGTACTGCTTATACACTGAAGCGCCGAAGAAACTGGCATAGACATGCGCATTCAAATACAGAGATATGTAAACAGGTAGAATACGGCACTGCGGCCGGCAGCACCTACATGAGACAACAAGAGTCTGGTGCAGTTGTTAGATCCGTTACCGCTGATACAATGGCAGGTTATCAAGATTTAAGTGAGTTAAAACGTGGTGTTTTAGTTAGCGCACGAGCGATGGGACAGAGCATCTCCGAGGTAGCGATCAAGTGGGGATTTCCCCGTACGACCAATTCTCGACTCTACCGCAAATGTCACGAATCCTTTAAAACATCAAATCTCCGACATCATTGCGGCCGGATAAAGATCCTGCAAGAACGGAACCAAGGACGACTGACGAAAATCATTCAACGTGACAGAAGTACAACCCTTCCGCAAATTGGTGCAGATTTCAATGCTGGGCCATCAAAAAGAGCAAGCATGCGAAACATTCAACGGATCATCATCGATATGGGGTTTCGGAGCCAAAGGCCCACTCGTGTATCCTTGATGACTGCACGACACAAACCTTTACGCATCGTCGGGTCCCGACCTCACCAACATTATACTAATAATGGTTCAAATGGCTCTGAGCACTATGGGACTCAACTTCTAAGGTCATTAGTCCCCTAGAACTTAGAACTAATTAAACCTAACTAATCTAAGGACATCACACACATCCATGCCCGAGGCAGGATTCGAACCTGCGACCGTAGCGGTCTCGCGGTTCCAGACTGCAGCGCCTAGAACCGCACGGCCACTTCGGCCGGCTACTAATAATGACTGGAAACATGTTGCCCCGTCGGACGAGTCTCGTTTCAAATTGTATCGAACGGATGCACCTTTACGGGTATGGGGACAACCTCGAGAATCCATGGACGCTACATGTCAGCAGGGGACTGTTCAAGCTGGTGGACGCTCTGTAATGTTGTGGAGCTTGTGCAGTTGGAGTGATATGGAACCCCGATACGTCTAGATACGACTCTGACAGGTGACACGTACGTAAACATCCTGTACGATCACCTGCTTCCATCCGTGTCCATTGTGCATTCCGACGGACGTGGGAAATTCCAGCAGGACATTCGAGCCCCATACGTCCAGCATTGCTATAGAGTTGCTGCAGGAACACTCTTCTGAGTTTAAACACTTCCACTGGCCACCAGATTCCCCAGACACGAACATTATTGAGCATATCTTGGATGCCTTGCAACGTACTTTTCAGAAGAGATCTTCACCCTGTTGTACTCTTGCAGATTTATGGACAGCCTTGCAGGATTCATGGTACCAATCCCTGTACTACTTCAGACATTGCCAAGTCCGTGCCACGTCGTGTTCTGGCACCTCTGCGTGCTCGCTGTGGCCCTACACGATATTAGGCAGGTGTACCAGTTTCTTTGGCTCTTCAGTGTGGTTATTTAAAACGATCTGGACACATTCAAGTGATTGTATTAAATATTTGTACTGAGGAAAGGTGTTAGACGATAATATGTATGGAAATAACAATTCAAGCAGTTGTTTTGTATAGTGCCGGCTGTTTTTGTTTGGTGCCATGGAATGATCTGATGGGAAACTGGTTATCTTACTTTGCATTCCTGGCTGAGAATAGAAAAAAATGTTACAGTTATTCATTAATCGCTGATTTCTATTGTTCCTTTTAATATATCCTCTGATGATGGTGTCGTAACTCGTAAGTGCAATGATCGCTGTGTTGTTAATTGAAGTAGGAGCAATTTATGCCCTGAGAACATGTGAAACAATTTCTTTTACCTAAAGCAACGGAAACAAGCAGCACAGTATCGCCTTATGGAGAGAGACACAATGTTCTACCGTACCTCATACATTTCTTACGATATCTGACAATGACCACGGTGGTTGTAAGTAAAAGACTGAATTCTAACTTTTGGATTTATTAACGGCTGCTTTTACATTAAAAAAATTTGAATTATGTATCACGCAATGTACTTAAATGCTGCTGTCCCTTACAAAATGAATACTTGACAATAAGTTTGAAGAGAAATTTATTATCATGGGGGAAGGGGGGTGTACCTCTATGGTATCAAGAGAAATGATTTATAAGCTTCTGCGTGATCCAGCATGATGCAACAGAGATAATCATTGCTGAGGGCAAAGAGGAAGAGAAAAAGTTGTTATCACTCATTCGCAGAGATTTCCAGGGCTGATAAACTTACAGTTTCGCTGCCCGATTTATACAGGACAAAAGCAGAGCCAAAGTCAACCTAAAACAGGGCGATTTAAAGGCTGCAACTTACGACACATATGACAAGGATTTCAGCAATTCGGAAAGACTTTGGTACGGTGACTACGAAGAAACTCCGATCGCAGTCTGACTAGTAGTACACCTGGAAGCAGCTACATTGCGCCTGACCGTCATTGCCTTGTGATACAACTGCACAGCGTGTCCCCACCGGTCCACGGCATCTCCAACATGTCGTATACTGCCCACCGTCTGCTCTTCAATACTCCCGGGAAGATGCTCTTTTTGGTGCACATATCGACCAATCACGGGGCTAGCTTCGAGGCGCAACACAATGACCCATCACTCCCGTCAAGAATCGCGCCTTACGGATCTCGTGCTCGTCGATTTCAGCTCACAAATTTTGTAGAAAGAGCTCGGAGCATCTACCACGAACGTCGAGCAACCAATGGAAACAATCGCCCACGGCATCAGCTGGAAAGGTCGCTCCACCCGCTCGCTCCAAGTCAGCTATGCTAAGTCAAAGAGAACTGGGGTCCTCTGCCATCATTTCTCTTCTTGTTCCTCCATTTCTCCCAGCTGATATTGTTCTGTGCATTCCAACGATTCAGCTCTCCGTTTCTAAGTTCGAACAGTGCAGAAAATTCGCCTTAGCTCACAGCCGAACTAATAGAATGGTTTCCTGCAAAATATTGAGTGTTTATGAAATAGAGGCTGCTGATCATTAAGATGAAGTTGGGATTAAATAAAACGCAATGACCACAGGTAACTTTCTGTATGAATCCGTCTGAAGAAAATGCGATAAAGATGGCGTATAAAAATGATAAAAGACTGTATCTAGTCGATAGGACAAACTCTAATGAAATATGTACTGAAATAAATGTACGTCTTTCGTGCTGATCTCCAGAAATATGACTGCCAGACCAACGTAGAAGTCATTCTGCGCAGTCAGTGCCGCAGTTACGAGAGGACAGTGATAATATCAATTTTCTACAGGGTGGTGCTCCGCTGTGCTTCCACAACGATGTTCGTCAGTTCTTGGATACTGAGCTACTACAACAATGGACGGGTCCGTACCAGCCGGCATTCTCCAGTCACTGGCACGGCCCCCATTTCACCGGACCTAGCTCCGTGTCAGTCGTACCTCTGGGATTGTACAAGAGCTACTGTTTTCATACCTCCACTTACCCACAACATCGCTGACTTACGAGTACATATCAGGGCAGCTGTGACTGATAATGACACGGACAGTTCTGAAAGAGAGTGAACGGAATTGGAGGTAAACTGGAAGAGCGCCCGTGTGGCTAAAGTTTTACACACTTAAAATTTGTGGGGATAGGCAAAAGAACTTCTTGAGTTTCAGTCTGCATACGTATCGTCTTATAGTACCTGACCCCTATAACCCTGTAAACCTATACATATAATTTGGATGTTATTTCCATAACCCACAGTAATTAGTCTCATTTGGCAAAGAAGTCTAACAATACGTTTGTTTCTAATCTCTTTTTCATGCCAAACTGACTTTTCCTCAATATTTAAATCACTGAATCAAAAGAATAACTTCATAAATAATGTTACAAGCTCTCTCGTCGGCAGCACGAGAGAGAAAAGATGTTAGAGGTCCAGGAGAGATGACAACAGTAATTATATATTTCAATTTAAACTGCTATCAGTCAAATCGATTACCTAGCGCTGAGCAGCAAAGAGATTGTACGTGCTGCTTAAAGAACCAAAGAAGTAAAAAAAAGTAAAAATTCGTCACTCATGTAAAAGTTTTCAATGTATTCAGACTCTTCAACAAACGTCACCCCCTTTTTAAAATATCATGCGTACACCTGTGACTACTTTGTTCTGTAAAATAAAATATACCATTACATGAAAGTAGTCTCAATATATCGTTTCACGACTTCTAGATAACATTATTCAACTTCACATGAAAAACTCTTTTTGACTTCCATTCAACATTAAACTTTTTAATATGTTTTCACCGTGTTTAAAAAAGTGTCACGTACTCCTATACAGTACTAGTCATAACGAGAATAAAAGTTCCTTTACTAATATGTCTGGAAAACAATGCCTGTTCAGATACGGGCACTTGAAGGTCCCCAGCTCTCAGCCTGCATTTTATTTACAGGTGGAGCATGATTGACAGGAGGCGACATTGTAATTAACGACAATAAGTATGCGTAGACAGACGCAACTAATCAAGCAGTCATGAAGGTAAGGCATGTGGGTCGCTTCAGTAACAATCTATGGCAGGAATTGACGGTGGCAGACTCAAACGACCATGTGCTTTACCAAATAAATTAATAGGTGGTGTGTGTCGTGGATTTCTGTACAAAGAAATACCAACACTGTCGGAGAAGGTTACCCTTGCTGAAAAACGTCCGCAGCTCGTGGTCGTGCGGTACCATTCTCGTTTCTTGCGCCCGGGTTCCCGGGTTCGATTCCCGGCGGGGGCAGGGATTTTCTCTGCCTCGTGATGACTGGGTGTTGTGTGATGTCCTTAGGTTAGTTAGGTTTAAGTAGTTCTAAGTTCTAGGTGACTGATGACCATAGATATTAAGTCCCGTAGTGCTCAGAGCCATTTGAACCATTTTTTTGAAAAACAACAACGGTTATTTACGCACAACGGGAACCATCCTATTTTCTGTGGATCGTATGACATTACTTCACCAAAACGTTTTACCGACAACAGACTGGTCAAAGAAGAGTGGCAGCGTGGCCTTCCCGTTCACTGAACCTGAATCGGTTGGCCTTCTGGCTATGGAGACATATGAAGGCATTGGTGTATATCCAACCGATCGTCAGCAGACGTTACAGGAACGTCTGACCGCTGAATGAGAGTTTCTAACGCAATCCGAATGAAACCAGATGTATCTGAAAGACAACACGATTCACTGCGAAGAAGGCTGAAAGATCTGTCCGGATGTGTGGTAACGACATGCAGCACTGTACACAGAGTCTAATTCTATAGTTGGTTCACAGTGTGATGAACGAATTCAGATGGAGATGGAGAGCGGAAGAAGGAAGTTCCACCCACCGGCTCCCAGCACAATGGCTCCAAAGGTGTGAGAGCCGTTGCGGAGCCAAAAAGCCATGGGTACGTCACATACTGCTGGCACTGCACTTGGCGCTAACGTAACAGTTTATGCTCCAACCGGCGTCCACAGTGCCGTCTACTGATCACCGTATCTGTCGTCAATGTTACGTACTGCACTTCTGCGAAAGAAAACTGAGGCAGGACTGTAACAGAAGCTTACAGGATTCTTTTATGTTGCATGATGGTGGTTATTGCCACTAAATCAGTTCTCATAGAAACTTTGCAATTAAATAGAGCCAGTAGTAGCACTTATGGAAATAAAAAGAATGATTAAAATTTTGAACAAACTAGTTTCATTATGTTACTAATCTGCGCATAATCCACTATTATCTAGCTATTGTACGATTCAGCAATACCAATTATGATTTCATCTATTGCGAGTTCGAAATCGTAGCTCCTAAAGTAATCCTCTTCCAGTTATTCTACATTCTTAACATACTCTTTCAAGTCAACAACAGTTATTGAGAGAAGTGGTTCACTGGCGATATTAAATGTTCCACTCTCCGAACAGCCTTTCCATTTTAGCCTACGTCAGTTTCACTGTACTTAAATCACAGTTATAGGGCGCCAACCGAACAACCAGTAATCTTCTTCCAGCCGTTTGACATTCTTATAATACCCCTCCCAGCCATTAGCAACTAATGACAGAAGGGAGTTATTAACGAACTTACAGAAGTTGCCATTGGACATATCCACTGAAATACTTCACTCTCTAAACAGCCTTTTCATTTTTGAGCACGACAGTTCCACCACACTTATATCACCGTTATAGCGCAGTAAATGAACAGTTATATGGATTTTCTTCTCTTTAGCCATTTCTCGGCCACATACATCTTTTTAACAGAGCTACGTTTCTGAATTGAAGATAATAGGGCTTCCTCGCTCACTCTGTGACTGAGGGCAACAGTCTTGCAGCCATTGCTGCATCCTCTCTTTTGTATCATACTGTTTAAGTGTTTTGTCCACCTTTGTGTTACGGTACGGAGCGATGTCCATCACAATGACGGCGTGTGGTGGAATACTTTGGAGTCCCATATTCACAAACCATCTTAAAAAATTTCGGGATTCATCCGACAATGCCGGTGTATTTAGCACCGGATTTTCAATGAGCTTCCGTGACTAACCCTTTCCTCGATTTCTATGATAAGACTCTTACAGGAGGTTCCCCATCCCACAACGTCGACATCATGTTTCTGCCAATACTTCCCAGTCATCATATTACCGTCCATCTAGGTTTAATTGGGGTGGAATATTTCTGTGACTGCACCCCCAATATGTTTCAATTCTACAATGAGAGGCCACCTCGACTCAAAAATAGCTCCAGGCTCTAGCAGTGAAGAACTCTGATTCTGCACTTTTACCCATGTAAGTCCCATGGGTAACAAAATATTCTGTAGATTTCCCATAACCGAAGCCCAGCCGATCTTTCCCTCGAATACTGATCGAAGTTTCCGCAGATTGAGTGCAATCTTCTGCACCAAGTAAAAGTCTTCGACTGGTTGTCTGACGACATCCAACTGGATTTTCTCTGCAGATCTTGGCCTAAGTGAAAGCGAATTTCTTTTTAAACATTCAGTAAGTAGTAATCCATTCAATGCAGGACGTATAACCGTATAACGACTAAGAAGGATGGGATCGACTTTTGGAAACCACCTATGGTTAAGCTTCTATGTATCATACCATGCTATCAGAGTTAACTAAATAAAAATAATTATGATATTCATTTCTAAAATATATATAAATATATTTGCATCTGATAGGACCAGTACCCACTGACTTCAGCAAATGAGTGAAGTAACTAGACAACAACGGTACACGCACATTTACGCAGTATACACAATATAAACACTTATACTGAATTTTATACTTATTTTTATTTTTTCAACACTTTTGGCTGAGAGAAAGGGTGGTGTAGTTCTTCATTTCTGCTCCTATGCTAGCGACATTCAGCGACATTATTATTTTTCTTAGATCCATTTCGTAAAGCACCACCCTTTTCGCTTCTCCCAGGAGTGTAAAGAGTATCTAGCGCTGTCGATGACGAACCAGGAACCGCTTCGTCACTATCAAGATATGTATTGGTGTACGACACAGCACAACAGGACACCACGATCAGTTTCGAGATTTTAAAATCCCATCTGCAGGTGTATGAAATTATAGTATTTGGTAAAACACACCACGACGTCGTACCAGTCAGTGTAGACCTTCCAATCATTGAATGGTAGTGGAAACTATCACCGGACAGCCGCACTATAGGAACGCCAACCACAATTAAATTAATTATCATGCCTTTTACTTGCGTCTGTTACTTGATCTTTCTTTGTAGTTACCTGTCTTACAGCTGTAGCTGTCCGTACAGCTTCTGTGACTGCCGTTTTTCGAAATGTTTATTCCGCTCAGCTGAGTTTCTGCTGTGGTGATCTTTTCCATAGTGTTTACAGCCACAGAGAACTTTAAGCGTACCTCATCATTCCTCAGTACTTCAATATTCCGTATCTTTCCACATTGACTTTCAGGACGATTGTCTCTTCAGTATGCTTTTCATCGTTACTAGACTGTGACTAGAGCCTATATCTGCTTCTGAATATGCCTTACAATTCAAAATCTGATATCGGAATCCATGTCTGACCGTAGTCTAGCAGGAATATAAATTACATTCATCTACATCATACTCCGCAAGCCACCTAATGGCGTGTGGCGGAGGGTACTTTCGGTAACAGTGTAGGCCAGCAGTTGCAGGAAGTGCTGGGGAGTGAGTACCAGGTCACCAGCATTGTGAAGCCTAATGCAGGGTTGGCTCAGGTGACTGTTAACATAGGCGGGTTATGCAGGGATTTTACTAAAGAGAATCAGGTAGTGATTGTGGGTGGGGCTGGTAATAGTATTGATAGGGATGGGGAGTATAACATAGATGGTGACCTGGAAAAGATAGCCACTCTGACTGGCAACACGAATGTGCATTTCGTGGAACTGTTTCAGCGTCACGATCGGCCTCATCTTAATACAGCCGTCAGGTGTAATAACATGAGACTTGGGGGTGCGCTGGTGACAGAAAGCATGGGTCACATTTCAGTGGTGTCGGTGGAGTCTATCAGCAGGACGGGTTTCACTAGACATGGCCTGCACCTCAACAGGTATGGGAGGGGGAGGTTGGCAAAGCTTATAGGTGACAGCATAGGTGGGGTTGGTGGGATCACTCATGGGAAAATTCCTGCAGTAGTGGGTGTTAGAGCTGCACCTTTTTTAGACTGAAGTCAGCTGATAGGTATTCCTGCTTAAGGGAAGTCTCTGTAACAAGGGAATCACTTTTGACAAAGCTTAGGTATCCGAGTAATGAGGGAGTATATTTCATCAAAATATACAAGGTATTAGAGATAAAGTTAGTGAACTGCTTATAGATGTTGACTCTGAAATTATTGGTATATCTGAACACTTCTTAAATAAGGAGATAATTCAGAGGCTTCCTTTACCAGGATACAGGTTGGCTGGCAGCTTTTCGAGGAGCTCTTTGCGGTGTGGGGGAGTAGCCATGTATGTGAAAAACGGCATCCCATTTGAGTCAATTGATGTTTCAAAGTACTGCACTGAAAAGGTGTTTGAATGTTGTGCAGGCGTGGTTAAATTTAACGGAGCTAAACTTCTAACTGTTGTTATTTATAGATCCCCAGACTCCGATTTCACAACATTTTTGCTAAAGCTAGAGGAGGTTCTTGGTTCACTTTATAGGAAATACAAAAAGTTTGTTGTATGTGGTGACTTCAATATTAATTGTACAAGTGATTGTGCAAGGAAGAGGATGCTGGTAGACCTCTTTAATTCATATAATCTTATGCAAACCGTATTCTTTCCAACGAGAGTGCAAGGGAACAGTAGAGCAACCATAGACAACATTTTTGTTCATTCATCATTACTAGAAGGGCATTCTGTTAGCAAAAAGGTGAATGGCCTTTCAGATCATGATGCACAAATTTTAACTTTAAAAGATTTTTGTGCTGCAACACGTGTTAAATATAATCATCAGCTGTAAAAGGAACAAGAGTGGCAAGATGTTTATAGCGCTGATACAGTAGACGATAAATATAATGCTTTTCTCAAGACTTTTCTCATGCTCTTTGAAAGTTGCTTTCCGTTAGAACGTTTATAACAGGGAACTAGCACAAACAGGCAGCCTGGGTGGCTGACTAGAGGGATAAGAATATCTTGTAGAACAAAGTGGCAATTATATCAAAACGTTAGAAACAGTCAAAATCTAAATGCAGCAGCCCATTACAAACAGTATTGTAAGGTGCTTAAAAATGTTATTAGGAAGGCAAAAAGTATGTGGTATGCAGATAGAATAGCTAAGTCTCAGGATAAAATTAAAACCATATGGTCAGTCGTAAAGGAAGTTGCTGGTCTGCAGAGACAGGTCGAGGATATAGAATCAGTGCGTAGTGGGAATGTCCGTGTTAGTGATAAGTCGCATATATGTACAGTATTTAATAATCACTTTCTGAATATAGCAGGTGAACTAAATAGAAACCTAGTCCGAACAGGGAATCATATAGCGCTCTTAGAAAAACGTGTTCCGAGACTTACCTGAAATGCTCCTCCATCATACTGACAAGAGGGAGATTGAGTTAATAATTAAATCACTAAAGACCAAGAACTCTCATGGATATGACGGGGTATCTAGCAGAATACTGAAGTATTGTTCTATGTTGTTAGCCCAGTTCTCAGCCATATCTGTAACATTTCCTTTAGGAGTGGTCGGTTTCCTGACCGATTAAAGTACTCGGTAGTGAAGTCACTTTATAAAAATGGAGACATTGATAATGTTGACAATTTTAGACCTATTTCTATGCCATCGGTGTTTGCTAAAGTTATCGAGAAGGTTATATATACAAGGTTACTGGAGCACTTAAATTCACATAATTTGCTGTCAAATGTTCAGTATGGTTTTAAAAATGGTTTAACAACTGAAAATGCAATATTCTCTTTTATCTGTGAGGTTTTGGGCGGATTAAATAAAAGGTTGCGAACGCTAGGTGTTTTCTTTGGTTTAACGAAGGCTTTTCACTGTTTTGACCACAAAATATTACTGCAGAAGTTGGGCCATTATGGAGTAAGGGGAGTAGCTTACAATTGGTTCGCCTCTTACTTTAAGAACAGAAAGCAGAGGGTAATTCTCCGCAATATTGAGAGTGGTAGTGATGTTCAGTCCCAATGGGGCACTGTTAAGTGGGGCGTTCCCCAAGGGTCGGTGCTGGGGTCACTGATGTTTCTTATTTATATAATTGATATGCCTTCTAGTATTACAGGTGATTCAAAAATATTTCTGTTTGCTGATGACACCAGCTTGATAGTGAAGGATCGTGTGTGTAATATTGAAACAGTAACAAATAATGTAATTCATGAAATAAGTTCGTGGTTTGTGGAAAATAATTTGATGCTAAATCGCAGTAAGACTCAGTTTTTACAGTTTCTAACTCACAATTCAACAAGAACCGATATTTTGATCAGACAGAATAGGCATATTATAAGCGAGACGGAACAGTTCAAGTTCCTAGGCGTTCGGATAGATGCTAAGCTGTTGTGGAAAGCCCATGTCCAGGATCTTGTTCAGAAGCTAAATGCTGCTTTATTTACCATTAGAACAGTATCTGAAATAAGTGACACTTCAACACGAAAAGTAGTCTACTTCGCATATTTTCGTACGCTTATGTCGTATGGTATTATTTTTTGGGGTAATTCTTCTGATTCAAAAAGGGTATTTTTGGCTCAAAAACGGGCTGTTCGAGCTATATGTGGTGTAAGTTCGAGAACCTCTTGTCGACCCCTATTCAAAAATCTGGGAATTCTGACATTGCCCTCACAGTATATATTTTCTTTAATGTCGTTTGTTGTTAGCAATATTAGCCTATTCCCAAGAGTTAGCAGCTTTCACTCAGTTAATACTAGGCAGAAATCAAATCTGCATGTAGAATGCACTTCCTTGACTTTTGTGCAGAAAGGAGTGCAGTATTCTGCTGAATCCATTTTCAATAAGCTACCACAAGAACTAAAAAGTCTTAGCAGTAGCCCAAACTCTTTTAAGTCTAAACTGAAGAGTTTCCTCATGTCTCACTCCTTCTATTCTGTCGAGGAGCTCCTGGAAGAGCTAAAAAATTAAGCAAATTCCAGTGTTACATTGTTGATTTTCTTCATTTAAACTTACGACTTGTTACCTTAATATGTTTTTTTTATATTTCATTTTATCTGTTTGTTATAATTTCATGTATTGACTCGTTCCATGACCATGGAGACTTCTCCTTAATTTGGTCCCACGGAACAATAAATAAATAAATAAAACACTATCTGATCCCTCCAAACCTGTTCCACTCACGATAATGCGCGGGAGGAATCATTGCCGGTAAACCTCTGTATTGGCTCTGCTTTCTCGTATTTTCTCCTCGTGGTCAATACAATACGTGACATGTATGTGGGGGGAAGTAATATTTTGTCCGACTCCTCCTGAAAATTTTATCCCGAAATTTCAATTTTAAATCTCTCCGTGATGCACAACACTTGTCTTGTAACGTCTGCCACTGGAGTTTTTTTAGCATCTCCGTAACGCTCTCTCACCAGCTAAACGATCCCGTGACGAAACGCGCCGATCTTCGTTGGATCTTCACGATCTCCTCTATCAGTCCTACGTGGTACTGATCCCAGATAGATGAACAATACTCAAGAATCGGGTAGACAAGCGCCGTATGTGCCACTTATTTCGTGGATGAGTTACATTTCCTTAAGATTCTTCCGATGAATAAGAGTCTGGTGTCTGCTTTCCCCACTATCTGTTTTATACGGTCACTCCACTTAAGGTCGCTCTGGATAGTTATGCCTAGATATTTTACGGCAGACGCTGTCTCCAGCTGTTTGTCATCAATAGTGTAGCTGTACAGTAGTGGATTTCTTTCCCTACGTATGTGCAGTATGTTACATTTATTTACGTTAGAGTCAACTACCACAGTCTGCAACATTCACAGCCAGCCGGAGTGGCCGAGCGGTTCTAGGCGCTTCAGTCTGGAACCGCGCGACTGCTACGGTCGCAGGTTCGAATCCTGCCTCGGGCATGGATGTGTGTGATGTCCTTAGGTTAGTTAGGTTTTAAGTAGTTCTACGTTCTAGGGGACTGATGACCTCAGATGTTAAGTCCCATAGTGCTCAGAGCCATTTTTGCACCATTCATCAGTTCTCTGCAGCTCATTCTGCAAAATCTTATTGTCTTCTGGCGTTGCTACTTTGGTACAGACAACTGCATCATCTGCGAATAGCCGTAAAGAGCATCCGACCCTTTGTACTAGATCACTTATATATAATGTAAACAGCAATGGTCTTATCACACTTAGTTATGTTTAATTAGTTCTAAGTTCTAGGCGACTGATGACCTCAGAAGTTAAGTCGCATAGTACTCAGAGCCATTTGAACCAACCAATATTGAATGGACGTGGAAAGGCAAACTGAAGAAAGCGAAACTAAGGAAATTTGTGCTGAATTTGAAAGTTATCCTGGTATGAGACGCCATGACTATACAAAAATGACAATTGAGGTTGTATGAAAAATCTAGTTTACTGACAACATTTATTTCCCCCACCCCAAAAAAAAAGACTGACGTAGTTTATGCAAAGCACGTTATGATAAAATATCGTAAACAACTAACTGGTGACTTAAGACCACAATGGACAAGGATACTGGGTGGAAAAGTGAGTCAAATGCCTTGGCCCTAAAACTGTAGATAACGCAGTCTGAATTGATCAGACGCTGAGCAGATTTTGTTGGATAATCTACAGAAGTCTATATACACTCCTGGAAATGGAAAAAAGAACACATTGACACCGGTGTGTCAGACCCACCATACTTGCTCCGGACACTGCGAGAGGCCTGTACAAGCAATGATCACACGCACGGCACAGCGGACACACGAAGAACCGCGGTGTTGGCCGTCGAATGGCGCTAGCTGCGCAGCATTTGTGCACCGCCGCCGTCAGTGTCAGCCAGTTTGCCGTGGCATACGGAGCTGCATCGCAGTCTTTAACACTGGTAGCATGCCGCGACAGCGTGGACGTGAACCGTATGTGCAGTTGACGGACTTTGAGCGAGGGCGTATAGTGGGCATGCGGGAGGCCGGGTGGACGTACCGCCGAATTGCTCAACACGTGGGGCGTGAGGTCTCCACAGTACATCGATGTTGTCGCCAGTGGTCGGCGGAAGGTGCACGTGCCCGTCGACCTGGGACCGGACCGCAGCGACGCACGGATGCACGCCAAGACCGTAGGATCCTACGCAGTGCCGTAGGGGACCGCACCGCCACTTCCCAGCAAATTAGGGACACTGTTGCTCCTGGGGTATCGGCGAGGACCATTCGCAACCGTCTCCATGAAGCTGGGCTACGGTCCCGCACACCGTTAGGCCGTCCTCCGCTCACGCCCCAACATCATGAAGCCCACCTCCAGTGGTGTCGTGACAGGCGTGAATGGAGGGACGAATGGAGACGTGTCGTCTTCATCGATGAGAGTCGCTTCTGCCTTGGTGCCAATGATGGTCGTATGCGTGTTTGGCGCCGTGCAGGTGAGCGCCACAATCAGGACTGCATACGACCGAGGCACACAGGGCCAACACCCGGCATCATGGTGTGGGGAGCGATCTCTTACACTTGCCGTACACCACTGGTGATCGTCGAGGGGACACTGAATAGTGCACGGTGCATCCAAACCGTCATCGAACCCATCGTTCTACCATTCCTAGACCGGCAAGGGAACTTGCTGTTCCAACAGGACAATGCACGTCCGCATGTATCCCGTGCCACCCAACGTGCTCTAGAAGGTGTAAGTCAACTACCCTGGCCAGCAAGATCTCCGGATCTGTCCCCCATTGAGCATGTTTGGGACTGGATGAAGCGTCGTCTCACGCGGTCTGCACCTCCAGCACGAACGCTGGTCCAACTGAGGCGCCAGGTGGAAATGGCATGGCAAGCCGTTCCACAGGACTACATCCAGCATCTCTACGATCGTCTCCATGGGAGAATAGCAGCCTGCATTGCTGCGAAAGGTGGATATACACTGTACTAGTGCCGACATTGTGCATGCTCTGTAGCCTGTGTCTATGTGCCTGTGGTTCTGTCAGTGTGATCATGTGATGTATCTGACCCCAGGAATGTGTCAATAAAGTTTCCCCTTCCTGGGACAATAAATTCACGGTGTTCTTATTTCAATTTCCAGGAGTGTAGTTGCAGCTGACAACAAGTGGCGATTGTGATTTGTACGCCCTGACAAGGCCAGACCAGCAGTACGTTACCCTGTTTGCTTAATGCAGCGATATAACTTGCTGTTGGCGAGATGTGTGTGGCGGGGGGCGATGCGTTTGACGGCACCTGTGAATCGATCGCGGCCACGAAAAAAATGCAAAATCTCTCGGTCTGGGGATCAGGCAGACGGATCGCAATTTACTCTCTACTAGAGCCCTGAGATCGCGGTAGATTTCATTGTGTGACACACTCGTTCGCTGGCCGTACCAAGGATCAATTTGGTTCACTTATCCGACAGAGCGCACAAGGATACCAAACATCAAGACTGGTAAACCAAAAACGAATAAGTGTGCCCTCGGTAAACGAGTAGTCTGAGACGTTTGAAGTCACACTGTCACTACAGTAAGAACTTCACCACAGGCTTCCCAGTCTAACTACTCGCAAATGAAGCCAGTCTTAGGACAGGTCCCAAGTACCAACTACACATGCCAGAGCTTTGACCAGAAGTCGCTTCTAGACCGAAGTCCAGAGCTGAGTGCTCCACACCTCTCCAGATAAAAACAATTCCTCTTATTTCGCAAAGTGCACAAGCAGCACCGCCTTCATCACATCTTGACTCAACCACAGGGCTTTAAAGGCGCTAAATCTCCCCTCCTACATGACAGCACAGAGTCATGTCGAACCGCGCAAGAGTTAATAAACCTGCATCTCTGGAAAAAAAGAAGTTTTTGTGGACGGAGAAGATGTTTTTCTCCGAAGTCTCGTCCCTTCCCATGGCAACAGGCGAAGAGATGCAATCCTAAAGATCTTTATCCAAATCGCTTGTGTCTTGGAACATGTTAGTTCTAGCTATGAGGTGTCATAATGATTCTATCTCTAAACGTTTCTGAGACACCAGAGTTTCTTATACTACTGAGGTGGCTGATGGAAGTGGGTCACAAGCCTATTTGCAGTATCAGCGAACGTGAAAACGTGTGAATTCTTATTAGCTGTGGCGCTGCACACAGTGCCTGGTTTACAACTCCACTTTGTAGACACGTCCCTTCAGTCTGTCGCCCCCAGCCAATGGCGCCAGTGGAGGTATAGCGGCATTGTCCTGTTGGAGACCTGTCTCGACTAGGGGGTGCTCTGTCTGCCCTGTGTGGCTGTGTCCCAGTCCGGCAAGATTTACTGAGGGATGGGCTCGCCGCCACTTTCTTTCAACTTCCAACATGCCGTTTCTATGAACTAAGAACCATAAAAATACCCCATACTTTAAGTGCACTACCAGGCTCCATCAATGCCTGCTCAGGCCGTTAACTTTCTCGCTCCAGTTGCGTAACGTTGTAACAAAATCTTTATGAAAAATAGGTGAGAGAGTAATTTGGCCTCTCTCAAATTCTTCCCAAGAGAAAGTTCTGTAGAAAACTACACAATGGATAATATGTAAGTGATGTCAGAAAAAAGGTAAAATGTTTAGAACTGTAATATGCAGACCTCAGCGGGTAGTTTTTATTCAACCAAAGACGAGAAAGAGCCAGTGAAGGTGACAGTATACAAATCTGACGTTTTTAGTGATAATCTCTTCATTTCTCGTGACAACTATACCTAACATTCTGTATAACTTACTTTACATATTCCAGTCTCACAGTGCAAACCTCTCTCTCCCCCTGTTTGTCTCTCTTACTCTCTATGAAATATTATTTGAACAGAAAACTAATAACAGCCTTAGACATAGGGTAAGAGGATGTTCGACTTGACAGATAATATTTATCAAAGATTGCTTTCAGTGGACTAAGTAAATATGTAACTAGGAACAGAGATAAGCAACTGGTTTTAATTACATGTGGCATAAATATTACCATGTTGCATTAGGATATGGACATTCAGCTAGATGACAAGCTGATACTAGCTGCAGGATTAAATATTTATCATTAGCAACAGCAGTAGCTTTGGACTCACTACGGGGTTTTATAATTTGTAATATGTACCCGCGTTTTTAGTTATGCTCCAAGATGAGTTCCACTTTTTCAACAAAGCATCCTCTGTGAGTATCCTGAAACAGTGCGTGATTTTTCGATTCCAGAAATTAGTCTTTAAACTTAAAAGACATTAGGCAAATATTTTATATAAAATAGAAAGTTTTTCACAGTAAAACGTGCAATTCGTTGCTTGAACATTTTGCAGTATTGCAACATGTGAGGAACCGGTTGGTGACTATAACTGTCCTGTAAATTCACCGCAGTTTTGTACAAGTTCCTTGAACGACGCCGTCTTTCCCTACTTTTAATTGTTACTTGTTGTCCGTCTGTCTTTCTTCTCTCTCACTCTGTATGCGCGTGGGCGTATGTGTGTGTGTGTGTGTGTGTGTGTGTGTGTGTGTGTGTGTACAGATCTAACAGATCTAAAACAGAGTTTTTCTTTAACACACAAGATAAGGAGACTTGAGGTTTGTGATCATTTAACAGAATGTGTGTGTTGTATCAAATAATTGGTACATTCCTGCATTCCAGTTTCGGGATGAACTTTAGGAACTGTCTTGTCTTTTCGTTTCAAAATGTTTTGTTGTTTTCTGTGTTAGTTTATGGCTGTAAGCTATTGTGAACCACTTGGGATTAAACACCAGCTGCAATAGAGAAAGACATGAAAAAAATTACAACGATGTATTTTGAAAATTTTTGTGTTTTTTATGTGTTAGTTTATGCCCGTATGTCACTGTGAAACATCTTGAATACAAGGCCAACTGTAACAAAGAAACACATGAAAATAGTTAGCATAAATAATGAGAGACATCTGCTAACTTTGCAAGAAATGTATTACACAGGGTGATTCAGGTGCCCCTACCTATGGGTTTTACGCAACCTGCAACGCCTTCAACAACAACGTGCGACATTTTCGTATTCTCTCGATTGCTACGTCCAGGCTAATAGTTCTAGATAAAAAATAAGCAGGATCTTTTTGTAGGATATTTAATATAGCTAAATTTTGTACTGGGCTACATTTCCACTGCAGACAGCTTTCGAGTTTTTCAAGAAAAACGCATTTTAAGGTGACTTTTGTATGTTTTTCTTGAATGATTCGAAAACTACAGCCTTTAGCAGAAACGTATCTCAGTACAAAATGTACTACATTAAATTTCCTACAAAAAGGTCCTGTTCATATTTTCTGCAGTTATCGAGAAGGAGAATATGAAAATCATAAGTATGGTGTCTGAAGGTGTTGCAGGTTGCATAAAACCCATATATTGGGGCAGCTGAAAAATGTGTGTGAAATCTTATGGGACTTAACTGTTAAGGTCATCAGTCCCTAGGCTTATACACTACTTAACCTAAATTATCCGAAGGACAGACACATACACCCATACCCGAGGGAGGAGTCGAACCTCCGCCGGGACCAGCCGCACAGTCCATGACTGCAGCGCCTGAGACCTCTCGGCTAATCCCGCCCGGCGGGGCAGCTGAATGACACTGTGTGTAGGAAACAGAAGCAGAAAAGATACTACCATTAAATGGCCAAGCGAATATCACAAACAACTTGCTGTTTACACAAAGTGATTGCGTAACCGATAAACATCACGAAAGGCGATTTTAAACCCGATTACTCTATGACTGTACATAAATTTTAGAAAAGGAACTCCTTTTACACGTCAGCGTACGCACGTGGGCACACACACACACACACACACACACACACACACACACACATACTTTACTTAAAAATCAGACAGAAAACAAACAAAAGCAAAAAAATGGGAAAATTGACGTCACTTCCGAAAACCAATGGCACACGCTACGCATCGAGAATGTGAGTTGAAACAATGATTCTTTATGTATTTACAGCGACTCTGTGTGAAAAATTGTAGCTTTCAGCTGCTTTTCCACGTAGGGAAAATCTGCATAATGTCCAGGTAAAGGATTACACGTTTTACTGTTAGTACTTTTTCATTCTATTATAAAATATTTACGTGAACCGTTTTAAATCTGAAAACCAGTAAAATAAAACGAAAATCATGCAATATTCCAATGAGGATACCTTGTTAGAAAGATGAAACGAGTCTGGGTATATAAATAAATGTTCGGTAGAGCATGCAAAAAGTTGTTTTCTTGATAACTACAAAAATATAAATATACCTCCTGCGAAAAGTTACTAGCACAACAAAGGATTTAACTTGAAATAAACTGGTGTTCATAATGCAGGATTTGTCTAATAATACGGCACAGCTTTAAGGCCACATTCGCGAAAACGACACGCTGGATTTTAATGGCGTAGCTGATAGAGTGGCAGCGCCTTGTGGTTGCCCGGCAATCGTGGACCGCATCTCTGCCGTCCTGTCATCTGCTGCGGATTGATTGCCTTAATGCCACGCCGGGCCGGCTCGGGCCGCAACGCCACAAAAGGAAGTGTAGGAGTGTCGTGTGGTGTGTGTGTGTGTGTGTGTGTGTGTGTGCGTGTGTGAAAGTGTCCGGCCGGCTCACACGCCGCTATTGTTTGTTCGCGGCCCGCCTGCGCGCAGTGGGTGGCCGGCCGGCTCTGACACGCCCCCGCGCCCGCCGCCCACGCCTCGCCCGCCAGCACAGTGGATACGTATCCCATAGCTTCACACCGAGCCCGTCGGCTGATCGGTCGATTATGAGGGGTCCGCTTCAGAAAGGCGAGCCACCCACGGCTTCACGGCAATGCCAACAGACATATTTTTGGGAATGGACGGACATCGTTCTGTTGATGGTTATTATTTCCCCTGCGGTATTCTTGGCAGGTTTATCCTCAAATCAGTACAACACACACTGCCTGACAAAAAAATTCAAGCACCTAAAATGGAAGGACGAGACGAAATAAAACTTCGCGTGTTGAAAGTGTATGTGACGTCTTCACAGTGATTACAAAACCGAGTCATGTTATAAGGAATTTGGCAGCATGAGCCTTACCCCTTCCGCCCCCCCCCCCACACCCCCACCACCACCGACCGCCCCTGTGGCTGGATGCATGCACTTATTCCGTTCTGTGTGTCATAAATTCATGCCCTCCTGAGGTAAGCTGTTCTAAACTTGTTGTAACCAGTTCTTGGCGTCCTGGCACTAAGAGGAACTTACGTCTTAGTTGGTCCCACACATGTACTGTTACCGGGAACAGATCTGAGGATCTAGCTAGCCAAGGGAGAACATCAAACATCTGGCAGACAGTGTACAGAGGTACGTGCCATGTGTGGAAGAGCGTTGTCCTATTGAAAAGTAGTATCTGAACACTGACGCTACTGTCGCATATGGACGCAAGATGTCCACAACGAATTGTCATGCCGTTAGAGTGCTCTCAGTCAATTTAGCCCCAATCTGAAGTCATTCCCGATTTCTCGCCAAACGATAACGCCAGGAGAAACACTGATGTGCCTCTCGAAAACATTGGAAGAAGACGCCAACGTAGTCGCCGACAGTGGTAGTGCAGAACAATGATACATTGCTCAACACAATGCGACGCCATTCATCAGCACTTCATGCTTCCCTGCCATGGCACCACTCCAGACGCCGCTAATTGTGTTAACAGCGTACACGTGGGATGTTAATACCCTGTTCTGGCTGGTGCAGCATGACACGGAACAGTGCAGGGAGTCCATTACTTGGTCTCTGATGGCAGATGCAGATGTAGTGCCACATACTCATGTGAGACAGCGGCATCAGCAACTGACACAGTGGTTGTCAACGTGGATAACCGGTCGAATCATGCAGTGTCCAGATATGTAGCGTCTTCAGGTGTAACAGTGGCCGGCTGTTGGAGTGCATGGGTACTTGAGGTAGGCGTCAAAGTTACAGTCGACTATGCTTAACCACCACTAAGGTGGGTGGTCATATTGTGCACCAAACATAAAGTAACCATGTCGGATGGTATGTACAGTGTAATCAGAGTGATATATTGTCGCATGTTTAGGTCAGGAAGGGTCTGAATACATCCATCATAAACAAGATGTGTCTGGTGCACAATAAGATGATCCTCCATAGTGGTGGTCAGGCGTGGTCGACTTAGCCATGATACCTCTCCCAGATACCCATGCAGTCCAACACAAGGCCACTGTCTCTTGCTGTTCTTTAAACAACTGAATGCGGCGTCTTATGTTATTAAAGACATGACGTAATGTTTGTTGAGAAAACGAAGTAACACGTTTTCCAGTCTCTTTCTGTAATTCGAGGATATTGCGAGGGTGTTACAGCAAACAGCATAATTAAGGTAGTTCCAAGATAAAAAGTCAAATGGGATTAATCACGAAATCTAAGATCCCAGAAATCCTTCTAAATCACTTGTCCATTGATGGACAATTCCAAGATAGACGGGTTATATTCTGAACGAGGCCTAGGATTGTGCTGCTGACATTACATATACTGTAGCTGGTTCTCAGGTTACAAGTCTTGCGCCATTATTATTTAACACTCACTGTTCACTATGACGTGAAAGAATCTGAAGAAAACACGTCTATGAGACACTGCAAGGTCACGCCAAATACCGTATTTTTTGCTTGCAGCTGACATGAATTATCTGCAGGCCAGAGGCCAGATATGCGATTTCTGTCCATTAGCGTGTCAGATAACAAAATCGAACTCTTATCCATTTGAGGTTACAGAGGACGCGACGAAATGCTTTATCGGAATCTGGGATTGGAATTAGTGTATGTTCATATAGCATGTCCCCCGTTTCTTTGGTGCAGTCTTTGTCCATGAGCAGTGAAATGATATCTAGTTTTACCACTTGGCTCTGTGCTGCTCTCTGCAAATGTGCACATCGCCGAGGACGGCCCTCTAGCGTTTACTCGGTAACTCTTCTGAACCTGATCTGGTGTCCTGTGCCACTGCCTTTTACGGAGTCTCTCAAACAGTCTCTTCTCATCAGTCGCAGAATCCACATTTCCGTGATACGGAGGGACTGAAGATATTTTTCGAATTATCCGATACACTTTGTCAAATACAGGGACCGATCGTAGCAGTGTGCGATACACTTGGGCTTGTACATTGAAGTGGAGTTTTCTGCCACACAAAAGTCCTGCGATTGTAAGCCGTTAGACACCATTTCCTTGCTGCAGTGTCTTTGGCTCGGGTGTCACCATTTATGAAATTACTGCTTTGCTTACTGGATCCTAGTTATAGGGCATCATCACCTTCTCTTCTACTGGAATAAATGTTTTCCGTTCGTTTGCTCATGGAACGTTCATACGTAAGTCATATTCGTGAAGTTGGCCACACTATTTTTCAGCGTATTGATGCAAGTTTTCTGTGTTTCTGGCAGCAAACGTTTCATCACCAACGTACAGAAATGACTATTACTTGTTGTTGTGATGCTGTCCATAGCAAGTGTTGGGTTGGTGCATAAGTTCGTGACGTTTTTCCATAAGTTTAATAAACACAACATATACACATAATAGAGAATTTAGTCATTAATAATATATTCACCTTCACTATTTACAACAGTTTGGATCACTTTTGGAGTCCGAAACTGTGGAAATCACGTGGTTTCGAGATGAAGAACTCTTCCAACAATATTCCGAACCAATTGTCATGAGAAAGGAAGCCTTGTTGTTCGACAGAAAGTGGGAAAGGTGAAAACCTGAGGGCGAAGAGCAGGTGAATAAGGTAGACGCGAAATGACTTCCCAGCCAACTCTTGTATTGTGTCCTTCGTCAGTCTACTAGAAGGGCGGCGGGTGTTACCGTTGAGTAGCATCACTTCAAGCAGTCTTCTTAGTCGTTGTTCTCGGACTGCGTGCAAGAAGTGTCGACAGAAAGTGTCAGAAATGACGGTTACTCCTCGGGAAGCAATTCGTACTACATCACACCGTCGCTGTTCCTGACATGCATAACATTATCATTTGTGAATGTGAGTCTTCCCTGTGGGAAGTAGCTTCTTATCCTTATGATAGCATGAAGACAACATTTCTCGTCACCGTTAATGATATAGGATAGGAATAGTCCGTATTACTCACGATCAAATCGATGACAAGCAAGCAGAGAAGCAGTTATAGCCATCTGCTGATTTCTGTGATTTTGGCTTAGAACACGCGCCTGACTTTTGAACTTTCCACATTCCATGAAAATGTCACATGATGGTGGAATGATCACAATTCATCACATACGCCACCATTCGAGTACATTAACGTGGATCATTGTGATTAGTGTGTTTAAATGATCTTCATCAAACGTCTAAGCTTTCTGAACGTGGAGAGTCACTAATGTCAAAACGAACCTCTTCAATAGGAGAAAACCATTTCCTTGCAGTGCGCTATACAGTGGCATTGTCTCCATGGCCGCGCGTAGTACCCGAGCGGTCTAGGGCGTCTTGTCACGGTCCGCGCGGCTTCACCCGTCGGAAGTTCGAGTCCTCCCTCGGGCATGGGTGTGTGTGTAATCCTTAGCGTAAGTTAGTTTAAGCTAGATTAAGTAGTGTGTAAGCTTAGCGACCTATGACCTCAGCAATTTGGTGTCATAAGACCTTACCACAAATTTCCAAATAATTTGTCCCCATACATGGCACAACTGCTTCTGGCTGCCTCCGCTGCTGTTACCCATCTGTTGAACTCATACAGAAGAATATGTAGGGAATGTTCCGATTTCTTCACCAGGCACACTATTTGCTAGCATCCACAGCTCTATTCGCTATCTCCAGATGACAATACGTAAACTCAAGTAGCAACAGCGAAGTACAAATAAAAAAATGAAAATCTATAAGTAAGCGCGTAGCAGCCGGATTCATTGTTGGAATAATCGCTTGTGTAGTGTTGGGCAGTTGGATCGCACAGCGCGTAGCGTTGGGCAGTTGGAGGTGCGCCGCCAGCAGTGGTGAATGTGGAGAGAGAGATGCCAGAGTTTTGAGAGGTCACTATAAGCGGACGATCTGGACTGCCAGAAAAAGGAAATTTGTAAAGATGGATGTCATGAATTGATATGTATATATGATGACTTTTGAACATTATTACGGAAATACATTGTTTGTTCTCTATCAAAATCTTTCATTTGCTAACTATGCCTATCAGTAGTTAGTGCCATCAGTAGTTAGAATTTTTTATTTAGCTGACAGTATTAGCGCTCGCTGTATTGCAGTAGTTCGAGTACGGTAACGAAGATTTTTGTGAGATACGTGATTCGTAAAAGGTATAGGTTATTGTTAGTCAGGGCTATTCTTTTGTAGGGATTATTGAAAGTCAGATTGCGTTGCGCTAAAAATGTTGTGTGTCAGTTTAGTGATGATCAAAATAAGTAAAGAGAAAACTGTTTGAGTACGTTGAGTTTTGCTCAGCTGTTTGAAAATCAAACAACGTAAGAGTTTTTCCAGCACAGTCATTCATAATTTTTCTAAGGCGACGTTTTAGGACATCAGAAGCAGAATACCACTGCAAAAAGGGAATTCCTGGCCAAAAGAAGTCTACTAACATCAAACATAGACCTTAATATGAGGAAGAAATTTCTGAGAATGTACGTTCGGAGCACAGAATTTATTGTTTTGAAACAAGCTAATTTTAAAACTGGGGCAACCATAGCCAAAATAGTTACACATGATTATTGACAATTCATACAGGCAATAGTCTTTGAATACAGGTGTTAAAACTATTAAATATGGAACTGAATGTAAAGTCCAACAGTCCGCTCTAGCTACAACATACTACAGGACGTCTCATTCAGTTTATAGTTTTAGCGCCTTTGATTAAAAAAACTGTTTACTGTATGAATTGTCAGCCAGTCAAATGAAACATGAGCTGTGGGATATTTGACAGAGAAGAGAACGACGCATCTGAGATGTGTTGCTACAGAAGAATGTTGAAAATTAGGTTGACTGATAAGGTAAAAAACGTTCTCCGGAGAATCAGCGACGAGACAAATACATGGAAAATACTGGCAAGAAGAAGGGACAGGATGATAGGACATCTCTTAAAGCAATAGGGAATAACTCCCATGGCACTAGAGGGAGCCTTAGAGGGTGAAAACTGCAGAGGAAAACAGAGACTGGATTACATAAAGCAAATAACTGAGGATGTAGGTTGTAAGTGCTAGTCTGAGATTAAAAAGTTGGCACGCCAGAGGAGAATTTCGTGGCGGGTTGCATATCTCGGAAAATTACTGACTTAATTATAAAATAAATAAATAATTAAATGAAAGTAAATAAAGAAACTGCACCCTTCTTAGCCTTTTATACCAACAGTTACTTCACAAAAGAAATCAAGGACAAGAAACACTTCGCACTATGACTGTGTACAGTGCCATACTTTTACCCCATGGCAGAACGTGGAATTGTGGAATTTATTTCCATCATAATCCACAGTCACACCGAGTAACAAAGATACGAGTATGTACGATGTTTCGGCATCCTGCGATGTATGCAACCCTCGCTGCAGCACTAAGAATACAGTCAGTTTAATTACAACCACCTCGTGTATTTCCTGTGCACACAGGACAGATCTGCTTCGCGAAACGCAGCGCGACTCCTAGGATACACTTGAAAGCCCGGTGCCGGACTAGAAACGAAACCGTGCAGCTGGCCGCTGCAGTAGAGCCAGCTAACACAATCTGCCCGCCGGCAAGGCCTCGCCGCTGCGCGGAAACGCGATTGCCGACCGTCTGCAAGACCGGGTCGGCCTTGGGCATCACTCTCGTCCTTTTACGCTGCTTGACCCTTCCTCTTCTTTCCAGTAGACTCCAGCTCGCTTCGCCTCGTAGCACAAAGGTCATTAAGCAGACTAACTGGCATTTACTCGATGCCCTAGCGGCAGGACAGAATTTAAGTAAGAACGACATCTGACCTCCAAATGATACCCTTCAAGATACATTCACACATGCCATATTTTACGGTAAATGTGGTCGCAGTCGTGTTGCCGTCAAAGTCCCTGCAATGCTGATGCTTTACGCGGATGTACTGCGGTACGGCCTGAACTATTGGTAATGGAACAAAATCTTGCAGTTGAAAAGCTGGAGGCGCACGGACTGTGAATTCGAACGTGAACGCTGACCGTGCCAAATTTTGGTGCCAGATATTCTGAACGCGCGTGTGAACGTAGACCAAGCAGATGGAAGTACACCACTCACGTTACGTGACGCATCTCTCTTCAGCACAGAATCGGAAGACGCCATATTGGCTTGAAGATGAAGCCTGTATTTGGTGGATTTTATATGAATATATGCCTTCTCAGAACAATAGTATATTGAGGATCCCTCGAAACCCCCTCGTTAATTGTTGTAATAAAGTGATGGTGAACGTCATATTGGTGGTTAAGGAATTTGTAATTCTAACATGGTTGTTACTACAACAGCATGTCATTTAAAGGCAGCAGCACATGGTGGACCCATCAAACAGTTCTTACTACAGTCTGTTATGCTTAAATGTCAGTTAACGACATATCTAATATTAAACCTGTTTGTACAGCTTGCATGGTCAGTGTAGCGTAATAAATAGAGAACGTGATGTGTTGTTGGTTCTCATCGCAATGCATCCGAAGTTTTTTCTCAGCCACACGTTTTATGTCAAGTTATGACATTTCTTATTAATTTGTAGAGGAATCTTCTACTATAACAGTAACTGAAGAAAACTGCAGAAGCCAAGATCGCTACAAAAGCATTTTACTGGATGACGGGTCATGCTATGTAACGACCTTGGTTTGTGAAGTTTTCTTCAGTGACGTTGCAGATCTCCTCAAAACTGCCCATGTCATGAATATACATGTTCTTTAATATTCGAAGTTATGTGAATATAAATACGCTTTCTGTGTAGAGAGAAGTCGTTCGGTCAGCTTTACCTATAAGACAGTTTGCATTAGGCACAAGTACCTGACTCACAAACCGATTCGTTGCTGAGCGATCAACTGCGCGGTGAACTCGACAGACTCAACGTCTACGTTCTAAAGCACGGTCCCTTTGCTTATGGCTGAAGTTCCAGTGGTATGGTCGAGATGTTACCGGTGTCATCCACCAAAAGGGAAAAGGTTTCATACGGTCGGGCCACATCTACCTATGTCCTTATCTGTAAACGCTTCCCTCTCACTCTCAGCCTTCCTGCCTCTTTCTCGAGCCGACAGCAAAGCCACCAAATCTGAGCTATGAAACAATGTTATTTAGGAATGCTGGAGTTCTCGGCGAATATCACTGATGAAATATTCTCGGGTTACCAGCCGAGTCGTAGCACCATATTATCGCAACGTTATGGCGACTTTCCTATTTGTCATCTTCCGGTTTGAAGATCTTGTTCAGGAAATCACTTTTCCTCACATCGTTCTTAGTCATTTGTGTGTTACTTTCTCACAGTCTTTCCATCGGACATATAGGTGTCTTTCAGCAGTTTCTCCTGAGAAAATTGCACACGTTTCATAAGGATTTTATGTCTAAGATATTTTTTTCTCAATTGTAATGAGGGTTCGTTCGATTGAACAGGTGTGCGTTGGTCGGTGCAGATGCCTTGCCTCCAATGGGAATTCTGGTTCCCTTACATCGGTACTTATTTAGTTTTTCTAATAGGCCCTTTGCCCCGCACCCAAAAAAAGGCGTAATAATCAACGTATGAGGATATCAGTGCTTGTTATATACGTTCAAACATGTATTTGATCTGCTCCTGATTTAATGCCAGTTATCGCGCATGTTACTTTGAGCATTTTCGCATCTACATCGACATGGATACTCTGCAAATCACATTTAAGTGCCTGGCAGAGGGTTCAACGAACCACCTTCATTCTCTATTATTCCAGTCTCGCATAGCGCTTGGAAAGAACGAACATCTATATATTTCCGTGCGAGTTTTGCGTTCTTTTAGTTTTATCATGGTGATCGTATGCGTCAACAAAATATTTTCGTTTTCGGAGGAAAAAGTTGGTGATTGGAATTTCGTGAGAAGATTCCTCCGCAGCGAAAACCGAATATGTTTTAATAATGTCAATACGAAAACTTGTGTCGTTTCAGTGACACTCTCTCCCCTATTTCTCGATAGTACAAAACGTGCTGCCTTTCTTTGAACTTTTTCGAGATACTCCGTCAATCCTATCTGGTAAGGATTCCACAACGCGTAGCAGTATTCTAAAAGAGGACGGGCAAACATTGTGTAGGCAGTCTCGTTAGTAGATGTGTTAGATTTTCTAAGTGTCCTTCCAAAAAAAAGCAATCTTTGGTTAGCCTTTCCCGCAACATTTTCATGTGTTCCTTCCAATTTAAGTTTCTCTTAATTGTATTTCCTAGGTATTTAGTTGAGTTTACGGCCTTTAGATTTGACTGATTTATCGTGTAACCGACGTCTACCGGATTCCTTTCAGCACTCATGTGGATGACCTCACACTTTTTGTAATTTAGGGTCCATTTCCAACTCTCGCAATATACAGATTACTTTTCTAAATCGTTTTGCAATTCTTTTTGGTCTTATGATGACTTTACTATTCGATAAACGACAGTATCATCTGCAAATAACCTAAGAAGGAAACTCAGATTATCTCCCAAATCGTCAATATAGATAAGGGACAGAAAAGGGCCTCAACATTACCTTGGGAAGCGCCAGAAATCACATCTGTTTTACTCGATGACTTCCTCAGTTACTAAGAACTGTGACTCTCTGAAAGGAAATCACGAATCCAGTCACATAACTGAGACGATATTCTATAAGCACGCAATTTCACTACAAGCAACTTGTGTGGCACAGTGTCAAAAACCTTATAGAAATCCCTTGTCAATAGCACTCAACACTTCGTGAGGGTAAAGAGCTAGTTACGTTTCACAAGAGCGATGTTTTCTAAATCCATGTTGACTGTGTGTCAATAGCCCGATTTCTTCGAGATAAATCATAATGTTCGAACACAATGTAAGTTCCAAAATATTGCTGCACATCGACGTCAATGATATGGGCCTGTGATTTAGTGGATTACTCCTAATACCTTTTTTGAATATTGGTGTGACCTGTGCATCTTTCCAGTCTTTCGGTACGGATCTTTCGTTGAGTGAACGGTTGTATATGATTGATAAGTTGTTTGTTTATTTGTTTGGTACAAATCTGTCAATACCGCCGATACTATTTCTGTGATTTTAAGCCACATCTGGTCTACGCTTACATTATTAATTTGTAAGGCGTGGAGATTGCTGTCTCAGGAAGGTGTCAAGTGTATTTTTAACTGTTTTATTCGACAGGTATATTTTTCGCTTATTTTTTGAGGATTTGGTAGTTACAATATTCAGTCTCGCTACGACAACCCTGTGTTCATTAATGAATATTTTCGTTGTGATGTTCGCTATTATCTCAGGATTATTTGTTACTACGAGGTCAAGTGGGATCATGAACTAACTGCTCGAAACAATTTTCAGAGAATGCATTAGGATGATGTGTCATGCGAACCTCCGGAAATAAACATGTATTTTCGCCAACATATTGAGCGTAAATTAAAGTCACCACCAACAATAATTGTGTGAGTCAGGTACGTGTTTGCAATCAAACTCACGTTTTCTTTGGACTTTTCAGCAATTGTATAATCTGAATTGGGGATTAGGAAAGTGATCCAATGATTATTTTATTCCGGCTGCCAAGAATGACCTCTGCCCATACTAACTCACAGTAACTATCTACTTCAGTTTCGCGACAAGATGAACTAATTGTAACAGCAACGAACGCGCCACCGCCAGCTGTGTTTAGCCTATCCTATCGGAGCACCGTTAGGTTCTTTGCAAACATTTCAGCTTAGCTTTCAGTGCCTATAACGATTTGACCATCAGTGCTTTCTATTAGCGCTTGGAGGTCTGTAAAATATGAAAATGAGCGTACGGCATTATTGGCCGGGAGGCCCCATCCGGTTAAGTTCGGCCCGTCAAGTGCAAGTCTTATTTCACTCGATGACACTCAACCTGCGCACCGGTGATGAGGATAATATGATAATGAGGACAACATAAAACCCAGTCCACGAGCGAAGAAAATCACCAATCCTGCCGGGAATCGAACCCGGGCTCGCTTGCATGGGAGGCAAGCAAGTTACCACCCAGCTATGCAGGCGGACGGAGCACTGGTATTTTCCCAACACAGCTACGACAATTTACAACTGTTATACCGATGATTCCTGTAACTACGGTCTTCCTCTCTTCTGCCTGCACCTTTTGTGACTGAAGCCCTTTCTGTGTTTTCCCCGAGACCCTCTAACCTAAAGAAATCGCCCAGTCCACGCCGCACTGCCCTTGCTGACCGTGTAGCCTCTTCAAGCATGCAGTGGACTCCTGACCTATTCAGCGGTACCCGAAACCCAACCACCCTAGGGCGCAAGTCGAGGAATCTACAGCAAACACGTTCGCAGAAACGTCTGAGCCTCTGATCCAGACCCTCCAGTCGGCTCTGTACCAGAGGTACTGTGTCGTATGTGAAGCCCAAATTAGTGTGCTGTCGGTACAGAGATCCAGATATTTTATTTTTATGGCAGGGAACAGATAAGAACCGAATTTGATTTATTGTGCCTGTTAAGTATTTCTTGTGTAAATACAGATGGACGAATTGCTCGGTGATACGTCCAAACACTTTATGATGGAAACAGTTAATTTTTTGTCAATCATTTTTCCCTTTCAACAAAGTCGTCACGAACTATGTAAGTTAACAAGTGTTCGGTATAAATAAGTATCTTAATATCTGGGGTAAACGTACTGTACACATCAATGGTAAGTACACTACTGTCCATTAAAATTGCTACACCACGAAGATGACGTGCTACAGACGCGAAATTTAACATTCACACATGGTTGGCGCCGTTGGCGACACCTACAACTTCAGGAAAGTTTCCAACCGATTTCTCATACACAAACAGCAGTTGACCGGCGTTGCATGGTGAAACGTTGTTGTGATGCCTCGTGTAAGGAGGAGAAATGCGTACCATCACGTTTCTGACTTTGATTGTAGCCTACCGTAATTGCGGTTTCTCGTATTGCGACATTGCTGCTCGCGTTGGTCGAGATCCAATGTCTGTTAGCAGAATATGGAATCGGTGGGTTCAGGAGGGAAATGCCGTGCTGGATCCCAACGGCCTCGTATCACTGACAGTCGTAGTGACAGCCATCTTGTCCGCATGGCTGTAACAGATCGTGCAGCCATGTCTCGATCCCTGAACCAGCTGATGGGGACGTTTGCAAGACAACAACCATCTGCCCGAACAGTTCGACGACGTTTGCAGCAGCATTGACTATCAGCTCGGAGACCATGGCTGCGGTTACCCTTGATGCTGCATCACAGACAAGAGCGCCTGCGACGATGTACTCACCGACGATCCTGGGTGCACGAAAGGTAAAACATAATTTTTTCCGATGAATCCAGGTTCGGTTTACAGCATCGTGATGGTCGCATCCGTGTCTGGTGACATCGCGGTGAACGCACGTTGGACGCGTGTATTCGTCATCGCCATACTGGCGTATCACCTGGCATGATGGTATGGTGTGCCATTGGTTACACGTCTCGGTCACCTCTTGTTTGCATTAACGGCACTTTGAACAGTGGACGTTACATTTAAGATTTGTTACGACCCTTGGCTCTACCCTTCATTCGATCCCTGCGAAACCCTACATTTCAGCAGGATAATGCACGACCGAACGTTGCAGATCCTGTACGGGCCTTTCTGGATACAGAACTGCTGCCCTGGCCAGCACATTCTCCAGATCACTCACCAACTGAGAACGTCTGGTCAATGGTGGCCAAGCAACTGGCTCGTCACAATACGGCAGTCACTACTCTTGATGAACTGTGGTACCGTTTTGAAGTTGCATGGGCAGTACCTGTACACGCCATCCAAGCTCTGTTTGTCTCAATGCCCAGACGTATCAAGGTGGTTATTCCAACCAGAGGTGGTTGTTCTGGGTATTGATTTCTCGGATTCTAAGCACCCAAATTGAGTGAAAATGTAATCAAATGTCAGTTCTAGTATATTATATTTGTCCAATGAATACCCGTTTATCATCTGCATTTCTTCTTGGAGTAGCAATTTCAGTGGCCAGTACTGTAGATTACAGATAATAGGAGACAATATTGACCCTTGAGGTAAACCTTTACTTTTCCTTGTAAGACTTTAACATTCATTAACAACTGTCTTTAAGCGAAAAGAGCGCGAATGTTTACTATACCCGAACCAGGGACATTACATTTTCTCACCTTCTCTGCCATTAGCGTAGACTAACATTATCTTAAGCATATTCTGCTTCTGTATCCACAAATATTAGATACTTGTTTTTCTTGAAATATAACAGCACATTTGATACCAAACTCAGTCAAATTTTACAAGCGCTGCTCCATTTACTGACCCACATTTGCGAACTTAGAAATACATTTCCACAAGAGCGTTATTTCTGCGTTATCTTTTGGAGAGATTTTCTGGGTTGCTGATTTCACTTCCTCTTTAAATGTTCTCTCCTGTGGTATAAAATTTGGTGATGAGTATTATCTGGCACTAGTGCTGAATTTCTTGAATACGACGTCGCTCTGTTTAATTACTCAGTGGAAACTTCGGGATTCAAAAAATGTTCTTGTTCGTTTTTCATCTCACCTAATGATATCTCCAGTGAGTATGGGACAGTTGGCTTGAGAAACTCTTCGGTGATCTTAAGCGAGAGCGGAAAAATAGTGATGCTGAGACTGTGGTCTCCCAATGATCTTTTTTCCGCATTCCACAAGAAGGTGTTTTACCAATGAGGCTCTACAATTTTTATCCCATCCAACTCACTTTTTTTATTCCAATATCCTTTTCGTTTTCACTTCCAGATGTCTAATATTCATATAATTACTAGAAACATAGATAATTATATTAAAACGTACAAGTACATAAATAAATTTTAAATTATTTTTTCAGTTTTGTGAACTTTCACATCCATAAGATACTTAATTTGAAAAATTGTTCTACATTTTTATTTGTCGTACCTGAAAGAAAAGTAACACTCACATTTCACACGTATAGCTTTGATACTCACTTATCAATTTAATGGATGGAAGGCAACACAGCGAGTGTAGTACCATGAATCATTAATCAATATGGGCAGAGGGAAAACTTACTGTCGTAATCGTTCCTCTCGAAACTAGTTTTTCCTTTTTTTTGGGGGGGGGGGGGGCGGGGGTTGGGGTGTCTTCTGACTGGTTTGATGCGGCCCGCCACGAATTCCTCTCCTGTGCCAACCTCTTCATCCTTCATCTCGGAGTAGTACTTGCAACCTATGTCCTCAATTATTTTCTGGATGTATTCCAATCTCTGTCTTCCTCGTGTGTTAACATTTCACAATGTATGCCTATTGACAAAGCTTTTGCTTTCTGTGGCTGGGAAATCTGCCATGTAGTTGAACAGATTTCCTGTTATCCCTCCCATGCCAAACCATTATTGATTCCATGACAAAATTATTGACTGGAACTCGCAAGGTCTGCTGAAACTGGGTGGCGACGTTCCGACTGTGGCAGAACCAGCTAAGTTTCATAGAGGAAAGTCATAACACACTTACAGGAGGGGCATCAGATACTACACTTGCTTCAGGGATACCATCGATTTAGCACTTCACATTAGCCAGCCATAGAAAAATATAGGCAGCGAGAGATGTCTCCAAATTAGAGCTAAGTACAAAGGCTCAGCTGGATTCAGAATTTCCAGCCATTTCTGCAGTCATCTCCCACCCTTGCACATTTAAGGGTAATGAGAATGAACTGTCAATGCAACCACAAAGGCTAGGGGGTGTTTGAAGCTAGTTACTACGTATCAGGGTTTTAATGAGCAGGTTCACATCTAGCTAGCTGCACTTAAGCGAAAGTATCAGCGTTTGTCCTTACTCTTCCAGGAATGTTTCTTCAATTCATTAAGTATTTTCAAATTCATTGGCATATCCGTGATTCAGAACGACATAATGGTTTCATGTAGACATATATACATGACCATTATGCGAGTGTGCTTGATTTTGTTCGGGTACTCGTAAGAAATTCTGTGGATTCCATGTCTAATGAGTTTTGGTTGCGGAGGTGAGACTTCTACAGGCACGTGCGGTTGATAATGCTGTCCACTGCTTGCTTGCGCTTACGGTTTTCTCTTAGTAATTTCGGAACCATCTGTGATAGACAAGTTGTGCAACACAGACAGTTACTGTATTTGTCGTTTACTTTGACGCTCTGGCAACGATTTTCGTCTCTTGCCTGGTCTACCTGTGCGCAGTTTGCGCAGCGTATTGTGTCAGAGGTGCATGAGATGGTCGAGTGGGCCATGCTGCACTCGTCACAAAAAAATGGTTCAAATGGCTCTGAGCACTATGAGACTTAACATCTGAGGTCATCAGTCCCCTAGAACTTAGAACTACTTAAATCTAACTAACCTAAGGACATCACACACATCCATGCCTGAGGCAGGATTCGAACCTGCGACCGTAGGAGCAGCGCGGTTCCGGACTGAAGCGCCTAGAACCGCTCGGCCACCGCGGCCGGCGCACTCGTCACACAGCGGCCTTTCTGTACACTATTTGCTTTTACGTCCAAACCCGATCAATTGTAGCAGGTCCTAACCGATAACACTAAGCGGACCACCTCACACTGTGTCGCATGGAAACAGATGCAATGACAGAATTTGTTCCCTTCTAAGGTTATAAATTGTGATTGACATGTTTACGATTTAATTTTGAGCCTAACCTTGTCGCGGAATACTGCTTTCTAAAGTTCACTCACCGAAATCCTTTACCGGAGACTTCTGTTAAAAGTTCGGCTACCTATAGGCCAGCGGCCACTTCACGAATGGCACTTTGTTTACGGACAAGAAGATATGAAATGGGGCCTTCGAGTTTTCTCTCCTTCAACACATTTGATAATACTATGCTGTTAGCTGCTGTCGCTGTGATGCTTTTTCTCCTGACCGTTTCATGTTAACAATGTGACCTAGTAAGTCTGGTATTTCTTGATGGAACCATTTTCCTACTGTCATGGTATGGATATTACCAATGTTCGATGGATATTACCAACGTTCGACTTTCTTCCTTCTAACTGGACGGCGTCCAAGTGCTCCTTTCTGTGTTATGCACCACAATTACTCCCTAATACTGAATGTATTAACTGAGAAACATGTAGCGAATGGGTGCACCCAGGAAGCAACACACATTGGACTATGCGACATGTCTGCACAGTCTCAGAGCCGGATGCAAACTAAGTAATAACGCTGGACTAAGTTCATTAACGTAAGTGGAAACTGTGTTGAAACGTGGTTCATTTTGAATCTGCAGCATGTATTTCTGGACTCAGCTACAGTAACATAGTAGATGGTAAAGAAGGAAAGTAAATTCCAAGATACGAGGTTGAGCTACTTCAGAGATTCGATGGAAAAATATGACCAGTGTACTTAGGAGTGAAGTGTTAGAAAGAAGTAGAGAGGGCGAAAAGAGAAAGTTGCTGAACAAAGTACAGCATATTCTGCCGGTGACTGAGGGCTCTTCCAGCTGCATAATGTGTACGCCGGAGCCCATTTCGCATATGGTATAAAGATATGCCAAGCTGGTGGAGATGGTGAGAGACACGGGTAGCCATAAATTTTTCGCTAGGAAACCTCCATAAACGTCTTTCTAATAGGTCTGAGTCCACTACACAGGGCTAGTGAGTTTCCTATGATTGCAGGTGTTTCAAGATACTTGTTGAAAATAAAGTTTTAAAAAGTTCCGGAACTAAGTAGGACTTTGCAGAGGAATGTTGTTCGTGGGAAGAGGAAACGTTTGCACTCTGTTCACTGAAAGGGGTGGACATTAAAACGATTTCATAGAGCTAGCAAAACTGACAAGTCAGATAACAGTCCTCAGCTACGAAAGGCGAGTTGTGGACCACACAGGGCAGCGTTGCTGTAGGGTGCATGAAGATGGGAGTGAACGATTCTCAATGAGAGATAAAGTTTTTCAGCAATTAGGGAGCCAGCAAGAATCTGGAAGAGCAATCCCAACCGAAGGCGTGGATTGCAGCTCAGTTAATTTCCAGTGTTTTGGACGAGAGTTGCGATTTAGTGAGTGAGCAACAGGCCTCATAACATATCGTACAGACATTCGCTATCTGGTTACGGACTTGTGCGAGGTCTAAGTGGGGCCAGTAAGGTAAATTCTTTGCTATGGTTTACTCTTTCTGGTGTGGCTTATTTTCTTTTCCACTTTGAATTTTTATCCTGTATTGTTCACGGAAGCGGTCATCAACGGGAGTTCCTAAAAGCCAACTTTTTGGATGGGTTGAGAGTTTATGTGAGGTGCGTTTCCCAGCCAAATGGTCGGATCTGAGAGTTCTTCTGAAAGTTGCAGGGGTTACTTCAGGGCATTATTTGAGGTAAGTAGTGACATTCTTTACGCTGGGACTTCCTGGCAGAGTGAAACTGTGTTCCGGTCCGGGACTCAAAACTGAGACGAATTACTAGTCCTGTATTCCCATTCTCCAGGTAATAGGTGCTAGAAGTGGAGTTTCTCATTTTGACTATTTCAACCCTTTCAGATCTGAACTTATTCTGGTGGAAGGAAAAATTTTACTTAATGTTGTAATGCTCGTAGGTGATTTTTTCATGATTTTAGATCCAAGATTTATACAATAATATGTACTCTTTTCAAACCAAACTTTGTACACTAGGCTCCATTTTATGGCGTAAAGTAACTTGTTGTAATAAATAGTAAAATGATCATCTAATAATTACCATTTAAAATAGTAATAACAGTATACAAAAACAAAGTGGACTGTATCGAACCAACCACATCAACGTATTCCGGCGGTGACTGGCTGCTGCGCACTGCTACATTGACTTGCTGATATTTTCATTGTGTTGCCCAACAGTTGGCAGCCATTGGGCATGATGAAAAGGTTGAGCATTCACAAATGCATACCTCAGGATTCCATTGGGAAAAATATTCTGTTGCAGCTAATACACAGCAAAAGTTAATGTACACAATTATAGCCAGAGAGTCTAAATGCCGGCCGCGGTGGTCTAGCGGTTCTAGGCGCTCAGTCCGGAACCGCGGGACTGCTACGGTCGCAGGTTCGAATCCTGCCTCGGGCATGGATGTGTGTGATGTCCTTAGGCTAGTTAGGTTTAATTAGTTCTACGTTCTAGGCGACTGATGACCTCAGAAGTTAATTCGCATAGTGCTCAGAGCCATTTGAACCATTTTAAGTCTAAATGGTATAAAGCAACCACAAATTTTTCTGTACAATCTGGAGGAAGCGCGTCAGGCTTTCACAAACAAATCACATCTGAACGTGAAAATCGCTCGAAACTGCACATTTGATTGAATGTCTGCTCTACAGAATGAATCCAATTCTTGATTCATAAACATATGGCGAGCTTTCTTTTCTCTGCTGATGAGTCTTGTGACCGATTTGTTGCGGCCAACCATAATTTCCCCTCCAGTGCCAAACTTTTCATCTCAGAGTAGCAGTTGTAGCATACGTCATTAATTATTTTGTACGTCTGTTACATTCTCTGTCTTATCCTTTAGTTTCTAGCGTCTTCAGCTTCCTCTGGTACCGTTGGAGACACCCCTTGTCGGAACTTTCCTATCATCCCGTCCCTTCCTCTTATGTGTTCTCCTTTCCTCGCTGATTGTGCGGAGAACCACGTCATTCCTTTTGTTATCAGCCGAACACATATTTAACATCCTTTTATAACACCATATCTCAAATGTTTCGATTTTTGTCCATTTTTTTTTTTCACTGTCCGTGATTCACTTCCATACACATCCGTGCTCCAGACCTATGTTTTCAGGAATTTCTTCTTGAAATTAAGGCCAATATTCGATACTAGTAGACTTGTTTTGGCCAGCAATACCCCGTTCTGCTTCTTACTTCGTCTTTGCTTCCAAGGTAGCAGAATTCCTTCACTTCATCTGTTTCGTGTTCACCGGATTAGACCTTAACTTTTTCGATAATCCAATTTCTGCTGCTCCTCATTGCTTACGTCGTACTTCGCTTCACTCTGAATCCATATATCGCCCTCATTAGAAAGTTCATTCCACTGCACAGGCCCTTCACTTCATCTGAGGATAGCAATGGCCATTCAGTCACATAAGTTAGACTTACGATATTCTTTATCACATTGTGTCTTCATTTTTCGAATAATTAAGTGACTCTAAGCGATATGATAACCACAAGTAGATCTTTGTGGTCTGTATCTGTGAAAAGCAACTTTTCCTCCTTCCACTTATTTCGATTTGAATCCAGAGCAGCAACGAGTATAATACTCACCACTGCTCCTGAAATGAATAAATGTTAACTGTATTCTCCCTCTTGATTTCCACAACATGATAATAGTACTAAAAAGGAAATATTTCCAAATATTTTGCAAGATTACATTTATTTAGTCGCGAACTGGCTTTCGGCTTCTTAGGCCAACTTAAGAGGCCAGCATCTGCGGACGAGCGGTTCTAGGCGCTTCACTCCGGAACCGCGCTGCTGCTCCGGTCGCAGGTTCGAATCCTGCCACGGGCATGGATGTGTGTGATGTCCTTAGTTTGGTTGGGTTTAAGTAGTTCTAAGTTCTAAGGGACTGATGACCTCGGATGTTAAGTCCCATAGTGCTCAGAGCCATTTGATCCAGCCTACTTTAGATGTCAACTGAATGCCTTAAAGGCAAGTAAAATGACGTGCGACTTACGCAGATTTTATTTACACAGAAGGTACTAGAATGATGAAATGTCGAGTTCTTACATAGGAAAGTAGCACAGAATCCACATGTTATCATTTTCACACCTTCTATGTAAATAAAATCTACGTATGTCGCACGTCATTTTATCTGTGTTTCCGACATTCAGCTGTCACCTGGGATAAGGCGCCGAAGCCAGTTCACGATTAAATAAATAATTTTGCAGTGCATTAGGAAAGGTTTTCTATTTAATATTACAAATAAATGTGCAAAAACGGGAAAAATAAGTGTAATATAAAAGTTTCGGTCTTAGCTCAAAATAAAGACGAACAACATTATGCTGTCACGCAGCGCACTTTGTTCGTTCCAAAGATATTCCTACTCCAAGATCTGGGCCAAGGGTATACACAGGAAGTCGAACTGGAGGAGATGGCACACTGTTGCAAAGCACTAACGAGTAACTAATTACTGTCGTTCCTTTTGGAAATCGACCGTGGGGCGGACCCTCACTATAAATCAGGAATGTTTTTTGACTGCCGCCGGCGCAGAGTAGGTATGCGGGCTGAAGCGGAATGCGCTCGGCGGCTGCGACGCACCGCGGCCTATCTCCGCTAGCGGCTGGCTATTGCCTATTGTCTGGCCTGGCAACGCGCATAGCCCGCACAGATAAGCATCGCCGTCCAGGCCTCCCTACCATGGGCACCACCGCTACTCAGGAGATTCGTCCGTCTCAGAGGCTCTCTGCAGAGATGAGTTTCATCTCCACTGTTGCTGACCTACTCACCAGTTCTCCGTGGCTCTACAACTCTTTGCAGTGCTCGCTTTTTTTTTTTCTTCATCTTACTTGTATTTCGGTCTGACAGCGACTCAAACTCCGACTCGTACACGTACCGGCACAGCTTAATGGGTGACAGGCAGCGTGAGCCGCGCTAGAAGATACTCGCAGCACGTCTAGTCACAGCTTCGGCTGTGAAATTTAACTCTGACCATACCTCACTTTCCCAACTTTGATAACTCAATGGATCCCTATGTGTATGAAACGTACAAACACAGAGATCCCACTTTCGCACCAAACTTACCCAACACTGCACGATGAGAAGATATTATAAAATCACTCTCTAAAAAGTCAAGCACTGCTCCTGGTCACGATGCAATTACCTACCGACACCTCAAGGAATGTCCCAGAGTCTACCTCGAAACTCTTGCTATCCTTTACTATACTTTCCCCTACAAACGTTCTTAACTATTTATACAAAAATTCCAAGTTCTGCTCTTCCTGAAACCTGATAAGCACCCTCACTCACTTCGTCCTATCGACCCCTCATCTTCAAGTCAGAAATGCTTGAAACCGTCTTACCCAACGTATCCATCTTGCAACTCACCTATTGATTCCTGACATACAATGTAACTTTCGCCCAACTCTTCCATCGCCGACCAACTTCTGTACCTTATGCACCTTAACTCCCATCAACTAGAAGAAAAATGCGCCATATTTGTCTCCTTTGAGATCCAAGAGCCCTTCACCTGGTATGGCTTTCTGGACTGCTCTTCAAGCTACAAAGCTAAGACTGCTTCATAAAATACCCTTCCTTCACCACCATCCTACCTGTGATACAATCAGTCGTGCATTCTCCCATGCATTTCTCTCCCACATATTTCACCCCACGATAGGAGTGCATGTAGGCTCTGTCTTTTACCATCTCCATTAAACCCCAAAACATCGCCGCCAACTATCTCCTGCAATAGGATGATGAGGCCACTAGTCTAGCAATTCGCCATACCATCCAACTCATCTTCACTTAAATCCATAGAAAAGCCGAGCCACGCGAGCCACCACTCTTGGTCATACTACACGTTTCCGTCCTGCAGACATGCACCTCATCTCTTATAACCACCACATCCTTCCGACTAAGACAGTAAATTATTTAAAACAAACTCTAAGTGAAAAACTAACATAGAGTGCACATCTTCTCAGCCAACATAGAATTCGAAACCGAATAAATCTACCAACAGGTAGCATCTGGAGTCCGCATCCTTCTATCATTGCATTCACCTGTAAATCCCTCTTCCTGCATATCCAAGTTGCCTGCATCACCGTCTACCCCAAGTTCGGCAAGTCCCTTAAAATTCTGGAAGGACATGCGCTTCGCTTTGCCTTCTTCTTCCGCCTAACTTCGCCAACCCACATCCCATACCAACTCATCTACTTATCATAACGTTATCTCTTTCTAGAGTATCCTTAGATCTAGCAATTTAATTGCAAAGTCCAGTTCCGACGTCCAGTATTTCACTTACTGGTCACCAGTCCTGATACCTTCCTCGTCCGCTACATCCGTAATCCACCTCGTCTGCACTTTCATGCGATATCCATCCTCTCACACCGTAATTTCTATTACCCAGAGATGAAATTTGCCCGGAGATATACCAATCATCCCAACCCTAATCACAACGCTACACATGACACCTCCGCTGTAGATAACGGCGTGTAGGCTGATGCTGTGTTTCTCGAATTCAGTGTGCATTTCACATTGTCCCGTACTGCAACTCAGTGAAAAAATAAATGAGCTTATCGAGCATCGGACCAGATTTGCAATTGGGTTCAAGACTTCCTTGTAGTTACAACTTAACATGTCCTTCTTAATGGAACAAAGGTAATTTCGTGAGTACCCCAAAGAAGTGTTACTGTTTATAGGGTACATAAATGTTATAATAGAACGCATCGGGAGCTCTTTAAAGCTGTTCGCAGTTGATGCGGTTGTCTATAAGAAGTTAGAATGACAAATTATGGGAAACAGAACAACCGAAAATTATCTAGAAGTGTCTATTCAGAATGACTTTAAGTGAAGTGAGCACATAAAACAAATGTTAGGAAAAACCGGTGTGAGACTGAGATTCAAAGGAAGAATAAGGAAATGAAATTAATCAACTAAAGAAGTGGTTACAATGTGCTTATTCAACCGATTGTTAAGTATTATCCATCAATGTGGAATCGTTATCGGGTAGCAGTGATAGAGAAGATCCACCTAAGAGAGGTATATTTCGTCACGAAATCATTTAATCCGCTTGAGGATGTTACAGAGATGCTCAAGAAATTCCAATGACAGACGCTACAAAAGAGGCGTTGTGCAACATGGTGGGAATTATTATTGAAATTTTGAGAGTGTACTTTTCGGAAGGAGTCGGGAATGTATGATTTCCTCACACATACGTCTTGTGAAATGTCCACGACGAGAAAATTCGAGAGAGCTACCGACGATCGTTCTTCCTACACGCCGTTCGCGAATGGACTAGCGAAAGGGGTAGTGTGGGAGGGGGGGGGGGGGGGGGAAGCTAGTTGTACCACACACACCACATACTGTTGGGTAGCTGTGTAGTACTGAAGCAGGTACAGATCAATTATTCTCCTCCATACCCCTTCCTCGACACCACTGACCTTAGTTATGGTTCCACTTCAACCATTCCATGATCTGTTTCGCACAGTATAGACATCACCAGCCTGCCGACTCGTTTTATACGGTCCACCACAAAAACTTCTCCTCTGCCAAACTCTACATCTTAGAGTAGCAATTATTTGCTGTATGTTTTCCAGTCTACCTCTACAGTTGTTACTCCATATTGTACCCTTAATACCATGGAAGTTACTCCTTGATGCCCTAAAAGATGTTTTGAAAGATGTCCTATCATCCTGTCTCTTCTTTGTATCGATCTTTCCAACTCATTCCTTTCCGCTCCGATTCTGCGGAGAACCTCCTCATTCGTTACCTTGTCAGTCCACCCAATTTTCAACATTCTTCTGTAGCATCACATACCTCAGTTCTCTTCTGTTCCAGTTTTCCCAAAGTGCATGTTCTAGTTCCATACCATTCTACGCTCCAAACGCGAATACTCAGATACTTCTTCATCAAATTATTACCTATGTTTGATACGGGTAGACTGCTCTTAGCCGGGAATATCAATTTTGCCAGTGCTAGTCTGCTTTTTATGTTCTTGCTCTGTCCATCACGGGTTATCTTGCTGGGCGGGTAGCGAGATTCTTTAACTTCGTCTACTTCGTGATCACCAGTTTTGATGTTAAGTTTCATCTACTACAACTCAGTACTTTTGTCTTTCTTCAGTTCATATTTTGCATATCATTAGACTCTCCATCCACTTTGCAGATCCTTCACTTTCACTAAGGATAGCACGGTCATCAGCGAATCTTATCACTGATATCCTTTCACTTTGAACTTTAATCACACTCTTGAACGTTTCCCTTGTTTCCGTCTTTTCTTCTTCGATGTAAGGACTGAACAGTAGGGGCGAAAGTCAACATCCCCATCTTGAACCGTTTTTAATCCGGGAACTCCATTCTTGTCTTCCTATCTTATCTTTTCCTCTTTGCTACTGCATATATTCTGAATTACCCGTTTTTCTCCATAACTCAGAATTTCGAAAAACCTTGCACTATTTTCACTGTCGACCGCTTTATCTATATCGACAAATCCTATAACAATGTCTTAATTTTTCTTCAGTCTTGCTTCCATTATCAACCGCAACGTCAGAAACGCCTCTCTGATACCATTAGCTTTTCTAAAGCCAAACTGATCGTAATGTAACAGATTCTCAAGTTTATTTTCCTTTCTTATGTACGCAATTTTTGTCAGCCACTTGGACACATGAGCTGCTAATCTGATTTTACGATAATTCTCGAACTTGTCTGCCCTTGCTGTATTCGTAAGTGTGTAGATGATGTTTTTCCATAAGTTCGATTGTATATATCCAGTGTCCTATATTCTACACACCAACGTGAGTAGCCATTTTATTACCATTTCCTCGAATGATTTCAGAAATTCCATCGTTTGATCTCAAGTCGTCCAAAGCTCTTTTAAACTCTGATTCTAATACTGGACCACCATGCCTCTTCTCCGTCGACTCTTGTTTCTTCTTCTGTCACGTCATCAGTTCTTCCCATAGAGGCCGTCAACGTACTCTTTCGACGTATCCGCTCACTCCATCTCTGAATTTAACAGCGGAATTCCCGCTGCACTCATAATGTTACCACCTTTGGTTTTCATTTCACCGAAGTTTGTTTTGACTTTCCTATGTGTTGAATCAGTTCTAAGGACAATCTTTTTTTCCGATTCCTTCGCGGTTTTCATGCAGACATTTCGCCTTAGCTTGCCTGCACTTCCTAGTTCTTTCATTTCTGAGCGACTTCTATTTCTATATTTCTGAAATTTCTAATCTTTTTTGCACTTCCTTCTTTCATGTATCAACTGAAGTATCTGTTCTGTTACCCGTGGTTTTTTCGCATTTATAATATTTGTACCTACGTTTTCCTTTCCAGCCTCTGTAACTGTCCTTTTTAGAGATGCCCATTCCTCTTCAACTGAGCTACTTACTGAGCTATTCATTATTGCAGTATCTCAGAGAACTTCAAATGTATCGCTTATTTCCATAATATCTGCATATCTCACTTCTTTGGGCAATGAGTCTTCCTGACTACTCTTTTAAACTTCAGTCTTTTCTATATCATGAGCTAAATTGTGATCTGAGTCTGTATCTGCTCCTGGGTATGCCTTACAATGCAGTAACTGATTTCGGAAACTATACCTAACTATGAAGTAATCTGGGATCACCTCCTAGTACTCGCTACTATTAGGCGAAATTTATTGGAGAACACAGTCTTTCTCCTCTCTCATTCCCTTACCACCACCTTCCAGACCCCCAAGACTATTAGGTTTTTGTATCACTTCACGTACTCTATTACCTCTTCAATATCCTCTCCGTCTCTTCGTCTTCTGCTTGTGACATTGGCATGTACCCTGGACTAGTGTTGTCTTTGTTGACTTGTTGCCGATTCTGATAAGAGCAACTCTGTCAACGAAATGCTCACTGTAACACACTCTCTTCTCCGCCTTCCTATTGATAACGAATCCTGGTCCTGTTACACCATTTTCTGCCGCTGATGATATTACCCTACACTCTTCCGAAAAGAAATCATTATCTTCTTCCCACTTCACTTCACTGACCTAGACTATGCTTTAACATTTCCATTTTCAGATTTTCTAGCCTCCCTATCAAGTTCAAACTTCTGATATTCGACACTCCGACTCACTGAACGTAAGTTTTTCGTCGGTTATTCAGTGATTATTTTTAATTGTAATTTAAAACTGTCTACATGGTTTAAACACCATAAAAATTTATTCATCAGTTTCTTTTTATTGAAATATATAGTGACTGTCATCTATTTTCATGTATTCCAAAAGGTTTTGGAAGTGTATGTAACTTTTGGCTCAAGAGCGGGTTATGTTCGATGCCAGTCCATCTCTTAGTGGGGAATTGGGATAGCAGTAAAAAAAAAAAAACTTTACTTTGGATCTCGAACAACTCGTGACATCTCCTGAACCGATAGTGGATATCTTCCATTGCCTGTGGACTTGGGTGCGTACTAGATCATCACATTGGAGGAGTTTGCTATTGCGTATTACGCTTTGGCTTTGGATCCTGGATATTTTGTTTAATATATTCTTCTGGTTCGAACTCCTGTGGACTTCCACTCAGCATGGACAGTTTACCAACCAATTCCCTTGTTGTGCTGTGACTGTTATTTCACTGTGCGAATGGATCAAAGTATTCGTCAAGTCAGTGACTTGTGAGTATTACTCGATTAGGTTTGGTCCTAGGGGGGATAAAGAAAGGGGTGCTCTGGGACTCATGCCACGCGTTATCCCGAAAAAGAAATCGTTTTGGTAGAACCATGTAATTTTTACGTAATGGTATCAATTTAAAATATCGCAGTTATTTTCAAAGAATAAAGTATCATGAAGACGAAGTGCCTCGAAACTGACAAAAATATTTTGAAATTCCAAACTACATTTAATACAGAATGCTTTACGGTTACTTGTAGACGTTAAGCTCTTTGGTTGCACATTTGATTCTTTATTTTATTACCGATTTCGATCAACACTATCATCAGCCATGTTTTCCATTGTCAGCTGTTATACGAAACATAAAATAATAATACAATAGTTTAGAATGAAAGACATACCTACTAATCATATAGATCGAAATTTGTAATTAAATATTAAAATGTATAATCAAAGACTGATATTCTACAAGCTTTTTAGGGCGACTGTTACCTTCAGAGTGACAATGTCAGATTTACCGTTTTTTCGGTTCTCCTGTTTGTTGACATTGCCATCCAGGAGATAAGTGATCTCTTGTAACATTTTTTGAAAATAATGTTAGGAACTGGAAACCCATTCAGTCAACACCGCACATGAAATCTTCTTAATTCAGACTGATTACTAATTTTAAGTAACCAAGTCATCTTCATATCATGAAACATTATTGATTAGTGTTGATGCTGTTACTGCTTCGCACAGAAAATCTTACTTAAAATGTCGTCATCAGTACATGACATACTTAAAAACAGCTGTCCATCGTCAGTGGCCAGTGTTGAACGATGGTCATAGAACAAATGCGTTATACCGTTACTACTTATTATCTGGCAATATCAGTATTTAGATAAAAAAAATGGCTCTAAGCACGATGGGACGTAACATTTGAGGTCATCAGTCCCCCAGACTTAAAACTACTTAAACCCAACTAACCTAAGGACATCACACACATTTATGCAGTAGGCAGGATTCTAACCTGCGACCGTAGCCGCAGCGCGGTTCCGGACTGAAGCGCCTAAAACCGCTAGTCCTCAACGGCCGGCATTTAGATCAATTCGTAACAGAGATCATCGTACACGAAGTGATGTAAATACCGATTGTGTCAGTTACTAAGCTGTAACGGTATAACGTCTTCTTTGTTTTATGACCATCGTTCAATTACACTGGCCAAAGACGAGGACAAACTGTTTTTAATTATGTCATGTATGGATTTTATCATTTTGAGAAAGATTTTGCGTGTGAAGCCATAATGGCACCAACAGTAATCAAGGACGTTTTAAGGTCTGAAAACAGCAAGATTGTTAGCCAAAACTAGTATTCAATCCAAATTAAAAATATTTTATGCGCGATCCTGACTTTGTAGGTTTGTAAAACGTAACATAAATAAAGAGAGAGAAACTTTTCGATTGTGCGACACCGTGGAAGGGCTTGTTGCGTGGTTGCCTGCAGACGACCCTCGCTTGCTGTCATCAACAAATCTGACATCGTCCCAGAATCCACAGGCAGAACCAGCAAGCATCCGTATGAAAAGATAGAAATGGATAGAACGTCTAATAAGAAAATAAATAACAGAATGTCTAGCTTCCCGAACTTTGGCGGAAATGGGATAATGAAACATCATTCCCAATCTCTACGCACAAGCATACGATAGCCAGTCGGCTTGCGCTGCTAGTCATAGTAGTAAATGTTGTGCTGATAATGAAGAAACTTTGATTTCATGTTGTGTAAATTTCATCGCTGTCTTAGTTGCGAGAGATACTTATTGTTCTACTTCTTAAGTTAATTACATGACACATGTGTTTCTCAAACTCTGATACAGAGCGCTATATTTCTCTGCTCAGTGATCTTGTGTTCAAGAGTTTTACTTCAGTAATATCATCAACTGGTCACTCCAGGTTTTCATGTGAAGAGACGGCTGCCGAAAAAGCATGAGTTTTATTTTTATTACTTCTATTAGGATGAACTCAATTACACTCCAGAAGATCACTTTATTTGCAAACCACGCTACTTACGTCTTTGGCCTTGTCAAAGTTAAGTGAAGCAGAAAGCAGACAACCAAGAAACCGGACAAAATACCTCTGAGAAGACTAACTTTGAATCTTCCCTAGAAGCGAGATATATTATAACTAACGCTTCAGAGGAAATACAGGTTTTAGTTCATTAAAAATTGGTGATAAAGTGATACACTACAAATCCATAGGTCTAGAGTTCGATTCCCTGTCAACCTTCGGACTGATGGCTGTTTCATTTTTTTTACTACAAAATTTATTTCCTGATTGCGAATTCTTCGACATTAGCTATATTGCGTTTAGATATAACACCTATTGGTGACACAAGAAAGTTTGCTCTAGACTGGGACTCAAAACCGGATTTCCTACTTTCACTATCCGTCCACGTTTCCAAAACTGATCCAGACCTCCATATGCCACATTGTGTACATTCCGTAATGGGAAGATATAACATACTTTGTTTCACTTAGGCCCTACGCACTGAGATAAATAAATAATGGTCTTATATTAAAACACTTTATATATTTTACAGTAATAAGCATCTTTTAGTATTATAATAAGACGATTTACATGACTTATTGTCATTGTTATTAATAATGTAGGCATCTGTCGCACGTTATAAGTGAGGGTCATGGGAAGGTGATTTGGGGATAGAAGTGACAGAAGGACAATAACGAAGTAAGGCTTGACTCCCCTCCCCTCCAGAACAGAACACTACGTGGTGTCGTCGATGTCTATCAGTGGGCTCACCAAGTTGAGTTAGCTGCATTCCAGACCTGCTCGATCTTAGAAGGTTTGACCTAAGCGTTAAGTCAAGCTAAAGTGGTCAAAATAGATGCTGCATACTGCTTTATTGTCAATAGTGCACATACTAGGAAACAAAACAAAATAAAGAAGATAAACACATTTCCAATTGGTAAACACGAGAAAAGAAAGATAAAAAACCTTACGAAAGATTCCACTGCAGACACTACAGTTTAGTCTGACTGCAATTTTGCATAACACATTGTTTATGAAGCAACTGCCTCTCTCGTAACTGGAGACACTTTTGATTACGGTTAGGCATACTCCTTACTCAAAGATAATACTGCGGGTTTTGCTCCACAGCGGCCTGCGTGCGGTCTTTAGTGGGACAGGACGATTGACAAACGCTCATTTTAGCATAGTCCACACATTTTCAGTTGTTGAAGATATGCGTCCATCCCATCTGGCTATTTGTGTGCACCAATAGGAAGGTGTTCACAAGACTGCGACGATGGCGGCGGGCGCGCATTGTCGTCTATCAGCGTGAATCCTGTTGTGGATTGGCAGGAGCCAACCCACGGAGTTTGGAGGAAGCCGAAAGGCACGCGTTTAAGCTCACGCAGGCTGACGTGAGGTCTGGAACAGGACAAGGAATTTAGACTTCAGGAAAAAGGTGGTGCTCGGTGGAATACTTAACTTTAATCCATTAATGTTGAACTTAGCTCTTGTCTGTACATTCTTTACAATATCAATAGCAACTGAATAATGGCGCCTTGCTAGGTCGTAGCAAATGACGTAGCAGAAGGCTATGCTAACTATCGTCTCGGCAAAGGAGAACGTATTTTGTCAGTGAACCATCGCCAGCAAAGTCGGCTGTACAACTGGGGCGAGTGCTAGGAAGTCTCTCTAGACCTGCCGTGTGGCGGCGCTCGGTCTGCAATCACTGATAGTGGCGACACGCGGGTCCGACGTATACTAACGGACCGCGACCGATTTAAAGGCTACCACCTAGCAAGTGTGGTGTCTGGCGGTGACACCACAAATCCCACTTCAATACTTTCATCAAACGGAGGGACAATACATGCAAGGATGTCGTCCCGATACTTCACACCAGTCATCTCCCCATGTATTGGCACAAGGGATGTCCTGCGGCCATACATGATTCCACCCCAAAACCTTGATAAGGGTGGCGTTCTACAATACATCTGGCGTGTAAACTTTGTCCTCGTTGCCTCCACGTCAGTACCGTCCAGGTGCAGACTGATACGGGTGTCAGAAGGGAGCGTTATGCCCCACTGCTAACTCGTCCACAAAGAGTGGTTTCGTGCCGATACAAGCTCCTCTCCGAGCCCAATTTAGAGCAGGAGCGTTGAGAGTCTTCTGGCAAGTATGGTTCAAATGGCTCTGAGCACTATGGGACTTAACTTCTGAGGTCATAAGTCCCACAGAACTTAGAACTACTTAAACCTAACTAACCTAAGGACATCACACACATCCATGCCCGAGACAGGATTCGAACCTGCGATCGTAGCGGTCGCGCGGTTCCAGATTGTAGCGCCTAGAACCGCTCGGCCACTCCGGCCGGCTCTGGCAAGTAATCCTTGCTCATGGAGCCTATTTCGTATCGTTTGTGTTTACTGCTGCACACCGGTAGGAATTTGGAACTGCCATCGTAGACGTGTCGCATTGGGATGCGGGTGTTTATTTGCTTCCTTGCATGTTTTTTTTTCCCCACGGACAATTCTGCGACGATCCCCAACTGATCCTGCAGTTAGAAACTTGTTCCAGTTTCTAGAGATACTTTGCTCACAGCGACATCCACTGCGACGTAAACCTGTCTCATTCGCTGCCACAGGAGTAACTACACGGAGCCTCTGATCGTACGTTATTGTTGTCCAAACTTCCCTGAAGCAGCACAACTCTCTTGATGGTTCAGGGGACAAGTACTGCAATGTTTACAGGCGACACAGTTGCCACTGACTGCACATATAGTCCCCGCACGTTAGAAAGCAGGACTGTTTGTGTTGTGGTATCTGCATGCAGTTTGAAAACAAATGTAATATATTGTGTTGTTCAAACTAGATACAGATGAGAACGAAGTCTTTCGTGACGGCACAGATATGTAAAACATTCTCGGTTTTCCTGCATCGTCGATTCGGGATAAAATCTCGAGCTTTCGGCGATAACCTCCATCGTCATACTCGCGGGAAAGGAAACCGAGAATGCTTTACATATCAGTGCCGTCGCGAAACAATTCGTTCTCATATTACTTTGCTCTATGGGGAGAACATTGCTCGTGAGGTTCGTCAAATATGCGCAGTTTCGGAGTAACTTGGCATTTCTGCAACGCTGTTGTGATAAGGATATTGTGCCTACGTTTGCTGTGGTTAAACACCATACCAAGTCGGTTGGAATGAAGAATATATTAGGAAGACGAGCCTGGCGGTCGTCAAAGAAAGGTTACCTCACACAAGATAGTTCCTTCTCTAGATTGTCGTATAGATGACAAAATAGTAGATATAGAAATAGACGACAGAGGGATAGAGAAACAATTAAAATCGCTCAAAAGAGGAAAGGCCGCTGGACCTGATGGGATACCAGTTCGATTTTACACATAGTATGCGAAGCAACTTGACCCCCTTCTTGCAGCGGTGTACCGTAGGTTTCTAGAAGAGCGTAGCGTTCCAAAGGATTGGAAAAGGGCACAGGTCATCCCCGTTTTCAAGAAGGGACGTCGAACAGATGTGCAGAACTATAGACCTATATCTCTGACGTCGATCGGCTGTAGAATTTTGGAACACGTATTGTGTTCGGGTATAATGACTTTCCTGGAGACTAGAAATCTACTCTGTAGGAATCAGCATGGGTTTCGAAAAAGACGGTCGTGTGAAAACCAGCTCGCGCTATTCGTCCACGAGACTCAGAGGGCCATAGACACGGGTTCACAGGTAGATGCCGTGTTTCTTGACTTCTGCAAGGCGTTCGATACAGTTCCCCACAGTCATTTAATGAACAAAGTAAGAGCATATGGACTATCAGACCAACTGTGCGATTGGATTGAGGAGTTCCTAGATAACAGAACGCAGCATGTCATTCTCAATGGAGAGAAGTCTTCCGAAGTGAGAGTGATTTCAGGTGTGCCACAGGGGAGTGTCATGGGACCGTTGCTGTTCACAATATACATAAATGACCTGGTGGATGACATCGGAAGTTCACTGAGGCTTTTTGCCGATGATGCTGTGGTGTATCGAGAGGTTGTAACAATGGAAAATTGTACTGAAATGCAGGAGGATCTGCAGCGAATTGACGCATGGTGCAGGGAATGGCAATTGAATCTCTATGTAGACAAGTGTAATGTGCTGCGAATACATAGAAAGATAGATCCCTTATTATTTAGCTACAAAATAGCAGGTCAGCAACTGGAAGCAGTTAATTCCATAAATTATCTGGGAGTACGCATTAGGAGTGATTTAAAATGGAATGACCATATAAAGTTGATCGTCGGTAAAGCAGATGCCAAACTGAGATTCATTGGAAGAATGCTAAGGAAATGCAATCCGAAAACAAAGGAAGTAGGTTACAGTACGCTTGTTCGCCCACTGCTTGAATACTGCTCAGCAGTGTGGGATCCGTACCAGATAGGGTTGATAGAAAAGATAGAGAAGATCCAATGGCGAGCAGCGCGCTTCGTTACAGTATCATTTAGTAATGGCGAAAGCGTTACAGAGATGATAGATAAACTCCAGTGGAAGACTCTGCAGGAGAGACACTCAGTAGCTCGGTACGGGCTTTTGTTAAAGTTTCGAGAACATACCTTCATCGAAGAGTCAAGCAGTATATTGCTCCCTCCTACGCATATCTCGCGAAGAGACCATGAGGATAAAATCAGAGAAATTAGAGCCCACACAGAAGCATACCGACAATCCTTCTTTCCACGAACAATACGAGACTGGAACAGAAGGGAGACCGATAGAGGTACTCAAGGTACCCTCCGCCACACACCGTCAGGTGGCTTGCGGAGTATGGATGTAGATGTAGATGTACGAACTGGATTTTAATGAACGCGGACTATATAGTTCCCATTTTTTATTTTCTACAATTCTCTCACCTTTTGACTTGTAGTGGGTCAATATGACGACGGACGCTCATCAAAGATTTCATATTAGCCATACATCGGCTGAACAAGTAAAGAAAGTTGAGCGTTTGCAGCTATGCAAGAATCGGAGTCCACCTGTCGGACAAGAACCTGGACAAAGGAGCCTTCTCGGTCGTTAATAAAAGTTAGAATTTTACTCATACATTTCGTGCTATAGCCATCGTGGATCTCAACAGTGGAGTAGAACAGGCTGTGCGGCATCTTGCACATGACGACGCCGACGAAGTGAGACTTATCATCAGTTACCTTTTTTTTTTAATCCTCCCGAATCTAATATCAGTAGAGAGCTCAGAGAAGGGCTCCACTTGCTTCGGAGAGATGAAGATCTTGTCTTATTACCAACTGACAAACGGAATACCACCGTCGTTCTTAAAACTACCGAATATCATAGCAAAATGACATCACTGTTGGAGGGCAGCACGTACAACTATCTTCAACGGGACCCAACTTTGACGTAAAGCAGAAAAAATAAGGAGCTACTGAAGATTTCCGGTCTACCAGATGATTTACAAAAAATCTCCTAGTCCGAGCTCCATGACCTCCCAGATTGTACGAACTATCGAAAATCTACAAGAATTTTGTTCCCTTGAGACCTATTGTCAGTGCAATTGGTTCTCACACCTACAAGTTGGCCAAATACCTTTCAACGTTGATGACTTCTATAGTCGGCCGTTGTGAACATCACATCAAAAACTCCCAGTTGTTCATTGAGAAAACTGTAGTTGGTTCAAATAACATTTTAGTCAGCCTAGATGCTGTATCGCTGTTCAAAAAAGTTCCTATGGAGGACAGTTTGAAAATGCTAGCGGATCTACTAAGGAGACTGCCTACACTACGCTTGTCCGTCCTCTTTTAGAATACTGCTGCGCGGTGTAGGATCCTTACCGGATAGGACTGACGGAGTACATCGAAAAAGTTCAAAGAAAGGCAGCACGATATATATTATTGCGAAATATGGGAGAGAGTGTCACAGAAATGGTACAGGGTTTGGGCTGGACATCATTAAAAGAAAGTCGTTTTTCGTTGCGACGGAATCTTCTCGCGAAATTACAATCACCAACTTTCTCCTCCGAATGCGAAAATATTTTGTTCACACCGAGCTACATTGGGAGGAACGATCACCACGATAAAATAAGTGAAATCAGAGCTCGTCCGGAAAGATATAGGTGTTCATTCTTTCCGATTACTATACGAGTTTGGAATAATAGAGAATTGTGAAGTTGGTTCGATGAACCCTCTTCCAAGCACTTAAATGTGATTTGCAGAGTATCCCTGTAGATGTAGATCTTTTTCCTACTGAAACTATGAAATTGTTCCGGCATGACGACCACCTACGTCTTGTATGGTAGTAAATTTTATGAAATGACGGACGGTATGGCGATGGATTTCCGTTGTCTCCATCTTTGGCTAACTCTTTTATGGAGGATTTTGAGTAACGTGCATTAAATTTGGTTCCCCTCCGTCCATCCTTATTTTATTGTTATGTTGACGAACGTTTATGGTTTGGTCACACGGCGCAGAAGCTCTGGAACAATTCAAGAAATTCATGAACAGCATATATCCAAACATCCGGTTCACTATCGAGATGGAGAAGGAAGGAAGGTTGCCATTTTTAGACGTTTTAGTACGACAGGGGGACGGGATGCTCTGCCACTCTGTGTACCGCAAGCCGACGCATACCGATTTATACATTAATGCACAGAGCTTCCATCATCCTGTTCAGAAGAGAGCCGATTTGAACACAGTGGTATATATAAATGATTCTGACGAGGACTACTTGAAGTCCGAAATTAACCATCCGAAGTACGTATTCCGAAAAATAGTTATCGTGCACGCGATATGAAGGTAGCGTTCTCCAAGAAAAGAAAACGTGAAAATGTTGCACACTCACAAGATGAACCACAAAATGCGGTTCTTCCATTCTGTGGCACTATATCCAGTAAAACAGGAAGAGTCCTGAATAGACGGGGTATAAGACCGATTTTTCGTCCTCCTAAGAAAATTAAGGAGATGATGCACCCGGTTAAGAACAGAGCATTCGTACCTCATCCGATCACTGTGCAGAACACAAATAGCATATTGACAATAGAGGACTAGAGAAATCAGCAATTGCGGACGACAGCCTCACTAACAAACATAAAATATTGTTTGAGGAAACAGAAATTTTTTCCCATGCATCCACATACTGGGATTCCGTTATTAAGGTGGCTGTTGAAATAAGAATGAGCGAGAAGAGCTTCAGCCACGATAGCGAATATTGTGTGAGCAGTACATGGAAACGAGCGATCAATGCAGATAGGCAACAGAGATATTCTTTGCAGTTTTAACGTTCCCATGGAGGCGGTGTCGCCATCAGCGCAGACATTGACACCTTCTGCAACAGTAGTACGTAACAGCCGACCAATAAGAAGCCGTCCACAGGCTATATAAATCCACCACAGCAGCAGTGAAGACAGTCAGTTGCTCCTGACAATGACGATGGAGGCTATCGTCGAAATCTCGAGATTTTATCCCGAATTTATGCGGCAAGATAACCGAGAATATTTTATTTTACATACACATGCCAGAACACAGACTTAAGACGGAAAAAAGCGCACCCAGAGCGACAGTTGGTAACATTACCTACGGTAGACACAAAACAAGATCACATTGAACAGTTGAAGTGAATTGCTAAGTTGAAATGTGTTCGTAAAATACAGAAAATCGGACATCCAATGTACACAAACAATCTAAGTACGTGTCCAGGACGACACGAATGCACTATTAGGACCACAACTCGTAATTAAAAACGATTAGTAATTTAACCTAACGACACTTACGCTACAAAATAGTTCTTTCTCACCTAACAAGAACAAGTTCACAAAATCCATTGATGTATTAACAAAACGGTAATTATTACATAACGTAGGTATTATACACAATACAAACATTATTACAGGCCACTAGAGGTGCTTCACAGAGAGAAAGAAGCGAAACGCATATGCGCGCAATAAAAGCCGCCGTTAGTTTAGTCGCATTAGTCACACCATCTGTCAAGATTATGGAAACGATTAAGGAACGACGTAAAACTTAAAAAAATGATTCGTTCAGCGTTCGTTTGCTAGGTTATTGTTACTATTTTCGAGAATGTTTCTGCTTATTGGCTGTGGGGCGTTACTTGTGATGGTGGGTATTAAAGGGAGGGGGTGGTAACTAATTTGTTATACTTACTTCATATGGTTTCTACGTTGTCATGCTCTAGGCAGAATTCTTTCCTAATGATGATGAAATCATGTGACTAGGGCCTCTAGTCGGGTAGACCGTCCACCGGGTGCAAGTATTTCGATTTGACACCGCTTCGCGACTTGCGCGTCGATGGGGATGAAATGATGATGATTAGGACAACACAACACCCAGTCCCTGAGCGGAGAAAATCTCCGACCAAGCCGGGCATCGAACCCGGGCCCTTAAGATTGACATTCTGTTGCGCTGACCACTCAGCTGCCGGGGCTGGACAATTATTTTCTAAAACATATTTATTCCAAAGCGACCAGGGACAAAATGTGGGTTCTAACGTCAAGGTTGTCATAAAAAATATGAAAACATTCTGTACCTTTTAACATAATAGTCGTAATTTACACAATTTCTCGTAGCAATAAGGAATTACAGTCTTTGAGAGTGATTTTTCTCTCTCCAGTGTCTCTTATTTATGGAGTCGATCTTCTGTAAAAGTGTGTTTATTTTCAGTGTTCTCTTCTTACTTACGTCAGACTCTTACACTATGGAAGACAAACAGTCGCAATTACTTTCGCCATGAGCAATTAGCGAAGCAGCTTCTCAAAACATGCTGGTTATTTATGGAGCTGTAGACTGTTTTTACTGGCGATCATACGTTGTTTTCGCTTATCTGTGAAATTTGTCATTGAATAGGTCTCCATGAGCAGTTGGTGCATAATATTGTAAAATAACTATCACTGGATAAAGCAGAAGCTAATCAGACCATGTAAAGAGATGAAGCACACGAGGAGGTAAGACAGAGCATCATTGCGATCAGGCCTATGAGTAGACATCTATGGCGCCGTAAGAAAGGAAGAACTCATATAACGTGGAGAATATCTGCAGACATGCAAAAGGCAATCTACAAATAAAGAAAACCACTGCAACCGCGGGCGAAGAGTAGATTTTATCCAGTGAGAGTTATTTTACAGCATGACGCGGCAGTACACCAGGGAAACCCTTATGCTGACGCAACATCTCTCAGGTGCAACTGCTTTACCAATTCAAGAGGGAAAACCTCACATGATTTTTGAAAGCCCTGATAATGGTGCTTTAACTTCGAAATACATATCGGAAATGAAAATCTATGAACCGAGACTCGGTGAACGGACTCTGTTCATAAAATACACATACTTGCAAAGCTTAAGAACATCTGTAACTGTCACGTGATGTGTCACTGCTATATAGCTCGATGAAATTTGGACCATACGAGGGCAGAGAAGAGAACTGATGCAGTATAGTACAGAACGCAGCCGAAAAAATATACACAATGAGGCGAACAGAAATGGCATTTTCCTGAAAGACAATGACTGCGATTAATGATTACCTGGACATTACAAAAGGCGCCACACGATTCCTAATGGGATGTGCGATCAACGAGGACAGCAATGCACACTCTGGAACGTCCTTCTACGGTCGTCCCAAGTTTGGTAAGTTCCATTCCTCCACCATCGTGGTTGACAACTGATGGTCGTCACCATATGCGGGCGTGCTGCAATACGTCACCCCACCGCTTCCCGCACCTGCTCGATGGGATTTAAGTCGGGGGAACTGGCAGCCCAGTCCATACAGCGAATATCCTCTTGTTCCAAGAGCTCCAACACGTATAATAATCGATACTGTCTCGAACAGTTATCCATAAAAATGAAGTCAGAGCCGAATTTACCGCTGAAAAACGCGCATAAGGATGGCGAACACTGACGCAATAACAGTGACGAGAAGTGTACCTTGTTCTTTGATTTTAAGGGCAGTACGCCCATACAGTATTACGGCTAACAACATCATAAATCTGGACCACCAGAATGATCGTGTTCGGCAATTTTCCTAGGTTCATTACGTGTTCCCACCTCTGGTTACTTAATGGCATGTCCAGAATCAGCCCTGAGACTGAATCTGCTCTCATACGAGACCACACAGCCTCACTCCTCGTTGGTGCAGTCCGTATGCTCTTGGCATCATCGCAGACGATGCCGTCGATGTGCGGGTATCAACAGAAAACAGTGTACTGAGCGTCCGAGAAAGAAATTGCTGTGTCGTCCGAACAAGACACAGCCAGGGAAAAAGCACCACAGGCGCAAAGATGCGAGCTGGTGCCAGTGCCATATAGACTCGCGACTTGCACGAGTGTCACCAGCGCCACGGATGGCACTGATGATAAAAGTACCTACTTCGCCTCGGCCAACTGCCAGCAGAGTAGAATCCGCCAATGAACGGACAACGGACAGAAGCCTACTTGGAAGGCAGAAGAGCAGCTCTCGAGCACTCGGCTATAGATCATTTCCAGGGCTGGCTTAGACAGGGAACGTCGTTTGGTGAACACTTATTGTAAAATTGCATTTTTACTTAACCATTGAGTGCCATTTTTGAGTTTTATTACAAGCACTTAATAATTCCGATAAGTCGTAAATACACTCATCAAAAATATTTTGCATCACCTCGGTTCCGAGAGTTCGGGAACCCGTACAGGAAATTGGAATAGAGATCAACATAAACATCATTTCCATCATTTTTATTGCTCATGAAAGCCATACATTGCATGTTGTATTACCATACAGCGAGACCTTCAGGGGTAGTGGTCCAGATTGCTGTGCACACCGGTACCTCTAATACTCAATAGCTCGTCCTCATGCATTGATGCATGCCTGTATTCGTCATGGCACACTATCCACAAGTTCATCAAGGCACTGTTGGTCCAGATTGTCCCACTCCTCAATGGCGATTCGGCGTAGATCCCTCAGAGTGGTTGGTGGGTCACGTCGTGCATAAACAGCTCTTTTCGATCTATCCCAGGCATATTAGATAGGGTTCATGTCTGGAGAACATTCTGGTCACTCTAGTCGATTGATGTCGTTTTCTGAAAGAAGTCATTCATAAGATGTGCGCGATTGGGGTGCGAATTGTCGTCCATAAAGACGAATGCCGATATGGTTGGACCATCGGTTGGAGGCCGGCATTCACGTATCGTACCGCCTTTACGGTGCCTTCAATGACCACCAGCGGCGTACGTTGACCCCACATAATGCCTACCTAAACCAGAAATCGCTGGACAGTGTGTCTAATGCGTTCAACCTGATCGGATTGCCTGCGAACGGGTCTCCGGCGATTGTCTGGTACAAGGCATGTGCAACACTCATCTGTGCAGAGAACGTGATGCCAATCCTGAGCGGTCCATTCGGCATGTCGTTGGGCCCATCTGCACCGCGCTTCATGCTGTAGTGGTTGCATAGATAGACCAAACCATGGACGTCGGGAGTGAAGTTGCACATCATGCAGCCTATTACGCACAGTTTGAGTCGTAACACGACATCCTATGGCTGCACGAAAAACATTATTCAACACTGTGGCGTTGCTGTCCGGATTCCTCCGAGCCATAATCCGTAGATAGCGGTCATCCACTGCAGTAGTAGCCCTTGGGCCACCTGACACATATCATCGACAGATCCTGTCTCTGTGTCTCTCCTCCATGTCGGAACAAAATCGCTTTGGTTCACTTCGAGACGCCTGGACACTTCCCTGCTTAAAAGCCCTTCCTGGCACAAAGTAACAAAGCGGGAGCTATCGAACCGCGATACTGACCGTCCAGGCATGGTTGAACTACAGACAACACGAGCTATGTACCTCCTTACTGGTGGAAAGACTGGAACTGACCGGTTGTCGGACCCCCTCCGTCTATTAAGTACTGCTCAAGCATGGTTGTTTACATCTTTGGGCGGGTTTAGTGACACCTCTGAATAGCCAAAGAGGCTGTGTCTGTGATACAATAACCGCAGTCAACTTCTGTCCTCAGATCTGGGAGCCGGGGCGATGCAAAACATTTTTTGACGTGTGTATAAGTAAACCTTTTAACTCATTTGTTTGACTTTGTTACTAATCTTTAGAGGGTTGTAGAACTTTCGTTATCCTGTGGTACCTTACCCTGGGGCATAGCTGTGTAATAGTGGCAGGGAGAAATTGTCTTACAAGGTGAGGCCGCCAATTGTGAAATTCAGATTCGATTCATACTGCGCATAATAAAAGCTCATGGCCAGAGGTGTAATGTGGCAAAGCACCAAGATGCACTTCTCAGCCGTTGTCGAGAAAATCGACAGTTAAAAGAAACCGTTGGGGTGAAATACTCTCTACGATTAATAACTTTTCACAGCGTCGTGGCGCAGGGGTAAGCGCTTGGGTTCGTAATCCGAAGGTCGCCGGATCGAATCTCGCGCAACGCAGTTCTTTTATTATTAGTTTTTTTGTAATTCAAATGGCTCTGAACACCATGGGACTTAACATATCTGGTCATCAGTCCCATAGAACTCAGAACTACTTAAACCTAACTAACCTAAGGACATCACACACATCCATGCCCGAGGCATATTAATGAATTGCTTATGCATGTTGGTGAAGGCGGATCGCTCTCCAATTGTACCGTCTCCATTTTTCCGTTTTTTTTTTTTAACAGGGTGTACCAAAGCTCTCCCGTCCGCACTGATTTTCGACGATAAGTTGCGCTAGGGACCGCATCTACCTTCTTTCGAAGTTAGCAGGCAACTACGCTGTTATGCGGCGGCTCGTTTCGGCCCATTCAACATCTGTCCTTCAAGTGTAAAACGAGTGAGTAACGGAGTTTATATTTCATACCTGCCACAGCGAATTTGTGTCCGTGGGGTCTCTATTCTAATTCGAACGTTTGACTTACGCTATACGTATTCGTTTCGGAATATCGTTTCTACGTCTTCCGTTAACTATACGTGGTTCCCATTATGAAGACAATTAATAACATTTGTGAAATACAACTTTGTTTGCGGAAAACATAATGATGTTCGAAGTCGCCAGTTTTTCCACGACAAACGACATTCAACAACTTATTATATGCATAATTGTTGCAACTGATTGCCGGGAATTTTATATATATATATATATATATATATATATATATATATATATATATATATATATATATATGTGTGTGTGTGTGTGTGTGTGTGTGTGTATACACATTTGAATTACAAAAAACAAATACTAAAAAAAAAAGTTGCATCGTGCGAGATTCGACCTGGCGACCTTCGGATTATAAACCAGAGCGCTTACCACTGCGCCACGACGCTGTGGAAAAATTACTAATCGTAGAGAGTATTTCACTGCCACAGTTTCTTTTAACTGTCGATTTTCTCGACAACGGCTGAGAAGTGCATCTTGCTGCTTTGCCACATTACACCTCTGGCCATGAGCTTTTATTATGCGCAGTATGAATCGAATCTGAATTTCACAATTGGCGGCCTCCCCTTGTTAGCGGTGTACTGCACCAGAAACCGTTTCACATACTCACTAACTCGGCCTCGACAGAAGTAGCGAAAAGGCCTTTACAAAACTGGCGACGACGGTATACAAAAGAAACCACCACCTTGCAAACGTTTACCAATGTGGAGCGTAAGATTGCGTGCCTTGCTGTCGGTCGAATATGTGGTTATGGCTAAACCCAGTGTTCGAATTGGGATCGTTACTGTCTTTGCACAATGTAGTGGTCATATGCCGCTTTAGTTGACCGTGGTCGACCACCTCCTCTTCTTCGGCTTACAGTGCCTGTGTTTCCCGAACGCCTCTCATGCAAATGAAACAATGCTGTGAGCGATACCAAACTCCCGCACTACACTCATCACACTTCGTCTTTGTTTCCGTACCCTGACGATTCCTCCGCGTGTGGAGTCATCCAGATGTTGCCTCTGGGCCATGCTGTAGTGAAGAACACAACTGGAGTCCACTGTAAGTGCTCGCTGATTGACACATGCTATCTTTTCCCGTTTCTTCATTTGTTTTGTACTTCGAGGCCAGCCCCATTTGGCACTATAGGCCACATCCAACTTTCTGTGCACGATTGGGAGACCTATTGCAACAAGTTCCGAACTTTCATTCATTTCCACTGAGTAGTTAAAATGTTATATTACTTTACCTATCTCGTCCTCACTTCTTCCAGGGAAGTATATTCATTTATCATGAAGGATTTGTAAATAGTGGAGGAACAGACGTCTGATGTGGCTAGGTAGAAGGCAAGAGTCAAAATCATACAGTGAAGGCTTTAAGGACAGGCCTAATTACTGGTGAAGATGATGATGTTTGGTTTGTGGGGCTCTCAACTGCGCGGTTATCAGCGCCTGTACAAATTCCCAACTTTCGTGAGTGATGATGAAATGATGAGGATAACACAAACACCCAGTCATCTCGAGGTAGGTGAAAATCGCTGATCCAGCCGGGAATCGAACCCGGGACCCCATGCACGGGAAACGAGAACGCGACCGCGAGACCACGAGCTGCGGACAATTACTGGTGAATCCTTTGGACTGAATAGTGGTGCTCCATGCAACTTCTGCTTGTGTCTCGTCCAGAGTCGTGTTGGACATCTTTAGCGGTGCTCCAGATTCCGCTATGTCTTGCCGACAGACGGGTCGGACGTCAGAGAGCGAAGTGAATATCGTGTGAGCTTGTACAGCGCCCCATTTTCACCGTCGTGTGGACTAAGCCCATACAACCCGGAAGCTTCACCATCAGTTAAGAACGTTCAAAAGTGGACAAAGGAATCATAGTAAGACAAAATGGAATTGTTTTTAACGCTCCTGTACCGGTAAGAACAAGCAGCAGGCGTCGGTGTCCTTGCAACGGGACCAAGTTTGGCTTACTGGGAGTGAGATGGCTGCCGTGACGCTTCGCTGGCGAGGAACGACGAACCCGTGCTTTCTTTCTGGATCGCTGATGGAGTGTGGCGTGGCCGAAAAAGAGTCCGAGGCTCTGCGGTCCAGTAAGCGTCGCGGGCGCATTTTTACTGCCCCTCCGGCGACTTGTGGTCGCCACGAATTGGCGAATTCATTTAATGGCAGGCCACGGCGTCGGGAATGAGCACCGGGAACCACTGTCTGCGATAAAACACGGCCGCAACTTCGGGAGATTTTATAACCTCCCGTCCGACAGCGAAAAAATGGGTGCTGGATACGAAATTATGAAATATCCTTTTGCGTTCTGTACCATCGACGTTTTTCTCTCTGTCAGGAACATTGTCCAACCTGAGATTAACTGCATTATCTGAAAGACTCTTTCGTTCCTTTGCAATGCTGTAACGCCACGAGCGACTCTACTGTTAAAACTGCGGAAGTACGTGTTATTGGCTGTACGTGAATTCATCTGTGTGGTGGCGACTTTGTGCAGATAAAAATGAAATTGAAGGAATGTCTTTCTGGTGTCAAATGCTAACGTTCCAGCACTTTAAAGAAATGTCTGTTTCGGTATCCTTTTACAATTTATCATTTGCGTTACGTCCCTAGAAAAAAAATGGTTTCGTCATATTAACCTAAGATTTGTACGGCACCCGAACTGAGTATTCAACATTCAATTTTGGAAACAAGCCAGTTAGAAACCGAGAATGGAGCTGATAAAATACGGATTGTGCAAACGGACAATACACTCCTGGAGGTCACTGCGACTAAGCGTATGACTAGAAATGAAGGACTGAGTAAATAAGAAAGAAAGATTACATGGAGAATGTTCCCGACTTTGAAACGGCAAGCTATCAAAGATGCAGTAAGAACAGGGATACAAATAATCCCATAATGCCACGAAAAACTGAGATTCTTAATGTCTCTGCAGAAAGTAATTCGTCAACCATGACCTAATGAATAAGTTCAGTTTTGAGGTTAACGGCATGAAAAATTAAGCTATGAAAATAGGGCCTGATGGAATGAATGGAGTGTTCTGAAATGACATATGGGTCGCGACAGAATTTGTGTTACTGGTTATATCACGTAATGTCCTACTATACCAACGCAGCCACTACAGACAGAAGAGAATATTTTTATTTGTAATTATTTTACTTGAAAAGTCACACCTATAAAAGTTGTGTAGTGCGAATAAGGTGCATATGATACAGTGGCTGCATACAGTGCCCACCCATAGTTGCAGGTAGACATGTGACTCTAGATGCGTTTTAGGAACTTGTTAGTTTATTAAGATACCTCGAAGAGGCAGCAATCCGGTATACAGGGTGTAAATTTTAAGTTGACCAAACAAGAATAGCTCGAAAAATAAGCTACACACGAAACAATGTGTAGAAATCGAAGTTGGTTATTTTCGAGGGGGACATCTGCTGGTGCTAAATTTAGCCCGCCACCCCAGCCCCCTGGGGGTCGGACGGGAGGCAACTTTAAAATTTCCAATGGGAACCCCCATTTTTTATTGCAGAATCAGATTCTACATAAAAAACTACGTACATTTTGTCTTAAACATTTGTTTTTATTCTTGGTAGTTGGCACTGTAATTCAAGAAAATCCATGTGGTGGGCTAATTTTATCACCAGCAGATGTCCCCCTCGAAAATAATCAACTTTGCAGTTTACACATTTTTTCGTGTGAAGCTTATTTTTCGAGCTATTCTGGTTTGTCAACTTAAAATTTACACGCTGACTACACCGTGTCCTAGTAACTGTACTGTAATTGCGGAATCTGAATGTCTAGCAGGACTTTCGTGAAAAATCACTAAATATGACACACATACTTGTGAAGCTAGCCTGACGAATGTGCGGCGTGAGACGACTTGGTACCGAAACAGGTAGCCTGTAGAAAAAATAAAAGTGCCACAATATACCAAAGCAGATACTTCCTTCGAATTACTAAATAGATTATGAGTCCAGAGAAACATGACGTCGGTAGATTCAAATTGACAAGTACGAGATTCCTTTGCTTATCTAAAGCCAACCTTTCCTGTGTAAGGTCTATAATTTATAACTCCCCTACTCCCTCGCTTTTTTTTTGGTCATCAGGTTTTTGACTTGGTTGATGCAGACTACCATGATTTCCTCTTATTTGATGACGTTCTCATCTAAGAACAGCAGTTACACCCAACGTCCTCGAATTTTTGCTGAAGATGTTTTCCTATAGATCCATCTCGTAACGTGGAAATTACTCCCTGATATCTCCTAACATGGTGACCTATTTGTTATCATTCCACTTACTTTCAACAGCCTTCTATAACACCACATATTAAATGCTTTGATTCTCTTCTTTTCCTCTTTTACCACAGTGTACGTTTCACTTCAATACAATACTAGGCTCCACAGTATATTCTCAGAAATGTTTTCCTCAAATTAAAGCCTATGTCTGATACAACTCCTGTCAAGGTGATTATTTCTCAGTGTTGTTCACTTATCCTCATAAAGCAGGTTTTCGGACAGTTACATTGGATTCTACTTGTCTTCTGCCCGATATATGACTCGTATAATCCAGGAAAGATACATGGAACACCGCAGATACACCCGACTCTTACACCCCCATAAACTGGCTGTGTCAGAACACTACATCGATACCGGTCATTCATGCGGCATGAACATGTCAAAATTCTGGCATCGACTCCGTCGTTTTGGCACTCGGTGGTGAAAGAAGCATTTGAAATTCGTTGGGCAGAGAATTTAATTAAGAAGGATAGCGATTTCAACCTGGAGACAAAGCGTGGAATCCTGCGCTTTGTTTAATAACCTGGCGAAGATATCGTTCAAGTGCAGGTAATAATGACAAATCGATATCCTGCCAAGGACAGTCCGCCTAGCCATAGATTCAATTTATACAAGACTTTCCCGCCGATCAGCGCATTTGGACCGTGTGTTTTCTATGGTTGAAAACAATGGAACTCGCACCGCATCTTCCGTAAGTCCTCACTGAAGATGGTCAAAAGATATAGGTCAAAATATTTTCTGTGCCAGCACTATCGAAATTTAGTCGATCAATTACTGCACCGCGAAAACATCAAAATCCACACGTTAGTACCACTCCTCGCGTGAGACGTAGACGAAATATTATTTCTGACGGCTATTATACAACGTCACGAGAATTCCGCCATGATAGGAAGCGAAATGGATCAATATGCGGGTGACAGGTATAATCTGTGTATGTCTGCTACACAGATAGCGAGTGACCATTACCCACCTTGTTGACCGCTGAGAAACGTTCAAACTTCTACCTGCTTTTACCTGGATTAAATCACGGGTTTACCAGAGACGCCTTCATAAATTCCAAATGTGAGTTTTACTCTATTTGCTTCTGAAGGCTGTAACTGGTCTGTACACTAATTTACCATTAAAACTACAACAAAATATAGACAAATATTTCTTGTGTATTTACAAAACTTTTGCCTAAGTTATTTCATGTAAATTCTAACTATATACGAGTGTATGTTATTTTTTATTGCTGGAAAGGAAACTGTACAGCAATAAGTCAAAGAAAATTGTAATGTAAACTATGATGACAATCTCATCCTGAATGTTATCGGTAGTTGTGAATCTCTGAGTTTGGGAACTACTGATGACATGTAAGACGGGAAAAGTTGCCCCCCCCCCCCCCCCCCCCCCATCGCGAGCGTACACAGATAAAGACGCAGACCATAGTATGCATTCAAATGAATAAGATATATTGAGCATTGTTGCTAGGCGAAGTAAGAACTTTGAGCAGATAGGTTGTCTGACCGTAGCAAATGTGATGTGAAGCAGTGCTTAGAACAACTGTAGCGTATATTCTCGTAAAAGTATGCCAGGTATTCAATCTGAAACAAGAAGAATATTAGAGCGCGTGCATAAAGGAGGTTTTCTGATCTAAATCCCTCCAATAAATAATCTACATCATGTTCAGTAGAGTATTATAAGCACGTGGAACCATTGTTAAGAGCAGCTACAATCTGCTCACACAATTCCTCACCCACGACAACCAAAAGACAAGACGTGTGTGGGATTAGAAAGAATTTAATTCCTGCGTCACTGTAATTGTGATAGTGTACGGTTTCCTGAGCCTTTTCTACAACTGGTGCACATGCCAAAGGTCGTCAGCTATTCAGCGTGGTAACATTTATTCAAAATGATTAAATTAAGAAGCAACTATTTTCGTACACTTACTATACGTTCGACAGCAAGTCAAAGATTTTAATTATATCACTGCTATTACCAAACTTTCAGGTGGATAGTTCATTGGTAAGAACGAGATGCTGTCATAACCACGTGTACTGCACTACCACAAAATGTATTTAAGAAGAAGTAGCAAAGTGAAGCGATTGTGTTGATTAACGGCCAATTTCCAGTAATTTACTTTTGTGTCTTCGGAACGTCATGGTCTATATGTTTGCTAAGTCACGGTCGAGGCACGCTGCTACTCTTTCGGTAGTTGGTTGTTTCGTTAACGTGTACAAGAAACAACTTTCGAATATTTACGTCTTTTCATAATCAGAAACAATTAAATACGTTACTGTTTGTTGCATAGACAAAGTGATTTCTTCAAAAACACTTCGTAAAGGTGGCAGTTTATTTAAATTGGTGAGAGTGATTAATTAGCTAACTCAAGTTCGCAATACGAATTAGTTGACTAAGATTAGGAGTAAATTAAACTCAGCTTCAAAGCGAATAGGAGGGAATGAACTGCGACTGTTAGGTGCATTTTATAGGTACCAAGGCTTGTGATAATGTGCTTGAGCATCATTACAACTGTCTCCGTTTCGATTGGCAGAAATTATTCTAAATTTGTATCGTTGGATTTTGGATTCCCGTAGCAGAAGAAAAATCTTTGGACCGTCGGAAGACTTTCCAACCGTCTGAACAGTGAGCTGTGTAGGGAGACGCAGCCATTGAGGGGTCTGACAGCAAACAGTCAGGCGATGATGTTAAGGCCCTGTATTCGCGCTGTGAGGGCATTAGAGTTAAGTCTGTGGCTTCCTTTAATCCAATGGAGCACCATTGAGCAGGTTACAGCCTGCTCTCATCCCTATCCTCATTCATGAATTGTGCTGTCAAATAACTTCAATACTGAAGCGACGTTAAATTCGAAATTTCCTTCATTTCGGTCAATCAGGAAATTAGGTCGTTCCCACAGATTTAGGATTAGCACTGTTGGATACTGATGCAGTGGTACCGAATTCGATTCCCTATGACCCTCTCTTTTTTTTTCTGTTGGAAACGTCTAGGAACAGGGTGCATTTTATTTCGCGAGTACAGTTGAGAAAATTTATGAATAAATAAGTACTCAAACTGACATATAAACCCGTAACTGGCGTCAAATCAAATGGCGTGCGCTGGGTTTGAGGCTACATTATACGATTATTTTACAAATAAAATAAATTAAGTGCATAATTTTCACTGACGAGATGCGAAATAAGCAATGGATGGGGCAGTTCGTAGTGATAGAAAACTGTTGAAAGCTGACTAGGAGGAAAGAGAGATAGTGGTGCATTCGGATATCGACCCAACGTCTACGCGCATGACTCTGTCTCATTTAAAATTTGAGTGATGGATGTCTTCCAATAGCTCAGTTTCCCAGTAACTTTTGTAATCAGATTTATAAGTTAATTTGATACAATAATTGTACTGTAGATGGAACCTCTCAACAGTTTCACATTCAGTGCCGTATCGCATACCGGAAACGCATACTTGCCTTCTACGGGAATTGCTCTTACCAACTGAGTACTGAAGCTATGAAACAAATCCCGCTTCACAGCCTCCCCCTGCCGGTACATATGTCCTACCTTCCAATTCAATCACAAAATGAAGTTATACGAGTTATGCACGATAACTTTTTTTCTTGTCTGGTACTGCAGCTGGAATGTTAAAATACAGTTTGAGGTTTGCGATACAGAGGGTGTTTTGTGGTCACGCGCAGCTCTAGCGAGAGTAACCTGATCCACGAAACAAAACACAGCGCGCTTGTTTCTGCCGTCAACTTGTGAAGAGCGGTGATGCGTAGTTCGTGGGCCAAAGTGCACAAAAGGAGTGAAATTCGCAGGGACATGCGTGAAGTGTTTGAGGATGACTGTATGGACTGTGGCTATGGAGCCAGGTGGTGTGCATTCTTCCAAGAGGGCCGAGGGAACGTTAGTAATACGCCACGTTCCGTGCGGCCAGCCAGTAACAGCTGCAACCACGCAGAACATCTGAGCTCTGTTGAACTGCGTCGTGTCCATCGTGAGAACGCCGCGTAGTTAATACCGACGATGTCAGATATCTTCATGACAATGCTCGCCTCCCTGTTGCTGGACCTGCATACAGTCCGGAACCTACAACGTTGGACTTTCATCTGTTTGGTCCCAGGAGGAATTTCCTAGCCGGCCAACACCTTACGAGAGATGCGGAAGTGAAATCAGCAATCCGCAGGTGGTTACACTGCGACCAAACAGACTTATACGAACAGGGTATATTGAAACTGGAACCCCGATGAGAGAAATGTGTTGAGGACGTCAGCGACTGTGTAGAAAAGTAGGTAAAATGTGAATGTTGTGTAACTAGGGCCTCCCGTCGGCTGCAAGTCTTTAGATTTGACGCCACATCGGCGACTTGCGCGTCGATGGGGATGAAATTATGATGATTAGAACAACATAACACCCAGTCCCTGAGCAGAGAAAATCTCCGACCCAGCTGGGAATCGAACCCGGGCCCCCCTTTTTTTTGCATTTTGTTCGTTGTTGATCGTTCTCTTTGGTCGTTGCGGACGTCACATGACATCCGTTCAAGTTTGTTGTTGATCCTATCACTCAGTTTTTATTACAGATTCTAACCAGCTCTCTGACCGAACACGCTCAGCTACCGTGCCGGCAAGGTCCTTCGGATTGACATTCTGTCGCGCAGACCACTCTGCTACCACTCAGCTACCAGAGGGGCCGGCCAGGGTGGCCGAGGGGTTCTAGGTGCTACAGTCTGGAACCGCATGACCACTCCGGTCGCAGGTTCGAATCCTGCCTCGGGCATGGATGTGTATGCTGTCCTTAGGTTAATTAGGTTTAATTAGTTCTAAGTTCTAGGGGACTGATGACCTTAGAAGTTTAGTCCCATAGTGCTCAGAGCCATTTGAACCATTTTGAGCTACCAGAGGCGGACATAAAAGTAGGTAAAAGATGTAAGTTCATTTGTGAATTTTTGGTTTGTTACCTAATAAACTTTTTCATACTACTTACTGCGCTTTACTTTGCCACCTTCCCTCGTAATGATGGTAACATACTCTAGACCGGTGTTAGTCAACTTTGCTGTAACCGCCCACTCGTTGGCGCTCCAGCTTTCATGGTGTGTAGTTGGCGTTTACAGGTTAAAGATATTTACAGTTGTTGTTGTTGTGTTCTTCAGTCCTGAGACTGGTTTGATGCAGCTCTCCATGCTACTCTATCCTGTGCAAGCTTCTTCATCTCCCAGCACCTACTGCGGCCTACATCCTTCTGAGTCTGCATAGTGTATTCATCTCTTGGTCTCCCTCTACGATTTTTACCCTCCACACTGCCATCCAGTACTAAATTGGTGATCCCTTGATGCCTCAGTACATGTTCTACCAATCGATCCCTTCTTCTAGTCAAGTTGTGCCACAAACTCCTCTTCTCCCCAATTTTATTCAATACATCCTCATTAGTTATGCATTCTTCTGTAGCACCACATTTCAAAAGCTTCTATTCTCTTCTTGTACAAACTATTTATCGTCCATGTTTCACTTCCATACATGGCTACACTCGATACAAATACTTTCACAAACGACTTCCTGACACTTAAATCTATACTCGATGTTAACAAATTTCTCTTCTTCAGAAACACTTTCCTTGCCATTGCCAGTCTACATTTAATATCCTCTCTACTTCGACCATAATCAGTTATTTTGCTTCCTAAATAGCAAAACTCCTTTACTACTTTAAGTGTCTCATTTCCTAATCTAATTCTCTCAGCATCACCCGACTTAATTCGACTACATTCCATTATCCTCGTTTTGCTTTTGTTGATGTTCATCTTATACCCTCCTTTCAAGACACTCTCCATTCCGTTCAACTGCTCTTCCAAGTCCTCTGCTGTCTCTGACAGAATTACAATGTCATCGGCGAACCTCAAAGTTTTTATTTCTTCTCCATGGATTTTAATACCTACGCCGAACTTTTCTTTTGTTTTCTTTACTGCTTGCTCAATATACAGATTGAACAGCATCGGGGAGAGGCTACAACCCTGTCTCACTCCCTTCCCAACCACTGCTTCCCTTTGATGTCCCTCAACTCTTATAAGTGCCATCTGGTTTCTGTACAAATTGTAAATAGCCTTTCGCTCCCTGTATTTTACCCCTGTCACCTTCAGAATTTGAAAGAGAGTATTCCAGTCAACATTGTCAAAAGCTTTCTCTAAGGCTACAAATGCTAGAAACGTAGGTTTGCCTTTCCTTAATCTTTCTTCTAAGATTGCCTCACGTGTTCCAACATTTCTACGGAATCCAAACGGATCTTTCCCGAGGTCGCCTTCTACCAATTTTTCCATTCGTCTGTTAAGAATACGTTTTAGTATTTTGCAGGTGTGACTTATTAAAGCTGCATGCCCTGGGGAAAAAGGAAGGCTGCATTTCCCCCTTGCTTTCAGCCTTTCGCAGTACCACAACAGCAAGGCCGTTTTGGTTAGTGTTACAGGGCCAGACCCAGACTGTTGCCCCTGTAACTACCGAAAAGGCTGCTGCCCCTCTTCAGGAACCACAGGTTTGTCTGGCCTCTCAGCAGATACCCCTCTTTTGTGGTTGCACCTACGGTGCGGCTATCTGTGTCGTTGATGCACGCAATCCTCCCCACCAACGGCAAGGTCCATGGTTCATGGGGGGAATATTAATGCGTTTTTAAAAAAATCAGGGCACAAAATGTTCAGTAAGAAATTGTTATTATCACCTTTAACTTGCTACAACTCTGTTTTATAAATTTTATGACATTAAGCTACTTTCTTTTATTATAAATCGCCATTACTGTGGAACTTCTGAGCACTTGGAAAATTTTACTACTAATAGAGATACGAAAGGGAGCCGTGGGTAAAAAAATTCTGACTGACCCTGCTGTAGACTGCAGTTCACCCATTCATCGTAGTGTAGCTTTCCCTGTAATTCTAGGCCAGTAAGGTGCGTAGAAGAACGTCTGTGGGGTCTTGAAGTTCGGAGAGAGTTACGATGGAATGTAGCTACGAGGCATGCCGTGGACCGCTCATTTGTTAACGACATTGTGTGCAAAGGACAGTTGTTCATATTCGAGTACTGATCCGTTAAAAACTTAATCTGTCAATAAGTTTCACAACAGGGTGTACAATGCCGCAGGGCGACATATTCACACTGGATTCTTCGTGTTTGGCTTCGTATTGGCTTACGTTCACTGTACGTCCCACAGCCATCGACTGGATAAGGAAGCTGGCTGCAGTTTAGCGCTAAACCAGCACGATTTACATCTACGACCTCTCGGAATCAAGTCGCCGTTTTAGGGAATATTACTCCATATTTCTGTCTACCATTAATAGGAATTTCCGGGAATATTCGTAGAAATCTTGTGGTGGTCCCACTACCTTGTTCCTTCGTGATTCATGAATACTCGTGCTATATAAATCAAGTAGTAATTTCCCTCAAGAGGTGCCGCAGAACCACCGACCGAGTTCTGCGGTCAGCTCGTTACCGGCTTCGCGGAATCTGGCTGAATTGTCCCACCGGAATTTCCGCAGATCGAGGACACGAATATGAAAAGCTGTTTATGAGGGGCACTAGCGGTTGGTCAGATGGTCACCTCTCTCCGAATGGAAGGTAGGACATAGATGTTCCACTACGGGCAGATTAGCTTGTCAGGCTTGAAATGAACTACTAGACATCGTACTACTCTTAAAACTTGTTTTATTTCAACCTGCGTTGAAATAACCAAATCGTACGTCTTCCGCTGACGAAAAGACTACTAACAGAAAAAAAAATCTGATTCGTCCGTAGCATTTACTGAATCAGGTTATCTTCTATTAGGAAAGTGGGTGCACTCAGCGAATCTTATGTGATTTCTAAATTATAGAGCGCAGCAATCAGTCGTCCCTTTTCTTTTGCAGGTTTTATTACGCAAATCCAGATTTCGGCTAGTGCCTAGCCATTATCAATCCCAAAAATACAAGAAGTACATTGTCAGGTGATACAATAAAAAGTTACAGCTCATGGCATAACCTATATATGGCTTATATATTAGATTACAAACCACTATTTTTTAATCTCGATGCATGTTCGGGCATCAGTCACGGTTTTTTTTAATAATACTGTATAAAGAAGGTAAGTTGTGTGGAGAACACATCGATTGCTTGTATGGCGCCCTCTGTATGAATTACGTATATAACATTTAAGGGAAAGTAAAACTTCAAATTTGCATAGAAATTAAATAAAATAAAACATAAGGAAAATTCTTTACATTACTGTCCGACTTATTCCACATTTGTCAGTAAACATAGAAAATATAAGTGAATTTTTTCCAGGTGCACTCCTTGTGAGTCAGTTGTTTTATTCTTTAAACACGCATGTAACGTCAGATGGGTAAAACCCTTTTTTAATTTACTTATAAGACACAAAGAGGCACATGGAACTATTAAAATTGATCTGATTTAAATGTTTTTATCTTTGTATTTATTTAACTACATCTACATCCATACTCCGCAAGCCACCTGACGGTGTGTGGCGGAGGGTACTTTGAGTACCTCTATCGGTTCTCCCGTCTATTTCGATTTGTCATAATCGGAAAACCAACTAGTTTTGTGATATCAGTATGAGTGACGACATAATTTTGCAGTACAGATATTACAATCAAAGTATGTATTAATCTTAATCTTAGTTCCTTCAAAACTAGGTAGCATCCGGGGAAACAATTTCCCTCCAACAAATTCTATCAGGCGCTACGTTTTCAGCTTCCACCCAGTTCACGTCCGTGCATGGAAGATCCCATGGAGGTTTGTTTCCAGGTGTTACGACTTCTTCCTCTACTTCCGTGTCCGTCAATTGGTTTGCACAACAGTGTTGACTTGTATGATATATATATAATTAGCATGGTGAAAACAATATCTGACAGAACAATAAGCTAAGAAAGAATTTCGGAAGGGACATATAAATAAGCACTAATTCAAGGCGTATTATTAAACAGTCGGAGACGTGAGACGCATCAATAAATCAGATAGGATGTATAGAATAATGAGAACAATACATTTTACAATTGCCACATTTGTTAAATAGTGACCAATTAGAAATGCAGACATGGATTCTTCAGCAATATTTTAATCGTTTTTAAAGAACCAAAGTGATTTTCAGTACTCTACATTACTAGATTAAACGAGTTCTCAATGAAAAACGTTCCGAATCTATTGGAGCGATATATAGGAATATGGCTTCGCAGACGGACTCTACTCTCAAGACAGTCGTTGGGCAAATTTCGTTGATACAAAAGAAGACGATGCTGAAACGTAAAATCACAGTCTCTTGCTACCATACCAAGAAAATTTTGTAACCATCTTAGCACAACGTCGTTGTGAAATAAGACGAAACAGCGTACTTCCACGACACACGTCAAATAATAATTCAAGATAATTGAGATTAGTTGCTAAAAGATAATTATTTCTATGACGTGTGAAATGAATGAGATAAAAATACGATGTTCTTCGAGAGTTTGTATACCACTGCTCGAAAATGGGTAATATTACGTGTCATGTAGGATAAGTATGTAGATACATTAGTTCCCTACAAAACACGCTAATGAAATACAGCGTAACGCATCTCCTGCCGCTTCTACTCGTCTCATTGACAAGCGACTCCTAGAAATCGCCATTGTTTGTCACTAAGATCAACTATGTCAAACTTGCCAAGTGTCTGATTGCCTCTAATCATTGAAACGTTTAGGGCATGAAACAAGAACGTAACTGACTCAGATTCAAACAATTTTTATGTGCAAAAATGTCGCAGAGCACCATTCCCCTCTAGGGATCCTTGAAAGTTTTGACACTGGTGACGCTCAGATAAAGTACTGAGCCTTTATGTGGTAAATATTGTTCTATAGATTGCTGACACCGTCATCCGCTTGTATTAATGCACAACTCCCATCAATGTGCTAATAATTATCTGAAACATTCAAGAAAAACCAGGTGTAATAGCTGCATATTCAGCTCAACGGTCTACCATCTCTTCTGAAGTACCTGTCGGTGTCTCGTACACCAAACGCCTCATCTCCCTCCACAAAAAGGAATACATAGAAGTGTGATTGGGAAAGCGTGAACGCCACTACTGGCCCACCCCTCCCAATCGAACAACTGCAAGGACGAAGTGTGGTAAAGCTCCGACATGTTGTAACAGTAATCAAAATGCCCGACTGCTAGCGGGGCCCCCCACTAAATTTCCGGTAGGACTTCAGGGAGACAATTACGGCAATTTACTCCCTCAAACGTGTTCGACAGAACATACGGCCCAATCAAATAGTTGTGGGCAATACCACCCCATACATTTGTGGTAAATCGCTGTTGATGATTGAACACACGAGTTGCCTCAGGATTTTTCCATCTTCCCAGTGTGGTTATTATAGATTTTGAGTATTCCTTCCCTTGTGAAGCCATCTTTGTCAGTGGAAAAAAAAGAACATTTGGAAAGCAGGGATGTTTACAATTTGGTGTCGATACTGTTGATAGAATTCCGCTCACTGGGGGAAAGCTGACATCTTATAGGCTTTGTAATTTCTTCTCGTACTCGAATAGTTGCGTGCCAATCTCCCCTGCAGAATGATCCACACATTAGTTCCTTGTCTATGGACCGTGTGATTGAGCTGGAGTCGCCCTCAGTTTGCTGAAACTGAACAGTTAACACACTGCGAGGCCTACTAAATTCCTATCCGTCTGGTATAAGGAACACTGCATCACGAAGACGGCCATCATGTCCTTAAATTGTGGCATAATTAAATTGCCTTCTTCTTGGGAGTCTTTATACAAACAGTCGACTTGCTACTTGACTGTTGTATCCTGGACGTCTATCATCTATTTTAGAGATTAATCATCCAGCAAGAACCTGAATGCGTCGGTAGAAAGTTACATGTAAACACCTAACATAAAAATTTGTAATGTAAGTTTTCTTCCTACAAGTAACAAAAACATGCCCTTTCTGGTAGATAAGCACTTGTGTAGCAGTTCGGATTACAATATCATCGAGTTGCAAACAAAACAGTCAAAACAAATGTGTACGTTGTCCCAAGAGAAGGGTAGCGTCTAATCCTTCAAGAACTTCTAACGTGAACAGGTGGCTCTATGGCATTTGTGTCACCTTTTTTGAAAAAAGCGTTCTTCTTTTCTTATCTTCTTCATCGTAGAGATAGTTACTGCTCAACATTCCATGTTCCAGGATATATTCGTCTCTCTCTCTCTCTCTCTCTCTCTCTCTCTCTCTCTCTCTCTCTCTCTCCCTTTTCTCATTCCTAAGTTTGGCCAACCACTACGGAAATACATCACTTGACTAAGTTGTTGTACGTGTCTTAGTTCGTCGGAAAGTAAAAGTAATAGTATCATCCGTAAACTGTTGACGTCCCTCCCGGGAAAGATTTGAGGAAATAAAATCGACTCCATTACTGGTTGACCTCTTATAACGTAATTTCATGAACAAGTTCTCTCTTCGAAGTGGTGGACATTTTCTTTGCAGCTATAAACGAACTGGTCTACATAGTTCAACCTTGTAGAATAAAAGGTACTTCTATGTGTCGCACTTAATCATACGGTAATTTTGGAGCTGCGGGGAGTGGCTACCGTAAGGACGTAATAGAGAGATGTTTCGTAATATAACCTTTGCTCGGTCGCGCGTTCCAGCGTTTTAGTAAATCATCGCCGCTGTCCGGTTCATTAAGGAACGCCCAGTACTTAAACCGGGAAGAGAGCGAGAGACACATATTACAGCGTCGGTGCGAACGAGTCGACTCGAGGAAAAGCGGCTTAGGAGTTGTGTGGAAAGGCCGTTCGGTGTGTCACCGACAAGGCACTGACACACACACACACACACACACACACACACATGCACGCACACGCACACATAAACAGCGCACGCACAGGAGCGAGTCTGTACCGCGAGGTGTGGGCGACGGCGGATAGCTGTGGTACCTGGCACGAGGTGCCACCTATTGCAGTTAATCACGGCCGGCAGAGACGAGGAATGAACGAGGGGGAGCTACGGGGCGCCGTCGCGTACCTCCGTTTGTGGGGTGGTGGAAAGGGGCCGGTGGTGGGGGGGGGGGGGGAAGAGACGTGACGCACTCCTCCGCGGTCGTCCTTCGTTAGGCAGCAAGATGGATCGAGCCGATAATTGTGCGCCGGTCGCCAAGCGATACCGGCCGATGAACTGGAAAAAGTGAGGCGCATATATCTTTGACGTATTCCGTCCCCACCGGAACCGGCTTACGAGCGAGCGCACCTAGCGGCAAGAAGGCGGAATGAAAGCGGAGGAGACCTGGCCGCGGTAGTTAGGACGAGGACGCGGACGGGCACGGAGGGGCGAGGGGAGGGGACAGAAGAGGTGTGTGTGTGTGTGTGTGTGTGTGTGTGTGTGTGTGTGTAGCGGCAGGACCGCAGCAGGGTCTGACGGCGCTGCGATCGGCCTGCCGCGATAAGCGACGATATATTGCCCTGCGGGGCCGATGCGAAAGGAAGAGTATACCGCTTGAATAAAGATTTACTTTGGGGACAGCTATTCGAGCTATTTCGGAAGGAGTCTGTGTAGTAGCCTCGCAAGGCCTAGAGGACGCATCGGTGGCAAAATTAATGGGGAGCTTCGTTAGGCCCGTTTTGTCCAAATTAGTAAAAAAAGAATAGGAATGGAACGGGGAAGGCTCGTTTGCAGAAGTATTCGATACGTCAATGCCAAGTGACAGACATCGCTGGAATACCACTGCTACTTACCTAACATTTATCTCCTTCTTACTGCACCGATCACCACGCTTTCCGCGTTGCACTTGGAAAGGAATATATGCAAACGAGTATGTTGCCTTTTTTGGAGAGCGAACTTCTCTGCAGAATGCAATCGGGGTTTGCAAGCACAGCTTGTCTCAACCCAGCTCGCTGTACCCATCTTCTGGATCCAGAATGCTGCATGTAGTGTGGCATACAAATGGCTCTGAGCACTACGGGACTTAACTTCTGAGGCCATCAGTCTCCTAGAACTTAGAACTACTTAAACCTAACTAACCTAAGGACATCACTCACGTCATGCCCGAGGCAGGATTCGAACCTGCGACCATAGCGGTCGCGCGATTCCAGACTGTAGCGCCTAGAACCGCTCGGCCACCACGGCCCGCCTAGCGCGGCTTACACTGACTTTTTTTTTTTTTTTTTGCTTTTTAAAATATTTTTTACAGTTGGATCCTAGTAAACAAAATACATAAATACATGGTAATGCAATAGGAACATACAGTTCTGAATGGGTAGAATATTCCCTAACAGTGTCGACTAGATAGAGGGTAATTATGGTTAAAGTGCAGCTACTTACGGAGGCCCAGTGTGGGTTGTAATTATCGCATAACAGTAGAACATGCTTGATATGCTAATACGTTAACGCGGAACCGTTTTATGGTGGAAAAAGAATTTGTCGAAGTTTTAGCCACTATGTGAAAGTCTGGCGCTGCACACCCATTGTATGACGGTATGATATCCACGTTATCATTTGACAAACTGTAACGTGAGTGAAAAGAATGGGTATCGATGAGGGAGACCATGCGCTGTTATTGAAACTGTTTTATGTGGCTGGGAGTATTTACAGTGCTGCACTGAGAGAGCATCGCCGACGTAAAGGTCTGAGGAGACGTCCGATGATATCAAATGGTTTAAAGAAACTGATAATTAAATTCAGAAATACGGGTGAACTTGGTGTGGCATCTGGCTGAGGAAGATGTCCTATTCCGGTCGATGTTACTGACGAGGCGGCTGCTGTTGCTGTATTTGGCCATGCAACACGTGCCCCAGGTATTGATAGTGCTCGTGCAGCGTCACGATAATTGCCTACCCCATGGTCAACGGTACAGAAACTTGTGGGCTCTATCACACTAGTACATGTGCACGACCCAGACGGTGTAGTAAATGAAACGCCCTGATCCGCGGCAGCGTTCTGAATTTGCTCTTCAGTTTCTGGTACGGATCAGTGTTGATGACATATGGCTGGGCAATATCCCTATATATGAAGTCGTACATTTTACACTACAGGGCACAGTGGGTACACAGAACAGCTGAATTTAGGATACTGTTAAACCGTGTGTTGCACAGTAACAAGGGACTGTACGAACTTCCTCTCGCTGATTCCATTCATACTGACAGAGTGCTCTATACAGAGCACGATCAGGAGTTTAACACAAGTAAACAAGAAAACCCAACTCTCAAGAAATTCGTGTTTGATAATTTTAGGTCTGCTCATATACTCTGTATGGCCGATAGCATTCAACGAGTTCGCAGCGGAGCTAATAAGCAATTAATTTCAGAAGTATGGCGCTCTTGGATCGAATCTGGCCACGGGTACCTTTTCCTCATTTCCACTTTATTCTGAAAACGTGCAATATTAAATTAATCCTGCATTAATATACTCCACTGGTGCAGCTGTCCCACAATTATTTTTACATGCACGTGAAGAACCTCATAAAACGACTACAAAATTGCGAGTACAGCAGCGAGCAGAATAGAGAGACACCTTCTATAGAAGATTGCGTTAAAAATTCTATGAATCGTACTCCATCAGTCATCCGTACTAATATTCAATGAAATGCTTCGATATGCGTCGTACACCATTGTGTGATGACCGAGAACCGTTTATGACAGTAAAAAAAATTTTTTTGGCAATAGACGCATTGAAAAATCATGCATGTACAAAAGTTCGGTGTTCATCACACCTGTTTTATATTGTAATAACTATTTCTTCCATAATTATTGATTTATACGATCAGTATCATCTTGATGGAGCACTCCAGATGTTACAAATGGTTCAAATGGCTCTGAGCACTATGGGACTCAACATCTGAGGTCATTAGTCCGCTAGAACTTAGAACTACTTAAACCTAACTAACCTAAGGACATCACACACATCCATGCCCGAGGCAGGATTCGAACCTGCGACCATAGCAGTCGCGCGGCTCCTGACTCAAGCGCCTAGAACTGCTCGGCCACCGCGGCCCGCCAGATGTTACATATTATACTTGCCATAAATGTACGAGGGACGTTCAATAAGTAAAGCAACACATTTTTTTCTGAAAGTTTGTTGGTGTTATTAAGTATTCCAGTGGACGATATTATTCTCTTTACTCTTGGCTACAAAACCCTATTTTTCAACATAATTTACGTTCAATGCGACGGCCTTACGCCACCTTCCTGGGTAGGCCAGTGTGCCGTCATGTTACGACTCTACTGATCGACATCCGTGCCAACGTCTTGCTGCAACAGTCCCAATGATCCACGTAGTGCTTCCCGAAGGATACATCCTTCATAGAGCCAAACAGTTGGAAGTCGGGAGGTGCGTGATCCAGGCAGTATAGTGGATGAGAAAGAAAAATCTAATTGGTCGAGAAAAGAAATGTGTTGCATTACTCGTTGATAACTCCTCATCGTATGATGACTCATTCTGAGACCAAACAACTTCTCTGTAGGAACTAATAAGGAATTTGCAAGTACATACTGAGCCGAGCTTGCTGTACCCATGCACGAGATGCAGAATGGTGTAGGTAGCACGCGCTATACCGTCTTTGTTTTCCCTACTACTAAAAAAATACGTCTGATTTAATATGAGCAATGACTTGTGAATCGGCACAAGAAAACAAAATACGTGTGGCTTAATACGTACACTGAATTATGAATGTTCAGAAGATTCCTTAGCAAAGAGATCCTTAGATTCAGTTCGCTCCGAGTGGCAAATTCACTGGTGAGCGAAAATATTGATATCGCAGTTCACCGCTAGGATGACGGCGAGAAGTGGCCGCGCGTTTTGAGGCGCCATTTCAGGGACTGCGGAGCCCCTCCTGCCGGAGGTTCGAGTCCTCCTTCGGGATGGGCGTGTATGTAGTTATTAGTATAAGTTAGTTTAAGTAGTGTTTAAGTCTATGGACGGTGATCTCAGCAGTTCGGTCCCTTAGGAATTCACACACATCTGAACATTTGAAACACTAGATTGAAATGCCTCGTCATGGGCGCGTGAAGTGATAATTAAAGTGTACAGGATGTTTGAAAATTTCTATTAGAAGCTTCTAGGGGCCATAGAGGAGACTTAGTGGTTAAAGTTTTGACAAGGAACGCATGTCCAGAAATGTACCGTTTGGAATAAAATTAAAATAAGTTTTAATATTGGGTCACTTTCAAACCTTCCATTTCAACGTACACGCACAGCCAAGATAGTGAACTATGACCTGCGTACCCTACAGGAGGTCATGGCATGGACAGAGTTTCGAAGACTCGCCGTCAGATTGTCTTATGAGTAACGGAGTACGTCTTCTTCCAGGTCGAGATCTCGCCGCTCCTGTGGGGCACCGCAGTCCACTCACGAAGCGGTTTCTCGCCGCTGTTGTTCCATTCGGACGAAATTGTTATGTGGCGTCATAATTACAACATGGAATGACGACAGTGTCCCGTACTCTGTCTCGAAATCTGGCAGTAAAAGCCAATGAGATTCTGTTTGTACGTAATGTACACCAGCGGCAAGCCACGTTCATTAAAGCTCCTTTGCGGTTGTAGCGGTTTTGTTAACGATGACACTGTCACGAAAGCGGAGTTATACACACGGTTTTTCGAAATTCTTTCACCAAGAAGACGAAGTAAAAATTTCAGAATTCGAATCAAAACTGCTATCAATATGAATAACATGAGAAGAAGGCGTCCTATGTGTAGCCAAGGAGCTTAACTTATTTATTAAAGGTAAGATTCCAGATCAGACTGTATACCAATTAGGTTCCCTTCAGGGCAATCTGATGTAAGAGCTCCATACTTAAAAGTCGTATACGATGGCTCGCTCGATGGAAGATGCATATCTAAAGACTCGAAACTTCCACAGGTCACACAAATATTCAAAAAGGGAAATAGGAGTATTCCACAGAATTATTGACCAAGACCACTGTCGCCGATTGGTAGTAGGATTTTGAAAGATACGAGTGCACTACGACGGAACATTATGAATTGACTCGAATAAAACTATATATTGACACATTGTAAACATTGTTTCAGAAAATATTGTTATTGGAAACACAACTAGTTTTTTATCCAAACGAAGTAATGAGTGCTATCGACGGAGAATCTCACAAAGATTTCCTGGTTTTAGATTTCCCGAATACTTTTGACACTGTTCTCCACAAGCGATACCGAATCAAGCTGCGAGCGTATAGAGTATAGTGTCAGTTGCGTGACTGGATTCGTGATTTCCTGTCAAAAAGATGACAAAAAGTCACTGAGTAAACCAAAAATGATATCTGTCGTTCCCCAGGGAGGTGTTATAGACCCTCTGCTGTTCTCAATGTATATAAACGATTTAGGAGGCAATCTGAGCAGCCCTCTTAGATTGTTTGCAGACGGTCGAGTTAAGCCATCAGAAGAGCAAAATAAACTACAAAATGATTTAGACAAGGTATCTATTTGATAGCGTAAAGTGTGAGGTCAACCATATGAATACAAAAAGGAACAGGCTAAATTTCCATTAGACGATAAGTCACACAAATATAAAGACTCTCAATTGAAACAACTTAAACTGGAACATTCCCAGAGATGACGTTGCGGGAAGGCGAATCTAAGAACGTATTTATTGGTAGAATACTTGGAAGCTGTAACAGCACTACTGAGGAGACTGCGCACATTACAATTGTCTGCCCTCTTATGGAGTACTGCTGCGCGGTATGGGATCAGTACCAGATAAGATTGAGTGAGGACATCAGAAAATTTCAAAGAAGGCGGATCGTTTTTTCGTTTTGTCACAGGTATGATTCGTGCGATAAGACAGTAATCATTAAGACATTGGCGTTTCCCTTCGAGGCGAGATCTTTTTTTTTTTTAAATTGTCGATATTTTTTGCGCCAGCTTACGAAGGGAGAAAGGGAAAAATGGTCATGATAATAAAATAAGAGATATCAGACCTAGCAAAGGAAGATTTGTGTTTTAGTTTTTTCCGAGCGCTCTCCGAGAGTGGAAAGTTAGAGAAACAGTCCGAAGTTGGTTCGATGGACCCTTTGACAGGCACTTCAGTGTGTGTCTCAGAGTAGTTATGGAGATGTAGGTCTGGATATACATGACTATTGCACGGTTCTGTGAAACAAAAAGTAATTTACTGCACAGTTTACTGCGAAGAAAGGACTAGCCAGGCCGATCGGGCCGTACCAACCTGTGAAACTTTGACTACTGTAACTTCGCTATCAGTTAGGTTATTTGAATAGAACACCCTCCTCTTTTCTTGCTCCCTCCCTACTTACCTCTCTCTCTTTCTGTTTCATCATTCACAGACGATGACACACACACACACACACACACACACACACACACACACACACACACAAACACACACACACACACGCACGCACACACGGAAAGTGCCTTTCCGAGACTGATGCCTGAAATACTCCTCTGTGATACTGACAAGGGGGTGACTGAGTCAGTAATTAATTCACTGAATACTAAGAACTCACATGGATTTGATGGAGTGCTTAGCAGAATCTTAAAGTACTGTGCTGCACATGTTAGCCCTGTATGTAGCCATATTTCAAATGTTTCCTTTAAGAATGGTGAGTGTCCTGAACGATTAAAGTACTCGGTAGTAAAGATTTATAAAAAGGGAGAAAGCGGTAATGTAGAAAATTTTAGACCTGTTTACATGCCATCAGTATTTGTTAAAATTAGTGAAAGGCCGTGTATGTCAGGTTAATTGATCATTTTATTTCACATAATTTGCTGTCAAATGTAGAGTTCGTTTTTAGAAGCAGTTAACAACTGAAAATGCTACATTCTTATTTCCCCGTGAGGTACTCGATGGATTAAACATAAAATTTCGAACGCTAGGCATCTTTTCTGATTTGCCTAAGACGTTTGATTTTTTATCATAAAATATTAATGGACCAATATGGAATATGGGCAGTAGCTCACAATTGCTTCACCTCTTATTTTAACAACAGACAGCAAAAGGTAATTATCCACAGTGTTGAGAAAGGCTGTGATGTGGGGACCGATTGGGACATGGTCAGTTGGGGTGAGGAGTGGGAGGGTGTGCCCCAGGGATCAGAGCTGGGCCCACTCCTTTTCCCTATTTATATAAATGATATGTCCTCTCATGTTACAGGTGATACCAAAATATTTCTATTTGCTGATGACACTAGCTTGGTAGTAATGGATGTTGTATGCAACACTGGCACTGTTTCAAATAGTGCAGTTCATGACATAAGTTCATGGCTTGCAGAAAATAAACTAACGCTAAATCACAGCAAGATTCAGTTTTCACTGTTTCTAACACACAATTAAAAAAATCAGATGTTTTAATTTCACAGAATGGCCATATGGTTTGTGAAACTGAACTGTTCAAATTTCGAAATGTTCAGATAGATAGTAAGCTATCGTGGAAAGCCCACGTTCTTGATCTTGTTCTAAGACTGAACCTTGCTATTTTTACTACTCGAGCGGTATCTGAAGGAAGTGATAGTTCGACGTGGAAAGTAGTCTACTTTGCTTATTTTCATTCGCTTATGACGTATGATATTACATTTCCGGGTAACTCCTTCCATTCTCAAAGGATACTTTTGGCACAGAAACGGGCGGTCCAGGCAATAAGTAGTGTAAGTTCGCGAACCTCTTGTCAAGCCCTGTTCACTAGTCTCAGTATTCTGACACTGCCCTCTCAATATATATAAGCTACTACAAGAATTCAAAAATCTTTGCAATAATCCACGCCCTTTGAAATCGAAACTGAAGAATTTCCTCATGGGCAACACTTTCTATTCTGTCGAGGAGTTCCTTGAAATACACTCCTGGAAATGGAAAAAAGAACACACTGACACCGGTGTGTCAGACCCACCATACTTGCTCCGGACACTGCGAGAGGGCTGTACAAGCAATGATCACACGCACGGCACAGCGGACACACCAGGAACCGCGGTGTTGGCCGTCGAATGGCGCTAGCTGCACAGCATTTGTGCACCGCCGCCGTCAGTGTCAGCCAGTTTGCCGTGGCATACGGAGCTCCATCGCAGTCTTTAACACTGGTAGCATGCCGCGACAGCGTGGACGTGAACCGTATGTGCAGTTGACGGACTTTGAGCGAGGGCGTATAGTGGGCATGCGGGAGGCCGGGTGGACGTACCGCCGAATTGCTCAACACGTGGGGCGTGAGGTCTCCACAGTACATCGATGTTGTCGCCAGTGGTCGGCGGAAGGTGCACGTGCCCGTCGACCTGGGACCGGACCGCAGCGACGCACGGATGCACGCCAAGACCGTAGGATCCTACGCAGTGCCGTAGGGGACCGCACCGCCACTTCCCAGCTAATTAGGGACACTGTTGCTCCTGGGGTATCGGCGAGGACCATTCGCAACCGTCTCCATGAAGCTGGGCTACGGTCCCGCACACCGTTAGGCCGTCTTCCGCTCACGCCCCAACATCGTGCAGCCCGCCTCCAGTGGTGTCGCGACAGGCGTGAATGGAGGGACGAATGGAGACGTGTCGTCTTCAGCGATGAGAGTCGCTTCTGCCTTGGTGCCAATGATGGTCGTATGCGTGTTTGGCGCCGTGCAGGTGAGCGCCACAATCAGGACTGCATATGACCGAGGCACACAGGGCCAACACCCGGCATCATGGTGTGGGGAGCGATCTCCTACACTGGCCATACACCACTGGTGATCTTCGAGGGGACACTGAATAGCGCACGGTACATCCAAACCGTCATCGAACCCATCGTTCTACCATTCCTAGACCGGCAAGGGAACTTGCTGTTCCAACAGGACAATGCACGTCCGCATGTATCCCGTGCCACCCAACGTGCTCTAGAAGGTGTAAGTCAACTACCCTGGCCAGCAAGATCTCCGGATCTGTCCCCCATTGAGCATGTTTGGGACTGGATGAAGCGTCGTCTCACGCGGTCTGCACGTCCAGCACGAACGCTGGTCCAACTGAGGCGCCAGGTGGAAATGGCATGGCAAGCCGTTCCACAGGACTACATCCAGCATCTCTACGATCGTCTCCATGGGAGAATAGCAGCCTACATTGCTGCGAAAGGTGGATATACACTGTACTAGTGCCGACATTGTGCATGCTCTGTTGCCTGTGTCTATGTGCCTGTGGTTCTGTCAGTGTGATCATGTGATGTATCTGACCCCAGGAATGTGTCAATAAAGTTTCCCCTTCCTGGGACAATGAATTCACGGTGTTCTTATTTCAATTTCCAGGAGTGTATTAAGCTGATTCCTGTTGCTATATTGCCGACTGCGTTTACGTAAACTTATGACTTGTCTTGTTTTGGGTTCATAAGCATTTTATTTTTATCTGTTATAACTTTTATGTTGCAATTTCATGTAATGACACGTTCCATGACCTTGGAGATTTGCTCCTCAATTTGCTTCTACGGAGCTAGACGCGTAAAATAAATAAAATAAAACCACGCACACGCACATACTCACATGCTCGCGCACACACACACACACACACACACACACACACACATACACACACGCACACACACATATATATATACATATAAAAAATATGGCTCTTTATCCGCAATCGCGTTTCTGTATTATCATGTATTATCATCCGTTACAGTACTTCTATGGTGTTTAGCCAGCGATAGTAACTATGCTCCTAATTCAAGAGGAGGGGTTTGCATCCACTCTAGAGCCTGAAGTTTAATAAGCTGTGCAGCTTTTATTGCAAGTCTTTAGAGTCGCAGGACATATTTTTTGGCAACTAATTTCAAACTGAATGGTTGATTCACAGGCCTGAACAACTGATCTGCACTAGAAATACCTGGGGGTAAAATACAGGGAGCGAAAGGCTATTTACAATTTGTACAGAAACCAGAGGGCAGTTATAAGAGTCGAGGGACAGGAAAGGGAAGCAGTGGTTGGGAAGGGAGTGAGACAGGGTCGTACACTTTCCCCGATGCTATTCAATCTGTATACTGAGCAAGCAGTAAAGGAAACAAAACAAAAGTTCGGAGTAGGTATTAAAACCCATGGAGAAGAAATAAAAACTTTGAGGATTGCCGATGACATTGTAATTCTGTCAGAGACAGCAAAGGACTTGGAAGAGCAGTTGAACGGAATGGACAGTGTCTTGAAAGGAGGGTATAAGATGAACATCAACAAAAGCAGAACGAGGATAATGGAATGTAGTCGAATTAAATCGGGTGATGCTGAGGGAATTAGATTAGGAAATGAGACACTTAAAGTAGTAAAGAAGTTTTGCTATTTGGGGAGCAAAATAACTGATGATGGTCGAAGTAGAGATGATATAAAATGTTGACTGGCAATGGCAAGGAAAGTGTTTCCGAAGAAGAGAAATTTGTTAACATCGAGTATTGATTTAAGTGTCAGGAAATCGTTTCTGAAAGTATTTGTAGGGAGTGTAGCCATGTATGGAAGTGAAACATGGACGATAAATAGTTTAGACAAGAAGAGAATAGAAGCTTTCGAAATGTGGTGCCACAGAAGAATGCTGAAGATTAGATAGGTAGATCATATAACTAATGAGGAGGTATTGAATAGAATTGGGGAGAAGAGGAGTTTGTGGCAAAACTTGACTAGAAGAAGGGATCGGTTGGTAGGACATGTTCTGAGGCATCAAGGGATCACCAATTTGGTACTGGAAGGCAGCATGGAGGGTAAAAATCGTAAAGGGAGACCAATAGATGAATACACTAAGCAGATTCAGAAGGATGTAGGCTGCATTAGATACTGGGAGATGAAGAAGCTTGCACAGGATAGAGTAGCATAAAGAGTTGCATCAAACCAGTCTCAGGACTGAAGACCACAACAACAACAACAACAATAACACATCAAAAATTCGCAATTAATGCATCACACGGTGACGATAGATAAATGTCACAATATACGGATCCTCACTATAGAAGACATAATCAGTCTGATTCAGATCGCTACATGGCACAGAACAATGCAGATCGAGGTTTACAGATCGTGCTTGCACAATATGACACGCTGCATTTGGCATCCTAAATGGGACGCACACTTCACCTGGTAAATTCGTCACCTGTCGCAAATCCAATCCCGAATATCGCAGATCGCAGTTCGCATTCCAAGCAGTTCCTTGAATACTGGCGTGATGCAGACTCTGCGTGTTGACGCGCAATAACAGAAGTGGTCGACCGAAGGAGCGGGTTGGCGGCAGCTGTGTCGCGTCTCCAGTAGTCAACCGGCCGACGGCGTCATTGACGGCCATTTGCATGGAGGGGCGCAGACGGCGGGAAGTGCTCCCATCCGAGCTGGCGCCGCCGATTAGGGAGGACCCCGGGCGCCGTGAACCCGGGGCCGCGGCCGTGCCGTCAACGGCGGACGTGCTGCGAATCGCCGGATATCGTAGCTCCGCCTCTGGCCTTGTTTCCGTTGCTGTGGCAGCGACCTACATATAGGACATGTGGGTCTCCACTATGGAGCGCCCAAACAGCTAGCTATAGCGTGGAAATGCGTCAGCACTCCATCCCTTGCTTCCTCGAATGCCGCGGTGAAGAAGATTTGAGTTTAATGCCCAGTCAGTTTCCAGTGACGTTTATTAAGCTAGCCAATATGTGGAGGCAATTCAAAGTTTTTGGTAGACCGAGACTCGAGTCGTATTTCCTGCATATCTGTCCCATCAAGCCTCCAGACAAGACGAAAAGCCTGACGACGACGCTTTTCGTGTCGAAACAGGTAGCATGTTTTCAATAAATGACATTTGAATTACAGTACAGCTGTTGGTTTCAATTTTCGTTATCCAGGCGCTTCTTATCCGGCTGCCGTCCCATTGTCCTCAGTGGTTTGCCAGAGACTTTATACGATGCGTATTCGGAAAGTAATTTTGAATTACAGACAGGTGTTGGTTTCAGTTTTCATTATTCAGGCACTTCTTGTCCGGCTGCCAGAGACTTTATACGATGCGTATTCGGAAAGTAATTTTGAATTACAGTACAGGTGTTGGTTTCAGTTTTCATTATTCAGGCACTTCTTGTACGGCTGCTGTTCCATTGTCCTCAGTGGTTTGCCAGAGACTTTATACGATACGTGTTCGGAAAGTAAGGTCCGAAGGTCCAATCGGTCGCGAAATGGGAACCACTGTGAAAATCAAAAGCGTTTTATTTGCAAAAGTTAGCTACAAATTCCAGGTACTTATGTACATAGTCGCCGATCTGACTTAGACGTTTGTCGTAGTGTTGTACCAACTTTCCAATATCCTCGTTATACAGGGCAGCCGCCAATTCTCTACGCTGGCCTACAGCTTGTTGTCCTTGCCACAATGTTGTATTCATAGCCAGTATTTCATGTGAGCACAGATGAAACTCAGAGGAAGCTAATTACAGGCTGTATTGTGGGTAATCCAACACTTCCAACTGGAAACGCTGCAGGCCTCATTGCCTCTGAAGAATGCAGCTGACAACTGTCTTGAAGAAGAAAACGCATGACAGGTATGTAATGTGGACTGCATAGCTTCAGGCGAAACTTCTCACCAGGCCCTCGTACTTGGCGGGAGACACTGTTTTCTAGGCATCTTTATGTGCTCACTATGCTATCAGAACTGAAAAGAACGACGTGATGCGATCGATGGGAATACTGGAGACACTACCCAACACATCAGTGCAAAGCTTCAACAGATTTTCACATTGGTTACCATTTTGATACCGATCGGGCCTTGCTTTCCGAATACGCCCTGTAGTTGGCATCCTATCGCTTACCACTTAGCTATCGAAGCACAATAGGGTCCTGTAATTCATCCACGAAGAAGTAAAGCTTGGCGAGGGAAATGTGGGGCCAAGCTGTTATGCATAACAGTAATAAGCAAAGCATTCATTTTATCTACGATGTTAGTATTTGAACGATTCTTGGGTGCTGACTGGCAATGTGTTATCTGTAGCATGTTAGTTCATTGGATGAGAAAAAAAAAGGTTGAACAATTATTTAGGAAGAGAGAGATGCAGGAATGCTCTTCGATCCCCAGTTACTGACAGAAGAAGAAATCTACTGCGCTTCCAGCGAATTTTTTTTCTTATATTTGCTATTGCGGAAGTTGGAAACAATCTCGTAAAAATGAATGTTTCTAAACTAAATAAAATTTAAGACTTTTGTACTTGCCTGTAAGTGCGATAGCAGCTGTTCTTCTTCCACGTTATCTACGGTTGGGACAGGTACATAAAAATATTGATAGATTATGTTGAAACGTCCCATTAGAAAAATTATGCATGACTGTGCTTAAACTGACACACAATATTTTTAGCGCAACGCATTCTGACTTTCAATAATCCCTACAAGAGAATGGCCCTGACTAAATTAACCTATACGTTTCACAAATCACTTACCTCACAAAAATCTTCGTTACTCAAACTACTGCAATACAGCGAGCGCCACTACTGCCAGCTAAATAAAAGATTCAAACTACAGAAGGCAGTAACTACTGATAGGCATAGTTAGCAAATGAAAGATTTTAATAGAGAACAAACAATGTATTTACCTTAATAGTCATAATATATATAGCAGTCCATGACATCATTCTTACAAATGTACTTTTTCTGATGGACACACCTCCAGATAATGAATTCTCAAAAATATGCCATCTCACTTCCCCACATCCACCACTGCTGGTGGCTTACATCCAACTGTGCAACGCTACGTGCTGTTAACATCCAGCTGCCCAACACTACAATGGCAGACAACAATGCAAACCACCCACAGACTGCACACAGCACAACCAGTGACTTTCATACAGAGCGCTACTGGCGTTACCAATAAGAAAACCTAAACAGCCTACTTACATAGCCCCCAAGCTCACCACAAAAAATTTTACAAAATTTTTTTGGGCAGCGGCCAATAATGATTTGATAAAATTTTTCATAATTATAATTACAATAACAAAGAAATCAAATGCACACATTTATTGATACAATGTTGGTCAAAAGCTAAAATTTTCTCACAGTCCATAAAGATAGTCCTGATCGTTCATCACAGTAAAATTGCAGTGTTTTTCTCAAAGTCTGGGCAGTAAAAGAAAATGCACACGGAAGGAGTGGATTTCCATGCAGTCTTGAAGTAGTGTTCTCCTTCAACGGAAAGACAGTGCTGACTCTTGACATGCAGACCGGTAATGGGCCACAACAGAGCAAACCCACAGTAGAGTCAGTCGAAGTTTTGAAGAATATTGGTAGGTAGGTCATCACAGAGCAGACCCACTGTAGTCCTAGTAGAGATTATGGTATTGGTGGGTTGTCAAAGGTGCAGATCCACTGCAGTCCTTGTAGAAAAAATGGTATTGGTGGGTCATCAAAGTTGCAGACCCACTGTAGTCCTTGTAGAGACGGCCAGCAGCCATCTGTTGCGACTGTGCAGGTGCACGATCACCATCGAAGAGTCTTGCGGACAATATAGCAAGTCCATAAACCACCACTTTTTTTGAAATGTCCTTAGAACCAGCAATGCTGTTATCGAGTCCCTTGCTGAATTATCAAGACACGTGCAAGCACTAACAGTCCCAACTTCTCACATACTGTGCATATATTATGACCAACAGAAAAGTGTGCAGTGAAATGATACTTAATTTGAAGAATTGGTGTCTATGCAATTATAAATTTACAATATAAGAATACAATTACAAAGGTACAGAAAACATCATTAAAAACATAATAATACAGATAACATTTGTAGTAAAGCAGGCTTTACAAAAGAATAGAAATAAACATGCACATCAGTGTTACAAGAATTATGACATAAGTAAATATATAAAATAATGAGAATAGTTTTCGAAACATTATTTTTACACATAAACATTAATTTCACACTTGAGCATTGAAACAGAACAGAATTAATAATGCCTAAACATCTTTACAAAGAAAATAACATAGTATTTGAAAAATTCTACAACATAAATCTTATTAGCTAAACACATAAAGACAGGAAAAAGACAAATATACAAGGGTACATAAACACATAGCGGAAAAATACAAAAGGAAAGACAGGGTTCGTTTTCAGTGTAACATTTGGTACTGCAGTCCAACCCAAAACTTCATTCCATAGATCTTTCGTCTTATTTCAACATTTGTTTCCACCAAACAAATCCTATCCAAGCATGCTTTCTGTATTTATATGTTCACATATTTCTTACCTCATTATTTATGTTCCATTATCTTACCTCATCATTTATTTCCAAGAAAATCCTACCTAAACCTGTTGTCCCTAAACCCTACTTTTTTGTTCATATCCTTTTTCAAAAATACTTTTTTGGCCAAACCATTTTCTTATAGCTTCTCAATGCATTTCTTCCAATTCATCACAACTCGTTCTCTTATATAGCCTACCCCATCTTAATCTAACTTAAATCTACTGAGGTCAGATGCATAAACTGAGGGATGAGGCAATGCAGCAGCACAAAACAATTAACACAAACAGCAATGACAAAAAAATGGAAATTGGAAAAGCAAGCGGCATTATATATAAATTAGCAAAGCAATTGCAATATTACAACTAATATAAGGCAAAGTGCAGCAACAGGAAAAATAAATCAGTAGTAAAACTGGCTTAACAGAGTAATACAAGGTGAAATTCAGTAGCACTATACGTGGCAAACAGCAGCAGCGAATGCAATAACTTATATCTAAACATGACAAAGCTCAAGCAGAAAAAATATTACAGTAAAAATGGCCATGTCTAATACCTATGTCAGATCTTAACACTAGAGTGATGCATCACCTTGACTTACTCTAGCACACAAGTTACCAAACCATTAAAAAATTATGTTTGCAATTCCTGTGAAGGGAAATGTCTGTTTGTGTACTCTTTTCTATGAAAATACATCATAAAATTACTCTTTACTGGGTCTGTAGACAGAAAATAGTGATATTAGTACATCTATTATATTTGATTTTAACCAATGCTGCAGTGCAGCTAGAAACTAGATATTAAACAAAATGAGCAATCTCTCAACTAGAAAGACAATAGATGTAAAATGTTTCTCATCATTTCATTAGGAATTTTGGTAAATATCATAAATTAAGAGCTCCACAGTGTAATCATATGTTTTCAAGTTTGAGCGTGTCGTATTTGCGATGCTTTCTACAAAGAAATGTCAATAACGAGGATAATGGCCTCTTTTTTTTCTCCACCTGTGCCTCTGAAAGCACACACTAATGGCTTTTTTCCAGGTGACTGTGGGTGCCCACGACGCATTACGTGAAGGTGGTCACTTAACTTTCTTACCGAAATATTTACGACATCAGTTTGCACTACAGTGACAGTCTCATATAAAAATTTCACAGGTCGAGAATTTGCGTTACAAATGTGTAGAAACAAAATCCTGTAAATATAACAGTGTCCAAAAAAATTTCGTCGCCATTGTGGTACATTCACGCATTCACACACATTTCATAACTCTTAAAGTATGATTCTTGGTCTCCAACATCCTTCTTCACAAGTCAGAGTCCCTAACCACTACTCATTATTCCTTACCTTGTTACACATATAAATATTCGTCGACACTTCTTCAATATTTCACCAAAATAAACATGTAGCATAATCAAATTCCTCATATAGCATCAGCTTATTGATCATAAACATACCTCAGCAGCATAATACACATCGTCATCGTAATAAAAACATCATAACAGATCAATCACATCTCAAAATTGTCGCAGCTTCTTTCAATAATTTCAAGACCTTCAATAAAGTCATCTACCTCAAACGTACTTTAAAAATCATGATCCCATTCCAAATACATCATTCAAAGCTCTCATAGCATCACAATGGTTCTGAAAAAATATGAACGATTCACGAAGTACAGACCAAATACAATTTCATAAGTGTGAAGTCATCCAACTGTGTAATTACATAAACATCTGTCACTGATGTAGTAAAATAAATGTTTGTCTCTCCCAGTTAAATGATCAGATAGCTGTGTAATGTATGTGTTAGAGAAACATGGTACCGTTGAGCAAAGTTGTATCAGCAAATACCATATTAGCTAGCGCTCCTTGTGCTTGCCAAACACATGGTACACAAAGTAAGCGTGCACCCCCCTGAGGATTAATGTAATTATACCCTCAGGCGTTACAGATTACAGCAATGGAATGAAATGTATCACAGAAAACCTTTGTATCATTGCACTTCAAATATCTTTAAAAATAAATGTCTTAAGTACAAAATTAATCACTCAAATACATGTACTGTAGCGCTAAACTGTGCGTCTTGTTGTTAGATAATCTCTGTGGAAGTGTCGTAGTTATCGTCTTCCGAAAGCTAAGTTCTGCAGAAATCAATGTACTTACCTCATGATAAACAAAAGTGAAATGCTTTGCGTATAGATATCTTAGTTATTACGCTTATTGCCGTGATGAAGAAAGTACTGTGCTGTAACGTTTTGTTGTGCTACGGAAAAGGCTGTCTCATTCGAGCTATACCACAAATGTTACTACTAAAACATGTTTTACTTTCCAGAATAATTCATAAAAACTGTGCAGATATAAAACAGAAACACCGCAAAAGCAACATTGTAAATTGTCACTCATTAGTAGCGTCGTGAGAAAATCATGTAGCTGTCACATAAACTAACCACTGTGTCATCTGGTATCTCACAGAAAGTGCTTTAAATCCAGAATGTATTTTCAAGTAAACCAAAATGTTGCATTAAAATCTCATTAGCAGTACTGGTAAATATTCTAAGTATGTGAGCCTTATAGTCATTACATAATCGTGCAACTAACAAGCTAGAATGTACACACACAATAACACTATGTTGTCTGTTCATAATAACAATACATTCGTAATTTCTGTTTAAATAAGTTCTCTTCATTCTCGACTGGATATTTAACTTCAAACATTGTTGCATGTTAACAGATTCTAAGTCTGACAAAGCATACTAGTAATCTAAAGCGAAAAGTTATATGGCAAAGACAAAGTTATAAAAACAGATTATCTCTCAATGAACAGTTTTACATGTGAAATGTGGTGCAATCCTTTACTCTTCCTAGTACACAGAGTTTCAACTTCAACACAATTATCATGTGGTATATCGTACATCGGTAGAGAATGAAATTTTTCTCAAGGTTAGCGTCTATGTTATTTTTCTCTGAGCCAGCCGGAGCACGTGGCTGCCTGCAGTGTGAGTCATTGTCTGCTATCTCTTTGTTGGCGTGCGTCGTTATTGGGATTAGGAGACCTAACTTCTACAAATTCACCTTGCCGAGAGGGCCCAGCCCTGTTTGAATCCCGCCAGTTCTGATGAAATTCAGGTCTGTCGTTATGATTATATCGTCTGTCGTCATGTCGGTAGTTCCTGTAGTTTCTTTCTTGTCGGTTAAGTGGTGGAGAATTTCTCCCTGAATTATCACTGCACTGTGGACCGTTGCGTCTGAAGTTATCCTGTCTCCCGTGGTAATAATAGTTTTGGTTGCCATATTGTCTGTTTCTATGATTGTCTCTCTCATATTCATTACTACAGAACTGCGATCTTTCCCTGTAGTTATTACTACTCTGCCAACAGTTGTCATACGGGTGGAGTCTGTTTTGGTCACGATTTGATTTGTGAGAGTAGCCTTGTCATGTCCAGTTATTATTTCTTTCATCGCGGAATTGTGATGGATGTAACCTGTAATTGTTCTGTTCCTGTTTTCGCGTTCCGCGATTGTCAGTGTCAATTTCCAATTCTTGTAAGAGTCCCTGAAAAGCTTCAATGTCGTCTTTGCAACGTCCTGCCAAAATAATATGTCGTAAATGTTCAGGTAATTTGATTAAGCAAATGCGGATGAGTTCTGAGGGGCTGTAAGGGTTTGACAGGTACTGATTCTCGTGCAACATGTCTTCAAAATATTTCAAAAGACTGGAAAATTCAGATTGTTCGAAATGTTTCATCATTATGATGCTATGTTTTACTCGGTCTTGTGTGGCTTGAGACCAATACGCTGAGAGGAGGGCATGGTAAAATTCTCCTTCACTGTGGCAATCGTGAATGACCGATCGCATTCTTACAGCTGGTTCATTCTCTAAGTAGCCACACATAAATTCTAATCTGTGCTCTAATGACCAGTTGGGAGGAAAACAATGAGAGAATTGATGGAGCCACGCTTGTGGATGAATGTCGTTGGCAGAATTCTTAAATGTTTTGAATTTACGTGTAGTAATGAACAACTTATAGTCAAAATCATCGGCGGCGAGTAGCATATCGGTCATTGTTACGTCGTGTCGGCGGCTCCATCTCAAAATTCTGTGCACCTTGCCAATTTCTTTCATAATTTCCGAAGTGCCCTGTGTTATTATTTTGTGGCTTTTCCGTATTTCTAAGTTCCTCTTCCCGTGTTGGAGCGCGAGTGTCCACCGAAATATATAATTTTTGTGTTACTTGTGCCAACTGATCCTGTACTTCCCAGATTTCTCTTTTGTATTGAGTATTAATTTGATTCTGATTTTGTTTGAATTTCTTAACCCAGATGGTCCTGAATTATTTTTTTTTCAAAATTGATTTATATCTTATCTACATTCATTCACAAGGTTGTAAGGAAGAAAGTAAAAACAATTTTGAGTGTTTATTTTTATTTGGTATTTCCAAAAATGGGCGTCCTTCCAGAAGGACATCAGGACAATAAGGGAATATGTTTTTAAAGTATATGACATTGCACAATTAACTTGTTTTGGTTTTTATACTTTCAAATAAACATAAATAAATTTGAATTATGGGCTAAAACAGCTAATAAATACAAAAACAAAGAAAATAACCTATACACATATTTTATCCACTAGTATGATAAGAGAAAAAGCAACAAACATGTAGTGGTTCGTCACATTTTAAGCACATAGTAGTAGTTTTTTTGTGGCAACTTCGACATTTCAGCTGCTTCTTCTCTTTTGTTATCTCGTCCGTTGGTAATTCAGCAACATAATGTTTTCTTCCATCAAATTTAGAATCTAGTTTTGCCCTCTTACTAGGACGTCCTCTGCTGGTAGTGACTCTTTTGTTACTTTCAAGATTTGCAGTGAAAATGAGACGACGAAATGTCAGATGATCTATGGGTTCTTCGTTGTGCTTGTAAAGATCCCAGGCATTTTGCTCTGCAATGTCTATAAAATGTGCAATGGTCGGGAAATACCACTTTTTCCCTCTTATGGAGCATCCATATAGGGATACATTTTGGTCAGCTCGATCTACGCCTCCCATATGAGTATTGTAGGAGTGTAATAAGTTACGTTGAAGCGTGCTAATCCTTTTCTTTTGTTCACTGGATCGTCTTGCTACAGAGCGTAGTGGTTGCACTCTATCAAAGTTGGTGGCTATAGTAACAACACTGTTGTCATTCCAACGTACAATGGAAATCCCGGATGCTGAGTCAGAACAAATTTAATATGATCCTCTATTTTCTTTTATCATTTTGTCTACAGATGATAGAGTATAATTCTTTGTTTCCTCTTATTGTTCCTGTTGCTTCCACGCCCCTCTCTTTTAGGTCATGTAGCGCAGTAGCATTGAGCTGACTTGCTGGTAATTTATCTACACTTGGATTTTCTTCAGCACTCGAATCTTCATCTGTTACGTCATCAGTTGAATTTAGAGGAGGTGTAATGTTGCATTCACACCAGTATTAGGTATTTCCTCATCTTTTCATTCTAACATGTCCAAAAGTTCAATAAGTGTACATCGTTTTCTGTGAATAAAAAATGACAACATATTATCCTGACGTCCTTCTGGAAGGACGGTTGAAAACATTATTGAATTGCAACTGACGAAAACTTTCAATCATAATATGAACACATAAATAATATAGGTTAATTCTTTAAGATATTATATGACAAGTTTCAGAATTATTGACGCAATATGAAAGAAAATATACATACCCATCGATGATAAGGTCAGTCAGTTCGTCCAAGGTAAAATCGGCCCTATTTTCAAGACACAGTTTCTCACTCACTATGAACGACAACGTCAAATTGACTGTCGCAGCGCGCAAATGACACTGCCTACTTCACATAACAATGTGTCACAGTCCGTTGGAAAATGCGTTATTCGCAAAAATAAATAATTTCAACAGTGAGTTGCGTCGTCCTTCCAGAAGGACGTCAGGGTTATCTGGGTTAATTTGTTCATACTCTTCTGTGTTAGTGATGGCTACAGGTCTTGTGTCATTCAGATCATCATCTACCTTTGCAGATAAGTTAGTGAACTGATTCGAAAGTTCGGCTACTTTCTCCGATAGTGTTCTTATTTCCTCAATGTGTTTTTCTGAACCAAGTTTCAGAGTGTCCATTTGTGTTGAAATCGTACCGTGTTCTTTAAGTTTTCCTGAGTTTTTGCAAGTAGCGTAACCGAATCGGTAGATGGAACTGAGTAAATTTTAGCCCACAAGGTCTCATGATTTTCATGAACAATGGTTTGCAGTTCTTTTATGGCTGCTTCGTGATTCTGTAATGCATTTTCATGCCGCGAAAAAATAGGTTGAAAACGCTCACAAATTTGTGTTTTTACGTCATTACAGACTTTTTGATATTTCGATTCAATGTTATGTAACTCAGTAGTTAAATCTTCACGTGTTTGTTCAAGTTTGGTGTCTAACTTTTGAAGCTTATGCTGTGTTTGTCTCTGATTTTGTTCCATTGTGTCTAACTGTTTCTGCGTTTGTCTCTGGTGTTGTTCCACTGTGCCTAACTTTTGAAGATTTTGTTCCACTGTGTCTAACTTTTGAAGATTTTGTTCCATTGTGTCTAACTTTTGAAGCTTTTGTCCCATTTGTTGCATTAATTGTAATAACAATGCACTGGTGTCTGAAACATGTTCCTCAGTGCTATTCGGCAATGCATTTGAACCGGAAATATTCGCATTTTGAAAAGCAGAAAATGTGTCTTGACTTATTTGAGAAAACGGCGAGGACGCGAAACCTGAATCTACAGTATTTACAAGATTGTGTCCTGTCATTTCGGATTCCTGAGGCAAGCTGTTGCCGACCGATCGATCGATAATGCTTCTCTGTTCACTAATTGTTTCACTGCCTACACCATTATTTGCAGCCCACTCCATTTCCCTATGCACAATTACAAAATTACTACTTTGAACATTAGTTAATTCATTACACGGTGGCGCTAACACACTGCTTTCGTCTCCACTGTCATTTCTCCGTTTACTTTGGAGCCTAGTATTACGTTTTTCACGCGCCATTATTGTCACAATATTTCACACGACAACACAGAAAAGCACAATTTGAAGAGCAAAATAAGAAAACTCATTAACATAGCATTGAAAATAATATCTCGTTAATTGCAAGCGCAGCTGCGAAATACTTGGTGCAAATCTACATGCATGCCACAACTGTTTCACTGTACAAGAATGAAAAACTACAACTACAAAGGAAATTCTCTCTACAATTACGCGCTAGCAATAAACAAAGGCTGCAATAATTGCAAAAACTACAAGGAAAAAATCAGAAGATTTCAGTGAGGTATCCTCGACTAAGGGTCAACATACGAAACGTCCCCTTAGAAAAATTATACATGACAGTGCTTAAACTGATACACAATATTTTTAGCGCAACGCAATCTGACTTTCAATAATCCCTACAATAGAATGGCCCTGACAAAATTAACCTATACGTTTCACAAATCACTTACCTCACAAAAATCTTCGTTACTCAAACTACTGCAATACAGTGAGCGCCACTACTGCCAGCTAAATAAAAGATTCAAACTACGGAAGGCACTAACTACTGATAGGCATAGTTAGCAAATGAAAGATTTTAATAGAGAACAAACAATGTATTTACCTTAATAGTCATAATATATATAGCAGTTCATGACATCCATTCTTACAAATGTACTGTTTCTGATGGACACACCTCCAGATTATCCATTCTCAAAAATCCGCCATCTCACTTCCCCACATCCACCACTGCTGGCGGCTCACCTCCAACTGCGCAACGCTACGCGCTGTTAACATCCAGCTGCCCAACACTACAATGGCAGACAACAATGCAAACCACCCACAGACTGCACACAGCACAGCCAGTGATTTTCATACAGAGCGCGTTACCAATAAGAAAACCTGAACAGCCTACTTACAATGTAATAGCTGACTGGCACGTATGTTGCAAGGGAAGTATGTTACTATAATTGCAGACACTGATTCAAATTATGTGCTACATCAATACGAGAGGGCTGTAATAAGTAAGATATATATTATTGTGGCAACCCATGTAACTTTTATTGAATGCTGCTGTACACACCTAGTTGACACGCACATACGACATTATTTTTTCAACGTAAGTCACCAAGAACCTGTAAAAATGGTCGGAACGATCGACCAATCATTCAGCTCTTGCAAGATAGAAATCAGTTCCTTGGATGCGGAACCACTCGTGAACCGCTGCGTGAACGTTCTGGTCATTGGGAAATCTCTATCCTACCAAATGTTTTTTCAGCTGGGTGAAAATATGACCAATAGAAGTCACCTAGTATCAATCATCCGGTTTAATCGGAGAAAGAAATTTCTAAGAATGTAACCTTGCAGCACAGCACTGAACTGAACTAAATCACGAAATGTGGTTAAAAATTGGAAAAGAACAGAATCGAAAATATTTGGATGTGATTGTACTGAAACCTAGGTGGACTGATAAGAAATTAGTTTCTCTGCGGAATCGGTGGGGAGAGGAATATACAGCAAACCTTGAAAAAGCGAGGAACAAAATGATAGAGCGTGTGTTATAACACCAAGGAATAACTTTCATGGCACTTGATGGACCTGTAGAGAGTGAAAACTTGTTGGAAAGACAGAGAGTGAAGAATATATAACAATTAATTGAGAACGTTGAGCGCAAGTTCTGCGTTGAGGAGAAGAGATTGACACTGGTTCGGAACTGTAGCCAAAGAGTGATGACAATGATAATAAAACACTATTAAAAACAAAATCTAACCTGTGGACCTGATTAGCTGCCGGAAGTTTGTGTTTCTTAGAAAAAGAGAAAAAAAATCCTAGTTTTTAGTTCCATCTCCAAGCGCTGCTGATAAATACTTCTTTATTACAACTATTTCCGCCTTACGATCACCTTCAGCTATCTTAGTCTTTTGAAACAGATTATATGACCATTCTACAACTGTGGCAGCAGGAAGCATAAAATCCTTTTCAAATCCATTCAGTGTCGTGAAGTAATAAAATACATAAGACACATTTCATGCTCTTTAACGATGTACATTTCATATGTCCATGTAAGCCATTTTAGACTACTATATAGTATCTGGCGATGATCTGAAGATTGAAACATATGTAACAAAGAAGTATTTCTTAGCAGCTTTTGGAGGTGCAGCTAAAATGTCTGTTAAAGCATTACGAGCTGTGGGACAGCATTCACACAAACTATATATACATAAATCTTGTCTTTTTAGGCTGTTCATTGCGACCATTGAATTTGTATTTCAGTATTGGAACTTGCGCTAAACGGTTTGATGAATGCTGTTTGTGGTCTTAAGGCTTCAGAAAGAGCATGTAAAACAGGAAGTTCAGGGTTCAACGCCCCGTCAAAAACCAGCTGTAATGGGGAAGGATGGAGAATCGAACGTACCCCATCAAAGGCTTGCTCATAATTAAGGGAAATAACGAAATAGCTAAATCTGAATGGCAGGCCGCGGTTTTACACTACTGTTCTACGAAGCTTGAACCCAGTAATTTACGTCTCAACTCAATAAATCAGCCGCATCATACAAACTAGAGCGCAAATCATGTAGAAAAAATCAGTTCCTTTAGCGAACGTCCTTGAATAAAAGAGAGGTATTTTCGAAGAACACAACAGTATCTTCGAGGTTAACTCTACAGCTCGTAAAAACTGGAAAGCTCTAAAAACTCTACGTTTTTCGGTATTTTATGTAGAGATCGACCTGCAGCAGATTCTAGTGGTTTGAAATTTACTATTCACGGTCTAGACGTGGGTCCGTTCCACGCTGTGCACTAATATAATTAGGCACGATGCCCAGATAGATCCATCGTCTTATAGCAAGACGAGCATTGTGTGAACGAAACAAAAAAGCAACGTGGTCGCGAAATGAAGGTGAAGGCTCGGGGGCACGTAGAAGAAATAAGCAGGAGGAGAAACGAGGTTAGGAGCAGCTGCGGCAAGACAACATGAAGTGGTGCTGACCGAGATTCGCGAGATAGCTGGGCGCTGGACCGACGCCGAGCAGCTGGGTATCTCGTTACGTGGCAGGGAGCTGAGCCGCTTATCTGGGGACGGTTGCGTTCGCCACGGTACCGCTGTGGCCTCCAGCAGTCAGCAGATTGGCTCCACTGTCCGGTGGGCGCCCCACTCTGCAGAAACTCGAAACATCCAGCAGCACCGGGACCAACAAGTAGCAGGCGCAGCGTCTTGGTGGAACCAGTGGCGAACGAGATTGCTTCCTTGGGGTACAGCACACAGACGACTAGAGGATGTCTACTCTACGGCAGCTGAAGTGCACTAAAAAGCTGGATGATATTTTTCATAAGCTATTCGACAGGCGACAGGAGTGAATCCCTAAGTCTTATGGGTATCAGTTTGCTGGACGCTGCCTGTTAAATGTATCCACAATAACCAATAATGGGCTTAAGGGCGTAGCAGACACTAACATCAGTGATGATCATGTGGCGCTTAGACGGGGCCGCTCTGCAGTAGATGCCATTTTTGTAGTGAAACAAATGACTGAAACAAAGAAGAAAGGAATTCATTTTGGAAGCTCGTATCACTGTCATGGGTTTTCAGAACATGGATGATAGCCTGAACAGAGACGTGGTCTGGAAAATTTTGCTCAGAGAAGGTTTACCAGATAGTCCCGAAAACGCGGTCAGAAGTCTGTGTGATGCCGTCAGTCATACGACCACACCGCCACCTGAGAGATCGATCCGCCCCACGTGATTCTCTCGATAAACGGAACAGAAGAAAGGCTGTGCTAGCCGAAGAGTACACAGCCGGTCGCAGTACTTCCGCTCGCCGCGAGGCGCCGCTAGGCCATTTCGTGTGTAGCGGGAGCGTAGTGCAGTTGTGCCAGTCTACAATTCGTAGCCGAACTCAGTGGTCAGCTAGCGCCGATGTTAGTCAGTCATCGTCTGCAGCTCAGTCATTGCTGCTATCAAGGCTTTGTCGTTCAATTCCAAGTTAGTCTTCAAATTCACCGGAATCGACATTCAACATTACGAGAGATTAATTCGTCACTGCAAGATTTGTAACTTGTAAATTATGTCATTCTACAGATGCTTAGTCTAGTCGCGTCTTCTATAATAGTCAACCAACAGATCATGGACTACAACAAAGTTAAGTAATAAATATTTTCTTATTTTTTACTCCTGCTGCCGGCCGAAGTGGCCGTGCGGTTAAAGGCGCTGCAGTCTGGAACCGCAGGACCGCTACGGTCGCAGGTTCGAATCCTGCCTCGGGCATGGATGTTTGTGATGTCCTTAGGCTAGTTAGGTTTGACTAGTTCTAAGTTCTAGGGGACTAATGACCTCAGCAGTTGAGTCCCATAGTGCTCAGAGCCATTTGAACCATTTTTTTACTCCTGCTAATTAATTGTGTTTTCCTGTTGTAGCTACCAAGCAGTCTTGGCATAGTAGAACCCACGTTTCCACCTCCTTGGCTACCTCATGTTGATCGACTCGGTTATGGTGGAAGATCGAGAGCCTTCAGTCTGTACCAAAACGCCACTGTGTTTTGTTATTTTGAGTTGCGGGTAACTGTAAACAAATGTCCACATTTTTATAAGCAAGCTTTTTAAAAATTTTCTATTTCAATTGTTTTCTGTAAAGCTCGGAAAACTGCTGTCTCTTCTAACATGTGTGTCGCATTTACTCGACATAGGACATCAAATCACGCATATACACGAGAGTATGCAAATCATATTCTCTGAGAATAACGATAACAATCTTAATATTTTAGAAGAGATGCCGATCTTCCGAGCCTCGTAAAAATCTCCTGAACTGACCATAAGCACACAGACAGAACTGAGACATAAGAACACTTTAGGCACTTTTGACTACCTAACCTGGTAGCTCATCATAGTTTCATTTAAACTACGTATTTTGTTGCACGTAAAAACTTTTCCTGTTTATAGATTCTCCACTGGTTTTCAAATTGCATGTAGTAATATCCGTTATAAATATTATAGTCTGTATCATAAAAAATTTACTGTATTGGTTTCCTATCGACGAATCGTTCATGTTTTATATCTCTTGCTGATTTAAAATTTAATTTATTTTTGTGTACAGCACCTCGCTCTGTTTCACGCTTCACCGTTCGATGCACTAACCCAACCCTCTGCAGCGCCATCTTGTAGGTTTTCGGAAACCACGCCCAATACAGTGACTGCTTGCATAGTTCAGTGGTTTTTATGACCGTGCCCACATCGCCTCCAGATGAAAATATGGTATGTTTTTATCGGTGCTTATATAAATTTTCACACTCTTATAAGGGTCTATTTTATTCTCTCTGCACGAAATACTCTTTTTATTTTGTTGTATTGACACCCTCCTTTTTCTCAATTTTAACAAATGCTTCTAGCGGGTTTTAATTTATCAGTGACGTGAAGGACGGGGAGATTCTACATGGCAGCATAAAATAATGTACGCACTATTTATGTAAGTACAATAATATTCAATAATAGTTAAGTTATCTGAGGATGCGACTTAATTGGTGTGAAACCGTTCGTGGTTTTAGTAACGAACTTTCTACAGGTACGGCCAAAGCGGTGGTTTTTGCCTCCTTATAAAATCTGCTGTGTTTATTGCCACAGAGAAGGCACTATGAGCACCAATACAAGAAAACAAAGGAGTTAGACAAGGTTGCCCTTTTTTTCAGCATTTTCTGTAGCGAGATCGAAGATGGAAACAAATAGTCAAGTGTACTATTATGCTGTCACCACAGCATATATTAAGTAGTATTTTATATGCAGACGATGTTGTTATTGTGTAACAGATAGAAGTTTAATTTACAAACGGGTTTATACATCTTAAGATATACGGCAGAAGAACACGGATTGATAATATCTTCACGTACATTAAAAGTAGTGGCATTTCCAGGAAAAGATACGGTAAGATCAAAAAATGAGGTAAATGTAAAAATATTGGAGCAGTTATACATTTAAATATCTCGGGTGTGAAATTCCCTAACAACAGATCGCAACATCGAAAAATATAACATTGCATATCTGAACATGTATGTGCAACAATTCATGAAACCCTGAAATGTAAAACGAGAAAGGAAACCAAACTGAAAGGTTATAAAACAATTGCGGTACCGGTAGTATTATATGGAAGTGAGACGTGTTAGTCCGAAAAAAGGCATAAAAAAATTACGTCAGCTCGGATGAAAGTTCTCAGAGCAGTCAAGGACTGTAAGTAGGTGTACAAGGTATGAAATTGGAAATAGCACAAGAGTGTCATACTTTTAATTTGGGAAGCAAAATTAAAAAAAATACAACGTCAGCTGGTGTTGCCGTTTAGAAAGATTGAAGCGAGGCTGTCTCTCTGGTATCACCTTGAACTACAAGCGCACTAGACAATGCAGTGACAGACTTCTGAGGACAAAAATAGTTTGCAGAACAGGGTGTGCTGCCAGCCCCATGAAGTCAAGATAATGATGGTGCTCTTCGATTCATTGATGTATTGTAAATTGTAATAGTCTCTCTCTCTCTCTCTGTTCCATGTTACTAATTTACTAAATTTTAAATTTTGACGATGATCGTCACATGAAGTAAACTCACTGGACAAGAACATAGTCGTCCATAGAGAAATCATTGCAAGCATCATTTAACACCGTATAATGTCGCCTCTGAAGTGATAACCGTCTGGGTTCGATTAGCAAGTGAGTTGACAAGGTCTTTCAGGTCCGTCGCGTCCAGCTTGAGCCTCTCTCTGAGGATTTGATAGCGTGATTAAATGAAATTGCGGGGTACTGATGTTGGCATTTTACCCGCTGTTCCAACATGTCCCACAGATTTCCTATGAGTTTCGATTCAGGTGATTTTGTAGGCCAGTCGACATGTAACAGAGTGGCAGAGCTTTCAGAAAAATAGTCACATATTCTTCCAGCCGTATGAACGTTGGCGTTCTCATCTTGGAAGATAGGGGGGTCTGTGGCCTATTGCAAGGTGACCGACTCCAGATGTTTACTGCTTGCGGTTCCCGTCGCAGTGTTCTCTAGCTAAAAGGTTTGGATGGACCTTCTTCTACCACCTGCAGCAGTTCCTGTTGGTTTAGGGAGCGATGTTGAGCCGCAACCCATGAAACGCGCCAACAGTCCCTCTCACCCAGAATCTTTTTCCGACCTCAGTCCTGATGTCGTAATTCATAGCCATAGCAAGTTACACCACACCCTGTGTACACGTTGAGCAGTCCGCCGCGAAACAGCAACTTAGCACACTGTATGGACATGGGCATGGTCAAACACGAATTCCCCTTTTCACCACTCTGCCACGTCCTTACATTTATCCACGTTTACGTATGATGTCCGGTTGACGTTGATGTAGAGGCACTGCGCGTGCAGTTGAACACGTGACGCGATCGCTGCGTCGTCTGTAAATGCTTAACCATTCATCTGCTAGTGCGCTTTTGGATGAGTAGCTTTTTGTTCAGCGAAGCTATCTGTAACCAGACGTCAGAAGACAAAGGGGTATTCGACGGTCCAAAATTGGACATATATTTCAGTAAACATGGCAACTGCAATGTTTAAACTCAAAATCTGAATAAGTAAATGAAGTTTCGTGAGAGAAGTATTTTTTGGAATCAACTCTTCACCACAGCACTAATTTTGTTTCTCGCTGTAGGATCCTAATTGACAAGAAAATCACTTCCACAAATTTACATTACGAAAATAGCCTGGATGGTTCTGAATAAATCAACCTCTAAAGTTGTCATGGAAAATAATATGCAGGCCTACATTCCTTACGTATACTCTAGTCTCACACAAAACCACGGAGAGCTAATAAAAAATTAAACATTAATGGTATATTTGTTGGTTAACAAAATCACGTTGAAGCCACTTGCAAACAAATGAGAGTTTTTAAAGAACATATGTTACTTTAACTCACATGAAACTTATCTATTGGTCTTCCTCGTGCAACTCGACTAATCTCTTCTACCTCTGACAGCCTTCTTTAGAATTTATTTTACTGTTTTCAGCATGGTTATAACACTAATATTATATCACAGTTAACATGATTTGGATCGGTGACAGTCTTAGTACACAGGTAAGTTCAATTCTGTCAGTATAAACACAAGAAAAACACACGTTAACTACAAACAGTACTTTGTCTGGAGGTGACTATCAAAGAGCTGTGGTGGCGTCGGCGATTTTTAAATAACTTATTAAAATAAACTCAATTTTTAAAATACCACTAATTTAAATCAGACTAAAAGTATAAGAAAATTTCTCGTAGCCCCGTAAAGAGTCCTAACGCCCACACAGCTTGTCCCGAAAACTTGTGACTGGGAATTTTCCACGGCTGAGAAAATAGTCATTTGGATTTAAAACGAAAATCGTAGGGCGCATGCAATAGGAAGTGAACTATTCACACATCAATTAAGAATTCCGGGCGCTCCACGTTTTTCACAATATTAGAAGTATTCTCATAGCTACTACAACTTTACCATCGCAAGTTACATGCCGATCTCTGTGGGAGTTAGGAATCTGTATGTGGCTAGGAGAAATTATTTATTACTTTTTACTCCTAATTAAAAACATGATGTATCAAAAATGGATTTTTTACGAAATATTTTTTCCTTTAGCTTTTAGTCTTGTGTGTGGGTAAAAATTATTAAATGTGGTAAATTTTTGATTTATTTCAGCTTCTCTTAACCTAAGTTACACAATACATCGTTTATCTTGTGCTGTGAACCATTCAAGAATGGAACAGGAAAAGTGGGAAATCGCAGTGGTACACAAAGTACTCTCCATCACACACCAGGCAAGAAAGCGAGTTAATAATGCATTGCCATCCTGTTCTGAACTATGCTGAAAGTTCCAGGTCTCTAGCTCATAGGAAATTTACTTTATAATCAGTTGCAAAATTTATACCGAACAGACAGATGGACAAGGACGCGTGCTAATATAAAACTACTAATAACAGAGGGTCATCATTTACATGCTACCTCATAAGCTCTTCTTCCAGTTACCAGTAGCCATGGAGCACACAATATAAATATTTCAGTTTTTTAAATGTAGAACTGACATTCATCCCTTACTCCTATTTCTTGAAACTGCAGACACATTCGCTACGCATCTAGTCTAACGACTACCAGTCGATTGGGACTTTATTCTGAGTTTGCGCACATATCACCTTTTACTTGGGTGCATTTTTGCCTCCCTTAAACAAGTCCTTCCATCTAGTTGTTCTTGTTCTGTTGTTACAAATTTATCGATTCTGTTCGTGGACTAATACATTATGTAATATTTTGAAGTTTACAACAGACGTACAGAAGACGCGCACATTCAGAACAAAAATTAGAAATAAACATAAATGTTAACAAACCATGTGCACAATAGAGGTAAAAGCTATTTACAAACAAGTGAAAATAGCGTGTGACATTAAGGATTGATGTTCAAAACATCTGAATCATTTTTTGTGTCAGTCAGCATTATACAGTTAAATGAAGTAACAATTACGCAATGTATCTCTTACTGCGAATCTGCATGGACCTAAAAGATAGCTGACTTTTGAGAACTGAGCAATCGCAGTTCTTAATCCAATCTTCTCATCTGAAATTGGGATAATCCACTAAGTAAATGTGACCCCTGATCGCATGAAAGCAAAATTAGATATAATGCACACGATAACATTTCGATGTTTACCGAAAACCAATTAATATATAGGAAATATCGAAAGGAATCGAAAAGTTATACAACAGAATCGCTACTTGTCTTTAATTCACAAATCAAAAATCTGAATAATGATAAAACTGTTTACTTCATACGTAAGAAGTTAAGTTTTATAGGTTTCATAGAGTTACTTCAGTAGTACGACAGTGGGAACTCTAGCCCACAGTTTCAGTTTCTGCCATTATGTGGCACCACAGTCTTGGTACTGTAGTTGATATGGCGCGAATATCAAAACATTAAAGAAGGGAGATGGCGATTAGTGCAAAAAACAGGCGAGAAGTTCAAAATACGCTATTTGTTCTGTATATAAAAATGGCGGGATATGAAAAAAGCTGGCCGAAAATATAAAAATCAAAGGAAGAGGATGGTGGAAAATTAAATAAATGGCGGGAAATCAAGAAAACCAGAAGTGTGATTGTTGTAAGACTTAAAAATTGGTGGAAAATGTAAAGAATCCTGCTACATCAAATGTGCTGTAGGACTAAGTTGATACATGTACTCTTGTTGAAGTAAAATTTCTTCCACCTAAATATTTGGCTTTTTTATGAATTCAGGCACTCAGAGTCACTGAACTCATATAAAGTCACCAGGTTTCAAGGTCAATGCGACATTAAGCAAGGACCTCTCAAACAAAACATACTTCTAATGGGTAACAGAATACCTAATGCCCAACACGTATGCCTAATTCCTAACACATAACACTTAGTGCTGCCAACTTGTCATTAGAATGGATATATCATGAGCATCATTTATATACTCTCAGTTGAACGCTGATTATCATCTCAAACGTTGTTGGATGTCAGCTACTGGAGGGGAGAAACGTACTGCCTCTGTAATATAATGTTATTGCCTAGAGGCATGATGCACTTTATAAAAGACACAAGCATTAGGCTTAGGCTTTAGATATAGGCATCAAAGTGCTGTTTGTGGTCCTGGTTTGCACTGTTACCAAAAGTGTTCCATTAAAAGCTTCAGTCTTTTAATGTGTTACAACACTTTGAGGGCTTTCGAACAAAAATGTGGCCCTCAACTACGTACACTCAAAATCTGAGTCCAAATATTAAAAGTTTTGGCTGATTTCGCTGTCTAGGGGCTGGGATACGTAGTTGCCACATTACAAGCCAAATACTGCTGAGTCTACAGTATACAATATGAACGTACACATGAATCAAATGGTCCAAGGTTTCTATCACTCGGCAATTGTGAATTTTGACTGTAACATAGAAATTTATAAATGAAAGATTGCAATTAAATAAATTCTGCAGGTACTATTTTGTAATGACTTTAAATGACGAGTACGATAGCAGAAGTACCTTTGAGAATGCCGTTTATTATTGCAAAAAACTTATTGGTGTCTATGGTCCAGAAACTAAATAAAATATAAGCTGTCCAACAGAGAAACAATAGATTCCTACTTCACACAATTAGTTATGAACAACAACATAACTCAAAAGATATTCACTTCTAAACACATACCACATTTTCACTGCAGAAGCCATAAAAATCTCACAAGTGCACAAGTCGGCACTACGAAATATTTCTACCTCCCGCAACCACGTGCAAACTGCTCAACACTCTTCAAGTCTTCCCATGACCGTCTGTTGCGCCTTCCTGCGCAGCACTCCCCTGTGTCCTGTGCGACCCGATGCTCTTCCCCCACTTCCATATCGTCTCTCCATTGACTTCAGCAGTCGCGTACCATAGCAACGAGCGCTGTGATTGGTTAGAGCGCTTCCGCCATGTCTCCAAGCCAATGCACACTTACAAACATACTGTAACACATACAAAATACTGGATTTACATTTAAATAACTTGAATTTAAATAAATATCCCTATAGCTGGACCATCACATGCTCTGACAAACATTATTAAATACATAAACAAATCAAATAAAAATATATCTAAGGAATAGAAACAAAAGTAGGCCAGTAGCCTAATGTCTCTATCCATTTTTCATGAATAGTATATATCGGATATAAACAAAGACATAGACGAATAAATATACAGGGTGATTCAAAAAGAATACCACAACTTTAGGAATTTAAAACTCTGCAACGACAAAAGACAGAGCTAGGCACTATCTGTCGGCGAATTAAGGGAGCTATAAAGTTTCATTTAGTTGTACATTTGTTCGCTTGAGGTGCTGTTGACTAGGCGTCAGCGTCAGTTGATGCTAAGATGGCGACCGCTCAACAGAAAGCTTTTTGTGTTATTGAGTACGGCAGAAGTGAATCGACGACAGTTGTTCAGCGTGCATTTCGAACGAAGTATGGTGTTAAACCTCCTGATAGGTGGTGTATTAAACGTTGGTATAAACAGTTTACAGAGAATGGGTGTTTGTGCAAAGGGAAAAGTTCTGGACGGCCGAGAACGAGTGATGAAAATGTAGCACGTATCCAGCAAGCATTTGTTCGCATTCCAGGAAAATCGACTCGCAGAGCTAGCAGAGAGCTGCAAATTGCACAATCAACTGTATGGAGAGTCCTACGCAAAAGGTTGGTTATGAAACCTTATCGTCTGAAATTGGTTCAAGCACTGTCTGTAGCTGATAAGATTAAAAGAATCGATGTCTGTGATTTTATCCTTGCTCTAATGGAAACAGATGAATCTTTCGTTTCAAAGATTGTGTTCAGTGATGAAGCAACTTTCCACACTAACGGGAAAGTCAACCGTCACAATGTCTGTATATGGGGCACTGAGAATCCGCGGGAAACAACTCAGTATCAACGTGACTCGCCTAAGGTGAACGTTTTCTGTGCCATTTCAGCCAATAAAGTTTTTGGTCCCTTTTTCTTCGAAGGTGCTACTGTAACTGGACTACAGTATCTGTAGATGTTAGAGAATTGGCTGTTCCCTCAGCTCGAACAAGAAGCACAACAATTCATATTTCAGCAGGATGGAGCGCCACCACATTGGCACTTATCTGTCCGTAACTACCTGAACGTCAACTACCCGAGGCGATGGATCGGCCGCCAGGCAGCCCGTGACAGAGCACTTCATCACTGGCCTCCAAGAAGCCCTGATCTTACCCCCTGCGATTTTTTCTTATGGGGGTATGTTAAGGATATGGTGTTTCGGCCACCTCTCCCAGCCACCATTGATGATTTGAAACGAGAAATAACAGCAGCTATCCAAACTGTTACGCCTGATATGCTACAGAGAGTGTGGAACGAGTTGGAGTATCGGGTTGATATTGCTCGAGTGTCTGGAGGGGGCCATATTGAACATCTCTGAACTTGTTTTTGAGTGAAAAAATAACCTTTTTAAATACTCTTTGTAATGATGTATAACAAAAGGTTATATTATGTTTCTTTCATTAAATACACATTATTAAGTTGTGGTATTCTTTTTGAATCACCCTGTATTTATAAACATGCTGCTACCGTTTTATCGCGTAACTGTGGAGTCCTTATGGCCTGATGTGATCAATAGTAATCGGCCACTTCGACCTCCAATAACTCATGCACTGTTCAAGTTACATGCCTGTAATTCATACCAATTTAGGTTTACACTAATAGCTTTCTAAAGACACATTGCTGGACAAAATCGGATGAATCATTTAGATTTTGTTAATTCGTTGCTGGGTGTTACGTGTATAATTTACAGTCAGATACTAAATTTTAAATTAATAACGATATTGAAATCTGATTGCACCATCAGATATGTCGTGCAATTAATGGTTATCTACATGTTTCTTTTTAAGCTATCATGATTCCTCTTGCTAATATAAATTTCTACATGAACAGTGAAATGACTGCCATTATGGTTCCACAAACTCCACCATCTTTGGCACTCCCGACATACAAATCTCCTGCATTGACACGAACCCCATTCCTCAACACAGCGTCAACATGGAATTCCCAACCACACGGTTGGCCTGGACCACACACTATGGCTTCCCCTCTTGCTCCAGCTGATGTTTGCGGTACCATGCGGTTGCTGATGAGCCCTGGCTTGTCGAGCAGACCGTACGGCCATGCCAACTCCAAAGTTAGAATATTTTCAGTGTGCCACTATTCGCCTGTTACCTCACACACCTCTACTTATTAACATTCTGGCTTGCCAGAATGTTCAGAATTGACACCCTTCAGTTCATACAAGTACTTATAAAACAGGATTAAATGGTTAAAACGCCTGTCCAATAGTGTTTACCATGTTTTTGTAGTGGTGAGGGAACATCATGAATTTCGCAATAAGCTTAAAGTAACACAAATTATGAACGAAACGGCATATTAAATAAATGCCTGCATTTCAGCTACGCATAAACAATTTTTTTGGACAGTAAATAAAATTTTTTACATGCACTTTCACTTATGTGCGATTCCGTAAGCACTTCTTGTGCCACTCAGTCAGTGCTAAGGCGCCTACTTGCACTAATTTATCCGTCACACTGCAAACGCTCACACGGATTTTAGCACGAAGTATTGATCAACTCACATCAGTCTTTTGACCAAGTGCCTCACAGAAATCGTATATGCCTCTGAATTCCGAGCTCCACCGTTCATCGTGACAAATCCGTCTACAACCGAAACCAAAAGTAGAAACCCCCTCAACAAACCATTAGCCAGAGCCAACCAGGATTCTCGCTAAAGATTCCCTCCACAGGGAAACGATACTTTGGGAGCAAAGTCATAAGGCAAATGACTGAATCACAGTAAGCTCAGATTCCTACAAGTTCTATTTAATTGACTTTAATAAATCCTTCGTACCTCCATGCACCAAAAAATGCGTGCACATACAGTTAAAATGTTAATACCCTTCAAACTCACCACTAAATTCTTTGCCACCCTCTTATACAAATTACAAATCAATACATATTTTACTTAAATCCATGAGGTCACTGACCTCCACGTACCCTCAGTGCCAACACTTCCCCCTCTTGCACACGTGCAGTGCCGCAATAAATTAACAAATTTCTAATGAATAATCCAAGTAAAATATATAAAATCACCCCTTCAAAATTACTACTACTAATTACGAATTAGAACAGATTTTCATTTCTCCCCTTTCTTTATACACAGCCCCAACTCCATCACGTTTCTTAGACCCAAAGGTTTTTCTGAGACAGGGTATTTTAAACGGTATGAATTTGGGCGAGGGCACTCGGCCACAAGAAATGGTCCATAGCATAACTCGAATAATTTCTTAATATCCCCGTCCACTTCGTTGGAACGCTCTTTGGTGCGTATAAGCACTTTGTCCCCCACTTTGTACTTCATCGGTTTGTATCACCCATCATGTCGCCTTTCCTTTGAGCAGCTAACTTTTTCATGCGGGCCGTTACTGCCTGTTCTCTTTCAGCAACCGATTCATCTTCCCGCCGCGGGATTTCTACTGTTTCTGTGAGTAGGAACTTTGGTTTCACCCTGGTAATGAGTACCCCATAGCCTTACTTTTTACGCTGTTGAGTACGTCCTCAAACGCGCTCACATACTCCACTCACTTGGAATGACGATTGCTGGCATACGTCCTACATAAACGTCTTAGTTCCTGCATATACCGTTCACACGGGTTGCTCGCTGGGTGGTAGATGGATATACGGGTATGTTGCACACCCTGGTCGTTAATGAGCGTGTTCCAATCGTTCGAAGTAAATTTTGATCCGTTGTCAGACAACAGCCTTACTAGTTATACAATGTTCTTGAAGGATTCCTTCTCCAGTTTGGCGATAAGAGTTGTTGTATTCGCTTTCGGTATCGGATACAGTGTAATGAAATTACAGAACACGTCCACCACAACAAAGATGTACTTCATCCCGCCGCGTCCTGAGGGTAGTGGGCCAAAATTGTCAACGGCCAGTAACTTGCTCACTTTAGTAGATATAATGCTTTGCATTTGCCCCTGTTGCGCGGTCGTGCAGTATTTGATCCGTTGGCAATTATCGCACGCCGCCAGTTGCGCGCGGACCCGTCTGGCCAGGTTATTTACGTGGGCGAATTCCTCGATGATTTCAGTGCACTTTTCGGCCCCATAATGTCCGTGACTTAAATAGACGTAGTCGATTAACTGTTCCACATATCTATTGTGAAAACACAGTCTCCATTTGTCCGTCTCTTCATCTTAAAGCCAGAATAACACTCCCTTGTGTATCATAAAATATTATGGTACTTTCTCGTATCCCTTGCTGTCGAAATTCACCTTATTGTGTTTCAGATCAGGATCGTCGTTTTGTGCTCGCCGCATATCTTTGCACGCAACACGAATTTCTTTGTATCCCGCTACCCCCTTCATATACAGTAGCTTAAGTTCGTTCGGCTCCTCCGTTCAATAGTCTTCCGCGTCCAAATGGACCGAGATGAGATAGAAAACCGGCTGTGTTGTGTAAAAAGGAATCATCGTCAATATATTACAATAGAGTGCAAAACTTAAGGAAGAAAGAAACCTTCACATAATGTGTCACTGTCAAGTAACATAACTCAATGGAACTTGAACTTATACACAGAAAGAAATGGCATCTGAAGAAAACTTCACAAGCCAGCATCGCTAAAGAAAGCATCGCCCTCTATAATTGCATGATATAAATAACTTGAGGGTTACATAAGAGTAAACCAAGACGACCATTTCGTCAGAGCTATGGTGTCATCATCGGATCTTATACTTGAAAATTTTTGCTCAACATATTGTCCATCAGTGTTCCAAGTTGCTTCACAGTGCAACACATAGCAACATTGATAGTCAATTTGTTGAAAGAAATTTTGAAGCAAAAGTTCCGATGATCATCCAATGAAATTCGTTTCTTCGGCGGTTTAGGCTTGTGTTCTTCAGTTTTCATAAATTGCAGATCGCACCACTCCAGACTGACCATGTCAGGAATGTGCAGAAAGAAGTGCTACAGTTTAGTCCAGAAGGTAATTATTTATTTAATTGTATGGTTGTATGGCTAGCCCCGCCAAGCGGGCAGGCCGTTCAACGAGTGCCTGTCTTTCAATTTGACCGACCTGCAGTCGATGAGGATGATAGGGTGATGATAAGGACAGCACAACAACCAGTCCCTGGGCGGATAAAATTCCCCAACCCAGCCAGGAATCGAACCCAGGCCCAGAGGAGTGACAATCCGTCACGCTGACCATTCAGTTACTGGGGGGGGGGGGGATAGAAGTTAACTTAAAGAAGTACTCAAGGAGATAAACCGAAAATACACCTTTATTCATTCACAAAATTTCACTGAACTCATCGCGATTTATGATGGTCCGTGGTCTTTACGAAAGGCGGGACGTGGTTGGCAGAAGAGACAGGCCAGTGCATTCATCTTATTCCGAGAGCTCCTCCGCTTGTGCTCTTTCGTGAGGTCCCGCATTATCGTGCATGAAAATGAAGTCACTGCCAAATGCACCTCTGAAAAGACGTACGTTGGGAACGACTGCAGACAGAGTGACAATAATGTAGGGGTCGCTGGGATGTGACACTACTGTGACGCATATCTTACGTTTTGGTTGCTCTGGAAGGAAGGACGGAGCAATAATTGATCGAACATCATTGGTAACGTTCATACTATGTGAACATAATTTATTAAATTCACAACTATTACAATTAAAGCAGTTCACATTAATTTAAATAGACAAAACTCATGTGCTGAGTTTTCAGACCTTAAAAATGACTTAAAACCAAATCTAATTAATAAAAATTAGAATTACATAAGAAAAACTTTCATATTTAAAAATTTAATCAAGCATAATAAAATTCATTAATAGAAAAAGACTTTAATTCAGCCACAATCTGTAAATAAGTTCTTGAGTTTCTCCTGTGGGAGATAATACCAAGTAACAGGAACATCATGCTGCCCCACAGTTGTGAACTGTAGCTTCACTTCTACAAGCGTGAAAAAAAAAGGTAGAGCAGCATCAACAAAAATTAAAAATTAAAAGAAAATATCGGGAAGCCTTACAACGCCGGCAAACTGGGGAGTACCGAGATCTCTCTTTTATAACAAACAGTAAATAATTTTAATCTCAGGCATCATTGTATTAAAACAGTTTAAGTAAGATTCCAACCTCAAGAGGAGCGGACAGTACAGAGGTTATGAAACGCAATTTAATCAAACCCCCCCTCCCCCCCAAGTGTAGTATGGTAAACAACAGACTCAGAACAGTAGTTTAAGCTCCTCATGCATGAACACATGAGAACAATGTGCTACCTCACAATAACAGAATTAAATTACACGGAAATATTCTTTCAACAGACAAAGCGGAATTTACAGTGGCAGAATAAAAATGGCTCTGAGCACTATGGGACTTAACTGCTGTGGTCATCAGTCCCCTAGAACTTAGAACTACTTAAACCTAACTAACCTAAGGACACTATACACATCCATGCCTGAGGCAGGATTTGAACCTGCGACCGTAGCGGTCGCGCTGTTCCAAACTGTAGCGTCCAGAACCGCTCGGCCACTCCCGCCGGCGCAGAATGAAAGACAGGTTTACAAAATATGTCTTCACGTAAAATATGTCACTTGGGAAGAAACACACTTCAGTACAAAATACAAACATTAGGACCTTTTAATAAAAAAAAGGCTTACAGAAGCCAAGGCATACACCGTAATTAGGCTGAAGTGTGCAGACACTTCAATGAGAGGCTGAGAAGAACAGCGCGTTTAACAATGCCTTCAGAAAAAAAATTACAGTAGTTGAGAGGACCAAAACAAACTGGCACAAATTTCACACCAAGTGGTAACAAACTGTCCGGCACACCAACAACAGAGGTTCTCTAAAGTATTAGGCGTTGTTAAACGGCTTACGAATCACCAAGCAGTACGTAAAAATCCGCTCAGTATATAATAAATCCTGGGTCCATATTCGGACATAAAAATACGACACGAGAAGTGACTGTGACGGTCACCAATCCGAGAAAAAGACACAGTTGACAGCAAGAGAACCCCAGCAGAAAACGGGTGAAAACTCGACTCGGAAGAATCGAGTAACAAGAGCCTCGTCGAGGAACTTCTTTTCGCACACACAAGAACAAGCCCGCACGTCTCACATCAGTAACGGGCTCTGTACGTGCTACTATCGGCGCCTCACAACTCGACCCAGCAATCTCACCCTCGCAGGCCCTGCCCCAGCACCTCTGCCTCGAAGCCCCACTAGCTACACACGTCGTGGCAATCAGACCACACTTACGTGTTCTTGGGCTATGATCAAATTTGAAGACGTGACGCGACTGTCTACCGTGGAAGTGCTCACCTATGGCATTGATTGTGGTGGCGAGGGCGTCTAATGAGAGAGTTTTAGTGGTCTGATCATTTACTGTTTTATTTTTACAAATGACTCATCTTCTCCGTACCAACGACGACGGCAGAAAAAGCAGCACTCGAGACTGGACTGAAGATTGATGTGTCCGCCTCAGTAGTCTCGATGGCATCAGAATGGTCGAAGCAGCCAGTACAACAGAAGCGGCCCTGTGCGAATAACCCCGCAGACAGATGGTGGCAGGCTTTGCCCACTCAGCAGTGATGCCCAAGAATGCCATGACACAGTTCACTAGGGCAAACTCGTGGCAGCATTAAGCGGGACGGCAGCGGTTGTACAGAGTTCCTTCGTGGCCTCTCCAGTAGTGAAAGGCTGTAGGTACTGGTTTCCACTCACAGGAGCAAGTCAGGAGGCACCAGGAACTAGTGTTCCTCATTGAGAACTGACAGTTAGACAGTGTGCTAAACACTATTACTCTGGCCTCCAGTGAGCAGCTGGTAAAAGGCTCCAAGTCTTCACATCAGTGGTGAAGAGCTCCGAATGGGAAAGTCCAGCAGGCCGGAATGCCAGTTGTCTCAAGTGTATAGCTGGCGAATGGTAGTCATCACATTGCAGGTCCTTCCTCAGATCTGGATCGCTGCATTTTAAAAAGTAATGGCTCAGAAGTCCGAGTCTTTGTACATGCCTCATTCGAAAATGCACATACACGAAAGAGTGGCGTAAAGACAATTCCTATCATATTAGAAAAATTAAAATCTTCCAAAACAGAATATATACGGCGTCCAATGATAGTGACTGTGCCAAATATCTCACGAAATATGCATCAAACGAAAAAAACTGCAAAGAACGAAACTCGTCTAGCTTGAAGGAGGAAACCAGATGGCGCTCTCCATTGACAATAAGTTCCGGACTAGTCCCCCATTCGGATCTCCGGGAGGTGACAGCCAAGGACGAGGTCACCACGAGAAAAAGGTTGTGTAACCAATGAAGTGCTAACGTTCTACGAATCGGGTCATGAAATGTCAGACGTTTGAACGTGGTAAGTAAGTTGAAAAATCTGCGTAGTCTAGATACAGTGGAGTGAGTAAGGTGAAATGGAAAGAAGACAAGGATTTCTGTTCAGACGAGTATGGGGTAATATCAACCGCTGCAGAAAATTCTATAAAGGGATTAGTATTCATTATGAATGGGAAGTAGGGCAGAGAGTGATTTACTGTTGACTGTTCAGTGACAGGGTAGTTTTCATCAGAACCGAAAGCTAACCAACCCTGACAACAGTAGTTCAGGTATATAAGCCGATGTCGCAAGCAGGGGATGAAAAAAAATGGCTCTGAGCACTATGGGACTTAACTTCTAAGGTCATCAGTCCCCTAGAACTTAGAACTACTTAAACCTAACTAACCTAAGGACATCACACACATCCATGCCCGAGGCAGGATTCGAACCTGCGACCGTAGCGGTCTCGCGGTTCCAGACTGAAGCGCCTAGAACCGCTTGGCCACACTGGCCGGCAGCGGATGAAGAGATAGAAAAAATATATAAGTATGATGATAATGGATGGAAAGTTTAGTACGGAAAAGGAGTTGAAAATTTAATAGCCATGGGGGTTTGGACTGTAGTTGTGCACGAAGGGTAGAAGAAAACGTTACAGGAGAATATGGGCTTAGTAATAGAAATGAGAAAGAGGAGAAACACTGAGTTCTGCAATAAATTTCAGCCATGAATAGTGAATACTCTGTTCAAGAATCACGAGGAGTTGTATTTGGAAAATTCTAGGAGATACAGGGAGATTTCAGTTATATTACATCACGGTCAGACAGAGATACCGAAATCAGATACTGGATTGTAAGGCGCACCCAGGAGCAGATATAGGCTCAGATCCCAATTTAGTAGTGGTGAAGAGTAGGCTAAAATTAAAACGTAAATGTCGTGTGACTAGGGCCTCCCGTCGAGTAGACCGTTCGCCGTGCGCAGACAGGCTGAAATTTAGGGACTAGTCAGGCAAAATGAATGCGGGAGCAAGTGTGGTACCGAAATACCAAGGAATGAGATGATATGTTTTAAGTACTCTGAGGCTATACCTACTACGATAATGAATAAAAAATGGTTCAAATGGCTCTGAGCACTATGGGACTTAACATCTAAGGTCACCAGTACCCTAGAACTTGTTGTTGTTGAGGTCGTCAGTCCTGAGATTGGTTTGATGCAGCTCTCCATGCTACTCTATCCTGTGCAAGTTTCTTCATCTCCCAGTACCTACTACAACCTACGTCCTTCTGAATCTGCTTGGTGTATTCATCTCTTGGTCTCCCTCTATGATTTTTACCCTCCACACTGCCCTCAAATGCTAAATTTGTGATCCCTTGATGCCTCAGAACATGTCCTACCAACCGGTCCCTGCTTCTTGTCAAGTTGTGCCACAAACTCCTCTTCTCCCCAATTCTATTCAATACTTCCTCATTAGTTGTGTGATCTACCCATCTAATCTTCAGCATTCTTCTGTAGCACCACATTTCGAAAGCTTCTATTCTCTTCTTGTCCAAACTATTTATCGTCCATGTGTCACTTCCATACATGGCCACACTCCATACAAATACTTTCAGAAACGACTTCCTGGCACTTAAATCTATTCTCGACGTTAGCAAATTTCTCTTCTTCAGAATCACTTTTCTTGCCATTGCAAGTCTACATTTTATATCCCCTCTACTTCGACCAGCATCAGTTATTTTGCTCCCCAAATAGCAAAATTCCTTTACTACTGTAAGTGTCTCATTTCCTAATCTGATTCCCTCAGCATCACCCGACTTAATTCGACTACAGCCCATTATCCTCGTTTTGCTTTTGTTGATGTTCATCTTATATCTTTCTTTCAAGACACTATCCATTCCGTTCAACTGCTCTTCCAAGTCCTTTGCTGTCTCTGACAGAATTACAATGTCATCGGCAAACCTCAAAGTTTTTATTTCTTCTCCATGGATTTTAATACCTACTCTGAATTTTTCTTTTGTTTCCTTTACTGCTTGCTCAATATACAGATTAAATAACATCGGGGAGAGGCTACAACCCTGTCTCACTCCCGCCCCAACCGCTGCTTCCCTTTCATGCCCGTCGACTCTTATAACTGCCATCTGGTTTCTGTACAAATTGTAAATAGCCTTTCGCTCCCTGTATTTTACCCCTGCCTCCTTCAGAATTTGAAAGACAGTATTCCAGTCAACATTGTCAAAAGCTTTCTCTAAGTCTACAAATTCTAGAAACGTAGGTTTGCCTTTCCTTAATCTTTCTTCTAAGATAAGTCGTAATGTCAGTATTGCCTCATGTGTTCCAATATTACTACGGAATCCAAACTGATCTTCCCCAAGGTTGGCTTCTACTAGTTTTTCCATTCGTCTGCAAAGAATTCGCGTTAGTATTTTGCAGTTGTGGCTTATTAAACTGATTGTTCGGTAATTTTCACATCTGTCAACACCTGCTTTCTTTGCGATTGGAATTATTATATTCTTCTAGAAGTCTGAGGGTATTTCGCCTGTCTCATACATCTTGCTCACCAGATGGGAGACGTTTGTTAGGACTGGCTCTCCCAAGGTCGTCAGTAGTTCTAATGGAATGTTGTCTACTCCGGGGGCCTTGTTTCGACTCCGATCCTTCAGTGCTCTGTCAAACTCTTCATGCAGTATTGTATCTCCCATTTCGTCTTCATCCACATTCTCTTCCATTTCCAGAATATTGTCGTCAAGTACGTCGCCCTTGTATAGACCCTCTATATACTCCTTCCACCTTTCTGCTTTCCCTTCTTTGCTTAGAACTGGGTTTCCATCTGAGCTCTTGATATTCATACAAGTGGTTCTCTTTTCTCCAAAGGTCTCTTTAATCTTCCTGTAGACAGTATCTATCTTACCCCTAGTGAGATAAGCCTCTACATCCTTACATTTGTCCTCTAGCCATCCATGCTTAGCCATTTTGCACTTCCAGTCGATCTCATTTTTGAGACGTTTGTATTCCTTTTTGCCTGCTTCATTTACTGCATTTTTATATTTTCTCTCTTCATCAATTAAGTTCAATATTTCTTCTGTAACCCTAGAACTTAGAATTACTTAAACCTAACTAACCTAAGGAGATCACACAACACCCAGTCATCACGAGGCAGAGAAAATCCCTGATCCCGCCGGGAATCGAAACCGGGAACCCGGGCGCGGGAAGCGAGAACGCTACCGCACGACCACGAGCTACGTGCAGTAAATACAAAAATGGTTAGGGGTATTCCGGAATACAGAAGTACAAGTCACTTATTAATTAGTCACTTCTAACTACTTACATCTTACTGAAGGTGAATAATGGCAGTGCAAAGGCTGGTCTAATACTGAATCATAAGAAAACAAAAACTATAGCAACCACACCTATCACTCCACGGCATGAAGGAGGAGAAAAATGGAGGTAGTTTCTGTATTCACTTAACACGTCTTCCAGATTTCTGCTAATGGTAATTGCACCCACGAAATCAAGGAACGCTTGTTGCTTGGCAGAAATGCTATTTACCTCCTTGACAATGTTTTAAGGAGTACAAACATAACTTTAAAAACGGAGATCAGTGTAGGAGTGGCTTTCGGAGGAAACTCCTTAGAGTTCCCTGGACAACAAAGAATAACAGTAAGTATTACAGCTCCGTGGAAGGTCTGATATTGAAACAAAAAGTAACCTACTTTGAGCACATTATGAGAAGACACGATTCGCTGGAAAAGACGTTAATACTGTGGCAGATCAAAGGCAGAAGGAGAAGACGGAAGAGGATGAGATTGATCTATGGCAACACAGAAGTAATGGATTGCAAACTAGAAAGTCCGTGGGAAAAAGTGCAGGTCAGAAGAAGTGCTTTAGTTCATGGGATGAAGGAGAGTCGAAATCAATTAAACGAATAGAGAGAGAGAATGTAATATTGCTCTTGTCCAAGTTCTTGCATTTCTGCACGCCTTTTACAACTGATACAATCATTAACCTGTGTTGTGTATTAAACCTTAGCTGCATCTTAAGTAGTTCATTCCAGTGCCAAGTTACCTATTCTCGGATGCAGTACCACACGTCAATGACATGTCTTCTAACGTAATGTTCCCACTTAAAACATCTATTCTCATATATATTTTTTCTGCTACAAAGTTCCGTCATCCTTTTTAAAAGCTATATCCTACAATGCTACAACGAATCAAGGCTGAGTCGAATAAAGTCCCTCGTAAATACAGTAGTCAACAGTCAGTGAACTGTGTAAGTCAGTAAAGTTGCACCTTCCTCTCACTTAGTATCTATTCGTGTCTCAGATTTCCCATGCCCTTATCTCAGGGTTCACCTAAAATGATTGAGAGAACTGAAAGAAAAATTCAGAATGATAAACTTAAATTTCAATTTTACTGCTTGCGAATAAAATTTTAAAAATATTTCGTAAGTTATTTTTAAAGTCACTGCTACTAACTAAAGTACAACAGCGATTTGCTTTGACATTATATTCTGAAGGATTGTCTGTTGCTTCCCTTGCTGTGAGTGTGCTGCAACATTTAACATCAGTGACGCAATGCTTCCTTCGGATGTCTTAGTTATTTCTTGTATAAAAGAGGCTCTGTAGAATGAAGCATGTGTTTAGAAATGCCATGACATCCATAGTTACACAGCATTTCCAGTCTTCCTTCAAGGCACCAGTATGTGCCAATAACGTTAGATATTAGATGTTGATGAGCGAACCGAGTTCTGCAAAACTCTATTCAGATTCCGGCAGATGTAGGTAAATGCAGTGACAGCAAAAAGAAAAAAAATGTACTAGGAACCGTGGAAGTTGTAAAACAACGCTCTTCGTAGCCTGGGAGCAGAGTGTTGCGCAGAAAAGCCATAGTAATGTCGATCAACGAATAAACGTTGAAGTGTAAGCCTAAAGTAAAAGGAAGACTGAATTTCGCAACAAGAAGTTTTAACAAGTGGGGTGCTCTTGGAAGATTCTCTTACCATACTCAGAAACCAAATTAAAATGGAGTAAAAACGACCGACGCCATTAAGGGCAACGCAGCGCACAGCGTCCTTTCGCAGAATTCTTACAAAGATAAATTATGTGAGAGCTGTTTTAAAATAAACCTTTTTCTTTAAAAAAATTTTGCTCGTTGGATGCACGCAATTTTCTGCCTCGAAAGCATTCGTCTCTAGAGGAATTACAGTCCTCATATTCTCTTCATGAAATGACTTCTTCTCTTTATCGTACGTTTTTAACTCGAGGACAGCAAGACTAAAAAACTTTTTTGCATGGTGTAAGAATCGCTTTCCAGTGTATTACTTCGAGAGCAGCTCTTAGCTCCCAATTATACAAAGAACACATCAGGAGGTAGGGCTTGTTCTCGAGCGTGAGAGAAATTATAGAACGAGAATGTCGAATGAGCAACGCATAGAGCAAGGTGGTGCCATGTCCAAGCATCAGATGTGAACACATAGTTTTGTATTTTCTTCATGAGTATGATCCTGTTAGCAAGGACGAAACTCGGGAGTAATCCTGAGCTGGACCGCTGCACTTACAAAGTAGCTACCTCGTATGGCGCCAAATTGTTGGAAGCAGATATCACTAACACAAAAACAATTATATGCTAATATACAAATCAACAGATCTTGTGAAATCAGCTATCATAAATACCTTGTTATGCTAATGCTGATGATTATTATTTTTTTCCTCTCATAGTGTTACTTATATTTCCTTTATTTTTTAATACAAATTCTGTAGTTATCCACATGATCTTGGTATAGGTTATTGGGTGACAGGAACTCCGGCAGATATATAAATATTATGTGCACACTTGGTATACGTACATATCCATTAGTCTCAGGCAACAATCGTTGTCGGGATAAGAACCACCTACCTATCATCGTTCAGGAGATATGATGTCATAAAGAAAGAGGTGCGTGAAAAACTGCGCATCCTGCACCACGTTTAAATTGATTACTTCTGTGCTACTAATTCTAATTACAATGAATATCGCAGGCTGTATCCACATACGGCGCTAAATGTACCTACTAAAGTATATCATGGCGCCACACGAAGTTAAGGAGATATAACGTCATAAACACTGAGCAGCGTGAAAAAATGCAGCATCATGCATGAAGTTTTAATACGTACATATACTCTTTACTGCTTAGACACTCCTACAGCCGAGGCAACTTGAAGAAATCTTCGAGACCTGGAAGCGCAAACTGCTGTAAGCGAAAATGCTAGCCATCTGTGGAACTATGAAGAGGTGATTATAAACTCGCAAGCAACGCGAAGCAACTGTACTTGTACGTTTGTACATTGTGCCTATTTCTGTGTAGGCCCTACAACTGTTTTTTTTAATTTCAAAAGTGTTTCCATACATACGTGGAAATGAAATTATTTCGATACTACAGTACAAGTACACTTCATGTTTTGTTTCTGTTCCCCATAGAATGCCGGGTTTGTCGGCTAGTTACTTAATCTAATGCTAGCTGATATGCGATGGAACGGAAGCACTGATTTACCATTACCAGGACACAAACTATAACTGATGCTACTATCCCAAGCGTTTGTTTTCGTCGTTATACACTGACGTGACAAAATTCATGGAACAGTGATTTGCACATATCCATATGGAGACAGAATAGCGTACACAAGATGTAAAAGGGCAAGCATATGCGGAGCTGTCATTTGTATCCAGCTGATTCATACGAAAAGGTGTCCGACGTGATTATGGCTACGCGACGGGAATCAACAGACGCTGAACGCGGAATGGTAGTTAGAGGTAGTTGTATGGGACATTCCATTGCGGAAATCGTTAGGGAATTCAGGGATCCACAGTGTAGAGAGTATGCCGTACTGCCCCTCACCGCGGACCACGCAATGGCCGACGATCTTCACTTGACGAAAGAGAGCAGCGGCGTTTGTGTATAATTATCAGTGCTAGCAGACAAGCACCACTGCGTGAAGTAGAGACAGAAATAGAATTTTCTCAGCTTGAGAATGCTGAAGGTGCGATCTGTTTTAGTTGCTAAAGAAATTTAACAACCTAGATCGCACAAAATAATTCTTTATTTAGGACAGCCGGTTTCGACAAACTTTGCTGTCATCTTCAGGTCCTAAACCTCATGCCAAGTTGTCAGGTGGTTATAAATACATAAATTATGAAAGGTCTGTCATAACTAAACTATCTAATAATTTAAATCACCTTGTGCAAAAGGCTATGTACATATACACACACCTGGCCATTCAAATTGCTACACCACCTAAAACCGCACGGAAACGCCGGTCGCCCATATTTCGTTTCTTCAACGTGTAGTGTTCCATTATTAAGCTGAGGTTGAAAATTGGTTCCAAACATGACTTTCCTTTCTGAAATGCAGCTTGATATTCCCCGTATGTCTAGCGACTAATTTTTCTCATTTGGATGGTAATGTACTAGTAATAGTTTTGTAAATTTTCGGGGGAACGAGCTATCCTTTTAATTGTTTCTGTATGTTTTTCCTCCATTCTTGTGAAATTGCTGCATAACTGGATTTTTACATTCTACTAGCGATTCTACTGCTTCATATTTCTTTTAGAAACGGATTGCATGAAATTTCTTTCTTCTAATGCAGGTCAATTACTTCCACATTTCTGCTGTATATGTTCTTCTCCCGACGGTTTGTGATTTTCTAACACTCGGATTATAGTTTTTTTTAACTTATTGGCTTCCTGACCTGCTTATTCACCACCTCAATAGTAATGTTAATTACGACGATACGAATGTAACACCCAGCCTCCGAGCGTCGAAAACCTCCGACATGACCGAGAATCGAAACCGGACCTCTTTGCTTAGCAATCCACCTCGCTGATCGAGCAGCTACCAAGGCGGACCATTATTGTGTATATGACCTTCAAATCAGGCGCCGAGCAGATTATACACTGACGGAAAAAAAGCGCAACACCAATAAATAATTAATGAAGAGTAATGAAATTTCGGAAAAAGTTTGTGTAGGAAACATATTTAAGTGATTACCATTGCAGGATCACAGCGTAAGGTAAGTCATTACAAATGTGAAATGCTGGTACACTTATACCTGGTGTAAGCCACATCAATGTTGAATGCAATCATGCAAACAGACATGCATTGTGTTCTACAAGTGTTTGTGTTTGTGGGAAGGGGGTTCCATGCCTGTTGCACGTGGGACAATAAAAGCTGTTTCCAGTTGAAGCTAACGTTGTCTTCCGATGATGTCCCATACGTGCTTCATTGGAGACAGATAGGACGATCGTGCAGGCCAATGCAGTTGGTAGAAATTCTGTAGAGCATGTTGGATTACAACGGCGGTATGTCGGCTGTTCATGATTGGCAGCACGACAGGTTGAAGCATCAGACTGACGTACAAATCTGCAATCACCGTACGTGGGATAGCCACGAGAGTGCTCCTCCTGTCATACGAAATCGCACACCAGACCATAACTCCAGGTGTAGGTCCACAGTGTCTAGCACACAGACAGGTGTGTTGCAGGCCGGCAACTGGCCTCCTCCTATCTAACACACGGCCATCGCAGGCACCGAGGCAGAAGCAGCTTTCATCTGAAAAAAAAAAAAAAAAAAAAAAAAAAACAGACCTCTATCGTTCCCTCCAATGAGCTCTCGCCTGTCTCCACTAAAGTCGAAAATGGCGGTAGTTTGGTGTCAGTGGAGTACATACTGCAGAACGTCTGCTCGTAGCTGTCCTTGAAGTAAATGATTTGTAACGGTTCGTCGTGTCACTGTGGTACCAACTGCTGCTCAGATTGCTGCTGCAGATGCAGTTCGATGCGCCAGAGCCATACGCCGAAAATGGCGGTTTTGCCTCTCAGCAGTGTTCACCCAGATCATGGCATTCTGGCGACCGTACATCTTCATGACCACCGCTGACAGCAATCATGTACAGTGGCTATATTCCTGCCACGTCTTTCTAGAATACCGCAGAAGGAATATTCAGCTTCTCGAAGCCCTACTGCACGATCTCGCTCAAACTTAGTGAGGTGCTGATAATGGCGTATTTGTCGTCCAAAGGCATTCTTGACGAACATCAGTCTTAACGGTAACTAACGCTCACGACCGTGTATTTAAAGCAAACTTATTTTGCATCTTCACAGTGGCGCTATTAGGGCCAGTGCGATGCGACTGGTGCAAACTTTGAATAGATATCATGTTTCAGATGTAGAATGACGCCTTCCAGCTTTCGTTTATGTCACGCAACTCCTTCTTAGTGTTGCGTTTTTTTTCTGTCAGTGTATTTGTGATTTCACTTTCCTGAAAAATTAATCTTTCTTTCAGTTCTTCTGCGCTAATTTTTAAAAAAATTCGCCAGTAGTCTGCATGATAGTTAAAACCTTCTGAATTGTTCGTTCTAAAATAATCGACGTTTCTATCCTTCTGCTGGGAGCTTCTCCACGATGTTTCGGTGTCCACTATTGCTAGAACACTGTCAGTGTCCACTATTGCTAAAACACAGTCAGAGATCAGTGTCGTGATTCCCAGCAAAGGGGTCAAACGTCGGTTATTTCAGAAGCAAACATGACGCGGCCTAACAACCCAGAAGATTATAAATTCAGTGACAACGACCACGAAAGCCCACAGACTTAGATAGCCTGCAAGATGTTGAGTGCTTGTTCTCTGTTACATTTTCCAAAGCACAGGCTTAAAGTCTAATTTTTCTACAGTACATTCTTGAGCGTTCTCTACAAGTTCGTTGTTTTGCAATTATTCTTCGATACATGTATTCTAGTTACTTCTTATTCAATTTAGCGTTGCCGGCCGGAGGGGCCGAGCGGTTGTAGGCGCTACAGTCTGGAGCCGCGCGACCACTATGGTCGCAGGTTCGAATCCTGCCTCGGGCATAGATGTGTGTGATGTCCTTAGGTTAGTTAGGTTTAAGTAGTTCAAGTTCTAGGGGACTGATGACTTCAGCAGTTAAGTCCCATAGTGCTAAGAGCCATTTGAACCATTTTGAAATTTAGCGTTGTCATTTCTTATTGCGTTAGCTGTTGATTTCCTGATTTCTCGGAATTATTGGTAAGTGTCCTGTCATTTCTTATTGCGTTAGCTGCCGACTTCCTCACTCCTCGGAATTATTGGTAATTTTCCTGGTTTTTATCAGGGTATCATATTTTTCACTATTTACATCCACTACCCATACCTTTGTCACCTGTCTTTGTTCTATCATCTGTGTTTTATAAATCTTATTATGTGAACTATTTCTTTCCCTGGTTTGGTAACCCCTTAGACTATTTGCTTCCAGTCACTGTTCTTATTTTATAGTTAATGCAGTAATATTTACTACTGTTATGTCAATGTATTAAATTTAATATGAGCAATGTAATGTAGAATAAAAGTATAATTTAAAAGGACGGATCACACTGAATGACAATAAGCCTATGTCCGGTCCCGGTGTAGGTTTAGTCTGCAATCCTGTCGATGAAAATTTTTCGAATCATCAGTCATGAGCAACGCGGTATTTTGAGTGTGGGTAGTGGTTCTATTTTCTGCCTTTAGCAAAATCTGCCGGACGTTTATTTCGCCTCCTGGAGAGGACTCCCACTCGCGAAGAGGACAGCTTCGGGGGTTCGCCGAGCCTGCTTGGGGACCAGAGAGACGAGGAGTTTCGTAAGAGGCCGCCACTTTCCTAATCCCATTGCCGGCCCATTAGGGAAGAGGTAAGCAGCGGCGGCGGCGGCGGCAGCGGCAGTAGCAATCCGGATCGGGGGCCTACAAGTTCCAGCACTTAACGGCCGCCACCGAGTAATTTAAACTTGCACGCGCGCGCGCGGAGCAGGTGTGAAATTGAAACACAAGTTTCGCGTCTGGACGGAATTAAGTGATTGTTCCGACCACATGGGGCTGCAGCTGCTCGCGGTCGCACATCTCACAGGAATGCAGTACTGCTCTACAATTACGTCTGAATACGTCGGCGTGAATCACACGGACTGCAGCACAGCTTGGAGCGAGAGAGAGTTGTCTTAAACCTTACCGCTGCCTCAACACCTCTTCCTACTTGTCTCTTTTTGTTTCTTCAAGTCAAGATTTACTTTGCACGTTTCGAGAGAATATTCAATACATTTCCTTCTTCTCATCTTCTCTACATAATGTCCACCGACAGGAACTAACGATTTCGATTCTAATTCCATCGTCTTTCAAGAATATTCGCAGCTTCGTAGGGACAAAATCACGTAAGATGTCGACTGTACTTTAGCTGATCATGATAGCTTAACGTTCTACATCAGAAAATTAATTCTGTTCTAGTTACAAAAAAATCAAATGGATCTGAGCACTATGGGACTTAACATCTGAGGTCATCAATCCCCTAGACTTAAAACTACTTAAACCTAACTAACCTAAGGACATAACAAACATCCATGCCCCAGGCAGGATTCAAACCTGCGACCGTAGCAGCAGCGCAGTTCCGGACTGAAGCACCTAGAACCGTTCGGCCACAACGGCCGGCTTCGATTCACAAATTGGTTGTGTTACATCCAACTAAGTCGTGAAATGTAGGGTGTCTTCTTGGATAGCTAGACAACATTCAAATAAATCGTATTAGTGTGTTTTATTGCAAATGGTAAAAATTACAATAACTTTGTTCATTACACAGATGCGTCGCAAGCAAAGGGCGACATGCTAGATAAGCAGTGTTCTTCAATATAAACTATCCTAAGTCACTGCTATACAAGTCTCTAGTCTTGATGCTACTCTTGTACTGGGCGGCGACCAGTCGGGCGCGACGCTTATGTCCTCTTCACATAGGGGCCGCTGCTGTCGCGTTGTCGTCCTGGACAGGGGTCAGTCAGCGTGCGATTGGCTGACGTAATCTTCACAGCCCTCTCTGCTCTAGCGTTCCTGACTGGCGTGCCGGCGCTGGACTTTTCGCCGTAACAGGTTGGTTTGTTGGTTGGTTGCCTGGTTCTTTTCGGGGAGGGGACTAAAAAAATGGTTCAAGTGGCTCTAAGCACTATGGGACTACTTAAACGTAATTAACCTAAGGACATCACTCACAGCCATGCCCGAGGCAGGATTCGAACCTACGACCGTAGCAGCAGCGCGGTTCCGGACTCAAGCGCCTTGAACCGCTCGGTCACAGCGGCGGGCGAGGAGGCTAAACAGCGAGGTCATAGGTCAGTTGGATTAGGGAAGGATGAGGAACGAAGTTGGCCCTACCCTTTCCGAGAAATGATCCCGGTAGTTTGCTGAAGCGAGTTAGGGAAATAATGGATAACCTGGATCAGGACGGGCGGACGCCGGTTTGAACCGTCGTCCTCCCGAATGCAAGTCCAGTGTACTAACCACTGCGTCAATATGCAGCAGGATTTTAGAACATATATTGTGTTTGAACATTATGAGTTACCTCGAATAAAACGTTTTATTGACACACAGTCAACATGGGTTTAGAAAACATCGTTCCTGTGAAACACAACTAGCTATTTATTCACTTGAAATGTTGAGTGCTATTGATAAGGGATTTCAGATCGATTCTGTATTTCTAGATTTCCGGAAGGCTTTTGACACTGTACCACACAAACGGTTCGTAGTGAAATAGCGTGCTTATGGAATATCGTCTCAGTTATGTGACTGGATTTGCGATTTCCTGCCAGAGAGGTCACAGTTCGTAGTAACTGACGGAAAGTCATCAAGTAAAGCAGAAGTGATTTCTCCAAGGTTATAGGCCGTTTGCTCTTACTTATCTATATAAACGATTCTGGAGACAATCTAAGCAGCCGTCTTCGGTTGTTTGCAGATGACGCTGTCGTTTATCACAAGATCAAAACAAACTGCAAAATGATTTAGAAAAGATATGTAAATGGTGCGAAAAGTGGCAGTTGACCCTAAATAACGAAAAGTGTGAGGTCATCCACATTAGTGCTAAAAGGAACTCGTTAAACTTCGGTTACACGATAAATCAGTCTAATCTAAAAGCCTTAAATTCAACTAAATACCTAGGTATTACAATTAATAACAAATTAAATTGGAAGGAACACATTGAAGATGATTTGCGGAAGGCTTACCAAAGACTGCGTTTTATTGGCAAGACACTTGGAAAATGTAACAGACCTACTAAGGAGACTGCCTACACTACGCTTGTCCGTCTTTTAGAATACTGCTGCGCGGTGTGGGATCCTTACCAGATAGGACTGACAGAGTATATCGAAAAAGTTCAAAAAAAGGTAGCACGTTTTGTATTATCGCGAAATATGGCAGAGAGTGTCAGAGAAATGATACAAGATTTGTGCTGGACATCATTAAAAGAAAGGCGTTTTTCGTTGGGACGGATCTTCTCACGAAAATCCAATCAACAACTTTCTTCTCCGAATGCAAAAATATTTTGTTGACACCGACCTACATATGGAGGAACGATCACCACGATAAAATAAGGGAAATCAGATCTCGTACGGAAAGATATAGGTGTTCATTCTTTCGGCGCGCTGTACGAGATTGGAATAATAGAGAATTGTGAAGGAGGTTCGATGAACTATCTGCCAGGCACTTGAATGTGGCTTGCAGAGTATCCATGTAGATGTAGATGTAGATCTCGTTTGTTGTTCCACCGATCATTTAAGATGGTATGCTTCTTCAGGGAAAGAAGATGTTCATAATTCAGTTACAACGTGATTATTTAAGGTAAAGTTCTGGTAACACACTGCATGAAAAAACGTCCTACCTTTTCTGCGACTGCAACTACGTATTGTGGTTTATAGCTAACAACTGGTACAGATCGTACAGTTGCACAAAATTATCCTCAACTTTTGGTTTAACAAATTACTTCTAAATAATGATACATTTCAGGTTTAGATAAAGGCAAAGTAGACAACAAGTCCTCTGCAAGACGAGTAGCAAACCGAAACGCAGAAATTATTCTGCTAAAGCAATTAATTCGCTATTACATGAGGTCTCGGGAATGCAGCTGGAAGACGTCTACGTTTTGCCACGATATTTTGGCTGACAACCAATTAGCCACCTTCACGTGCATTAAATTCATAGAGCAGTCATTATGCAGGTTAAACTTGAAGAACCGCAAGAAGTTCGCTCCTTGTATTCTACCAAATATGTGCTTAATTATCATTTATACAGTAATTTGTAAAACCGATAAAAATATCTGGCCATTTCGATGATATCAAGGAAGGAATGAGATCAAATACTGAAAAACTACAGGAAGAGAGACAATGCGGAACATCTCATCATGAAATCAAGTATAGCAGTGAGTAAAAAGGAAAGGGATGGGCCGGCCGGTGTGGCCGAGCGGTTCTAGGCGGTACAGTCTGGAACCGCGCGACCGCTACCGTGACAGGTTCGAATCCTGCCTCGGGCATGGATGTGTGTAATGTCCTTAGGTTAGTTAGGTTTACGTAGTTCTAAGCTCTAGGGGACTGATGACCTCAGAAGTTAAGTCCCATAGTGCTCAGAGCCATTTGAACCATTTGAAAAGGATGGGCGGTCAACACACTCCCCATGACGGACAATAATGACAGTTGGGAGAGGGCTTAGTATAATATAAACACAAACATCTCACGCAAACCAATACAAAACCTAATCACAGAAACGCAGCACAAAATAAAAGACTTTGTTAGTTTGGAAACCCCAAATATCATTCTCAAATAAAGGAACTGGTTGCATTAAAAGGCAAAATATAGTCAGAGCGAAAGAGACCCACAACCGTAAAATATAAACAGCAAAACGAAACATTTATAGAGTAGGACACATGAAGCTGTAAGAGCATGAAGTAATCACCACCAAGGCAGTGAGCGTGGATTTTCAAATCCAAAGTTATATTTGCCGAAGAAATTAAAACGATGTTTCCTTAGTAAAATAAATAAATAAATTGATAAAAAGTTCTTGTATGACAACGATGCGTCAGTTTATAGTTTCCATAAATCTCACTTGAAGAAATTTAACGTATATTCAAAGCAACTGCCATGAAGCTGTTGATTAGCGAAATGTGGAAAGGACGAAATGCATCTATTGCCGGCAGAACAATCCTAATGCTGGTAGTCATTCAGTGCACATTCAGTTGCTAGTGTGTGTTAGCGATGCATAAATTTTAGCTGCATGTCTCTCATAATTTACTGTTCGTTTTCAGTGGCGTATTTTATTCTAACATTTCTATTTTCTTTAAATTTTTAATCATGTTCGCAAATACAGATCATGTGGATTTGTCACAATCAAAACGTCGTTCAGTTATACAGTCGCACCGCTCTAAAAATTTACGATATTCGCTATAGCTGTAAGCCATATCCACACGTTTAACTGTATTACACATTGTGAAAGTGTGAACAGTTTCGCAAAGAAATTCCCCTCTACAACTGGACCTATAACAGACTATTTTGCTTCAAGTGCACGGGTAAACAAACGGGACGCATTGTGTCCATTTGGTACAATAGAAAGATCACTTTTGCCGACGGTAGGACGTTGGTTTCCGACAGGATGACAGTTTTCTCGTCCTGGATGCACCACTATATACGTAATTGTCACTGAAAAGCTGGGATATCGCAAGCTGTGTGCAAGGTGGGTTCCGAAAGCAGCAAAGAACATGAAGTGGATGAGTATTTTCAGACCACAATCGACAAGTTCGGATGATTCTTTTCCTGACAAAGTTACGGTGAATGATACATGGTTATCATACATCAATGCAGGGAGAAAACAATAATTAACAGCCACATCAGCGATAAATTTCAAGTGATCCCTACGGTCGTGTCGAAATGTTACTGCTAGCCTTTCCTGGGAAGAAAACTGCTGTTTTTCTTCTTGTCAGTGTTACGAAATGTGGGTCAACAGTTTCGTTGGGAAATTTTTGACCCATCAGTTTACCTACCCCACTTCGCCCCGAGTTCCTTTTCTTGGAACAGTCACTTGGAGAACAATGGACTGAAGGTAGCGAGCAATTCTAAACCTCTGTTGTCGTTAGATCAGTTTCCAGGTGGAAACTTACGCACAGAGGGGTTGAAGAATCTGTTGTGACACTGCAAAATGTTCTTAAAAGGAAGGAAGGAAGAAGGAGGGTAGACCAGATTCAACATACCATCGGAGTCGAGGTCTTTAGAGTCAGAACATAAGCTCGAATTGCCTCAAGGATGAGGAAGGAAATCGGACTTGGCCTTTCAAAGGTACCATTCGGGCATTTGCCTGGAGTGATTGACGGAAAACGATATTGTCGTGCCTGTGTTATTCCGCGTTACGACGCAAAGTTCCTTTGGACATGCATGCTTGTCCAAAGGAAGAGGCATTGCGGCAACTACAGCCCTTATGAAATACATTTAATGTATTCGCAGTTGCGAATATGGAAAGCCATCAGCTGTAGATTGGAACGACAACAATGAAAATTTATACCGCACCGGGAATCTAACTCAGATTTCCCGCTTATTACGAGCTGTCACCTTACCATTTGGCTATTCTTGCACGAGTCACGGCCGGACCCAAACTTCCTTATGCCGTCAACCACGGAAAACCTAAATCTGGATGGCCGGACGTGGGTTTGAACAGTCATCCTTCCGAAGACGAGCCCAATGTGCTAACCACTGCGCCAAATCGGTCAGTAAGTGCTTAGAAATGGTAAAGGGAAGTAACTTCGAAGGAAACATTTACCAGCGAATATATTTTTTATGACCGCACAACACTTGTCTTTTGACTACTCCTGGCAGATACGTGCAACCTGGCGCTGCGCGTCTGTGGGAAGAGCCTGTTGAGAGAACGGGCGTCCAGCGTGGGCGTGACGGTTGTGGGCCGCGGCGCGGCCTTCCTGCAGACCGCAGGGCGGAGGAACGCGACCGCAGGACATAACCTGTGGTCAGCCCCTCACCCCAGCACACCGACCCCAGGGTCCGCCCTCCGGCCGCCGCTGCCTCCGCGCCGCCGCCCAAGGTCCACATTCGTAGGCAGCTTGGAGGCGCTCCACACACACCATGAGCTTCCAACACTAGTCGCGTCTCAAGCTAATTCCATTGTAGCTCTCACGAGCAACCAAGCTGACAGGGAAATATCGCAACACCAACAAATAATTAGTGTAGAAAAATGAAATTGTGGGAACATAATTGTCTACGAAACTTATTTAAGTGATTAACATCACGACATCATTGCTGTTGTTGTTGTTGTCTTCAGTCCTGATACTGGTTTGATGCAGCTCTCCATGCTACTCGATCCTGTGCAAGCTTCTTCATCTCCCAGTACCTACTGCAACCTACATCTTTCTGAATCTGCTTAGTGTATTCATCTCTTGGTCTCCCTCTACGATTTTTACCTTCCAACATGCCCTCCAATACTAAATTGGTGATCCCTTGATGCCTCAGAACATGTCCCACCAACCGATCCCTTCTTCTAGTCAACTTGTGCCACAAACTCCTCTTCTCCCCAATTCTGTTCAATACCTCCTCATTAGTTATGTGATCTACCCATTTAATCTTCAGCATTCTTCTGTAGCACCACATTTCGAAAGATTCTATTCTCTTCTTGTCCAAACTATTTATCGTCCATGTTTCACTTCCGTACATGGCTACACTCCATATAAATACTTTCAGAAACGACTTCCTGACACTTAAATCTATACCCGACGTTATCAAATTTCTCTTCTTCAGAACCGCTTTCCTTTCCATTGCCAGTCTACATTTTATATCCTCTCTACTTCGACCGTCATCAGTTATTTTGCTCTCCAAGTAGCAAAACTCCTTTACTACTTTAAATGTCTCATTTTCTAATCTAATTCCCTCAGCATCACCCAACTTAATTTGACTACATTCCATTATCCTCGTTTTGCTTTCGTTGATGTTCATCTTATATCCTCCTTTCAAGACACTGTCCATTCCGTTCAACTGCTCTTCCAAGTCCTTTGCTGTCTCTGACAGAATTACAATGTCATCGGCGAACCTCAAAGTTTTTATTTCTTCTCCATGGATTTTAATACTTACTCCGAATTTTTCTTTTGTTTCTTTTACTGCTGGCTCAATATACAGATTGAATAACATCGGGGAGAAGCTACAACCCTGTCTCACTCCCTTCCCAACCAATGCTTCCCTTTCATGCCCCTCGACTCTTATAACTGCCATCTGGTTTCTGTATAAATTGTAAATAGCCTTTCGCTCCCTGTATTTTACCCCTGCCACCTTCAGAATTTGAAAGAGAGTATTCCTGTCAACATTATCAAAAGCTTTCCCCAAGACCATAGGTAAACGTAACTGCGAGATAAGCCATTGCAAATGTGAAATGTTGGCACATTAGTAACAGGTATAACCGTCAGAATGTTGATTGCAAGGATGCACATTCCAGATGTCAGCTTGTGGGATGCAGTTCCATGCCTGTTGCGTTTGGCCGGTCAAAGCAGGGGCGGTTGCTGCTGTTTGTGGATGACACTGGAGCTGTATTCCGTGATGTCCCTATTGTGCTCGACTGTGGACAGATCTAGTGTTCGAGCATGCCAAGGCAATACGTCGACTTCCCATAGAGCATGCTGGATTACAACAGCGATTTGGGGGCGAGCATTGGAGAACACGCCCTTGAGTGCTGTTGATGAATAGTAGCACCAGAAGTCGAATCACCAGATTGACGTACAAATTTGCAGTCAGAGAGCGTGAGGATAACCATGACAGTTATCCTACTGCCATTCGAAATCGCACCCCAGATCGTATCTCCAGGAGTAGCCAGTGTCTCTAGAACACAAGTTGGTTGGAGGCCCTAAATTGGCCTTTCCCTAACCAAGAAACGGCACCGATGCAGAACCAGCTTTTAACATTTTTCGGGACATTTTACCTTGCTTCTATTGGAAAGTCAGCGGTTACAACAAATGTTAAAATTTTTTATGTAATATAACAGTGCCATCCGCAAAAAAATTGTTTATTTGTTTACTGGTGTCGGGATTCGACCACTGCTATGGCCATCATCTGCCCGCTTACTTTGTGAAAAGAGTAACTTGAATGTACTTAGGCGAATGTAAACTACAAGCACAATGGGTACAAGTTGATGTACTACGTTTCCTTCTGTGCTTCTGGTTTACACTCCTCTAAGTACATTCATGTTACTCTCTTCGCAAGAGTAAGCGGTCTGATGATGACCAAAACAGTGGACGATACCACAAAATAAATGAACATCTTTATGTGGTTGGGACTATTTTAGCATATAAAAAAATTTATAACCAGCTTTCATCAGAAAACACAACAGACATCCGCCCTGCCTTCCAATGACCTCTCGCTTGTTGAGACTGTTGAAGTCGCAAATGCTGACTTGCGGTGAGAGGATTGCATGACACTGGGCGTCTGGCTCGGAGCTGCCCTTGAAGTAAACGGTGTGTAACAGTTCGTTGTGTCACTGTGGTGGCGACTGCTGCTCGAATTACTGTCGTAGATGCAGTATGATGCGACAGAGCCACACGCTGAACTCAATGGTCTTCCCTCACAGTAGTGCGATGTGGGCGTCTAGAGCCCGGTCTTCTTGCAACCGTACATTCTCGTGACCATTGCTGCCAGCAGTAATGTATAGAGGCTACATTTGCGCCAGGTATTTCTGCAGTATCGCAGAAGGAACATCCTGAGTCTCGTAGTCCTATTGAACAACCTCGTTAAAATTCAGTTCGGTGTTGATAAAGGTGTCTTTGTCACCTTATAGACATTCTTGACTAACATCAACTCTCCATGTCCAATCCAAAAAGAAACTGACGCTCATAACCATTACGGCGTGTATTTAACCCTAACCTGATTTTAATCTTGTTAGTGGCGCTACTAACGACACTATTAAGCGACTGGCGCGACATCATCTCGCATATGTAGAAACACGCCTATCAATTTTCGTTTATGGTGGCACAACTCCTTGGTGTTGCAACTTTTTTTCCCTTTATTGCCATTTCTATTCCCCGTTAGGGGCGGGCTGGCAGCAGCATAAACGCTGCTCTTCAGCCGAAAGACATAAATAGACAGGAAGACATTTAAAAACAATCTACAGGAGATAACATGACAGAACATAGAAACAAAAAAGGCAGACCAGAAGCAAAGAAGACATACAAAGCGGTGACTGTAAATCGGAGATAAAAATCTAAAAATGTATGTTACACAAAAAGAAACCACACATTAAAAGGCACCAGGTAAAGTACGGCCAGAGCATAAAATTTAGAACGAGTAAAACAGCCACATGACGGACGGCGTAGCAATGAACTGTCATGGACGATAAACAGGTCCAACACACAATTAAAACCCACATCACTAGATGGCACTGTATAACACCACGGAAACTCTACACTAACGTAGCACACTGATAACGAATAAAAACCTGGGAGGATCTGCAAAGTGGGGGGGGGGGGGGCAAGGGAAATGGGAAGAAGGGGAAGGGAAGCGATGACGAGGGGAGAGAAAGGGGGATGAGGTAGGGGGTGAGCCGAAGGAGGGCCCAGATGGGAAGGGATGGGAGAAGAAAACAGCCAAGGGGTGCAGGGACTCAGGGAGGGAAGGAGGAAAATCTGCTCTGAGAGAAGGAGGGGGGTCCTGGGGAGGGGGAACAACAAGTCCAGGTTACAGTTGGAAGGAAGGGTACATGTCACGGCGAAGTTCATCATCTGGGAGGGGGAGGTGCTGGAAATTACCCTGATGAAGGAGATGGAGGGTGTGGAGGTGGAGAGAGGGGGGGGGATACTGTGCTAGAGGCGCGGCAGTGGGCGGGGGGTGGGGAGGAAAGAGGAAACCAGGGGGTGGGACGGATCAAGCCTGTGGACAGTGTAAAGGATGCGGAAATGTTGGAGGAAAAGGAGGAGGTGGGGGAAGGGGATGAGGTCATACAGGAGCTGTGTGTGGGAAAGAAGGCAGATATGGAAGGCAAGGTGGAGCACATGACTTTCGAGGATTTGGAGGGCCTTGTAAAAGTGGGTGGCTGCAGAGACCCAGGCAACGCTCTCATAACAGAGGATAGGATGGATGAGGGATTTGTAGGTGTGGAGAATGGTGGAAGGATGCTATCCCCATATCCGGCCAGACAGTAGTTTCAGGAGATGGAGGCAGGAATGGGCTTTCTGATGGATGGTCAAGAGGTGAGGCCGAGGTATCTCAGGGTGGGGGTGAGCTGGATGGGACGACCATAAAGGGTGAGGTAGAGGTGTTGCAATTTTCCTTCCGTGTATATTACCCGTCATCGTTGTCATCTATGAGACTGAAAGTTCTCTGTCACATTTGTAGCTTCCAATACCAAATTACTTTCCCATGTTCTTAAATAGCAGACTCTCTACAAGTATACGAGGGCGTGCTGAAAAGTAGTACCTCGGAATTGGTTATGTAAAACGTTTAAGGCTTTTTAAATAGAACAAAAACTATTAACATTCTACATCTTTGTTCTTCATGTCTACATGTTTGCGGACCTTTTCCGCTAGAGGGCTCCGAATTCTAGCATGTAACATGGCGGTGTGCAACGTTAACTACGATGGTGCGGAGAAATGCGTGGTGTGATCGAGTTTCTGTTTCGATGAGTTCGTCCACACATGTAATATCATCTCCTCCAGCGTGACAGTGTCAGACAACTGAGCGCTGCAACTGTCCGACGCCTCAGGTTCACTGTCATCAGTCATCCTACATATCGCTCCGACTTGGCCGCATCCGATTTTCATCTGATTCCAAAACCTAAAGAACCCTTTCGAGGTCTTTACTTTCATAGAGATGTAAGGTTACAAGCGGAGATGAGGTTGTGGCTCCGTTAACAAAATCAAACATACTACATTGACGGCATCAACAATCTGGTGTCTCGTTGGGACAAATGTATTCGTTGCCATGGTGACTACCTTGAGAAATAAGTAGGTCGACATGAACGATAGAGAAACGTTAATAACGCTTGTTTTATTTAAAAGACTTTCAAGATTTTCACATTAAAAGTTCGGAGGCACTGCTTTCAAGCATGCCCTCCTACTCCACTACCGAGCTATGGATCTTTGAAACCGTAACTGTGTTTAACACTTTCAGTAAAAATCGGAGGAAGAATCTATTTGAGGCTCCGGTACGAGCGAGCCAATGACAATCGAGCGCGACGTTTGGCCAGATAGGTAACAGTTTGTCTGGATGAAGGCATCCCATAACTGATCTTCTGTGAGCAGCAGACAACTGGAAAGGCGACAAGGCAGCCATTGTGATCGTAACCTTAGGCGCCTTTGGGTATAACGCATCTTTGAGTTATAGACTTGTTTTCGGTTTACAGGAGCAGCTTTTTTTTCTGTAAAAACTTACACAAACATAAAGCCTCATTTCAGCACGTAAATACCAGGTAGGAACAAATGGCAACCGTTATCAGTTTGTAAATTTTTGTTTTCCTTATAGCAGAAAATTGCTGTAACTGTTTTTCACAAGAAAATGCAGCTTATTGTGTTAGCGTGAGTGCGACTTGTAGCATTTCGTTGTTTAGTGCTCCGAATATTTGTACTGTAACGTAGCTGGAAACTCATGATTTTTTCCTGTATCTGGTATCGTACACTACATTATTACCTTTTCATGCCATGTATGTTAGTAAATCCATATTCCTGATTCTGTGGTGTTCTCGCCAATATCTCAGATACGGAGTGGCCGAGCGGTTCTAGGCGCTACAGTCTGGAACCACACGACCGCTACGGTCGCAGGTTCGAATCCTGCCTCGGGCATGGATGTGTGTGATGTCTTTAGGTTAGTTAGGTTTAAGTACTTCTAAGTTCTAGGGGACTGATGACCTCAGAAGTTCAGTCCCATAGTGCACAGAGCCATTTGTACCATTTTGCACTACCACAAAATAAAACATTTTGAGTCACCACTACTGTCCAAAATAACAGAGAAAAAAGAGAGAGACGAATATAAGGTTACTGATGTTTCCCATCCTCAAATGTAGCTTAAGTGTAGGTGCTACGTCTAAAAGTCGCTTACAACGTGGTCACTGACTGCAGTAGAAGGATGTGGTGGTTCAACATCTTCAGTATCAATGAGTGCAAGCTCCTTCAGTTCACCAGAAATTTATTAACCATGTGCCGCCGACGCCTCGAGCGATGGTGTTTCAGTCGCAATATCTTAGTCATCATATTCTGCACATGGCGAAGGGTGCGTGGCGGCATCAGCTGTTAGCACCTCCAAGAGTCTCAACGTCACCGTTGGCGCTGCAGTGGCAGGGGAGCATTGTTCACCCTGGTGAACTTCAAATTGAGCCACCTTTGATAAAGGTGGATTAGTGACCGGTTTAGTGTATGTGCATAGGTTGTGTATTTCAACGGTTAATATCCTCATTGTAGCTAAAATCTTCTGGGTTATTAGGCCGCGTCATATTTCTACTAAAATGATCGACGTTTCGACCCCTCTGCTGGGATCCCCTTCAGTGTTCTAGCAGTAGTGGACACCAGAAGATACTGAGGAAGATCCCAGCAGAGGGGTCGAAACGTCGATCATTTTAGTAAAAATACGACGCGGCCCAATAACTCAGAAGATTTTAACTACAGTGACAACCGCCACTAAAGGCTGCAGAATTATGTAATATCCGCATTATCGTCTGGGCGAGATGAAGCTTCATCTACTTGTGACTGTGTCGCACAGTCGTCGGATGGTATCCTCCATTCCTCTTGTGCTCCTTCGGCGATCGTTGCTTACATGAGTCGGTTTCCATGTCAGATGATATCAATAAGCCCCAACAGTCCAGCGTGAACACTCCCACCAAGCGAGCTAGAGCAGTGGTTGGCACACTGGACTCGCATTTGCGAGGACGATGGTTCAAACCTGCGTCCAGCCATCAAGGGTTTTCGTGATTTCCCTAAACCGCTTAAGGCGAGTGTTGTGATGATTCCTGTGAAAGAGCATGGCTGATTTCCTTCTGCATCCTTTCCTAACCCGAGCTTGTGCTCCATCTCTAATGACCTCATTATCTACAGGATGCTAAAAACTAATCTCCCCCTTCATGAACGGTGCCGTGGGCACATTTATGCCCCCACTGGCACATTCATCAGTACGTAGCTGTTGAGGCAGGAGCAGGGGCTGCATTGTGCGTGGGGTCACCTCTTTCCTATGTAATGCCTCAGCTACCTGTAGAGCATCGCTAGTGCCCATCAGAGGCGGCAATGTGCAGACATCGTTCTTGAACGCTGAACTGCACCCATTCACCAGCAACAGGTCCAAGCACCATTCTGTAAGGACGATGAGCAGATACCACATTATCTATGTGAAGTTCGAAAGGGAGTTCGAAAATCTGGATCATCCACAATCCCAGCCCAGTACATCTATATAAAAAGTGGCAGAATCTGAGCCTATTTTTACTCTCTTGAAGAATCCTCTCGCAAACTGCGTCACTGAGAAGCCCAACTTGCATCACACTGTTGAGTATGAAAAGGTGTATACCATCTAGTTCGTCACTCGGGACCTTTACTTCGAAGACAATGTTCCACTTCCAGAGTTTTTGATCAAAAAAATAATTCCTTAAACTGAATTTCAGCAACCATTTTCTGTTAGAAATGGTCATTCTGATCAGTGAAAACACGAGCACACGCTAATGGGCCGAACCAAGTAGACAAACACCGAGTGCTCTTTACGGCAGGAACGTAAACAGCACAACCACACTGCACAGCTCCTCGAACCAAACTGTCCGCTTCGGCCATCCGAACACGAATTATGGTCAGACCTAAACTCCAATATGCCATCGTCCATTCGTCCCAAACAGCATTCGTAAGATAAGTATATTCTAGTCCACAAAGCACGTATTTACTGAGAGTCAAGGGCCTGGTACTGCCTGGTGTCCTCCATTCCTCTTGTGCTCCTTCGGCGATCGTTGCTTACATGAGTCGGTTTCCATGTCAGATGATATCAAAAAGCCCCAACAGTCCAGCGTGAACTCTCCCACCAAGCGAAATAATAGTACCTTTGTTGTTAAGAAGTGCGATGCAGTATTCCTTCGTACTTTGTGTGGCCATGCCCAAGACAGGCAATGAGAGATAAGAAAACGTATCTCATTTGCTTCACGTGACTGGCCATGCACCCAGTGTGTGATCATCACACAATACATGTCGCCCAGTTCAGTTTATTCCAAATTCTATGACATTACATTTTACTTGTACTGCATTATTTGGCTGAAATAACTGTCTCTTGGCAAACAGCCACAAATTTCAGTTTTGGCAGCTCTCAGTAATTAACAAAATATATTACAAGGTGTCTTATATTCCGTCATCCTACTAGATTAAATTTCAGTACATCCTGTAGAAATGCGTTATTTTTCACTCTTGTAATATGTCAGTTTAATGTATTGTCCCGTATTTAATCATTTATATTGAAAGTTTTCCAGTTCCATTCAAGTACATCGAAGAAAACGATTTATTGACTCACAGTCAACACGTATTCAGAAAATATCGTTCTTGTGAAACACAACTAGCTTTTTATACTCACGAAGTAATAAATGCTATCGACATGGGAAGTCAAACTGATTCCATATTTTTAGATTTCCAGAAGACTTTCGACGCCGTTCCTGACAAGCGTCTTCTAACCAAACTGCGTTCCTACGGAATATCGCCTCAGTTGTGCAACTAGATTTGTGGTTTCCTGTCAGAAAGGTCACACTTCGTAGTAATAGACAAAAAGTCATCGAGTAAAACAGAAGTAATATCCGGCGTTCCCCAAGGAACTGTTATAGGCCCTCTATTGTTCCTGATCTATATTAACGATATAGCAGACAATCTTAGTATCCGTCTTAGATTGTTTGCAGATGATGCCGTCATTTACCGTCTTGTAAAGTCATCAGATGATCAAAACGACTTGCAAAATGATTTAGATAAGATGTCTGTATGATGCGAGAAGTGGCAATTGACCCTCAATAAAGAAAAGTGTGAAGTTATTCACACGAGTTCTAAAAGAAATCAGCTAAATTTCGATTACGCGATAAGTCACTCAAATCTGAAGCTGTAAATTCAACTGAATACTTAGGGATTGCAATTACAAATAACCTAAATTGGAACGATCACATGGATAACATTGTGGGTAGAGCAAGCCAAAGACTGCGACTCATTGGCAGAACACTTAGAAGGTGCAACAGGTCTACTAAAGAGACTGCTAACACCACGCTTGTCCGCCCTGTTCTGGAGTATTGCTGTGCGGTGTGGGATCCGCGTCAGATGGGGCTGACGGTCGACATCGAAAAAGTACAAAGACGGGCAGCTCGTTTTGTATTATCCCGAAATAGGGAGGTAGCGCCACAGAGATGATACGTGAATTGGAGTGGCAATCATCGTGAAACTCCATGCAATCTCATGTGAGGGGCTGAGACAATATGAACAGAGCGGCTGGTGTACATGTTTGGTGAAGGCAAGACTGTAACCCTCCTCCCCCCCCCCCCCCTCTCCTTGATGCCAGTAAGTTTAGTGAACAACAAAAACATGTATTTCGAGGGTATGACAATCTCTGGAGCTTAGAAGCCTTCTTTCAGAAATTGGAAATGGTCAGCCTAGAAACGTTAGATCTGTCTTAAATGAGGGACTGTCTAGGTGACTACCTTCTGCTGAAACATATCCATGCCTGCTGTGAGAACGACAGCTACCACGTCTAAAATCTCATTTTCGTCAGACAACAGAGATCAGGAATGACTAACTGGCTTCTCTCAGGATATGCAAAGTGGAGGCTTGCTCCCCCAGCGTGGAACACTGGTACTGTGTCTGAATTAGCTACCAGGACAACAGAGCACTCAAGAGAGAATATTCAATGAGTAGAGGATAGTTCGATTGTTTTGTGCAATTTGGGGGTCGATTCATGTTTGCTAATTCGGCTCTTGTACTGAGGATTGGTGGAAAGTGGTTGTGATTCTTTGCCTTCTTGACCTTCTGGTTCTTCACTGGTAGGGAATTTCAGGTCTTTCCGTAGCGGGTGAGACTTATGGTCTGTGTCTTGTGGTGGACCAAGAGCCAGTGGTAGTTTCCAGCTGTGTTTCGACAGTGGAACTGCATATAATCTCTGACACTTGGGGTGAACTTACGCGTCCTGAGTCGGCCGTTGGACGTGTGACAATTCTGGTATGCACCGTTTCGCCTGTGAGTCAAATTGGTTTGGCCAGATCGGCCAAAGGGTGCCACTCACACTGAAATCTGCAGGGATTTCAGGGCTCTGTTTCCCGAGTTCTGATAATCAGAACAACAGACCACGTAGTTTGCAAATTTTTGTGGATGCTGCTGCAGCGCACCGCTCCTCGCCCAAGGCGTGCCGTTTTCTGCTGCCGCCTGAATCAAGGCGAAACGGTAAAATACTGCGGCACTGGAGTACACTTGCTAAATGATATTCACAGCTCCCTGTTCTTAGGTGAACCATAGTTTGTAATATACTTGGTCATAGTTGATTCCATTTGAATAGAGTTGCGCCTCACTGTGGATTTATGTAAAAAAACGCAAATTGCATTGTAAAAGGGATTAATTCACGGATAACTTTGTGCAGCTTTCACCCCAAAGTATGCTTTGTCAATCAAACGTCATTCCTTTTCTGATTTGTGTACGTGATTTTTTTTGTAAGAATGATCAGCTAGTTGTAGTTACAAAAGGATTTACAATATTTTTGATTATTTTGTAAACTTAAACACACCACTGTTGTCATTCGTACTCCCTCCACTATTCGCTGTTTTTATTTTATTGTGGTGGTAAATGGGTACACCAGCAATTTGAAATTCAATCTTAATGACTTGAGTGATCCGCGTTCTTAAAGTGACCACTGGTAAAAGCAACCAAAGTGCCACGAGTAAATTCATTAATACATGTACACTACTGACCATTAAAATTGCTACACCAAGAAGAAATGCAGACGATAAACGGGTATTCATTGGACAAACATATTACACTAGAACTGACATGTGTTTACATTTTCACGCAATTTGGGTGCATAGATCCTGAGAAATCAGTACCCAGAACAACCACCACTGGCCGTAATAATGGCCTTGAACGCCTGGGCATTGAGTAAAATAGAGCTTGGATGGTGTGTACAGGTACAGCAGCCCATGCAGCTTCAACACGATACCACAGTTCATCAAGAGTATTGACTGGCGTATTGTGACGAGCCAGTTGCTCGGACACCATTGACCAGACGTTTTCAATTGGTGAGAGATCTGGAGAATGTGCTGGTCAGGGCAGCAGTCAAACATTTTCTGTATCCAGAAGGCACGTACAGGACCTGCAACATGCGGTCGTGCATTATCCTGCTGAAATGTAGGGTTTCGCAGGGAACGAATGAAGGGTAGAGCCACTGGTCGTAACACATCTGAAATGTAACGTCCACTGTTCGAAGTGTCGTCAACGCGAATAAGAGGTGACCGAGACTTGTAACCAATGGCGCCCCATACCATCACGCCGGGTGATACGCCAGTATGGCGATGACGAACACACACTTCCAATTAGCGTTCACCGCGGTGTCGTCAAATACGGATGTAACCATCATGATGCTGTAAACAGAACCTGGATTCATCCCAAAAAATGACGTTATGCCATTCGTGCACCCGGGTTCGTCGCTGAGCACACCATCGCAGGCGCTCCTGTCTGTGATGCAGCGGCAAGGGTAACTGCAGCCATGGTCTCCGAGCTAATAGTCTATGCTGCTGCAAACGTCGTCGAACTGTTCGTGCTGATGGTTGTTGTCTTGCAAACGTCCCCATCCGTTGAGTCAGGGATAGAGACGTGGCTGCACGATCCGTTACAGCCATGTGGATAAGATAACTGTCATCTCGGCTGCTAGTGATAAGAGGCTGTTTGGATCCAGCACGCCGTTCCGTATTACCCTCCTGATACCAACGATTCCATATTCTGCTAACAGTCATTGGATCTCAACCAATGCGAGCAGCAATGTCGCGGTACGATAAACCGCAATCGCGATAGGCTACAATCCGACTTTTATCAAAGTCGGAAACGTGATGGTACCCATTTCTCCTCCTTACAGGAGGCATCACAACAACGTTTCACCAGGCAACGCCGGTCAACTGCTGTTTGTGTATGAGAAATCGGTTGGAAACTTTCCTCGTGTCAGCACGTCGTAGGTGTCGCCACCTGCGCCATTCTTGTGTGAATGCTCGAAAAAGCTAATCATTTGCATATCACACCATCTTCTTCCTGTCGGTTAAATATCCGGTCTGTAGCACGTCATCTTCCTGGTGTAGAATTTTAATGGCCAATGGTGTACAAAAATTAAGAGTGTAACTCACTATTTGAAGGTTATTGGGAGGATAACAGTTTTCTTTGGGTAAAAACAGTAATATTTAACATCACTCAGACATATACACTCCTGGAAATGGAAAAAAGAACACATTGACACCGGTGTGTCAGACCCACCATACTTGCTCCGGACACTGCGAGAGGGCTGTACAAGCAATGATCACACGCACGGCACAGCGGACACACCAGGAACCGCGGTGTTGGCCGTCGAATGGCGCTAGCTGCGCAGCATTTGTGCACCGCCGCCGTCAGTGTCAGCCAGTCTGCCGTGGCATACGGAGCTCCATCGCAGTCTTTAACACTGGTAGCATGCCGCGACAGCGTGGACGTGAACCGTATGTGCAGCTGACGGACTTTGAGCGAGGGCGTATAGTGGGCATGCGGGAGGCCGGGTGGACGTACCGCCGAATTGCTCAACAGGTGGGGCGTGAGGTCTCCACAGTACATCGATGTTGTCGCCAGTGGTCGGCGGAAGGTGCACGTGCCCGTCGACCTGGGACCGGACCGCAGCGACGCACGGATGCACGCCAAGACCGTAGGATACTACGCAGTGCCGTAGGGGATCGCACCGCCACTTCCCAGCAAATTAGGGACACTGTTGCTCCTGGGGTATCGGCGAGGACCATTCGCAACCGTCTCCATGAAGCTGGGCTACGGTCCCGCACACCGTTAGGCCGTCTTCCGCTCACGCCCCAACATCGTGCAGCCCGTCTCCAGTGGTGTCGCGACAGGCGTGAATGGAGGGACGAATGGAGACGTGTCGTCTTCAGCGATGAGAGTCGCTTCTGCCTTGGTGCCAATGATGGTCGTATGCGTGTTTGGCGCCGTGCAAGTGAGCGCCACAATCAGGACTGCATACGACCGAAGCACATAGGGCCAACACCCGGCATCATGGTGTGGGGAGCGATCTCCTACACTGGCCGTACACCACTGGTGATCGTCGAGGGGACACTGAATAGTGCACGGTACATCCAAACCGTCATCGAACCCATCGTTCTACCATTCCTAGACCGGCAAGGGAACTTGCTGTTCCAACAGGACAATGCACGTCTGCATGTATCCCGTGCCACCCAACGTGCTCTAGAAGGTGTAAGTCAACTACCCTGGCTAGCAAGATCTCCGGATCTGTCCCCCATTGAGCATGTTTGGGACTGGATGAAGCGTCGTCTCACGCGGTCTGCACGTCCAGCACGAACGCTGGTCCAATTGAGGCGCCAGGTGGAAATGGCATGGCAAGCCGTTCCACAGGACTACATCCAGCATCTCTACGATCGTCTCCATGGGAGAATAGCAGTCTGCATTGCTGCGAAAGGTGGATATACACTGTACTAGTGCCGACATTGTGCATGCTCTGTTGCCTGTGTCTATGTGCTTGTGGTTCTGTCAGTGTGATCATGTGATGTATCTGACCCCAGGAATGTGTCAATAAAGTTTCCCCTTCCAGGGACAATGAATTCACGGTGTTCTTATTTCAATTTCCAGGAGTGTATTTATGATTAAAGCAAACAACAGCTTGCAAGGGACGCAGTCTTTCACCCTTAGTGTATTCTATACCTTGAAGAACCTCTGATGGAAATAGAAGGAATAACCAGCAGTGGGTTAAAATTCAGAATGATTAAATATCAATGATAAGATTACCTGGTAGCATTGCTATCGCCAGTGAAAGTGAGGAACAATTACAGGACCTACGAAAGTAAAAAGTAGTCTAATGAGCACACTCTGTAAACTAGCACTAATATAAAGAAAGGCGAAAGTAACGCGAGAGTATTTGGAACGAGATTAGCAAGTAATAAAGCTCTTTTAAATTCCGATTCTAATACTAGATCCCCTATCTCTTCTAAATCAACTCCTGTTCCTTCTTCTATCACATCAGACAAATCTTCACCCTCATAGAGGCTTTCAATGTATTCTTTCCACCTATCTGCTCTCTCCTCTGCATTTAACAGTGGAATTCCCGTTGCACTATTAATGTTACCACCGTTGCTTTTAATGTCACCGAAGGTTGTTTTGACTTTCCTGTATGCTGAGTCTGTCCTTCCGACAATCATATCTTTTTCGATGTCTTCACATTTTTCCTGCAGCCATTTCGTCTTAGCTTCCCTGCACTTCCTATTTATTTCATTCCTCAGCGACGTGTATTTCAGTATTCCTGATTTTCCCGGAACATGTTTGTACTTCCTCCTTTCATCAATCAACTGAAGTATTTCTTCTGTTACCCATGGTTTCTTCGCAGCTACCTTCTTTGTACCTATGTTTTCCTTCCCAACTTCTGTGATGGCCCTTTTTAGAGATGTCCATTCCTCTTCAACTGTATTGCCTACTGCGCTATTCCTTATTGCTGTATCTATAGCGTTAGAGAACTTCAAACGTAACTACGTAGGCTTTCCCGGCGTAATAAGTCTTGAAAGTCTTTTCGGGTTTGCTGCCGGATCCTAAAATCAACTTGACTCGATATTTCGGCGATCCAACTGTTCGCCATCTTCAGCAGAAGCAGCATTCCCTGAAGATGGCGAACAGTTGGATCGCCGAAATATCGAGTCAAGTTGATTTTAGGATCCGGCAGCAAACCCGAAAAGACTTTCAAGAACTTCAAACGTATCTCGTCATTCCTTAGTACTTCCGTATCCCACTTCTTTGCGTATTGATTCTTCCTGACTAATGTCTTGAACTTCAGCCCACTCTTCATCACTACTATATTGTGATCTGAGTCTATATCTGCTCCTGGGTACGCCTTACAATCCAGTATCTGATTTCGGAATCTCTATGTGACCATGATGTAATCTAATTGAAATCTTCCCGTATCTCCCGGCCTTTTCCAAGTATACCTCCTCCTCTTGTAATTCTTGAACAGGGTATTCGCTATTACTAGCTGAAACTTGTTACAGAACTCAATTAGTCTTTCTCCTCTTTCATTCCTTCCCCTATATCTGCATTCCAGTCGCCCATGACTATTAGATTTTCGTCCCCCTTTACATACTGCATTACCCTTTCAATATCCTCATACACTTTCTCTATCTGTTCATCTTCAGCTTGCGACGTCGGCATGTATACCTGAACTATCGTTGTCGGTGTTGGTCTGCTGTCGATTCTGATTAGAACAACCCGGTCACTGAACTGTTCACAGTAACACACCTTCTGCCCTACCTTCCTATTCATAACGAATCCTACACCTGTTATACCATTTTCTGCTGCTGTTGATATTACCCGATACTCATCTGACCAGAAATCCTTGTCTTCCTTCCACTTCACTTCACTGACCCCTACTATATCTAGATTGAGCCTTTGAACTTCCCTTTTCAGATTTTCTAGTTTCCCTACCACGTTCAAGTTTCTTACATTCCACGCCCCGACTCGTAGAACGTTACCCTTTCGTTGATTATTCAACCTTTTTCTCATGGTAACCTCCCCCTTGGCAGTCCCCTCCCGGAGATCCGAATGGGGGACTATTCCGGAATCTTTTGCCAATGGAGAGATCATTATGACACTTTTTCTATTACAGGCCACATGTCCTGTGGATACACGTTACGTGTCTTTAATGCAGTGGTTTCCATTGCCTTCTGCATCCTCATGTCGTTGATCATTGCTGATTCTTCCGCCTTTAGGGGCAATTTCCCACCCCTAGGACAAGAGAGTGCCCTGAACCTCAATCTGCTCCTCCGCCCACTTTGACAAGGCCGTTGGCAGAATGAGGGTGACTTCTTATGCCGGAAGTCTTCGGCCGCCAATGCTGATTATTTATCAAAATTTAGGCAGTGGCGGGAATCGAACCCGGGACCGAAGACGTTTTGATTATGAATCAAAGACGATACCCCTAGACCACAGGTACAATTATAAGCACTACTTGAGCAATTGTATCAAGACGCTGGCCGAAAATGACTTACAACTTCCTGGCGCACTCCATCGCTAATACTGGGATTCAATATGGTGTTGGCCCACCCTTAGCCTTGATGACAACTTCCGCTCTCGGAGGTATACGTCCAATCAGGTGCTGGAAGGTTTCTTGGGGAACGGTAGCCCATTCTTCATGTAGTGCTGCACTGAGGAGAGGTACCGATGTCGCTCAGGGAGGCTTGACACGAAGTCGGTGTTCCAAAACATCCCAAAGGTGAGCTATAGGATTCAGGTCAGTACTCTGTGCAGGCCAGCCCATTAAAGGAAATTAATGTTGTGTAACCACTCCGCCATAGGCCTTGCATTATGAACAGGTGCTCGATTGAGTTGAAAGATGCAATCGCAATCCCCAAATTGCTTTTCAACAGTGGTAACCAAGAAGGTGCTTAAAACATTAAACTAGGCCTGTGCTGTGATAGTGTCATGCAAAACAACAAGGGGTGCAAGCCCCGTCCGTGAAAAACACGATCACACCATAACACCACCGCCTCCGAATTTTACTGCTGGCACTACACACGCTGAAAGATGACGTTCAACGGATATTCGCCATACCCACACCCTGCCATCGGATCACTGCATTGTGTACCGTGATTCGTCACTCCACACGTTTTTCCACTGTTCAATCGTCCAATGTTTACGTTCGTTACACCAAGCGAGGCGTCGTTTGGCATTTACTGGCGTGATGTGTGGCTTATGAGTTGTCGCTTGACCCTGAAATCCATGTTTTCTCACCTCCCGCGTAACTGTCATAGTACTTCCAGTGGATCCTGATGCAGTTTGGAATTCCTGTGTGATGGTCTGGACAGACGTCTGCCTATTTCACAATACGACCCTGTTCAACTCTCGGCGGATTCTGCCAGTCAACAGACGAGGTCGGCCTGTACGCTTTTGTGTTGTGCGTGTCTCATCACCTTTCCACTTCACTATCACATCGGAAACAGTGGACCTAGGGAGTGTGGAAATCTCGTGTACGGACGTATGTCACGAGTGACACATAATCACCTGACCATGTTAAAAGTTCGTGAGTTCCGCGGAGCGCCCCATTCTGCTCTCTCACGATGTTTATAGACTACTGAGGTCGCTAATATGAAGAACCTGGCAGTAGGTGGCAGCACAATGCACCTAATATGAAAAACGTATGTTTTGTGGGTGTCCGGATACTTTTGACCACATAATGTACAACCACACGATTATAGCACTTTATTTTACTCGTCTTCCTTAAGGAAGGAACCTTTAATCCTGAAGAGTTTCCGAGATTAGACGTGACAACGGGATAAATAGGAACAACAGAACCGTATTCACGAAGGCTATACTTCCCAGCTCGTAGAATTTATTAAACATACATTATATAAACTTTAAACCAAGCAACCTCGTTTGGTTTATTTCTACTTGAAACGTTCTATACCGTGTTAAGTGTTAATGACACTTGCCATTTCGTTTCTCATTCCATGCTGCGTTGTACCGTAACAAAAAAAGAGATACCGCAATTTCAGTACCCACTTTTATCGCCCAGCGATATGTACTTACACGATCCACACTTACCAATCCACGTTAAAACGTTTTCGCTGCTGTGCATCAGATGGTGAAACCAATCGAAAGTCGTACGCCGACTCGACCATAAATAAAATTCGCTCCGCGTAAATGGCAGATGGAAAAAAAAATGTTACTGCACTGAACAGCTCTTAATGAAGTGCCACGCGCTCTGTTCAAAAATAAATTTAATTACTCGTCCGTCGCCTGCGCTGAAAATCACTGACTGTTAGCGCGCAGACATAATCTACATCGCTCTGTTTGCAAAGCGGGCAGAGATGTTCGGGAATAAAATATTTCACGGCGGAGTGTGCGTCTGGTCAGGCAGCCGCAGACCTCCAGCTGGATAATTGCCTCAATCAGGGCGATTTCAATCAGTGTACGGACGGAGCAGCTTGAAATGTAGCTCTGATCACTGCAAGTGTTATGCACGCCTGACATGAAAACTGTACCTGGCCCCATTAATTCTTGAAGGAAGAAGATGGTGGCAGCCGGAGAGAGGTTTAACACTCGGGAGGGAACGTGTCGACTACTGATTGGTTTCACGTCGGTATTTGTCTACGGACGGCCGAGTGCGGAAAGATTTATTTCGTGTGAGGAATGTTCTGGCCGCCGGCTGTCCTTCCACACGGCCCTCTCGCCTTCGCTTCGCGGGCCGGACCGCGCCTGCCCCGTGAGTAGACTCCACTCCACTGCTGCAGCCTTCCAAGTTACCGGGCGCGATGATAAATGCTCCCCCTGTGGCTCGACCGCGCACTCGCGCCAAACGCGTTGCTCCTTTACGGACGTGTCGCCCGGATTCAATCAATGCGTTTCACACCATTAATCACGGCATTCACGCTCTGTTGATTGTTGCGGGGGACTCGGCGGCCGGCTGTCCGTGTGCATTGATTGTGAGTTATTGCGACCCTGGCGCGGACGAGGCGCGTCATTACGGTGAAGGCGCGCGCACGTACGTGGGAGGTCGAGCAGTCGATAAATCCGTCGCGTTCCAGGTCTTCCCTCGCTGCGGAGGAGGACCCCGGGTTGAGCAGGCGAAAGTAACCCGTTGCTTACTTAAGTGGCTCGGCACAGGCTGAAAACTTGAAATTTTCATTTTTTGTCTTTTTCGCAGATCTTACTCTAAGTAATTTCTCCTTTACTGCCCTATTTCTAGTGTATTTACGCAATAAAAAATAAAAAACACTGTGCAGGGGTGATAGTACTCATTTGACAGTTCTCAGACTGAAATTTGATTTTTGAACGAGCCAAACTCGAGGGCAAGGATTTGGGAGATACGGCTTCAAAAACTTTCAAAGCGGTTGAGGAAGAGAAGCCATGCGGAGAAAATGTAACTGCCACTAAACTGGAGTGCATAGGTCGTGTAAAAAGCGAATGGGTACGAGGCTGCATATAAGGGAAGAAAAGTGGAAGGTGTCAGAGGATTAGATGGTAAGAACACATTCACGAAATTTATCACAGATAAAATTGAGGCTGCTGTGAACCGAGGGGTTCAAGGCGCTTCAGTCCGGAACCTCGCTGAAGCTATAGTCGCAGGTTCGAATCTTGCCTCGGTCATGGATGTGTGTGATGTCCTTAGGTTAGTAAGGTTTAAGTACTTCTAAGTCTAGGGGACTGATGACCTCAGATGTTAAGTCCCATAGTGCTTAGAGCCATTTGAACAATGTCTTTTTTTTTAAATTGACCATTGACTATTAGTAGCGTGGAACATATGCTGAAAGCTGTATGGGCAGTTTTGTTTCACCTCTCTTCAAAAGACGATAAGCCAATTCCCGTTCTACGCCCTTTAGGAAGTGATTCATGGTGCAAATATAACAGACACAGCAAAATGGTGAGAAATTTATTCACAAACCAACTATTCCTTTTGCCATTGTGGATGTCCTGAAAAAAATTTTCAATAATATGTCACATGTATGGCTACTGAATAAATGTCTTCCTGGCCGCACCTAGAATCCTAGCCGCGCGGGATTAGCCGAGCGGTCTGAGCCAGTGCAGTCATGGACTGTGCGGCTGGTCCCGGCGGAGGTTCGAGTCCTCCCTCGGGCATAGGTGTGTGTGTTTATCCTTAGGATAATTAAGGTTAAGTAGTGTGTAAGCTTATGGACTGATGACCTTAGCAGTTAAGTCCCATAAGATTTCATACACATTTGAATCTACGATCCTAATGAGTCCATCAACAGTGTAACGTGGATCAGAATTCCCAAGACAATGTTTGCGTCAATTAGTACACGTCAGTTTTGTGCCTCTGATGTAAAGTCCTGGTAAGACTACAACACACTGTTGTGCGTTTCACAGCAAAACAAAAGTTGAATTTACATAATGAAAGACTAAGGACATCAGAGCTGTTAGAGACCATGAAACAAGATTGCGCAGGGAGCGGGAAAAGGGAAATTGCAAGATGAAATGGAAGAGGATACAGACAACCCATCATACGGAGCTCGACTTCACTGACAACGTTAATGTCTGTTTCCAGTAAGTTGTATTTTTTAAGAATTAAGTTTACTTCACACAGCTTCTACTAGCCAATATTTGTTGACTATTGGGTCTTTTTCTTTCGCAACACAGCATTCGCTGAAGTTCATTGCTTACCTCGAATAATCTTTTTGATTATATTTTGCACTAAACGTGGTGTGTGTACTCACTATTGGCAGAGTAGTGCTGTGGTTGCGTTTGAAATTATATTTCTACTGTTAAATTATCTACACCGCGTAAGCCAATACAGTATCGGATTTCGAAAGCAAATAAACTAAGCAAAGTTTCTGTTGAATGGTAGATACAAATAGTGGCTGTGAAGACTGAAAATAAATTAATGGTGTTATTGAAACTACACAAGCTTCCAAAAGTACATTTACAGTGGCCACACTTAACTTCAATGTTTCGGAATAGTGAAGGACAGGAAATGACGTAAAGAACGTTGAAAGAATCTTTTCAACTGTTATTATTTCAATTAGAAACAGACACATTCATCAGAAAAAAGCAGCAATCTCAGTGGTAAAGACAAACAGAAGAGAACGTAATAGAATGAACGAGTCATTGTCGTGAATGACTATGTATATACTGAAACATGAAACAAACACTCTCTTAGACAAATGTGACACTTTACACAAATCTTAACTCTGTAGAATACTATTATTTCTGTTATATATGTAGAATTACTTTGAAAACCGAGTGTTGTGGCGTAGGAAGACAGCCACGCCACTCGGAAGTAGCCGAAAGGCACGCGTTAAGCTCACGCAGATTGGCGTGAGCTCTGAAACAGGATACGTAATGAATGCTATAAAGAAAAGTACGTAGCTTCTGGAATACTTAACTTTAATCCATCATTTTTATGCATCGTTCTTGATGAGACATGCTTCATACGATAACTATCAATTGCTATGGCGCCTTGCTAGGTCGTAGCCATTGACTTAGCTGAAGGCTATTCTAACTATCTGCTCTGCAAAGGAGCGAGACTTCGTCAGTGTAGTCGCTAGCAAAGTCGTCCGTACAACTGGGGCGAGTGCTAGTAAGTCTCTCGAGACCTGCCGTGTGGTGGCGCTCGGTCTGCGATCACTGACAGTGGCGACACGCGGGTCCGACATGTACTAATGGACCGCGGCCGATTTAAAGCTACTGGCGGTGACACCACACCGAGAATTTTCGTCAAATTACAATTATTCTGTACACGTCGAGAGCTTTTGCCGACATGAAGACGAACTCTCCAGCTGCGACGTTTGCTACTAAGCTTCAGGGTCACAGGCATGAAATCAACAACATATGAAATGAAGTTTGGATAATCTGCAAGTGTTGTTGTTACTGTGATCTTCAGTCCTGAGACTGGTTTGATGCAGCTCTCCATGCTACTCTATCCTGTGCAAGCTTCTACATCTCCCAGTACCTACTGCAATTTACATCTTTCTGTATCTGCTTAGTGTATTCATCTCTTGGTCTCCCTCTACAATTTTTACCCTCCACGCTGCCCTCCAGTGCTAAATTTGTGATCCCTTGTTGCCTCAGAACATGTCCTACCAACCGGTCCCTTCTTCTTGTCAAGTTGTGCCACAAACTCCTCTTCTCCCCAATTCTATTCAATACCTCCTCATTAGTTATGTGATCTACCCATCTAATCTTCAGCATTCTTCTGTAGCACCACATTTCGAAAGCTTCTATTCTCCGTAGTTCTTTAGATTCACTGGAAACTTCCACGTGACGCTCCTTTCGGTTCTCTTGAAACAATGAAGGCACGAACTTCGCCACAAATCTTCTCATGGTCATTTCATCTAACAACTGTTTTCCAAAGTGTTGGAGAGGTCTTGTATTGTCCGTGTGAGGTCTTCTAGGATCAGCCGCCTCACTTGCTGGATATTTTCCAGTGTCATATCAGTCTACGGCCTACCGGGGCGGTCGTCATCAGTAGATATTTGTCCCTTTTTGCGACACTCATACCAATCGTAAGTCTGTGTCCGATGTAATGCATCGTCTCTAAATCCTTGCTTCGACAGTTGGTGCGTCTCTGCAGTGATTTTCTCAACTCAAAAATAACATACAGACACGCTTCTCTTTTAGGTATGCCGTTGCAAAGCCTGAAGCTCACGGAAGTAGGAAATGGTTCAAGGAGGATGTGTAGGAAGACAGCCAGTAGTATTTCAGTGTACTCGTGATCACTGGCACCGTTAAATTCAAATTTTGGAAACTTTTGGGTACCATATCGTATTTACGTTTGTTTTATTTTATTTTATTGCTCGGGATTAGTTTCGGGGGAATTTACATTCACATTTAGTTATGCCGAAGAAAGCAAATAGGAACACTGGTAGATATGCAGGCATCTAAAATTGGACAAATGCAATTACGATTTGAAAGTAAAAATTCTCTATTGTTGTTGTAAATCAGTTATCAATAACACACTTTGCAGTTACCATAATTCTGAACCTCACGTGGAAAATGACACTCTCTTAACTACTCTAGAGCACCTATATGGAGACTGAACGACTTGCAGGTAGAATTCTCCAGAATTTCATAGATTGCGTCTACTTTTGGTAACGTTTCTTCGTCACCATTAGGAAGATGTCTCGTAATTTATGTTTCACAATATGAACATTATTGACTTGAAATATCCTTCTCTTAGGAGCGTATATATTTCGACCAGTCAGCACATTAAGACTATCGATCACAAAGGTGCCGTCGAATATATACCGGCTAAATGGCTAATTGAAATGAAACCCAGCTTCAACCTACCGTTACGTACCCTACCTATAAAATCCGCTAAGGCGTCCTGATGGACTAACAGCAATCTTGTGAAAGATGTACAAAGGGAAAGTCTGTCCGCAACCTCAAAGGTATTGATGGACCAAAATCGTTATGAAGTAATTCAGTCTGAGGACTGATGTACGTAGTTACGAACTCAGTCTATTAGGAAGTTAGACGAGAGTTTACTCTACACTATGGAGCAAAGTATGTATGTGAAGGAGGACAACCTCTAGGCTTTATTTAAGTCGTTACGTGACCCGGCACCATTACCTCTCTAGTGTCACTCTCGCTTCATCTCAGAGTGACACCTGCATCAGTTATATTTGCATACTACGTATCACTTCTACAAGGAGTAATACATTAACGCGGATAGGTTGACCTGTAATGGGAGACGCAAGAAAATTTGACTTAGGTTCATCAGGGAAAAACAGACAGTAACACGTCCGGGCGTGTAACTGGTGGGGGACCCTTAAACTGTTCTCGCTTTAGACGTGCACTGTGTCCACGCCACGTACCTGATACTCCCGCGGCGGCTGCATTGTTTCTGCTCCACACTGCTGCTGGCTTGCCTGAAATTAAGTACATAAATATGCAAGCGGGTTTAGGGAGCCACTCAACGCTGAAGACAACACTGTCCTACGTCTGGTATGAATAATTAGATTCTGAGACTATAAGAATGTAATCGCAAGTTGCACTGTTTACACTCTAAGTCGTAAGTGTTGATGCCAATTAACATTCTTGCTGATTTGATGAGAGGTCATAATTACGTTTCCCTTATTACTGTACAGTATTCTTGACAATGTTAATATTTGTCACTATTTTACTTCACGTCGTCACATGTATATTACAGTCTTTCTCAGGCCGAACCTTCGGTGACAGATACGCAGGCAATGATGATGGTTATCTGACCACAACTATCACCCGTACGAGCGTGGGCGTAGCCATCGCGACGCCTCTAATGATGCGGAAAACGCGATGAGCGGACGCATGTTCTCACGCTAGCTACAAGACACTAGCACTTGATTGCTCTCCTTGTAGCAAACTAATTTACTGATTCACATTACTTTTATTCTGGGAGGCCGAACACGACGCGGATGATTGATCTTGTATGGTACGACACGCAAATGGGCGGATACTCAAATACGTTATCAGCGGCACTGTACGTATTTCATTATTTCTTTACGCACTTTTCACTGAATTCACTTCCATACCTCATTACTCCACACCACACTTTAACTTCCATAATAATGTCTTTTCCATGCAGAACTACCCACAACACGACATAGTTTCGTATCCCCTGCTGACTCTGCAAGCCGGCCGCGGTGGCCGTGCGTTTCTGGCGCTGCAGTCTGGAACCGCGGGACTGCTACGGTCGCAGGTTCGAATCCTGCCTCGGGCATGGGTGTGTGTGTGATGTGCTTAGGTTAGTTAGGTTTAAGTAGTTCTAAGTTCTAGGGGACTTATGACCTAAGATACTGAGTCCCATAGTGTTCAGAGCCATTTGAACCATTTTCTGACTCTGCAAAATGCAGCCCCTCGCAAAGATATTCAACAACCAAGCCAGTGATATGACAATACGCTTACAAGATGTACAAAAACAGTGTACGGTCTGAAGGCGTTAATAACTAAGAGGCCGCGCGGGATTAGCCGAGCGGTCTTAGGCGCTGCAAATGGAGGAGGTTCGAGTGGAGGTTCGAGTCCTCCCTCGGGCATGGCTGTGTGTGTTTGTCCTTAGAATAATTTAGGTTAAGTAGTGTATAAGCTTTGGGACTTTCTTTGTTTGCTTTCTTTATTTTCGCAAAGTTATGATCTGTCCGTTCGTTCATTGACGTCTCTGTTCACTGTAATAAGTTTAGTGTCTGTGTTTTGCGACCGCACCGCAAAACCGTGCGATTAGTTGACGAAAGGACGTGCCTCTCCAATGGGAACCGAAAACATTTGATTGCAAGATCATAGGTCAACCGATTCCTCCACAGGAAAACACGTCTGATATATTCTATACGACACTGGTGACAGCATGTGCGTCACATGACAGGAATATGTTGTCGACCCACCTAACTAGTACACTTGGCTAATGGGTAAAAAGATTCTTCTACCTTGCCCGATTTAGGTTTTCTTGTGGATGTAATAATCACTCCAAAAAAAGTGATGAAAACATAAGAGTTTGTCACATAAACTGAAAATAAAAAGTTAAGATTTTCGGTCGAGGGAAGATTTGAACTAAAGACCTCTCGTTCCGCAGCTGTTCACACTAACCACGGGACTACAGCACTCCTCGTCTCACACTGCCCTTAATATTGCCTATATTACACATGGACGGCCCAGTTTGTATATTTTGCTTATTTTTTCATAGTTCCACACAACTTCTTCCTGTTTTCTCGATCGATCTGTGTTCAGTTTTTTAAGGCCTATCCACTGTGCCAACTTATAACTAAATCTGAGGGGGGTGCGATGGAGAGGTTCCCTTGTAAGAATGAGATATCTGACATGTTAAATACTTATAATTGCTCACAGGAATCTCGTGTTGTTCAGTTCTAAGTAGTGTACGGGAGATACAACCCACAATTGCTAAACTTGGGCTATTTAGGAGTCAGGACCAATTCCTAGGACACAAACAAAGTAGAGCTTCAGGAATATGGCCCAATTATTGAGCCACGTTTTTGTAGTTGTGATGAATAGACAGGTCACAGACACCAACGATAAGATCCGAAAAATATAAGTATAGAACACTTACCACTTATGGAATGCACAGCCACCAGGGCATAAATTTGGTTAAAAATTTAAAATATCAAAGAAGAAAGCAGAGGAGGATTGTCATTCGATAAATATCAAAAAGGGGGAAGATACACTAGCCGAAGGTGATCCAGCAATACAGTCAGAATTTGACTCAGCACTGAATGAGCAGAGATCGAACGAGTCTGCAGAAGCTGATGGTATATGTTCGGAGTTACTGAAATTTGTATGTTGAGTAGGAAATACAAGTTTATTTGAGTTAAGGGTTGTTGCGAGGCGGATGAAATTCCTGGCAAAGTAGAACTTTCTGACGGGACTCTAGTCCTGAACCTTGCCTTTCGCGAGTAATGCCGTTACTGTCTGAACTATTCAGGCGCAACCGACGACCCACCGTCACAGTTTTACTTCTGTCCGTACCTCTGTTCTACCTTCAGAGCTTCATATAAGCTGTTCTGCACCCCTTACCGGCCTAGTGCTCCAGGAAGAAAAGATATTACGGAGAAACTGCTACGCCACAGCCTAGGTCATTGTTTTTCCAGTACTCTCCGCCATTTTAAAACTTCTTAGGCCTTACTATGAGGAAAAGATCTGATAATGTACATCTAGCACAAAGCATTCTATGTAAATGAGTTATAGACTGACTGGAACTTGAAAAAAGGTGAACTGTGATGTATGAGATGTAGTGTTACACAATGAAGCAGATAACTGAGTTGACTGAATTGGCGAAGGAAGGAATATGTGGAATAAATTGACAAGAAGAGTGAAAATGGACACATAACATGTAGTAGGTCATCAGTCGATAATTTCGACAGTGTTGCAAGTATCAGTTGAGGTCCAAAATTGCAATGTAAGACAAAAATTTAAAATATATACTTACAGAACAAATAACTTAACCGGATCGGAAGTCTGCTGAGCTCCTGCATCACTGTCTACCTCCAAAACGTGTTTACAAACGTTTTTAAATGGTTCAAATAGCTCTAATCACTATGGGACTTAACATCTGATGTCGTCAGTCCCCTAGACTTGAACTACTAAGGGGACCACACCCTGCCTGTCTAACCCATGTTAATTTAGGCAAGTATTTGACCCACTTCTGAAAAAAACTATTTGATGCAGGACTTTAATATTTTTACTGCATGTTACATGATGCTAATAGAGTCAACTGTACTAAAATATACTTTATCCATTTTATGGTTTTTAAGAAATACTTTTTCAAATTTATTAACAAAAAATATGAAGTTTTTTCTGAAAAAATTTTTTTTGTTAACTTCCTAATGGGGGAATATTAATGATGTAATACCAGAGGTGGCTTTTTGTGTTATGCAGAGCCTCTGAAAATTTCATTCATTTATCTATGATAGTTTCTGATACAAGGGGGCATATGTACTGAAAATTTTAGTTTGTGGGAAATTGACTTAAAAGAAAAAAACTTTTGAAATTTGTTACTTACAGTTAATTAAAACTGTCCTGCTGCATATGATGGCCCTTCTTTGGCCTCTAGCAGGTCTTCCAGCTTCTTTTTCACGTTCCTGGATGTTTGTTTTGCTTTCTTGGCTTTATTAGATGCAGACCTGTCTGCATCGGCTATCCTCATTTTATCGCCAAGTTGCTTCCCGGTGATCATATTTTCACCAGGATTAATTTCCAGCTTTTTCAATACCCAACACTTTCCAATATTACCACAATTAAATGTAGTAACAGCATCATGAACTCCTAGTTTCATTGTATGCATGCCTACAAATACAGTTTTAGGCAGGCGGTTTAAATATTCATTTGAGTTCTGTGTCTTTCCATGCAGACATTTCCTTAGAAGGTCAGGATGAGCCAAGCCTCTGAAAATAGGTTTAATTGCTCTAATGACAGCAGCAGGAAGAGAATGCTGGTGAGAATAAGATTCTCCAGTTGCCTGAGCCCTATTGTATTTGCATCACAAATTTTCTCCTGATGGACACAATCCATGACATGGCTTAACATCAGTAGAGGACTTATGGAAGAATATGGCCCAAACATCTCTCTTCATTGCCTCCAGAATTTCTTTATTTCACCTAATTCCCTGCCAATAGTATACCTGAAAGTTTTCTATTTCAGTTTTAGTTAATCGACCCAGTCCGGTAAATAATTTTCCATCTACTAATTGAAAGCATGTTGTTTACAAACAGCAGGAACAAAAGAACACCAATCGTTGAATTCCAAGGATAGCCAACACACTTGGGAGTAAAAAAAATAAATCCCTAACTTGCGATGTAAGGGATATAAAGATCAAAAATATATGCAGAAAAGTCTATGACAGAAAAGTGGGCGTGCTAGGAAAATGCTCTTTAAATGTTCGAAAAACATTTTCTTTCAGCAAAATCCTTTTCAGAGTACATTAATAAAACCTTAATCTATCGAAATATGATGAAAACCGAAAATCTATGTTTTTGACCCGAACCACGGTGTGATCCGCTTAAACCTAACTAATCTGTAGACATCACACACATCCATGACCGAGGCAGGATTCGAACCTGTGACCGTAGCAGCAGCGCGGTTCCGGTCTGCACAGCGGTCACAGCGGTCGGCACAAGGGTTTTCAGCACGCAAAATTATTAAGACAGAGAGATTCATTATGTAGATCGCTGGCTACCATTGACCTCGACTAGAAACAACTTTAGCCTTCACTAGATTTCGACCAAAGTTTTTGGCATGAAGAAGACGCGAACCAAGTTAATCCCAAAAACCCCAAAACTGAACAAAAAGGCAATCGGAGAATGAGTGCTTCGACCTTCTCGTAAATATGAATAGGGTTCTTCAATCAGAGCACCACAGATGCTAAACAAATTTTTTCAAGGAATAATACCAAAAAAGAAACAGAGAATATTGGAATACAGATCAAATCAACAGAAAGGGGGAATTCTATGCTTGAAAAGTCAGGATATCTGTCCAAATCTCTTCTCCCCGGCCCCTTGCCCTGGAGCACAAACCACTTGAAACGACATCATGTTACTACCATAGATATCGTTCAAGGACGTAAATGAATAAGTAGAGGTGATTCCAACTTAGGTCTTTCTTCAGTGCTGCACCTAAGAACAACCCATTATTGTCTTATGAAAACAAAATTCGTACGTTCATCTTTCGTGTACATACACGAGTCAATCATCCACAACGATGTATTCAAGCCGTATTTATGCCATCTTATTGATTTACTAGACCTGTATGCGGATATGATGCCAGTGGTTTGCGATGAACTTTTCGATTCACTTCGATCTTGACTGATTGGAAACACTTAGTACTGGTAACATATATTGCATGTGTGAATGTGCGGCTGATTGTTGTACAAATATCAGTTTTTGGAAGGAGTCTATTGTATCAGCCCTGATTTCATTATCTATCAAGTTTTGCAACTAGGCAGTAACTGACGTGAGGTACACTACAGGTCATTAAAATTGCTACACCACGAAGATTACGTGCTACAGACGCGAAATTTAACCGACAGGAAGAAGACGCTGTGATCCGAAAATGATTAGCTTTTCAGAGCATTCACACAAGGTTGGCGCCGGTAGCGACACCTACAACGTGCTGACATGAGGAAAATTTCCAATCGATTTCTTATACACAAATAACAGTTGACCGGTGTTGCCTGGTGAAACTTTGATGTGATGCCTTGTGTAAGGAGGAGAAATGCGTACCATCACGTTTCCGACTTTGATAAAGGTCGGATTGTAGCCTATAGCGATTACGGTTTATCGTATTGAGACATTGCTGCACGCATTGGTCGAGATCCATTGACTGTTAGCAGAATATGGAATCGGTAGGTTCAGGAGGGTAATACGGAACACAGTGCTGGATCCCAACGGCCTCGTATCACTAGCAGTCGAGATGACAGGCATCTTATCCGCATGGCTGTAACGGATTGTGCAACCAAGTCTCGATACCTGAGTTAACAGATGGGGACGTTTGCAAGACAACAACCATCTGCACGAACAGTTCGATGACGTTTGCAGCAGCATGGACTATCAGCTCGGAGACCATGGCTGCGGTTACCCTCGACGCTGCATCACAGACAGGAGCGCCTGCGATGGTGTACTCAACGTCGAACCTGGGTGCACGAATGGCAAAACGTAATTTTTTTATCATGAATCTGGGTTCTGTTTACAGCATCATTATGGTCGCATCCGTGTTTGGCGACATCTCGGTGAACGCACATTGGAAGCGTGTATTCGTCATCGCCATACTGGCGTATCACCCGGCGTGATGGTACGGGGTGCCATTGGTTACACGTCTCAGTCACCTCTTGTTCGCACTGAAGGCACTTTGAACAGTGGACGTTACGACCCGTGGCTCTACCCTTCATTCGATCCCTGAGAAACCCTACATTTCAGCAGGATAATGCACGACCGCATGTTGCAGGTCCTGTATGGGCCTTTCTGGATACAGAAAATGTTCGACTGCTTCCCTGGCCAGCACATTCTCCAGATCTCTCACCAAATGAAAACGTCTGCTAAATGGTGTCCGAGCAACTGGCTCGTCACAATACGCCAGTCACTACTCTTGATGAACTGTGGTATCGTGTTGAAGCTGCATGGGCAGCTGTACCTGTACACGCAATCCAAGCTCTGTTTGACTCAATGTCCAGGCGTATCGAGGCCGTTATTACGGCCAGAGGTGGTTATTCTGGGTACTAATTTCTCAGGATATATGCACTCAAATTGCGTGAAAATGTAATCACATGTCAGTTCTAGTATAACATATTTGTCCAATGAATACCCGTTTACCATCTGCATTTATTCTTGGTGTAGCAATTTTAATGGCCTGTAGCGTAGATTTCTTGCTCTTTTTAACACTGTGCCAGTACGATCGGCTGCTTCCTGTCACACTGCGCTCTTCGATGCCAGAGTCTCGTGGTTATCCCTCTGGAGCTCGTTTCTGTGATAAGCTCGGAAAGGAAAGCTTGGCGCTTTGGCATACATCTCGCTGAATTCGCACAGCCCATGCAGAACCAAAGAGTGCTGTAGAATAGCAGTTATCATACGCAAATATTATTTTTTGTTTGCAGTTGTACTTAAGAGACACTAACGTTTATTCACTCATTTTTGAAATTTGTTGAATCGACCAACGAAGCGCCACTTATACACCATGTGATAAAAAGTGCCCAGACAACCTGTTGTAACGCAGAATTGATCTCTAGATGTCATGAGAGGTGAATCCGCCATTGTAAAATGTGGCGGGGAGGATTGTATTGTCAGCAGAGAAGCAGTAACACCAGAATAGGTCGGTCAGGAGAGGTCGGAGGGTCCCTGCATGCCACCTGAATAACAGATTCATCAGAGTATTTCAGCCCTTCTAAAGCTGCCCAAGTCGGCTATTGATGATGCTATTGCGGAGCGGAGACGCGGAGAAACCACCACAGCAAGATCAGGCAGATCTCAAGTACTGCTAAACTGTAGCATTGACTGGAGACATTGTAAAAAATCGCATGAAATCAGCTGAAGTAATCACTCGTGATTACCAGAATGCCGCCAACAATCCAGCTAGGGCAATCACGGTGCGTAGAGAGTTTGAATGGAGTGTAATAGTCGAGCAGCTCATCATAAGCGACCCGTTTCTGCATCCAGTGCTGATGCGACGAATGAGGTGGTGTAAAGAACCACACCACTGGACAGTGGATGACTGCAAACGCATGATTTGGAGTAATGAATCACGCTACATCCTGTGGCAGTCCAATGGAAGGCTGTAGGTCTGGCGAATGCCTGAAGAATTTTACCTGCCATCGCGTGTCTTATCAACAGTCAGGAGGTGCTGTTGCGATATGGGGGCATCTTTTATCGATAGCGTGTGGCTCCATTACTACAAAGAAGAAAACGGTAAGTACAGAAGTATATGAAAACATTTTACAATATTGTCTATGGCGTACAGTAGAGGAACTGTTCGGAGACAATGATTGTTTGCATTAACAAGACAATGAAACCTGTTATAAAGCAGCATCTGTGGAGTAATAGTTGTGGACAATAGCATTTCTGAAGTGGACTAGCTTGAACAGAATCCTGACCTGAATCCAGTGGAACACCTTTGTAATGAAACAGAACGTCGATTACGCTGTATATTCCAGCGTTTAGCATCACTACGTTCTCAATTTCGGACTACCATTCCTCTATAGACATCCAGACACCTTATTGGAAATGATCCCAACAGAATTCAGGCCATCATAAAGGTGAAGGGTGGACACACTCCTTATTAATGTCTACAAATAATTGTTCCGATATTTTTGATCAGCTGGTGAAAGTTAATTTTTAAATGATATGGACAAAATACAGTAATAGACAGATAAATATGTGTGAATTGACACTTCCAGGGCTTAAGACCACATTTATATAAGTTTTTTTTATTCATATCGAAGAAACGTAGGCGATTACCGAACTTTTAAGTGCGGTACTTAACTTTACAGGTCGTAAGAGAAAATTATGTCTCGGTTCCAGTTAGACAACTGCGATATTGTGAGACGTACAATTCGTACTAGTGTATTTCCACCACGTTTATGGTGGCGTGCTCCATTTACTTTTTACAATTTTAAACCATTTCTGTGTATCGAGTATACGTCAGTTGTTTGATTCATACAGAAATTATATAGAGCGGACGTTCTTGCTTTCAGATTATTTACTAGTCTGATTTTCAGTTATTTAATATCATTACACAGGGTCATAAAATTAATTACTTTTTCAGAGATTTATGTTGAGTATGATTAATCCATATGTAGGTGGAAATATGAACTTTAGTTCATAAGCGAAGGTCGAAAAATGACCAAAAGTTTCTTTAATTCGTCGTATGTTCTCATCAGACGCACACGGTTAGCTCGGGATCCGACCAGTTTGTTGAAATGAGCGGCTTACTGTTATCCAAAATAAAAAAGGCATTTGACCATGCAAGATAGAACAATGTTAATGACCATGTACATAGTGTGTTGTCGAGATCAGACATGCTCAATCAGTAGCTTTGGTAAAAGTTAAATTAGAATGATAAATGCATGATTAAATTTTTACTCTAGAACTAAGAACGTGAAGCATATCTTTTAAGTACAGACTGAGCTCCTTTTTAACCTGGTATTCATTGCTATTGCGAAAAGTATAACGACACGCCTAAGAAAGAGGTAAGGTGCTAGGCCTGAGGGAGGCCAAGCTTTCACTCTTGTTTTCGTCTGATAAACGCCTTTTCTACAAGGGAACAAGCGAAGTAGACAGACCCGGTAGACAGTGTAGAGATGTGGCAATAGGTGGTCTTCCCACGTTCCGTTATGGGGAACAACTTCTGCGTAGAAAAAATTTAGCGCAGACAGACTGAGCAGTTGCGTGTAGCCGGTCAGTAGCGACAATGAGGACCGTGTTCTGGTGCACTTTTCAAGATATTAGTGTTGTGTAGTAACATAGGCACATATTCATAGAAGACTATGTTGATTAATGCTTCTGCATTACATAAGTCGTCTTTGATAATTATTAGCCTTAGTTGCAAGACGTATGAGTCTAAATTGTGGTGTTGCAACGTTTGCACAACTTGGCTTCAAGCAGGCTGAACGAGAGCAGACATCACGACGGGATTGTCATATCATTTTAATCAGAGACGTAAAGAATTTGCAGAAGTAGTTTTCCCACCAGCTCTTCAACTGCACTGCTCATAATAATGCAAGCTACACCAATGATTTATTTGTTATTTTTGCAAAAGGACTTAATTCAATACATACAGTGAACAAGTGTGTTTCTGGTGCTCATTTAAATTTTCTTAAATCTTAAATTAAAATTTATCACTGCTCAATAAAACAGCCACAACAGTGATTTCTATGTTGATGCGAATGAAGCGAGACAGAGTATTAAACATATTTATGTGCTTTTTTTTCAGTAGATCCATTGTGGATAACGAACTGCGACAGTGATACAACTGGCAATTTATTTGGTAATAAATAGGCAGCGAGTCGCTTTTTTACGATTTATTCAACCATTAACATGGTTTCGAGCCGCTGCAGGCTCATCATCAGATAGAGGTGTTACAGGAACATTATGTCGTGGACCGAGTGAAGCTGGATGCAGTGCTAGTGCTGCTCGCGGATGCGACGGAAATTTAGTAATCGATGGCGAAACGTTTACGAACCCGAAAGTTTTTTATGTTTTAGGTGCTTACAGTGCACTGCCTAGTGGTATCCATGTCAGATCTTTTTTTATAATGTAAATTATTATGCTATGTAAACAAATATACACAGTATTTAGCTACACTTGCTTTTACGCTGTTTCACAGAAGGGTGTTATACTGACAACAAAATTTTTAATGTGGGTTAACAATCATATAGAAGGTAAACATATAGAGTGGAATATTTAATACAAAATCAAAAACTTTTTTTAAGTTACAGAATATAAATAGTCGTTACATGTGAAGAGGAACGAGATTTATGCAGGAGATGTGTATGTTCTATTATTATCTTTCTTGTTGTACTGGTGCCAGTATATCCTTGAAATTCTGGAAGAAAAGGTTTTGTGTTGATTCAGTTCGTTCATTTAAAATTTTTGGGTTGAGTTTCTGGGTGTAAATCTCTAATTGTTCAATGAGGTCCATCTTTATTCCTTTCTCAGCAATGTCTAGCATCTGCATCTAGCTACACTCGGTCCACAACATAATGTTCTTGTAACACCTTTATCTGATCATGAAACTGCAGTGGTTAGAAAACATGTTAATGGTTGAATAAATCGTAAAAAAGCGGCTGGTTGCAGATATATTACTAGAGAAATCGCCCAAATTGATGTGTTGTTGTGTTCCACTACTTGAGTAAATTTATTTTCTTAGTCATTAAAGGTTAAAGAATATAGCAGCTTTGTTCAGATACCTAATATTACCTTTAAATATTTTTAGAAAAATTTTAAAGTAACGAAAAGAAGTCTGTAGAGATCTTGTCAGTTTCATTCTGGTTTGACTTTAGTAAAACATAAATGAAGTAAGTGTTACAAGTTGAATAAACGAAGCTAACTTTCAAAATTCGTTCATTCAAACTGTGGCGACCGTTTATATGAAACGGTTGAGCTGAATTTCAGAAGGAATCTCTCAAGGTGAGTCATTGAATATAAAATGACTCGTTCCATATCAGTATGATTTATCATGCAAATGATACACGGAACAACAAAATAACTAACTAACTAACTGACTTACAGTATATCACAAGGAATGATGTAGACTTATATACTTTGAAAACATCGAAATGAAATCCAAAAGTAAACTGAAGCAGATGATCAAAGTAGACGTACATTCCAATTGTGTTATGTATGGTTACAAGTAAAAAAAACAGGTAGAATTTATGGCGAGAAATATTATGGGAAAATAAGCAAGTAAGCTGCTGTTGGAAAGATAGACTTACTAGGGTTAGGTTATCACTCCCTAAAAAAAAAGACTTACATACAAGTTAAAGCAAAACATCAATTTTATGAGGACTAAGCATTTGAGACCATTCTATTAATCACATTTAGAGCATTTCACAGCGTTGGAAAATGCTTCAAAATTGTTTTTTTTTCTTTTTAACCCTGTAAACTGTTATTATTAGGCACACATCGAATGGAGCATCATACGTCAGATGAGATGAAAAGAACAGTGAAATTAATTCAATGACAGTTTAATAAAACAAGAACTGTACAGGGCATGGAGATGTACATCTGTGCTGTTGTGTTTCTTTGTGACTTCAGTACTCGTTCACTTTGTTGACGTGCACAAGATACGATAACATGCCCTGTTTTTCTGGTCTAGCGAGATATATGTAGATACGTTTTTTGCAAACGTGAACATTAAAAATTTGGGTATACGAATTGAAAGATTAAAAATGAAACGAAAAAGAAGCAATATCAGAAAGCGAACAAGCACTGATTTCGGAGTTCCTGCTTCATTTTCTATCGACTCAAATAAATTAAAAGTGGAACTAAATGGATTACAATCGCATGCTCTGCATATCACTTCCGTCTCTTCTCGGTTATTCGAAATATATCAACAAAAGATAAGTTACATTAACGACGCCAAATGTGCCATGCTACTGCAGCAAATTGAAAAAAAAAATAAATGTTCGAAACTGCTTTCCTGGCACTATTGTATTCATGTAAGCACTGTAATTCTAAGTATTTAAACCAGTCGTTGTGCGCACAGGATAGAAGTAATGAACAAGAAGAAATCTTAAACAGTAGTCTGCTAATACTTTGGGCTTTTTAAGATTGCAGCAGGCCCCACGCGCTCTGGCTTCAAAACAAGGTACAGCATAAGTTTATAATGCCATCTCCCTTCTTTTTTTAGCTTCAAGAATAATCATTTCTCTCAACTGCGACGAGTTTATAGCTCATCCTATTCAAATACTGCTACAACCTATAAAATAAATATTTGATGGCGTTCTTGTGAGATAAATTCAAAGAACAGAGGTCAGGTATACATCCTGTTCTATTTACTAATTTATTGATTTGATTGTTAATAAACAGTTCGTCGCTCCCTGGCAGATGGTCAATAAAGAGATCTCTCGTGATGCTTTAAGAAGTTGGAGGGACGGCATGTGAAAACATCCGCAAAAATGGCGAACGGACGAATGGGGTACTCCACCATGGCAATGCACGAGCGCGTACGGCCTACGCTATTGAGAAACTTGTGATTAAATTTAGATGACATCTTTTTGCCACCTACTGCTTTCACTAAACGTCTCTCTGTGTGTCTTCTTCCTATTTCCCAGCATGAAAATCAAGTTGAAAGGACAATTATTTGATATAGTGAAGGAGATTGAAGTGGAAATGCGGATGGTATTAAACTTTTTTGTATTTTTAAGGATTCACTTCGAAAGTGGGAGAAACGTATAGAAAAAGACCCAGGAGCAGAATAAGATATAGGTAAGATGTAATGGCTTTATTGTTAATGACATTCTTCTGGGCTGTCGACCGCATTGTCAAATAAACGAGTGTCCAGAATTAAAGCAATAAATTGCTATTTCCCTGTCCTGTGTCTAATTCACCATATAATCATGCGAATTTTCAACAGAAGTCATTACGATCGGGTTCTGCACGGAAGATCGCACTCCGAATGAAAACCACGCCAGCAATGACATCAGGGCATCTATCAAGCGGAGTAATGGGGGGTCCTGTTTTCAGTGTGGTCTCTCATGCACAATCCCTGTGTACTCAGTCGTAGACGGTGTAGTACGTCTCAGAGGAGATGCCTTCAAATTGGATGCTGTGGAGAGCTATAGGAAGAATGTAAGTAGGAGAGTCGCAGACTGATGTGGCCCAATGGCTGTGAATTGTTCAGTTGTTTCTCTGATGAGGATATAGTCTATAGAGACTGTATCCTGGAGACCAGGACAGGGCTGACCACGCGTAACATTAGAAAGAGTGGACCGCTCTTTGGGTGGAAGGGCATGACGGTACGCCGCAACTGTTATCTGATCTCGCAGCTTCCCTGGACGAGTTCTATCGAGGCAAACGTGTTCAGAAGGCATCAGTAGAGTGCCCTTCATTGTTGGACAGCTTTAAGAAGCCGTCAACATACCACCTGGATGGTTGAAAGGGAGGCCAGTGTTCTTTTCACAGATGAGTCCCGATTTGGTCTGAGTGATATTCGACGGATTCGCATCTGGAGGGCACGTGGAACACGATTTCGAGAGCCTTACATGGTGGAAAGAGTCCGATATCGAGGAGGATCGCTACTGCTGTGGGTTGGGATTATGTTAACTACCCGAGAACCTCTGTACGGGTGAATCAGCAAGATTTAACTGCTGTCAGGAACGGTGAGGAGATCTTGTGATCTCAAGTACGGTGGTCGCGAGGTGCTGTGGGTCCAGACATCATACTGATTAACCATAATGCTTGACCTCATAGAGCGCGGGTGTTGGACGGTTTTCTGGATACGGAAGATACTGCATGCATGGCGTGGCCTGCTCGCTCTCCCGATTTGAATCCCATCGAGCGTGTCTGGGATGCACTAGGGAGATGGGTTCCATTACGTCGGCATCCGCTAACCACTCTCCAAGACTTGTGAGCAGTTCTGCAGGAAGAATGGGCGTTATCGCCTCAACATAAGAATAATGACATCATTTACAGCATGTCCTGTTGTTGTTAGGCCTGTATTGGTGTCAGAGGTGCTCACACCCCACACTGAGCACATTAACTAGTTGTCAGAATGTGCGTGAAAATTCGTTAAGTTGGGAAAAAAACCAAGATTTTTGTCTACCGTTATGCAGGTTGCAGTCGATTAGGTTCTGTATTCTTTACACTGTTCCTACTTTGCTATAGCCTGTTTATACTGTTTTGTGGCATAGTAAACGCGACCTCGCAACATTGCTGTTTGTTGCTTTAATTTTGGACACAAGTGTATAAAACTGTCCGGCGTTTCAGCCACTATAGCAAGTGGCTCTCCACAGGGCTTTGTGATGATTCGGCTCGGTACAAGTTGCAATAATGGGAATTTCATATTGCAAGTTACATACAGGGTTTTGTAAGAAAATATTATATTGAACCAGAGATGGTCAAATGTAGTATTGGTTGTGTAGTAACGTCGTTGCTCAACAGCGATCGCTGATTCAAGGTGTGATGGTAATGTGTTAGACTAACTTTGGCTCGAGATATGTATGGGGGACTCTCGAGTGTAAAGACGTGTTGTATCTGATGTCTGCTGCATATAGGAGGGTTGGAACTTTAATAGCGGCAACTATTTATTTACAGATCTTACAGAATAGATACGTGTTTCAAAGTTTTACTGACCTTCAAAGTAGTCACCATTGTCAGCGATGTGGAAGTCGTAGGATACTCTTAGCAGTGCCAGTCGTGTTGACAGTTTGAGCGGCGCAGTCTATTGCCCGACGAATTTGTAGAAGTTCTGAAGCGAATGCCGTGAAGTGCTTCCGTCAGTTTATAAATCGAGCTCAATTTACGTGGGCATAAGTCAGGGGAGTGCAGTAGGTGCTATAGCACTTAGCATCAATCAAACACATCAGTAACAGCTTCCACTGTACGTGTTTCAGCACTGTCCTGCAAAATGATGGTCAGGTCCTGCAGAAAGTGTTATCACTTCTGTCTCTATGCTGTTCATTTTTGGAACACATCACTTGTGTCTCTAAGCTGGTCATAGGTTGTGTTCCAAAAATGAACAGCATAGAGACAGAATTGATGACACTTTCTGCAGGACCTGACCATCATTTTGCAGGACAATGCCCAAGCACGTACAGTGCAAGGAGTTTCTGATTTGTTTGACTGATGGGGCTGCTAAGTGCTATAGCACCTACTGTACTCCCCTGACTAAAGCCCTTGTAAGTTCGACTCGATTTCTAAACTGAAGGAAACACTTCACAGCACTCGCTTCAGAGGTGCCACAAATTCGTCGAGCAATTGACCGCGCCGCTCGAACTGTCAACACAACTGGCACTGCTAGGAGTGTCCTACGACTTCCACATCGCTGGCAGCGGGTTATACACAATGCTGGTGATTACTTTGAAGGTCACTAAAATTTTGAAACATGTATCTATTTTGTACTAGCTGTAAATAAATAGTTGCCACTATTAAAGTTCCAATCCTCGTATACTTACTCCCTACAGGCAGTAATGATTTTTTTTATTTGCAAGATACTATGATGTTTGCTAACTGTAAAAGGAATCTTAAAGGAAGTTGGAAATAATTCAGGTAAGGAAAGTTGTTTTGTTGCATTCACATTCAATGATTTTGTAAAGCTAATTGTTCACATATAATAAATGTATCGAGTGTGTTAATTGTTAGTATTATTAATTTTGAAAGAGTCAAAATACGAGTTTTAAAGTTAGTGCTATATTGTTACTTACCCTAAGTCAATACCTGTTCCCGGATCCATGTAAATTTTGATTAACTATTTTTTCAGGAATTATTGTCTCAGTTATATTCGACTGAATTAAAATGTATGCTAAACAACAGCCTTGCATAATAGCTTTTTGCTAACTATACAATTGAGAGTGCTAACAGAGAGCAGTGCGAAGAGCGTTAGCATTGCGCAGATAAAGGTCAGAAATTTTATTATTTCTGGGATAGCATTCCTAAAGCACAGGGACCATTATTTTCAGATTGACCAAGATTTGTTTTATTACCTGGGCTAATTTTAGATCAACAGTGTTGCTTCATATTCAGTTTTTGTGTTACATAAATTCATGCAGCTTTAGTCTGATTAAAGTTATTGACATTTACGTTATTTATTTAATTATTTATTTCGCTTACCCCATTGTCCCGCAGCGATCGCAGGGTCGTCGTGGTTACAGCGGATTTGGCAATGTTAGTGTTAGGGATGGCCGGATGCCCTTCCTGCCACCACCCCGTACCTCCCAGGACAGAATCAGTGTACCCCAACTGTCTGCGGCGAGAGTAAATCCTGAAATAGTGCGGACGTGTTTCAAATGTCTGTGACGCGTGTAAGTGAGGTGTAATGTGGGGACCAGCCCGGTATTCACCTAGCGGGATGTGGAAAACCGCCTAAAAACCACATCCAGGCTGGCCAGCACACCGGCCCTCGTCGTTAACCCGCCAGGCGTATTCGATCCGGGGCCGGCGCTCCTACCCAAGTCGAGGAAGCAGCGCGTTAGCGCTCTCGGCTACCCTGGCGGGTCTAATTGACATTTACATTACCGAAGCTAAATGAAATTTACATTCTCGCAGTCAGAGAAGTTCAGTACAGGGAAAAGCTCATAGGCGACGAGATAAAATACATGTTCACATGCTATTCCCATTCTAAAAGTTGGATTTCAGACTACTGTAAATTACGTAATTTGAATAACATTTCAAACGTACATGTTTCGATATATTGACAATGCGGTCAACAGCATTTTACTAACAGTAACAACAGCCGCGGAACCCTTTGCTTACACGTTTGTAGAGTCAGTATACTACATTTAGGGAACTTTTGTATACAACCTCGTGGAAATGACCAGTTGCTGCAAATCTTTCCTTGGTCCTTAATAAATGGTTTGAGTTAAATCAGAAGCTGTGGACAGGGCAACCAAGCAAACAGCTGCCCATCTGATGGTTAGAGCAGAATCATCAGCAGGCACTAATAGCCGAGCGGTATCTGCCACCTCCGTACTAAGCTCTCCGGCTCCTCAACCACAGCCGTGGGAGAGCACGCGACAGCTCACTGCGGCCGAGGTGTCGGTCCCTGTCGGCAGCGGTTAGGCCCTGCACGAGACAGATCACAGGGCTCCAGCGCGCTCGCCGGCCTAAGCGGCACGCAATTCGGCTCTATCGCCAGGCGTAGCGCGAGCATGTCAGCGCTCGGCCGCGGGAGAGAAATAAAACCTGGCCGCCCTCTTCACACTCGGCTATGGCCCGGCCTCCAGCGCACTCGCGGGCCTTTATTCCCACCGCAGCGGGCACAAAGCACAGCCCACAGCATTCACACCTGGACGAGGGCGGCCCGGCGGGGTCAATGAGGTGGTTTAAAAGCGTGCAAACAGCGGCGACAGCCGCCAGCCAGAGGTGTAAAGCGGTATTTAAATAGAAATCCCCGACAATGGCTCCGCGAGGGACTGGCTGGCCCCTTCTTACTCGCAAGGAACGCGCAGGAAGGAAGGCCCGAACAATCGGCCGCGGCGCCGAGACGTAAGGGAACGCCGGGTTCCAGCTTCCTAAAACCGCTCCTCCGGCCATTACAGGGATCAACTGGAAGAATCAGGAAGCTGCCAGAGCTCATATTCATAATTCCGTAACAACGTCATTTGCAAATACGACTAATCCACCGTGATTACCAAGCACCAGAACTCTTCCTAAATATTTAACCAAAGTTTTCTGTGTTGCTGCTCAAAGCGCATCGCAGTGAATACAACGTGATCAGTGAGAGAAAATGTTGGCACGCTATAGTCGACCTCCTACATTTCTAAAAATAATTTCCTTAATTGCCGGCCACATTGGCCGAGCGGTTCTAGGCGCTACAGTATGGAGCCGCGCGACTGCTACGGTCGCATGTTCGAATCCTGCCTCGGGCATAGATATGTGTGATGTCCTTTCGTTAGTTAGGTTTAAGTAGTTCTAAGTTCTAGGGGACTGATGACCACAGATGTTAAGTCCCATAGTGCTCAGAGCCATTTGAACCATCTTTTTCTTTAATTATTGTCGAGGATTTTAATCATATTATTCCCTGACAGTCAATTTAAGGCATTATGGCGCTGTCAAGCGTTAATTGACGTGTGTAAAGACAGACCATCATTCTCTCCAGTCACCAGCATGTGGCAGGCAAACACTGAATTTACAAGCGTAACTAAATAAGTACCTGTGGCCATCTAGAAGACATGGGCATATAACTATGTAACTTACTACACGTACACACCAAAGACGGCTACTTAAAGGGTTAGTGTTGCAAATCTTGTGGCAGGTAGAACGGTCACAAGAGTGTGTTAATGTTGTTCGAGTTTAGTGTTGTTCTTCGCCACTGATTCCCTGTACAAACTTGTAGGCTTGTAGAGTAGAGAGAGTACGTATTATTTTGAATAGGAACCCATGCCTGGGAACGTACCGTTTCCGTGCTACAGCCGTTGGAAATCCTGTTTGATAGGTAGGTATGCATCAGGGTTGTCATGGTGAGGGGTGATTACCTCAGATCGGCTGATGTCATTCGACGTCTGCCCTACCTCTCTGACCCGCGTCGAACCTCATTCAAATGTCTGTGAGTGTTAGAGCAACATACTTGAGTACACGCTTGCAGAATATACCGACAAAATCCTTCTACTTGCCGAAGCTCACAACAGTGGAACAGCTATTTGTCGTTTTTATCAAGTTCGCTATCCACAACGTCCGACTCCATCGCATACCTTTTCGTCACAATTACACAACAGCTTCGGTAAAGGGTACTTTCACCATGAGCAGGTTTCACTGCGGTGTTCCAGTAAGACGCCGCACACCCGAACTGGAAGAGGTTGTACTGCATCACGTTGATGAGAACCCGTCAACATGTAGACGAGCGGTTTCTATAGCTGTTAGTTAGTGAAACTGTAAAATAAGTCATGTACTTGGTCACAAGTAATCAGTTACTTTCATAATTGACCGTGCCATCCACATGTTTTCAAATGGTTGTACCACGGAAACGATACGTTTCCGGACGTGGATTCCAGTGAAAAATATCATCTTCTCACTCTCCTCTAGGGGGCAAGCCTTCAAAGATTGTAACGAGTATTTCAGAACATCCTGTATAACGAGCGTGAACAGCGTCAGATGTTGAGTCATCACTGTGGACAACATGGAGAAGCTGCCTTCTCGTCTGAGTCCGCGTTATCAGCACCTGAGAGAGTCTCACTGTAAGCCTCATTTGGCCGGGAGGTCGGGTCGTGCGGCACCCACATGTGAGAGGCCTTCGGTTGTGAAAGTGGCCCGATGCTGGACTGCATGGGGCATGTACACTCGTAGTCAAAGTTCTGGTCGACCACAAGGGAGGATCGCTGTATTGTGCATCAAGCACATAGTCACCCCTTCACGCACGTGCCTGCGATCCGAGAACAAGTAATGGACTGCCTGCGACATTTTAACTCATCCCACGCCATTGGTCAGAGATTCGCAGCTGCCAGACTAGCGAACTACCGTCCCGTACGTAGGCTGGCGTTAACACCACAACACAGAAGGCTACATCTGGGGTGGCGTCATGACAGTCAAGCATGGACTGCTGACGAATCGCATCGCAGTATGTTCAGCGATGAATCTCGGTTCTACATTAGCCCGAAGGACCTTCATTAGCGAGTTGTGCAGAGACTACCTGAGAATGATTTGGGGAGGGATAGCAACTTTATTCCTGGCGTCACGGTTTGGGGAGCCATAGGTTATGACTTCGGTTTATAGTGACTGAGGGAGCTCCGCCAGAACGATTCGTCACGCACATACTGCATCCTCATGCGTTGTCTCTCGTGTAACATTACTGTAATGCCACTTTGTAAGACAATGGAGGACAAAGCAACCTTAAATGGAACAAAAAATAGAAAAGTTACTGGCCTAAATGCATCAATGCTGAATTAATCCAATATGGAGGAACCATTTTGCTTCCTCCATTTCTTAAATATGTGTTGGAAGAACTGTTCTGTACCTGAAGAATGGAAAATAGCTAAAGCAATTTCTACATTTAAAAAAGGCAATAGGAAAGGCACAGTTAATTATACAAGGTGTACAACTTTGCTTCCGCCGTTTCTCCCCAACATTAGAGGCTCTAATGAAACAAATTGGTTACATGTGTATCATTCAAAGTATTTTCCATCGCTGGCAGTGTACCAATCTCACGTCAAAAAAATTGTTCGTCCGTTGAAGCGATCCACGAATCGATCCAATTTGCGACTTCTTCATGAGGTCGGAAGTGTTGGTCAGCCAGGCCATGGGTCATTGATTTAAACAGGTGATAGTCAGAGGGAGCAATGTCTGGAGAATACGGCGAGTGGGGTAGGACTTCCCATTTCAACGTTTCCAAGTACGTTTTGATCTATTTTGCAACGTGGGGTCGAGCGTTGTGGTGCTGCACAATCACTTTATCGTGCCTCTCGCTGTATTGCGGCCGTTTGTCTTTTAATGCTCTGCTAAAACGCATTAATTGCGTTCGACAACGAGCACCTGTGATTGTTTCACTTGGTTTTAACACCTAATAGTACACGACGCCGAGCTGATCCCACCAAATGCAGAGCATGATCTTGGAGCCGTGAATATTCGGTTTGGAAGTAGGAAACATGACCGGGATATCCCCATGATTTTTTGCGTTTAGGGTTATCGTAATGAACCCGTTTTTCGTCCTCGTTCACAATGCGATGCAGAAATCCCTTCCGTTTTTGCACAAACGCCGTTCAATGTTTCTTTGTTTCAGCTCACACGAGACCCAAGTTCCTTCTTTCTGAATCATGCCCATAGCCTTGAGCCGTTTTGAAATGGCTTGCTGTGTCACTCCCACTAATCGTGTCAATTCTTCTTGAGTTTGACGCAAGTCTTCACTCAGCAATGTCTCCAATTCTGCGTCTTCGAAACCATTCTTCCGCCGTATGCCGGTCTACTACGTTAAAATCGCAGTTCTTGAAGCGTTGAAACCACTCACGACACGTTTTTCCACTAATAGCGTCCTTACCATACGTACTTGAAAGCATTCGATGACACTCAGCCGCTGTTTTCTTCGTACTGAAACAAAACAGTAACACTTCCCGCAAATGAAGAGAATTAGGCTCGTAAACTGACATTTTCAATCAGGAACAACTTTATGTTGCAGACACAAACCGACTTATGTTTGAATGAAGTTATGTTAACCGAGGTCCAAGCTAACTGCCTGACATGTGCGATCTGTTTCTTTCGACAGCTACTTACCTTTGTCACCAAGTATCGGCAAACGGCGGAAGCAAAGGTAGATTAGATTAGATTAGATTAGATTAGATTTTCGTTCCATAGATCCGTGCTGAGGAGATCCTTGTCGATGTGGAACATGTCAATTTTTTTTAAGCTGAAAGAATAATATTAATAGTATGAATATATACAATACATCATTTGTTTCTATTAGAAAATTCGTCAATGGAGTAGAAGGACTTGGCCACTAGTAAGTCTTTCAGGCTCCTTTTAAAATTACCTTTATTTGTAACAAAATTTTTTATGTTTGCTGGCAAATTACTGAAGATGAGTGTTCTTCAGTAGTGGACCCCTTTTTGAACTAAAGTAAGTGCTTTTAAGTCCTTGTGCAGATCATTTTAGTTCCTGGTATTGTATGTATGAACTGAGCTGTTTGTTGGAAAAAGAGATATATTACTTAGGACAAATGTCATTAAGGAATAAATATAATGAGAGGCAGTAGTTAGTATACCCAGTTCTGTGAAGAGGTTTCTACAGGACGTCCGTGAATTTACTCCACAAATAATACGTATTACACGCTTTTGGACTCTGAAAACTTTTGTTTGACTTGAAAAGTTACCCCAAAATATTATACCATATGACATTATGGAATGAAACTAGGCAAAGTATGCAAGCTTTTTCATTTTTATGTCGCCTATGTCTGCTATCACTCGAATTGCAAATACAGATTTGTTAAGGCGTTTCTGCAGTTCTGTGGTGTGCTCCTCCCAACTGAATTTATTATCAAGTTGTAATCCCAGTAATTTAAGACTGTCAACCTCTTTTATCTGCTCTTCTTCATATAGTGAGTCTTTTCGAAGCTTAATGTCAATGAGTTGGCTTTAAACCATTTATTAATATCCATGAAAATATCATTAGCAGATCTTTCTAGAACTACATTCGACATACTATTTATTGCAATACTTGTGTCATCTGCAAACAAAACGAACTCTGCTTCTGGCAGTGTAACTGAAGAGAGATCATTAATGTACACAAGAAAAAGCAATGACCCTAAGATGGATTCTTGTGGGACACCACATGTAATTTCTTCCCATTCTGATGATGACTGATGACTTAATTCACTAGTTACTTGCATTGACACCCTTTGTTTCCTGTTACCGAGGTATGACTTGAACCATTTTGCAGCACTGCCTGTGACACCATAGAATTCTAATTTATTTAAAAGGATGTTGTGGTTCACACAATCGAATGCCTTTGACAGATCACAGAAAATACCTATTGCTTGTAACTTGTTATTTAATGACTTAAGTACATTTTCACTGTAAGTGTAAATAGCCTTCTCGATATCAGAACCCTTCAGAAATCCAAACTGTGTTCTTGATAATATGTTATTTGTGGTCAGATGGTTGAGAAGCTGCGTGTACATTACTTTTTCTAAAATTTTTGAGAATGCTGGCAAAAGTGAAATCGGTCTGTAGTTTGATGGTATCTCTTTATCCCCTTTCTTGTATAGAGGCTTAACATCTGCATATTTTAGCCAGTTATCATCGACTGGTTACACAAGTAACTTAGAATTGTACTAAACTCACAAGAACATGCCTTAATTAACTAGGTTGATATTTCATCGTAACCACTAGAATGCTTTGTTTTTAAAGATTTTATTATGGAAGTTATTTCTTTTGGTGAAGTGAGTGACATATTCATGTACCTGAAGCTATTTGTAAAGGCTAGTTTCAGATATTCAAGGGCATTATTTACTGATCCTGACAATCGCATTCTATCAGTAACCGATATAAAGTACTTGTTAAATAGATTTGAAACACTATGCCCATCGGTTACTAATGTGTCATCTACCCTTAGTACACCTTGTAGAAGAGTGATTTTATTGAATGTAGGACATAGAATTTATGGGGAAATCCTTAATCAAAGACTATAAACTATCGCTGATGCAATAACCTCAGAAGAACAATCAGGCTTCAGGAAGTAATGAGACAAATTATGGAAAAACGTCGGGAATTTGGCTTAGAGACTCATTTACCGTTTATTTCTTTTGAGAAAGCCTGTAATGTAAAAAGACCCCTTTTGTGGAAAATATTGGAAATAAAAGCTTTTCCTAAACATCTTATTAATATTGTAAAGAGTTTATACGTAAATACGCAAACAGTTATAAGTTCAAGTTCGAAAATATGAGATATAATTTGATAAATCAAAGTGTTCGACATCGGTGCAGTCTATCACCGCCTTTATTTCATTTATATATTGACGAGCTAGTTACTAACGGACATCAGAAACCAGTTTGCCTCAGGAGACTACATTGGGTTTATGATACTCTTTCCAGTCGAATCAGCGTATGCATCTGGGGCAAAGGGGCTGGAACGTTATACTGATAGTACACTCAGACTGCCGAGTTCTGTGTACATTTTACTTCATTTCATAATCATTAAAATGATATCACATTCTTACACAGCCCGAAGAAGTTTTTTCTGTTTGCCCTTCGTCTTATGGTTTCTTCATCTTTTTGGCAGCCAGTGTACTGAAAATGCTAAAGCACTAAAATAAGCTGACGTTTCAGCCTGTAAGAAGGGCGCGACAACTCGACCCAAACGACGTTTTCTTCAGTGTTCTAAGCATTTTGTAAGATCAGACGTAGTAGATACGCATAAAATTGGAATAAGAACAGTGCTGAAATCGCAAATGCGATCAAGCATATACAAATACCAAACAACGCGACATTAGCATCTTTGTATGTCTCAAACGTCTGCATCAACGTTCCGATAAAACAAACTGTTGAAATTATTAGACGTAACCTGCTACCCACTAACAATATCAGTTCTGCAGATCGTGAAGAAGTAATTAAATTTCTAGAGTTTGGTTTAGCTTATAGTTTGTTTCACTTTCAGTGCAAAACATATTATCAAAAAGATGGGCTTGGAATGTACAATATTCTAGTTGGCCCTTTGACAGATATATTTGTGACTGATTTAGAACGTAATTTTTTTGCCAAGTATCAGCAGCTAAAAGAAAAAACGGTTTATTATAAACGTTATGTTGACGACATTTTATTACTAATAGAGGGTGACACTAATGAGTTTAAGGCGCAGGCAACGTTCACCCAAAAAATAAGTTTTTCTACCGAACTTGAAAAAGAGAACTCCATTAACCACTTTGACCCTGTTGTTAACACAGTAGACAAGAAACAAAAGTTTTCGATTTTCAGGAAATCTACATGTACGGGTAGTACAATTCATTGCCGATTCATGTCATCCTCCACGATACAAAAAAAGCCTTCTTCATCTCAGTGATTCACCGGCTTCTGCATCTAACTTTGGTCGGAAGGTAAATATGTAAAGACCTCAGCATTTTAAAGCGAACTGTAATAGCTGATGGCTTTTCTGTAAACGATGTCACGCGCCCTTACAATGGGTTAAAGCAACGTGTAATAAACAGTAGGCAGATGCACACTCATCCCGGAAAAAGGACCAATAAAGTACGAGAGAAAACCATTCTTGTGAAATTTCACGCCAAAATGTCCGCAAACAGAGATGTTTTTCAGAAAATCTAATTTTAGATGCGGCTTTCATGTTATCAGCACCCGAAAACTGCGCGTAAAACATCAATGGAAAAGAGCGTATGACAAATTTGATGGCTCTGGAGTATGCAGGACTGATTGTCATTAACTGTGATGTTTGATATATCGGCCAAACTGGCCACTCTTTTAACGAGGGTTGAAGGAGCATTCACAGCCACGTAACAAAACTACTTTTGGATTAATTTATCAGAAACCGCTCATTCTATAAGGAGCATTGATAATAATAGGAGCATTCTCCACAGGGGCAAAAAGGCCGTGCTCTCAGCTTGTTAGGAGAGTTTGAAATTTGAAAGGCGAAAAATCAAGCGCCAAGAAAAGTGCTCGATGGATGGAATGACTTTGGACCAAATGCCTATTTTACTTTATTTGACTATGCTCTACTTTCGTTACTGAACGCCTCTCTTCCAAGTACTGTATATTACTTACGTCTCTATCTACGAGTGCTTGATATATTTACTTTGTTGTGTACTTGTCTCTCTTCTGTTTATATAATTCATAAACTACATAATCTTGTTAATGGACTGGTACGGTGTTTTATCATTCTTTTCTTCGAACGGCGAGTCGCAAAGTACGAGGGGCCTTTTCGCGGTTACGTTCCTCTAACCACTTCTCGCCTATGCGGCTTTCTGGCGGTCACACCAACAGAGAGCGCTAATTATTTACTACAGTCTCTTTTCACTCATATGACTTCTTTCGCTATAGGTTTTATCATTTTTGTAATATTCTGTGAACTCCGTATGGTTGTCTTATGTATGTCATTATATTTGCGTCCAAAACTCGCCTCAGGGGCTTATCAAATTTATTCTCTTAACTATTTCATTTTTAACAACCTAACTTTTGTCGTCTTTCAGTTTATTGCGTTTTGTTACTGTAATGACTTATACACCTGTCAAGACCGCTACAGAGTTTACTGATTGTATTCTTCTTTTTATTTTATGTCGTAGAATTATATCATTGAAGAATGTGTCCGCCTGTAGTATCTACATCTGGCGAGCTTGCAACACAAACAGTTTGTGGCACCTGTATGGCAGTTTGTTTTGAACAGTGACGTCGTTAACAAGATGACTCTAATACATATCATATTTTATATATATATGTGATGACACTGGCGCTGATTTTGTGCTTGTAATTTAACGATACCACTATTGGTCCATTATATTACACGTTTTTAAAACAGGAGTGACAGGTGTGCTTCGTCATATTTAAGGCGCACAATTCACATGTTTGTCAGTAGTACTTTCATCGCGGCCAATTTTATTGTTTTAAGCTGTAGGCAATCCACTTGCATTTGTGTATTTACCATCTGTCTGCTGCAGATCTGAACATGGTCACTGTCGACCGAAATCGTTAATCTGAGGTCATAACATTGAAAAATTTATTCTACACATCCTGTATCACTATTCCATTCGTGACCATGTCGCAGCTTGTGATTCTGTAATCCAACATGGGACAAGCTACATGAATTTTCTCTTATGAGCAAGCTTTTTAAGTGAGGAGTGCTAAGAAGATGAGAAAGGTGACTTACAGCGAGGCTTGGTGAAACAATCTCTGGGGAGTCAGGGGCACGTAGGCCTTCGCAGAACGACGTACATCTAAAAAAGTGTTTCAACACCCCGGTTCCCAAAACTCCTGAAGACAGACATTGACTGTGGATACTGTATCACAGACTCAGGCACTTTGACTGTTCAGAGATGTCACTAATCCCACCCAAAGATGTAAACAACCATGCATGAGAAGCGCCTATTAGACGGAGGGGGTCCGACAGCCAATCAGTACCAGTCATTCCATCAGGAAGGAGGTACACGGCTCGTGGTGTCTGTAGTTCAATCACGCCTAGACTATCAATACCGCGGTTCGATTGCTCCGCATTGTTACTTTGTGCTAGGAGGGGCTCTCAACAAGGGAAGCATCCAGGCGTCTCAGAGTGAACCAAAGCGATGTTGTTCGGACATGGAGGAGATACAGAGACAGGAACTGTCAATGTCATGTCTAGCTCACCAGCCCAAGGGCTGCTACTGCAGTGGATGACCGTTACCTATGGATTATGTCTCGGAGGAACCCTGACAGAAACGCCACCATGTTGAATAATGCTTTTCGTGCAGCCACAGGATGTCGTGTTACGAATAAAACTGTGCACAGTAGGCTGCATTATGCACATCTTCACACCTGACGTCCATGCCGAGGTCCATCTTTGCAACCATGACACCATGCAGCGCGGTATAGATGGGACTAGCAACATGCCGAATGGACCGCGCAGGATTGGCATCAAGTTCTCTTCGGCGATGAGTGTCGCATATGCCTTCAACCAGACAATCGTCGGGGACGTGTTTGGAGGCAACCCAGTCAGGCTGAACGCCTTAGGCACGCTGTCCAGCGAGTGCAGAGAAGTGGAGGTTCCCTGCTGTTTTGGGGTGCATTATGTGGGGCCGACGTACGCCGCTGGTGGTCATGGAAGGTGCCGTAACGGCTGTACGATACGTGAATGTCATCCTCCGACCGATAGTGCAACCATATCGGCAGCGTACTGGTGATGCATTCGTCTTCATGGACGATAATTCACGATCCGATCGTGCACATCTTGTGAATGAATCGCTTGAGGGTAATGACATCCTTCGACTAGAGTGGCCAGCATGTTCTCCAAACATGGACATGCCTGGGATAGAATGAGAAGGACTGTTTTTGGATGATGTGGCCCAGCAACCAATATGAGCGATCTACGACGAATCGCTGTTGAGGAGTGGGACGATCTGGACCAACAGTGCCTTGATCCTCGATGAACTTGTGGATAGTATGCCACGACGAATACAGGCACGCATCAATGCAAGAGGACGTGCTACTGGATATTAAAGGTATCGGTGTGTACAGCAATCTGGACCACCACCTCTAAAGGTCTCGCTGTATAGTGGTATACCATGCATGGTGTGGCTTTCATGAACAATAAAAAGGGCCAAAATGATGTTTATGTTAATCTCTATTGCAATTTTCTGTACAGGTTCCGGAACTCTCGGAATCGAGATGAAGCAAAACTTTTTTTTGATGTGGTGTAATGTACTAGAGCAGCAGGTGGATCCGCCTTGCCTTGTCTAGGAGAATGACGCTTTGCTGAGCAGTGTGCTGGCACAGGAGTCATTGTGCAGTTTATAGCACAGGTCTGATGTGAATGACTGAGAAAAGAAATTTTCCGGACGTCGGAACTCTATCAACGGGTGGTAGATGAAAGGATAATCTTAAGAGAAACACTTCAGCACATAAAAATCTCCCAACTTTTCCAAAAAATCAGGTCCGGCGTACCATAGGTTCAGAAAATGCAGCACAGTTGGCGTACCTGTAATGCGAGCCTAGGTGGTACTTGTCAGAGCACTGATTGGTATGACAGGAGTGATGTCAGTAGGACGTAACACTTAACAGGAAACTTTTTATAGAAGAGGGGGCGAAATTCCATCAATTGATTTGATGACATTTCGCATTTTCGTGGCGGGATATTTTGTTCAAGAAACAATTATGCCGTTGGCGGGCTGTAGAAACTTTGGGAAGGGCTGGTGGTTGGAAAAAAGGGAACAAGCAGATTTTTAGAAACTTGAAAAAACACTTAATCACAGTGCTAGAAAGTGAACAGATCGGCCCTCTGCAATCAGTGTTAATTGAAGGAGGTATCTGGGGACCAATGTTCGAGTCCTCAGCTTACCGATCTTAGTGCAGAACTTCGTGTGAGGCGTGGTGTCTCCACTCAGCTAGTATTACACCGAAGATTATAGCGTGCGTTGCTTACGACTCCCACGTATTAGGATGAGCTGGAGTTCCTAATTCAGTTTCATCATGAGTTTCACGGTCTTACGTTCATCAGGGCATCTTCCTATATTTAGGACTTTTTGGTTCTTGATTAGGACAGAGACTCACTGTAATTGTCATGTCGTCAGGTTGCGATATTTTCACTGAGTCAGATATGAGATCGTTAAGCAATTCCATCCCGTTGAGTAGCTTGACGACTGATAGTCTTAGTTTTCAACTCTCATCAGAAAGTATGACATTGTGACATTGATAATTTGAAAATTATTTTGTATGCTTTATGATTCCAAATGTTACTGTAATAAACCATGGAGCGAATTTAAATCTCGAATTAATCGTCACATTTATTTTTCAATTATGATTATTATGTCAATTCCGCTCCTTAAGGTTCACACCTAGAGTCAAAATAACATGTAGCGTTAGTAAATCCGTTGCGTATATTTAATTCAGCACTTCGAAAGTGTGAACCTGTCTCGCGATTCTGTTTCACTTAAATCCACATACACCACGGTGTCTTTCATCCTTCTTCCATCGTCCACCATGTGTTATTTCGCTTCCGAAGCAGCAAGGTTCCTTTAGTTTGTTTACTTCATAGTACCCAGTACTGATGTACTGGCACAGCTTCCTGAAATGGCTTTTTCGGCTATCTTGGGGATATGCTGGAAGAATTAGAAAAATGTGATCTCAGATTCATAACTCATTTATAACACTAACTGGAAGGACACCTAGTCCATAGTGATTATGAATTACTGGAAGTTCGTACAATGAAGTATAGGATTTAATGGCTCACCAATGACGAGGTTTCTAGAGACGGAGACCACGGTCAGGTTGGGGAAAGATAGTGATGGACATCGGACATGCTTTTTTGAAGGTACAATCTCGGCTTTCATCTTGAGCTGTTCAGGAAAACATCTGAATCTAAATCTGGATGATCGCTTTCTGTCCTACTTGGCATAGATAGAACACAGTTTAGAACTATTTACTGGCGTTGATGCCGAGACCAGTGAAAATAACATACGGTTCCTGTGGTCAGAGATGTTGGAGTTCAGTAAGTGAATAGCTAACTAAAAGCAAAGTACAGGGCAAAAATTGTCATAACTGTTCGCAAATAGTCTAGAGAGAAATTAGAATCGATGAGGGCAATTATAGGCAAGATCAATCACTATACTAAGAACAACGCACATCGAGAGCTTCAGAGAACAGCAAGAATTGCTAGGCAGCCGCGGCCCCGCAGTATTCAGGAACGTTACGGCGCCCTCTGAGGGGGCAGGCTGAGAGCGTGGAATGAAGTATCTGTGACCGGCTCCCAATATCCATACTCTAATCTTTTTCGAATACTGACGGCCGGACAGTGATTTGGACTGGCACCCGAATACGAGTTCGTTGTTTATCCCTGAGTCACCTTGTTCGGCTATTACACTTGCATCTACAGCTACATGACCACTCTGCTGTTCACACTAAAGTGCTTGTCAGAGGGTTCTTCGAACTACCTTCAGACTGCTTCTCTGCCACTCCACACTCTACTAGCACATGCGAGAAATGAACTCTTAAATTTTTCGATACGAGTTCTGATTTATATTATTTTTCTATGATGACCATTTCTCCCCTGTAAGCGGCGACAGTAAAATAACTTCACACTGAGAATTGGAAGTTGATGATTGAAAATAGCTTATTTTTTCGCTGACAAGTGAAATGTTATGCGTTATATACGAAAGCGGTAATAGATATGATACAGAAAATTACAGGGGGTTGGATAAAAATAAAGGACACACTATGATAATTTCCTGCCTGAACATGCATGGAGATAGTTGCCCAGCCTACAGGTGACGCTGTTGTACTTGAGCACAGACGGAATCTGTGCAATGCCCTCAAGATGTTACAATAGGCCGGCTGGGGTGGCCGAGCGGTTCTAGGCGTTACAGTCTGAAACCGCGCGACCACTACGGTCGCAGGTTCGAATCCTGCCTCAGGCATGGATGTGTGTGTTGTCCTTAGTTAGGTTTAAGTAGTTGTATGTTCTAGGGGACTGATGACCTCAGATGTTAAGTCCCATAGTGCTCAGAGCCATTTGAACCATTTTTTGTTGCAATAGTCAGTCGTAATCAGAACAATGTTCCGTGTGGTTGTGAGTGCATTATGTCGAAGCTTAGTGAAATCGAACGGGGTCAACTGTTGGTGCTCGCATTGGCGTAACCACGGTAGCCCAGGTGTTTGGTGTTTCAAGAGACATCGTATCGAAGGCTTATACGGCGTACTGGGGAACTGGAAAAACATCATCCGCTATCACAACTCGGAAGAAAGTATGTGTTGAGTCATCATGACAGGTGGTATTTGAAGAGGACTGTGACAAAAAATAAGGGGACGACAGGTGCGAAAGTCAGTGCAGACGTGAATGTCGCGAACTCTGTCAGCACCGAAACAACACGAAGGGAACACCATAAGCAAGGAATTGCCGGGCGAGCTAGAATTTCAAAACCGCTCGTAATGCAAATGCCTGTAGCTACAAAACATAATAAAGAAGCCACAAAACCTGGCCTATGGCACAGTCAAAGAAACTCATTAGGTCGGATGAATCTTTTTCATATTATTTCAAGCTTCTGGCCGAAATTACGTCCGAAGAGTGAAAGATGACAGGGGCTCGGAAAACATATGGGCAGCCATATCATGGTATTCCATGGACTCCATGGTTACTCTGCAAGGTCGCTTTACTGCCAAGGATTGTATGACGATTTGGCTGATCATGCTCATCCCTTGGTAAACGTTTTGTTCCCCAATAGTGATGCTGTGTTCCAAGAGGACAGGGTCCCTGTTCACACTACTCACGTCGTCCAGGACTGGTTTTGTGAACACGCAGATTAATTGTCGTATCTTCCCTGGCCACCACACTCACCAGATCTGAATATTAATGAGCTTTTGCGTCTAATCTGAAGAGATAGATGCTGCCATCTATCCATCTCCATCATTGTTATCTAAACTTGTCCCTATTGTGCATGATGATGATGATGATGATGATGATGATATTGATGAGGTCCCATACTCCGAGGAGCGTAGGGGACGATGCGTTGTACAATATTCCCTTAAAAACAATATAGGACCCGCATTTATCCATTCTGAGGCAGAGCTCGTTTGAATACTAACAAGTTTCCTAGACCGTCTTAGATATGATAATGTGTTGTGTTTCAGTGCTTCCATATTTTTACCCACCCAGTGTTTATATCAATATCGGTCAAGCCAGTCTGTTGCACATCCTACAGAATATTCTAAGCTCAGACATTGTGATGTCCTTAGAGAAAAATAAACTTCCTTGGCTGACCCAGCAACGATTCACAAAACACAGGTTTCTTCATTCGTACACAACATCTGGCAAAAAATAATATTTCCTTCTTCCTTGATTTCCACAACGTCTTTAACACTCCGAGACACCGTCGACACATTTCAGATTCAGTCGAACAATTACTGGAATACTACCGATCTGCCGACCATGGTGGCCGAGCGGTTCCAGGCGCTACAGTCTGGAGCCGAGCGACCGCTACGGTCGCAGGTTCGAATCCTGCCTCGGGCATGGATGTGTGTGAAATCCTTAGGTTAGTTAGGTTTAATTAGTTCTAAGTTCTAGGCGACTGATGACCTCAGATGTTAAGTCCCGTAGTGCTCAGAGCCATTTGAACCATACTACCGATCTATGTACGCTCTATGGATCCAGTACCAACCACACTAGAACAGCTGTGCAGAGTAGTGCACCATGTATGTATCACTGACTCTCCAGAACGATTCGAAGACTTTACAATGTCCTGTGACAGTGCAGTTTTCAGGGTATGCGGAGGAGCGGAGGAGAGACTCGCTATTAACAGATGTAACACTCTGCCTTTTTAAGTATAACATTCAACAGTTCATAAAAGTGTAGAAACTGGGCTACATGCATTACGCATCAGGTGATTAACGGGCCTACCTACTGTGTTACCCAGCAGGGTAGCGGGAGTTGAAGTGGTAACTGGCGGAGTCGTCTGCCACTTGGACTGCCCCATCCCCCACAAAGCATTCCGAAAGCTCGCCCGCCTTCGCTACGTAGAGATATCGTTCTTTATTGAACACCGCCCGTTCCTGAAATATGTCCCAACTAGCTCGGTCAGAGCTCTTTTTCTCCCTTTTCCTGTATCCCACGATTCTCCCGTTCCTCTTCCTTGTCACTGTAACTCCTATCCAAATTCGTCCCTCAGATCAGAGAAACGATAAGAGGTAGGGTCGTTACAGCATCCAAATCTCCCCAGCTCCGTTTCCGGTTCGTATTCGAGTAATACCCAAACCAGTACTTAACCGTTAAGCTTTGCAATGCCTACATGAGAGGAATTGAAATAATTCATTAGTATTGGTAAACTAGGGGCAAACTAGAATTACAAAGTGGAAATGCAGGTCACGGCTTATGTGGTCCTTCCTAAGGGACCAATTTGCTGAGGTCATCGGTCCCTAGACTTACACACTACTTTAACTTGTGCTATGAACAACACACACAGCAATGCCTGAGAGAGGATTCGAACCTCCGGCGGGATGGGCCTCCTGTGGTATAATTAGCATGTTGAAACAGGTAATGTAAGATCTGAAGTATATAGTTTCGAAAAATGGTAAGCGTACTAAGGGGTACAATGGCCACGGTAAATTTCACGATTATAATTGTCGTCTAGTATATACAGAAGTAATCAGCAATCAGGTGCACGGAAGAAATTTAATTTCCTTAACTGATTTCAGCCACTTAATGCCCTTCTTCAGAAGGTCGTAACTATCGCATTATTTGCGAGTATCAAAAATAAGACGCAGGCTTTGTTAATGTGGTTCATAGAACCTGAGCAAAAACGGTACAAAAAAGCCGAAGAACAAGTGCAGACATCATGCAAGTGTTAGTATTTCACTTAGTTCTTGTGACGGTACACTGAAACATCAGTTAAACGTCAAGTCTCTATGTTGTCGTTGGTAAACACTAAATTTCCCTCTTTCATCAATTGTGTAGTGTCAATGAAACTGGTCTCTATGGCTGGTCACACTACAGCATCATTTTGTTGATATCCTGACGAAAAATGGACGACTAAGGAAAAAATTAGGAAAGAAGGGAAAAGCTTTTATGCGACGGTTAACTGATTTTGGAAGAACTAGTGACCATAGCAAACTGCTTGGTTGTGAGCTTTCTGAGAAAATCTCCTTGAAACTGCTTTCTTACGCAGCTGTTTGTAAAGTGACAGGAGCACCGGTATCAGACAAAGCATATACCAACTAGTAAATCTCTGGGGACACACCGCGAGAAATTTGTGTAGGTTAACCGTGTATCCTGACGTCCGAAGCAATAGCTCGCAGTAGCAGCTTATCCTTATATATTTTATTTCTTGTTAAGGTAATACCTTGTGACTGATTTCAGTAGCTGCTCAGGATGCAGTCATGCCGTTAATGTATTGAATATCGCGTGGAAACAATTGGAAGGTGTATTAACAGTGAGAAAGACGGATGGAGCGAATTTGTCATCCCCAGGATCTAGAGTACGGTAGAAATTGGACATCTGCAAGATGCACACAAAACACATCGAAAATGAGTAAATATCAAGAGGGAATAATGAAATCGTATTTTAGCAATAAGGACTAAATCAGTATTCTATGACTGGTGTCTACTCATCACCAGAATTTCCAATAATCTTATTAAAGTAACAGCAGCTAGTTAACTTCGTTCTCACCGTAAGATGTTGTACTTGTAGATTCTTTAACTGATTTCCACTCCCAACAATGTATTATAAACTTCCACCCATCTCCCTGCCACCCGAACCCCCGATTTCCTGTTCATTGCATTCATCAACCTCTGTGTTTTTGTCCATATACCAGAGTAATCAATCTACTGGTCTGTACTTACAATGTGTTGCTTGTTTTTGGTATCTTTGTTCATACACATGTAATCTTTGACAGTATAATATGAGGTTTAATAATACATATCTTCTTTTTGTGTGTTTCAATATGTTTATGGTTTATGGTTGTTTATTATTTTGTGCATACTCGAACTAATATTTGTATAACTTGTGCAGTACAATAAGCTTGTCAGTTAGTCAGTGGGTTTAAGACTCATCCCTTTAGAGTCTGAAACACTTCTTACATCATTTCAAAAAATTTCTTGTTTTGTACCTATGTCAGATTGGAGCACCTAAATTTGTGTCTTTTGTGTAAATGCATGGCCATAAAATCGTCACATATTTTTGGAAGTACTACTCTTTGTACAGCTTAGAGCTGTCACTGATGTTTTGCGGACAGGTTGTTCAAAAAAAGATTCAAATGGCTCCGAGCACTATGGGCTTAACATCTGAGGTCATCAGTACCCTAGAACTTAGAGCTACTTAAGCCTAACTAACCTAAGGACATCACACACAGGCATGCCCGAGGCAGGATTCGAACCTCCGAACGTAGCGGTCGAGTGGTTCCCGACTGAAGCGCCTAGAACCGCTCGGCCACTGCGGCCGGCCAGGTTGTTCAATCCTAAGTCATGTGACGATGACCTAGAAAACCGAAAGTCGGTCCACACAAAAATATAAAATAAGTATTATTATGGAGCACTAATACAATTTCTTTCGGTCTTTAATATCGCTAAGTACACCAAGTACCGACGGAATATTCTATAAATATTGAAGGCTATGTTATTCACATATGCTGACGCGAGTGTCTATTTACCATCGGAAATAGTAAGTCACTTGAAAATTACTACTGAACCGAAAACGCAATGATGTCCGAAACAACAAAAAACAGTCAATAGTGAAAGCATTATCATACAAGCTCAGAAGGAAGAGGAGTCACGGACAGGTTACATATGCGACCTGTCATTTGAGATGAATGAGGACCGAACCGACATAAAGGCAGTGGGGGTCAGCTCCTCGAGGGGAAGAAAGAAGATATTATGTAAGAGGTGGCTTCAACAAACTCGTTTCCGAAATTCTGAGACTAACATAAGACAAAGTGGGTACTAATTCATGAATGGGTGACTGTCTGTTTTTTTACAATGACATAAGTAGGACAAAGATTGAAGTGAAGTAAAAAGAAATAATGAAAGTAATACTTAAAAGACATCAGCCGGCCGCTGTGGCCGATCGGTTCTAAGCGCTTCAGTCTGGAACCGTGCTGCTGCTTCGGTCGCAGGTTCGAATCCTGCCTCGGGCATCGATGTGTGTGATGTCCTTAGGATAGTTAGCTTTAAGTAGTTCTAAGTCTAGGGAAGTGATGACCTCATATGTTAAGTCCCATAGTTCTCAGAGCCATTTGAACCATTTTTAAAAGGTATTAGTCAAAGTCGTATTATTTTTTCTTTCATTTGGAGGTAATCGCTTTTAGTTGTATACGCGAAGTCAGACAAGGATTCCAGAGCACATAAGCAATATTGGCACACGTTGTTCACATTTAAGACGTCACATGAACCAGGTCATTGACCTACCCATCATTCTCCATGGTCGCATCTGCCCATGGTGGAACTGGCACTGTTACTCTTTGTGTCACCCCACCCCCCCTTCCTCTCTCCGCCCAATCACAGGGCAATACTAAAATGACGCAGCGAATCAGAATGCAGTTCAAATAAATGAATAAAAACAAATTGAAACCATCCAAGATGACGTGACTAGCCCAGTTAAGCTCTGTAACCCCTGCCCCTTCTCTTCCCCTCGCCGTCCAATATCAGTGCAGTTGGTAATACACACTCAACAAGATATGGATTGCTTTAACGATAGTGTAATGTAGGAAATAAAATCCCTAAATGCTCTCGACGAAAAGAGTAGTGCAAGACGAAGTGGAGCTAATTGTTGAAGCCATGAAAGGGACTGTTTACTGGAAAATAATTAGATACGTTTTAGAACATGACAGCATACCTTCTTCATATCTACCACATTACTGGCTAGAAAAGGATTTCGATTGTTATACTGTACATTCAAATAAAGAGTTGGAAGTTATTAAATCTACAACCAACAAAACACAAATGAAAGCTGTGGGTACCGAACATAGTCAGTGTAGAGACAGCGATGTGATATAATGATGAATGTTATTTTGTAGTAACATACTTATTACCCAAGATCGCTTATAGTAAAACAGATATCTATGTCACTGTGAATGCACGACATCAGTGCTTGTCTCTACTTACTATATACTCGTGTTACAAGCACGAGTTCGAAGTTCACATTCCTTTGTGTTGTTAGCAGCTACTAGACGAAGTATTCTTTTAGCTCAGACACAGCTTTTATATCCTTATCTGAAGATGATCGAAAAGGGACGAAACTAGTTATCTGTTTACCTATTTGCGATCTTGGCTAGTAACGAGTTCACAAAAAACCAACATTCACTGAAAGAAAGAATTGTTTTATATGAGTAAATATATATGTAAAAATTTTATGATTTGTTTGTACAAGAACAGTTGTTTCTATATCTGTTACTCTGCCAAAAATCCTAAAAACTATCCTACGTATGAGTGTCTACACGTGTGTTATTGTGTCTTTCCGATCATGACATTGTAAGGTAGTTGAAAGTGGATAGCTATTCGAGCTGAAATGCTGTTGATACCACGTAGATGACAACAAAGAAACTGTCTTTTTAAGTCCTTACGAACTTCTCATTTCCTTACAACCCCTCTTTTTGTGCTTCATGGAACATATAATTAGCAAGATTACATGGATTATCCTCCTCTTACCTCAACCGGTTGTACTGCTTGTGTGGCATCAGACACATTAGACGCTGGTGGATAATCTCGCTCTGGTCTCTACGAGATCTACCTCTCCCAACAAGTGATGGCACGAACAAGCAAAACATGTTGAATAATTTGTGTGCGTGCGTGTGGGGGGGAGGGGGGCGCAAAGAAACAAAGCTTTCCACACACAATTACTGCATAGCGTTGTAAGAGAGGTAACATGTGGAAATGCATTCCTTGCACATTCATTTGAATTATGAAATGCAGAGCTGCGTTTGTGAGAACACAATTCAGAGGCAAATAATTTACGTAAAAATCTTCGACTTTCACATTAATAAAGCATCTTGGCGCCATTTTCACGCGTCATTCCAAAACAAAGTTGAAATTGACTTGAGAGGACTGGAGGAAAAGGAGTACAAAGCAGAACTGATCTAATCCCGCGATCTTGGATATTTTAGTTAATATTATATATTTATTTATTTGCTAAAACTACGACATGATTGGCTGCTTCAGTTTAATGCTGAACTCTGATTGGCTGAACAGGAAAGTTGTACAAGGCACAACAGGACCATTTCCCCATGGATAGGTCAGCGGCCTTGGTCACAAGATGTCCAAAAAAAAAAGGGGGGGGGGGGGGAAGGGGCACCTGAATATAGAGAACCAATACTAGTCACATAAATATGAAGTGGCCAGAGCTGTTGTATAATCCCATAACGTATTCATCACCGAAACGTCTTCAGACAAGGTTACCAGGCCAAATGAGAAGCTAGTGTTCAAAATAACTGCGTGATACTATGAAGTATCCATCGCCAACACATAATTAGATCAAGATTACTGACCACCTGAAGAGCAGGTTCTCCGATCCACTGCATAATTTCATAAGGCATTTGTCACCAACACATAATCAGGTCAAGATTCAGTACTACATGAGGAGCCTGTGGTCAGCGCCACAGTGTACTATGATAAGGCAGCCATCAGCAACACAACGGCTCTGAGCACTCTGATAGTTTCCGTCTATCTCTAAGAGTCTGCCTGTTCAGTTCTTTCATTATCTTAGTAACACTCTCCTGCGAGTCAAACAAACCTGTCGACATTCTCGCTGCCCTTCTCTGTATATGTTCATTATCCCTGCCAGTCCTGTTTACTACAGGTCGCACACACTTGGGCAATATTGTAGGTTGGGTTGCACGAGTGATTTATAAGCAATCTCATATTCAGACTGATGTATTTCCACAGTATACTACCAATGAACCGAAGTCGACTACTTGCTTTACCCACGAATGAGCCTATCAGATCGTTCCACTTCATGTCCCTACTAAGTTTTTCATCCAAATAATTGTATGAGATAACAGCTGTCATTCCAGCTGTGACTCACTAATACACACATAAAAAAAGGTTTGCATCACATCGGTTTTGAGAGTTCCGGAACCTGTACAGAAAATTGGAATAGAGATCAACAAAAACATCATTTACACCCTTTTTATTGCTCATGAAAACCACATATTGCATGTTGTATCACCATACAGCGAGACCTACAGAGGTGGTGGTTCTAATTGTTGTGCACACTGGTACGTCTAATAACCAGTAGCACGTCCTTTTGCATTGATACATGCCTATATTCCTCGAGGCATACTATCCACAAGTTCATCAAGGCACTATTGGTACGGATTGTCCCACTCTTCGTACGCGATGCGGCGTAAATCCCTCAGAGTGGTTGTGGGTCACATCGTCCATGAAGAGACCTTTTCAATCTATCCCAGGCATGTTCCATAGGGTTCTAGAACATGCTGGCCACTCTATTCGAGCGATGTCGTGATCCTGAAGGAAGTCACTCACTAGATGTGCATGATGGGGGCCAATATGCTGTCGTTATGGTTGCACCATCGGTCGGAGGGTGACATTCACATATTGCACAGCCGTTACGGCGCCTTCCATGACAACCAGCGGTGAACGTCGGCCCCACATAATGCCACCCCAAAACATCAGCGAACATTCACCTTGCTGCACTCGCTGGACAGTGTGTCTAAGGTGTTCAGCCTGGCCGGGTTTCCTCTAAACCCGACGATTGTCTTGTTGAAAGTATATGCTTCACTTATCGGTGAAGAGAACGTGACGCCAATCCTGAGCGGTTCATTCGGCGTGTTGTTGGGCCCATCTGTATCGCGTTGCATGGTGTTGTGGTTGCAAAGATCGACCTCGCCATGGACGTTGGGAGTGCGCACAGTTTGGGTCGTAATATGACGCCATGTCGCAGCACGAAAAGCATTATTTAACATGGTGGCGTTGCTGTCAGGGTTCCTCCGAGCCATAATCCGTAGGTAGCGGTCATCCACTGCAGTAGTAGCCCTTGGGCGGCCTGAGCGAGGCATGTCATTGACAGTTCCTGTCTCTGTATCCATGTCCGAACAACATCGCTTTGGTTGACTCCGAGACGCCTGGACACTTCCCTTGCTTTGAGCCGTTCCTGGCACTAAGTAACAATGCGGACGCGATGCAACCGCGGTATTGACCGTCTATGCATGGTTGAACTACAGACAACACGAGCCGTGTACCTCCTTTCTGTTGGAATAACTGGAACTGATCGGCTGACGGACCCACTTCGTCTGACACGCGCTGCTCATGAATGGTGGTTTATGCCTTTGGGCAGGTTTAGTGACATCTCTGAACATTTAAAGGAACATTCAAAGGATGAGTGTCTGTGATACAATATCCACAGTCAACGTCTATCTTGAGGAGTTCTGGAAACCAGGGTGATCCAAAACTTTTTTGATGCATTTATTATACTCATAGGATACTATGTTATTTGTTTTGGTTTTGTGAAATGCACACTTTTACATTTTCGACCATTTGCAGCATGCTGCCAATCACTGCACCAATTTTAAATCTTATCAAGGCCCGATTATTTGTGCAGATACGTTCAGACTGTATTTCATTCTAGACAACTGCATCACCTTCGAAATTTCTGAGGCTGTTACGTATTACTGTTACTAGCGAGATCGTTAATATGCAACATAAACACCCAGGGCCCCAACACGCTTCCCTGGGGATACTCGAAGTTACTTCTAGATCTGTTGGTTACTCTCCATCCAAGATAAAGTGATGCGTCCTTCCTACCAATAAATCCTCAATCTAGTCACATATTCTGTTTGACGCCGCATATGATCGTACTTTTGATAATAAGTGAAGGCGTTGTATTGAGTCAAAGCGTGGTACTGAGTCAAGTGCTTCCCGGACGTCGATAAATACTGCATCTACCCAACATTCACGTTCCACGGCTTTCGATATGTCATGTGAGAAAAGTGCGACTCGCGTTACATGTGATCTATGTTTTCAAAATCCATATTGCTTGGCTTGGAGTAGGTCGTTCTGTTCGAGGTATCTCATTATGTTTGGGCACAGAATATGTTCTAAGATTCTACAGAAAATTGATGCCATGGACATTGGGCGCTAGTTTTGTGAATCACTTTTGGTAACCTTCTTGTAGACAAGTGTGACCTGTCCTTTACTCCAACAGCTGAACACAGTTTCTTGTTCGAGAGATCTACGATATATTGTATTTAACAGAGGGACTAACTCATCCGCAAATTGGATACAAAATCTGACAGGAGTTCCATAGGCCCCTGGCACTTTTTTCAGTTTTAACGATTTCATCTGTTTCTCAACGTCACTGACGTATCTATTTTACTCATTTTTCAGAGCTACAAGAATTAAAATGCGAAAATGCTCCTGTATACTCCTTTGTGAAGGAACATTTGAAAACAGTTAAGCATTTCTGATTTTGCTATTCTATTTCAGTACCGTCCATGAGGGCCAGTACACTGACTTTGGTACCACTAACAGCCTTTACATATGACCGGAATTTCTTTAGGTTTTGTAAAAGGTCACTTGACAGTACTGTGCTACGATAGTCATTGAAGGCTTCACGTATTTCTAGCTTGGCAGACAAACGCGTTTCACTCAGCATCGCTAAATCGGTGTTTTACACCTATCATGCATTAGTCTCTCTTTCTTTCTACAATGTCAGGTACATTGGCTGGAGTTTCATCAGGACGCCAAAATTTGTTATTGTGTCTCAAGAAGCATTCTTGGCAAGAAGTCTGTAACGCAGACCACTTGAACACAAATATAATACATTTCGTCAATTCTTTATAACTTTCTTTGATGCAGCTTTTCCACTCGAAAATTTCGATCACTAATGGCATTAAAATATCATTTAGGAAGGAACGAGAGCTGCAGCATAGTATGAAGAACAGTCAAAATTTCACTGCTGAAATTACTGCGAAGTGATGAGGGAAGCCATCAGAAAAAAAGAACGAATAGAAAGCTTTCAGAGCAAAATTAAAATCATATTGCCAGTTTTGATAGAGGTAGGTTGGTAGGTTTTTTGGTGTTCTCCTGAAGGATATTATCAGAAATTCTGTCCAACTGGTGTGTTAGACCAATGAAATTACGAACTGGTTGGAGGGCTCTGACCATAATACTCCAGACGTTCTCAATGGGGGACTGACCCACCGACCTTTCCGCCAAAGTCTGGGTTTGGCAAGCACGAAGACAAACAGTAGAAACTCTTGCCGTGTGCAGGCGAGTATTATCTTGGTGAACGTAAGCTCAGGAAAACTTGCCATGAAGAAAAACGAAACAGGGTGTAGAAAATTGTCGTGAAATGAAATGGCTCCCCAGACGATAAGTTGGTCGGTCAGTACGGCTGGTGATAGGTTGTTAACCGACTGCTGTTCCAGAACTCTCCAGACATCTTCGCTGGTCATCGGGGCTCAGTTCGAAGCTGATCTCATCACTGAACACAATTTTACTCCGTTCAGTGAGATCCGAGGTCTTGATGACCATCGAAGACTATTCTGGAGACTCCTCAGACAGCAGTGGGATACGGATCTGATTCTCACCCGCCGTAAGGCCCTGACAACCAGGAGTGGTGACGTACAAAACTGGCCACGAGGCAACTGTGGTGCACCATGGGCCGTAGATGATGGAGTGAACGACAGCTGCGGAAAACAGTACAGACGAATAGACACGCGACTTTTGAGCATCTGACCATCCAGATAAACCAGTGGGCTACCAACATTGCCCCCACAGTGACAGTTCAACAAATGTCGCTGCGTTGCGCCTGGTTGGTGCACCTTCTGACTGCTGATCATCGGCGACGAGTGCTGAAATTTGTATGCCAGTACAATAGCTCGACGTCCACTGGGTGTCGATAGCCAGCCTTTCCACATGAATCATGTTTTCTGCTCCGTCGGACAGACAGCCTTTGGCGCGTTCGGCGTGAAACGTCTAAAGCCAAACACTCTTCGGTCTGGTTTGAAAAAAAGGTTTCCATGGCATTCCTTGGATGACCTCATCATTCTCGAAGGCACAATGGGGCTCCAAAAGTACGCATGTACCTCTGGACATCATTTCAGTCCTACATGCTGTTTGTTCTTCCTCGGCACAATGGCATCTACCAGCAGGACAATACAGCGTATCACAAAGCTCTCTGTGCACGTATGCGGTTCTAAGAGCACCAGGATGAGTCAGGTATGACCCTCTTGGCACCGAATTAACCGAATGTAACCACAATCGAGAATCTGTTCGATCACATCTATCAAAAGCATTTGACAGGTGATCACATTAACGTGACTGAAACGTGGATGTCGTCTTTACGGGAAGGGGGCTAACATATATCGTATATTGGAATCGGGCAGGGATTCTTGTCTCAGTCCATTTTTCTGCAGCTCATGTCGTCTCTTGCTCCTCGTTCCTTTACAGTATAGTGAGAATGCAGCCAGCTTGGCCTCCTCCACCGATTCACGAGACGTGCTTCGTCAGTGACACCTGCAACCGTTTGCAATGTTACCTTGCTGTAACCATTCACTCTGGGCATCCGTGTAGGTGGTCGTCATCATAAATAATCTTTACTCTGTGCACTAACATGCTCAGGACCTCTTTCTTGTGTACATTTATGTGAAAAGTATTTGCGTTCAAGTCTTGAGCGTTCGTTTCCTGTGCACTGAAAGACTTCCCGCCTTCTGGTCAACTAAAACATTAAAAAACGACAACTTCCCAGTCCTCCCAATCACGATAGTAAATTAAATACGGATATGTGGTGTCTGCGCCTTGTGACTTGTCCAAAAGAACCAATATCATTTTGATCCTGCAGACACTATGAACCAAGGCACAAAAGAATTAAAGACATTAGGTGGTAATGAGCTCTATTATATATCAATTGGCTATGCTGAAAATTTGTGCCGGACCGGCATTCGAATCCGGCAGATGCGCTGATCAGTACGTCATCCGACACAGGGTCACCAGAACCGCACGGGCTCCCCTAGCACGTCTCCTATCAATCTCAAAGTCTGAAATTTTACCACACACCACTGATGTGGCCTTGCTCGTTATCCTCTTTACCTGCAGCATCTCGCCGATTCCTGTCAATATTAGAGATTGATGTGCATCTACACTGAAGGCATCATTGGCCGTCATCAACGTAATTACGTATGTGATGTCTGTTCTTTCAGACATGTCCGGAAGAACAGACACCATTTTGATCCTGCAGCTACTGTGAATCAAAACACAAAAGAAATAAAGACCGTAGCAGACAGTGGGCACTGAATTACACTGAAGAGCCGAAGACACTGGTACACAGGCCTAATATCGTGCAGAGCCCCTTCGAGAACTCAAAAGTGCCGCAACACGGTGCGGCATGGTCTCCGCTAATGTCTGAAATAGTGCTGCAGGAAATTGACGCCATGAATCCTGCAGGGCTGTCCATACATCCGTAAGAGTACGAGAGGTCTCTTCTGAACAGCATGTTGCAAGGCATTCCCGATATTCTCAGTAATGATTTGGGAAGAGCCACTCGTAGCAATTCTGGACGAGGAGAGTGTCGCATTGTCCTGCTGGAATTGCCCAAGTCCGTCGGAATGCACAATGGACATGAAGGGATGCAGGTGATCCGACAGGATGCTTACGAAAGTGTCACTTGTCAGTGTCTCATCTAGATGTATCAGGGATTCCATATCACTCCCACTACATACGCCCCACATCATTAGAGAGCCTCCACCAGCTTGAACAGTCCACTGCTGACATACAGGGTCCATGGATTCATGAGGTTGTCTCCATACCAGTACACGTCCATCCAGTCGATACAATTTGAAACGAGACTCGTCAATCCAAACAACATGTTTCCAGTCGTCAACAGTCCAGTGCCGGTGATGACGGGCCCAGGCGAGGCGTAAGGCTTGGTGTCAGGCTGTAATCGGCTGCGAAAGCGATGATGTTTCTTTGAACTGTTTGCACGCTGACACCTGTTGACGGCCCAGCATTGAAATCTGCAGAAATCTGCGTAAGGGTTGCACTTCTGTGACGTTGAACGATTCTCTTTAGTCGTCGTTGATCCCCTTCTTGCAGGAATTTTTTCCGGCAGCAGCGATGTCGGAGATGTGATGTTTTACCGTATTCCTGATACTCAAGGTACACTCGTAAAATGGTCGTACGGGAAAATCCCCACCTCATCGCTACCTTCGAGATGCTGCATCCCTTCGTTCGTGCGCCGACTATAGGACCACGTTCAAACTCATTTAAATCACGATAACCTGCCACTGTAGCAGGAGAATCGATTTAACAACTGCGCCAGGTACTTGTCGTCTTATATAGGCGTTACCGACCGCAGTGCCGTATTCTGCCTGTTTACATATGTCTGTATTTGAATACGTATGCCTATACCAGTTTCTTTGGCGCTTCAGTGTATAGCAATGGGACAAGTTGAATATTTGTGCTACGTTGCGATTCGAACTTGGGTCTCCTGCTTATTAGGCAGATGAGCTGACCACTACACCATTTACACAAAGTGGTTAATGCAACCGCACGGACTACCCTAGCACGCCTCCAGCCAGAACCAAATTTTCAACTTATTCCACACACTAACCTCATTACTATTGGCATTTCGATCATTCCCGTAAGAGATTGAGCTTGTTGTGCATCTTAGCAGAACGGATAATTGGCCATCGCCACTTTAATTATACCTATGTGTTGTCTTTACTTTCGGACATGACTGACTGAGGCTAACGCGCAGGGACAGTACATCAGCTTTGTGGACCACTGTGTCTGGATGGCATAGTGGTCAGCGCATCTGCGTAGTAAGCAGAAGTCCCAGGTTCGAATACCAATATGGTGCAGATTTTTAACTTGTCCAGCTGATGTAAATCAATGCCCATTGAAAATTAATGTCTTTAATACCTTAGTGTCTCCAGTAAATATAATGTTGAGTGGACACTGTTCATGAGATCAATGAACTGTTGTTCCTTCCTATAGGTGGGAATTTTACTCTCTAATGTAACAACATTGAATATGGCTGACACTCAGCAACCTTATTAAGTGAAACTTCCTGGCAGATTAAAACTGTGTGCCCGACCGAGACTCGAACTCGGGACCTTTGCCTTTCGCGGGCAAGTGCTCTACCATCTGAGCTACCGAAGCACGACTCACGCCCGGTACTCACAGCTTTACTTCTGCCAGTATCTCGTCTCCAACCGTCCAAACTTTCCAGAAGCTCTCCTGCGAACCTTGCAGAACTAGCACTCCTGAAAGAAAGGAGCACTTGCCCGCGAAAGGCAAAGGTCCCGAGTTCGAGTCTCGGTCGGGCACACAGTTTTAATCTGCCAGGAAGTTTCATATCAGCGCACACTCCGCTGCAGAGTGAAAATCTCATTCTGGAACCTTATTAAGTATTTAATGAAGAATAAAAACAGACACCCGATAGCACAAACCAGATCAACGCAATGAAATTTGCGCAGGCAGTGAGCTGTTCATATCATTCATTAAAAATTCTGTCATGTTTAACTTAATCTCGCATTCTCACACTGTTTCTTCGCGTTTTATTAATTCTGTAGTTCTTTAGCTCGCATAGTCCGAAGGAATCTGATAAGGAAACGAATAAATAAAGTTAAAAATGAAGAAACAAGTGGATCCTCCATACGTTAAGTCACGGATTTTGATGCGCTTCGAGTATTTTGTTGAGACACTTATCGTGAGTACCTGGCTATCCGATTTTTTGGCTACGGCACTTAGTTTTTGAGAAAATCGATTTTGAAGTTCATTGCGTATCTAGTATACCTGTAATATTACACACGTTTCTAGCAAGTCAGCGTAGCCCAGCAGTTAAGGTTCACGGCTACCGCGCTAGCGGTACTATGTTCGAATCCTGCTCGTGTACTTCTTTTTTCAAAGTATACCGAATTTTTCAGTTTTATTTCAAAGAATATTAAGAAACAGTGTAAGGTGTGCGAAATTATAAAAATATATTCAGTTATTAATTTTTTTCAAATATTCATTTCGTTTGTGGTTTGCATCATATTCTTCCTTGAAATCTATCAATTCATCATCAATAATGATCTGTCTTTCGACCAAGAGATCCTGTATTGCGATAAATATCTCATCGTCAATTGCAACGGAATTGGCTGAGATCGCGCTAGGCGATGTATTTGTTACGAGACTGAAATCGCGGAGTAGATTTTTGGCGTATTTAATGGCATTTGTGATTTCACCTTTTGATTCTTCGTTCACGTCCTCTACTTGTGGATCTTCTTCCGGCTGCACTACTGCAGAAACACTTGGTTCTTCCATTTCACAGAATTTTTGTAGCACGCGGCATTAGAGACGCTTTGCGAGCAACAGACGCTGTAGTTAGATGCGGGAATGCAACTCGCATCCTCATTGGCCTAGGAGCTGGGGCTCCCGTTACGGCTAACGGTGTTCACGGGAGAGAGGACGATAATGGACGGAGATCGGTTTCAGGTAATACAAGAAGTGACTGTTATACAAACATTTGGAACTCCAACTGCGAACCACAAACAGAATGAATATTTGAAAAAATTAATAACTGAATATACTGGGTGATCAAAAAGCCAGTATAAATTTGAAAACTGAATAAACCACGGAATAATGTAGATAGAGGTACAAATTGACACACATGCTTGGAATGACATGGGGTTTTATTAGAACCAAAAGTTCAAAAAATGTCCGACAGATGGCGCTTCATCTGATCAGAATAGCAATAATTAGCATAACAAAGTAAGACAAAGCAAAGACGATGTTCTTTACAGGAAAAGCTCACTATGTCCACCATCATTCCTCAACAATAGCTGTAGTCGAGGAATAACGTTGTGAACACCACTGTAAAGCATGTCCGGAGTTATGGTGAGGCATTGGCGTCTGATGTTGTCTTTCAGCATCCATAGAGATGTCGGTCGATCACGATACACTTGCGACTTCAGGTAACCCCAAAGCCAATAATCGCAAGGACTGAGGTCTGGGGACCTGGGAGGCCAAGCATGACGAAAGTGGCGGCTGAGCACACGATCATCACCAAACGACGCGCGCAAGAGATCTTCCACGAGCCTAGCAATACTCTGTTCTTTTTTTTGTTCTAATAAAACCCCATGTCATTCCAAGCATGTGTGTCAATTTTTACCTCTCTATCTACATTATTCCGTGGTTTATTAAGTTTTCAAATTTATACTGACTTTTTCATCACTCGGTAGCTTTATAATTACGCACACCTTACACTAGTTGTTGATATTCCTTGAAATAAAATTGAAAAATTCGGTCGATTTTGAAAAAAAAAAGTGCCCGACCAGGGTTCCAGCACGGTACCTCTAACGCGATAACCGTGAACATTAAGCGCTGCGCTGCGCTAGCATACTGGATACGCATGTAATGTTACAGGTATACAAAGGGCGCAATGAACTTCAAAATCGATTTTCTCAAAAACTAAGGCCCGTCGGTAAAAAACCGGATAGCCAGGTACTCAGGATACAAGCCTCTACAACATACTTGAAGCGCATCAAAATACGTGTTTTACTGTATGGAGGGTCCCCTTGTAAGTTTGTGGTACTCGCGCACGGTGCACACGCACAGAAGGTTTGAGCAGAGCTTGATCTGCACAGAGCTAGAAAGCGGCGAGTGCTGAGACCCAGGCGTCGGTCGCCGGACGCCTTGAGACAAGGGAGCGCGCGCGGCCATTCACGCCTGCAGAGAGCGGCACAAAGCGGCCTTTTCTCTGGCCAGTGGTGGCGGCGGCGGCAGCGTGAGGTGTCGGGCTGAGGCGCGCACAATGGCGGCCCGACGAGGGCCCACAGCCGCCGCCGCGACGCTTCCGCCAGCGCGGCCCGCCTCGGCCCGCTGAGTGGCGCTTACCCTCGAGGTGTCGAGTCGTCTTCGCCGTCCCAGGGCCCAGCCAGCTGCCTGCTGCGAGAGGCGGCAAGGTTGAGTCCTTGACGGTGTCTAGCCGTCTGCCATTCACATCGAGACTGTCACGACCAAAGACCTTATAAAAATAACTACACCTTCCGAGGGCTCTGCATTTGCGTGATATTCTGAACCTTTGGCTGGACGCTACTGTGGAAGCAAGGGTCTGGTAAGCAGAAGCGTGTTGTTGCTTGTGACGACAGAGTTCGAACGCTATATGTTTGTTGGACCACATATGCAACAATCATGCGTATGTCTGTCGTTAAGCTGGCTAATTCGCATATACAGTCAGAGTGACGCGTTTCGGTATTATTTCCGTCTTCAGAATGACAAATGTAAAGGTAGCCCAAGGTTTTTTGGTGTGACGTCACAAGTGTTGAACTGCTGTTCAAATCACTCGCCAATATTTTATGAAGTTCCAGGTGCCGGATACTTATTTCAACGGATATTGGTTGTAATATTTGCTGTAAAAAGTAATTTATTAGTGTATTTTAATCTCCGACTTCCTTGTTCTGTCATTGTTGCAAGTGGTTTGATATTCGTGGGTGTGCGTACGTCGTTCACCGAAGTCTCAGCAGTGTGTTTACATCTCGAGGGGTGCAGTTGCAAACTGTAACGGTTCTAAAGTGATAATTTGATTAGTTTTTCGTTCCACAGATCCGTGCTGAGGAGATCCTCGTGGATGTGGAACATGTCAATTTTTTTTTTTAAGTTGAAATAACATTACTAATAGTATGAATATATACAATACATCATTTGTTTCTATTAAAAAATTCGTCAGTGGAGTAGAAGGAGTTGGCCACTAGTAAGTCTTTCAGTCTCCTTTTAAACTGATCTTTATTTGTAACTAAATTTTTTATGTTTGCTGGCAAATTACTGAAGATGAGTGTTCCTGAGTAGTCGACCCCTTTTTGAACTAAAGTAAGTGCTTTTAAGTCCTTGTGCAGATCATTTTAGTTCCTGGTATTGTATGTATGAACTGAGCTGTTTGTTGGAAAAAGAGATATATTATTTAGGACAAATGTCATTAAGGAGTAAATATAATGAGAAGCAGTAGTTACTATACCCAGTTCTGTGAAGAGGTTTCTACAGGACGTCCCTGAATTTGCTCCACAAATAATATGTATTACACGCTTTTGGACTCTGAAAATTTTTGTTTGACTTGAAGAGTTATCCCAAAATATTATACCATATGACATTATGGAATGAAAGTAGGCAAAGTATGCAAGCTTTTTCATTTTTATGTCGCCTATGTCTGCTAACACTCTAATTGCAAATACAGATTTGTTAAGCCGTTTCTGCAGTTCTGTGGTGTGCTCCTCCCAACTGAATTTACAATTAAGTTGTAATTCCAGTAATTTAAGACTGTCAACCTCTTCTATCTGCTCTTCTTCATACTTTATGCATATGCTGGGTGGAAACATCTTACAGGTTCTGAATTGCATATTGTGACTCTTTTCGAAGTTTAATGTCACTGAGTTGGCTTTAAACCATTTATTAATATCCATGAAAATACTATTAGCAGATCTTTCTAGAACTACACTCGACATTCAATTTATTGCAATACTTGCGTCATCTGAAAACAAAACAAACTCTGCTTCTGGCAGTGTAACTGATGAGATATCATTAATGTACACAAGAAAAAGCAATGGCCCTAAGATGGATCCTTGTGGGACACCACATGTAATTTCTTCCCATTCTGATGATGACTAATGACTTAAGTCACTAGTCCCTTGCACTGACACCAATTGTTTCCTGTTAGTGAGGTATGACTTGAACCATTTTGCAGTACTGCCCGTGGCACCATAGAATTCTAATTTATTTAAAAGGATGTTGTGGTTCACACAATCAAATGCCTTTGACAAATCACAGAACATACCTGCTGCTTGTAACTTCTTATTTAATGAATTGAGTACATTTTCATTGTGGGCGTAAATAGCCTTCTCGATATCGGAACCCTTCAGAAATCCAAACTTTGTTCTTGATAATATGTTATTTGTGGTCAGATGGTTTAGAAGCCGCCTGTACATTACTTTTTCTAAAATTTTTTAGAATGTCGGCAAAAGTGCAGTCGGTCTGTAGTTTGATGGTACGTCTTTATCCCAATTCTTGAATAGAGGCTTAACATCTGCATATTTTAGCCAGTCAGGAAATGTCCCTGTTATAATTGACTGGCTACACAAGTAATTTACAATTGTACTAAAGTCACAAGAACATGCCTTAATTAACTTTGTTGATATTTCATCGTAATCACTAGAATGCTTTGTTTTTAAAGATTTTATTATGGAAGTTATTTCTTTTGGTGAAGTGAGTGACATATTCATGCAACTGAAGCTATTTGCAAAGGCTAGTTTCAGATATTCAAGGGCATTATTTACTGATCCTGACAATCCCATTCTATCAGTATCGGACATAAAGTACTTGTTAAATAGATTTGCCATACTATACACATCGGTTACTGTTGTGTCATCTACCCTTAATGCTATTTGCTCCTGTTCCTTTCTGGTTCTACCGTAAGTAGGCTGTTTAGGTTTTAATATTGGTAACGCCACGTAGCGCTCTGTGTGCAAATCACCGACTGTGGTGTGTGCAGTCTGTGGCTCGTTTCCATTGTTGGAATTTGCTAACCGTTGAAGTTGTGCGCCCTAAACCCCCCCCCCCCCCCAAAAAAAAAAAAAATTGCTGTAGTAGTGTTGGGAAGTTGGATGTGAACAGCACGCAGCGCTGCGCAGTTGGAGGTGAGCCAACAGCAGTGTTGGATATGGGGAGAGAGATGGCGGAGTTTTGAGAGCCGATGATCTGTACATGTGTCCATCAGAAAGTGTAAATTTGTAACACTGGATGTCATAAACTGATATATATATAATGACTTTTGAAGACTATTAAGGTAAATACATTGTTCTCTATCAAAATCTTTCAATGACGACTATGCCTAACAGTAGTTAGCGCCTTCAGTAGTTAGAATCTTTTATTTAGCTGGCAGTACTGGCGCTCGCTGTATTGCAGTAGTTCGAGTAATGAAGATTTTTGTGAGGTAAGTGATTCATGAAAGGTATAGGTTATTGTTAGTCAGGGCCATTCTTTTGTAGGGATTATTGAAAGTCAGATTGCGTTGTGCAAAGAATATTGTGTGTCAGTTTATTGATGATCTGAATAAGTAAAGTGAGCAATGTCTGTGCACGTTCAGTTCTGATCAGCTGTTTGAAAATCAAACAATGTAAGGGGTTTATCAGCACAGTAATTCATAAATTTTTCTAAGGGGAAGTTTCACTACCAGTCTCCTCTTTCACTATATGCAATATTGTTTTTATTTTGTTCCCTGACATTGCTATCTTCTTCTCGTAGTGCATTTGTTTAGATGTCTGAATTACTTTTTTTAATATTTTACAGTATTCCTTGTATTTGCCTAAATCATCAGCATTGGAGCAATTCTTGGTCGACAGATACATTTTTCTTTTTGTCTTACCGGAAATCTTTATTTCTTGTGTAATCCATGGTTTAATTATAGGCTTCTGTTTAATTTGAGTAAATTTTAGAGGAAAACAAACACGGTACTGACATTGTTCATGAATGTGTTATATTTTTCATTCATGTCATGAGCACTATAAACATCTTTCCAGTTCATATATTTTAGCAGTTTTCTGAAACACTCAATTTTTGGTTTATTGACTACTCTCCTGTACTCAGATTTAGCAGTCTTGACAATCTGCATGTCTTGATCTGATAGTCCATTTATTACAGGTTTTATGATATGATTTTGTTCCTTTGATTTGTCTATAAAAATGTTATCAATGGCTATCCTTTAGGATTTAGTGATCCTAGATGGAAAGTTTATAGTGTGAGTTAGGTTGAAAGACAACATTACTAACTGCAGTAAATGATTACTGGAAGATTGCATTAGAAAGTTTGTATTAAAGTCACCAGCAATCCAAATTCCTTTGTTTCTTCCTGTTAAATAACGCAAAAGAACTTCTAGATGATTTATGATTAGATTATAAATTCCTGCAGGTGCTCGGTAAATAGTTACTATTATATAGGATCTGTGATGGAACTCTACTTCTGTTGAACATGCTTCTAGATGCTGCTCTAAACAGAATTTATTAATGTCAATATTCTTGAATTTATGGCAGTTTTTAATAAATGTGGCAACTCCACCTCCATCCATATCTATTCTGCAGAAGTAGGAAGCTAGCTTAAATCCTGAAATGTCTAACATAACTATATCAGTGGTCACTTGATGTTCAGGGAGGCAGATCATGTCAATTTGGCTAGATGAATTCATATAATTAATACTAATGAGTTGATCATCAACTTTATTTCTGAGTTCCGGAATGTTCTGGTGTAATAAAGATAACTGATGCTGCATGCTAATGGGATTATAACTGCTTTGGATTTGATGTTCTGACAAAGTTCCCAGCGCGAAATTTTCAGTGATATGAAACTTTCTGGCAGATTAGAACCGTGTGTCAGACAGAGACGAGAACTCGGTAGCTTTCCTTTTCGCTGGCAAGTGCACTACCTACTGAGCTACCCAAGCAAGACTCATGACCCCTCATCACAACGTCACTTCGGTCAGTACCTAGTCACCTGCCTTAAACGTCACAGAAGAGCACACTCCGCTTCAGAGTGAAAATTTCATTCTAGAAAAATCCCCCAGGCTGTGGCTAAGCCGTGTCTGTGCAATGTCCTTTCTTCCAGGAGTTCTAGTTCTGCAAGGTACGCCGGAGAGCTTCTGTGAAGTTAACTTTCGGAAACTTCGGCTAAACCGGTTTCTGCAGTCATTTATTGAATTCGGTACGGTAGTTTTCAGCCGGTGTTTCCTGCTGTTTCTAATGAAATATATCAATAAAATCTCTCGCTCATTGTACTTAGTTTCATTGAATATCCCAGTTGAAACATCCCCTTAGAAAAATTTATGAATAAACCTCTTACATTATTTGCTTTTCAAACAGCTGAGCAAAAATGAACGTACTCAGACATTACTCTCTTTACTTATTCTGATCAACAGTAAAGTACCCTGTTTGAATCCCGCCAGTTCTGACGAAATTCGGGACTGTCGTTTTGTCGGTAGTTTACATAGTTTCTTGTTTGTCTGTCATGTGGTGGAGAATTTCTCCCGGAATCGTAACTGCGCGGTGGCCCGTTCGGTCTGAAGTTATTCTGTCTCCCTTGATAATAATTGTTTAGGTTCCCATATTGTCTGTTTCTTTGGTTATCTCTGTCATATTCATTACTACAGAAATGCGATCTTTCTCTGTATTTATTACTACTCTACCAACGGTTTTCATACAGGTGGTGTCCGTTTTGGTCACGATTTGCGTTGTAAGAATGTGACCCGTAATTGTTGAGTTCCTGTTTTCGCGTTCCGCGATTGTCAGTGTCGATTTCCAATTCTTGTAACAGTTCCTGAAAAGCTTCAATGGCGTCTTTGCAACGTCCTGCCAAAATAATATGTCGTCAATGTTCAGGCAATTTGATTAAGCAAATGCGGATGAGTTCTGAGGGGTTGTATGGGTTTGAAAGATGCTGATTCATATGTAACATGTCTTCGAAATATTTGACAAGACTGGAAAATTTAGATTGTTCGAAATGTTTCATCATTATGATGCTATGTTTTACTCGGTCTTGAGTAGCTTGAGACCAATATGCTAAGAGGAAGGTATGATAAAATTCTGCTTCACTGTGACAATCGTGAATGACAGACTGCATTCTTACAGCTGGTTCATTCTCTAAGTAGCCACACATAAATTCTAGTCTGTGCTCCAATGACCAGTTGGGTGGATAACAATGAGAGAATTGATGAAGCCATGTTTGTGGATGAATGTCGTTGCCAGAATTCTTAAATGTTTTGAATTTACGTGTAGTAATGAACAGCTTATAGTCAAAGTCATCATGTCGGCGAGTCGCATGTCGGTCATTGTTACATCGTCTCCGCGTTTCCATCTCAAAATTCGGTGCACCTTGCCAATTTCTTTCATAATATCCGAAATGCCCTGTGTTATTATTTTGTGGTTTTCCGTATTTCTAAGTCCCTCTTCGCGTGTTGGAGCGCGAGTGTCCTCTGAAATACGTAATTCTTGTATTACTTGTGCCAACTGATCTTGTACTTCCCGAATTTCTCTTTTGCACTGAGTATTGATTTGATTTTGATTTCCTTTGAATTTTCTAATTTGTTCGAATTCTTCTCTGTCATTAAAGACTACCGGTCTTGTGTCATTCAGATTATCATCTACCTTCGTAGATAAATTATTTAGCTGATCCGAAAACTCGACTACTTTCTCTGATAATGAACTAATTTCCTCCGTGTGTTTTAATGAACCAAGTTTCAGAGTGTCCATTTGTGTTGAAATCGTATCTACTGTGTCCTTTAAGTTTTCCTGAGTTTTTGCAACTTGCGTAACCAAATCGGTAGATGCAACTGAGTCAATTTAAGCTAGCAAGCTGTCGTGATTTTCATGAACAATAGTTTGCAGTTCCTTTATGGCTTCTTCGTGATTTTGTAATGCATTTTCATGGAGCGAAAAAATAGGTTGAAAATTCTCACAAATTTGTGTTTTTGCGTCATTACAAACTTTTCGACATTTATATTCGATTTTAAGTAACTCTGCAGTTAAATCTTCACGTGTTTGTTCAAGCGTTTGTTCCATTGAGTCTAACTTTTGAAGCTGTTGCTGTGTCTGTCTCAGGCGTTGTTCCATTGTATCTGAATTTTGAAGATTTCGTTCCATTGTGTCTAACTTTTGCTGTGTTTGTCTCTGATTTTGTTTCATTTGTTTCATTAATTGCAATAATAATGTATTAGTGTCTGGAATCTGTTTCGCTATGCGTTTTGGCAGTGCATTTTCACCGGCAACATTCACATTTTGACAAGCAGAAAATTTGTCTTGACTCATTTGAGAAAGTAGTGAGGACCCAAAGCCTGAGTCTGCAGTATTTGCAAGATTGTGTCCAGTCATTTCGGATTCCTGAGGCGAGCTGTTGCCGACCGATCGATCGATAATGCTTCCCTGTTCACTAACTGTTTCACTGTCTACACCATTATTTGCCGCCCGCTCCATTTCCCTATGCACAATTACCAAATTACTATGTTAAACATTAGTTAATTCATTACACGGTGGCGCTAACACACTGCTTTCGTCTGCACTGTCATTTCTCAGTTTTCTTTGGAGCCTAGTATTACGTTTTTCACACGCCATAATTGTCACAATATTTCACACGATAACACAGAAAAGCACAATTTGAAGAGCAAAAATAAGAAAACACATTAACATAGCACTTAAAATAAAATCTACACTCCTGGAAATGGAAAAAAGAACACATTGACACCGGTGTGTCAGACCCACCATACTTGCTCCGGACACTGCGAGAGGGCTGTACAAGCAATGATCACACGCACGGCACAGCGGACACACCAGGAACCGCGGTGTTGGCCGTCGAATGGCGCTAGCTGCGCAGCATTTGTGCACCGCCGCCGTCAGTGTCAGCCAGTTTGCCGTGGCATACGGAGCTCCATCGCAGTCTTTAACACTGGTAGCATGCCGCGACAGCGTGGACGTGAACCGTATGTGCAGTTGACGGACTTTGAGCGAGGGCGTATAGTGGGCATGCGGGAGGCCGGGTGGACGTACCGCCGAATTGCTCAACACGTGGGGCGTGAGGTCTCCACAGTACATCGATGTAGTCGCCAGTGGTCGGCGGAAGGTGCACGTACCCGTCGACCTGGGACCGGACCGCAGCGACGCACGGATGCACGCCAATACCGTAGGATCCTACGCAGTGCCGTAGGGGACCGCACTGCCACTTCCCAGCAAATTAGGGACACTGTTGCTCCTGGGGTATCGGCGAGGACCATTCGCAACCGTCTCCATGAAGCTGGGCTACGGTCCCGCACACCGTTAGGCCGTCTTCCGCTCACGCCCCAACATCGTGCAGCCCGCCTCCAGTGGTGTCGCGACATGCGTGAATGGAGGGACGAATGGAGACGTGTCGTCTTCAGCGATGAGAGTTGCTTCTGCCTTGGTGCCAATGATGGTCGTATGCGTGTTTGGCGCCGTGCAGGTGAGCGCCACAATCAGGACTGCATACGACCGAGGCACACAGGGCCAACACCCGGCATCATGGTGTGGGGAGCGATCTCCTACACTGGCCGTACACCACTGGTGATCGTCGAGGGGACACTGAATAGTGCACGGTACATCCAAACCGTCATCGAACCCATCGTTCTACCATTCCTAGACCGGCAAGGGAACTTGCTGTTCCAACAGGGCAATGCACGTCCGCATGTATCCCGTGCCACCCAACGTGCTCTAGAAGGTGTAAGTCAACTACCCTGGCCAGCAAGATCTCCGGATCTGTCCCCCATTGAGCATGTTTGGGACTGGATGAAGCGTCGTCTCACGCGGTCTACACGTCCAGCGCGAACGCTGGTCCAACTGAGCCGCCAGGTGGAAATGGCATGGCAAGCCGTTCCACAGAACTACATCTAGCATCTCTACGATCGTCTCCATGGGAGAATAGCAGCCTGCATTGCTGCGAAAGGTGGATATACACTGTACTAGTGCCGACATTGTGCATGCTCTGTTGCCTGTGTCTATGTGCCTGTGGTTCTGTCAGTGTGATCATGTGATGTATCTGACCCCAGGAATGTGTCAATAAAGTTTCCCCTTCCTGGGACAATGAATTCACGGTGTTCTTATTTCAATTTCCAGGAGTGTAGTTAATCGCAAGCGCAGCTGCGAAATACTTGATGCAAATCTACATGCATGCCACAACTGTTTTACTGTACAACAATGAAAGACTTAATCGCAAGCGCAGCTGTGAAATACTTGATGCAAATCTACATGCATGCCACAACTGTTTTACTGTACAACAATGAAAGACTGCAACTACAAAGGAGATTCTCTCTACAATTACAGGCTAGCAATAAACAAAAGCTACACTAATTACACAAACTACAAGAAAAAATCAGATTGTTCCAGTTAGGTATCCTCGGCTAAGGGTCTACATATGAAACGTCCTTGGAAAAATTTATGAATGACTGTGCTGATAAACCCCTTACATTATTTTCTTTTCAAACAGCTGAGCAAAACTAAACGTACTCAGACATTACTCTCTACTTATTCTGATCAACACTAAACTGACACACAATATTTTTAGCGCAACGCAATCTGACTTTTAATAATCCCTACAAAAGAATGGCCCTGACTAACAATAACCAATACCTTTCATAAATCACTTACCTCACAAAAATCTTCGTTACTCAAACTATTGCAATGCAGCGAGCGCCAATACTGCCAGCTAAATAAAAGATTCTAACTACTGTAGTCACTAACTACTGATAGGCATAGTTAGCAAATGAAAGATTTTGATAAAGAACAAACAATGTATTCACCTTAATAGTGTTCAAAAGTCATTTATCTATAATGATATATATATATATATATATATATATATATATATATATATATATATATATATATATATATATATATATATATCAGTTCATGACATCCTGCCACAAATTTACTGCCTCTGATGGACACACGTCCAGATCATCCGCTCTCAAAACTCCACCATCTCTCTCCCCACATCCACCACTGCTGGCGGCTCACCTCCGATTACGCAACGCTACGCGCTGTTAACAGCCAACTGCCCAACACTACAATAGCAAATTCCAACAATGCAAACCAGCCACAGACTTCACACAGCATAACCAGTGATTTTCATACAGAGCGCTACGTGGCGTTACCAACATAAAAACCTAAACAGCCTACTTACACAGTGAACGCTTGAATTTGGGTTTTAAACAAGGAATTATGCGACATTTTCTTGGTATTGGTGTTAGTTGTAGTTCAGCTCTGTTAAAACGAGTAGTTGCTTTCTTAGTAGAGAGCTAAATTCGAGGTAACTATTGTTAGCTCTTTAACTTGACCTTAGGTAACGTAGACGTTTAGTTCTTTCATTAATTATTAACATTTTGTCATGAATGAGAAGTGCAGTCTGTGTCGAAGATTTGTTCAAAGCATTCTCGTTGGGGTGAATGCAGTGAGGAAGCGAGGGGGCCTTCTAGCGGGATCCTCTCCTGGAAGTGCAGAATTTGCAGCAGAAATAAGTTAACAGAGGAACAGGAGCATAAGATCAGTGCCTTTGACATGGAATTACGAAACGCAAAGGAGGAACTACATAGGATCAGGAGCGAGAATGTCGCTGGGGAACGGAAACTGGTAGTTGGTAAGAAGGTAGCTAGGAGGAGGTGACAGACTTTTGTACCTTGCATATCACCAACAGAGTTGACCAACTTTCAGTTTATGGGAGAAGAGCTTCTTGTAGCTGTAGATGTAGCAAACATGCAGCAGGCCTCAGTAGTCATGGACCTTAAGACAACTGGAGTTTCAAATGGAAAGAAGAGGATTTTGGTGTTCGATATTGCACATAGCAAAAGCGAAGGCCAGCAGTTGCAAGAAGTGTTGAGGTGTGAGTAGCAGGTCAACAGCATTGTGAAGCCATGTGCAAGTTTGTCTCAGATGACTAATGTAGGAGAGTTATGTAGGAATTTTATGAAAGGAGATCAGGTAGTGATTATGGATGCAGCTGGGAATGGTCTTGATAGGGACGGGGAGTGGTCACCTGGAAAAGAAAGCTACTCAAACTGATGGCACAAATGGTCACTTCGCACAACTGTTTCAGCGGCCTCAATTTAATGCTGCTGTTAGGAACTTTAACTTGTGACTTGAGAAGACACTGACGGCGGAGGTCATGGCTCACACCGCAATGGTGACAGTTGCGTCTATCAATAGAACAGGTTTCAGTAGGCATGTCCTGCACCTCAACTGGTATGGTAAAAGGAAGATGGCAAAGCTTACAGATAACAGTATAGTGGGAGGAGATGGGATCACTCATAGGAAAATTGCTGTAGTAGTTGGTCTTAGAGCTGTATCTTTTTCGGATTGAAGTCAGCTGATAGATATCCCTGCTGAAACGAAGTCTGTTTAATAAAGGAATCACATTCAAGGAGGATCAGGTACCAAAGAAGTCAAAGAATTAGCACATTTCATGAGAATTTATGAAGTTAAGTGAACTGCTTATAGATGTAGACTCTGACATTAATGGTACATCAGAGCATCACTTAAACAATGTGACAATTCAGAGGCTTCCTTTACCGGGATACACATTTGTCGGCTGTTCTTCAAGGAGTTCCTTGCGGAGTGGGAGAGTGGACATGTACGCAAAATAAACAGTATTCCATTTGAGTTTGTAAATGTGTCACAACGCGGCAATGAACATGTATCTGAATGAAACTTCCTGACAGATTAAAACTGTGTGCCGGACCGAGATTTGAACTCGGGACCTATATGTATCTTGACCTGTATGTATCTGAATGTTGTGTAAGGCCGTTGAATTTAATGAAGCTAAACTTCTGTCGTTTTTTATAATTCCCTAACCCGTGGTCAAGGGGTAGCGTCTTTATTTAGAAATCAAAACGTCCTTGATCCCGGGTTGGAACCCCACTACCGTTTACACTGTGAATGAAAATCATCAGCCTTTGCAGCCGAAGACTTCCTGGACAAGCAATTACCCTCATTCTGCCAACAGCCTCGTCAACGACGGCGGATGAGCGGACAGAGGTTCAGGGTACTGTCTTGCCCTTGGGACTGGAAACTGCCCCTAAAGGCGGAAGAGACAGCAATGATTAACGGCATGAGGATTCAGAAGGCAATGGAAACCACAACCTTTCAGACACGTTATGTGAATCCACAGGACATGTGACCTGTATCTGAAAAAATGTCATACTGATCTTTCCATTGACAAAAGACTCCGGAATAGTTCGCCATTCGGATCTTTGGGAGGGGACTCCCAAGCGGGAACTGACATGAGAAAAAAGACTGAATAACCAGCCAAATGATTACGTTCTACGAATTGGAGAGTTGATTATCAGAAGTTTGAATTTGTTAGGGAAGCTAGAACATCTAACAACGCAAATGGTAAGGCTCAATTTACAGTTGGCGTCAGTGAACTAAAATGGAAAGAAGACAAGTATTTCTAGTCAAATGAATATAGGGTAGTATCAACAGCACCAGAAAATGGTATAACGGGAGCCGGATTCGTTACGAATCCGATGGTAGGCAGATAGCGCGTTACTGTGAACTTCTGTGATAGGCCTGTTCTCATCAGAATCGACAGCAAACCACCGCCGACAACTATAATAGTTCAGTTATACATGCCGACGTCTCAAGGTGAAGATGAAGAAATGGTTCAAATGGCTCTGAGCACTATGGGACTTAACATCTGTCCCCTAGAACTTAGAACTACTTAAACATAACTAACCTAAGGACATCTCACATATCCACGACCGAGGCAGGATTCGAACCTGCGACCGTAGTGGTCGCACGGTTCCAGGCTGAAGCGCCTAGAAGCGCTCGGCCACAGTGGCCGGCGAAGATGAAGAGACAGAGAAAGTATATGAGGAAACTGAAAGGATAATACAGAATGTAAAGGTAGTTGCAAATCTAATAGTCATGGCGAACTGGAATGCAGCTGTAGGGGGAGAAGTGGAGGAAAATGTTAAAGGAAAATATGGGCTTGGAAAAAGGAATGAGAAAGGAGAAAGACTGAGTTCTGTAACAAATTTCAGCTAGTAATAGCGAATACTCTGTTCAAGAACCATAAGAGGAGGAGGCATACTTGCAGAAGACCGGTGATACGGTAAGATTTCAGTTCTAGTACATAATGGTCAGACAGAGATTTAGAAATAAGATACTGTATTTTAAGGGGTACCCAGGAGCAGATAAAGACCCAGACCACAATGTAGTAGTGATGAACACAAGACTCAAGTTCAAGAGATGAATCAGCAAGAATAAATACGCAAAGAAATGGGGCACGGAACTATCAAGGAATGACGATATGTGCTTGAAGTTCTCTAAGCTATGGATACTGCAATAAGGAACAACTCAGTAGGCAGTTCAGTTGAAGAGGAACAGACATATTTGAAAAGAGTAATCACACAGTTTGGAAAGAGAAACATAGGAGCAAAGAAGGCAACTGCTAAGAAACCATAGGTAACACTAAAAATACTTCAGTTGACCGATGAAAGAAGGAAGTACAAAATGTTCAGGGAAATGCAGGAATACAGAAACACATGTCGAAAAGGAATGAAATAAGTAGGAAGTGCATGGAAGCTGAGATGAAATGGCTCCATGAAAAATCTGATGAAATCGAAAAAGAAATGAGTGTCGGAAGGACTGACTCAGCATATAGGAAGTCAAAACGACCTTCGGTGAAATTAAAAGCAAGGGTAGTAACATTGAGAGTGCATTGGGAATTAAACTGTAAACTGCAGACTAGAGAGCGGACAGGTGGAAAGAGTACATTGAAGACACCTATGAAGGCGAAGATTTGTCTGATGTGATGGAAGAAGAAACAGGAATCGAATTAGAAAAGATAGGGGATCGAGTATTGGCATCCGAATTTAAGAGAGCTTCGAAGAACTTAACGATCTAGTAAGGCAGAAGGGATAGATAACATTCCATCAGAATTTCTAAAGTCATTGGCGAAAGTGGCAACAAAACCTCTATTCACGTTGGTGTGTAGTATGTATGAATGTGGCGACATACCATCTGACTTTTGGGGAAATATCATCCACACAGTTCCGAAGATGCAAGAGCTGACAAGTGTGAGAATTATCGCACAATTAGCTTAATTGCTCATTCACCCAAATTGCTGACGAGAATAATACCCAAAAGAACGGAAAAGAAAACTGAGGATGTCTTAGACGAGGATCCGTTTGGAATCACAGGTGGTACCAAAAATTGGTTCTATGAGGTGACATGAATATTAATTTTGTATGTGATTGGGCAAGGAAAAGAAAGGTGGAAGATCTCCTAAATTTAAATGATCTGATGCAAACCGTAGTTTTTGAACCAGAGTGCAGGGGAGCAGTAACACAACCATAGACAATATCTTTATTTATTCTTCTTTAGCAGATGGGTATTCTGTTAGTAAAAGGGTAAATGGCCTTTCAGTACATGATGCAAAATTTTTACACTCAAAGGTTTTTCTACTCAAACAAATGTTACATATATAATTACAAACTACGTAGAAAAGCTAATCCAACGGATATAGAAAGTTTTTTAAATCTCATTAAGTAACAAAAATGGCAGGATGTTTATAGTGGTGATAACATAGATGATAAATAAAATGCTTTCCTTAACACATTTCTCATGCTCCGTATAAGGCAGCCTGCGTGGTTGATTAGATGGATATGGACATGATGGAGAACGAAGTCGGAATTAAATCTAAATGTCAGAAGGAGTAACAGTCAAGGTACAGCATCCCGTTACAGGCAGTACTGCAGTATTCTTAAAAATGTTATTAGGAAGGCGAAGAGTATGTGGACGCAAATAGAATAGCTAAGCACAGGTTACAATTAAAGCCGTATGAGCAGTCGTGAAGGAAATGTCGGGTCAGAATCAGAATGCCGAGGATATTAAGTCAGTACGTAGGAAAAAGTTTTTTTTTTTCACTGATAAGCCAGATCATGTACAGTATTTAACTTCCACGTCCTGAACATAGCTCGTGAATTAAATAAAAAATTAGTTTCCATAGACGATGATGTATTTTTATTGGTAATTATTTTCCAGGACTGATATCTGAAATACTCATCCGTGATACTGACAAGGATGAGACTGAGTCAGTCAATAATTAAATCACTGAACCGAATGGATATGATGGAGTATTTAGCAGATTACTAAAGTACTGTGCTGCACATCTTAGTCTTGCGCTTATTCATATTTGTAACTTTTGCTTTAGGAATGATTAGTTTCCTGAACGATTAAAGTACTCAGTAGTAAAGCCGCTTTATAAAAAGGGAGAAAGGTATAACGTAGACAATTTTAGACTTCTTTTTATGCCATCAGTGTTCGCTAAAGTTACTGAAAAGACGGTTTGTAAGAATAACTGATAATTTCATTTCACATAATTTGCTGTCAAATGCACAGTTTGGTTTTAGAAATGGTTTAACAACTGAAAATGCTATATTCTCTTTCCTCTGAGGTACTCCATGGATCAAACAAAAGGTCTCGAACACTGGGCATCTTTCTCGATTTAACTAAGGCATTTGATTGTGTCGATCACAAAATATTGCTCCAGAAGTTGGACCATTATGGAATACGGAGCGGGGAGTAGTTCACAATTGGTTCACCTCTTACTTTAAGAACAGGCAGCCGAAGTTATTCTCCACAGTGATGAGAACGACTATGATACAGGGTCCGAGTGGGGCGCAGTTAAATGAGAGGTGCCCCAGGGATCATTGCTGGGGCCACTTCTGTGCCTTGTTGATATAAATGATATGTCCTCTATTACAGGTCATTCTAAAATATTTCCGTTTGCTGATGACACTAGCTTGGTAGTAAGGGATGTTTTTTCAACGTTGGCACCGTTTCAAGAAGTAAGTTCATGGCTAGTAGAAAACAAGCCGACGCTAAATTACAATAAGACTCAGTTTTTACAGTTTCGAACACAAAATTCAAAAAATCAGATGTTTAAATTACACAGATTGCGCATATGATTAGCGAGGCGGAACAGTTCAAATTTCTTGGCGTTCAGATAGACAGTAAACTGTCGCTGAAAGCCCATTTTCAGATACTGTTCAAAGACTGTTAGAACAGTATCTGAAGTAAGTGATAGCTTGATTCGAAAAGTAGTCTGCTTCGCTTATTTTCATCTGCCTATGACGTATGATGTTATATTTTGGGCAACTCTTCCCATTCTCAGCGCGTATTTTTGGTTCAGAAACGGGCGATTCTGGCAATAAGTGGTATAAGTTCGCTAATCTCTTGTTGAGCCTGGGTATTATGACACTGGATTCTCAATACATATATTCTCCACTGTAGATTCTTCTTCACAATGTCAACATATTCTCATGAATTAGCAGCTTTTACTCAGTTAACACTAGGCAGAAATCCAATTTGGATCGCACTTCCTTGACTCTTTTGCAGAAAGGTGTGCAGTATACTGCTACATCCATTTCATTAAGGTACCATAGGAATTCAAATATCTTAGTAGTAATGCAGGTTCCTTGAAATATTAAGCTGATTCCTGTGCTATATTGTTCATCGCGTTTATATAAACTTATAGCTTGTCGTCTTTCTAGGATACTTTTCTGTTGTAAATTCATGTTGTGACACACCATGAAGATTTCCTCCTCAGTTCGGTGCTACAGAACTAGACCTGCAAAGGAGGCGTCTTGGAAGGCGACATGGGTCAACACAAGTATGCATCTATCGACCAACTCCCCAGATTCAAACCCAATCGTGAGAATTTCTGGGACCACCTCGATCGGGCTGTTCGCGCCGTGTCATCAACCAAGAAACATAGCGCAACTGGGTCCACATCCTTGTCGGCACCTTCCAGAACCTCACATTCTCTTCCTGTATGTCTCGCACCTGTCCTTGCTGCAATAATTGGTTATTCAGGGCTTTTATCAGGTTGTCACGTCTATGTGACTGGACAGTGTACGATTCAAGTGCAGGTTCAACGACCGTAAACCAAGTACAAACTCGCAAGTATAATCTGTCCAGTTTGTGGCAATAAATCGCAATATTTGCACGGTCCTTTCAGACTAGAGGTAAGCTGAAGGCCTTTAGGAACATGTATACGAATAATGAAAGTTTTCGTTACCGGCTCAGGTGTTCACACTGCAGCCAATCTATGGCACTTTTGTAGTCTCCCCTCATATCGGGGCGACAAGCATAAAAGAGGGCGTTCGCACAAAGATATTAGCCCCGAAAACAGATGAACGGAAACTGACTTGTACACAAAGTGATAGCCGGCCGTTGTGGCCTAGCGGTTCTAGGCACTTCAGTCCGGAACCGCGCTGCTGCTACGGTCGCGGGTTCGAATCCTGCCTTGGCATGGATGTGTGTGATGTCCTTAGGTTAGTTAGGTTTAAGTAGTTCTAAGTCTAGGGGACTGATGACCTCAGACGTTAAGTCCAATAGCGCTTAGAGCCATTTGAACCATTTTCGAACAATGCGAAACGGACCGCATGCTTAACTCTGGTACCAAAGACATCCCAGTTCTACAGAGATCGATTGAGAGAGAGGCAAAGGCGTGTTTTATCTCCACGCAGTAATAAATAGAGTGACCATATGCTGTAAATATAGGATATGTGGTCGTTCGCAAAGCCGGTGCTAGATGCAGTTTCCATCGACGGAGAGATAGTAAAGTAGTCTCATAATGGCATGGAGGTGCTTATCACATATACCTAGCGTAAGACGTGGAGATGAAAGTGGAAGAAAATATTCAAAAAAATGAAAACTGCACTTTACGCAGCACCGAGAGAGAGAGAGGTATTGACGCATTTGGCTGGCATCGCTGAAATGTATTTTATAATTTTGCGTTCCTCACTTGTTAATAATCTGGGATATGCTGTCGTCGTTGATTCTAGTGCCTCCCAAAGCGTCCAGTTATTGCATACGAAATTAATATAATGCACACGAATGCCAGAGCATAGCACCGAGTAGGAAAGAGATGTCTCTCTCGAGAAAACGTAGCAGCTGACAATATTTCAGTTCGACGTAAATAAATCTTCACAGACGTCAGCCGATGTCCAGTTATTAAACTCCAAACTCCACAAATCATATATACACAACTGAATGCGCTAAGACGGCAAAGAAGAAGTTTAGCGCATAAAGCGCTATCTGCCGGTTTTAATTACATTTTCAGTTCACTATTCCTTACACATGAAGTAACACGGTTATTGGTCAATTATTGCTCTGGATAATATGAAGCGGACGCCAAAGATAACAATTTCTTACTTCGAGAAAGACACGTGCAGCTGAAGAAGCGATTTTCGAATTTCGTAAAAGTGTAACCCTCACAGAAAACTTCGTAGACGTTTTAATGATAACAGAAATAATCATAGGGACAGGTCACAAGGGTCAGCACACGAGTCTGCGGAGTGAGGGGGGGTAGCCCAGCAAAGACAACATCATTCACATTCATCATCATGATGGGAATTTATTTGTATGAGTTTCACCAGTGAGTGCATGGACAAAATTAAGCAAATTTCTTCCTGTACTATAGCCCTCCGATCTCTCCAGATAATTATGCTTTTCTATATGACCGTGTACCTAAATCCCTAATATGTGGGCAAAAAACATCTACTGCTAAGAATAATGCAAAACCGAGAGAAGTAGATGAAGTTATAACCGAATCGCCATGGCTCACTATTTTAACAATGACGATTAGAAAGAAAGTTCGGTTGAAACTAGTTTTTAATGACCTGTAGTTCGTGGAAAATTTGGAAAAGTATATCAGTAATGAAAAGAACCAACGGTCGCCAGTTTCTCACCGGAACAACAATGATTAAATTGAAACTGAATTTTATACTCGTAAGCACTCTTACCTAAGAACAGCTATTGGTGTCATAGCGTAGGAACAGTAACTAACGCACACTTTCAAATACTTCACACCACACATGTCCCAGTAGTAAGATAATAATCAAATAGTAAACACATACAACATATTACATTAATTTTCAAAGATCAATTAAAGTAAGATTGTTCAATGGTTGCTGAGAGAAACCTTTTGTTACGCTACTCACCGTAATACTAACTGTCGTAATTGTAGCAAGCAGAAAGATTGTTTGAATTTACTCCTTGGTAAGGACTGACATTTACCAAGCAGTTACTATAATATTTCTTTGTTATAAAAGTTATAAATTATGCCACAAGCTGTAAATAAGAAACTGTGCTTTGACAGTGAAACTCAGTGTCCAAGTTAGGTAAAGTTTTAGTACCATTTTTTTAAATGAAAGTTACTATATTTTTAGCAAATGAATTAATACCAGCTTTTGCATCATTCTGTTTCTGACATTATTCATACTACTGCAAAATATTTCATTATTACGGTACCTAATTGTCCAAAAGTTGGAAAAATTACGTTTTGATAATCGAATAAATTAATATTCACTTCATTTTCAGTTTATTTTCTGATTATCTTGGTTCGTACAAAGGGATAGTATGGATACTACTTAGACAATGACTTAGGAAAATTATTTACGTGACAATATGCAGGAAAACAATGTCGTTTAAACAAAAAAATCCAACTACGCTGGTCGGCCTATTACAATTCCAGTTACAAAAACTGTGGATCTTACTTCACTTCATGACGCCGTTGGTTCGTCGAGCGGCTTCTTTTAGTGGTAAAATAAGGCACAAGTTGATCTTATTGCCACACCATCGCCAATATCAAGGGCCCACAGTGGTCTTGGTGTTATGTAAATTACTCTTGCTGCATTTGTACTGTATGCAATATATGCCATACACATAGCTTGCCGGGTCTAGTGCAGCAGAAGATACAACCCGTCGGCTTTGAACACTACGTCATACATTACTCATAGATAATAATATCTTCACTTTCAGCCACAGATAATAAAACAGTTCTGTGTTCTGGATAAGTGCTATCATTGCACATTAAAATAACTGAATGTGATTTTGAAAGAGAGGCCTAGTGAAGCAGTGGATACAACCTGTAGTGTTTAAAATAGTACCCAATCGAATAAATGAAGTTTTGGTCACGTTAATTGAAGATCACGTTGCAGAGGGTTCCATTGTAATTTAAGATGGTTGTTCTTCATATAGGGATTTACGTGAAAGGAGTTATAAGCATCTCGTAGTTAATCACAACATTGAGTTCAGATCATTATCCACAGGTGCTTGCACAAATAGCGTAGAGGGTTACTGGTCAGCTGTGAAATCTCTTGTAGGGAAGCGGAAACGACTGATTTCCACATTTCAAAGTCACTTTGACGAATATTCATGGAGGCGTAGTATTCCCCAAACATACTGCCCATTTAAATGTTTTGTCATACATGGGTAAATGTACCGTCCGAAATTGTTAGCTAATTTCACATTAGGATGGAAGGTCGGGGGCTGGGGGTGAATGTGTGTATCTGTGCTTGTATGTATGTGTGTGTGTGTGTGTGTGTGTGTGTGTGTGTGTGTGTGTGTGTGTGTGTGTGCGGTGTCTTTTCGTAATGTATTGTTTGTTGCGTATGTGGGTATGTGATTTTTGTTGATGTCTTGATAGGCGAGCATCGGTTCTTTTGAGAAGTTCCCGTGTGGTAAGTTCATTTTTCTATTTTTTTCTTTCACTGCATTTGACTATTTTGACGTATTTCATTGTTGTATTACACCATTACGTATGTTTTCGTGTACTCCACTACGTAATAGAAATTTTGCAGCTGTCGTTCTTCTCTCGTTTCCCAGCACTAGTGTCAGCACGATTTTCTCGAATATGTACCAGCAATGTTAAAGGCGAACCTCCTGACACAACTAAAATTTGTATCCCGTTGACCTTTACACTGACACTACTATTCGAAAAGAACGACACATGTAACACTGATGAGATTTACCCATATATGTCAACTGAAGAGCATGATACAAATGTTGTGTATATATATATAGCTCCACTATTGAATGGGATACTATTGTCACTGCTGTGATAAAAACTGTAACTTTCTGTCGATAGTATTAGCATTAGGGAGACGAAAATTTAATAGTCATGTGTGACTGGAATTCCACAGTAGAAAAAGGAAGAGAAAGAAACGTAGTAGGTGAATATGGATTGGGGCTAAGAAATGAAAGAGGAAGCCGCCTGGTAGAATTTGGCACCTAATCATAGCTAACACTTGGTTGAAGAATCATGAAAGAAGGTTGTATACATGGAAGAACCCTGGAGTTACTAAAAGGTTTCAGATAGATTATATAATGGTAAGACGGAGATTTAGGAACCAGGTTTTAAATTGTAAGACATTTACAGGGGCAGATGTGGACTCTGACCACAATCTATTGGTTATGAACTGTAGATTATAACTGAAGAAACTGCAAAAAAGGTGGGAATTTAAGGAGATGGAACCTGGATAAACTGAAAGAACCAGAGGTTGTAGAGAGTTTCAGGGAGAGCATAAGGGAACAATTAACAGGAATGGGGGAAAGAAATACAGTAGAAGAATAATGGGTAGCTTTGAGGAATGAAATAGTGAAGGCAGCAGAGGATCAAGTAGGTAAAAAGACGAGGGCTAGTAGAAATCTTTGGGTAACAGAAGAGATACTGAATTTAATTGATGAAAGGAGAAAATATAAAAATGCAGTAAGGGAAGCAGGCAAAAGGAATACAAACGTCTCAAAAATGAGATCGACGGGAAGTGCAAAATGGCTAAGCAGAGATGGCTAGAGGACGAATGTAAGGATGTAGTGGTTTATCTCACGAGGGGTAAGATAGATACTGGCTACAGGAAAATTAAAGAGAACTTTGGAGAAAAGAGAACCACTTGCATGAATATCAAGAGCTCCGATGGAAACCCAGTTCTAAGCAAAGAAGGAGTATATAGAGGGTCTATACAGAGGCGATGTTCTCAAGGACAATATCATGGAAATGGAAGAGAATGTAGATGAAGATGAAATGGGAGATATGATACTGCGTGAATAGTTTGACAGAGAACTGAAAGACCTAAGTCGAAACAAGGGCCCCGGAGTAGACAACATTCCATTACAACTACTGACAGCCTTGGGAGAGCCAGTCCTGACAAAACTCTACCATCTGGTGAGCAAGATGTATGAGACAGGCGAAATACCCTCAGACTTCAAGAAGAATATAATAATTCCGATCCCAAAGAAAGCAGGTGTTGACAGATGTGAAAATTACCGAATTATCAGTTTAATAAGTCGCAGCTGCAAAATACTAACGGAAATTCTTTACAGACGAATTGAAAAACTGGTAGAAGCCGACCTCGGGGAAGATCAGTTTGGATTTCGTAGAAATGTTGGAACACGTGAGGCAATACTGACCCTACGACTTATCTTAGAAGAAAGATTAAGGAAAGGCAAACCTACGTTTCTAGCATTTGTAGACTTAGAGAAAGCTTTTGACAATGTTGACTGGAATACTCGCTTTCGAATTCTGAAGGTGGCAGCGGTAAAATACAGGGAGCGAAAAGCTATTTACAATTTGTACAGGAACCAGATGGCAGTTATAAGAGTCGAGGGACGTGAAAGGGAAGCAGTGGTTGGGAAGGGAGTGAGACAGGGTTGTAGCCTCTCCCCGATGCTATTCAATCTGCATATTGAGCAAGCAGTAAAGAAAACAAAAGAAAAGTTCGGAGTAGGTATTAAAATCCATGGAGAAGAAATAAAAACTTTGAGGTTCGCCGATGACATTATAATTCTGTTAGAAACAGCAAAGAACTTGGAAAAGCAGTTGAACGGAATGGACACCGTCTTTAAAGGAGTGTATAAGATGAACATCAATAAAAGCAAAAGAAGGATAATGGAAGTAGTCGAATTAAGTCGGGTGATGCTGAGGGAATTAGATTAGTAAATGAGACACTTAAAGTAGTAAAGGAATTTTGCTATTTGGGAAGCAAAATAACTTATGATGGTCGAAGTAGAGGGGATATAAAATGTAGACTGGCAATGGCAAGAAAAGTGTTTCTGAAGAAGAGAAATTTGTTAACATCGAGTATTGATTTAAGTGTTAGGTAGTCGTTTCTGAAAGTAGTTGTATGGAGTGTAGCCATGTATGGAAGTGAAACGTGGACGATAAATAGTTTCGACAAGAAGAGAATAGAAGCTTTCGAAATGTGGTGCTACAGAAGAATGCTGAAGATTAGATGGGTAGATCATATAACTAATGAGGAGGTATTGAATAGAATTGGGGAGAAGAGGAGTTTGTGGCACAACTTCACTAGAAGAAGGGATCGGTTGGTAGGACATGTTCTGAGTCATCAAGGCATCACCAATTTAGTACTGGAGGGCAGCGTGGAGGGTAAAAATCGTAGAGGGAGACCAAGAGATGAGTACACTAAGCAGATTCAGAAGGATGTAGGCTGCAGTAGGTACTGGAAGATGAAGAAGCTTGCACAGGATAGAGTAGCATGGAGAGGTGCATCAAAACAGTCTCAGGGCTGAAGACCACAACAACAACAATATTAGCATCGAAGACGAAAAAAAAAAACTGTTCCCTATAGTGAAGTACGGGGATACAAACTGTATATGTGTCGTCTTATTGCCTCTTCGCGTAGTTCAACTGAGGTACAGGTGGCAAATGTAACGTACGTCCATTTCCACATATTCGTTAGCAGTGTACATATATATAGATCAACGGAAGTATGGGATACAAATATTATGTACGTAGCTCTATCTGCCAACGGTAGTACTAGTATCTACGTAAGAACAGACTATTAGAGGTAGCGGAGGCGAAAGACACAACACATGTAAAATTTGTATCCCGTGCTTCAGTTGACCTATATAGTTCAACTGAACAACAAGATATTAATACTAACGAAGAAATCGATGTACGCTAAACTTGTATCCCGTACTGCAGTTAACCAATACAGTTTGAACGATGTTCAAGATACAGCCCATATACATGTGACGTGAAGTATTCTATGCTACCAATATTTCCACCCATTTTTCCCCCTTCATTTTTTTACATAACAATACAATACAAACACGCGGTATCCTTAACGTGAAAATACTACTTACCTTGATATATGTCAACTATATTTTTCGTCTCTCGTATTCCTTTGTTTCTGAACAGTCTTGTCAGCTCTTGTATTTGTGTAATAAATACTCTCTGGCCAATTCTGACGTCATTGGCCACAGCTGACGGGTTGGTTCCCCTACTTCACTAGACCCAGCTCGCCCATATTAAACATCCGCCAAAAAACCATTTCAGTTTTCACTGCTCCGCATTTCGGAAACAGGCTTTTTAATCTCCGCACTTTTGCATAGCCACACTCGTGAATACACACAGCCAACGACACCAATCGTCTCTTCGCGACCCGGAACTGCTACTCTTTTGGTGCACATTAACAGTTTATTACACTATTTGATAATAGCTTTTCCCTGTCTAGGCCAGCGTGTCTACTTACAAAATGTTGACATTCACGTGTATTCTCTTCCCTAAATAACAAATAGAAATTTCATCTTGACAATATAATATTCAGCACAACCAATAAAACAAATTTCGTAAAATACGTAGAAAATGTATGATTATCCACAGAGTTGTGGTGTTATAGTACCAAATACTCCAATAGAATACCGTTTACACAGCAAAAAATTTGTATCCAAGAAAAATACGTCACAATACTCAGTAAAGCAGCTATTCATACGACTTTCAATAAATTTTCAATTTAAGAAAATATGCGCCTAGCCCATACTAAACTCTCTCTCAATAGCAATTTCTCTTTTCAAAACCATTTAAACGGAATTTGCCGTGTTAGAAAAACATACACTGGGCACTTACTAAATCATCTCTCAATAACAAATTATCTTTTCAAAACAATTTGAATAATATTTACAATTTTAGAAAAATGAGTGCTTGGGGCTTACCAAACACTGCTAATAACCTTCCAACTAACAACTGTAATTAAGAAACATGCATCACCACAGTCACTAAGTCTTTAACTGATAGCATTCAGATCACAAGATATTTACAATAAAAGCGCGCCACGGCGCGCAACAAAGGATTAATTGAATACGAACATGTCGGTGTGAAATAAGCTCCGAACGCAAATGTTAACACCCATCAGATGTTTTTAAGAAAGTAAGATACATACGATAAAATTGTTACTGTTGTATAGCTTCGGCCTCGAACTGTCAGCAGACCGACGTGAGATGGCTCAGCCTTTTCCTACACCGCTACGTCGGGCGCCCAGGTCGGTCGGTCGCTAAGAGAGCGGCGCCGGATTCGTGGCCGACCAAGGCAGCGGAAGCCTGCCCTGAGCTCTCTCCCGTTAACTGGGGAGGTGACACAGGCGCACGAATGGACTCAACTACAACAGACAAAATCAACAGATTCTAACACAAGGATGAACGACTAGAAATGGGGAACAGACCAACTCCACTTAATGTAAGTGAGAGTGACGTCCCTACATTGGTCCGCACAAACATTCAAGCTACAAGAAATTGGGAACTTATCCACAATTCAGCGAACTTATATTGCTCCCGGAACATCAATAACGGCCACCAAACTCAAAGTAGCATATTAGTCCCTCAAGGGCAAAGGTATCTGTCTAACAGTGGCAAATCTTAACATTTTGACTATCATTTATTATACTGCTTCGGAACATTTGCTGTCTCAAATAGCGGGTATCGCGCATCAAAAAATGCCAGAATTATTGTCCATAAGCTCCAAAGGAATGGACATATCTAAAAAGGCCCATCACAAAAGTTGGGAAGAGAAACATAGCTACAAAGAAGGTAACTGCGAAGAAACTATGGGTACAGAAGAAATAATTCAATTGATCGATCTAAGAAGGAAGTACAAAAATATTCTGGGAAAATCTGGAATAGAGAAATGCAAGTCGCTGAGGAGTGAAATAAATAGGAAGTGCAGGGAAGCGAAGACGAAATGACTGCAGTAAAAATGTGAAGACATTGAAAAAGAAATGTTTATCGGAAGGACTGACTCAGCATACCGGAAAGTGAAAACAACCTCCGGTGACATTAAAAGCAAGGGTGATAACATTAAGAGTGCAACGGGAATTCCACTGTTAAACGCAGAGGAGAGAGCGGATAGGTGGAAAGAATACATTGAAAGCCTCTATGAGGGGGAAGATTTGTTTGACGTGCTAGAAGAAGAAACAGGAGACGATTTAGAAGAGATAAGGGACCCAGTATTAGAATAAAAATTTAAAAGAGCTTTGGAGGACTTAAGATCAAATAAGACAGAAGGGATAGATAACATTCCATCAGAATTTTTAAAATCATTAGGGGAAGTGTGTCATACAGACACCTGGAAGTAGTGGAGAGACTCAGAACGCATGGTCGATATGGACTCAGGGCAGCAGTGTGGTAGTAGGAGTAGTTATGAGTTCTTGCTGATGGGTTCCATCATGAGCTGATTGTGAGGTGGGTCGACTGGTTCTGACAAATATACGGCTGATTACAGCTGAAATCCTGAGAGAGGTTACAGTACCTCATCACGAACCTCCGAAGACAGATTAATGTGAGCTGTGATTACATCCCGAGTTGCCATGGCTGTTCACCGTTGACACCATCTCACAGACAACAGTTTACCCAAATAACAAATGCTGCCGGCGCCGAGCTGATAGAGGACCCTAGTTTTTCCGACAGCTTCTATGCCGTAACAAACACAAGAGTGTATTCTGAAGCGATGCAAAACTGATGTTGATGATGGACATCAGTTCCAAATCGAATGAAAGTTGCCATGGTTATGTGATGAACATTTCCACAAACGTTGATAAATAATGGACTGATGTTCATGTTGTATCACTTAACATAATGTATCATACTTTTAGATGAGACATCAGACAGTGGTTTTCATGGTAACAAATTTCTTGTGTTTAATGTGTCAGGTGCAAATTACTGTGAAAGTTCGGGAAATTATTGTATAGTTTTCAATGTTTTAACATATCTTAAAATTTTTGTCTTAAATCTCTTAGTCACACACAAAGCTGCTTATGTGTCACACTAAATTGAAAGACAATGTTTCTGTTTGTTTTCTGTATCTAAAAATGGTGGTTAGTCAACCAAAGCTGGATATCTAGTTATTATTGGACTGTACTGTGATCAAGACTATTGCAATTATTAATGATTATTTTGTGTTGTTTCTCTCTAATACTTTAGGAGGCTCTCGGATTTTCCTTGAGTATAATATCTTCGACATTCTCCCTGAACTGCGCTCTGCCACTTTCTTGCCTTTCTTGATCTACTCAAGGACTCTCCTTATTGCGGGTGGAAAGTGTAGCAGAGCGTATAAGGTGTTTCGCTCCCTACCGTTCTTTGTTTATAGAACCGATGAGAAACGAACGTGTATCTCTTTCAGACTGTGTAACCAAAGTGCCTACAAGTCTGTACCATTTAATTTCTCTGTGACTTTAAAAGAAAGTGGAGGCTAATACCTGATTACCACATCAAATGCCGCACGTGTAGCCGCGCGGTCTATGGGTGCCTTGCCACGGTTCGCGTGGCTTCCCTCGTCGGAGGTTCGAGTCCTCCCTCGGGCATAGGTGTATGTGTTGTTGTCTCTAGTGCAAGTTAGTAAGGTAGATTAAGTAGAGTGTAAGCATAGGGAGCGATGACCTCAGCAGTTTGGTCCCATAACAACTTACCACCACCACCACACTAAATGGCTATATCACTTTGTGTCTTGGTTAAGAAAAATCTTTTTAAGCTTACATAAACTTCGGAAATCATAGACTTTTAGGTGCCAATTACCTCAAAATAGTGTCGATGTGGATACATTTTATTCTTTTCTGATGACTCGTTTGAAAGGCTGCTGTTTTATTCAACGATCACTTAACTCGCCACAGCGAGAATATTTCAGATTTTTTTTTTGTTTTTGTTAAAAAGAACCGCCGACAGTTAAAAGAAAATTTTGCAGGTTCAAAGCATCCACGTTATCGCAATAAGGTTTTATTGTGTTAATTAGTCATCAAGGTATGCAAAACTCGCTGTTAGTTTGGCTCACTTAAAGAAAGCAACACAGACGACTTGGTAAGCGGCCGAAATGATATAAATTTTTCCGTAAATACTCTTGATTTTTCTAGTGGTTTCATAATAATTTTTATTTTATGCTTTCAGCAAGATGAAAAGTTGTTTCAAGTGTATGTGAACCATGATGGCTGTTTAATGTTAACAACAGGAGTTACGATCTAAACTCGCTTCATAATACGTTCGGCCTTACATGAAACGTCTTCGTTTCTTATCACGTCTGTTTTCGAGAAGCGGTGTGGCACAGACAGATGTAAGTATTGATCTCGCTGCAGTACACGATATTAATTAAACGGCTATCGGACTGAGGCGACAAATCCCAATAGAAGATCTGTTAGACAGTGCAGTCAGCATGAACATACTGGGAATACATCAATGCGACTCCCCTTATTCAAACACCAGTCAGCAGACTTTATCTAGGACAGCGATATTATACTGATTAGTGTCTCTACGCAACATTCACGATGCAGGATCGACACATTGCAGCTTATTCATAGACCTAAAATTAAAACCACTCACTCAAACTCACATTCATATGAATGTTAGCTCAAACATTCCATACATGTACTCTCACACATACAAGAACCACTATGACCATTCAGTTCACTAGAATATCCCTTTAAACATATAATTATGCAATATGCCACTGTGGTGCCACGTGGCACTTTTAATTATACTCACACTGCACAAAGAGTATTCAAGTGCAATGCAGCAACAATAATTGGAGGAATACGTTCATAATCTGGTCTGAAATCATAATAAAGTACCAAAACAGCTGTTAATAATTATGGGGAATAGTAAACATTATATCTGAAAGCTGTCACACGAACATTCCACATATATAGTAATGATGAAGAGAAACAATGCTCTTTATGAGTGCCTTTGACAAAATTCCACTTGTACTGTTCCCATTATTTTAGTTGCATCTGAGAAACACAAAAATGAAGAGAATAATATTGACAAAACCATAACAATTTTACAAAAAAATGAATACAGCAAATATTTGAAATAGTTTTCATTAGTTTTTGGCCACCTACTCCGAAGCAATCATGTTGTTGTAGATCGGATGCCATCCATTCAAAACAAATTAATCTTCTAGAATCGAAATAAACAAACAACTAAGATAAAAGGTGGCAACAGTAACTACAAAACATGGTTTAGGCTAATCACTACTACTATTGTTCAAGTATTTAGTTTTTTCGTAGATTTTACCCACAGGTGAAACGTGCTTTACTTATGTGTAGCTTTTTCCTTTTGCTTACAAATCAAATACGTTGGAACCCATTCTTACAAATACAAAGCGTTGCCTTTTTTTTAACATTGGATTTGTTTTCGGGAAGCCGGCGGGAGTGGCCGTGCGGTTTAGACGCTACAGTCTGGAGCCGCGTGACCGCTACGGTCGTAGGTTCGAATCCTGCCGCGGGCATGGATGTGTGTGATGTCCTTAGGTTAGTTAGGTTTAAGTAGTTCTAAGTTCTAGGGGTCTGATGACCACAGCAGTTAAGTCCCATAGTGCTCAGAGCTATTTTTTTGTTTTCGGGAAATTACTTTCAGTAAAAGTCATGGACCTTTCCTTTCAACCACTTTCTACATGTTTCACTAGCCAGTGATTTCTACGTCTTCTTAAGCCTTCCTTCGCTATGCTGATTGGTGATTGATGCTATATGGCGAAGCCCCACAACTGTCGTCTGACGAAGGGTATACATAACACTAGGGTAACAACATGTAAATCTGTGTTGATATATATGTTAAGCAATAGAGACATCGAAGGGGGGCGCGTTATACGTCACATGAGATTTTGAGAGATGGCGACCGTTTTTCAAACGGAATTTAGCCAGGCAGGTGCATCCAGCATGTATCTCTATTTCTGTCGACTCTGTGGATAACCAGCGTGATACTTAAAAAGCGGTTAGGTATAATCGAACAATACAGGCATTCTGACAGCAGAGGTGATAGCTAATCAAAATATCTCCTTTGTTGATTCAACCCGGCTGCGGCACAGCAACATGCAGTTTCCTTTGCGCCTGCGAAGGTAAAAATCTGATAGTAGTTGACACTGCTACATAATCATACTCTCATCACGTTCCATCCGCGAAATGAAATGGAAAAAAATCTCTTTTCCTTTTTTTCTGCTTTGAAGTACTTTGTCTAATTTGAAGCTGTACTTTTTGTGGTTTATAATGGCTGCACTCAATCTGGTCCATAGTTTATATTAGTTACTGTAAACTTTTCTGCTTTTATAACTTTTCGCTCTACAAATCGCTACATTGCCAGCATCTGTGAGCGCCTGAACAGATATCACAGTAATCTGTTCTTTCATCTGACGAGGAATTTCCACACACTTCTGTCCTGTTCTAATCTTGATGTTTGGTGCAATGAAATATTCCCAATGTCAAATACTTTAAAAGATTTAAATCGTATACTACTCTACGCAGGCCTACATTTTATACATGTAGAGTTTAAAGAGCCTGAAAAAAATCAGATGTTTGTCTTATTGAACACAGTGGGTACTCATCGGAGCAGCACAGTTATAAAATTACTAAAGAGCACACTACAAGCAGATTGACCGGCTTTTCTCAGTATTATTGCGAAAATTTGATCACAACCTAACATGTGTAATAGACAAGGCACTGTAGGCGACACCAAATCCCCCACAGTGTTAAGCAGAACATAGTTAATGATTACACAACGCATTTCAGTCATGATTTCCCCAATACGTGTTTCAAAATACGAGCTCGTTAGTGATAACACAAAATCGGTAACATTATTTCGTTCTGAAATAGAGAGGATAATGAAACTGGGACACAGCGTTACATATGCAAATATATAGAGTACTGCTACTGTTCATTCCAAAGTTTAATAGTGTATCTACTATTTCTTTTGCATTCAGTATGCATAGCAATTATCTTCTGCATAGCATGATAGTAATCAGGATATGAGCGCAACATTGTCGTTAAAGTTCTACAGGTCCATGTCTATAATTGCGTTACACATTCGTAAACCAGTTTTCGTTTGTTATGTGTAATTTGAAATGCAGTAGATCAGAAAAACAAACAACATACCTACAAAACACGGTGTTAAATGCGATAGATATTGTTCTCTGCACAGTACCCCAAGTATTCTCCTCTCCTCTCGAAATACTCTTATTCCCTTCCCAATCACAGCCAATCAACTATAAATATCGATCATGCTTCACTGCTGAGAGTCGCCGATTTTAGCTAGCACCTTGTTTTAGTAAGCATATTCCAAGAGAAAGTGGCAGTGCGGTTCTCTCTGAACCAAACCATCCTCAATGAACTGACATCCTAGAGACGATAATGAGTAAGTTTTACTCAAGCAACCGTGTTGAAGTGATTAAACTTCTTCTCGGTATTACGCCGCGTCATTGCTAAAAACTAACAACAATAATTAACTAAAACCGACGTTTCGGCCGAATTGCAACGGCCTTCCTCAGGGCACGACGGGTTTTGCATGGGGATAGGTGCTTCTATTTATTACAGACTATCTATGTCTGACGTCACTGTTGTAAAACTTTTAATTGGCCCTCTAATATGACTGGCTAGTCATGACGTAAGGGAAGATGGAAGGAAAGAGGCTATTCGTGGATATCCATGTCGTCAACGATTGGTAGCTGTCCGCCAATCAGCGTTCGGTGTCTGGTCGGCAAGTTTTCCTCCTGGTGTGCGCGGAAGAGCACTGACAGTTGCTCTACAGCTGTTTGTGCAGATACGTCCGTGTCCCGTGTAGCTTCTGCCCCGCGACCGCTCGCGGCCCGTTGGATTGGGATGGCCGGCAGCCAGGACGCCTGGAGTTTGTAGCCATCTTCTCTGTTGATGACGTCAGGCTGCTTAATAATTTCGATCGCCTCCCGTATTTTGCGTTCTCGCATCCACGATTCTTTCGCCAGTACTCGGGCTTCCTGGAACCTGATAGGTTGTCCACAATCACTGTGGTGTTCCGCTATCACCGATTTATTATGTTGTAATAGTACATAGCGTTCATGTTCTGCTACTCGTAACCTAACAGGTCTCCCTGTTTCTCCTATGTAGGCAGCTCCGCACTCACGCCGTAGTTCGTAAATACCTGCAGTGTTAAGATTGTTGACTACATCCTTTGTGGAACTTATAATTTCAGGGATCCTGTCACTGCTTCGAAAAATCGGTGTGGAATCTCGTCGGCGGAGGACGTTGCCTAGCCGTTCACTGGTGCTTTTTACATATGGTAAGTGTACCAGTGGAAGCTTCTCTTCTTTGTCTTCTCCTCGTGTTCTGCTCCCTTTGGTTTTAGCTACCTTTCTTATGATATTGTCATCATAGCTGTTGGAACGAAACTTGTGTGTTGTAGCTCCTTTAATTCTTCTTTGATGTTATTTACATCGCTTATCCGATAGTCTCGGGCAGTTATGCAGAACAGAATATTTTTCAGCTGAGTGGTGGTGGCTCTCCGCGTGAAGGTACCGATTAGTGTGCGTTGGTTTCCGGTACACTTTGTGTCCCAGTTTACCTTCGGCAGCTCTGTATACCTCCACATCCAGAAATGAAAAGGTAGCATTGTTTTCAGTCTCATGTGTGAACTTTATATTTTTGTGCAGGCTGTTTAAGTGCTGGAAGAAGTTTCCTAATTCCGCTTCACCGTGAGGCCAAATAACGAATGTGTCGTCCACATATCGTAGCCAACAACTGGGACGTAACGGAGCAGAAGCTAGGGACGTTTGCTCAAAGGCTTCCATAAAGATGTCCGCAGGTACAGGGGAGAGCGGGGAACCCATTGCCACTCCATCTAAGTGTTCGTAATATTTTCCCCGCCAGGTGAAGTACGTAGATTACAGGAATAAGCGCACCAGATCGCAGATATCTGGTGGGATCAGATCCTGTAGAATGCGCATAGTCTCCTCAATAGAAACGTTAGTGAAGAGAGACTTGATGTCAAAACTGACCATAATGTCTGAAGGCTTTATTCGCTGTTCCCTAATCAGTTGTATGAAGTGGGAAGAGTCTTTCACGTAGGAGTCTGTTTGTCCCACATGACGGCGTAACTTAGGTGCCAGATGTTTCGCAACATAATACGTAGGTGAATCTAATCCGTTCACTATGGGCCTCAGCGGATAGCCCTCCTTATGGAGCTTTGGTACTCCGTAGATTCTAAGAGGAAAAGGCACCTTGGTGATTAGTCTCTTGGCTCTGTCAGGGTCAATTTTCGAGTCTTTTACGAGGGCCAATTAAAAGTTTTACAACAGTGACGTCAGACATCGATAGTCTGTAATAAATAGAAGCACCTATCCCCAAGCAAAACCAGTCGTGCCCTGAGGAAGGCCGTTGCAATTCGGCCGAAACGTCAGTTTTAGTCAATTATTGTTGTTAATTTTAGCAATGACGCGGAATAATACCCAGAAGAATTTTAATCACTATGACACCGGCCGCGGAAGCCTACCTTCTTATATAAAACCGTGTTGAAGTTACAGAAGCGGGCATTTCAGTTTCGGTTGTCACGCTGCATCCATTACTTTCTCCCACGTAAATCCAACTTACTGACCTTGTCTTAAACACGTCCTGTCTGTAACAGGAAGGTGAAATAATATGTACAACCGTCGATAACAATAAAGAAGTGAACCGTTCCAAAAGAGATTTAATCAGAATCATTCACATCTCCTTCCACATTTAATGGATTTAATTCACAAAGTATTAAGAAAGGGCTAGGATTTACAGTTTTAAATTTATCGTTTAAGCTGCAGTTCATACTACGAGTAAGTGATCCAGGGTCACATACCAGTCCTCATGACACGTAATCTGGCAAGAATTCTTACAGAAGATATTGTCCTTCCTCCGTACTGTCTGAAACTGGGAAGAAGCCGTGAAAAATTTCTGCCTTAAATTTCTGCTATGTTCATCAGACTATTTGGAGAAATTAAGTCTTATTTATTACAAAAGAAACGATAAATCCAAAATTTACATAAGAGTAATAATGCAGTGAGCGCGTTAGTATCCAACCTGAGTGACGAGTGAAATATTCTTTTTTTCAAGCCCAGAACTCGAACACGTATCTCTAGCTCTTCGCGAGCAGTCGACCTAACTGTCTGTTAAATAAGCACGCTTCTTTTCTGCCTCCAACCTCAAAATCTCAGTGTTACTGAGGCTGATGAACATCTAGTCTCATGTAAATATTTATTTCATGTTTAACTGATAGCAACCCGTGATGGAATAAAATCGAGCAAGGTCCTTGCCCTTGCACCTTTTCAGTGATTCTATTCCAGTAATGGAAGATACTCTGCATATAAATTTTCCTCGTGTACGGAATAACAGCAATAGATGTTGACAAATAGAGTAACCAAGAAGCAATTTAGATAGCCTGGTGGTTACTAAAAAGAAGAGGTCCAAGTCTGAGAACATTTCCTGACAAAAATTTCGATTTTCCTCAACGTAGACAGTAATATGTATTAGAAATGCTAGCACTAACTTCACCCTGTGGCTCATCTGGATAACTCAGGCTAGTCCTGCTACTACCGTTACTGTGTTAGCACAGTTTTTCAAAATTTTAATTATGAAGGTTAGGTTAGGTTAGTGTTGTTTAACGTCCCGTCGACAACGAGGTCATTAGAGACGGAGCGCTAGCTCGGGTTAGGGAAGGATGGGGAAGGAAATCGGCCGTGCCCTTTGAAAGGAACCATCCCAGCATTTGCCTGAAACGATTTAGGGAAATCACGGGAAACCTAAATCAGGATGGCTGGAGACGGGATTGAACCGTCGTCCTCCCGAATGCGAGTCCAGTGTTTAATTATGAAATCGCAGAGATAAACCATAACGTGTTGTACTGCAACTGGTAACTGTGAACGAACCAAATACTCTTACCCCACGCTGTCTACAATGATCCAGCAGCAGGACTTCACTATGACGTCAAAATTACATCATATCTCAGTGCTCAACTTCGTTGCAACGACACCTTCCTGACCAAGTTTAACGTGAAGCATCACTCTCCTTTGTCAGATTCGGTTTAACATAGAACGCTTCTAATCTGACGAGAAAAGTCCTTCAAATCGTCTTGTGACCAACTTTCCTATCATACTTGATTGAGATGAGCAACGCAACACATTCAGGCATTCAGTCACACTCGCATAAAACAGTACATACAAATACATAGTTAAAATGTATGTAAATCAGGAGGTGTATTATATTGTTGATTACTGAGAAGGTAACTGTTTGCTGTGGTTAGTGGATATGTGGAATGCAATATCACGCAAAAGGCAAGTGTGCATAAATGATGTACTCACATGTATTAGCCATTCGGCGCAACGTAAGATACTCAGGTCGAACATAATAGCAAAATGTTCACTACTGTAAATACCGGTCGTATTTCAGTGTGCGAAGCCTAACCAGACTTAAGTTATCGTGTTACAGGAAGACACTTAGTGCAGTGAACGATAACAGCTTGTCCGTTTGAATTTAAAGTCAAGATGATGCCACACGAATGTAACCTTTACCAAATTTCGCAAAAAAATCTCTACACTCAGATTGAAATTTTCACTCTGCAGTGGAGTATGCGCTAATATGAAACTTCCTGGCAGATTGAAACTGTGTGCCGGACCGAGTCTCGAACTCGGGACCTTTGCCTTTCGCAGGCGAGTGTTCTACCGTCTGAGCTAAGCAAGCACAAATCACGCCCCGTTCTCACAATTTTACTTTCGCCAGTGCCTCGTCTCCTACCTTCCAAGCCTAACAGAAGCTCTCCTGCGATCCTTTCTTCCAGGAGTGCTAGTCCTCCAGCACCGCAGGAGAGCTTCTATGACGTTTGGAAGGTAGGAGACGAGGTACTGGCCGAAGTAAAGCTGTGAGGAAGGGGCGTGGGTCACGCTTGGGTATCTCAGACGGCATTTGCCCGCAAAAGGCAAAGGTCCTGAGTTTGAGTCTCGGTCCGGCTCACAGTTTTAATCTGCTGGGAAGTTTGATCTCTACACTACTTGGATATCGACCTCCAGCTGTCTGAAAGTGCTGGTCAGAGATGCTCGTATTTCGTATTTTGCCTAATTACAACGTGGCTACCAAGAAATGTCACTAAAACGCAAAATAAAAATTCTTTTAAATTCTGCTCTCACATCAGCCTATTCATCACATATTGATATGAAGTCCAAATCCAGAAACTAGTAATAAAAAGGTTTTGCCTGATTACCGGACTATCACATATTGATATGAAGTCCAAATACAGAAACTAGTAATAATAAGTTTTTGCCTGATTACCGGAATACGCAAATGACAATTATCTGTAGGACAGACGAAGTTCCCAGCTCCGAGCCATGCAGTTCTAATTATAGTGTATAATCCCAAATTCTAATTGCGAGAGAGAATTCTATTACTGTTAATGTAACATACGCTGTATAATAATTTTAATTGTTTTCTTACGGAAGTGCTAACACAGTTACCTTGACTTTGTTCACTTTCATTTAGTAGTGCTAATCACTAAATCACAGATATGGCTCAGATGGAGATACATTGCAGCTGAGGAAGTTCTTTGCTGCAAAATCAATGCTGCTGTTTCTTGAATACTGCTGACCACAGCAAAATGGCAACGTCTAGCCCTATGTTGTCGATTAGAAAATCAATTACGAAAATTCCAATAAAATTTCCTTTACTGTTCCGACACATACTCTGAGATGGAATGCACACTGTGGAAAACTTTGAACTGTTTCCAAATAGGATGTGGGATGGGATATGTCGATTTAGTATATTAAGCAGACACGGATTTTGCACTTTCAGTAACGATGTCCGTGTGACTTTGTTTTAAATATCAGACCGTCTTTTCATTAACTTCAGCTTGAAATGATCAGCAGCTTGGGTCCTCACACAGTTTACTCACACCTTTTAAGGTGATTAACAGTTCAGTGCATATAACAATAGCGATCTGTAAAATCCAATCTCTCTTTTCCATTTAACGAACACGAATAATTCGGTTTGCAGCTCGCATAATTACGTTCTCTTGAAGTGATTGCTTTCTGTTCTAGGTCCTGGCGCCTTCTACGACGATCTTGAAATAAATCTTCTCGTTTGTGATTCTTCTCATTTATTCTTGTCTTCCAAGCTTATGGTTTCCTGTTCTGCATTGATCTTTTGAATTGATTCCTCTTCTGGAAATCTTAGTCAATTACTACGACCAGAGTGAAACAATCATTTTTCAGGAGCTTCTGAGTCCCTGTCGTCTCTCATTGCTCTCAATGTAAATTACAACGTTGTCCATCGCGATACATGGTCCCTGAGCTCTTCCAGTCTTCTCCTCCTTCCACAGCTACCAAATCTGTTTTTTCTTAGATAGCCGGCCGGAGTGGCCGAGCGGTTCTAGGCGCTACAGTCTGGAACCGCGCGACCACTACGGTCGCAGGTTCGAATCCTGCCTCGGGCATGGATGTGTGTGATGTCCTTAGGTTAGTTAGATTTAAGTAGTTCTAAATTCTAGGGGACTGATGACGTCAGAAGTTAAGTCCCATAGTGCTCAGAGCCATTTTTTTCTCAGATAAACCAACAAATTTTCCACATATTTATTCTGCCTTCGTACCCGTGCATCCGAACACTTACTAATTGTGCCAATAACAACTCACCCATAAACTGTCACTCTCGCCCTCAAAACGTTTTACATGTTTCTTCCAGGCCAAAATTTCAAACGGACACAGAGGTTACACAAAATAAGAGTGAAAAGTATTACTGCAGCTTAAACGCCTTTTTCTTTACACGTCTACATACATTAAAGTCATCGAATAAATAAATAAAAAAACTATATTCAATTTTACAAGGCATTCCTATGAAATATCGAATTGGTGTGAAGTGTGTTGAGTGATCACCGAAGGGGCCGACGATTATGCCTGTTACACTCGCTATTTCAGCAATGATCGCTCTATTCGTAATAATTATACACCCTAGGGGAAAAAAAAGGAAATAGACGCACTACGTTGGCATTATCCAAATTATCCAAATCGGTTGGAAGTCGCTAGATGTGATGTACATGTACAAACAAACAAATGGCTACAATTTCGGAAAAATTGGATGATTTATTCAAGAGAGAAAGCTTCACAAATTGAGCAAGTCAGCGACACGTAGGACCACTTCTGGCCCTTACGCAAGCAGTTATTCGGCTTATTGACATAATAGTTCGACATCCACATGAGGAACATCGTGCCAAATTCTGTCCAATTGGCGCGGTTGACTGCCAGAGTCTCGAGTTGTTTGGAGGGCCCTGCCCGTAACGCTCCAAACGTCCTCAACTGGGGGCAGACGCGGCGACCTCCCTAGCCAAGTTAGGGTTTTGCAGGCACGAATACAAGCAGTGGGAAAGCCAACCTGAATGGCACCCACAACACGGCCCGACAACCAGGGTTGATGCGTAGGATGTCATTTCTTTTAACAGCGGGACCACTTTGGTTGTCATCCGCGGCACCTTTACAGCATAGCGGTACGTCCACGATATTCTACGCCCTGCTTCTTTGCCCTTCTTGACAATCCATCCTGGGCTTATAAGGTAATGCCCGCCTACACACAACGAGAGTTTCTACTGATCATTCTCGTATTTGCCAAACCGGACCTTTGCCCGTAAGGCCTCCGGATCTCTCGCCAATGGAGAACGATTGGAGCGTTAAGGGCAGGTCACTGTAACCAACACGGGATTTTGTCGATCTAATGCACCACTTGGACAAAATTTGCCACAACATTCCTCAGGAGGACATCCAACAACTCTCTCAATCAATGCCATCTGAGTAACTGCTTACTTAAGGGCCATTGGCGGACCAGAGTGTTATTGACTTGCTCAGTTTGTGAAGTTCTTTCTCATGAACAAAACAACGTACTACATAACTTCTAAAGCGTCTGCGAGGAGTGATGTAAAACCAGTAGAAGAAAGACGCAATAAACCCAGTACAGACATTATACTGCAGTGTGTACAGTATGTACTGTTGTTATGCAATATTGCACGAATTGCACGAATGAAGACGCTTATTTTTTTTAGAAAACCCTAGCCGTCTTTCTGCCAGCATCGATGTGCACAGTCCTCAACACTCCTTCCAGAATCCACATCGGCCGCCTCTAGCACTAATTTCTCAACGCTAGACACAACATGGCCGCTGCTTGAGCGCACATTGCTCTTTCCCTAAACACGGTCGGCAGAGTAATCTAATTAATCATCTCCATAAGTTGTTCAGATTGGTTTACGTTCGAAAGACATTATTTCATAGAAGCAGAGCCCGTCTGGATGCGTACCACTGATTATTCTAATCGCACAACAGCCTCGAGCCTCTCGTATGTAATGTTTGAAAACGTATATGGAGTAATACTCAAATCCGACTGCAGCTTCGGCTCATCGAGACTGGACCGTGGGTCAATGGAAACGTGCAACCTGGCCGCATGTTACATAGAAGAAAATGGTTCAAATGGCTCTAAGCACTATGGTACTTAAAAGTCATCAGTCCCCTAGACTTAGAACTACCTAAACCTAACTAACCTAAGGACATCACACACATCCATGCCCGAGGCAGGATTCAAACCTCCGACCACAGCAGCAGAGCGGTTCTGGACTGGAGCCCTTAGAACCGCTCGGCCACAGCGACCGGCCATGTTACATCAGGTCGATGACCTTGTTCCGATATACTGTCATTTAAGCGCACGACTGCTCTAAACATGCATGCCCTGGATAACAAGAGCAGGATTAAGCTATGGGGTTGGTTCTGTGGGACCTGCTGTAGTCACCAATGGCTGTGGACAAAGTGATTTTTTTTTTTAACCATCTGCATCCCTGCATGGATTGGTAGAGGCGGACCAATTCCATGGCCTCCACGCTCTCCGGATTTCAACACTCTTGACTTTCATTTATGGTGGCATTTGAAAGCTCTTGTCTACGCAACCCCGGTAGCAAATGTATTGTGGACGGCTGTGATACGATACGCCATTCTCCAGGGCTGCATCAGCGCATCAGGGATTTTATGCGACGGAGGGTGGATGCATGTATCCTCGCTAACGGAGGACATTTTGAACATTTCCTGTAACAAAGTATTTGAAGTCACGCTGATGCGTTCTGTTGCTGTGTGTTTCCATTCCATGATTAATGTGATTTGAAGAGAAGTAATAAAATGAGCTCTAACATGGAAAGTAAGCGTTTCCGGACACATGTCCGCATAACATATTCTCTTTCTTTGTGTGTGAGGAATGTTTCCTGAAAGTTTGGCCGTACCTTTTTGTAACACCCTGTATATCAGTTCATGACATCCAGTCTTACAAATTTACTGTCTCTGATGACACGCGTCCAGATCATCCGCTCTCAAGACTCCGCCATCTCTCTCCCCATATCCACCACTGCTGGCGACTCACCTCCAACTGCGCAACGCTACGCGCTGTTCACATCCAGCTGCCCAACACTACGATAGCAAACAACAATGCAAACCAGCCACAGACTGCACACAGCACAGCAAGTGATTTTCATACAGAGCGCTAAGTGGCGTTACCAATAAAAAAACCTAAACAGCCTACTTACACATGTGATGGTTGAGCAGGCGACTAGCACGATTGTTCCTGCGGCAGAAAACGCGATCCCTCGCTCTTTAGGGTGCCCGAGGCGTAAGGCAGTCCCTTGGTCGCTGAAGCAATTAAGGAGCGCCGGCGTGCTCTACAGCTGCATAAGCGGCACCCTTTCCTGGAGCACCTCAAACCACGGAAGGAGGAGTTTTGGGACAGATATGTCTCCACCATTGGGTGCCACACGTCACCTTCCCAAGTGTGGGCAAAGATGAAACGTCTATTCGCGTACCAGGCCTCAACAGCTCTCCCCGGTGTTACCATAAATGGCGAGTTATGTACCGACGCAAACCGATTCCCCCCCCCCCCCCCTCGCACACTCAAATGGCGGCTGGAAGGGAACGTCCTCAAATCCTCTCATTCCTTACACGCTGCAGTGAATCCTATAACGCCCCATTTACTGAGTGGGAGCTCCTCAGTGCCCTTGCCCATTGCCCTGACGCAGCTCCTGGGCCTGATCGCATCCACAGCCAGATGATTAAACATCTCTCATCTGACTACAAGCGACATCTCGTCATGTTCAACCGGATCTGGTGCGATGGTGTCTTTCCATCGCAATGACGGGAAAGCACCATCATTCCGGCGCTCAAACCTGGTAATAACCCGCATGATATGGATAGCATCGGCCCATCAACCTCACTAACGTTCTTTGTAATCTGCTGAAACGTATGGTATGTCGGCGGTTGGGTCGAGTCCTGGAGTCACGTGGCTTGCTGGCTCCATGTCAGGGTGGCTTCCTCCAGGGTCGCTCTACGACTTATAATCTTGTCTCCATCGAGTCTGGCATCCGAACAACCTTTTCCAGGCGGCAACACCTGATTGCCGTCTTTTTTGTCTTACGTAAAGCATGCGACACGACTTGGTGACATTATATCCTTGCCACATTGTATGTGTAGGGTCTCCAGGGACCACTCCCGATTTTTATCCAAAACTTCCTGTCGCTCCGCACTTTCCGTGTCCAAGATGGTGACTCCCATATTTCCATGCAATTTCCAGGGGAATGAAGTCCCTCAGGGCTCTGTATTGAGTGTCTATTTTTAGTGGCCTTTAACGGTCTAGCAGCAGCTGCCGGGCCTTCCGTCTCACCTTCTCTGAATGCAGACGACTTCTGCATTTCGTATTGCTGCTCCAGTACTGTTGTTGCTTAGCTGCGCCTCCAGGGAGCCATCCACAAGGCGCAGTTATGGGCTCTAGCCCACAAGTCGTGTGTCATGCACCTCTGTCTCATGGTCACGTAGGCTTTGTATATGTTCATGGAGGACATATTGAGCAGCATTCCTTGCCAGTTGGATGCAATGTTTTCACTGCAGAGCCGGCGGCCATATCTCGTGCTCTTGAGTACATCCACTCATGCCCTGGCGAGTCATTTTCTCTGGGTACTGACTCATTGAGCATCCTACCTCTGGTAGCGTCCATTCAGGAGTCCATCTATGCCCTGGAAAAGTCCCGCCGTTCCATGGCGTTTGCGTGGACCCCAGAATAGGTCGGAATCCCCGGCAACGATCTTGCCGACAGGCTGGCCAAACAGGCGACGCGGAAACCGCTTCTGGAGATAGGCTCCTCCGAAGCTAACCTGCGTTCTGTCTTACACCGCAGGGTAAGACAGGCAATATTTTTACAGATTAATATTTATATTTATAGTTTCATATACTTTACGTCGTACTGATAGGTTTGCATCGCGGCTATAACTGTGGAGAGGCAGGACTGGGAGTTGTGGGGGTGAATTTTTTTCAAAAATGAACGCTTGATTCAAATTTATCTGAAAAATAACAAAAATTAAATGGACCCTTAAAAAACTTACATGCTCTTTGTAGCTGAATGAAATGGGGCTAGTATAGTAACCTTACTTTCACTCTTCTTAATTACTCTTTTATGACAAATATAAATTACAATCTAACAATCTGTAATGAATATTCTCAAAATTTACAAATGTACTGATTTCGAATAACAAACACTCTGATCTATAACTCAGCACCTGAACCTGAAGCGCGTCACTATGGTATCCACAGTGGTGCTTGTTTGCTCCAGGTTACATCTGTCCATTATTGTTAAATAGTTGGGTACACGTACTTGCATTTATTGTTTCACTTCCTAACATATTTTTCCGACAATATTCAACTCATTGTTGCCATTGTTGTCATCTACAGTGAAGCAGTGCTCATATAGTCATTTTTTTGTTCACACACAGAAGTGAAATGATGGGCACGCCGGTGTAATTAACGCCAAAGAAGAAAGCTTGCTTATGAGACAGATGGTCTCAACACAAGAGAGATACCCTCTAAGGTTTTAAGCAGCTACAGTTTCGATGTTACTGAAAAGATATACGGAGAAAGGGGATGTTGATCGTGAGAAAGGAAGAAGTGGAGAAAGGGCATCTACTGTCAAGCAAGATATAATATTGAAAAGACTTTCTCTCATGGGTCGACGTTTCTCACCAACTGAAGTAAAGGGAGCCTGGGAAGAAATTTCTGACTACTCAGTTACCAGTGGAACTGTCAGAAACATCGGACAACAGCGGCTGCAGTGGACAAAAGCAAATGTGACACAGACTCCAGAGATGTGGTACAGAGTAATAACTTCAGATGAGTCTAAATTTAATCTGCATGGCTCCGATGCAAAAGTGTTGATGCGTCGTAGGTTAGGTGAAGAATTTTGTCTTCGTGTATACTGCAAACAGTCAAACATCTAGCTGGATGGATGGTCTGGAGATGCATTTCTACCCACGTAGTAGGTCGTCTGGACCTCAAAAATGGAACAGTCCAAGCAAATGTACACATCAGCGTCCTTGAAAGGAAGAGATCAGTTTCGAGACCTTTCCAGGTTGATTCTGCACTTTGCCACAGACGTTTTGAAGGTAAGTGGTGTGGTCATTGTTCGTATCAAGCATGAAACAGATGATGTTCCAACTTAAATGTTACACATTGCAGTATTTCTGATAAAAAAATTTTGTTAGGAGAAATGGAGTTCAGATGTTAGATTGGCTGACAAAATGTTCAAACGTTAGATTGGCCTCGAAATAGTACCGATCTCAGTCGTGTTGAGAACTTTTGGAAAGTTATGGGAAATTCTGTTGCATAAAGGAAGCCACGGAATAGACATGCTCTTGTGCATGCATGGTTCTTACATCTTCCTTCACAAGCCGTGCGTTTTTTTAGTGATACAAGAGCGAGTACCAGATGTGGCCGAAGTCCCACTCATTTACCCTTTAAGACTGCACGATACAAAGCTGTACGCCTCACCTGGGCCCGTCAACACCGACTTTGGACCGTTGATGACTGGAAACATGTTGCCTCGTCGGACGAGTCTCATTTCAGATTGTATTGAGCGGATGGACGTGTACAGGTATGGAGACAACCTCATGAATCCATGGACCTGCATGTCAGCGAGCAGCTGTTCAAGCTGACTGAGGCTCTGTAATGGTGTGGGACGTATGCAGTTGGAGTGATGTGGTCCCCTGATACGTCTAGTTACGACTCTGACAGGTAACACGTACGTAACCATCCTGTCTGATTACCTGCATCCATCCATGTGTATTGTGCATCCGACGGACTGTCGCAATTCGAGCATGACAGTGCGACACCCCACATGTCCAGATTTGCTACAGAGTGGCTCCAGGAAGACTCTTCTGAGTTTAAGCACTTCCGCTGGCCACCAAACTCCCCAGACAAGAACATTATTGACGAATATCTGGGGTGCCGTGGAACGTGCTGTTTAGAAGAGATCTCGACCACCTCGTACTCTTACGGGTTTATGGAAATTGCTGCAGGATTCATGGTGTCACTTCTCTCCAACACTACTTCAGATATTAATCGAATCCGTGACACGTCGTGTCCCGGTCATTTTGCCTGCTAGCGGGCATCCTACACGATATTAGGCAGGTGTACCAGTTACTGTGGCTCTTCAGTGTATGTTGTTAGAAAAGCAATGGCATCAAAAGATATTGTCTGGACGAAAAGCATGGCTTATCATAATTGCAAAAGGGACTTATTATAGAGGGAAGAAGAAGTTTATTATCCTGGACGACGACATGTAAGTATGCCACGCATATGATATTAAAATACGCAACGTCCACATCAACATGGCTACAGTCCAGCTGCGTTCCACATTATTTTGTAATGTGCAATTTCTAGATGATTCTTTTGGTCATGTTATTGACATTACAATTTAACTACGGTGTAGAGAACTTTCATTTTTATTGACTACTTTACAACCCATCATCATAAAGTTATATTGGTTTTTAGTCGAAGCTTGGCATTAAAACACGAAGTCGCTTCACAAACGTCCTTTCCAGCTATTGCAGTAAAGAAATGTATTTATCTGTTTGCATGGTTTCATTTATATTAATATCAATGTTGTTTGCTTTATAATTAGTAATGTGGATTCTTGAGTGACTATGAATGATTTTGTAACTATTTTTGTTTGTTTTTTAAAATGAAGAAACTGCATTAAAGTTGCTTGTTTGCTTAATTGATTAAGCAACTGTTGTGCAGTTTCTTCATTTTACAAAATGAAAGCGTACAGTTGCGCTTGCCGTATAAGAAGAACTCTTCCAGTTATTGTGATGATATGCTACAATGTGATTTAGTGCTGCAGTATATCACCAAATTAGCAATACCTATGTCAACATTCCAATTACATACATAGTTTTCTGTGTTTCTAATTGCAAGTTATCAGTTAGTGCATGTAAAAACTAAAAACTAAATATGCTCTGTCGGAACAGGTCTCGGAAGTCCCAACGATGCTGATCAACCACAGCTTCGTCCTCGCCCTATAAGCGACACTGGATGCGGATGTGAAGGGGCAAAGGGTCAGTACACCCTTCTCCTGGACGTTGTCGGTTTACGAGACCGGAGACGCTACTACTCAACCAAGTAGCTCCTCAATTGGCCACACCGGGGCTGAGTGAACCCCACTTATCAACAGCGCTCGGTATACCGGACGGTCACCCATCCTTGGGTGCATCTAAAAGTAAAATATTATCATCGTGTGTACTTAAAATATTGTTATGACACGGTATTAGGGAGTCCAATGCAGTCACGATCACATTTCTTAAATTCAAATGGCTACAAGCACTATGGGACTTAACGTCTGAGATCGTCAGTCCCCTAGACTTAGAACTACTTAAACCTGACTAACCTAAGGACATCACACACATCCATGCCCGAGGCAGGATTCGAACCTGCGACCGAAGCAGCATCACATTTCTTAATTAAGCAGGGCAATTAAATAGAATATCCCGACTGCTAACTTGTAAATGAAATATTTAAATGCGACCTACGAAGTGAAAACCTGTACTATGAGCGTCGAGTACAAACACAAGAACATATGTATAAAGGAATATGTGAAATACGTTTGATAGCCGCCTATGAAGCGTCCAGTTTCAAAAAAAGGATTTTTTGTTATCTATAGGATTAAACAGTAGTAGTCAACCTCGTGTCTTCCGTCAACTAATGGACGTTCCTGCTTTCGTGGTGGGCGTTCGGTGGTATGAATTTTAAAAATATTTTTATTATGTTTTCATAAAATTTTGACATAAAGTATTTGGTAAGCAAGTATTATTATTTGCTTAAACGTGCTGCATCTCTGAGCTATAAGTTTTATAAAGTAACTTCCATACCTTATGTATCACTGTTACTATGGAATCGATGTGCGATTATAGAACCTTACTCCAAAAGTGGGTGGTATATAAAAAAGGTTTACTGTTCATGGGATAAAGCATAGCTAATGGTTGTTTTATATTAATATTTAACGATGTTATGTCTGGTGTGTATTTCGAACACTTTCAAATTGTTCCTTCTCTGAAACTGTGCAGTGGTGAGAAATACAAAAGAAACATTCTGTTCTAAAAACCTTTATCTGGCTGGTACAACAACGAATTCTTTCAGAAAGCAAACAATCTTGTTTGCAAAAAGGCGCTTTTGTCCCTTTTGAAACATTGTCAGATCGTGTATTATTCTGGAAATAAGCTTTCATCAAAAAACGTGAGAGATAAGGCTGGACGTTAAACATACAAGAATTCGCAGACGTAGAAGAGCAGAAACAGGACCAAGCGTACAAACTGCACAAATGTTGTACCAACTGTGTCCACAGCAGTAGTTTCTGCATATGTATGAAGATGCTGGTGTGTTTAAGGTCCGTGTTCTGTCTCGCACGTTTTGTGACGAATGCTTATTGGCAGAATACTACACAATCTGATAATATCCGAAATGTGTGAGACGCATTATGAAATAATCACTACTTTGCAACGAGGAAAGTTTAAAAAAATGGCTCTGAGCACTATGGGACTCAACTGCTGAGGATATTAGTCCCCTAGAACTTAGAACTAGTTAAACCTAACTAACCTAAAAACATCACAAACATCCATGCCCGAGGCAGGATTCGAACTTGCGACCGTAGCGGTCTTGCGGTTCCAGACTGCAGCGCCTTTAACCGCACGGCCACTTCGGCCGGCGAGGACAGTTTACTTTCTGAGATTCTGTTCTAAGTTTCGACCAGCAATGTGGCCGATTGGCATTTCGAAGGTTTTTAAGTGTCGTGTTTATATCGGCTGTAGATGAATTTCACGTGAAATTCTACGATGATTTATAGTATTAAATGATCGTGTCGCACTGGGGGCCGGGAGTCTCCACCTGGAGAATTCCGTCAGCGGAGTTGCAAGTCCTCTCAGTTGACGCCACATAGGGCGACTTGCGTGTCGATGATGAATGGTTCAAATTGCTCTGAGCACTATGGGACTTAACTTCTGAGGTCTTCAGTCCCCTAGATCTTAGAACTACCTAAACCTAACCAACCTAAGGACATCACACACATCCATGCCAGAGGCAGGATTCGAACCTGCCACCGTAGCGGTCGCGCGGTTCCAGACTGTAGCGCCTAGAACCGCTAGGCCGCCCCGACCTTCTCGATGATGATAGAATGATGTTGAGGACAATAGAACATCCAACCCTCGAACGGAAAAAATTTCCGCCCTGGCCGGGAATCGAACCCAGGCCTCTGTATAGCCGTCAGACGCGCTGGCTACTGAGCTTAGGGGGCGGTCACACTAATATAATGATTAATGACGATCACCATAGCACACAATTATTGTGGAACGAGCACTTCGTTCGTCAGAAAATCATAAGGTTGCCGAATTGTAACAGTTTCGTGATTAAGAGGTCTACTTGTCTACGTAACGTCAGACGCAAAATCTCGAAAAGGCGATCATACAAACATTCCTCCCGCCGCCTGGCAGAAGCGTGGCGATCTGTAAGTGTGTGCGACACGGCATGGTGTGTACACTGTATTGGCAGTTGAATAAGTGCTGTTGCTTCGTTTACGTTAAAGCGGAAAGACCCGATCCGATAGCTCAAAGGCCTCGCAGGCTGCATAGAATGATGTTGAGGACAATAGAACATCCAGTCCTCGAGCGGAGAAAATTTCCACGCTGGTCGGGAATCGAACCCGGGCCTCTGCATAACCGTCAGACGCGCTGGCTACTAAGCTTACTGGGCGGACACACTAATATCAATTATTAATGACGACCACCATAGCACACAATTATTGTGGAATGAGAATTTCGTTCGTCAAAAATCATAAGGTCGCCGAATTGTATCAGTTTCGTGATTTAAGAGGTCTACTTCTCTACGTAACGTCAGAGGCAAAATGACGATGATATAAACATTCCTCCCGCCGCCTGGCAGAAGCTCGGCGATCTGGAAGTGCGTGCGTCATGGCATTCTGTGTACACTGTACTGGCAGTCGAATAAGCGCTGTTGCTTCGTTTATGTTAACGCTGCAAGTCCCGATCCGATAGCTCAAAGGCCTCGCACGCTGCCTCTCAACCCACGGGCTGGTGGTAACAGACGCCGGTGTCTGGCTGGAGGCGGCGGAGGCCGCTCCGGCGGCGCATGCGCGATGCGGCCGCGCGCCGCCAGAGGCGCTGCCGCCGCCGGCCGCTACAAGAACTCGACGGGCGGCCGGCGGCTGGCCAGTTGGCGGCCGACACAGCCGACGTCGCGAGTGCAGTGGAGTGGGGTTTAGTAGCCGCAGTGCGAGCGCCGGCTGCGGACGTCTCGTAGCTCCGGGCACCTCCGCGACGCTCTCCGAAGGGGCCCGCCGCCACGCCGGCAGCTCTGTTTGCGTGTTACTGTGCTCGCCGTCTGTGTGTGATTCTGGACTCGTAAACCCGCTGGCGGACACGCCCACCGCTGGAATAACAGCGTCGCCGCCGCCTCCGGCCACGATCTCCTGTGATGACATGCGAGGAACAGCCACGTGAAGGTAAATCCAAACATCGAGAGCCTCACTTGACATTAAAGCACCTATCATACACGTGCAACTGTCGTTTCCAAGCCGATAGATACAGTGCTCTTCCAGAAGCCAGTCTCCGACATGAAGAACATTTTTACACGATTGACAATATCTGCAAAATATCCGAACAGTGTCCAGAAGTATTATGTATTTCGAGCCTACTGCCGCGCACCATCTTGCTATCGAGAAATACTCGTAACTTCGCGTTCAGACCACGCCGGTGATAAGTTGCGCAGCCTGGAAGTTAGGCAGCGCTTTTGGCACTTGCGCGAAGTGGCGTGCATACAGTTTCTTACCGCAAGGCACTGTGAGAAATGACACTTACTAGCTTCTCGTTTTTCTCCGAAAACTGAATAAACTCGTTGCTGAGTCACGAAAATCCTGCGAAATGCGAAACTTCCCAAGGCAGTATGTGTTGTTAGATGAGCTGTAAAAGGACTAATTTAAAATCTGTTAGTGACAGTGTGGTTTAAAACGCTTACCGTTGCTTTAGTGTTTATAGTCAGCTGTCCGTAGCGTCTGAGATTATCTAGCTCTGTGAGGGAAAAGAATGCTACGCTTTCCGGGCTTCGTGTCATGGTTTAGTAACAGTCTTTTTTCAACTACACTGGAAAGCTCGTATTTACGACTTCTGTTGAATGCCTATTTTGCGTTGTCTATAGAGCTAATCGATGCTTCCCGTACTAAACTAACATCTCAGCGAGAATGCAGAAATCAGACTTCCCTATTCCTACACCGTTAGCAGTATAACTTTAACGTTCAGTCCTTTGAAGATCGCTTCTCTCATACTGACTGCTAATCCCGAAACGTCGACGTATAAGTTTTCCTCGAGTGACTAGTTCTGGGTAGAAGTTTTGAGTTGATGCACTGTTCTGCAGGTCCCGCTTGATTCGGGATCAGCCCGATGTTATAGACAGTAATCGATCTGCTTCATTCAAGTCTCTATTACGCAGTCATGTGTGGCGTTTGATCGTACGTGTAGAGGAGGATTACTGTACGCTCCATTACCTCCCAGCCATCCATCCCAGTGCTTTGTATCAAAGTCGGCCTTTTTCGCAGTTTCCAGTGGCTTGTAATCACGCTCTTATGCAACACGAGTGACGAGCTGACAGAGATGAAATGACATTCCTCCATTCATCGCTTATTTTGGAGAGAAGGAGAAAATGTACCACGGTTATCTTGTTGTAAAATCCACTGATACCGCCCAAGAACATTTATTAAAGGTAACTATTCTTATTTTAGTCGTTGAGTCAAACGACACTGACTATTCACACTATCATAAATCAGTTAACACGTTCAGAACTTAACAAGTGAGTTACTGGAAGGTATAATGACAAAAATAAATTTGTGGTTTCTCACAGTAGCTACTTCAACACAAGACTTTCTCTGCAAATGTGAAGCCCTGTGCGCTCGCTCTTTAAAATCTTTTGCTGTTTAAATAACAGAAACAGTCTTCAGAACTAACACATATGAAACTGATGAGCAAAACACAACGAATCCCTCTTTAATAGCCTTTTATGAAGTTCATGACGTGAAATGTACTGACTGAGGCGTCATTCGTAAACGACTTAATGCGTATTTTCACACTTTCTGCTTCTTACTTGCAGTTGAAACAAAGTAGTTGGTGAATAAGCCTACAGCACTTGGTGGTATGTATTTAGACCCACCTTCAGCGAAGGACTGAAGCGCCTAGAACCGCTAGACCATACCGGCCGGCGATCCTAGAGGAAAATAAATGAATAAATACACTGTAAAAGAATACCGAGATGTGGTTACGTCGTCTAATCACGTTCAACAGACGGTCAAGTAGTTGCCACGCTGTCCACAGGCAATCAACATACCGTTCCAGTTACTACGCTCGCTGCTAAATACCCTGCGAATATTTTTTTCAACTCGATAAATTTTTGAATAATTTGATGTTCAACGGTTCTGTCTCGTTGTAATCTCTCTTTGTACTCTACTTGCCACACTATCAGTCTTCGTACTTCGGTTTACATATCCTGTCGATGTTTGCCTTTACAAATATTCCCCTCTAAATCTCTATTCACCAGATAGGGCCTCCTCCACATCTTTCCTCGTGTATTCCTGCTACTACCTTTTCGTTGATAATGTTATCTAAATTTACATACAAATGAATTATTTCTGTTTCTGAGGGGAGAGTATTTAGTTGTTTATATTAAACATGCCAGTTCTCACTTACGGCTGCAAAATTCTTATTTTTTACCGGAGCGCTTTAGTATATTCCCCATTTTCAAGCAAAAATCTGAAATGCAAATGTGCACACAGACATAAAGACAACAGACACTTTAAACTTCAAGCGAGATAGAATGATGTCCAGGTCATATAACAAACAACATACACGAAACCATACGAAATGCGTGGCAGTAATTTGTGATTCAAAGCTCCTATTGTGACACTTGACAGTTGAGTTACAAATGTGGCTGATGGGCCCTGTAAACAGTTATTTGCTGTATTTTACTGTAGTATCAAGTTCGTGCTAAACTAAAGAAATTTGAAAAACGGTAGAGAGAAACAGAGTGTGCGCCACATGGGACATACCAATTCGTACATATAAAAGGAAACATCCTGACTGACTGGCTCAACATCTCCCAGCGCAAACCGTTAAGGACTGAAACTTGAAATTTGACGACGATGTAGATCTTACACTATAGGCATGGTTAAAGAAGGAAGTTTTGTAAGTTTTACCGCTAAGGGGGTGAAATAGGAGATGAAATTTGAAAATGCATCGTTATTGTGCCAATTTTCAAGCTACACATACGTAGATTGACACTTGGTTTCTCGGTTAGAAATTAAAAAAAAAATACGTTTCAGCATTTTCGGAAATTCGATCCCTATTGGGATGAAATAGTGAATGACACAGTTTAAAAAAAATAATTCATTACTAAAGAACTTCTAAAGCATTTTAGAGCTACATGTACGAAGATAGGTGTTTGATTTCTCGGTTGGAAATAAAAAAAAAAGTACATGTTTCAGTGGTTTTGGAAATTCACCCGATAAGGCGGTAAAACAGCGGATGAAAAGTTTTATGAAAGTATTTCATTATGAGGCCTTTTTAAAGCTAAGTTTATGAAAATTGTTATTTGGCTTCTCGGATGGAAATGAATAAATGCTTGTTAGGGAATGAAAGTTTCTGTGGAAATATCACCACAAGAACTGAAAAGGTACGATTAACAAAAAACTCCAACAACAGCTACCAGTATCGCATTTCCGTCAAAAGTTCATTCGGAAAAGACTATGTTTCTATGGCCTTCATTAGCACGGAGGGCTTACAATGTTTGTGTACTAAATCGAAGATAGCGATTTCACAGTCACTATGAGAAATCGGCTTTATCAGAGTTGCATAGAAAAAGAAACTTCTCTTCAGCACAATTTGTCAGTAGGCCTAATATGTGTACGAAAAATTTGTTTTGTTGTAGTACTGAGCAAATGCGAGCGAAGCAGCGGGCTCTGAGCCAGTACTAATTATTTCTTTCGAAGTAAATGGAGAAAAGGGTAATCGTCGCACCTGTACTATTCTGACACGCCGTCTGTTAAGCTGCATACCACCTTGCTCTAAAGGTCGTTAATTAGGGGAGCTCGTCTTAATAGGTTTACTGCCACGTGCGAAGTGTTCACTCGTCGCCCCGCGCAACGCAGAAACAATCGCCTCGCTTTGCGGTAGTGCGGCTTAACGCGGTGCCACGTGTGCGCGTGTGTGTTTGTGTTTCACGTACGTAGCAGGCGGCAGTTCCCACACGGCGCCGGTGCGACGGGGGCAGGCACGCGCGGCGCGACCTTGCGGTCGACTCGCCTAATTTAGCCCGCTGCGGCCACTGGATCAGATAATGAGCAGATCGCCGCCGGCTCCCGAAGCTGCTGCTGGTGCCGCCACCGCTGCGCAAACAGCCGCGATCGGCGGCTGCAGCGCACACCGCGCTAATTCCGGGGTCCGGCCAGCCAGGTTCTCTGCAGGCCGTTCGCTCGCGAGGCCAGAGCGCCAGCCACCACCGGCTGCGCCAACGAAAGCCTATGCCAGCCAGCGGCAGTGCCGCAGGCACGATTTTTGACGCTACAAACCCGTACGTCTACACTACCTGATTGTACGTAGACCTCAATAATATGAAGCGTTTCCACCCTTCACTTGAACTCTGCTGGACACAATTTTAATGAGGTATCTGAATAATTGTGGAGTCGAAACCTGAGAAGATACATTGCTGGAAAAAAATTCACTACTGGCCATTAAAATTGCTGCACGGGACCAATATATTATATTAGAACTGACATGTGATTACATTTTCACGCAATTTGGGTGCATAGATCCTGAGAAATCAGTACCCAGAACAACCACCTCTGGCCGTAATAACGGCCTTGATACGCCTGGGCGTTTAGTCCAATAGAGCTTGGATGGGGTATGCAGGTACAGCTGCCCATGCAGCTTCAACACGATACCACAGTTCATCAAGAGTAGTGACTGGCATATTGTGACGAGCCAGTTGCTCGGCCACCATGGACCAGACGTTTTCAGTTGGTGAGAGATCTGGAGAATGTGCTGGCCAGGGTAGCAGTCGAACATTTTCTGTGTCCGGAAAGGCCCGTACAGGACCTGCAACATGCGGTGGTGCATTATCCTGCTGAAATGTAGGGTTTCGCAGGGATCGAATGAAGGGTAGAGCCACGTGTCGTAACACATCTGAAATGTAACGTCCACTGTTCAAAGTGCCGTTAGTGTGAACAAGAGGCGACCGAGACGTGTAACCAATGGCACCCCATACCATCACGCCGGGTGATACGCCAGTATGGCGATGGCGAATACACGCTTCCAATGTGCGTTCACCGAGATGTCGCCAAACACGGATGCGACCATCATGATGCTGTAAACAGAACCTGGATTGATCCGAAAAAATGATGTTTTGCCATTCGTGCAGCCAGGTTCGTCGTTGAGTACACCATCGCAGGCGCTCCTGTCTGTGATGCAGCGTCAAGGGTAACCGCAGCCATTGTTTCCGAGCTGATAGTCCATGCTGCTGCAAACGTCGTCGAACTGTTCGTGCAGATGGTTGTTGTCTTACAAACGTCCCCATCTGTTGACTCAGAGATCGAGACTTGGCTCCACGGTCCGTTACAGCCACGCGGATAAGAAGCCTGTCATCTCGACTGCTGGTGATACGAGGCCGTTGGGATCCAGCACGGCGTTCCGTATTACCCTCCTAAACCCACCGATTCCATATTCTGCAGTCATTGGATATCGACCAACGCGAGCAGCAATTTCGCGATACGTTAAACCGTAATCGTGATATGCTACAATCCGACCTTTATCAAAGTCGGAAACGTGATTTCTCCCCCTTACACGAGGCATCACAACAACTTTTGACCAGGCAACGTCGGTCAACTGCTGTTTGTGTATGGGAAATCGGTTGGAAACTTTCCTCATGTCAGCACGTTGTAGGTGTCGCCACCGGCCCCATCCTTGTGTGAATGCTCTGAAAAGCTAATCATTTGCATATCATAGCATTTTCTTCCTGTCGGTTAAATTTCCCGTCTGTAGCACGTCATTTTCGTGGTGTAGCAATTTTTATAGCCAGTAGTGTATACCCCTTTAGAGGTTTTCATTTCACTCGAGATTTATTGTTGCAACACTGCAAATGGAGTACAAGAAATGATTCCATTTGCAGATAAATATCACAGGCGGTTCTGAGGTAACAGGTATCGACCCGTGCTGAAACAGTCAAATTAGTACGTGGTGTAGCCCCGACGGGCGATAGTACAGGTGTAGACTCCGGAATCTAGTCCGTCGTACAGGTGGCGAATGCTGTCCCAGGATACTTCTTTGCACAGCTGCTCGACCTGTTCACGTAGTTCTGGAAGACTTGTTGGCTGACGAGTCGCACTAACCACTCCTCATCCCATCATATGCCAAAAGTGCTCATTCAGAGTCAAGTCTAAAAGGGGAAGTTGCTGCACATCTTGCAGAGCACATTGAGTTACACAGGCAGTGTGTACGAGCGTTATCCTGTTGAAACAACACATCACCTTCATGTTGCAAGAACAGCAAATGAACACATCTAACAACATTCTGCACGCATCGAGCGCAGGTAAGCATCCCCTCCAGGAACACCAAAGGTGAACGAGAGTTGTAGCTTATGGCGCCCCAGACAATAATGCCTGCAATGGAGCCAGGACGAACCTCTCTACGAGACAGCGCTCACCGCTTACTTGCGTACAGGCAGAATTTGCTTTCATTGATGTAGACCGCGACGTGCCATTCCATCTTCGAAGTGACCCTCTGCGCTTAGATGCTGTGGAGTGAGTGGAAGACGTGCAGAGATGCGCGTGCCTGTATTCCCACTGCTAACGACTGGTTCGCAACAGTTCGTGTTGAGACGTCTGGACTCACACGCCCTCTTATCTTTGCTGTGGTAGCTGCACGATTTTCAGTCGCTGCTGCCCTTACAGTAGGACGATCCTGGCGGGCGTCTGTTCTGAGCGGACGTCTACGGATGTGGGAATGTTCACGTGACCACTGAAGCCAGCATCGTTGTACAACTGAGGCAGCACGTGCAACTTGTGCTGCCATTCTCCAAAAGAACCACCCAGCCACTGGGAAGTTCACAACTTGACACCTTTCAGGAAGCACGAGTGGAACTTCCTGGCAGATTAAAACTGTTTGCCGGACCGAGACCCGAACTCGGGTTCTTTGCTTTACGCGCGCAAGTTGGTAGAGCACTTGCCCGTGAAAGGCAAAGATCCCGAGTTCGAGTCTCGGTCCGGCACACAGTTTTAATCTGCCAGGAAGTTTCATATCGGCGCACACTCCGCTGCAGAGTGAAAATCTCATTCTAGAAACATGCCCCAGGCTATGGCTAAGCCATGTCTCCGCAATATCCTTTCTTTCAGGAGTGCTAGTTCTGCAAGGTTCGCAGGAGAGCTTCTGTTAAGTTTGGAAGGTAGGAGACGAGGTACTGGCAGAAGTAAAGCTGTGAGGACGGGGCCTGAGTCGTGCTTGGGTAGCTCAGTTGGTAGGCAAAGGTCCCGAGAAATGCAAAGGTCCCGAGTTCGAGTCTCGGTCCGGCACACAGTTTTAATCTGCCAGGAAGTTTCATATCAGCGGACACTTTGCTGCAGAGTGAAAATCTCATTCTGGAAGCACGAGTGGGTTTCCGGGGTGTGGTTACCTGCTTGCTTCATACATTGGCACCACACTGAGCCTTCTGGCTGTGAGCATTCCGTATTGAGGGGTAGACACAGATTGCGCTCTGGTAGCTATTTCACTACGCTGCCTGTCAGTATATCCACGATTCCCCAGGTGGCATATGCCGTTATCGGATCAAAATCAACGTCGTCATTCCAGGTGCACTAACTTTTTCTGGCAATGTATATGACACTGTGGTCTGCACGAAGTGCACGTTTTGGCTCATCTCAGAGGTGATCCATTGCCATCAGGTCGGGACTTGGCAGCCCAGTCCATTTTATAAATGTTACTGTCCAAAACCCACTGATGGAGGGTGGATTGTGATGCTGACAAAATTATCGTCTTCGAACTGTTTCCTGCTGCATGCAGTACATAATGCTGTAAAACGTATTCATGTCCTTCCACATTTACCGTTTTCTTAAGCGCAGTAGAAGGGCCACTACTTGATCATTAAGAAAGCCTCTATATCGTAACGTCACTTCCTCCAGGCTTCACTATTGTTACTGTGGTATCATAGATCGGTATCAACTTCAAGGGGGTCTTACAATTGGCAACGGAAACGCACGTTTCCGACGGAACCTGACAGTGATTGCGCAGACCCGGCAGATTGGAAGATGTACGCTCGATGAGCCACGCCTTCATCGGCTCCCTCTGCCGCTGGGACATATGGTGGCCGGCGGCAGTTACACAACCCAGTCTTCGACAGTCTTCAGTCATCCTTCGAGAGTTCGCTCGAGATTTTTACCGGGGCCTCACACTGCAGGGAGCTCTTTTGCTTCACCGTAAAGCCGGCCGAAGTGGTCGTGCGGTTAAAGGCGCTGCAGTCTGGAACCGCAAGACCTCTACGGTCGCAGGTTCGAATCCTGCCTCGGGCATGGATGTTTGTGATGTCCTTAGGTTAGTTAGGTTTAACTAGTTCTAAGTTCTAGGAGACTAATGACCTCAGCAGTTGAGTCCCATAGTGCTCAGAGCCAGAGCTTCACCGTAATAGCTGGACTTTATCGCTGTTTATTCTTTAGTAAATGTTCTTCGCGACTCTTGGAGACAGCTGCAAATTTAAGTAAAACTTCTGTTTACTGTATTCATGTTTCCGCTAAGCATATCTACTCCTGTCCGGCTTTCCCACGACGACAGCTCCTGCATCACTGTGTAACCCACTTCTCCTTACCGCTGTGTACGAAGTAGTACACAACAGGCCCTGGAGAAGATGGCAGGTAACGTTCTCCGGGCATTAGCCATCGGATTGCCACAGGGTATAGAGCGATTCATCGCTCCAAATCTTTCGATTCCAGTCGTCCAGTGTCCAGTTGCAACGCTCCACTCCAAGAACTGACTACAGAAATGTTGTGGCTCATGAGGAGGTGCTACTCCCTACACAAAGTCATTGTACTAAGTTTGTTTTTGGTAGCACTTTGGAACTGACGACAGATTCCTTCCACCGATTTCATACGAACTGTCACGGCCATTGTCCGCAATGCTCGGCGATGCCTGTCCATTACATGAGATATGCCTGGTCTTTGTTTAGCTGTAGTGATTGATTGATTTATTACGCAGGTGGCTTCCAGTGACTTGAACACGTTAAGTGTCACTGCTGGCCGACCAATTCTGCCGTTATTGCTTCACCGCTGATGACAAAATACTCCTGCTTCCTGCGACACTCGCTGGTTCATGACTCGTGACATGTACGAAGGCGTGCTGAAAAGTAACGCCTTCGAATTTTTTGTATAAAAACATTTAAAGCTCTTTAAATAAAACAAACTTTATTAACTTTCTACCCCTTTATTCTTCATGTCTACACATTTATTGCTCAACATAGTCACCCTGGCGACGAACACATTTCTCCCGACAAGAGAACACTTTGTTGATACAGGCACTGTTTCATTCGGTTTATACAGTCACAATCACAGCCCCGCTTACACCGCTTCATCACTGTCAAAGTGAAACCCTCGATGGTGTTCTTTAACACTTTCGAGGCCACTTGTTGGCAAACTACCTATTGGCTTCTGTCTCGGGTTCTTTGGCCGACGTTCGTCTAATGATTTTACTGACGTTTCGCCAGCACGAGTGGCTGGCATTGTCAAAGTTTCACCCTCCATTTCTGTTGGTGGACTAGAGCTGAGCTCGCGGCCGCAAACTATATGTACCTGGCGCGCCAACGTTCGTGAGCTTCTCCGCGGTCATTTCTTTATGTTTGGAAACAGAAGAAAACCTTTTTGTGTAAACATCCTTCAGCCAGGAGGCCTGGTGCTGCGGCCGTTCACTATTGTAAGAAAGTGAAACACTACAGCTGCTCTTACGTTGTCATTTATTGTGTAGCTATCAGCTTCGGCCCTTCAGTGCACCATCTTCAGGCCTTAGTTGATTCCGAAGAGGATAATACGATTCATGTATACGATGCGTCAGTGATTAACAACTGGTTTACGCAGACTACATGTAACCGAGATGTCGTCTCTCCAACCGTCAACTGAGTTGACATCACGTTAATACATTCTAACATCGGTAAGTTCAAGGAGCAAGAGTGTTCACAAGTTTCTTCAGAAATGCCATATCCAACTGAAGCACCCCATTCGTGATTCAGTCTCGTAGATGCGTCAGATTGCAGGGATGCTAACTGCTGCGTTTCAGCCACTGTCCCAATCACTCTCAGAAATTTTCAGTGATCTTCAGCTTACGTAATGTAGCGGTTCAGTCGAGAAGCGATTGGGCTCGTATCGTGACAGCCAAACAAGGAACGTAATCTTGGAGTTTTTTGAAAACGACGTTCTCATCTGGGAAGTGGTCCACTGCTTAGATACTCGAGATTCTCGTTATAAAGTTGTAGAACAAAAGAAGATACCTGACCTCCAGAAAAGCTGAGATAAATGTCATGGATCAGTATCTGTGATAAATTAGGTAGTCCAGGCCGTGGAACGAAGAAACACCCCCAAAGAATTACAGAACCAACTTCGGCTGGAACTGTACCCTCCACCTACTGCGGATTAGATGGATCGCTGGGCCTTCGGTGCACTCAATTTTCTTCATTTGAAAAGAGGCAAAATCGCGATCGTCGGACCCCATTGCTCTCTTCCAGTCAGCTACTGTCAAATATCTGTATAGCTTTACCAGCTGAACATGTGCAGCTTTATGAGTCACTGTGACCGATGGCCTTCTGTGAGGTAACTGTCATCTAATCTTCATTACTTGCAGTTCCCTTTGCAATATTCGCTAGGAAACTGGTTAAGATGGACCTGCAATCATGGGCAGCAGTAATTTCTATCGTGTTTGGAATCGATTGTCATTGAAAAGCTATGCACTTTTACACCCATAGTTCTTAGACCCTTAACACATCTTGTGAGTGGTACACTACTGATAATAGGGACGTACGTTGGACAGTCCGCGCTGATACACCAATAAATTCTTACTCGTTCACAATGGACCCAGACGCATGAAATTTCCAGTATGACATATTTACAGAGCCATGTCAATAGTAATAATAACGCGATTTATTTTATTAAACAATCTCGCGTTTGACGTCACTTCACATCATTTAGTCACGCGGTCTAGGGGGCCTTGCCACGGTTCGCGCGGCTCTCCCCGTCGGAGGTTCGAGTCCTCCCTCGGGCATGGGTGCGTGTATTGTCTTTAACATTTAGATTAAGTAGTGTGCAAGGCTAGGGACCGATGACCTCATCGGTTTGGTCCCAAAGTAACTTACCACCACCACATCATTTAAAACAATTTTCCGCTGTTCTCGAGCGCCTGAGACGATAGTTATTTCTTCGGTGATGTCGATGCCCTTTCGTCGTGTTCGTTAGATTTCCCTCTCCTATCCTCTCTGTTCGTTTTAGGCGTGCCATCAGTGGCCACGTCCATTACAGATCTTCATAGTACTAACACTATCCAGTGTGACAGCACTCATTCGAGAGACATTATCTTAGAGATATCAAACTAGCAGCGTACAGTACTGAGGCTGCGCGTCTTGGCATTGACACAGAGAGCCGCCGAAAGCATTGCCGAGCTATCGTGATCCATGACCGGTCAACCACCGTCCAGAACTGAGTAGATGGCTGGAACGGTGTGGAAGTCCTGTACATCGGTCTCGACGCCATTAAAAATGAGCACAAAAGGACTAATGCCACCGTAGCTGACTTGAAGAAGAAGAAGAAGAAGGAGGAGGAGGTGCTGAGGGCATACGAGCTCGGTGCTGTTTTCACACTAATGTGATATGCAAGAGTAGTACAGTTCTTCATAAGATTACGGATCACCTGATCCGGACGCCGCAACGGATAATTAGACACATTATTGCACATTAAGATTTTGTATCCTTCTACAGCGAAATACGATAACTGACTTCTTTAAGGGATCGTGTATCTCCACTAACAGCAGAAACTGTGTGCTCTTTGGTACCTTGATGCTTAGTATCTTGAGATTTTCAACACACTAGTGCACTTCCACCGTCTTTTTGAGATGTGTATCATGACTTGTCAGTATACGTGATCTTTTACCACACATCGAACTTTCAGTAGTGGTTCCCATCCTCAAGCCTTGTGACGAGCGATTATCTGAGGTACACGAGGGAGGTGGATTCCATCATCCACAGCGAAAATATAATATGCGGTACACTTGTGAAGCCCTTGGCCAGAACTGAACATGATGGACAACCAACTGAAGTGATATTCGCCGTACTGACAACAACGGTTTGCCACCAACGCGGCAGCTACCTCTCAGTTGCTAGTGAATGTACTTTACTTTATTTCCATTATGTCTCTACGATGCTATTCTAAAATGTTCACTCTTTACATGGTATGTCTGGTGCACAGTTTTGTGTTCATTTCTCAGGCCGTGTTCTGCCAAAAGCCCATTTCGTCTATTAATTATTCCTCAGCCAGTATGACAGTGGCACTAGTAATTAATAACTCTTGCATTTCGACAGCAAAATGTATGTATCATTCGATGGAAGCTACTCATATATCCCTATAACGGCCAATGTCGGAGTCACAATTTCGTAGCTAAATTACTTATTAACGAAATATTGCTTTGTATTAGTGCTCGACGAACTACCTCGCAGCTGGGGTAATGAATGTCGTGGCACAGGTATAGCAGCAGCTAAAAATAAAGATTGGTTGACGATCGAAAGAACAATGTGACTGAAACTGAAAAAATCCTTATTATAGGAGAAAATACAATACTCATTATTTGAAGATAGTCGCTACGTCCTGCCTTGATTTCCTCTTCCTAGGTTGTCAGACGGCAGAACTAAATTTTAAAATTGTTACGGTCTCCGTGGCAACTTGTTAATAAATTACCTGTTGGCTTCTGTTTTGCGTTCATCGGCCGACGATTATTTGATAATTTTTCTGACGTTTCGCGAGCGAGAGTGGCATCGTCAAATCTTCACCTTCCATGTTGTTGTTGTGGTTTTCAGTCTAGAGACTAGTTTGATGCAGCTCTCCATGCTACTCTATCCTGTGAAAGCTTCATCTCCCAGTACTTACTGCAACCTACATCCTTCTTAATTTGTTTAGTGTTCATCTCTTGGTCTCCCTCTACGATTTTTACCCTCCACGCTGCCCTCCAGTACTAAATTGGTGATTCATTGATGCTTCAGAGTATGCCCCACCAGCCGATTCCTTCTTCTAGTCAAGTTGTGCCACAAATTTTTCTTCTCTACAATCCTATTCAATACCTCCTCATTAATTATGTGATCTGCGCATCTAATCTTCAGCATTCTCCTATAGCACCACATTCACCCTCAATTGCTATCATAATAAGAAAAATTGTTGGGGTACGTTCTCTGCTACTCAGTTCTCAATTGCTCCGTTCCTTAGTGGAACAGATAGTCGCCGGCAATGTGTACCCTTTGATGTGCATGTCGGCGGGCCCTTGAACTCCAATCCACCTTTATCCTTCTTTTCTGCCAGGAGTTTTGGTTCTGAAATGTGATAGGCTAACTCTGCAGTCACTTAAGTGCCTGAACTTGTCACGAAATTCTCCTAAATGACCTTTGTTAGCGAGAAATAGGTGGGGATGCCTTCATCTATTCATTCTCGTAACTTCGCCTTGCATTTGGAGAATATGTACTTAGTAATTTTTGTGGAAGATAGGAATGAAAGTGTCATAGAAATATTCTCATTTCAAAGAAACCGAATGTGTTATCTAAGACGACAACTTATATTGTGTGCCTCAAGATGTTGGATGGAGCAAGTACGGTACCTGAGGACTTCCAATTGACGTAGTTAAAGAGAAAATGCGAAACAAAGAGATGAACTATATTTTCTATAAGGTAGAGTAAAATCAGCGTGGTTTTAAGCCCGTTCTAGTGAGACGTCTTCCTGAAATAAAATCTGGTTTAGAGCAGGTCTTGTACATTGTTTCAGCTTCTTCCAAACGTTCTAAAGGACTCGATAAATTAGACATTACGGAGTTCATACTTAGGTTCAAAACTTCTCACTTGTACCAGCCACATGATGAAAGAAATGTTGCTCCGGTGTTGATGGTCACTGAAGTTCTTTGACATCTAAATCCACATACATACTCAGCAAGTCTCCATATGATGAATGGCGGAGTGTAATTGTACCACTAATAGTCATCCTTTTGTTGTTTCACTTGCATGTGGAGCGAGGGAAAAACGACTATCTGTATGCTTCCGTACGAGCCTTGATTTCCCTTGTTTCCCATATCTTTACGCGATATGTGTGTGTGTGTTGGCGGCAGTAGGATCGATCTTCAGTCTGTCGCCATTGTAGGTTCTGCAAACTTTTTCAACGGAATTCCGCGAAAGGAAATTTTCTTCCCTCTCGGGATTCCCATTTGAGTTCACGGTGGATTTCAGTAATACACGCTTGTTGATTCAACCTACCGGTAACGAATCTAGCAGCACGCCTCTGAACTGTTTACCGAGTGAAGTGGCACAGTGGGTAGCACATTCAATTCGGAAGGACTACGGTTCTAATCCGCAAACGGCCGTCTAGATGTAAGTTTTCCGTGATATCCCAAAACTGCTTCAGGCAAACGATGGGACACTTCTTTGGAAAGGACATGGCCAGTTTCCTTCCCTTGTGCTCCGGCTCTAAGGACCTCGATGTCAACGAGACATTAAACCTTAATCTTCTTTCTAAACTGCTTCGATATCTTTCTTTAATTCAGCCTGGACGTGATCCCATACCCAAGCAGTAGTCGAGAATGAGTCGCACGAGTGTTCGGTACGCGGTCTCCGTTATTGATGAGTTACACTTCCCTAGAATTCATCCAATCAGCAGGAGCCCACCATTAGTCTTCCCTATGACTGACCTTACTAGCTAAATTTATTTAACGTCGCTTTTCAACGCTACGCCTAGTTACTTGATCGGCGTGACTGTGTCGACCAACACACCACTAATAGTGGGGATTCATTTCTCCTATTCATTTGCCTTACCTCATATTTTTCTGCACTTAGAGAGTTGCCATTCATCACATCAAATGTAAATTATATCCAGGATATTCTCTTCCTTTCTACAGTCACTCAAAGACGAAACTTTCCCGTACACTGCAGCTCCGTTTGCATACAGTCGTATGTTACTGATCACCCCATCCTCAGATCGTTTATGAACGGTATATAAAGAACAAGCGCAATCCTATCAAACCTGCCTGGAGCAACTCTGACGTTATCTTTGTGTCCGATGATCACACGCCATCGAAGACAAAGTACTAGGTTGTATTACTTAAAAAGTCTTCGAGCCATTTAGATGTCTCAGAATCCATCCAGTATGCTCGGAACCTCTGCTAACGTTCTGCAATGTGTCACTGTGTCACAGGTCTGTTGGTTTTGGCAGTGTCTCGCAGGTCTATAGGTTTGAATAAAGTCCCAAGAAACTTCATTTGTAGTACTTCATTACAAATTTAGCAGAGGTTTTAAAAATCTCTAGCAGAAAGAGAACCAATTAGTCACTGTAAATACAAGTATTTAAATTCACAGTTAATTTACCGCATACACGCTTGCGTATGCAGACACGGCGCTTCATGCACAAACATGCATACATTACGTTATTTCACTGACGGGTGTGCTATATTGCTCTGAAACTGAGTGATTAATGGCCGCCTGTCGCTCGCATTTTACATGAATGCACAAACATTCGTGCCTCGCATAACGCCGATGGCATTTTGCCACATTAGCTGCAGCAATAACTCGCGTCAGCGTGCCAGACCTGGTGACAACAATTTCACCCGTAATCTCATAGTTATCTTTGCTATTTCTCTTGCTCTGATTCGAGCAGCAGTTACCAGCAGCAGACCAGCAGACCAAATACTATTGATTTAGGTAGATTCTCTATTGGAATGATAAATTGCGTTGCCTCTCTAAATTGTGCAATATAACGCGCTTGAAGAAACAATGGTTTAACGACTCACATCGTATCGTAACAGCGTTCCGACGAAGGACGAACTTCTGAGAGCTACTTTCTGTTTCTAAAACTGGCACACAGAATACCACAAAGAAATATGTAGCGGCGAAGAAACCCAAGAGAATCATTTTGACGGATACCAATAGTTTTTATGGATATACTGTTCAGGACAAGATGATAAAACCTTATCCAATCTAAGCGTCGACACTCGTAGCGAAAGTGGAACACAACAGGTATGTTCCCCCCCTTTTCTACTGTCGGCTAATATCTTTCTTTAAGTTGGCCGTTGAGAGCCTCAGCTTTTCTGGTGCCTGTAGTTTGAGTTATTACTTGGAATCAAATTACAGGCAGTTTATCAGTGCATTTGAGTAAGAAAGAAAGGGCGTTTGTTGTTTCACGCTGTGTCGATTACGAGGTCATTAGAAACGCAGCAAAAACTCGGGTCGTACAGATTTCATGAGAGAAGTCAGCCGTGCTCCTATCAAAGAAACCTGGTGTTTATCTTAGTATAGGGAAACCACGGCAAAAACTGAATCTGGATAGCCAGACAGAAAAATGAATCACAGTTCTTGCGAATGACAAATAAGTGCGCTAACGTATGGTTTGGCCTAGACAAAGGAGAGAGGGAGAAATATACGATGTGGAGGACGAATCTTGAAGTGAAGCACAGTCCCAATGATTGCAAGTAAACGCAACTTCAGGCGTCCCCAATGTAGTATGTTCAGATCATTGTTCTGTTGAGAACGTCGTTCTTTGTGTTCTGTTTCAACGACCTGGAAGAAAATTTAATAGCAATCCCCGATTTTATGTCTTTTTGATGCAGTTATCATAATAAAGTCTTATCTGTGAAAGGCTGCACAAATATTTTCGGTCTCGACAAGATTTCGAAGTGGCGGCAAGACTGGCAAATTGCTTTAAATGTTCGGAAAATTGGTACTGTGTACCTTGTCTTCGTCTTCTGATTGGTCTGACGCAGGCCGCCACGAATCTTACCCCTGTGCAAAGCTCTTAGAGTAGCACTTACGCCCGGCGTGTTAATTATCTGTTGTAGCACTTGCACGAAACGTTGTCAATTATTTGTTGTAGCACTTGCATCCAACGTTGCCAAATGTTTGTTGGATATATCCACCACAGTCTTTTCCATACTACAGTTCCATCAAGTATCACGGAAGCTATTCCCTGATGTCTATCACCCTATCCCTTCTTGTTGTCAGTGTTTTCCGAATGCTCCTTTCTTCGACGATTTTGCGAACATCTTTACTAGTAGCTAGTCCACATCCGAGAGAGACGGCGTATTGGTTACAATAGTGGACTCTTATTCTGGAGCACGATGATCCAAATCGCCGTCTGGCCATTCAGACTTAGGTTTTCCTCGATTTCGCTAAATCGTTCCACGTTTCGAACACAGTATTAGTAGTGTGATGCTTGACATAGTCACAACGGTGAAATATTTGGCCGTAAATTTGTGTTTGTCTGCTTCTTGTGTCCTCTTTGCTTTGTCCGCAAAGTCTTATTTTCATTCCAAAGTAGCAGAATTCCTACAGTTCGTCTGCTCTGTATTTCCCAAAACTTCAGAAATCATATGACTACATCAATACATCAACCAGTCACAACTGAAATCAATCGACTTTTTTAAATGCGTAGGGGTAGCCTGTCGTGGGAGATATGAAAAGGAATAATGGCATTGCTTCAGTCATAGGTAAATCCAGGCGGAGTATTCGACTCATCGATAGGATATGTGGAAATTGCAGGCGTTCAGCAAAGAGCGTGTGGCCCAGACGAGAAAATTGTGCAAATGCGTGGGAGCCGCACCACATGTGTTTTACGATGGATATTGATCATATACAAAGAAGGACGGCACACATAATCACAGGTTTGTTTGACCCACAAGGGAGCAATACAGAGTTGCTGAAGAATCTGAAGTGGCTGGTGGCAGAAAGGTGTCAACTATACAGCGAAAGTCTACTTTTAAAGTTTGAGGAACCGATTTTTAGTAACGAATTTACGAATATAATATACAAACTCTCAAGTAACGATCCCATAGAGACAGTAAAGACAAGATTAAAGTAATTACAGCGCTCACAGGACCTTTTAAGCAGTCCTTCTTCCCACGCACTGTACGCGAATGGAAAAGTGATAAACCCTTATATGAGCTACAATGGTAAGTACCCGTTGCCCTATCCTTCCATGCACTTTGAAGTGGTTTTCAGGGTATGGTTGTAGATGTAGATGTACCCTACTTTATCAGTAATGGGTAGCAACCGAACGCATCGCAGAGAGGCAGTCAAGAATTTACGGCAGCACCAACGTTTAAATACGGTGTCTAATTAATGAGAAGCTATACACATTATAACCCAAGAATTCTTAAGTCGCATTAAGATGACGTAGAACGCACGGTGTATTTTCTTCGTATCAATAAACATGTAAATCCTATGTAAATTCTGGCATGTAAGCCGATCACCGACAAAGGCAACAATTACTGCCACTTTTTGTTCCTCCCTGTTCGGAAACGACTCTCTCCAACGTCGATACGGGCGGTAATTAGGTACGCTCTGTTTCGGTTAAAACTGCCCAGTCCGCAGCCGGTTTATTTTGAAGCGGACGAGGCAACGAAGTGATAGCTGTGTCGTCTGTGTAACGTATCAGGAAAATACAATGCTTACTACATGTGAACTGGAAGTTTTCTTCTAGGTACTCCTCCACCCTCTGTTGGCAATTGTTCCTGTCTCCTCACTTCGTTGTTTGCCGTTCTTCAGGCCAGATATACGATGCACTAGCAACAGTCTGATTGATACTTTATTTTCACATTCTTTGTTTTATTTTTCAGTAAAACGATATAGAAAGAAAAAAATTTTTAATATTAAAATATGATGAATTTCATAGCAGAGCATAAAGAAAACTAAATTTATATGATATAGCACAGCGGTTCTCAGCCTCTCTGAGACCATTACTCCCCCCCCCCCCCCCCCTTTGCAATCATATATAAGCTAGTAACCCCCTACCCCTTCTGTTACAACCATCTACAACATTAGCACCTGACTTGACCCTAGAATGAAAACTTTTGTTTTTAGAAAGACAAAAGGCAAATGATGCTTGGTTTTTGTAGTTGTTTTGTTAAGCCTCGAACTAATGAGTCAATGAGGCAAATGGTATTCCATACTCTAAAAACTCATTTTTGCAGAATGATGAAGCAATTCTCAGTGCATCGCGAGAACTACGTACAACTACTCCTCACGAATAAAGCTAACTATCAACATTGAGGGTAGACACTTGTTGCAAAAGATGCTTCCTGTGTACCACTGCTCTCCATAGCGGCGCTTCCTTCACTCACACCTTGCGCCCCCATTTAAATCAACCAAATTAAAACGTATACTTAGGTCTACTGTTGGGAATCACTTAGTTGTAAACTCCTTGCTTCTGAAATGTCAATAATTGGAAGACCTCAGGTTGTCAATGTTTTGTGTTTGATCACTACCACTATTAATAATAATACAATAATAATAATAATTGCTTAGTGCTAAGTGTGTGTGTGTGTGTATTGGGTAAACTATGTGAGGCAGCTGTAATCTCCACCACACTATATCATGAGTTAATGATGTAATTTCAAATCAAAATGTAATTGTTGCTTACTTATGTAATCAGTTCACGCTCTTACGAAATAGTGATAATGCTAATGATCTTTTACAAGTAACTCAGTTTCGTTGCCAAAACACAACTGGACCCTTTTGTTTCCACCCCTCATTAAATTACATTTTACCCCTCTGGGGGTAATTACCCCCATATTGGGAACCACTAATATAGTATAAGAAAGGTGTGAAAAAATGTAATCTTGATTAAATGCCAGTGATTAGAAATTGACAAAAATGTGGGAGTGAACAGAATCCCAATATAAGCTTAACGTTCACATTACAGAAAATACTCGAAAAAGAAAGAAGAGAAACATAGTTGAAGAAGTAAATGGAGACTACAAGCACTGAAACTTTACCTAGAAACAGTCAACGAAGCGTTGTAGCAACACAATTCTGAATGACTACCATAACCTGCAAAGGCTACGGAATATCTATTGTTGAGACATGGTAATGTCCACGCGAATGCTCGGGTCATTTGTGATATGTGTGTTGAATTAACTAGTTACTCTTCAAATATAATGTGATGTAAGCCAGTCTCATTTGCGCATTTAACCACCGTTGATTATTATTAAGTGTGTTCATCAGTAGTTCAGAGGAACAATGGGAGAGGTTTATTTTATAAATGTAAAATATAGTTATTAAGTGTCCTGAGATGAAGACTCATATGCGAAGGGTTTACTGAAAACACTTCCCTCCCCCCACCCCTGCACCCTCTCCCCCGCAAAATATTTAGTACGATCGGAAGACCAATGCTCACTCAGCTGGTACAACAACCGCTTCTTGTTGTTGTCTTTAGATTCCTACCGTAGCAGCAATCGTCCTGGTTGGCACAACAACGTCATCAATTGAAGAAATAAAATCCGAAAATGAGTCCGTGTTGATATTTTTGTAACTTTATTTTACAGGTCAAATCTTGCTCACACAAACTTTTACACTTCACTGTTACTGGTTTCGGTTACTGCGAACTTCAGATCGTAAAATAATCTGAGGTAGTATCAACGTCAAACTAAACATGTAGGTATATATGAGTGGAGCACTTATTATGTACCTACATGTTTAGTTTGACGTTGATACTAAATCAGATTATTTTGCGATCTGAAGGCGGCAATAGCAGAAACCGGTAATAGTGAAGTGTAAAAGTTTGTGTGATCAAGACTGGCCTGTGAAAGAAAGTGACAACGACGTATGTTTATGTAACACTGAATATCATTTATTCCTCGAGCAGAATGGACAATAAAGAATAATATACAGCTAGGCGCAGTAATAAAAGCCTTTACTTCTTTACGAAGATTGCTTCTAACAAGCCATCATACTTTGATAAGGGGTGTTAAAAATAACAATTCCTCTAAAAGTAATCGTTGTGTGCTATGATGCAACACAGGAAAAAAAAGTTATCAAATTAATTAACACAAAAATATGCTACAACTCTTATCAATTCGTTAAATCATCTAATAAATAATGAAGAAATTTTACAAAGAATTATAATCATTTTTATTTGAAGATTCTAGATAAGGACACTTTAGTGGGCAAGATTTGTAGCGTAGATCAATTTTTGACGCAGACAAATGATAAACTGGTCAACTAAATAATGTGCATGTGGTATTGATAGATATTTATAACATTATAAGCGAAACATACCAATATCCTCAGCAGTATCGATTTATAAGTGTGCGATACGAAATCATGCAAACCAGGAATCCTACAATGAAGTTCCCGTGAGAAATGACTGCAACAGAAATGATAAAATGTTTGCGTTAAAATTGTTCCCCTCACAATTGAAAACATTCAAAGCAAATGACTTTACTCTAGACTGAGCATATTTCATCTCACGTCACTGATTACCGTTGGGTACGAGATGAGTGAAACTCGAGTCCAGTCAGCGTATGTGGCCACGGTGGTAAGCGGCGCCTCGCGCAGAGGCGGACGTAAATCTGCTCACTGGCGACTGACGCAGGGGAGTTCAGCGGCGCCGCTGCTACTTCGTGTCGTTCCACGCCCGAACGCGTCATAAATTCTCTCCGCGCACATGTGTAGCAGTGGGTCACACACGCTACGTGTCACGACACGCCGTACGAAGATAAACTGGCGCTCCCTTCTCTCCTAATAGCTGAGCGTGCATCCGCGCCCGTCTTATACAAGCAATATGTTGTTTCAGAACTCGCAAAAAAAAAAGGAATTATGTCTTGTCTTTAACTCATTCGTAGGTTTTATTATGGGACACTCGTTATTTCCAGCATATCCAGTAACCCGGCAGGCAAGATCGGCTATATTTTACACCGATGTGGGAACGCGTATTAATGGGCTCTGGGCGGCGGACTGGTCGTAAATAAAAAAATATTTTTTTATGTTTCCTTTTTCCTTTGGTGCTATGGGTCCATCTGAAGCAAAGCCACTCTGTCATTGAGCTAGTCATAAAATAATTCACCACAAGCTGATGAAAAAAAGCTTTGAAAATAAAAAAGCGCTACAAAAATGGGTCTGAGAACTATGGGACTTAACATCTGAGGTCATTAGTCCCCTAGAACTTAGAACTACTAACCTAAGGACATCACACACATCCATTCCCGACGCATGATTCGAACCTGCAACTGTAGCGGTCATGCGGTTCCAGACTGAAGCACCTAGAACCGTTCGGTGCACGAAAAGAAGCTGTTAGTAACAATATAAAGATGGGTCAGAAACAGTACGAAAAGCTTTTAAGGGTGCTGCAGGGTAAGTTATGCTAAGAAATAATCGTTGAGAGAAAATGCGATACGGTGGGCCGTTTCCGGGTTAATCATGCTTGAATTTAGGCCATTGCGCGCTCGAATTCAAGAGGCTTCCCCGGGACGTTAGCGCCAAACGTGGTCTTTCTTTGGTTTCCTAAAAATCAAACAAGAAGGCGATACAAAAATTGAACATGGAACAAGACTACGGATTGAACACAAGCCAAACGCTGGGCATTCTCGTGTAGCATCATCTACTGACACTAATCGTATCCGCAGGCCGCTCGAATTTGAGAGTGCAACGGCCCGATTGTGTAACTGCAAAGCTAATGAACTCAGGAGCGGCGCAATACACGCAGGAGGATAAAAATTTTCATCGTCAGTAGGAATAAAGGAAATATCTACTTATACTCAGACTTTAAAAAAGGAAAAACGTCCTGTGTTGATAGCGAGGGGTGGCTGGGCTTAGGATCACTGCGAGGGAGAGAAAGCGGTTAACAAGAGCTCTACAAATTCTGAAACCTAAAGACTTTCCTTACCGAAACATGTACGAGGGTTTTTTTTTCTCAAAAAGTGACTGGAATTCTGTAATTTCGTGAGTTGTATTACTTCGAGTCACGTGATATTTTTTTCTTTGTTACCTTGGGAAGAAGTATCTGTGCAGTGTTGAGACACCGAGTATTTAGTCGGTTGTCTGCTGTCAAAAAGGATGTGTTTTTGTAATATTGGCTAGTATTTATTTTGTACAAAATAGGACCACTGCATTTGCGCAGTATAAAATTTTTCTTTGAGAACGGAATAAAGTGCAACAACTTTTAGAAAAGTTAAATACGGTTTTTGTTAAGTATGCTATGAATAAAAGTAGGCTTTACGAGTGGTAGAAGCGTTTCGAAGAATGCCGTGAAGACGCTGAAAATGACAATTGACTTGGACGTCTCAGATCATTATGAACCCATGAAATCGCTGAAAAGAGAGATAAATAATCATGAACGACCACACAGTCACACCGAGCGAGGTGGCGCAGTGGTTAGCACACTGGACTTGCATTCGGGAGGACGACGGTTCAATCCCATCTCCGGCCATCCTGATTTAGGTTTTCCGTGATTTCCCTAAATCGTTTCAGGCGAATGCCGAGATGGTTCATTTGAAAGGGCACGGCCGATTTCCTTCCCAATCCTTCCCTAACCCGAGCTTGCGCTCCGTCTCTAATGACCTCGTTGTCGACGGGACGTTAAACACCAACCACCACCACCACACAGTCACAGACAGATAAGTAGCTGGGTTTCAGTAGATTTATATCATTAAAAATTTTCCAATGTTTTAAGCATGAAAATTTGTGCCCAAATTGTTGTATTTCGAACGGAAACAGCGACGAATGCAGGTGTCTCTGGAATCGCTAAGTGATGTCAACTAAGATCAAAAGTACAGAGAAGAGTCATAACTGGTGATGAAACATATATCTGTAGATATGATGCCGAAACTGAGCCTCAGACGTCCCTGAGGAAGCATTCTGGTTCCCCAAGACCGAAAATAGCTCGACAAGTGCAATCAGATGAGAAGGTGATGTTCAAACTCTCTTCAGTTTTAACTGCGTAGTACTCCTCGAATTCTTGCCATAGTGTCGAACTATAAATAAGGAGTACTACATACAGATTTACGGTCGCTGGTTCGAATCCTGCCTCGGGCATGGATGTGTGTGATGTCCCTAGGTTGGTTAGGTTTAAGTAGTTCTAAGTCCGGGGGACTGATGACCTCTGATGTTAAGTCCCATAGTGCTTAGAGCCATTTTAACCGTACAGATTTAACACCGTTTGCGGAAAGTAATCCAAAAATAAACTGCCGAATTTGTGTCCGAATAATTCACAGGTTTTGCACCACTGTAACGCACTTGCTTACAATTAGTTGCTTGCTCGTCAGCGTTCAACCAAAGCCGGTACTGTAATGATGTCCTAGGTTCCAAATGGCTCTGAGAAGTATGAGACTTAACATCTGGGGTCATCAGTCCCCTAGAACTTAGAACTACTTAAACCCAACTAACCTAAGGACATCACACACATCCATGCCCGAGGCAGGATTCGAACCTGCGACCGTAGCAGTCTCGCGGTTCCAGACTGAAGCGTCTAGAACCGCACGGCCACCGCGGCCGGCCCTAGCTTCCACATTCATCAGATGTCGTCCCCTAAGAAATTCTCCTTTTCCCAAACATAAAGAAAACCTTAAAGTGCTGTTGTTTTACAAGCAAAGCTTATAAACAGGTCGCTGGGTTGGAAAAGAGCTGTGCTTCAGAAGTGTTTGGTTGATGGGAGAAAGCGCTTGCTGACTGTGAAATATCTAATGGGGCTATTCTGAAAGCGATGTAATTGATGTAGACTAGGTATGCATCGACTTGTTAGTCCGTGAGCTGCTAAGCCCTTACTGTGAATACCTGAGGGCCCCAAGTTCAAGAATATCCGATTTGGGATCTCCCTGCCCAATGCCTGCTAGAGTGATGTCAGAAGAACTAAGTGTTCAAAGAACCAGCTCTCTCCACTTCGGGATGGAGAGAAAGATGAATAAAATAATTTAAACATTAAAAGAACGAACAGTGAGGAACGCACCGCCGTTACATCAATGGGGGTTGCATGCGGCACGCGAGCTGCGGCCTGTGCATCACTGACGTAGAGGATTAAATAAAATTGTTTCCAACTATTAAATCTATTTTTTAAGACACCTCAAAGCTAAATGATCCGACGCCTAATGTCGGAAGATCGTTGACACTGTTGCGGATGGTGGTGTTGTATATGACGTAGCTGTAACTTCGGAAAACTATAGCAAGGTCCCGAAGCCCTGTGGCGGATCGACGCTTGGTGCAGGATGGACAGCTGGTCCACAACTTAAATGAAAATATTACTGCTCGATTACAATGATGACGATAAAACGTTGTGTATAGTAACACTCGTAAAAAAGGAGTGATCACCCGAAGCTGCCTAAGTCCAGTCTATAAAAACAGTAGGAGGAAAATTACATGTCCGACTGAGAATCAGTTGAGAATTCTTAGGAAATGTTATTCATCCTTGAAACAAGTAGATTACGATACACTCATTTAACCAATTATTTAGTACTGTTCGTTATCGTGAGACCCTTGTCGGATAGGATTTATAGAGTGCGTTGAGAAGATTCAAAGAAGAGTCATGCGTTTCCGTATGGGGGCTAGATTGTGAGGGAGATACTATTAACAACCCAATAACTGTCACTACATGAGGTAGCTTTGGTTGTTATGGAAATGCTTAGCGAGTAGTTGAGAGAGCAGGAGTTACAAGAATACAAACAGATTAGAAGGCACCAAAGAGCTGAGAAATGTACATCGACTCAGACAGTCTTCGCGCACAAGTGTCTATTTCGCTTCCAGTTCTGTAACAGGTTTAAGTGCCAGCGCCGATTTTTATTTTCCTATAATTTATTCTTTTTCATATGACAAAACTTGTATAATAGTTCCAATGGCTCTGAGCACTATGGGACTTATTAACATTTGAGGTCATCAGTTCCCTAGACTTAGAACTACTTAAACCTAACTAACCTAAGGACATCACACACATCCATGCCCGAAGCAGGATCGAACCTGCGATCGTAGCGGTCGCGCTGTTACAGGCTGTAGCGCCTATAACCACTCGACCACTCCGGCCGGCACTTGTATAATAATTACGAAAACTACCGGAAAGAGAAAGTTCTTAAGCGACTGTTCTTCCATGACGATAAGACGGTAAGATCATAAATGTCTCTATAAAAATAAAACATCTAAAAGCAAATAGCGATATGCCATTCATCTTAGCCATGGTCGTTTTCAGATCTCATTTCACGATTCGATATATCCTTACGAAAGCAGATCAACGTTATTCTTAACCAGAGCTGGATACCGCCTATCGCTTCTCTCTTTAAGCTGTTCTGGAACAATATGTACTTAATACCGTCTGTAGATTGTCAGTGGAAATGCTGGCTATACATTAAAAAACTAATCCAACATTTTGATGCTACTGCCTACCCTGTACGTACTAGCTTCCGTAGCCGTCCTCGCTAATTATACTCATGCAGTGGTGTTCCTCCTAGGGAAAACCGATACTAATCCCATGTAGTGGACAAATTTTTTGATGCCAGTATTTTGTCATCAAGGGGAGGAGAAGACGTTATGTGATGATCCTCGTCTCTGGTATTTTAATCGGATGTCTTGAACCAAATTCCAGACGGCTTCAAAGTGTCTCTTGGGGTGAGAGACATGTCACTATCGATCCGTCCGCCAAATGGGGACGCTCAACTTCGGAGACGTCCGTGATACTATTCAACAATAGTAGGCCGTGTGCCGATCCCTGGTTTCATCTTTTCCTTTCTCTTTCATCAACAACACAGTCAAGACTACTCGTGCACTCCGTCTGCACTCGTCGCTGACATCTAAACACACTTAAAAAAAACATTAACACTTCGCAAGATAAAGGTGCCCCAAGGAATGTAAATAAAGGAAGCTTCATAGATGGTGGCATCTGGTTACTTTTGCGACATTCTTGGAATGCCGTATGACATTTATTTACGTATACTATATAGTTTTCCGCCTAAATTTACATATCTACTCCGGAGGGTATCAACACCATATTCAATGAACACGTGCGAAGAATGACATCTTATTTATTGAAAATAAGCTTTCACTCTGAATTTAGAGCGGCACCCACAAGAAAATCGGAATCAGCCTTTTGCGTAGAATGAGTCAAAGTTACTTCATTTAACCGTAATGTTCTGCTAATATTGTCAGTCCGGAAGTACATAGTGTCATTGAAGTAGCGCTATCATTTCAAAATATCATAACTTGCAAACTATGATGGTTTATTTTAAAACGCTTACCGGTTCTCAAAGCTTTTATTTTATGTTACGTTCCAATTTCAAATTGTGCCCCACTAATCACTCATAGACCACCATGGTGATATTCGAATTCTACCCCCGTACGAATCAGTACTGCAGTATCAAAAGTTCCGATTCCTTCACTGACTCCTGCAAGAAGAGTAGCATTTCATTGACTGCTGTCGTGTATACGTGATCCTTGGCGTGACCCCCCCGCCCCCCAAAAAAAAAAAAAAAAAAAAAAACAAAAAAAATTCTAACGGCGTCACACAGGGCGAAAGCGTGGGCCGTGCCATGGGGCAGTCGCACCCTTTCCACATGTTAGAAAATGCATCATTCAGCATTGCCGTCACGTTCAAACTTCAATGTGGGGGTTACCATAATACTGGAAGATGACAGACGGCTGTAGCTCTTAGATCTGTGGTAGCAGAGACTTGTTCGAACATGTCCAGATAACGTATACCGTTATGGGGTTCTCTGCGAAGAAAACTGAACCTGTCACTCAAAAGTGCATTGGGCCACATCAAATATTAAGCTTCGGGCAGTCACAGATGTCTTCAAGTGTGTTCCTTTGGCCTTCGGAGACCCAAATCGAAATGTTGTGGCAATTTAAGTGCCCAGTGGAATGTTACTTTATCTTTTTAGTTAGCCACTGTCAGAGTAGCTAGCATAGAGTGGATACCGCAGAGGCTCAAATTCTTGGGCCACCTGCATTTTTTACACCAAAAGACGTAACTGTTTATGTCTGTGTGGACAGCAGATCTCGGTTTCTGCGATTCCAATGATGCACCGACGACATTGACATCTGGGGACGGCGCTGTTGCACTCTGTCAACACCTACCAGAGGAACAGGGGAACTTCCTCTTGTAGGAAAATATTTGACACTGCCTGTCTCTCTAAAGTTTTGAATCACCACATTATCCTTGTTTTTCCCGTCGGTGCCCTCCCATACTGGTGTCGATAATTCCGCAGTATAGTTGTCGCGGGTTTGGATATCTGCATACCAGATCACTCACTGCATCTTCTGCTGGTCGGCAACGATTTTGATGCACTGCAAGTTCACTCTGCAACAAAAGATAGAGGAAAAAGCTTTGAGAGCCGCAAAATATTTCTCAAAAAATTTATATGTTCTTATTGTTAACACTAATCACCTACACATATTCTGTAAACTGGTTCGTTTCACATCATTTCTATAAAAGATAATGTTCAAATGATCTACTGAACGCGTCGTTAACTAACTAGCAACAAACCATGATTCTCTATATCTAATAGTTTCAAAATTATGATTTTTTAAAATGATAGCAGGACTTCGAAGATCCAGAACGCTAATCACCAGCCAATTCCAATAGTGATCCTTTAGGTTTTTCCAAGATGACGAAAAGTGCACAAAACACAAAACTCAGGGTAAGAACGCATTCTCCTACTCCATGTAAGACATAGTTGCATTCTTTTCTAAAAGAAGGATAATGAAGCGAAGTCTGTGGCAAAAGCTTTCATGATGTCTGTAAGATATGCTGTGATGAAGCAGCTGGTAGCCCATTGTCCTCGAAAGACAAAGGTCCACGTACGATTCTCGGTGGGGCAGCAAAGGGTTTTTGGCTTGTTCTATACAATCAAACATCACAGTACTCGTCAGGCTAATAAGCTTGTATTTTGTTAAGTGAAATGTTATTGGTTCTTCCTTATTTTTTCATGAACACTTAACACTTCTTTCCTCTTCACGTTTTTCTGTAAGGATACTTTCTGCAAGAGAAACATATTTTGTAATGAGTCGTTGTTCCTCATATCGATAGTTTGACACCCTTCCCCTGTAACCCATTTTCCAAATTCGTTTGTTTAGAACCCGCCTGAATAACCCGAGACACCGGGCTAGGTGGCACAGCCGTTAGCACACTGTACCCGCATTCGGGAGGACAAAGGTTCAAATCTGCATCCAGCCGTCCAGATTTACGTTTTCCGTGATTTTCATAAAATGGCTACAGGCAAATGCCGGGATGGTTTCTTTGAAAGAGAACTGCCGACTTCCTTCCCCATCCTGGAAACATCCCGCGCTTGTACGCCGTCTCTGATGACCTGGATGTCAACGGTACGTTAATCCCTAATCTACCTTCCTTCTCTCTAACTCGAAACGCAGTCGAAATGCTTGTTAATCCATTATCCTCTATGGTGAATCGGAAGGAATATGAGGAATGAAACTTACGGAAGCCATATGTAAGTTGATGTGCAACTTTTTCTTGTGCCGGAAACAAAACTTAGCAGATCGTAAAAGACAGAGTCTAGTGCCTTAAAACATTTTCAATCGTAAGAATAGTCCTTATTTCCAACAGATCTAACAATATATTAATTTTTCAAAAACAACGACGTAGGTGCTGATCAACAAACATACTGTAACAGGGGCTCAGGGAGCTTAGTTGCTAAGGAACGTTTTATAACCTGAGCTGCAAAGTAAAATGTTTAGACTGGAATCTGCCGTTATGTCGTGTCAAAGGCTTCCTTGGATTATGCTGTCATGGAGGAGAAACCTTATAGAGCCCGTGAATAGGGAGAAATGTGCAGGCAGCAGACTGAAACTGTGAGATTAACAATAAGGCCTGCCTGGATAAGATGTTAGAGCATCGGACGCCAAGTAGTACGCTCCGAGTTGTGGAGAGGCATATAGTTGAAAACTCTCAACAATTTTCATTGTAAAATATTTTCATGCTGGCAGTCGTTACGGTTGCAGGTTTTTACCATCATTGCACGATCTGACCCTTTCTATTTTTCCCACAACACAGCAGGGAACACATTTACAAGAAGCTACGGAAGTTTTATTAATGAAGAAACTGCGGTAAGTGAGAGCATCTTCGTGGAATAATACTTAACAAGTACTAAATTTTACAATATTGTCGAGAGTGTGACAATTAAAAGTAAGGTTGTTCACGTAGTCTGTCGAACATTATAAAAGTGTACTGCCTTCTATGCAAAGAGATCTCGTGTTGAGCAACAGGGAACGTTAAGAAAGGGAAGTTATGGACTAGCCTGATGTCTCCCGTCGCGTAAGTTCTTTGAAGCAAATGCGGGGGGAACGCTGCCGAGGATCGCGTCCTTCATGCTAATATTTCAAGTATCAGACTTTCCATCACAACTGAAATGTATCCTTTGCGGACGTATACGCCGCTGTTCATCCGAATTCCGACCACGTTTTACAGGTTTTCTGAATGAAGCAGTCACGAGAACATTTCTTGTGGACGTCACCCTTTTGGTTTTGATCTGCGCGGCCTGCCCTCAAACGCACACAATGGAACAATGGTCGGCCAGCGGGCATATCTGTACATCAATCGAAATAACGAACGTTGGCAGGTGCAGTAAGAAATTCATGAATTTCCGTCCGCCGTTCGGGCAGCGCAGTGCTCAAGAACGGGCACGAGTTGTTACCGCTAGCCGCTGCACATCAGTTCGTTTGCCGTGAACTGAAACGAGCTGCTGGCCGCGTAGGGGCCGACAATGGAGCAATGAGATCATGAACATAACAGGCGGACTATTAAATGAGGTGGAGCGGGGACAGCAGGAACGTGGGATGTGCGTGTCTCATGCAACTCCGTAACAGGTTCCTAACTGGTGTACCTTTCATTTAGAGAAATATATCCCCGCGTCTTTCATTTAACTCTCTTCTCATTATGAACTCAGTTAATATTTCCGAAGTATAGCGAAAAATGAAAAGAATTCCAGGCGCTCGTAGTTCATGCTGCCATAACGATTTCAGCTAGTACTCATCTACCACAGAGCCTGGTATTTCCTTGCTAAAGTCTTGCCTCTCGCGTAGAGAAATAGTTGTTCATATTGCAAAAACATTCGTTTAAAACAGTACTGTTCGACAATAAAATGTCCTTCTTTCGTGACGAAGTGCACCAAAAATTCATACGAAATAAAGACGATAATGGAAGTTGTCAATTCTCGTGTTGATAGACGCTAGAATGGCTGCAGTATCTTTCCATGAAGAACGTATTGACGTCTGCTAAAATAGTACTAAATAAGTTTCTCTAATACCCTTCATAAATTGTACATAAATGTATCGCAACCGTCTAAAGATTTATAGTATCTTTAATTTTGTAAGCTTCTGAAGACGAAAAATTAATTTGGCGAATCCGGTAACGAGCAAAATTTGCAGGTGGCGAGGTGAATTTTATTCTGAAAGTTATTTATCATAGCGATAGCAAAGTGAAATTTTGAAGATATTAGATGAGGAGGTATACTTGGAAAAAGCCGGGAGATACGGGAAGATTTCAATTAGATTACATCATGGTCAGACAGAGATTCCGAAATCAGACACTGGATCGTAAGGCGCACCCAGAAGCAGATATAGACTCAGATCACAATATAGTAGAGATGAAGAGTAGGCTGAAGTTCAAGACATTAGTCAAGAAGAATCAATACGCAAAGAAGTGGGATACAGAAGTACTAAGGAATGACGAGATACATTTGAAGTTCTCTAACGCTGTAGATACAGCAATAAGGAATAGCGCAGTAGGCAGTACAGTTGAAGAGGAATGGTCATCTCTAAAAAGGGCCATCACAGAAGTTGGGAAGGAAAACATAGGTACAAAGAAGGTAGCTGCGAAGAAACCATGGGTAACAGAAGAAATACTTCAGTTGATTGACGAAAGGAGGAAGTACAAACATATTCCGGGAAAATCAGGAATACAGAAATACAAGTCGCTGAGGAATGAAATAAATAGGAAGTGCAGGGAAGCTGAGACGAAATGGCTCCAGGAAAAATGTGAAGACATCGAAAAAGATATGATTGTCGGAAGGACAGACTCAGCTTACAGGAAAGTCAAAACAACCTTTGGTGACATTAAAAGCAACGGTGGTAACATTAAGAGTGCAACGGGAATTCCAGTGTTAAATGCAGAGGAGAGAGCAGATAGGTGGAAAGAATACATTGAAAGCCTCTGTGAGGGTGAAGGTTTGTCTGATGTGATAGAAGAAGAAACAGAGTCGATTTAGAAGAGATAGGGGATCCAGTATTAGAATCGGAATTTAAAAGAGCTTTGGAGGACTTACGGTCAAATAAGGCAGAAGGGATAGATAACATTCCATCAGAATTTCTAAGATCATTGGGGGAAGTGGCAACAAAACGACTATTCACGTTGGTGTGTAGAATATACGAGTTTGGCGATATACCATCTGACTTTCGGGAAAGCATCATCCACACAATTCCGAAGACGGCAAGAGCTGACAAGTGCGAGAATTATCGCACAATCAGCTTAACAGCTCATGCATCGAAGCTGCTTACAAGAATATTGTACAGAAGAATGGAAAAGAAAATTGAGAATGCGTTAGGTGACGATCAGGAAAAGTAAAGGGACGAGAGAGGCAGTTCTGACGTTACGGCTAATAATGGAAGCAAGGCTAAAGAAAAATCAAGACACTTTCATAGGATTTGTCGACCTGGAAAAAGCGTTCGGCAATACAAAATGGTGCAAGCTGTTCGAGATTCTGAAAAAAGTAGGGGTAAACTATAGGGAGAGGCGGGTCATATACAATATGTACAACAACCAAGAGGGAATAATAAGAGTGGACGATCAAGAACGAAGTGCTCGTATTAAGAAGGGTGTAAGACAAGGCTGTAGCCTTTCGCCCCTACTCTTCAATCTGTACATCGAGGGAGCAATGATGGAAATAAAAGAAAGGTTCAGGAGTGGAATTAAAATACAAGGTGAAAGGATATCAATGATACGATTCGCTGATGACATTGCTATCCTGAGTGAAAGTGAAGAAGAATTAAATGGTCTGCTGAACGGAATGAACAGTCTAATGAGTACACAGTATGGTTTGAGAGTAAATCGGAGAAAGACGAAGGTAATGAGAAGTAGTAGAGATGAGAACAGCGAGAAACTTAACATCAGGATTGATGATCACGAAGTCAATGAAGTTAAGGAATTCTGCTACCTAGGCAGTAAAATAACCAACGACGGACGGAGCAAGGAGGACATCAAAAGCAGACTCCCTATGGCTAAAAAAGGCATTTCTGGCCAAGAGAAGTCTACTAATATCAAATAACGGCCTTAATTTGAGGAAGAAATTTCTGAGGATGTACGTCTGGAGTACAGCATTGTATGGTAGTGAAACATGGACTGTGGGGAAACCGGAACAGAAGAGAATCGAAGCATTTGAGATGTGGTGCTATAGACGAATGTTGATAATTAGGTGGACTGATAAGGTAAGGAATGAGGAGGTTCTACGCAGAATCAGAGAGGAAAGGAATATGTGGAAAACACTGATAAGGAGAAGGGACAGGATGATAGGACATCTGCTAAGACATGAGGGAATGACTTCCATGGTACTAGAGGGAGCTGTAGAGGGCAAAAACTGTACAGGAAAACAGAGATTGGAATACGTCAAGCAAATAATTGAGGACGTAGGTTGCAAGTGCTACTCTGAGATGAAGAGGTTACCACAGGAAAGGAATTCGTGGCGGGCCGCATCAAACCAGTCAGTAGACTGATGAAAAAAAAAAAAAAAAAAAAAAAAGAAGAGATGAGGTAAAGTGACATGGATACCTACAGAACACTCTCTCTCGCACACACACCCGTCTCTCCCTCCTTCCCTCCCTCTACATATTCGCCACAAAACTATTTGAATTAGATATCAATAACAGTGAAACAAATTTTTGCACAAACACTGTGTAGCAATTCTCAAACGGAAGAATAAAGCACGTCTTTCTTTCCAACCTAAACTTCTTGTTTACTCTCTCTTCCTTAATCAATGGATGATTGTTGTTGTTGTTGTATTGCGTTCTATAGACCGAAGACTGATTTGTTGCAGCTCTATGCTGCTCTCTTCTGTCCAAGTCCCTTCATCTCCACGTGACTTCCGTAACCTACATCCCTTTGAATCAGCGTACTGTCCCTCTGCAATTTTTACCACCCTCCCTCCAAATTCGTTCCATTTATAAATGGATACTTTCTTGATAGATCAGAATGTGTCGTATTAACCATCCCTTAATCTTAGTCAGTTCTATTATTACCTATTCGTTTGCTGTTCGATCTACCCATCTAATCTTTGCCTCTCTTCTTGTCGGAACTACTAATCGTCCACGTTTAACTTCCATACAACACTACATTCAAGAACAATACCCTTAGAAAAGACTCCCTTACACTTTAATTGGTATTAGATGCTCAAAACCTTTCTTGCTATTGCAAGTATGTATTTTATATCCTTTCCACTTTGGCCATAGTTATTTATTCAGCTGCCCAAACAGCAGCACTCATCTACTACTTTTAGAGTCTCATTTCCTAAAATAATTCTCTGCATTGCCTGATTTAATTCCACTTCATTACATTTAACTTGTTATACTATTACTGCTGTTCACCTTATAATCCCTTTTCCAGACACCATCTATTCCTTTAAACTGATGTTCCACGTCCTTTGCGACTCTGACAGAATTACACAATTCCCTTTCTCATCCGATCCTTATAACTGCAATCTGGTTTCAATACTATTTGTAAACAACCTTTCACCCCTAGCATTTGATCTCTGCTGTCTTCAGAATTGCAGATGGTAGTCCAGTCAACATTATCAATCTAGAAATGCCTTAAACGTTGGTTTGCCTTTCTTAAACCTGTTTTCTAGAGGATAACTCGTAGGGTCATCACTGCCTTGCGGGTTCCTACATTCCTGTGTAATCCAAACTAAACTCCCTCGAGCCCATTTTAACCAATTTTTCCACTCTTCCGTAAATAATTCGTGCCTGTATTTTGCAGCCGTGACTTATTAAACTGATAGCTGGATAATATTTACGCCTGTCAGCAACTGCATTCTTCTGAATTGGAATTATTACATTCTCCTTGAGGTCTGTGGGTATTCCACTTTTCTCATATGTCTTGCACACCAGGTGAAATAAACACTCATTTTATAATTTTCTCATTGCTGGCTCTGCCAAAGATCCCAATAATCATGAAGAAATGTGGCCCTCTCCAGGGGCTTTGTTTCTACTTTGATCTTTCACTGCTTTGTCAGCTCTTCGAAATATCATATCTCCCGTCTTATCTTCATTTACATCGTTTTCTCTTTTTATAACATCACCCTCAAGCCTTCCTAATATAGACCCTCTATATATGTTTTCCAACTTTCGGCTACCCCCTCTGTGCTATGTCTGGCTCTTGATATATGTGCAGCTGCTTCTCTTTCCTCGAAATATTTCTTTAATCTTCCTATGAGTGGAATCTATTTTTTCATTAATTATGCATGATTCAGTACCTTTCATTTGTCCCCTAGCTATTTCAGCTAAGCCATACTGCATTGTGAGTACCATTTTTTAGACTCTTTTATTCTCTTTCATCTGTTTCATTTGCTGGATTTTTATATTTTCTCCTTTCTTCGATTAAATTGAATATTTATAGTATTATCCAAGGACTTCTACTAGGCCTTGTCTATTTAGTTGTGGGATCCTCTGCTACCTTTCCTATTTCCTTCTTGTGTTGCTTTCCTCTCCCTTTAGTCAACCGTCGCGTAATGCTCGCTCTGAATCTCTCTGGAAACTCTAGTCCGATCAGATCATCCGGTTCCAGTCTCCTTAATTTCCTACCTTTTAACAACAGATTTAATGTACAGTTCATAACTAATAAATTATAGTGAAAGACAACATCTGATCGTTGAAATGTCTTACAGCTCAAGATATGTTTCCGAAATCTCTGTCTTACCATTACATACTCAGTCTGAAACATTCTAGTATCTCCAGGCCTCTTCCACATATGCATTCTTCTTTCATGATTTCTAAATCAAATATTAGTGAAGATTAAACTGTGCTCTGAGGAAAATTCTACCAGAGGGGCTTTGCTCTTTTGTTCGCTCCCATTCCTCGTTCCACTGTTTTTCCTTCTCTCCTTTTCCTATTACGGGATTCTAGTCATCCACCACAACTAACTTTTCGTTTCCCTTAACTATGATCTTTGTTATTTACCTCGTTATACATTCTTTCAATCTGTGAAGCTAGTTGGCATACATGGTTCTCAGAAACAGTCTGAAAAGTCTGTAAGAGTGTTGCATGGTACGCTATTCTGGGAAATAATTGTTAACAAATTCGATACGTTACTCCTTTATCTATTTACCAAGCATTTAAGTTGGCCAATCAGTTGCTCTCACAGCGTAGATGATAACATACGAGACTGCTCAGACTTTGGCTCTGGTTAGATCCTTACTAACGTCCCATGTCCAGTCTCTGTATCGCCCTCCTGTAATGTTTTAGAACATCAAACAAATCATACATCTGGCGACGCAGTCTCTAGCAGGCTGCGTAAATATACGTGCACAACGGCCTGATTGGCTAATTTCAACGCTAATTAGCTCGGAAATGGTGCCACGTATGGAATATTTTTCATTACAATTATTTCTCAGCATAACCTATTCTACAACACCTTTACAAACTTTACAGACTATTTCTGACCAAAATGTGTGAAACTGTACTACTACGGTGTGTTTTGGCTTCGTGTGTATCTTGGCTACAGTAATGCGTTCAATACTATATTTATGGTAGCTTACCTACATTCCTATTTTCCAATTCATTGTTTGGCCTACCCCTGTGTTATTCTTACTTGATTCCTTATTGACACAACAAAGCATTGACTTGACCAGAACTCCTCTTCTTGCTACTATTGCACTTGACTAATTACCAGTACGTCTAACTTCAACCTAGCCAACTCATGTTTTAAAACCTACCTTATACCTCTGGAAACACAATACCACAATCTTGGCATCCGAGGAGGTTTAGAATTATCCACTGAATCATTAATCATTAACTCCCGTACGACCTACGACAGATGCAAGACAAGATATTGTGAATGAACGAAAGTTCTTGATATCTGCATGAATAAGTGTTTGCCATGCTTCATCATTCAAGGACTCGGTGTGGTATCGTCCAAAGATCGCAGTGTCTCACCAAAGTCAGAGGCGCGTATCGATATCGCAGACTTTAGTGATGTCTCGCTACAGTCTGCAACGACGAATGGGAAAGGCTCAAGAAGACATGCCCTCTCTCTCAGCACAACAGCGTTCTTACACGTAGTTCAATATGGACCCAAACATGGAAGAAAAAAATTGCTCTGAGCACTATGGGACTTACCTTCTGAGGTCATCAGTCCCCTAGAACTTAGAACTACTTAAACCTAACTAACCTAAGGACATCACACACATCCATCCCGAGACAGGATTCGAACCTGCGACCGTAGCGCCTAGAACCGCTCGGCCAATCTGGCCGGCCAAACATGGAAGATCTTTGCCGCAATTCGTGACCTCATTTGAAGCAGTCATCATCATCGTGTAGGACCTGTGTTAGTTTCAGACGGACATGTACTTTTGTAAATGTTGAACACTGTAATTCAATAGAAAAATTTGTTAATTAACGAATCAAAAGATGATTTAATAGTCAACGAAGCTGTAAATTATCTAACAATCCTGGGGTCAAGTATTGTATCAAGTTAATTAACCTTTTTACTTATTCATGTAATAAAGTGATCTAATATTTCATATGTTGTTCAGTGAACCCTCTTCCAGAGCATTCAGAAAAACCATAGGTGTGACAAGACGAATGCAGTTTCGTCTGCTCATAACACTAAGACTCAGAGTCTGTCTGGTGATACATTAAAAAGTTTTCAGTGGTGTTGAAAGACTAAATCGACACTTGACCGTGAATTACTGCATTTATCTTCTGTACTACATTATGTGATCCAAAGTATCTGGACACCTAATTGAAAATAACTTACAAGTTCGTGGCGCCCTCCATCAGTAATGCTGGAATTCAGTGCGGTGTCGGCTCACCGTTAGCCTTGATGACAGATTCCACTCTCGCAGGCACACGTTCAGTCAGGTGCTGGAAGGTTTCTTGGAGAATGGCAGTCTATTCTTCACGGACTGCTGCACTGAGGAGAGGTATCGATGTCGGTCGGTGAGGCCTGGCATGAAGTCGGCGTTCCAAAACATCCCAAATGTGATCTATAGGATTCAAGTTTGGACTTTGTGCAGGCCATTACATTACAGTGATGTTATTGTCGTGCATCCACTCCGTCCACAGCCGTGCATTATGAACAGTTGCTCGATCGTGTTGAAAGATGCAATCGCCATCCCCGAATTGCTCTTCAACAGTGCGAAGCAAGAAGGTGCTCAGAACATCAATGTAGGCTTGTGCTGTGATAGTGCCACGCAAAACAACAAGGGGTGCAAGCCCCCTCCATGAAAAACATGACCACATCATAACAGCACCGCCTCCGAATTTTACTGCTGGCACTACACACGCTGGCAGACGATGTTCACTGGCCATTCGCCATACGTACACCCTGCCATGGGATCACCACATTTTGTAGCGTGATTCGCCCCACCACCCAACTTTTTTGTACTGTTCAATCGTCCAATGTTTATGCTACTTACACCAAACGAGGCGTCGTTTGGAATTTACCGGCGTGATGTGTGGTTTATGAGTAGCCGCTCGACCATGACATCCAAGTATTCTCACCTGCGGCCTAACTGTTATAGTACTAGCAGTGGATCCTGATGCAAGTGGGAGTTCCTGTGTGATGGTCTGTATAGGTGTCTGACTATTACACATTACTACCCTCTTCAACTGTCGGAGGTTTCTGTCAGTCAGCAGACGAGGTCGGCCCGTACGCTTTTGTGCTGTACGTGTCCTTTCACGTTTCCACCTCAGTATGACAACGGAGGCAATGAATCTAGGGATGTTTAGGAGTGTGGAAATCTCGCGTACAGACGTATAACACAAGTGACACCCAATCACCCGACCAGTTCCGCGGAGCGCCCCATTCTGCTCTCTCACCACATCTAATGACTACTGAGCTCGCTGATATCGAGTACTGGCAGTAGATGGCATCACAATGCAACTAATATGACGAACATATGTTTTTGGGGGTGTTCAAATGTTCAAATGTGTGTGAAATCTTATGGGACTTAACTGCTAAGTTCATCAGTCCCTAAGCTTACACACTACTTAACCTAAATTATCCTAAGGACAAACACACACACACCCATGCCCGAGGAAGGACTCGAACCTCCGCCGGGACCAGCCGCACAGTCCTTGACTGCAGCGCCTGAGACCGCACGGCTAATCCCGCGCGGCTTTGGGGGTGTCCGGATACGTTTGATCACATAGTGTATCTAGAGTTTTATGCCATTGTCAAGTACTGTACTATAATCCATACACCAGTAACATGTCACATCTGTTAAAAGCAGGTAAACAAGACTAACCTTTGTCTTATTTACCTGATTTGGACTGCCTTAACAGATATGACATGTTAATGGTCCAAGAACTTGTACCATTGTATTTGATAATGGGATCAAAGCCGAAATCTTAGATAGTGTAGAAGATAAATACAGTAATTTACAGTCAAATGGTTATATATTGCTTCTTATTCCGCGTCGCTCGGAATGTACTTCACTAAAAACAAAGGAGTTAAACAATACATTCCACAGAATGAGTAAGAGAAACTGAAATCTGATGAACAATCTACAATCGATATTCCAGAGAGACTAATCGTGTACGAGAATTTCTGCGTGGAATATGCTTTGTATTCGAGTAGCTTAGAGCAGTTAGGAAATCGTAGGCCCTATGTTGTCGAGGACGAACATAATCGGCGAGATTTCTGTATTCTGCGCTGCCCGAGTTCATAATCAAAAGCATACGTCAGCGGCGGGACAGGAGAAGAGGGCAGGTAGCGACGACAGTAAATAACGAGTGGGCCCGCCGGTTCGAGGCCGCGGTGGGCCCCTCTGACGGCAGCGGCCGCGGACAAATGCGACAGGCGATCCTTCACTGTCTGGCCGCGCATAATCCGGCTCGTTTCTGCGCGAGTGCGCGGGGTGAGCGCTGGCTGGCGGGGCCCGCACCAGGGGTACAGCGCCCCCACCGAGCAGCTGCTCGCAAATTGCCGTGGCGCTGCGCCTCGGCGTCTTGAGCAGGGAGCAGTGATACCGAGCGAGATGGCACAGTGGGCGAGGCCCTGCAGTCGTATGCGAAAGGGGGCGGCGGTCACATTCCAAGTCCACCTTGAAGCGATTCCGTCGTCACTCGAAATTTTATTTGTACATGTTTCTCATCGGATGTTACAGTCAAGTAAGTGACTACCACAATTTCATTGTTATTGATTTAGTCAGTCTAAAGGTGTAACTTAATACGATGAATACGGTTTCTCCGGAAAATACGTATAAAAGTTGAATAATGTGTTTATGTTACAAGTTGCAGTCACCGCCAGGTGGGACTACTGCTGTAATCGATCCCATCAACGCTCAGCTCGAGTCAGAGGACTCTGCGTGAAGGTGGGAGTGTCCGGCAGCTTGTTGACAGTTACCCTTTTTCACCTGCCGTCGGCATGGAGCTCTCTCTGATTGAGGAACAGCGCGTCAACATCAAATCAAGTTTCTTGAAACTTCCTGGCAGATTAAAACTGTGTGCCCGACCGAGACTCGAACTCTGGACCTTTGCCATTCGCGGGCAAGTGCTCTACCAACTGAGCTACCCAAGCACGACTCACACCCCGTCCTCAAAACTGTACTTCTGCCAGTATCTCGTCTCCTACCTTCCAAACTTTACAGAAGCTTTCCTGCGAACCCTGCAGAACTAGCACTCCTGAAAGAAAGGATATTGCGGAGACATGGCTTAGCCACAGCCTGGGTGATGTTTCCAGAATGAGATACTCACTCTGCAGCGGAGTGTGCGCTGATATGAAACTTCCTGGCAGATTAAAACTGTGTCTCAGACCGAGACTCGAACTCGGGACCTTTGCCTTTCGCGGGCACACTCCGCAATATCCTTTCTTTCAGGAGTCCTAGTTCTGCAATGTTCGCAGGAGTGTTTCTGTTAAGTTTGGAAGGTAGGAGACGAGATACTGGCAGAAGTAAAGCTGTGAGGACGTGGCGTGAGTCGTGCTTGGGTAACTCAGTTGGCAGTCTGCCTTCGGCAGTGACACAGTGCGGACCGTGTTGCCTGCCGGCCGCGCTGTGGTGCGCGCGCCTGTTTCTTTACGCCGGAGCAGCTTCGCGTGTGCGGTGTTGTGCGTCTAGAACGAGATGGCACACTCGTACAGAAAAACGACTTTGAAGTTCAGTTTTGCGAACGACTATACACGACCAAAGGTACACGAGATTGACGCTTCTTAAGAGAAGAGGTAAAAATCGATCCACAGGAAATCGTGGGAATCAATTTATCGATCGTTTCAAGCGTCGTCTATGTCAAGCTTGTTGACGAGGCTGCTTGCGGAAGACTTCTACAACGATCACCGAACCGTATCGTTTCTGTCATGCCGACGGGAATGTTGGTGCAGTTACAGTCGATCACGCGGGAATGGAGATCCGCACTATACGAGTCTTCGAACTTCCGTTTGAGGTCCCGTCTGAATTTGTTACCGACGCCTTTCGACCATACGGTACAGATCTATCCCATGTGTCCGAAAAATGGACGAGTTTTACCACGTACTCCGTTTTAAATGGGGTGAGACAAATACGGATAGAACTGCGAAAGCACGTCCCCTCTTATTTGTACATAGGAGGTTGTCGAGCGATTATAATCTATGATGGGCAACCTCGCACTTGCTCGGGGTGCGGGAATGAAGGTCACGTCCGCTCGCAATGCCTCTAGCGATGTTTACTGCAATCTCCACGGGATGACGTTCAGGCACCACAACAGATGACTGTCTTACCGTTGACCTTTGTGGAAGCCCTGAGAGGCGACGTGAGGGAGATTTCCGATGGGCACCAGCAGCTGCCCCCTATAGACAACATGGAAACCCACGGGCTGGAACTCCGACCACCGGTTCCACCACAGCAGACACAGGACACCATACAAGAGATGCAGCTGACGGCCGCTCCAGGCTCATCCGTGGTGGCTGCCAGTGCTTCCACCGAGAGCGTGATAGGCCAGGCCCAAGGCGGAGGATACGCAATCCAAACAGCCGATGCGGAAGCAAGGCAACGAAAACAGCGTTCGCCGAAGAGAAGAAAGAAGCGTCGACTGGCTTCTGCTGACGATAGCCATAGTCCCGAGGGGACAGTGGACGACAACGACAGTATCGACCTGAGACCAGTGGATTCAACAGATACCGAGATGACGATGCAGGAATTACACAGCGACGATAACTTGAATTCTCCTTCTGGTGACCGGAAGGCGGAAGTAGAGATGACAACTGTCCAACATTAGAGCGGTGATAACGTTGCTTCCCATCCTTCGAGCAGTTCCGGAAATATGCTGGGGGACTGGGCGCACGAAATGGACCAAGAGGAACTGGATGAAAATACGAACGCGACGATTGAGGATAGTCCTGGCCAAAGGCGGGGAGGGGTCGGGAAATGTTGAACAACTGATGAGAACAAGCCAGGCGTACCGCATTGCCACGATAAACATTAATGGCATTCGGACACCGCTTAAAATTCAAATGCTGAAAGATATGTTACGCGCTGCGGACGTGGATATTGTACTCCTACAAGAAGTGCGTTTCACATCGCCGCCAGAGTTCTACGGCTACGAGGCACATTATTCAGTGCACGATGAAAGTGGATGCGGTGTGGCGATTCTCACCAGGGAAGGAATAGGACTGGAGGACGTCATGTCTCTCCCTTCGGCACGTGGCATAGCGATCACTGTCGACGGCGTTCGTTTCATCAATTTATACGCGCCATCTGGCTCCACAAAACGAAGAGAAAGGGTGACCTTTTACACCGAAGAGATAGCACCGTTGTTCGCTGGACGCTATGATAACTATATAGTGAGCGGCGACTTTTAATTGTGTCGTCGACAAAAAGGACCAAGTACCTCATTAAGTGCCATGTATGGAACTGCGTGCGTTGATTACCGAAAAGGCGCTTCTGGATACCTGGGAACTGCAGCATGGCGACAGACCGGGTTATACGTTTGTAACGTGACACTCGGCGAGTAGACTTGATAGAGTGTATGTAACACGAGCTCTACGGACGGCGATACTGGATGCCGAAAACTGGCCAGCGGCTTTTACGGATCGTATGGCGTACGTCTGTACGATTTCACTAACGCGTCAGAAGATATGGCGGACTAAGGGTAACTGGAAAATGAATTGTGCACTTGTACGTGACACTGAATGTCGCCGGTCGATAGAGGCAGCCTGGAAGACCTGCATTCGCCGCCAACGAGCATACACCTCGGTTCTCCAGTGGTGGATTAAATGCGCGAAACCAACGTTACGGAGAATGTTGATACGATACAGGCAGGACAAATCGCAGTGGACCGCACGACGGCTGATTTTTATTTTACAGCCCTGAGGGAGCTGATGGCCCAACAACCATCGCCGGAAAGGCACACGGCCATGCGCAGGATAAAAGCCAAGTTATTACAGCTGACGAGACTAAGAATGGAAGGTATAATGGTCCGGGCGAGATTGGCGGACACAGTTGCTGCCGAAACCCCCTCCATGCACCACGTAGTACGTGAACGCCAACGACGACGCAGGACATTGATCAGGGAACTAATCTCTGAAACTGGCCAGCAAGTTGTGAACCAGCGTGATATTGCGCATGTGTTTACTGACTATTTCCGCCAGTTATATGGACCTGTACAAGTGAACCACGAGACACTAAATTATGTCATCTCGGAAATGCCAGATAGAAGACCACCACTGGATGCAGAGACTTTCATCACAGCGATAACAGAGGACGAGCTGACAGATGCAATTCCAAGGGGGGCTCCGCACAAGTCCCGAGGACAGGACGGCTTCCAAATTGAATTTTACCGCGCCTTTGCATACCTCATGGGACGGACGTGGATTCAGATTTACAACGAACTCCTGTTAACCCAGACTGAGATACCTGCAGAATTCACGGAGGGTATCATCATCCCAATACCCAAACCACGCGGTGGCAGAAGGCCAGGAGATTATAGACTACTCACTCTCTTGAACTGCGACTATAAGATTTTCGCGCGCATCCTTGGGGCTCGCCTGCGGTCTTCACTTTCTGATAGACTCCTCATAGATCAAACTTGCCTCGGCGGTAAAGCAACGTACATACGGCGCTCGGTGACTACCGAGATATCATCGCATTAGCAGCGGCATGCCGAGTGCGTGGGGCACTCGTCGCTATTGACTTCGATCATGCGTTCGACAGAGTGGATCATACCTTTTTGCATGCGGTGATGGGCAGATTGGGAATCCCACAGGCCTTCATTCTAGTGATCATGCGACTGTTACACGGCGTACGATCAAAGGTCTCGGTGAATGGGCGGGGCACTGACTACATTGTTATTTCAAGGTCAGTTCGTCAAGGTTGCCCCCCTTTCGATATTTTTGTATGCAATGGCTTTGGAACCCTGTCTATATGGTCTCCGAAGACGGTTGGAAGGAGTGCCGTTGCCACAACTGACCTTTCATTGCCGCGCTTATGCTGACGATGTGATGCTGGTGGCACGGACAGGCGAAGAAGTACGTACGGCGTTGGCATGGATACAGCGATACGGGATGGACGCAGGAAGCCTGCTTAATCTACAAAAATCACGCTGCATGAATGTCGGTCGAGGATTACAACCGGGGGAGGAAGGCCCGCTCATCTTAGTTAAGGCCATAAAATGCCTAGGTATTACGTTCCACACGGATGTGCAGCGGACAGCAGCGGATAACTACCGACGCATATTGAAGCTGATGCGGACAATGGTGCTGTTACAGAAATTAAGAACGTTGGATATGATTCAGAGGGTGACCTATGTTAACGTATACCTAGCTCCGAGACTCACTCACGCAGCGTATGTCCTGCCTTTAATGCGCGCAATGGCATCACGGATACAAGCAACTTTCGGAACCTACGCGAGTGTGGAACACCTGTTTAAGATCCAATACACAACGCTTACGCTACCAACTGGAGAGGGTGGACTTGGTCTAGTGAACGTATATGAAAAGGGATTTTCCGACAGAGGAGCGGTCAATTTCGCAATACCTCGGGTGCGTTGGCCGATGTACTAGCGCCCACTTCAATGCTGCCCCCAGTCAATGTGGGCCATATTTCACCGAAGCTGGCACATTTCAAGTCTTTTTTTTTTATTTTGGAGCTTAGCTATATCAGAGATTCCTTCCCAACAACACGACTACCGACGACGCGAGACGTATACCAACTCTTACTGCGCCGCTGCCCCAGGAATTCCCTGGAAAAGAAGTACGCAGACAAGAACTGGCGACAGATATGGCGCGTTATACGGAACGTTTACCTCCCAACGTCGGTACGCTCAACATGGTATGTGGTGGTAAATAGGAAGTTCGTAACGAATCAACGGCGGCACGCGATTCATTTGGCAGATACTCCACTATGTTTAGGCTGCGCAACAGTGGACACTGATGAACATTGTTTAGCATGTAGTGGGACGGCTCCAGTGTGGCACTTGGCACAACAGATATTGGCGTTCCTGTTACTCTCCGCCCCTAACACAATTTCATCAGACACACTTTTTTTCCCCCAAGAATCTTATTTTCCGGTCCAAAAAAACCAATGCAGTGACATGGGTACGGGGAATGGTGGTGGGCTACGTGTATAACGAACCGGAAAAGGACAAAATTGATTTTTGGCATTTTCTCCTGGATGGACACACGAAGCTGCAACAGCATAAGAAATATAAGCAAGACTTCGCTAATTACTTGCGACTTACATTTACCGACCCGCCGGCCAGATGGGGTGTGACAGGTGAGAGATGAGATAGACGAAGAAGCCGAGGTAGACATTGATCACACTTACGGACCCTTAGTTAATTTCGAGAAGACGACCCAGTCTTACACCAACGTCTGGAGAACGAGTCGATAGATGGCTCTCTTGCTCTATCGAACGTCGGGTCGTGAGCAGGTGTCGCCCCCGACACGAATTTCATTTCATTGCTACAGGAGCATGTTTCTTTTGTATTTGTACTATCCGCAACGTCTTAATGTCTTTCATGTGGGCATTTTCAGTTTTATTCATTTCCTTAATTAATTAATTTTCTAATTAACCACTATTTGTCAACATATGGACATTGTAGACACTATTTATGCGGTAGTACAACAAAATGTATGTCAGCAAAGGTGGTAAGCCTGACATTGGAAATAAATTTTTAAAAAGTGGTAATCGTAAAAAAAGGTAAAAAAATGTAAATTAAAAAAAAGTTGGTAGAGCACTTTCCTGCGAAAGGCAAAGGTCCCGAGTTCGAATCTCGGTCCGGCACACAGTTTTAATCTGCCAGAAAGTTTCATATCAGCGCACACTCCGCTGCAGAGTGAATATCTCATTCTGGAAACATCCCCCAGGCTGTGGCTAAGCCATGTTTCCGCAATATCCTTTCTTTCAGAAGTGCCAGTTCTGCAGGGTTCGCAGGAGAGCTTCTGTAAAGTTTGGAAGGTAGGAGACGAGATACTGGCAGAAGTAAAGCTGTGAGGACGGGACATTAGTCGTGCTTGGTTAGCTCAGTTGGTAGAGCACTTGCCCGCGAAAGGCAAAGGTCCCGAGTTCGAGTCTCGGTCCGGCACACAGTTTTATTCTGCCAGGAAGTTTCATACCAGCGCACACTCCGTTGCAGAGTGAATATCTCAATCAAGTTTCTTGCAAAGCTAGGCAAGAATGGCCGTGAGATTTTTGACTGTTTGAAACAGGTTTACGGAGACAATTCTCTGAAGGAACCAACCGTGATTAAGTGGTTAGAAAGGTTCCCGGATGGCCGAGAAGAAGTGAACGATGACCCTCGTCCAGGACGCACGTCGACATCGAGTTCCGATGCAAATGTCGAACGAATTCGGGCCTGTGTTCTTAAACGCCGTAGATTGACAGTCAGAATGATTGCTGACGAGCTGTCAATCCCCAAAACAATCGTTCACGAAATCCTGACACAAAAACTTGAAATGAAGCTCTTGACGCCAGAACAGAAAGCAAAGAGGGTTGAGTGCTGTGAGGATTGGTTGGAAGCAGAGGAACGAGGGGACCTTCTCAACCGCACTGTAGACGAGTCCTGGTTTTACGAATTCTATGTGGAGCTCAAATCTCAAAGCAAGGAATGGAAACTAGCAGGAGAATCGAGAAAAAAAATGTCGCGAAAATCTAGGGGCATTGTTCACAAGGAATTAGTCCCTCCCAGCCAGAGAGTGAACGGAAATTTTTACGTTGAAGTTCTGACACGTCTCAGAGCTCGTGTGGCCCGAGTTCGACCGGAGTTGGCAAAAGGGGGCAGGTGGATCCTTCATCACGACAATGCGCCCGCTCACACGTCGCTCGTTGTGCGCGAGTTCTTGGCCCGAAGCTCAATCACCGTGACAGACCACCCGCCTTATTCACACGATTTAGCCCCGTGTGACTTCTTCATGTTCCCGAAATGCAAAATAGTGCTTCGGGGACGGCACTTGGGAGATGTGGAAACCATCAAGGCGGAAACGACACGGCAACTGAACAACATCACAACTGAAAACTTTCACCAATGTTATCAACAGTGGAAACGGCATTGGCAGAAGTGTATCGCGTCTCAGGGCGAGTACTTTGAAGGAGACCATATTGTAATACCTGAATTATTGTAAAATAAAGTTATTATTCAACTTTTATACGTATTTTCCGGACAAACCTCGTATAACGTTGTTTCAAAATTTAAGAATGTTCTGCTTAAAGTAAAGTGAAGATGAAACGAGGAAAAACTGGGCTACATCCACATAAAATTTCGGATGCATGTGACCCTTAATCCTGTTAACACTCCGTCTTCACGCCACTAGTGGCCTACCGGGACCATCCGACCGCCGTGTCATCCTCAGTGGAGGATGCGGATAGGAGGGGCGTGGGGTAAGCACCCCGCTCTCCCGGTCGTTATGATGGTATTCTTGACCGAAGCCGCTACTATTCCGTCGAATAGCTCCTCAATTGGAATCACGAGGCTGAGTGCACCCCGAAAAATGGCAACAGCGCATGGCGGCCCGGATGGTCATCCATCCAAGTGCCGATCATGCCCGACAGCGCTTACCTTCGGTGATCTCACGGAAACCGGTGTATCCACTGCGGCAAGGCCGTTGCCGACCCTTAATCATGGCAATATTTTTCTATTTCTGGACCCACAGTTATGTAAAATTTTCGGTAAGTTATTTCCACTATTTGACTGTGTACAGAATAATTGCCAAGTTAGTAGAAAGCGCTAATGCGCTGCTTCGTGGACTCGGGTAAGCGCGCCGGCCCCGAATCGAATCCGCCTGGTGGATTACCGACGAGGACTGGTGTGTCAGACAGCCTGGATGTGGTTTTTAGGCTGTTTCCCACATCCCACTAGGTGAATACCGGGCTGGTCCTCACTTTCCGCTTGAGTTACCCGATTCGCAGATATTTCAAAATGTTTGCACTATTTCATGGCTTACACTAGACGCAGACAGCTGGGGTGGACTAATTCCGTCCCAGAAGGTACAGGGTGGCGACGGGAAGGGCTACCGACACTCCTCTGGCACTAACATCGCCAAACCTATAGTACCACGGCCGACCCTGCGTTGAAGTGGGACAAAGGCCCAAAGGAAATGATAATTGTGTACATGGTGATTCAGCTGCTCAAGTCTGAGGATGATATGCAACTCGCAGCACCTTCAAATATCATGTGCATGATTATCATATTCTCTTGCTCACTACAAGCAAAATACTAGTCATACAGAGAAAATGAACAGGGCCTTTTTGTAGAAAATTTTCTGCAGTTAAAATTTGTACTAGGATAAATTTTCGCTAGAGGCTACAGTTTTCGAATTGTTCAAGAGAAACGTACAAAGTGACCTTCAAACGCGTCTTTCTTGAATAACTCGAAAACCGCGGCCTCCTGCGAAAACATATCCCAGTACAAAATTTAACTACATTAAATGTCCTCTTTATATTTGCTATGGGACTAATAGTCGTCGACCGGGGTGGCCGTGCGGTTCTAGGTGCTACAGTCTGGAACCGCGCGATCGCTACAGTCGCAGGTTCGAATCCTGCCTCGGACATGGATGTGTGTGATGTCCTTAGGTTAGTTAGGTTTAAGTAGTTGTAAATTCTAGGGGACTGATGACCTCAGAAGTTAGAATGAGAGAGAGTGTCACAGAAATGATACGGGTTTTGGGCTAGAAATCATTAGAAGAAAGGCGTTTTTCGTTGCGACGGAATCTTCTCACGAAATTTCAATCAGTAACTTTCTCCTCCGAATGCGAAAATATTTTGTTGACGTCGTCCTACATAGGGCGGAACGATAACCACGATAAAATAAGGGAAATCAGAGCTCGTACGGAAAGATATAGGTGTTCATTTTTTTCTGCGCGCTATACGAGATTGGAATAACAGAGAATTGTGAAGGTGGTTCGATGAACCCTCTGCCAGGCACTTAAATGTGATTTGCATAGTATCCATGTAGATGTAGATGTAGATGTAAGTCCCATAGTGCTCAGGGCCAGCCATTTGACTAATAGTCTTTTTGTAAATAGCGAGAGAATACGAAAATCTCGCGTATGGTTTTTGAAGGCGTTGTAAGTTGCATAGAACCTGTAGGTAGAGCCAGATGTATCACCCTCCACAACATGTTCAACGATCTGAATTTCAGCGTTATGCCATATTCCGCTGATTCACTGGAATAAATAAACAAGGAAGACTAATAACCACAAAAAGCAGGGCAATGATACAAAACCTAAAAATTTATGTTTACATTAAATAATTTATTACTTTACTTCCATATCAACAGCCGTTTCTCTTGCATAAAACACAAGACATCATCGAAACATACGTATCAGGCTATATAAAACTGTTTCCTCGTAGGTAAGTGCGAGAAGATATCTGCGAGAGATAAGAAGGCTCGACACTTGCATATCTGGCAAATGTAGTGAAGTTGTGATGTAAATTACACATTCAAAACGCAGTTTTAAGCTGTATATAAACATCAACTAACATGAGCATTAGTGAAACAATAGATTAATTATGGAGTTCCGGAGAGCTGTGGTCAGCCTCCTAACAGCAAAGGGTTGTCTTCCTTCGTGCACAGTGGCCCCATTTCCTCACAGAGCGTGGGAGTTGCCTTCAGTGTGTAGCGAGTTTTTTATGACAAAGTTTACACTGGTTGTTCACAACAAATATTATGATTTAAAAATACCTCGCTAGGTTAATCTTTGTGCGGCCGTGAGTTTTAAACATTTCAAGTGCGCGAATCTGGCGAATAGGACTTTGTACGTAATGCAGCAGGCGGCACCTCTAAAGGATGGGCTGTTAAGAAGACGTATATGACATTAGCGTTAGAAAAAATGAAAAGTACAATGCGATATGCCTATTTTATGGTAAATATTATGATCATAAATAACGTACACATTTACATATGTCCATAGGAATAGAGGCTAGGAGGAGACAGATAAGGAAGTAACAGAAGGAAAAAGACTAAAGAAAAAAAAAACAGTATTTAACGAAGATGTTTCCTTTGCACAGTTTTCAACTCAGAGGCTCTGTATTTCAAATTCATATTTTACCTGAGTTTCCTCATTTCATAAGCCGGCCCTGTGACCGAGCGGTTCTAGGTGCTATAATCTGGAACCGCGCTACCGCTACGGTCGCAGGTCCGAATCCTGCGTCGGGCATGGATGTTTGAGATGTCCTTAGGTTAGTTAGGTATAAGTAGTTCTAAGTTCTAGGGGACTGATGACCTCAGAAGTTAAGTCCCATAGTGCTCAGAGCTATTTGAACCATTTTGAAATCTGAACCATTTGAGCCTCATCCCATAAAAGAGAATCTCATGTTCAATCAAATCATTACAGCTCTTCATGTAAAATAACTTCATGTGTATAGGAACCGACGACCTCATGACCTCAGCAGTTTGGTCCGTTAGGAATACGCATACATTTCAAATGTATGTGTTCAGTGAAGGTGACTGTAATCACTGAATGTATAGTAAGACTTTATGTTGGTTCTGTATAAAGATTACAGAAGACAGAAGGTTAAACTCCACGCCGGAATTTAGCTAACAGCTCTCCAGTAGCATCAAAATGGGCCGCCAAGCTTAGTATCACAATCTGGCCGACGGGTGGCCATCAACAGGGTCACACGCCGTCGGCTCCGTGAGACATCTAGAATTTAATCCAGGACACTGGCACAAAGGCTAGTAGTCACGAACTTGGCGGTACCACGTCACGTACACTTACCGACCAAATACTGGTAAATAATGTACTTCTTCTATCACCAGACTTCGAACGGTCTACCTCTGACTCATGCGCCACCGCACATTGGTAGATTAGCGGACCTCGGATATGGAGGAGGGTATTAATTACAAAAATGCAACATAGTAACAAAGAGCATTTTTTTCACAAAGAGAAGACATCTGGACGCAAGACAGTGCATTAACTGCGAGCGGCTGCCACGTGGTGCGACGTCATTCCACAGATGGTGTTTGCTGCTTGTCGCAGGTTACTTAGTGTGTGCCAGAACACCATGAATACAAGTGCAGCTTCTGCCTTCATACTCATGTACAACATCGAGAAGAACGGAAAAGCGAAACTAAAACTGCATTGGTGGATGACAGAATTGCATGGCTAAAGAATATAGTAAGGAAAAGACTTAAGCAAGATTTTAATTTCGAAGAGGTGGAAGGAACGAAAAAAAAAACTCGATTCTCGTTATATGCTCCCTCTGCTACCGTGGAAATTATTCCATCATATCTTAATAGCTGTCCTATCATCCTGTCCCTTCTCCTTATCGGTGTTTTCCACATATTCCTTTCCTCTCTGATTCTGTCCAGAACCCTCTCATTCCTTACCTTATGAGTCCAACTAATTTTCAACAATCGTCTGTAGCACCACATCTCAAATACTTCGATTCTCTTCTTTTACGGGTTTCCCACAGTCCATGTTTCACTACCAGACAATGCTGTACTCCAGACACACATTTTCCGAAATTTCTTCCTCAATTTACGGCCAATATTTGATAGAAGTAGACTTCTCTCGGCCAGAAATGCCCTTTTTTCCATTGCTAGTCTGCTTTTGGTGTCCTCGTTGTTCCGTCCGCCACTGGTTGTTTTGCTGCCTAGGTAGCAGAATTCCTTAACTTCATCTAATCCGTGACAGTCATTCCTGGTGTTTCTCGCTATACCCCTTACTGTTACTTCTCATTACTTTCATCTTTCTTATGTTTACTCTCAATCTATATTCTGTACTCATTATAAAATTCATTCCATACAGCTGATCATGTAATTCTTCTTCACTTTCCATCAGGATAGCAATGTCATCAGCGAATCGTATCACTGATATCCTTTCACCTTGAAATTTAATTCCACTGCTAAACCTTTCTTTTATTTCCATCATTGCTTCTTCGATATACAGACTGAACTGTAGGGGCGAAAAACTACATCCCTGTCTTACACCCTTTTGAATCCGGGCACTTCGTTCTTGGTCGTCCACTCGTATTATTCCCTCTTGCCTCTTGTACAAATTGTATATTACCCGTCTCTCGCTAAAGCTTACCCATATTTTTCTCAGAATTTCGAACATCCTGCACCAGTTTACATTTTGGAACGCTTTTTCCAGGTCGAAAAAGCCTATGAGGATGTCTTGATTTTTCTTTAGTTTTGCTTCCATTATCAATCCCAACGTCAGAATTCTCTCTCGGGTGCCTTTACCTTTCCTAAAGTCAAACTGATCGTCAACTAGCACATCCTCAGTTTTATTTTCCATTCTTCCATAGGAAGCGAGTAAAAATGTCATTTTCTTTTTCGGTTGGCATCTTCATTTCGCTGGTTACGCCCTTCCATGAGTCCTTACGCATGTATCTGTTGTGGTGGTCTCTGTTCTTCGCGAGCCACAACAGCTCTTTTGTTTTGTAGAACTCTGTCAGGGCAAGACAGGTATCGCTGTTCATGTTTTCCGTGCACAAACAGCAGAACTGCCTTCTCGACTGCACTGCACGACCAGAGCACTCTGAAATCTGCCGCGGGATGATCGACCACTCCGGTTCGGATCGCTGTGTGGCAAGTTAGAGGGCGGCAGCCGCGGGCTACAAAGTGGTATCGACTGCGCGAGGCACAGCTGCGAATCAGAGGTCTGCAAATAGGGATTCTGCTCGGTCATATTCGCTCGAACCCACCGCGCTGGGGTAGGGCTTGCCCGAGTACAGATGCTCGAAGCGGGCAAGTTCTGGCCGAACGAGGTGCCGTGAGGAGGACAGCGCTCGACGCGGCAGCAGCTCTATGTCTGCAGGCTGGTTTTGCATCTAACGGACTCTCACCAGCTGTTGAATCTACATGCAGATCAGTTTCGTTACGCTTTTCTCATGCGTTACTTTCTTATCGCGATATCATTGGGATCCATAAGAGACAACAGCTTGCTTTACGAGATAACAAACATTTTGAAAACGTATGGAATTGCGTTGAAAAACTGTGCAACTACCAACTTTCGTAATGACTGTAACTAAAAATAATTTTGCTGTTTTTATAACACCACCAGCTTTATTGTTCAAATGTACGTATGTGAACTTGACCACCTAATAAATTAGAAATCATACAGAAACAAAATTATCTCCGAATTATTCCTTGTTGCAGTAATCGATACGTTTTGGATCAAACCACTTCGTCCGCCCGAAATAAGTTTCCATGCCGCACTGAAATTTCTTTCGCTGGTCACATTTTACGCTGGAACATAAAACATTCTTCACCCTAAATTAGACTACTGTTACGGCTTCGTCTCTCAAGCCGATCACCGCCATCCATTCAGGTTCAATAGAAGTCAACACCATCGGTAAATTGCGTATCACGTTGACCACAGCCTAGCCATTCTGAAAACAGAGATTGCATTTTTTGTCTTCTGAGCTCCGCTGACATTCGTTCGACGGCCCTTAATAAATATTTACAGCTATCACAAAAACAGGTTAAGATATTACTACCACGTTACAATTTTGTTCTGGATTATCAGGAACTGATATTTCGCCACACATCTGACGCACACTGGTTAACGTCTGAATGTCTCAGCTAACAGCCTTGCCGCAAAACAGCCTTGCCGAAATGGCAACGTCGGTTGCCGTCAGTACCGAAGTTGAACGCTGTCCAGCTTGCCTGACAATGGGATAGGCCACTGTTCGGGTCTCCCAAGTGTTGTTAGCAAGCGGGGCTGCACTCAGCCCTTGTGAGGGCAATTGAGGAGATGCTTAAGTACTTAGAAGTAGCGGCTCCGATCGCGAAAACTGAGAGCTGTGCGCTGATTTTATGCCACTCCTTATCCGCATCCGGTGTTTTTTATTTAACGCCTCACCTCTGTTAGTCAATTTTCAATTGTCGGAAGGGCGTCAACAGAAATATTAATATTCTGTGCAAACTGTGAATTTCGATTTTTCCCTTTGTTAGAGAAAGTGAACTTTTCGTCGAAAGGAAGCTTGTTCTAGGGGTTGCCGCCACGGTAACTCAGCCTGTTCGGTCAGAGGGTTAGCTGCCCTCTGTAATAAAAAGCTGAGTTTACAGACCAACGACGAACTGAAACGGGTGTCTTGCGACGTCCGCCCCGAGCAGATACAACGAACGAAAACGAACAAAATGAGATTTTTTTTTTTTTAAAAAAAGGCGGGGTAGCGTCTTTACTCGTAATCAAAACGTCCTCAGCCAAGGGTTCAAAACCCACCACCTCTTACATTTTGATTAATAATCAGTATTGGTGGCGAAAGACTTCGGGCCTTGTCGGAGACGGCGGAAGCACGGACTGAAGTTCAGGGCAATCTCTTGCCCCTAAAGGCGGAAGAACCAGCAATGATTAACGGCATGAGGACGCAGAAGAAAATGGAAGCCGCTGTTTAAAGACACATAACGTGTATCCACAGAACATGTGGTTTGCAGTAAGCTGCAAATGGGGAAATCCATTGGGACAGGCGACGAAAATCTCTCCCAAACATTGTTCCGACCACCATCATTCGCACTGATGATATATTCTTTCGAATCAAGTTTCGCTTTCTCACTGTCCTTCATCTCAAGTTCACGCACCGTCGTCAAATAGGGGGCGACGTGAGTTCACTGTAATGTTCCTAAAATCGCTGCGGCACGGTTTTTACTCCGAGACACTGACTATTATACTGCCGACAGATGACGTCGCCGTCGGGGAAGACATTAAACATGAAGAGATGCAAGTGGTTCGGAGCTGTCAGCGTTTCTTCGATTGCTACCACAAGTCCCATGTAAACGCAGGAGAACGTCTCCGACAGCATGATACTGCTCCCAACGGTATGCGTCTGTGGCTCGCTGCAATTTTGAGCCGCTGTTCATCTCGATGACAGCGTTTGTGGAGACGACCATCGACCTACTGTATCAAAAATGTTATTCACCCGATGAGCTGACCTGTTTCCATTAATCGACGGTCGAATCCTGATAGTCCCATGCCCACGGCAGTCGTAATTGACGATGTCGTTGGGTCCACATGTGAATACCTCGGGGTGGTCCGCTGCGGAGCTTCATCTTGAAAAATGTACGATGGACGGTGTGCTCCCAAACACTTGTACGTTCACCAGTATTGTGGTCTGTCGGCAGAGACCCAGTGTTCTGTGAAGAGCCGTAGACGTCCGACCATTTATCGCCTACCGGTAGTTTCTCGATCCTTCTACCTCTCTCCGTAGATGATCACGACAGTAGGACGTGAACATTCGACCAGCTTCTCCGTTTTCGAGATACTCGATCACAGGCTCTGCTTAGTAGCAATCTGCCATGTGTCAAAGATGGTTATCGCAATGGATTTCCCCGTTTGCAGTTCATATCTTCACTAGAGTGATCGCCTATCCGTGTTTGCTCTGCTTACATACTTTTGTTGCCGCACACATCCCTGCACAGCCACCATGTGGGATCCAACGTCGCGGTGGCAGTGGTCTTAATGATTTAGCTTATAACTGTAATTTTTGTGTCATCCGCCTAACTCTTTGATTACAAGCCCCCCCACGATTTTTATTCCACTTTCCATATTTGTTAGAACTGCAGTTCTCATTATGTATTTACCATAAAAATTTTGACATAACGGACGTAGTACACATCCCAGTCTGACTACTTTTCTAACATGTTAGTATTTGTATTTCTTGTTGTATTTTCACTGTTACTTCCTGGTTTATCCACAGATTTTTTATCAGCTGTATAAGGTATTCTATTTTTCCCACAAAGCATAGTATTCCTATAGTTTTTGAGTGATTTTCACTGTCAAATGTTGGATGAAGTTGGTGCTCTGATGAGAAGAGGTTAGCACGGGAGAGGAATTCGTGGCGGTCTGCATTAAACTAGTCAGAATACTTATCATAAAAAAAATGTAGTGTGTCAGACACAGAAGAAAAAAATAAAGACGAAATGTAGGTTTTTATGTGTCGTCATCCAGAAAGTAATTAAAAATGAGAAATTAATTCTGACTGACTAGAACGGTGAAGGAATCGTCATGGTCCTGTCGAAGAAATCGCTTATCCCACAGAACTAGTGGAAAACTTTTAAAGGATTACTAAATAGAAATTCACATTCATTCTATAGAAGTGTTAATTTTTTAGCGGTGCAAATGGGGCCTGAAAATGGCATATTGAACTGCGGAAACTGTTACCGAAAATAAAATAAAATAACTTCTCAATTTGCACGGCTGTTTGACGAATTTCTTTGTTAAACACTTATACTCCTCCCCGTATCTTATTTCCGCCACAGTTAGCCGCCTGTCCTATTTTACCCGTGCACCCAGCCCACGACTTCCGACATTTGTAACGAGGGATGGCCCCCAACACCACGACATCTGTACGTGGTTTCACCTTGATTTCGCAAGCAGTGAAGACGCTCACAGCAGTTCTCCTCGAACACCCGACAAGTCGTGTAGTTTACAGAATGCTCGTGCCAAGCCTCTGCGCCTTCATAGTCTGTCCTCGTTCAAACTCTGATAGATCGCGCTCCTTCCCCATTCTACACGCGAACTGCACGCTCACTGATACTACGACACTACATGCACCGTGCGTGTGTCTAACTAGCAGCCATCAGTCGCCAGGATGGGATTATATCCATAGCAGGTCGATGGTTATAATGTTCTGGATGATCAGTGCACTTCGGTTTACAGGAGATTATTCTAGCTTAAGGGATGCATTTGAACAACTTTAAAATCTGGAAGTTACTAGTTCGAAATTAATTCAAACATGTTGATGGGGAACGTTTACGCAGTTTTGTTGGGGCACGTTTACACACTGTTCTGCATTGCCATCCTAACTGGCTCCCAAGTTAAGGAAACTTGAAGACAACAGCAGTTGACTACGCCGTGCTAAAACAAAATGAAACCAAAGGAGAAAAAGGGTAAAAAATTGCTGAATAGCTGTTTGAACATAATTAATCCGAGGGACAAGCAATTAACTGGATGAGAGCAAAGATCTGGCACGGTTCTTCCTCAATACGACAAGCAATTTACCATGAAGAAATTAAAAAAATAAACATAAATACTATAATTGCACATCGAAACCAGAAATACAGTCTAATACAAGAACACGGCAAGAACTTACTGAAAACAAGAATAAAGTAAAATATTGATAGCCCTGCTCCTGATGCTATCATTAGTATTCTTTCCGAAGGTAGTTTTTCACACGGTAACTCTCCATTCTCTCCTGTCTTCTGCCATCCTCTTCAGGTTCGCGTGATATTCGCTTCCCTTAATGTCGTCTCCATCTTACATCGCCTCCTTCCTCTCAAACCCCTCTCACAAGTTTGCCCTCCAAAAGGGTCTGATAGCAAGCACTCCCGCCACAACGAATGCCTCAGCCGTTTCTTCTTTCTTTCTTTCATACACTGCAGCAGTCTGATGAAGAGGATGAAATTACTGCCTGAAACAATACAAGAATTCAAAAAGAAATCGAGAATGGATCCAGTAGTTTATATGTTAACGATTGACTCACGAGATGGTCCCACAGGAAGCACTCTGCTTTTGTATGCATAAATTGCAACTCGGCAAGTGAGGCCTTTATTTAACTATCAGACTTCCACGTAGGCCATATTATGCTCATAGGCAGAAGTTCGCCAAACATTTGTTCGTTGTTGTTATGGTCTTCGGTCCAGAGACTGGTTTAATGTAGCTGTCCATGCTACTTAATCCCGTGCAAGCTTTTTCATTTCCAAGTAACTACTGCACCCTACATCCTACTGAATCTGCTTCGTGTATTCATCTCTGGTTCTCCCTCTACGAATTTTACTCTCCACGCTGCCCTCCAATACTAAATTGGTGATCGCTTGATGCCTCAGGACATTTACTACCAACCGATTCCTTCTTCTAGACAAGTTGTGCCACAAATTCCTCTTCTCCCCAATTCTATTCAGTACCTCCTCATTAGTTACATGATCTACCCATCTAATTCTCCTGTAGCACCACATTTCAAAAGCTTCTATTCTCGTCTTGTCTAAACTATTTATCGTCCACGTTTCACATCCATACAAATACTTTGAGAAAAGACTTCCTGACAAATTTATACTCGATGTCAACAAATTTCTCACCTTCAGAAACGCTTTTCTTGCCATTGCCAGCCTACATTTTATATCCTCCCTACTTGGACTATCATCAATTATTTTGCTCCCCAACTACTAAAACTACTTTAAGTGCCTCATTTCCTAATCTAATTCGCTCAGCATCACCTGATATAGACTTCATTCCATCATCCTCGTTTTGCTTTTGTTGATGTTCATCTTATAGCCTCCTTTCAAGACACTGTCCATTCCATTTAACTGCTCTTCCAGGTCATTTGCTGTCTCTCACAGAATTACAATGTCATCGGCAAACATCAAAGTTTTTCAGAATGAGATTTTCACTCTGCAGCAGAGTGTGCACTGATACGAAACTTCCTGGCAGAATAAAACTGTGTGCTGGACAGAGACTCGAATTCGGGACCTTTGCCTATCGCGGGCAAGTGCTTTACCAGCTGAGCTACCCAAGCATGACTCACGCCCCGTCCTCACAATTTTACTTCTGCCAGTACCTCGTCTTCTACATTCCAAACAGGAGAGCTTCTGTAAAGTCTGGAAGGTAGGAAACGAGATACTAGCACAGCTGGTAAAGCACTTGCCCGCGATAGGCATAGGTCCCGAGTTCGAGTCTCGGTCCGGCACACAGTTTTAATCTGCCAATAAGTTTCATATCAATGATTTTGTTTCTTCACCATCGATTTTAATACCTACTCCGAATTTTTCTTTTGTTTCCTCTACTGCTCTAGGGGTAGCGTCTTTGATTCATAATCAAATCGTCTTCGGTCCCGGGTTCGATCCCCGTCACTGCCTAAATTTTGATAAATAATCAGCATTGGCGGCCGAAGACTACTGGCATAAGAAGTCAGCCTCATTCTGCCAACGGCCTTGTCAAAGAGGACGGCGGAGCGGATAGAGGTTCAGGGCACCCTCTTGTCCTAGAGGTGGCAAATTGCCCGTAAGGCGGAAGAATCAGCGATGATCAACGACATGAGGATGCAGAAGGCAATGGAAACCACTGCATTAAAGACACGTAACGTGTTTCCACAGGACATGTGGCCTGTAATTGAAGAAGTATCATGATGATCTCTCCATTGGCAAAAGATTCCGGAATAGTCCCCCATTCGGATCTCCGGGAGGGGACTGTCGAGGGGGAGGTTACCATGAGAAAAAGATTGAATAGTCAACGAAAGGATAACGTTCTACGAGTCGGGGCGTGGAATGTCAGAAGCTTGAGTGTCGTAGGGAAACTAGAAAATCTGAAAAGGGAAATGCAAAGGCTTAATCTAGATATAGTAGGGGTCAGTGAAGTGAAGTGGAAGGAAGACAAGGATTTCTGGTCAGATGAGTATCGGGTAATATCAACAGCAGCAGAAAATGGTATAACAGGTGTAGGATTCGTTATGAATAGGAAGGTAGGGCAGAGGGTGTGTTACTGTGAACAGTTCAGTGACCGGGTTGTTCTAATCAGAATCGACAGCAGACCAACACCGACAACGATAGTTCAGGTATACAAGCCGACATCGCAAGCTGAAGATGAACAGATAGAGAAAGTGTATGAGGATATTGAAAGGGTAAAGCAGTATGTAAAGAGGGACGAAAATCTAATAGTCACGGGCGACTGGAATGCAGTTGTAGGGGAAGGAGTAGAAGAAAAGTTTACAGGAGAATATGGGCTTGGGACAAGGAATGGAAGAGGAGAAAGACTAATTGAGCTCTGTAACAAGTTTCAGCTACTAATAGCGAATACCCTGTTCAAGAACCACAAGAGGAGGAGGTATACTTGGAAAAGGCCGGGAGACACGGGAAGATTTCAATTAGATTACATCATGGTCAGACAGAGATTGCGAAATCAGACACTGGATTGTAAGGCGTACCCAGGAGCAGATATAGACTCAGATCACAATATAGTAGTGATGAAGAGTAGACTGAAGTTCAAGACATTAGTCAGTAAGAATCAATACGCAAAGAAGTGGGATACGGAAGTACTAAGGAATGACGAGATACGTTTGAAGTTCTCTAACGCTATAGATACAGCAATATGGATTAGCGCATTAGGCAGTACAGTTGAAGAGGAATGGACATTTCTAAAAAGGGCCATCACAGAAGTTGGGAAGGAAAACATAGGTACAAAGAAGGTAGCTGCGAAGAAACCATGGGTAACAGAAGAAATATTTCAGTTGATTGATGAAGGGAGGAAGTACAAACATGTTCCTGGAAAATCAGGAATACAGAAATACAAGTCGCTGAGGAATGAAATAAATAGGAAGTGCAGGGAAGCTAAAACGAAATGGCTGCAGGAAAAATGTGAGGACTTCGAAAAAGATATGATTGTCGGAAGGACAGACTCAGCATACAGGAAAGTCAAAACAACTTTTGGTGACATTAAAAGCAACGGTGGTAACATTAAGAGTGCAACGGGAATTCCACTGTTAAATGCAGAGGAGAGACCAGATAGGTGGAAAGAGTACTTTGAAAGCCTCTATGAGAGTGAAGATTTGTCTGATAAATAAGGCAGAAGGGATAGATAACATTCCATCAGAATTTCTAAAATCATTGGGGGAAGTGGCAACAAAACGACTATTCACGTTGGTGTGTAGAATATATGAGTCTGGCGACATACCATCTGACTTTCGGAAAAGCAACATCCACACAATTTCGAAGGCGGCAAGAGCTGACAAGTGCGAGAATCATCGCACAATCAGCTTAACAGCTCATGCATCGAAACTGCTTACTAGAATAATATACAGAAGAATGGAAAAGTAAATTGAGAATGCGCTAGGTGACGATCAGTTTGACTTTAGGAAAGTAAAGGGACGAGAGAGGCAATTCTGACGTTACGGGTAATAATGGAATCAAGGCTAAAGAAAAATCAAGACACTTTTATAGGATTTGTCGACCTGGAAAAAGCGTTCGACAATATAAAATGGTGCAAGCTGTTCGGGATTCTGAAAAAAGTAGGGATAAGCTATAGGGAGAGACGGGTCATATACAATATGTGCAACAACCAAGAGGGAATAATAAGAGTGGACGATCAAGAACGAAGTGCTCGTATTAAGAAAGGTGTAAGACAAGGCTGTAGACTTTCGCCCCTACTCTTCAATCAGTACATCGAGGAAGCCATGATGGAAATAAAAGAAAGGTTCAGGAGTGGAATTAAAATACAAGGTGAAAGGATATCAATGATACGATTCGCTGATGAAATAGCTATCCTGAGTGAAAGTGAAGAAGAATTAAATGATCTGCTGAACGGAATGAACAGTCTAATCAGTACACAGTATGGTTTGAGAGTAAATCGGAGAAAGACGAATGTAAGGAGAAGTAGTAGAAATGAGAACAGCGAGAAACTTAACATCAGGATTAATGGTCACGAAGTCAATGAAGTTAAGGAATTCTGCTACCTAGGCAGTAAAATAACCAACGACGGACGGAGCAAGGAGGACTTCAAAAGCAGACTCGCAATGGCTAAAAAAGGCATTTCTGGCCAAGAGAAGTCTACTACACTCCTGGAAATTGAAATAAGAACACCGTGAATTCATTGTCCCAGGAAGGGGAAACTTTACTGACACATTCCTGGGGTCAGATACATCACATGATCACTCTGACAGAACCACAGGCACATAGACACAGGCAACAGAGCATGCACAATGTCGGCACTAGTACAGTGTATATCCACCTTTCGCAGCAACGCAGGCTGCTATTCTCCCATGGAGACGATCGTAGAGATGCTGGATGTAGTCCTGTGGAACGGCTTGCCATGCCATTTCCATCTGGCGCCTCAGTTGGACCAGCGTTCGTGCTGGACGTGCAGACCGCGTGAGAAGACGCTTCATCCAGTCCCAAACATGCTCAATGGGGGACAGATCCGGAGATCTTGCTGGCCAGGGTAGTTGACTTACACCTTCTAGAGCACGTTGGGTGGCACGGGATACATGCGGACGTGCATTGTCCTGTTGGAACAGCAAGTTCCCTTGCCGGTCTAGGAATGGTAGAACGATGGGTTCGATGACGGTTTGGATGTACCGTGCACTATTCAGTGTCTCCTCGACGATCACCAGTGGTGTACGGCCAGTGTAGGAGATCGCTCCCCACACCATGATGCCGGGTGTTGGCCCTGTGTGCCTCGGTCGTATGCAGTCCTGATTGTGGCGCTTAACTGCACGGCGCCAAACACGCATACGACCATCATTGGCACCAAGGCAGAAGCGACTCTCATCGCTGAAGACGACACGTCTCCATTCGTCCCTCCATTCACGCCTGTCGCGACAGCACTGGAGGCGGGCTGCACGATGTTGGGGCGTGAGCGGAAGACGGCCTAACGGTGTGTGGGACCGTAGCCCAGCTTCATGGAGACGGTTGCGAATGGTCCTCGCCGATACCCCAGGAGCAACAGTGTCCCTAATTTGCTGGGAAGTGGCGGTGCGGTCCCCTACGGCACTGCGTAGGATCCTACGGTCTTGGCGTGCATCGGTGCGGCTCTGCGGTCCGGTCCCAGGTCGACGGGCACGTGCACCTTCCGCCGACCACTGGCGACAACATCGATGTACTGTGGAGACCTCACGCCCCACGTGTTGAGCAATTCGGCGGTACGTCAACCCGGCCTCCCGCATGCCCACTATACGCCCTCGCTCAAAGTCCGTCAACTGCACATACGGTTCACGTCCACGCTGTCGCGGCATGCTACCAGTGTTGAAGACTGCGATGGAGCTCCGTATGCCACGGCAAACTGGCTGACACTGACGGCGGCGGTGCACAAATGCTGCGCAGCTAGCGCCATTCGACGGCCAACACCGCGGTTCCTGGTGTGTCCGCTGGGCCGTGCGTGTGTTCATTGCTTGTACAGCCCTCTCGCAGTGTCCGGAGCAAGTATGGTGGGTCTGACACACCGGTGTCAATGTGTTCTTTTTTCCATTTCCAGGAGTGTAATATCAAATACCGGCCTTAATTTGAGGAAGAAATTTCTGAGGATGTACGTTTGGAGTACAGCAGTGAAACATGGACTGTGGGAAAACCGGAACAGAAGAGAATCGAAGCATTTGAGATGTGGTGCTATAGACGAATGTTGAAAATTAGGTGGACTGATATGGTAAGGAATGAGGAGGTTCTACGCAGAATCGGAGAGGAAAGGAATATGTGGAAAACACTGATAAGGAGAAGGGACAGGATGATAGGACATCTGCTAAGACATGAGGGAATGACTTCCATGGTACTAGAGGGAGCTGTAGAATGCAAAAAATGTAGAGGAAGACAGAGATTGGAATACGTCAAGCAAATAATTGAGGATGATGGTTGCAAGTGCTACTCTGAGATGAAGAGGTTAGCACAGGAAAGGAATTCGTAGCGGTTCGCATCAAACCAGTCAGTAGACTGATGACAAAAAAAAAAAAAAAAAACTGCTTGCTCAATGTATAGATTGAATAACAGGGATATGCTACAACCCTGTCTCACTCCCTTCCCAACCACTGGTTCCCTTTCATGCCCATCGACTCTTATAACTGCCATCTGGTTTCTGTAAAAATTGTAAAGTGCCTTTCGCTCTCTGTATTTGACCCGTGGCACCTTTAGGATTTGAAAGATAGTATTCCAGTCACCATTGTCACAAGCTTTCTCTAAGTCAACAAATGCTAGAAACGTAGATTTACCTTTCCTTAATGTATGTTCTAAAATAATTCGTAGAACATTTGTTTGCCGCCAGTTAATTGGTAAAATAAGATTTTAATTTTTTTAACTTCTAACAAAAAGAAATTGTTTTACAAGGTAAGTAGTGTGATTTATTTACTCATTATTTGGTTCTATGATGCGTGTAAACGGGCCCCCAGAGGTGCGTAAATCTGCTCCGCACCCCGGGAACATTTAAGCACTCGATTTTAGCCTATATAAAATTATTTTTCACTCTTAAACGTAATATTGAGCTAGAAGTATATTACATATCAAGTTATACTTTAATGAACACGTAAGGAGCCAAAACGATTTTAAACAGATTGTATCTACCCAAAAAAATTCAAAGAATCAGAAACGAAATTCTCGTAAATTTACCCCGGTCTTCCCTACTTTGCACTTGTATTGTGCAGTTTCCCTAGCTTTTATGTCGCCTTTACACACACACACACACACACACACACATACAAAACTACATCTCTTTTTCTATGGAGTTATATGAATGTGTTCGACTCTTCCTGTAAATGATTATTAAACTGTTTCTATGAAACTTAAATGTCACGATTTCTGGGTAAAGTCGAGCTATGAATCGTTATCTGGCACGTACAGCGTTCGTATAAAACATTACTTCATCAGCCGAAAAATAGCTGCGTTAGTGCACAGAACATTCGACAGAAAAGTCCTTTTCCCATTTTACTGTGTATTCTGATATTTCATCGCTTTACTGCTCGCAGAAATTCAGCTAAAAATATATCACCAGTGAACGCGTTATTTTGGCGTTCAAACAATGTGAGGGTGTGAGAATGGAACTTCCTTTTGCTACATAATGCTCCATTAAACATGTACGCTCTGCCGGACATGTTCATTGCGAAAATAGTCCCTGTCGAACGGTCGATGTTTCGCGTGTTTAAAAGCTACACGGCGGTAACTCGTCGTGCGTTGTTCGAAACTACCTGTTTGTCCTGACGTCGGACGGGACGAGTAATGCGACGCATGTCGAAACTGGCGCGCCGTCCCTCGTAAACAAGCGCGTATCGACCGACAGACGAGCGCCGCTGATACCCGCTGCCTGACGCCGCGGCCGGTGTTCGGACATCGGATCTGTGCCCGGTGGAAACACCGGCGGTAGCAGGCGGGACCGCGAAACCCCTTAGGGGCAGAGCGCCGAAGCCCTGCAGAGGTGTGTGCGTACCGCAGCGGTCAGAGGGCAGCTGGGCGTTAAGGACCACCTGCCCGCGCAACCTGGTGTCGGCGGTAATCGCGCGGAAGAAGCGTCGCGACATGTGTAGGACCAGCAGCCGGGGCGCGTGCGCGGATGTGCGTGCGTGCGTGCGTGTTACACCGCCACGCGGATGCGACCTGCCGCCTTGTGATCCGCCAGAACATGCTTGTCAGCGCGAAGCCGTAGCAACTCGCCGGCGTACAGAAAGCAGAAAGATGAAAGGAAGGTGCAAGCTTGCTGGCCTATTCTGTACGTAAGAAATGAAACTTAGAGAATGTATCTGAAAATTGGTGTGGGCCCTGTTCTGAAACTTTCTGCCAGATGAAAATCGTATACCAGCCTGGGACTCGAACCCAGCACTTTGTTTTTATGGGCAATGCACTTACTGATTATCGAGATACGACCAACTACCCACCTTCGCAGTTTTACTTCCATCAGTAGCTCTGTTTTACCTTACAAATTTCACACGATCCCACCTGCATACCTTGGTGGAGTAGGACCCCAAGAATAAATTGTTGTGACGGTTTGTCACAAATAAAATGGGTTTTAAACTGGTGATATGGGACATTACGTGCAAAATGTAAGAACTGAAATAGACTGAAGAGCCAAAGAAACTGGTACAACTGCCTAATATCCCCCGCGAGCACGCAGAATTGCCGCAACACGACGTGCCATGGACTCGACTAATGTCTGAAGTAGTGCTGGAGGCTACTGAATCCATGAATCCTACAGGGCTGTCCGTGAATCCGTAAGAGTAAGAGGGGGTGGAGATCTCTTCTGAACAGTACGTTGCAAGGCATCCCAGATATGATGTTCATGTCTGGGGAGTCTGGTAGCCAGTGGACGTGTTTAAATTCAGAAGAGTGTTCCTGGAGTCACTCTGTATCAATGTCTCCATATCCGTACACATCCATTAGCTCAATACAATTTGAAATTAGAATCGTCCGTCGAGGCAGCATGTTTCTAGTCATCAACAGCCCGAAGTCGGTGTTGACGGGCTTAGGCGAGACGTAAGTTATGAAAGGTACACGAGTGAGACTTCGGCTCTGAAAGCCAGTATCGGCCATATTTCGTTGAATGGTTCGCACGCAGAAACTTGTTGATGGCCCAGCATTGAAATCTGTGGCAATTTGTGGAAGGGTTGCACTTCCGTCACGTTGAACGATTCTCTTTGCTATGACTCCGGGTCCGAGCGTAGGTATACTTACATACACTGACAGAACCGGTCTAATACTTGTCGTTGATAATACAACTCGTAGCCCTCTTCTTCAATGGGAAGTCTTTCTTGTAGTACTGTTCGAAGGCAACATATGCAAGAACTAGCAGATTGACTTGTAGAGTCTAACTGGATGTCCCTCTTGTCGCCGCACATGGTACTCTTCTCGCTTCTTCGTTGGACTAGCTGTCACTAGAACGTAGCCTGGAGTAGAATTGTTATCGTCTCCATGTGCTCGTCTGTTTCAAGGCAAGTCCCCCATACTGTGGCCCAAGCGAACTTCTGTGGGCGTGTCTTGTTACTTCCGTGTCATTGGTGCTCCGATAGCAAGGCGTAATTCTTTTTTTAAATTTTTTTTTTTTTTTTTGTGTCGATAGCAGACGCCACGCTACACGTGTCGAATACGCGCACAAACGATATTGCGATGCGAGTCCCGGGCCGCTAAAGTTATAATCTGCGAGGATGATGGTATTTTGGTGTGTGCGCACGACAAGAATGTCTCTGGCGACCGTACTAAAGTTGTATGATACCAGCGTGGATAAAGGGTGCAAAATTATTTAAAAATCTGTGGCTACAAGGGAAAAAATAAATAACGCCGTAAACAAACGTACACATACACACACACACGCACAAAACTACGAAAAACCACGTTCGTTATCAGACTGAAAACAAGGAGGGAACATGAAAAATCAGTGGAAACGATTGAATATAGCAATAGTTGTGGCTGGCTGATCGCTGGAAGAAAAAGAGGAGCCAGCCACTCTGCATACTAAAATCTACAACCTAAAAGCATAGGCTAGAATCCAGTAGCTACGCAAACCTTCACCACACTCTCCTCGTCTTCAGAGAGGACAGATGCTCAAGGATATTAATTTCACCACAATGTAAAATACGCTCTGTTAAAATGTGCAAGTAATTTGCAGACCACAAGCATCACAGACTGAGCTTTCCTCTCTCAGGAATAAGAAGCCATGTCGCCAGATTCATACATTCTATACACCAACGCGAATAGCCGCTTTGTTGAACTTCCCCCATTGACTTCAGAAATTCTGATGGAATTTTATCCATCCCTTCTGCCTTATTTGATCCTAAGTCCTCCAAAACTCTCTTAAATTCTGAATGTAATACTGGATCCGCTATCGCTTCCGTATCGGCTCCTGTTTCTCCTTCTATTACATCAGACAAGTCTTCCCGCTCATAGAGTCTTTCCATGTACTCCTTCCGCTCTATCCGCTCTGTCATCTGCATTTAACAACGGAATTCCCGTTGCACTCTTAATGTTATAGTCTTTGCTTTATTTTAAAATTTCACTGTAGGTTGCACTTTCCTACATGTTGAGTCATTCCTTCCGACAGTTATTTCTTTTTCATTTTCTTCACATTTTTGATGCAGCCATTTCGTGTTAACGCCACCGAACTTCCTATTTATTTCATTTGTCAACGACTTGTATTTCTGTATTCCTGAATTTCCGTGAACATTTTTTACCTCCTGCTTTCATTGATCAACTGAATTATTTCTTCTGTTACTCACGATTTCTTCGCAGTTACCTTCTTTGTATAAGCGTTTTTCTTTCCAATTCCTGTGATTGCCTTTCCTACGGATGTCCATTCCTCTTCAACTGAACTGAGAAAGTTTCGTGTGCCTGCAGTCTGAATCTTTGTGTATATGTGTCTTTTTTAAGCTACGGTAATTAAATGTGGTAGGGAAACTAGAAAATGTGATAAAGAAAATGAAAAGGCTCAATCGTGATCTAGTAGGGTTCAGTTAAGCGGAAAGAAGACAAGGATTTCTGGTCAGATGAGTACAGCGTAATATCAACAGTAGCAGAGAATGGTGTAACGGGAGTAGGATTCGTTATAAACAGGAAGGTAGGGAAGAAAGTGTGTTACTATGAACAGTTCAGTGATAGGGGTGTTCTTATCAGCAAACCAACACCGACAACGATAGTTGAGATATACATGCCGACGTCGCAGTCTGAAGATGGAGAGATAGAGAAAGCGTATGAGGATACTGAAAGGGCAATGCTGTATGTAAAGGGATATGAAAATCTAACAGTCATGGGACACTGTAATGCAGTTGTACGGGAAAGAGTAGAAGAAAAAGTTATAGGAGAATATACGTTGGGAAAAGGAAAAACAGAGCAGAAAGACTAATTGAGTTTTGTAACTAGATTTAGCTAGTAATATCGAATACTCTGTTCAAGAATCACAAGAGGAGGAGATATACTTGGAAAAGGCCAGGTGATACGGGAAGATTTCAATCAGATTACATCAGGGTCGGACAGAGATTCCGAAATCAGATACTGGATTGTAAGGTGTATGCAGGAGCAGATATAGACTCAGATCACAATATAGTAGTGATGATGAGCAGGGTGAAGTTTAAGACGTTAGCCAAGAAGAATCAATACGTAAAGAAGTGGGCTATGGACGTACTAAGGAATGACCAGATACGATTGAAGTTCTCTAAGGCTATAGATACGGCAATAAGGAATAGCTCAGTAGGCAGAACATTTGAAGAGGAATGGTCATCTCTAAAAAGGGCCATCACAGAAGTTAAGAAGGTAACTGCGAAGAAACCATGGGTAACAGAAGGAATACTTCAGTTGATCGAATAAAGGGGGAAGTACAAATCGCTGAGGAATTAAATGAATAGGAAGGGCAGGGAAGCTAAAAGGAAAAGTGTGAAGATATCGAAAAAGGAATGATTGTCGGAAGGACAGACTGAGCGCACAGGAAAGCGAAAACAACCTTTGGTGACATTAATAGCAGGGGTGGTAATATTAAGAGTGCAACGGGAATTCCACCGTTAAACGCAGAGGAGAGAGCGGATAGGTGGAAAGAATACATTGAAGGCCTTTATGAGGGGAAGATTTGTCTGATGTGATAGAAGAAGAAACAGGAGTCGATTTAGAAGAGTTCGGGGATCCAGTATTAGAATCTGAATTTAATACAACTTTGACGGATTTAAGACCAAATAAAGCAGTAGGGATAGATAACATTCCATCAGAATTTCTAAAATCACTGGGGGAAGTGCCAACACAACAACTATTCACATTGGCCTGTAGAATGTGTGATACCGGCGACATACCATCTGACTTTCGGAAAAGCATCATCCACACAATTCCGTAGACGGCAAGGGCTGCAAGTGCGAGAATTACCGCACAATCAGCTTAACAGCTCATGCATCCAAGTTGCTGACAAGAATAATATGCATAAGAATGGAAAAGAAAATTAAAGATGCGCTAGACGACGATCAGTTTGGCTTGAGGAAAGGTAAAGACCCGAGAGAAGCAATTCTGACGTTGCCTGATTAATGAAAGCAAGACTAAAGAAAAATCAAGATACGTTCATAGGATTTGTCGACCTGGAAAAAGCGTTCGACAATGTATAATGGTGCAAGATGTTCGAAAATCTGAGAAAAATAGTGGTAAGCTATAGGGAGAGACAGGTCACATACAACACGTACACAAGCCAAGAGGGAATAATAAGAGTGGACGACCGAGAACTAAGTGCTCGTATTAAAAAGGGTATAGGACAAGGATGTAGCCTTTCACCTCTACTTTTCAGTCTGTACAACGAGGAAGCAATGATGGAAATAAAAGAAAGGTTCAGGAGTGGAATTAAAATTCAAGGTGAAAGGCTGTCAATGATACGATTCGCAGATGGCATTGCTATCCTGATTGAAAGTGAAGAAGAATTACATGATCTGCTGAACGGGATGAACAGTCTAATGAGTACAGAGTACGGATGGAGAGTAAATCAATGAAAGAAGAAGGTAATGAGAAGTAGTAAAAATGAGAATCGGGATTCATGGTCACGAAGTAGATGAAGTTAAGGAATTCTGCTACCTAGGCAGTAAAATAATCAATGACGGACGGAGCAAGGAGGACATCAAAAGCAGACTAGTAATGGCAGAAAGGGCATTGCTGGCCAAGAGAAGTCTACTATTATCAAATATCGACCTTAATTTGAGGAAGAAATTTCTGAGAATGTACGTCTGGAGTACACCATTGTTTGGTAGTGAACCATGGAGGATGTGGGAAACCCGGAACACAGGACTATCGAATCGTTCGAGATGTGGTGCTACAGACAAATGTTGAAAATTAGATGTCATGATAAGATAAGGAACGAGGAGGTTTTGCACAGAATCGGAGAGGAAAGGAATGTGTGGAAAACAGTGATAAGGAGAAGGGACAGGATGACAGGACGTCTGTTAAGACACGAGGGAATGACTTCCATGGTACTACAAGGAGCTGTAGAAGACAGAGATTTGAATGCATCCAGAAATAATTGAGGACGTAGGTTGCAAGTTCTACTCTGAGATGAAGAGGTTAGCGCAGGAGTGGAATTCGTGGCTGGCCGCATCAAATCAGTCAGAAGACTGATGACAAAAAAAATAAAAGAAAATAAAAAAAAAATGTTAAATTTTTTCTGAGATCAAGTTAATAAATCAGTCTATCTTTCGTCGAAGACGCTCAAATTCCATTCAAGTACTGACCTCGGTACTGTCTCGCAAGTTGGCGTTTTTTTCTTAATCCATTGCGTTTAATTTGGCACAACATACATATAAATTATGCATTCAACTTTTCACCCTCCCATATTCCTCATAACATTGGAAACTCCATGTGAAAAACCGGCCTAACTGTCTTTCCACACACACTGTTTTACAAACTGTTTGGCTCTGCCATTTTCTTCTGAAAAATGTTCATGGTACGAGTTACCTATATAAGATACAATTATGAACTTCATTCTTTCCTACTGTCATGTTACAAATGGCTCTGAGCACTATGGGACTCAACATCTTAGGTCATAAGTCCCCTAGAACTTAGAACTACTTAAACCTAACTAACCTAAGGACATCACACACACCCATGCCAGAGGCAGGATTCGAACCTGCGACCGTAGCAGTCCCGCGGTTCCGGACTGCAGCGCCAGAACCGCTAGACCACCGCGGCCACTGTCATGTTACATCACGTCACTTTGATAATGTAAAGATCAATTAAATATTTTATTTAAAATTTATTTCCTAAAAGTTTTCAGATCTTTATGTTAACTGTAAATGTGTACTTCGTAGTATTTTAAATCGCTTCAAAACACGTGCCTTAGGGAGTGGAGGTCGCTCTACCACTGAACCTGCACCACCCGAGGGGTATTTCAGTTCACCTATACGCAGGGTGGCGACGTTAAAATGACCCTGAAAATACGAGGGTGTGCGAAAAATTAATGCCTCGGTATTCCTGATGTGAAACCGTAAAAAAAAAAAAAAAAAAAAAAAAAAAAAAAAAAAAAAAAAAAAAAGAAATGGCTCTGAGCATGAGCACTATGGGACTTAACATCTGTGGTCATCAGTCCCCTAGAACTTAGAACTACTTAAACCTAACTAACCTAGGGACATCACACACATCCATGCCTGAGGCAGGATTCGAACCTGCGACCGTAGCAGTCATGCGGTTCCAGACTGAAGCGCCTAGAACCGCACGGCCACACCGGCCGGCGGAAACTGTTACAAATTCTTCATGTCTACATATTTATTTCACAACATAGTCCCTCTGTCGATGAACAAATTTCTCCCAACGAGAGACCACTGTTTTGATACCGTCACTGCAGAATGCTGGACTTTGTTGACGGAGCTAGAACCTCACGTCTGCTCATGCTCGCACCGCTTTATCGCTATCAAAGTGAAGTCCTCTAAGATGTTCTTTAACTTTTGGAAACAGGTGAAAATCGGTTGCGTCCAAGTCGTGAACTGTATGGAGGACGATAGATAACAGTGAACCCAAGCCAGCAGATTGCTGCCGCAGCGCTCCTCTGTGGTCTGGCGCTGTCGTGTTGGAAGATGGGGTGCTCCATGTCTGGACGAAGCTCGATTACAGCGTGCTGTTTCTCACGCACATAGTTACGTTACTCACTGCCATGTTACACGCTACAGTTCGGATCCCTCTAGGGGGAGAGGGTTGCAACTTGCATCAGGGAAGAGAAAAAGTCGGTTGAATAATATACATGACATCTAATTCCTGAACCGACGTTGAGAGCGATAAAAAATTCGGAGGCTTTACTTTTGAGAAAGCTCTCGTATTCATGACTGACGGGAAACTGTCCCTTATTAATGAACAGTAAAATCGCTCATGACAGAAAATGGTTCAAACAGTGATTTCTATACATCTGTCGATTGCTGCCATGCGCCTGCCCATGTGCATCTGCGCGCTGTCGCTACGGTCGCAGGTTCGAATCTTGCCCGGTGCATGGATGTCCTTAGTTTAGTTAGGTCTAAGTAGTTCTAAGTTCCAGGGGACTGATGACCTCAAAAGTTAAGTCCCATAGTGCTCAGAGCCATTTGAACCATTTTTGTGCATCTGCTGTAAGCTCTGTCGCAAGTACTTCGCTCTGTTATTACCTTTGAGTGATTGAGAGGAGCGATGAGTTCGATGATAAATGAAACATAACATGGTGCTCCCGATAAAACAACAGGTGTTAGTTGTAGTTATGCGAAACATAGTTTATGGAAAAAGTGTACGGAGCTGTTTCTACAAGAGTTTAAGGCTGGAAGGATTTTGGCTGAACCTCCAACAAAGCTATTCGAAAAGAGGTTGAAAGCCAGGAAACATGCCCGAGTGGAAGAGAGCCTAGAGAAAAATCAGACAGAATGTCAGCACTGTTTATCTATGCAAGTGGGTGCTAAGAGAACATCGTGTCTGTATGTGGCTGAAAAGGACCTGCTTCTGTATCCTCACAAATTTTCTGTCGCCCGTGAATTAAAGCGTCCAGATGAACCTTCTCGTCTTGAGTACTGCTTATAGTTTCTAAGGGGAGTGGAATGAGGGCTTTTGGATTCTCAGTTTTTCATTTCTTGAGATCAGAATTGTCTCATCCTGTCCGAATACGTGAACTCTAGAATCATTTTCCATTACGTATCGCAAAATACACGGCAGCGTTTTGAAGAGCCGTTGCATAATTTCAAGACTGGTATCATGCGCAATGTCAGGGGTCCACGTCGCAACACAACTCTTTAGCCAAACCGTTAATGCTAACCGCTATGTCCGGAAAATGTTTAATCCATACTTGGATCAACTCACAGGAGACTACATAGAAGTTTTCAGGAATGAAAAAGCATTTTATCATGGGCCTTTCAGAAATGTTGGTTCAAATGAATTATATTTCCTATTACGATGTTGCAGTACCTTTGTTAATAAAAAGCACGGCACAATGTTCTTTTGGACACACATGCACGTGGCAGCGACCTTCAGCTAAAAATGTCTTCCTCTGTATGGGAGTTACATAACACGTATACAAGTGCAATTTGTGACGCGTGAACGACGACATACGGAAGTTTGGGTCTGGTTGTGAGTCGTACACGAATAGCCACATCGGTTCAGGCGACCGTTCGCGTAATGCGGCAAAACCGGGTTCGAAACACGATCCGGCATGGATTTTCATTGTCGTCATTCGCTTATGCTGCTGATGGTTGTTTGTATTCACAACTACGAATACATTTCATGGCTACTTCCTAACATGTTTCATTCGGCCTAGGTATCACCAAAGTTTCTAAAATTCCTTTACCTAATTTATGTATAGAATTAAAATAATATCCTAGTCATCAAAAAATTATTTTGTAGGATTATGGGAGAGTGTAGTTTCCTTGTGACGTTTTAGTGTGTTAGTAGGCTGTTTAGGTTTTTATGTTGGTAACGCCACGTAGCGCTCTGTATGAAAATCACTGACTGTGCTGTGCGTAGTCTGTGGCTGGTTGGCATTGTAGGAATATTCTCTATAGTAGTGTTGAGCATCTGAAAGTGAACTGCGCGCAGCGTTGCGCAGTTGGAGATGAGCCGCCAGCAGTGGTGGATGTGAAAAGAGAGATGCCAGAGTTTTGAGAGGTTGTTATAAGCGGACGACCTGGACGTGTGCCCGGCAGAAAAATGAAATTTGTAAAGATGGATGTCATGAATTGATAGACAGACAACTAGAAAAAGTAGACGGAAAATACTTAGGGAAATATTTGGCGCAACTAACAGCAATGGAATATGGATCAAGAAACCTACAGAGGAACTATACAAACATACGGAGACAATCACAGAAAAGATTAGAAAACGCAGACTACAATTCTATGGACACCTATACAGAATGCCATCACACAGACTGCCCAAACAGATCTTTGACTGGGTAACCACTAGAAACAACAAATTGGTGGCAGAGGTAAAAAACGACCTGAACCAACTCAACGTAACAGCAGACACAATAAACGACAGAATAAAATTCAGAAACATCATTAAGAAAAGTAAACTACATGACATACAATGTGACAAACGAACAGGCGCAAAATGGACCGAAGAACGCAAGCAAGATCACAACCGGAAGATAAAAGAAATATGGGCAACCAAAAAGGCAATCAAGATGAAACCGAAGACACAAAGCCGACAAGAAGCATGGACAGACGACGGGAAACAGAAACACAGCGAGCGAATGAGGGAAGTTTGGGCAGCAAGGAAGGCAGCAAACGGAACTGGCCATGTAGTTTAGTACAAATGCGCCCTTTAAAGGCAAAACACCAATAATAATAATAATAATGTGATGATGACTTTTGAAGATTATTAAGGTATATAGATTGTTTGTTCTCTATGAAAATCTTTCATTTGCTAACTATGCCTATCAGTAGTTAGTGCCTTCAGTAGTTAGAATCTTTTATTTACCTGTCAGTATTGGCGCTCGCTGTATTGCAGTAGTTCGAGCAACGAACATTTTTGTGAGGTAAGTGACTCATGAAAGGTATAGGTTATTGTTAGTCAGGACCATTCTTTTGTAGGGATTATTGAAAGTCAGATTGCGTTGCGCTAAAAAAAAATATTGTATGTCAGTTTAGTGATGATCAGAATAAGTAAAGAGAGAACTGTCTGAGTACGTTCAGTTTTAGTGAGCTGCCTTTGTATCAAATGACGTAGAAGTTTACCAGCACAGTAATTATAATTTTTCTAAGGGGACGTTTCAAGTATTGTGATTCCTGTCATCGTTTTTTTCATTTAGTAACCATCTTATGAACTGGTTTGATGCGGCATGCTATGGTTCCTTATCCTCTGTCACTCTATTCATCTCGTAGTAGCACCCATACCGGATATAACCGGTAACAAAGTCGTCTAAACATAATGGAAAATCCACAGTGTTTCACCGTCAATTCTCCCGCGTATCTAGCGTAAAGCAAATAATGAAATTTCTAGGGAAACTTAAGTTTCCACAATTCTCAATGTATTTCTCCATCCCTGTTTTATTCAAGACCGAAAAACTGATCTAAAGTCTTCAAATAAACTTCAAATGGCTCTGAGCACTATGCGGCTTAACTTCTGAGGTCATCAGTCACCTAGAACTTAGAACTAATTAAACCTAACTAACCTAAGGACAACACACACATCCTTTCCCGAGGCAGGATTCGAACCTGCGGCCGTAGCGGTCGCTCGGTTCCAGACTGCAGCGCCTAGAACCGCACGGCCACAAATAAACTTCCTAATTTTCCTCTCTCTCTTTCAATACACTTGCTGGCACTCTGTCCAGAGGGTAACATAACCTACAGCTTGCTAAGGCTGTTATGAATACACTGTAAATTACGGTTGACTTTCAGCTGCCAGTGTTCTTTGTCCCGAAGTTGATAAACCGGTAGCGTTGCAAGAAACGGAGAAGCGGTATAGAAGCCTTTCGCTGCGGCCCACAACACACAGTAAAGCCGTAACTGTCTGACCCTGCCATGACCTGCAGGACGGGTTTACCAGCGTACAGCGTTATAGCCGAGCTGACCACAGTCTTTTCACCCTACAAACCGAATGTGACCCTTGGCTTCAATCGGACCCGCAGGACACGGCAATAGAGGGGCCAGTTTTTATGGCGCGAGTTGCTCATCCAACAGCATTCTCGCTTGGTAGAACCAGTCCTGCACGTGGAATTCCACAGCAGCGGTTTGTGAAGATATTTGAGGTGAAAAGGACTGCGCAGGATAAAAAGATGGATACATTTCTGTCGCACTACCCCCTTCGGGACATTCGTGCTTTAAAAACGTGGTACGTGCTACTTAAAAAGTTCTCATAGTGGACAAACTTCAGGAATTTTGCTTCCATTGAAGGAAACAGGACACATAAATTAACGGAACAACGAAATCGTAACACCAGCAAGTAGTAGCGCGATACAAACGAAACTTGGCAGGCGTGTTTCTGCATCGGAAAGATGTTTCAATAATGTCGCATGTCCGCCCCCGATAGCTGAGTTGTGCCGGCACAGTAGCTCAGCGTGTTCGGTCAGCCGGTTTAGCTACCCTGTGTAATAAAGAAACTGAGTGAAGGGATCAACGAACAACCAGAACGGGTGTGATAGGACGTCCGCCACGAACAAATTCAACGAACAATATAGAACAAAATGAGATTTAAAAAAAAGTGGTCAGCGCGACAGCATATCAATCTTAAGGGCCCGGTGTGGGGCGGCGAGTAAGTTACCTCACAGGTTTAAAGTTTTGATGCCGTCTTTAATCGCTTGAGTCTGGCAACTAATTTGGTGGTCAGCCAGAAAGCGAAGGGAAACATACTGACCTTAGTTTCCTGTCTGCACGGCCACATTCCGGTCCAGCCCACTGAAAGAAAAGTGTCTATTTCCCATTTCTTTGCAGGATCAGGAGTATGACCTCAGTAAAAGTTTAAAGTTCCAATCAAGATTTAATTTAATTAAAGTTTCTCACAAACAACACTTAACATTGCGTTATGTTCTATTGAAAACAAGTCTTTCTAATCTAACAGCACCTTTAGCAGTTCAGAGGCGACCTCTAGGTAACTTCCTACCAGATTGTTTTTCGCCCTGACTAACATCGCTCAATTGAAACTTTGCAATAAATGTTCAAAAATTAATGCTCGCCATAAAAGTGGAAATAAATTCACCACTTGCCAGCCGGAATTGAATTTCACGCGGACGGCACACTAACAGTTATTTTACCAAATTCTAAACGATCCAGGACGGTGTACAGTCCTCGCGAATTCACTATCCGTTTTCACTGCCAAATACGCGCTTGTCACAGCTCGGTTCTGACGTCATCCGAGGCAGAGCGCGACCAGACGTTTAACTGGCGTGGACCTCACAGTGTTTGTGAGTGAAGTGAACCTTCCTACTACTTCAGGGGCTGTACTTATAAGGTGCCGGTGCTGACTGCCAAGAAAACATCTGTTGTCTCTGTCTATTTGCATACGGCGGCAGTCTACAAACGACCGCTATCTCGGGCACATAATCTTTAATAATATAGTTACCAATTACTTGAGAAACTTCTTAATTTTTGCTGGTATGCAGATAAGCAGTTTTAAAGCACTTAGAAAGTTTCAGCTCGCTAGAATGAAAACTTTACTTAACAGAATTTATTTAGTGGAACTAATGGTAGATTGTTGCCTCTGTACCATACCTGTGCTAAGACTTATATCAGTTGCTATCTATGTTACAAGTCTTAAACTTGGTGTAGCTTTATTATTTGATATATTTGATCATCTGGTTTAACTAAAATCGTCTATCACTAAAATTTCAAGTACTTAATCTACAACACTTCGGTACATTTTAGTTACAAAATTAGTTTTTATTTAATTACTCAAAAACTATAAGAGGTAGACTAATGTGGAATCTCTGTTATTATTTTTGGAGTGTACTGAAGCATAAAACAAATTTTCAAGCTTCTAAGTCCATTATTTAGCGCCTGTGATTTTTCCGAAAAACGTGGATTCTGGCGTTAATTTTTGTTTTATGGTTTTGGAAACCAGCATCACTTATTTATAACTTCTAACTGCACCTTCTGACCAATTCTGGCTTCCTAGCGTCATTATTTAGCGCCTCTGATTTTTGTCATAAATCGGCATTTTCCTGTAAACTATTAAGTTTAGAACATCAAGACTTGGTATTTGGAACACTATTACACTAAACTATAATTTAACAAAGTTTTAAACATAAATTTTCATTTTTAATTTCATACTAAATTGTGGTGCAATACTTGTGCGCTACATGCAGACACGTTAAGGTGACGTGGCGCTACTAGCAGTGAACTGCGATAAGTCCCGGCGCACTCGCTCGCCTCTGTATCTCACACACGATACAGCGCTTGGTTTGATTCCCGGCTAGGTCGGAGATTTTCTCCGTTCAGGCACTGGGTGATGTGTTGTCCTAATCATCATCATTTCATTCCCATCGACGCACAAGTCACCGAAGTGGCGTCAAATCGAAAGACTTGCACCCGGCGAACGGTCTACCCGGCGGGAGGTCCTAGTCACACGACATTTTCTTTTACGTTTTCCTGTCGCATAAGAATGGCGGTATTAGCGATACTGTGGGGATGTACATTAGGTTTGCTTTGAATATACGCTGTTAGTTACCTAGGAGATTGGACGCGATGAGTTGAAATTAATCAAGAATGCCTTTGAGGCGACAAAAATGCCATTATCAACACTTCATTGAGTTTGAACGATGTCGTGTAGTAGGGCTATGAGAAGCTTGATGTCCCTTGTGCGATATTGCAGAAAGTCTTCGTAGGAATGTAGCCACTGACACGACTGCTGGCAGCAATGGTCTCGGAAATGTACTGGCGCAAGGAGCCCGGACGGCCAAATTGCACTACCGAGAGGGAAGACCATCGTGTTCGGCGTATGGCTCTGCTGTATCGTACTGAATCTACAGCAGCTGGCAACCCAGCGACACGGCAAACTGTTACAAATCAGTTACTTAAAGGATAACTCACAGCTAGACGCCCTGTAGCATGAATTCTACTGACACAAAACCACCGCCATTTGCGACTTCAGTAGTGTCAAACGAGAGCTCATAGGAGGGCAGGACGGAGGTCTGTTGCGTTTCCTGACGAAAGCTGGTTCTGCCTCTGTGACAGTGGTGGCCGTGTGTTGATTAGGAAGAGGCCCGTTAAGCCTGAGAACAACCTCTTCTGCGTGCTAGACACATTGGACCTACATCTGGAGTTATCGTTGTAACGTCCCCTTAGAAAAATTATATGAATGACTGTGCTAGTAATCTTCTACGTTTTTTGATGCAAGGACAGCTGTGTAAAACTGAACGTACTCAGACAGATCTCTCTTTACTTATTCTGATCATTACTAAACTGACACACAATATTTTTTTAGCGCAACGCAATGTGACTTTCAAAAATCCCTACATAAGGATACCTAATAACCTATACCTTTCATGAATCACTTACCACACAAAAATCTTCGTTGCTCGCACTACTGCAATACAGCGAGCGTCAATACTGCCAGCTAAATAAAATATTCTAACTACTGAGGGCACTAACTACTGATAGGCATAGTTAGCAAATGTTTGATAGAGAACAAACAATGTATTTACCTTAGTAATGTTCAAAAGTCCAGATTGTTCGCTTATAGTAACCTCTAAAAACTCTGGCATCTCTCTTTGCACATCCACCACTGCTGGCGGCTCACCTCTAACTGCGCAACAACGCTATGCGCTGTTCACATCCAACTGCCCAACACTCCAATAGCGAATATTTCAACAACGAGTCCAACCAGCCACAGACTGCACACAGCGCAGTGAGTAATTTTCATACAGAGCGCTACGTAGCGTTACCAACATAAAAACCTAAACAGCCTACTTATATGGCCTGTAGTGCGATTTCGTATTACAGGAGGAGGACTTTCGTGGCTATCCCAAGCTCCATGTCTGAAAATCTGTACGTCAGTCTGGTGATTCGACCTGTTGTGCTGTCATTCATGAACAGCATTCCAGGACAATGCCCGCCCACATGCCCAACATGGTTTACAGAGTGACATAGTTACTCTGTCTTCCCGACCTCCAGATTTCTCTCCAGTCGGTCAAATGTGGAATATCATCGGAACGACAACTCCTGCGACATCCACAAAGAGCACTATGCGTCCCTTTACTGACCAACCAAGTGCAGCAGGCTCGGATCTCCATCCAACAAACTGACATTCGGCACGTGCACAACGCACTGCATGCACCTTCGCATTCTTGCATTCAACATTCTGGCGGCTACACCGGCTACTGATGTACCACCACTTCTCATTTTAATGATTTACCGCGAGCTTATATTAATTTGTGATCTTACAATGTTAATCACTTAAATATGTCACGTAGACAAATGTACTCCAGAAATTCCATCACCCTATATTAATTATTGTTTGTGTTGCGATTTTTTCTGTCAGTGCAGTCGATTGGGACGCATTTTGTATCAGTTGTGTAGCTCAGAAGCAAATTTCAGGTTCCGATTGTATATATGCAGGATGAATTATTCTTATTGTATTAAATTTAAAAGCAAAAATGTTGCTACACAACACATAAAGTAAAACTAAATGTTTTAGGTGTTTAGAAAATACACGCCTTCTTCAACAGAATCAGTTTAACGCAGCATCTGCAGTAGCATGGAAAACTTCGAATTGAGTTCATTCCTGCACACTTGTGTCATCGTTGTATAAAGGTAAAACACATCCGTATATAAGATGAAAAAATTCTCTGGGTAGCTTCCACTGTAACCTTCATGTTACAGAGCAAGTGGTTGCAAGAGAAGTAACCATGAAACCTTTAAGAATTTTGTGTACTTCTTTATGCAGAGAGGACCTTTTGTCAGAGCTTTCCATGCAGTTCACTTACTTGTGCTAATATAACTGTAATGACAAAGGTCTATACTTCCGAATATTAGTGCTTTAGCATTTTTAGTGGTCGAGCCCATGTTTTAAGTTTTAAGTTGCAGCGGTTTTATCAAGTTGTGGACTTAACGGCACATTGCGGAGTGACTCTTTCACTAAAAAATCATGGGGAAATATTTGACCGTCTCTCAAAATATTATGTCTTCTGGAGAATTCGTACCCTCACTGCCGGATGACCCTAATGGAAAGTTACTATCTTTAACTAATGCTATATCGCAACAAGGAGGCGATAAAAGCTTGTTGAGCTTAATTGTTTACTTAGTTTTATTTGTGAATGATCATCTGACTATTTTAACTTTCAAGGACCATTAAACGCTACGACCAAGATAGTGACCGTCGTCTTCCTGTAGACAGCACCATTTCTGTAGCTCACCAGCTCTTGTCTTTCCTAAAACTGGAACCATCGTAAATAGAAGTGCGGTAATCAGTTTAGATTCAAGGACTCGGTGCTTGCGATTACAGCCGTATCGTGCAAACATGATTCCTCAATGCTCCCCACACCTAAACCAGCTCAGAGATGCCCTGCCAACTCCTCCCGGGAAATAAACAGACCACCCAGAACCTAACAAACAGAACTTTCCCGCAGCATGAGAAAGGAATAGACGTCTCTAGCACCAGCCGTGACGTTTTTCCGCAGACCAAGTGTGATTGTCAGGTTACGTCCTGTAAGTCAGGGATATTAGTTGCTAATGAAGAAAGATTAGAACGAGCGGCAACTTAAGAGGGAGAAAATTGGCGCGTAAATTAGTTGATAATTATCGACCATAAGAGCTCGGGCTGCTGTGTTTACCGCGCCAGAACGGGTATTACGTGCAATTGTCTGTGTGTGGCTAAAACAGATGTCCCTCTCAGAGACGTGACGACTCACTGTAATTATTCGTTTTATTTTCCTCCTTTTGTCATAAAACGAAACAATAATAAAATTAAACACAAAATACTGCCTCGATGTAACTGTCTATTTTTAATTGCCGACCCACGGAAGCAATTATTTTAAATGAAAGGCAAACACATTCTTATTTGCAGACAAGAATGCACCACAAATGCAATAGTGTTAGAACAGTTCGACTCAGGTCAGCTGGTGTGGTAAATGTACATAATCGACAATTTTCCTCGTAAGAGCTTATTGTTAGAACCGGCACATTCCTGTTCTTCATTTACTATTGTTCTCGGACGTCGAAGACTCACGTCCCTAGTTCAGTATCACCTAAATATTGCCACTAATTGTAGGTTCCGATATTAGGTGAGATGGCTATTCTGATACAATAATTTTTGGTGTCATAACGGCACAACGTCGATCGCATTTATTAATACAACAGAAACAGTCAGTCCAGATCGCAACAATTGTTTATTTGGTTATTCTGGTAACCAGTTTCAGTCTAAGTGATCATTTCCATATCAGTATCTCTGAAATGTGTAACAAAATGGACCAGGTAGATACAGCTACTCGTCTTAAGAACTAAAATACAGGCAACACAGTTGCAAAATAAAATTATGTGTATGTATACCCCAGTTATGGGACCATTGCTTTTCACAATATATATAAATGACCAAGTAGATAGTGTCGGAAGTTCCATGCGGCTTTCCGCGGATGATGCTGTAGTATACAGAGAAGTTGCAGCATTAGAAAATTGCAGCGAAATGCAGGAAGATCTGCAGCGGAGAGATACTTGGTGCAGGGAGTGGCAACTGACCCTTAAAATAGACAAATGTAATGTATTGCGAATACATAGAAAGAAGGATCCTTTATTGTATGATTATATGATATCGGAACAAACACTGGTAGCAGTTACTTCTCTAAAATATCTGTGAGTATGCGTACGGAACGATTTGAAGTGGAATGATCATATAAAATTAATTGTTGGTAAGGCGGGTGCCAGGTTGAGATTCATTGGGAGAATCCTTAGAAAATTTAGTCCATCAACAAAGGAGGTGCCTTACAAAACACTCGTTCGACCTATAATTGAGTATTGCTCATCAGTGTGGGATCCGTACCAGGTAGGGTTGACAGAGGATATAGAGAAGATGCAAAGAAGAGCAGCGCGTTTCGTCATAGGGTTATTTAGTAAGCGTGTCATCGTTACGGAGATGTTTAGCAAACGCAAGTGGCAGATCTGCAAGAGAGGCGCTCTGCATCGCGGTGTAGCTTGCTGTCCAGGTTTCGAGCGGGTGCGTTTCTGGATCAGGTATCGAATATGTAGCTTCCCCCTACTTATACCTCCCGAGGACACCACAAATATAAAATTAGAGAAATTCGAGCGCGCACGGAGGCTTCCCGGCAGTCGTTCTTCCCACGAACCATACGTGATTGGAACAGGAAAGGGAGGTAATGACAGTGGCACGTAAAGTGCCCTCCGCCAGACACCGTTGGGTGGCTTGCGGAGTATAAATGTAGCTGTAGATAACCTGTCTGGCCAAAACTAAGCATGTTGAATTCAAAGAAAAATATTTTCATGACTTTTTCGATGAACTGCTGTAGGTTGGAATTACTGTCCTTCCGTTTTTCCTTTTTCACTTATTATTTTTACTTCTCGCATTTGAGTATTTTTGTGACTTATGTAGTATGGTATGCTTGAAACAACACGGTGTCGACTAAACTCTTGCTTCCGCATGATAGCGTACTTTTACAGCGAGAGAGTTTTGATACATTTTTTACTTCTATACTTTTTTTTGTAAGAGAAAGGTATTCCTATAAAAAATTAGCGTCTATAAAATCAAATAGTCCTACACCACTGGAGTCGTACATTATATGGTAGCTGCTTATTCGGCGGACGTTTATAGCCAGTTACCACTGCTGCCTAATCGCAACATGTGCTCCATGGGATGTAAGTCGCGGTAATGGGCAAGCGGCTCTATTCGCTGAACATCCTCTAGTTTGAAGAGGTCTTCCACCTGAGCTGTTAGATGCAGTCCTGTGTTGCCATCCATAAAACTGTGCCGAATGCACTCCTGGAAAGACGCACCCGGGGAGTTGTACAGTGTCGCTACAGCGCTGGACGGTTAGTGTGCCGTGTCTATAATTTAGTGGTCAGTACCCCAACCAACACTATGCCACCCCACACTGTGACAGCAAGACACTTTTGGCGACAGATGGGAACACGTAATGCACCCAGGAATACCGTCGAACGTGGTTGAGTTGGTGGTCCATGTTTTATAGTGTGGACTTCCAAATCTCGGAACGGTGTATACTCACAGGTCAACATTATTGTGACACACTACTCCTTTCCACGTGCGTCTTTCCAGAACTGCATTCGAACCTGGCTTTAGTTTCATGGATGACAATGTACGACCACGTCGAACTGCGAATCTGGAAAAGCTGTTCGAAAGTGAATGGACTAGCCTGACGGTTCGCCCGACTTAAAGCCCATCGAGCACGTGTCGGCTGCTTTGGGGAGAGGTATTGCACCATGTCTGCAAGAAAGAACGAGAATCCAGGACTTCTCAACGGCACTGGTAGAGAATTGGAACGCCCTTCTGCAAGAATCTCTTGGAAACATTGCGGCCATCATGAAGCACGTTACCGTCTGTGGTGGTCGTACATCTAAAGAACCAAGTCTCGTATTTTGGAATCGTCATGGAACCATCATGAATCGTGGCTACTTAAGTGTAATTATTGGCTTTGAATAAAACTATTACCTCTGTTTGTCTAATTGCGTAATTCTCTCTTGGACCTCCTGCACTAGACTGTAGCAGTTCTTTCTGTGTAGGTTCACTGGGTCCCGTGTTCTATTCCCGGCCGGGTTGGAGATTTTCTGTGCCCGGGGACTGGATGTATGTGTTGTCCACATCATTTCATCATCATTTTCGTTCGTGACAGTGACATGATTGGACTGTGTAAACATTGGACAGTATAAAAATTACGACTTTTTACGGGCGTTGATGACCGCGCAGTTGAGCGCCGCACATACCAAACACCATCAATCATCATCTTTCTGTGTACTGTCTAAGTTTCATCGAGGTATTTTACTTGATTGTGACACAACATGCGAAACCCTTTCGTACTGAATTTTTGTGCCAAGTGTATATATACAAGTCCTTCATTCATTTGCTGCTTGTCTGTTACTTGTTTGTAGCCTTCTCCCTTGTGCCTAGTTATACAATTTATTCTAGCAACTCAACCACGTACAGTGGGATAGAATTTCGATGCCTCCACGATCGAGGAACAGAAGATTTGCGGGAAAGATATCTTTTAACTGTTATTAAGGAATTGATAGGGAATTAGGCAGCGAATTCACATAATTAATGCTACAATATTTCGAGGGTTGGAACTTTACTAGCGGCAACTATTTATTTACAGCTCGTATTAAATAGGTATGTGTTTCAAAGTTTAGTCGGCAGCTGTGGTCGAGCGGTTCTAGGCGCTTCATTCCGGAACCACGCGGCTGCTACGGTCGAAGGTTCGAATCCTGCTTCGTACATGGATGTGTGTGATGCCCTTAGGTTAGTTATACTTGAGTATTTCTAAATCTAGGGGACTGATGACGTCAGATGTTAAGTCCAATTATGTTTAGATCCCTTTTTTCCTCAAAGTCTTACTGACATTAAAAGAAGTCACCAGCATTGTGTATAACCCCTCGCCAGCGATGTGGAGGTCGTAGGATACTCTTAGCAATGCCAGTTGTGTCGACAGTTCGAGCGGCGCTGTCTATTGCCCGACGAATTTGTAGCAGTTCTGAAGCGAATGCCGTGAAGTGTTTCCTTCAGTTTAGAAATCGAGTTGAACTCGCGAGGGCTTAAGCCATGGGAGTGCAGTGGGTGGCATAGCACTTAGCAGCCCCATCAGTCAAACAAATCATTAACAGCTTGCACTGTACGTGCTTGAGCATTGTCCTGCAAAATGATGGTCAGGTCCTGCAGAAAGTGTCATCACTTCTGTCTCTATGCTGTTCATTTTTGGAACACAACGTATGACCACTTCAAATTTGTCAGACAACAGACGGCGAGCTCGAACTGTCAACACATCTGGCACTGCTAAGAGTATCCTACGACTTTGCCGGCCGGGGTGGCCGAGCGGTTCTAGGCGCTACAGTCTGGAACCGCGTGACCGCTAAGGTCGCAGGTTCTAATCTTGCCTCGGGCATGGATGTGTGTGATGTCCTTAGGTTGGTTAGGTTTAAGTAGTTCTAAGTTCTAGGGGACTGATGACCTTAGAAGTTAAGTTCCGTAGTGCTCAGAGTCATTTGAACCATTTTATCCTACGACTTCCACATCGCTGGTAACGGGTTATACACAATGCTGGTGACTATTTTGAAGGTCAGTAAAACTTTGAACACGTATCTATTTTGTACGAGGTGTAAATAAATAGTTGCCACAATTAAAGTTCCAACCCTCGTATAAATGATGATTCAGTATAAACGAAAGGCAGAAGAATCAGAAGGAATAGTATTAGTTGGGCAGTGTGATCTTTGAGTGTTCTTGCAGAACACCATTATTGAGCGGAACCCTGTGGAGCGCTCTCTCCTTTCTCTTTCGGGCTGCAGAAAGAGAAGAGCGTAGTTTCTGTATTTGTTTTCGTCGACCCAAATTAGTTCCCAGCCTGCTGCTAGGGGCAGCGAGTGGTGAAACAACAAAGGCTGGGCAGCGGCTCGACTTGACGATGTTTATGCAGCCGGCACAGTGGCGGGCCGTGTCCTCTGACCCCGCGTCCGGGGAGACCGCGGAGCGCCTACCGTTCCACGGCGGCCGCCGACGGCCGGCTAATCACCGTCAATAATTACTACGACGCTCCGTAATGAAGAGCCGTCCCACGAAAATAATTTACTGCTAATAGCTGACTCACGCTGGCTGCGGGGCCAGGCCCGTCGACCGGAGACCACAGACCGAGGACTGGCCCGTCTGTGGAAGAGGCGACCGGCCCCAAACTGGAGCCATCAGTCGGCGTGGCGTCCGTAGGGAGGTGGCCGAGGGCAGCGGGGCACAAGAGGGGAAAATAATCGAATCATATTATGACGCGAGCTGGGGCCGGCGGAGGATGCCCGTCTTCCCCCTGGCGCTCCTCCGCCGGACGGTCACCCTGGATGGAATTTTGATTAGGCCCGCGGCGTCCGGCCGGCGCGGCGCACGTTATTGATGCACGCTGTCCAGTTCTGTCCAGGTCCGGCGAGGTCCGAGGCCCCACCCCTGTAGCACGTTGCCACCGCACGCCCGGTGCGCCGCATGAATCTAATTTAAATTAGTAATTTAGGCTGTGGGAGAGAGAAAGGTTGGCGGAGCTAGCAGTTGGGGGAGGGGATGGGGGGAAGAGTAGGGGCAGGTAGTAATGCCCCTTTGTTGCGTTGTCAGCCAAGGCATTGCGGACCAGGGGCCCTATTCTGTATCGTTCATACCGATCGCTGTAGTAGGTTAGTCTCGGTAATGACGTCATTTTCGGTTCTTTGTCGAAATATCCTATTCAGTAAGCTTCTGAGACTTGTTACCGAATGGTCTTCCCACCGATTTTACGGCAATTGTACCGAGAGGTTTTGGATTTCGGTCTGGCCCTGTCGATCGGTGAGCTGTGGTTTATGTACACCTATAATTTGTTATTTTAAACATATTTAGCTGTTTTAGCTTTGGATTTAGTGATTGTGTTACTAAAGAATCACCAGAGGGCGCATTCAGTAGGAAAGTGAGTTCGTAATAGACTATTTTCCTTTGTTAGAAATATGGTTAGTTTAGGTTGTTACTGTGAATGATTACATCAAAAAAAGATCATCATCATCATCATCATTTAAGACTGATTATGCCTTTCAGCGTTCAGTCTGGAGCATAGCCCCCTTATAAAATTCCTCCATGATCCCGTATTCAGTGCTAACATTGGTGCCTCTTCTGATGTTAAACCTATTAATTTAAAATCATTCTTAACCGAATCCAGGTACCTTCTCCTTGGTCTGCCCCGACTCCTCCTACCCTCTACTGCTGAACCCATGAGTCTCTTGGGTAACCTTGCTTCTCCCACGCGTGTAACATGACCCCACCATCTAAGCCTGTTCGCCCTGATGACTGCTTCATCTATAGAGTTCATTCCCAGTTTTTCTTTGATTTCCTCATTGTGGACACCCTCCTGCCATTGTTCCCATCTACTAGTACCCGCAATCATCCTAGCTACTTTCATATCCGTAACCTCAACCTTGTTGTTAAGGTAACCTGAATCCACCCAGCTTTCGCTCCCATACAACAAAGTTGGTCGAAAGATTGAACGGTGCACAGATAACTTAGTCTTGGTACTGACTTCCTTCTTGCAGAAGAGAGTAGATCGTAGTTGAGCGCTCACTGCATTAGCTTTGCTACACCTCGCTTCCAGTTCTTTCACTATGTTGCCATCCTGTGAGAATATGCATCCTGAGTACTTGAAACCGTCCACCTGTTCTAATTTTGTTCGTCCTATTTGGCACTCAATCCGTTTATATTTCTTTCCCACTGACATTACTTTCGTTAAAAAAAAAAAGTTTTCGGTCAATATTCTCTCAAAATACATGTTATTTTTATGCAAATAAGAGTTTAAAGATAATTAAATATCAAGACATCGGCTCTGCTTACGTATATTACATGTGTGTGAACTGACGTTACTAGTGCCTTTTGTGTACTTTCTCCCACAAATGGGTTAGTTAGTAACTATTGAAACGTGTTTACAGCTTCCAAGTAACAATGGAATGTAATTATGTGAAGCCTGATATTGGAAACCTTCCATACTATCACGCATTTATGGCTTACGCAATACTGTTTGGCAACGAAGTCAGCCTACGTGCCTCTACACAAGAGTACGAGAATTGAGCTCTACGTTACTGTCGTTTGGCGCGGGTCAGTGGCGCTGGCATGGTAGCTCAGCGTGTTCGGTCTAAGGGCTAGCTGCTCTCTGTAATAAAAAAAAAATGAGTTAATGGATCAAAAACGAACTGAAACGGGTGTCTTTCGACGTCCGCCCAGAGCAGATACAACGAACGAAAACGAACAAAATGAGATTAAAAAAAAAAGTGGTTAGCGCGCGTGTGTGCGATACGAAAGGACAAGGGATCGAGCACGGATGGGATACAAATTTTTTTTTCCTCTTCATATATGCAACACGTTCTAAGACAATATTATTCAAAGAAATGTTCAAATATGTGCGAAATCTTGTGGGACTTAACTGCTAAGGTCATCGGCCCCTAAGCTTACACACTACTTAACCTAAATTATCCTAAGGACAAACACATACACCCATGCCCAGGGAAGGACTCGAACCTCCACCAGGACCAGCCGCACAGTCCATGACTGCAGCGCCTTAGACCGCTCGGCTAATCCCGCGAGGCCAATGTTATTCGTGTAAGTTAAGATTTTTTTGCAATATTCGGTATTACTTCCTCAGTAATGATTTCGTGATTTCTGTGTGTTTAAAATACGAAATATGAAATTGTTGGAGATGAAATTGCGGAGAGTCAAACAACCTACTGTGACCTTTATATTTTTTCTTGTCAGGAACAATTCACCATTTTTTCCGAATATGTAGCGATTTCCGAGTATGCGGTTAGACAGGAATCTAACAGCACAATTTAAATTACTGGGAATGTAACTAGCAGCAGTCATCTTCGTAATCTTGCTCGTCACAAGTATTTATCTACAGTAGAATCCTCAACCACGGTAGACAGAGATTAAATATCTCTGCCGTAATATTTTTAGACTGTGGCACCATATACGAATATATTTCATCCAAGAGATGCATGTTATAAACTTGACGAACTGCAGGAGCTCTCGAAAATGAGTTTTTTTTTTAAATTTTGTTTTTAAGACCTAAATCGTTGACGCATCATATAGGGAAGTGGGCTACTTAATCATTTGGCTCTCTAGGAGCGCTTTATAACCACATTCTGTTTATCTTCTTATTCTTTGAATCTCTCAGAATCAAGTTTTCGGGTGTTTTTATAGATGTATTTGTATAATGTGGTACTACACACTATTCCTAACTCATTTTCCGAAACGTAAAATCCAAAACACGATGTCAGTGTGAACGAGAATAAGATGACATAATGCGGCATTTACGACAATCTGCAGAATACAGTCAAATACGCTATCGTTATTATGCATGCATGGAAACATGCGGACAGAGACATTGTAAAAATTTTTATGCATTTCAGCTGAGAATCATGGAAATGGATATACTGTGCCTGATTCTGTTAAGGAGGAGGCAAGGGCGATGAAGGTGGGCACGTTAGCTCGATGGAATGCGGCGTCATGCGTTATGGCAACGTAAACGCAATTTTCGGTACTTGGAAGAACAGCGGGCCTGTGTCGTGTGCCAGCCGCTTTGTGTTCGTGGCGCTGTGCGCGCTGCAGTGCTCATGCGCGGATCTGCAGCTGCTTGCTTTTGATTGGCTTGCGCGACACGAACCGACAAAAGCACTTCGGTTCTCTAGACCCGAACGGTATCGCTACCGAAATGCATACTGAACAACTCAGGGACTCTTAATTCGAGTACTAGACCGTTCGGTGATACTGAGTACCGAAACGATTGGCACTATGGCGGAAACATACAGAATAGGCACCCATGAGGCGGCCCTGAATACACGTGACTTAACTGGACAGTTTAGGTGTGGTATGACAAGCATTTGGTTCCGCTTTGTGTGCGTGCATTCAGCTGCCATAAGTGAACGCCATACGCAGAAGAAGGAGTGAACTTCACATTTTTGCGAACACAGACCGTAACTGTCACTGACTCGCCGAGTACCGGGTGGCTATAGTTACAGTGCAGCTACTCACACAGACCCAGTATGGGTTGTAATTGTCGTATCGCAGCGAAACTTTGTAGATATTCTAGTGCTTGAATGTGGAACCGATTTACACTTGGGGGAAAAAAGTACTTCCAATTTTGGTCACCAGCTGCAAATCTGGCGCCATACAGCATTTAATCGACGTGTGCGGTGCTTATACATATTAAACTGTGTAAGTGGCTGCTAATAATATCAACATTATGTCTTTCTCATTTATTTGACTTTTTCTTTTCACATACCGTTCCTAATCCGTTACCTGCGGACACATTTCTGTACTTCTTCTTTTCTATTCACAGCACCAGATTTGCACCTGCTGGCCCAAAATTGGAACAAAGTATGTCGGTTCCGCATTAAAACATTAGAATACCAACCAAGTTTCGATACCATACGATAACTACACCCCATACTGGAACTATGTCAAAACTGCACTTTAATTATAACCATCTAGAGTCTGATTAACGGCATTTTAATTATAACCATCCAGTGACTGATTAATGGAACCCAGAGCATTATACTGAAAGACGCTTGCTCTACGGAAACGAAGTTAACATTCTGTGTTCTGCGTCTGTATCTGCCTACATATTCTGCAACCCACTGTTTAGTACATGGCGGAGGGTAGGTTATACAACGAATAGTCATTCTCTTTTCTGGTTCACACGCCTCGCAAATAGGGCAACGGGAAACGGCTGTCTATCAAATGCACCAGAATTTCTCTTATCATTTCTTCGCGGGCCTTACGCAACACGCACAATGGCGGCAGGAGAAGCGATCTGCACTTCAGGCGCAAATTCTTGTTCTATAAATGTTTTCAACAGTGTTTAGCTAAAAGAACGTCATCTTTTCTCTAGAGATCCCCGTTTTAGTTCAGGAAGCATATCCGACTTCATTGAACTTAATCAGTAAATAATGTAGCAGCACGCTTTGAATTGCGTCTATGCCTTCCTATAATCTAATCGGTACTCAAGAATGGGGTGCACGTGTGTCCTACATGCGGTCGTCTTTGTAGATTACTGCATTTCCCCGACACTATCCCAATAAACCGAAGTCGACCATTCGCCTTTCCTGCTGCCATCCTAAAGTGATCTTTCCATTTTGTATCGCTTTGCGACGTTACGATTGGATATTTTATCACCGTGACTGTATCAAGCAGCACATCAGTAATATTTGAACATTAAAGGATTGATTTTTCCTACGTGTGGTGTCGTTCGAAGTTTGGTACCTTGCAACTCATCGACGAATGAGCGACACCGACATAGCCACAACGGAAAAGTTTTCCTACGCCGCCGTAACTGCTTCTCTACATACGGCCGAGCGCAGGACCGGTCTACCCAGTCGGGGATCATAGGCTAAGAAGACAGCATCGTCTTCTAGTGGGCCAGCCGTGTGCTCAGTGTCTTAGATGGAACATAACGTGAACGCTAATGTTAAATACACTGTGAGTGAGAGACATATACACGGAAGAGCCAAAGAAACTGGTACACATGCCTAATATCGTGTAGTGTCCCCGCGTGCACGCAGATGTGCCGAAACACGACGTGCCATGGACTCGACTAACGTCTGAAGTAGAGCTGGAGGGAACTGAAACTACGAATCCTGCAGGGCTGTTTATAAACCCGCAAGGGTACGAGTGGGTGGAGCTCTCTTCTGAACAGCACGTTTCAAGGCATTCATGATATGCTCAATACTGTTCATGTCTGGGGAGTTTGGTGGCCAGTGGAAGTGTTTAAATTCAGAAGAGTGTTCCTGGAGCCACTATGTAGTAATCCTAGACTGTGGAGTGCCATATCGTCCTGCTGGAATTGCCGAAGCCCGTCGTAATGCACAATGGACATGAAACGATGCAGATGATCAGACAGAATTCTTACGTACGTGTCACCTGTCAGAGTCGTATCTAGACGTATCAGGGGTCCCACATCACTCCCACTGCACACGCCCCACATCATTACAGATCCTCCACTAGCTTGAACAGTCCCTGCTGACATGCAGGGTCCATGGATTCATGAGGTTCTCTCTATACCCGTACACGTCCATCCGCTCGATACAAGAAACGAGACTCGTTCGACCAGGCAACAGTTTCCAGTCATCAACAGTCTAATGTCGGTGTTGACGGTCTCAGGCGAGGCGTAAAGCTGTGTGTCATCCACTCATCAAGGGTACACGAGTGGACCTTCGGCTCTGAAAGCCCATATCGGTCACGTTTCATTCAATGGTTCGCACGCTGACACTTGTTGGTAGCTCAGCACTGAAATCTGCAGAAATTTGCGGATTGATTGCACTTCTGTTACATTGGACGAATTTCTTCAGTCGTCGTTGGTCCTGTTCTTGCTGAAGCTTTTTCCGACCGCTGCCGTGTCGGAGATTTGTTGTTTTATTGGATTTCTGATATTCCCGGTACACTCGTGAAGTGGTCGTACGGGAAAACCTAAACTTCACCGTTACCTCGATGATGCTGTGTGCCATCGCTCGTGCGACGACTATAACATACGCTCAGACACACTGAAATCTTGATAACGTCCTATATAGGCGTTGCCGACCGCAGCGCCGTATTCTCCCTGTTTACGGACTCTATATTGGAATACGCATGTCTATACCAGTTTCATTGGCGCTTCAGTGTGTTTTGTCTGCATGAAGTGATAGGATAATGCTCGGAAATTGTTGTAAATATTTGTCACATTTGTCACATTTGTGCAAATGGCTTGTACGAAGTTAAGTAATTCTTCTTGTCTTCATTACATGAACTGATATTTTATACGTTACAGTGTCCACTCGGTTTCGTAACACAAGAAAGTAAAGAACCTACCATTGTACTACCGAGTGTATTGTCGTCCTGTGAAATGAGCGCTGTATCACTGTAGCACCCATCGTGCAAGTGCTTACCCCATTTCAATAGAACCAGCGCTTGTCCTTAACATAAAAAGCATTGCACCATAATCTAAGAGTGAAATTAAAAATTGAAATAACTTTCCCAAACCTCCTCAGTGTATACTTCAGTATATTAATACTAACATGCAGCCCGCAACGCTGACAAAACCGCGTGGCAAGTGGCGAGATTGTTTACACTTTTAAGGTGAACAATTACGTTTCGGTGATTAGAAGTCATGGTGATACACCGACTTGGAACTTCCAGTAGAGGTCTTCTCGGAACGGTTAGTTGTGCTGTTCCCAAGAGGTATATTATATAGAATACTAAGACTTATATTTTGTGGGTGTGAACTTATACTAAATACATCAATCAGTTAAAACTCAACATTTTTATTTACAGTCATAGTTCCTGATCCCGCTAAGTAAGTAGCAAGTACGAACCCTTTTTTCAGTGACCACAAAGAGAAATATGGACTTGCAGACCGGAAACTGTGATCTGTGTGTTCTCCGTCGCTTTCTGGCTGACCACAGGCGGCCGCTGTGGCTGAGCGTTTCTTGGCGCTTCAGTCCGGAACCACGCGGCTGCTCCGGTCGCAGGTTCGAATTCTGCCTCGGGCATGGATTTGTGTGATGTCCTTAGGTTAATTAGGTTTGCGTAGTTCTACGTCTAAGGGACTGATGACCCCAGATGTTAAGTCCCTTAGTGCTTAGAGCCATTTGAACCATTTTTCGCTGACCACAAAAATAGTTTTCAGGCTCTTGTAAACGGCGAAGGTAGGTGTAACGCACACACAGGAAATCTAAGTTTTTTCATGACAACCGAAGCAACGACCATTTGGATCATTTACCCGCTGCCCCACACGTGCAACACGACTCATATGCATTACCTTACATTTTTCTACATTTAGGGCAAGTTGCCACTCATGACGCCAAACACAAATTCTGTCTGCGTCATCATGTATCCTACAGTCACTTCCCAAAAAAGTCTAATACAGGAAGTGTAATACAGCCTCTGATGTGCTCAATATTCACGAAGAACATTTCACCACCAAAATCTGCTGTGATATGTATTTGTTTATCGACGACCTATTTCGGTCAGGTGACAATTTTCAATTCACCTGCATGTTTACAGAAATTTACAACAAACAGTATAAAAATAGTACAAGTCAGAATGATTACAGTGAACCTGTGTGTAACAGATACTTACCTATACTGTCAAATCAGGCTAAGCGAAAGTTCTTTGGAGTTAAGTACATGCATATTATTAATTGGAGTATGTAATCTAAATGCTGAAATTGATAATAATCATGAGCTTTATGCCACAGAACCTACTTTTAACAAGATGTTATGGTATACTTGAGAACCCAGGAAATAGCCAACGAAAATACCGAAATAGAGCTCCTTATTCGGTTTGTCTGGGACGTGTAATTTTAAATAATATAGTGGAGTGTTTTGCGCGCTCACGAAATAGGGGAGTAGGCTGGCGGCCTTTGTAGGGAGTACAAGTTGTGTGCCGTCATGTACATACCATAATTTGCCTCGCTCGCTGCACGTTGCTAAGAAATGACTGTGACCACAAGAGAGACGTGGTGCGACGCTACAGAAGCTCCGAAACACAGACGAAAGGGGCGTTTCAACATAAAACTGTTGTGCCTCTAGGCTGTTTTGTAGACCACCAAGTGTAAGACCTTTCACACAGAAAATTCGTAGAAATATGAGGGTGTTACGTCCGCTTGTCAGGTGATCTGGCGTGATGAATGTTATGGCGCTCTTATGTTAGAGTGACACAGTTAACATTAACATATATTTAAAATACATACTTTCGAAACTATCAGACACAGTATAAAAGAAAGAAAATTATTTTCCAATTTGATTCAATAGTTCAGTTTGACCAATTTGGATGTAAATGCATATTCCAGAAATGTAATAAGTAATGACATCTGTCAGTGGCCCAGAGAACTATTTGTTAAAAGTTTCAACATGTTTGGTCTGTTTACTATTGTTAATATCAAAGGTTTTTCCCAAAATCTCAAGTAACTCACAAGAAGTTTAATGTGTATTACAACATTAAATTTATCTGTAAATGATATTGTTAATGTGTCAAAGGTAACTGCATGGTTAGGCCAAAGATTTATATTATTAAATGAGTGCGTAAATAGCAATCTGTGGCTGACAGTCTGTCTGACCGAGTTAAGCAGTGTTCATGAATAGAGTTGTATACCTTATGGTGCTAGGAGGAAAGCATTGGTCTTTTATACTTTTTGGCTATGTGTTGGAAAGTCAGAAGAAGACGTTTGCCAGTATGAGTTATTTAACATAACACCACCACCGAAACACATAGGAAGAAAATGTCACTCTGCCACTAAATTCATGAAGTCTGCGATAACAATCCGTCTAAGATGGACAGTTAGTGAAAAAGAGCCGCTCCTAACGTATTCTTTTCGTACTCGTTTTGTCTCTGCATAATTAAAAAAGAATGTAATGAACTTCCTTTTTCAGGTTAATGATTTTACTTAGAACCTATCATCATAAAGCAGTATTATTCATTACATGAAGTTTGACACTGAAGTGGTATTAAGTCGTTTCACGAAATTCTGTTTTTATTATATCTCAAGAGGCGTTCGGTAATATGGTTGATTTCATTAGCTGCACGAGATAACGTAGTACATGACTATCACGGTAGTTTGTAATAATGGGTGCGTGAGAGCTTATTTATCATCTTTTTGCCATATTGTTATGTAATGCAGTGCTATGGCTTGTTATACCTACGTCAAAATTCCCATTATCGTAAATCTTTTCTTGTTTTAAGCCTCAGTTTCTTATATTTGTGCATAGCAGACATAGTGCTAATATGGCGTGCTTCTGATAGATAAGAGAAGCGGTCCAAATGAAATACTCCTCTAATTAATTGAGTAATTAACTTCTATCGTAGATGCCTGCAAAAAAGAGCTGGTTGTCCAAAAGTGTGCCTTATTTGAAATGTGAATGGAGACACTGTGTTGATAGTAACTTCCAGTTTATTTTCATTCATGGCTTGGCACGTTGTTAGTTCCATAATGAAGCACGTTTGAAGTACCGTCTCAGTTTTTAACGCAACAAACGTTCAAAGTATAAAAGTTTTCACAGGTTTTCACTAAACCATACTGAACGGTTACTACATGGTACCTGCCATTCAAGCTAGTCCGAACAAGTTCTTGATACTAAGAACTGTCTGTTTTTGGTGCACAGTTAAAAGATAAAACATAAACGAACTGCTCGCAGACAAGCCTAAAACCGAATCGACCACAAATTGTGTTCTGTGTATGTGTGAAATGTAAATGACGAACAATGTTCTGGCCTTCTTGTGACTACTATTTATAACACGTGTAAGCCCACCAGAACATTGAAGGAAACCTCGATTTCCATATTAATTATTATGCTGACAGCTGGGTTTCCCATTAGTGAAAATTTACTCAAAATTATTAGTAAAAACAGCCAGGAACAAAATTTGGGTAGACCTGTAGTCAAGCTGGCTAGGTCGAGTAGAAAGTCATACGGCAGGTGAAGAATTACTTCTCTGATGACAAAGTATGCATGACATGTTTCAGAATTATTTCCATCTTCAGAAATACACTCCTGGAAATGGAAAAAAGAACACATTGACACCGGTGTGTCAGACCCACCATACTTGCTCCGGACACTGCGAGAGGGCTGTACAAGCAATGATCACACGCACGGCACAGCGGACACACCAGGAACCGCAGTGTTGGCCGTCGAATGGCGCTAGCTGCGCAGCATTTGTGCACCGCCGCCGTCAGTGTCAGCCAGTTTGCCGTGGCATACGGAGCTCCATCGCAGTCTTTAACACTGGTAGCATGCCGCGACAGCGTGGACGTGAACCGTATGTGCAGTTGACGGACTTTGAGCGAGGGCGTATAGTGGGCATGCGGGAGGCCGGGTGGACGTACCGCCGAATTGCTCAACACGTGGGGCGTGAGGTCTCCACAGTACATCGATGTTGTCGCCAGTGGTCGGCGGAAGGTGCACGTGCCCGTCGACCTGGGACCGGACCGCAGCGACGCACGGATGCACGCCAAGACCGTAGGATCCTACGCAGTGCCGTAGGGGACCGCACCGCCACTTCCCAGCAAATTAGGGACACTGTTGCTCCTGGGGTATCGGCGAGGACCATTCGCAACCGTCTCCATGAAGCTGGGCTACGGTCCCGCACACCGTTAGGCCGTCTTCCGCTCACGCCCCAACATCGTGCAGCCCGCCTCCAGTGGTGTCGCGACAGGCGTGAATGGAGGGACGAATGGAGACGTGTCGTCTTCAGCGATGAGAGTCGCTTCTGCCTTGGTGCCAATGATGGTCGTATGCGTGTTTGGCGCCGTGCAGGTGAGCGCCACAATCAGGACTGCATACGACCGAGGCACACAGGGCCAACACCCGGCATCATGGTGTGGGGAGCGATCTCCTACACTGGCCGTACACCACTGGTGATCGTCGAGGGGACACTGAATAGTGCACGGTACATCCAAACCGTCATCGAACCCATCGTTCTACCATTCCTAGACCGGCAAGGGAACTTGCTGTTCCAACAGGACAATGCACGTCCGCATGTATCCCGTGCCACCCAACGTGCTCTAGAAGGTGTAAGTCAACTACCCTGGCCAGCAAGATCTCCGGATCTGTCCCCCATTGAGCATGTTTGGGACTGGATGAAGCGTCGTCTCACGCGGTCTGCACGTCCAGCACGAACGCTGGTCCAACTGAGGCGCCAGGTGGAAATGGCATGGCAAGCCGTTCCACAGGACTACATCCAGCATCTCTACGATCGTCTCCATGGGAGAATAGCAGCCTGCATTGCTGCGAAAGGTGGATATACACTGTACTAGTGCCGACATTGTGCATGATCTGTTGCCTGTGTCTATGTGCCTGTGGTTCTGTCAGTGTGATCATGTGATGTATCTGACCCCAGGAATGTGTCAATAAAGTTTCCCCTTCCTGGGACAATGAATTCACGGTGTTCTTATTTCAATTTCCAGGAGTGTACAAGGGCAAAGGTGTCACAAGGACAAAAGCGTTACCAGATGTGTTCGTAACATGAGATGGCAGCCCCAAAATTGGTGCCAAATGAAATGTTCAATAATCGCGAATTAAATATTGAAATTTCCAGAATATGACATGTGTAAGAGATTGTTTATATTTTACAAGTAAGTAAATGTTCATTAAATAAATTTTTTTTCGAGAAACCGACTACGTTTTCGTAAACAGAAGAATGTTGCTCATGCAGTGAATAATACATTGAAGTTTGGAACACGCGTAACAGAATTTCGTGATGTATGTGACACGTGCAGCATTTCGAACAGATTAAATGATGAAAAGTTACAATATTGTATGACAGTAGTTACCTCCAAAAGTATGTTTCCGTTCTCACTTTTCTGTTTTGAAGTGAAGTTGACAGGATGAACACCTTTTGGAGATTTTATATTTATTACGCTCGGGAGCCAAAGAAACTGATACACCTGCCTAACATCGTGCAGGACGCACGCGAAACACGCAGAAGTGCCGCAACACGACGTGGCATGGACTCGACTAGTGTCTGAAGTAGTGCTGGAGAGAAATGACACCATGTATCCTGCAGAGCTGTCCATAAATCCGTAAGAGTACGATGGGCAGGAGATCTCTTCTGAACAGCACGTTGCAAGGAATCAAAGATATGCTCAATAATGTTAATGTTTGCAGAGTTTTCTGACCAGCGGAAGTGTTTAAACCCAGAAGAGTGTTCCAAGAGCAACTCTGTAGCAATTCTGGGCATGTGATGTCGCATTGTCCTGCTAGAATGGTTAAAGTCCGTCGGCAGGCACAGTGGATGTGATTGGATGCAGGTGATCATCCCGGATAATTCCATGCTTATCACCTGTCAGAATCGTATCTAGACGTATAAATTGTCCCATATCACGTTAACTGCACACGCCCCACACCATTACAGATTCTTCACCAGGTTGAACACCCCCGCCAACACGCAGGATCCATGGATTCATGAGATTGTCTCCATACTCGTACACGTCGATACATTTTGGATCGAGACTCGTCCGACCAGGCAACATGTTTCCAGTTATCAACAGTCCAGTGTCGGTTTCGACAGGTCCAGGTGAGGCGTAAAGCTTTCTATCGTGCACTGATCAAGAGTACCGAGTGGGCCATCGTTTCTGAAAGCCCATATCGATGATGTTTCGTTGTATGTTTCGCACATTGACACTTGTTGATGACCCGGCACTGAAATCTGCAGCAATTTGTGGAAGGGTTGCACTTCTGTTAGGCTGAATGATTCTTTGCAGTCATCGTTGATCCCCTTCTTGCAGGATCTTTTTCCGGCGGCAGCGATGCCGGAGATTTGATGTTTTACCGGATTCCTGATGTTCACAGTACACTAGTGAAACGGTCATACCGGAAAATCCCCACTTCATCACTGCCTTGGAGATCCCATCGCTTGTGCGCCGACTATAATACGCGGTTCGAACTCACATCTTGATAACCCGCCATTGTAGCAGCAGTAACCGATCTATCAACTGCACCAGACACTTGTTGTCTTATATAGGCGTTGCCGAACGCAGCGCCGTATTCTACTTGTATTTGAATACTCATGCTTACACGAGTTTCTCTGGCACTTCAGTGCAATTTAACTTGAGAAAACATCCTCGTAATTCATGAACAAACAAAACATTTGTTGCAGCTGAAAACGCTCAAATGTGTCTAGTGCTTACAGAAAAACTAAAATGGTATCAAAAACAAATTTAGAAGTTTTGTCGGACCGTTTTGGCTAACTGGACTTCACCTTAGAACGTATACGGCGTCCGAAACACACGGCCGTTTTTCCAATTTAAATAAGTTAGTTAAAACTTAAATCTCAATAGTGGCATTACAGTTTCCACGTTGCGACTTTTCGTACGTTTCACCATGTGTCTGTAGGGTTGTGTAAAGTCTGCTATTTGCGGCGTGGTATCGGTAGCATCGTCTGGCTGGGCGCTTGCAGAGAGACAGTAAGCTTCCGCTCCGCGGCCGGCCGAATCGCCGCAGAGCTTGCCTGCCGGTGCCGGGGTCTGCCGCACGCCACGCCACGCCGCGGCGCCGTTCGTCCGTTTACGGCCGGCAGCGGCCGCGGCTGCGGCCCGCGTGGATACGTTTACGGCCCCGTCGGCCGGTCCGGGACGCCAGGGTCGTTACCGGCTGGCCGTAATGAGCGTCCGTCCCGCAGCCATCGGCCGCTGCGCCTGACGTTCACAGATGAGCTGCCTGCCGCCCAACTTGCCGACGGCGGCTTCACTTCACGGGCCGCTCGCCACGGCTGTTCGCGTCCCTCTCCACGCAATGTCTGCGTCGTCTCTTTCAATAGCAGCTCTCGTTTGAAGTGTTTTGACTTGCAACTAGAAGACATTAGGAAGCGGCACTCAGTTTGTTAATCTTTTAACCTTACCTTTTGTGTTTATAATTTTTTTTCCTGTGTCTACATTTGGCCATGAGTACACAGCCACCCATTAAATCTTCTTCGTAAGATTCTTAATAGCAGTTCTACTATACGTTTCGTTACCCGAAATTTATAAAAGAAACGAAGATCTGAACAAATGCTTCACGCATGACGCTACAATGAAGCGTCAAAGAAAGTGGCATAGACACGCATATTCAAGTACAGAGACATATAAACAGACAGAATATGGCGTTGTGGTTATATAAGACAAGTTCAAAATAGTTCAAATGCCTCTCAGTACTATGGAACTTAAATTCTGATGTTATCAGTCCCCTAGACCTTAGAGCTACTTAAACCTAAATAACCTAAGGACAGGATTCGAACCTGCGACCGTAGCAGCCGCGTGGTTCCGCAATGAAGAAGACAACATGTGTCTGGCGCAGTTGTTAGATCGGTTACTGCTGCTAAAGTGGCAGGCTATCAAGATTTACGTGAGTTTGAACGTGGTGTTATAGTCGGCGCACGAATGATGGGACACAGTATCTCAAAGGCAGTGATGAAGTGGGGATTTTCCGGTATGACCATTTCACGAGTGTACCGTAAAGATCATGAATCCGGTATAACATCAAATCTCCGACATCGCTGCGACCGGAAAAAAGATCCTGCAAGAACGGAACCAACGACAACTGAAGAGAATCGTTCAGTGTGACAGAAGTGCAACCCTTCCGCCAATTGCTGCCGATTTTAATGCTGGGCTATCAAGTGTCAGAGTGCGAATCATTCAACAAAATATTATCGATATGGGCTTTCGGAGCCGCATGCCCGCTCTTGTGCTCTTGATGACTGCACGACACAAAGCTTTACGCCTGTGCCTGTCAACACCGACACTGGACTGCTCATGACAGGAAACATGTTGCCTGGGCGGACTAGTCTCGTTTCAAATTGTATAGAGCAGATGTGTACGGGTATGGAGACAATCTCATAATTCCACGGCCCCTGCATGGCGGTAGGGAACTGTTCAAGCTGGTGGACGCTCTCTAATGGTGTGACGAGAGTGCTGTTGGAGTGATATGGGACCCCCGATACGTGTAGATACGACTCTGACAGGTAATAAGCGTGTAACCATCTGGTCTGATCACCTTCAGCCCCTCAAGTCCATTGTGCATTCCGACGGACTTGGGCAATTCCAGTAGGATAATGCGACACCTCACGTGCCCAGAATTGCTACACAATAGCTCTAGGAACACTATTTTGAGTTTAAACAATTTCTCTGCCCACCAAACTACACAGACATGAACATTCTTGCAACGTGAGGTTCAGTAGAGATCTCGACTGCCTCGTACTCTTACTTATTTATGGACAGCCCTGCAGGGTTCATGGTGTCAGTTCCCTCCAGCACTACTTCAGACATTAGTCGAGTCCTTGCCATGTCGTGTTGCGACACTTCTGCGTGCTTTTTGTGGGAGGGGGGGGGGAGGAGGATCCTACATGACATTAGGGAGGTGCACCAGTTTATTTTGCTCTTCAGTGTATATTCTGTCATAAGTAGGCATGCAGCTTGTGTAGCACTACATCACAGAATGTCACGTTATACTTTAGTATCCCTGTGTATTTTTACTCACTTTTGCTAGGTCGTTTCCTTATATGCCAGTCTGTTTGGTACAAATTTTACAACTGTTCGATGAGCTAGATCCTTGGCAATTTAAACATAGCTCACAAATGGATGACAATGCACTAGGAATTCACTTTCTTGTCTGTTTGTTCGGTAGGGGTGGGGTTGAAGGTGAAAACTTTTTGTAGCACGCGACATCTCCGCTCATGTGCAGTAGCGCCATGTCGTGTGGGTAGTATTAGAACACATTGAAGGAGCTACGTGGGCAGATGGGCACAGCTGAGCAGATAGAGGGAGAAGAGGAGATATGTGCAATAAAAGTGATTTGTGAATACGTAGGTGAAGCTGCAGCTCAAAAGCAAATATAGATGTAAATAATTATTTTTAATAAGAAATGTAATCTCAACAAATTGTTTAAAATCCGTTGAGAAATCTGACACGCACGAAACTATAAAGCAGAAAGTAATCATTCAAATAAAAATAAATTTTAATGTAACACGCTTTTTAATGACGCCGAAAGTATAGAATAGGTTCTCCTAGCCCCATAGAGATTCCTACCCCCCGTGTGGGTCAGGACCCTCCACCATCTCGGCACTTTTGACGATCTAGCGCTCCATTTGGATATAACTTTTCACGATATCCTTCAGGAGGACATTCAACAACTCTGTCAGTCAGTGCCAAGCTGAATAACTGCTTGCATAATATCCAGAGTTGGACTAACGCGTTATTGAGTTCCTGAACTTGTGAAGCTTTTTCTCTTGGTTAAACCATCCAATTTTCCTTAAATTGTAACCACTTGTTTGTCTGTATATGTAAGACACATGTATCGATTTCTGTCCCATTCAGATAATTCCTTCGTGGTGTGACCTTTTTGTGTTCGAGTGTGTCACAAGTTCTGCATGTTTAAGTGCTGTACAATATATTAAAGCTATATGGAGAACATTGTTAACTCTTCAGTTACTGAGTTTAATGGTGAGTAAAATTGGGTATATTTTTAAAACTAGTTACATAATTGTGTGGACGGTTAAGTCGCACTTCCTCGTGGTCGATCTTGTGTCTTGAACCGAAGAGATGATACTACACTGAAACACGTGATATTTGCATAAGAAATGTTTTTCTTTAATCTCTTAACAATGTTCGCCGTCTTCTAAGTGGAAATTTGTGTTAGTGTCCAGTAGCTTCTATTTCAAAATATCTTTAACTTGTAACGGGTGCTTGATATTACTTCTGTGGTATCAACGTTTGGTACCACACTTGTTAGGGGTTGCAGTCATCAACCGTGGTCCGTATTAGTATCGTTGGACCCGCGAGTCGCGACCAGTGTCGCTAGCGCCGCTCCGCGGCTTGTATCAAGTTTCTAGCGAGCTCTCGTCCACTCTTGCTCGGGATGTCAAGTATCAAAGTAGCATAGCCTTCAGCTGATAGGAAGCAACCTCTAATGGCTCTGAGCACTATGGGACTCAACTGCTGTGGTCATCAGTCCCCTAGAACTTAGAACTACTTAAACCTAACTAACCTAAGGACATCACACACACCCATGCCCGAGGCAGGATTCGAACCTGCGACCGTAGCAGCAGCGCGGTTCCGGACTGGAGCGCCTAGAACCGCACGGCCATCACGGCCGGCCAGCAACCTCTAACAAGGCGCTTAGTGACGTATGGCCTAAATGAGGCATCAATAGCAGTCTGTTTATAATTACATGTATGCAGCCAAGAAGAATCCTGTACAACCCGTTAAGTACAATACATTTTATTTCTTACCAACGACTTCTAATTATTTGAGTCGTTGCAGATCCAGACCATGCAGCCGGCACCTTATCGACGTTACTGCGAAACCTGCTGTGATCTACATGTTTCTATTTAGCATTGGCCACCAGAAAGCGACGACTCGTTCGTCGTCATCATAACAACTTTTTCCTAATTTTTTATCACTTAGTGATTAATGGTCTGTAGCAGATAATAATGTAACACACAGACAATTAAACATAGGACTGAAGGGATATTCTCGATTGAAACACATTTCAATTTAAATATAATATTTGTTCGTAGGTGCATGAGCATATTGTACCTTGTAGCAAGTTTTCACAGTTGGAGAAAAATTAAGTTTGCGGAGAATTCTTTGTAATTTCAGAATGAAATTCCAGAAGGCTAAAAGTTCTATTCTATATGTAATAATATATTATACTCCTATTAGAGCTAGCTAAAGGCAACAGTCTGGAAAAATCTCCCATGAAGTCTTCAGACTATGTACTATGGTTAGGAGTGTCTGGGAAGGTTGCAAATGCAGGGTGAACATTAATAAAACCGACTAACTGCAGCGACGGATTCATGACTGGAAATGTAGGAAAAACATCCTATGAACATGAGTCTGGAAATGGAGATTGTGTACTGAACTGCATCGCATCCACGTTACAGCACATGTTCAAAGTAGCCTCCAAGGGATGCCGAGGGAAGTTCCCGCCTCTCTCCGAATGCGTCACAGGCATAGTGAACATGCCACCATTGAAGGGCCAGCACATCAGGAACTGGTTAAGCATACGTAATACTTTTACGATGCTCTCAGAGATCCGGTGATCTCGCAGGCCGTTTTACAGGGTCTCCTCGTCCTGTCGAACGTGGAGGGAACACGTTGTTGAGGTGTAGGCGAACTTGTAATGTGGTAGCGAGGTGGTGCTCCGTCATGCAGAAACCACAGAACTTGTACTGTCAAAGGTACATTCTCAAGCAGAGTATTCCGCAGAAAGTCGAGGTATGATCACCGTCGAAGCGCTGTGGAATAATAGCCGGCCCAGGTATGTGGTAGCCAAGAATCCCTGACCACACATTAACTCTCAACTGAAGCTGATCAGACGTCTCAAGCATTCCGCGAGGATTTTATGTAGCCCACAGATGACGATTAAGCAATATTGATGATGGCAGTTCTGGTAAAGTTTGCTTCGTCTGTAAAGAGGACCGATGACAGATATCCCATAATTGTGATGGTATTATGCAAAAACTATCGACAAAATCATTCCCGTAGAGGGAAATCCGCTGCCTGCTGTTAATCCTTGCACTCGTTGGAAGTCATAAGGATAGTAATGATTGTCATGCAGGATACACATAATTGCACTTTGATTTACACCATGGCGCGCTACTTGCCTGCATGTTGTTTTAGGTTTCGTCTCAATATCCTCTAGAACCCGATCCTCCAAAACTGATATACGCATTGTCTGCCGCCTCCCTGCCCATTCGTCTGTCTCAAAAAAGGCATGATCACACAGACGCCCAAAAAGAGCTTTTGTGATGGACTATATCTTTGAAGGTACTTGTTTTGGTGTAGCCTCTCAACCGTTTCCATCTGCTTGGCTGTACACGAACACCATCTCTGCTTGTTCCCGACATGAATACCGCACCACTCTGCTGCTTACAGTACGCTGCGTCAATCACACAGCCTGCAACACACAAGGAACACATGGAACGTTGACAGAGGAGCTTTCATTCGTCAGCACCATCTACCATGGCAACGATGCATTTCTGGGCAAATGTTCCATTTCCAGGCAAGACTCCGTCTCTGCAGTTTGTCCGTTTTAAAAATGTTCACACTGTACATCGTAGAACAGATATGGTACTAACTTCAACTCTACCTGAAAGGCAGCATAAACCACATCGAACTACAAAAAAAGTGAAAATCTAGAGAAACATAATTAATATGATGTTTAGCTACTCTCAGTTTCATTCAGCTTCAGTCTATTGCGGAACCAAAATATATAATATGTTAACTGTTTTCAAAAGTGGTTTTATCCCAACTACTACAAAATCAGCCATATATTCCGCCTGATTCTGCAGGACAGGATGCATCCTCTTTTCGTAGAAGCACCCCTGAACAAATTTAACGCTGTAGTGTGTAGCACTCCCAAAGGACATATTTTGTCTTCAGTAACGTCAATATAAAGAACCAACAGTGTTGCCGCAGTGGTAACGCCGGTTGCCATCAGTTCACCGAATTTAAGCGCTGTCGTGCTTGGGTAACACTTGATTGGGTGACAGTACGGATCTGCCGAGTGCTGTTGACAACCGGGCCGTACTCATCCCTTGTGAACTAGTTGACCGAGAAGTAGGGGCTGCTGTCACGAAAACTGACAATGGCCGGGAGAGCTGCGTGCTGACCACGTACCCCCCCACATCCTCATCCCGTGACTCCTATCGGCCGAGGATGACACGGCGGTCGGTCAGTACTGTTGCGCCTTCCGAGGCCTGTTCGGACTGAGTTAATGTCCATATAATTCGAAGCCGTAATCGTCTGTTGTAATGTAACACTGTCACTAACGGAATGAATTAACAGGACAAGTTTCACGTTGTTGTGTATACGTTTACCAGCTGAAACATAACAGTTAGATAGGTTTATCGATAATGTACCGTCCAGACCTGTTTTTAGAAAACAGATAAAGACTGACGTACTACCAGTCATAGACGGTGGATGCTGCGGGGGCTCGAGAGCATTTTACCAAGATCTCGAGACGAGCATGTTTACTTCATTTAAAGAAGATATTCTTCTCGCCATAGAAAAACTCATCAACTTCTTGAATTTTTTGTCCAAATACTTCTGTGCGCGGATGCTTTCTTTCATGCAATAAAACGATAGGATTCTCAAAAAAGCAAACTAAATCAGATAGTGAATTGTGTTACAGTTTTTGCTGCAATGCGTATACTATTATTTTTCACAAGTTCTAGCTGCCGTAACACAGATTATCACTGAGAGCGTAATCGTAATAGATGTATTCAATTAATTTCTCCCGAGTTTTAATATATGTTCAAAGTTATTTTATAAAGCTATTCAGATGGATAAAGTAGTGTATATTATCAAGGACTGTATTAGTTACACGAAGAACATTGCAACAGGTGTGTAAGAGCTTCTTCAGCAGTCAATAGTGCTCTCTATAAACATGACACGTATTACAACTATGATGTGAAGGATATGAGTACATGAAAAAAAAATTCAGTGTCTCATTTCTAGCCCTTTTCATAGAAATTTCTTGGAAGCAAGTTTTGTGATAGTGAACACTACTTGAGAAACAAAGTATGAAAAAAAGTTTACATCCATGTAACGAGTTTTAAGATTTATAGCTGTTGCTGCTCAGGTACAATGATTGTTACAGCAATGGTTCACTGTTGCCGCAGGAAAAGAAAACAGCCTTACCCTGATTGAGGGCAACATAAGATTGATTTTGTTAAAGCATTGTTCATTATAAATTAAAGCCGTCAGAAGTAACTTCCAAATTTGATTGTGATACAGAATATAGGCTTTCTGAACGCTATCAGCTAGTCGGTGAGAAATATCTGCGAAGTATCTTGCAGTATCATACGCGTTCTCACACTCGCCCCTCCCCTCCCCTCCTCCTTAATCTCTCTCTCTCTATTTCTCTCTCTCTGGCGTCAACCCTGTCTTCGCGTCCTCACCGAATGGAAAGAGGTCTGTCCTACATTTGGCAATAACACACTTAGGCGGAAAGGGAATCTGTGTGTGTTATCTGTTCGTGAACAATGTATACCTTCTTCTTGTACGATTAACTTCACCTATTTCGATGGAGACGGATTGTCAGGTCTACTGCTGATATTTCTTGAATATTGAGAAATACCTTTCTTTACAGCAGCTATTTTATTGAGAGGTAGACCCGTTCGGAAATATACTGGGTGTTCGGGTATAGGTGCACATATTTTCTGAGATTAACCAATGAAACTACTTCTAGTGATGTATCAGACCAAAGATTGGTAATCTGGCACCTCGATTCGATTCGTGGCAATTTTTCCGAACTAAAAATAAAGACGTACTGCATTGTTGGCCGGGATACCCCTTGTTGGAAAGGTTTTTCCACCGTTCGCACAAAAAGACACCTTTCCTTCGCGAATCGTGAGACGTGCGTATGTTGCAGTGTATCTGATAAGTGTAGGTGATTGTAATGGGTTTGTGTAGTGCGGTGTTTGAGTTGGATAAAGATGAGAGAATTGGTAGGCTGATACCTGGTCCCGGCACATGGCCTACCCCTCTCGAATAGCACCAATGTGGTCGCCGAGCTTCACGTCTCCATCTCTTGGACAGGTCGCCATCAGCGTTGATATGAGGGCCTGCTGAAAAGTGATGCCACTGAATTTTTCATTTTGTTCTCAGTATCGGTTGACATATTGAGTCGACTTTCCCGGTTCGGTGTCGCAAGTTTGCAACCCTCTGTCGCTAGGCAGCTCCGAATAGCAGTGTATAACATGTAGTGTGTAACGTATTTATCTTGGTGCGTGCTGTAATCCTTAAATAGTGTTCGTCTCACATGAAACACTATCTTTTTCAGCATAACAGTGCAGGACCACACACAAGCGCTACGAAATGTGCAACAATCAGACGTCTTGGGTTTATGTTCTCGGTCATCCTCCGTAAAGTCCCGAATTGGCCCCATCCCATTATTAAACTTTTCGAAAACTTAAAGGACACCTTCAAGGACATCACTTTGATAGCGGTGTAAGCGGAGGTGAAGTTGTGGCTCCGTCAACAAAATCAACGCTATACAGAGACGGTATCAACCGGTGTATGTTCCTCTCTGAAAAATGATTCACAGTTATCAGCTCCACACCTGACTACAAAAAAGCAAGTAACCTTGAGTAACATGTCAGGAACTGACTAACACCACATCCGCAGAACAGCGATCGCAGAATAATATCCGCAGCTAGGTGCTTCGTATTTCAGTTGAGTAATGGGAACTACCGCCGTGAATCACTCGAGAGAAGACTATAACGCCGCGAGCCGTTCTCGATATATGGGCGCGTCTTGAGCGATGAGACGAAAATGTAGCGCAGTAAAGCGGAGGGCGGCCGGTTTGGGAGGCAGCTCACGCACCACGAACGCATCGTTACGCATATTCAGTCCGATCACGTGCGGCGTTTACGCAGTCTTTAATGCTATAAATCAAAGCTTCCAGAGGCTCGGCGAAATTTTCCTCCTTCCCTGCTCTACGACTACCACGATAGTTCTATAGCCTCAGGCCGTAATCGCAACTCCTGTGCAAAAAGAAATACATACACACTGAACGATTACACACGACATTACGCTCCGATAAAAATGTCTGCAACACGTGCCGGTCCATGAAAGGTTTGTGGAAATTCCTGTCGGTATAAAGAAGGAAAAAGGAAGAGAGGAAAAAAAAATGTTGAAGGACTTGGGAGGGTGGATCATAAAGTAATGCCGCTTGAGTCATAAAATTTTAATGATGAACATATGACTGCCGAGGAAGATCATCGCCTGAACTGTCCTCTACACAACACTACCGATTCTATTCTTTTTGTCATAGAAGCGAACTTATACCTTCTCGAGAAATTTCCTTCCATGTTCAAAAACACATGCTATGTCCGTTCAGTAGGTGCAAAATCAGGGGACAGGTCGTACAAAGACCTGTACATTCCTCAAAGCGTTTGTGACATGAACTGCAGATTGGTGCGTTATCCTGTTGCAATATGGCATTTAAGCGCTTCTCTGAGATGACTAGATCGGCACAGAAGAGGAAGTCGTGGTGGGGCCTCATCAATCCAGTCTGAGGTCAGTCCCGAACAAATCCCCCACCCCGTCCCCCGACCATGATCCTAGCAGTTGGAAAGGAAGTAGAAGTATGGATCTCAGGAATCGCTTTATTGTGTCCTTCACCAGATCATGTACAGACTTGTAGCCGTTGATTTATCGCTCAACGTAACAGAACGCCCAGTTGGTTCTGGCTGTTCACCACACTGTGGTGTGATGTGATGCTAACGGTAAACGACGCAGGCTTCTCGTCAAAACCACGAATTCATCTTCGGTGACAATCTGTTCATTTCAGAGTTTCACAGTTGCACTTGCAACCTACTTCTCAAATATTTGCTGGATGTATTCCAATCTCTGTCTTCCTCTACAGTTTTGACCCTCTACAGCTCCCTCTAGTATCTTGAAAGTTATTCCGTGATGTCTTAGGACATATCCAAGCATACTGGCGCGTCTTCTTGTCAGCGTTTTCCAGCTTTCCCTTTACATTATCAGTCCACCTAATGTTCAACATTCTTCTATAATACCACATTTCAGATACTTCCATTCTCTTATTTTCTGGTTTTCCCGCAGTCCACGTTTCCCTACCGTACAATACCGTCTTCCAAACGAACAGTGTCAGAATTTCTTCCTCAAATAAAGGCCTATCTTTCATAGTAGTACACTGCTCTTCGCCACGAATGCCATTTTTGGCAGTGCTAGTCTGTTTTTAATGTCTTCCTTCCTCTGTCCGTGGTGGATTGTTTTGCTTCGTAGGTAAGAAATTTCCTAAACGTCATTTCCTTCGTGATCGTCATTTATGATGTTAAGTTTCTCTCTGTTCTCATTTCTGCTATTTCTCATTACTTTCATCTAGGTACATATTGAGTGTTTAGTTTGACGTTGACACTACATGAGAATTTCTTATGATCTGAAGATGGCAGTAGCCGAAATCGATCATCGTGAAATGTAAAAAAATTACGTGATCAAGACGGACCTTTAAAATAAAATGCCAGAAATACAATCACGGACTTATATCTTCAGTTGACAACTTTCGTCTTTCTTCGATTTACTCTCAGCCCATATTGTCATTAGAATATTCATTCCATATAACAGATTTTGTGGTTCTCCTTCGTCATCGTTGAGGATAGCAATTTTCTCAGTGAATCTTGTCATTGACATGCTTTCATCTTGAATTTTAATTCCACTCTTGACCCATTCTTTTGTTTCGGTCTTGGATTTATAGATTGAACAGTAGAGGCGAAAGACTACATCCCTCTCTTAAATCCTATTCGGTCCGAGCACTTCGTTCTTGTTCTTCCACTCTTTTTGTTCCCTCTTGTATATTACTCATCATTCTCTACAGCTTACTCAATTTTTTTGAGAATTTCGAACATTTTACACCATTTTACCTAGTCGACCACTTTTTCCAGGACGACAAATCACATTAATGTGTCCTGATTTTTCTTTATTCTGTCTTCCATTATCAATTGCAACCTCAAAACTCTCTCTTTGGTGCCTTTTCCTTTCCTAAAGCCAAATTAATCGTCATCTAACACGTCCTCAATTTTATTTTCATGCAAAAGCTCGAGCACGAGATATACAAAGAAACATATTAACAACAAACGCATGAAAGTATGGGAGCAGTAGTCTCCCAGTCGTGCACAGAAACCTGGACGTCATATGTTGTGAGGTCAGCGTGTCTATAGTGCCGAATGGGTCTGGATCACAACACGAAGTCGTGGAACGAAATGGAAAAGATAGTGCGTGTCAGTCAGAGCAGTTACAGTGCTACGGGTAGTATCCTTAGTTACAAGATGGCCCGGAGATACACGGTGAATAATCATCGGGAAACTTGGAGAAGGACGAAGTACGACCAGTGTCGCTTACGAGTTTGGTACTGCTCATAGCATTTTTTCTCGTGCGTGGGAAGAGTTAAAAAAATGTTCAAATTTGTGTGAAATCTTATGGGACTTAGCTGCTAAGGTCATCAGTCCGTAAGCTTACACACTACTTAATCCAAATTATCCCAAGGACAAACACCCACATCCATGCCCGAGGGAGGACTCGAACCTCCGCCGGGGAGCGTTCCGAACCACAGTCACTGATGACCGAAGAGAGAGGAGATGGTTGACCACGGCCAACTACAGCAGCAGATGATAGCTACATTGTGCAATAGGCAACAAGGGGTCCTCGTCAAACAGCGGGTGCAATTGCAACCACATGTAACAGGGATGCAAGGCAAGCAATTTAGCGCTCTCCAGTGACACGGGGATTACGTAGGGTCTCTTCGCCCGACTACCAGAATGTTGTGTTCCGTTGGCACCAGCATATCGGCGACACTTATTGAGATGGTGCCAAGAGAACCATCGAGGAATGTGGTCACGTACCCTGTTATGATGCGACGTGGGAAAACATTGCCGAACACGATGGTTCTGGAGATCAAGGTGCTATGATGTGGAACGCGTAATGTTGCATAGGCATGATGACCTTCAAATATTTGATCATGGTACGCCTACCGGTCAGCTTTAGTGTCACACTATACTCCTTCCTCACGTGATTCCTTTCTGGGGTGTATTGGGCTCTGTCTTCGATTTTATGGATGATAATAAGCGCGCCCGTAGAACAGCGTATATGAAGAACCTCGAGGAACGAGAGAAGGATATTCACCGAATGGAGTGGTGTACCCCTTCCCCCGGCTTCAATCCCGTCGAGCAAGTGTGGGATGCACTGGCGAGAAGTATCGCAGCAACTGTACAAGCAACAACGACCTCCAGCAATTGTCAACCGCGCTCGTAAATAATGGAACGTCCTACCACAAGAACGCCTTACAAATCTTGTGGCCAGCATGGAAGCACGTTGCAAAGCATGCGTTGCCATCTGTGGTGATCGCACACCCTGATAAGAATTATGTCCCTTCTTTTGTGGCGTCCAGGGAACCATCACAAACCGCGGTAACTTCAATGTAAATACTGTTTTTGAATAACAGTATCATTTCTGTTCGTCTCATTGGTTATCTTCTGTACTGCACTGTATCAGTTCTTTCTAGGTATGGCAATAGTTTCATCGAGCTGCGTCACTTGCACTTACTTTCGTCCTTAAATTTTGCGCATCAGTTTATTAAGTTACTTGAAATACCGCTAGATAATCTTACGTAGTCTCAGCATAAACAGTGGTCAGAATAACTATGACGATTTTCACGGATGTTCAAAAACGTACGACTGATGTCACAGAAATGTCTGCTTCAATTGTAGAATTAAATTTCGCCGCACACATTCAGGACTAGTTCTGCGGTATATCTGACAGCCTTTCAGCACGCACTGAGGTGACAAAAGTCATGGGACAGCGATATGCGCATGTACCGATGACTGTAGTATTGCGTGCACAAGGCATAAAAGGGCACTGCATTGAAGGAGCAGTGATTTTTCCTCAGGTGATTCACGTAAAAAGACTTCCGACATGATTATCGATGTACAATGTGGATTAATAAACTTTGAACGCAGAATGGCAGTTGCAGCTAGACATATGGAACCTCCAGTTTCGGATATCATCAGATCAACAGTGTCAAGAGAGTCCCGAGAATACCAGATTTCAGGCATTACCTCTCACCATAGACAACGCAATGGTCAACGGCCTTCGCTAAAAGACCGAGAGCAGCGGCGTTTGCGTAGAGTTGTCAGTGCTAACAGACAAGCAACACTGCGTGAACTAACCTTATAAGTCATTGTGGGATGTACGATGAACGTATCCGTTAGGTCAGTGCGGCGAAATTTGGCGTTAATGGGCTATGGCAGCAGACGACCGACGCGAATGCATCTGCTAACAGCACATCACCTGCAGCGCCTTTTCTAGGCTTGTGGCGATATCGTTTGGACCCTAGATGACTATAAAACTGTGGCCTGGTCAGTTGAGTGCCTATTTCATGTGGCAAGAGCTGAGGGTGGGGTTCGAATGTGGTACATGCCCCATGAAGCCATACACCCAGGTTGGTAACAAGGCACTGTGCTAGATGGTGGTGGCTCTATAACTGGGTGGGATGTGTTTATATGGAATGCCCTGGTTCATTGACTGTAAATGGTTAGGTTCGGCTACTTGGAGACCATATTCAGTTACTCATGGACTACATGTTCTCAAACAATGAAGGAATTTTTATGGATGACGGGTGTGCCATGTCAGCTCCCATAATTGTTCGCAACTGGTTTGAGGAATATTCTGGACAGTTCGAAATTATGATTTGGTCACACAGACCGCCCGACATGAATCCCATCGAACATTGTGGGACTTAATGGAAAATCAGTTCGTACACAAAATCCTGCATTGGCCACGCTTTCACAATTATGGACGGCTATAGAGGCAACATGGCAGAATATTTCTGCAGGGGACTTCCAGCCACTTGTTGAGTCCATGCCGCTTCGGGTTAATGCCCTACGTCGGACAAAAGGAGGTCCGATACCATATCATTGTACAGTGATACAGATCGCTGAGTGCTGGTTTTCGTTCTGTTGTTTACTACTGCGAGTTGCGTATGCTGTCTTCGTCCTTATAGCACTGTTGTGCCTGAGACAACGCACAGGAATGAGTTGTTGCAGCTCTCCAAATAACTATACGACAAATGTACTGTATGTCCACTTGCTCAAAGCCGGATACATCTTTGGTTCACGTCTCGCAGATAAATGGGCAAATACTAATAGACAAACTTGCATTTCATAACCTAGTTCCCTTTCTGGAAACAACAAACTGCAGTACCAGTTCACAAGCTACACCGAACTGCAATAGGAGCTACAATTACTGTAGTACCAATCTCACCAGCTCATTAACACGCAGTACTCCATTACAGGAAGATATCTCTCATTCAGAGGTTTTTTTCTGTAGCTTTGGACACAACTGAGTAACTTTTCGTGTGCTAAATTAATGATATAACATATTTTGCTGTAAGAGAATTGTATATTGTAAAGTGATTGCAGATTTCAGTTTTAGATATTAATGTTTAGTGTTAGGCCAACATTATACGGAAAGTTCAAACTGGAGAATTGTTTAAATGAGGTAAAATTTAAAGGAAAATTAGATTCATTTGTTTATTCCTAATGACGTCAGGTGCAGAACGAGGAAGCACCAGCGCTAAGGTGTCGCAATTGTAAGGGACTGCACTCGTATTCGGAAGGAAGGAGATTCTAAACCCTGTCCGGCCAATCAAATTTACATCTTTTTTAATTTCCGGAAATTCCTTAACGGATATACCAGCATGATACCTTGAGAAAGAGCACTGTTGATTACCCTTCTTCTTCATCCTCAATCTAATTTTGAGCTCGGTTTCTAATGTCTTCGACGCCGGCGGACTTTTAACCATAACTTTTCTTTTTTTCCTTTCGAGGAAATATCTTTTGAGGAAACAGCATATCACATCATCATCGAGCATCAGTAAGTGCATCGGTAATACGAATCATCTTGAAGAACGTCTGGGTCCATCACTCAATAACAGAAAACTGTAAAGTTTGAAATACTGTATAGCTCAATTCATTGTCACCCAGTCACATAGACAGAACTGTCCGCCGTCGATACTGCTCTGCTTCCCAATCAAGGTCTGTGAAGAAAAAGATCTGGAGATATCAGATATTCGATCCACCTCCAGTAAATTTCAATCGTCACCAGGATTCCAGCTGGTTGCCTCTTTGTAGAGCGCTGCTGGGTAACTAAGAGCTGTCAAGATATTATCACATTAAAATTGTATCAAGTTATAGTATGTGACAATCCAAAATTCTGGTATCTACCGTTACAATATGCAGTGGCTGCCTTGAGCCTTTACAATAAAATTTCTGAAGAAACAGAACAACGGAACAGAGACAACAAGAGATATGACACTCGAACAGAACAATAATCACACAAGTACGTTCGGTGCGATTGTCATAGCTGCAAACATGAGAGCGGCGGTGTATAAATCGCACTCGCGCTATGCACGCTCTGACCAAAGCCCTTATTATCTCCCTTTCCATTGTTCGTTCTGAACGACGTGGCTTTTAATTCCAAACACCACATCAGACTGGTCGGCCCGGAATTATGCTCTTCCACTAAATTTAAAACCGTCATCTAGTTAAGCGCTTGGTAATTCAATATGGAGGTCTCATAAATCTGCTGGCGATATAAATACAATTATTTTGGGCATAATTGACACTACAAAATTCCGTTGTGAAAAGTCGAGAGAATAATATGTGGTCATTTACAGCCAGTACATATTTGATTTGTAACTGAAATTTTCCTTCGTGCATTATAATAACTGCTGTTTAGCGCTGTGTGAATATCACTGTCGTCTTCTTGCCACTGTTCGTCTCGCCGGCAGTAATAATCCGTTTCATTGTCTTCATTTACAGTCCCACTAATCATTTCACTTGCTCTCTATGTAGAGCGTAAGAAAGATATCTTCTTCGAACTCCACTCTCTGAACAGTGTGCGTTGAGCACAAACCGACGTTTCTTCCTACGCTCTTCGTATACGCCAATACTTAACTGCGACTTTCTGCACTGCCTTTCTGGAATACAAATGACTTTAAGTTACATTTCCTACTTTGAAATTTGTTTGTAATTACATAATAGATATTTTGAATTGGTCCTCTTCCACAGATTGAAAAAGTTTACTTATATTTTCAGTTAAATCAGTCTGAACTAGTTCTATTCCAAGAATGTAGACACAGGTATCTAGATCTGTCAACAACTTATTCCCAGTCTTAATTTTTTCCCCTGTGTAGGCATGACACGGAGATCAGCCTACGTGAAACTTGGATCCCTTCAAGCAGGAGTTGACCATTTGTGAACTGGTTAAACATATATTGTCCTAATGGACTTCCTTGATGTAAGCTAATTTTTTTCTCCGTCTGCTTCTCCGGCCTTGGAATTCGAAGAGGAAAATCCTCTTCTGAAGTATATTTCTGATAGACAGGGTTAAGAAACAGTCTTTTATAGCACAGACTTCTTCTAAAAAAAGACGATGATTCACAGTATCGTTTGCAACTGCAAGAACTTTCAAAATGTTGTGTACTATGGTTTCCTTTATTCACATCTTCGATCTGATGTGTCATAGTGCTTGTCTGAGATGTTTAGAACTTTGTCTTTTCTAAAGACTACTTGTTCTTACGTTTTTTCATCAACCTTTGATTGGCGTCTCCGCACATTAAACAGGCGGCACATCAAGGAAATTGGCCTATAGTTATTTGGTTGTATCTATTTGCCGAGTTTTACTATGGTCGTAATCTTAGCTCTCAGCCATGTCTCTCGTATCTTCCAGTAATGTGTGGACTTACTCAGGAACTGTAGCATCGTGATGAAATATTGTGATTACGCAACTCTTATGAAACCAGCATTAAATGAAAAGATAAGTCCTAGTTAAATTAATAATGAAGAAACTAAGGCGCGTAACGGACGGGACGCAGGAGATTCTGACGACCATAGGGTAGCAAGCATTCCTCCGGGATTAATTTCTCATACTGAGAGGCAGTACTTCACTCGGATGATCTTACTATAGGAGGTATGCTTTTGCTATAGGGGGGTTACCTTGGAGAATGTAATCTAAAAAGCATGAAACACATGTGGTAATATCAATAAGAGTTGAGAACGTAAGAAGGGTAAATCATTTGAGAATCAGTGCCGACAACTAAATATTTATTGCATAGAACTCTGTCTCCACATCGAAGGCAATCTACACCTATATTCCGCAATCCATTTTGCGGTGTGTGGGGTAGGATATTTTGCGTACCACTGTCAGTTCCCCCTTTCCCTGTTCCAGTCGCTTATGGCTTGCAGGAAGAACGAATCCTGGCAAGCCTCCGTGTGGTCTCAAAACTCTCCAATCTTATTTTCATAGCTTTCTCTTGAGATATACATAGGAGGAAGCAGTGTAGTGGTTGACTTTTCTGAGAAACTACCCTCTCGGAACTTTAATAGTAGACCATAACGTGATGCAAAAGCCTCTCTTACAGCGTCTGCCACTGAAATTGACTGAGCATCTCTGTGACGCTTTCGAGCCTACTGAATGTGACGAAAAGGATTGCTCTTCTTTGGATATTCTCTACTTCCTCTATCAGTCCTTTCGGGTTCAGATCCCTTACTGACGAGCAATATTCAAGTAATGGTCGAAGGAGTGTATTGTAAGCTTCTTCCTTTGTTGATAGATTGCGTTTCCTAACGATCCTTCGAGTGAATCTCAGTCTGGCATCCACCTTACTCACAATTATTTTTATGTGGTCGTTCCACTTCAGATCACTCCTTAGCGATACTCGTAGATATTTTATGGATGTAACTGCTTCCGGTGATTATTGTGCAATTTTGTTGCATTACAATATAGGGTCTTTCTACCTTTGTATTCGTAGAACGTTGTATTTGTTTATGTTGAGGATCAGCTGCAACTCTCTCAACCAAGCGTCGGTCCTCCGCAGATCTTCCTGCATCTCGCTACAGTTTTCAAGTGTCGCTACATCTCTGTACATAGCAACATCCACGAAAAGTCTCATGGAACTTCTGCCGTTATCTACTAGGTCATTTATATAGGGTGAGTCACTAAGTATTGCCACCAAGAATAACTACGAAAACATGAGAGGATGCTGCAATATTTTTATCATGGATTGAGTGGTATTCCTTATCACATCGGCACTTACCGAAGCACATGATCTCTCGCATATCTTCAGATGCAGATGGGACGTCTTCATAAACAATGTCTTTTACGAATCTCCGCAAGAAAAATCCAGAGGTTTCAAGTCTGGCGAACGAGACGGCCACGGCACATCTCCTCTACGTCCATTCCAACGATTTGGGAATTGTCTCTGCAACTCATTTCTATCCATCAGCAAAATATACCGGACACGCAGGCCGGCCACTGTGACTGAACGGTTCTAGGCGCTTCAGTCCGGAGCCGCGCTGCTGCTACGGTCGCAGGTTCGAATCCTGCCTCGGGAATGGATGTGTGAGATGTCCTTAGGTTAGTTAGGTTTAAGTAGTTCTAAGTCTAGGGTACTGATGACCTCAGAAGTTAAGTCCCATAGTACTCAGAGCCATTCGAACCATCAGCAGAATTCAATGAGACGCATAAAATACGTACCACTTACTTCCTGGTGGAGACTGACATCGTAAGGATGATATTTGTGGCGATGCTGAACACGAACAACACTACTCTGACTCATGCCAGATTCCCTTGCGATTTGACGTGAACTGACGCAAGGATCTCGAACCACAAAGCAAGAGTACCAATTTCCGTTTCCTCGTTAGTAATTGTCCTTTGTAAGATATATTTCCGATGCGTTAACGATCCAGTTGTTCTCAAATTATCATACACGTTTTTAAATGTGCGACGTGTAGAGTGAGTACGTTGAGGAAATCTTTCAGCGAATAAGTCTCTAGCTCTCACTGAATTTCGTTGGCATTCTCCGTAAATGAGAAGCATTCGAATTGTTCTTCGAAAAAATACATTATTCACATTCGCTTGATTCGACGATGCTAGTCTTACCGTTCCTATTATTGTTGTATTGCGAAACCGTCAAATGGTGTTTACATGTCAATGGCACGATATATGGATACGCCGTATTCGGTGAATATTCACTATTTGCACGATATACGAGACAGAATTTCAGAGCATGTGCTTCGACAAGTGCCGAAGTGACAAAGAATATACCACAATCCATGATAAAAAGGTTGCAGCCAGTGGTCATCAGTTCGAAAACCTTCTGTACATGGACGTTCATGCCACCTTTTTGACCTTCGTTAACCTTCAAAGACCTTACTATTACACATCACTGGATTTGTCTCGATAGCCGCTATCATTAAATAAGTACCAAATTATAGCATCCCATTAAAAAAAAAAGTTGATCTTCATAGCCGGCTGCGGTGGCCGAGCGGTTCTAGGCGCTTTAGTCAGGAACCGCACGACTGCTACGGTCACAGGTTCGAATCCTGCCTCAGGCATGGATGTGTATGATGTCCTTAGGTTAGTTAGGTTTAAGTAGCTCTAAGTTCTAGGGGACTGATGACCTCAGATGTGAAGTCCCATAGTGCTCAGAGCCATTTGAACCATTTTTTGACCTTCATATCTCGGACGCGACTCCCCTAGCAACAAAAAACCAACGTTAATTATGGTCTCCGTTGTCCAATGCATCATTTGTCCCACAAACTTTTCAGCTACTATCATACTTCCGGAGGTTTCCTAGGTGGCAATATTTAGTGACTCACCCTGTATACACTGTGTCAAATAATGGTCCTGCAACATTCCAGTGTGACACGCTGGAAGTTACTTTTACGTCTGAAGACTTCCCTCCGTTCGGAATAACATTCTGTTGTCTGTTTGCCAGAAACTCTTTACCTCAGACACACAGTTGGTCTGACGTTACGCACGCTCCTATGTTGTTACGAGGCGGCAGTAGGCGCTTCTATCTACTGCTTTCTGTGTCTCGTGGACGAATAGCATGAGCTAGGTTTAAAACGATCGTTATTTTCGGAGCCCTTGTTAGTTACAATAGACGAGAATTTCCACCTTCTGAAATGCCACAGCTTTTTTTTTGGTCATCAGTCTACTGACTGGTTTGATGCGGCCCGCCACGAATTCCTTTCCTGTGCTAACATCTTCATCTCAGAGTAGCACATGCAACTTGCGCCCTCAATTATTCGCTTGACGTATTCCAATCTCTGTCTTCCTCTACAGTTTATGCCCTCTACAGCTCCCTCTAGTACCATGGAAGTCATTCCCTCATGTCTTAGCAGATGTCCTGTCATCCTGTCCCTTCTCCTTATCAGTGTTTTCCACATATTCCTTTCCTCTCCGATTCTGCGTGGAACCTCCTCATTCCTTACCTTATCAGTCCACCTAATTTTCAACATTCGTCTATAGAACCACATCTCAAATGCTTCGATTTTCTTCTCTTCCAGTTTTCCCACAGTCCATGTTTCAGTACCATACAATGCTGTACTCCAGACGTACATCCACAGAATGTTTCTTCCTCAAATTAAGGCCAGTATTTGATATTGAAATGCCTTTTTTGCCATAGCCAGTCTGCTTTTGATGTCCTCCTTGCTCCGTCCGTCATTGGTTATTTTATTGCCTAGGTAACAGAATTCCTTAACTTCATTCACTTCGTGACCATCAATCCTGATGTTAAGTTTCTCGCTGTTCTCATTTCTACTACTTTTCATTACCTTCGTCTTTCTCCGATTTACTCTCAAACCATACTGTGTACTCATTACACTGTTCATTCCGTTCAGCAGATCATTTAATTCTTCTTCACTTTCTCTCAGGATAGCAATGTCATCAGCGAATCGTATCACTGATATCCTTTCACCTTGTATTTTAATTCCACTCCTGAACCTCTCTTTTATTTCCATCATTGCTTCCTAGATGTACAGATTGAAGAGTAAGGGCGAAAGGCTACAGCCTTGTCTTACACCCTTCTTAATACGAGCACTTCGTTCTTGATCGTCCACTCTTATTATTCCCTCTTGGTTGTTGTACATATTGTATATGACCCGTCTCTCCCTATAGCTTACCCCAACTTTTTTCAGAATCTCGAACAGCTTGCACCATTTTATATTGTCGAACGCTTTTTCCAGGTCGACAAATCCTATGAAAGTGTCTTGATTTTTCTTTAGCCTTGCTTCCATTATTAGCCGTAACGTCAGAATTGTCTCCCTCGTTCCTTTACTTTTCCTAAAGCCAAACTGATCGTCACCTAGCACATTTTCAATTTTCTTTTCCATTCTTCTGTATATTATTCTTGTAAGCAGCTTCGATGCATGAGCTGTTAAGCTGATTGTGCGATAATTCCTGCACTTGTCAGCTCTTGCCGTCTTTGGAATTGTGTGGATGATGCTTTTCCGAAAGTCAGATGGTACATCGCCAGACTCATAGATTCTACACACCAACTTGAATAATCGTTTTGTTGCCACTTCCCCCAATGACTTTAGAAATTGTGATGGAATGTTATCTATCCCTTCTGCCTTATTTGACCGTAAGTCCTGCAAAGCTCTTTTAAATTCCGATTCTAATACTGGACCCCCTATCTCTTCTAAATCGACTCCTGTTTCTTCTTCTATCAGACAAATCTTCACCCTCATAGAGGCTTTCAATGTATTCTTTCCACCTATCTGGTCTCTCCTCTGCATTTAACAGTGGAATTCCCGTTGCACTCTTAATGTTACTACCGTTGCTTTTAATGTCACCAAAGGTTGTTTTGACTTTCCTGTATGCTGAGTCTGTCCTTCCGACAATCATATCTTTTTCAATGTCTTCACATTTTTCCTGCAGCCATTTCGTCTTAGCTTCCCTGCACTTTCTATTTGTTTCATTCCACAGCGACTTGTATTTCTGGATTCCTGATTTTCCCGGAACATGTTTGTACTTCCTCCTTTCATCAATCAACTGAAGTATTTCTTCTGTTACCCATGGTTTCTTCGCAGCTACCTTCTTTGTACCTATGTTTTCCTTCCCAACTTCTGTGATGGCCCTTTTTAGAGATGTCCGTTCCTCTTCAACTGTACTGCCTACTGCGCTATTTCTTATTGCTGTATGTATAGCGTTAGAGAACTTCAAACGTATCTCGTAATTTCTTAGTACTTCCGTATCCCACTTCTTTGCACATTGATTCTTCCTGACTAATGTCTTGAACTTCCCCCTACTCTTCCATCACTACTATACTGTGATCTGAGTCTATATCTGCTCCTGGGTACGCCTTACAATCCAGTATCTGATTTCGGAATCTCCGTCTGACCATGATGTAATCTAATTGAAATCTTCCCGTATCTCCCGGCCTTTTACCAGTATACCTCCTCCTCTTGTGATTCTTGAACAGGGTATTCGCTATTACTAGCTGAAACTTGTTACAGAACTCAATTAGTCTTTCTCCTCTTTCATTCCTCGCCCCAAAGCCCATATTCTCCTGTAACCTTTTCTTCTACTCCTTCCCCTACAACTGCATTCCAGTCGCCCATGACTATTAGGTTTTCGTCCTCCTTTACATACTGCGTTACCCTTTCAATATCCTCATACACTTTCTCTATCTGTTCATCTTCAGCCATCGACGTCGGCATGTATACCTGAACTATCGCTGTCGGTGTTGGTCTGCTGTCGATTCTGATTAGAACAACCCGGTCACTGAACTGTTCACAGGAACACACCCTCTTCCCTACCTTCCTATTCATAACGAATCCTACACCTGTTATACCATTTTCTGCTGCTGTTGATATTACCCGATACTCATCTGACCAGAAATCCTTGTCTTCCTTCCACTTCACTTCACTGACCCCTACTATATCTAGATTGAGCCTTTGCATTTCCCTTTTTCAGATTTTCTAGTTTCCCTACCACGTTCAAGCTTCTGACATTCCACGCCCCGACTCGTAGTACGTTATCCTTTCTTTGATTATTCAATCTATCTCTCATGCTAACCTCCCCCTTGGCAGTCCCCTCCCGGAGATCCGAATGGGGGACTATTCCGGAATCTTTTGCCAATGGAGAGATCATCATGACACTTCTTCAATTACAGGCCACATGTCCTGTGGATACACCATACGTGTCTTTATTGTAGTGGTTTCCATTGCCTTCTGCATCCTCATGTCGTCGATCATTGCTGATTCTTCCCACCGCTAGGACAAGAGAGTGCCCTGAACCTCTATCCGCTCATCCACAGTACGCGAGCATAAAACATGTTGCAAAATTCTACAACAGACCGATGTCAGACGCACAGACCTATAGTATTGTCCGTTGTTCGACGACCCTTCTTGGAAACGGGAACGTACTGTGCATCCTTCCAATCATTGGGAACGTTCCGTTCATCAAGAGACCTATGGTAAATCGCTGCTAGAAGAGGGGAAGTTTCTTGGCATATTCTGTGTAGCATCGAAATGGTATCCCTTTAGGTTCTGTGGGCTTTCTTGTGCTAAGCGATTTCGTTCCTTTCGTATCTCTTGGTCACTGATTTCCAAATCTGTCATTTTGTCTTTCGTGCGACAATTTAAAAGCGAAATTACTGTGTGATCATCGTCTGCGAAATAGTTTTGGGAAAAGGCATTTAGTATTTCGCCCGTTTCTGTATCATTCTTGAACCGCCGGTAGTCGTCACAAGTTCCCGTGCCCGCCCCTCCTTAACTCGCTGCAGTCCTGCGACGCGAGCGGCCCTGAGCGTGGAGTCCTCTAGTTGCAGCTTCGGTTTGCCGGAAACACCGCAGAGGTGGATGTGTGGACGTAGTCTGCAACCTGGAAGGTTCAGCTTCGCCTCTCTGTTCCTGTATGGCGTCTATTCAAATTTCACTAGCAGCGCCAGTATGAGGATACACATTAGGTTGCTTTAAATACACGCTGTAACGGTCGTGAGAGTTAGCTTTAAGATCGGACGTGGTGAGTTGATGTTGGTCAAGAACGCCTCTACGACGGTTAAGATGCTATTATCAACACCTCAATGATTCTGAGCGAGGTCCTGTAATAGAGCTCAGAGAAGCTGGATATTTCTTCTGCGGTACCGCAGGCAGGAGTGTAGCCACTGCACATGATAGCTGGTAGCTGTGGTCACGAGAATGTACGGTCGCAAGAAGACAGAGCTCCGGACGGCCAAGAGGCACTACCGAGAAGGAAGACTATCGTTTTCGGGGTATGGCATCCTACTTCATCTGCAGCAGACATCTGACCAGCAGTTGGTACCGCAGTGACACAGTGAAACAAACCAGCTACTTAAAGGACAGCCCCGAGCCAGATGTCCTGTAGCGTCATTCCCACCACTGTTTGCGAAATCAGTGGTGTCAAATGAGAGCTCAAAGGAGGACAGGGCGGTGGTTTGTTGTGTTTTCTTGTGAAAGCTGTTTCTTCATAAGTGCCAGTGGTGGCCGTGTGTTGGTTAGAAGCAGGCCAGTTGAGGTCCTACAACCAGTCTTAGCGCATTCTAGACACACTGAAAGTACACCTGGTCTGGTGTCCCACGTACCCTGACTGCAAAACTGTACGCCAGTCTGGTGATTCGACATGTTGCATTGCTGACAGGATAACGCTCGCTCACATACCGCTGTTGTAATCCAAAATGCTCACCAGAGTGCCGACATGTTGGCTTCGCCTGCTGGATCATCAGACCTGTCTCCAATCGAGCATATACGGAACATGATTGGAGGACAACGCAGAGGCATCCACAAACAGCACTGACCGTCACTCTATTGATAGGCCTAGTACAACAGGCATGGAACTCCATCCCTGAAACTGACATCCGACACATGTGTGACACAGTGCATGCACGTTTTCATGCTTGCATTCAACATTCTGGCAGTTACACCGTTTACTAATGTACCAGCATTTCACATTTGCAGTGGCTTATCTGGCACTTACATTAACCTGCGAACTTGCAGTGTCATTGACTTAAATACGAGTATGTAACATAGAGAAATGAATTCTGAAATTTCTTATATTTCTGATTATGTGTTTCTGAATTTTACTAGTATGTTTTTATATTATTTACACAACTTTTTTCAGTTGACATGTATTTTATGATGTAGTTCGTACACGAAAAAACAAAAAAGTTGCTGTCTCAGCAAAATTCATACAATCGAGCTCCCATTTGTCACTCAGTTCCTGTGTTGCCGGTCACTCAGCTCCTGTGTTGTAGGTCACCGACGTGAATGTCTGACATAGCCGTCTTCTACACGCCACAGATATCACGATACAAAAGGAAAGCATCGCTTTGCAGTTATACAAGGACATTCGTCTGGCGTTTGCAAATAGCGCCGGAGATCCTGCAGCCGCTACGGTTCCATAGCTATTCCATGTATGGCAGAGGCTTCCGAGCCAGCATTACCGTGGAAGGGCTTACTTTGCTGCGTCCGGTGATCCCAAGGCTTTTGTACCTGAGTACATAAGCAAGCCTGCTTTCCAGTCTCATCAAGCGGCTGAATAGTACACACTTCTTTCACAGGCACGATTAGCTACGATATGTCGTTCTTCCTGCGCCCGTTTGCATCCGCCTTCCATAGCCGGTTTCACCTATCGATGTTCGACGCAAGAATTAAGCATTCCGATGAAGGTCTTCCTAATGAACCGTTACAAAGTTTATTCTTCAACGATTTTAGTTTTTTGGGGTTGAAACATTTATAAGTGAAGAAAAGAAATAGAGAGTGTTACTAAAAGTGTTTGAGCTCTGTCTAAGAAGACCAGTAAAAATGTTTATTTGTTATACCTTCATGTTAGTTGTTTCGGTTCAAACACTTTAGAGCAAGGTATTAATTAGTTTTGCAAAGGGTGGCTGTTGTTTGAAATGGTAGCAATAATAACGCACTTTAACTACGTTGTGCAGGTGGACTATCTAATCTTTTAATTTTGTCGACTGAAAATGATTATTTTAATTGGTCTGTCTGATTGCAAAATATTGCACTGAAGAATGAGAAGTGATCAATGAGTGATGCAACACACTTTCGTCTGAAAGCAGGTTGGTTTTATTCAAGATTCCAATTCGCCTTACCATCCCTCACCCTTTCGGTTACAAAATTCCTATTTTCATCGCGACGGCCTTACGGCACTTTACTGGGAAGTCTTTATGCCCGCATGGTACCACCTTACTTGTGACGTCGGATTCAAGGTCTTACAGCATTAGTAACCTCCGCATCATTGACGTACTGGTTCCCGCGGAGGCATTCCTTCATTGGGTCAAACAGGTGGAAGATGCGAAATCCGGACTGGAGGATGGATTGGGAAGAATAGTCAGTGAAGTTTTGTTAGCTCCTCTCGGGTGAACAAATTTGTGTGAAGTCTTGCGTTGTCACGAAGAAGACGAAGTTGCTTCTTTGTGGTGACGGACACACGGAAGTCGTTTCTTCAGTTTCCTGAAGGTAACACAATACACTGCGATGTTGTTAGTTGCACCATGAGGGTGGACATCAAACAATAATCTCTTCAGGATCCCACAAGATCGTCACAATGTATTCACCGGCTGATGGTACGGCTTTGAACTTCGTTTTCGAAGGATAGGTGTTCTGGCGCCAGTCTATGGGCTGCCATTATTCCGGTTCGAAGTGATGAACCCATATTTCATCGCCTGTGACGGAGTTCAATGAAAAATTGTCACGATCTGCCTCGCAACGAGCAAGCAATTCTGTTCCGACGGTCCTTCGTTACCCTTTATGGTCTACTGTTAGGCGGCGGGGGACCAGGTGGGCATGACTGGTAGACGAATGTTCAGCACTACCAAGAGATGGGCACACGTGCGGATGCAGAAGTATGTGCGACCTCCTCCGGGAACCTCAGAGTAGCGAGCATGGAGGAAGTTGACAGTGACTGCGGATAGATGGCGCTCGGTGGAAATGTGGGTCGGACGTGAGTTGTACGGAGATAGTCCGCACAGTTGCAGTAACAGCGTGTCCTAGATGGCGCAGTGGTTAACGCACATTCTTAGTAAGCAGGAGATCCCTGCTTCGAATCCCGGCCCAGTACATACTTTCACTCGTCACCGCTGATTCCGCGTAATGGCGTAATGTCCCGATGCAGCTATCAGTAATCCTTCCCCTTTCCTTTCCTTTCTCCCTCCCCCCTCCACCTTCTGTTTACATATAATGTTTGACAGCTGTGGATTCCACGTATTGTCTGTTATTTCGGACATGTCCGAAAGAACAGACACCTCGTATTCATGTAACTACCAGGACAGACGTCCAGGTGAGCAACGAGGTGCCTTATTGTGATTTGTCGACCACCTCGAACACGTTCGAACGTAGCAGGAGTCACTGATGTGTGCGTGCGGCTGGCACACCGGAGATCGGACGGGATTGCGTGACCGAGTTGCGATGACGGTAGACGCCTCGCGCAACGACTCGCCGTACTTTTGTTCACTGCCAGCTCTCCGTAGAGATTCTGGAACCGCCTGTGGATATCTGCGATGCTCTGGTTTTCCGCTGCGCTGAACCGCCGATACTGTCGCAGCAACTCAGCAACGATGTCTGCAGCAGGGGAAAGAAAGGCAATCTGCAAACCAACAGGCTTCAGAACAGCCTAACCGTGTACCCAATATCGACGGTCCGCCGCAGATCAAATTTTAAGTTCTTTTCCCAGTTACTTGAAAAATCCATAAAGAGAAACATTAAGCTGTAGCAGGTTCAACCTAGAAGATAAGGATAGACGCAGCGAAATTCGCCAGTAACTGTTGTAGACAAGTTTTATCGCAAAAAAATATTTTTTGACCGTTCAACAAAGTCACAGACTTTCTATATATTCATTGTGCGGTCTGACACTCCTTGATATCTTTGCCAGAATAAATTGAAATTCTCCTGATTTTTCCTTAAATAATTAATTAATGTCACTAAAGACTCAATCCTGTTCTCATTCAACGAAATATTCCACTTTAAAACCGATCTTCCGGACCACAATCGCCGATAAAGTTTCAAAACAGAATCCTAACACACTTCACAGTATCGATTATTTTCAAAATATCAATACGTGTCAACCTCTCACCAATAAAACTTCAAACCAGTCAACCATTGAAGATCGTGCACACTCTCGACAAAACCCTGCCAGAACTTCTTCAAGAAGTCTGAATTTTAATAAAACTTGCAAATCTCACACATAAGTAATATTTACGATGCCGAGTCAACTGACTGTTCCAACTTCCAACTCGAAGTTTATTTAGCACTTGATAACCAGTTGACATCCAATTACAAACTTTATCCTTCCACATTCAACACTGAACTCCCTTTCCTTTTATAAAAAAAACATAAAACATATTTTAATAATGGTCAGCATGATGTTTCAACGGTTCTTCCAGCCGCCGGCCGTCGACTACGATGCAATAGTGGTTAGCTCTCGTCGTTCGCCGCGTCTGGAGTCACCACCGGATCGTCTTGCTGCCACGCTCGACATGAAAGAAAAGAACAAAATCTTTTTAAATAACAAGTCACCACTTAACATACTACAAATAAATAAATATATATATATTAACATTTCTTACCTGGCGTTGCACAAGCGATAAAGAAAGGCAATGTTTCCTGATTAGACTCTTGAAACACCACACCGCCCAAAGAAATGAGGCTTGGAGCGCATCTCCGTTACAGTCGCCATTTTGAAGGCTACATATAGCGGCACCAGCTTCCGGAGCTTCATGAAACTGTAGGGGCTGAAGCGGGTATATTCCACCACAACAAATTCCGCATTTTTAACCGAAATTGGCATAGAAAAAAGTATTGTATTACTTCCCCGCACCTCGTGCTTTATTACTAATTGAGAAATTAACGAAAATGAATCCGATCGGTTGAATAGCATAAGAAATTCATCATCATATGAAACAGTTTCACATAATGAGGCTAAGGAATTGTTCATTACCGTATCTATATATGCTGTGACAGAGGCCCGAATGTCCTTTCCTTCCTGGACGACTTTGACGCAATAAGATGAGGTACAAGACGTCTGATGGGTATTTGATGCTATAACGCTACTCTCAGCGATGAAAATTGTGGCGAACGAGATTTCCTTTAATATTAGAGGAATATGGAAATCAAGTACTTTCGAAAATTTAGTTGATGCGATTTCGCATGCGAATTGTATTCCTGCAGGCAGTTACGTAACGGAGCAGAGGGAGCCGCGTATTATGTCGTAACTGTAAGTCAGTGCTTTGATCGCGCACATAAGGAACGGAAACCGCAATACTTTCTCTCGGGGCCGACGGATATCGGAGAAATCGCGTGACCGAAATGAGGGGCCCGCGACCTCAGTAGGGACGTAGGCAGGGCGGCCATCAATAGCGGAGGGTCGGACGTGCTTGAAGACGCCCTGGGGCCGCTACTCGGCTCTCCGGCCCGGGCCCGCGCCGTTCTTTCTATAATGAGCCGCCGCCTCCCACGGGCCGCGGCCCATCGGCTTTAACGCAAGGGAGCCGCCTCTACCCCTGCGCTGCGCATGCGCTGTGCGCTGCCTGACACTACGTCTCGAAGCCGTTCTGCATGACTTAAGCAATTTCTTCAACAGCGAAGACTTCGCTAAAATAACGAACTTCAGTTTCCATAAATAGTTGCTTAAATTATATACATTTGCATGAGAAAATAAATAAAAATAAAACTCAATTTTATTCTTTGTCAAATCCGTACCAGTCGAGCTAGCATATAGGAGAAATAGGTACTGTCAGTCAGTGCAGCTTTTTATCAGTCAGGATACCTTAGAACCTCATACCACTTTTGTTTAAAATTGCTGCTGCTCCATCTGCTTTGATTATTTTGTACTACACTACTGCCCATTAAAATTCATACACCATGAAGATGACGTGCTACAGACGCGAAATTTAACCGACAGGAAGAAGATGCTGTGATATGCAAATGATTAGCTTTTCAGAGCATTCACACAAGGTTGGCACCGGTGGCGACACCTACATCGTGCTGACATGAGGAAAGTATCCAACCGATTTCTCATATACAAACAGCAGTTGACCGGCGTTGCCTGGTGAAAAGTTGTCGTGATGCCTCATGTAAGGAGGAGAAATGCGTACCATCACGTTTCCGACTTTGATAAAGGTCGGATTGTAGCCTATCGCCATTGCGGTTTACCGTATCGCAACGTTGCTGCTCGCTTTGGTCGACATCCAATGACTGTTAGCAGAATATGGAATCGATGGGTTCAGGAGGGTAATACGGAACGCCTTGCTGGATCCCAACGGTGTCGTATCACTAGCAGTCGAGATGAAAGGCATCTTATCCGCACGTTTCGATTCCTGAGTCAACAGATGGGTACGTTAGCAAGACGACAACCATCTGCGCGAACAATTCGACGACGTTCGCAGCAGCATGGACTATGAGCTCGGAGACCATGGCTGCCCTTTCCCTTGACGCTGCGTCACAGACAGGAGCGCCTGCGATGGTGTACTCAACGACGAACCTGGGTGCACGATTGGCAAGACGTCATTTTTTCGGATGAAGCCAGGTTCTGTTTGCAGCATCATGTTTGGCGACATCGCGGTGAATGCACATTGGAAGCATGTTTTCGTCATTGCCATACTGGCGTATCACCCGGCGTGATGGTATGGGGTGCCACTAGTTACACGTCTTGGTCACCTGTTGTTCGTATTGACGGCACTTTGAACTGTGGACGTTAAATTTCAGATGTGTTACGACCCGTGGCTCTAACCTTCATTCGATCTCTGCGAAATCCTACATTTCGGCAGGATACTGCACGACCGCATGTTGCAGGTCCTGTACGGGCCTTTCTGGATACAGAAAATGTTCGCCTCCTGCCCTGGCCAGCATATTATCCAGGTCTCTGACCAACTGAAAACGTCTGGTCAATGGTGGCCGAGTAACTGGCACATCACAATACGCAAGTCACTTCTCTTGATGAACTGTGGCATCGTGTTGAAGCTGCGTGGGCAGCTGTACCTGTACACGCCATCCAAGCTCTGTTTGACTCGATGCCCAGGCGTAACAACGCCGTTATTATGTTATTTCGGCCAGAGGTGGTTGTTCTGGGTACTTGTTTCTCAGGATCTATGCATCAAAATTGCGTGAAAATGTAATCACATGTCAGTTCTAGTATAATATATTTGTCGAATGAATACCCGTTTATCATGTGCATTTGTTCTTGATGTAGCAATTTTAATGGCCAGTAGTGTATATATCCAGTAAATGTTGCGCCCTTTTTTCGTTTCATAAGGTTATAGGACTATGGGTTTCATATCCAGATATTTTTATACAATCTGAACATGACTCAAATGAGTGAAACGCGTCATTCAAATGAAATATTTTCGCAACCAACACTGTTTGGATTTTGGAAGTCTTATTACCTCTGTGATTTGTAGCTAGTATTTTAGTTGTCTTTCCTACTTCCGTAATGCTCTTAGGCTTGTGATTATCCTTTAACTGCATAGCATGTGGAGAGAGCTTATGGCGACATTGACTTGAGATGAACAATGCCATCTCGATACGAATACACTGCTGGGAAAAGTATTAGTACACCTGGAAAGACGACATTGGTTTTGATCCGATGACGGCATGTGCCAACTGGTTGGTTCAAATGGCTCTGAGCACTATGGGACTTAACGTCTGTGCTCATCAGTCTCCTAGAACTTAGAACTACTTAAACCTAACTAAGGACACCACAAACCCATGCCCAAGGCAGGATTCGAACCTGCGACCGTAGCAGTTGTACGGTTCCGGACCGAAGCGTCTAGAACCGCTCTGCCAACTGGGGAATAGGTTTCAACGTCGTCCGCCAACAGATAGCGTAGTGGCACATCTATCAGCGTGCCATCTATGCCTATCTTTTAACCGGGAATAATGAGAGCCGGAAGGTTCATTGTGCTGAAGACATGTGTTAGGCAGGTAACCATCCGACGGAGATGCACTCGTACTTCCTACAGTCAAATGAGCGAGTCTGAAAGCGATCAGATTATGGTCTGCCTGGAGTCGGTATGGTTCTGCCACACAAATTGGACGTGCTGCGTCACTTGTGCAACGATGCTGGTATCAGTAGTCATGTGAGCATTCTCACAACGCGTACGCTAGGCTCTGGACTTCCACGCAGCACAGGTGCCTGCCAGGATCGTCGCGTCGTAAGAGCAACAGTGGCAGATCGTCAGATACCACAGCGCAGATGAGACGTCTTGTGAGCCCAAACGTGTCAACACGAACTGTTGCAAAACGGTTATTGGCAGGGAGACTATGGGCAAACAATATCGTCGCCCGACTTCCAGTTGCCAGAGCCTGGGAATGCACGGCTCGACAGGTGCCGTCAGAGGATCGCTTGGAAGATGCAATGGCGCGGCGTGGTCTTCAGCGATGAAAGCAGATTCTGCCTGCACGCAAGTGATGATCGTTGCGCGTACGATGTACACCTGGTGAGCGCTGTCTCGTAGAGTGCATTCGTCCAAGAAACGTTGTCTCACCCAGGTCTGCTAGTCTTGGGTGCAATAAGCCACAACTCTCATTCATCTTTGGTGTTTCTGGATGGGACGTTAACCAGCATTCGGTACCTGCAGAATGTTGTTAGACCCAACCTTTTGCCGTTCTTGGAACAGGAAGGTGATACGTTGTTTCAACATGGCATTGCTCGTCCACACAATACACGTGAAACTCAATCCGCTGTGCAGCAACCTCTCTTGCCAGTACAATCCAGCCTTGTCTCCAATGGAGCACGTGTGATGTGATGGGACGAGAAGTGACTCGGCGACTCCTCATCCAACAACTCTGACAGTACTACATGAACAGGTCGAGGAGGCGTGGCATAACGTATCCGAGGACAGCATTCGCCATCTGTACGATCGACTCGATGGCAGAGTCAGCGCCTGCGTTGCCGCCTGTCGAAGCTACACCACTAACTGAAATGGGTGTTTCACCTGGTAACTCTAAACCACCTGTGCTATTGATATTTACTGTAATCATACCATGTACTACACACGCACTGTTGCAACAATAAATCTTGAGTGAACTGGCAAATTTTAATACAGTTCTTTTTCGGCACTGTCTCTTTATATTACAAAGTAAACCTGCATTACTGAATCAAGACCTTGTTTTTACTTCTTATTAACACCTGGTTTCCTCCTGGCACGATCTAAATTTATGAAGTGCTTTAGATATAGGAAAAATTCGCTGTTTTTTAAGACCGGTCTAAAGTTATCCTGAATGACAGCGTAGCTGTATACGAGCATTAAAGCTGAAATTTTACTTTGATAGGTCATAGTATCCAGTTTCACCCTTCCAAGAATTCAGTAACTATAGATGTAAAATGTTACAACGTTTGTTGTTATGTGTAATTAATTTGGTGTCTCGCATTTTGAAAAAACGGTAAAAGGTGGTACAGAGTTATTCCAAATGACTATAACTACTTTCGACCATGTCTCGTCGTCTTCACATCAAAAAAGCCATGTCTAAAAAAAAGACACGTTTTTCAACTGGCTGTGAGCAACTCATGGAAGTGTCATCTTCGAATCGTGTTTGTAACGATGGTACTCAATAAGTATAGGCAAGCACTGTTGTCGTGCATTTAAAGTGATACAGAAAACAGCCATGCAGTCAGAGTTTCCATGAGCTTTTTATATTCTGATCTGAAGATGACCGGAAACGGTCGAAACTAGATATCTTTTTTCCTGTATGCGATCATGGCTAATAAAGATTTTATAAAAACGGCGACATTAAGTGAAATAACAAACCGTTGTCTCTGCACTGACAATATCAGGTAAAAAAGAACTATGCTGTTGATAGGACATTACTGAAAACTGAATTTCATTATTGAATTTAATCAGCACCTCAGCTCAAAAGCTTGGAAAAATATGGTCGCCTAAAATAGACTTGTTCGACCTAGACAACGTAGGGTCATGGCATTTGAAATTCTCTGAAAAATGCATATAAGCTGTAGGAAAATAAAGATATAATTTAATAGGTAGTAAGGATATAATTTAATAAGTACAAGAACCAAGAGGAAAGAACGAGAATGAAAGACCAAAACTAACTGCATGAGACAGAAACAGGAAGGTACAAAAATGATCAGGGATAGAGGAACAGAGCAATATAAGTTATTTAGGGAGTAAATAAATGGAAAGTTATCACTTTAAGGAATTCAGCAACCAGTCGCTTTTTATATGTTTTTATCTATACCAGTACGCGTTTCGGGCTTTCGTCCATCTTTGGTTGGCATAATACACATTTTAATCTTCAGTCAGGTTCTAAAAGTACTGCGGAAATCAGTTGGTTGTATACAGTAAATTATTTATATTCAAGCGTGCAAATGGCTAAAAATTGAAACTCCTTAGTACGTAAAGTAGTGAGACATGTACTGTGCACAGCTATTACTATATACGATTATCAACCAAGGGCAGTGGTCAGTGATTAACTAAACTATTCCAAATAGCATAAAATGAATACACAACATTTTATTTTGGAAGTGCAGGGAAGCCTAAGCGAAAGGGTTGCACGCAACATGTCATGAAATAGAAAAAGAAATGGTCGTCGGGATGCGGATCCAGTATATATAAAAGTCAAACAGCTTTCGCTTACATTAAATTAGTGGGTGTCAACACTAAGAGGGCTACAGGAAGTTCACTGCAGAATGCAGGGAGAGAACGGACAGATGCCACAACAACGCTGAAGGCCTGTACGAGAGTGATGATCTGTCTGATGAAGAGCTGGAATAAGAAATGGGCATCTATATAAAAGACATAGGGATTAGATTATTGAGAATATTGGAAGACATGCGATCAAATAAGACAGAGGGGAGAGATAACATTCCTTTCGCATTTTTAAAATCGTTGCCGAAAGCGGCATCCAAACGACTATTGAAGTTCGTGTGCACCATATACGAGATTGATCGAAAAAATATCACTCATACAATCCGGAAGATATCAATGTCAGACAAGTGCGACAATTACCGAGCTCTCAGGTTAACAGTTCATGCCTCTAAGTTCCTGACAACAACAATGTGTAGAATAATACGGCTAGAAAAGGAAATTGAGAATTGTTACATGAAGATCAGTTTGACTTTCAGAAAGGTAAAAGCACTAGAAAGCTGGTTCTCACTTTGATGTCAATAACGAAAGTAAGATTTAAGTAAAGTCAGGACAAGTTCATTGGATTTATCGACCTAGAGAAAGCGTTCGACAGTGAAAAATTATGCAAAATGTGCGAAATTCTTTGAGAAATAGGAATAAGGTATAGGGAAAGACGGGTAATGAACAATACGCACAAGAACAAAGGAAAAATAATAATAGAAGAACAAGACGAAGAACAAGAACGAAGATCTCGGATTAAGAATGGTACAAGACAGGAATGCAATCTTTCGCCTGTAGTGTTCATTCTATACATCGAAAAAGCATGACGGAATTAAGGACAGATGTCGGGCAAAATACATTTTTATACTTAAGTATATATATATATATATATATATATATATATATATATATATATATATATATTACAGGTAAAATATTCAACCTAGACTATTATGTACAACATACTGCTTGATTTTCTGTGCAATATTTGTTTGAAAAAGTGCATCGACATACATTTTATAAAGGTGTGAATTTTTAATCACAATTGTTTCTATAATGTACCTTTTCTCGTAAACTAACCGAGCAATGGTTCAAACTGATTCAAATAGCTCTGAGCACTATGTGACTTAACTTCTGAGGTCATCAGTCCCCTAGAACTAAGAACTACTTAAACCTAATTAACCTAAGGACATCACACACATCCATGCCCAAGGTAGGATTGGAACCTGCGACCGTAGCGGTCGCGCGGTTCCAGACTATAGCGCCTAGAACCGCTCGGCCACCCCGGCCGGCAATCGAGCATAAAACTGGAATTTCGTAGTTTACATCTGCATAAGAGGTTAATAAAATGTGTGAAACAGATTTCAGTTTAAGGTCAAAGTTGCTTTGAAATTAATTTTTCAGTCTTGTGTTACCTCGGACTGCTCCATTTTGCTACTGTACAGGGTTATTCAGTAAGTAATTCTTAAGAACTAGGCGAGGTTGCAGGATGTTAGTTTTTATAGTTCCTGACGAATGGAACATTATAGTTCAAAAAAGTCAGTTTATGGCAATTCGCATTTATGGATTTTATTTCAATTTTTGACAATATTGCTATACCTCTAGTGACTAATGCCTTCAGTATCCATAATCTTTATTCACTTCCTCATCTTTCTGGAGTAATCTCTTCCCCTGTTTCCTTTGCCTATCCCACTTCTGTATTTTTTCTTCTGCTGCCTTATCTTTCTCCAGTCTCGCTTCATCGACGCCTCTGAGTATCTTCAGTGTGAATACATCTGGATGGAAGCCTAGTCTCTGCAGATACTTACTCCTACCTACATTTCCACTACTTGACATCAGGCCAGCACAACTTGCAGCTATCTTCCCAACAACTGAGTGCCGGCCGGTGTGGCCGAACGGTTGTAGGCGTTTCAGTCTGGTACCGCACGACCGCTACGGTCGCAGGTTCGAATTCTGTCTCGGGCCTGGATGTGTGTGTGATGTCCTTAAGTTAGTTAGGTTTAAGTAGTTCTAAGTTCTAGGGGACTGATGACCTCAGATGTTAAGTCCCACAGTGCTCAGAGCCATTTGAACCATTTGAAAAACTGAGTCCACAAATATTATTTTTGGACAACGCATCCGTATAAGATGTTGTAGCTTTCATTTGTATTCTGTGTTTTCCCTTATACACCTTTCTTCAGCAGTTCAGGATTGGCTAGGTGCCTAAGAGGTGGCATTTTAACATCTAAAACAGAAAGTAGCAAGCCATGTTTGCGCGTCTATGACTTTCCACTGGCTTCAGCCAGAAGATATTTGCATCATGGTAGGTAACAAAGGGAATGTTGAGGATTATCATCTGTTCAAAGTAGGAGAAAGAATTTGCCCACATGGCTTACTGCTTTGTTTTCGTACTATTGAGTTATCCCTGACAGCTTATCCCTAGTACATTTGTAAAGTGAGACTTTCCTTGTCTGTCAGTCTGTTAATAGCTCCCAGTGGCTTTACATCTCCTAATTTCTTGTCTTTCATGTCTTTCTTCAGTATGAGAAGCCTACCTCCCATTCACTTTTGAACGTGCCCCACACATCCCAGTTTTTCCATTTTAGCTTGTAAGCCATAAGAATTTCTCTCTAAACCAGTGTTAAAAACACTGGGATCTCCATCATCTAGATACTTCACATACCTAGCACTATATAGCTCAACAGATCTTTGAAATATTAGTTTCATCCCAGCTGCTTCCAGGACAACACTTGACACCTCGTAATTCTTGCTGCACACTTTCTTGTATACCCGCTGCCACGTTTCTTCTTCACTGCCATCACTGTTCTTTCTTGTTCCACTCTGAGGGCAATAGTTGCTCATTACTTGGAAGTCTCGCTTTAGCCGAGCGGTTCTAGGCGATTCAGTCCGGAACCACGCGGCTGCTACGGTCGCAGGTTCGAATCCTGCCTCGGGCATGGTTGTGTGTGATGTCCCTAGGTTAGTCAGGTTTAAGTAGTTCTAAGGTTACGAGACTGATGACCTCAGCTGTTAAGTCGCATAGTGCTTAGAGCCATTTGAACCATTTGAACTTGAAAGTCTAAGATTTTCCCTGTATCCATATTAATGATAGATACACAATGAAGTGATGTATGCTCCCTCTTCATCTAGGTTCCGTCACAAGAGACACACAGATCTGTCTTCATTACACAGTGTCCTTCTTCCCCTTCATTGTTAATATCTACATCTTCCTCAAGAGTTGCCTTCATGTCCTCCTTTCACTCAACTTTCAGAGCACTGTGGAGTGATGCTGTAATCACTGAATCTAGTCGTCGCTGGAGGCATGTTCATCAAGCCACAAAACAAATTTGTGCCTTCTCTGCCTACACCTAAGCATCTCATAGCGTAACACAATCTTGTATCGTCTCATGCGTCTTCCCATGGAAGAAGTCTTGAACTGAACAGTCATACAGTCTAAGGCCCTTCGACCCACAATTACCACATGCACATGAAACATTAATGACGGGCAAGTATTTCCAAGTCCGTTGACCTAAATCCAATAGAAAACTCGTCTTTGGCACTGTACACAGCATAACCAATTCCTTCACCAATTTTATTCTTCGATGAACTTAGTAACTTTGTCGAAAATTGTTCTTCGCACTTAGGAGCAGCATCTGTAACACTGTTATTTAAATTTCCTGTACGTTTCAATCATGGAATTCGACATTTTATCACATTTTTGAATACGCGTCCACTGTTACGACCCATTTCGAGCAAAATAGGTTGATATATGAAAATTAAAAACTGAAATAAGTTTTTAGCACGTACTATTAAAAAAAACACACGTTGTTAATGAAGGAACAATTAAAGATAATCTTTCTCACGGCCTTCTAGACTCCTCTGCAGTTCGTTTCGATTGTGTAAACGAAAAATTAACGCACAAAAAATTGCCAGCGCAGAGAAGGTGTGGATCACAGCAGAGAAAAAGAGGGCGTGGCAGTCGCAGACGCCCAAACAAACTTTTTAAAAACGTATTTCTAGACAGAATAGGATTACGAAACTTTGCACTGTTGTTCTTTTTCGAAATTTACCCTACATTTTCCCTTAAAATTCAAGATGAAAGAATATGTATGGTGAGATTTGCCATCCTCAGTGAAAGTGGAGGAGGAGAGTAGATATCGTCGAATAGTGTGAATGATGTAAATAGCACACAACATGCATTGAGCTTAAGGCAAAGAAACACGAAACTGTTGAGTATCAGAAATGAGATTACCGACAAACTTATCATTCTGAGCTGATCACTTATGTAAATCTACCTATCCCAGTACATCCTGCTCTCCGAGTCCTCAAATCAGTGTCGAGCTTTTTCACAATAATTTGACGGTGTGGTACAAACTCAATAAACAACAGGGAACTTTTTTCCTAACTTAGAAACGAAGCTTATTAATTTCTTTTGGAATAAACGTGAACTACATTGTTCTTCTGTTAAATCTCTCATCACAACGTGGCGTGAAAGAGAATTTCGTTGAAATTTACAAGTAAAAAGTATGATCTAAAGTTTCTATATAAAATGAAATGCAGAATATTTTGCGAGCATGATTTAATATTTCAAATCGTTTTTTGTATGGTAAAGCTGGAAATACAGTTCCCCGCAAAACCCCACTTTGCATACACCACGCTGAAACGACATATCTGCATTTGTGCTCCAGTGATCTGTAACTGATGCGCGCTCGCTGACATGAGCAAAATGACTGCAATAAATTTTCGAATGTCATCCACATCCACGGTGACTCTTTTTATCTGACACAGATAAATCGTAACAAAGAACTTGATCTGTGTCACAGTCATCAACACAGTCGGAACGATTATATTCAGATTCTTCGGGAATGCGAAGAATCTCTGCATCCCTGAGTCGACTTTTTGCCAGGCATATTGCCTCGAGAGTGCAATGCGCTAACAGTGGCGTCTGTCACTCAATTGACTACTTTCACTGTTTCGATTATCAGACTGCTTTGTTGTGAAACAAACTCGCAGAAATGGGCATTAGGGGTATTTGCGTGCTTTCTCTTATCTCACGAGAGGTAACAGTCGAATGAGGAACGCCGCCCGTAATATTACGGGCGTGGCTGAGCTCACTAAAAAGTAATATTACTAGCATGCCATTCTTTCCAGTTTTGAAAAAAAAGCAAATAAAAACGCAGTATTATGGGCATGGCATTCTATGCAGCAGACTATGTGAAGTAATTCTGCTACCTTGGAAGCAAAATAGCGCATAATTGGCGAAGCAACGACAAGATGAGAAGAAGAATAACAGAGCTGAAGAGCATATTCCTCGCTAATAAAATGATCTATTTAAAAAAAAATAGTCCTTAATTTAGGGAATATGTTTCTGAGAATATACCTTTAGCGCACAACACTGTATTTACGTGAATCATGGAATATATTGTAAAACGGAAAAGGAGGTTTTGTTTGTTTTCATCAGTCTTCTGACTGGTTTGATGCGGTTCGCAACGAATTCCTCTTCTGTGCTAACCTCTTCATCTCAGAGTAGCACTTGCAACCTACGTCCTCAGTTATTTGCTGGATGTATTCCAATCTCTGTCTTCCTCTACCATTTTTACCCTCTAGAACCACGGAAGTTATTCCCTCTTGTTTTAAAAAGATTTCCTATCAACCTGTCCCTTCTTCCTGCAACTAGTTTCAAAAAATATTTCCTAAGCTGCGTAATTAAGGGATACACACATCTAAGTATGCCAGTAAGATAGCCGTACCTGAATCAGACGTATTTAAATAGTAACGTTATTAATTAAAGCTTAAGTCCGAAGGGCAGTTTTAAAGCTCGTTATACAGAAAGAGTACACCCATCTAATCTCAAAACAAACGTTCCATAAATTCTGCATTTACGCAGAAGACATAGATTGTTAACAAAATACAGTCTGCCTACTCATATAAGAGCTGATAACTTGTCTACGAATCTAATGTTTGCGAAAGTTCACTTATTTTGAAGACGCCAAGAGTTGTCGTTTCTGAAGAACATTTGTCTGTGCAAACCACCGACCTAAATTAGACTTAGTGTTCGAAACGAGTATTATTATTATTATTATTATTATTATTATTATTATTATTATTATTATTACCATTATTATTATTAGTGTGAAGTTTTTTTCTTCTCAGTACAGCCCTATTGTTAACTTGTACAGCTGATACTGGTATCCACGTGTTAATTGTAGTTACGTATCCTTTGATATCTTTATGTTAACATCTTAACTCTGGGGAACGAATCATGAAAGCAGAACATCGAGGAAGCAGAAGACTAGCCTGTTCTCTTAAAATTTAAAACTCTCATATCTCGTCTGTGCAGAGACTTCGCATCGCCATATAAGATATGGGATTAGACATGCGTCATTCTAATATTGCATATATAAATTACTGGTTGGCAGGAGTAAATCAGTTCTGTACTTACAAGACGACTGATGATAAATTTGTTCAAAAATCAAGAATATAAGAAAATATTTGTTTCATATTAAAGTAATCATCATCCAACAAAATTTCAGCACAAAATTATAGACAAGATGGAAAACTGCAGAGACTGCCTACACTAGGCTAGTCATTCCTATTTAATTGGTGTATACGATTCTTACAAGCTAAGATTGACGGAGGATATCGAAAAAGTTCAAAGACAAGATCTTTCTGTATTATCGCTAAGTTGGGGAGAGCGAGTTTCGCGATTACGATACGCGAGTTGTGCCGACAATTATTCAAACAAAGCCATTCTTCGTTGCGGCGACATCTTTTCACGAAATTTTAATCTCCAACTTGCTCCACTCGAATGCAAAAATATTTTATTGCAGCCCACCAACATAAGCAGGAATGATCATCGTAATAAAATAAGAGAAATCAGAGCTCACAAGGAAAGATTTAAATGTTTGTATTTTCAGTGCGCTGTTAAGACAGTGGAACGATAGAGGGATAATGTGAAAGTGGTATGATGAACCCTCCTAAAGGAAACGTCAGGCAAATTTGGCAGCTGTACAAGGTGATCGGGAGACTTTAACATGCTTCATCCAAAATCGTTTCAATGACGGTCGGATAGTGACAGAGAACAATCGATGATGTCGTAATCGCTGCAGTCACGACGGACGCCTACTGCAGCGGCAATACTGCAGACAGACTAGTGATGCGGGTTGCCGAGTCCGCTGCGAAATCTGGTCGACGCAAGAGTGTTTACAAGCAGTACCACAGTTGACAACAAACACTTAGGTGCGGCCAACGTCCATCAGAGGGCATCAACCAGCAGCGCAAACGTGACGATCAACGAACTATTTCCTGGCGATCACATGTGTGGAAATAGTCCCTGAAATATCCTTCCGCTCGGGTCTAAATAAGCCAGTGGCTTGCCATTCAGCAGTCAGTTCTCGACTCAACAAGTGCAGAGGAGATCAGCCGGTCCATTAGTGTGCCACCTCGACCATCCTCTCTTCCGCAACGATTGTGATACATCGCTTCCGTCGTGTTAGGCTATCTGCCAGCTGCTAATAGCCAACTTCGACGTGGATCAGTTCCGCTCGGGTCTAGATAAGCCAGTGGCTTGCCATTCAGCAGTCAGTTCTCGACTCAACAAGTGCAGAGGAGATCAGCCGGTCCATTAGTGTGCCACCTCGACCATCCTCTCTTCCGCAACGATTGTGATACATCGCTTCCGTCGTGTTAGGCTATCTGCCAGCTGCTAATAGCCAACTTCGACGTGGATCAGTTGTATGGGTATAGAGTCGAAAGGAACTCTGATTATGGAAATTAGTTTTTATACGCTTGATCCGCAAAAAGGATCTTTATCATTCTTATTTTTTATTTAGAAGAGTGTGTTACTGTTAGTGGTTTATTGTAGTTTCCTTAATAAAAAGAAGTTCGCAAAACGAGTTGGTTCTTGCTCTGTAGATTTAGCATTTGAATAGTCGCCAAATACATCGGTTCATTGTAACGAGAACTGTATTTCTTGCAACTTGCCTACAGATTAGGAGAGTGCCCCAAACAGGGGGTCAAACCTAAGTAATGTTCTTCTTGATTGAGATGTCGTGACACGACTCACAATTTGCACTCACAGCTTCAATTCTACGCACCTTTCTCCTACATTCTAAGCTTCACGTAAGCTGTCCCAAGAGTAATGGTTCAGAACATATAAGAGAGCTTCTAAGATTTTGGGATGTAGGAGAGACCTACAGCAGAGAGACTGTTGCTTCGTGGTGAGTAAGTGATATTCTGTAGCGTTTTATGATTTACATTAACTAAAAAGCAGTAAAGCACTTAGAAGACATGGTCGGATTTCAATAAAATTTCGTACATGTTCACACCATCGGCGGGTATGTAAATGATTAAAGCTACAATTCTCTGTGAGAGGAAGATAAAAAAGAATGGTTCAAATGACTCTGAGCACTATGGGACTTAAGATCTGAGGTCATCAGTCCCCTAGAACTTAGTACTACTTAAACCTAACTAACCTAAGGACATCACACACAACCATGCCCGAGGCAGGATTCGAACCAGCGACCGTAGCAGTCGCTCGGTTCCGGACTGAAGCGCCTAGAACCGCTCGGCCACACCGGCCGGCGAGGAAGATCACCTGAGCGCATTAGTGTCACCCAGGTTAAGTGTTGTTAGCGGGCTTGATACGTTGTAAGGCTCGTAAACAGCGTCACACGTTGAGTGATAAGTGTAAAGGCCACAGAGATGCTGTGTGATCGTCTGAGACATTTTCAGCATCTTACGGAATCTGGAAGAAGCCACATTTTTTGTCTCTATTTGACCGACTGGTCGAATCGTCCACTATCTAGATTTGAGGGGCATTCAGATACCACTGTGGTCCAATGTTCGACTACATGGTAACTTGAAGCCAGGCAGATTAGTCGTCAAGGTTCCAGTAGACGAGCGGATCGACGTATTGCGCATCCAGAACATCTAAAGCCGTTCAAACTTGTCATCCGAGAACAAATAATGGATCCCTGCAACATCCTGTATCATTCCCGCACCGTTGTCGACGACTAACAGCAGTTGAACTGGATAACTATGGTCCCATACGTGGGTTACCGCTAGCACCATAACACAAACGGCTGCATTTGGATGGGCGCCGTCACCAGGAAGCATGAATGCCGTCGCAGTGTCCTCATTGATGAATCGTGGTTCTGCCTTACTCCCAGGCGCCGACACGCGGAGAGGTCCCTTTCTTGCAATGTTTAGGAGAGGCGCAGTTGTATTATTCCTGGCAACATGGCATCGGGTAACGAATACAATGCTTACACGATCTTCACTGCGTTTAATCCACTCTTACACACCATTTGTTGCATTATGTACACGTTGTATAATGCATAGCTACTTCAGTACCACGATTCATAGAGCTGCGAGGGATTAGCCGAGCGGTCTAAGGCGCTGCAGTCATGGACTGTGCGGCTGGTCCCGGCGGAGGTTCGAGTCCTCCCTCGGGCATGGGTGTGTGTGTTTGTCCTTACGATAATTTAGGTCCAGTAGTGTGTAAGCTTAGGGACTGATGACCTTAGCAGTTAAGTCCCATAAGATTTCACACACACAAACTAACTAACGATTCATAGATACGCGCTCCTGCCCACGCCCCTCTGTGCGCACATCGTGAGGTATGTCTATCAGAACAGCCAGACCAGTGAGGCAGCTAATGTTATTGCACGTACAGTAGCTGAATTACCAGCACTCATCATAACAAAACTACAGATATGCTTGTGCAGCCATGGGTAACAGCTAATTCGAAATAATCTCCATTGCTTCTCTGTTGAGAGTCATTGCCCTATCGATGGAAAGACGTTGAAGCTTCCTCTTCGGAAGATGGAGATTATGTTCCAAGAATGACTGCAAGCAATCACAGCCTGACATATAATCACCGTTACTGCAGTGTTGAGGAATATTATTTGCTTCTGCAAATTGAAACGCTAGTTCTTACAAATCTTCTCCAGTAGCAACAAATTCAGAAGTCTATGGTGTCTTCTCAACATATAATACAAGTTTTCCTTGTTTTCTGCTCCAAGGCAACCTAATAAACAAAACACAATATTTATTATTAGACAAGGTGTTTTTAATCGACATTAATTGTAAATAATAATTATTATTTACTATAAATTATTATTATTACTATTATTATTATCATTAGTTGTCACTGTTTATTTTCTCATGTATTTTTGTTTATTTATTTGCGCACAATTTTAACCCCAAAATAAATTGTATTTTTGAAGTTCTTACTTTGAGGGCCCATTCCTGTCATGGCTGGAAGTGACTGAGGGAAGTCTGACGGCATTACTGTATAACCTGCGTCCTCTAGTGTAACTTTTTATACGACGTGTCGCGATGTCATTTTTCAACAGAACAGTGCTCGTTCACGTATAGGGCGTGTCTCTATCTACTGTCTGCATGATGTTGAGATACTCGAGTGGCCGAGAAGATCGCTCTATGTCTCCGCGAAGAACATTTGTGGTACCAGCTCGGACGTCGTCTTCGTCTCAGTTGCCGATATCCAGGATATAAACGACCAGTTATAACAATTGGACCAGTTTGCCTTGCGAGAGGATACGACAGCTTTGTGATAATCTTTCCAATCACAGCATCCAAGCCAGACGGGGGGCAACGTCACACTGAGATGTGAGCTCATCCTTCCAGGCACTTTCTAAATTTGACTTACTTGTGTAATTGCTGAAATATCGTTACATATCCTCTCAATCCGTGAAGTTTCATTTTGTTTCTCCCTCCCTTTCTCGGTGCTTTACGTCTCAGGACCCGTATTTTTGATATTTTAGCTGTATCTGTGATGTTCTGAGGGTTACATCATAATTCTCGAAAGCATTTCGTCCCAGGATTTACTAAATTAGCTTGCGTTTAATGTAAACGCTTTAAGCACTTAGCAGACAGTTTATCAAAGTCGACAGGTATCTTTTTTAAGTATAAAACGCTCCATAATTATTGCAAACAGATATTCACTGCTGGGTAAATGCGACGTTCGTATAAATAAGCAGCTGTGTTTTCCATACAATTTCTAAAGTAACTTTCAGTACGAAGTAAATATCAACCTGTAAGCGTACGCCTCCGTGGAGTCAGAACTTCCGCGCACTTTAATTGGACGGATATTTTAATGTATTTTCTAGTGACTGGCACCCCCTTTTAGTTCCACGTTCAACCAGTGTCATTCCTGACTTCAACTGTATTATTAATTCTTTAACACGTGGAAACGGTATTAACAGATCTATTGGGAACTGTATATGTGTCCGCAGCTCGTGGTCGTGCGGTAGCGCTCTCGCTTCCCGCGCCCGGGTTCCCGGGTTCGATTCCCGGCAGGGTCAGGGATTTTCTCTGTCTCGTGATGACTGGGTGTTGTGTGCTGTCCTTAGGTTAGTTAGGTTTAAGTAGTTCTAAATTCTAGGGGACTGATGACCATAGATGTTAAGTCCCGTCCATAGTGCTCAGAGCCATTTGAACTGTATATGTATTTTCTATTGCTGTGGTTATCGTTGTATGTCCTATGCTTTTCATTTTAACAAGATTACTACTCCATCACAAGTTCCACGGTCTTGTGAAAGTGCTCTGGCGAGGCTGTTTAGCGCCCAACAATTTTAATTCCATCCATTTATCGTTTTAACGCTGCACTCAATAATGAGATCAGTTTCTCGTCTTTATAATAAGAAAGTCAAAAGGAGAACGAAAAGGATCCTGTTGATGATCGTATTAATGATTTCTACGTTGTATCCTCTGCCTCGGCAAATGCCTGCTGGTTCCCCCTATTACACCTCAACTACACTATGTCGGCGATTGCTGAGCAAACAAGTTCTCCACGTACACGTAAAACCATTACTCTACCACGCAAACATAGGGGTTACACTCGTCTGGTGTGAGACGTTTCCTGGGGGGGGGGGGGGGGGGTCCACCGGGGGCCGAACCACACAATAACCCTGGGTTCGGTGTGGGGCGGCGGAGGGGTGAAGTGGACTGCGGTAGTCGTCGTGGGGTTGCGGACCACTGCGGCTGCGGCGGGGACGGAGCCCCTCCGTCGTTTCTAGGTCCCCGGTTAACATAAGATAACGTTGTATCTGTCTATATACACCAAGGAATTTTTCAGTTTTCGTCTCTACACTGTACTTGAAGAATCTCTGTTTCCCTAGAACGCAGCAAATCTCCACATAAAGGCACCGCATTTAATTTACATACTGCACTGTTTTACTTATAAGCTGCAAACACTTTTGGTTCTGACACTTATTTTGAGCGCGCGTTTCATTATTTACAATTCAAAAAATGGCTCTGAGCACTATGGGACTTAACTGCTGTGGTCATCAGTCCCCTAGAACTTAGAACTACTTAAACCTAACTAACCTAAGGACATCACACACATCCATGCCCGAGGCAGGATTCGAACCTGCGACCGTAGCGGTCACGCGGTTCCAGACTGTAGCGCCTAGAACCGCACGGCCACTCCAGCCGGTAAAATTTGTGTTGGTGTTACGTGATACTGCCAACTATAGAATGTATTATGTGATGTCCATGATGAAAATGTACTTGTGTGTGTGTGTGTGTGTGTGTGTGTGTGTATGTCTGTCAACTACTTCATGTTTTTGGCTAGGTCTAGCAGTGAGTCACTATTTACATTTACGTAATTGATTCGCTGCTTGCTCTCTGACATGCTGTTTTGAATGTAGTAAGTCTCTTGCGTCTGGATGAGGTACTTGTTGTGGTTATTTATTCTGGTAGTTTCCGTATCTTGCTCTATATTTGCGACGCGATAGATGTGATGTTTTTTATGTCATACTTCCGACATCTGATACGTTCTTCACATCTTTGTAATTGTTTGTTTCTCATCAAAAATCTTGGTAACTATATTCCAAAAAGCTTTTCTGCGATAATTTAAAGCAATAATAAATTGCGCAACACAGTTTGTTCCCATTGACGTATCGTACTGCACCGAACGACAATTGCGCAACTTGGGAAAAGTCATTCCACCAAACGGACAGGTCGCATAAAATACCTGGGCTATTTCCGTTTATATCGAGCCGATGAGACGAAATGATAGGATCTGAACATATATAGGACGTAGCTTGCTGCCCTTACTCCCAACATCTGTTCGAAATTGCATTCCATTCGACGGAGTTTCGCTAATTTGTTTATTCAGCCCATAAATTACTGCCAAACGCGTAGGTTCATTTATAGTCCCATAAATCACGCCATCTCATTAAACAAACATTTGCGTGCCGGCGTAACGGCGGGCCACGTGTTTCAGATTGCGGTTCATGATGTAAATTCCAGAACGGGGAATTCGCGGCCGGCGCTTGTCTCCGGCCATCCTCTCTGTCTAAATGCGCTCCTGTCGGGCACATCTAATTTACAGTTCTACTAGATTTCCGAATTCTGTGCAACTATTTTCGGTTGCTAGAGATCAGATTAGGCGCATCTATGACATTCTTTTTACACGAGAAATCATGAGCACGGTAATGGCGACGTGCAACAAACGTAAAATTTGCTTCAAGTGTACTACGTGCTTGGATTTGCAGCTTATTAGCAATTCACTGCAGTCGCCCAAAACCGATAACAGTAACGCCATCTTACGTACTGTACACAGTGTGATTTAGCTGCTCCTATCGATGTCGTTTTATGCAACATGCAATTTTGTGACTAGTCATCAAAAACCACGCAAGCGATTTTCATATTCTCTTGTTCGCTACTCGTAAGCTGTTAGTCGTATAGAAAACAATGAACAGGGCCGTTTTGTAGGAAATTTAATATAATTAAATTTTTACTGGGATACGTTTTCGCAGGGGGCACGGTTTTCGTGTCATGGCGCCACAATTACCTGCATTGTGCTAATCATCTGCAAATCCGAGCGAGTAGTAAATTTGAAGCAACTTTTACATTTGTTGCATGTCGCCTTCAGCTTGCTGATGATTTCACATATAAAATGAAGGTCGTCGCTGCACCCAATCTGATCTCTGGCAACGGAGATCTAGGAAACCTAGTAGTGTTTGAAGGCTATTCTGTTTGTTATGATTATTTTTTGAATATTTTTGTGATATCTTCCATATCTTTACTCTTAATGTCTTTTGTAAGTTACGCTTGTGGTTATGACTTAGTATTTTGTTTGCCAGACGTTGTGAAGATGGGCTGCAGCAATATAAAAATTTTTTGAGCAACGAGTCACCAGTTCATTTCTAGCGACTCATTTAGCATTGACTTAAGTGATGTAAGTTTACATCATGGTCGCAGGCCACGTGCGTGACTTTACGTCACATCTTAACCTCCTTAGCTCGGTTGAGGCAGTTTCTGAAAAACTTAAATTCTGTAGGTTAATCTTATATCTTCTAACCTATTACTTACTATCGCTTATCATTGTTTCAGGTAAGCCATCGAGGGTGATTAACATTACCTCCAGCCTCGCCATCGCTCAGTGATAGAATTTAGCAACAACTCAGCAACAGCGATTCAAGGTAAGATATTGTCTGACTACGAGGACAACCCAATAGGGCAAAGCAAAGTGTTTCGTCTCGATGGCCTCAAGCAGCGTGCCTTGAGCACACTACTCACTCTGTCAACATGTCTCTAAGCAGTAATACAAGCTCAGACCTTACGACCATTGTTACGTAACAAAAGAAGGGTTGTCTGCAGGTGAAGCTGGCTGACAAATTAGCGTACAATGCAACGAAGACATTCGTCGTTCGAAGAATCACTGAAGATGTGCCTCATTGTATACAACACTAATTGATAACCTCTACCTGGAAATTAAGTTCATAGGCGTCCCGAGGAGAACGCAACGGAAATGCTAGTTGCCTTCTGGAGACAGCTGAGAGTGCCGTGTTGACCAATACTTGCTGAACCGCTCCCCAAAATCAGTTTGGTCTCTTACAGTCCAGCACATCGTGTGCTGTGGGTGCGAGAACGGCGTTAATAAATTGCAGAATGACAGCTTAACTTGTTGTTAATTAAAACTATTATAAAAGCCAAGAAGCAAAATTTAAATAATAGTCAGCCACAACAATTAAACAGTTGACAATCAATGGCTTCCTTTATTTATTTGAAAGAACGGTCCTTCACCGTATTCACAGTCACCCAATACTTAGGATCGATCGTAACCACTCACTAAATGTTGCGTACACTGGATGCTAGGACGATCTGCAAAATATCCCACATGAGGAATTGGCCAAGACAGAAGGTTACATTATGTAGACCTACCAATACTTCACATGTGCGACAGTAAAATTCCTTCTACTCACATGATTATAAAGGGTTGTCAAACAGAAACGAGACAGACGGAAAAAAGTGAGTAACCTGTCCAGTATTTCAGAATTTATCGCCGTAACCGTTAATACTTTTTTTGAACTCTGAAGAAAGACATTCGTGGACATAGATTTGCTTCGGGTGAAGAGGTGCACACGTGGGTACAACCATTGTCTCATAAGCAACCACAAAAATTTTTCCGTAAAGACACTGACCGTCTTGTCTCACAGTAGGACTGAGTAACAGTCATGGCAATTAATTTTGCAATGATAAACAGTTTGCTCACTTTTTCCATCTGTCTTGTTTCCATTTACCACCCCTTGTAAAATAGTTCATACCTTAATGACAAACTACAGGCTCGGAGTTTTCAAAAAAGATTGCACGCTGGTAAACGACCAAATAATACTTCATAAAATGATTAACAAATGCAGGAGAACAGGGCTTTAAACAACAGTCTCGTAGCTCAGAGTTTAACTGACACATAGATGGACGACAGCTTAAAACACCATTGCAACCTAACTTTAAAACGCGCAAGAAAACGTCATATATCATGTAACCTACCTGATATGATTAATAAGAACTGCAGGTGCTTGTTTACATTAATGACTAATATATAATTTCCTGGCCATCCCTGTGCATCTGTTTAGACAAGTTTAATGTAGGAAGCACCAGGTTAAATGTTCGGTAAATAGACCAGTTCTTACAAATGGGCAATGTCCCATTCACGAACGGCACCCGCAGCAGCTCCAAATTCCATTAGCAGTAACCTGAGTGCTTATGCCTATTTGGTTCCGTCAGCTGCAATCCGACCTAGTTCACCTGCTCAGGCCAAAAAACAAGGCGCTTAGAGACAAGCACTCGGAAGATACTGGCAGTTCCCAGAGCACAAGCTATGTGAAACAGAGACCACAGTTAGAAAGTCCACAGTGGAAACCGTGAGAACGTACCACTTGTATTCTGTATTTCGTTGCGTATAGTGCATGTATCCACAGCAAATTCCCTCCTGGGAATTGAAGTATTCTGAAACAGAGGCACCAAGGTTTCATTGAGATGCTTGGTTCCCAACATCCACAGCGCTGGGGGCTAATCCCAATTCCAGGACGGATGAGAAACCATCTGTCTGCTGCAGGTACCATCGTTAACAGTCAACGACATCTACGGTGACGCAACTTTTCAAATTTCTTCATGCTGCGATACATCTCCTCCCCGTAAAGGGAGGCATGTCTTGACTTCCACGTATTTTCTTTTTAATGGAGAATACTACGAACAAACGGAGGGAGTCGCCATGGGTAGCCCACTCTCACCGGTGGTAGCGAATTTGTACATGGAGAACTTCGAGGAGGAAGCCCTGTCGTCATCCGTATGGAAACCTACTTGCTTTTTCCGTTACGTGGACGACACGTTCGTCATCTGGCCACATGGTATGGATAAACTCCTTGACTTCCTTACACATCTAAACTCCATACACCCCAACATCAAATTCACTATGGAGACTGAAACGGAGGGTAAATTACCTTTCCTTGACGTCTTGGTCAAGAGGAGGGCTGACAGCACCCTAGGTCATGGGGTGTATCGGAAGACTACGCACACTGATCTGTATTTGCACGCAGACAGCTGCCACCACCCTTCACAGAGGAATGGGGTACTTAAAACTCTAGTACATAGGGCGCGCACTATCTCTGACGCAGAGAGTCTACCCCAGGAATTGGAACATCTGAGAACTGTATTTGGAAAAAATGGGTACTCGGAGTGGCAGATTCAACGTGCTCTCCGCCCAACCACTGCAGCACAACCTCTTGAGATGGATGAAGTCACCAGGGAGGAGGTAGGCACTGCATTTATTCCATACACAGGCACACTCTCGGGGAAAATCGCTCGCATTCTGAAGAAACACCGGGTCGGAACTGTGTTTTGTCCTCCAAATAAAACTCGTGCACTGGTGGGGAGCGCCAAAGATGACCTCGGTTTGAGGAAGGCCGGCGTGTACCAGATTCCGTGTCAATGTGGCAAGTCGTATATTGGTCAGACGATGCGTACCGTCGAGGATCGATGCCGTGAACACCGGAGGCACACTCGCCTGATGTATCCGAGCAAGTCGGCGGTCGCTGAACATTGTTTGTCGGAAAATCACGCCATGGAATATGACCGCACGAGGATTCTGGTACAGACGTCGAGATACTGGGACAGAGTTGTTAGAGAGGCCATCGAAATTCGCACCAATGACGACCTCATAAACCGTGACTGTGGCTATAATCTTAGCAAGGCTTGGGAACCAGCGATCGGGTTAATCAAGAGTAAATCGAGCAAACGTATAGTTGTGACGACCACGGCGGACAGAGCCATCACTCCGACTTCATCTCAGACGCCGTCGCAATCTGTTCCACCGCGCGACCGTGGCGCGGGGCGCGGACGGCGGAGGGAGCGCGCCGCGTGCGGAGGGTATTTAAATCAGCCGCCGCCGCGACCGAACCCAGTTCCCTCTGAGCAGCCATAGCGTACGGATCTCCGTGCCGGCACGTTCACAGGAGCTCAGTCCGTCAGTTCACCTGATGATGGCGACATGTATGATCGCCGAAATATTGTGCCCGTTGGACACTATAGACCGGCAGCACACCCAGTAATTCATCTTTTTCTATAAAGGTTCATTAAATATTTTACACAGATGGCTGCAAAATATTGGACCGTCCATCCCCTCGCCAAGTCTTTCAAAGCTAGACCTTGTCATACCTGCAAGACGCCCCCTCCCTCAACCTTCTTTTTATTTTTAAGTCATTAGGCTTCTGACATGTTCGGGGAGGCCTATCACGATTTTATCGCCATTATCTTCTGCTACCATCTTCACCTCAGTGTAGCACTTGCACCCTACGTCCTCAGTTATTTGCCGCATTTAACCCACGCCTGCATTCTTCCAGTGTTTTTACCCTCTACAGCTATCTATAATATCATGGAAGCTACTCCCTGATGTCTTAGCACAGTCTGTATTTCTTGTCAGTGTTTCCCATATGACCTTTTCTCCATCGATTCTGCAAAGAATCTTATCATTCCTTATCAATTCATTTAACGGTAAACATCGTTCTATAGCACCAAATTCCAAACGGTTCGGTTCTCTTCTTTCCCATTTTTCTCATATTCATAACCGGACGGCATTTCTGGCCAACAGAAGCCTGGCCTTAATCTAAGAAAAGAAACAAATTTCTAAGAAAGCACGCAAAGCACAGCATGTTGCTTCACTGATGCAAGAGACACGTTGTGCATCATGGAGGGATTTAGTGCTGAAATTCAGGAAATAGTCTTCGCATCAAACGTCTAGTTCGTGATAGGTCAATCATAGGGAATAATTTTTACTAGAGACAAAATGTTCGCTGCACTTCCAAGAGTCGATAGAAGTTTTTTATGATTTGCTGGTCGTGGGAATACTATATTCTACCGAACTAGCAGGGTTTGTTAATCGGGTATGCCGTATGCCATCTACCCTAGTAAATTGATAAAGCTACAATTGTGTGCTGAAAACTAAGCCTCCCAACCCTTAGTCTGGTCTCAAGATCGGTTGACGTTGTACATGTCAAGCATATTACTCGGCGGGATTTTCCCACTTCACTGACCCAAGTTGCAACGCTGTGACGAATTGTAGTGTGTATCATAGCCGTGTATACTTAACTGTCAGTGTACTGCGAGATCCTCAGAAAACTTAAAGTACAAATTCAAAGAGTTCGTTCGTGGATCACTTTCTCTTTCTGCATGCAATGCTTGACCACACACGGGCGCTGCGACATCCGCAACAATCCGACATCACAGGTTCACTATCATTGATCATTCTTCATACAGTCCCGACATGGTCCTATCGCATTCTTATCTGATTCCAAAACTTAAGGACCACATTCGTGAACTTCACTTTGATGCTGATGAAGCACTGCCACCGGAAGTGTGGTTGTGGCTCAATCTACACAGACAAACATTTTACGGTGACTGTATCAATAACTGGTCTTTCGATGGGAGAAACGTGTTCGTCGCCATGGTGACTACTTCTATGAACGCGACGTACGTTTCCTATGAATGCGAAACCCTGGTGTCTCGAAACATGATGGTTTTGGTCAAATGTTTCCGTCGGCAGTTTATTTTTTTCCTGGGACCCTCTAAAGTCACTAGTTTTTGGGTATACAGGAGGAAAAAAAATGCAAATGGAAACTCGTGTCTGAAACTCTCATCCAGCAAAGCAACAGAGCAATGTGTTCATACGAGACAGTGCTATTCTATGCAGCAGGTAGCATCTACTACGCCGGCGATCTGGCGAAACGTTCCGCCTGCGGTCCGTCAAAGTCACGGTTGCTACCGAAGGGTTGGCCTCTAACTTTGACTCTTGGTTCAAACGGCTCTGAGCATTATGGGACTTAACATCGGAGGTCATCAGTCCCCTAGAACTTAGAACTACTTAAACCTAACTAACCTAAGGACATCACACACATCCATGCCCGAGGCAGGATTCGAACCTGTGACCGTAGCAGTCGCGCGGTTCCGGACTGAAGCACCTAGAACAGCTCGGCCACCGCGGCCGGCACTTTGACTCTGCAGCGTCATTGGATGTCGTTTCCAGACACGGGTTCCTATCCTCGATTTGTTCCTCCAGATACCCTCTACAACCCCTCTAAGTCTGTCACAATATTTCTTGGACACCCTATATATATTGTGGCAACATACTCGATCCTTCGCCTATTTTCATTAGCCAGAATTCTCCTTTTAGTATGTTGACCCAAATATGAAATGATAGGGATGTGATGCCAAGTTACTACCATAGTGTGGTCGTGAAGTGTTGTTGTTGTGGTCTTCAGTCCTGAGACTGGTTTGATGCAGCTCTCCATGCTACTCTATCCTGTGCAAGCTTCCCCCAGTACGTATTGCAACTCGCATCCCTCTGAATCTGCTTAGTGTATTCATCTCATGGTCTCCCTCTACGATTTTTACCCTCCACGCTGCCCTCCAATACTAAATTGGTGATCCCTTGATGCCTCAGAACATGTCCTACCAATCGATCCCTTCTTCTAGTCAAGTTGTGCCACAAACTCCTCTTCTCCCCAATTCTATTCAATACCTCCTCATTAGTTATGTGATCTACCCATCTAATCTTCAGCATTCTTCTGTAGCACCACATTTCGAAAGCCTCTATTCTCTTCTTGTCCGAACTATTTATCGTCCATGTTTCACTTCCATACATGGCTACACTCCATACAAATACTTTCAGAAACAACCTCCTGACACTTAATTCTATACTCGATGTAAACAAATTTCTCTTCTTTTGAAACGCTTTCCTTGCCATTGCCAGTCAACATTTAAATCCTCTCTACTTCGACCATCATCAGTTATTTTGCTCCCCAAATAGCAAAACTCCTTTACTACTTTAAGTGTCTCACTTCCTAATCTCTTCTCCCCAATCGTATTCACCCGACTTAATTCGACTGCTTTCAGGTATCCTCGTTTTGCTTTTGTTGATGTTCATCTCATATCCTTCTTTCAAGACATTATCTATTCCGTTCAACTGCTCTTCGAAGTCCTTTGGTGTCTCTGACAGAATTACAATGTCATCGGCGAACCTCAAAGTTTTTATCTCTTCTCCATGGTCGGGAAGTATACGCATTAAATACTTCAAGTTCCCGTGTTTCATTAATTTAAAACGGAACGTGCAGTATTTTGAGCATCTGCTGCTTTTATCACTTGCTACTGGTTATGAACAGTTGTATCCGAGTGCCTCTATTTCAAAAATGTCGTAAAAGTTGCGTCAGTAGAGAGAGGCACGCACTGTACGGCCAATTTTAGCCGGGGCAGCCATGCACACATACACACACGCATACTCACACACACAGAGAGGGAGAGAGACGGCGACGCAGTTGGAATCACAGTTGGCGGAGCTGCGGCGCGCGCCTTTATCTGGTGCACTTCCTCGGCGCCTCCTCTCCATCTCGCGGGCCCGGCACGTCCCTCCTCTTCCTCCGGAACGCGCGCACAAAGTGGTTAAAGTTTGGGCCGTTACGGGCTGGGGCGGGAGGAGGGGAGAGCTCGCAGCCCGAAACAACGGCACCCCGCAGCGCCGCGTGGGCCTGACGGAGCGCGCGCTGCGGCGCGGCGCCGGGAACAAGTTTTCCACGTCGCCCGCTCGCTGTTTCGCTCTGTAATTGCCTGTGTATAATGAGTTGTTTAACGACTGCGGCAGTCACACAGACGTGACGGGGTCGGGTCGGCTAAAAACCACACGGGGGGGAGCCCGGACCGCGCTCCGAACACACGTGGGCCTCTGCGCCGGCACGCATGCCTGCGACTCTACGCACCGTCTCGGTCGCGGCCGGCGGCTTCTTTCGTAGATAGCGAGCACCCGAGGGAGCAGACTTTTTGCCTCTCACCGCTTTCTGCCGCGGCTGGAAACTAAATCCGCCGTCTGTTGTGGCGATCTTCGAGCAAGATGGTGGGTAAATAGAAGCATTGCCACAGTCGTTCTTGTACTCTTGACTCAGCACATTCATATGCCTGCCGGCCGGAGTGGCCATGCGGTTCTAGGCGCTATAGTCTGGAGCCGAGCGACCGCTACGGTCGCAGGTTCGAATCCGGCGCCGGGCATGGATGTGTGTGCTGTCCTTAGGTTAGTTAGGTTTAATTAGTTCTAAGTTCTAGGCGACTGATGGCCTCAGAAGTTAAGTCGCATAGTGCTCAGAGCCATTTCAGCCATTTCATTTGCCTACCTACAAAAATGAACCCAAATATCTATGTCGTAAAAGAGGGTCCTTGTGATACGGTCGTAAAAACTGCAAATAAGAGCACGGGATCACAAATTAAACGCAGAGATAGCGACTTTTTGTGTGAATCTGATCTTTTTTCCCAGTGGCGTAGCTCACTTTTACCGTAGACAAGAGACAATCATTTTCATTCTTCTAGAATATACAGGGTGGCGCACGAAATGTGTTACCAATTATTTCTTTGACAATTTACGACGCACATTAAATATCCCGCTGGGATCTCTACAGCAGTACCAGCAGAGCTTGGAGAAACAATGAGTTACGAAAAGACGTGTAATTCACAATACTGCCGCTAGGAGACTAGTAAGCAGCAATGGCTGACAATGGAAGAGTGACGACACAGCAACGATCAGCAATTGTGTCACTTTTTCGTGAAACGAAAAGCCTTGTTGTGACTCAGAGGCGTTTTCGACTGCTAACACACGATGGGTCCCTTGCAAGAAGACGATCCACAGGTTGTACGATAAATTTGTACAGGAATGAACAGTGTTCGAAGCGAAGCGATCTAAGCCTGTTTGTTCGCCGAAGAATATTGAAGCGGTACGAGTTGCTGTACAGAGAAGTCCCGGGAAATCGTCTAGAAAGGCAGCAGTGCAACTGGGAATATCCAGACGCTCCGTTCAACGCATTCTTAAAAGTGACCTCCATATGTACCCATACAAGGTGACCTGTGCATAGAAGCTCACTGAAGAACACAAGCAGCAGAGACTACTGCTTGCTCAGTGGGCGGAGGATGGGGAAGAAACTCTCAACAACGTTTGGTTTTTAGACGAGGCACATTTTCATTTAGACGGTGTGGTTAACAAACAAAATGTACACTTTTGGGCCACTGAAAAGCTACAAGTGCTCCTTGAACGACAACATTATGCTACGAGGATTACAGCGTGGGCAGCAATTTCCAGTCACGGACTTATTGGACCCTTTTTCTTTGGAGAAACTGTGAAGAGCGAGCGTTATTTGAGCATGCTACGCAATAGCTTCATTCCACAGCTTCTTGCTACTGCCTTGCCCTTCAACACGCAGTGGTTCATGCAAGATGGAGCAAGGCCACAGACTGCAAACACTGTGTTGGAGTTTTTAGTTTTTACACGAGCATTTCGACATGCGGATCATTTCTCTCAGGTTTCCAAGTCGCTTCAATGACGGACAAAACTGCCCCCCCCCCCCCCCCCAATAGTCCAGACCTCAATCCATGTGACTTTTTTCTTTGGGGGTACCTAAAGGAAAAAATTTTCCCGAAATGTCCACGTGATTTAATGGAGCTCAGAGGACTTATTCTTCAAGCTTGCAGTGAAATTACGGAAGACATGTGCCGTAGGGTAATCACTAACTTCAGTGTTCGTTTGAAGGAAGTTAGGAACCGAAATGGTGGACATATTCAGCATGTGCTGAGTTATAACAAATCTCCATGGATGGCTCTTCATTGTAGTATATGTTCCTTTCAGATCGTATTGACAATAAAGTTTATATTCAAAAACAAAATGGTAACCCATTTCGTGCGCCACCCTGCACACTGAAGCGCCAAAGAAACTGGTATTGGCAGGCGTTTTCAAATACAGAGATATGTAAACCGGCAGAACACAGCAGTGTAGTAGGCAACGCCTATATAACAGAAGTGCCTGGCGCAGTCTTTAGATCCGTTATTGCTGCTACAGTGTTAGGTTTTCAAGATTCAAGTGAGTTTGAACGTGGTCTTACAGTCGTAGCAAGAACGATGGAACACAGTATCTCCGAGGTAGTGATGAAGTGGGGATGTTACCGTACGACCGTTTCGCAAGTGTCCCGTGAATATCAGAAACCCGGTAAAACATCAAATCCCCGACATCGCTGCGGCCGGAAATATATCCTGCAAGAAAGGGACCTTCGGCGACTGAAGAGAATCGTTCAACGTGACATAAGTGCAACCTTTCCGCTAATTGCAATGCTGGGCCATCATGAAGTGTGATTGTACGAACCATTCAACGAAACATCATCGATAAGGACTTTCGGAGCTGAAGGCCCATTCGTGTACCCTTGTTGACTGCACAACACAAAGCTTTACGCCTCGCCTGGGACCGTCAACACCGACATTGGACTGTTGATGACTGGAAACATGTTGCCTGGTCGGATGATTCTCGTTTCAAATTGTATCGAGTGGATAGACGTGTACGGGTATGGAGACCAACTCATGAATCCGTGGACCCTGTCAGCAGGAGACTGTTCAAGCTGTTTGTGTGGGAAGTGTTCAGCTGGGCTGATAAGCGACCCCTAATACGTCTAGATACGACTCTGATAGGTAACACGTACGTAAGCATCCTGCCTGATCACGTGTATCCAGTCATGTCCATTGTGCTTTCCAACTGACAATTCCAGCAGGATAATACGACACTCCACACGTCCAGAATTGTTATAGAGTGGCTCCAGGAGCACTCTTCTGTATTTAAACACTTCCCCTGCCCACCAAACTCCCCAGACATGAACATTATTGAGCATATCTGAGATTCTTTGCAACATGCTGTTCAGAACACATCTCCAGCCCCTTGTATTCTTACGGATTTATGGAGAGCCCTGCAGGATTCATGGTGTCGGTTACCTCTAGCACTACTTTATACATTAATCGAGTCCATACCACGTCGTGTTGCGGTACTTCTGTGTGCTCGCGAGGGCCCTATACTAGGCAGGTGCGCCAGTTTCTTTGGCTCTCTTCAGTACAGATGAGGGAAACTACTCCATATTCGCCGGCCGAAGTGGCCGTGCTGTTAAAGGCGCTGCAGTCTGGAACCGCAAGACCGCTACGGTCGCAGGTTCGAATCCTGCCTCGGGCATGGATGTTTGTGATGTCTTTAGGTTTAAGTAGTTCTAAGTTCTAGGGGACTAATGACCTCAGAAGTTGAGTCCCATAGTGCTCAGAGCTATTTGAACCATTTTGAACTCCATATTCTATTTATAATTCAGTGTTATGGAACCACTGTAGTCAAATTGGAATTTTTACTAATTGGTCGCTTACCGAATAATTTTGCTGCTACGCGATCGTGAGGAAATTTGAGACGCTTAGACAACTCTGAGCCACGAAATTTGACAAACGTTCCAGTTTCTTGAGTACACCACGAACTTTCCATAATGTGTACCCGGCTGAGAGAACTGTTCAGTTCCATTCGTTTAATCCGTTCCCGAACGATAAGATCCGGCTAGGTACCACGGTATGTTAGAAGTACATAGAAATGTAGGAATCAGACAGGACTGTTCTATACCTACAGTGGCTCCATGTCTAGTTTCCCTATACCATGTAAACACCCTATCGATTGGTGCGATCATGCGTCATTGGGATGAGATTTTCATGTAACTGAAGGAAAACTCGCTGATGTCGGTGAAGCCAATAGTCTAGTCGTAATCTACCTCCTTCGAGACACTTAGGGAAAATGAAGCCTAGTTAATGCACTATCAAATACAACGAAGGCCGTTGTACATAGTTAGGAGAATGAATACTAGTGTATCTGCGCTCTCGATTTCGGGCAGTTGTAAATACTTTTCCCAAAGAAGACGTCCCTCTGTTTCAGGCGAACACACAGAGCTTGAAGAGTGTGATAATTTTTGTTCTTCTATTCATCTTTTATGAAAACAAAAAAGACTTAATGTGATTAATCTTAAAATTGACAAAATCAATTTAATTCCCACTGGTTTTGTCTGTTATAACGCAGTAACCGTTCAATCTTGTGCTAAGCACTGCTAAGCAGCTGGAAATCCTTGCTGCTGCCACTAAAACATTTCGCTACCTTGTGCCAGTAAACAGTTTAAGCTCTCATTGATCATACTTGAGTTCAATTTTTTTAATATAATATCTGACTCAATTTTCGACTGTGAGAAAACCTTTCGCTAAAATAAGTCCCTCACTGAATGGTTAACGGATGATATAGAATATTTTCCGTTACTACGTAGTCAGTATAGAGTCGGGGGCGTCCATAACCAGTGGTAAGAGGGCCCGCCTTACCTCCCCCGTCCCCCCAGTCGAGCTCACAGACCACAGAGGAAAGAGGAAATCATCATCATCATCATCATCATCATCATCATAATCATCATCATCGTAATCGTAATCTCAGCCATTTCCCACGTCCTGTGGAGTCGGCGTTGCTTTGCTAAATCCTGCCTATCCAGTGCACTCTGAGCCATCCTTTCTCCCGTATTTGCCCTGGTACCTGTCCTTCCATCTCACTTTCGGTCTTCCTCTTCTCCTTGGTCCTTCGATTTGTAGGTCTTCAGTTCTTCTCCCCACGTAGTACTCGTCTACTCGTCTCTTCTCTGCGCATGTCCACACCATCTTACCCTACTTTCTTGAATCTTCTACCCTATGGGCCCCACTTTCACTGTTCCCCTGGCGTACTCATTCCCTAGTTTATCCTTTCGTGTCACCCCACTCATCCGCCTTAACATTCTCATTTTTGCCACTTCCATCTTGTTCTCTTGGGCTTTTGTAATTGTCCAAGTTTGTGTGCTACACAGCGTAGCAGACCTCACCACAGACTTGTAAAGCTTTCCTTTCATTCTGCAGCTAACCTTTTTATCACACAGTTCTCCGCTCAGTTTCCTCCAGTTCATCCATGCACTATTTATCCTGTGCCGTATATCGGCCTCCAGTCCTCCATCACTTAGCATATAAGACCTTAGATATTTAAATTTCTTGACCAGCGTCAGTTGTTCTCCTTGCAGGTTAATATATAGATCTTTGGCATCGTTTTTACACATATACTCTGTTTTCATCCTGCTAATTCTCATTCCCCTTTCCTCTAGAGCTTTTCTCCACTGTTCAAGCTTGTCTTGAAGTGCCTCTTGAGGGGATTCACAGATTACATCATCGGCAAACATCATGCTCCAAGGTGCCTGTTTTTTTTTTACATCTTTGACGAGTACATCCATGACAAGGCCAAAGAGATATGGGCTGAGAGCAGATCCATGATGTAGTCCTACTCTCACGTGTCATTGCACCTTCATACGTGTCTTCTACCACCCTGATATATTTTTCTGGCAGGCATTTACTTCTCAGACATCTCCATATCTCTTGCCTCAGCACTCTGTCACATGATTTCTCTAGATCGATAAAGGCCATGCGCAGTTCGACTTGTAATTCTCGGTGCCTCGCCATCCGTTGCCTTACTGCAAATTTTGCGTCGGTTGTTCCACTTCTCTGCATAAACCCAAACTGTTCTTCACATATTTCAGTTTCTAGACGCAACTTCTTCTCAACTATCCTTTACCAGATCTTCATTGTGTGGGACATCAGTTTTATCCCTCTACAATTGAAACAGTTTTGGATATCCCATTTCCCCTTATATGTGGGACCCACTATACAGTTCCTCCTCAAACAGTGCTAGAAGAAATAAGAACAGTCAATTGAGTCAAGTGATTTTCTTTCAATAAAATGTTTTGAAAGTCGGTATTACGCAGGTTTTTGACACGGTAGGAACTAGAAATGTTTATGGGTACTTAGAAGTCGCCATTCGTCTTTTAAAGTATCAAAAATACTCCACACCCCCAGGTGTAGGCCATTCCCACTCCCCTCTGTAACAACAACAACGCTGTACTATTGTACAAATAATTTTTTGTCTGATTTTTCGATAAATTAGTGTAATCGATGTTCTGATTTCATCTCTTTTTTGTTTCATGTCATTGTGTTAAGAAAACTGTAAACAAATTTCGATGTGAATATTAATGTTTATGTCAAATTTCAAGCAATATTGCAATAGAATTGAAGCGTAACAATTGTTGAGACTGTGGTAAGATGTTAAAATTGTAATTGTGCGTCAGGTCCATACGTAGGCAATGTATTAGGATATGTAGAATGCAAAACCTCTGGTGAATACCCTGTCTGTAAGGGAGCGGTAAAAGGTGGATGGCAGGCGAACGCGGGAAAATGCACACGGGCGCTGCGCGGCATAACGTGCTCAGCAGTGGTAGTCGGAGTTGGGCATCGGTCTGAGAAACACGCTCTGGATCGAGGAGGCTCTCCTGGAAGACGTAGTTTCATTGAGCCTCGGATATTCCATAGGCACTAAATGGAAAAGTATTACGACGCTATGAAGAAATAAAGTGCCGATACATCAAGAGCCATAGCTGTGATTGTATGTGTGCTCTGTGCCTCGCCATCTCGCCGCCCGCCAACCGCCACATCGATACAAACAGGTTGAAACTTTTAGTATTGTATTCGTGTGGACAAGTGTTACTTTTATTCCATACTGTTCAATAACAACTTAAATTTTACCAGAACTGTCCTATCATTTAATTATCCTCACAACTAACCTAGACAGGGTCCTTTCCAAATGTTGTGCAATCCGATTGTCCCGAAATGAAGACTTAAAGTTTATGTTAATAATAATTACCTGCAGACCTAGCTATGTTAGAATGATGTTTAAAGAACTTTGTTGTTAATGAACTAATAGACGAATAACAAAGGTCTGACAAAGTTGGGAGATAATTTTGATATTGATTTAGTAATGAAGCTTAATTATTTCGAGACAGATATAATGGTATTTAAATGAGCAGGAAATAAGACAAAAAGAGTAGTGAATCATACACTCCTGGAAATTGAAATAAGAACACCGTGAATTCATTGTCCCAGGAAGGGGAAACTTTATTGACACATTCCTGGGGTCAGATATATCACATGATCACACTGACAGAACCACAGGCACATAGACACAGGCAACAGAGCATGCACAATGTCGGCACTAGTACAGTGTATATCCACCTTTCGCAGCAATGCAGGCTGCTATTCTCCCATGGAGACGATCGTAGAGATGCTGGATGTAGTCCTGTGGAACGGCTTGCCATGCCATTTCCACCTGGCGCCTCAGTTGGACCAGCGTTCGTGCTGGACGTGCAGACCGCGTGAGACGACGCTTCATCCAGTCCCAAACATGCTCAATGGGGGACAGATCCGGAGATCTTGCTGGCCAGGGTAGTTGACTTACACCTTCTAGAGCACGTTGGGTGGCACGGGATACATGCGGACGTGCACTGTCCTGTTGGAACAGCAAGTTCCCTTGCCGGTCTAGGAATGGTAGAACGATGGGTTCGATGACGGTTTGGATGTACCGTGCACTATTCAGTGTCTCTCGACGATCACCAGTGGTGTACGGCCAGTGTAGGAGATCGCTCCCCACACCATGATGCCGGGTGTTGGCCCTGTGTTCCTCGGTCGTATGCAGTCCTGATTGTGGCGCTCACCTGCACGGCGCCAAACACGCATACGACCATCATTGGCACCAAGGCAGAAGCGACTCTCATCGCTGAAGACGGCACGTCTCCATTCGTCCCTCCATTCACGCCTGTCGCGACACCACTGGAGGCGGGCTGCACGATGTTGGGGCGTGAGCGGAAGACGGCCTAACGGTGTGCGGGACCGTAGCCCAGCTTCATGGAGACGGTTGCGAATGGTCCTCGCCGATACCCCAGGAGCAACAGTGTCCCTAATTTGCTGGGAAGTGGCGGTGCGGTCCCCTACGGCACTGCGTAGGATCCTACGGTCTTGGCGTGCATCCGTGCGTCGCTGCGGTCCGGTCCCAGGTCGACGGGCACGTGCACCTTCCGCCGACCACTGGCGACAACATCGATGTACTGTGGAGACCTCACGCCCCACGTGTTGAGCAATTCGGCGGTACGTCCACCCGGCCTCCCACATGCCCACTATACGCCCTCGCTCAAAGTCTGTCAACTGCACATACGGTTCACGTCCACGCTGTCGCGGCATGCTACCAGTGTTAAAGACTGCGATGGAGCTCCGTATGCCACGGCAAACTGGCTGACACTGACGGCGGCGGTGCACAAATGCTGCGCAGCTAGCGCCATTCGACGGCCAACACCGCGGTTCCTGGTGTGTCCGCTGTGCCGTGCGTGTGATCATTGCTTGTACAGCCCTCTCGCAGTGTCCGGAGCAAGTATGGTGGGTCTGACACACCGGTGTCAATGTGTTCTTTTTTCCATTTCCAGGAGTGTATATTGGAAATCTTGAGGGCATAATGATTTCAGTAATTAATTGTTTTAATACAGTGATCATAACTGTTTCAGGGTCCACCCCCCTTTTTTTATTTATTTGAATTCTGAAGTGTTCTAAACTGATTAGACCAGCAAAGTCAAAGCCAAAATAGAAACCAAAATTTATCAGTGTTTTACCTTTATCAAAATTGACATAGTGTGTGTGTTTCGAAAGTGCTGTAACCTGTGCTCGATTTTAATCAGATAATTAGACAGTACGAAGTTTTATAGTAAACATTATAGTGTAATGTTATGTATATATGGTTTATCCATATTAGTACAAAAAGTGAAATTATCAGTTCAGTAGATTTTCTGGTTCTAAAATTTACCATATTATGCTGTGTTACTACGTGTTTTGCTTGAACGTACATCAACTTGTACAGGGAAGAAACTCAGTTAATGCCTAATTAGGCTGGCGACCGTATTATTAACAAATTGGTAGCATATTCTGTGTTGTTTCTTGTCCGTCCTGACGTGTAGTTGCATTTCGGACTTGCTTGACGTATCATTGTTATTACAGAGTGGGTGTAAGTCTGATTTGCCTCCATTCAGGTACACGCGGTCAATCGTGTGCACTAGCGCAGCGTTACACCTCCCCTCCACCCCCTTCAAATTATCGTCTGGGCTCCCCCGTAGAGTTCAGGACACAATGCTCACGCTCTGTTATGAAGACTGCACAAACCAGCAGTGTGAAGTGTTCTTCCCCAGCCTACATAATATAATTTTCTATTTCATGAATATTTGTACTGATTCATAGAATAGTGCTTTAAATTCTGTTTTAGAATTAAATTATTTCTTCTCCATTAAGATTCAAGCAGATGTAAATTGTAATTACTTCTACGTGACTGAAGCATTGCACACTACCTTTGATAAACTTATGTCGCTGAGTACAGAGTACATTCTAGCACTTGAGTAATTCTGTTGGTGGAAACTTAACTGGAACTGCAGCTGTTCCCGAAATGAGGTCATGGAGCTGGAAACCGTTCGAATAAACACCGACTCGTAGCTGAAAACTGTTTATTAATGGCTGTTCCACCCGGCCGAGCTGCCTGGGGAAACGAGAGGAATGACAACCCATAGTCCACCAGTCGTGTGGATGCACTTCATCCTGTTAGATAAACATGCCAGAACGTTCTAGAGTTTCGCTATTCCCTCATGAGTAAACGATGGTGGCGCAGGTGAAGCAACGCAATTGGTATGCTGTAATTTCCTGAATTTGTTTAATAAAAACTACATTTAAATGTGCTTTGCCGTTGTTATCGTTCACAGAAAGATAATATTTTACTGCTCAGTGTAAATCGTTACTGCAGGGATTAGGTCCCTTGTTAACACATTGACTTTATGCGCTTTAGTACCGTTCACTACACACAACCGAGCTCTTGCCTTCTGACGAAACGGTTTTCCCGTTGTCGGTCTAAAGTCGTTATCAGTAATATATTTCATGAGTGGCTGTACACAAATTCAACTATCAAGACTGCGTGTTAGCTGATTTTTAACAGGTCGGATAAGATTTAGTACAAGTGTATTCAAAATCAAGGTTATACTATGACGGTGATTACTTTCCGCCTCCCAGTCTACTGTATCTTTTGAGTTATTCCGTCCCAGTCCTAACTGTAACTTTGTTTTTGATGACCGGGTTCGGCAGTCTAAGTTGCCATCATCGGATAGTATGCAAAAAACATCTCAGTGATGGAGATTCATGGAGATGTATTAGTATAAGATCCGACGATGGTAACTTTAGACTGCCGAAACTGGTCGTCAAAAGTAAAGATACAGTTGGCGATCTTGGCTTCTGAAGATTTTACTTCTAAATTGACTGAAAGAAGTGGCTGAGATAATGTGTTCGCATTCGAGAGAAGTGAAGCCGTCTGGTCGTCTAGATTTTAAATTCTTAGTGGCATTCGTAAAACCGACTTAGGTGAATGGCAATTCGCTGACGATTGCCTTCCCCACCCTTGCACTGTCTGAGATTACCGAGCGAGACGGTCCAGTGGTTAACACAGGGGAGTCGTATGCGGGACCACGACGGTTCAAATCCCGGTCTGCCCGTCCATATTTAGGTTTCTTGTCATTTTCCTGGATCTCTCCAGGCCAATTCCAGGATGGTTCCTTTGGGAAGGACACGGCGGACTTCCGAAAAATCGGAGAAACGGACATCACCACTGGACACCAAAAGTCACCAGAATATTGAGACATGTAGTATCCAATGGGCGGTAGGTGGGTGGGGGGGGGGGGGGGAGGTGGAGGGAGAAATCACAAACTGCGTGGAGAAATTACATAATTCTATGAATACCGTCCTCCTGTGTTGCACGACAGGGAACACAAAGAGGAGAAATATGTAATAGTAAATACTAACAAATGGTAGCCGTGAGTACTACGCCGCACACGATCCAAAGCTCAGGAGCGGTATGAAACAGACATGAGATCGGAAAACTCTTTAAACTGGGAAAGCGGGAAGCAGCAGAAAGAAGGAACCATCACAACATTAAGAGGGAAGAGGTCATGTACAGGCGGTGTAAGCCAGTAATGTAAGAGCAGATATAGTGGCCAGACAGGCAGGAATTTTTATATGAGATTTAAAGAACATAAAGACCTGCCGATTCCAGGTCGGCTCTGAGAAAGCATCTGACTGACAACCAGCATCAGTTTCAGCTGACTGGCTATGACTTAACTGTGTTACACACCGCAGCTAAGCATCGGGTACTCAATGTCCTGGTATGTTATGAAATTTTAAGAAACCTTTCTATGCAATTATAAATCCTTTCTATGCAATTAATGAATACACTGATTTGCATCACAAAAATTCTTTAGTTAATTATGATTTTATGCAGGCAGATTAAGGTGCCCGTACAACGTAGTATATTTCCTTGTTCTTGTGTTAAATGTATAGGTCTTCTTCCCTCTAAATGTTGTGATGGTTCCGCCTTCCTGATGGCACTTCCCGCTTTTCCAGTGTAAACAGTTCACAGACCTCATATCTGTCTCACTCCGCGTCTGTGCTCTGGATACTGATGGCTGGTATTCGCTGTTACACAGGTTTCTGTTTGTGTTCCCAGTCGCACAACACGGGGTAATTTACGTAAGTAATTCCACGCAATATGTGATATCTCCCCTCCTCCCCCCCCCCCCCCCCCTCATCTTTTACTGCATTGCACATGTTCCTAGATTCTGCTAACTTTTGGTGTCCGATCTTGATGTCCGTGCCGTTATTTTCGAATTTTTTATGTCCCTTTTATCACGGAACCTTTGGTCCTATGATAACACAGGGGTGAGGAAGACTTCAGATGGTTAAGTGATTTTATTTGCAAGTAACGTCCTGCTCTGTCTTTTAATCTATTTCGATTTAGAAATATTAGCGATGTAGTTCCACATATGGCATTTCAGACTTTAGGATCCCCTCCAGTTATCGTATAATACAATAGTTTCATTGTTACAGTTTACACGAGATGATGGAACTTAATGCATTCCGATACGGGTAGTGCGCACAATAAAAGATTGTGGATTAATCAACTGTTGGCGGGTTTTTCATTTTACAAACTTTGGTCACTCATTTTAATCATGAAAGAAAAAAATTTTGACAAAATACCCATAATTATGGTTCAAATGGCTCTGAGCACTATAGGACTTAACATCTGAGATCATCAGCCCCCTAGAACTTAGAACTACTTAAAACTAACTAACCTAAGGACGTCACACACATCCATTCCTGAGGCAGGATTCGAACCTGCGACCGTAGCAGCAGTGCGGTTCCGGACTGAAGCGCCTAGAACCGCTCGGTCACAGCGGCCGGCTACCTAATTGTCCATGGTAATAAATTTGCATGCAGCTTTACTGTATGATTAAATGATGATGGCGTCCTCTTGGGTAAAATATTCCGGAGGTAAAATAGTCCCCCATTCGGATATCCGGGCGGGGACTACTCAAGAGGATGTCGTTATCAGGAGAAAGAAAACTGGCGTTCTACGGATCGGAGCGTGGAATGTCAGATCACTTAATCGGGCAGGTAGGTTAGAAAATTTAAAAAGGGAAATGGATAGGTTAAAGTTAGATACAGGGGGAATTAGTGAAGTTCGGTGGCAGGAGGAACAAGACTTCTGGTCAGGTGCCTACAGGGTTATAAACACAAAATCAAATAGGGGTAATGCAGGAGTAGGTTTAATAATGAATAGGAAAATAGGAATGCGGAAAAGCTACTACAAACAGCATAGTGAACGCCAAGATAGATACGAAGCCCACACCTACTACAGTAGTACAAGTTTATATGCCCACTAGCTCTGCAGATGACGAAGAAATTGAAGAAATGTATGATGAAATAAAAGAAATTATTCAGATAGTGAAGGTTGACGAAAATTTAATAGTCATGCGTGACTGGAATTCGGTAGTAGGAAAAGGGAGAGAAGGAAACGTAGTAGGTGAATATGGATTGGGGCTAAGAAATGAAAGAGGAAGCCGCCTGGTAGAATTTTGCACAGAGCACAACTTAATCATAGCGAACACTTGGTTTGAGAATCACGAAAGAAGGTTGTATACATGGAAGAACCCTGCAGATACTAAAAGGTATCAGATAGATTATATAATGGTAAGACAGAGATTTAGGAACCAGGTTTTAAATTGTAAGATATTTCCAGAGGCAGATGTGGACTCTGACCACGATCTATTGGTTATGACCTGTAGATTAAAACTGAAGAAACTGCAAAAAGGTGGGAACTTAAGGAGATGGGACCTGGATAAACTGAAAGAACCAGAGGTTGTACAGAGTTTCAGGGAGAGCATAAGGGAACAATTGACAGGAATGGGGGAAAGAAATACAGTAGAAGAAGAATGGGTAGCTTTGAGGGATGAAATAGTGAAGGCAGCAGAGGATCAAGTAGGTAAAAAGACGAGGACTGGTAGAAATCCTTGGGTAACGGAAGAGATATTGAATTTAATTGAGGAAAGGAGAAAATATAAAAATGCAGTAAATGAACCAGGCAATAAGGAATACAAACGTCTCAAAAATGAGATCGACAGGAAGTGCAAAATGGCTAAGCGGGGATCGCTAGAGGACAAATGTAAGGATGTAATCTCACTAGGGTAAGATAGATACTCTCTACAGGAAAATTAAAGAGTCCTTTGGAGATAAGAGAACCACTTGTATGAACATCAAGAGCTCAGATGGAAACCCAGTTCTAAGCAAAGAAGGGAAAGCAGAAAGGTGGAAGGAGTATATAGACGGTCTATACAAGGGCGATGTACTTGAGGACAGTAGTATGGAAATGGAAGCGGTTGTAGATGAAGATGAAATGGGAGATATGATACTGAGTGAAGAGTTTGACAGAGCACTGAAAGACCTTAGTCGAAACAAGGCCCCCGGAGTAGACAACATTCCATAGGAACTACTGACGGCATTGGGAGAGCCAGTCCTGACAAACCTCTACTATCTGATGAGCAAGACGTATGAAACAGGCGAAATACCCTCAGACTTCAAGAAGAATATAATAATTCCAATCCCTAATAAAGCAGGTGTTGACAGATGTGAAAATTACCGAACAATCAGTTTAATAAGTCACAGCTGCAAAATACTAACACGAATTCTTTACAGACGAATGGAAAAACTAGTAGAAGCCGACCTCGGGGAAGATCAGTTTGGATTCCGTAGAAATACTGGAACACGTGAGGCAATACTGACCTTACGACTTATCTTAGATGAAAGATTAAGGAAAGGCAAACCTACGTTTCTAGCATTTGTAGACTTAGAGAAAGCTTTTGACAATGTTGACTGGAATACTCTCTTTCAAATTCTAAAGGTGGCAGGGGTAAAATACAGGGAGCGAAAGGCTATTTACAATTTGTACAGAACCCAATGGCAGTTATAAGAGTCGAGGGACATGAAAGGGAAGCAGTTGTTGGGAAGGGAGTAAGACAGGGTTGTAGCCTCTCCCCGATGTTATTCAATCTGTATATTGAGCAAGCAGTAAGGGAAACAAAAGAAAAATTCGGAGTAGGTATTAAAATCCATGGAGAAGAAATAAAAACTTTGAGGTTCGCCGATGACATTGTAATTCTGTCAGAGACAGCAAAGGACTTGGAAGGGCAGTTGAATGGAATGGATAGTGTCTTGAAAGGAGGATATAAGATGAACATCAACAAAAGCAAAACGAGGATAATGGAATGTAGTCGAATTAAATCGGATGATGGTCGAAGTAGAGAGGATATAAAATGTAGACTGGCAAGGGCAAGGAAAGCGTTTCTGAAGAAGAGAAATTTGTTAGCATCGAGTATAGATTTAAGTGTCAGGAAGTCATTTCTGAAAGTATTTGTATGGAGTGTAGCCATGTATGGTAGTGAAACATGGATGATAAATGGTTTGGACAAGAAGAGAATAGAAGCTTTCGAAATGTGGTGCTACAGAAGAATGCTGAAAATTAGATGGGTAGATCACATAACTAATGAGGAAGTATTGAACAGGATTGGGGAGAAGAGAAGTTTGTGGCACAACTTGACCAGAAGAAGGGATCGGTTGGTAGGACATGTTCTGAGGCATCAAGGGATCACCAATTTAGTACTGGAGGGCAGCGTGGAGGGTAAAAATCGTAGAGGGAGACCAAGAGATGAATACACTAAGCAGATTCAGAAGGATGTAGGTTGCAGTAGGTACTGGGAGATGAAGAAGCTTGCACAGGATAGAGTAGCATGGAGAGCTGCATCAAACCAGTCTCAGGACTGAAGGCCACAACAACAACAACAATAAATTTGCAGAGTCGGTCGACCATAACGCATATTCGGTAGGGCCTAATACCAGTTCCATCTGATCTTAGTTAGCAGATCATTGTGGCAACATCAAGATAATTAGAGATCACTAGGTTAGTGTAGAAGGGAACGAACAGGAGGGGAGGGAGGAGGAAGCGAACAAAACCCTGTCGTGCTGAAGGAACCGTCCTGGTATTTGCCGATTGTGATTTAAGAACACGAAAAAAAGTCTCAGGCAGTGATGGTGAAGATTGGACGAAAGTCAGAATCTTCCATAACATGAGGCAGGAGTCGTAACTAATGCACTGTCGTTATGTAAGGTTTCACGACAGAGACTTTTTCGCGGGTGATACAGTTTACATACTTCTCTAGCTGCTGTGGGAGAGATTTTACGCTGAGCGAAAATTTCCGATGAAGTGCATATTGAAGTTTTACACAAATCATCAGGTCTGCATTTAGAATGCGACACACACAAGGTAATAGTGTCTTGCTCAGTCTCGGTGACTTCCTTTCAGATATAGATTTTGGATTGGCTTTATATAATTAATTAATTTATTTATTTATTCTGTAATTTATGGGGAATGTGTGTTTCAAGAGAAGACGTCATTGTTGGAACTCCTTCTTATGGAAATCCCCCTCAATGTTAGTAGTCCTCTACGCACTGCTCGAAACCTTTTACTTACGTCGAATTATGGTACGAAATACGGACCGTTGAAATATATGAAATGCTCGAAGAAATTTAGGGAATTCCAATAAAAATTGCTACTATTGCAACATCCCAATCAGTCTTGTATACACAGTACGATCTGTTTCGAATAGTTACGTTCATGTACAGGACTGAAATAGATCTTTTTAAGGAGTTCCTGTCTTTATGTTCCAATAATAACTGGATTATTAATCTGTCGACAAAAGTGTTAAATATTGACGTTTAGCACATAATTGCAGCCATTGCAATGAAAGTTCATTTTTTACAAATTTTGCGTGTTATCTGATAACTGTACAGCGACATTAGTTCTCTGTGAAGAATAGCAGCGGCTAATAGTAATTTAAGAATGCTAATTAAGTTGCTCTGCTTTCTACTGTCACCTGACCCCAGTCAAACAGAATCCGTGTATTCTGTTTTGGAGAACAGAATTCAATATCTTTTCAAGTGATCTAGTGGAACTTCTGCTAGAGAATGGTATTTAGTTCCGTTATCCGGCACACAGTGTACCTGCTCTAAATTTGTTCTTTTAGTGGATGATGCACTCAACATAGATGATTGCTTTTCCTCTAATACGGTTTCCACATTCTGTTCAGCTTCCTTTTATGTTTAGCCGTCCTATTACAAGTTAAACATGAGAAGTGTCTCTCTCTCAAATTAAGGATATGTGCTGAGATTATGTAGATCTGAATATAATACGCTCACATGTAACCTAATCATAACGACACTTCCTTAATAAGCTGAGAAACTCATTTTTTTAAATACGAATTTTTCCATCCTGCTATTCAGCTGGGAACACACAAGCGGCGTGTACATCTTTATACGAATCAAATGATCGCTTTCTCTCAGTTTATCGTCCTCAGCAAGCTTTTGCTGTAGATTTTATTTTTCTTTATTTCCCAAAGTAAAAATGATTTTAAGCCTTTGACTTTTTAATTTAATATTTCTCCTCTCTTACATTGTCGTCCTGGCTTTATACAGATCCTTTCCATCACTCGGAGCTGTCGAGATGTCCTTTTGCCGTATACGTGCGATATAAAATATAATTTCTCTGTATATTTTGTTTCGCCGAAGCAGAATAAAAAAAGTACATCTTGAATTTCAAGCCGTCTACTTCCTGAACGTAGAATGGGACTGACAGTAGTGCACGTGGAAATTGTATTCTTTTGACGAAATGTCTGCGGCCATTCGTGGATCGAGTCCACAGGCAGGGCACGGAAGGCGCGCTGACCCTCGTGCATAAATACGGGCGGGCACTATGCTACCGGTCCGAACGCCGACGTCGAGTGCTTCGGTTAATTGCCGAGACGCCGGTGACGACCGCCGTGCCATCTGGCGCGACAGCCGAAACTAAATTAGACCACCCACCGCGCAGCAGCTAAGCAGTAGCTTTCTGCTCATAGCCACGTTCACCACTTGTCTCGTGGGTTGCCTAGCCGCTACACAACATTGAACGTAGCCTGTGGAGCCCCGATCAAGTTTTGTCAGCCCTTTTTTCGTCTTTACCTATCATTTCTAGCAATACAGCCTACTTTCTTTGCACGGTTGAATAGAATTAGAGAAGTTTCAGCGGTTTTAGTCTGTGAACAGTTCTGCCTTATCTGACAAGAGCAGTAACCTACTGTGTTGCGTATGAAGAAACAAGCAGTCTTTGTTGCAGGTCAAATTTTTTTTATTTACCAATGACGCGTTTCACCTTTAAGTAGGCATCTTCGGATTCGCTGATATTTGGTAACGATGCGTACACGAGTGTGATGTATGCAGCAAGAATATGCACTACACCTCCTGCACGTTTATGATGTAAAGATTTACTGTGTGCCTGGTCCCCTTTGGACACCTCACAGTACTTTTAAACGGGGCATTTACGTGCTGGGATATTTTATGTGCGGTATCCCATTTACCCTCCGCTACCAAATATTAGCCAGTCCGAAGACGCCTAAATGAAGGTGAAACGCATGACTGGAAAAGAAAAAAAAATTGTTGTGCAACTAAAACCGCTTGTTTCTTTATGTCATACATACCGGTCGCTGTACCAACCTCGTTATGAAATGGAAAATGTTTTACTGTGTTTGGTAGATGGAATTATAGACGACATATAGAAAAAAATAAATAGCCATTTATAACGTTACTTAAATGACACAAAATTGAAAACTTTTGATCCATCAAAATAATTAAAATAACAGACCGAGGAAACCAGACTAGAACAGTCATTTTACGAATAGCATCTCGCCATTTCAGCTTTCTGACGAGTTTTTATAAACATTTAATGAAAAAAATGTTAACAATATACCTTGGTGCCAGTTTGTAACGTCTATAGCATTAACGACACTCGACATTTATTCTAAATATTAGTTGTCTTAGCTATTTTTTAAAATTCTTTATGAACATTTAATTTGCACGGTCACCCCTTACGGTGTAATAAGACGCGATGCAGTCTTTCCTGAGAGCTGTTCAAAAAAATGGTTCAAATGTCTGAGCACTATGGGACTTAAGATCTGAGGTCATCAGTCCTCTAGAACTTAGAACTACTTAAACCTAACTAACCTAAGGACATTACACACATCCATGCCCGAGGCAGGATTCGAACCTGAAGCGCCTAGAACCGCTCGGCCACAATGGCTAGCTGACAACTATTCGTAAGATGTTCTTATACAGGGTGATCCGTGTTGATGTTAAAAAATTCCAGGAATGATGGAGAAGGGTGAATGTATCAATGTGAGATCAGGAATCCTGGGCCGGAAACGACCGAGTCGAAAGTTTTATGCGAAAATCGTTCTGATGCATCAGACAGCAGAATACATGTACCGGTTCTGTTGTAGGAACTTTGAGGGGTAGTAGTAAGGAAAAAAAAAAATTGTGCAGTAAATATGGGCTCTAAAATGCATACCTGAAGAGCTATGTGCAACTGTTCAGCAGGAGAGATATGTTTTACAATAGCGAAGATGAAAAAGTGCCCGTAGCAGTGACAGTACAAGTACTTGTATTCCTCTGTCAGAGGAATCAAAACGATGTCTGCTTGTAATTTTCGACACACTCGTTTCCGGAAAAGGCATCATAATGATACAATTACCTTCCTACATCACCCATGATAGTTTGTAACCCCATCGCGGAATCACCTTGCATGTTTCGTTTTTAGTGTTCAAAAAGCTGCAGATTTATGCTTTTCAATAAGTGCATCAACGAGAGCTCCTTGCCCAGGCTCTGAAGGTCCGAAGGATGTCGACCAGCCACTGTGTCATCCTCCGCCATTCGGTGTCCCGCAGGTGTGGTATGGAGAGAGATGCGGTCGACGCACCGCTCTGCTGGCCGTATTGTCGTCTTTCCAGACCTTGGAGACAGTACGTCACATTCAAGTAGCTGCTCAGTTGACATCATCAGGTTGAGTGCACCCCCTATGAGTGCTCCTTGGCAGTACCGGGAATCGAGCCCATGTGCTCCATGTCACAGACATCTACGCTGACACCTCATCAGCTACGGAAGCAGACTATAGGTACATCACCTTTTTTCTTCTTGGAAACTTTGACTTGCAAAATGGCTCTTGCGTCTTTGATACTAAACAATGCGTTATTTTTCTTCGATTATTGAACAGGCCTCGTATTTTGTTTTATTTATTTCTTTATTTCTCATTCCATACGCGCCTTCCTTGGCGTGCAGTAAATTTCAGATCAGAGATTTATTGCTTCTGTTATTCACATTGCCCTTTTCATTTTTCAACGTTATCATTGGGAAGACTGCTCTGATGTTAAACAGCTCGTCCTGCTCTATCAGTTTTTCAATAGGCCAGTGTTATTATCCTCCATACACTATCACTATAGTCAGCGTTAGTCGAGCACAGTACTATTGCACAAGGGTGACGATGCTTAGGTCGGCTTAAGGTAAGTTTTTACCAGGAGACGAAAGGACGCTAATCCAGTTGATAGTGCTTGCACAACTGTCTTAAAATTGTTCGCTGTGGGATGCGCTTTTCTTAGTCAACACTGTACTTGTTTAATGTGACGTCACCCCGTGTTTCCGATAACAGCCACCGGAGACGAAGTGCAGTAATATGGTGGACAGGTGATACAAAATTACTTAAGGACTGACACTTCGCCAGGAGCTCGTGGAAGAGCAGTCCCGCGAAGAAGACACCCCTAATCCTACTTCTCATTTAACTCATTCAGACCCGCAAACTATTAGCTACAAAGATGCAACTGCCGTCTGTGTCTTCTGGGAGAGATGCACTACGTTTTCAATTTAGTTTTCTTTGCGGTAGCCAGTTTTTAAGACGCTATATAGAATGTTCGCGAAACTGCATTTCGTGACGTAATTACTGAAATTTCGATAACGAGAAATTTTTTTATTATATTAATGCCAGCATATTATAAGACCAAAATCTTAAGAATATATCCTATTTTCATTTTTGCCAAACCAGAACTCCGTCTTAGTGGGATTTCTTTCGTTCGATTAAGACTACGTTCCAGAGATGAATTTCTTTCGGACTCAGTAAGTCCTTCTTATTAGTACTCAAAAGTTACGAAAATATCATTTACCTATACAGGCACAACCGCGCACACGAAACTTTCACCTGAACCTGTTTACTGACATTACTCTCGTCGCTATCTCACATGCATGAAGTGACTGAGTTATTTGAGAAGTGACTGTCTACATCTACATCTACATTTATACTCCGCAAGCCACCCAACGGTGTGTGGCGGAGGGCACTTTACGTGCCACTGTCATTACGTCCCTTTCCTGTTCTAGTCGCGTATGGTTCACGGGTAGAACGACTGCCTAACCGCATTGTCACTGAGTACTTCGATTGCAGACACTGTGCTTTTCCTTTCCAGCCAATGTAACCCTACATTTGTGTCCATGTCAGTTCTGTTGGATCGAAATGTGAGAAGGTAGCAGCCTAATGACGTTATGCCCATGCGTTTTTTTTTTCCAGCTCTTAGATTTCGTATATGGTAAACCGCAGTTTACAGAGAAATGTTAGATTCGTAAGCTCCAAAATTTTTAAATTTATCACCCACTTCGACGTTTCGACGCTGAAACGTAACGTGTTTCCCTTTCGCTTTGGCATAGCAAGCGTCTGTTCAGCAACAACAGAATGGTTGGGAGCCTTTCAAGAACATTTATTGGCAGTGTAAGCACATAATCCGATGACCATTTTGCCTGAAAATATCCCCCCCCCCTAAAAAAAAGTAATGAAAAGAAACAAAGCCTCGGCGCGCAAAGGGAGGAAATCGCATGAGACTACAGTTAACTGGAAGTGGGAACTGCTATAGTGGTGGAGGTGATGGTATGGCAACCACAGGTTGTTACTAAGACTCTACAGCAGGTCACGTGTGATTGGCTGAATGCATTCCGTGCCTTCACCGTTAATGTCACTCTACTACTCCCTTCACTCCTGTCAATCTTAGTGTAATTTTCGATAAACCAAACACGTCTACGTTTGTGCCGCTTTTATGTATATGGATTGTTGTGTTACTATTTATATCCTGCCTCGTCCGCGACCTATCTCTGTAAAATTGTCGTTTTATAAATCACACGGATGGGATCAGTTGCTCTTCCCAAGAAAAACGTCTTCCAGTTTAGCTCCCACCAGCATCTCTCCAGCACTTACACATGACTGTTTATTTACTTATTTTATGCCGCTTTGGTTGAGTTGTTATCAGTAATGCGGGAACGTGTAGCTATGCCATAATTTTTTATATTTGTATATTGTGAGCTAAATAACTATATTGAATCCAGAATGGATCACTCAGGTTTCTATGTCGAATTTTATTTTTGTTTCATATTCCTTGCTCATATTTTACAAAATATATTCATTTGTTTCTGAAATTTAAGATTGATCAGTGTTGGAAGCGACAGTAGTGGTTTCATTTCGTCGTAATATTTTCCACATTCTCAGTACTTGCGGAGAGTAAGGAGACGTACCATTTGGGCATAGATTGCGCCTTCATCTACAAATATAGGTGCACACAACTGCTTGAAGGTCGACGCACGGCAGGTGCCCGCGTCTCCGATATGCAGACTGCTATCAGGTTACGACGCGCAAGCCAGTCCCCCAGAGCTTCCTGCTGTCCCAGTTAGAAGCATTTCTGTTCCGCATCTTTAAGTATCGTATAGCGACAATATTATGCCACTCTCCTGTACTTCTTCCGACTAATCTTCTATACGTATTATCAAGTCCACCGCTGCGTTTTTCAGTATGCGAAGTCTAATCTCATAAGAGAAACTACCCATCGCAACCCCTCATATTTAGCGGTAAAGTCGCCCAGTGGACAGCCCGTCACCAACAGAACACAGGTCAAGCATGAAAACAGGATGAAGGTGCACTGAATTGTGAAAAAAGAAGCAAAATAGAAGCAGCGAATGACCAAAGTTCATGATATGCTACACTGAGTGAATTACAACAACCATAACCTCGTTGGTCACGGTGTTAGACTAAACAGCGGGAGATTCGTGCTCAGTCCTCCCTCGTGGCCCAGTTTCTCTCTCTTTCTTTCACAAAAACGTGAACTTCCCGTCCGGTCATTGACGTATTTGTTCTCCTTTTGTAGTCTTGACAAATTGCCGTTCTATAATTGGTTATAGAATATGGGTCATATCGTAAGAATGTATTACCGTCGCAAGTAAATGCGATGAATAGTGAGAGCAGGCGAGATGCCGCATAAACCGCTTACAAAAATGAAACCAACGTATACACGGGTGTAAACTATATTACAGCAAAGAAACTCAAGAGTCAAAACTTCCAAAATAGAACTCAAGCGTCATAACATGTGGTAGTTGTGTATAACAGATTGGAGGTATCTACGTTTGGAGGATCCTTCCTTGCAATACGTTGTGGCAAACGGATGTTACGCCACGGTACAGACACAAATTCGAATATACTCAACAGACACATCGGAGACAGGATGGGGAGTTCATAATTTTGTAAAAAAAATGGATTATGAGTGAGATTTGAACACAGATCTCCATTTCGTAGTCCAACACAGTGACCACACAACCACAACACCGTGTCTGCTCAAATTCGCTCGATGTAGTGCCTCTCAAGCTCGGACCGTTCACTGTTTCTATTATGCTTCTTTTTTTCACAGTTCGCACATTTTCCTCCTGTTTTCATGCTTGACTTGTGTTCATTTTCTGACGGGCTATCCACTGAATCATTTTACCACCAAATACGACGGGGTTGCGATGAGTAATTTCCCTTGTCAGTAATGTCCGTTGGGAATTTGATAGACGGAGGAAGGTTCCTGCATATTATTTATGATTATAGTAATGAGAACTGTGTTATCTCTTCCATACTTAACTGGCGTTTCGACTGACATCTCATAGTAGTGATTGGTGGAGGGGGGGGGGGGTACGAGTTGACCAAATACAAGGCAGACGGTATCTGGCGAGAAAATCGTTAAAGTAAAAAGCCACTGCCACTCCTTAGATTGGCGAAGCGTGATCAGAATCTATCAATCCACACACATCTTCTGCATATCGTAAATTAATCCTCTGATATGTTTTTCTATCTCTTTGTGAAGGCTTATCTCGGAAACTACTGTGGCGATTTGGTTGCGGTTTTCAGAAATAGAGAGAGTTATTCACGAGGATTGTTTGCATTTACAATTTATTACTACTTTACCAGGCAAGTCATACCACCGTAGATATTTAGTGCTAGCCGTGCGAAGTGTGAGATGGTCGCTAGTTATACCTTATTACTTAAAGAACTCAACGAAGTTAAGTAACATCTAGCGTGGCCGTACTCGGATGTGTAAGCAGCTTGATACACCACGTAGTGTTGGCTGCTTTTCCTTTGCCTTTACTATGAAAGAAGAAGGAGTGGTGGCGCAAAGTTCCGAATCACCGACTTTGCGTCAGTGTCCTGGATGAAACAGCAGACCTTTATACAGTGTTGCGTGAAATGAGAACATCTGACGCTGTTGACGGTGAGCCATCCATTGGGTTGCGACTTTATACTAGGCGGTCACCTTGGTGCTATTCTAGGCGAGCGATCTGTGTGCCCGCACCTTGTTTCACCCTCCCTCTTCTCTCATTATTATCATACAACATACATGACATCACAATACACTCACCCACAAACACTGCAGTAGCTTATACTTGTGATACACACTTAAACTAACAGCTTCGAGAAGAAAGGCGTCACCGTACGAGAAGGACAGAAAACCTTGACGAAATTATGAATAACTTAAAACCTAACGAAGGAGTAAAGATGCCACTGAATATATGAGAAAAACGTACCACCACAGCTGTATCATGAGGATGTCTGTTATTCTATCACACTACTAGTTTTGGCGGCCCGTACCGCCATCCTCAGGCCCCAACACTGCTGAAAGAGTATATGATTTCCTTGGCGCATTTACTGTGTGTTTCTTGTTACTACCACATGTAGGCTAGCTTTCATCAGGAGTCTACACTCGACACCATGTTGTCTCCACTGCAGTAGTGGAGCCTGAGGAAGACGGTATGTGCCGCTGAAACTAGTCGTGTGACAGAATAAATGTAAAAACATCTGTATCTGTATCACTGCTGTATCTTGAAGATACAGCAGCGGTGGTACTTTTTATCATATATAACATCAGCTGAAGTCCTCGCCCAAGCAATAACATGGAACATCACTGAATGTTCCATTTAGGCTGATAATTAGTACAAGTTACCGCTTCATGCTTTACGAGGAAGGTATTCGGAACCAAAAGACAAATTCCAACGATTTTCCGTCTTTCTATTGTTTTTACGTGTGCCAACATTTTTATCCCTCTTCCAGATAGTATTCTTTATTGCCTCTCAGGAGTTACTCTACCATCAGATTACTCGATTTCGTTTACTTCTTGATGACATATGTATAGCTTCCTGTCTGTCTGTATATGTTTTGTATGAAGTACTCTTACTAGTTCAGAAAATGTTAACTTACGCTCCATTATATAATTATTTCCCTGGTAAATTTCATTTTGTGCACTTAAAAATTCCAGCTTTAACGCGCTACAAGGTTATTCAGCAACAGTCATATCATGTAGACCTATATTGACAAAAAGCATTTCGTTCCTAACAAAATTTATATCTATACGCTTCGGAAGTGGTACGTTGCACCTCATAAGAAGTTTGTAAAAATCAGAAGTTCTTGACAGATTAAAACTGTGTGTCGGACTATAATTCAAATTCGGATCTAAGCTTTCTATCCCTCTAAGAGCTGTAATAACCAAGCGAGGTAGACAGTATAGATTACCTCAAGTTTGCAAGAATAAGACTGATCGACTGAAATATTATGTACACGATGCCAAATTCTCAGTTTCTGTTTCAAAGTGACGTTCTCCAGCACTTATGCAGCCATGCCACCATCACACAAAGCTGTGTCGTTTCCAGTGGAACAAACCAAGTATTCGAACAGTGTCACAAGCAGCGCGATCCATTCCTGTCCCGGCAGATATTTCGAGGTCGAGATTTTTCGCAATGAAATCATCTGGAATCGGATCAAGTGATAATTTGAGAACGATATTTCTCACGACGACTTTCTTGTGCAAAAGAAGAATCAGAGCTTTTTTTGTCGCGTCAAATCTGGATAAAACCTCAAGCTTTCATTAATCCCTTCGTTTCGTCAGCAGCAATTGACTGTCGTGGCTGCTATTGCAATGGCCTTTCGTAGCCCATATACGGCTTCTGATTGGTCAGCGTGCATCATCTTTAAGTCATGCTGCTGTATACTGTGCTTTGTCCACGCCTGTGTGCTACCGCTCCCGTAGAAATGTACACAATTGCACGAATGTCTCTGTATATCCCTTTCACGCACCATTAAGCCTGGAAGCGAACTCTCGACTCTGAGGAGATGCAGAAAAATTAGCTGCAATATATTTCTACGTGAGCGACGATGCCGCTAGCGCAGACATTGACAACATCTAGGACAGTATGACTTAAAAGATCACGTACGTTGACCAATCATATGCAGTCTATGGGCTGTAAAGGATTACTACACCAGTAGCCCCCACAGCCAATTACTCTTGACAAAGACGACAGAGGTGATAAAGGAAAGGTTGAAGTTTTACCCAGATTTGACACTGAAAGAAAACAGAGAATGTGCCACGTGATAGTGTTGGGCACGAAACAGGGTCGAATCCACCTTTTACACTCTTAGAAGTCTCGTGCCAAATACGAAAAGCGAGCAGGAGATCTACCACTGTGGAGCAATAAAGAAGCGAGAACATCAAGCAGGATATCTTCAACAACGTGCCGAGTGTGCTTGCCAAAACATAGTGTACACCGATGCGTTATGGGGGGTGTCATCAGTCTTCTAACGTTTGATGCTGTGCGCCACCAATTCTTCACCGGTGCCAATCCGTACCTCACAGAGTAGCTTTTGTACCCAACATTCCCCATTATTTGTTGTGTACTTTCCAACCTCTATCTTCCCCTTCACCTTTCACACTCTGCTGCTCTCTCCACTGCTATGGAAATTATTTCGTCATGTCATTGTTTTCCATACCATATTTTACGGACTACCAGACGCACTTTTTTCTTCGAGAAATTGTCTTCAAAGTTCAGGTGCGTCTTGTACTCGAAATTAATATAAAAACGTCCAGTGTTTGACTTAAAATTCCCGCCAATCTTAAAAATGGTCGTATATTCGATGACGCAGGAAACTTATCTGTATCTGGCAACACTAGATTCAATGGGCAGCAGCAGTTCGCCGAAGCGGCGAACTTGACTTGCGGATATTCACAAGCTTTCTCACACGACCTCTCTCCTATCCGGCCATCACAAACCCAAAACACTGTCTACCGCCTTAGCCTATGATGCGTCATTGCAGTCTGCAGTGCCAATGAACTGAATTGAATGTGATTTGCCATAGCGGTAACAGTACAATATTTTTGTTAGTTAGTTTCGTAATGGAAAAAATAAAAGGTAATAACACGATATATTGAAACTTTGAAACTAATAGCACACGCAGGGGAACATGGAAACAGAGCAGCTGAGCGGCATTTCGGCCCTCCACTAAAAAAAAAAAAAAAAAAAAAAAAAAAAAAAAAAAAAAAAAAAAAAAAAAAAAAAAAAAAAAAAGAACTATTCGTGATTGGCGGGCTAGCAAAGAAGAACTGAAAAAGATCAGAAGACTCAATGTGCAAATAGAAGATTGAATGCAAAATGGTCAAAACTAGAAGATGAGTCATTGAAGTGGATTCAACGACACCGTCAAAATAGCATTGAAATTAACGTAAGATTGATTCAAATACATTCTCGTAAGCTAGCGTTACAGTGGAACGTAAGAGACTTAGAAGGTGGAATTGGTTGTTGCTACAGGTTTATGAAGCACCATGGGCTTAGTACGCGAACCAAAACCAGAATATCTCAAAAATGCCACAGTAGTTTGAAGAGAAAACATTATCTTTCAATCGCTTTATTATTCAACACCGAAAGAAAACCAGTGTGGAACTAAGATAAATAGCAATATGGACGAAACTTCTCTGTCAGTTGATGTGACGAGTAACAGAACTGTTGCCATGGAAGGTGCTAAAAGCGTAACCAAAAAAGTGTACATGCAAAAATGAGCTACACTCTGAAACTTCTCTGCCAGTTGATGTGCCGAGTAACAGAACTGTTGCCATGAAAGGTGCTAAAACCGTAACCAAAAAAGTGTATATGAAAAAATGAACTACACACTTGTCCTTTCATATTGTGCTGGCGGTACAAAACTTAAACTAATGATCGTTTTCAAGCCAAAGCCTTCTGAAATAGCGGCAGGTGGTGTTGTTCACGTACACGGCAAGGGTTGTATGCAGGAGCTGGAATGAAATTATGGATTAGCGGAGTGTGGGAGAGAGAGAAGGTGCTTCATTGAAGAAGGTTTCTCTTCCTGTGATAGATCAGTTTAGTAGTCATTTGAAAAATTCTATGAAAGAAAAATTTAGACAGGGAAATACAGAGCTTGCTGTTGTTCCAGGAGTACTTACTTCACAACTGCAACCGTTTGATGTCACGATAAATAAAGTGTACATGAGAGAGAAATGGAACAAATGGATGATTGATGAAACCCAACATGAATTGTAGCCGAAGGGAACTTTGAAACGACCTATAATCAAAAGTGTCAGTGGATAAAGCAGTCGTGGTCTAGAGTGAGAGAAGACATTATTGTTAAAGAAGCCGGGCATAAGTAAAGCTCTCGATCGTAGTGAAGATCATGTTATATATGAAGAGGACAACGATGACGGCGAAGAGGATGAAGAAGATGAAGAAGAAAGTTCAGATGACGATTTTCAGGGATTTAAAGGTCAGTTCGGTTTTATCAGCTAAGAACCTATTTAATCCGAGTTTTCAGTTCTAATAATAAAAATAGTAAAATGTTGTTTTTATTTCCAATTAGTTTAAGAATTAAGGTGCGTCAAAAAAGAACCTCCTCATTCCTTACATCATAGACCACATAATTTTCAACTTCCTTCTAAAGCACCACGTCAACGGCTTGCTGCAACGGTAACACCGGTTCCCGTCAGATCACCGAAGTTAAGCGCTGTCAGGCTTCGCTAGCACTTGGATGGGTCACTGCCTGGGTGTTCCGAGAGCTGTTGTCAAGCGGGGTGTTCTCAGCTCTTGTGAGGCCAATTGAGGAGCTATTTGACTGAGAAGTGGCGGAACCGGTCACGAAAACTGACAACAGCGGGGAGAGTGGAGTGAAGAACGCACGCCCTTTGTATCCGCATGTGGTGTCGCCTAAAGGCTGAGGTTGACAAGGTTTCCGCTCGATACCGTTGGACCTTCATGGCCTGTTCGGACGATGTTTGTATGTTTGTTCTACAGTATTGTGTTCCTTACCGGTCTACAAACAGTTCATGCTTCACTACCATAGGTCACTGTGCTCAAAACGTATGTTCTCAGAAACTCCTTCCTGAAATCCAGTTCTATGTTTGGTACTAGTAGACTTGTTTTGGCCTTCTTTATCTGTTCTGTTCTGTTTTTCATGTCCTCCTTCTTCGTCCATTTGTGCAATTTTGTCTCCAAGGTAGCAGAAAACGTTAACTTCATCGTCGCCAAGTTTGATGCAGAGTACACGAGTGTATCACTAATATCACTTCCGTTGATGACATCTTCTAGGAGCCGAGTGCCGACGACGCCTTGTCGTGATGTTTCAATGAGTTTCACAACCAACATCTTCTCCTGAAGATGATGAATACGAAGAGAAGATGTAGGGTACGAAACGTTACGACAAGACCGCACCACTACTCAGCTGACATCCGAGAAAGCCGGCAGTCAAATATGTCTTTTGTGTAACTTCTCATTATTTTCGTCTTCTTTTCGAGGTATTGTCGATCCATTTGGCGCACTCAGCATACTGTATTGAGTTTTAATCCCACAGTTTTATTTCCGTCATTGCTTTTTCGTAATATAGACGGAACTTTAGGGACGAAAGACTGGCTCCCTTTTTAATCCCAGCACTTCTTTCTTGTCTTAGATTCTTGTTGTTCCATCTTGTTTCTGTTACGTATTGTATTTTACCCATCTTTCCCTATCACTTTCTTCTGTTTTTCTCGGATCTTCGAACACCTTGTACGCCTTTCATTCTTGATCAGTTTTCATAGGTCCAAAAATCTCTTGAATGTATCTCAATTTTTCTTAAATCTTGCTTTCATTGTCAAGGGCAGCGCCATAACTGTCTTTCCAGTGCCGGCACCTTTACGAAAGCCAAGTTGATCGTCATCTAAGACATCCATAATATTCTTCTCCTTATTTTTTTCAGTATTTTTACCAGAAACTCAGATTCATGAACTGTTTAGCTGACTGTGCAACAATTTTCTCACTTACGAGAATAAACACAACGCAAAGTACCGAGTGATCAAAAAGTCAGTATAAATTTGAAAACTTAATAAACCACGGAATAATGTAGATAGAGAGGTAAAAATTGACACACATGCTTGGAATGACATGGGGCTTTATTAGAACAAAAAAAAAAAAGCAAAGTTCACAAAATGTCCGAAACATGGCGCTGGAGAGCAAAACGCCAGTGACTGCGCATTACAATCGTGTATAAAAGGAGCTGTAATGAGAGAAAGAATCAGATGCGTCACCAGTCGGAGCATGTTGACGTTACCTTAAAAGGCGCATTTAGTGAAGCTGTATTGTCAGAATGGGGAATGTGCTAGTTCAGCGTTACGATCCTATCGCCATAGGAAGGGGATTCGAACAGGTAAAGGTCCGTTGACAAATGCAGCTATGGCGAGAATGATTTCGAAGTTCGAAGGCATGGGTTCTTTAGACGATAGACCCCGTAGTGGCCAACCAAGAACAAGGCGTAATGCTGCTGAGACAGTTCAGGAAGAAATGGAAACTGTAGCGGGTTCGTCTATGCACGGGGAAGTCAGCGCACGTGCAGTCGCACGTCGCACCGGCATTCCATATACTACTGTTTGGTTGGCACTGAGGCGTACCCTCCAATACTATCCGTACAAAATCCATCGGCATCATGAACTGTTACCTGGCGATTTAGTGAAGCGGAGGGCATTTGCGGTGTGGGCGTTTCAAAAGATGGCGGAAGATAACGATTGGTTGAGTAACGTGTTGTCGACCGACGAAGCTCATTTCACGCTCCGAGGATCTGTCAACGCCCACAACTGCAGAATTAGGGCTACCGAAAATCCTAGAACTGTCGTGGAAAATCCATTGCACGACGAGAAAGTCACGGTATGGGTTGGATTTACCACATCTACCGTTATCGGGCCTTTTTTCTTCGAGGAAATGCGTCATTCTGGTTTTGTAACCGCAACCGCGACGGGTGAGAGGTACGCCGATTTGTTACGGAATCGCATCATCCCCAGCCTGGCTGATAAACACCTGCTGGAACGTACGATGTTTATGCAGGATGGCGCTCCACCCCATATTGCTAGACGCGCGAAAGATCTCTTGCGCCCGTCGTTTGGTGATGATCATGTGCTCAGCCGCCACTTTCGTCATGCTTGGCCTCCCAGACCCCCAGACCTCAGTCCGTGCGATTATTGGCTTTGGGGTTAACTGAAGTCGCAAGTGTATCGTGATCGACCGACATCTCTAGGGATGCTGAAAGACAACATCCGACGCCAATGCCTCACCATAACTCCGGACATGCTTTACAGTGCTGTTCACAACATTATTCCTCGACTACAGCTATTGTTTAGGAATGATGGTGCACATATTGAGCATTTCCTGTAAAGAACATCATCTTTGCTTTGTGTTACTTTGTTATGCTAATTATTGCTATTCTGATCAGATGAAGCGCCATCTGTCGGACATTTTGTGAACGATTGTATTGTTTTGGTTCTAATAAAACCCCATGTCATTCCAAACATGTGTGTCAATTTGTACCTCCCTATCTATATTATTCTGTGATTTATTCAGTTTTCAATTTTATACTGACTTTTTGATCACCCGGTATATCTGTCTCTGTCTACTCACAACTTATTCGTAGGTGACACATAATTTTCGTTGGCGGCTGCCTGATAACACGCAACGAGCTGCACGTAGCGTCATTTCCGAGCTGAACAGAAGGCAACGCCTTTTAGCTTAGCGGTCGCCAACGTCACCGAAAGGCGGCGGCGAGTGTGAAGGCGCACACCTGCAGCGGAGTCGTGTTTCGCCGTTCCGCTGTTTAATCACGCCGGACACGCGCTCGCCAGCCAGCGTAATCCGCCGAAGCCCCTCAGCCGCCCCCGCCGCCGCCGCCACCGCAGCCGCCGTCGCCTCCTCCGTCCTCATTTACATAAAGTCTGTGGCGGCAGGTGAGGACAGTCTCGCAGTTGCGGGATGACCCACCTCACCCATCCTCCCCGAGTGTTGTGTGACTTGTAGGCGAGTACATCTCAACGCTTTCAACGCCTTCCTGTAGTTTTGTTTTCTCTTCTCACTCACGTAATGCTCATCTTCGAATCGAAACTACGATATTTCTGCCACTATACGGTAGTATTTTTGCTACTTCGTTGATTAGACGTGGTGCCGCGAAAACCGTCTTTAATGAAAGCGTCTTATTCTCGAGGACTTTAATGGGTTGAATGCTAAAATACATATTCAGGCTGAAGCGACTAATGAAAATTCGTACCAACACCAGGATTCGAACTTGGGTCTCCTGCTCAATGCACAGACGTGCTAACCATTATGCCATTCTGGAACAGTGGCATTACACAACTGCACGCACTGCCTTAGCATGCCGCTTTCCTCAATCCAAATTCCGCTTCTCACAACGCCAAATGGGCTGATGCCTAAATGGGAATTTGGACTGAGAAGAGCAGCGTGCTAGGATACTCCTTGCAGTTTTGTAAAACAACTGTGCCAGGGTGGCATAGTGGTTAGAGCATCTGCCTAGTGAGCAGAAGACCTGAGTTCGAATCTCGGCTTTGCCACGAATTTTCATTCGTCGCTTCAGTCTGCATATATACACCATAGATGTGTGTGACATGGGAAGGCCGCTGCAGCCGTATAATTTCATCTGATTAGAGTACCTACGCCCAGGTTTTAGGCAGGATCCCCGTTTCGTTCAGTGTGCTATTCCGGCAAAGTTAGACAGCCTCTGCAGTGCTGTTAGAGTTTAGGAGGAATAATAAGTGGGTTGGGGCATGAACGGGAATTTAGACTGAGGAAAGACGTGCGGCAGGGTAGTCCGTACAGTTGTGCAAAGGAACCGTGCCAGGGTGGCTTAGTAGTTAGCGCAGCTGCCCAGTCAGCAGAAGACCCGTGTTTGTATCACAGCTTTGGAGCAAATTTTCGTATGTCGTTTCAGTCTGCATATACAGGATGATTCACGAAGATAAGCAAATATTTTAATATGTTATTCTACAAGTAAAACTAAAGAAAGAAGTTCAGTTAAACATAGGTCCGTAAATGTTTCGTTACAGAGTTAGGGCTAATAAAAGATTTTGCCTGGAATGTAGCTACTTTGCTAATACGAATCCATCGAAAAACTGTACGAGGTTAAAGTAAAGCACGATTTCCATTTATTTTGTTGTTATTGAGGTGGTGAATCTAATAAAAATGTTCCAGACGTGTATCTGCAGAAGTTTTCCAGAACATCCAGAGAAGCAAAGAAGAAAATTCGTAATATTTTTAATTTATTAACTACTTGGCCCAATTTATTTTTAAATTCCAGAGAATTGCACAAGCTACGCGATTTCAAATGTATTTTCAACTTAACAGCGCTCTTTCACATTTCTCCAACGCCGTTACTACACATTTAAATGAACATATTCCCCAGAAATGGATTGGCCGTGTTGCTACACGTCGGTGACCACCCAGATCGTCCGATTTAAATGGTTCACTATGGGACTTAACATCTGAGGTAATCAGTCCCCTAGACTTAGAACTACTTAAACCTAACTAACCTAAGGACATCACACGTATCCATGCCCGAGGCAGGATTAGAACCTGCGACCGTAGCAGCAGTTACCCGATTTAACACCAACGCATTTTTGTGTATGGAGGTGGATGAAAGACATAGTTTATGAGGACATAGTCAGTACACGTGAGGCATTACTTGTTCACATTATGAATGCAGTAGATTAAATTAAGAACAACCCTGTGAAACTGAAACAAGCAAAAAATCTGTTCATACACGTGCAGTTAAATGCATTGAACTCGGTGGAGACATTTTTGAACATTTGTTGTGAATGTATTGTGAAATTGTATGTACACTTTACAACATCCTTACCACTGAGCTTTGTTCTTTTCGATTTAACATCAATCCACGTGTGCTATGGTATTATAAAAGCGGATTATCTGACACAGTCATACGGTTTCAGTCAGCGTTATTACCATCATTTTTCCAAAATTAAATTCTCTACAACTTATGTTGAAAACATTGCGTAGTTGTCTGGAATTTCAAAAACAAATTGGTCCAAGTAGTTAATAAATTAAAAATTTTACGAAATTACTTCTCTGCTTCTCTGGATATTCTGGAAAACTACTGCAGATATACGTCTGGGGCATGTTTTATTAGATTCACCAGATCCACAACAACAAAATAAATGGAAATCGTGCTTTACTTTAATCACGTTCAGTTTTGCGATGGCTTCATATTAACGAAGTTGCTAACTTTCAGGCAAAATATTTTATAAGCCGTAGCTCCGTAACTAAAAATTTGCGGACCTATGTTTATCTGAACTTTTTTTTTTAGTTTTACTTGAGAATAACATATTAAAATATTTGGATATCTTCGTGAATCACCCTGTGTATATCACAGATGTAAAGATCTCTGGAAGCACACAGTTTCATTCGCTTGACTGCTGGACCACTGACAGTACCGCACTATGAATTCAACCAAATGATACGCCAGTATTGACTGGCCGATGGGACTTATTGATTAGGAATTAATCCTAAAATTGTTTAACACATGTAAATTTATACGCAGCTACCGTACCAATACATCACGAAAAACAAACAGTTTATCAGGGCTGTCATATGGTTTCTTGTCTCTAAGATGAAACTTTATCATGTTAGCCCTTCGCTACATTTTCAAGGGTGAATGTCACTTTTTTTTATGGATGATTTGTCAAGTACAGGACTGGACAAAAATATGTAAACACAGTGACAAATGCATGCTTGAACATAGACAGTAACCAAGCCTGCGGTTTGCACTGTTTTATTTGGCCACGAACAGCACCTTTAAAATGTCCTCAGTCCGTTCCAAGTGTCAGTTCCGGTCGGAACAGTGCTCTGTGTAGTCGTGAGTGCATTACATTGGAGCTAAGTGAATTTGTAAGTAAACAAATTGTTGGAGCTTGTATAGTGAGAGCTTCCGTAACCGAGGTAGTCGAAGTATTTGTTATTTCAAGGAGCACCGTAGCAGAGTTTATAGTGTATACAGGGAAAGCGGAAACCCACCATTTGGCAAGGCATAACGCTGACGAAAGTATGTGTTGAATGATCGTAACGGACGGTCACTGAAGAGGACTGTGACAGAAAGTAAGCTGCAAAAGTACCTGCAGAACTGAATGTCTCACTCCCGAACCCTGAGAGAACGAAAACAATGTGAACGGAGCTGCATAAGAAGGGAACTCCAGGGTCAGATGGAATTCCAAAACCACTCATCAGTGATAAAAATCTCCGTAAAAGGAAAACATGATGCCGAAGCCGTAATACCTGGACTGTCTAACATTGGAAGGAAGTTACGTGGTCAGTGAGTCTTGCTTCACACGGTTTTCACATTCTGATCGAGTTTACCACCCAAGAGTAAAACATGGTATGAGTTCGGTCATAATTTGGGCTGCCATATCGTTGTATTCCGTGGTCCCCATGGTTACTCTGCAATGTTGTGATCCTGCCACGGATTATCTGACGATTTTGGCTGATCAGGTCCTTCCCGTGGTACAATGTTTGTCACCAACTGTGTCGCTGCGTTTCAAGATGACAGGGCTGCTGTTCACACAGCTCGTATCATCAAGGACTAATTTTGCGAGGACGAGGATGAAATGTCGAATACCTCCGGGCAACACTGAGACAAGATCTTCATCATCGTTACCTGAACTTTGTAGTTTTTACAGTGAATCGTGGTAAACATTAACAGTTCCGCTGAGAGACATCAGGCAAGTAGGAATATATAATTTTGTCTTCTAGGTTTTGTTTTTATGACTTCCTGCACTAAAATGTTTATATTTAATTTGTTTCGTGATCTACGTTCCAGTTTGGCAAGGTATTCCATTGGTGCTCTGATGACGCGGTACTGGGTGGTATTGGAGTCCTACGGACGGCCAGCAGGTCATGCTCATAAATGAAATTGTGAACTGTAGTCATTTTAGTATCTGAGACCCCACTGTGAACAGCAAAAGTCGTGATTTATCACACATGTAGATGTTGGTGAATGATTGTAGGCAGTAAGTGCCCAGAAGATGTAGTAAAATGTCCTAGTTCCAAGAATTGTTTAATATGACAGTGTTTAATTAGAGACTTTCGAGATGAAAAAAGCTCAGTCAAACCACTTCAAATGGAGATTCTTATAGCGTAAACAGAAGTTCAACTTAAAGTTTAAGTGACAGTGAATGTTCTTACGCGTTGTATAGGATCAGAAATGTAGCAATATCACGGACACTAAATATTGCGGAGTTTTACACTGTGTATTTTGCACTTTAGTAATCAGTGCATACGGAACTTAAAGGAAGCTTTACGGAAATCTAAATTAAATGACTGAATAGGTACAAAATCGGACCACTGTTCGAAAAAATTAGCTATAACAAAAAATGACCGGGGAACTACGGGTCACACTACTGACTTCAAGTTTTGAATTCGATTTACTTAATTTTTGACTAGGGGACCGTGGCTCATTTTTCTTCCGTAAAAGGCGGTGGGTGTAAGAAAGGAACTGGAAACGACTTCACAAAAACATTTCATCCGTCCTGCAGCAGAATGACATAGGTTCTACTGAGAACAAGATTCAAACCAAAATACACACATCAACAAAAGTTTTGCCTCACCCCCGTTCCCAGAACTCCTGAAGATAGACGTTGATTGTGGATATTGTATCATAGACACAGTCCCTTTGACTGTTCAGACTATGGTCGCAGGTTCGAATCCTGCCTCGGGCATGGATGTGTGTGATGTCCTTAGGTTAGTTACGTTTAAGTAGTTCTAAATTCTAGGGAACTGATGACCTCAGCAGTTAAGTCCCGTTGTACTCAGAGCCATTTGAACCATATTTGACTGTTCAGAGGCGTCACAAAACCCGACCAATGATGTAAACAACCATGCATGAACAGCGTATATTAGACGGAAGGGTTCCGACAGCCGAACAGTTCCAGTCATTGCACCAGGAAGCAGGTACAGGGCTCGTGTTGTCTGTAGTTCAACCATGCCTAGACGCTCAATACCGCGGTCCGATCGCGTCCGCATTGTTACTTTGTGCCAGTAAGGGTTCTCAACACGGTTAGTGTCCAGGCCTCTCGAAGTGAGCCAAAGCGATGTTGTTAGGACATGGCGCAGATATAGAGAGATAGGGTCGATGACATGCCTCGCTCAGACCGCCCAAGGGCTACTACTGCAGTGGATGACCGCGACCTACGAATTATGGCTCAGAAGAACCCTGACAGTAACGCCATCATGTTGAATAATGCTTTTCGTGCAGCCACAGGACGTCGTGTTACGACTGGAACTGTGCGCAATAGGCTGCGTGATGCACAACTTCACTCCCGGCGCCTATCGCGAGGTCCATCTTTGTAACCGCGACATCATGCAGCGCGGCACAGATGGACCCAACAACATGCCGAATGGACTGCTCAGAATTGGTATCATCTTCTCTTCACCGATGAGTGTCGCATATGCCGTCAACTAGAAAATCGCCGGAGACGTGTTTGGAGGCAACCCGGTCAGGCTGAACGCCTTAGACACACTGCCCAGCGAGTGCAGCAAGGTGGAGGTTCTCTGCTGTGTTGTGGTGGCATTATGTGGGGCTGTCGTATGCCGCTGGTAGTAATGGAAGCCGCCGTAACGGCTGTAGGATACGTGAATGCCATCCTCCGATCGACAGTGCAACCATATCGGCAGCATATCGGCGAGGCATTCGTCTTCATGGACCACAATTCGCGGCCCATCGTGCACACCTTGTGATTGACTTCCATCAGGATAACGACATCGCTCGACTGGAGGGGCCAGCATGTTCTCTGGACACGAACCCTACCGAACATGATTGGGATCGATTGAAAATGGCTGTTTATGGACGACGTGACCCACCAACCACTCTGAGGGATTTACGCTGAATCGCCGTTGAGGAGTGGGACACTGGACTAGCAGTGCCTTGATGAACTTATGGATAGTATACCACGACGAATATAGGGATGCGTCAGTGCAAGAGGACGTGCTGCTGGGTATGAGAGGTATCGGTGTGTGAAGAAATCTGGACAACCACTTCTGAAGGTCTCGCTGCATGGTGGTACAACATGCAAAGTGTGGTTTTCATGAGCAATAAAACGGGCGGAAATGATGTTTATGTTGATCTGTATTCCAATTTTCTGTACAGGTTCCGGTACTCTCGGAACCGAGGTGATGCAAGACTTTTTTTGATGGGCGTAGAAACGGAATATGTTACGTACTATACCGGAAACATTATCAGCACTGGATTGGTGTTGGTGTGCGTACAGTAATAGTTTACATGTTCGACTGCACAGCAATAGGTGTAATCCTGTAAAGTCATTCTCCTCCTTTCCGTTAGTAGTCTGCAGCAGCTATCCGCCTAGGAACGTTGCCAAATGTTTCCAAGCACTACCCATCACAGAGATGTTACGATTTCAACTCACGTTTATCTTCATTTTATAATGTGTAATAATACATCGCCCTGATTTCTAGAGTCGAGCAATAAGAAACAATGAACATAATTGCAGACTAGGAGCAAAGTTATCACTTGAAAGTTCTCGTTAGCCACGCTACATTTAACACGGACGTGCTTCCAATTCCTACTCTGAATTATCGCAGTTAAAAGTTTATTTTAGCAGACGAGAAAGGTGCTTCTAGAGTACTGTTCCGCCTCGAATTACTCCTTGTCTACGGTACGGTAAACGAGAAACTTCCTTCCTCCCTATATTAATTTTCAATATTTTCTGAAAAAGCTTGCTGCTAGTTCTTTGCTGCTCATAGAGACATGAAATCTTACATCTACGGAGAAAGATTTTAAGCGAATGAATATTTGTATACACATAAAAAGCATGAAGGGATACGCTGCAGAAAATGGTATTAAAGCTTCTTCTCACGTATGAAAGTTTACTGTTGCTACTCCATTTATGGATCAGTTGTCACTATTGGCATAATTGTATGTTTTAAAATAGTACAGTCAGGGCAGAGGAACTTAAAATAGTACATTCAGGGCAGAGGAACTTAAAATAGTACACTCAGGGCAGAGGAACTTGCGAATTAAATGAAAAATCTTAATTTCATCCGTTACACAAAAAAGGTTACTAATACGAGTTTTATCACTTGAAAAGTCGCGGTTCGGTCAAACAGCACGCACTCAGGTTGTAATGAATACTTCCTGTATCTAGACACCTGTAACTAGACAAGAAATTTCCGATTTTAAATCACAAGAGAAAGACATAGAAAAAGAGGAAAATTTATGATGGGCTCAGCCTATCAATGAAAATATTATTCACGCCTTAATATACCTTACCCGCAGAATACGTACAAGGAACAAATTCATCGATGTAACAATAAGATTAGGAGGTGCATAGAGAATATTTCACTCTGCAGTGGAGTGTGCGCTGGGTTGAAACTCCCTGGCCATTCATAACTCTGAACCGGTCCGGGAGTCGAATCCAGTTCCTTGCTTATAGCGGGAAAAGCTTTTACGGAGTAAGCTATCCAGTCACGACTGATGACGCTCCCTCCCAGCTAATGTCTCCCATTACCTCTGACCTAGTTGCAAACTTTCGAAGAAGCTCTGCAGCACAGTTACCTCGGTAGACTAGCGAGTAAACAGTAAATTCTACTGTTGAAGTACGATTCTGAGAGGTTTGTAAAGTAACCACATACGACTCAGAATGTTTTTCACTCACAAATGGAATTTACGAAAAATCTAAGAGGGCTGCTCCTATTATCTCGCAAACAGTTTATGTAGATTAGGACCAGTAGGGCCTATACCACTTCATTGGGGACCGCCAGATATCACTGAGTACTGTGACCTTTCTGGAAGGAAATCTCGTATCCAGTCTCTAGCTGAAATGGTACTCCTAAGTCACGCAGTTTGATAAGAAGTCTATTGACAACAGAGTGTCATAATCCTTCTGGAATTAAAATGAGAACAGTCTGAGATCCCCTTTCGATGGCACTCATTCCTTAGAGCGAATAGAGAAGTAGTTGTGTTTCTGAATCCACGCTGACTGTTTCTCAGTAGACTAACTTCGAGATCAGTCATAATGTTCGAACACAATATATGTTCCAAAAGCCTGGCGTAAATCGACGTTCTTGATATGGGTCTCTTAATGTTCTAATAGAAATCTCCATAGTAAGTTTTCTGTCTTGTTAAAGCATTCATGCAGTCGGTCTTTGACTGCGGTCATTGAATTTATAATTTCCGGATTGGAAATACTAGTAATCTGACAATTAAGTACTCTTTCTTTGTAAGGTGCTGGACGTCGTAGTCTCCGGGGCCTGTGCCCGTATGTGTGACACATCACGGTGAAGCATCAGGTTTGCACCCTCGCTCCTCGAGACACTGCAGAGAAGTTTGGAATTTAAACCAGAGCAATGGCGCAATGTCTCGATATCGGGAACATCGCGCCGCTTCCTCTCTTCCCCTTGCCAGCCAAATGCTGGTGCTGCAAATTACTTCCACTGCCGACCTAGCTACCCGCGAGTCCAGCACTTACACACAGGAGTAAGTTAGAGACCTTGCCTATGTAGGCGGCCAAAGTAACCAATTGGGTTAGACCATTATGAGTATTAGACAATACTGGTGAAAACCTTTCCGGCAGGTGAAATCTATTTCGCCGCTTTTGTGAAGCAAAAACGGGCTGCCATTCATAGCTCTGCTCGCGGTTTCGTTTCTGGCGAGAATCTGTAGACCCACAAAACACCGAATAAAATCGGTTGGATGATATAGAATGACACAGAAACCACAAAAACACCGAACAACATCAGTTGAGTGACAAGCAGCTTCTTTTGGGCTTTCAACAAATGTTGCACTCGTCTTAGCCAGAGATTTCTTGTATCTAATTCTTCTTGGAAGAAGTATCGTACTCTTCCATCTGGCACGGCCTTAGTGTCTCCTGTTTCTTACTACTTCAAAGTACTGAACGTCCAATAATCCCGCGTGGTTATAATTAAAGTTAAGCTACTCACAAAGGTCTAGTGCGACCTGTAATAATCGCACACGAGCGAAACTTGATAGATATTCTAACGCGTTAATGCGACAACGTTTATAAAATTAGTTCCAGTTTTGGCAATTAGACGAAAACCTGGCGCTTTGAATGCAATAAAGGCGCATAAAAATTTTTCCATATGTAATATATTAGTTTAGACAGCGAGGTCATCGGTCTCATCAAATTAGGGAAGGACGGGGAAGGAAGTCGGCTGTGTTCTTTCAAAGGAACCATCGCGGCATTTGCCTGGAGCGATTTATGAAAAATCACGGAAAACCTAAATCAGGATGGCCGGACGCGGGATTGAACCATCGTCATCTCGAATACGAGTCCAGTGTGCTAGCCACTGCGCCACCTCGCTCGTTAATATATTAGGAACTCGAATTGTGCAGAGAAGTCAAACAATTCAGAAAGGTACAATTTTGATTTCATAATTAACCACCACTTACACTGTTTGCTCAGTCTAACAGGTTCATGGAAGGCTGCGTTATGCAGATCAGACGAGTGACATAAGATGTTGCCTCCTGTTCTGTGAAAACAGTGGTTTCCTCAGAATTGTGTTTTTCAAGGGCAGGAATCACATGCTCTTCAAATGGTTCAAATGGCTCTAAGCACTATGGGACTTAACATCTGAGGTCATCAGTCCCCTAGACTTAGAACTACTTAAACCTAACTAACTTAAGGACATCACACACATCCATGCCCGAGGCAGGATTCGAACCTGCAGCGCGGTTCCGGACTGAAGCGCCTGGATCCGCTCGGCCACATGCTCTACAATTGTGTCTCGATAGCATGCAGACATCAAGTTACCCCTGACGGGCCCTTGGGTGTATTCTCTTCAAAGAGGAACGGGCCGACAATAAATGTGTTTGTGAATCTACACCACAGAGTCTCATACGGAGAGTGTAGTGGTTCTTCGTGCGGAACACGCGGTTTGACAGTACCCCAGACTCGCAGTTCTGCGAATTCACTGGACCCTGTAGTGTAAATTGTGCTCGTCACTCCATAGGATATTGCCCTGCTACACATCAATTTCGATCCGTGCCAGAAACCGAAGAGAAAGTTCAGAACGCTGCTGCAGATCATGAGGTTTCAGATGCAGCACCGTTTTGATCTTGTACGGGTGCCAAAGCAAAGTAGACCACAAAACTTTCTGTACTGCTGATAATAGGCTGGACAATTCTCGTGACTACACGTGAACTATCACTAACCGAGGCAGGTACTGCGCGGCCAGTTACAGTTACAGCAAATTCGTGAATAACATCTACCGGGACAGTAAGCCTTTCTCTTCAAGGAGCCACACCAAGCCATCCCATGTTTCCAACTTTCATTGTCATCTTTTTCGAACTGTTTAATGACATCAGGCCTCTCCTGAGACCTTTCGGTTGGTGATATTCTCTCAATGCAGCACTGTAGTGCGATTCACACAAAACAGCTACAATAGCAGTGCGTGGTCTCTCTGCTCGAGAGCCTATAAAGGCAGATTTGCATGCCGTGCGTGAGTTTCCTCGGAAACGCGAAATCTTAATTAAATAATTAATCTGTGACAAATAAATAAAGCCTATGGCACAGAACTGCAGCGCTGTGTCGCTGATAAAACAAAAACACAATTACGATACTCTTATGTTTCTTTAAGAAGGAGAGGTCTTCGACAAGTGGTGCGGGAAGCACGTATATTTCATTAACTGGCACACCGCCATATTTGATGTTATGTAAGAACACTGCGAGTTACAATCTTACTAGGCACTCGATTCTGTAAAGAATTTATATTTATGAAAGTAAGTAGAATTATTTAACTGTAGGCTTATTCGTTGAATATATCTGATTTAACTAACTGTGTAAACTTTTTATGTTTAGTAGACAGTCACCTCTGTACGACGTATTGACATGGCTGGCAAATTATTCTAATATTGAGATTTAGATTTGAGTCCGCACCTACCGCAGCAGTCTTTGGAAACGATTTAAATACGAAGTCCGATTATTTGAGTCTTATTTCACGGTCAACTACGAATAACATTTCATTTATGAAAAAGCCATTGTCAAGCGTCTGATACCGAATAATTAAACGTCCACGTTCCAGATAAGCAAATATTAATTACATCCAATCACTATCATACAAAATTAATAATTAATATTTTATTTTATTTTATTTATTTTATAGGCTATACTATTCACTCACGTTATAACCTGTGAAATGACGGTCGTTTCGCTAGCAAATGGTAATTACAGCCAACACTGTACCTCCACGAGCAGCTGCACTTTAATTATAACCAGTCGGTACATAGTGCAAATGTTCCAGGTTAAAGTTCCGGTCTGGCAGGAATTATTAACCTACCAGGAAGTTTCAATATACAATGCTCTTTATCGAGATTTTACACATGTAAAAACAGTTGAACGACGTCAGTCACGTGGATTCTCCTCAAGGGAAGTGCAGCGACATTTCATATTGGGTACCAAATTCTTATCTCATCAAAATGAAGGAACAGATTTATTACAAACTTTCACCAACTATGAATAAATTTCCATAGGCAGTTATCACTCAAAGCAAAGAATTTCCTGACAGCTTGTGGTTTTAGTTTTCGTACTTTCAAAATAGGACGAATGCTTTGAAGAGCCATGTGTAAACAAATCTCTTCTGCAGTTGGCCATTGACTTCTGTGCAGCTTGTGTAGAAAATTAGAAAATCAAAACTATTTCATTGACCCAAAAATGAATCTTTGACTCTCTTGAAGTTTCGACACTGTTGATAAACTGAATCCAAATTCAGTTCACAGCTATAATCATTCAGGAAGTTCCAAAAATTCACATGTGCAACGCCATTATGCATATATTGTCAAGAGAGATCCTTGACTTTGTGTTCCATTTGTATGTGTGAAGCAAACACGCTCCCGAAAATATGACACAAACAGCAAAATATAAGATTCATCTGAACAGTATATTCCTTCCCGTCCGCCCGTTTGACCGTGCGGTCTAAGGCACGGCTTTCCGGGCGGGAAGGAGCGCCCGGTCCCTGGCGCGAATCCGCTCGGCGGATTTGTGTCGAGGTCCGGTGAACCGGCCAGTCTGTGGATGGTTTTTAGGCGCTTTTCCATCTGCCTCGGTGAATGCGGGCTGGTTCCCCTTATTCCGCCTCAGTTACATTATGTCGGCGATTGCTGCGCAAACAAGTTCTCCACGTACGCGTACACCACCATTACTCTACCACGCAAATATAGGGGTTACATAGGTGTGAGACGTCCTCTGGGGGATCCACCGGGGGCCGAACCGCACAATAACCCTGGGTTCGGTGTGGGGAGGCGGAGTGGTGAAGTGGACTGCTGTAGTCGTCGTGGGGTTGTCTACCACTGCGGCTGCGGTGGGGACGGAAGCTCTCCGTCGTTTCTAGGTCCCTGGTTAACATGCAATACATACAATACAATACAATATTCCTTCCCACTACGACGTGGCCCACTCAGTATGCTTTCGCATGAGTTGCACTTGATCGACAATAGGACATTCGTCCAGCGATGGATAGTGCACTTCCAAATTTCGCTTATCGTGCCTTGTACGGCTCTGTCTAGTGCGACATACTTTGGCACATATTCAGTTTCACAGAGCAACCGGTTTTTGGCGTCAAAGCACGTGGCTGAAACATGGATGGCTAACACCGCATCTCTCGCCAGTCATTCTACCATATTTCATCTATTTTCAGCTGATATTACTGAACGCAGCTCTTGAAACTTCAAAGTCGCCATTTCTGTGACACCTCATCCCATCAATGTGCAAGCGTAAATAATTGTCCTTTACTTAACTTCTTTCGATCAACAACATTGCCCATCCTGGGGATACTGTGTCCACTTAGTGATTTCTCTGTATAAACCTCGTAACGTAGTACCGCCACCGTGTAATAGGGTACATGTGACCTAAGATCAGTAACTTCCGCGTTAGATATTTATCGTAGTGTGCTGGATTGTCTACAGATTTGTCATGAACGTAACAAAAGAGTTGATTTCCACACTTTATACACATTTAACAGTAACTTTTTCTTGATCTCGTACTTCTGATATCAGTTATAGTATATTTTCATTTGGCATTCTTGCACCATTAGCTATATCAGTCACGAGGAATAAAGATATTAAAACTTCTGACATTATTGAAAAAGTCATCTGTCACTCTCCATCGTCTTTGAAGTTAAAACACGAAATACCAAAGTTGCATCCTTTACAGGCATCCAGCACTTCTTGGGAGTGCGAGTGAAGAGTATGGCTGTTAGCTGTTCTCACGAGTCTCTGTACATTTATGCTGCAATAAAATACTTGTCACGTGTTTGTTTCCCCCGCAAGAGCAAGAGATCAGACACATATGCTTACTTCGCGCTCAAATCAAACTTCTGTCCTGAGGTAGGTACCTATAAATGGAGTAAACTGCTTAATATTGTCTCCTGACTCTTTGCTGAACCAATTTCATTATAGCAAAGTATTTATTCATGATCACGTTTCAATCATTTCAGACGTAATTCTCTTCACATGTGGAGATTGTCGTTAAGTCCTACATTGTCAGAAAGGTTTTCGATGTTTACAAATGCAATATCAATAAGTAATTGTTTTTTCTCATTCTAACAAAGAAAAATATTGAACTTTAATCTTTTTTCACATTTTATATAGAAGAGAAAGGTTGCTTCCCAAATATCTTATGAATTTGAGTATCAGAGGTGGCACTCGTTTGATTTCTCACTTCCTCTTCTGTTTCGTTACATATTAAACGTCTTTAAGACGAGATTGCATTATTATTAAAATATTTCGTTTTCTTACCTTTCCTGTAACGAAGAGTGTAATTTTTTCGTATTTTCCGGTTATGTTGCACTTACGTAAACTAAGCAGTCGGAAAGTTGAGGAATGAAAGTACTGTTGACAATCGGAGTGCATCAGCAGTACTTACAGTTCAGTGTCATTGGGAACTGGATAAGCAGCTATGAATCTCCTGGGATACCAAAGCGTAATTACTCTTGTGTGACTCACAAAGTATGTACTACTCCGCGGAGAAGTATTCTCTGTCGCGGCCTGGCGGTGCTCTACACAGCGAAGAACTACGGCGTTGTCCTCCAAGCGGCAAAATGTCCTCGTTTGGGGAAAGATTTACAGCCAATAACTTCACGAGCAAAGAGAAATACAGAACAGAAATCTTCGATTAAGTACTGCCTGAGCAAGCACGCGAATGAAAGCAGCGACCATCAATAGAGATGAACTGCCGGTGTACCCCCTGCAAGAAACTTGCTCTCTAAACCAATAAATGGGGAAGTAACTTCACAACCGGTATAAAACTTCTGCTGTGGGCAGCAAAAAATTTCAGTGAACTACTTTTCGAAATACATGTAGATTCCGTTGCTACAAAACAATTGTATCACAGGTTCTTGTTACTCCACAGAAAAACTCGGTTTGTTTTGCATGTACCACAGTCAAATCGTCCTATGTAGCCAGAAACACAGAAACAACAGAACAATTAAATACATCTAAGTGCTGTTTCTGCTACGTTGTGTTGCTATATCTAAGTGCTGTTGTTATGGCACGACACGAGGTTTACTAGGAAAAATGATTGACGGTGTCATAAATGAATACACATATATCGCGCATAGTGTCACGTGAGTTAGAATAAACATGTGACTGGTTTTTTCAGTCTCCAGAGGTCACTAACTGTCAATGCAAATTAATTTCATAAAATCGAGAACTTTGAAGGAAACTTTTCAATGCTCTTGTGCTCCTCTGTAAGCCAGGAAGAAAGAGTGGCAAAATTGCACAACTTGTACCTGTTGTAGTAGTCTGTGACACGGATTATAAGGGAATACACGTGACGTCATTCGATGGTTTGCACGACTGAACGCCAACTAAGACAACGTCAACTTTCTTCGATTGGTACTTTGCATCGCGGCTATTTGCAAAGTGAAAAGAAAACTGATAGGGAACTGCATTAATTTGTATGTATTTTACTATTACTATTATTATTATTATTATTATAGTTATTATTATTATTATTATTAGTAGTAGTAGTAGTAGTAGTATTTGTTTCAATTAGTTTTGAATAACAGGTACAGAGGATCCGACTCCCGCCGTAGGTTAGAGTGCTCCCTCGGGCATGAGTGTGTGTGTTGTTATTAGCATAAGTTAGTTTAAATAGCGTGTAAGTCTAGGGACCGATGACCTCAGGAATTTGATCCCTCAGGAATTCACACACATTTGATCTTTTTTATTTTCAGAGGATCACATAAAAACACGAATAATGGGTTATGTCTTAGTTGCCTCAGCATCTCCTGAAATGGAGGGTAGTCAGATGGAGACTCGGTATGTTCTTCGTTTTCAAGAAGCTCTTGCGGAATTTTAATCGTTCGGGTCCACAGAAAACTTCGAATTTGGACCTGGAAGAGGTACAACAAGAGGTTCTGGAACAAAAAGCTTACCGAGTCACTAAACGATTAACTCCACTACAGGAGATGCCCAGCAGTGAGAACTTGCGATGGGAGATTCGGAGGAGACTGAATCCCATTAGAAATGGCGTAACACCAGCGGAGGCAAACCTGGTCAAGGGGGGCCTTTTTGTTGGCGAATAGGATACGGAAGGTCATTTTGTCCTAACGATCCTAGTAAATGTACCTTCTGTTTATTATGACAGGGAAGCAACGAAACCTAGTTTTGGACTGAAAAGCTTTGACGTCCGGACACGCAAAAGTAAAGTAGGTTTCAGTTAAACAAAACGAATGGAATTCGAGAGTACAAATCGAAATTTGCCGTTCCATTACTATTGCCGAGAAAGATTTGTCACTCTGCACCGGAGTGTACGCTGATTTGAAACTTTCTGGTAGATTAAAACTGTGCATCGAACTGGGTGCTGAACATCGGACCTTTGCATTTCGCGGCCAAGTCCTCTGCCGATTGAGCTCTTGAAGAACGACTCACAACTCATCCTCACAGTTTCACTTACATCAGTAACGCTTCTCAGCACTTCGGAACGTAGTGTGTGAGGGCGGGTCGTGCGTCGTATTTGGATAGCTCAGTCGAAAGACGAATGAAAAGCAAAAGGTCCAAGTTTTGAGTGGCGGTCCGCCAATGTTTTTATCTGCAAAGAAGTTTCAGTGTTGTTCAAAATAACGGCGATTGTATGACAAACATACAGTCTTCATAGATATTATAATTAAACATGAGCCAATATATCTCAGTCAATATGCTCTCCTTCATAAATTACGGATTTCACATTGCGCCAAAGAAAGTGGTTTAACGTCTGACGATCTAGCTAGCCATGTTACAGCAACTCTTCTATATATAAACATCCCACCTCATAAATTTGTTTCTATATTTTGTTCTGTCTGCAAGTTCTTGATGGTTTATGCTAATTTTTTCATGCACTTTCGTAAGCCTGTTAGGCCTGTCTCTCAGTTTTTCAAAACACTATACAGTTTTTCTTGGCTGTCTGCCAGGATTCATTCTTAGCCTGGGGCGATGGATCAGTAGTCTTCTTTTCCAAATATTGTCTGTAATTTTTTCTGCATTATGCTAGACTTTTACACGTTATTCATTTTATTTCACATTCGTTATAGCAATTACCAAATTAAATTTATATGAACCGTAATGACTGTTATATTTAGCCAAACAAGGCACAAAAATGAAATACATTGCAGAAAAAAACACGTCGTATTTCGCAGTGAAACGCACTATCAACAACATGTTTCAAGGATAATTAAAGCGATGAAAGAAAATTTCATGTGAGGGAAAGATATAGAAAAATCTCATGAACCAAGAAGAGAAACTGTAACCACATTCCCTTCACTATTGGGCGTCCAACTATATAACACCTTCACACTGCCGTTTTCATTTTGTGTCTCGTGTGATAAGATTAGTTCGATCGTGAACAGAGACCGTTTATGAGACTGTACAAAACTGATTGTAATTCAGATTTAACGATAGTATATTATTGCTTAGGTGAATGACGATAATTCAAGTGCCAGAACATTAAAATAATAACAATTAGTATGACACATTTTTATCAGGTTACCTTCCATTCAGAAAGTGGATGCACTCAGAGACTGTTATGGGGCTTATAAATTATAGAGTGCAGCAATCAGTCGTCCTTTTTTAGATTTTATTACGCAGATCCAGATTTCGGTTAGTGGCTAGCCATTCTCAATGCATTATTTTCTATTCTCGATGCATGTAAGTCCCTGTTGTTCGGGCGTCAGTAACATTCACATTCAAAAAGTGACAGACGCCCGAACAGCAGGGACTTACATGCATCGAGAATAGAAAATAGTGCATTGAGAATGGCTAGGTACTAACCGAAATCTGGATTTGCGTAATAAAATCTAAAAAATGAAGACTGATTGCTGCACTCTTTAATTTATAAGATCAAATTTTTGTTTATATTGTATTCTGAATATTGAACTACCGTTACTGCATTTGACGTACCGGTATTAGTTTTCTTATTTCCTTTTATTTATGCTACTATCACACTAACATTTATATTGATACCTGAACGATACTCTACATGCACTCAAATTATGAGATACCTTGTCACTCTGAGACGGCTGTTCCTTTGCTGTAACAGGAAAACAACCATAGGGTTTCGTTCTTTAAATATATTTCGTCCTTTTTGGTTATTATGTTTGTCACCGGCCATTGTCGTTACTGTTACAACTACTTTTCCCGGAACTGTGTATACGACAACAAGACACCACTACAGAAATTACAAATATTAATTGGTCCTACTACAACCACCTATCATCATCTTACAACAGCAACTTGACTAGTAAAACTTTTGTTAAGAATACTAGTACTAACACTGTTCTTCTATTGGGATTACATTTGATCATGTTTAGGTCGCTACTCTTCAGTAACACATCGTACGAGCTTTATCGTTCCAGACATCTTCTCTTCATTGGGGACTCGGAACTCAGATGCACACATTTTATTGGTGTCGGATTGTACAGATTTTCTAGTTCCTCCGGACGTTCTGCGCCAGATCTCTGAATCTCTCACGTCCAGCGATATCATGCTGCCTTCAGATCGTATGGTGACTAATGAGATCACTGATAACCAAAGAATCATCTCGTTCTTCTCATGCACCCTAGTGACAGACACTTATGAAACATGGACAAAAGACACGAGTATTCCAGCAGCGACAGAGTAGCGCTGCTGCGTAGCTGTCGTAAACAGCACAGCGCGAGCCAGCGTACTAGACAGGGCCAGAGAAGCAAAGAAGAACGGGCGCGGGATAGACGACGGAAGGCGACGATAAAGAAGACGGAAAACAAGCCATCCAGACATGGAGCACTCCGAATTTCAGCACTCCTCGCGTATCTGCAGGTCAGTTCTCGGATGAATCTGCTGCGGCAGTGCTTTTTTAATTTATTTACGTGCCTAGTCGGAGAAGGAGGAAGAGGAGGAAAACAAAACGCCACCAGCGGGCCGCGGGGCGCGACGTCTCGTCAGAGATTTTATTTTGCCGCTGCCACGCCCGCTGCGCGTGTGTGTGTGTATCTCTGTTTTTTAGCGACGCCGCTCTTGCTCCCGCTCTTGACGGCGCCGAGTCCTGGGGCAATTTATCAAGCAGGCCGGCGGCCGCGGCGAGCGCATTAATTGCTCGGTGTGCGTGCCTGCTGCCGCCGGTAATGAACGTGTTCCGCCGCGGGGTTGCCTGTCAGCAGGCGTTACAGGCCCATCTGCGGGCGCCGGCCGCTGTGTCACTGGTAGATCTCGAAGCATCAAAGAAAGGATATCGTTAGACATGATGATTTAATGGCAGCAAGGTGAAGGGCAATAGCTGCTAGAGTATTAAGCGCTTACGAAGGTTTTATACAGGCTATTATCTGCGGCTCTATAGGCTCCACATCATGCGCTACCTTGTAGATTCATCATGTTGTTTCAGCATTTTTAACGTAACGGATTGAGCCAGAGGAATGCTCGTCAAAATCAAACACGTTAACACCCAGCATCTCTGCAGGCCATCCTCACACAGGACGTACGTAGGGCTTCACTAAGTAATACAACTTTTCGTTTCTCGGCCATTTTCCGTAACAAAATGCGGAATTCTTGTGGGACAGAGTATAATATTCCGTCTTCAGCCCTTGTAGTCTGTAACCGAGATGCGTCTCAAGCAGAAAGCTGCCACTGAGTTTCTTTTGCCTGAAAACCAAATATTAGAAGGTACATGCAGAAAGTCTGTAGACCTGGCGGTAAACAAAAGCATGGTGAGTCGCTGGGCGAGTCGTCTGCCATCATCACAACAAGTTGATACAAACCTGTCCCATGTCCTAAGTGCCAGTCGGCCGCACATAGCTCTGACTCCTGCAAGGTTGGAACATGTGGACACTCTCATTGATGCCGATTGACAGATCACACAGTTAAACACCTCGCTGCGCAATTGGATTTCTCTGTTGACACACTCTTCCCTCAGTTGGTGTACTCAAACCACACAGTTTGTTTACAGAAATTGACATGCATAAAATTTCTACGTTAGCTCTATTACTTCAATTAGAATCGTCGCCGGCGTAGAGACTCATGTACAGCATGTGTTTTGGAGCCTACATGAGTCCAAACATGAGAATTGTGATAATTAAAGCCGGCCGATGTGGCCGAGCGGTTCTAGGCGCTTCAGCCTGGAACCGCGCGACCACTACGGTCGCAGGTTCGAATCCTGCCTCGGGCATGGATGTGTGTGATGTCCTTAGGTTAGTTAGGTTTAAGTAGTTCTAAGTTCTAGGGGACTGATGACCTCAGATGTTAAGTCCCATAGTGCTCAGAGCCATTTGAACCATTTTTTGGTGATAATTGAACACACTATTGTGAGTGAACCCTGCAAGTAAGATGTTGTCAAACATAGGGTTGCATGCACCTTGTTGTTGCATCCACTGACAGAAAGTTAGTCAAGAAAGAAAGTCAAGAAAGAAAGTTCTGAACTTGTAAGAGGTGTTGCGGGCACACTGCATTGTGATGTGTTATTCTCCAAATACTACTGTGGCTCATTGCTGGAATTGGTGCGGTAAATCACTTTGTCCATATTCCTGGAGAGTGTTCGACTGTTTCCAGCACCACATATTCAAGTAAAGGAGTAATTCATGGAGGCCTACCCGCTCCCACAGCACGTGCAAAGCTCCAAGTTTCTCCGAAGCGTTGATGCATCCTTGCAAATCAGGGCCGGCCACAGCATGCCAAAGTTCACACATGCAGCATGTGCAGGCCGCGTGGGGAACAAGGCCCGTCCTCGGCTTTGCTCGGCCTTTTTCGGAAGTACTCGGAACAGCACGACATATCATTCAGAATTGCGGTGCGGTGTTTCCCGGTCGGAATAAATCTATAATTTCGGCAGTTTCGTGGTATCAGCCCTGTTATTTGTCATGGTATGAAGGAGGTTCACATATCCTGTAGCCGTTTGCACAATAATACGCAGTCTAGCGATCTATCGTCACAATTCCTTAAAATGAATGGGAATGACAGAAGAGAGGAATGAGAATTCTCAATTCGCATAAGCGACGGGTGCTGTATGTTTGCTATGAAAGAACATTACAGTTCCATGCAGAGAGAATTTAAAGATTTTGATGACAATGAATGAGCAAAACAATTGCAACGATCGACAGACAGGATTCATTGTTCTGTACATCAAGAAGTAGTTTGTGCTAAATTTGCAGGCTTGGAGCAGTCGAAGAAATTAGTGGTAAGAATTTCAGAATTTGCACGCATTATGCCACTGGCACTTGCAACAATGGAGTCTTCATAAATTACTGCAAAGTTCGTTGAAGTCAAAGAAAATTCCTAGAAAGATTTCTCGAATTTAAAACTGGCTGCTGTTGAACTTATGATGCTGGAAGGATTGCAGGAAGGTAAATTAGAAAATCCAGAATGGATCGCAGACTTCGCATTTTAAGTGGAGTTAACTGCACACTGGCCAGTGTAAGACATTACAAGTTATCTTCTTTCTGATTTGGTGGGGATGCATTTAAAAAGAAAGTCGCGTTGCAGAAGGGACAGATTGTAACAAAAACAGTCCAGTTCCCTAAGAAACCGAGAGGTTGAAGAATTCATTGTGGTCTTGAATGAACTAGGAGGTAGATTGATAATGTTTTAGAAAGGTACTATCAATCTTGCATCTGTTTTCGAGGCTGTTTGTCATTTCATTTTAAAATGCCCCTGTGCAAGTGCAGATGTAACTGACCGACTGACTGAATTTCCAGTTTTGATGACAAACTGTCCACAGTCTCTACATTGCTTCCATGTCTCCATAAGGAGGTTGCAAAAGTGCTACAATATTTTAATCGACGTACTTGTGTGGAAGACCTGTTTAAAGTTATCAAATAAAATAAGTCATACATGCATGGCCACTTGAGTGCAACACTAGAAAATTCTCAGCCTCTGTACGTATGCTGACAGTTTGGTACTGGTAAAAATTTTATTATGTCTTTAGCGCGCCAAAAATAATTAAATAATTCTTAAAATGTGTTTTTTTTCATGATCTATATTGTTGAGAAATGCGAAATATAAACCCAAGTCGCATGTAGTGCGACTCCACTGCCATTTAAATGAGGCACGTTCGCAGTTTTGCCCTCTTCCCCATCCTCCCACTTAGACAGCATGGCGTGACGCCAGAGAATATGTGCAGTGAGCCTGGCACTCTTACTAGAGCACGGCCCACGAAGCGAAATCTTGACCGCCCCTGTTGTAAATATTCGAATCGTGCGGTGCCATTGGCCAGGCTATGCTTCTTCGTACAAGCCTGCAACGTCTTGTTCATCGCCGTTAGCCCTACCATGGATGAAATGCATATCTGCGTACTCCACGTTACTGTAAGGTTCCATGTCACCACCAGCCCTGGTACAAATGACGCTCCGTAAGCAACAGACATGAGCTGCACTTTGTCTGTGTACTGTAATGCCGTATCCATTCTACCACACGCCTCGGAAACGTAAGAAAGACCACGCCAAGGACCTCCAGTAATACCTGGTAATCACAAAGACGTAAATATCTCTTAAACAGTTCGTTTATGGAAAAATGGCTCTGAGCGCTATGGGATCTTACATCTGAGTTCATCAGTCCTTTAGAACTCAGAACGACTTCAACCTAACTAACCTAAGGACATCACACATATCCATGCCCGAGGCAGGATTCGAACCTGCGAACGTAGCGGTCGCGCAGTCCCAGACGGAAGCGCCTAGAACCGCTCGGTCACACCAGCGGGCTCGTTTATGGATCTATGTTTACTGAAACTTTTTTCTTCTAATATTGTAAACTTTCTACAGCATGCATGGTCGCGCAGTCCCAGACGGAAGCGCCTAGAACCGCTCGGTCACACCAGCGGGCTCGTTTATGGATCTATGTTTACTGAAACTTTTTTCTTCTAATATTGTATACTTTCTACAGCATGCATTAACGCTACTAATTATCGTACACCGTTTTTATCTTACGATCTCTGCATTTTACGATGTCCTGATGGCTTTAACAACCTATATGTCATTAGCTCACATTTTATTTTACCAAAAATTACGCGTTTTTGAGAGATCCTAAGTGTACTGAAGCTCTGAAAGAGCGTATGTTCATAGCACGTAAGTTGCAACATGAAAACGACCGAATACAGGCTTCAATTGCATGCGACCCTGAATTCTACTTGTAACTTTAAAACGTTCTTGCACCTCAACGGCAACGTTCCTCTGCATGAGGCAAAAATCTGATATGCCTGATTCTGCCTTTCGCTTTTCGAAATACTCCGCAACGAGAATGCATCTCAGAACTCCACGACCTCCAAGTCCACGTTCTCTTTCATGTTCCGTGTGAGGATAGCGTAGAGGTTCGTCCCACCAGACTACGTATGGTAGTAATATTAACCTATATCTGTAATGTGGTAAGGCTAAATTGTAAATGGGGTTTTAGTCCGTCTACCTTGTGAGTGTTGTGTTTATCAAAAAATTTGTGGTGCCTAGGTACCATCCTAGGTACCAGGAACTGAACTCCTTACTGCAGGACAACTCTTCCTGCAGAAGGTAGCTAGCTTGCACAGATGTAATCAGAGGGCGTAATATCAATATTTATGTAGATTAATATTTATATTTATAACTGTTTACGATGGCCAATCGGATTATTAACCAACTGATTGGCTGATACTGGCTAGCACCACCTACTAGCAATTTCTGTTGTACTGCGTATCTGGGAGTTGATTACGGCTGAGCACTGACAGAAATGGTGAAGTGGACCACGCAATGCTCAGAAGCAGCTATCGGCTAGAGGCTGGGATGAGAACTGTCATATTCTGCAGGGTCACACATTTGCTGCACAGAGACAGTGCAGAGTATGGCCTGTCTGTGTTGCTCGAGGCGACAGAACCCACGTGCGTTAACAGGGTGGACAGGAGGGGGTTGCACTTAGTACGACATAAAACAAACTTCACAATAGTGCACCTGGAGATAGAGCGTCAGGGCCGGAAGAAGGTGAAACTGTCAGCATAAAAAATGTAATCTAAACTGAACTTCAGCTAAATTGAACCTGATAACAATTTTTAAAAGCAAACTGTGAATAATCCATCTTGACTGTAATGCAAAACTGGTCATACCTGATTTTCATGGCTTGCCTGTGACAATGGACACCCGGTACTGCTCGAAGTAAAGAACATAAAATGAAAGTACGACGCAGCAGCAAGCTAGATAAAAGGAAAGAAAACCTTGCGTAGTGCAATGCAAGGACGTGCAACTGTACTAAGCGAGTTATGTTTTAGTTTTAGCCTCTGCATTCCGCTCAGTGGAATGCTGTGACACACGTAACCAGAAAATAAACTTCCCTGAGGAGACGGCAGTGCAGATTAAACTTGCTGAATGATTCAAGAGAGATTAACCCTTTTTATAAAGAACTATACTGTGAATACTTAAACTCATTGTTTGACTGCTACAATCATTTTTACAATAAATAAGTATTATTAAAATTAGGACTCAAATTTTGACCTGCTAAAGAAATGATAAATCTATAACTCTTGAGAGTAAATTATTTGAATAGGTAAGTTGTGTAATCACGTCTCAGTACTGAAGTAATTGTCCCAAACCAATAAAGAAAAATTCTACTAAAACTTTCCGTTATTAAAATACATCGTTAATTACACGCAAACAAGCAGTGCAGCAACAACACCACTCGCAATCTTCTCTTCTCAACGTTGGTTTGAACATCACGGTGCCCTAGTAGGCATTGTTCTATTAATAGCGATACGGCCTTCCCTTCATCAGACCGCTGAACTAATTTACGTTGTCAGTTGACATAAACGTATACCTAATTATGGATCCAGAACCACAGTGCATTTTGACAGATTCCAAGCGTACATACCACGGGAAGAAGTGAGAGAGATCATCAGCGACAGAGGAACAAAAAATCTAGCACCAACCGGGGATTGACACACAACTATCTGGATTCGTAGTATCATATTGATCCATTTAATTATCACTTCAAGTGTTAGATATTAACAACAAATATAATTCTGAAGCCTTTATTCCCCCTACTTCCAATGCAAACGCAGGATCGCAGAACGATTTCCGAAAGTGAATATCCCATGCGCCCAGTTCCAACATTCAGCGTTCAAGGTCTGTTAATTTCTGTGGTGCGGTCATAATCACATCTGGAACCTTTCCACGCGAATCACCTGAATACAAATGACAGTTCCACCAATGCCTTTTACAGCCTGTGTATGTTATACTACCATCATCGCTAAGTGTGCATGTACCTGTCCCATGACTTCAGTCAGCTCAGTGTATTAGTGTTAACCTACAGATGGAATAATTCCGTCCGAAGATGGTAATAACATAGTGTGATCTGGACTGTTTGGTTCATTGCAAACTAGAGTGTCTTTGAAAGCACTCGATTCATCATTCTGCCGAAGACACCATTTAGGTAAGAGGAGAGTCCTCGTTTGATAAATTCAGAAAGAGTTACAGAAAACTACTTTGTGTAATGAATGACGGCTAACCTTAAATGCGCTGGACTCATAAATGTGGTTTAAACATCGAGACTAACATAGCGCTGTTTACTAAATAAGATGCAAAACGGACTAAGATGCAGTCAGACAATTCTGGGAAAGCGTAATGCTCCTTCAAAGGTCACAGGTCACAGGTCGGAGAGGAGATAGCGTGCTGCTAATGCTGTAACCAGCTGCTTCACTACAAGACCATCACTGAGGCACTAGGGGTCTGTAAGAAATGAAATTCCGGGAGAAAGAAGGTTTCTGTTTCCCAGCTGTAAGATTAAACAACCAATATTCGACAGATAAAACAATTGAAACAAGAACGATTTAGGGCGTTACGCGCGCAGAAAGAAAAATTCTCACGTCATCCATTTGCGAGTGAGGCAGAGAAGAGAAGGAGAATTATTGAAACTTCCTGGCAGATGACAAATATGTACCACAACAGGGCTCGAAGCCGACACCCTGTCGATCTCTGGTAATGCTCTTACAGACTGAGTTATCCAGGTACGTCTCGCTGTCCACTCTTGCAACTTCACCGCCGCCATTACCTCCGTCCTAGTTTCCAAAAGAGTTATTCTTCTGAAGTTCTCTCCACCACGTAATTTACAGTGTGTATTATAACGATTACAGTGGATAGTACAGCGATCATTGAAATGTGTTTGATGATTTTTTTCCAAGCTTCTTGTTGCAGCAACGCACTGTACCATATTTAGACAATCTCGTCTCCAGTATTCAGCTTCAATTACAACTAAACACGCAGCTCTTGTAGTATGATTCCTTCCGGCGAAAGTGTAGACGCAACGTCGTGGAGGAGGAGTAAAGATCTTAGAGGCGTAAATTGTACTCTTTCATCAACGTTCTTAAGCATATGTATGTAGAGAGGGAATACAAAATTAATATTGCTACAAGCTCATTTCTCTCTCTCTCTCTTTCTCTCTCTCGCGCACTCTTTCTCTCTCTCTCTCTCTCTTTCTCTATCTCTATCTCTCTCTCTTTCTCTCTCTCTCACTCTCTTTCTCTCTCTCTCTCTCTCTCTCTCTCTCTCTCTCTCTCTCTCTCTCTCATTCGCAAACACACACTCCCACTCACTCACTCACACTCACACACACACACACACACACACACACACACACACACACACACACACACACACACACGAAGTCCGTAAACGTCTATAACTGAAAATTGTTATTCATTTAATTCTCGCCTGAGGACCTCGCTATTCATCCCGTTGTTTTTAGGATCGCGTACCACAACCGGTAGAAAAGGAACCCTTATAGGATCACTATCTTGTCCGTCGTGTCTGTGCCTCTGCTGAGAAATTTTTTTCTGAGCATCGGGTACAGGTTTCAAGAGGAAATTTACGTGAATTGCTAAGGAACACATAAGAAATGAGGAAATAAGAGGGAGGACGCAGATTCATTATAGAACACCGAGGTGACAAAAGTAATGGAATACCTTCTAATATTTTGTAGGACCTCGTTTTTCCAGGCGTGGTGCAGCAACTATGTGGCATGTGCTCAAAAAGTCACTGGAAGTCCCTTGTAGAAATGCTGAACCACACTACCTGTATCGCCGTCGATAATTGCGAAAGTGTTGCCGGTGTAGCATTTTGTGTACGAACTGACCTCTCAGTTATCTCCCACAGATGTTCGATGGGATTCATGATGGGTGAACTGGGTGGGCAAACCATTTCCTCGAATGTTACTCAAACGAATAGTGAACAACTGTGGCCCGGTGACACAACGCATTGTCATCCACAAAAATTCCATCGTTGTTTAGGAATATGATGTCCATAAATGGCTGCAGATGGTATCAGAGTAGCCGCACATAACCATTTCCAGTCAGTAATCACTCCAGTTCGGCCAGAGGACCCAGTCCATTCCATGTAAACAATGTCCGTGCCATTACGGAGCCAGTTTGCACAGCGCCCTGTTGAGAAGGAGGGTTCATGGCTTCGTGCGGTCTGCGCCACACTCTAAGCCTACCATCAGCTCTTACCAGCTGAAATCAAGACTCATCTGATCAGGTCACGATCCAGTCGCCTAGTGTCCAATTGTTACGGTCAGGAGCCCAGAAGAGGCGTTGCAGGCGATGTCGCCCTATAAATAAAGGCACTCGCGTCGGTCATCTGCTGCTATAGCCCATTGTCGCCAAGTTTAGCCACACTGCCCCAAAGGATACCTGAAACGTAGGTTCCACATTGATTTCTGTGGATAAGTCACCCATTTTTGCCTGTTTGTTATCACTAACAACTCTTCGCTGCTTTCGGTCGTCAAGTGAAGGCCGTCGGCCACTGCGTTGCCTGTAGTGAGAGGTAGTGCCTGAAATTTGGTAGGACACACTCTTGACACTGTGGATCTCTGAATACTGAACTCCCCAACGATTTCCGAAATAAGTCCCTTGCTTCTAGCTCCAAGTTCCATTTCGCGTTCAAAGTCGTGCGGCCATAATCACGTTGGAAACAGTTTCGCATGAAACACCTGAGTATAATAGCAGCTTCTCCAATGAACTCCTCTTTTATACCTCGTGTGCATGGTACTAATGCCATCTGTGTACATGCATACAGCTGTCTTGACATTCGTCGCCCCTAAAGATAGAATACAAGAAAGACAGCTAATTAGCGAATGCCAGAAGGATGGAAGGAGAAATATGGAAAGTGAAGAAGAGGAAGATCACAATAAGGGGCATCCAAGAAGCGATGGAGAGAATGGGAATAGAAGAGAATAAGAAAGACGAGAGCTAGGCATTTGGCGGCATAGATGCGGAATTCGGCGACAGTTGTACGACCAGCGCAACAGGATGGATGGAACAAACCGCTTCAAGGGCGTACTATAGAAATATTCTGGCTGTGTTACAGTAGGCGTGCGGGATTAGCCGAGCGGTCTCAGGCACTGCAGTCATGGACTGTGCGGCTGCTCCCGGCGGAGGTTCGAGTCCTCCCTCGGGCATGGGTGTGTGTGTTTGTCCATAGGATGATTTAGGTTAAGTAGTGTGTAAGCTTAGGGACTGATGACCTTAGCAATTAAGTCCCATAACATTTCACACACATGTTTTTTTTTGTTACAGTACGCTGCCGAGATGAAACTGTCAGAGGGCGGGGTTTATCATCCACGATAACACCTCAGCTCATTCTGCACACGTTAGCTACTTTGTTCTATCAAATGGAGCTTCACTCTTCATATTCTCCTGACATAGTAACAGGTTTCCACTTCATATTCCCTTTGCAGAAGATATCATTAGGTAACAGTCATTTTCATAGAGATGAAGAGGTGATTCTCGAGGTAGAATGTTCCCTGAACAGCCAAACTGCAGAACTCTACTACTTAGTGGTCCACCATTGGGAAAAAAAGTGTTGCATTGAAGGGTGAATATGTGGTGGAGGACACATGTCTCTTGTACACATCACGTTCTACTTGAGTTGATAATTAAAACTTCAACCCAGGTTCGTTCACGTACCGTCTCGTGCGAAGATACAGCCATTTTACTAGGCCGTTCCTTTCCGTTCCGTGGCGTTCCGTTGACGCCGGTGCGAATCTACCTTTAGTCTTTGAATTCCACTTGCTTGGTCTTCGTAACGCCAGACCATTAAACGATCTAACAGAGGCTAACAGAGAGGCTCAGGGATTGGCCCACGTGGAATGGAAACGCGCCGCCCATTTCCTCGCAGCCCTCCAGAGGACTCTCACCTGCCACCGCGCTACGTCTCGATTCCCGCGCCGCGTCTTTAACTCCCGCCCCCGGACTTCCGGCCGCTTCCTGCAGGCGGTGCGCCGGGGGTTCCAACTGTGCCCTCCCCGTGTGTTTTTCACGCATCGCGCTTCGACTGGGGACTCGCACCACGCCTCTCTTCTTTTCGCCTTTTTCCCTCCTCCGACTTCTTCTTCTCCCTAGGTGCGACCCACACCCTTCATCTTGGCTGCTGCCTTTTAATTTTTTCGTCCGGCGCGCCGCCGCGACCCAACACACCGCGCGGCAGATGCACCGTCACGCTCTTCCGGAGGAGAAAATTGCCTCCGAGATGTTTTCAGGTGGCACCCCCGGAACGCTTTCCCCCTCCAAACTCGCCGTTTTTTTCTCCCCTCCTGCCCCTTTCCCCTCCCAGCGACTGGTATAACCCCTGGGGCCCCGGCTTCCCCCCTTCCCCCCCCCCCCCCCCCTTCCTTCAACGTGCTCTACCTCCCGGCTGGCTTTCAGTTCGAGATATATTCAATCACGTCCTCTCCTTGCGAGGGAAGCTCTTCCCGGCCGGGCCTTCTTCGCCACGCAGGTCCATATATTACTGTCCGGACACTTGCAGCCAGCCAGCGAGCAGAGGATCGGGAGTGGGGTGATGTGCGAGTGGCTGGCGATAATACTCTACGCCTCGAGCAAGGCTCCAAAGGCTCCGGCTAGTGGCAACGCGGGAGAGGTAGGAAAGGAAAGAGGTGGGGAGGGGGGGGGGGGGGGCAAGCTTTCGTCGCATCACTTACTCTCGCCTGAGGTGCCGGCGGGAGATCGCTGATAAGGCTGTATCGATCCCTGCAGCAGGTGGGGCGATTACCATAAAGCTGTGGAGAGGAAGGAGCGAAACATATTTGCGCAGATTTATACTATACTGGTACAGCTTTATCCTGCTATGTCCCACAGTTAAGATTTATTACCCATCTCATGGCTCTCTGGCGTCTTGTGCTTTTGCCAGAGCACTTTCAAAGGCTTTTAAACAATGTGTGCATGAATAGCTGCGACACAATGAAAACTGATGGGTTTTCACGACACGATGGAAGTGAAACGAGCTGCACTTCGCCTCTAAGTCTACTGGAAACCATTCATTAACATATTACGTGAGTCTCTTCACTTTCCAATTGCTTGAGAACATTTGCAAACGTGACTACACATAATGTGAGGGCAGTACATTTCATTTTGCCCTGTTATACTTTTTCATAGGACATAATCATTACGCTATTGAATTGTATGATTGTGGTTGGAATAGATTTCAAACGCTCGTCGTGTATTCACTAGTTCAGTTCAGAATTGTCACAATTTCCATTTATTTTTTACTGTAAACTGTTCTCTTCGTTCGTTACTGAAATTTCTACTTAGAATGTCACAAAATTATGCTTTTGGGAGGAGAAAACTTGTCTCGTATAAAAAAATTAATTTCGTCGTATGGAGATACGGAAGCGTATATCGATTCTCTGACAATGATATTCCATAGATCATGAATTGCAACCGAATTGTTATATATGAATTTTGGCTTTTATAATTGGATTATCTATTGTAAACTTTGTTAGTATGTTCTTAAATCTGAATGAATGTATGAATGCATAATATGAAATAATCACTTTGTATCCCTGCCTGAAATTGTTTTCATCTTGGCAAAATCATTTCACTGTCCACTCCACTTTTCGTAAGATAACTTCTTCAAAGAGAGTCTAGTATTTATAGTTACACAAACATTTACATAACAAAATTTTAAAGCTATCTAGACTATCGTGGCATCAGTCTTCTAAACACTGGCTATAAACTACACTCAAAGATAATCAACAATCGTATGAAGAATATCACAGAAGCTGTTCCTGAAGAACAAAATGGATTTAGAGCAGATCATTCATGCACAGAAAGTGTGTTTGCAATTAAAAACATTTCAGGAAAACACAGAATATAGAACCCATGTGGCCTTTATAGGCCTTTAGAAGGCTTTTGACCTTGTGAGCCATGATAGGATATGGAAGATTATGTCTGAACATTGATATCCATAGCACCTAAGACAGGTAGTGACATATCTTTACAAAACTTGTAACTAACCTGTTTCTACGGGTTATTACGTTATTATTGGGAATGTAAATACTTATTACTTGAGAAGTTAACGTAAGAAGATTAGGGTCGCCACCGGCTCTAACCATACAACTAATCGAAGGTTTGGTCGAGTCGGAAAATAAATTAATTTGATCACAGACTAAAAACTCACAAAAATGCATACGTTGTGATGTCGCTGCTGAATCTGTACGACTATCGCAGACTTTCTGCAGCAGACTACGCCACCGTCTAGCAACGTGACACACAACCACATTCATTCAATCATGCCACTATGAGAGTAGAGAGAAAAGAGAAACAAGGAAAAGAAAGAGAAATGGTAATGAAAATGGGCTACCGGACTAATGAAAGGTGGCTACAGGACCCTTTCAAACTACACACAATATAATAATCACAAGTGGGAATCGATTAGAAGATATAATTATAAGCCAAGGTGTTACACAAGGGTGTGGACTATCACCTATCCTTTATAATATTGACATTGATTTCATTATTCACAATAATAAATGCAAAACAAGAATTAAGTTAACGAATGAAGGATACCTGAATGTACTTTTCTTTGCTGGTGACATCGTTGTTATTCAAAAGAATGTATTCCAAAGATCAGTATACCAGCTGATGGAAATTTGCAAGAAATGCAACTTCGAGATTTCTAGCAATAATGCCATTCCGAGAAAAATATCCAGTCAGATCAAAAACTATCCTATGTAATTCAGTTTTAGAACAAGTGCCTCAAATATCTTAATTAGGCTGTGCTATAAGTTTTGATTTGACTTTGATATTGAAAATAAAATACACAAATTCCAAGCTGTGTGTGATATCTTTAGCAGAATATTGGGCCCCAAAGTACAAAAAGAAACCATCATGAATTCCTATAAAGTAAAGGCAGTTTCCCTATTATTGTATGGAAGCGACTGCTGATTAAAAACAGAAAAATAAAAAAAAACACAGAGATGAGGTTCCCAAGAAAGACGAAAAGATATACGGTTAGAAACGAAGATATTAGAATAGAATGAAATATTTTATATTCATCATGAATAAAAAAGGTCAAGAATATAGTGAAGAGTGGAGACCACACCTCATGAGAATGTCAGGTCACAGAATTTCACAGAAGATCCTGAACTACAACCAGAACAGAAAAAGAGTCATTGTCTGCTCTCGAAAAAGATGAAAGTGATTTTATTTGTGAGTTCGGAACAGGCAGCAGACTAATCTTTGAAAGGATGATGATGATGTGATGACGATGAAGCCTTTCGACAAAATTTTTCTCTCTTCGTACACAGTAAAAAATAAATCTTGAGATTCAGATTTATGGTACTTTTCACATTAAATCACACGCAATAAAGAACAAAACTTTCTGTCCTAATCGAAGGCAAGCAACGGCCTTACCGCAATGGTAACACCGGTTTCCATCAGATCACCGAAGTTAAGTGCTATCAGGCATGGCTAGCACTCAGGTAGGTGACCGTTGGTGCCTGTCGAGCGCTTTTGACCAGCGATGTGCACTCAACGCTTGTGTGGCCAATTGATGAGTTACTTGACTGAGAGCTGTGTGTTGACGACATTCCACTCCGTACGCGCATCCACTGACGCCTGTCGGCTGTGAATGGGACGGTGATCGGTCGGTACTGTTGGGCTTCTGGGCTTCCAGAGGCCTGTACGGACGGAGTTTAATTAAAGGTAAAACGTTGGAAGTTGTGAATAGCCCGGCAGATTAACATACAATTACTCTTTCACAGTCTCACCATTTATGATACAGTTGAAATAAAACTTTTCATTCCTTTACAATTGGGACACAATCAAATATCAGCGATACAGGCGAGTCCAGATTCTCCCTTGGTCTGGTAGGCTCTGTCGGACCTGTTACAAAGTGAGTACGTGATGCTGGTCTCCTCTACTCTCGCTCGGAACAGAAAACGTTAACACAATCATCCAGTTTAATTGGTTAATTTAGGGCTAATACATTAAGGACATCACTTTAAAAATAACTGAAAGCTCGCTTAACGTCTTACAGCTTTCCAGATATAGTTCACGCAGAAATTTTTGCACACTATAGAGGTAAAAAGGGAGGAGACCAAGAATCGTTAGAAAATCTATAAAATACTCCACATAATTTCTACGATGAGAAAACAAGAGCATGCTGCAAGCGGCGAAGTAACTTCCCCGTTGCGTTGTTAACATATCTGCAGGTTTTATAGGTGGAATGAAATCTTCTCTTCATCTAATAAAAATTTGTAATTAAAATAGTCTTCATCTCTAAAATAATTTATGTTTTCGTAAAAGTCGACAAATTTCGATGTGACTCACATCATGTTCAAATCAAGTACTCCATGACGACTGTGGGATAGCACAAACCGCGAACCGCTCTGGGAAGGCGTGAAGGACAACTGGAGCAGGTAAAGACAGAGATCATGAGTTCTGTCCATTGGGGAAAAGGCTATGAACTCAGTGTTCACGATTTCGGAGATGATCCGCATACGTCGTATAAGAAAAAAAAAGAGGTGGCAAAGGAGGTAACTCCAGTGAGTTACAGTAGTTTACAGCTGCCATCGCCGAGTGTAAGTAACTCTTACTTCCTTGAAGCATTTACCACAATATTTTACATGTGTGAGTGCCTTCCTCGAATAACATCAGGACGTGACCTAACCATATTGCAGATTATTATGTGTATCATAATACAATGCGTAATTTAACAGTAGAACATGGTTTCTGAATATTTGTCGAGAACATTCACCATCTTTAAAGCAGTCTTCCTCTACCAAGATATCTCCGTGGTAATTCTGAACCGATCTCATTCGCGTAAATGATAGATGAAAAGTCAAATATTCCTAGGCGAAACATCACACCAAATGCTACAGTTTGTTCTTTGGTGCCCACTGCAACCGCTGCAAGAGGCTATAAACTACAGTCGTTACCGAACGGAGCAATATAAAACAGCAAATGGAGACTAGGCGCAGTTGTAGCTTGGCAGTGTACTACGCTCGACAGGAACGTTTTTAGCGCTTTATATTTCGAAAACGGGACATCTTGTTTTTCAACAATTGGCTCAATTGGCTGTCAATCGCTCGGTAGCAATTTTCGTAGCTCTTGAGCAACGCACACATTGCTCAATACTTAAATAATTTAAAAAGAACATGCTATCATTAGCCGAGCGGTCTAAGGCGCTGCAGTCATGGACTGTGCGGCTGGTCCCGGCGGAAGTTCGAGTCCTCCCTCGGGCTTGGGTGTGTGTGTTTGTCCTTGGGATAGTTTAGGTTAAGTAGTGTGTAAGTTTAGGGACTGATGACGTTAGCAGTTAAGTCCCATAAGATTTCACACACATTTTAACATGCTTTCTAAAAACCCTCTCTGTTTCCTTCTCTCTCTCTCTCTCTCTCTCTCTCTCTCTCTCTCTCTCTCTCTCTCTCTCTCTCTTCTCAGAATGTGGAAAATTCGATTTCAGCAAGAGTCGTAAATGAAATGCCTGGCATAGCAGGCCAGAGCGGGTTAGGTTGTGGAAAGGGGCCAAAATAGGCTGCTGTCAGTTGCACTCAACATACAAACTTTATTTGACCGCACAACATATTACACAAGAATGAAAAACACTCAAAACCTTAATCGACCTCCTTTAATTAACCTTAGATCGGCTGAAGGACACACTCAAAATGCAAGACGCAAGGTGTAAGCAAAAAATTTAAAATAAAAGATTCTTCTGGAGAACTGACCCAGAGTATTTTCTAACTCTTTAATCTAAACAGCCTGAAGGCCTTAGCACTTTAATTTAAACGGAACTTGGCTGGAGGCCGCATGTTAAGCAATAAGAAGTGTTTCACTCAAACGGCAGAAGACCTTATCTTAACACATTTCAAGCAAATTCATCTGAAGGCCCCATAGCAAAGCATCACAATCTTAATAACATCAGTTTAAGAGATATTAAATTCGGCTGAAGGCCACACATCAACACAATCATTTAACGGCTTAAAGCCTTAAAATATTTCTTGTAAAATTCTGGAGAAAGTCCCATATAAAAAATAACAATTTTATGCTTTAATGGCATGACAAGAACATTAATTCAGGATACACCAATACTCGGCTGAAGCCCACACATTAACCAAAATACTAAAACTCAAACGGGGAATCTACTATGTAACAGACACGGAACGGTGCTCAGATGTTTCCAGGGGTCGGCCTGAAATAGTAACACAAACGCCCGTTTAGGAGAGACAGGCAGCCTGACCAGCAATCTCTTAATTGGAAGGCAACCTAACAGACAGACAGGCCACAAGAAACTAGAACACTCGTAAAACAAATCACTGATGAACAACTCGAACCAATCACAGGCAGACACACACACCAAACCGAAGGACGGTCGGTGACGAGACACATGTCGTCTGACCAGACGACCGACCAACAACCAACCAAGGTCGTTGCCACTCAAACCATGTGTGTCAGCGACGGTCGGGCGAGTCTAGACTATCCGGAGCTCACTGCAGCTCCAAACCGACTCAACCCGATGTCCGTGCGGAATTGGGAGACACAGCGATCCAGGCACACTGGATCGGACCCAATCATGCAGAGGTATCTCTTGCCCATTGGCCACGACGTCGTCGCACAAGAAGGAACCGAGCCACGTCCAGCAAGAAGACCCAGTGACGAGACCCAGAAACGGTCAAAAGACCAAACACACGGGGACCGATGACCGTAGCAGTCTGGTCCCTTTAATCCCCCCAAAACCAACCAACCAACCAAACACATGTCGCCCAAAGAGGTGACCAACTGAACGACCGACCAACGGTCGATCCCACTGCAATCTCCGTCTGTCGGACAGTTCATCCTAAGTCACGAGCGGTCGGCGAGTATTGGCTGTCCGGGCCTCCCTAGCGCTCCGACTGCTGCTACGTCCCGACTGCACTCCTGCCGCGTTCGAACTCAACGACTGCCAGGTCCGAAGTGCCACACGACACACGACGACCGGGAAGTAATAGCGGTCCAGGTGGGGCTGCTGCTGCCACTCACGGGCAGGCAAGACAGTAATTCAGTGACACCAGTAATTTAAATTTAAAATGTCGAGGCGGCCGTACGGTGAAACAATATGTTACATAATAAATTGCACGAACATGAGCCACGCACGGCTCAGTAAATGTTGTGTAACGGACACAGCTCTGACACACCCACTGTTCACTTCCACTGAACGTTGTGTGACAAGATATAGGTTATTATCTGTGCCTTGGGCCCTTTCTGGACTGATACATCACAGGCACTAGCTCTAACTATACATGGGACAGCAATCAATCACGGACTCTTTGAAGGAACTCGCTTGAAGTTATCTGAAGAAATCATGGATTACAAAAATAATGCTGGCTGAGCAGGAATTTAAATTCCACTTATTCTAATTTTTTCAAGTACTGCTCCTGCAAAAGACCTCTCTGTGATTTCACCATCGTTCCCCCTTACCAGAATCATTGTTAACGTCCCTAATGCTACCTAGAAAGGCAGCCTCGCTTTGCTGGAGACACCAGTGCCTTTTTTCACAGTTTTATGGGAAAAGTCACTATAACACCTATTTTAATTGAAAAACACCCACACGGTATAGAATGAAATTTTCACTCTGCAGCGGAGTGAGCGCTGATATGAAACTTCCTGGCGGATTAAATCTGTGCTCCGGACCGAGACTCGAATTCGGGACCTTTGCCTTTGACGGGTAAGTGATCTACCATCTGAGCTACCCATGCGTGACACACGACCCGTCCTCACAGCTCAAATTCCGCCAGGACCTCGTCTCCTACCTTACACACTTCACATAAGCTCTCCTGCGAACCAGGTCCCGAGTTCAAGTCTCGGTCCGGCGCACAGTTTTAATCTGCCAGGAAGTTTCAGCCACATTTTATAGTTGCATCTAGCACAGAGAAGTTAAGGCAAGTAACTATGGGGCCAACATCTCTTCCCACTCAGCAATTTCCGTAATTGTGTTCGATACTCTCATGAGACTGCCTGTCGCGGATTGCAGATCCTCTCAGGGAGGGAATCCTCTAGGCTATATATTCCCGGAACGTGTGCTACATCCGCGAAGTTACAGATGCACTGCAGCAGCTCTTGTACTCTCCGTCTAGTGCAATAGGTTGCTTGCTGTAAATTCCTAAAGCCCGCCCTGGCACACAAAACAAATGCAGTAAGCACGTCTCTTCCGCGCTAGACAAATGTCCTCCGAAACCTCCAGTTCTCTTTGCGAATCGATTTTTCAGGGATACAGATCTACACTACAGAATGGATGCTCTTCCATTTACTCCAAAGAACACTCCGTCTCTAATGTATTTCGTTGCAATTTACGCCGATAGTGATTTCATTTAAAACAATAGCGGAAATAGCTATTACTTGATAAAATATTTTACTGTTGCTTCCTCCTGAGATGGCAATAATTTCACGTTAGGTAATAGTACGTCAGTTTATCATTTTAGTATTAAGGAAACACATTTTCTGAAAACAAGAGAAACGAATACAATGTCTCTCTTATCTACGGCTGTGCTCAGATCATACGCGGATGGTACGGAGATGGAATGACAGTATGACAACTTGTGTACGAGCACGAATATCTCTAAACTTTGCAGTGCAGGTATTATGTACGTGGAAGATAGTATACCTCATCCATTTTTTAAACTAATCCTCACTATGACGCACAACATCATCATTTAGCGCATCGCTATGGAGTTTCAAGTCTATATCCACAACTCTCCCGGTCTCTTTAAAGAAAAGAGCAAACAGTTCCGCGGTCTTTCGTTGACTTTATTACTTTTGTTCTGTTTTCCATGAGTCCTATATACTGACGGTCGTTATGAGAGGACAGGACGCATCAATTGATGCACAACTTATTTCGTAGACAAAATCAAGTATTATAGGAGGAGAGGTGAAATTAGTGTTTATGACGAAAGTAGCAAATCTATCATTTCGGGGACGCCCATTATGAACATACTGGTATTGGATTTTGTTAGAGCTAGTAATCTCTATTCTTACATTTTGACACCTAAGAAGTTTAACTATTCCATAAAAATGGAAGCTTGGCAATTTGTCAGTTCTGAGGTAAAGTGCTAAGAATTGGTCCTCAGTTACCTGACGATAGTTTTTGGATATATAAATGTCGCCTGGTGGCTTTAGGGCATGTGACACCGTAACAAAAGTGTGTAAGCGAAGCAGACACGGACGGGGGATCACCCTAGTGAAGATATGAGCTGTAAACGGGGAAATCCATCGAGATAAACGACTTTGACAAAGGGCGGATTATTGTTAGGCAGAGCCTGTGAACCAGTATCCCGAAAACGCCGAAGCTGGTCGAATGTGCACGTGCTACTGTCGTAAGCATCTACAGACCTCTGCCGGCCGGTGTGGCCGAGCGGTTCTAGGCGCTTCAGTCTGGAACCGCGCGACCGCTACGGTCGCAGGTTCGAATCCTGCCTCGGGCATGGATGTGTGTGACGTCCTTGGGTTAGTTAGGTTTAAGTAGTTCTAAGTTCTAGGGAACTGATGACCTCAGATATTAAGTCCCACAGTGCTCAGAGCCATTTGAACCATCTACAGACAAAGACAGAAGGACAGTGGAGCTACCACCAGGCGCTGAATTGCTGGACGACCACGACTCTTCACAGAACCTGAGGTTCGGAGGCTTGTCTGCTCTGTAAAGTAGAGTAGTTGGTGGTATGTGTCATGTGCACTCACAAGTGCTTCCGAGCAGTCCGTTCATCGTACACTGTTGAACATGGAGCTCCGCAGCAGACCACACCTACGTGTTCACATGTTGACCGAACGACATCGTCAGTTACGATAGCAGTGAGCAAGGGACATCGGGATTCGACCGTCGATCAATGGAGACGTGTCAGTTCGTTGGATAAACCAGATTTTTGCTACACCAGGTGGACAGTCGTCTTCACAAACGCCGTCATCGAGGCGAACGGCGGCTTGAAATGTGCATCGCGCCACGGACGCAGGCTGGTGGGTGCAGTATTAAGCTGTAGGAGACATTCTCCTGCGTTTGAATGGGACCTATGATAGTAATAGGAAACACGCTGACAGCCGCGAACCACCTGTATCCCTTCATGCTTGATGTTTTCCCCGAGGGCGATGTCATCTTTCGGCAGTACAATTTTCCGTGTCTCCGAGCGAGAACCGTGCTACAGTGGTTTGAAGAACATTACAGTGAACTCACGTTGATGTTTCGGTGACAAAATTCGCCTGATGTAAATCCTGTGGAACTCATCTGGCGCCATCACCGCGTACACAAATCAGCGGCCCGTTATTTACGCGAATTGCTTGACCTCCGGGTAGACATCTCCACAAACCTATCACACAAAGTGTCGGATCCCTGATACGCAGATTTAGTGACGTATTTCTTCCCAAAGACTGACAAACAAGCTAGTAAGCAGGTGGTCGTAATGCTTTGGTTCATCAGTGTTTGTTTGCACTTGTATTCTAACACGGTTTAAATCTGTTTGTTACTCTGATCATTATTATTTTACTATTTTTTGCTGTTATTGCACGTGACACCCCACTTACAGCGGCGTGTAGTGCCTCTCATTACTGCTAACCTGTTGCTTTGCTCGTGCTCTTATCATTCATATGTATGCTTTGAGTATATGCGAAAGGACCTTCGGTACCGTTTAGGTCAGGGGCCATATTTAAAGGTTGTTCGCGTGGTCCTGTTCTGCGCTGCTTTGTTGTCACGAACGCTCATGAGATAATTCGGCTCTCTCGTTCTGTCCTATTCTCTGCAGCTCCCTGTCCCCGGCGTTTTTCTCCAGTCTGTTTTTATGGTCTGTTTTTCAGTTTATTCCGTTTAGTAATCGTACCTTTAACTAGTAGCATAAAACATGAATCTTGGCACTAACTTTAAAATTTTGTACGTGAGTTATTATATATATTATATAGTGTTGTGCCTCTACATACGGCCTGTTTTCTCATTCTCGCTTTGCTGTTGTAGTAGTCCCAATTGAGGACCACGATGGGTCAATAGTATTGTCGTCCTCCGAATATATTACCAGAAAACCTGATGATGTTCTTCCCGGGCGAAACGCGTCTTCTTGAGATAATAAAAAACGTTATGCTACCTACGTTTGTTTTTAATATTGGACATAGGAAAACGCCATGTACATTCTATACATAACGAAAGATTACGCAGCATATTTATCATTCAGGAAATCCACTAGTGTTGTGAGTTTGCGAGAAGATCGAGTTCTACCTTATGTTTTAATAAGAGTTGTCTGCCGCGCTGGATTAGCCAAGCGGTCTCAGGCGCTGCAGTCAGGGACTGTGCGGTTGGTCCCGGCGGAGGTTCGAGTCCTCCCTTGGGCTTGGGTGAGTGTGTGTGTGTGTGTGTTTTTGTCTTTAGGATAATTTACGTTAATTAGTGTGTAAGCTTAGGGACTGATGACCTTAGCAGTTAAGTCCCATAAGATTTCACACACATTTGAACGTTTTTGAAGAGTTGTCTGCCAACATTTTTCCGAATTCGATTGCGGCTGCAAAGCGGCCTATCAAGACCACGATATATTGTTCCGCTATATCGCTGCAAGTGTCGTCAAAATCTCACCTCTGACGCGCGAACGTGGAATCGATAGGTTCAGGATGGCCATCCGTAGTCAACGCCATGTAACAAATTAGTAGCTCCATTCTATTAGCACCAAGAAGACAGATATGCAGTTCAGCTGCCCGTGTGGGATCGTACAGCTACGTCACGTAACTTGTCAGGAAATGGGGTTGGCAGCAAGACAAGTACTCGCTTAGTGTAGTGAGCCAGCGACGTGTAGAACACTACGGGATGTCAGCACTGTGACCACTGTTACGGCTTGCCTCGATGCGACGGCAGTACTGAGACCAACTAGAACACGAGTGGCGCCATGTATTTTACGACGAGTCACGCTCCTGTGTACACGACGTTTATTTGCCACTGTCATTCTGAAATAACAGATGTCGTTGTCTGGACCAGAATACAAATCGCGTGGATGGATATTAGCCAGGAATATACACAACACATCTTTGTTTCAAGGCTACAGTGTTTAAAGACTCTGAACGCAGCGCGTGAAGATTTCAAACAGTACTACCTCTGATTCAGAGCCTGTGTGAAGCTCTGTAAATTCAATTGTTTATGTCAGAGTACATTTATTCAGTAGTTTTACGAATATACATTTCAGAAGCAAGCTTCTGAAATCCTTATTTCCTCACTTTGATGGTCTTTGCAACACCAAATAACGTACGTAGATTATTTACAGAAAGTAAATTTCTGTGATTTTTTTGTTTTGTTCGAATACAGCGCGCCCTCTTCAGACCTGAATTTTTGTTTCTGGGGGAAGGAAAATTTTTCTGTATTTGGTAATGCTCTTAAGTGATTTTTTAATTTTTAGATGCAGGAATAATACAGAAATACGTACCGATTTTCAAAACATACTTTATACATGACAACTGATTGGTAGGTATTCCGACAGCGCACAGGATAAGCTTAAGGTTGTGTATGGAGCCGTTAACAGTTACTGTGAGTTACACAATCAAACACACCACTTTATTTTTCTAAGAACCATTTATTTACACATTGGCTTAAAAGACCACAAACAATACGGTTGAAGGCCTAGTTAAAGAAAACTTGAGATGCTTTCTGGGCTGAAGGCCCAAAACCACACAGCAAACACAAGAACGGCTGAAGGCCTGTCTTAGAAATCAAAAGATATTAAAAATAGAAGGCACAAAATTTTTTTTACGAAAACATTCAATGAAAACAACTAACGGCTGAAGGCCTACACTACACGTCTGAAGAACAACTTTAATTAAGGCACATTAATAAACAATTTTTAAGCAAGAAAATTTATTTTAAACTTACAACATAACGGTCGAGCCGGCCAGTGTGGCCGAGCGGTTCTAGCCGCTTCAGTCTGGAACCACTAGTGAACATCAGGCCAGCACAACTTGCAGCTATCTTCCCAACAACTGAGTGCCGGCCGGCGTGGCCGAGCGGTTCTAGGCGTTTCAGTCTGGTACCGCACGACCGCTACGGTCGCAGGTTCGAATCCTGCCTCGGGCATGGATGTGTGTGATATCCTTAGGTTAGTTAGGTTTAAGTAGTTCTAAGTTTTAGGGGACTGATGACCACAGATGTTAAGCCCCATAGTGCTCAGAGCCATTTGAACCATAACGGCCGAAACCTGATTAACTTATTGCACGGCTGAAGGCAACAAACAAATTTGAAACAACGGCTGAAGGCCTGAACAACAAGTCAGATAAATAATTTAGAATAAACCCCTTGCTTCTTATAAAAAAATTTCCGTTATAGAATATACACGGCTGAAGGCCTTATTTAAGGAGTTCACACAGAGCTTCGGCTGAAGGCCACACATAACACATGGCACAACTAACGGCTTAGGGCACTGATTGCAAACAATTTCAGATAGAGCAATTTCTAATAATAAAAAAAATTTCTTCTAAAACATTCAATGCTCAAATTTTAATTTAACTCTACTGAAGGCCCTTATGTTGAATTAATGCGCGGCCAAAGGCCTCGCACAATACTTCAACTAAAATGAAAAGCACAATTTAAAACAAACAGAACAAGTGGTGCTCAGAAGTGTTCCAAGGATCGGCGTGGGAAGGTAGCTCAAACGTAAGGTGAGGTGAGACAGGCAGCCAAGAGTTGAAGTTAGGTAATTGGATGGCAATCCAAACTAGAGACGGCGCAAGGACTGACCAAGAATTTAACAAATTCCCTTTCGTCCAACCAACAGCACAACCATGGAGAATATCGGCCGAGGACGAGAATATGATCAGCACTACTCCTCCAGAAATTCGCGTCTAAAAACAGCCAGGGGAATAATAACCACTCTAAGCAAATATTAACCAAACAACTTAAAAGGCTGTCGAACTACACGCCATGCTGGAGAGCAACCACACGACGAGGAAAAGGCACACTGCCTACAAACTAAGCTAACGACCAGGACAGGTCACTGGAGCGTTAACGGCCACAGGGCAGAAAATACCGCTGGTGCACTTCACTGATAAGTAACAGACAATTTAATAATTAATCACAACATAGGAAGAAGGCTGCAAGATTTCACCGACTACAACACATCATACGATGCTGCTAGCCCGAACGGCCAAGGAGGCAACAACCCGCAAATGAACGAAGAGATGTCACAATAGTTGAGGTTTCGTAACGGATAAACTGATCACTCAACTTCAGCGTCCAGGTTCAGTGGGCAACGAACGTGTCGCTCTCGCAGCTAGCGCCTCACGATCCGACAGCGCGTGCACACCGCCAGCAGGCCCGGCCTGGCCTTCGCGCCGTGGAGACTTGCTTGCTGCTCCGTCCCAACTGACTCACTGCATCCAACATGCAGACAGCGTTACAACAACTGGTCAGTCAAAACCACAAGATACACGTGCCTACGCGGAAACACTTCCATAAACAACTCGAACGATACTAAAACCAGTGACTGAGAAACAACAAGGACGAATCACAAGTCGACACACACAGAGAACCCAGAAGCGGAGCCGCGCACGGCTCAAACCACTTGTCTTCATTTTATGAACTAAAATAACAAATTACGAAATATTCTCTATCGTAATAAATAGTAAAATTTTCATTCAATAATTACCATTCAAATTAACAATGATGTTCAGTTACACAGTGGAATATAGCGCACCAACCACATCCGTGTATTCTGATGGTCACGAGCTGCTGTGTACTGCTTCATTGACTTGCTAATATTTTCGTAGTGATGCCCAACAGTTGGCAGCACTTCCATGCGATGAAAACGTTGAAGATTCACAATTTTGCAACTCTGGTTTCCACGGGCAAAAAATATTTCTGTTGCAGCTAAGACACAGTAAACTCTAATGAACTTATTCATAAAAGACACCTACGCAGTCTCAGCTGTGAATTACCGCGAAACGCCTGCGCTTCATCACACGTCCAATTTCTTAAAAATATCTGACATGCGAATAAGCACCCATTACGTCTGAAAGCTGAATATTTAACGTTCTTATATAAGTTAATACATTTAAGGTTCTAATGCAAGTCAAATATTGCAAAAAAATTTGATATTTGTTGGATATTTCACCGTACTCTATATGAGAACGACCAACCGGGACGAAATTGCTGCAGTAGATGTTATGATTAAATAGTTGTTACTGTAGAGAGCAACGATGATGTATTTCCAAATGTTTTACATGACTGTGAAGTCCAGACACCAGAAATTAACCTAAAATTGGAAATAAACTGAAAAAGATTGTGTTTGAGTTCAGGAAGTCCTCTCAACACTACGCTTAACCGTCTTCCTTGCTGACATCTGATACCAGCAGGGAAGTTGATCGCTAATGAGCACGTCTTAATCGATTGGCCGATTAGTAGGGCAATCACGCTGGAGTCCTGAGTAATCACCTCTAGAGCTAAACGACAGAAGGTATTAGACAATGCCCGTAATGAGGAGCTGTCGATGGAAAGTTTTATGTAAATTGAGTACTTAGCCGTGATCGCTGAAGGAAACTCAGGAGTCTTGGTTTCCGTCATACGCCCGGAGCAAAAAAACGTGTTAGAGACACATTGTGAGGGCAACACGTACACCTAACAATTTTTATATCTACACGTACATCCGATGCTCCCCCAAGTGACGGGTGCATTGTCCTCAAGAGCTTGAGATATTCTCTAGTTCGGCAACATTTTGTGCTACGATTGCTGCTATTTCTCGATACAAATCCTGCCGATAAACAATGTTAACCTCACTGGTATTCAGCAAAAATATGCACCAATCGCCTGCTTTTTGCAAGCAGTCCTGATAAGGATGACTCGCGGTAATTATTGTGATCATCGAAATAAAGGCCTCGGAAAATGTTAATAAGGACGACTTCAATTTAAGCAAAGCTAGGGATTGGACACTAGATTTCTTAACATTTTAAACTCGAGGCAAGCGGAAAAAATTGAAAAATTAAGTCACTGAAAATCATAATTTATTAGAAAAGATAAAGAAGCATTAGTACAGGAAATAAAATACACGCCTAGAGTTAAAACACTGGGAATAAAATACACGTCTAGAGTTAAAGTGCATCAAGTAACAGCAGTAATTTGAAATATCAGAAGATAAAGAATAGCATAGAGCAGACAGAGGATGAATTTTTATCGAGGTCGGGCTAAACTCGTACATATTAGTTCTGACACTAAGTAAAATATTTAATATATAAGAAACAATCAGCCTCGATTGCGGTAATGAAACCAACCATTACCTAGGATTCAGCCCAAGTAATTGAGTCTTTTTCAGAATATAAACGTGACAATACGTCTAGAGGGCATGTTATTGTTGTTGTTGTTGTCTTCAGTCGTGAGACTGGTTTGATGCAGCTCTCTATGCTACTCTATCGTGGGCAAGCTTCTTCATCTCCCAGTACCTACTGCAGCCTACATCCTTCTGAATCTGCTTAGTGTATTCATCTCTTGGTCTACCCTCCACGTTGCCCTCCAGTACCAAATTGGTGATCCCTTGATGCCTCAGAACATGTCCTGCCAACCGATCCCTTCTTCTAGTCAAGTTGTGCCACAAACTCCTCTTCTCTCCAATTTTCTTCAATACCTCCTCATTAGTTATGTGATCTACCCATCTAATCTTCAGCATTCTTCTGTAGCACCACATTTCGAAAGCTTATATTCTCTTCTTGTCCAAACTAGTTATCGTCCATGTTTCACTTCCATATATGGCTACACTCCATACAAATACTTTCAGAAACGACTTCCTGACACTTAAATCAATACTCGATGTTAACAAATTTCTCTTCTTCAGAAACGCTTTCCTTGCCAGTGCCAGTCTACATTTTATATCCTCTCTACTTCGACCATCATCAGTTATTTTGCTCCCCCAAATAGCAAAACTCCTTTACTGCTTTAAGTGTCTCATTTCCTAATCTAATTCCCTCCGCATCACCCGATTTAATTCGACTACATTCCATTATCCTCGTTTTGCTTTTGTTGATGTTCATCTTATACCCTCCTTTCAAGACACTGTCCATTCCGTTCAACTGCTCTTCCAAGTCCTTTGCTGTCTCTGACAGAATTACAATGTCATCGGCGAACCTCAAAGTTTTTATTTCTTCTCCATGGATTTTAATACCTACGGCGAACATTTCTTTTGTTTTCTTTACTGCTTGCTGAATATACAGATTGAATAGCATCGGGGAGAGGCTACAACCCTGTCTCACTCCCTTCCCAACCACTGCTTCCCTTTCATGTGCCTCGACTCTTATAACTGCCATCTGGTTTCTGTACAAATTGTAAATAGCCGGTTGCTCCCTCTATTTTACCCCTGCCACCTTCAGAATTTGAAAGAGAGTATTCCAGTCAACATTGTCAAAAGCTTTCTCTAAATCTACAAATGCTAGAAACGTAGGGCATGGTCTTTAAATAAAACAAAAACAGCCTGAATAGGCGTAGTCACATATTGAAAATGGGGTACATAGGTACTAAGTCACCACCAAAACTTAAGCTCCGTCGAGCCCCTCGTCTCCAAGGACGCCGTGCGGTGGCCCTGGGGATCTCACGTGAAACTAAGTGGGACTAGATGACGCGCTACATATCAGTATGGCGGGGAACACTGCGCACGTCTAGCTGAGACCATCACTGTCTAAGATAAACGACCAACGCAGCTGTATCTTAAAACAAATAACTTATAGAGTGGTTGAAACTCTGAAACATAAAGCCTCTTCAACAGGTTTTGGCTAAAATGTAACAAACTATGCATGGATTTATATGAGTGCGAACACACTACCCCGATTGTAATAGTGTAAGTCGGGGTAGTGTGTTCGCTCTGTATATAATACACTCCACGAATAGTGTTGCCACCTGCCATCTGCGAGTGGTTATTGCAAGTTGACGCCGAACATATGGGGCGGTTACATTAATGTGACTGGACCACCTAAATCAGATGCTATAGTTGGCTACAGTGGACCTTCAATATAAATAGTTTTTGCCTGTTCTCGAACGAATGTCTTGGCAATTGTGGCAAACATGATCGATTATTGGCTAGTAAAATAAATGTCATTACTAATGGCGTTAAGGGAAGAAAAGCGATTCTCACGCGTTTTAATGGCATAGGTTGTGAATGTTGCTACGATAAACCAGACGTCTTCCACATACCTCGTGTTTGTAGAAAAGTTATGCATGATCTTAAAAGGTACAGTCCAGCACAAATCATAAAAACTATAAAAGTATGCCAGGAAGCAAGCACATGTGGAAATATTAGTCATTTTACTTGTATCGGCAATAGTCAGCAAGAAGTGCTCGAGACTATCATCCCGTTCACATTTATTTCTCATTTCTCGTTGGTCGTGTGGGAAGATGCAAAACCTCTTCCGATCATGGAAGCAAGGCAACAGATTCGTTTTATGAACTGTAAGTGATAGTTCACAGAACTGTATTATTTATCGGAAAAAATGACAGGTGCTATTTATCACCAATTTGCGAGTGCTAAATTACCCGCGCTATCGGAGAACTTAACCATTCCCGGAAGACAGCGTGTGCGGTCTATACTCGACGATACACCACCAAATTTTCAGCACCTTCTATTACAGTACTAATCATAAACGTTTAGACGGCAATGGATTGGTCGAGATTATCAGTGGCATGGATCCCCTGCTCTTTAACTTGCGGTTACTGGAACATTTACAGTCGCTGGTGTCTCGTACCCATCAACAGCAGGCACACTTCATAGGAGCGTCTGCCTCATTTGTGTGACCAAAACTGAGGGCAACCAAGAGGGCTAGCTCAGCTTGGCTATTATCTGTTCAGCAACACTGAAGGATGTTTCAGAACTAATAGCAAGCACATGTAGCACTTCGCACCTCCTCTAGTGTCAACCGCTATATGGCTATCACAGGACATAGTAGTCAATTGCAGTACAGGTGAAAATTCACTGTAAAAAGTGAAAACAGTGAAACACGTGGGATTGAACATCTGCAGCGACATAAAGTTTAATGACCAATAAAACAGATGGTAGGAATTTCAGATGAGAGTCTGCAATTCATTGGGAGAACCTTAAGGAAATGTAGCTGGTCCACAAAAGCATCAGGCATTAGTTATTGCTCCTTTGAAGGCTTCCTGATGGCTTCGCTGTATGGATGATACATTTGTTATATGGCCACACAGTGAAGAAGAGCTTCATGGGTTGCACAATTTCTTAAACGGTATTCACCCCAAAATCAACTTTACCGTGGAGACTGAGAGTGAGGTCGGTTTCCCGTTCCTAGTGTGTTGGTATATAGAAGATTTGGCAACACTAGCACACAGAGTATACAGAAACATAATAACACAAACAGTTATTTAGACGCCGCTTCTCAGCACCACCCACAAAAAATAGTTCAAATTGCTCTGAGCACTATGAGACTTAACTTCTGAGGTCATCAGCTCCTAGAACTTAGAACTACTTAAACCTAACTAACCTAAGGACATCACATACATCCATGCCCGAGGAAGGATTCGAACCTGTGACCGTAGCCGTCGCGCGGTTCCAGACTTTGGCGCCTAGAACCGCTCGGTCACTCCGGCCGGCGCACCACCCACCCCAGAATCAAGCAGTGTTCAATACTCTGTAGTCAAGTACCTTCCATGTGAGCGGTGACAACAGCTTTAAATCGGAGTTGGATTTTCTAAAGAAGACAATGAAGGGCAATGACTATGACAGGAGTTTTAAGCGGAACTGTACTCTTATGTAGACAGAATGTTACGTTGTCTGCTGCTGTTAAACAAAATATTGCCTTTTTAATTACCAATAAAACAGATGGTAGGAATTGCAGATGAGAAACTGCAATTCATTGGGAGACGTTTTTCGTCGCGGCGAGACCTATTTACGAAATTTCAGTCTCCAACTTTCTCTTCCGAATGCGGAAATATTTTGTTGAGCCCAACCTACATAGGTAGGAATGATCATCAAAATAAAATAAGAGAAATCACAGCTCGAACAGAAAGGTTTAGGTGTTCGTTTTTGCCGCGCGCTGTTCGGGAGTGGAATGGTAGAGAGATAGTATGATTGTGGTTCGATGAACCCTCTGCCAAGCATTTAAATGTGAATTGCAGAGTAGTCATGTAGATGTCATGTAATAAATAATGTTCATCGTAATATTCATCTGTCTTTATTTGAATGTTAAGTAGCCGGTTTGTATTTCCGGCTACTAGATGGCACTCTTGGTGCAATGTTCACCTGCCCGCAGTTTCTAACGCGGGCGCCTCAGTCTGTTGCTACCTGTGGCTTGATATACTCGTATATGAGCAGCCCATAGTAGCTTGCATTCCATGTATTCTTTTTTAGATATTATGTGACTAAAGCTTGATCGCTTGATTTTATTTTATACTTAACATGTAAGTACTATTTCTTTTGTTTGTGCTGTTACGTCAGTAGTTACACATTTATCAAAAAAGGTCCCATAATTTTTGTACTTATGTTATAGGCCAATTTGAATGTTTAATTTTCTGATGAAGGCACTCATAGAAGTGCCGAAACCAGGTCTAAACACCTAATTTTTGCGATAGAGGGCTGTAATTGCTTTAAATTTAAAGAAAAAATACTTTTCCGACGGAAAACGGATGCATCTGACTGCTTCCAAACTGTATGTCTAAGACGTGACGTGCGGCAGTGGCAAAGTATATTTAGACGAAACGGAAAGACGGTTAAAGAACGTATTAAGGAATACAAACGCCACACGCGGCAGAAGCAACGTTTGAAATCTGCGATACGGAACGTCACAGTAATTGTGACCTTGACATCGATTTCAATAACGTATGAGTGCTGGCTAAGGAAACCGACATTTACAATGGCTATAGGACGGCTATAGGTTTCCGGCATCGTGGCTCCCAGCCATCAGGGAAGTGAATAGGCGCCTCCAGCGTGCGAGCAACAGAAACAGTACCCTGGAAGCCGCCTCTGAGGACAATAATATGTTGGCGAAACATTTCCCCTCTCATGCTCTACCCGTTTCGCTTCTAGGCAATGATATGGGCCCACCAATAGCAGCAGGAGGAACTCTTCTCCAGCATAAGTGCGGGAAAAATCCCATTCCAACCAATCACTTTGGCCCACCAATGGTAGCTACGGGAGTTTTAGCCAGTAACAACCTTCTTCGGCATTAGCGCGGGAAAACTATCCAATGACGGTGGTCCACCAACGATACCCCAAGATTTTTTACCCAATAATCCCACTTCTCCAGCACAAGGGCGGGAAACTTCCCTCGCAAGAGACAAGAGAAGGCGACACTGGTCTGTGACAGCGCCAAATCTACAATGTAAACCACAAGATCCTGAAGAAGATCGAGACAGACGAGTCGAAATGTCGATTGTCTTGAAACGTCCCCTTAGAAAAATTATCAATGACTGTGCTTAAACTGACACACAATATTTTTAGCGCAACGCAGTCTGACTCTTAACAGTCCCTACAAAAGAATGGCCCTGACTAACAATAACCTATACCTTTCATGAATCACTTACCTCACAAAAATCTTCGTTACTCAAACTACTGCAATACAGCGAGCGCCAATACTGCCAGCTAAATAAAAGATTCAAACTACTGAAGGCACTAACTACTGATAGGCATAGTTAGCAAATGAAAGATTTTAAAAGAGAACAAACAATGTATTTACCTTAATAGTGTTCAAAGGTCATAATATATATATATATATATATATATATATATATATATATATATATATATATATATATCAGTTCACGACGTCCAGTCTTACAAATTTACTGTCTCTATCCAGATCATCCGCTCTCAGAATTCCGCCATCTCACTCCCCACATCCACTACTGCTGGCGGCTCACCTCCAACTGCGCAACGCTACGCGCTGTTAACAGCCAACTGCCCAACACTACAATAGCCAACAACAATGCAAACCAGCTACAGAATGTACACAGCACAGCCAGTGATTTTCATACAGAGCGCTACGTGGTGTTACCAATAAAAAAACCTATACAGCCTACTTACAGTCTGAAGAAATATGACACGGCCTAAGAACGCAGAAGATTTTAAATTTAAGGCAATATCACTTGAACGATTACATTTACGAATTAAATGTGATACCTGAACACTCAGTAATCTGACTGATTAGAACATCCGTAAATCTCAAACTAGCATTCTGGATAGAAACACCTCCACCAGAAGCTAATGCTCGAGGCAACTAATAGCGGACGTGACTTAAAGGTTGTTACGTCGTGAAAACTCCTTTTATTATATTTACAGGGCAATAAGAGCGTCAGTCATAGAGCTTTCCACGTCTAACAATAAAACAAAGCGTGCACAAATGTGTGCGCAGAATCATCAAAGCCATGGTGTTTGCGAATTACGTGGTTGATTATTAAAATTGATAGCATATGTTGGAATGCGAGGCAGTGAAGATTGAGAACAATAGTTTCTCTGAAACGCAGACGTGAAATGAGTTATTTCCATAATTTGTAGAACTAGAAGTTCTGTTGAGCTGATTGTCTGCTAGTGGTACTTGCGCAGCTTCCTTGAACATCTAATCGCTATAAGATGAAGCTTGATCAGTGTCCATCGAATGGTCAGTGGAAATTTAACTACTGCAAATTTTTTGGGCACTGGAAAGCAGGTGTGTCGCTGGTGTTCGGGTTTTTGCAGTGTGTATTGGCTGTCCTGTGTACATTTCATCACAATGACAAGGAATTTCAGAGATTGTGTGTCTCAGGAGGAATGGTAAATGTTCAGTGATATGACAAGAACGATCATTCGAAGCAAATAGTCTCGTAAACATGGGGTGTTAAACGCTTATCTGAAGACCTATGAGGACTTGTTCAGTAGAGGAGATGTGTTTCATAGTAGCGAAGATGAACAAGTGCTCATAGGTCTTAAGGTGTGCACTCCAGAGCCCGTGTTTACTGGATTTTTTTTTCTTGTTTTGGTCCTTCTTACCGTCTCTCAAAATATGGAAAGCAAATAACTTGATGAACAAGCTATTCGTTTCATAGTATCAAAGTTGAATAAGTTCTCATTGTTGATAAGATTTGCATTTTAAAGCCCGTGTTTACTAGACCGTTTTTGCTTTGAATGGTAGTTCCTGTCATATCCTTCTAAACGTGTGTGACTGCTGTGCAATTCACACTTCATAGAGAATGGCAGAAGGTTCGTCGAACTACTTTCTTACTATTTCTGTAGCTTTCTAAGTGCGGTGCCGTTGACTCGACAACTTCGCGCCAGTACTCAAGCACCGTACAGATTCTACAAGCCAAGGCAGCTTCGCCGACGGCGACAATCCTGACGAGGCTCGAACCACGCCTCCCGGAATTACTGGGGTCCACCGTTGCGCATTCTGCTATGAAGTATGACTGCAGGAGACAAGCTACACAGTTCTAGTTCTACTCAGCTTCTAGTTGCTTGTGTCCGGAGTCGTCGACTCCTCGTTCTGGCGAGTTCACGTCAGTCTACTGTGTACTGTGTTGGTGTCTTGCCGACGAATGTTAAGTAACAGTGGAGCACAGAGCATCCAGAGTTCAGGAACTACAGATATTCAGTATCAATCCGAACAGTGTTTGCAGCTGTGTCTTCTTGTGTTTGGCAACTTACGAGTTATCTAATCCCATGCTTGTCATCTACTGACACAGCTGATTGGAAGACTACAAAGACAGGTGTTCTTTCAGAGCTAAACAAAGTGCTGTGTTAATTTTCTGTGTATATTAGTTCACTGATTTTTCTTCGTGCCCAGACGCGTTTACCAAACAGGAATGCAAACAGCTCTCTAACAGAGCGCGGGAAAAACGAACACTTCAGTCTTTCTGTGCGAGATCTAATTTGGTTTATTTTGTTACATGGAGCGTTTCTCCCTACGTAGGTGGTTGTTAACGAAATATTTTTACATTCGGCGTGAACGCTGGACATTGAAATTTCGTAAAAGATCTCGCCACTACGAAAAAAGGCCTTTGTTTTAATGACTGCCACCCAAACTCGTGTATCATATCTGTGGCGCTTTCCTCGAATATTGACCATTCCTCCTGGGACACCCTGTATATTCTCTCACCCTTCCATCCGCTTTTCTAAAAGCAGTCCTGTTCAGCAGACCATAACCGTCTTATTCTGGAAGTTTTTTAAGGAACTTTTCCCCCATACGGTAGAAAGGCCGCAGATTTCACATCACTTTCGTATTGCTCTTTAGTTGATTGGTCTGGGGTTTTCGCTGGCAGAGCTCTCTTGATTTGTTGTTTTGTATATTCATATTTCCGCTCCCAAAAGTTTCAGTTCACGCTGGCTTCTGATGGCGTGGGGCACTACATGGGCCATACGTACTAAGTTTATACTTGTTTTAGCCGCTACCATTTTTCGAAAAGTGTAAACCTACTTGAAATTTTATAGGATGGAGATGTAACACTGTTACTGATTGATGAAAATCACATCAGCTGCGTTAACACAGATCTACTGTATTAATACCGGTTTTGTTACTTGAAAGTCGTCAGGTTGCCGAGGTGCGCTGAAGATGTTCAGCGAACTAAACCTGTTGTAACATAATAAATGTCTAACAACACAGCTGAGGTGGTTTTCACTAATCAATAACAATACCGTCTGCTGTGCTGCTCAACATAGTCAAGATTAAACAGGATAAACCACTTAAAATTTGCACCGCAAGTATTACGGAAATGGAGAGTGCTATTGACGTGCAGTTTTCACAGAATGGCTTGGTAGTCGGGGGCCCGTATAGTTAGCCAGTACACATATTGTAACAATAATTAGAAACTGTGCTTTTTGTACAAGCATACAGTTTTTTTCAACGAAACAATACTTATTGCCACTAACAAACTAAAGGTAGGACAGATTAGAATGGTGGTGGTATTTTCTGCAAGAGTGTACTGCGAGTCATTTATGACATAACATATTTTGAAAATTTTCCACACTTACACCTGAGCAATACCTGTGGTAGCACACACTAAAGAACAAGTGCTTACACTAGTTACATGCATTTTGTCCAATAACGGGACAACTGTGAGGTAACGGGCGAGTTGAGGCGCCCTGAAAATATTCTAAAATCGGAGTTGGCGTGGTCGCACAGGCCACGGCAAGCCGGGGCTCGTCAGCAACCACGCGCTTTGTGTCGATGAAAGAGATTTGTACGCCGGCAGTGCCAAAAATGGGAGACTTCGTAAAACCATAATGGCAGACATTTCACAGTTCATGCAGAAATTAATAGTAGCCAGAGGAATCATGATAACTTAAAAAGAAACATGTACATTACATTATTTGCACGGCGATTCTGATGGTGTAATCAGATTTTCAATGTCTTTAAACTAATAAAGTGCCGGCCGCGGTGGTCTCGCGGTTCTAGGCGCGCAGTCCGGAACCGCGCGACTGCTACGGTCGACGGTTCGAATCCTGCCTCGGGCGTGGATGTGTGTGATGTCCTTAGGTTAGTTAGGTTTAAGTAGTTCTAAGTTCTAGGGGACTGCTGACCACAGCTGTTAAGTCCCATAGTGCTCAGAGGCATTTGAATCAAACTAATAAAGTTTAGTATCTGATTGTAAATTATACAAGTAACACTCAGCAACGAATTTACAAAATCTAAACGGTTCATCCGATTTCGTCTGTCGACGCGTCTTTAGAAAGTTATTAGAGTAAACCTAAATAGGTATAACTTACAGGCTTGTAACATGTATGGTACATGAGTTATTGGAGGTCAAAGTGGATAATTACTAATGATTGCGTCAGGCCGTAAGTATCCACAGTTGCACGAAAAAGCAAGTAGCAGCATTTATTCAGGTATGTCTTTGTTCGTATCCGATAAATACTGTTCATGAAGAAATTGGGCAAATATTTCCTGTGTTTTAGAAAGCACAGAGGCATTAGGCTACTGACCTACTTTTGCTTCTATTCCTCTGATATATACATTTATTTAATTTGTTTATATACTTAATAATGTGTGTTAGAGGAATATTTATTTAATTTAAAGTTATTTAAATGTAAATCCAGTATATCGTATGTGTTACAATATGTTTGAGAGTGTGCGATGGCTTGGAGACATGGCGGGAGCACTCCACCCGATCACATCGCTCGTTACTACAGTAGGCGACTACCAAAGACAGTGGAGGTGGGGAAGGAGCATCGGGTCACACAGGAGTGCCGGACGGGAAGGCGCGTCGGACGGTCGCAGGAAATACTTGGAGAGTGTTGAGCAGTTTTACGCGCGGTCGCGGGAGGTAGAAATATTTCGTAGTGCCAACTAGTGCACTTTTTAGATTTCCGTTGCTTCTGCAGTGAAGACCTAGTATGTGTTTAGAAGTGAATATCTGTCTAGCTATGTTGTTGCTCATAACTAATCAGGAATCTATTGTTTCCCTCTTATTCAACTTATATTTTATTTAACTGCTGGACCATCGATTCCAATAAGTGTTTTGCAGTAATAAACAGCATTCTTACAGGTACTTCTGCTATCGTAACCGTCACTAAAGTCGTTAAAAATAGTACCTGCAGATTTTTTTATAGCATACTTGCAGTCATAAATTTCTATGTTACATCCAAAATTCGCAATTCCCTAGTGATAGGAACCTTCAACTATTCGAGTCATGTGTATATTCATACAGTATACTGTAGACTCAGAAGTATTTGGCTTGTATTGCGGCAGCTATGTATCCCAGCCCCTAATACTTCAACTCTGAGTCTGAGGGTACGTAGTTGAGGGCCACCATTAACTTTTTTTAACGCCCGCACAACAGACCATGTAACGTCCAAAATTAGTACGAGCTATCATATTGAGTAGTTTATTTTATGAGATATTCGCGTGTGATCCTTTCATGTCGTGTATAAACCCCGCGTGACATGTTTTGTGCAGGTTACGAGACATTACGACGAGCACAAGAAGCCTACTGAACGACTGAATATATTAACTCGCAAGTAGTCGTGCGTCAGTGATTGTTTAGTACGTTCAGATTATCGGTTCGGACTAAATGTCTTTTGGCTGATATCCGGTATTAACTTGTAACAGATACAGTCAGTAAAATTGCATAATTGATGTCGGGATATTAAGTACGGACTTTATAATCATTTTCTGCGTTTTAAGAACAATAAACCAATTTAAAGGAAATTTTGGGCATTTTTTCAAACGAGTCATGCAAGAATCACGAACGCTCGACCGTTTAAAATACTTGCCTATGTGCTGGATTTGTGTGGCCTCAGCGTGGTAGGCATTTAATCTAATTTTCGTCAACGCTGCTTTTGTCTGCTAAGCCAGTATCTACAATCGCAGCGTGAAGGGACAGACAACCTGAAAACTACCCACGTAGGTCGACTGAATAAAGGAGAATGGGAGACCAACCCGTCCCTCCGCAACCATCACACATTGTGTTGAGAATGCCCATCGGCAGCGGCGGTACACGCCTCCAGTCTGTTATGGAATGGCTGCAACACACGTGCTAGCATTTCAGCGGAGATGTCCGAACAGGCTGCAGTAATACGTCGTAGCATATCATCGGGTGTTGCAGGTATGTCCTTGCAGACAGTGACTTCAAGCTTTCTCCCCAGGAAAAGGTCTGCAGACGTCAAATCCAGGGAATGGACCGGCCAAGGTACGGGTCCTCTGCGTCCAGTCCAACAGTTTGCAAACAATTTGTGAAGACATACTGTAGCATTTTGTGCACTATGAGCTGGACAGTGTTCGTGTTTGTATCATAGGTTCTTCTTCGTCTGCAGAGGAACGTCTTCAAGCGACCGTGGAAGATGGCCTGTTAGGAGGCTGCGATACTTGTGCGGGTTCAGTGTTCCGTCTATGAAAATCCGGCCTATGAGCTGATAGTTGACTACCCCACACGACACGTCTACACTCCATGGACGCTGACGTTCCACTTGAGGAAGCCAACAGGGATTTTCAACAGACTAATAGTGCATTTTTCGGCTGTTTATTTGAGTATGATTGGAAAATGTGGCTTCATTACTGAACAAGATACATGACACATCTGCAGTAAGCTGTCGTAACGCCCACATACAGACGTCAACATGTTTCTCATAATCGTTTTTATGCAGCTCTTTTTTTTTTTTTTTTTTTTTTTTTTTGTATTGAGAGAGATGTGATAGGGATGGAGCCTATGTCGATGGAGAATGTGTGGACGCTTGCCTGACTCACGTCACTTCCTCGTGCGATGACGTGCGATGATGCGGGAGCCAATGTGCGGATCAACTGCAACAGCAGCGAGAACATTAATTTCCCTCTCTTATGTAGTCACTTGTTTCCTTATGTTAGGATTTCTACGTTTTACGCTACCACTTTCACGTAAGTTGAAGAGGCTGATAAATAACTGGCGAGCTGGTTGACGTCTATTGGGATATCTTGCCGCATACATCGTACAAGAGCTAACTGCACTCTTCCTACACTCTCCATACGTCATTATTATGTCGACTCTTTCTGCACTGATAAAGACCATCGTCCACCGCTATGGGCTGTTACGCACTAACTGACTCTCAACTCGTAATGGCTTCAAGGTACACATAAGCAGGCTGTAAGCAAATATAGCTTTTGAAAATACGGTATGTCGTAAAAGATTCTAACTATACTCCTCCAACGAACACCAATGACATTCTAATTTATCTTACATTTACTCTGTTAATATCAGTAGGCATTGTACCAATTAAAAAACTATATTTTTTCGCAAATGTATACCTCTTAAGTATTATCACAACTGTGTATTAGATAACGATACAAGCCCCTGACTATCAATCCATTCTTAGAAAACGACATATTAATAGTAGTTTCGATTTCCGTAATATTTGCGATGTAAGAATTAGATGACTCACCCTGTATAACATAGTCCTAGGATGCCCGCTCGTGAGGAGATGGAATATTCTATCGGCAGGAATAACTTCAGTAAACACAATTTGTGTCCACTGAAGTGCTGTGACACGAAATAGAAAGGTACTACAGATCACATGGATGCATAACAAGTTATCGTTGCACTTATCACGCTAATCACAAAACCAGTGGATAATTTAGAAATACTACCACATGGCGGTAAGATGTTGTTGTTGTTGTTGTCAGTTCAAAGACTGGTTTCACGCAGCTGTCCATGCTACTCTATCCTGTGCAAGCTTCTTCATCTCCGAATAACAACTGCAACTGTCCGTCAGACTTCCCTCGAGTGCTAAAGTGGTGATGCCTTGATGTCTTTGAGAGTGTCCTACCAACCGTTCCATTCTGCTAGACAAGTTGTGCCACAAATTTCTTGTCTCCCCAGTTCTATTCTGTACCTCCTCATTATTTACGTGATCTACCTATCCAATCTTCAGCATTCTTCTGTAGCACCACGTTTCAAAAGCTTTTATTTTATTCATGTCCAAACTGTTTATCGTCCATGTTTAGCTTCTTCAAGCAAAGAGTTCCTAACATTTTACTCTATATTCGATATTAACATATTTCCCTTCTTCATAAAAGCTCATCATGCCACTACCAGTCTACATTATACATCCTCTGTACTTCGGCCAACGTCAGTTATTTTGTTGTCCAAATAGCTAAACTCTTCTACTGCTTTTAGTGTCTCGTTTCCTAATCTAATTCTCTTAGCATCACCTGATTTAAGTCGGCTACAATCCATTATCCTTGTTTTGCTTTTGTTGATGTTTATCTTATATCCATTCCTCATTCCGTTCAATTGCTCCTAGAAGTAGTTTGCTGACTCTGATATAACTACAAAAACATCGCAAATTTCAAAGCTTTTATTTCTTCTCCCTGAAGTTCAGTTCCTACGCTAAATTTTCTTTTGGTTTCCCTTACTGCTTTCTCTATGTGCTGACTGAATAACATCGGGGTCAGCTGCAGCCGTGTCTCACTCCCCTACCTTCAGAATTTCGGAGACAGTATTCCAGTCAGCATTGTCAAAAGCTTTCTCTAAGTCTCCAAATGCTATAAACATAACTTTGCCTTTCCTTAACATATTTTCTAAGAGAAGTCGCAGGGTCAGTATTGCCTCGCGTGTTCCCACATTTCTCCTAAATGCATTCTCTACAAAGAATTCATGTCAGCATTTTGTATCCATCCCCTGTTAAACTGATAGCCCGTAAGTGGTAACACTGCTACACAAAAATTTAAAAAAAATTAAAAAAATGGCGGGATGCGAGTAGGACTTCGGCACTAAAAGATTCCATAATAACTTAATTATGTATATGGAAAGCTTATCCATTCCAAGATTCGAGGATATTAACGTTTTTTTGCTTATCAGCTTTCATAGTTTCAAGATATCGGTCCAAAGTACTTGCAGACGTTCGAGAATGTTTTAATTTCAAGTCTGAAGTCGAATAACAAATTAAAAAAGAAATATATTTTTTGTTTGATATTATTACAAATTATCAGTTTCGGATTTTGGCTTTTACTTGTACTGTGAAAGCTTGATGCTTGGCACATTTCATGATTTTAGGTCAACGGGAAGCGCCCTATAAGTTTTTATGAGTGAGTTTTCGAGTATCGAATAATGCGACATAAGTCCGTATCTTTTCACTGAACTGACTTAGAAGCTTAAAATATTTACTCCATCAAAGAACTAAACACCTAAGTACGTGACGTAAATTTCAACTTCGTACGCCAAACTGTTCCGGAGGGAATGCGTCGAAACCGACAGACAGACAAGCAGGCAGATGGATAAAAAACTTAAAAAATAATGTTTTTTCGTGTAATACAATTACTGCTGTGTCGTCCGGCAAGACACAGACAGGGCAGAAGCACCACAGGCGCAAAGATGCGAGCTGGTGTCAGTGCCATAGAGACTCGTCACTTGCGCGAGTCCCACCAGCGCCACGGGTGGCGTTGAGGATGAAGATATCGACTTCGCCTCGGCCAATTGCTGGCCTAGTACAATCCGACAATGATCAAACGATAACGGCCAGAAACTGTCTCGGAAGACGGAAGAGCAGCTCTCGCCCACTTGGTTATAGATAATCTTCCAGGGCTGACTCAGACAGGGAACGTCGTTTAGTGAACCCTTGGAAGTGAACATAAACTGCATATGCTATGTCCTGTGAAGTTTACCTACGATTATTTGCACTTAACCATCGAGGGCGGCCGGCCGTTGTGGCCGAGCGGTTCTAGGCGCTTCAGTCTGGAACAGCGCGACCGCTACGGTCGCAGGTTCGAATCCTGCCTCGGGCATGGACGTGTGTGATGTCCTTAGCTTAGTGAGGTTTAATTAGTTCTAAGTTATAGCTGACTGATGACCTCAGATGTTAAGTCCCATAGTGCTGAGAGCCATTTGAACCATTGAGAGCCTTTTTGTGCTATATTACATGCAGTGTTGCAGGCTTAATCATTCAGCAAGCCACAGAGGGAAGGAAACCTTTTAATTATTTGTGCGACTTTGTTACTAATTTGTTGGAGTGTTGTAGAACCTTCGTTCTCCGGTCCTGTTACCTAGAACCGCTCGGCCACATCCGTCGGCACTGTTACCTGACCCTGAGGCACAGCCGTGTAATAGTGGCAGGGAGAAATTGTCTTAGCGGTGTACTGCAACAGAAGGCGTTTAACGAACTGACGAACTCTGCCTCCACAGCAGTAGCGAAAAGGCTACTGGCGACGAGGTTTTACAAAAGTTATAAATTAACACTTTCGGATTATACCCTTTACCTGTACTTTTAAAACTTGATGCTTGCCAAATTTTATGATTGCAGGTGAAGGGGAAGATACCTTATAGGTTTCGATGAGCGAGATTTCGAATATCAAAATATGTGATACATATGGTCGTACATTTTTACTGAATCAGAAGCTTAAAATTTTTACTCCACCAAGGTGGAATAGACCTTAATATGTGACATAAATATGAACTTGATACGTCCACTCGTTTCTGAGAAAAAAGGGTTATTAACTGTACGACAGTCAGTCAGACCGACAGACAGACAACAAAGTGATGGTACAAGGTTTACGTTTCTACAGACTGAGGCGCAGAGTCCTAAAAGGTATTTTCTAAGGCTAGCGGTGGACACACGTAAGCGTCTGCAACGTCCGACAGTGCATCCTCGCAGTCAAATGGTTCAAATGGCTCTGAGCACTATGGGACTCAACATCTAAGGCCATCAGTCCCCTAGAACTTAGAACAACTTAAACCTAACTAACCTAAGAACAACACACACATCCATGCCCGAGGCAGGATTCGAACCTGCGACCGTAGCAGTCGCGGGGTTCCGGACTGACGCGCCTAGAACCGCACGGCCACCGCGGCCGCCCATCCTCGCAGTCGTGAGCAGTGCTCTGCCATTGAGTGCCGCCTCGTCAGTGGACGGGCCGCGTAACACTGACCGAAGGCGCCGGTCGGCAGCCGGCCTGTGGGCCGAGACAGAGTGGCCGATAATGCGAGCGCGGCACTTAAGTCTCTCCTCGCTCTGCTCGGCGGACGCGGCAAGAATGCGACCTGACAGGAAGAGCCGGCGCCCTGATTGAGCAATTACGCATTCTCCCCGCCGAGGGCGCCGGCCGCTCATCTCTGCCCCCTTTTCTTCATCTGCCGCCACCTGCGCTCGCTATAATTGAGATAGCGCCGCGGATAGGCGGCGTCCGTCCTCGCGCGTCTCTTTTTGCCGCCTCGTCACTCCTCCTCGCGTGAGGCTGGCAGTGGGGGAGGGGAGCGCCGGCTGCAGTGGCTCATGCGGGAGCTTGGGGGTTTCCAAGTGCCGCTCAATCTGCGTGACTCCTGTGGTTTGATGTAATTTAGCTTGTTGCCAGTTACCAGCAGTAACGCGAAAGGCTTACCTGGTCGAGATAAAAATAAAGAAAAAGGAAATGCTTTATCTAATTTTTCAGCCTCTCACCACACGAATGCGTGTTAAGTGAGGCTGAAAGATTATACACAGAATTTCATTTACTAGGCAGTCACTGTGCATTTTATTTATTTATTTGGCTCAAATGGCTCTGAGCACTATGGGACTTAACATCTGAGGTCATCAGTCCCCTAGAACTTAGAACTACTTAAACCTAACTAACCTGACACCACACACATCCATACCCGAGGCAGGATTCGAACCTGCGACCGTAGTGGTCGCACGGTTCCAGACTGAAGCGCCTAGAACCGCTCGGCCACACCGGCCGGCATTTATTTATTTATGCATTTATATTACCTTCAGGCTCTCTCTAACAAGGCGTCCTTACTGAGTCAACACTGTGCTTTGTACAGTACAGTAGGTATATCTTCTTCTGCCTCTTGTGCGTTTGTCCCGCATCGACGCAGGATCGCCATGGTTAATTACGAATTCGGTGTGGTTGGTTTAAGGAATAGCCGGATTCCTTTCCTGTCGCCACACAATTACAACAGAGGAAGGGTGATGGTGGTGTTTGGTTTGTGGGGCGTTCTGCTGCGCGGTCTTCAGCGCCCTTACACATTACCAATCTATACAGAGTCCAATCTAGCCACTTTCACGGATGATGCTGACGACATGATGACAACACAAACACCCAGTCCCCGGGCAAAGAAAATTCCCAAAGCAGCCGGGACCCCGTGATCCGGAGGTAGCAACGCTCGCCACTAGACCACGAGCTGCGGACTACAACACAGGAAGGAATATATGTACCCCATCAGTCTGAGTCTAGTGTTATTCGCCTGCAAGCGAGCAAAAGTTTGTTAAATGTTTGCGGACTTGGGTACCAGTCAGGTATTAATCTCGCGGGATGGGAGGAACTGCCTAAAAACCACATGCAGACTGGTCGGTACACGAACACTTGAGGTTAATCCGTCAGGCTTATTCGATTCGGTGACGGCGCACCTCCCCGCCTCGGAGTTGGCGTTTTAACATGACACTTATCCAGTCGAGGAAATTAGGAATAAAAAAATACTGATAATAACAACAACAACAATAATAATAACAATGACAATATTTATAGTGATGAATACATGGAATTTAGGAAGTCTCAGTCTTATTAACGATGCAGTAAGCTATTTCCTTATTACGTTCATGTCGAATGTCAGTAATATCTAACAGAAACGTGGGAAAACAGTGTACGAGGTATATCAGTGGGACAACAGGTCGACTGGTTAACAAAGAGGGAGAGATATAGCAGCGTAAGATTAGCAGATGACGCGGAAGGAAGAAAGCAAAAATAGAAGGGAATGAGAAAAGCACATATAATTTATATTATGGCTGAGGTACTGGTTCTCTGTTGGAGAGAAAAAAATAGCTGCGTTATGCTGAGAGAGAAGCTACGCAAATGGTAACGAACTGAATGCAGTGTGGTTTTGGATAAGACGCAGTTAACGGTAATTTGTGAAAGGAGAAGGTTGAGAATGATTTAGTGTTACGTAAAGCTGCAGGAATGATACTGGATTTTTCTGATCTGGTATTGGAGTTATGTAATGAATGGTATGGTACTTCGCAATAAAAGAAGGTCCTTTGCTTATCATCTCTTTTTAGGGTCCCGTACCTCAGGGCCCCTTAAGGAATCACTTTGTCAATAAATTAGCTTTAATTAGCCAACAAGTCAAGTATAAAAGAAACCTCCGAAAGAAACAAAGAAATTTCGTTAACATAAAGAGAAATCAGTAAATCCATGTATTGTAGCCAAGTAAATTCGATGGTAGTTAGTATAAGACGGCGGCGCTATATTCTGTCACTGACGTAAAGTTTCGAAAATATTGCTTTCAGCTGATGTACAAAAACTAACAGCGCCAGTTGTTGCCACTTTGGCGTCCACGGTGTCTCTAGGGTATATATCTACTAGGGTAAACTACTAAACTGAAAAGATCTCTAAAACTTCAGATCACGGTTTTTTTACATTATCAGATTTTGTTGAAATAATGCATGTACGTTGCCAAAACTACAGTCAGGTTACCTGTGAGAAACCCATGAAAACTCGTCTACTGGTTTCGGATATCGCCCTATTCAGACAGATCTGAAAAGCCAACGGCCTTGCCCATCACCAAAACTGGACGGTGTCGCGATTGGCTAGTACTTAGATGGGTGACCGTCCAAATCTACCGAGCGTTGTTGGCAAGCGGAGAGCATAACACTATTTGCTTATGGTTCATCTAAATTTTTATAATTTTTTGCTTAAAAATGTTTCAAATGGCTCTAAGCACTATGGGACTTAATATCAGGTAATCAGTCCCCTAGACTTAGAACTAATTAGACCTAACTAACTTAAGGACACCACACACATCCATGCGAATTGGCGCGCTACCTAGAGGAAGCGCGGGAAGTAAGTCTGTAGGCAGCAGCGATTGAGGCAACGCCCTTATGAAGCGGGAGAAACTTTGCCTGCTGCACAAAAATGCCCCGGATGAAGACTGCAAACTGCGTGGACTACTGTATGTAAAATTGAACGACACCAAGAAGAGAAATTGAGCCCATATAGCGAGATACATGCAGTCCGCACAGTGAGTGGTGTAGCCGTCATAATTGTTTGCCACAACCAAGCCTACAGCTATCAGATAAGATTTTTTTGGTATTTTACTTTTGTACAGCGTGAACCATTATTTAAACCGTGTTTTACTAGTAAATAACCATTCTTGAATTTCAAAGAAACTGGTTCACCCTGTTAATTCATCCTAATCATACAGATATACAGCGTTTCTTCCTTATGTTTGATTAATCCGAATATCCTGACTTATGAAGTGCCAAGTTAAATAAAGAGGCACAATTTAAATCGTTTTTGTGTAAAAAGTTCTCTTAGTTGTTTCACTGAAAAGCCTAATGAGAATTTTAGTTACAGTAATAACGTCCATGCTTTAGTACATTACAGAGAGATAAAGTGAAACTATTCTTGTTTTATAAGTTTTCTTAACTATTGCAAAGTGTTATAGTAAAAGTTATTCGGATCTGTTAAATTACTACACAGAGTTAGTTCAAAGAGTAATAGGTTTCGCAAGTAAATTACAGTAAGAAAGAGGTTTTCTTGAAGTGAAACGTTCAGTATAAAAAGGGTATGCTTTAGTATCTAAATATTTTAGTATTTAAGTTTTTTTGTTATGGAAAGTGCTTTTCTAAAGGTTCCCCACGGGCAAATTTTCTTTTAGCATCCTTGAAGTTATCTACTGTACTTTTTCTCTTTTAAAAACGTTATGTATAAGGGTGTAGTAGTCAAAAAATTCCAGTGTCTGTTCCAACATCGTTTACGTGGAGTAATATTTATTTCAAGAAGGAACTTAAACAGTAGCAAGAAAGTGGGCAAAATTCATACTTCTGCTTTTTCAATACTTCACTGTTTCATTGTCTGAATAGGCTGGCGCTCGTTAGTACATATTTTAAACCACTATATAAACTTGGAACTGAGTTTTTCTGGCTTCAGTATAATACTATTTATACTGCGTTTTTGTCTAACCGCTTGGTACGAGCTTAGGAAAAGAATTGAATAGTCTGATTTACTCATCCATTAGTAACAACACACGATCAAAGCCGGTAAAAAGGGTAGCTCTGTTGACTAGCTTTTCCTGTTAACGGGACTGTCCTCCCATAGTGAACCTTATTTGGAAACTAAACTAAACTTAGTAAGAGGGTTATACGTTGCAACAGAAGAACAGAGTTTTCTGTTATTTGGGTAAAAGCATACTAAATAACGGTAGTAACGGTAGTGTTATAAGAGCACTAAGACCTTGTGAGGCCAGCTGAGACGCAACTGGATTGAGCAGTAGCTGCTCCAGTCGCGAACACTGCCGGCTGCCGGTAGAGCGGTGATCTAACTGTTTGCTCCTCCACGTCCAAATCCATTGGCGCCTACAGCCCGAGGATGACACGGCGGACGGTCAGTACCGTTGGGCCTTAAGAGGCCTGTTCATAAAGAGGAAAGCTTTTTTTTATAGCTGTTAGGACACCAGTGACTAAAGAATAGCTGATGTAAGTAGAGTCTGAGAATAAGCGGTCTATGTCGTGCCATCCAACTTAAATGAGGAAGGTAGCTGCACCCTCAGGGCAGTATGTTGAACAACATAATTAAATCACTGTAGTAGCAATTAGAGAGACTAATCTACAGGCATGTAGCATCGCACTCGTTCAACTGCGTCTTCAGTTTGGAAGCTGTGACGGTACAAACCCCGTTACTAGATGAATAGGTCTAGTAAGCAAGGACTGCTTTGTGGAGAGCGAGCGCGCTACATTCTGCGTGATTCGCGGAAGCGCGTGGCGCGCCCGCGCGAGATTTGAAACGGTCGGCGGGATGCCTCCGTTGCCACGTGGCCTGCAGTTTGGGCCTTGTGATTTTTCGCGCATTACGCGAAAACTATGTAACTTACGGTGAAGAGCGATGCGGCAGTGGATTGCGGCCATCAATATACACCTTCTGAAATACCGATATTTATTTCAAGTCACGAGACGCAAAAGTTATAGTAACCTCAAAATCTGCTAAAATCACGAATACTGAAAGATTGATAAAAATAGTAAATAACAACTTACAGGGATGAGCAAGCACTCATTAAAAACGTTTCGTCATAAGGGATCGAGTGCCGTAGTCATGTGTTAAGATTCATAAATAATTAAGCCCGTAAAGAGCAATAAACAAAGTTTGAGGGAAAACTGTTTATAAAATTCAATATAAAATTCGTGACGTAAAGAACGGCACTATATAATATGTTGGGTAGCATCGCACGTGTTTTAAACTAGTTAAGTTATACTATACACTTAACTTGCAACAGTTTTCATTATTTGCAAATTATTATTAACATATATCGCCCATAATTAATTAATTATTATAGATATGAAAATTTTGAGCAGCTCAATGTGTAGATCGCTATAGATTACGTATAAAAACAGTGCTATATGCAGTTCTATGTAAAAACGTTGCAGCACAGACGTCAACAAACAAATCTGCGCTAAGTGGCGAAATTTTGCAAAAATTAAAACTTGATTTACGGGTGATAGAATAATCCTAGAAATTAATGTAAAATAATAGATAAGATGTACTTTTTAGCGCGGTTCTGATGGTGTTTTATTTCTGTTCCAGGATGTATGTGTCAAAATTTGTAACCTTAACTGGTGAGATTGGTACTTAAATAACCAGGGGGGGGGGGGGGGGTTGACGTCCCAGCCTATATAAGCGAGCGGCCATCTTGGCCAGTGGTCAGTCGTTTTGGAGGGTGGGTGGCGGGCAAGCCCCACTTGAGGGTGGCCCATGTGGTCGTTTGAGAATTCTTTTTCGGGCCGATTTATTTCGACAAAGAGTATTGTTTAATAGTGCAACTGTGCAAGCATATAATTGGTGAACAGGAAGTGCTACGATTATTTGTGTGAGTACGATTTACGAAGTACACATCGTCGTAAGTGAACATGTGGCGATCTGTGATTTCGCGCCAAAACTGTTAGAAGACAGAGGACAGTGGGACTTGTGTTTCTGTTCCAATTGACTGAGTAATTTTCGTTTATAGCAGGCAACATTACTGCTATTGCGGGCTCGGAGTCAAATCATTATTAAAGGAAAACAGTAAACCGTCTCACCAGTGCTAATTTCATTGTGTGAAAGAAGATGACAATGCCAATAAATAGTGATTGAACTGTGTCGTGAAAAACTGATTTTGCTATAATAATCGCCTAATTTTTGTTCCCTAGCATAAACTGTACTCATGTCTGAGTGAATAATTAATTCGAAAACTATAACTAATGCGCTGTGTGGAACAGTGTATTAATGCACCAAGTGTGGAAATCATACCCTGAGACTTACGTGAGAGCCAAAATTTGCAAAAACATTTTTAACCAAGATTTGTATATGCACATTTCGTGTGAAAATGCTTCGACCGCACTTCTTTATTTACCGCCCCGTCGCAAAGCCTCCTCAAGATGTGTGGTGAAGCATTCTTCCGATATCACCATCATTTAAATAGTGGACACCAGTCAGCATTGTCAAAGGCTTTTTCATAATCTACAAATGCAGTTATTGTGGGTCTGCCTCTCCTCAATCTACCTTGTAGGATAAATAGCAAGGTCAGTGCTGTTTCCTGCATATATCCGCTTCTGGTTCATCCTTTACCTGCTGATCTTTTCTTCCGTACGTAATTAGGTTCAGTACTTTTCAACCATGATTTAGCGTCCGACATCTGCGAGAATGGACGCTGCACTTACAATCAGGACTATATTAATTTCTGTGAAATGCAGTTCGAAATATGTTTCGCATTCTAATACATTGTGTTAGATGAAAGGCGTTAGGAATGTATCACGGTAAACGCGAGAGGTAGAGTGCTGTTACCAGTTTATGGACCACTCTCCACTGCTCGTTCGCAGAAAGTGGTCAACTGCCGCTTCGTCATTAAATACTTGGCGGTGTAAATAGTTTTCTGTCGTTAACAGTAACTGCCTATTAACTGCATAACGAACTGAAACATGTGAAGGCGGTTGTTGGAAGTTGTGAGGTAGGTAGTCACTGGAACATTCTGGAAACCGGCAATGCATATCAAGCAGACGTAAGATCAAACTTTAATGCTATGTATTCCTGAGAACTGCTCATATTTTGCGATATTAGTGAAATTGTTTGGATGGAAGAGAAGTTTGAGTTGCAATAACACGAATACCCTCATTAAAAAGCAGCAAAAATCAGCAAGAGTTTGTACATGTGCATAACAAACACAACAAATATATTCCATGCGTGCTAAATATCCTTTCATGGAATTTCAATAAAATCCGTAATTGTGACCACTTCATTGAGTATTTTATTTTACGATGCTTATACACAGCAGATTCTCGCTATGGCAACTTACACACATATATCCATGTAAAGAAGTTGACACGAATAACGTTTTTACAAAAAAAATTAACTTTTTTACTGTCTCGATAAAGTTCTAAAGTACTCACACTGAAGCTGCTCTCTCCTTATCTCTGCCCCCTCCCCCCCGCCTCTGCAATGCATTCATATTCAATTTTTCAACTGCTGCCTGTATTATACTTCGCAAAGTCAGCGTTGGTGCTGCTCTGGAGTCTCCATTATCTTCCCACCAAAAAACCATGATATTTTGCTTTAAATGTCACTTGTCTGACACGCTTCTCTGAAGTGCTGATTCAGTCTTCTAGCAGGCCGTGTGCTCATACGAAATTGTAACTCAATGCCTTACTTCGTAGCATGTGATATGGCCCGATCATCAGAGATGACACATCTGGCTGAACAAACGAGGCATACCTTTTCCATTCAGACCACATGTGTGTGGTACCCTCTCTTGCTACCAAATATGAAGGAATCTCCTGAGTATAGATGAGACTCAATGACATATTCTTAATACTTGTCGCTACAACCATTTCTCTAGTATCGCACTTCATATAATATCACTTGATAATTTTGTATCTTGTCGTCTCTTCAGTATTCGATGAACTTGTCTTTGACTGTTTACCAGAAGGCACATAAATTTCCTATTCTCTAAGTCATACTGAGGGAGGTGGCGCTGTGTTTGGGGAGCTACTAAGCCGGTGTGAGGCACTGTGTTCGAACCCCCGTTTACAAAAAAAAAAAAAAAAAAAAAGGCTCTGAGCACTATGGAACTTAACTTCTGAGGTCATCAGTCCCCTAGAACTTAGAACTACTTAAACCTAACTAACCTAAGGACAGCGCACACATCCATGTCCGAGGCAGGATTCGAACCTGCGACCGTAGCGATCGCGCGGTTCCAGACTGTAGCGCCTAGAACCACGCGGCCACTCTGGTCGGCCCCCCGTTTACAGAACCATCGGTTACGATGTACACCATATGACACTATGTCCCGTATTAAGTTTTTCTGTCATACGGATATTGTGGGCTATGACCGAAAAATATTAATAAAAAACGGCTTTAACAACAAGTGATAAGGACGGGCTCCATTATCGACTAAAAACGTTAATAAGAAAGAAATAACCTATTAAATATCAAACTGGACCATACTGAAATCCTTACGCATACACTTCATCTTTTCAACATTATTCATTATAAAAACTTTCTGAAAAATGAAAAGAAACCAAGAGACGGACATCGGAGAACACGGTAGATCTTTGACAAAATGCTCATTGCTCGGGCAAGTCATAAACGGTTGGAAGTAGTGACCAAGAAGTCTAGCTCGGTGCTCGGTCATGTTAACACGTAATCTGTTAACGTATGAACAGCTTATAATTTTACTAATTTATCTCTCTTCAACAACTGTATTCGTATATATTGAAATAATGAACAACCAGTTGCGTAAGAGAAATTTAATTTCTTAACCGGTTTCAAGCACTTAGACTCCTTCTTTAGAAGGATGTAGTGCCATTTTTATTCAGGCACTGAGAACCACATCTTTCTGGAGCAGGACACTAATTGCCAGAAACCAGTTAAGAAATTAATCTTCTTTTAGGCAACTGTTTTCTGATTATTTTGGCATGTAAATTCTAACCACTTTAAATACAAAATTATTATTATAAGTACCAGGTAAACGTTTGGTACGGTGCTAAGTAACGTTCAGTAGGAAAGGAATTACCTGATGTAGTAGATGTGGTGCTCGATATTGCGATTTGACATCGCAATCATAATATGGACTTGAGAATTTCTGTTAGTTCTCTCGTTCTTTATAATAGCGCAAGGTATAATTTATTTAGTCAACACAAATTAACAAGTAAGGTAGGATCCTGTATCTCAGAGGAACTTACGAAATAGGAGGGGGAATTCAAATGGGACAACAAAACATTTGAAGAAGACATGACGTAAGCATCGCTCTCTTCCAACAATCAGTGAACCACGAAGTGTAGACTGTTAGGATTTACTTTCACTGTTTATCAAACGTGGTCCTCCATGTGCAACGTAACTCTTAAGGACGAATGTACGAAGTTATCATATATTATCTGACCAAAAGTATCCGGGCACATGTTGGTGCACATTAATATGCACATAAATTATTTGGACAGGGTGGACAGCAATCTGCGGTGTGTGCTGATGATGTTGTGGTGTGCGGTAAGGTGTGGAAGTTGAGTGACAGTGTGGTGTCACCGCCAGACACCACACTTGCTAGGTGGTAGCTTAAATCGGCCGCGGTCCATTTAGTACCTGTCGGACCCGCGTGTCGCCACTGTGTGATCGCAGACCTAGCGCCACCACAAGGCAGGTCTCGAGATACGATAGAGCACTCGCCCCAGTTGTACGGACGACATTGCTAGCGACAATACGGACGAAGCCTTCCTCTCATTTCCCGAGAGACAGTTAGAATAGCCTTCTGCTAAGTCCATGGCTACGACCTAGCAAGGCGCCATTAGCCTTACCTAGTTTGAGAGTTATCGTATAAATGTCTCCAGAAGAACGTTGTAAACCAACAAAGAATAAAGTTAAGTATATTCCAAAGCTACGTATTTTCTTTATAGCAGTCATAACGTATCCTGTTCCAGACTTGACGCCAGTCGGCGTGTGTGTACGCGTGCCTTTCGGCTCCCTTCTCAGTGTGGCGTAACTAGCTTGTTACGCCACAACAGACAGTACGAAGGTACAAGAAGATTTTGACAAAATTTCAAGCTGGTGTGATGGGTGGTAGCTAGCTCTAAATGTGGAGAAATGTAAGTCAATACAGATGAGTATGAAAAACAAACCTGTAACGTTCGGATACAGCATTACTTGTTCCTACTTGACACAATAAAGTCGTTTAAATATCTGGGCGTAATGTTGCAAGGCGGTCTGAAATGGAATGAGAATGTGAGAACAGTGGTCGACTTCGGCTTTTTTGGGAGAGTTTTAGGAAAGAGTGGTTTGGGTCCAGTACCAGGTCGGACTGACGGAAGACATTGAAGTTCTTCAGAGGCGGACTGCTAGATTTGTTACCTACAGGTTCTGAAACGTCCCCTTTGAAAAATTGTGAATGACAGTGCTGGAAAAGCTCTTACGTTATTTGATGCAGAAACAGTTGAGTAATACACAACGTACTCAGACAGTTCTCTCTTTACTTACTCTGATCATCACTAAACTGACACATAATATTTTTAGCGCAACGCAATCTGACTTTCAAACATCCCTACAAAAGAATGGCCCTGACTAACAATAACCTATACCTTTCATGAATCACTTACCTCACAAAAATTTTCGTTACTCGAACTACTGCAATAAAGAAAGCGCCAATACTGCCAGCCAGCTAAATAAGAGATCCTAACTACTGAAGGCAATAACTTCTGATAGGCATAGTTAGCAAATGAAAGATTTTGACAGAAAGAACAATGTATTTACCTTAATAGCGTTCAAAAGTCATTATATATATATATATATATATATATATATATATATATATATATATATATAATTTTGTGACATCCAAGTAAACAAATTTGCTTTTTCTGACGGACACACGTCCAGATCGTCCGCTCTCAAAACTCAGCCATCTCTCTCCCCACATACACCACTGCTGGCGGCTCACCTCCAACTGCCCAAAGCTATGCGCTGTTCACATCCAACTGCCGAACACTACACAAGCGAATAGTCCAACCATGCAGACACTGCACATAGCGCAGTCAGCAATTTTCATACAGAGCACTACGTGGCGTTACCAACATAAAAACCTAAATAGTCTACTTTACATTTGGAACAACAAGTAAGTTTTACGGAGATGCTTCAGAAATTCAGATAAGAAGATAAGAAGAAGGCGATGTTCTTTCCGAGAAACACTATTGAGAAAATTTAGAAAACCAGGATTTAAAGTTGACTGCCACCAACACACATTGCGCGTAAGCCTGCGAAGGTAAAATGCGAGAAATTAGGGCTCATACGAAGGCATATAGACAGTCGTTTTTCCTTCGCTCTATTTGCGAATGGAACAGGAAACGAAATGACTAGTAGTGGTACAGGGTAACCTCCGATCATACGGTGGCTTGCGGAGTGTCTGTGGACATGTAGATAAGGAGTGACGGCTTTATTGCAGTCGCAGATACTTTCATTGAGTTGTCGGAATGCCTGTGGAGGGATCGTAACTCTTCCTTTTTCCAAGAGCCAAAACCATAGAAGACAGTGATGTGGGATTCTGGGATCTGGATCGAAGTTGACGTCCTAACTCCAGGGGGTTCACTTCGAGCCTATTGGCAAGCCAGTCCATTTCAGGAGTTTTACTATCCACAAACACTTTCCTCAAAGACTGCTTTATGACAGGGTGCATTGTTATGCTGATACGAACAATGATCCTATGCTGCACGGAGTACAAAGTGCTGTAAAACCTGTTCATATCCTTCCGCATTTGGCGATTTCTTAAGCGCATTAAGGATACCACACCGTAACCACGAAAATCACTCCCATTTCGTAACAGTTTGTCCTCCGTAGTTCATAGATGATACTAGGCGTGATGGAAGGTGACGCAGTCTCCAGGCATACGCAAAACCGATCGTCACAGGGTGTAGCGTGGTCATCACTGCAAACCACTCGTTTTCAATCAGCCAGTGTTTAGCGCAGTCGCTGTTTACACCATCTGAAGCATCGCTTAGTATTGGCAATAAAAATATGTGGTCTATGAAGAGCTTCTAGGCCACTGTACTCCATTCTTTTTAACTCCCTACGCACAGTCACTGTGCTAGCTGTCTGGTTATGGCACTTTCGAATTCAAGAGCTATCCCTTCCGCTGAATAGACGTGATTTTCTACAGCCTCACTCCGCAATACTCTTCGCCGCTGTCCGTCAGTACATGAGGTCTATGTTTACTTGTCGTAGTTTCTTCGCTTTCCCACTTTAAAATCCACGGCCGGTTGGAGAACATTTTTTTACACAAGGCACTCATCATTTGGCCTCCCTATCTCCTGTTTGTTCGTAGAAATTCATCTGTGTTAAGAAACATCCTGGCAAATTAAAACGGTGTGCTGGACCGGGACTCGAACTCGGGACCATCTGAGCTACCCACGCACGACTCACGCCCGTCCTCACAGGTGTACTTCTACCAGAAGCTCGCCTCCCACCTTCGAAACTTCACAGAGACACACTGTTTAAATCTGGCAGGAAGTTTCGTATCAGCGCACACTCTGCTGCAGGGTGAAAATTTCACTCTGGAAACATCCCCCAGGCAGTGGCTAAGCCATGTCTCCGCAACATCCTTTCTTCCAGGGGTGCAAGTTCTGCTAGATTCGCAGGAGAACGTCTGTGGAGTTTGGAAGGTAGGAGGCGAGGTAGGGGCAGAAGTAAACCTGTGAGGACGAGGCGTGAGTCGTGCTTCGGTAGCTCAGATGGTGTTAGCTGCCCTCTGTAACAAAAAACTGAGTTAACGAATAAACGATGAACTTGAACAAGCGTCATGGACGTCCGCCCCAAACAAACAGAACGAACGATAACGAACAAAGTGAAATAAAAACAATGGTGGAGAACTTGCTCGCGTAAGGCAAAGGTCGCGAGTTCGAGTCTAGGTGCGGCGCACAGTTTTAATCTGCCAGGAAGTTTCATATGAGCGCACACTCTACTGCAGAATGAAAATTTCATTCTGGTTTCACCTGTGTTGGTTTCCGTTACTAACTGTAATATACGTTGTATACAACTCTCGCACTTGGCACCTTTATCAGCTTAGCGCCCCTAGCGACACATTGTGTCGCTTGGACGTTAGATCGGTCCTGTCACAGTCACATCACCAACAGTCGACTTGGGCAGCTGTAGAAGGTTTGAAGTGTTCCTGTTGGAGAACTCAGGTGACACCAATGGCTGGTCCACGTTCCAAATCACGGGCTCTCCTGACCAACCAATTCTGATGTTACTACTTCTCTGCTGACAAGACGGTGCTCCCCGTCTCGTTTGATATTGGCGGGTCTGCCTCTCGTGACACCTAATGGTCAACTTCGCATTAGATAGGAGTGTGCTAATACTATTAAAGCGGTAGTGTAGATGCAGCAGTAATGTGTCGCGCCAGGGGATTTCCGTTTCACAAACAGTACATGAATGATCATCAGTTTTCCGTTTCCCGTCGTTCCATAGCTGCTTCAGAATTCACAGTGGTATTTTCTGTCGTTGCGGCTACTTTGCAAATCGTAAGTAAAGATAATTTAGCCCAACAAAACTTGTGTTACATATGTTGTTTGTAACCTCAAAAAACATGAGAAAACGTAACATACTTGTAAGTACCATGTAACGCATTTATTATATACAGTGTGTTCGGCAATACCCGTTCAAAGCCACGTGGGGTAGGCGCGTGGTGTCTGGCGTATTGTCACGGTGCGCGCGGCTCCCTCCGTCAAAGGTTCGAGTCCTCCCTCGGGCATGGGTGTGTGTGTCGTCCTTAGCGTACGTTAGTTTAAGATAGATTAAGTAGTGTGTAAGCTTAGGGAGCTATGACTTCAGCAGTTTGGTCCCATAAGACCTTACCACAAATATCCAAAATTTTCCGTTCAAACTTGTGGAGGAAACGTGTCCTATTTTTTTGAATAGGAACCCATGTCCAGAAAAGACTCTGGAAGTTGCCTGCCTTAGAATATTAGCATGAATTCCACTTGTAACAATCGAATTTCCGAACATACTGTATTTAAAATCAAACATGTATTACAGGCCACTGATCATATTACATACATAAAAGAAGCGAAACGCATATGGCAAAAAACAAACTGACTCTCTTTTATGGAGGCAGATATTGCTATACGTCCACCATTTGGACGTATTGCGGAGCATTATTAGGGTAACCCTTTATTTGGCACATACAAAAATATGGTGAAGAAAAAATATTAAGTTACTTAAATTAGATGTACACGGTCACGTGAACAATTTTAATAACCATTGTCCACAAAAGGCGCATGGATTCTACAATTTAAATACGACAATATTGTTACTGTGGGCGAAAACGTGCATTTTACGCTATTTCATGTGAAATGTCTTACATCATTTCCTTTTTGCTATAAGGAACAGATCCACAGTTTTCACATTTTACAGTCAAATAGACCTACACCTGAGGACAGTGCCTACATTTTCCCTTTTGGCTCATAGTCTGATCAGTGACCCGAACTGTCATACTGCACATCTTTCTCTGGCACAGGAGGTGCTTTCTTTGTCTTTCTCTTCTTCTGGACTTGAGTTCATGCAATAGTCAGCGTCAGTATTTCTCTTCTCACGCAACATAGGTCCGTTTGTATAACCTTCAATACTACAGCTTTCCCTTATTAATCAGTTTCCGTTGCCCAAAATAAATCACTTGCTAAAGATGAACACCATTCAGAGACTTCTCATCGGAAGCAACGAAAAATGGCTCTGAGCACTATGGGACTTAACTTCTGAGGTCATCAGTCCCCTAGAACTTAGAACTAGTGAAACCTAACTAACCTAAGGACATCACACACATTCATGCCCGAGGCAGGATTCGAACCAGCGCCTAGAACCGCTCGGCCACCCCGGTCGGCTCGGACGCAACAAAATGTCATTGTGTAACAGGGCTTAAACATGCTACATTGCTACCAAGCAGCATTGGCCTTTCATGGGCGTCACTCGCAACATGTTACACAAAGATGTTCGCACCTTTGGTGATGCTCGAGAGCAACATTGCCAAATAAAAGGTTAAGATGCAATTCATTCCTTGAAAATTATAGTAGGGAACGAGGGCGCAGTTATGGAAATGTCGGCTTTTTGTTCTAATTTACACGGCAGCCATTGAATTCATAAAGTTTGACTACATAGTCTACGGAGAGCAGCGACCAGATGTCACACGTAAGTTAAAATGAACAGTCGAGATCGCAATATTATTTCCTTATTGACCAGTTTCGGCTTATATACAAGCCATCTAATTAGGTCTTTTTTCCCCCTACGGCTGGTGCTAACGGCTGCTCGGATTTCTCGTGGTACCATCGTATGATCGTGGAGCCGTTAAAGGGGGCAAAAATAAATAAATAAATAAATAAAAATTTTAAAAAATCTGAAGGTGGCTTGTGTAAAAGCTGAAGCCGGTCAGTAAGGAAATATTATTGCGATCTCGACTGTTCATTTTAACTTAGCCACTGAATTTCCCAGGGGGGACGAAATGTTCATTCAAGGTATGTTCCAGACGTTCTGTAGGTCAGTATAGGGAGCAGGTGTAGGAGCAGAACCAGGTTTTACCGTCTCTATAGGGACAGCAGCTACCAGCGACGCGGGGGCGGCGCCGCCGCTGGATCAATGACCGCAACAGCGGTAGTAGCAGCGGCAGCGGCGAAGGCCGGCGCCGTCTGTTTGCCGCCCCAGCTTCGCGACGCCAGCGCTGAACAGACGTCCTACCTCGCGGTCAGCGCCGCGCTCCTGCAGGTGTGTTCGCTTGACGCCAGGAGGGCCCTAAGACGCCCGCCTGCCTCGCCTGAGCTGCTCCTCCGGCAAAAAGCTGTCCTAGGCGGCGCGCCGGCCTTCCGGTTAGAGGAGCGGAACGCCTCCAGAGCTGCCGAGTGCGGCCAGTCTGTAAGCACGGCTGCCGTTTTTGCCTGCGCCCGCATCCGGCCGGCCGCTGCCATTCACGGCTCAGCGTGGGCTTGAGCAAAGGACAGCTGACGCAAACTCTGTGAATCTGCTACAAAGCAAACTAATCAGCTTAGTGCACCAGAGTCAATTTGCGCATTTCCGTAATTTCGTCCACTTTACGAGGGACTACGGAATGTCAGATACAGCATTATGAGACGTCATCAGTGAGCAGAGAAATTGTCACTATAAATCGTTTATTATTAATTAACTGGATCACTTTTCAGTATTTACTTTGTATGCCCAGAAACTGTCATTTATTTATAGAATTCCGCACCTCAGTTGGTAAAAACGGAACCTTTACAAGCTCACTATGTTGTACGTCTGTCCCTCCGACTGTTAAAAATCCTTTTCCCCAGAAGTAGGTAAGCGCATCATGTGGAATTTACGTCACGTACTGAAGTCTATGGTCGCTTGGTCGGCTAAAACATTGAAGTTTCTAAGTCAGAGTGTTCTGGCGTAACCACAAGCGCCGGAACGAAGAAGAAGAACGCAAGACCAGAGAAGCCGGTGAGGAAACATCAGCCAATAGCTCGCCGACAAGGACCGCGCCGCGCCAGGAGCATCGGCCGGACATTAGTGGACAGTATTCGCTGAGTAATACACTCCTGGAAATGGAAAAAAGAACACATTGACACCGGTGTGTCAGACCCACCATACTTGCTCCGGACACTGCGAGAGGGCTGTACAAGCAATGATCACACGCACGGCACAGCGGACACACCAGGAACCGCGGTGTTGGCCGTCGAATGGCGCTAGCTGCGCAGCATTTGTGCACCGCCGCCGTCAGTGTCAGCCAGTTTGCCGTGGCATACGGAGCTCCATCGCAGTCTTTAACACTGGTAGCATGCCGCGACAGTGTGGACGTGAACCGTATGTGCAGTTGACGGACTTTGAGCGAGGGCGTATAGTGGGCATGCGGGAGGCCGGGTGGACGTACCGCCGAATTGCTCAACACGTGGGGCGTGAGGTCTCCACAGTACATCGATGTTGTCGCCAGTGGTCGGCGGAAGGTGCACGTGCCCGTCGACCTGGGACCGGATGCACGCCAAGACCGTAGGATCCTACGCAGTGCCGTAGGGGACCGCACCGCCACTTCCCAGCAAATTAGGGACACTGTTGATCCTGGGGTATCGGCGAGGACCATTCGCAACCGTCTCCATGAAGCTGGGCTACGGTCCCGCACACCGTTAGGCCGTCTTCCGCTCACGCCCCAACATCGTGCAGCCCGCCTCCAGTGGTGTCGCGACACGCGTGAATGGAGGGACGAATGGAGACGTGTCGTCTTCAGCGATGAGAGTCGCTTCTGCCTTGGTGCCAATGATGGTCGTATGCGTGTTTGGCGCCGTGCAGGTGAGCGCCACAATCAGGACTGCATACGACCGAGGCACAGAGGGCCAACACCCGGCATCATGGTGTGGGGAGCGATCTCCTACACTGGCCGTACACCACTGGTGATCGTCGAGGGGACACTGAATAGTGCACGGTACATCCAAACCGTCATCGAACCCATCGTTCTACCATTCCTTGACCGGCAAGGGAACTTGCTGTTCCAACAGGACAATGCACGTCCGCATGTACCCCGTGCCACCCAACGTGCTCTAGAAGGTGTAAGTCAACTACCCTGGCCAGCAAGATCTCCGGATCTGTCCCCCATTGAGCATGTTTGGGACTGGATGAAGCGTCGTCTCACGCGGTCTGCACGTCCAGCACGAACGCTGGTCCAACTGAGGCGCCAGGTGGAAATGGCATGGCAAGCCGTTCCACAGGACTACATCCAGCATCTCTACGATCGTCTCCATGGGAGAATAGCAGCCTGCATTGCTGCGAAAGGTGGATATACACTGTACTAGTGCCGACATTGTGCATGCTCTGTTGCCTGTGTCTATGTGCCTGTGGTTCTGTCAGTGTGATCATGTGATGTATCTGACCCCAGGAATGTGTCAATAAAGTTTCCCCTTCCTGGGACAATGAATTCACGGTGTTCTTATTTCAATTTCCAGGAGTGTAGTACGGCATTGTCCACCTCGATAGCTGAGTGGTCAGCGTGACGGATTGCCTTCCTACAGGCCCGGGTTCGATTCCAGGCTGGGTCGGGCATTTTCTCCGCTCAGGGAGTGGGTGTTGTGCTGTCTTCATTATCATTTCATCACTATCCGACGTGAAGTTCGCCCAGTGTACTAAGACCTGCACCAAGGCGGTCGGACCTGCCCCGCAAGGGTCCTTCTGGCCAATGATGCCAAACACTCATTTCGATTTCCAGTACGGCCTTGAGAGCGATGGCCTTTGTAGTCTAGTCCCTTCCACCCCCACAAACCAACCAACCAGTACGGCCTTGCAGAGAGTGCTACGAGAAGATATTAGTGTCAACTTGCAGGAATATTGCATAGAGCCAAGGACTCTGAATTGTATTGCATGTCATCCATCGTTGGCGGCAACATTTTGCATATTCAAGTTAAGTATTGTTAAATCTGCTTTATAGAAATAAAACTACTAATGTTATTGGCTTGAATTTTTTGAGAACGCAGCATCCCTTAGGCACCCTGAAACAGACGAGTAAGCAAGACCCAACACAATGCACTCAAAAGATACGACCAATTATGTCACATATTTTAATCCTCGCAAACTCACTCACTTACCGTTGGCCTATAAAAATGAAATTCAAAAAGTTAGAATTCACAGTATAACCAAAGGAAAAATCCGGAAACTGTAAATTTGTGACTACGTCACACAAAAATTTTTTTTTGTCATTTCTTATCCGAGTCTGCGTTTCTTTGTCCGTCCATTAAGACCCCTTTAACTCACGAACGGCTGGACGTATCACGTTCAAATATATGTCACATACTGACAGAGGTCTATAGTCCATTGGCATTGTACAAAACTGAAGCTTCCTAGTCAGTGTAATCAAAAGATAAGGCCATTTATGTCACATATGTTGGTACAAGCAATGTTACTCATCAGAGCCTGTAAGATACTTCCCGTAGACTTAAAATCATGATATTCGGCAAAAAGGAAGGTTTCTCAGCCAAAGAAAAAAATACGAAATCTATAAATTTCTAACTGTATCACACGACACAATATTTCCATTCTCATTCGTTAACCAACGTCAAACGTGAAATTTTAACAATCAGTAGTTCTACATACAGGCTGACTGGGTCGCAATGGTGAAAGCCAAACATCAGGCAAGGAATGACTTTATTGCTCATATGTCGCGTTTCGGAATTTATCCATCGTCAGATATCCAGGACCAGTTACCCTACGTAGATATGGCGTCTCAACTTATATGTGAAACAAACAATCTCGCCTGCCGGAGTGGCCGAGCGGTTCTAGGCGCTACAGTCTGGAACCGCGCGACTGTTACGGTCGCAGGTTCGAATCTTGCCTCGGGCATGGATGTGTGTGATCTCCTTAGGTTAGTTAGGTTTAAGTAGTTCTAATTCTAGGGGACTGATGACCTCAGAAGTTATGTCCCATAGTGCTCAGAGCCATTTGAGCCCAAAAATTCGCAGATTAGTCTGCATCATGCCAGAAATAAAGGCATTCATCGCCCGGTGTACGACTTTTAGCATCCAGTTACCCTACTGCTTATTATAATTATGATTGCCTGCCTCTTGCATGACTTTGTCATCCTTATAGAAATTAAAACAATATTTAAAATATTGGAATCACTGGGACCGACATCTTGCCAGTATTAATGTTGAAAACAGGCAAGAATGGTCGAGATTCTCGATTTCCGGAATGGATGAACTATTTTTATGCGTATGTTCTAAACTGACTCGAAAACGAAATGTTGTTGAGAGGAAATGTGAAGTGCAATACTTCTTCTTGGTCGCCGATTCCCACACTCTTTGAGTTGCAAAGTTGTCGGAACCCGTCTTCTGCGTTTGAAGAGACTGTTTTCGGAATATGTCAATAATGGGCTCTGTTTTACCTTGCAAGAAGGCAGCGAGCCATAGTTGGATGCGTCGCTTGTGTCATGACGAGGTTTTGTGGCAAGATAATGTAAATTAAAGAAAAAATTCAGAATTAGTTATTTTGATTTGAACAGGATTTTTGTACACTTCGCGTTTTCGGCACCATTTGATAACCCTGAAGTGAACACCATGGTCGCTTTGACCATGGAGTATTTTGTTTCTTACCGTGGATACGCCACTCCACGTACAAAGCTCGCTGTGACCAATGTAAATTCAAAACTGAATGAGACCTAGTAGAGAACGGACGGTCCAAATTATAAGACGCTGTTGTTTAATTAATTTGACTGATATGTTTTCTGAAGGGTCGATGTGACCCCGCAGTACTCATCTTGCAACTGTGCTGTCCATGAGTGTGAAGAACATTTACGTGAAAATGGCACGGAGGAAAGATATTTTACTAGCGGAAGATACTATACGGCAAGCATTGTTACAAGAACTAAATTGTGAGAATGACGTAAGTGACGTTCGTGATAAAGGTGATTCTGGAGCTGATGCTCCTGCAGCGGTTTCGGACAATAGCGAAACTAATCAGTCTGCGATGAAGAAAATAAAGTCTTTCACAGTAAGAATCCCCATTGTTGGAATATAGCTGTCTCTAATAGGAGAAGCCCGCCAGTTGCCGATAAAATTGTAATTCATATTCCAAAAATGTGGAACTAACGAAAATGGGTTTATGAATAACTGAGAAAACCTCAATATTTGTGCAATATTTACGTTTCGTTAAATGAGTAGCATCTTTATCTAAGTACACTGCAAATAAAGTCTTCAGATCAGGATCATTTGCAGGTCACTTTCCTCACTGAAAAGCTTCCATTACAGTTTTTACTCAGTTTCGGAAATATGGATGCATTAATACTAATATTGACTGAAAAATACATCACAGAGATTAAATAAAAAGGTTTTAAGTAATTGAGGGTCCCATTTCATTATACAAATTTCTTTGGTCGGGCAGTTTCTCCAGCAAATAACCGAGGGACACTCTGACCCTGTTGAACAGTTCATGTGACAGTTTCAGAGGTGCACACTACTAGGGTCAATATTCATCACCAGCATCGACTGCATTAATTCTGTGAGACATAGACATCAATTATGCTGTCGAATCTTAGCGTCGCTTCGGTACTTGTTTTACTGTTTTTCTTACTCTGTTTCTTAAAGCCTCTATTTTCTGTCCCAAATCTCAATATTAACAATACCTTGGACGCGCTCTAACGATATACATCGTCACTCCATTTACTGCTGCCGTCCGACTGACAGTGACTTAGCGCCCCTTCCGCCAGTTGCGTCTACTTGCGTCTAGTTGTGTCTACCTGCTCATCACGTGAACAGCACGAAAGGGTTGACAGAAAACATGCAATTTTCACGTGATCGTCAGAGAAGCTCTATACTCTCCTAGACAACTACTTTTCTTTAAGTCACTTCTACAATCAAACAGTTACATCAAAGGGGCACTGAGTTCAGGGGCGAAATTACACAGTGTATCCCAGAGATAATGGTCGATTACAGGGACGTGACGGCCGCTGTGGCCGAGTGGTTCTAGGCGCTTCAGCCCGGAACCGCGCTGCTGCTACGGTCGCAGGATTGAATCCTGCCTCGGGCATGGATGTGTGTGATATCCATCAGTTAGTTAGGTTTAAGTAGTTCTAGGGGACTGATGACCACAGATGTTAAATCCCAAAGTGCTTGGAGCCATTTGAATTTTTTGTACAAGGGTGTGACAGGAACGATAATTTGAAGTAAAAAATCTTGTAAACATGAGCCCTAAAATGCATATCTTAAGAGCTATGGGCACTTCTTCATCTTTGCTTCTGTGGAACAAATTTCCTCTATCAAACAAGTGCTCGTAGTTCTTAAGGTACGTATTTCAGAGTCCATGTTTACCAGAATTTTTTGCATTTTTGCTTTGCATGATTGTTCCTGTCATATCCTTGAAAATTGGCCATTCCTCCTCGGACGCCCTTTACACTCCTTTACATATGAATTATTTTAATCATCTGTGCATTAATGAACATCTGTTATCTGACGTCTCTTACGGATATGGTCACCTTTCGACTGTCGCACAAGTGATGAGCGTGGTATAGGATTTATTTTTGACAGCCTAGGTATAGTTTCGCCTGTGAAGTGTCATAAATAGACAAAATATTCACCACGGGGGGGGGGGTAGGTTGTACACGGCCGCGTAGAAAGGCACAATAATGGAACTCGATGCTGTGAGGGGAGGCAATTCTGGTCCTTTGTCAGACGTACACATTGCTATCTGGTCGTCTCAGCGGTAACTGTGGCAGCAGCACAAGATGCAGTAGCTGAAGTGTTACCCGGTTATAGGGTGAAACTGTGCTCTAGAAATACCACTTCAGACCTGTCGCATAATGGATATCATAAAGACAGAACTTTGTTAAAATAGTGAAAAAAAAACAGAACGAATACCGTCCGAACAGCTTTTGAGGACCCCAAGGGTACCGACCGGCCGCCGTATCATCCTCAGCCCTTAGGCGTCCCCGGATGCGGATACAGGGGGCATGTGGTCAATACACCCCACTCCAGGCCGTTGTCGGTTTTCGTGACCGGTGTAGCAACTGCTCAACCAAGTAGCTCCTACAGTGGCCTCACAAGGACTGACTGCAACCCGCTTTCCAACAGCACTTGACAGACCCGGAAGGTGACCCATTCAAGTGCTAGCCAAGCCCAACGGCGCTTAATTTCGGTAAGCTGACGAGAACCGGTGTTATCACTGTGGCAAGGCCTTTGGTTTTGATAAAATATTAACAGACAATAAATGGTACACAGCCATTACAGAGTTAAACAACAGAGCATGGAACTTTTAATTACCCTAACTTAGTACTTAATAATGTTATACCGATGATATTAACAGATTATCTTAAGAAACGTATTTGAAGCGTACTAACACATTAAAAAAATACATACTGTCATCAGCTTAAACTAAAACTGGTAATTATCGATGTCACACGACGTGCTACAGTACCTGTGCGCCAGGTCAAAAGTCAATTGCATAAAATAAGTAAACCAAAATAAAAAAAGGTAACAAGTAACCTTAGAATATACGGGCAGTCCGGTGCATAGTTCACTGGTGACAATGAAACTTAACTAGTTTTCCCTTAATTTTGCCAGGAAGAAAGTGTAACTATTACTGCGAGTACGTCTCTATATTTTGACATTTTTGCAGTTCACATTATATCAACTTGAAGAGAATGTCCATCCTTTAGCCTCATTGTTCGCTATCGAATTTGAGCGAAATTTTATCTACATTGTGCAGTAGCGTCAGATGAGCTAAATGGTCACGTAATGTGACCCATCTCAGTTTGTTCTTAATTTGTACACTCCATAGTAACGTCAACATCGACGCCCTGAGACACTGAAACAGTAAGTCATTCGCCGTATGTAACTGAGGGATATCCGGCATTGTGGGGTCTGTTTCCTTTCTTAGCACTAGTTGGTACCTTTGCTACGGGTTGTGTACTGCAAAGGTAGCTGCCAGATGTAAAGGAATATGTACAACGTGCGGTACCGTATCTGTTTCGTTGATGATGCGCGAGGAAACACGAAGGATTAAATCCGAGACCGGTGCTTCGTCTAGTTCTATTGGATAGTACCAGATTGGCGCATCTATGGACAACAGTGTTCTATACCTTTTCTCCGTGAGGCACTCTGCAGTTATTTGATACGTAACAGCTCATAAAAAATGGCTCTGAGCACTATGGGACTGAACTACCGTGGCCATCAGTCCACTAGAACTTAGAACTACTTAAACCTAAGTAACCTAAGGACATCACACACATCCATGCCCGAGGCAGGATTCGAACCTGCGACCGTAGAAGTCGCGCGGTTCCGGACTGCGCGCCTAGAACCGCTAGACCACCGCGGCCGGCTAACAGCTCATATTATTGGGGGTAAGTTATAGGACTATTACTTCTCGCAATGTATATTAGTGACCTAGTGAATAACGTAGAAAGTTCCACGTGCGTTTTCGCTGATTTTTTATATATAGAGAAGTCGCAAAGCAAGCAAAATGTGGCGAGATGCAGAAAGACCTGCAGAGGATCGAGACTTATTGCCAATTGAGCCTCACCATAAACAGATATAACTGTAGCGAATACATCGGCAAGACGACCCTTCCTTACATGTTTACTTTCTTACAAAATTTGTTTGAAAGATAGAAAAGCCACGCGTAAAGAAAGGCTCACAAAAGATGTGTTTTTTTTGCAAGTGAAATCCGAATGAAGTTATATTTTTGAAAGCGAATTTTCAATTTTATCGTCAGAACGCATTTTTTTAACTGAGTGAAAGGTTTCCGCGAATTCAGTTCACCTAAGAACGAATTTCACATGCTGTATCTAGCTCGAATTTAAATAATGTTACCTCGACAAGAAATAAAGATTACTGGATAAAAAGTTTCGTTTTATCTTTAACCGTTTCTGTGCTTTAGAGCAAAGTTATAAATGATTTGTACTAGTTTAAATTATAGAAGCTGCGCGCTTCAAAAACCTTACAGTGAAACTTTATTTTCCCATGTATTCCCTCGTAAGATCCGAACAATGCACATACTGATGGTACCATTAGCTTAACATTAAATTCAGACCATTTAAAAGGAAATAGTCGATTTACACAATCTGCTTGGGCGCCAGCTCCGGCTCGTCATTCAACCGTTGCTTGAGATACTGCAACATATCAACAAAAAGACAGATGCCCGAATGGCTACAGAAATAGCCGGCGGTCCCGGCTAAACCAGAGACCTTTCACTTCATGTTCCTAGCTCAAATAGGAACCGTGCACCAAGACCCTCATCCCTACAAACCGTGATTCTGCATGCGGCCAAACGTATATGCTTCAGCGTTTTCGCACTATAAAGATGTACTCACATAAACTTGAAAATAAGAAACGAGTCAGCAAATAACCGAAAATTGAACCGAAATAATGGGCTACACCGTCAAAATCGAAAGGCGCGTAGGTTCACAGGAAACGTTTCCGGAATCTCCGCTTTAGAAATCATGCATCGATAGGTTCAATACTAGTCACAGAGCAACGGCCTTGTCTCGAATAACACTTAAGTATATTACGGTTGGTAGAACACTTGCCCGCGAAAGGCAAAGGTCCCGGCACACAGTTTTAATCTGCCAGGAAGTTTCATATCTGCGCATACTCCGCTCCAGAGTGAAAATCTCATTCTGGAAACATCCCCCAGGCTGTGGCTAAGCCATGTCTCCGCACTATCCTTTCTTTCAGGAGTGCTAGTTCTGCAGGGTTCGCAGGAGAGCTTCTGCAAAGTTTGGAAAGTAGGAGACGAGATACTGGCAGAAGTAAAGCTGTGAGGACGGGGCGTGAGTCGTGCTTGGGTAGCTCAGTTGGTAGAGCACTTGCCCGCGAAAGGCAAAGGTCCCGAGTTCGAGTCTCGGTCCGGCACACAGTTTTAATCTGCCAGGAAGTTTCATATCAGCGCACACTCCGCTGCAGAGTGAGAATCTCATTCTGGATATATTACGGTTGTTAAGGTTTCTGGTTATTGTGAAACAGTCGTCCATAAGCTCCGTTCAAAATATTTCAGCTTACGTATTCCATGATGATGTTAAGTTGTAGACGGTGTGAAGGACAGGTACCGCACACCCATGTCTAATTCCGTCCGCCCCCCACCCCATTCTCCCTAATGACTCTCCCGTCGACGCAGAGCTAAATCGTCAAAAAGAAAAAGGGAGACATAAGATAAACAGTCCGAAACGAGAAGTGAGCAATGAGGGACTACGGAGGACGCGACAAAACTTGGAGGAAGTCTTGCCGGCGAGGTGTTAGTGCGGGAGACAAATGAACGGCTGTCGGCAGGACAAACCGCCTGTTCGGCCGCTACACAGCGTCGGCGGCGTCGCGCGGCTCTCCGGTCCGCATTCCGGGGCCCCGCGCGACAGAACACCACTAATTCAGCCGAAAACCAAACACGGGAGATTTCCGTGCCGCAGGCTGGCAGCAGCAGAGGCAGAGGCGCCGAGGACGGCGAGAATGATTGAGCGGCGCGCCGCCCGCCCTGCCACCGAGCGCCCATACGGGGGCGCCGCGGCCTGATGTATTGTAATGGCACCGAGCGCCGGCCCTCTGTGCGGTGCGGGCGGCGTGCAGTTTATCTCGCCCGCGACAACTGTTTATAGACTGTTTGACGGTGCGTGGACGTGCGCAGGGCAGCGTGCGGGCGGGCGCGCGCACACATACCGCCAGTTCTGTGCAACCGCGGCCGCAGCGCGAGCAGAACTGCAGCAACAGAAAGCAGCAGCAGCGGCGCGTTCCTCTCCCACCGTGGAGCAGATTAAACGGCACGTAGCGCGGAACATTCGTCACCATTGTGGAAAGAGGTGGAGGATTCGTCGGTTTCGTGCTACCTGAGAAAAATTCTGATTCTCGAAACCGATTTTAATTAAGGCGCCGTGAAAGGCTTGGGGCTGGGGAAACACGTGAAACACGTTATGTCGTGTGTTCTCCTCTGTTGCGAGTATGACAAGGCATGTCACTCAGAGCGCATGGAAGAAGTACGAGGGGCGTTCTATACCTGAGACAACATTTTTTTCCCCTCGACCGATTTCAGTGCGAAATTTGCTGTGGGACATCGTGTAATATGACCACTTTGAACCGTAGATTTAGCATTTCAGAACTTTGTCTTAAACATTTTACTTCATTTACTAGCGATTCACCAAGAACATTAACAAAAAATGGCTCTGAGCACTATGCGACTTAACTTCTGAGGTCATCAGTCGCCTAGAACTCAGAACCACTTAAACCTAACCAACCTAAGGACATCACACACATCAATGCCCTAGGCAGGATTCGAACCTGCCACCGTAGCGTTCACGCGGTTCCAGACTGAAGCGACTAGAACCGCACGGCCACACCGACCGGCGACGGGAGACAGACGAGCAAGCTGGGGACGAGAGACTGACCAAAGAAAACAAGTAGAATTGAACAAGTCAATGAAACAACATATCTCCAGTCACTTAACTTCTAATAAACTGCGATGTCTGGCGAAGACCTGGCGCAGCACGCGCAAAACGCTCTCCCGAAACGTCCGCTGCCAGCCGCTTCAACGGACGCAGGGAGGCTCGCCGATCTCCCGTCTCACGGCGTCGCACCTCGCACCGGCCAGACCGATGTCGTGGGTTGGCTCCTGTTCCTCTCGTGTCGGCCGTGAAGCCACTACCCCTCGCTATACGGCGCGGGCCACTAGACTGACGTGGCGACCTCACATGCGCCGACGCTTAAGACGGACAAGTCATCTTGTGACCCAGTGCGCGACCGACCAACCGATCGATCCAACCGCCAATGACCATTGCCTGAACAAGCTCGAGCAGACTGGCGGCCTAACACATACCACCACTCCGGACGACAGACGGACACTGATTGCCCCACATTGAGCCGGCTGACCAACTGACCAGACTCGCCCCGAATGACAGACTGCCTCACTCAGACTGCACCGACTCAGACTCACCCACTGCCGAGCTCATAGCGCCCCTTAAATGCACGTGAACAGGCTACTTTTCCCCTTCCCCACGAGAGGGAGACACCAAAGCTGCGATTGCCACAGCGGCGCCACCGCCAGAAACGGAGGGCGACTGCTTTACAGTACGCACTGCGACGCGCTTTCAAAACAGCACATTTTATCACGGCTCACGCTTCAGTCCTTACAGTGTCATGAAGTTCCGGCAAGTGGTGACGCTATACGTAGCTTTCAAAGGAGCATTTGTAATGGAGGTGCGTTCCAAGAAGAGAGCTGTCATTGTGTTTCTTTTGGCGGAAACCCAGAGGACTGTGAGACGCCCTGCTAAACCCGCAGGACAGAACAGGTAGTTTAAGTTGTGGAAAGGGGCCAAAATAAGGGGTTGCCAATTACAATCGAGCATACAACTTTTTATTTGATCAAACGTTACAAAAGCCAAGAAATTAAAAAAAAACACAGCTTTAGTTGTGGAACTTAATTAGCTGCTGAATGCGCCATACAATCTCATGCGTTAAGGACAAGACCACTTTAATTCAAAAACGGCTGAAAGCCAATAACCTAAAGCTCAACCAAAATCATAAATTTAAAACGCTAAGCCTTATCTTAAAACCAGTTCCTTAATTAGGCTGAAGGCCCAAAGAAACTGACACATTAAGAGCAAACAACTTAAATTCAAAATCGGCTGAAGGCCCAACACTTAAGACTCAATAACATCAATTTTTAAAATGCCAAAGGCTTTATGTAAAACAGTTCTTAAATTAGGATTAAGGCCCAAACCATCTGACGCCTTAAGGGCAAAACAACCTTAATCAAAAAATCGGCTAGAAGCCATACAAGTACAAACTACAAGAACGAACAAGACAAGGCAGTACACTCAAGGGCGCTCAGAAGTTCCGAGGGTCGGCCTGGAATTCAAACGCTGACGTTCGCTTAGGTGAGACATGCAGCTGGCCCAACCAATGTCGATCCGACGACAACCCAACAGACAGATAGTCAACGAACCCACCGACAAGATGATCTCCACTTCACCCGACCAGCACACAACAGGGAGTTCAATGGAACAACGTAGAAGGTATTGGCGCCCACAACCAATTATACGTTGAGCTGTCAACCTACATACCCTGCTGGACAGCGACAACACGATGAGGAAAAGACACTACCTTAATTTACGTCAAGGTGTTCATATGTGTGTGCAATCTTATGGGACTTAACTGCTACGGTCATCAGTCCCTAAGCTTACACACTACTTAACCTTACTTATCCTATGGACCAACACACACACCCATGCCCGAGGGAGGACTCGAACCTCCGCCGGGATCAGCCGCATAGTCCATAGGCTGCAGCACCCTAGACCGCTCGGCTAATCCCGCGCGGCCCAGGGTGGGTAACCGAAACGTTAACGTCAACAAGGCAGAAGATTCCGCTGGTGAACTTCAATAGAAATTACCAAGTACAGTTAAACTCCACCGGGGGGTGGCTAAAATTTGCCTACTTGAAAACACACAATGTTGCTCGCGTGAATATCCCAACAGCCGCAAACGATCTCCAAACGAGACAATGTGAACAGTCGTGAGTTGCTGGCAGATTAAGTCAAAACTCAACTTTCGTGTCCAGGATCGGTGAGCCACGAACCTCGTAGCAATGGGAACAGCACCACACACACCGACACCGTATAGAGGCCGCCAGCGGGCCCGGCTAACCAAACTACACGCCGCGGATATTTCCTCACTGCATGCCAACCGACCAACTGCCGGTCTGGAAATGGTGAAAGGACCAAATATACGTCGGACTACCAGACGCCCAACCGAACGACCAACCAACGGTCGTCCCGCTCCAATCTCCCTCCATCAGACAGTTCATGTGTGTCGCCAGCGGTCGGTGAACACTGGCTGTTAGCGCCTCACCGGCGCTCAGTCCCCAACTCAATGCTGTTGCATCAGGACTGCACTACTGGTCCATCTCCAACTGACTGCCAGAAACACGACGACCCATAAATACTATCGGTCGCTACAGAGATGGTACGACAGTGCACTTACGCGATGCTGCTGCCACTCATGGGCAAGTAAAGCAGGAAGTCAGTGACGCCAGTAAATGAAATAAGAAAACAAGGTGGCAGTACCGTAATAGAAGATGGAAAACAATAAATAGGCTCGCACTGCCTAAGTTCATAGGCCTTGCAGAACGTCTGCAGAGACCTGGCAGTGAACGAAAGCATGGTGCGTCGTTGGACGAGGCATCCACCACCATCGCAAGAAAGGTCGCACAAATGTGTCCCATCTCCCGCGTGCCGGCCAGCTGCACACAGCTGTGACACCAACAGTGTTGGAACGTGCGGACACTCTCATTCGAGATAATCGACGGATCACAGTCAAACATCTCGCGGCACAACTGGACGTCCCTGTTGGTAGTGCTGACAAACTTGTTCACTATTTGGTTCATCCTCATCCACCGTACAGTCCGGACCTCGCACCTTCCGACTTCCATCTGTTCGGCTCAATGAAGAACGCACATCGTGGGAACGTACGTGGATGATGGGAATCTTATTCATGTAGCAGGACGTTGGCTCCGGCATCGACGAGTAGAGAGGTACAGGCGCTCCCTGTCAGGCGGCCTAGGGCCATTTCATTGAACGAAGATTAAGTTGAGAAACAGGGTTTTGTAACCAAAAGAGTGGGGAACAGTATGTTGTATAGGAGTCCTGAATAAAACCAACTTGCTTGCAGAAAAAATAATGTGTTGCATTACGTCCATCGTGTGTTTCGTACGTCTTACCCAACGTCTAAAATTTCTTAAACTGTTCGTAATATAGGAACTGCCTTTTTACAGTCCGATTAGAGTTCTGTTCTCGGGAAATGGGGTGTTTGGTGTCCTGTTGCCGCAACATGTTGACTAGTCTCCTACCTGTAATCTTCAGTCGAATGCCATGGCTTGGCTGATAACCTTAAAAGGTTTCATCAAATAATTCCGCCGAGAAAGTGAATGACCTATTTCGGATTATGAATCACGTTCGTATGTTATTCTTTTTCGGCTCTAGAGCTTTTTTGTAGAGCCAGAACCAGAGTAGTTTTCACCCTGCAGTCATAATCAGAAATCAGATTGCACTCATATGTATTTCAATAAGCGACTGGACACAAACAAAATCAGACTTATTTTTAACCTTGTCTCGCGTGTGAAACAGGCCGGTCTTACAAAACGCTACTTTACCATTGCAAACTGTGCACACATCAGATCAGGAAGAATTCTTGCTCACTACTTAAGAAAGAAGATAATTTGAACAGTAAATGGGCATTGCCTGAGGCCCGGAAAACTACGTACGAGTACAAACAGTGAAGTTTAACAGTAGTTGTGAGAGCAGTCACATCCTCACTGGTGTTATACCAAACGGGCGAGAGTATATCATGGAGCGTTCTCTCTCATTATGTGGAAACAATTAGGCCTATGGAAAAAATGATGAGGTACTTTTTGTAGAAAATTTAATGCGGTTAAGTTTTGTACTGGGATACGTTTCCGATAGGGGCTGTAGTTTTCCAGTTATTCAAGAAAAATTTATAAAAGTAACTGCCAAACGCCCCCAGTAGCTGAGTGGTCAGCGCGACAGAATGTCAATCTTAAGGCCCGGGTTCGATTCCCGGTTGGGTCGGAGATTTTCTCCGCTCAGGGACTGGGTATTGTGTTGTCCTAATCATCATCATTTCATCCCAATCGACGCGCAAGCCGCTGAAGTGTCGTCAAATCGAAAGACTTGCACCCGGCGAACGGTCTACCCGACAGGAGGCCTTCGTCACACGACCAACAACCAGCAACTATCAAACGAGTTTTTCTTGAATAACTGGAAAACCGTGACGTACAGGGAAAACGTATCCCACTAAAAAATATAACTACATTAAATTTCCTACAAAAAGGCCCTGTTTTTTTCTGTAGGACCAGTAGATCGCGCTGAGCGAATGAGGCAATATGAAAATCTTGCGCATGGTATTTGAAGACATCGTGGCTTCCATTAAACCCAGCTGAAGAGGTAGCTGAATCTCCTACAAATACGCGGTTCAGCTTTGGTCTTACATATGTAAACGGGTTAGTTGTTGAAGCAAGCAAAACTGTTCTCGATATGGCGCTAATGATATGTTAGTAACTAAACTTAAAATTTTATCCAACTGCGACGATAATGTTTATATTGTGTTGCAGGACGCCCCTGGTCATCCGCAGCCCAAGGCAGGCAGCCGCCACGGAGATGCGCGCTTTCATAGGTGAGCTACTGTTTCGTTCTTACTGTCTGGAGGCGTATCGATGACGATGCTTTTTGTGGAAGTACGTGGGGAATTCGAATGTATATTTTTACCATAATCATTAGGATATATACATTAACTGAACGTATGTAGTTTATTCGTGCCTCTTTTTTTGTGGGTATCTGGATCATCTCTCTTTAGTATCCAATAGACAATAGATATCGGTCAACATAGCAGTAGTCGACCGCCATGTGTACCATCGTTTTATGACAGATATGCCCCCCTGATCACTAAATGCACCATAGTTCCCTAGTAACACATCGAGTTGGAAGTAAAGGAAGTGTATACAGTCTGTGACCATATAAGCATGAATAAGTTAGTCCATGAGGTCCTTGTAATTTTCGGCTTTCATGTTTGCCAAGAAGAGGATTAAGAAAACAATGCCACTCACGCAGAAATAGAAGGGTTAGAATGAATTCAAAATCTAGGTCCCCCAATAGCTGACTTGTCTGTGAACCAATTAATATCCCATTCTTGATCTTCTCTACGCTAAGTTGTGAAAACTTCTTACACATATAACGAAATGCTCCTTCATTCCTGTGCACAGCCTTTACAAACGCTGTCATGCATCTCAACGTAATGTGCGATTGTGGGAGAACAAGTGTGCTCTGATTGACTAGAGATTCTTCAGTAATAAATTTTGGCCCAGGCACCAGAACAGTTACTACTGGCCTTTCTCTCTGTGTGTAGTGTTTCTCCTTTGCGTGAATGTCCCACTCACACAGGTGTTAACAACGCCCTTGCAACCCCAACTGCTTCGTAATGACTTCGAAATCTCCACATACCAGCCATTCGTGTTTATTGCAGTTAACTCAGTTTACAACGAATTGCAGGATGGTATGATTCTCTTTAGCTAAGGCAGCATGTGTGACTGAGACGAATGGCCTTTCATTACCACTGTGTAGCATTACAGACTTCGGTCTTTTGTTTAAGCCATCTATAAAAAGTTCCCACTATCTGGTTTGTAATATAATGTTCACGTGTTATACAATTTTTTTTTCACTCTTCTGAACACAAACACACGTACTACACTACTGCCCATTAAAAGTCCTACAACATGAAGATGACGTGCTACAGACGCGAAATTTAACCGACAGGAAGAAGATGCTGTGATATGCAAATGATTAGCTTTTCAGAGCATTCACACAAGGTTGGCGCCGGTGGCGACACCTAGAACGTGCTGACATGAGGAAAGTATCCAACCGCTTTCTCATACACAAACAGCAGTTGACCGGCGTTGCCTGGTGAAACGTTGTTGTGATGCCTCGTGTAAGGAGGAGAAATGCGTACCATCACTTTTCCGACTTTGATAAAGGTCGCATTGTAGCCTATCTCGATTGCGGTTTATCGTATCGCGACATTGGTGCTCGCGTTGGTCGAGATCCAACACCTGTTAGCAGAATATGGAATCGGTGGGTTTAGGAGGGTAATACGGAACGCCGTGCTGGATCCCAACGGCCTCGTATCACTAGCAGTTGAGACGACAGGCATCTTATCCGCATGGCTGTAACGGATCGTGCAGCCACGTCTCGATCCTTGAATCAACATATGGGGACGTTCGCAAGACAACAACTATCTGCACAAACAGTTTGACGACGCTTGCAACAGCATGGACTATCAGCTCGGAGACCATGGCTGCTGTTACCCTTGACGCTGCATCACTGACAGGAGCGCCTGCGATGGTGTACTCAACGACGAACCTGGGTGCACGAATGGGAAAACGTCATTTTTTCGGATGAATCCGGGTTCTGTTTACAGCATGATGATGGTCGCATGTGTGTTTGGCGACATCGCGATGAATGCACATTGGAAGCGTGTATTCGTCATCGCCATAATGGCGCATCACCCGGCGTGATGGTGTGAGGTGCCATTGGTTACACGTCTCGGTCACCTCTTGTTCGCACTGACGGCACTTTGAACAGTGGACGTTACATTTCAGATGTGTTACGACCCGTGGCTCTACCCTTCGTTCGATCCCTGCAAAACCCTACATTTCAGCAGGATAATGTACGCCCGCATGTTGCAGGTCCTGTACGGGCCTTTCTGGATACAGAAAATGTTCGATTGCTGCCCTGGCCAGCACATTCTCCAGATCTCTCACCAATTGAAAACTTCTGGTCAATGGTGGCCGAGCAACTGGCTCGTCACAATACGCCAGTCACTACTCTTGATGAACTGTGGTATCGTGTTGAAGGTACCTGTACACGCCATCCAAGCTCTGACTCAGTGCCCAGACGTATCAAAGCCGTTATTACGGCCAGAGGTGGTTGTCCTGGGTAGTGATTTCTCAGGATCTATGCACCCAAATTGCGTGAAAATGTAACCACATGTTAGTTCTAGTATAATATATTTGTCCAATGAATACCCGTTTATTATCTGCATTTATTCTTGGTGCAGCGATTTTAATGGCCAGTAGTGTATGTCAGTGAGACTAGGAATTTGGCTTTACGCTTTGGAAGATCGAAATCCCTTGTCAGATAGATTTTGTGTGGTTCTCCAGATGAGAATGTTGGTGTAAATGAAGGTTCAGTGTCACTGACTGTACGCGTCGGTTCAGCATCATCGCTATGACTGCTTGATGGTGGTACAAGTAGGCACCAGGAATCGGCAATCCTTCGCCATGACCCATATGGCGAATAACAGATGGGATGCCAGAAGATTGAATATTGCTCTTCCTCTTGGTATTGATTGTTTTCGTCAAGGGAGGTACTGTAGAAAAGTTACATTCCGATGCGTGATTTGTGGTCCATTCGAAACAGCAGGCACGCCAAACTTCGTGGAGAAATTGTCACCATGCATCCAAGCATTCCTCATAGACGGACACGAGGTATTACACACGTGTAGAAATTGTGATTTACTCTGGTCTACAACTTAACACCCGAAATACAAGACTTACCCTTACCTCAGTGCCTTAGTCAATGGTCGCCTTCTTGAGACACAAATGACGATCTGTACAAATGTAACAAAAGTTACCATGTTTGTTACTGCAGATGCGGGGCGTTTTTGTGAAAGCGTACAAGCCCACTGTAACACAAATATTCAGTTTCAACGCTTCACCTCGCTTACATTGTCTGCCAGCCGCCACAACACTTGTTCCAATATTACGTGAACTAACACACCACAAGAGCACGCAGACGTGATAAGCAACAATTTTAATATTGCGCCTGGTTTCTGTAGTCGACAATGCTCACGTGATGGTGGACATATGAGCTATGATGTAAAGCAGTGTTGCGAAAATGTACTGGAAGCGTCCACCTAATTCACTTACGCCAAGGGAACTTTGTCACAGTGCCTTTGCATGTAACCCTTACAATGTCCCATACGTGTGACTGTGATACGAAAACACTTTATTTACTTTTAACCCTGAGCTAGGAACCGATTGTAACCTTGATATTCTTGTTTAGAGCAACCCAGCTCTATTAAGCACGGGTATTTTTGTATCTGTAAAAAATAAAAAGCGAAAATTTGTGTACCAATGAATTGTAACTTGAGACTTTCCTGTCCTGTCACTCACTCACTCTTGGTGTGTGCGTGTGAGCGCGTGCACGTTTGTGTGAGTGTGTGGGGGGAGGGGAGGGGGGTAGTGTATGTAGATGGCTTGGTTATGTGACAGATTATTTACTGAATTCACCCGTAGAAGAAGCTGTAGAAGGAGGAAGGAAGGAATCCTGATCAGCCTCGGCATAGCTGTGTTAGCGGTGTCATTCATACTTTTGTCAAAACTTTGCACGCTTTTTAGTAGCGGCTGGGTCATTATGCACCACATAAAGGCACTGGCATAGGTTTTGCTAAACGGACACGAAGCTCCCACACGTAACTCACCCTGATGGGCCAAAACTCTAAAATCATTTGCTTAATAGCTTCTTGGTCCACCCTTGGAATGCAGTAAAGCCACTTGACAAGACCTCGATTAGTTTCCGGAGGTACGCAGAACCAGATGTCTGCGTCTAAGTCACGCAGTTCTCGTAAATTACTGACTGGTTGTTTGTACTAGCTTCTGGGCTGGCGTCCGATAGCACCCCGGACGTGCTCAGTCGCGTTCGGATGGGGCGCTTTTGTTGGTCAAAAGAATCATGATCCTTGATCTCTGAATAACGATTATGGTTTTGTGATACGAACAGTTAACCCCCTACAGGATGCCATCACCGTTGGAAAAGCCATCACGTATGAATAATGCATTTCACCGTCATCGGGCATTCAATTACTACTACAGGTCCGATGGAAGCCGAGGTGAATATCCCCCATACACTAATACTGCCCTCATCGGCCTGCATTGGGGACGCGTTGCACGTTTCTAGCACTCGTCCGCCTGAATGCGACGGCACAGGACACGACCATCGACCTGATGTTACGAGAAACGTGATTTATCCGACTAGGTGGTTCGTTTCCATTGGTCCTCGGTGTTTTCACCGACCTTTAACCACTTTCAATAGACATGATATTGCAGTTTCTGTGTTATCTCGAATTATGGCTCAAATGGCTCTGAGCACTATGGGACTCAACTGCTGAGGTCATTAGTCCCCTAGAACTTAGAACTAGTTAAACCTAACTAACCTAAGGACATCACAAACATCCATGCCCGAGGCAGGATTCGAACCTGCGACCGTAGCGGTCTTGCGGTTCCAGACTGCAGCGCCTTTAACCGCACGGCCACTTCGGCCGGCTCTCGAATTATGATGCAATATCGTATTTATCCGCTGACATCGGTCAAGCGACTTACAAGTAAGAGGTCTACCCTGTACAAGAATATACATAATGGATCTACGAGCGCAGGTTGTAGAAACATGGTTGACGACATATGGAAGTTTGGGTGTGGCCCTGAGTCGTGCTTACATAGCCAGATGGTAAGGCGACAGCTCGCTTCAGATTGGAGTCCCTGGCTCTGAGCACTATGGGACTTAACTTCTAAGGTCATCAGTCCCCTATAACTTAGAACTACTTAAACGTAACTAACCTAAAGACATCACACGCATCCATGCCCGAGGCAGGATTCGAACCTGCGACCGTAGCGATCGAGCGGTTCCAGACTGTAGCGCCTCGAACCGCTCGGCCACCCTGTTCGGCTTGGAGTCCCTGTCCGGCGCAAATTTTCATTGTCGTCATTCCATTATACAGCTGATGGTTATCCATATTCGCAACTGTGAATGCATTTCGTTACTTTTAGCATGTGAACGGCCGACCAGTTTCGTCGTTTCGAGGCGCTTGTTCACAGGATCCATACCGTAACAGTCTGTCTTTTTGCGAGTACTGCTAACGACAGTAAATTTCCCCATCCTCATTCGGTGTGCCTCCTGTTGCACACTTTCCATACCGTGCCACCTGCCGGCAGCAACACAAGACTGCATTCCATCTCACAGAGCCCAGTAGTCATGATGTTCCGAGCCATGTACTGCACTTGTGTTTGACACATGGTATCTTCAACTCCGCAGCCCAAGCTGCTCTTGAACAGTTGAAACATTTGAAAACAGCACATGTTTCAATTTATAAACTTTCGTGCGTTTACAATACCCAGGGAAAGAGTTACATTCACAATTAATGCAAATGGTAAATAGCTAGAGTTGTCGTCCCACAAAGACTGACGAACATCAGTCTGGAATTGTCGCTATCAGGATTTCATAATCATCTTACGGCCGTTATAATTATGTCTCCAGCCCACCTTAAGTAGCTCCATGCAGATGCTCCTCTTTACCTTTAGTGACTGATAGATAATCACGTAGCGAATCGACAGAGGAGCTGTGTATTTACGCACATGAAGATCCAGTCACATTTCAGATTTTTTAAGAACTACCCATCTGCAAGTAATGACATTTCGTAGTGACGTAATGTCTCTTTATAAAATTGCCTCGGCTACCTACATCCTCTTAGATCTGAAACTGTTATTGAGAGGTCAGTTATTTACAGGGTATATCGCAAGTAACTGCGAAAACTGATAGGGGCAAAAGCGTACAACAATATAAACAAAAAAGGTTCAGTATCACTACTCGACAAACGGGCGTTTGGAAGAAAATAGTGAATATACCAAATATAGTTGAAATATAAAATTTTCGGTGAACTCTCCATCTATCTAGACTCAAATTGCACCAATGGCATACCTGATCAAGAAATAAAATGCTTCTGGAGCACATGTTACAGTTTACTGTATTCTCGGACCTATTAAAGGAGGCGTTCCACATGCCATGCCAGAAATTGTATCTAATACTACACGGTTCTTCAAAAAGAATGACCTAATTTCAAAATTCCATATTTGCTGATAGAAACATACTACAAACATGTGATGAACTGAACAGACTTGAAGTTTTTTCTGTGCTATTACAAATGCTCTGTGTGACCACCAGCAGCGTCACGAACAACATCTAGACGACAGCTAAATTCAACATAAACTTTACACGATGTACCAGCTTTTTCAGAACTTATGACAGTTGTTAATCTCTTGTTCACTTTTTCCATCCACGAGGTCAAGGGGAGGTGAACGCACTTTCCTATACATATCCCCACAAGAAAACGTCTGATGGGGTCATGTCTGGCGGTCTCGAAGGTCAAGATTGCAGGGAAGCGTCTCAAAAAAAAAAAAAAAAAAAACGTTCAAATGGCTCTGAGCACTACGGGACTTAATTTCTGAGGTTATCAGTCCCATAGAACTTAGAACTACTTAAACCTAACTAACCTAAGGACATAACACACATTCATGCCCGAGGCAGGATTCGATCTTGCGACCGTAGTGGTCGCGCGGTTCCAAACTGAAGCGCCTACAACCGCACGGCCACACCGGCCGGCCCATTCCGGTCACTGTGTTCGCTTTTACGCGACAAACAGCATAAAAAACGTTCACTTTAGGTAAGGCTCTTTCGTGCTCAATAATGTCATGAGGGCTCTAGGAAAATAGTGAATATACCAAATATAGTTGAAATATAAAATTTTCGGTGAACTCTCCATCTATCTAGACTCAAATTGCACCAATGGCATACCTGATCAAGAAATAAAATACTTCTGGAGCACATGTTACAGTTTACTGTATTCTCGGACCTATTAAAGGAGGCGTTCCACATGCCATGCCAGAAATTGTATCTAATACTACACGGTTCTTCAAAAAGAATGACCTAATTTCAAAATTCCATATTTGCTGATAGAAACATACTACAAACATGTGATGAACTGAACAGACTTGAAGTTTTTTCTGTGCTATTACAAATGCTCTGTGTGACCACCAGCAGCGTCACGAACAACATCTAGACGACAGCTAAATTCAACATAAACTTTACACGATGTACCAGCTTTTTCAGAACTTATGACAGTTGTTAATCTCTTGTTCACTTTTTCCATCCACGAGGTCAAGGGGAGGTGAACGCACTTTCCTATACATATCCCCACAAGAAAACGTCTGATGGGGTCATGTCTGGCGGTCTCGAAGGTCAAGATTGCAGGGAAGCGTCTCAAAAAAAAAAAAAAAAACGTTCAAATGGCTCTGAGCACTACGGGACTTAATTTCTGAGGTTATCAGTCCCATAGAACTTAGAACTACTTAAACCTAACTAACCTAAGGACATAACACACATTCATGCCCGAGGCAGGATTCGATCTTGCGACCGTAGTGGTCGCGCGGTTCCAAACTGAAGCGCCTACAACCGCACGGCCACACCGGCCGGCCCATTCCGGTCACTGTGTTCGCTTTTACGCGACAAACAGCATAAAAAACGTTCACTTTAGGTAAGGCTCTTTCGTGCTCAATAATGTCATGAGGGCTCTAGGATGCCTACACGCCCAAGTTACCGCTAAAATGAAGTGTTGCTTTGTCACTGGAAGTTAACCAAGGTAGAAATGTAAAAAGACGTTGATAGTGCCGCTGCTGGCGGACACATACATCATTTGTAAGAGCGTAGCCAAAAATTTTAAGATTTACAGAGCATTTTGCAATGTTTCTCATGTTTGTAGTAAGGCTTTTTTAATGAATGTGAAGTTTTGAAATGAGGTCATTCTTTTGAATCACCCTGTATATAGCACTCACGAATTCTTTCATACATTGATCATCTCGTGAATCGTAACAAGACTGTACAGCTTACTCCTCCAATACATCAACCACAAGTGGGAATGCGGCCCTTTTCACTTTTGAGGTGACACAAGGTAGAAAAATGTAGATGCCAAGATGGCCTATTCATCTTGAACCAATCGGTACGTTAGATGTCGTCTCATGTTAGCAGTTAAAATCTGTCCATACCGCAACATTCTTGCACTGTAATCCCATGATGGGCCGTGGGTGGAAGTTTAGCACAGTTAAAGAATGACCTTATTAAAGGAGGATTTGATATAAAAGTTTGCATTTAAAATCCATATTTACGAATTATGACAATATTTCACACTGAAAGCAGTGGCGGCTCTTAACCAGACATTTGGTATTATCTCTTGCGGATTCATGTTTACTGAAATGCTTTTGCTTCTACTATCGTATACATTCATCTGTCAACATAAACTTTGCACGATGTACCAGCTTTTTCAGAACTGTCTGTCGTGATCACTAACGATTAGAGTTGCGCTGTACCAAATCGAAGTAACAAATTTGAATTGGTCGCATAACTTCTGCGCTTTTATGTAACTAAAGCAATTTCTTTTGATGCAGGTACAATTTACATACACAACCATACAAATTCTATGTATTTATTGTTGTTATTTTGTAATAAATAGAACGTTCCTGTTACTTATGAAAAGTGTGAAAGTTGTTTGCAACTAGCAGAAAGATGTATTGTAGAAGCTAGACAAATCAGTGAACCGATGTTTGATATGTTTCTGTATTGCGATATCGTTTTAACTTTACTTTTTTGTTGAGGAATTTAGTTTCCTGCAGCTGTATGATAACCTGTATTTGGAGTCTTAATTTACAAAGCTTGTAAATTGTGTCTGTAGTGGTATAAACTTACGTCGATTTTGCTTGCTTTACGTCGTTGAGATTTACGGAATTTACTGATATGTTTCTTCTTCCGCCATGACTACTTCTCATTTTTAACCGTGAATGCAATACTGATTGCCGCGCGGGATTAGCCGAGCGGTCTCAGGCGCTGCAGTCATGGATTGTGCGGCTGGTCCCGGCGGAGGTTCGAGTCCTCCCTCGGGCATGTCAGTAGCTAGCCGAAGTGGCCGTGCGGCTCTAGGCGCTGCAGTCTCGAACCGCGAGGCCGCTACGATCGCAGGTTCGAATCCTGCCTCGGGCATGGATGTGTGTGATGTCCTTAGGTTAGTTAGGTTTAACTAGTTCTAAGTTCTAGGGGACTAATGACCTCAGAAGTTGAGTCCCATAGTGCTCAGAGCCATTTGAACCATTTTGAACCTCGGGCATGGGTGTGTGAGTGTGTGTCCTTAGGACAATTTAGGTTAAGTTGTGTGTAAGCTTAGGGACTGATAACCTTAGCAGTTAAATCCCGTAAGATTTCACACAATACATTTTTATCCGACTTCCTCTTCAGATGCAGGCAGCTACAGTGACATGACATTAGCATAGTTCGCGAAAAAAAAAAACTTTCGTGGTTTTGCACTAAAAGGAACTCTCACACTTCATACTTCCATAAAAATTGTTATTCAGGTAACACTGTGTCTACTACAGACTTCTCACAAGAAGAATTGAATAGAGTCAGCGGTGGTGGTTCAAATGGCTCTGAGCACTATGGGACTTAACCGCTGAGGTCATCAGTCCCCGAGAACTTAGAACTACTTAAACCTAACCAACCTAAGGACATCACACACATCCATGTCCGAGGCAGACAACGGTGGTGCTAATGATTATTATCATTGGTTTAAAATTTTTGTCGTAGCTTGTTGAGGCTTTTCCTTATGTACCTATACACTAGCTGTACCTCCATGTAGAAAATTACACAGGCAGTTCTGATTGCTATATGGTCTTCAGCAGCTGATTCGACCGTCCACAAGCACGTATTTTGTTCGCCTGGTGACGATGAATTGGAGATACTTATCCGATCTCTTCCTCGCTAGCATCCCACTGACTCTCGAATGTGGGCTGTTTTTTGTAGGTTATTACCCTTGTATGTGTTCAGGTATACACTCGTCCCCACACCACGAGCCAACAGGAGCAATTTATCCGGCGAGCAAACAAATCACAGTTAATGGCCGTTCGCCGGTAAAACAACGCGCAGCTTTGGTTGGCCAGGACAAATATGAAGGGCCTGGCGGCCGGCACTCGGTGGCCGGACTGCCGAGGATCGTCTTGTTTGCCCTGTGCGGGTGTTTACCGGCGCGCTGCGGCGCGTCGCCGCTGTTTGACGAGCGACCCGCCGTCCCTCCAGGCGAAGGCGAAGGCGAGCCCGAAGGCAGCGGCCGGCAGCCGGTGGATTGGCGCAAGACGCAGTGTACACCTTGGCTTGCCGAGACGCTACGGCGGCGACGGCGCTGAAAGCCCCCGGTGCGCTGGGAATTAGGGGAGAAGTGCGTCGCTCCTTCGGCGTTGTGCAACGCGCGTTCCATAACCGTCAGTGCACTGGAATCGAGGCTCTGCGCGCCAGCTCACCACGAATTTGTATATTATTTCATCCTGTTTTGGACGCAATTAAACCAGTCTCATCCGAACAGTGGTCAGTTTCAGAGCCCATAAAAAATAAAAAAAACACAAGACTACAACAAAATCAGTCAACTCTCAAACTACAATACACCTGCAGCTCAGCCATTGCCACGTTTTATTGTGTTTCGTTTTCCTACTCGTTTCGTAAATTCTCCCTTTACACTAAACTATCTTTTTTGGGTTTTTAAAATATTTTTTAGTTTTACGGTTATAAGCACATTGATAATAAAAGCTTTATGTTTTCGGTACCTCACCTGATATTCTACGGCGGCCGTTGTGGCCGAGCGGCCGGCCACGGTGGCTGAGTGGTTCTAGGCGCTGCAGTCCGGAACCACGCGACAGCTATGGTCGCAGGTTCGCATCCTGCCTCGGGCATGGATGTGTGTGATGTCCTTAGGTTAGTTAGGTTTAATTAGTTATAAGTTCTAGGGGACTGATGACCTCAGATGTTAAGTCCCATAGTACTCAGAGCCATTTGAACCATTTGATATTCTACAAGCTGCTACTTGCTCATTTTTTTCCTGTTGGTTCTCCTTTTCAGTTTTTAGTAACTCTTACCTTTCTTTTAAAGAGTTGTATGATCATGTAACCTGGACACATACAGGGTAGTTCAACTTTCCCTACGTATGGGTTTCAGACATCCCGCCATGCCTTCGAAAAGCACGTAGGAGGTTTTTTATATTCACTCGCTCACTACGCACAAATTATTATTCCTATAGACAAAATGAGCAGGACCTTTGTATAGGAAATGCAATGTGCTTAAATTTTATGCTGGGATACGTTTTCGCTGGAGGCCACATTTTTCGATTTATTCAACAAAAGCGTGTTTGAAGGTCACTCATATCCATTTTTTCTTGAAAAATCGAAAACTACTGCCTGTAGCGAAAACGTATCCTGGCAAAAACTACATTAAATTTCCTAAGAAAAGGTGCTTTCATTTTTTTCTGCAGGACTAATAGTTTGCACGTTGCAAGTGAGAGAATATGAAAATGTAGCATTTCGTATTTGAAGGCGCTGCGGGTTGCCTAAAACCCACGGAGAGGTTTTGCTCAATCACCCTGAAAGGTGGTTATCTACGCTATTTCTTAATGAATAATTTTCGCTTACCTTGAAAACTGCCCGAGCTATTATTTACGTTGTCTGGCAAAATAGAGTGAAGCACCAAGAAGGTGTGGTCACATTTCAATGTAACTTTGTATATGTACATACCATCGGTGGGTATACAAATGATTAGAGCTCGAATTTTCTGTGACAGGTAGAACAGCTCCTAGTGGGCATTGGTGTTATTTGTGTTAAGTGTTGTTATCAAGCCTGGTAGAGTACATAGAGGCTTGAAGTGCATCAGATGTTGAGTGATCGCTGTGAAGTTTGCGGAGCTGGCACGTTCCCGCATGAAATAGTCAGAAGTATCTGACAGATTTTGAAAGGGGCCTCATTGTGGCTCTCTACTTGGCCGGCTGCTCGAAACGTACAGTATCCAGAGCGTTCAGATATGACAGTGGCCCGATGTTGGGCTGCATGGGAACTTGGGGGGAGGCAGATCCGTCGTCAAGCTCCGGTCAACCACGCTTGACCACCGCAGGCAAGGATCGCCGTTTTGTGTGCCAACCACTCCTTAACCCCTTCACATCTGCGCGTGCCATCCGAGAAAGAGTAGTCGACTCTCAGCAAAATTCTGTGTCATCCCTCATACGTGGTACTTACTGGAATTAAGAAGAACTTGGAAGGGAGGACCCACCTACATAAGTTACTTTTCACACAATCTGTTTATTTAACAATATATAAACAGAGAAACTAAACATTTAACCATAAAATTTTCTTTAACAAAATTAACAAATTTGTAAAATTCTTTTGACCTTAAATCTTAACTTGAATAAGCGTTTAATCTTTGCAAAAGAAACCTGAAGTGCTGTATTGCAAAACAGCAAACTAGATGACAGTGATTACAAGACGGCCGGATCTGCATCCTGCCCGTTATCTGGTGAAACAGCGGTGTTTACTACCGCGCTGGACACAGTCTATCTTATTAAATGCCCTTCTGCAACACATGAAAACTATATAAGCACCATTGATGACAAGAGTGATTCAATTACTCAAAACAGATGACTTAACTTTTAATTTGAAAGCTATATGTCAAACGGTTTGGGGCTAAGATGCGCACCTGTGCTTAAAGGTTAAACAGATTTGCAAACAATATGACTGTGATAAGGCTTACTTCAAAGCAACCAACCTTTTAATTTCAATCGGCGACCAAGGTGCGACTGGATCCCAACCCGTCCCCTCTGGACATTTTATTTTGACTAAAGCCCTGGTGACAGTTGGCTGTTAATATTTTCAAAGTTAAACTGATTGTCAGTTATTAAGACCGCTCAGAAGGAACATCTTAAAATATTACTTGCGAACACTAATTAAAAGAGAACTCACTCCGCGGAACCACAAGATCCACCTAAAATACACCAATAACGACCAGGTCTTTCAAACACAAAAACGAACAGCTTAGTACAACAGAGATTATAACTAATGACTGAGAAATGCAATTACAATCAAAGAATTGAACCGGTTAACAGCTAAATCTAACCACAAGGTCCCTCTTTTGTTTAACGGCATCCTGAGCCTTAGTACAATTGTTCCGGCTGTATTTACGACCAAGAGCTGATTAATTAGAACATTAATGATCGGATACATACCAGAAAGAAAAGGCCATACAATAGCTGGACTAATTTTCAAACGACAACTAGAGTCTTAGTACAATACTATGGCCTATATTTATGACAAAGGGCCGACCGAGTAAAACTCCGAGGGTCGCGTACAAACCATAAAATAATGAGGGCAGGTACACAATGACACAGATCACTACTAGGATTACAGAATATTACTCCCCTTTATCAGCAAGCGGTTCTACGGATCCACGGTGCGTCACAGCGGTTAATGAGTATTGCCAATGAAAGACAGGTAGAAGAAGGCAGCCAGGCCACGAGCGGCCGTCCGACACGAGTGTTACCAACCAACCGACGGGATGTCGGCCTGCTGCTTGTAATCGACGCTGACCCTGGTGAAATACACCGGTATCTTCGCTGTACGCAGGCCCTCCTTGCGCAGCTCGTGGCTTCAGCCGCTCGGACCTCGTGACCACCTCTCGTCGCGACACTACCGCCAATCCCCGAACTTCGTGCCTCCTTCTCGGGCTAGCGAACCCCCTATATATCGACAATCAAAGACCTTCTAAGGACACATCCCACAGATACCAACTCTTCCTCATAGATGTTGGCAATGTGGCCGCACGAGGGATAGTCAACACTACACCTGAGCCAGTGCCGCAAGAAAGGTCTAATAACTCGATGGTGCCACGGCTCAATATCGCACCATTGGTCGGAGGCTAGCAGCAGTTGGATTAGGCAGTTACCGTCACATGCGCAAGCTGAACACAGATGGCTGCGTTTGGAGTGGTGCAGTGTCCAGGAAGCGAGAGCTGCTGATGAATGGCCCGTGTCGTGTCAGCGATTAATCGTTTTTCTGCTCTACCCCAGAGGACCACCATCGGCATGGCGGCGACCTACAGAGAAGTCACTTTTTCCAGTGCTTTAGAGAGACGCCTAGCATCATATTGTGGAGAAGTCGTGGTGTAGAATTTTAGGCTAATGCAGGAAGCGATTGAGGAAACTGTGACAGAACAGCGGTACGTCATGGAGAGCCTTGATATGCATGTGTAACCTCTTGGGGAACAACATGGTGATGCCAACACGACAATGGTCGTTTATACATGGCACGCGTCTCTATGGTCTGCACCGCGTGATGTTGAGGTACGCTAGTCTCCAGCAAGTTCTCCAGACCTGTTCCCGATAGAATATACGTCGAATCAGCTCAGAAGTCAACTCAGTTCCAGTGGCAGTATCCAGGACATCAAGTGTCAGTTACAACTGTTATTGATCAGCATGACTCAGGAGAGGTCACAACGGCTGTGACACCCTTCACCACCGAATAAGTGCAAGTATCCAGACCAGAGGAGGTGCAACGCCGACCTCATATATGGGCTCACACCCTAAGTTATTTGTTAATTTCGCTTGATTTTGTAATCACTGAAATAACATCACATGCCCTCTCATCCTGTAAACTCCCATTTCGTATTTGTGTGTGCGGGAGAGTGATCAGAGTTTATTGGAGTTAGAACAGGAGACGGAACAGGAACTACTCCCATAACATCTGTGTAAAACAAATAATTGTTGAGATATGGGGTATCCATCCTGTGCTAATCATCACCTGTAGACACTACAGGACGTGCTCAGTGCGATTACCCTTCATTTTTATACGTCCTTGAGCCCTACGTCACAAAATAGTGTGCTGCGTCTTAAAGGCCATAAGTCACACTTTACTAGGAACGATTGAAAGATGAAAGGCTACATAAATATAGCGCAAGTGAAATATGACAGAATATTGTTTACTATTATCCAGAACAATTTTTAGCCGGCCGAAGTGGCCGAGCGGTTCTAGGCGCTACAGTCAGGAACCGCGCGACTGCTACGGTCGCAGGTTAGAAACCTGCCTCGGGCATGGATGTGTGTGATGTCCTTAGGATAGTTAGGTTTAACTAGTCCTAAGTTCTAGGGGACTGGTGACCTGAGAAGTTACGTCCCATAGTGCTCCGAGCCAGAACAATTTTTTCTGAATATTTACCATTCCTTTGAAACGGTCACTCATAAAATTGTACTGCAACGTTACTAGGTTTTGTCTTTTTTGTCTGACCAAAAGGAATCTGTTACCAAATTCGTCATACATTTCTTATAATTTGCAAAATATTAACACATCCGGCTAATAGGTTTACCTATACGTTAAATGTATTCATTACATTACATAAAAATACTCAGCAGTATTACTGCCAAATATTCTTTTCCCATTTGATCGCGTCTTACAACAACTTAGGGGGCATTTATTATTTCGTTTCTAGATTATGATGTTGTCAGAACTCCATGAAATTCATGAATGCCTACCATTCGTTACAGTACGTAAGACTACATAAAGTATAACGTTCTAAGAATGGCGCTGTGTTAATAAACTGATCATCTACATGAACTTAAACTTTCTGTGTTCGCTTTACAGCTGCGGGGTAACGATGACAGTTTCTTCCATTTCATTATTCTTGCACCTTACGAACTGTCAACGATTTTAACCACGATATAGATGAACACATTGAGGCTCATATGGGAGGAAGAGCAGTAGGTAGCTCACTGTTGTAGTCACAAATTTGGAGAGGAATGGAATATCTAAGCTGAAAAAATGAAACTATGGAATACAGTTGCGCTTCCCGTAAAGTGGGTAATACTATCGCACTGTCATAAAAAACAGGAATTCATGTTCAGAATATTGCATAACCTTTCAGACAAGTTTTTCTCGTTAAGTTGTTGAGTATAGCTAAAAACTCTATGAAAAAATTTTATAGTTTGCTACTGCTGCCGTTTATGGTGAAGAAAGCAAAATGCAAAAATCATCTAAATTTGCATGCATCTACCATTCTGGAAACAGTAATTAATATGAATGTTTTTGCAGTTTCTCACATTGTCACAGCAGTCTCATATTCAGAGACTATTGTTGCTACTGTATACCGTCCGATCTGAAAGCAGTGGGAAGGATTTTGTTTTTCTTATGTTCGTAAAGTAATACAGTCAGAGAGTAAGAACAAAAAGGGGGGAGGGGTATTCTAAATTGGACTTAAGTGCTCAGAGCAATTTGGCCTACAGCAGGCGTGTCAATTTCTTGTGTGTCTTCTTTTTGCACAGAATTCCGAATAAACGGCGTGACGCCGTCTCGTATTTCTTCCCTGCGGCGACATTGTGTCTGCCCTGTCATTAAGTGAGGTGAAATTGTTGTAACCTCTAATTGCACGAGTGTCGTTTTCAGAGCTCCCTCGTAATTTTACACCTACGGAAGCTTCTCTCTTTAATTTCTGCCGCCCTTTAATTCTAGTGCACCAGTAATTGCTTTACACGCCCACGTATAAATGTTTGGATTCGTATCACTCCCTCGCGTGTAGCCACCTTGAAAAACGCGAGACAAAACTCTTCCCTCGTAATGTCACAAAACAGGCATTTTTTTCTTTTGCCTTACTTGCCGTCTGCGACGCAATTTAACTTAATGAATGTAATTTAGACTGTTTTAATGCATCATTGTTTGGGTGTGAGACTCGTTATTTCCACAACGTCTGTGTGAAATTGTTAATGGCTGTTCATTTTAATCCAGCACTAACGATAAGAACAGTATTAATTGCTATAGTTCGTTTTATTTATTTATACTAAACCAAATTCTTCGTCGGAACAGACCTAGAGTGTTCAACGGTACCGATCGACCGCCGTGTCATCCTTAGGTGAGGAGCGTCCCTGGATGCGGATGTGGGCGGACATGTGGTCACCACACTGCCCTCCTTTCCGTTTTCTGTTTTCATGACCGGAGCCGCTACTTCTCAGTCAAAAAGCTGCTCTATTGCCCTCACAAGGGCCGAGTACACCTCGCTTGCCAACAGCGCTAGACAGACCCGAATAGTCACCCATCCAAATGCTAGCTATGTCCGATACTGATTAACTAATTGTTCTCACCGGAACCGGTATTACCACTGTGGCAAGGCCACTGACGCTTCATTCATTTATGCCTTTGCTCCATTCGGGTTAGTATAGCTGCAGGCTTGATCGTTGCATCACGAGTGTGATGGTACAAGACAATATAGGGGAAAGTCGGGAAGAGTACGCACTGAGTATTTAACTGCTCATACCTCGTAGATGAGAAGGTTAAAACACACTTTCTTATAACAAATTATTGCTAGTTTATATTTCGGAACAACATACATCACTCACAGATGCCTAACTTTTAACATTAACCTTAAATGTCAACTTACACAAGGCACTACTAGTTCCTAATCTTAGCCGTATCGTCTGGTAAGAGTACGCGACCTGTAGTCAAAAAATACGCACTGACATAAATCACAAGAAAATTCATCATGCCTTTCATAACCTGTGTTTTCTTCATGCCACCGTTGGGAGCAATTATCACTCTTAGTACAGTCTCTCGTGATAGGCTGCTTGTAGACTTCACCACACCCTAGGCAATTCAGAACATCACATGCCTCCTTGGACTTGGACCTGGTTGTCCCTGAAGATGATGCCACGGTTAAGTCCAGATTAGCCCTAGAGATTCTACGTTGTTGGTACTGGTACTTTTCTCTTCTTCGTTTTGTCTGGTTTAGCTTCTTTGTCTAAGAATGCATTTTTCTCTGGTTTTTTTTACGTTTTCTTCTTTGTTGCGGGTCAGTCATATTTCGGCAGTCGATAAATACTGTTTAGGCCTACATCTGTTGGTACATCAGCTCTCTGAACTTCATTTATGTTACGTTCCTGTTTTTTCCTGATGAGTGCACAGACAAATCTTCTGTCACTGAGGAACAGCTTTTGTCGATGGGCTCCTGTTAAGCTCCCTTGCCTTCTTGGAGTTGTTAGAAATCCGTTGAGCTGTGTTACTGCTCAAGTTACATGCAAGTGAAACCAAAAATGTAATTTAACCACAGCTACTCAAAGGAGATAGGAAGCTAGGGATCTTTTTTGATGGACAAACTTGTGGTTGGTACATAATTTTCATTTCAGCTAAAGGATAAATTTCATTATTACAGAATTACAGAGTCAGAATAACAATACAACAATTTAATTCGGACCTTTCCCCTCTTAAGAAAATATACCAATGACTTTAACTGGCTGCCCTCCTTTTTTGAAAGGTACAAATAGAATTACCAAAGATCAAATCTCCAAATTTCGGACTCTTGTCCTTCAGCAAACTTAGAAAAACTATGTGACTAAATCATGAATTAACATAAATAACAGTATTTTAAAAATAATAATTAAATATGATTGCAAAAGGATCACAGACAGTCACCACCATAATTGCTTACGTAACAAAAATTTACACAACACTAATGTTTCACTTTGAGTTACTTATGAAAAGATCTTGTCAATCCCGGCGGACAGGCCGGATATTTAACTAAAGGATGGAAGCGCGGCTTGTACACAGTGGTACTCGGAACAGACGAGTAGAAAGCAACCGCCAAGCAACTTCGAAGATGATCAGGCTGAAAGCCAGTGCAGAAAACACGCCGAACACACACACGATCTCAGCCTGCCCGCCAAGGCGACAAACACCATCTGCCCCACATACCAGACCATTGGTGCAACAGTAAATAATTCACGCGGCGGACAGATTCAACTCGTGATTCACCCTTTTCAAGACCATGCAACGCTTACTAACTACGTGACTATGTGTAACGTAACTGAAAACCAAAGTGAGACATTTACCGAATAAAAGAACTATTAAAATTACATTGACTTAACAAAAGCTTTGCTCTTCATATTACAAGGGTCATTCCAAAAGAAATGCACACTATTTTTGTAAAAATACAGTTTTCATTCTGTATGTGTGAAAGTTTTACAGTGTGTACATACATCGTTCCGGCTTGTTTTCAAACTTAGTTCAACCTGTTCCCGTGAGTGGCACCGTCACAGAATGTCTTCAAGATGGCTGCTACATTTGACGTTTGTCAGAAGCAACGTGCTGTTATGGAATGTGCTGTGAAAACGAGACAGTGGGAAACATCCACAAGAGGTTGAAAAAAGTGTATGGAGATGCTGCTGTCGATCGCAGTACAGTTAGTCTGTGGGCAAGCAGGTTACGTGATGAAAGCGGGCACGGCAATATTGAGGACTGTCATCGTAGTGGCAGGCCTCATACTGCACACACTCCAGACAATGTGCAGAGAGTTAACGAATTGGTGACTGTTGACAGACGCATCACAGTGAACGAATTGTCACGCTACGTTGGGGAAGGAAGTGTTATAAGAATAATGAAAGTGTTGGCGTTAAAAAAGGTTTGTGTCAGGTGGGTTCCCAGGATGTTGAGAGTGGCTCACACAGAAACAAGAAAAACGGTATGCAGCGAACTTTTGGAACAGTACGAGAATGGTGGAGACGAATTTCTTGGAAGAATTGTGACAGGTGATGAAACATGGGTCCATCATTTTTCACCAGAGACGAAGAGGCAATCAATGGAGTGGCATCATGCAAATTCAACCAAGAAAAAAAAATTCAAAACCACATCTTCTGCTGGAAAAGTTATGGCTACGGTGTTTTTCGATTCCAAAGAACTCTTGCTTGTGGACATCATGTCATGTGGAACCACCGTAAATTCTGATGCATATGTGAAGAAGCTTCAAGCTCGACTGAGTCGTGTTCGACCACATCGGCAAAAGCAGGATGTTATGCTGTTGCACGACAATGCACAGCCACATGTCAGTCGAAAAACCATGGAAGCGACCACAAAACTCGGGTGGACAACACTGAATCACGTGCCTTACAGTCCTGCCTGGCTCCATGTGACTATCATCTCTTTGGGAAACTGAAAGACTGTCTTCATGGAACAATGTTTGAAGATGATGACTCCCTTGTGCACGCTGCCAAACAGTGGCTCCAACAGGTTGGTCCAGAATTTCACTGTGCGGGTATGCAGGCGCTGGTTCCAAGATGGCGTTAGACAGTTGAGAGGGATGGAAACTATGTGGAGAGATGAAAGTATTGTTCCTAAAGGATGTATCTACACACTATAAAAATTTCAAACCCGTAGAATAAAAGATGGATTAAAAAAAAATATTGAGCATTTATTTTGGAGTGACCCTCATAAAAGGAAAGTCTGAAATCAAAACTGGGTGAAGAGCACACTAATTAACATTCTACATCAAGTTAACACTGCAAGAAACCCTTAAAACAATCAGTGAAAAACCATTCCCTTTTGCATCTGCCGAAATAATTAGACTCCGCTCGGCGGAAACAATATTTCGAAGCCTTAGACTTCGTAAGTTCCGTATAACACTCTCTTATTCAAAACCATACTTAACTGATCTCCGGTAGATACAAGATGCCACCATAAGTTTCACAAATCTTCACAGGCTAACAGCAGAATATGAATCATACGTAACTTCCTACTTGCAGTTCCGCGATGAGAACATGTCCAGCATGAGACGACGGATCCGCCACCGTTTCGCACGCAAACACGTCGATTGATCAGCCCCGTACACCAGGCGCGCGGCAAAACGGCGAGGACTGCGAGGCCCAGGCACAGCGGATCGAGACGAGGGGCTGCCTTAAAAAATGTTGCCTCGTTGAACGCCGACCGAAGAGAGAGTCCGGCCACACGCCAAGCCGGAAAACCAAAGGCGAAACAGTCAGAGATACAAGACCAGACGAATGTCGATATCAGCTACGCAAGTGGAGCGTAACTAGCACCAGCAGCCACAATGATTTCTGATGGAGCAAAGTCTTTTGTTGTGAAGATATCCAGAATGAATGGGAATATTCCCGTTCACTTGGAGGATTTCTCAGTTGTTCGGATTGCGGCTACTCTACAAAATGCAGCAGGACACAAAGCACTCACGTCTGTCTCCCTAATGGATCTTACCGGATTTGTAACCTTTAGAAGCGAAGAAGGGGTTCTGAGGAGGCGGGGATTAAAGTACGCTCGTAGTCTTTCTCGCTATCTCACAGCTAGTTTCAACCGATGAGCCATACAGTAAAAAAATCACAAATGGCAGTCACTGCTTGTTTCCATTGTTTGTCGTGCCGAGGTTTGTTCTCCACAGAAGGGTGATTCTTATTACAAATAATTTCATTTTATATTGCATTCCTACATAGTGCTTACTACTTACATATAAATCTTAAAGATTACATAATTTGAAACAAAAAATTATATCTACCTGCTGCAACCAACAAATCTAGCTAAGCTGTTCAATATTACATGTGATGTACAGAACCAACAGCTGAATGCAGTTTTTCGTTGTCGGTCAGTGTTGCCAATGTAGAGAAAATGCCACTGCGAATTCTTATCAGACACCAACTGTTATTCGACCTGACCCCACTATTCAAACGTCCCCTGAAGGTGGACCAAAATGTTATCAACAATAATCACACAAGGAATACAGTGTTAGCAGCGCCCGTTTTAATAACAATCAAAGTGATAAAAGTAGCAATAGGCCCTGCAAATTTTTTTGTAGTATATCTTATTATAATCATAGTTGCACCACAAGAACTAACAGTAGGAAACAGCAATTACAAAAATACAATTGGTTAAGTATTAAATTTGGCTCAACCATATACCTTGTGATGAGACCACAAGTCACATGACAATTTTAAAGAGCAGGCTCCCATATTCAGATAAATATACAAGACTATTGAAGAATGGTTAATAATACGTTAACAAAATTTAAAAAAAAACAAGTGACTGTGTTCAACTGTGTCGACAGAATTTGTAGAGGACTAAACGTGAGCGAAAAAGGGAACTGCTTTTTTTTTCTTTGTTAAAGTTTTAAATTTCTTTGAACATTCCTTTCTATGATATCTGAAGATGCGAGGCTCCTCTCGAAAGCCATCGTATCCCTTCTCGCTTGTGTTCTAATCAAGAATTTTAGGTGTTTGAGCCAGTTTTTAAAATACTAAAATTTGTGAAGAAACACTGAACCTAGCGATAACCTGCAGTTCTTTCTTCTATAATAGGAAACGAACACACGGCTAATAACACAGTGATGCCACAGAGAAATTGTAGGGTAGCGTGTTTGCAGCCATCGGAATGTCAAAATCGTTGTAACCACAGTAGACTCAGGTAAAGTAAAAGTTATGTTATAAATGTTGTAAACTTAGATTAAGTTTCAATGTAAAAAACGTCTGTACTTAAAGTAATTGCTATAATGATTAACATAAAATTTACTTTAATCTGTAACGGCGATTCTTGTTACAAAGTGAACTAGTATGATTAAAAGTTATTACGTCATATATGGCAAACTGAGAGAAGAGTTAATCAGAGATGCATTCATTAAAAACATTACATTACCCAAAATTTCGGATGGCAGCGAGGGGCTGTGGGGGACATGAACTACTTTACTCATGCATCGGACAATAAATCTGGACTGCAGATACAAGTGGTCCGAAACTAATAGTTACTCTTGAACGAACATGATTACCTACTAGTGGCATGTATTAGACTAAATCAGTTTCAGAAAGAATTCACAAAACTGTTCATAGTAACGTACAGCATTTACTTGCAACAGCTGTGTTGAGGGAGGAGTTCAGCGCGACTGCTGCTGTAAAGTGTACCACAGACGTTCCATAATTTTCATATGACCTGATGGCTCAGGGAAGGTATTGGAATTGGGAATGGAACAACGTGTCTTCTTTAGGGTGCATTTTATTAACTACCATGTCTGCAAAATTCTTCTCTGCAACTATTCACTGGTGTGTTAGAAGAGCGCTACAAGAATACGTTTACAGAATAAGCCCACAGTTTTACCTCACCTACATCCAACCACCTTCATTACGAATAAGCACTATACACCTAATAAAGCCAGCAGTGAATCAAAATAATCAGAGTTACTGTCTCATGACATTTCGGTAATAACGCACTCTCAGTACTGATGGAGCAAAGTCTTCTGCTATGAAGAATCCGTATTGGAGAGGAATATTCCCGTTCGCTCGAAGGATTTCTCAGCTGTTTCGACTGCTGCTATTCTAGAATCGTTACACGTTCCAGAAGTGAACCTTGTTTCTGCTCTACTGACTAATGAGATGTGTGAAGCACCTGGAACTCTGCTTGAATGTTTTATACCAAACGGAACTTCCTGCTGTCAGGTGCAACACAATTCTGTTTTAAGTACCTCATGTGTTAAGGTAAATGGGTAACTGGTGGCGTTAACCTTTCGCAGTGGAAAAACATAGGGAATTGATTGAAATATGTTTATTCATACGATTCCAAATATTCAAAATCCATATCCCTCATCCTGCGAAACGTTTTTGAAAATCCTGAAAAAATAATTAAGTGTCTGGGATGCTGTTATTGGTGTAGATTATCTCGAAAAGACGGAACAGGACGAAAATTTTTGAGTACCCACAGAAGAAATTGTAGAAGAGGCAAGTACATCCATCACTTTCCTACCACAATGGATCGCTTAACGAACACTAGAGTGGTAACCTGTTCCTTGTGTCAAACTTGCCTTATAACAGATGGGTGTCGAAGGTCTAAGATCGTCTCTCGTATGAGAAACGTATTGTAGTTAGAGAAAGGACAGTCCTTGGGGTAAATGAATTAATCCGATTATTCTTAAGGCTGCAGAACGAATTAATTTCATCGAGTGGAAATACTAAAGGAAGGTTAACAATTGCAAAAAGGAATAGAATCACAAACTTTAATTAAAGAAACCTTTCCCCACTCATTTACCTTCATCGAAAATCATTTACTTTCGTCGACTTCGTAAATAATTTCGCTCCTTCAAATTTCAGTGTAGCACGTGTTCCAAGAAGCTGTATTTTCTCATCCCAGAAGTAAATCATTCTGTGCTCTGTTCTACTGCCAGTCAGCACAAAATCACAGTAGTCTTCAGAGAGAAAAAATTATAAACCAACGGAAAATAGCCCCTGCCGGAGCACTAAAGAGGTGAATATATTTCTCTTTAAAGAACTCTGACAGAAAGGTGGTGTAGCAGCTGCCTCAATTCTCGTACAGCTTCCCTCATCAAACATTTTGGCATGGGCACAAATTCGCTCTCTTTTAACGCATAGCATTCAAAATCTTTTCATCCGGTCTCTCTTCATACTCAGCATCTGCATCTCACTTCCAGTCTATACATTAGGTCTCTCTCTCTCACTATTTCCTTTCTCTCCCAATGATTTACAGCGTATCCCACGGCCACTCTCTCATCTGTCACTTACACTGTCTCCTTTTGTCTTTCTTTTCAACTCCCACTGTCTCCTCCATACTTCGGAAACTCAAAAATTCTGGCGGGTCCAGCTTTTTCTCATAATGTGATGTGTTCAGAATTTCAGTCCAAAATGTATCCTCCCCTATACTTACATGTTTATGTTCGCCAATCTGGAGAATCCACAACACTACTTCGGAAACTCAAAAATTCTGGCGGGTCCAGCTTTTTTCCCCATGGAGTCATGTGTTCAAGATTTCATTTCAAAATGCACCCTCCACCATGCTTACATGTTTCTGTTCACCAGTCTGCAGCAGTCACACCCTACACAAATCTTCATATGCTCTCCACTCATTTGTACTTTTGCCTCTCTTTTGCTACTGGAAAAAGTTTGGAAGCTCCCCGAGAACACCATCTTAATAACCTGTACTAAAATTTTTGACGATCTGCCATGATCAGAAATTATAGAAATGGCCATCCAACTAATACTTCTCGTATTTAAAAATTATGGTTTTTCGGAGTTTCCTCAAGAACCGGCAATGAACAATTGTTGCTTTTTTGAAGCCGCCCAAGTTCCACTTTACACCATATCTAATGCAAAAGAACCAACAGATTTGTTCAATTTGTCGGGGCTGGAGGAAGTGTGTAATACTTAACTTTGACCCTGTATTGTAGGATAGCTGCAGTAGAGCCGATCTTCCGTTAGATATACATATGGCCGCTACGACTAGGGCTACCTGGAAGGGCTGTCCAAACCACCTAAGTGGTCTGTGGAACCCGAGTTATCATCCCCTGAAAAATCGCATTTAAGGGCGCCGTTTTTTGGAACAAGGATGTGTGGCACAACATTATTCGGAGAGTTCAAAGTTTACTGCGTGGTTCTTTGGCAGGCTGCCCAGATGTTGGAGCCAGCACGTGCAGGATAGACTAAAGATGTCGACAAGACTTTCGTTCAAGGTAGGGGACAGTGTTATATCTGAGGATATTGTACCTATGAACATGTAAGTTTTCGAGGTCGGTGTTTCAATATTGTGACCAATTTTAGAATCATACGAAGGAACGTGCGCTACCAGCATTTTCGTTTTTTTTTTTTTTTGTTGCTGTGAGAGATGAGGTTGTGTTTCATACAGCATTTGTATATATTACGTGCCCTACACATTTAAGTGCTGTATATTAAACCTGTGTTTTTAGGATACTGTCACTCCTTCAGTTACGGAGTTTCATGGTGACTAAGATACTGTATATTTTTGAAACTAGTTACATAACCTGTTGACGGCTTAGCCACACTTCGTCAGTCGATCACTGACTTATACCTTGAAACGGGAGGAATCTTTACTGTGGGCCTCGTGGTATTTGTAAACGAACTGAATTCTTTTAATGTATTAACAAATTCCCCTGTCTTGAAAACGGAAACTTGCATTAGTTCCCAACAGATTCTATTTCAAAATGTCTTTAACTTGTGTGGTTTTTGATAACAATTTTTCTCAGTTTCATTTCGCTTATATTTTATTTGTATGTTGCAGAGTAATAATACAAAAAAATGGTTCAAATGGCTCTGAGCACTATGGGACTCAACTTCTTAGGTCATAAGTCCCCTAGAACTTAGAACTATTTAAACCTAACTAACCTAAGGACATCACATACACCCATGCCCGAGGCAGGATTCGAACCTGCGACCGTAGCAGTCCCGCGGTTCCGGACTGCAGCGCCAGAACCGCACGGCCACCACGGCCGGCAGTAATAATACATATAGAGTATCAGATACAGTACTGAAAATATTTTCTTGATAGCAGTTCATTTAAATCTGGGTAGAATATTTGTTCCTAGGTACATGGCCGCGTTGTGCCATGGAATAGTTCGCACATTTCGAGAAGCTCAACTTTTCAACTTTTCCCGAGTAATTTTTGATATTTCAGAAAAATACAGCACACGTACTGTGAATGCTATTATTTCAAAATGGAATAAAAAAATATATTAAACTTCTGTCATAGGACTGGCTAGAGGCTAAATCAAAAGTGTTTCAAAGTACAACACTTCCTTCTATCCATTCCTCTTCTGTCAACCTAACAACATTTCATACATTAAAAAGGTACAGCTCTGTTGCTAATACTTCCTTCAACCCAGTGTGAAATATCATCGTTGGTATGAAATGCGAAAACATTCAAAGGTGGACCACAACAAGTCAATCTGACCGTCAATGAGAAGGGTTAATATCAAAATTTTTTTTGTTCAAACTGTCATTTGCCGTGGAAGCCTACGAGCTTATACCATATCCGCCATTCTGTTTTCTGAGGTACTCCACTCTTACGATGGTCCGTACGACTTGCCAGACGGAGAGCTTTGATCGATCATGGATCTGTGAAGTAGCAAAGAAGAATGGAAGGGTACCATCATGGCAGGTATTATCCCGCACACAGAGTCAGCGAAGGATGAGCAGTGTCCAAAACTGATTCATAATTTGGGTAGAATACCCGTTGAAAATCACTATTGTTATTGAACGTTCTGGAGTGATGAGTAATTAGTATCACAGAGATTTCTGTTTCATTTCGTAATGGTATCGGAGACTGTAATTATTACCTTTTTTTGTACAGGAGATGAACACACTAGGTTTGTAGACTCGACCGCTATGCTTTCTCGTCAAAAAAATCACACAAAAAAGAAAGAAACTACATTAATGGAGACGGAGCCCTAGCTAAGGAGGAATAGACTCGGGGTAGTGATACTGTGTGATTTTATCCGATAAATGATCACATTTTTCACATTACATTATCTAGTGAAACCATGAAGAGCTTCATCAGCAACGCTTGGAGGGTTACATTCTGCTCGTTGTAAATATTCCGTGCCTTAACTGCTCAGTACCTCATCAGGACCCTAACAGCAAATGGAAACAACTCCAAAAACCACTGCAGTGATTCCTTGACAAGAATAGCTCACTGTCATTTCACCAGTCTTCACTCAGAAAACAATAGTTCCTGTCCGGGTAGCCGACAGTGTTAAAGTGTCTATTCCGAGATACGGAGAGGACAGCCTGTCTCTGATCGAATCCGCCTCTCGGATTAACCGTGAGAGCTAGTGAGCTGGCCAGCCTGGATGTGGGTCTTAGGCGGTTTTCCCTCGTCGTTCTAGGTAAACGCCGGGGTGGTACCCACGCTCCGCATCAGATACACGCTACGCAAACATTGAGAAAACTTCCTCACTTGAGATGAGATTTACTCCTGACGACGCAGACAGGTGCGGTACACAGATTCCGTCCGGGTTGGGGGGAGGGCGGAGGGGGGAGGGGGGAGGGGGGAGAGTAGTGGAGTGGTGGAGTAGTGGTTTAAATTACTGCGATTACATAATTTCATTATAACGTTCTCTTAACAAGTAACATAACCTTTTGTTTTCACTGATGTCCAGACTGTGCGAGCTAGCGCTCCAATTTTGCTAGTCCGCTCTGCTAAATTGCCAATTCACTGTTGCTATTATGTTAAACATTTGCGAACGTTTTGTATTCATTTACCAGAAAATAAACTCAGCGTAGAAGTTTCCTTTAAAGTGAGGAAGTTACACGAGAAGTTTTCTGAAAACACCAGAGGAAAACCTCTCGATAAATTCACTTTAAAGTTGATCAAGAACAGAAAAGGAGATTTATTCTGAAGAGAAATCACGGCCTATGATGAACAAATTAATTACATAATAAAATGTAAAAAAGAGTAAGCTGCCTTATATTCTCTTTAATTCTTTTAACCAATAGTAACTACACAGATTGTAATTATATTGCATCAACATGAAAGTACCCACTTCAATTTTCTGCAACTTGAATCTTTCCTCTCATCAAAACACGCGTTATGGCATCTTGACAGCTTTCTGTACGAGATGTAGGCCTCAACTGGTGCTTTTTAGCACTGTCTGTAAGAGCATTTCAAGCGACAGGAGTGAAGCGCACTTCTGTCTTAGGTGAATGTTCGTCTGTCATAGTATTTCCAGCGAGTGTGTTCCGTGCTCTAAATGCGAAGGGCTCATCTGCGGTGCTAATAACCTCTTTGTCATACTCTATATATTTTTATCCCAAAGCTGTGCTTGGGAGTTACAGAACTGTATGAACAAATCGTATTTCGAATGTGTCCAAATCTAGCACTGTCAAAGCACTTAGTGTTTCGCCGTTTGCAAGGTCATCAAAAAGGTGAATGCCGGAAAACACTGACCATAAACATACAACCATCGTGTATCTCGCATAGGGATCATGAGTAGAAAGTGTGAGAGACCATGGCGCGTATAGAGCCATCTGTTCCTCGCTGAACTCGCAGATGGGAAAGGACACTAAATCTCTAATTGTCGTTATAATTATTCTCCGCCACAGATTGCGTGTATACGTAGACTTAGAAGCTTCTGGAGAATGAAATCGGCTATTTTGATGCCGGGCCGCTATGCTTCAGTTGTATCCTTTGCGGCGTGACATGGGGTACTTGAAAGATGAGGCTATAGGCGTGAAATCGGCGCAAGAAATAAAATTGATGTGTGTAAAACATTTCAAACATTGCCTTCTCACCTTTACTTTTGGTCAGCACACAAAAAAAATAAGGGATCACGCACCAAATGTCTCGTAGTTAATAGCTGTTGTGACCTTCAGTCTGAAGACTGGTTTGATGCACATCACGCTGGTTAATTTTGTGCGAATCTCTTCCTCTCCGAATAATTACTATAACCTACATCCATTTTAAACTTGCCTCCTGTACTCAAGAATTTGTATCCATGTGCAAATATATCCCTCCTTCACCCCCCCCCCCCCCCCCCCCCCCCGTTATGACACGCATTTATTTTCCCTAAAGTCGTTTCAGTAACACCTCATCAGTTATTCAAAATTCTTTTATAGCGCCACTTTTCAAGGGCCTCTCTTCTCTTATTGTCTGAACTGTTTAACGTCCACATTTCACTCTCACACGCTACTACACTTCATAAAAATTCCTTCAGAAAATATCTAACACCCAAATTTATATTAGACGTTAGCAAATTTCTCTTTTTCAGAAATGCATTTCTTACTGTATTTTGTATCCCATCCTCTTTGGATGTCAGTTATTTTGACTGCCAACAACCTAATACTGTCAGCACCGCTTAATTTAATTCCACCACATTGCATTGCGCGTGTTTTGTTTTTACTGATATTCATCATACAATATAACCTCTCTTCAAGACACTATCCATTACATGTAATTACTCTTCCAAGTCCTATACCATAGTTGACAAACTATAAGTTTTTATTTCTTCTCCTTGAACTCAAATTTCCATCCCAAATTTCTCTTTGTTTTCCTTTACTACCTTCTAAACGTACTGATAAAATAGCGTTGGAGACAGGCTTCAACCCTTACTTACTCACTACCCTTTTATGTTCATGATTCTTATAAGTGCAGTTTGATTTCTGTATAAATTGTGGATAGTTTTGCGGTCTCTGCACTTTTCTCCTGCTACATTCATAATTTCGAAGAGTTTATTTCGGTCGCGTTGTCAAAAACTTTCCCTAAATTTCCAACTGCAAAATGTAGGTTTGCCGTTGTTCAGTCCACATTCTAAGTCGTAGCATCAATGTAGCCTCGCGTTTCCCGAGGTTCTTTCAGATTCCTAACTGACCTTCCCTGAGGTCGGCTAGTACCGAGTTTTCCATTTTTACATTACGTATGTAAAATTGAATTACTCTTTCTTTTTATATACGCGTGCTTATGTCAGTGCTGGTTCATTCGCCGTTCGTCCGATTACTTCCTCAGCGTTGTTCTAGGTGTTCTTTGCATGGATCACCTATGAGAGATGTATGGCTGAGGTGAATTCTGCTCGTCAGTTCGTAACTCTTTAGTATGAAGGGGCAGATTTGTTGTAACTCTTAATTAACGTTCGATAAATATATTTCGAAAATAAATTGTCCAAACCAAATAAGTGTGTGATGTGCGATATTCCAGTTTATCCATTTCTACGAAACACCCTCGAAGTGATTGTTTCCGTAGATCAACTTGACACTTCTCTTACTGAGAAAATTGTACCAGCTGAACAAAAACGACATTCGTACACGACGTCTTGCAAAGCAACAGATGGAGATGAACTGCCAAATTTCTGTAAGGCACTAGACAGAGGGCAACTCCGTTGACTCCTAACCAAGATATGAACATACGCAGTATCTGCGCAAATACGTGTAAGATTGGCTCTAGTAATATTTCGCAAACACAATCCACTACGTTATACTGGACGGCTAATGGTTCATAAGATAAGATCAGCTCACTGATGACGTTGTACACAGGAAAATATCGCTGTTGGACCGCCTTAAGGAACTGCGGAAAGTCTCACAGTAAATTTCCAATTGGTGTAACGAGTGACAGCTCTCGTTAACTGCGGGTAAATGTAAGGTAATGCCGACAACAATGAGGAACAACAGTACATCGTTTTATTTCAATATTAGTGATGCACATCAAATCGTATAAGTATTTAGGATAATACGAAAAAGTGATAAGAAATGCAACAATCACGTAAAATCGTCATTAGAGAAAGGGGATGGAAGACTCACATCTGTAGGAAGATTCTGGGAAAGTGCGACGCATCTATAAACGAAATCACGCACGAAATGCCAGAGTGACCGATTCTACAATACTGCTGCAGTGTCTGGAGTACTTGTCAAGTACTTACGACAAGATGCAGTGAACGAATTCAGAGATACGCTGGTTACTCGTAACAGGTCGATATAGCCCTGGGGAAATATAAAAAAAGAAGAAAAAAGTTCCGGGAACTTACATGAGAGTTGTTGGATGAAAGGCAATGTATTCTCACAAAACACTGCTGGGTAAGTCTAGCGAATCTGTATCGGACGATGACTGTGGGACCTTTATGCTGCGAGCAACAAATATCTCACGTATGGGTCCTGAGAAGAGGACAAGAGAGATTAGTGCTCATACAGAGACATATAGGCATTTTTCTCTTGCTCAGTGACATTGATAATACTGTCAGGATGCAGTCTTCAGATTCAGCCTCGTGGCTGCTCTAGTGTCTGAGGATTACGCAAACCCTTCGATGCCACTCAGGTGGCGTTTATCTGGGTTCAGGCGCTAGGGCAGCCACTAGGCAGAATGTGTGTGGAAATTTCTGACAGCTACGTATGTAAGTTGCTGAGCTAAGGTGTGTGGGTGGCTCTGAAGGTGTTGCGAACCATTTTACCGTTTTATTGACGCACACACTGATATTTAACCTCCTCCCCTCATGTGATCACGCCATAGGAGGGCTCGAAAAAGGAGTGGTGGAGATGCATATGAACCCTTTGCTGCTTCGGATGGCGCTCATATTTCATCGAATGGCTTTTAACAGTCCCTAGCGACTCCAAAATGTACAGCAGAGCAAATATTGCGGTCGCATTACACCTCAAAAGGGGAAGATCACGTTCATTGCTGTTGCAGACCCACGATATCCTGAGAGTGGCGTTGAAACGCCCGGAGGGTGACAGCAGTGGAAAACATTGTCAAGAATGACGTCATTTTACTCATCGCAACGGCAGCTATCTTTTTGACTGCTATCTGTGTGGCAATCAACGCCCCAAGGGAAGGGGTGGTTCCACGCACGCCCATTATGCACCACCTGAATCATTTTCGTTTTGATTCTGAACGGCTGTGCATCTGAAAAGCTTTTCTCGGTCTCCCATAACAAAACCGTGTACTCTCAGCTCTGGGAGTCGCGGTTCCAACATAAATCGCAGAGGTGCCAAAGGAAATGAAATTTTGGTGAGAGGGATACGACGGTCTTTCCAACGTGTGACACGTGCATGGTAGTGATGGACAGAACTGTAGTGAATTTTTTTCCATGTGTCGACACGTCGCTAATAAATATCTTTATGCAGAAATAATCAGCAAGTAGCGGCATAAAAGAAACTTTATCTTCTGAACATTTTCTTAACTGACTTCAGAAACGTACTGCCCTTCCTCAGAAGGTAATAATTTTTTCTGATGATAAGGCTGTGGTGGTTCGTTTTCTTTATTTATATCATCAGCTGCAGCCCAGCGTCCGCAAGAATCACTTTTTCGAAACTCTGCAATTATATACACCCAGGAGTTATGCGGCGTAAACGAAAGTTGGTAGGCGTGTTTGTACACCTGGAAGATGATGTCTATTCACATTTCGCGTCAATCGCATCAGAGTGGCGCTATTAGTGCCATTATGAGAATGCAGATCAGGTTTGCTTTAAACACACGCTGTAACGGTCATGTGCGTTAGTTACATGTAAGACTGAAGTTGGTGTGCTGATGCCTTTAATGGTCTGTGGCGCGATTTCCTATTAAAGCAGGAACACTCTCTGTGTTATCCCACCCACGCTCACTGCAAATTTGTACTTCACTCTGGTGGCGAGATCTGTTGTCTTGCCATTCATGAACAGCATTCCAGGGGGTGTTTTACAACAGTATAACGCTCTTCCACATACAGCTATTGTAACCCAACACGCTCTACAGAATGCCAGCATGTTGCCTTGGTCAGCTCGATCGCCAGATTGTCTCCAGTTGAGCACATGTGACGCATCATCGGACGACAACTCCAGCATCATCCACAACCAGAATTAACCACCCCTGTAATGACTGGCCAAGTGCAACAGCCACGCAGCTCCATCCCACAAACTGACATCGGGTACCCTGACAACACAATGCTCGCATTCATGATTCTGGCGGTTAAACTGGTTATTAATGTAGCAGTATTTCACATTTGCAGTGGCTTATTCCGAGCTTGTATTAACCTCTAATCTTGTGACGTTGATAACTTAAGTGTGTTACGGAGACAAATGTGTCCCTGAAATTTCATTACTCTACATTAATTATTTTTTGGTGTTACGACTTTTTCCGTCAGTGTATATTAGCCACTGCGCTCAATCAGGTTCCGCAGCTGATTGCTTTCCAGTGAAACAATTCTTTAGCTGTCGCACGCCAGGCGCTGCCCGCAAAGCGCTCCTCAAGAATTTCCGGCTCAAGTATCGGAAATTTGTAAATGCTTCAGAGCTGCCCCGGCCGGCTGGCGCCCTCCCACGCGCGCCCCTTCAACTTCCCTTCCCTTCCGCCCCCGCCCCTGCACCTACTCACGCCTCGCGCCTGCCCTTCCTTTAGTCAGCTCTCCCGCGGCGCAAACTATGTTAAAACTTCACAGCTCTCGAGGTTTGTTCTCAACTTTGTAATGACGGAGCTGTACGTACAAGCAAGCAAGCGAGCAAGCGGGCGAGCCAGCCGGCGTCTGTGCGGCGTTAAGCGCCCGAACCTCCCACCCCGCGAAAAGCGAAACCCTTGTAGCCCCCAGGCGTCTCCGGGAAAAATGGAAAGACGCTAAAAGAGAACCGCATTTGAAACTTACACGCGCCACTTCTCACAGACACTGGACGCGACCCGCCATCTGCAGGGTAATTTACTGTAATTCGGTGGATGAGAATTGTAGAATTTGTGCTGTACGGACGCACAGAGGCAGCGGTCGTCCTTACAGTATGTATGTGTGTGTGTGTGTGTGTGTGTGTGTGTGTGTGTGTGTGTCATGTGGAGGAGGAGGAGGAGACTGTGGAGGGGGTAGGGGTAGGTGTGTGTGTGTGTGTGTGTGTGTGTGTGTGTGTGTGTGTGTGTGTGTGTGTGTGTGTGTGTCATGTGGAGGAGAATAAAGAGTGTGTGGAGGGGTACAGAGAGGGGTTCTATAAAGTGTTTAGTGTTGGTGAATGCTGTATTACGGGTCATAAGGCCGTGGTCTAAGGCATATTTCGGTGCCAGACCTTTTCCCTTCTAATCGTCAGAGATTATAAAGACTCACAGAGCCGAGTCAAACATGAACACGCTAAGCAAGCCGAAATATTTATAAGTATCCACTCAACTGTCGCGTTCTGACGTCATCAGCCCGCTGATTATGATGTCGGGTTCGCATTGATGAGTTTTATGAGGCTTTTAAGGAGGAGGGGTTGGCACTAACACCCAGAAATTTTCCAGTTTTAGTACTTCTTCTTTCCCCTTAAAGTTGTTTCTGTTGTTTTAGATTTCTATGTCCTGTCTGTACGTCCTAGCATAGTAATGATTCTATCTTGATAGAACTGTATAATCCGAAAAATGAATTTGATGGCTTTCTGGCCCCAGAGCATGATCTGCTATTGCCAATTAAAGCGTTTCCATGACGATAAGAGGCCTTGTGGTTTTTAATGCTTTTTGTACTTTCTACCTGCTGCCTTCCTGCACTTGCCCGCATGTGTAGAGCATTTTGTGTATTCATCAAGTACTAAGCGGCGAACAAGGTCCTTTGCAGTGTTCAAGTATTCGCACGTTCAAATATTCAGTATCTTTTCTTGCTGATTTAAGCACACTGGCAATTCCATGTTTTCTCAGCAGTGTGCTGCTGCGGTGCGTGGCTGTTTTTACGAATGGAAGGTAAATTTTCCCTTTCGTTGGTTCTTTTTCACTTGAAGCTCCACATATTACGTGCTGTAGGGTCTTATTTATACTTAGTCCGAGCACCCGTTTCTTATGAAAACAGTTCTTGAAGAATCGAGCGCTTCCTCCAAGTACTGCCGTTCACTTGTTCTTTCGCACTGCTGATTTATGCCCTTAAAACAAAATTCACGAAAGACGCTCGCAAGGTCGTGATGGACTTGAGTGTATAAGTAACGTATCAGCTTGTCACATACACTGCGTCAGCTTAAAATCGATTCAGATTTTGTGTGCAAAGGTAATTTTCGTGTAATCATAACTCAAGAATGTGAGAACAATCGCAGAACGCAGTCCGATCAAAATTTTATGTGTTTCGCTCCCGAATGTCGGAAAAAGAACAGATTTCCTACGGCTCAGTGACGCGTACTAAATCTGAAAAACCAAAGAAATGGTAAGGAAGTATCACATGACATGAAATATCACTGAACTTCATATCCCACCAAGATCGAGATTAGTCACGGTGGCAGGAGACGTTTTGCGCCCTGCCACTCCTTGCATCCTCTCCTTGTATACTGGATGCACGCCCTATGCGTGATATACATGATACACGTACACGTCATGGCCAGCATACTTCTTACAATTATCTCATGAACAGAAATGCCACTTTCATACTCCACTACATGAATGTCCAGTTGGTAATATGGAGGCCACGGTTTCTGATAGTAACGCGCTGTGATGTTAAATGCGTGTTTCTCTTTGTACAGATACATATGTTCTTGCTGATCTGTAACAACAGGAAAACAACTGTATAATTACTTGCTCGTTTCTCGGGTTTTGTTCCAGTTGAACATGCATGGGACGCTCTAGGTCGACGGTTTCCATCCCTTACATCCCCATCACAGAAATAGTAGTCTCGCACTTTAGGCGCAGGTCAGATGCACGTGGTGTGCATTTAGCAGCGGTGTACGAAAGAGACAGAGCGAATAAACTTCGCACAGCTTGGCGGAAGTTTCCGAAGACAACCGTGAGGGATTCGCCTAATGACACAGCCACTTGCGTTACCTACAAAACCACGTGAAACTAAGGCGGGTGGGCATACGAGCAATTAAAAGGAGAACGGTACAACCGGCTTTCGGATGAAATTGACCGGTAAAATATGCGCGAATATGAACATTAGTCTGCGATATATGTCAGTGTGATCGAGCGACCTTTATTTGGCATTCATATTGTTGGCTTCGCCAACTTAGCCGGCCTCTGTGGCCTAGCGGCTCTAGGCGCTTCATTCCGGAATCGCATTGCTGTTACGGTCACAGTTTCGAATCCTGCCTCGAGCATGGATGTGTGTGATGTCCTTAGGTTACTTAGGTTTAAGTAGTTCTAAACCAAGGGGACTGATGACCTTTGATGTTAAGTCCCATAGTGCATAGAGCCATTTGAACAATGTTTTTCGCCAACTTACTATCAGATTATCACCTTTAAAACTACCCTAGACTTCGGGGTTCGCTCCAGATCAGACTGCCTCCACAACCAAATAGACCGATTTCAACCAAACGTTGGTTGATGCGTACTCATTTTAGGGAATCATGTTGTGCATAGGCAGCAAAGTTGCAAACATGACGTTAACGGCAGAAATACTCTAACTGGAAGTGCCATTGCTTGAAACATGTGAAGTATCTGTCTCTTCATGAGCTCTGTGTATGCTAGGAAATAAAACTACAAATATTTGTGACAAGGAAGGTTATTGCTCCTCGTTTCACTCGCAGCAGTTTAAGCTCTCCTCTTAGGTGTCTACCTAATCTAGGATTTCCGGATAATCCGTTTTTAAAGTGTTGCTCATTTTCTTGGATTTTATTTCGTTTTTTTTTCCTTTACTCGGAATCACTTTTTTTTAGTTGTGGAAAACGACAGATTTAACAAGGCCCATAAAGGAAAACATATTTTTAGGTTTATAAATTTGCAAAGGGTGGTACAAAATTGTTAAGAGACACCAAATTATCAATAAAGTACAACTGAAGAAAAACTGGAATATAAAATATGTGGTATCAGGATTTACTCATATGCAATATAACTAAATGTCGAAAGATAACGATTTGCTCTTTTAGTGTATGAATTCACTGTAAATATGTGTTTAGTATTTATGCAAAAATTTTTTTATCTGGATTGTTTATTGAAAAATGTGTCTTGTGTTACTGTGACCTCAAAGAACAAGCATTAATGTCACAAAGTCGTTGTTTTAGTTTGTGTGTAGCTGTAAAGTATCTGTGTGAGTTGGGAAGAACAGCCACTAAAAATCACGAGGCAGTACTCCATCTTTTGGTTTTGAAAATCTGGGAAACCCAGCCCAATAACACACTCGGAAATCGACACATATTCGGAAATAAGAGAATTTATTTCAGCCTTAGTTCTACAACCAGACCGAAATCTAAATAACACGGAATGTTGTAGAATGTACTTGTATTATCTTCGTAAGAAAGTCGCAGAATGTGGCAACAACACTAAGATGAAAAAAATATTACCATACAGCAGGACGCATACTTTCCTCTCGCACGTCGGTAATCCACGGCACTATCTACTACGCTGTAAGTGACTCGTGACAATTCATTCTCCTGTCTTCGTTATCATAGTATCTCTTGAAAGTTTATATCATTGTCACGCTAACAACTATGTTCAGAAAGGAGACATTCCGATCTCTGCCGCATTCGGGCTATGAAAGAATCCACCGCCAACAAATGAAAATTTGGGCTAAGGCCGGGAGGTGAACTCCGCGGTCTCCTGCTTGCTAGGCAGATTGTTAACCATCTACGACACGTTGACACAGTATAGTCTTTCAAAAATGTCCGAAAGTGCAGACACCACTCATATACATTAATAAGTGCCATTTGAAGAAAAAGATAACAACATTATAATAAATTTTCAGCACACAGTTACTTTAAAGCGACGTACTGTGTGATATATTACGAAACAGATAAATAAGCCAAAATGGACAATGGCGCCTGTCTGCTACCTCGGCCAAATCCACTGAGATAATGGGTACTTGTAGCGACGAAAAGGGAAGTCTTTCTTACTGTAAAAGTTAGCAATCTGACTGCAAGAATTTTGAACAGTGTGAACTGCCTGAATAATTAACATAGACATGAAAAACGTAAGTTGGCCCTGACTGAATAAAGAAAACAATCAAAATATTTCCTCCTTACCTCTAATACGCGCAAAGCTGCATAAAGCGTTGCAGTACTGCTCTATCTTGCGCGCCGCTACGCTAAAGCTGCAAATTACTGTGTCTGCAGAGACACTCGAAAGGTGCAATGAGTTCTCTGTTGATTGCAAATCGAACATACTTGGTAGGATCATCCATTAAAAAGAATTATAAGAGAAAGGTTGGTAAGCAAATGAAACATGCGCAAATATAACAACACCATGTTTACAGTATATTGAGATTAACTGCTTAAGACAGATTTTAAATTTAATGAACTTCTCTACATCCAAACAATACACTTTCCTGTCTCTCAAATGCAACAGCTTTCAGTACAATAACCAAGTTAGTTCGATAGCGCAGCAACAGTGAAAAATAATAACACCATTATTGTATTTACCTGACATTCCGTTAGATTTCTTTATTCAAAAATCAGTTTCGTAATCATTTTGATTGAACAAAAGATAAATTTTAATTTGAATCATAAAACTGCCGTAGCTTCCTCACAACACTGCTTAAAATTACCAGCTTAACTTTAACATAGTTGAACTTCGACTCCACTCGCTACCAGAGCTAAACATTGTCTGCTTCCACTGCCCTCGCACGCAGCTCAAAGATACTCACTTAACTTCTTCGGTACAGCTTACAACATCGCTGCTCGTTCACAGTCGGTTCATATACCAAAAATTCTTATACCAAAATTATACATGACTCCTATCAACAGAAGTCATGGGACAGCGAGTTGCACATAAAAATGGTTCAAATGGCTCTGAGCACTATGGGACGTAACACCTGAGATCATCAGTCCCCTAGAACTTAGAACTACTTAAACCTAATTAATCTAAGGACATCACACACATCCATGCCCGAGTCAGGATTCGAACCTGCGACGGTAGCGATTGTGTGGTTCCCGACTGAAGTACCTAGAAGCGCTCGGCCACCCCGGCCGAACAGTTGCACTTATACCGATGATACTAGTATTGGTTACACAAGGTACAAAATGGCAGTGCATCGATGGAGCTGTCATTTGTATTCAGGTGATTCGCGTGAAAAGGTTTCCAACGTGATCAGGACCGCACGACAAGAATTGACTGATTCTGATGGGGGAAACTCAGTGCCCGGCGTACTTCACTTAACGACCAAGAGCAGCGGTGTTTCCGTAGTGTTACCGGAGCTAACAGACAAGTAATACCACTCGAAAAACCATAGAAGTCGGTGTGGGACGTACGACTCACGTATCCGTTAGTGCAATGTGGCGAAATTTAGCGTTAATGGGCTGTGGCAGTAGACGACGACGCGAGTGCATTTGCTAGCAGCACGATATCACTTGCGGCTGCTGTCCCGGGCTCGTAGTCACGTAGTATTTCGTTTGGGCTCTAGACGAGTGGAAAATCGCGGTCTAGTCATATGAGCCCCGATGTGAGTTGGTAGAGGTCTTCGTAGTGTTCGATTGTGGCGCAGACCCTACCAAGTCATACACCCAAATTTCTCAAAAAGACGCTTTGCAAGCTGGTGGTGGCTCAGGAATGGTGTGGGCTGTGTTTACAAGAAATAGACTGGATCGTCTGGATGTTCGGCTACTCGGAGACCATTTGCTGCCATTTGTGAGCGTCATGTTTTCATCCAACGGTGGAACTTTTATGTATGATAGTGCACCATGTCACAGGCCACAACTGTTCGCGACTGGTTCGAAGAACTTTCACTCCAGTTAGAGCGAAAGATTTTGTCACTCTCATCGAACATTTACAGGGCACAATCGAGAGGGCGGTTCGTCAGCAAAATCCTGCACCGGCAACATCATTGCAATTACGGACTGCTACGGAGGCAGCATGGTTCATTATTTCTGTAGGAAACTTCCGACGATTTGATGAGTCCATGCCATGTCGAGATGCTTCACTACGCCTGGCGACAGGAAGTCGCTCACGATTTTAGGAGCTATTCCGTGACTTCCGTCACCTCAGTGTGTACTAAGTTGCAGCGTGCGCGAGTTCAGTGCACTTCCCGTGTGCTTCGAGCTGCGCTGCAGCTAACCGCCGCCGCATGGCAGGGGCCTGTCGAGTCGCAGTCGGGGAGTGCTCGCCCACACGCACGCGAGTGAGACCGAGGAGCGTGGGTGGCAAGTGCTGGGCAATGACTGTCGCTCGCTCGGTTTCGCTCCGTGGACGCAGTGCTCTAGTTATCAGATCACCAGAGTGTACTCGTGAAGCAGTGAATGGCATACGTAATATATTTTCAAATAGGGTGAGCTGCACCGTGGACAGCAGTTATGAATCCTGTTTTGCAATTCATTGGTGTCACACCCCACTAAATACTCCTATAATGTCTAAAGGAGTATAAAGTTTGGAAGTGAATGTAGGTTCTAGATAAGTAACCCTAAGTCTCATTGCACAGAAAAATGTGAAACAGCTGGTCTATTACCAGAAATTTCATTTTGTGGGCAGATGAAGTAGTTATCTCTAAGTAAGTAGTATTGTAGCAGTAGAAAGCTAGATCAGCCAAAGACTGGCAAATATTGTAAACGTAAAAAAAAGAAAAAAAAAGGAAACCGAGTTCTGTTCTTTACAAAAATTTGTTACTGTTTGAGTACTGGAGTTATGAGCCACTACTAGGTTGCGTAACGGTCATGCGGATGGTCATGTAAAATAAATATTTGACAGCATGAATGCAGCCTACGTCTACTGTGAAGTGCAGTTTTTCCACTAAGACATTGTATATAAAACACTTGTACAACACTTACTTGATTACAGCTGGAGTGGGTTCGATTTTTATCAGTTCGGACCCGTGGGGGACATCGAGCATAAGCCATAAACAAAGTGACAAATGCACACATGTTTGATTGACTAGAGACTAAGTATAATGGAACAGCACTGACTGTTTGTTCGCAGGCACTTGTGATAAATTCAGCTGTGGCTGGTTTTGTAAGATACATGCTTACATATTTAACAATTGTGTGGTACATACCAGTGCCGTGGCTGTTTACTTATGATGGTAACAACATAGTGTCACATGATGTGAATTTGTGATGTACAGTCAAGTTCGCTTGAAAATGGTCCTATATCCCAAACTGAGCAGTAGCATTTGGAATAAGTCGTTATTCAGTGGCGATGGAAATAATGTTCGCCCTCGTGAAATTTTAAATGACTGTGTAAGAAAACCTGAAAAATGTGACAACTGACATTCTCAATAAGTGCACTCACGACCTCCTTCTTTAGGGCAACAGGCGGCCGAGGCGACGAGAAGATCACCCAGCACCAGAAAGATAGCTTCAACGAGATCGCAAACATTTCTCATGTTCAAAATGACTTTTTTTAGTTTTATGGCTTCCACAACACTTTCATGTCCCCTATATACTAGTGTCAGATTTTCACCACAGTGCCGTGCACTAGGTACGATATTTTCTTGTTCCCATTATTTTATAAATCCAATTTCACATTTACGAATGCATGTCGTGCACGTATTCCTAATATGACGTTTCACATATCTGATTGGCGTCTAAAACCAATAAATGGTACGAAGTAGAAACACCAGCATATAGAAGGGCGCACAAAATTTGTGAACCGACTTATTTAAAACATTAGGTTGTACTCTACGGTCGACATTCAAGAAGAATGGTTATTTTAACAAGGAGATTGATCGAGCACTTCGCCCTATGGAGAGAATCAAGACAGCCACCCAAAGGGACCGGATTCCTTCCGTTCATCAGTACGATTACAGATCGCATTGCCGAAATGTTAAGCAAGTACCCTCAGGCTCACCAGAAAGATAAAAGAATGTTCAACGTCGGCAAAAGATTTACGACGTCCTTTGGCTAACCGAGTGTGTATGAAATTCTTTATAGTTGTGGACTGGTTAATGTTAACACTACAAAAAGAAGTGTTAACACCCGTCTGGTTAAACACAAGGAGAATTGCCGCCTGGGACATACGGATAAATCGGCTATAGCGAAACATCTGTAGCAAGAGGATGATCCTGAAATAAAATTCATCTAAGACAAGTGTCATATCGAAAACCTCGCTTTATCATGCGCGTATGCGTAGAGAGACTATTGAGATTTGTACGCACCGTAGTAAGTTGTAGGTGTTAAACTACAGGACATTTGGATTTCAACATTGCAATATAAGAATGACGAACGATTAATTTCAATCGAGAATGCTGGCATTACCAGAGGTAATCTCGCAGCCGACGTCAAGTGATCCTTGTACTGTCCTCTATACGGCCCATACATTCGGGGCTTCCTCAAGTTCTGGTTGCCTTTCGCCACTTTACATCTGAACATGTCTCCCGTAGTCGGAGAGAAAACGTAAGGAGAAAGTTTTATACATCGACCTCGGGCTTTTATCCCAGACGTTTCATATGATGATTAGCGAACAATACTTAGGTGATGCTGCAGGTCATGTTGGAAGAATCTGAAGACTAGTTCTTATAGTAATATCGTGGTCAGGATGGTGGGTGCCAAGGCTCCGTCTGCTGATCCTTTCGAGCTATTTAGTTCCGACCGGCCCCGATTCATCCTCGCCAGTGGCATCATTCAAACCCGTTTTGGAAAGGTGCGGGGTCAGCACACCGCTATCTCAGACCTTGAAACCGCTGCTTCTCGAGCACCTCAGTTGGCACCAAATCTAGGAACCCAGGTCCTACTCATAGTTGTAAGAAACGCTTATCACTGAGGTAGGGAAGCAGATGATGGTGGTTGCAAAATAGGGCATATCTAATATCGTTAGTTATAACAGCAGGGAGGAAGGAGGAAGCTTGAAGTAGTCTACCAGTTGGATTCTACATGAGAGTAATACCGCCAAACTCATTCGAAGTCTGGAGTCTGATGTTGCTGTTGCAGTTGAGAGAGACCATAAAGAAGCAAATAGGTACACCGGACAAGTTAGTATTGCCCAAAAGACATCACGCTACTAGTGTAACACCGTATTTACCCGAAAACAGCTTTAATTCAGCGTGGAAGGGAGTGCAGCAGTTTCGCCAGATATGTCACAACCACGTGAAGCCACTCATTGTCATTTAGATCCTTTACACTTACCAAATTGCGGGAATGCTGATTCGTTGATGATCCAAATAGTCCCAGACATTAGGAATGGAATTCGGGCTGAGTGATAACAGTGGGTCAGAAAAGGTGCGGTGGAGTGCACAGTGTTCGTCAATCCAGTCTGCGTGCATCGCTGTGAAAATGCGAGGGTTGGAAGATTAGTAGTGGCAACTATTTATTTACAGCTCGTACAAAGTACATACGTCTTGCATACTGACCTTCAAAGTAGTTATCAGCATTGTGTATAACCCGTTGCCAGCGATGTGGAAGTCGTAGGATACTATCAGCAGTGTCAGTTGTGTTGACAGTTCGAGCGGCGCGGTCTATTGCCCGACGAAATTGTAGCAGTTCTGAAGCGAATCCCGTGAAGTGTTTCCTTCAGTTTAGAAATCCAGTTGAACTCACGAGGGCTTAAGTCAGGTGAGTGCAGTTGGTAGTATAGCACTTAGCAGCCCCATCAGTCAAAGAAATCAGTAACAGTTTGCACTGTACGTACTTGAGCATGGTCCTGCATTATGGATGGTCAGGTCCTGCAGTAAGTGTCATCACTTCTGCTCTATGCCGTTAATTGCTGGAACACAACCTATAACCAGCTTAGAGACAGAGGTGCTGACACTTTCTGCAGGACTTGACCATTGTAGCTGGTGTTACCTCGGAAGACGGGAGTGTCCACAGTATGCTGTTCACGAAGAATTAGGAGGAGGCGATACTAGATCACCAAGAATGTTGTAATAACGTTTTGTTCATGTTCAGGTTTACCTAAAGACTGAGCTCAACCCACAGTGCAAAGAACACCCTGTAAAAACACCACAGAATAATTCCGACCCTGTAAAAACCTCACAGAATAATTCCAACTTGATGTACACACTCTTACCTGACTGAACCTTCAGTGCACACAATGGCTTATATCTTCTGAAAAGAGGCAAAATCGTGACTTGTTGGCCAATATTACATAAATAATATCAGCTATTGTAGATTGTCGGTGTTTTATTGCCAATTAAAGAGGAGAAGCTTGATGAGCCACCGTGAGCAACGCTCTTATGATCGGTATTTGTCTCTAAGTCTGCATTGCGTCTTTTGCAATGATCACTCGGAAACTAGTTCAGATGGACACGTGTTCGTTGACAGCAATAATTCCAGTTACGAGTATACCATTTGTTGGGTAATCACCTTATTCAACTCTTTGCAATAATTTAAGTTCATTTTGTCTTTATATTCAGTTAGTTCAGTTAGACAAAAAAATCTTCCCCGTACCACCCGGAGGAACAAGATAGGCAGAGGCAAGCGGTAAAAGAGCTAGCTTCTTCTGACCTAAGGGTCTTACCTGGTCTTACATGCTGACGGTGCGATGTTGAGCCTCGGTGGCACCGTGTTAGAGTGTGAGATGGAAACACATGAAGGCCGATATCTACGTGAAATAGTTCCAGAGGCAAAGCGCGGGCTCGTGATGAAAGCTGCGTTATCTGTCTTCAACGCTGTAGAGGCAGCTGAAGTCTATTTAATTTTTCAGATGTGGTAAATTTAACACTGAAGTAAAATGCAAAATTATCAAAAGATGGTCATTGACTGAATTTAAAAAAGTAGAAACAGTTACATACAATTGTCCGACATTATGAACAGTGATCGTTGAGTACAAAGAAATTATGTAGGTTCGCTGCATGTTCTTTCCACACGACAGTTACAATATTATCTCTCCCCCTGGCCCGGGTACAAATCATTTTCCCCTGAGGATATCGTACAAAGTGTGACTTTCCTCCTCCTCTTCTAGGTGTGTCACGTTTTTTGTCGGGTGGTGTATTTTCCAAAGCGTTTCGAACACTTTACCCCATTGTAGAGCGTCGAAAGGTCGACAAATCATATGGCATATCTTGGTTTCTCTGAAGTCTACCGGCCGCTGTGGCCGAGCGGACCTAGGCTCTTCATTCCGGAACCGCGCTGCTGCTACGGTCGCGGGTTCGAATCCTGCCTCGGTCATGGATGTGTGTGGTGCCCTTAGCTTAGTTAGGTTTAAATATTTCTAAGTCTAGGGGACTGATGACCTCAGATGTTAAGTCCCATAGTGCTTAGTGACATTTGAACCATCTCTGAAGTCTCTTTTCGATTACCAACTGCAACAGCGTAAGTGCCTGCATATTGCGTTTACCTTTCTGTAACACCCCAACGACCCCCTTAAAGTCAACATCATAATATGAAGTAGGGAAGAGTTATCTTGGCAAATACGACATCTTTGCCGATAAGCTAACACCAAGAAGTTTTGATAACAACAACATTATACATCACTGAGAGTTTTTGTTATGAAAAGAGGAGGAAGAAGCCTCAGATTTAATTAAGGGACAAATACCCAAGTGATAATTGCAATTAATATGTTGAAAGCTAAGTCTAAGGTGATGTTAATCAGAGATAACTTTTATATGGAAACGAGGTGTAAGCGCAACGAAGTAATTCAATGCGCCTACAGTACTCTTTCACAGAAGAAGTCGCTTGCTGGCTCTCGTCCTGTAAAGACGTGCGAGAACAATTCTTGTCTTAGTTATTGAGAGTACGGAACGCGACGAGATTGTTTTTCGTACATAAGTGTTTCTTGCGTGACGTGATTCACGAACTTCGGAAACTGATTTTCTAAGCAGAGACATGAACCGATAGACGCGTTTAACCGTGCATAATGGGTTAATTAAACTGTATTGACGAAACTAGTGAATATTGGACTTTCAAATAGTTAGAACTAAAAGAAGAGTGGATAGTATATCAAAGGACTACACTCAATTAGTCTCGAGTAGGACACAATTACACGGCTTGACGAAGACAATACAATTACGCTGAAGAGTCAAGTTGTCGTAATTGTCAAGAAACTTCACTTTAATAGAACTGACTTTACCAACCAACTGCGTGTGCGTGTGGTGCGAAAGTTATAAAGTATTTAGTGGCCAAGGAACAATAAACTGCTCGTTCCAAGTGAAATATCAAGCGTGGACTACATTATTAAGTGATTTAATCAATGATAGTTAATCAACGACTGTTCAGCAGGGACAATTTAATCTGAATATCAAAATACCTAGTTCATTAATTGAAAAGAGAACGTTTGAACATTTTTTTTTTTTTTAACATTACGGCGTAGGTTCACTCAGACGTGACCAAAGAGTATCTGTGGATCTCGCTTCATACAGGTTCAACAACTCCGTAGCAACGAGCCAACAACGTACGGGAAGACTGATAATTACAATGTTTCCTCGCAATTGGTGGTGTGTACGATGCGGAAAAGATAAGCTTTAACAACTACTGCATATCCGGGCAATGAATCATTCAATCTTAAATCAGAAGAAGCATCCATCGTACGAGTTCGCGTTTCTGTCTGCCGTTCACCAACGGGGACCTACGTCATCGCGCATCGTGCCTCAACTCCACTGCGAGAGCTGCGGCAGTAGCAGCTCTACGGCGTCGACAATATCAGCACGCGGTTGGAGTGCGGGGACACCACACTTTCCTACAGCGAACTCGACCTTCACCTAACATATCCACAATTTTCATTAACTAAAGGGTGTAACAAAGTTCTGACTGTGACTGTGATTTTGTTTCGTTGCCTTATAGGAGGCATCAGTGAGAGAACGAATCAGGACCCCTAATTAGATCCCTGAAAGCCAATACTCTAAGTCAGATCACAATACCAGCTGCCAGATTATCTGCACGGGTGCTCCGAGGTAGCAGACGCCGCGTTCTCAGTTACAAGAGCGGCCGCTTAGCAGTGGGCGGCAGCAGGTGTTGGGGAGCGCGCGCCTGATTCACGGCCAGTGGCCGCCGGCGAACACCGGGGGGGACCTTTCGTCGACAGATCTCATCTCTGCGCCGCTGAGTTATACACTGGAGGCGTATTTCTGGCTGTCGCCGCGCCTCCTCTGCCCACTCCCGCTCCGCCCCCGCCGATGCCGCTCCTCTTTCTCCGGGCGCTATGTTTATTGCGCAGCCGTGGCGAGAGAGAGTATACCCGCCCCCCCTCACACTCCGACAATCTCGCTCTCCGCAGCTTTTCTAGCGCTGCGGAATTTACGGCCGCGCATTTTCACACGGAAATTGTTTTCTTGCTTTACGACGTCCATACATCGAAGGCGCCGGAGCGTTTGCCTCGCCGCGGACCGTAAGTCAGGCGGCCTAACTAGCAGTTAGCCGCTCCGCCCAGCTCGGACGCCCGCAGTTTTCGGGCCGAGGGACCGCTTTCGGCGTCCGGACGGTTGGCCACCCTGCGGGACCGCGCGCCGTTTTGAATAATTGAAATCGACGGTGGGGGACCTTTCGCGCAGTCGCCGCATAAAATTTAATTGAGGTGTCCGGCCGAAAAAGAGAAACGACGTCTAAACAGCCGCCTGGGAGGCGCGCCGGGCACGTCTGCGCCGTACTGATTGCGTTGTTTACAGTATCTGCTTTACAGACTTGTCCACACGGCGCCTGGAGTGATGAGGTAGTAGTCGTGCTGGGGCTAGCATAGGTGGGGCTCTCGCAGCTGGTTTCGAAAACTCGTTTTCGTCGTTGGGGAGCTGACGGCGCAAATTAGTCAACGAAAATTTCGTAGCTCCACCGATTTCTCGCTAGATCACCGACGGAATAGATGTCGTGAGGCTTCTAGGAGGAGACTCCCAGTTTGGTCAGTCATGTGACTAACAAAATCTTCGGAATGCGGAACCAAACTATGGCGTGAAATATAACACCTGTTACACTAGCTCAATTGGCCCAATTAAAGTGTCGCTTGAGCAGATGACAAGGTGGTGCGCCAATATGAAACAGTCTACTAGAAATAAGATCGAAACTTTATTACACTACTGCTCGTGAAAATTGCAGCAACAAAGAGACATGTGATTACAGTGAAATTTATTCCACAGGTTAGCGACATGACACTACACAGACGAATAGAATTTCAGGCCATGACAAACCAGTATGATGTGAGCAGGGTACGTCAAACTCTAGACGTCGTGGAATTCAATCAAAGAGGGCATGGGTATTCAGACACCCCTGATTGAATTATGGTAATCTTCTACATCTACATCCATACTCCGCAAACCACCTGACGGTGTGTGGCGGAGGGTACCTTGAGTACCTCTATCGGTTCTCCCTTCTATTCCAGTCTCGTATTGTTCGTGGAAAGAAAGATTGTCGGTATGCCCCTGTGTGGGCTCCAATATCCTCGCGAGATATACGTAGGAGGGAGCAATATACTGCTTGATTCCTTGGTGAAGGCATGTTCTCGAAACTTCAACAAAAGACCGTAACGAGCTACTGAGTGTCTCTCCTGCAGAGTCTTACACTGGAGTTTATCTATCATCTCCGTAACACTTTCGCGATTACAAAATGATCCTGTAACAAAGCGCCCTGCTCTCCGTTGGATCTTCTCTATCTCCTCTATCACCATTATCTGGTAAGGATCTCACACTGGTGAGCATGTAATGTCTCTTGCAGCGGTCTCTCCGCGATATTTTCAGAAATTTTATAAATTATATAACTCAGTACATATCTCGAAATATCTCTTCTTATCTTACCGATTCCTAATCTTTAATATACGATGATTATCAATGCAAAGTAGTTTCAAGCCCTATTATTCCTTGGAGCGTGCATTTACTCCATGGAATAGCTTCTCTGCTATCTATGTTTTCTCTTGCCGATTAGCGGTGAAAGAACGAAGATGTATATGTATGTATTGTTGAGCTAGTCGCCATCTTGATCATATTCTGTATGAGAAGGAATTTAATACATGAACTAAAGTAAAGTAAATGTGTTCGCGTATTATTTAACTGATTATTGTTGACAGTGTCTGCTAACTACGCTGTGTTGCACAGGATAAGTGGGGAACGTCTGATTTACACTGGACGAACCTGCCGTTTTGTACGCTCAAGATATCCAGTTTATTACTTTCAATAAATGGGCTAACACGGTCTTACCAGCAGATCTCCGGTCTTCCCCATGTGATCACCGAAAGTTAATAATTATTACAAATGTTTTCAGGAGATCGACTGACTATTTTCGTCGCACCGAGACTTCGAAATTGCTTCACTGCCTTATGGAATTTAAGTTAAGCTCACTTTAATCAGGATAGAACAGTATTGTACTGTGTGAATGTGATAAGCCTGCTTTCTGAATGAAAATTCCCTTAATATAGGCATGTTTTTTAGTATCCTGATCAGTGAAGCTAAATCAGGCCGGTGTGAGAGAGGTTTTTAAATTTCAGATCCCACAAAAATATTAAAAGCAGTATTCAAGCAGTGGGCTAACAATTGTACTGAAACCTACTTCTTTTGTTTTCGGACTGCATTTTCTTAGAATTCTTCCAATGAATATCAGCCTGGCATCTACTTTACCGAAGATTAATTCCATTTTAAATCACCCCTCACGCCTACTCCCAGATAATTTATGGAATTAACTGCTTCCAGTTGCTGACCTGCTATATTGTAGCTAAATGATAAAAGATCTTTCTTCCTATGCATTCGCAGCACATTACCCTTGTCTACAATGAGATTCAATTGCCATTCCCTGCACCATGCGTCAATTCGTTGCAGATCCTCCTGCATTTCAGTACGATTTTCCATTGTTTCAACCTCTCGATATACTACAGCATCATCCGCAAAAAGCCTCAGTGAGTTTCCGACGCTATCAAGAAGGTCATTTATATATATTGTCCTACGACACTCCCCTGCGCCACACCTGAAATCACTCTTACTTCGGAAGTCTTCTCTCCATTGAGAATGACATACTGCGTTCTGTTATCTAGGAACTCTTCAGTCGAATCACACAATTGGTCTCATAGTCCATATGCTCTTACTTTGTTCATTAAACGACTGTGGGGAACTGTATCGAACGCCTTGCGGAAGTCAAGAAACACGGCATCTACCTGTGAACCCGTGTCTATGGCCCTCTGAGTCTCGTGGACGAATAGCGCGAGCTGGGTTTCACATGACCGTCTTTTTCGAAATCCATGCTGATTCCTACAGAGTAGATTTCTAGTCTCCAGAAAAGTCATTATACTCGAACACAATACGTGTTCCAAAATTCTACAAAATGGCTTTGAGCACTATGGGACTCAACTGCTGAGGTCATTAGTCCCCTAGAACTTAGAACTAGTTAAACCTAACTAACCTAAGGACATCACAAACATCCATGCCCGAGGCAGGATTCGAACCTGCGACCGTAGCGGTCTTGCGGTTCCAGACTGCAGCGGCGGTTAAAGGCGCTGCAGTCTGGAACCGCAAGACCGCTACGGTCGCAGGTTCGAATCCTGCCTCGGGCATGGATGTTTGTGATGTCCTTAGGTTAGTTAGGTTTAACTAGTTCTGAGTTCTAGGGGACTATTGACCTCAGCAGTTGAGTCCCATAGTGCTCAGAGCCATTTGAACCATTTGAGCCTTTAACCGCACGACCACCTCGGCAAGCCAAAATTCTACAACTGATCGACGTCAGAGATATAGGTCTATAGTTCTGCACATCTGTTCGACGTCCCTTCTTGAAAACCGGGATGACCTGTGCCCTTTTTCAATCCTTTGGAACGCTACGCTCTTCTAGAGACCTACGGTACAGCGCTGCAAGAAGGGGGGCAAGTTCCTTCGCGTACTCTGTGTAAAATCGAACTGGTATCCCATCAGGTCCAGAGGCCTTTCCTCTTTTGAGCGATTTTAATTGTATCTGTATCCCTCTGTCACCTATTTCGATATCTACCATTTTATCATCTGTGCGACAATCTAGAGAAGGAACTACAGTGCAGTCTTCCTCTGTGAAACAACTTTGGAAAAAGACATTTAGTATTTCGGCCTTTAGTCTGTCATCCTCTGTTTCAGTACCATTTTGGTCACAGAGTGTCTGGACATTTTGTTTTGATCCACCTGCCGCTTTGACATAAGACCAAAATTTATTAGGATTTTCTGCCAAGTCAGTACATAGAACATTACTTTCGAATTCATTGAACGCCTCTCGCATAGCCCTCCTCACACTACATTTCGCTTCGCGTAATTTTTGTTTGTCTGCAAGGCTTTGGCTATGTTTATGTTTGCTGTGAAGTTCCCTTTGCTTCCGCAGCAGTTTTCTAACTCGGTCGTTGTACCACGATGGCTCTTTTCCATCTTTTACGATCTTGCTTGGCACATACTCATCTAACGCATAATGTACGATGGTTTTGAGCTTTGTTCACTGATCCACAACACTATCTGTACTTGAGACAAAACTTTTGTGTTGAGCCATCAGGTACTCTGAAATCTGCTTTTTGTCACTTTTTCTAAACAGAAAAATCTTCCTACCCTTTTTAATATTTCTATTTACGGCTGAAATCATCGATGCCGTAACCACTTTATGATTGCTGATTCCCTGTTCTGCGTTAACTGTTTCAAATAGTTCGGGTCTGTTTGTCACCAGACGGTCAAATATGTTATCGCCACGAGTCGGTTCTCTGTTTAACTGCTCAAGGTAGTTTTCAGATAAAGCACTTAAAAAAATTTCAGTGGATTCTTTGTCCCTGCCACCCGTTATGAACGTTTGAGTCTCCAAGTCTATATCCGGCAAATTAAAATCTCCACCCAGAACTATAACATGGTGGGGAAATCTACTTGAAATATTTTCCAAATTATCCTTCAGGTGCTCAGCCACAACAGCTGCTGAGCGAGGGGGCCTATAGAGACATCCAATTACCATGTCTGAGCCTGCGTGTCCACACGCGTTGCGGTCCACCAGTGTCGGGACACCACTGTGGACGAAACGGTTCTGTCGGCAACGGCCATGCGGGTATGATGGTGGTCATCCCGCGCTGTGGCCGTATTGTGTTGTCCATTTACCTCTCGAGGTTGTGTTTGACACCAACCGTGCACATGCAGGATGACGACTCCAGCGAGCGACCAAATGGTGTAGGTTGCCCTGAAGATGACCCCATCGCGGGTTGAAACCGGCAAAACAAATAATGCGATTGCGACTGTCATTTTGA